>NC_089149.1:22355003-25156253 GCF_009819655.1 Sylvia atricapilla
GTAAGAAGAGCGTTAAGTCCCTGTTGAAAATGCAGATTTGCTACAGAAACTCTATAAAAAGTAAATCAAATTTTTAAAAAATCTCTATAAAGCAAGTGTTTCTTTCATCTGTTCCTGACTTCCTTATTATTTCAGTGTTGGATGTAGAAGAGTAAATAAATCTCATTTTATATCTGTGACACAATTCCCAGCTGTGGTTTCCTCAAGTCCTTCCAAAGCAGCTTTTTGGCAAGTTAAAATGATTTGGCACAATCACAGTCACAGAAAATATATTTTATTCCTGAAAGGATTATTCAAAGTTTAACGGGCTGTAAGAGCATCACATCCACTGAAACTCTCAGAAACCAGAGAGAACTGATTCTCTACTGCCTGGTATGGACCCCTCACACCTTATGAAAATTTCTTCCAACATACTCCCTTTGGAAATTGCCAGCTTTATTTCAAAAACCAAAGGTACAGCAATAGGTATTGTGGCATTGGTCATGGCTGGGACACTTGTTCATGGGAACCCTTCTAAAACTCTGGTTTTAAGTCTCATTTAGGCTTAACATCCATCATTCAGCTCTGAGTTTGGACCCTCCTGTGCTGAACCCAAACCACTGCATTGGGGTGAAATCCATTAAAATCCTCCAACAGCTTTCCCATTGACACAAAAGTGTTTCCATTTCAGTATCTCCTGAATAAGAATCATTTATTTTTACAGTGCGCCTCCAGCATTTCCCACACACTTACCAGCTGAAGAGAAAAATCCTCAACCCCATTCTGAATTTATCATCACAACACCTGCTCTCTGTCAAAGCTCACTGAGGACCCCAAACAAACCATCCTCAATGGGCCTCCAATCACTTTGCAATTTTGTGTTGCTTTTCAGCATGCCAGGCATATCCCAAACAGCCTAACCCACAACCAGATGGTCAATACACAGGGGAAGACACCCACAGACTTTAAAAACAAACAAACAAATAAATCAGAATTACCACTATTTAGTGTCTGTCTTGCAGCATTTAGACCAGGACTTTTTAAAAGTGCCTGAGAGCACATTCACAATGTAGGAACTCACTCCCATCCCAGACTTTATTTCTGCCAACAGGTTGAATGGGGAGCAGAGGGGGGGAATAAATCTAAAAAGCACTTCCTCTCCCCCCTGTTCCACAAATGCATTATTCATAAAAGCCAGAGATTTTTTTTATTACCTGGGGATTTCATTTTTATTATGTTCAAAGGACTGTTTCAGAGAGCACTCACTCCCCTGCAGGCAAATATGCAGGGTTTTTTTTACATGGCCGTATAAATTACAGTGAATATCTAAATAATACCGGCAAAACCTCAACAAAATCAAATAGCCAAAAACATTAGGGACAAATTGCCCTTGCACAATTTATTCCATTGTTTGGTGGAACTCCACAGAGAATCTGAGGCCCCTAGTACACTGGATCTAAATTGATTTATTCTTACTATCACAGAGGAAGTCAATAAACTACTCCTTTGTGTAAGTTATACTGACATTAAAAAAAAATTCTAAAAGACTACAAAAATGGCTATTTTTCCTTAACTCCTGAGCTTCTACAAAGAGCCAAGCAACATAAAGATATACATGGTTATTCTCATAAACCTGATTAGTGAAGACAAGGCATAACCACAGCTTAAAACAGAGAAAGAGAGAAAACAATGTTTTTTTCACTCTCAACAGAATGTATTTCAGATGCTACCTCTGCTTGTTGTAATCACATTTCCAGTCTGAATCACAAATACACCAGAAATCTATCTTGCTCTGAAGAGCCAAAATATTTATTTTTATTTGACCTCCTACTAGGTGCATTCATGGGAAAACAAATGGATTCTACTTGGGGCATGTCCATTTGTGCTTGTATCCCAGAAACCTGAAACCAGGCCAGCATTTTTCTGATTGAATAAAGCTGAGTTGTCTGGGTTAAATCTGTTGTCAATATGCTTCGCTTATGCAGTGAAATAGTTTCTTGTTAAGCAAGACAGAGATTTACTGTAGGCAAGATACAGACTTCAAATGCATCAGCATGGAAGGGCAGGATAGAAATGTATTAATTCATCAAGAAACACTGGATAAATGTACTGTATACCATAGCAGGAAGCTCTTTTTCTATGCATAATCATGGTCTCGAGTCAACAGACTTTGCCTACTTAAGCTATCTCTTGCATCAGAATCCAATTATAGCAAAGCCTACAGAAAACAGGTTTGGCACACTTTAATATTTTGGTATTGATCTAATTTAGCTCTGGTTTCAATTACAATGGGGAGCATTTTATCAAGAGATAGCTTTTGTTTGTTGGACTCTAAATTGCTTTTTTTCCTTATTGTCTCTGATCTCACTATCTGGGTACTTTTTTCCACGCTTATTGCTGCAGTTTTAGAGGTTTCACCCATTTTATTATGAACTTTTTTACAGGAAAGAAATCAAATCCAGCTTTTCTAAGCAATAAGGAGTGAACTCAATACATTTAAAAATTGGGCTGGGGTTTCTGTAGCAACCATTCCACGGTGATGCAACTGAATTTGACATCAAAGAACAAATGTATCAAGTCATCCTGACAACTGAAACACTTGCTTTAAGAAGAATGCCTACATATATCTGGAACAAAGAGGGATTATCCTAAGTAAAATGAGCATTTTATTTAGTAATATATGTATACCGTATCATCCTACTTGAGGCATCTTTTCTCCCATCAATGTGCATAACTGCCACAAAAATTAGCTGAAGTTATCCACAGAAACTGAGGAGAATAGACCTTTTTATTTAGTTTTCAGATGTATGGGAGAATTATCTCATTTTCCATTTAATGACATACAGAAGATATATGGAAGTAATTTTCTTTCTTCCTGCTGAATTTGGCTTTATATTCTGCAGCTTTATGTCTTACATTCATTGAAGGGAATGTCATCTCTACAACCCAAAATAGTTACGCACATTTATAAACTCCATCTAAGAAATTACCCCTGGTTAACAATTGTGTACATTTCAGCTACAAAGCCCAAAGCCTGACAACAGGAAAATTTTGCTGCACTGTGATCTCCCAAAATACAAATCGCATGTGTTGATAATCTGGAATGTTTGCTGAATTAAAGGATTATGAAATCATATCAGTGATTAGAATCATACACTGCTGAAGGCAGATAGCTGGAGTGTTGAAATTTCTAAAAAGGAAGCTGTCAAATAGTAGGAAGCAATTTGCAATGATCCACAGCTTTGTGAATAAAATCACAAACTTAATGCTCTGTTAAGCTCCAAGAAGTGATAAAATTTGAATTCAGAGTTTATAATTCCAAAATGAAGTCCATTTCATGGGCTGCCACAATTTCTAGAAAAACGTAAGACTTCACAGAGATAAAGGAACATTACAAGCTCACGGGAACTGAGACAGAGTTCCTAGTGTTTCTTCAAGCATGAAAAGGCACACCACTCAGGGTAGACTGCTTTTTAAAACTCCCTGTTGGTATTGCTGGATGTGAGATACAACTGTTCAGCCCTAAAGAGAAACATGCAGTGCATACCTCTCCAGCTAAACAGCAACAAGAACTGCAATTTTGTTAGCTTAAGGAAGCTTCTACCCGCAACTTCCTTCTAATGTGGAAGAAGAGTGCAAAAGAAAATTGCAGCTTGTGCCCTTGAGACTATTTTAGAAGAAACCCATTTCAAAAGAATTCAGGTGCTTTTCAAATGTCATTAAAATAAAAATTTGTTTAGGTTGCAATATGTCAAAGGCTTTCACATCTATAGTGAGAAAAGGGATGCACTCCTGTATAAACAGTGCACCTGCCCTTAAGGCTATAGTTCTTCCAAAACAGGTTCCTGTAGTTAGATGTCAGAGGATCATTACTTGAAAAAGCTCGTTCTAGTAACAATGGTCTTTTGTGTACAGGCTTCTGATGAGAGACACCACTTCAAGATTCAACGTTAGTTTTAGCATTCCTGCCTCCTGAACAAGGAAACACCTTTGAATTTGACCCTGAAATTTAAGGACTCAAGCTGCAGTACTGGAAGTGCCTCATCCTGCACATGCAAGGCTTCCCCCAACAAGCAGCTCTTTGCTGAGACAGAGGAAAGCAGGTACAAGGTGTGTTGTGGGGACGGAGCAAGAGGCCGGCCACCACTCTGCAGCCGAGGTTCTGACTCCGTTTTTACTATTACCAGCCCTGGCCGCTGCTTCTTCCTCAGCTGTCCAGCTTCTCTGGGCTGTAGCGACTCAAGGTGGGCACTTCTCCCTAAATGCCATTGTCGGGGGCCGGTGAACTCCTCTGGAGCCTGTCCTGGTCACACGGAATTCCCCTGGCATCGGGAACATGTCACGGCCTGTTTGTGCCCGGTTCGGCCCCCAGGCTCACATCTGCAAAGGAAATCGGGATGCCGCAAGGTGTCAGGCAGCCCCAGAGCTGTGAAGGGGCATTCCCAGCACCTGGCTGGCTCCGTTACAACTGGTGCGGTTCTATTTGTACAAGGGGGAATTGCCAAGTTTCCTTGTCTTCGCGTTTATTGCTGCCGTGCCCCAGGGAATGCAAACGGCAGGTAATTTGAGTGTTTCTGGCCTTAACAGTTTGTGTTCCATAAGATTTCCTCAGCACAACTGACATCTTGGCCATCCTGCTCCGCCACAGACTTTACAGCCACGGCAGCAGCGCGGTGAGGGCTTTTTTATCTCAAAGCAATCCGCTGAACACGGCCCGTCCCGCAGCCCCAGCGAGGAGGGGACTGACGGCAGTCCCCAAGCCGGGCCGCGCTGGCCGGGCCACCGGAACGGGAAAGCCCTCATCGCTGCCGATTGTTTTCCTGAATGCCTCTGCGAACAAGGGCCAGAGGAAACATCGGGGCCTGGCCGGCGGCCCGCTGGCGGCGGCAGGGCAAAGCCGCTCCGCCCGCGCCGCCTCGGCCGCGGGGTCCCGGCCCGTCTGTGCCTACGCCGCCGGCTCCTCGCAGCCCCTGGGTGCCGGACCCCTCGCCCCTCACAGCATTACTTGGAACAAAACCTGCCGCAGCCCCGGAGCGGAAAAAGTAAAAGCGGTTTCCTCTCGCACAGGTGTGGTGGGTTTGTGAGGGGGAGCGCTGCAGAACACGCCGGCGCAGCCAGGGAAGCCACCGTGAGCCCTATTGCCCAGCTCCGTCAGGATCAGCCCCTGGGAAAGGCTCCCCTGCTATCGCTGGGTGAGGACAGAGGAGGATGGGGACAGCCAGAGGTGCCGCTGTCAGCAGGTCACACACACCTGCCAGGAACCGCAGGGTGCCCCATCCAGCCGCCCAAAGAGGTCCTGGTCACCGTCCCACGGGGCAAAGCCACGCTCGGAGTCTGCCTTTTGACATGGGCACCTTGGGAGCGCGTGTGAAAGCAGTTAGCTGTGCAGTTATTTGGGCACAGGAATTTACACGCTCAGCTGCTGAAGCAGGAGGCTCTATGGTTAACTGGAGATGTTTAATAGATTTGTAGCAATGGGTGGCGGGGGCTTTTTAAGTCCGGCAATCTGTTGAGCTCCAGAACAAGAAACAGACAGCGAGTTTGTACCTCTAAACCCATTCCCTTCAGGGCGAGGGCGAGAGGGGTGAAATCCAACACAGGGCAGAGACAGGACCAGCCATGCTTTACTCTCAAATCCAGTCATCGGACGGGATCAGAACAGCACGGGACCACAGCTCACGTGCTGCCAGGAGGTCACTTTCTCTCACTACCATTTTCCAGGCTCCACAGGCAAAGTTTGAGAATCACCATTTTACAAGCATCAGTAACTTGCAGGAAATTTTCCAGGCTCTACCAACAACATGTTTTGAGTTTGCAAGAAGGTCCATTACAGAGAGAGCTCTTTGAAAAGTAAAAATTAGTGAGATCAAGATAAGAAAATAAATACTGCTGACCTAACATTCCTTTGCCGGGGTGAAATACAAGGCAAATCGGGCATTTCCTACAGCTCTTTGCAAAAATTGCTTCTTTGGAGGCAGGATGGATGGAGCAGTGGTCTAGGGCTCAGAACACCTGGACTTCATTTCCAGCTGTGTCATTTATCTGCTGAGTAACCTTGGGATATTACAGTAAAATGACACTCACATAATCTGTGAATGAGAAGTGCTGCAGAGAACTAGGTTCTTCTGCCATTTTCCCACAGCACTGACACAGTCCTGTGTCACAGCTGGCATTTCTGTCACAGCTTTCTTACAGTCCTAATCCTACAAAGAGTTCTCTGTAGAAGGGCTTTCTAATAGAGCAGTTCTGTTTGCAGAAGAGATGTGTGAATGCAGAAGGATACTTCTACCTGGATTTTTAATAGCGTTAAGATCCAGGTTACAAATTAAAATCCACAGGACAAAGAAAGCATTTGAATTTCAGGCATATACTTTGTGGCATTGACATTATTAGCTGTATTTTTGAGTCACGTTCACAACTGCAGCAATAGAAAAAAAACCCAATAATGGTAGGTGATAACTAGCTCTGTTCAGTCAGACAAAAGTACCAGTCAGATTCAGTTTCTGTAGACCACTGGGATTTTATGCCATTGAGAACAGTATCCATTTGGCTGTAACACCAGTTTTCCATACTCTCTGGTAAGACCTTCCCAGAAACCAAAATAAGGTGGAATCTGTTTTAATCCTGCCCTGTTTACACACTAGAGGACACCTGTTTTCAAGTAAATCCTTAGCAGAAGCCAGTGAATCAATGTGCCTTATCCTGTGGGACTGAGGCCTACAGTTTAAAATCTTTAAGGAATACTTAACTGAGCTTTATCATCAGGAGAGGATCAGTTTAACATCTGAATTTCCCAGGAGCCATACACATGATTTAGCTGTCTGAAGGTTTAGAATCCCATCCAGCCTAGGAAACAGAACCTTGGACAGGCCACCAGACATTTATCTTACCTTAAGGTTTGTTAAATACTCACTGTCAAGCTCTTTGAATATTGAGCTTCAAAAAGATTACTCAGAAAAACCTAAGAATAACACTTATCTGATCCAGCAATGTCAAATCCTTCATGATGTCTACCAGAGTGAAATAAACAAACCCTCTTGTAATAAAACCTTTTTTTTTCTCTTCTGAAACAAATTCAAGTTTTTCACAGGTTTAGAAGGTGTGGTTCTGGCCAAAGCAGATAAGTGACAAAACAGCAATGAGGGGCTAAATATAAAATATATTGTTGTAGATAATTTTAACTATTTGCACTAAGTTATTTATTAGCTGAACATCACTGGCCTGTACAAATTTGCTCTAACCAAATAATTTGACCCTTTTTTTTTCCTATGTTTGCCGTTGTCCACACATTGCAAAATTCTTAGATGTATCATGAAAGCCCTTATAGGCCTACATCTCAAACAGCAAAAAGTCAAAATTATTATCAGATATGTGTCTTCAGCTGCAGCTTCTTCACTATAAGAGACAAGAGGTGCCCTCACATTAGGCTGGTGAGTTAAACAAGTCTTTCATTCAAAAGCAAACATTACAACTAATATGGCTTACAGAACACAAATTCTGAAATATATGTATTCACTGGTAAAATTCCAGGTCACAATTACTCTTTATATAAATGTCTGTCCTGCTGGAATCTGAATAAGCAAACACAAAGAAGGTAACACCCTGTAGGAATAGGAATGTGTTCAGTTGCTTGTTTAGGACTCTGACAAAGAATATATTCACACATGAGGCTGAGTATCTGCATTCTGAGATATCTGTCTTCAAAGCTGGAAAGGGCACCAAACACAAGGAACCCTTTCCAGAACACATTGCCTGGGTGGGCTGCTCCTCTGTGAAGTTCTCAAAGTCTCCTGCTGCAGGGCAGGCCACTGTCAGTCAGCCTGAGATCTGAGACTCCAGGAGGCACTGGGATCATGTTCCCAAGGCAGCCATATGCCACGTACAAGATTATATTCTCTAGCAAGGCTGCAGCAATTCAGCAAAAATGCCTGTAACTCCAAATATTTCAGCATCAACAGGTCTGTGTTTGCAGACCTTGGCATCACTGGAACATTTCCAGACAGTTCCACTCCCATCAGCTCCGTTTGTCCTGAAGCTCTGAATGGTGTTACTGCTCTGACACACAGGTACACACGAGATAAAGAGAACATGTTGGAATCCAGAGGTTGTTATCCAAAGCTTCAAGGGCATAAAAAATGGATGCAAATGATTAGATCAGACTTGATCTAACTATGATGTTCAACAGGTCCTGGCTGACAGATTCTGCTGGGAAATTATAATAGGCAAAAGTAAAGGGAAGGAAAGGAGAAGTGGTAACTAACAGACTCCTTAGTAAATTCATCCCTGGTGAGGTCATGGACAAATCACCAAGGCCCTCCCTGTTTGTGGCAAATCTAGAGACATCTAAATTAAGATGATATGGAAAAGGCTCAGACAGAAAGAATTTATATTTTATTTGGAGAGTAGTTACTTATAAAAACAAAATAAACAGGCAAAGGGCCTTATGCATCTGCTGATCAGCTCTGCCTGTCAAATGAAAAAGGAGCTGTGGGTGTTTCCAGACGAGTTTAAGAAACATCTTTACCTTGAGGCATCAGTATTTAACCCTAACAGGGCATTCCAAGTGCCCCTTAATCACCAGTATAAAAAGGAAGAGATGATGATGAGAACAGGCCGGGGGTGGGGGGAGTGTTTCACATTCCATTATGGAGTAAATTATATCATCCTTTCTTGGGTGGGAGCACAGGCTTTAATTCTGTACATCGCAGTAGAATGTGGTGCAGTGAAAGAGGACATTCCTGCATTATTCTGAAATCACAGTTTGGACCCCATTTGATATAAGAGGAAAAGATGATTAAATAAACAAATTTTTAAAGATCATGAGATAACTCTACCTCTTGTCTACTAGAATATAAAAAGGCAGCATTTTACACTTCAAATACTACTGCATCTGATAAAAAGCTGTGTTGTTAATCCACAAGTACAGAGGACTTGTGTACATGCATGGAGAAAAGATTTGTTTGACTTGCCAGAATAGGTAGGAAGGAAAAGAAAGAAGGAGAGCATTCTTAACAACTGCTTGCTTTTGTCATTGCAGGAGAGGAAGAATTACCCAAGGCAGGGATATTTCCTGGTGTGACATAGGGACTTTGATAGTCAGCTGGTAATACATTTACCAGCTATCTAGTTTTCCCAGAAGAGTCTTGACCTGGGCTGACTCATCGGTGTCCCAGGAGGCTGACTAATCATTCTGATTTATTATGCTGTGGCCTGCTAGCCATTTCAGCTCTGTTTACATTGGTGCCAGTACAAAATTTTATACAGGGCAAACTAGGTTCTATATAGGCATAGTTATTTAAACGATATTCAAAACCAAGAAGAATTTATCACCAGGCATCCATAAAAGTGAAATAAGTACCAAATGACACTCTGCTGAGCAACATCTGGGAAAAAAGCTGAAAATTTAAAGGGCAGGCAGAGTTACAAGACAAGCTAATAAGCCAATTAAGCCTGAAGTTAATTGGTAATTGTAGGCATCTTCCAATGAAGTTACAAAATTCCAAGGACTGCTTGTAACCTACAAAAAACCTACATGATTATTTTTAACAAGGAAGCAATAGGGTACTGTGCTATGAGAAACAATCTCAATCCTATTGCATTAATACCTCTTGGCAGTGAGCATATACAAACCATGGTGTGGAAACCAGCAAAAAAGCCTCTTGAAAAAGCCGGAGTGTGGGCCCATATGCCTTTTTTTGCACCAAAAGCTTGTTCTAAATGAAGCTCTACCCCCAAAAACATACTGGGGATGGGCATAACTGTGTCGGCTTTGTGTGATACTGTTATCACCTGCAGACAGCAGTCAAGGAAACTTCCACTCACGAGACCTAAAGCAGACTAAGCAGAAGACTGAGCAAAGCATGAATAAAAATACCAAACTCAGAAGGATAGCACAGCTGACAAAGAATATTTTCCAAAGCAATCTCAAACCCACATGCTCAGATAGACAGTGGTACCTCACTAACTAGAGTAGTTTGCCTGTTCCTGCCAGTATTACATTTGAGATTCCACACTGCTTGTATCTTACTGATTTACACATAAACTGTGCTCAGTTTATTTTATTTTGCTTGCTTTGGAAGCTCAGCTTGGGATCTGAGATTCACTCTGACAAACAGCTTTCTCTGTCTCAACCCACAGTATCAGTTTGTGGGACAAATAAAGGCACTGACAGGTTCCCTGCCTCAGAACTTTGTATGGGAATCAAATGGAGAAGAAGTGAATACCACACTCAAAGCCAGGCTCTGAACACTGCCTGTAGAACTAGTAAGTAGTAGAAATGTCACCATCTTCAGTTTCAGCAAATTTACAATAAAAAGATAGGATACTGGGAAAATGCATGCCCAGTGGAAGCAAGGTCTTATTTTCTTAGCAGATCTCTTGTTTATAAATTCACGTTTAAAGAGAAAAACAAGTTACTTACTTAAAGAAAGTGCCCAAAACTTTTAATTTTATACTCAGTTCTGAGAGAAGTGTATTGCTTACAGTGGCCTTCACATAAAAAAATACTGATGACAACAAATGCCTGCCAGCTGTGCATGAGAAACACTCTTAATTACACTGAACTTTGTAGTATTAGTGATGTTTCCAATAGACATCTTCAGCCACTGATAAAAAATATTTTGTATTTTTTCAACTCACTCACATGAAATGGTTGTTTCAAGTGGATCTGTCATTGTGGTTTCCTGGATTTCTTCAGTCTTGTTGGAAAGCTTGTAAATTCCCATGGCTGATAGCAAGCAAAGGAAGGAAATAAAAAATAGTAAATACCACTTCGGTGGTGTAAGTCCTTTTCTGCTCTTTTTTGGCTGAGAGTGCATTTCAGGAGATTGCTATCTGCTTTTACACAAACTTCAAAACAGTTCCATCTGGGAATCCATCTGTATGTCCATTTTGCACCCTCAATTGAACTCCCTTCCACCAAATCAGGCTTCACTAAAGATATCTACTGGTAGATTAGTATTTGGCTGAATTAAGTGAGTCTGGGCTGCTAGTTTGTTTTATAGGGGCACTTGGCAATATCAATACAATAAATAGATGAAGCAACTGGATGGAAAATTACTCTTTAATATCATATTTGCTGCAGAGCAAAATATGTGAAGAAACAGTAAGATAAATCAGATTATCTTTTTCCGTGTGCAGTGACTGGGTATTTAATATCTGCAAATTTTTAATTATATTTTTGAAAATGAAGATGTTTTAAACTGAAAACAAAATGCATATAGGATATATTCACTACACAGAGAGATGTCAGCAGATCAGCTTTCTGAAGTTATACCTCTTTTCGCACTCAGATCATGTACCAAAATTGCGTGTGCTGCTTACTGCTTGTATTGCTGCAGATGAGACCAGAATGCAGCCCAGCACAGCTGCAGAGAGCATGAAATACACAGCAAGGGCTGTTAGTTACTGACTCCAGTTTACTTTTCAGAAAGCACCTAACTGTCCCATATGCTGTAAACAATCCCATGACTCCTGGAGAACATGAATAATAGTGAAAGAATCACACCTTCTGAACAGAAGATTGCAGATTTCGCTGCAGTTATTCCAAGAGAAGACGTAGGAAGAAATTCTGAGTAGCATAATGCTGTTAGAGAAATATTGACACCGAGTTGACCCAGTGACAGCACTCAGAGCTGATGAAGAGATTTAAATGGTGCATTCTGGTGAGGGGTTCAAAAGTCAGAAGTCATAACCCAAAATAATTGTGTATACCGGAAACTCAAACTATTTCACTCAGGGTCAGAATAATGAACTCATGGAATTAGTTGCCAACTAAGAGCATGGAAACACTGCAGTCTAAGTGGCTTGGAGACATCTTGGCACTTTTATGGAGAGAGAAAGGATTAAAGGATCTAGTGACAAAACAGAAAAGTGGGGGTTAAGAAAAACTTAAGGGGGGACAGGACTCTGAGGTCAAGTGGCATTTTCCTCTCCCAACGTCATTTCTTCTCTTTTATGTCACTCTTCCTAGGGACACCATGTCACAATCGCTAAAGCTTAGATGAGAAATGAACTCCTGCTGGATTGAAACAGGGATGAAGCAGCACTATCTTTTCCTCTGCTCCACAACAGAAGCTGCTAACCAAGAACAGACTTCTTTATCTATATACAATGCCATGCATTTGACCCACTCAATCTAATGCAGCACATGCGGTTTTCTCATATCGGCCTCTTCCTGTAACCTTATCTTCCCCAGTCCCATCAGAATACTACAACTGACCAGATAACAGAATCAAACTGCAATAGTCTAATGTCACAACACAACTGTCGAATGTACATTTCATTGGTGACATGCTTCTTAATCTGTATTACCCGAAACATTTGCAGTATTAGCATGGGCATGCCATTTGCAATTGCAGGAAGTATATGGAGCTACTGATCAATGTTTTAAACACTAATTAAGTGACAAAGCACTAATAAAGACACTATTTTAGACATTTTTGCCTGGTTTTCTTTAGAATAAAGCCTGTCCCATGAAGAGGTTGCATCAGATATAAAAACATTTCAGTTGGAAACTACACACTTATATAAAAAGTATATGTAAAAGAAGAAGCATTTTTAATTTGTCAGGTATTAAAGCAAGACTGTATTAAAAGTTCTTACTGTTTGACTCTTCCAGAAATGGTTTCTACAAGTTAACTTTTACATTGTAGCTGCTTTCCTTTAGCTCTTGGGTGAGTTGATGCCTACTGCATCGGTTGAGGCACACAAGGGCTTCTCTAACCAGTTTGGTATTGATCTGTCCCCAGGACATGAGGGATACTCAGTTCACTGCATTGTGCTAGGTCCTACTTCGCTGAATTAGGATCCAATCTCTTGATCCCCAATGTACCTGTAAAAACAAGATCTAAGAAGGAGAGTAGATAGATTCTGCTGGGGTGGTGCTTGTAGAATTATGAATATGCTGATAAAATTGTCTTGGAACCTGACTTTTCTCAACAGCATAAACCAAATCACATTTTCCAGAGCCAAATCCACCTGGATGTATATCAGAATAAAATCACCCAGCCATTTCTTTTCCAAAAGGGGGAACCTCTTTGCTGATGTTTTGTGGAACACACAGTTGTATCTCAGCAGACTCAATAATGCTTACCTGGGTTGTCTCCAAATCCTGCTTGCTAATGGGCTTCCTCACAGGGAGAGGTCCTGAACAGATTTTGTACCTTTCTAATCCTGAGGAAAGCCCCTGAGCATGCCTGATCCATGGCAGCAGCCTGCCAGGCCAGACGGACAGAGATCCTCCAGCACTACAGGAGAGCTTGAGTGGAGCTGGCTTGGATCAGCAATGGGCCAAAGCAAGAGAGCACGGGGAGGCCTGCACTCAGGCAAGGGGGCTTGTCCAGAGATGACAAAGAAAAATTTCAGTACTTTTCTGAATTGCAGGGAGCCTAAATGGAACAAATTTTTGAACTTTTGGAACATTTGGAACATTTGCCAATGGTTCAGTTATTTTTTCCATATAGCAGAAAAAAGCTTGTGTCTTATGCATTTTACATAGAAAGCAGCTCTGTCAGCTCACATCCTGGGATGTGGCATTAAAGAACATTCCTCTGATTCTACCCACACAGACAGCTCAATTTCCCCAAATCCCTCAGCTTTCAGTTACTACTAAAAACAGATGTCAAAATCTTTGCAGACTATATTATTAAAACAGGTAAACATTTGTTTGGGTTTTTTTCTCTCGCCTTCTTAAAAACACTGTAAAATTACACTTTCTTAAAGCATCTCTGAGGTGCCCTAGAATTTCAGCTAACCTACATTTGCTTCTATCCAGTGTCAGTCTGACACCTCTACCTGTCTCTGCAGAATCCCACAGTACTATATAATGTGCCTCCAAAACTTATCTAGGTTTCATGTAAAAGAGATATTTTATACTTTGGGACTGATAAAAAGATAATTCAAATTATAATTATAACTATTTGCTCCATGTAACACTTACTCCTTACAGCATAAAGCCATTTTTTCAGATTTTAATTTGGTTTTGTTAAACCTAACAAGTGGCTTCTGATTTAATCTGCAGTTAATTACTTTCAAAATTAGGAGATCTTTAAGCATTGAACCTCCCGCTTAGTTAAAAAGAACAATTAATTATAGCTTAGTAATCAATTAGAAGCTATGCATTAGTAATATTTTGCATTCTGAGAGACAACAATTATGCAGACAGAAACACATGTGGATGGATACTTCAGAAAAGTAGATTCAAAGTTCACCTGTCTAGAACAGTCCTGATTCTAAAACAAAATTAGACAGGGACTCAGCAGGTTGAAAAAGACCGAGTAAGGTCTTGATCTCCTTCTGCCTTTCCTTCCACCTTTCCTACCTGCTCCATTTTTCCATTTTGGTCCATGATTCTGTTTGCTCTGTAAAGATTTGTCTTTAACAGAACAACTCTCATGAGCATTTGTATGTGGACAAGATCAGTGCTTAAGCAAAACAAGTCACCATCTCCTCTGATTCCTCACATGCCATTGCAATGTTACAGTGATTTAGAACAAAGAATTTATATCTCATTATTCAATAATGGCTGTCGTTCAGATTTCAGATTATATCTGGCTCCATTAATTACATGTCAATGATTTTTTTTATCACCTTTGAAAAATAAGGTGCTGCCAGAGCAGTCTACCTGAAAGGTTTAAATGTCAGGGCAGCAGTTTTGAGTCAAATGGCTCTGACTCAACCAATGCGAGAATGAAAACAGCTATTAGAGATTGCCTGACAAGTTGCTGTGACAGGGAACTAGAACTGCTTTTCACCCACCTGCCTCCAGGACTTTGGCTCTGCCCTGAATGGTACAGCACAAAATGCAACACCAGGAGAATAAATAACCTGGCCTGAAACCTCTGGGGCTTTTCCTATGGCTGGCACTAAGGGTTCTTCCTTTCCCTTCTCAGATAAGGGACTGACAAGTGCAGTTCTGCAGTTCAGAGGGAAGTACTGCAAGTTACACTGCAGCAGGGTATGGGGGCCAGAACAGGGCTCAAGCTTCCATTGACCAAGTTTTCAATGTGTTTAAAGCTTTCTAGCTTCTGACAACCCAGCCATTTATCTGATTTCGGTACTATTTTATATTTTCTTTCAGTAGCATAACATTTCAAGTCATATAACTTTTCCCATACATTAAATAACTGTCCCATGACATTTTATTTACAGCATTTTAGGAAAGTACGATAGAGGAAGTATCCTCTGGGGGCCAATTCACCTCTTAAACATGTTCACCTTTTTCAGCAAATTTATTTTTACTGTTCACTTTTATCTGCCAATTAAGGAGGACAACATGTACCTGACCTGCCTCTAAAGAGACCACACTTTGCAAAATATCAGGTAGCTACTTCTGATGAGCAGGAGAGACGGAGTGAGGGAGCTTTTTCCCCAGGTCCTCTAGCACAACAGATAAACAGCCTCTAACGACTTCCTAGAGAAACATCCATTCTCTAGGAAACATCCATTCTCAGGTAGAGCAAAGAGCCCAGGATCACTGGGACTTTAAAATTCTTGGAGAAAGACTGCCCCAGAATTATTTGAAATAAGGGCCTCTGTATTCTCTCCCTCCTTCCTCAGTGACACCAGCAGGTAGGAGGGAGGCTGATTCCTCCTCAGATCTGTGTGTCTGCACTATAGCAACTGGTACCTAAATATTCTTGAATTAAAAGCAGAGCTGGACAGGTTAGGTCCTGATAAACACAATACAGTTTGCTGTTTATCAATTTTGTCAGCCACTTCATATTTCCTCAATACCATCACTCACAGGTGATGAGCACCATCCCATGCCTGAGCACCAAAAAATAAATATGAATCATTCAAATCACTTTAAGGTTTCCTGGGAAGAATATCTGACTGCATGAGACCAGCTCATGTGTGCAGAACTACTACTACATGTATAAAGGAGGACCTTTAAACATTGAAAGACTGTGTCCTGTCCTCCTCCATTTGCATTTTCTTCACCTTTTACAGTTGCCTTCCTCTATTTGTATACATCTTTTGCCATTTACTATTTCCTCCATCAGTGTTTGCAGCTCTCCTGCAGTCTTTCAAGACTCTTGCTCTGGCCAAGTTGGCACATTAACCGGGCTTCTCTGAAGGCACTGCTTGCAGCTAAATCTGTGCAGAAAAGCCACCAGCCTGGAGAAACAGTAGAGGAAGTGCAATTAAAGACAGTACAGGAGACAAGTTTCATGTGTGATTTCTCTCCTGCTCTCCAATGCCACATCAGTCTCCTTGATCATTCCTACAGATAACAGCAAAACCAACAAATGACACAAGAGAAAAGGACTTGTCAAAGTAGGTGGTGACCTGTGCCAACAATGTCTCTATTAAAAGGATGGTTTTGTTCCTTACTGGCACTTGTTTTCTGCTGAAGATGTATCAAGGCTTGAAATTCTTAATCTATTTCTGTTTTCAGTCACTAGATCACTCTTTAAACTTCTATTTTTGTGATAGGATACAAATTAAACATAAAATTAATCACCAGAATACTTCTGCCACTTGAAAGGACAAAATTTCCTGTTGAATATATAAGATCTTTGATTTACACCTCATGATCACAAAATGTGTTTTTCACATGTCTCATTTGGGTATCTTCAGGCTTTTCCAGGTTCTTTCTTTCCCTGTTCTTTTTTATCCTATAATTACTCAAAGAGAGCAACTTACACTGTTGCCATAAAGATGAAAGCCCGAAAAGAGTGGCATGTTTAACACCTTTCAGCATATCCGAAGAGCCTGAGAAGATGAAGAGAGAGAACTCATTATCAGTGCTTTTTGTTGGGGTGTGAGGGAAATTACCTAATGACTGTCGACCTTTAGACTTACTTGCTTTGGTTACAGGCTTATGTCACTGCTAAGCCAATGTGGTCTGAGTTAAATTCCAGGTAAAACAGTCAGAATCCTTCTGCATCCTTACATGGTCTGTCTCAAAGGGGACAGCCTCTATCTGCTCGCCCAAACACAGATTCCCTGCACTTGGCTCCGTACCCAGAGTCATAAGAAAGTCATTTCAGGAACAGTGTTCTAGGTTTCTTAAACAAACAATATACTTTGAAATAGTTACTGCCAAGGATTAAAATAATGCCTAAGTGATTTTTTCCAGGCACTCCACAATACAGTATTTTTTTTCATTCAACAGCCTTTCATGTGACACTTTTATATAAAAATGTTTACAGGAAATAGCAAACTTTCCTTTCGTTCTTCAGGTTACATGTATCCCCATAAAATGCAAATGCTGAGTGAAGTCATTGTACTACCTGACACTTAAAAATGAACACATCTAAGTATCCTGCTTAAGATCAAATGGTGGCTCCCAGCAGCTAAACGGATATTTCAAACACTGGATAACTGATTTTTTCCTGGCCTCCAACTGCCACTTTTAACGGGGAGTTACACAGTGAATCTTTATTAGCAAAGACCATGGGCCTTAGGGGGTCAAGCAAAGGCAGTTTCCCTTTGCACTTGCACAGTGCAAGATGCTCAAGCCTTTATCGCTGTGCAGACTTCTGAAATTTGCAATGAGGACTGGGGACTGTCACAGAGACAAAACATCCAGGAACACACAGTGTCACAGCACACCAGAGTCTATGCACTTTGTAGCAGACCAGTAGGAAAGCTGGCAACAGCTGCTGGGAAATGCCAGCCAAAATCCCAGAATCCACTTCTGCACAGACTTTTCCAAAGAAATGGAAATGTTTCAAATCACTAAAATACTTCCAGGATTCTCTCTCATCAGAATAGTTCAATAATGATATAAAAATGTCAGTTGCATGCAGTTTTCCTCTTCGCTTATCCTTTCTCCAAAGTTTTAGGAGGGGTGTTTTACCACAAAAGTGAAAGCCAAAAAGCCTCAAAACCAATTTGCAATTAATGCCTTTACCAGTGACACATACAGAGAGAGGCACACTGTGCCTCTGGCACAACAAATATGAAGTTCTCAAAGCTGAACTCGATGGACATGGGCTTGTGACTCCTACAGTTTCTGTGGGCAATGCTTTGGCTATTCCAGGGCTGGGCAAAAGACAACACAAGGCCTCCAGCTGAATGGGAGTGACTCATAAGGAAGCAGCAAAGCTTTCCTAAAAAGAACTATCATCACCTTCCTCTTTCATTTTTGCTGGAGAGATATCAAGGCTTTGCTTCTCTGCCCTCTGTCCTTCCTTGCATATTTTTCAATCAAATGATTAGGTCACAGTCTTCTTTCCTCTCAATAAAGAGAAGCATCCAACATTCAGCATTCCAGCTGCAATCACCTGCATAAACAATGATCAAGAGCAGCACAGCACACGTGGTGCTGCTTGGCCAACAGGCAGGAAAGATCCCTTCCCTTGGGCTGCATTGGCTGCCCAAGGTGTGCTGTGAGCGTGGCTTCATGCTCATGGCTACTCCACCAGCAGCTCACCGTGCAAGGGACACAGGTGCAGCTGCTTGTGGGACAGTGTGTCCTGGCTCTGTGACATGCCAGCTCAAAACCCTGCGACAGGAAGAGTCCGTTGAAGCAGGAATTCCTTATGTGTCCTTTGCTAGTGGAAGAAATCAATCACAAAGATACACACTGGATAAAAAGGAGCTTCAGGCTCTCTTCATGTCTTCTCCCTCATTGCCAGCTTTGGGAAGAGAGCTATTGCTACTAAAGAAAAGGGGCTTCATATTTTGCCATGTTTGTTGTCATGGTTTCTTCCTCCTAAGGCCTCATCCCCGTTACTACGGAAGGAAATTGGCAGGCAAGAAAAGCTGGCAGTTAGGAGTCCTATTGCCATAGGGCTGCTTTGTCTCTCAGTGCAAATAGTCAGTGTATTTCTGGTTTATGTTTATCATCAGAGCTAAAGTCAGTCACAGAAGCTGCAGTTCCAGCCTTGCAGCTGCAAGGGGAGATGCCACAGCCTGCACAGAGGTGGCTTTCTGGAGGGGATGCTGAGGTGCCTGTTCTTGTGTCTCCATGAGCACACCCAGGGACAATCTGAGGGTTTCGGGCAGCTAGGACAGAGCCTGGTTCTTCCGCATGACAAGTCCAATTGACCAGCAGTATGAAGTTGTAGACATTTCAAATCATGAAAAATTATTCCAAGAAAATGCTGTTTATTTGAAATACTTTGTTCCAAACCTTCTGCAGGTCAGAATCTGGACCCAGCCTGGATTGCCATTTCAAAGGTGATGATCCTAAAGACTGAAATTCAAAATCAAATTAAAAACCACAAACAATATAATTTTCTACAACTGATGAAATCTGTTTTACACCCACCTTGGAATATGTTTCTTTTAAGTAAAAATTAAAAGCTTGGCAAAGACAGCAGAATTTTATCACTTGTTTTTTCCAGAGGATTTACTACCTGCTTGGCATGAGCATAATGGAACTCATTCTAATGCTCCATCCAGAAGAGAATGCATGAGAAAGTAAGAACATGTCTTTTAATGAGTGGAACCAAGAGAAAGGTGACTGAGACTTGCCCAGTTTAACTTTTCTAAAAGCTTATCCCTTTGCAGTCATTGTAAACTTCATTTCCTCACACTCAGGACACACCTGACAAGCTGACCACACAGCTCCACTAGACTTCGATGTCAGGGTGAGCCTGAAGGCAGACAAACAGATTGCTTCAGCTCACATCTCTCTTTCTGGCATTTTTGTCTTTCTTCAAGAATCAACTTGGATAAAAGAAAATCTCTTGAGAGGAAAAATATGCTCCTGTTTAGTGAGGGACCATCCTTTATCCATCTTCAGACTGAGAAAGGAGTAGCACTGAGCTCTAGGACAAGAAAAGGAATGCATAAACGTTGAACTAGCTGATGAGCAGCATTTCTATGGGAAGGCAGGAAGAGGAAGGTTTCAAAGAAACATTTTGGTTTCTTTGAAAAGGTGTACGTGTTTTAAGTGTACAACAGGAAAATTATAACTGCTTTAGAAATTATTCCCAAGAAAACTTACAGCTGTTTAGAGGCAAAAGTCTCACTGGGAGAAGAAGAAGCACCATGGGTTACAGAGGGATTCAGAGAAGGCAGCTAGACTGCCTGGATTCACAGAGGCACTGTCACATAAAGTCACATATAGACAACTGGCCTCCCAGCCTCCACTCCCAGATAGAAATAGACCTCTGGGATGTAAGAGGGGAGGGTCAGACCAAAAAGGAAGAATTACCCTCCCCCTGGCCTGAGCTAGATTTGTCTGCAGGCACAAGCAGTCACGGGGTCTGTGAAGCAATAAGATAACGTGACATGGCAGAGCTTAAAAATAACATTGCTGATTGGAAAATATCAGTGTCCATTACATGGGACAAACTCCTGGGGCTACATGAAAAAAAGTTTCCAGAGTTCTCTGTGATGGGAGTCCAGATCTTGAAAGGTGGATAGCAACAGCAAATAACTTGTGGACAACTCCCAGGTTTATTCAGTCATCCGGAGGGTACTCTGAAACCGCCTGTTACATCAGGCTCCAAAGCAAGGAAACACTGAGGTCTCCAACATGTGCATTTCTACAGGTAATTAGACTTAATAAAGTGTTCTCTGTATAACAAAGGAGCTCAGGAGGGTCTGGGTGTTTGGGATTAAAAGCGTTTCAGGCATGGATATAGCTGAAAGGAAAGCTTTAGCTGAAGGAAAGGCTGCTTCCAGACAACCCAAAATAAGTTGTAATAAAGTATTACTGGATTGCTTTGCATGCAGTGAATAATGGGTAATTTCACAACTTCCAATACCCATACTTAGACAAGCTTTTACAAACCAAATTCAATGAGTTCTGCTCAAGGGACTCTTGCAACACTGTGGAGCATGCAATATCCACAGGTATTGCAACATCTAATTGCAAAATAAAGGCTGTTTGCCTCCAAATCTCCTCATGCTCTCCTTCCAGCCAGCAGTGACAATGTTACATGGAGATGATTTTCTTTTGGGTTAGTGAGTTGAATCAGCTCAGTAGCCATCTGACAGGCCCCCAAAACACCCAAGTCAAGAAAAGCAGCAGAATTGCAGGGCCAGGAGCTAAGAAGGGGAGCAAGACCTCCCCTGTAACACTAAACTATTAGCACAGCTGCTTCTGGCACTGCCGTGCTGCTCACGAGCTGTTCAGCTGTCTCCTTGGTTAGAGACAAGAGTTCTGCAAGTCACTTCTGTGCCCAGGTGCTCTGAGGTGGACAGGAAATCAATGCTGCACCCACCACATGTTGAGGCCTCACCTGGAAAGAATCAGGGAGAAGCAAAGTTGTCCTGAACATTTATTGGCACAGAAAAAATTACAATTATCTGTGAGCGACAAGCTAACAAAGGGAGTTTTCAAATACTCAGATTCAGAAATCAATCACAGCAGTTCACTACCACTGACCACAGAACAGTGGGTATCTTGAAACAACTCAGACAATGCAAGGTTTGCTGGTACCTCTTTCCTTTTTGTTCTTAGCTGATCCCTATGCTCTGATCATGATGCACTGCACCACTCCCTCCTATAGTTTCTCCTCTATATATTCTAGCCAACTTCTGCTTCTCCCTCTAACTTCCAGGCCAGAATTACTGGGAGGAGAGCATAACTCTATCTATTTATAGAGAGAAAAAACACAGCACTGAACCATTTTATGTGATAAAATGAACACAGCCCCTGGTGATCAAAAGAGAAAACCAGCATCTTCCAGAAGAGTTCAGAGTGGCACCCAGCTGAAGGTCAGAGGAGCCCTGAGTGCATGGCTCAGTGACACAGCCAGGCTGACCTGCTGGCTGGCAGGTGCAGATGGAGGAGTTCAGTTCCTGCATGATGTTATTCCTCTCTCCCCTGTGTGTCCCACTCCAGGTGCCACCAGTACAGCCCCACCCCTTCAGCACGACTAAAGATCCTGTTCAGCTCATGGGCGTGGCAGAACACTTACTTTCAGCTGTGAAGTCTTAAAAATTAAGTAGGTTGAACAAGCCATGCTGGACCACCAGAGCTGATGTGGGGAAAGCAGTGGGGAATAGGAAGGTGGAAGGAGCAGGATTGGTCCCTCTCACCTGAAAAATTGAGAAACATCATTAAACTGTGTGACTTCTTCTTGTGGACACAGGTCTCTGTTTGTATCTCTGCATGATTTGTCACTGGGCACTCAGACACTCTCAAGAAAGAGTGAGAAGAAGAGGTTACCTGATCAATCAAGTATTTCCTTCAACTGCAGCTCTTTTTCCTACAGGAAGCCCTGGCTTGTATAAACCACTCAAGAAGCAAACTTCAAAGGACTCCTCTATCACTTAGTCAGGATAATAGACTGTACTTGAACTCTACTCAGTGAAGTGAAACTTCTTAAACTGAGAGCTGGAGTTTAATTTGTTATTCCTGGCAAACTGCCCAAGAGGAAATGGATCCAGGGCAGAAGTTTGTTTGTTAGATAGCAGTGAGAGATTGACACTTTTATAATAAGCCACAAAAGCAGGGAGAATAGAAAGAGCTGCTGAAACTACTGATTATTCTAAGATCTGCTCTTAATGCTGCATCACTTACAAGATCTCCTTTGAGTAATTGTCAAATAATGGAAGTAAGAGACCATGGAACATCACTAAGAAGGATTTTAAGCAGACATTCTGCACATAAGACTGATTCAAAAGAATAGGAGGAAGAAGCACAAAATCAGCTGCAGTAGGTCCTTTACAGACTGGAATCCTTCCCTGCAGACACAAGGTACTGCCTGCCAGTCCTGCCCACGCTTTCAGTACTTTGTATGTCCATATCCTGCCCACCAGTGTCAAAAATGTAGTGAAAGGAGCTCTCAGTTGTTTGATAAGGTAGATTACAACCCAGCCAGGATCCCACTCCCAGTGTTGTCCTGTAGCTCTGTTGCCTCTGTGCCTCAAGATACAGAAACTCGTGGACCCTCTGCCCTACTGTGGCACAGCCTCAGTCACAGCAAGCTCCAGAAAGCCAACAGAAAACATAAGCTGTGGTGAACAGACAGCAAAATGGTTTCACTGCACTGAAATTCTTTGCTGTTTTTCAAAACAACCAGCTGCACCTGACAGACACGTCCTAAGCAAAAACATCACATGAACTTTACCTGGTGATCTCTCAGGTGAGTTCAATTAAGATATTTTCTAAGTAAGAAATCTGAAGTTGCTTTTTGACTTCAGGATATATGAAGTCTTTATACATGCCATTTTGGAATCTCCTTTACTGTCAGTAATTTATAAGCTGCATTAAGACAGACAATTCAAACTAATGAAAGCTCTTAACAAGAGCAAAGTGGTGTATTTACCATAAATACCAAGAGACTTCATCCCTTCAGGCAATATTTTTAATATTTCTTTCCACTTCACTATGCCTGGAGCATAGTTTAAGGAGCTGATTAGGTATATAGATTTAATAACAACTACAAATATTAAGAAATGCTGCTGGGCACATTTGGTAGTAACTCTTCTGAAGTTCCTTGCACAGATTTTGCCATGTGGAAGAATTCTAAATATTGTTATACCCCTTTCCTTGATATTGTGTTCCTTTGGTAAAGCATTTTATTTGGAAAGGCTTTGTCGAAAGGTTAAACAGTCCTTATGCAATCTCTGAATGAAACAGAAAAGCATGTTTAGATGTCTAGTCTCAACTGCCAGTGTCCCATACCTGCCAGAACTTCCAGCCTGTGTGTACACTGGCAGCTTCCAGAGTTCATCTGTCACCAAGTCCTGTCCCT
This sequence comes from Sylvia atricapilla, assembly GCF_009819655.1. Taxonomy (NCBI): domain Eukaryota; kingdom Metazoa; phylum Chordata; class Aves; order Passeriformes; family Sylviidae; genus Sylvia; species Sylvia atricapilla. The sequence continues at coordinate 22,378,592 of NC_089149.1, forward strand.
CTGTGTGGACAAGGCAGATGTGGATCCACCCTCAGATCCTAGAGATGCAGCAGAGAGTTTTCAGCTCTTTGGACCATGAATGCTATTACAGACATTCCTCAAGGTTCAAAGGATAAGTAGCAACACACATGGAAGAATCCTGTGGATCCATGTGAGGCCGTGAGCTGCCAAGCTGACCCATACGGTCTCTGCCATGCACCACAAGAAGAGATACAAAGTGAACATTGCCCAAATACATTTCCTGTAGTTTCTGCCTTGGTCTTGATGAGATTGTCTCTTGGGATGGAAAAGATTCATCAATAAGCATTCATCCATAATTAAGCAAATGGGCGATTGGAAAAATGTAATAGCAAATAACTAATAATGATTTTCATACCATAAGAAGACAAAAAGAGAGACAGGAAAACATGAAATCATATTCTGGCTTTCTGCACAAGAACCACAGAATAAATCATATGCTGTTGATACATTGCTTTCATATTCTCACCCAATAGTTATTATGACCAAATCTACAGCAACTCTGAATGTGAAAACAGAGGAATGAGGCTGGTGGAGACTGGTTCTCAAAGCTAAGATAGCTGTAAACAGGTAACATCTTTACGTTTAAATTAACAGTTTTAGCTAATTGTGCTGTCACTTTTCCATCTGCTAACCACTAAGCATTTGCCTCCTAAGCTCAGGGAAAAAGCCTCCAGAGAACTGTGAGTCAGTGAATGAAAACTGTTTTGGGTCCCATGGCAAAGAAAGTACTTTGGTCTCAAAAATAGATACATTTCTTGTGGGAAAAAACAGCCCAGTTCCTTCCTCTCCCATAGATAACAATGTAAAATGTCAGACACCTCCCAGGCTCCGTTCCCAGGAGATCAATAGCATTGCACTCGTTACTTTGGTGGGTTTTTTCCTTAAAGGTTAATTCATATCTAACCAAAAATTGTGACCCAACAGGTCACTGCTTATGGGAGCATGAGGTGTGGAATGTCAGGCTGCCAATAGTGTTGAACTACTACAGCTGCAAAAAGCTACAGCAGGATTTGGGCACTTGGAGACACAAAACTGGGCTGGGAGACAGGTAAATATTGGATGCAGGGGAGCAGGGAGGGCCTGTGTTCAGTGCAGAACAGTGAGAGGCTCCAAAGAAAGGGGAGGAGGTTGCATGTAGAGAAAACTCACCTGCTTGCTCATGTTTGCAGCAGAAAGCCCGTGGGATGCATTCTCTGTGTTGCCAGTATGTCCTGCAGGTCTGGGGCTGCACAGTGACAGCAGAGCAAGGTGGAGTGAAACCCTAAAGATCACACTCAAGGCTAAAAATTGTTCCATGTGCACCTTTTTAATGCAAAGGCTTTCACTCAGAGGGTTTAGTGACTGCAGCACCTGGGGTCCTGGCACAGTAACAGCTCTGCCAGAGCCACCAGGCCAGAGCCCTGTGCTGCTGGCTGTCACCTGCTGCAGGCACAGCAGCCCAGGGCACTGAGCCCTGCTGGGAAAGTGCACAGAGGGTCTGACAGCACAGCCCAGCAGCGCTGCCACCCCTCTGTGCCATAGCTCTGCATCAGGCTGCAGCTCCTCAGGAGTCTCTGCTCACCCTCAGCCCTGCACTGCACCTCACACCTGGATTAACTTTGTGCTCAGATTGCAGGCAGCCACCCCTAGGCCAGGGGCAGAAGCAAGGACAGACATGAGGACTCTCTCCAGAGGTGGTTCTGGTCCATTATTCTCATGTCACTGGATAAATCCAGCACCAAATAGCCAGAGGAAAAAAAAACAAAAAGAAAAAAAAATATCCAGACAGGCAGTTAAACTGAACCCCAGGCTGTGCAGTACCACAGCAGGCTCCACAAAGCTCCTGCAGTCCCAGGGAGTAAGAAAAGGGGGAGGAAACATCACAAGAGATGACTTTGCTTGCTCACATCATTGGTGCAGACACACTTGTTTACATTTGATTGGCCTCATCTAAACTTTGCTGGAGGTTGACCATAATATTTACAAGCCGAAAGAACAATTATGTAGCTGAGAGCAGCTAAATGGAACAAAACAAAACCAGAGACACAGAAATCATGTCATTTGCTAAAGTCAAAAAAAAACAAACTAAGCCATCAGACCACACATCTGCCTCCCGCTATATAAATTTACACCGTGGTACTATTTGTGCAGCTTTACTGCAATATGGATGTTCTTTGAGTTTATAAACACTTACAGTGCTTATGTGCTCCATGTACTTATTTGTACCATAAAAATTTATATGGAAGGATATTTCCTATGCCTCGTCTGTTTGTTTACAGAGTCCACCTTTAAAAGACCAATATTCTTCCCTCTGGGGCCTGTTTACAGTTTGCACCTGTGATGGTTTCTTCAGTTTCAGCCTCATGGGCTGTATTTCTTACATAACTGTTTTCCCTCTTTCAGACACCATTAATCATCCCTCTGTCAAGATCTTCTTCCCACACCAGGCTTTACTGTACATTCCTTGCGCTTTCATACCATGATGTCAGTCCAGAATGGAACAAAGATAAGAATTGCTCAAGATTTTCCTTCAAATGATCCCATTTCTACAAAGCTATATATAAAATAAAACCCTCATACTCACCATGGAATTTGAAGAGGACCAGGCTTGGGGATTTGTGATTTTCTCATATTCCATATCCTTATAAATGCAGATTTGTTTTGGAAAAATGAGTGCAGAAGTACAGGGACCAAAGCAAGCACAACACAGCTTTGTAATCAATGGTAGAGCAACTAGGCAAGTATGTAAATTGGACTGCAAATGTTTTAAAAATAGTTTGTCAACTATGCTGGAAAAATTATGACCTTTTTAATACATTTTTCAATGTTTGAGAAAGTGAGATAGTTGCATGCATTTAACACCTTTTTGCCACTGCAAATGATTTAGAATAGCAAGAAGAAAAGAGTGCCAAGATGCTACTTCCATTCATTGGCATGTTTCAGAGATAAGATGGACTCCAAATTTTTAATTATCGTTTTCCTTTTATGAAAGAAAGCAAACTCCATTAATCTGTCAAATCCCAATTCCTGGGCAAACATTCACCCTACTGTGGTTTTATTGGACTCAAGAGTAGGTAGCTCCAAATAAGTAAAGATCTCTGCCTTTTGTTGTAACACTGTAAAGAGTGAAGATTCCATGTAACATCACAGCAGAGCATCAGAGGAGCAGTGTTGTAACATATCTGGCTGTCAACCACCAGCCTATAAAAATACCCAGGCAGCTCTGTTCTTCTCTTGGAGTGAAGAAGAGAGCTGTTCAGGCAGAACAATATTTGGTTTATTGACAGATTTTATTGTTATCTGTTACCCACCAGTGGGCTCCATTTGCAGTTTTCATCATAGAGTAATTGCTTATTATAGACATTAGCAGGTTGTTTATTTGAAAACTATTATGCTAAAAAGGAACAATCATATTAGCAAGGTGTGCTCTTTACAACTTTATTTGTTTATCCTCAGGGACTAAACTTTGGAAACCTCAAACCTTTTGTTATATACTGAAAGATTTGCAAGTAAAATGTCTGAAGTTTTTTTTTTTTTTTTTTTCATGTCTGAGAAATTTGTCCAGTAATAATCAGTAATTTCGTTGCTATCATAAACAACAGGAGCTGCCTCTGACAGAAGGATGCTCACAGGATTGAAGGCTGTTCTGTACACAACCATTTACTTGCTAAGCACTCTGGAAAAATTATGTTGCTGCTGTATTTGCATATTTTCTTATTATAAATGTTACCATAGTTATAACATACCACTTTAAGTATATTATTAAGCCCAAAGGGAAGGAAGAAACTGATAGTAGCATAACTTCCAAAGCTCTGGGAAAGCACCTGTTTCCCTTATCCTTTGAGCTTTAGGGGCTTTTTAACCTCAGACTCACCAATAAACTCCCTTAATGATAACATAGATGGGATCAGTTATATTTACACATCCCAAGATTTCTAACAAACCCCCAAGTACTTACAACACAATTTCACTCCTGCAAGAAAATCTTTCACCGTTGGTACAGCTGAATTTTTTGCTATGCTGCTGCTGTTCATTGTTTTGCTGTGCTGGGGGTATTTGTACTATATATACTATCACTTTCAGGCAAAAATTAAGAAAGCAGTCTTGCAATGGGTAGTGCCCACATGAAGAGGAGCGTTGCAGATTCCAACCTGACTGCATACCAAAGCAACAAGACATTATTATTTATATATCAGTAACATAGACCCAAATTTGGGATCACAGCCCAATGTGATTGGGTGCAATGGAAACATGTAGGTAAAGAACATCCCAAACCAAGAGGAACATATGTAAAATAATGACCAAAAAAAAAAAAAAAAAAAAAAAAAAAAAAAAAAAAAGGGAGGGGTGGGGGGTGGGGAAATAAAGCAATCAAAAAAAAAAAAAAAAAAAAAGGCAAGCAAAAAACCCATGGGGCAGAAAAAAAAAAAGGAAAGAACAGCTTGCATGGAGACTTACCAAACACAACTCAGCTCACCTCTCGCCTGTGGCTCCCTTTGGCAGTCATCAAGTGGAGGATGTGGCTTTGGATTATGTAATCAGACAAGTCTGTGTAAAAATGGAAACAGAATAGGCTGGATTTTGATATGTAAATATATAGATACAAAGCACTCTAACTATCCTAGTGTATCCTCATGTAATACTCATAATAAAGTTCATTTAATCTTATTGCAGTGTAAGTAAAACCCTGAAAGAGGAGGTAACAGTGCAGGGAATCAGACATGAATCAAAATTGCATGTATCTGTGGGCTGGAGTCCAAAGCCAGCAATACTGGTACATTTTGGAAACTTTTACTCTTGAAATTGAGTGAGTATACCCAGATACTACCTGAGCGTTCACTTCACTGACTTAATATGAAGAAAGATGGGCAGAAGGAGACGAATTCTTGTAGCAAAACGAAAACTTCTTGCTGTAGGCTCTATAACTGTGTACAGGCAAACTGTTATGGCAAAGGAAAGAGAAATATATAAAAGGCACAATGTTTTGTTCTGAAGCCACTCTTCAGGAAGGAGACCTATCACATTACATGATATTTTACAAATCAGTGCTTCCTTCAAAACATGGGAGATCTCGCTTCAGTGCGCCTTTGTGCCAGAAGAGTCTCTCTGAGTAAGGGCTGCTTCACTTCCCAGCCTGTGCAGAGTTCCTAGGGCTGAAAGCTCAGTATCTGTGGCTGGGTGCCCTTCCAGCCTGTTCTGCTTGGTACTCAACCCCCTTCAGCTGTGCCAGAGGATCCCATCTGTGCCAAAGGACTTCCCTGCATCTGAAGTGGCAGGATAAAAGCCAGTTTTAGACAGCTGAGAGCACACAAGGGCATGTGATGTAGTCCCATACTTCAAGAATTCATTTCAGCAACTCCTTAAACACAGGCCTGTGCCCAGTAAGGTTTACCCTTTAAGTCTTTGGTGTAAATTGCAGTGCATGCTCTTCTTGTGTGTGCTTCAGCAGAATGCCAGGCTCACAACACCTGATCCAGCAGAACAGGGAGTGGGACAGTCCCTTCTGCTTATCTTTGCCTGCCTGCCCCAGATTTTGCAGGCTACTTGTTTCACCCTGCCAACATGCAAGGGTGGCAGCCTTGGGGTGACAGCTTTCCAACCTCTTCCTCAGCTACTTACATCAGCTGGCAGAAATTCTACAGAGATGGCAAGAAGGCTAGATATTTACATGTGGTGTTTATTTTTCTGGAATACCATATGCAGCCAGCTGCATGTTCTCTTCATCAAAAAGTCTTGTGATCTGAATAGCCTTAAGCCACTCTCCTGTGTCTCTTGTCCCTCTTGATCAGCTTTAGGAAAAAAAAAAAAAAAAAAGAACACTCTGCCACTTCATGGTGTGCTCTTACAAGCACGGTCTCGTTTGTTAGCACATAGAGTATGGGATGGCTTTGAGAAGAGCTCTCTGTTCCAGCAGGTTTATATTTGAAGGTGACAGTAATGAATGGGATCAGCCTGTTTCTCACTTGCAGGGGCTGAGCCTCAGGCCTGCACAGGCAGTGCAGATTTGTGTCCAGTTGTGCTCCAACATCACAGCTTTAAGGCCCTTCTCTAGGACTCACTCTTGCTCCACGTGGTTGGTGAGGGAACTTGCATGTTAGGTTTGTCTTGGTTTCCAGTCTAAAATCTGCTGACTGGAGCTCTGGTCACAGTCTAGCTTAGGAAGAGAGACCTGTGCTGGCTTCACACACAAGTGGCTACAAGTGAAGAAATATCAGCAATGCCACAGTAGCCAGGAACAGAGAGCTGAGGCCTCATAATACCCCCAGAAACACCTGAGGGAAGTGAAGCCAGGCTCAGGCAGCTCTAAAACCCTGCTCTAGAACTCCTGTCACCTCCCCTTGAAGCTGCTTCTGCACAGGGTGTGACAGAGAGGGGACACTCTCCAGCACACAGGGCAGAGTGACAGCACCTCCTCACTCCTCTGCCTCACCCCTGTGCAGCTCTTGGATGGGAAGGCAGTGTCCTCCAGAGACACTGCCAGTGTCACCAGGGAGTTCCAGCTGTAGAGGGAACAGGAGCACCACGTCTCTGAACAACTGCAGTGTGCCATGATGGCTCAAAATTGCCATTTTAATTCTTGCCCAGCAAAGTAAAGCTTGCACAGAATACATTGCTGAAAATAACTTTTTTTTTCCTCCACTCTTTCCAATATCTTTTTTTTTTTTCTTCCAGTTTTGCTTGGTTTTATTTTTAGGTTGGTTTTATTGTCCAGCAAGAACACTAGGGGAGCAGAGAAGGTGGGGATTTCTCTCACTGCAGCCCTAACCCTCTGAACTCCAGTTTTGCATTACTACCCTGCCTTCCTCTTGGAGATCAATTCAGCTGCACTGTTTGAGTTATGTGCTAGATACAGGCTTAGTTCTCCTCCATTTTGCTGTTCCTGCAACTCCATTAAATTTCCACTGGGTATTTGAAAACAACATTATATATGTATATACACACATAGACACAGACACATAAAACAGAGCTCTTAAAAAGAGTTTACATCCTGGGAGAAAGCCAACATTGATTTCTTTAAATTCAGAGTAACTCCTGACTTCTGAAGGAGTTCATGTGTCTGAGAAGCAGCAGTGGAAATTTGTCTTTCAGTGTTTCTGCTTATCATTCATCAGGGTTCTGGAGTACGTTCACATCTTTGTAAGAGTCTGAAGAAGCTTCACTAAAAAACCTTGTTCCCATTAGCAAATCTGTTAAATTGTCTGAGGCTCTGACTTGTGGGACTACAGATAGATGTACCATGTCCACTGCTCCCCAGCTGCAGCACTCGGCTCCCATACAGCACCACTGCTGCTAAAGCCTCACCGTTTTATCCACTTGTTCACTTGTCACAATGCAGAATGAGTCTGTGAAGTATTAATATTTTTACACAAGCACAGGAGCTCCCAGGACTAAGGAGGAATCTGGCACAGATGAGACAAGACAGTTTGGGTGATGGCCTGAGTGGTGAGAAGCTCAGGTATGGAACACACTGCAAACCTGCAAACATGCTGCTCATGTCCCAGGAGAAAAGGCTGCTGCCATAAATCACCCTGTCTGTGAAAATACTCTGAAATTACAGCGTCAGCCTCTATATTTGGGAGATAAACTATCCAGTTTCTTTAGCCTCCCTCAAACTTCATCACAGACACAAAGAAAAAGGAAAGATAACAAAAAGAAATCTATCTGAGAAGCCGTTTATTTTTAGTAGCCTGGACCTCTGGGACACAGTTCATGCAATTTCTTCTCTGCACCATTCCCCTTCTTGGAGTCATCACACTTAGGCAGTAAAATATCTAATTTTAGTAATTGTCAAAAAATTGGCAACTCCTGTATTCCTGAAAGAGTTGAATACGGTGTTAGGCTAAGTCACAATCTGGCACCCAGGTCACGCTGGGGTTTTCTTCAAGGTCAGAATTGCTTAAAGGCAGCCCCCAGAGATGGAGCACAGATACTTGACTTGGACAAACTAGCTCTGGAAGAAATATATCCAAAATGAATGAGGTAGTTGATAAACTCCCAGGACAGAAATGTCCTTTGCTCTTTGCATTAAGAACAAAAAGGCAGGAACACAACAAGGACATGCAGTGGGTGATGGGACACAAAAGCAATTAGAAAGGTTGGATTTACCTTCACTTGCTTCTGCTACTGCATGTAACTGTCAGAGTTTCAGAGGAGCAGGATCCTTGCCCTGTTTTCCCAAACATCTGGGGCTCGTGACTAAGAACTTTGCATGTTGTGTTCGGCAGCAGAGTGGTTTTCCATGTTCCACACTGAAATCTTCCCAGGCCAACCTCTGGCCACCATTTCTGCTTCCACCTGCCAGGAAAGTATCAGCCCTGCAGAAACTTCTGCAAACAAACCCTCTCAAACAGCAACAGCCGCAAGTGAGCAGATAATAAATGGTAAAGGAGCACTGAACAGTTCTTCTAACCAGAAAAAGGCTGTTGTCAAGTGATTTAATTTCCTTGCTAAATTGTATAGTAAAAAAGAAATTGCATGTAAAGACCATGTGACTGGGAACGAAAAGCCTCTTGTTGAAAGCTTTCATTTGCCCTTTATCACACTGTTTTGCTTCATATTCTATAAATAGCTCATGTGCACTGTTTTTCCTTTTGGCCTCATAACTATGAACTGGTTCCTCACTGGCTTTGCAGAGTCTGAAGAAAATCTCTGGAGAATGCTGTAAGCATATTTGATAGAAGCTCATAAGTGGATTAATTTCAAAACAGGACTCAGTTGGCACATTTAAAAATATACAATAATCAGAGCTGTTTGTCATAGATTCATCCCCTTCTGTAGCAGAAATCAGGAATCAGAGTTGCTTGGTTTCTGCAATCTGATTTTAGTTACAGTTAGGCTGCAACTTATTTTTAGTAACAAACTGTTTCCCCGAGACAGATTCGGCTGCTCATTAGCATGGGGAGTCTTCTCTACAAAAAATATATTGTGAAATTTCCTTTTAGCTTTGACTAGACCCACCCATTTAAACATAAACTCCATTCTGAAAAGACAGAGAAGATTTGATTATCCATCTTGTCATTGACAGACAATAAACATACTGAAGATAAATGGTCTCTCTTCCCTAAATTTTTCACTTAGTATCACCACACAGTTTCCCTTTAAAAAGGCAGGGAAATCTGTTAATCTGCATTATGAGCTTAATGAAAAGAAGCATAATTGAAAAATTGTTGTAATGACAGAGAGTAAAATACCAGTTGTGTTGAATTTGTGATCTTATACCACTCAACTACTTCATCAAAACATCGGCTGGGGGAATCCTCCACAGTGACTCCTCTAGACGGGTTAATTGGCAGGTTGGGATCCAAATCATTGCCTTCACCAACTGATCTTTCCAGAGAGAGTTTGATCTGCTTTGCTTCCCATTTCGCCACTGGTGTCAGCTGCTGCAGTAGCAGCCTGGTTTTACTTATTAATCATGATTTTCCAAGCCATTTTTTCTGCTACATCCACCCAGATATCCTCCAGGCATGTGGACTCCTGATTTCCAGTATCAGAAGGACCAGCTTTGGTCAGGCCAAGGACCCCTCCAGCCTCCCTGCAGCAGGAGGAGAGCTTTTAACCAGCCAAGGCCGTGGTGTTTCACGGCTATGAACGCCTGTTCTCCAGATGTGCTCAGCTGGGCTTATTCAGGGTTACCCACAGCAAGCACATTTACTTTGGCTCACCCCCGTGGATGATGAAAATGCCTCCCCTGCAGCACACCACACATCAGGAGACGGTGATCCTGACACTGAGCAACCTCTCAGAGTCATGGTCCTGCAAAGCGCAGCTCCCTGCTGCATCCCACATCCTGGGGGGAAAGTAAACTTGCTTCTGCAAAATATTTGCTTTACTAAAGATGAGCTCTACCAGGTGCTCAAAGGAGCTAATTCCAAAACTGCCAATGTCAGAGTTCAGATGTGCCATATGGCAGATTTGGAGCACTGTGGGTTTGGGGTTTTTTAATTCTTTAGCTCCTTTAGCCACTATTAACGAGGTGTCATGGTTCATTTAAACTATTTTCAGGACAGACAAGCTATTGGGGTGGATTGCAATCAGTGCCTCCCTAAAGCTTCAACCACTACGATGTCCTGACTGTTCAAATGTTACAGAGAACTTGTAAAATTCAAATGACCACTTATTTTAATTTCTTTGAATTACCAAAGGATGTAGTACATTTCCATACAATTTTCCAGAAAAAAATATCTTTTTTCCCTAAGAACACTTTATTTTTGTTATTTCAATCAGCATTTTTATATCTAATAACAAGAAATAGACCCTACTTTACTTTAAAAGTATGAATACAAACTTAGCAGTTAATTGTCATGGAATTACAAAAAATACCACTGAAATGGGTATGAGAATTGCTCAGAGCAATTGGTAGAGCCTTTTCATAAGCCAGGGAGTACAACTCCTTCAATCCATATATGTTTACACACAGAGCCTTTCACTTACATGGCTATGTTTGATTTTGGAAATGATGTCAACTGGAGAAACATCATTTCCTGATGTAAAAGACTCAGACTTCATAGATTTTTCACTGAAATCACAGCAGCTGATTCAAAAATTCTTAACCCCCTCCTTGTAACTAACCTTGACCGTTTGACCCTGAGAGGTTTAACAGCCCCTTCGGGGGAGGGGTCCGAAAACGGTGGACCTCAAAGTCAAACAGAGATCATTTTATCTTTGACATTAGTGTACATGTAGGCAGTGGCAAGCTTCTGCTCGCGGTTTCCCTTGTTTCAGTCGCCTCCATCCCAGGAGCGCTGGTTTTTGAGCAGGAATGTGGGTGCTTAGCTCGCCGGTGATGGTATCTGTGCAGCACCACAAACGGCCCCGCATTCTTGGCATATTTGGTGGCCTGCATCAGCCCCGCTTGGAACAAAAGCTCTTGTTTTGGACACATCACTGCAGACTGTTGCCTGATCCAAACTGTCTGCTTCCTTCTGAACTTCTGAACAGGAATGACAGATCCGTTTGTAGTTTTTTAACAGATCGAGCCTCAGAAAACCTATCTGACACTGCCTAAATAGGAGCTGCCTTTTGCATCCAGGTTTGTTTTTAATTTACAGCACATTCTCCAGCTGAATACCCAAGAGACAAAGACAACTTAGACATAAACTCTAGCTATGTGAGGATTTTACTTGAAACAAAATTCAAATATGTGCACTGAACACCGGTGTAAGTGCTATTTGAAGGACCATTGCAAACGCTAATTAGGAAGCTGCATTCGGAACTGCACACAGCAGTTTCACGGGCATGTCTGGATATTCAGTCTATCTGTGAAGAGCCCTGGCACCTCCTGCAAAGAAACAGCATCTCTGTCTCCCCGTCCACAAGCTGCAGTGGGGTAAAGGTTACCGCCCACAGGTTCCCTGTCACAGGCAAAAGGGAACAGAAAGGTGAAAACCTCAGATGCACGGCTGGCTGCTTTCCCTACTGGCTAGGCAGACACTTTGGGTAGGAATAGAGCGTAGCAATTCTATTTTGAGCAGTAAATGAATAAATTTAATCCTCAACTATCAAGGCAAAGCATTCTTTCTCAGGAGAAAAAAGGTTTTTGAAGAAATCAGATAGGGACATTGAAAGGTCCCAAAGTAAGAACAACCATCTCCACGTCCTTTCTGAGAGGTATTTCACTCACCTGCCCTTTAACATCATCACAGATTTCATAATCACCCAAGCAATTTTTTCCAGTACTTGCTATTCCTGATTTGGATCGTTGCTGTTTTGGATTTTTCCCTTTATTTTAATGTCTTCTTTGGATATTTTCTGCTGTAATTTGATTCATTAATTCCTGTTCCATCTTCTGCAGGGATTGGACTCTCTCTAAGCATCATACTGCTCTTTTTTTCAGCAGCCTTTTCAGTATTTGAAAACTTTTGCAATTTTTCTTCTGGTCTTTTATTCCCTACACAATCCAAATTGTTTCAGGCTGCCTTCTAGGTTTGTTTCCTATTTGTTTGATCATTCCCACTTTGGAATCTCTCCAATCAGCCCACATCATTCTCAAATCTACCAATCATCTTGGGATGTCCTCTTGGGACATTATTACCACATATGAAACCACGCTTTCCCAGACAGGTTTTAAAATGACATCTATTAAGCTGAGGGTTGTGTCTTCAGTGCACAGTTAACTTGAGTTATTTGCACTTAAGTTAATATCTCCCCAGTCAGCCTCACATCAGAGTCCCAGGAAGAGAGAAGTGAAAGGAATCACAGGAAATCATCTCATCCATATCCCATCTCTGAGGCAAAATCAAGAACAATATATCTACAGTCTTTTTGAAATACTCCAGCGGCAAAGTCATCATGACCTCCCTGGGCCATCTTCACATGAAACATTCTAAATCCCCATTTACCCCTTCTAAATCCCCAAATACCCATGTACCCACAACTGCCTCAGTCAGCTGTGAGCCCACCTTACCACATAAACCCAGCACAGTGTGCCTTCAAGGATGTCATGTGGGATGGTGTCCTAGCTTGTCTCTGCAATAAGGTTCTACCAAATCTACTGTGCAGAAGTACAGAGTGGCATCAGGATAATTATTTATCGCATTTGTAAGGACAAGAAAGATTTTTAAAGTATCGTCCAATGCTTTATGCCATGATTCATTTTTTTATACTAAATAAGCATTAAGGTTCTCTAAATTCTCCATGGCTTCTTCCCTCTCAGCTGCCCTTGCATTTTCAAACACAGGTAATGCATTTGTCTTCTTGACATCATCAGGAGACTCCACTTTTCTGACAGAGAATGGCAGATAAGTAAGCATTTGCAAATTTTTCATATTATAGGATATTTTATCAAGTTCTGCTGACTTGCATAATCTTTCTTATCTATCAAGTACACCTGACCTATTCCTTTTTAGTCTCGTTTTTGTTAAAATTAACTGGTTTAAGCATCTAGTCATAATTCACCTTTTCCGTGGTGGTCAAAATGAGAAAGACATCAAAGAGACAACCTATTACTTGTTTATTTTATATTAAGCAATAAACTTCTACTTTCCTCCTCTTTGGTTACTTAAGTATTTTCTTGCTATTCTTCCTTCCTCAGCAGCTGCAGTTCAATTTTAGCCTGAGCTTTCCAACTCCCCCTTATGTGTCCCCTAAACCTGTCATACCGGTCCCCTGAGGAGGAACACACCTTTGCCATCTTTTCCTGCCCAGCTCAGTGCAGTAAGCCACGCTCCTGTCTCTCCCCCTGCCCTGTCTCCGGGATTGTGAGTGGGGAGCAGCTGCAAAGGGCCCTGGATGGCACCCAGGGGTTGGATTTCTGCACGGAATAACCGTGTTGGCAGCCGGCAAAGCTCCGCAGACAGCACCATCCCCACCTGGAAGGCTCCTGCTTTCCTGGCAGAACCTGCACCCCCAGGTCCTGCGTGGCCGGGGCAAGCCCAGAGAGCACCATGAGAGACATGAGTGAATGCCTCCCTTCAGCTCTGCCAAAATGGAACAAAAACAGCAGGCGACACAGCAGAAACAGAGGCCTGGCTGCTCGCGTTTGAGCTCCGCTGGGAACAGAAAGGGTAACAAAGTTTGACTCTTTGAAGATTTGGTTGCTCCTTCCCTGCTTTTACACAAGCTCCTTTGTCACACAGGGTGCACAGGAATGCTCTGTGCCCGCAGAAAATCTTCAATCCACCTCTTAATGAGACAAAAGGTTTCAGGGAAACCCAGATGAAACAGGACAAGGCATAGTAATACAGCCAGAAGGACCCTATTGATTTGCTTTACAAATGGAAAATACTGACAAGCCAATGTAAATAGGAACAAGCTGCAAGAAACGTTCTGTAAACTTAAATTAACTACCTAAGAACACGGCAGGCATCTTGCTGATAGTTCTGCATTTCACATAGCTCCTACAGTCATACAATCCTCGCAGCTTCAGTGGGAAGGAAAATGAAATCCTCCAGTCCTTCGGGAAAAGTCACAGTTTATCTCTAGAAAGCATGAAGCTGCAAATCTGAAAAGATGCCAAAGTTGACAGTTAACTGCCACATACTAGCGAAGGGGTTTTTTCCGCCTTCTTCTTAAACTCTTTCTTCCATTCCCAGGCCAGACTCGAGTTTGGAAGTCAGTGAATGAATTCCACAAGTACTACAGTTTGTACTTTCCCCGACAGCTCAAAAGCGGAGCTATCAGATTTCACAGCCCTGTGAGGAGGCTGGCACGGCTTCAAAGCGCTTCTGAAATACCTCTGGCTTTATCCTGAGGAGACAAAGGCCTCTCCGGAGGGACCTGCGGCTCCCAGGGCTCACTGTGACACAGTCCCAGCTCCTGCAAAGTCACTCCAACACAGCGGGAATCTCACAGCCTTGTGCCAAGGCAGAACTTACTGCAAAGTCCGAACCAAATCCGACGGCATTTGCGATCTCAATGTTTTTAAAGATGTCTTGGACCTGTCATGATTCAAAAATGGGTTGGATTCAAGTCCCATGTTGGCTTCAATGTACCAGTCCTGGTGGAAAGCAAGTGCTTTCGACAAGCTCTTTTAGTTACCAAAAATAGCTTTGTACTACATTATCAAAACGACACAATCTTTAATTTTTCTCTTGACTGCAGTTAAATTTTAAAGAGATAAATGGATCAATTCCAGAATTTATAAAGACAGGTCTCATAAAACCTGAATTATCCTAAATTATTTCAGAGACAGCCCTTTTTGAAAGACATAATTGTCTCCTTTCTCCTTCAATATTAAGAAAAGTCAACTTTCCTAGTTCCTTGCATAGATAGAACATGCAGGATTTTGTATATTTTTGCCAATCTATTTACAATCAAAAGCTTTCACTTCATCTCAGGAATGGCTGCAAACATCACCTCAATAGAGTGAATGGCATGCCAGAGAAATGGATTTTTATTAGTAATGGCAAAGAGAAATGAGAAATAGGAACATAAGAAGAAATACAAATAGATACATAAAAGATAAATAGATATAAATATATCAAGATCAGCAAAACTAAGTAAATATCGCACTGAAAATATCCTTCTAAGCTCCAGGTCAATGGAAAATTTTAATTTATAACTGTATCATGTGCAGCAGAGCTGCAATTCCAAACATGACAACTGGATGATATATGGCATTTCTCATGTTCTTATACACCCTAGTATTTCAGTTATTAAATGACAAGCGGAGAAACAGTAACACAGAGACAAGTGACAATAAAGCTGGTGAAAGGATTAGTCGAAATTTGTCAAAGTGTGATGGAAAATATGGGAAGAACAAAACATGAGCTGCATTGGTGCTTGGAAAAAAACAAAACTCAAACCACTTGAGAATTTGAACCAAGGTCAAAATGAAACACTAGACACATTCACGAGGCAAGATGGCACATATTTGGATGATCCTCAATAGAAAAGCTTTCTAAGGGAAAGGGAAAGGCCAGCTGAAAGCACAGCAGTCAAGTGCTCCATCATCCCCTCTCCCTCTTCAGAACCTACTGGAACAAACCCTGTGCAGGCAAGAAACAATCTCAGCCATGGGTCTCCTCGCTAAAGAGCAAGGAGAAACAACTGCCAAGTTTCCACGTTTTCCAGAAAAAAGTACTTACTCTGATTACCGAATCCCCTTTCATCCTGTTAATATGGTGCTCTGCCCCTGCTCTAGGTCAGTCCAGCCCCTGGGTGATGAACAGTTCATGTGGCTTTGCTCCTGCACTGTCCTCACAGCACTGCCTCACCTGAGTGATCCATGCACAAAAACCAATGGAAAAGACTTTTCAGCTAAATTTGCAGCTGGCTCCATCAACTTGTGCTGGTTTTTCTCTGTGGGGCTGGCAAGGTTTGGGTGCTGAGGAATCCATCCTGCTCTGTTGTTCCCATCCACAACTGACATAACTGCATTACCTCAGGTAGGTTGTGAAAGTGTTGGAACTGCCTTTGCAAGCCTTGGCCCTTAAGCCATCTCAGAGAAATGAGACATTCTTTGGTGATGCTACTAAAGCTGGGAATCTCTCACTGAATGCAAAGCTGGTAAGCCCAGCATACACTGCACCTCCTTCCACTTCCTTTCCAATAATGTCATCATGAAACCTTTATGTTTTTCTAACTTCCAATGCTGCAATGATGTTTCAAGCTAAAGCAGCCAAGCGCTGTAAAGTCCAGAATCAGCTGCATGTTCCTTGACGGAGAACAGCCACAAAATTCAAAGGCAAAATGAAAGAAGAATCTTTGAGGATACAGTTTGCTTTCTCTAATGAGTCCTCAAAAACAGCAATGGGGGAAGCAAGGTTTAAAAAAAGGAATTATTTTGAGATAACATTTTAAAAACAAAAAAAGTAGAATTTGAAAACATAGCACATAATAAAGATCAGCCACAAGCCATAGTACTGGCTGCAGTTGCAACTTACTTAAACTGAAATATGCTGTCTCTTTTCCAAAGTAGGCTCTATGAGCCCATATATTGTTGAGGAAACTTTTTCCCATGAAACCATTCCCACTCCAGTTCAGAGATAGGCATTATGGTCAAGCCATGTTTCTAACAATAATGTTTGGTTTGGCACGTTGTAGTGTGGTTATCTTGGCAAACAGATGCTTTAGCCTATGCCATTTATTTGGTCCCAGTACGTTCCAAATTATTTTGATGAAATTTCAAGTGTGATATGAAGGGAAAGTCATAGCTAGTAAATCACCTGGAAAGACCCGTAAAGGACAGGTCTTGATGGCCTCACTCTGCCAAAGAAACAACACTGGGTTGCTGATCTGTTACAAATTAGAAATGCTTACAGTAAAAGCAGGGGTTCTTTTTATTGCAAGAAATCAAGGAAATATACGCTGCACAAAGAATAGTAATATGACCCTCCAGCAATGCTCACCCTAGAACAGAAGGATCATAACTCTGAAGAGCAGTCAGCACTTAAGTTCATAAAGTTACTGGGGCAGTTGTCACAACATTCCCCCTTCTCTCTTTGTAAATTGTTATTTATGTGCATGCACATGTATGTGCACAGACACACACTTTTAAATATGTGGATTTTTAACTTAAAGTGAGAGTTCACATTAAGCAGGAGGAGGAGAGGGTTGTTTCTTTATCAGCACTATCTCACTTCAACAGAACAAAACAGAAGAAATGCTGCAAATGGCAATAAAACAAAAAGAAGATATTTAGGTCCGGAAATGATGCATGATAGTTCATGCAAACATGCTTTCCTTGTGGTGGTCTTGGTGGGTTTGCTGCTTTTTAATGGTGCTGTAACAATTGCAATGCTTTTCCTTAAAAGACAACTCTTTTTTCCAAACAATTTACAATATTTGCAAATTATATAAATCACTTTTTATAGACCTGAATACCTTAAGAAGCTAGTTTCAGACATAGGAGCAAATGGCTTGGTTCTCAGAAATGTGCCATAACCTCAGAGCCCAATGTAAAAGACAACATCTGTTAGTGCCTTGCACTTGTGAAAACCAGGCCAAGTCCAAAAACTGCAAATAAAGATACTTCCTATGTCTGTCCCATTAAAGTAAATTTCCAATGACTTTATAAAAATCTCACTTGCTTTTAAAACAATAGATAGAAAAAACCTCATAGTGCTTAGTTCCAATTTCTGTTCACACAGTTCTTCCCCACAAATGCTCAGATTCACCTCTCCAGCTTTAAGCTGTCCTCAATAAGAAGCACAGACATGAAATCCCAACTTTCCATCTTCTCCCAACCCAAACACTGACTGCACAGGAGTTAAGAATAGCAGCAGCAAGCTGATAGAAAACTGGGGAAAGCAGAGCATTTGAAAATTAATGCTTGGATTCACAGCATTATCAGCATAGCCTGACTGACAGCTAATCTTAGATACATCTATAGGAAATTTCAGTATTTAATTTCTTTCCCTGCACATGGAACAGGAAGTATTACACAATGACTGCAGTAAATATATGCCCTCTTAATTTCACAAACATTCTTCAGATATCATCTATACAGGTAAGCAGATTTATATGTATTTGTCTTTCCCAGAAGACATCCCTCAAATCAAACAGCAATAGAAGAGGATTATCTGATTTCCTGAGCAGCCTGCTACAGAAGCAAGAAGCATAGACAGACCTCTCTCACATGGACAGAGGTCCAGATGAGCTTTCACCTACAGGAAAGCAACTCCAAAGTTACCTTGGCCAACAGAAACTGTTGAACTGTAGCCCACCTCACAAGGGTGGGCTATTGCATCCTGGGTGAATATTCAACATTCTCTGAAACACAAACAGTTTAACATTTCCTCCAATGGATGAGCATCCAGCTTTAAACACATCCCATAGGACATGTGCACCTTAAGAGAAATCAAATCATAACTGGAAGCCCACACAAAACCCATCATGTCGTGTAATGCACTAATGAATAAATACCTATGAAATACAGATGTTAATGCTGTTGTGGGATAAAAATAGAAGTGAGTTTTCAAGGGCAATTAGTGACTTCTGGTTAAGCTGCAGTCAGTGCTGTTGAAGCATTTACTGGTTTTACACATTCATACACACAGATTTTCTCAAACAGTCACTCTGATGCTTTTGCCATTTCCCCTTTCCCTATCTTCTACAGTTTCACCTAATTCCTTTCTACCTTCTTTTTCTCTTGAATCAGAACACACATATACAATAACATATTTTAGGTCCTCCATGGAAGAAGAAACAAACACAAATAATTTGCACTACTCTCTGCATGGAAAAACACACTGCTATGGACACTGTCTTTTCTTTCCAGTACATCAGTTTGCTTCAACAAGCTGCACTCCAGCAAAAGACTGGAAAAACACATCTTGAAAACAAATTAATTAGCTTCCTACAAATTAATTTTTTCCTTTCTGTATTCCTAAAGCTTTTATCTACAATTTCCTCTTTTACTGCTAACAAAAAAATTGATTAAAGACAAATTACGTTTCTGTAGGCATTGATTCGCTAAAGCTTTTGATGGAGCCCATTCCGGATGCATCTGATCCGATAGATCCTGCTTGGGAAGCTGCCACGGACTCCAGACAGCGTTTGAAGTGCAGTTATGCAATGGATGCCACAATGCCCGAGCAGGCAAATTATCGGGCCTTTACAAGGGAGCCTTTGGCAGATGAGCCATTCCCACCGCTCCGAGCTGCGCTCTGGGAGCAGAAGCTGCAGCTCCCCGGGCACGGAGCGGCTCCGGGTGTGCTCAGAAGCTGCTGCACAGCGACCACAAAAGTGGTCATTGGGAGTAGTTCAAAACGCTTCACAAGAATGCTTTGATGCTACCCAGAGCAGGGCTACTGGCCGGTAGCTAAACTATAATTATGCTGGCTGGATCAGAAAGTCAGGGTTGAGTTGCAAGAATTCCCTTCTCGGCTCACCCGTTCCAGACCTTGATCAAGGCCAATGTACTTTTGGGAAAGTTCAGTTCCAGTGAAAATGTAAGCCTAGAGCTGAAAACCTCCTGGGTTCAGGTTTTGTTTTAAAATCTAGGTCAACTCATTCTCGTAGTAGTGGCAGACTTTCCATGCAGGTGAGGATACTCTGTACCCAAGAAGGTACAAAGAAAGAAATGTTTACAAAAATCTAACGGTGGGTGTTAGATAAAAAAAGCAAATTAGCATCAGTTCATTATAAGCTTTGTCTCTGGCCTGACTACCCATCTGTGATGGGGATTTTGTTACGCAGTGAAGCAAGACCAAGATAGAGCTTTAAACAATTGCCTCGAGCACACAAGTCCTGTGTTTATTCCTAGCAACATATTCATAAATTATAAACTGAAGGAGGACCACTTGGACTGCAGAAAATTACTTCATCATGACATGTTCTGACTGCTCTGCGAGCAGCCTAACTCCTCCTGGTTTTGTTCAGGTCTGTAACCACCGTGCACCTGAACAGCGGCACTGAACTGGGTGTGTCAGGGCTGAGTGATGCCCAGCACTGACATTTCCCACCAAGCTGCAGCCACTGCCAGGGCAAACACTCCTGCTCCAGGGGCAGGACAGCACTGAGCCGCGGCTGAGGCTCCTCTGAGGTCACTTCTGCTTGGCAGAGACCACGTAAGGCCAGAAACAAGTGAGCAGAGTTCAATTCAGCATGCAAGCTCCACTTGGATCATACCATTTCCCTGGGCACAGGTCGCATTTGTGGACTTGGTTAGGCTTTTCCCAGTCCTTGCTGTCTGTTTTTATCCCACTGCATCCCTCCATAGACACGGTCCAAGCTTGAGCCCAGCACCCAGTTTTCACTCCTTCTGTTTCTGCTGGTGGGAGGAAGGGTGACATCTATTCTCTGCTCTCTAAACTGGATCTGAAACAGGGCATCAACTAATTACAACCTCCAATGTGTTTATTTGCGGTGTGCCTCAAGACACTGGTTTATGGAAACCCGTGCACAACATACTCTCACACCTACCCCATTTTCAGACAAAAAACCTGGCAGGGAATCATAGGTTTTTTCCCCTCACCCCCAAAGAATCCTTACGATGTGAACATCCTTTAAGCAGCCTCATTTTAAGTGTCACCATTAAAACAAAACACAGCACAAAACAATACACTAATATTTTATGGACTGCTTCATATGGTAAAGAATTACCTTGTTAATTCAGCTGTCTCTCAGAAATTAATGCTTTTTTTTTCTTGTCTTAGGAAGTCAGGGTACCTTACTGTGTTTGTGTATTTCAGTTCACTCTGCCATACATTACCCTGATTAATTCTGGCAGTGACAAAGCTGGAGAAGTAATTTAAAATCATGATCATACAGAGGCACTGCATTTTCCTGCAGCAAAATCAGCACTCCTGTTTAACTCTTCTGATTTCATTTCCTGTGAAGGAGCAGAGGAGGTAAAACCTGTTTCTGAAGGCACTGCCTTAAGAGTTCTCACAAGTTTGTTTTTGAATTATTTTCCCTCATAACAAATGAAAATGCATTCAATATTATACCTAGAGAGACCACAGTACTGCAATGACACCAAACAGATGGAATTAGGCTAAAACACTACAGATGGAATTAGGCTAAAACACCAAGCAAAGTCAATCTAAATTTATCTTTGTCAACCTTTGAGAACAACAGAGAAGAAACCATGGAATGCAAATGTTAGGGATAAGAAATCTGACTTGTTTGCTGGGTAAAGTTTGCTTTGAATAAATATGTGGAAATACTGAAAATAACAAAATATGCAAAGATGACAAAGGGAGAGTTCAAGCACATTGGACTTGTAATTTGCTTCCCTTGAGTTTCACTTCTTGTTTCCTTCTAATTATAGCTCCTGAAATATTTTTAGAGAATAATTATAATATAATAACAGTTATCTATGTCAATTGTAAGTCATAGATGGCTTAACTCCTCTTTTTAAGAATTTGCCTTAACTATTTTCAGACTAAGCACGTACTTCCTGCAACTTCCCAAAATAACATTTGGCGATCACTGGAGCTAGAAGAGCTGCTGCTTGCTGGAAAATGACACTTGCAGTGTCCACACAAAGATCAAATATAAATTTATCAGAGAGCACCTATCTGAATGTCTGCTACAATGCAATCAGTC
Source organism: Sylvia atricapilla (assembly GCF_009819655.1). Classification (NCBI taxonomy): domain Eukaryota; kingdom Metazoa; phylum Chordata; class Aves; order Passeriformes; family Sylviidae; genus Sylvia; species Sylvia atricapilla. The sequence continues at coordinate 22,400,027 of NC_089149.1, forward strand.
ATTGATTCTTCACTGACAAGCTACTGACAGTCACTTCTATTCTGCACACACACAAACCTAATAAGCAGCAAAAGAACCTCAAGAAAACAAAGAAAAAACACCTCAAAAAGCCTTTAAATTCTTGTAAGTTTGAGCACAGCTCTTCTCAAAAAAATCTCACCTATTCAGCATCAATTTATATTACTGTTATGTATGCCAAACATCCTGCTTAAATAATAAAGCTGTTAAGCAAATGGACTGACAAACCCACATCACAGTTATGACATTATTTGCTTTGCAAGGATATGTGATTATTGTACAGTGATGGAAGTTTCATTAGGAAACACTTCCACTACACTGCCAGACAGCAAGCTGTGCAGCACATACTGTGGGAACGGGACTCTGATCTGCACACCAAGTTCATTTGGGATCCTATCAAAAAGAAAGTCACATGTTCTCTGAGCCATTGGTCATCTGGTTTCTTGTTTCTCTTATTCTAAAGCCAGGATAAATTTAATAGGATGCTATCTCACACTGGAAAGTTCTGCCTTTTGAGTAATGTTATTACTGTGTAACCATGTTCTAAATTGTGTTTATTTAATTATATTTTAAAACCAACCAACCAACCAATGTGTTCACTTTTTATTTTGAGTGAAATAATTCCACGTATCTAGTCAGGAACAAAATTACTCAAGCAGGTAAAACCCTCCCAGTATTCTATTAGGTCTTCATTTCCAGCTGAAGATACCAGAGAAGACTAAATCTTTTAAAATCAAAATAATTCTGTTATATGTAAAAATAATCTTATTTCCCCCTCCTTTACCCCCCCCCCCCCCCCCCCCCCCCCCCCAATATTTATGCTATAAGCCCATTTGCTCACAGTAAAACTGAAGATCTTGTGGTTTCAGGACCCACTGCCTACTATGGCAATTACTAGTTAAGGATTTCACACTTTCCCCTGTTCTTGGGTCATTTAAGTTCAAGCCAAAGCTGCTCACAGGATGTGTCCAGAAAGTTCTGCTGGCTTGTTGTTTCACTAAGGCAGCACTGTCCCCAGAGTCAGCATTTGGCAGTCAAAGAACATTCAGGTGATAAAAGTGCTTCACAGAAAAGAGGAAAGCAAAGGAAAAGTTCAGAAGGGCACTAGGAGCTCACTGGTAAGGTGAAGAGGTGAGGAGCTCAACAATAAGAAGTTCCCTCCTTGAAGCATCTAAAGGAAGAGGTATTAGGAGAAAGAAAACTTGCTGACTGTGACCTTAAAAGATACTTCTGTTTTGACAGGGACAATTGTAGGCATCATATCGTCAAGGAAGCTTTGAAGATCTGCGTTTCATAGAGCTCCAGCTCCCGCAATGAGACTGCTGGAATAACAAACACATGCTCCCCAAAGCACTTACGTGTCTTAAGAGCCATTTTTAATTTAAGGATACACTTGCTTAAGCTTCTGTGTTTAGTTTATAGGCTTTGTTTAGTAGAGATCACTTTGATGAACCTTTAGCGGGCACTGAACTCCTGAATAGCAGCAGCCTCCTGAGTCAGGGATAAGCGTGACTTCCACTAAAGATTACAAAGAAGAGGGTTGAGAACTGCAGACCGGGCTTGAACTGATTATCTTCTGGTGAGAACACCTTGGCTGTGCAGGTTAGACTGAAACCCGGCAGTGGAAGGGACTAAACACAGGAGGAAACTTTCCAGCAGCTGAGTTTTCTGAGCGAGATGGCATTAAACAGAAGAGAGGAAGCACTGAAGTGGACACTGAAATGTGGAGGGACAAAAAGGGCTGGACAGTACTGCTGTTCTGCAAGGACGCAGTTTATGTAGCTTCCTTACCAGCATTTCTTTGTTACCCAACACTACGGGAGTTAAGTAATTCTTACTCATTACTTAATCGTCCTAACACCTCAACAAAGGAGGTAAAAATCGGTTTTGCTTTGCATACACAAAATTAATGCAGTAATACCAAATTATTGATTCGCATTCATACAATGCTTTGGAAGAGGCAAAACTAAACAGCTCTAATTTCAAAAATAACACACCAGGCAAAAGTGTCTTGATCTTTCACATCCACGTGTCACGTTCAGGCCCTTCTCCTTATCTTTCACCTCAGATGACGACCCTCAGCATTACCCACATGACTGCGAGACTGGTGACGAGCCAACAGATTACCGGGCCACTTCACACAGGCTACCAGGGAAGGAATCCAGGCACGCTGCCTCCAGGCAGATTTAGGACGGAGCAGTTCAGCTTCCCTTTCCCCGATCCCGCTGAGGCGGCACCGGCGTGAGGCTGAAGGAGACGGGCCTCTCCTCAGCCCGGGCGCCGTGAGGAGCGGCAGTTATCGCCGCTGAGGGCAGGCGGCCGGGAGCGGGCACAGCGCGGGCAGGAGCGGGCACAGCGCGGGCAGGAGCGGGCACAGCGCGGGCAGGAGCGGGCACAGCGCGGGCACAGCGCGGGCAGGAGCGGGCACAGAGCGGGCAGGAGCAGAGCGGGCACAGCGCGGGCAGGAGCGGGCACAGCGCGGCCGGGAGCGGGCACAGCGCGGGCAGGAGCGGGCACAGCGCGGGCACAGCGCGGGCGGGAGCGGGCACAGAGCGGGCACAGCGCGGGCAGGAGCGGGCACAGCGCGGGCACAGCGCGGGCAGGAGCGGGCAGGAGCGGGCACAGCGCGGGCAGGAGCGGGCACAGCGCGGGCACAGCGCGGGCAGGAGCGGGCAGGAGCGGGCACAGCGCGGGCAGGAGCGGGCAGGAGCGGGCACAGCGCGGGCACAGCGCGGGCACAGAGCGGGCACAGCGCGGGCAGGAGCGGGCAGGAGCGGGCAGGAGCGGGCACAGCGCGGGCACAGAGCGGGCAGGAGCGGGCAGGAGCGGGCACAGCGCGGGCACAGAGCGGGCACAGCGCGGGCAGGAGCGGGCAGGAGCGGGCACAGCGCGGGCACAGCGCGGGCACAGAGCGGGCACAGCGCGGGCAGGAGCGGGCAGGAGCGGGCAGGAGCGGGCACAGCGCGGGCACAGCGCGGGCACAGAGCGGGCAGGAGCGGGCACAGCGCGGGCACAGAGCGGGCACAGCGCGGGCGGGAGCGGGCGGGAGCGGGCACAGCGCGGGCGGGAGCGGGCACAGCGCGGGCAGGCGGCTGAGGAAAGGCAGACCGGTGGGGAAAGGCGGCCAGGCAGGAGGGCGGGGAGCGCTGAGGAGGAGGATGAGGAGGATGAGGAGGAGGATGAGGAGGAGGAGGAGGATGAGGATGAGGAGGAGGATGAGGAGGGCCGAGCAGCAGAGGAGCGCAGAGGCCTCGGGACTCCCCGGAGGAGCCGTGACCAAACCCCGCTGCCATAGAACCACAGCGGCGGCTGAAGACATCGCCTCAGTGTTAGAATTCTGACAACCGTTTTCCTCTGAAGTTAGTCATTTAAAGGACAAATAATGGCCTTTTGGCCCTGCATGGGCTCAAATGCATGTTTTGGACTGAGACACAACCACAGGAACTGGAAGTCACCTTATTTCCATCAGCGTTTTAAAAACAAAAGCCAACCTGGCCTTGACTTCGAAAGATACAGCCTGAGGAACAAACAGTGACAAGTTTGCCTTGCACCCAGCTCAGCTGACTGCAGAATCACCATGTGCCAGAAATTTGGGGGTTGTTTTGCTCTCAAACTCCTTCTTTAATCAATTTTCTAAACAGTTTAAAGAAAAACAAACAGCTGTTTTAAATTCACAAGCTGAAGGTAAAGCAGTAAATCGATAGTTTAAATTATCATTTCTTCTTTCAGTCCATCTTCAGAAAGGCGGAAAACCAAAGCACTACCACTGCAATGATGAAAGTGAGCAGGACAGTAGCCATATCCACAATAACCTGAGGAGAAAACCCCTGGCATTTCAGCTTTGTTGTACTTTATACAGCAAATAATTCCCAGCAAAACTGACATTTTATTCAATCTAACCAATAACTGGTGATTACAATTTAAAAAAACAAACACAAGCAAACAAGGGGAGGAAGAGCTCTCACTTCCCAGTCTGAGAGATGGACCCTGGGCAAAGCCCCATGAGCAGAGCCATGAGCAGTAGGAGGAACTTTGTCTCTCCCTGACATTCCAGGAGGCTTCAGCCATGACATCCAACAGCCAAATGGTGCCAGACTGATTTCAAAATGGAAAAAATATAAGTAAAAAAGAAAGGCACAGATTGTGACAGCCACATGCAATACCACAAGCCTTTGGATGGACAGGCATGAGCAGAGCTGTAAATCACAACTACTCTTCAAAAATTAGTGGTAAAAATATCAAAGACATTATCTGGTTGTTTTAATTTTTTATCAATTCTGTAGCAGCATTGCTGCTCTAATGCTTTTTCCTTGCAATGCTCCATCCTGTATGAACACTGTAGGCGAGTTCTCCAGGCAGGTCATTTTCTCAAATTAACCAGCACTTCAATTTCTGTAGAAAGAAGTAGGATCCAAGACTGGTTGAAAAAGTAGAACCATTTTATCAAGCCATGACACAGCACAACTCCACTTCTCGCTGTTCTGATACAATACAGTTTATCTGCCTACAGACACTGCTTTCTCTGAGAGGTATTCAACATCTACAGAAGGCAGATTGGTTTTATTGTATTTTATTTTCATCCATCTCCAAATACAATTGTCAAGTATCCTAATACAGCAGAAACAGGAGTTTTGGGGATCCCACCAAGCAGAGCTTTTCCAGAGATTGTGGAGCATAAGGGGATTTCCCAGCAGTTTCTTTTCTATGCTCCTTCAGTAACATAAAGTTCCAATTTTCAAACCATCCACCAATTCAGATCAGGAATTCAGAATGGCACGGAACCTTTACTGAAAAACCTGTCCCCAGCAAGCTTCACAAGGCACAGAGTGTTTTGAGTTCTCCCTTCACCCTTCCCTCTTGAGGCCTCCCACCCAGCCTTATTCTGTCTCACAGCAGACATGCAGAGTTCTTGGGCTGTTTTCTGTGACATCCAAGCCTGGCCACTGCAAGCACACATTAATATTCAATTATTCTGTTACTGCTATCCCAAATGTAGAGCAAAAGCTTCCAAGCTGAAAATATTTAAATACAGAAGTTAGCATAACACCTGCTTCCTCAAGTAGTCACTGAATGGCCTCCACCTTCTCCTCTTACATATAAATGTTCTTTAAACATACGTCTGGAAATCACAGAATCCTCATTTCATCTTTTTTGAGAATAGTATAACCCTAAAGAAGCAAAGACAAAATAAAAGCTTTTCTCCAAACTGAAAGTCCTGAACTTTCTTTTTTTTTTTTTTTTTAATGAGGATCTGCTACGTTCACAAACAACTTATTTACACTATCGTCAAAGTCACATCCCAGTGAAAATACTGATAGGCAGATAAATACAATGTGTACTGGACTAGGGTGAATACTGTCACTTTATGGTATTTACACTTCCCTATCACCACTGAACTAACCTCAAAGTTTACAAGCTGAAATAAATCAGACAAACAAAAAAACAACACAAAAAAACCCCCAAAATCATCTGCACCCAAAGACGGCTCAGAGGCCACACAGAAGATGGGCAAAAAATTTGCCATAACTCCTTTATTTTCAGTATTGTTTGTTTAAACTGACATTTTTAAAACTCATTTAGGTGAGTGAAGCTGCAGAAGAAGCAGACTGATTCGAGGAGCAGTTGAACGCTGTAGTCAAGCTGCTCCCCAGCATTGGAGTCAGCAATCACTGCAGAAACAGCCAGGAGGCTGCTGGGGCTGCGCGTACACAGCCCACACACGGCACAGCCGAGGGCTCAGCACCACTGCTCCTGACCCAGCCCTGACACAGGGGCACCAACACAGTGTCAGCTCAACATCAGCTGGCAGCAACATGGACACAGTGCTTGGTTCTTAAATAGGCACAAAGGAAGGCTACAGCACCAGAACGTGTTCATAAACATGGCCTGGGCTCTTCTTGCTTTCTGAATTTGTACTTTTATTGAAAAGACCCCAAAACAACACTATGAAAGACACGCTGTATTTTAAATACTAAGTAAAGAGGTTAGTAGCAAATACTAGAAGGACAAAAATGTATTTAGTTCCACAACAAACATGTCAACTCAGAATCAAACTGAGCTTGAACGCAGCAATCTGGCAAAACCCAAGTGTATAAATGCTCCTTGTGCTCCTGGAGACTGCTTCAAATGGTTTTTCCGACCTCTCTAATTTTCAACCAATAGCACTAATAAAATGCATTCAGTAGAGAGTTTTTAAACACTGACGCTGTGCCAACAACGGTGCCAGAAAGGAATTCAAATAATAACCAGAAACTTCCACTTGAAAAAAAATTAAAAGCAATATAAACTCCTGAGCATCTGAGTTTTACCAGCTGATCTAGGACTGATCCCATGTGCTCATTTTCTAACTTAGAGAAATGACAATCTGTTCTGTGGCAGACAGTGCAAAAGAATTCATAAAAGGATAAGATAGTATAGCACTGTATTTTTGAGGCATTTATGCTTTAATTTAAAAGGGTTTAGTTCATAATCATATATTTATTAAAGTTTGTAATTCATAAGAATAAAAATCTATGCAATAATCAAGAGTTTTAGGTTTGGTTATGAATACACTTCATTACAAAAGTCTTTGCAAAATATTTGCTGAACAGGCATTTTTAATTTTACTTAGGAAACAATAATGATTAATGTAAGCCCTATGCACATTAACATCTTTAACAAGCTCTTTCTCTGCACATGTGTTAACACTAAGGTGAATGGAAACCCACCAGATTAGCACTATCCCCCCTGCCACCCCTAATGACCATTGTCAATTCCTACACTTTTGTAGAGTTCATTTTGTTTTATGAACAAAATTTGCCCACAGAGCTATAACTATGAAATACTCCTCCCAACATTAAATGAACTCACTGGTGGCCTTTTAAACCTTAACAGTGGCTTCCAGCACCTCCAAACTTGTGATTTTATGAACTGCCAGATTCTGCAAATTACCTGGAACAACGCAAACACAATGGACATTAAATGCTTTTTTATGCAAGGCACTTAAACATCAACACAGGCTAATATTTAGCAACCAAATCAACACAGTGAACATTTAGTTTCATTCACCAAGATGGAGAAGACTGGGCAAACGAGTTGAGGGTGAGTTGTTTGTATGTTTTTACTTCAGAACGTATGCAAGCTTTCATTACAAATAAATCCCATAAAATAACAAAAAGAAAAGAGAAGGCTTAAGATAAAATTAAAATGGGTAACTTGGAAATTTAAATACTGGTCTGATGCATGTGGTTTTCTTTTTAAAGCAAGTGCTGCCTTCTTAGGTATTAAAGGTTCTTTGAAAAATTTCACATCACTGCTCATCAAGGGTAATAGGTGAGCTACTCCAGATCCACTTGCCCCTTCCTACATAAAAAGGCAGCAAAGCCTCTTGTCTGCCACTGCTTGGTATCAGAACCTTTGGGAGGAGACTGCTCTGTGAGCAGAAGCCGAGATTTCCCAAGGCAGCATTTGGGCAGGCACAGGTCCCTCTCAGGCTGCAGCCTCCCCACGCACCAGCAGCCTCACTCTGCCAGCATCACCCCTGCTGCAGTCATTCCCAGCAAATCTGGCATGAGTTAAGCATTATTAAGCTACAAGTCCTTTCTTAAGTGAATATTCTGACTTCACAGGGTCAAATATGTGCAGTAACAGCAGCAGAGCTAAGGGACTGGTAAGCCTCCAGCAATAGGAGAGGTGAAGAGCAGCTGTGCAATGGCCCCTTCATCTATGCTGCAGTCACCAGTGGACACCACACTAACCACAGCCTAATCCCAGGCATCATAAACATCTCAAGGGGAAGAAACCCCTGCTTTGAGGGCTGACAACCTTCCTGCAGGGAGAGCTGCTGCTGTGCCTGCCTGCCTTTTCCTGATAACAAGAATTCTTTTGAATGTGCACTAGTCCATGGAGTTGCTTCGTGGAAGCAGGAGGGACCAACGGGGACCTGACATGGCTTCAAATTCAATTATCACTTCAACAACATTTTACTTGAAAATCCATGACCTCAGTATTTTTCCAGTCCCCAAAAGTATTAAGACTCTGCAAATGCTATGCACACAAGAATTTTCATCTGCACAGAATCAGTGTAAAGCAGAAGAGAGTCACAGAATCCCTCCTTGTCGTGCCTGTTGCACTGATTTCCAGACAAGCACAAAAAGTTGTGCTTTTTGAATTTTATGCTGAAGACTTGCTATGGCATCCAAGTGATTTTACATGCTGTGACCCCTTCCCCTTAATTCAGTAGAAGGAGAGCTGTATTCTGAAAAGTCTCCAGAAAACTGAAACAAGGGCTTTAGTGAAATAATGCAAGGAAGCATACATACTCCCTACTCCACCTAATTATACTTCACTTCATTCTTAAGCTATGGTGGTCCACAGCCAGTCTCAATGACAAACCATGGAAACATCACAGAAACCTGGTGGGACAATTTCAGATGTTTGAGACAGCTTACCAAGGAAATAAAAAAGACCCAAAATCCACTACAGCAGATAAAACAGTATCTAGTTTATTACATATAGAAAGAGATTTCCAGAATTTACAAACACCTACATTTTCATTCCAGGGAAAGAGTCAATTTAAAAAGTTCACCCTTTTTTTGTTTCCGTTTTGCTTTGTGGTTTCCTGTTGGGTTTTTTGTTGTTGTTGTTGTTTTTCTTCTTTACAATATATACAATGGAAGACTTTGATTTCTTTTTTCTGATTTTTTTGTCAGTTCCTGTGCAATTGATGAATTCAAGTTGACACTTGTAAATACCCATGTACAGTAATGTTTGTCTTCATTGCAGTTAATACAGACTTATTTTACAAGGAGTACAAAATTATTTTTCTTTTGGAAAGAATTCAGCTCAACATCAGGGTTATCTTACAACTGATAGTATCAGTAAATATGACTGTACAATCAAGGCCCAGGGACCAATGACTCGTATTATATTATTTTCTGAATTACAATCTTAAAACAAGAATAGTAACCTACTCTATTCTTAGAAGCCTTGTTTTAAGCAGGTTCCCCACTCTGTTTACAACAGAATATAGTATACCTCAGTTCCACATCAAAAAAGATGTGCTGTAGGAAAAGTTACATTTTAATTAAAAAAGTACATGTATAAATCAAAACCTATGTTAAATATTTAATACTCTTCAACCAACATTAAGTTTTGTATGTAATAATTTACAATGATGATTTGTCGTACAGGTTTTCAGCAGCAAATGAAGTTGTGTAAATGTGCTAGTAAAATACCCATTCTCACCATGATGTAGTGGTGGGCACATCAGTTCATGTGGCCAGCTAAGTCCTTACGGTCGAGGATGAAGAGAGACTTGTCCAGGTGTCACAGTGCTTCTGCTTGGCACAACACAGGATGTGCAGCTCAGTCAACAACTCCTGAGGTTTGTGTAAAGTAAACAAACTGAACTGGATGCATCGTACCCATTTACAGAGGAAGAGGAGGAGGAGGTGAGGTCCTAGTTGTGATAGCATGAAACATTTATAGTCTTGATACCCATGAGTTTAAAAGAAGGATTTGGTGAGGTTGTGTAGGTCATCATTCTGAAATCGAAAGAGAGAGAAAAATTAGCAAATTAGCATCATGAGCACTTTAAAACTTTTCTGCAATTATTTCCCTCCCTTTCCTTTTTTTCTTTTTTTTTTTTTTTTTTTTTGTCTTAAAAGAGTTATCATTCAAACTGAGTGTTACCTTGAAAAATTGAGGCATACACAGTTGAACTGTACTCAAGCATGTGAATCCCAAAAGCATTTAAAACAGATGTTGGCAATAAAATTCAAAGCAGTCAGAATCACATTTAAAATTTGCAAGAGATTCACCTAAGCAGAAACAATTTAGGTGTCCATACTGATTAACTCTGACAAGCTCCTGCGCCAAGAGAAAGAAAAGCTCCAAACACCAGCCTGCTGTTGGTATTTTTACCAGCTACAGGGAAGATACACTGTATGCCAGGCCCTCCAAGAGGCCTTTCTGGCCACCTGCAAACACCACACTGGCCTGGATGGCCGAAGAACGGAGCATTCAGGGTGCAGCATCACCATTCCCTATTTGACATACAAGTTCTAAAAAAAATTGTACATAGAAAATCCTGGTCAAGTCCATATATTTATCTACATTCTGCAACCCTCTGAGAGAGGGCTGGGTGAATAACAAGGTCCTGCAATCCTGATAATGCACGGCACAGGTTTAGTGGGGAACAAATGCCAGAAGCTGCCTTTGACCCTGTTCCCCCAGTTCTCCTCATCTGCTGCAGCTTCCCTGACCAGCACACAGTGCACCAGTCTGGGTCAGCAAGTCCTCTGGCCTCTGCCTTTCTGCTGCTTCTCCCCAGGCAGGCTGTCAGTCCCAGCCCTGATCAGGAGCTGGGGCTGGATGGCCTCGTGTCCTGCTGGCAGCTGCTGCAGCCCCCGTGGGGAGCACGGTCCCTGCTGGGGGACACGGAGCTGAGGTCACACGCTGGGGCCCCAGGGCTGCCTCCCACTGCTCCTGAGCTCCTGTGGCACTGGCTGGCCACACACGCAGCCCTGGGGTCCCCCACTGCCCACCACAGCCCCAGCTCCTCTCTGCACACCACTGACATCCAACCAGACCCACTGGGCACCGAACCACACAGCGCTAAAATGAATATAATTTGTCTTTTCACTGGGGTTAGAGGACTACCAGCATTTACATTTGAGTAGTTTTGATAAAATGCTGAAACAAGACTCATATTTTTACATAAAAGTGTGTCTATTTCTATGTTCAATATTAACTGTGCTCCTGAAAAGACAGGTAAACAGTGCATTTTCCTCAGGACAAATAAAGGCTTCCCATAGGCACGTTGAAGTGAAAAAACTGAAAAGACCTCCTGTCCTATATTCTTTAATTGCACAAGAAACAAAATTTACTTTGTGTGGTCCTTCAAGTGAAAGGAAAGCCTATCCCAGCAAATGATGTGTGGTATGCTGTGAAAACTCCCTGGAGAATTATCTCACAGATCTCTTATTTACTTTCAAGTTCCTTCTGCACTCACATTTCGATCTACTGGAATGTTCCTACTTGAATATCTATACACAGCTTCACATAGCTGTGCAGCTTTCAAGTCCATTTGACCTAAAATTAGTCAGTAATGCCATACTTTATTAATAAAGACAAGCAACAAAGGAGAAATGGCTTCATTTAAATGGAGGAGCAAAGTGCGTGTGCTGCATATCCGAGGCGGGTGTTCCACACCCAGCTCCCATCCAGCAGGGCCAGGGGAACAGCTGGGTGCCCCCAGCAGGGCCCAAAGGTCCAACCTGCCCTGCACCCACAGGGCAAGTGGAAGAAACAGCTTTTCTACATGGCCAGACTTGATTCTGCTAAGAGATTTTAAGAGCATAAATAATACAAGATTTGCAGTATCAGGGCCAAGTTCTACACCTCTTCACCAGTACTCAGGTCATCTTAACTCAAATACGTCATGTATTGAACAAAACGGCCTGTCTCATCCAATTCCTCACCAATTCCATCAATACGGCCAAGAAGTCATCTCAACCACTACTGGAGGGCATTTATTCCTGGATTCCAAAGTCAGAAGAGCAGAGGAAGAAAGAGAGTAAGAAGTCTATGGGAAAAACAAAACACTTCCTAGAGAAATTCACTCAGAAAAGTGAAGAAATGCAGTTACAGAAACCCAAACACTTGTACATTATAGTCCTGCACATGTGTAAATAGAGTGAAAAACCACAGAAGCCTGAGATACCCAAGAGTTGGAGACAGCATGAAGAGCCAGAATTATGTAGGACACGATCTGGTACAGGCTGAATTTTATGACAAATGTCAGCTGCAGGTATGACAGGACACAGGGGCATGGAGCAGTTTCAAGCTTTTACTTACACCTCCAGATCTTCAGCAGTACAACATGGAAATCTGTCTGTCACCCTTTCCTAAAGATGCATTGGTAGTTTTGTTTTCTTTTAGTTTTGTGAAGGAAAAAAAATCAGCTAGGACCTTTGCTGAAACTACTGATTGCAATTACTGGCTTTCATACCCAACTCCTCTGACCAATCTCTTTCAACAAAACACGAATTGAGTAACTGAGAATGACAACCCACATCACTGCTACAGTACAGTGGTGTCTGTTCTGTCTGAATGCACAAAGATGTGTAGGAAACAATCTGAGAGCAAAGCTGCTCCTCTGAGGTCACTGGAAATACACTCAACCTATAAACCTTGGATCCATTATTTGTGCCTCATGCTCAGCCAAAAGCCTTGTCCTCAGTTTTAGCATACAAATGTTCTTTGCTTGGACTTCAAAAGAGTATTTCCCAAATTTTTGACAAAACAGACTGAATCTGCTCTCTCCTCAGTGAGCTATTGCAGTGTGCTTTAAGGTGAAAGAACCTTATTTGGAAATGAAGTAATTGGCTGGATACCTCCAGCCATCAGCATTTCCTTAACAACACACAAAACAGTGCAGAAGACAAGTGTTTTAATAGAGACTGTGAGGACAGCAGCGAGCTGAGGTAAGGATCGTTAAAGCTACTGACATCACTGTTGGCAACCTGAGAAAAGGGAAAACCTGGGTTTAATCTATTTCCTATTCACCACAAGTTTCAGCTGGAGTCCCCAATAATGCAGTTTGTGGTTCACTTTATGGAAAAAGTTAGCGATGCAAGAAAAATGTACCGAAACAAACAGGCATCTTTAAAAGTCCCTACAAGGTACCTCTGACAAGTAGTCTCTGCTCAACATCTGTTACAACACACATGCAGATAACACTGATGCACGTTCCAGCTGGCAAAGCTTCGTTCTCAAATCTCTTAGTCCAGGATGGATACAGCACAGCTAGCTGCAGTTCCTATTACAGCCGAAATCTCATTCTTAAATCCAGTAACTAAAAATAAGGTGCTATTTCATTTTATTTCCATTATTGGGGAGCTGGAGAAGAAGAGTACTTAAATTTTTGAACTAAGAGCAGAGTGTCTAGACAGCTTAATATATCTTTTCTGAAGTTAAACAGAATTTTCATACATAACATAGATGTGTTGCTGAACTACACTTAAAGTGGAATCCTTACTCCTTCCTTACACTCCATTCTCTTTGAAAGTAACCAAGGAGGAAAAAATAAAACAAAGCAAACAAAAGTGAAAACTGAAGCAATATTCCAGCAAAAGGCTTTCCAGTAGCCAATTTAAACTTCCATTTGCTTTTAAGAGCCAATAATGTGTCTTGTCCCTAAAACACCAATAGAAATGCCCTTCCAAAGGGTCATTTAATTTCGAAACAGTCCAATAACATGAAGTTGCTGTTGAAGTTCCACCATCATTTCAGCAAATAAATGCAACTGCTTTGTCACTGATTAACACAGCAGGGCAAACACAGCTCCCAAAGAGCAGACCTGCTCAGCCCACTGTGACACCTTTCCAGTGTCAGCTGGCATCTGTTTAGGAAACAACTCCACAGGTGACAGAGCCGGGTCAATGAAAAAGTGCTTCCTGACTGAAGAAAATGCAGATTTATTTTTTTTTCCTGAATCTACCAAATGAGGCTATTTTGCAGCTCTGTCATTAACTTTGTTCATTCAAACACATTCTCCAGAACTGTACCTATCCCATCAACACCTCATTTGAAACCATGAACACGGACCAGCTGAAGGCTCCCTGTCATAGTTACTAGTTATAAATACCAAGTTTTAGAAGTGCATTTGTTTTTTTACTTTAGGATCATAGAAATCATCTCATTCTGTGGAGATTAAACAGTGGCTTCCCACATACTGAACAAATCTAGCTCATAAAAAATAAAAAACTCCTGAACAAAAGGAGAGCCATTATGAACATGCTCGGGGGACTCCAGCAGCCGAGGTCTCCGTGCAGCCTGGGCACCCTTTGCCTGGACAGGTATAACGGGGTGTCTTTAGAGATCCGATACAAAGGAGACACACTAAGAAGGCTTGAAGAACTCACTTACAGCTCGTCTTGGTGACATCTGCATGAGGCGTGACCCAGTGAGAAGGAAACGGCACCTAGCACGACGCGAACCCATCCCGCGCTCCGCACACGGAGGAGCACAAGCAGCGCTTGCTTACATTTCCCCGGCACCACACCGTGCACACAGGCACGGGAAGCATCTCCTTCGGATAAATTAAAAACACAGACCAAAATTTAAGCTAGCTCAAGTAACTCCTTTTCAAAGAGATGCAAATAAGCTGCAGCGCTTCCCCACTCCCGGCGACGCCGACGGAGCCAAGGAATGCGGGCAGGAACAATGGCTGCTCCAGTGTGTTAATTGCAGCCCGGCTCTAACAAAAGCAATTCCAAACAGAACCAAACAAAGTAATTACAACATTGCTATTTAACTTGACAGGCTGTAATCTACATTTAATAGATAAGCTTTTCTTCCTTGTACCCCAAAATGCCTATTTCAGCTTTTCCGTGAACGTCTTAAATGAGGAATTACTGAAAATTCGGTTCCAACCAAGTCCTTTCCTATAAGGCAGAATAACTGAATTTGGTGTTTCCACCCGGTTTTGTGTTTACAGAGGTCATTCACTGCTGGAGGAAGGAACCTAAAGACCACTTACACATGATACCGTCTTTCGGCTATTGGTTCAGACAAAGTTCATGTACAGCACTGGCACAAAAAAAACCCATCGTCACTACAGCAGAAAATTTTCCTCTTTTCCCCAAAAAGAGAAGGTGGGAAAAAACAACTATGAGACTTTAGAAATAAGAGGATGAGCAGAACCAGGTTTTTACATTTAACAACCCATTTCCCGGGATGTAAGTACAGTGGGAAAGCACAAACTAAACCACACACATTCTTTGGATGAGCTTCTGCCCAGCAAAGAATTCGTATGTTTGATTTCAGCCTCACAGCATGTCAACCTGATTTAAACTCATTCAAGAGAAAACTCAACCCATCACTGAGGTCAGCAGGAAAGGCTGCTGCCACAGACACGAAGCCAAGGACTGCCTGCCCCGAGCACCTGGCATGGGAGAGAATGAAGCTGCTGCAGGTCAGATTTGCCTGGTTCTACCAATAAAGAGGACACCAGCCAGCTCTCTGCACTGGCATAAAACATACCAGAAAAAGGAAATCACAAAGTTTCTATGTAGAAAAAATATTGAAGGCATCTCCTGCTCTACTACATAAAATCAGTAGCAGTTAGGGGTTTGAACAAGACTGATGATCCAAATACTGAATTTCTGATTAAATATTTCATCTTTTCAATTTTGGAAAAAAAAAGTTACTGAGTTTTGGGGGTTTTTTGAAGACTAAAAGAAACAAAATATAATTAAGTTTAGAAAGAAAGAGTTTAAATTCAATAGCATGTTTTGTAAAGAAATTCTACAGCTTTTCTTGTGGTGGCATAGCTAAGCAAGCCATAAACCAAAACAAGTGTCCAGCAGTTGCAAGTTACAAAAATCCAAGATGGTTTGTGGTTGTTTGGTTTCTATGAAATGAAAAATTTGGGCAGTCTTTCTCATTAAAAAGTGTGATGCTATAAATGGGATTCTCATGTTTGTGTCTTCCAGTTTTGTAAGGACTGAAGGCCTGTATCTTTCCCTTCCTTTACTAATAGTCCAGCTGAAGGTTGAGTCCAGCTTACAACAGAGAGAAAACCCCTTTGCTTCAGGACTGAAAATAATGATGTTACTATGATGCCAGGGATCTCATGAGATCAATATTCCAAGTTCATCCCAAATCTCCTCATAATGCTCCTCTAATACACTTGGCAGCACTCTTTGTGTTTGATATCCTTCAAATAAACCCACTGCTGGCCCAACGTCTTCCCTCTTCCCCAGACTGCAATAATGAGAGCAATATCACATCCTAAATGTGCACCACCTAATAGTTAAGAGCTTCAGTTCTCACAGGACAGCACTGCTGGTGTCTTTAAGATTCAAACAAACTTGCAAATTCAACAACTGGGATCATTCATTTTTTGGAATTCATACTGTTCAGCTCACCAAGTCTGCAGAGTCTGAACCTGAATAATTTGTGGTATTCACACCTCTCATGATGACCCAATAATCCACATACAGTTCAAGAAAGCATGGGTGAAGAACACTTTGTATGGCTGTATCCTTCAAAACACTGCTCAATCTCTATCTTTATCAAATATATAACCAAATAGCAACAATATTAACAAGGGGAATCCAGAAACAACTTAATTATGCAATTTGTTCTTCAAAGGAGCTTTCTTAGAACTTTTATTTTTCAAATTAAATTACGTTAATGGCAGTTTCGAATTCAATAAGCTCCCCAGTGCTGGGACTCATTACAATTGCTCTGACCATAGGGAATCAGATGACCTGGGTGCCTTTAGATGCACTCACACTCCCTCAGCTTGTCAGTAATTTAAACATACACAATTAATTTTGATCTAAATTGAGTGCACTGGAGCTGTGCTCATATTGTATCAAGGAAATTACATCAGCAGTGGAGCTCAGCAACACATTACACCAAGTGTAGGTACCACATAATCAGAATATATCTCAGCTGCTGAATATCCTCATCTTTCTGTGAATCTGTATTTCACATGCCTTTCTGGCACTCTGGGCTGGTTCCCCATTCCAGAATCCAAACCTTACCACTTTCTCCTGTGCTTTTCTGACTCAACTTTATAATGCTAATTTTCTGACAGATTTATTTTCTCTGACGTCATGTTAAACCCCTAAATAAATAGTCTAAACTGCCTTGAAACTGTTTTTTGGATACATGCTAAATTGTGAGAGTTACAGCTTAAAGCAAGGAAGGAGTCACACCATTCAACTTTGCTGGAGCCATTATCCTCCCAATGGACAAATAAAGGGAAAACACAGAACAGACAGAAGAAAAATGGCATTTAGGAAGGGATACAGAAGCCCCGCAGGGGGATAACCTGGCCAGCTGACCTTCACTTTGAAATTTTGCCAGTGCAAATTAAGTAGCTAGTCTGCAGCACGTCTGGGCAGCAGTGTGGGAAGGAAGTTGTGCAGTGATTTTGGATTAAACACTTCCTCAATTCAAAACAACAGCGCATTAAATATCAAAAAAGGTTAATGAGGAGGTACTGGAAAACACATTGTGAAAAGCATGCCAAGAAAACAAAGCAGGGAAGGGATAAGAACAAACGAAATATCATAAAGTTGACAAAATTGTACCAAGAAGTTTGGAAAGCCAAAGTAGAAGGAAAGAATCCAGTATTTTGAAACCATCTGCTACTCCATAATATAAAAACAGAATATACAGCAGAAACAGCTGAAAGCAAATTAGGGGTTGTGCTTTAATAAAGGGAAAGGAGAAGGCCTTTGGTGAAAAGCAGAAAGCAACAGCCAAGTTTGTTACATCTTAAAGCTGGACTAGAAAACAATAGTTTAACCACAGATTTAGTTTTTCACTAAGATACCACCATCAGTCTGATATTAAATGAATTACATTAACTGCTTTGACACGTTGTTTTCTGCTTTGTAGACCAAGATAAGAAATCCTAGAAAACTACTGGCGTACAACATCATTTGTTCCAGTATGAATGCATTTTCATGTACATCCACAAACATTCACACTTTATTTCTAGTAATTTGCACTCATTTGACCTGACCTTTTAAACTTCCCTCTCTGCCTTAAATTGCAGAAGTTCTCTAAGAGTCACAAGGCATCTTCCTCTTCCCAGCACTTCAAACCTGCAGTTCAGACTTCTCTGACACTTAAGCTGACAACTGAAATTCAAAGCATGAGCCATAGTCAAAAGCTGCCAAAACTGAAGTGCTGGGGTATAAGACCTACAGCCAGCTGGACACAAACACATGCAGAAAGACCTGAAATCTAATTGTGCCCTTGGTTTGATTTGCTCTGTAGTTTTACCCAAGTTACTTTGTCTTAGTCTCAAGGAAAAGATAAAACCCCATCCACTTCCTACATGAAATTTTATTGTGAGGAGGAGGAAGTCATGAAGTCTCAAACACGCACAGTCACTATAATATCTACGGAACCATTTTTCTGTCCTAATCTTCCTGTGTCTCAATGCCTTGCCTGTGAGCTGAGAACTGCTACCTGCCAGCAGAGCTCAGACTGTGCCAGGGGCAGACAGCAGGGTGGTAATGTCCTGACAGTGCCCACATGAACACCAGACGCAGGGCAGCATCTGGACAAGGTGCTATAAATAAAACACTGGGCTGAAAAAATGTCTCATTCCTGGATCACTCCTACCAGCTGAGGAATATGTTCTGTGTGGGAAATGTATATTTTGTGCTACATGGTCTGAAACTACAACAACCCATACACGAGGGTGGGAGGCAAAAGTATCAATGCTTAGAAAAATAAATAACATTTGAGTGTGACTACATATAGCCAAGCATTATTCCACATTAAAACAGATTTATAAAATCAAGTAAACTCTACATGCAATATAATTTTTAGCTGAATAAAAAAAAAAAAAAAAAAAAAAGACAACAAAGTTCTAACAACAGAAAACAAGCCTTCACTGGTAAAGCCAGAGCTCTACCCCTTCTTCTCCCACTGAATTAGCAATCAACCCCAGACAGCAATGGGATTAACCTCAAAAACAATGCTGAGCACTTTAATGAGCTCTGAGATAGTCCACGCTAAACTATTCATTGCACCATTTAAACACTGAAAAACTTGTTTGTATACAGATTAGGTTTGCAAAACAACTGTCATCCAATTTATTTCCAGAAACCATAGTGACAAGAAAATACTAAATATAGGGTGATGAAAGGGCACAAAGGAAATACAATCTCTTTCAAAACAATGAAGCTATCTCAAGTTTGAAATACATGAGCAGAGGAGGCAGCACCTGGCAGGCACTTGGGGAGGGGGGAGCCCTATTTGGATACAGGTGTGAATTAAATCCAAATTATAAAGACCAATTAGACAAACCAAGTATTTTACTGATGAGTTTTTTTAGTTTCATTCAGTGAAATTTTAAAAGCCTGAATGACTGCCAATATTGTATTTTAAAGTTACTAACAGCCTAAATGGAGCAACCTTCATTTGTTCAGTTGCCATGATTTCAAATGGGAAACTAATCAACAGTCACATTGGCTATTTAATTGCAACACCAATCTAGCATTATGAAACTGTATCATTACACAAGCAAAAGTCAAACTAGGTGAAAGTTTTTCTCATCTCTGAATCTTCAGTCATATATTTTAAACTTTTAAAAAGAACATGCCACATGAAATTCTTTCCATATAATAAAAGTTGCTCACAAGAGTATCAGTAAGAATCTCACTAGATGACAGACACTGTACTATTGTCATACATAAATCTTCCATGAGTTGTCAAATCCAGCACTAAGGATAACCCTTTAGAAGTTATTAGTGTAAGTCAATTGAAAATTAAAAGCATATAGCCGCACAGATTAAAGGCTTAGCATGCACACTAAAGGATCTGTACACAATATCACATGTGATTAAGAAGTCTTGGTTCATCAGTGACTGAAAACATCCTCTAGACATTACCCTTGACAAAATATATAAAAATCCAGGCTTAACATGCTGTATCACTGCACTTTACAATCTCATAAAATAAAGTTCTCTGTTCTCATAACCTACCACACCAACTTGGGCCACTGACCACCCAATCCTCTTAACCATGAGAAGAATCTGTACCTAACTTGGCCTGCCGATAGTCTCAGGGATTACAAATGTACCTGATGATACAATTGAAACTCTCCCCAAAATGAAGAGGAGAGCAGAGTGGTCAGCATCCACACAAAGCCCCTGCACCCATCCCTTCATCAGCCCAGCACTGCTGCTCAGATGCTCCAGAGAAGCTGCAGAGGGGAAAAGGCCAGTTAATGTAAGAGAAAAATCTACAGCAAACACGGCTTCATTAGTTCCACTGCTCACAGATCAGCTGTTTGTATAAGCAGTTTTGCTTGGAGCAGTGTTTTGTCAGTATTATTACTGTTATGCTATGCAAAGAATGTATTAAATTCTTAAATATTACATGAGATTTAATGGATTGTGTATCGCATGTGGGAGGTCAAACAAGGAGGGTAATGTTCCATTCAGCTTCATAGATGTAACTTAAAAACCAGAAGCTTGCATTATACTTCAAGGAGCAAGTGCAAATCAAAGATATGCCTGAGATGGAAGAAGGCAGCCTGAAATGTAGAGCGAAATTATAAAATAAAATTTTAAAGATAATTTAAAAAATAATCAGTGGTTGTGACAAGCAGCAGTGCAGTTTTCAAGACATTTTATAGCTCAGTCCCTTTTAAAACAATTTCTGCTTTCAGAAGCTAAATTCTTCCTGTGTTACCCCCTTACCCAACAGAATATTGCATTGGTTTTTTTCATTTTGTATACATTTGGAAACTCCCTGTATCTCCAATGGTAGGGACTCTGAATGGCCAAGATACACTTAAGAGGACATATGAACAATGGCAGAGTATCCCAATTTCTACTTTCCATGTGTATCTTCATGCCAGAGCCAAAAATATTCTTACTGAAGGTCCAGTTCTCTTAAATGAAGGTTTTAATTAAGATATAGCTAGTATTTTTTTTTTATAAAACTTCAATGTTCATGGTCTTTTGGGGTAAAAAGAGAAGTATGTATCACAGCAAGTAAAGAGATCTCAATGTTATTTTGTACATCTGTCTTCCAGCAACAGCAGACTTTTCATATTATTAAAGCTTTTCTGAAGATATGTTTCAGCATTTTGAATCACTTAAGGAACAAAAGAAAACTCTGACAATATGTTATCATACAAAAATATATATTTTGCAGTTTAAAATTCCATCAGAAGGTATATTGCCTATCCCATTGCTCTGTAACATGCATCTTCTACTCATCACATGTACAAAAGGTAAGAGTGTAACACCACTACCTGTAAGTGTGTGTATATACAAAAAGGAGCTAGAATAGGCTATAGGAGCATGAAATAAGTAGCTCAGTTGCATTACTGGACAAAAAAGTTCTCCAAAACCAGGACAGTTCCCTGCCTTGAAAGCAAATACCCTCCTCCCCAAACCTCCATATTGTCAGACAAAATCTATGATTTCCAGTTCAAATTCTGAGGACTGTTAGAAATAAGAATTATCATAGAAGGAGAAGGGAAAAACTAACTACAGTTGTTTTCTACAGATAAATACATCCCATATTGGAAATTATTGTTTTTCTATTACATGTTCTCCAGTCTCAATAACTGCATATTCCTCTCTCTCTAGTTACTGACTATGCTTAAGGTTTAATGCAATGTTTAATTTGAATTAAAAATCATGACAATTAGAACTCTGGAGTTTCTGTAGCATCTGCAGGCATTTTTTTTTTTTCTACAGAGACAATATGATGAAATACAAACACAGGAACCTTTTCTTTCTGTCCTGCTATTTCAGCAAGAAAAAACTGCCTTTCAAACTTCATTTTTGTCTGTGATTCTCTCCCACCTTGCAGTCCTGGTTGCTAAGAGAAAAACACCATCAGAGTCTGTGGAAGCTCACACAGTGGGAGCCACAGCTCTTTCAAATAATACCTGAAGGTGTAGCAAGTTCTACTGTCAATGCAACTTGGCATTTCTCAGTCACTCAGAGTATTGACATAACAAAGTGTGGCTTTCAGGCAAATACACCCCCTGAAATGGAGCAATTGCTTCCTTCCAAACTTCAAGGTCACTTCAAAATATGCAAAACACCAGCACTGTCTGAAGCAGTGGTTGGAAGGGATGAAAAAGGAATGAAGATGGTTAAATTCTTTCAGCTAAAGCTTTCCAGTGAATTTCAACTGGAGGGAGACTAGTAACAAGCATGGGAAATTTCTGCCTTAAGCACTGAAAGTTGTCAAAAATAGGAGCAAATTAGATGTTCTACTATTTTACCATGCAAAATGTAGACAATACAGACATTTATATGACTTTTTAAGTGAAAAATCTTCTCATAACATATATTTGCAAAAGAAGAAGTAACTTAGCTAAAATACCCTGAACTTCCTTATAGGCAAACAAAACAATTATTTTAAAATTTACTCATCTTAGACCATCACATTTTTGCATAATTGTAAACACAGATTTTAAATAAAAAGATCCATGAACCTCCCATCTTTTTCTACTTTTTCATTTTTCAGGTTTCTTCCACATGGGCTCATGTAGCATCTACACATGCTACACTCTTATTTTCTCTTCTGTGCTCAGATGAATCCTTAACTGCTGCTTGAAGTGTACTGTCAGCTTAGACATTGAAGAGAGGAACTAAATTACCAATTTTTTCTGCATTGTTCTTTCAGTCAGCAATCTTATATCAACAAACAGTAATAACACATTCAGATGTGAAAGATTTCAAAGCTGTGGATTCTAAACGCTGAACTGGCCACTACAGTTACATGATGTATTTGAGATTCAGAAAATAATAACTCAATTCATTCAACAAAGCCATGCTTCATTGAAAATTAATGGAAATGTAAGAAAGGAAAACAGGGGTTTGGAAATAACCCACAGCTGCAATTTAGATGTAGTGATTAAACCAGAGAAGTACACAGATGTCTACTGACATTTTGCTTTAAAACACTTAAAGAAGACTTTCTCTTCTGCTTAAGGGTTTACAAATCAGATTCAGTTACAGGGAAACAATGCTGTAATCTTCATTTACAACAAATCCTAAATTTAGTAAGCAGAAGTCATTAGTAGTAACAAACAGATTTGAGCACAAAGAGAGGCAGTATTTGAGCTATGGGAAAGGCAGTGCAGAAAGCAGGGGCTTTCCACTTCCACCCTTGGATACCAGCTGCTACTCTGGACTTCCAGGACTGTCTCAGTGCAAACATTTCTATAAGCCACTATTGCTTTTCTTTCTTTTATTTAGGAAGCCAATATGCAACTATAAACTACGTTTATAAAATTATAATCTATATTCTGTAATATGTAAACAAGTGCCCATTAGTTAGAAGCCACAGATGAGCATAATATTAGACTGTAATAGAAAACAGATGCATTTTCCTTTTCCAATTGTTTACACTGCCAAAGCATCCAGTCTTTAAGATATTCTCCATACAAATCAAAACATGTTGTGCCTTAATGAAGGACAAAGCAACAGTAGCTTTAAAACACCGCATTCCCTGTAATATTTTGCAAACCCAACTGCAGCCCAAGTGGACAGGGTCCTCCAAAGGGTGCAGCAACTACAGAGCTGCTGTCAAGTGGCAGGGACAAAAAAGGGACATTTTACTTTACTGCAGATCACCCCTTCCACCAGACTTGATATTGCAATCATTTAGATGCATGTTTTGATGTGACTTATCCTACTTTTTGCCTCCATTTGCCACAAATTGGTTTTATGTCCCCCTCCCTCTACAGACACAGGTACACACAGACTGATACACACAAGTATATACATATTTGCACATAACACATTCAAGCAGTCTTTGTTGATATAGGCAAGCATAAAGCAAAAAATTTTTTCAGCATTTCCTTCAAATGTCTACAGTCTGTGCTATGATCCAGCTCCAGGTAAAAATTACCAATTTATCAATTTTATCAATTGTATCAGATTTATCAATTATTAGAAAACTGTGAGCTCCAAACATGACCCAGAAGCTTGCAAAGGGTGCATCGCTCTTTGTTCTGAAGCTGCCTACAGCTTCAGCTTTTGAGAGGTAAAACAGGAACACTGGAGTCACTTAGCACTTAAGGGACATCTTTTGGCTGGCTTTCAGTAGTGTGAGCTGGAAGTATTTTAAAGTACCACCTTTTGCCTTCACCTGCAACAAAGCAGTTCAAGGACCATTGTAACCTGCATTACAGCCATAGCCAAAAGAAGCGAGGGTAGGCAAGGAGCTAAGAGGGGAAAGCAGCTTACAGAGAGGCTCAGGTGTCTTGTGAGAATATACCTTGACTTTTATTTTCAGTGATTTGAACGTTTATCAGAAAAAAGCTTACAAGAGGCTCTGGTATACACAATACAGAAATCAAAGTATGTTAACAAGCAATATTTAGCCTTCCTATGGTTTTAAACCACTCTCTGCACTTAGTGGTGATTGTTTCTGTGAAGATTAAAAAAAGTGTTAGCACCCATATATGCCCACAAAAAATAAAGTAGAAATTAATCTTGCATCTACATACCTAAATAACCCCTAAAGCTTCAAGCCCCTCCATCTTACAGGCTGTAAAAACAACATTAAAACAGCAGTCATTTATAAATCAGTATACCACTGGTTTACCAAGAGTGAACCAGTTTAGAATTCCTTGCTTTGACTTAGAAAATAATTTATCTGTTCTTCAGATTAAGTTACAGCAGAGAGGCCTCTCCCAGCCCCTCTTCACCTGTGGGTTTGGCCCCTTTTCAGCTCAGGAAACTTAACTGTACTCCCTGCCCCACAATGTGCAGCTCCTTCTGCAGCTGATACTTCATTTTTAAACCTATCAGCTAGGTAGTAGGAAGGCAAAAATAAAGGAATGGATTGTTAAATTTTGAATTATATTATCATTTATGAAAAATACTGACTCTATCATTTTGAAAGGCCATTACTAAGCACTTTCTATTCACAGTGCAGAGCATCTCTAACAGGCCCTGTGTCTCAGTTTTTTTCTACCACGTCATGCATACCTTTCTGTAGGAGAATGGATTATAGACAACCTCACCCCTGGTAAGTCACAGCTGTGCTAAGTATCAAACCCAGCCTTGCCCTTAGGTCACAGCTATATCCACTAAGGATGAGTGTGATAAAAGCGTGGGTTAGCCGCTTGGGAGAGGTCTGACCGAATGGGCAGAGAAGTGCTGCTGGGAGTCAGTCTGAGCCTGCAGTGCGAGTCTGCTGGCCGAGCTGTGAGGAAGAATAAACCAGGACTTTTTCAAGCTGCTGAACAAGAGTGTGTGTCTTGTCACATTTCTTTGTCTAACACGAGGTCTGCTGTGACACCTTTCTTTTGGCAAGAGCAGATACTCAGGTTCAAGCCCAGGCTACAATACCGAGTTAAAGGGGGTGGGTGTGCACATGTGCCTGGTACGGATTCCAGCAGCTGGGAAACAGCTGGACACTCCAACCCCTGCACAGCAGCTGCAGCACATCCAATTCACAAACCCTGCTGCACCTCCTGCGTGGTTTGCTATGCACTAACAAGTATTTCTACACTCCAACTGAACAAGCATCGTTTAAGGGAGTGCAGCTAAGCCAGACAGCTCTTCCAAAGGGAGAATTACCTCAATACTAGAAATCCATAGCACTGGAGTTTCTAGTACAGTGTGTCATGATGAAACATGGGAGGATTCTTCTGTTCATTCTGTTTCATGTACAGTGAGATATTCATAGTACCCACACATAATAAAGAACAAGCAAGAGTATCATACATGTCACTAATAGGATCATCATGCTGCAATTTTTCTGGTTACCACAAATATGCAAACATTTACATGAAGTGCATTAAGAGCTCTGAGTTCCACTAAGAAGAAAAAACGTTCACATCACTATGAAACAAAGCATCAAGTAAGATCCACACCAGGTAAGTAGTATCTGATGCCCAGGTATCTTAACTCTCCTGAGGAGCCCTTCTTCCCAGCATCCTCCTGCATCCATTAACTGTTCCATGATATACTTGCATGTGCCAAAATCCTTGCATAAACGTGCTTATAACCTGAATGCAACACTTCAGAGAGACCGCTATAATTACTTCAGATTTCAAAGCATATCTAACAGCCTGCTGGCTCTTCTGCATGCCCCTGCATGTCACTTGGGAACCACCATTCTGGATGGATTTATTTCTGAAATTTTGGAACAACTACAACTAACCTTGAGAGAATGCAACTGAACTGCAAATTAATAATTGGGGGGGAGGGGAGGGGGGAAAGACAGAAACTTCTGACTTGCATAATATTTTGATTCCACACCATTCACAGAATGTTTTGACGGAATTTAACTTCACTTTTCTTTCTTTATCACCCAAGGCGTCTAGCAAGGCGCTGAGAACAACTATCACTGTAAAACATCACAGCCATACAGATATATTTTCATTTTAGTCAAAAAGTCCAAGGCAAGCAACTCTGTCATTACACTGCTTTCTTCTATAATTAGAAGGTACAATATATCAGGGAATAGACGACCCCAAGGCACAGGGATGGAGTGTGTGGGTCCCTCCCAGCAGAGCTCCCAGCCCCTCCAGGCTTCACTGCTGCCTGGCTGTGTGAAACTGCAGTCAGAGCCAAGCTGAGCACCATCGGGGGTGGGCTGGGGTGTCAAGACAAGTGCGTGGCCAAGTGAGAAGATGCAGAGCTTCATACCATTCTCACAGAAGTAAGGAAATAAAGGCAGTAAATTGAAGAGTTATGCCAACAAATCTTACTCTGCAAAGCAGATTTTGAGATGACAAAAAGACAGCCGTGTGTTTTTAACTTACATGAAATGCAGGCGTGTTTCCTGAGCAGTCAGCTACCCTTCTATACACAGCCTCAAAGCCAATTATAGCAGACAATTTGAGCTAAATATAAAAACCCACAAATCTCACGGTTTGAGATAACATCCAAGAAGGTGTTAAAGTTAACTTTGAAACTATGCAACAAGACTTTAGCCTTCTCATAATGAACATGGCAACCATGTCCGTCAGAGCACCCCGTGATTTGTGGGAACTGAGAGGCTGAAGAGATTATGTGGATATTTCACATATTTCTCCGAGTAACAGATGGAATTTTTCTGCTCACAGAACTTCAGAGATGAGAACTTGACTGCGTAAAATATCAATGGCCAGACTTTAGTTTGTAGCTTCAGTAATCTCCACATGTGACCCAGGCTACAGTCACTCCTAACTGCAGCAGCTGGATTAGTGAGGCTGTCATGAGAATACCATGATATTTAATGTTCTGCAACAGGGAGAAAATAGGGATCCAGCCTGCAAATGGACCTGTAACCTTCAGAACTTCATCTTTTTATTAAAACAATTTCTCCATTCTCACCTCAAATGCACAGGTAGGCTGCCATCACTGCACTAGCCGGAACTCAAGACCTGGCTTATTTCACACACTTTATTATAC
Organism: Sylvia atricapilla; assembly: GCF_009819655.1. Taxonomy (NCBI): domain Eukaryota; kingdom Metazoa; phylum Chordata; class Aves; order Passeriformes; family Sylviidae; genus Sylvia; species Sylvia atricapilla. The sequence continues at coordinate 22,426,948 of NC_089149.1, forward strand.
ATCTTCCTTCTTAGGGAGGCTGCTCCCCTGTTTGATACAACCAAACTGCATCTTTTTCATAGCAGCACAGTGCAGCTGTCCCCTCTTCTCAGCTGATCTGGACCTGAATGTTTTCCACTGCCTCTCCTCCATCTCTAGCAGCCCAGGAAACTTTCCCCACATGCTGCGATACGGCCAGTTACCTCATCATCAGAGAAGACTATTTCAGGCAGCCTTGTCAGCCTCTCAAAGGTAAATAGCCAAGGAAACCTTCAAATACAGCTGCCAATAGAAATACATATATATTGGGAAGTTACACTGAATTTCTAGTTTTTGCTCTACGAGTATAGTTGTGGAAAAAGCCAACTTCCATAGAAACAGAGAAACTGAACAAAGTTGTGACAGTTTCCTAGGCTGTGCTGCAGCTCTCTTCCTTCAGTAGCCATCAGGCTGTAACATTATCCCTACTCATCCATCTGCACAACAGCACTGTGTGTGCTTTAAGGAGCAAGGCCACTTGAATGGACATTGACAGCACCAAATTTGCCACTGCTGGTATGCAGCCTAATTCAGTCACAGAGGGAACCTCAGCATCTTGCAGCTCCTCTTATGCTGCATTTGTTAAATGGTCTCTCAACAGACTCAGACACACTTATCAAAAAACATGTTGATGTTTGTCCCTGAGTACTTGCATGCAGAACAGTGCATCAGGTGGCCCCTGCACACTTTCCTGTGCCAGAGGTGGCTCCATGTGTCCCTCACAGTTTGGCTGGCTGGGCACCAGTACCCTATATCTGCATAGACCAAATTGCAGCAATTTAATATTCCAAGGAGTGGAGGACTACCAACGGATCAGCAAAGCAATCCAAGGAGCTTTACACTGTGGCTTTGCATAAAACAACCAAACAGGTTTGAGGCAGACTTCATTATCTACCACTTCCTTCACTCTTTACAGCTGATGATTTGTAGGAAGCAAAACGAAGTCACCATCCTCCTCCTCCACCATTAGAGCACTAAGATGGTTAGGAGATGGGAAGATTAATTTCCAAAGTGTCCTAGGGTGACTTTATGATGTTTGTATCCCCAATCCTCTGTTCTGTTTATGCTGGACATTAAGTTCTGCACCTTTAGGGGTGGTTCTGAGAGCAAAGGGGGGAAAAGAAGTGCAGTCTGTTTGCAGAATTGGCACTTGCTGCCCCACACCCTTCACACTGACAGTGCTGTCTGCAGCACAGACAGCGGGGAGAGCTCTCCTTTGCTTTTAGTTTGTTTTCAGCAACTGAGGCAGAGAAGTTCCCTGGACTGTGGCTTTTCTTTTTCCTGGAACTGATCAGCCTGCTCTGGACTGAAAGCCAGAACACCACTGGGGGCTCACCCCTGTGTCCCACCAGGGCTGGGATGGGGCATTTTCCAGCACAGGAGGGGCTGGTGAGAGACTCAGTGAGCTGAGCTGCACCCCACAGCAAGGACTTTCTGAATTTGCCACCCCTTCAGGACAGTGAGAGGTTTTATTGTTTAATATTATTATTTTTTTTATGCTTGTACTTTGCTTGTTAAATAAACAGGTTTTTCCACTTTTCTCGAAGGAGATTTATGTCTCCCAAACCGGTGGGAGGCGGGGCCGCTTGAATGTTCTGTAGAGGGACCCCTTTGGAAGTTTCCTCCCAAATTTGCCCTAAACCAGGACATACAGTCACTCAGGCAGGTACAGCCTAGAAAGAGACAAAAATCAAAGAAGGCTTTCTCCATACATTTGTTTTTCCCTGCTCACAGTGTGACTGGAACCAAACCAACCAAAATCCTAATGTTCCTTAGCTGTGGTCTGCAGTGCCAGTGCTCATCATGTAAACAGTCACTCTTTCTGTATTCTTCTAGTGCTTTTCTTCCACCCACCAAGAATGCCTTTTAGATCACCTCACCAAACTCATTTAATGCAAATTAGAAGATTATTTTGATGACTAAATATAGTGTTAACATTTAATATTTTCAGTGTATTGAGTAGAAACACTAGGCACTCTGAAAACTGAACAAAAAAAGGTACAGAGCTGCTTCAAATAGTAAATATTAAAGACTGTTCACGCAATAGTAAATATTGACACTTTTGATGTATTTCATAACAGTAAGAAAGCATTCTCTTGGTCAAAGAATAAAAGGTGGGGAGATTTTTGGTTGGTTGGTTCTGAACTTATTGAGGAAGCTTTACTTTATACACTTCTATTCAGTATTTATAAAAAAAAATAAAATTAAGTCCCCTTCCTTCCATAAACAGAGGTTCCTTTTCTGTATTCTAAGAAGTGTATTGCTGAGATTTACAATCTCTTTCAAGGAAGGACTTCTATGACTTAGGATTAATTTACACTTTGAGCTATCAAATTTTACTGCAACTGTGGAAAGTGGGGACGGGGAAGGAAGGAGGAAGAAAGCAGGACAAACTCTCCAAGGGCTCATACTCAGTCTTCTTCCAAGACAATGGTGCCCCAGCAAGGAAAAGCCAGATGTATATATCCACATGAATAATAACTCCTGCTAGCACAGCCTTCATAGTGATGGATTCTACAGCAGCTTGACATTCAGCTATGATGAAGTTTGACAGTGTCCAGATTTAGACATAACCTAGCTCTTTCCATTAATTAAGTTTCCCTCTAGGATAAAAAGCATTGTAGAACATTACATTAAAAATGGGGCATTTATTTCCCTGTTGTAAGACACTGACGGTAAAAGTAAAACAAAATGTCAACACCTTTGAAAGGAATGCCCTCACTATTTTTCAGCTCTGCAGTCTCTCCAGTCTTAACATCATGCAAAAGCCTCCAAATTCTCTTTATTGACCTCTTTTATGTTAAGTCTACCCAAATTAAATCTAAAAATATGGATAGTAAGCCTAGGCTCACTGTCTTCCAGTTACCAATGGTTACCACCCTACAAGGCACTGCTGTACTGAAGTTAACCTTGTTAAGGAGGATTTAAAAAAAAACAACTTGAAAATATTGTAATACTCTATCCTACTCTCTAACAAAAGAATTACTCACATCCTTCAGATTCAATGACTTCTAGCTGTGGGTTTTATTCTTGCTCCTGAGCATTGGTAAGATGAGGCAGAGGCTGAGTAATTCCCAATTCTTAGAGCACACTGGGACATAATACCAGGGAGTGTGTCTCACTGATGAAGTAATAAAAAGTGTGTTTGGAATCTTGTTGCATAAACACCAGTGTAGCTGCTCACCACTACAACTGAAAGCTATGTCTAAATAAAATCTTATCACTAGCATCTGCCCAAGCCTCTCCTCAGAATCTGAAAGGAAAATTATGACTGTCACCCGGATGAATCACATTCCCAGATGGACTTCCCAGTACTTTTTCCTGGCTAGAAAGGAGGAAACTTTTTCCAGCTTATTAAGAAGTAATAGCCAAATCATCCTGCAGCACTGATGAATTTAACAATTAGATCCAAGAGTCTCCCTTGGAGGTGCAGCTTACTGAACATACAAAAAAAAAAAGAAAAGAGCCTTCATGCCTTCCATCTACCACCCTGCCATAATCAAAAACATAATTTTAAGTGAATGACAAAAAGATCCCACTAAGCCTGAGAGCTCAGGAATGTAAGAAACACGCAGCTGGGTCAGACTGATGGCTCATCTAGCTCAGCATTCATCTCCAACAAGGCAGAAAAGGTGCTATTTAGAGAGAACCAATAGCCCATGTCCTGTGGTCCACTCCCCTTACACTCTCTCCGCTGACCATGAACTCTCCTCACCCTGTTCTGAACCTGTCTACACAGCCTGTTTTCAAAACATCCTCTGGTTGCAAGTTGCATAAATTCACTACCTGCTATGTAAACAAACACTTTCTTCTTTCATCTGTCTTAAACTGATTCCCAACCAGTTTCACCAAGTGTCCTGGTACTGCAGGGTTCCTATCAACAAGAGCTTGGCGTTCACCCTTCCACCAGCTCATGATGTTGTAAACCTTGAACCCGCTGCCCCTCTCAGCTGCCCACCTTCCAAATCAAACCTTTTAAATGATGCAACTCCACAGGAGGCAATGATACCACCCCCTGGACTGAGGGCTGCCCTCCTCTGTACCTCCCCTAAGCTAAAGCACTAACTCTACCTTCTTTAGATGTGGGCACAAAACCCAGACCCCGTGCTCAAAATGTGGTGAGCGTACCAATGTTTTAAATACCAACAAAAGGTATTTTCTTGTCCTCAGTACCTTTTCCTGATGATGCAAGAGGCATACACGGCCCAGGTTTTTCTGGATTTTTTTGGCTGCTGCTACTCCACATTGCTGACAATAATCCTGGAAAACCGTCAATGACAACCACAAAGCCTCTTTTCCAAGCTGTAACCGTCAGTTCTGAGTTCAGCATCACAAAAACATCGTTTAGAATAATTTTTTCCTAACTGGAAAAAAAATTCTGTTTAAAAACCTATGTTTACCTATGCTGACATTAGTCTACCACATTCTTACCCACTGAAGTAAGTTATGTGATGGCCTTCTGGAATTCCTCTGCACTTAGACAGCATCTAGCTACCCAAAAGTAACAGTACTACATTTTTCATCAAAACTAGAATTATTCTGGGGCTGGTGCAAGGTAACAAATCGAGCTGTTGGTTTGAGTGATGTCTAGAAGTCACAGGGAAGGCAAGTGAGATCAATCAAGACCACCAGAGCTAGTGTTATCATTGTGGGAAAATTACCAGATACAGGAGATTTATTAATAAAACAGGACAGAAACCCAGTGCAAAACAGCAAAACTGAAAAAATCCCCAAACCCACTCATTACCCCTCCATGGCTGATGATGGCAAACAAAACCTGCAACGGATTGTCCATGGAATTGCAGACTGTCCATGGATGGAGCTACTTGAACACTACTGTGGAGGAAATTAGATCTTGTAACACCAACTCTGGTGATACTCGAGCATGACAGACAGATATCAGGCTTCCTAATGTCATTTTGTATCTGTCAGCTATCAGTCCTCACTTTTACCTTACAATGAAAAATGACTGTCAAGAAGAATCTTCAAAACTACTTTTTAAAGAGTTAATGTAAAATCCAAGTAGTGTTGGAGGAAAAAATCTAATTAAAAAACATACCTAAGACTGAAGCAAGATTCTTCTGCTAAAGAATTCTGATTTTGGGCAAGCTGAATCACCACAGCACTAACAGAGATTACACAAAAACTCACCCAAATTAGAGTGCTACAGCAGCCTATCACACAAGAAAATTAACCAGCAACTGTAAACAAATGCCTTAAGAACTTTGCTGATTAATGTAAGATCTTAAGAAAATAAGTATTTTGGTTCTCAGATGCATGCTGAGCACTGTTAAACCACGATAGAAATCATCATTTATCATGTGCAGAATCGCCAAGGGCTGCCCCCTAAAATGTACTACAGAAATTTCACGCAGTGAAAGTGGCAGATCTAAAGTTTAAAAAAAGACTGGTAATTTCCATTTTTAAATGTGTGATTGCAGTTTGCTCTGTGAAAGAAAAAAACAAATGCACAATACCTTCATTCAAGCTCAAAAGTTAATTTAAATTAACTATCAAAGCTCCACTCCCCTTTTTGTCAGTCAAAGGAATCAGAGAATTCTGTTCCCTTGAGCATTAAATAATTTCAGACAAAAAAAAAAATCCCCATATTTAAGTATTAGTTTTATCAGATTCTGTTGTCTAAACAGTAACTTTACAAACAAAAGCTGTTTTTTTAGCCATACCTACTAGATCTGGAACTCTGTTGCAGGTTTGTGGATACAGACTGCTTCTTAACAAATACAAATGCCTTATTCATTTTGTATTTTTCATCTGCAAAGGTGCTTTTACCTTGCAAGTAACAATTACCGTATCATACCTACTGAAAAACTGCCATAACTCACTGGCTCCCAAAAGAGACGGGGGCTCTTGTGGAATGTGGGCTAACTTCCACATTCCACAGTGCAAATTAATTCAGCATATTTGAAATCTACTTGCAATGTCTTCCCCCTAATGTGTGTGTTGGGATTTTCTGAATGTTTGCTCAGCATACCTGTTTTCAGAAACCCAAAAATCTATTTTCAAAACACTCTGAAATCTGTATATACAATTTGATAGCGAGTTGCCAGAATACACACATTGGCTATACTAGAAGAGGCTAACTCAGGTACTTGGTTCTTCATCCTGCACAGCCTGAGTTTAACTTAGTAAAGAAAAGAAAGACTACTACTATCACATTTACCTTGGCATCTATATCCAGTCCTCCCCTAAACAGCAGTCTGTCCTACATAAGTTAGAGGCAATAAATAATGTAATTTTTAATCTGTTTAAAACAGGGCAAGGCTATGTGTCAAACATCTCTCTCCTCCTAACAATTCCCTCTCTATTTAAATTAGATCAAATATTTTGGTTTCTCTGATCTGCATTCACCTTTAAAAAATGAATTATTTAAACTCCCTCTAAACCCCAGAAAACAGGAGAAAACGGAGGTGCTGACAAACAAAATTAAGATATTGCCTTAAAGCTGCACTTTAAGTTTGATAATTCTTGTTTTATACCTCTAACTTGGGTGGGAAAGAAACATTCACAGTCATTTTAAAGGCTTTAAAAAGGTTACCCCCATAGCGTTTGAGCTGAACACCATCCTCCTGCCCATCTTCAGAGGTCACTTTTCAGCAGCCTGACTAGCTTCAAATCACAGACCAAACATTAGAATGGAAGGTTTACTTACCCTCAGCTGATTAGTCGTGTTTATGTGTTTTCGCTTTCATATGTGTACTATTCCCTTTGACCAATTATTATTAAGGCTCCCTGGATTGGGACTTTCATCTAATAAGATATCGAGTTAAGGAAGATGAAGCACATAATGATGACAGGTTAATGAATCTTACACTGATTATCTGTTATCTTGCATCCTCTTTGAATTGGTCATGCTTGACTGCAAGGTAATGGACACAGTACAGAAGAGCAAACTTAAAACGGTTTCATTCAAGCATTTTTAGCAAGACCAGACTCCACCATTCTGTCAATCCTTTATCAATCTCTTACGTAATTGATAATGGTTTTACTGGTAGATCAATTCCTTTCTGAAATTCTCTGCTAATTCTTCTCTCTGAATTTCTTCCCCAAGGCAAAGACACGTGGCAAACTTCCACTGGAAAACTACCCTGTCTCTTCTGCATGGCAGAGCACAGCTGTGGAATAAAAGGGTGTGCTCTCTTTGAAGTCTCATTATTAGCACTTGTATCTGGTAAATATAGCTCTCCCTCCTGCACAGCTCCAGTGATCACGCTGTGTTTCTGTGCCTCTTGCTTGTCTGTACCAGTTGTCTGGCTGGTGCTCTCTCTCTCATGTGCCCCAAAGGAGGAACCTCCCGAGCTATCTGGTTTCATCATCCCTGAAATCACAGAAGATTTAAATTTAGATGACTGTGGTCATAAAACTAAAGAATGAGAAGCTGTTTCTCTCCTCTCCAGAGTGCTCCAGCTCCCAAGCTGTTTCACAGGCAGTGACCCTGTCGGCCTCACCTCTGCTGCACGTGCAGCTCACTCCAGGTACATGGAGCCTTCCACACAAGCTGCCTAACAACTGTGGGCAGGGAAGAAGACAGATCACCTGTCATTTGTTTTGTAACAAAGTATCACTTGATATTAAAAAGGATCCAATTTTTATTAAATAATACAAGGTGTGCCTTCTAAGATTGCCATTATTCCTAAAGACCAATCAGCAAGTAGAAACAGCAAGGCAGATTACAGAGCAATCAAAGCAATAGCACACACGACTCAGTGTTAAAAGCAGAGGAAAAGAAGCTGGTGTACACATCAAATTCCTGGTTACAACCTTAATGAGGCAGGCTTGAAAAACATCCCACTGCACTTCTGGACAAGTTTTGGCAGAAACAGCTACCAGGATGGAGGAAGGGGAGAAAGCTCAACAGCTCAATTTTTGTGAACAAGGTGAGGATTATTGATTTGGGGTTTATGAAGACTTTGAATCTCAGCATGTTACACATTTAGCCAAGGCCCAGCCAGCGCTGTACAGAACTGGAGGGATAAGGAGTGATGAGGAGTGATAACCAGTGCTAGTGATTATTGGCATTGTCTGCACTGCCAGGACAGCACACAGAACTCCAGACACAGCTCAAGGTCTTGCTTTCCTGGAAGGATGCCTCCATCCTTCCTATTGGATCTCCAGAATGGAGAGGTTCCAACACAGAGCACCATGCAGCTTAATGCTGCACAAACACAGGAAAATGCCAGGTCTCCCTGCCCCAGGAGACCTACAGGGAAAGGAAAAAGAGAGCAGTAGACACATCAGGGCACAGGGAAATGGCATCAGTGTTTCTCAACCTGTTGTGAGGCTCATGTACAACTCACCAAAGGCCACAGACAGGCCACTTCACATTAATTAATGAACATATGGCTGCAATTGCACAACTATTCCTCCCTACGCCCACATCTGAGAACTGCCATCCAAAGGGTGAGATTTCTCGCCTTAGCAGACTAGTGCAGGACACTCAACATTAAAAGAGAGAGTGTTTGGATTTGTGCTTGGCTGTTTTCATTCCTGCTGTTCATCTCAAGCTTTAAGAATACATCCTCACTGTTATGGTGCACTGGATTGTTATTAGGATGGTGAGAAGATGATCAGCAGGTTACAGCAGTGTGGCTTCTATCAATTATTCCTTCATGGCCAGAGGCCTCAGATTATTCATTGTTTCCAAACTCAGCCCTCTGAGCCTACAGCAAAGGTCACCCATCAGGTAGTCCATGATTTTTAGATTTCTTCTTTTTAAGTAAAAATTTCACTAACTATTTTTGGTCTTTGGGTTTTGCTTTTAATTTGGCATTTCATGAAAAGATCCAGAAAGTTTTACTTTTAAGTTCATTATTTTCCCTGTCCTTTCTCTTTCTAGTCCTAAAATATGGGGAAAAAAATCTTTATTTTTTATTTCTCCTTCTTTGGAAGAATGTCTTAAGCTTTAATAATTTAATCATTGTTACAAAAAAAAAAAAAAAAAAAAAGCCCACATCTGTTCCTAATTTTCAAATAAACAGTAAGATGGCAAAGATTTCAAATCAAAATACGTGCTTGCAGATCTGAGGAACAAAACCTAGAATCTATTTTATGCCCTGCACATCCAAGTCAAATAGTGAGTAAGGTAAGCCATCAGTTCACCTGCTGTTGGTACTCTCACAGGCTTACAGCATAAGCCTCAGTCACTGTGGGTTTTTTCTTGCCTAACTGCTACAGAGAGCTCACAGTGAAACATTTCCCAAGAAGCAAGAGCCTGGGTGGTTCCATAAGCACAAAGAGAACAGACAGAAAGCCTTTCAGGAAAGCCATTCAAGAGTTAACACAGCAAAACAACAAACTCCTCATCTCACTACATAGTTCAGGACAATCACTCTCTTTTCAATTAAGAAATGGAAATCTTTCGAAAACCCAAGAAAACTCTCCATAGCTGAAAGACAGAAAAATTATTGTAGTAATTAGCACTCCTAAGAAGAAATTCAGGTTTTTAACCAGAGGTGTTCAGTGCTGGTTTGGTACCCCTGACTTAGCAGGTAAGAGACAAGAGACAAGACCATGTAAGGCGATGCAGCCTTCTGGAGCCAGGGCTGAAAGCTAAACAAGAAGTGCAGTAGCTTCTAAAAAACGCATTAGACTAACCATAAAGGATGAGATTTGGCTGCTTAACATCAAATGGGTTTATACAATAACAAAACAAAAGAACCCTTGTGCATAAGGCTCACTTCCAGCCATTAGACTTAGAAAGTTTTTATGATCCAAATGCAGGAAAAAAACCTAGCCCTTTCTGCTTCACAGTGTCATCATTATTGCTCTGGCCCAGTGAAATAAGTACTTTGGAAAAAGAATGAAAATGTTGCAAGGAGATGATGATCACTGTTTCATGTCTACTTGAAGCCTGTACAAACCTGTCTTCTTGTTGCTGTAAATGTTCCCACCACACACAGCATCCCCTCTTCTGCTCTGGCACCAGGGTCTGTAGCAATATAATGAAATTAATCTGAATTCTGATTTCTGCCCCCCCAGGCCAGGTTACTTTTAGCCTGGATTAGGTCCCTGAAGTGGCTGCCTGGCTCACCTACAGGAATGCATCTACTCAGGCGAAGGAGGTGTCAGCATGGGAGCTGGGGTAAGAACCCTTCCCCAAAATGACAGTGTAAAAAGTAGCAGTGAAAGCGTGTCCAAAGCTGCCCTCGTGCAGCTACTCATGTACAAGTCCCATTCATGCTCTGAACTGACAGAACACAAACTCTCCCTTGTCCAGAGGCTGTTCAGAGACAAGGCTGTAACCACACCTGCCCCAGTAACTCCCCTTCTTCTTCCTGGGAAGAGGAGGCCCAAATCAGACAGCAACTTCAGCTTAGCACAGGAATACACTGTCACACACTGCAACCAAAGGCAAAGGGGCTCACGGCAAGGGGGGAAATATTCTTTAGTCAATTGGAAGTTGAGCTGATGACTGAACCTTGAATAGCTGTGCATACCTGTGGTCCACATGAGCAAACAAAGTCACTGAACTTACCCTGGTTAAAATTATACCCAGTTGTGTAAAAAAAAAAAAAAAAAAAAAAAAAAAAACCCCAAAAAAAAACCAAACCATGATCTGGTATGAAATGTCTCTGTGTCCTCCCCAAAGGTCTAAATGATTCTTTCACTCTACACCATCGCTTTCATTTGCCCAGATGAGCCATTACTATGCATGGTATTGAAACACTTGTATTAAAATGCTATCTTCCTTAATTCACACTTTTTGTTTCTCTGTTTCTCTAGTATGCAGCCCATCCTTTAAATTTTTTTTATGCTTAATCAAAGCCTTGTGTGTGAGGAGACTGCCACACAAGAACTTGGTATTATTCAGCCAAATCAGAACACCCTAGGTTCAGCAAACAGAAGTATATGAAACAGATTTTACAAATCCATGACATACACATCAGAAATATTTCACAAGTGATTTTAATTTCAAATTTTTGATTATCCTTTTTCTTTGGAAAACAATGCTCTTGCCTAGATTGGCTTCAACAGCCCAGAGCACACAGCTCACTCTAATGCACACATACACTTCCGCAGGAAAGAAAGAATTAGAGCAACTTAGCATTCAATAGCTTTCAGTATCAGCTTTTACATACTGATAAAGAACCCTTGGAAAGAGCATTGCTGCACATACAGCAGCTCTACAGCACTGCAAACCTGACCCACACCCCCTGTACTCTGAGGAAACTTCACTCCAGTGAAGTCAATGGATGTTTTGTTACCTATTATTAAATGATAATACACCCCCAACAGCCACTGTTCCATGTTTTTTTTTAATTATTATTATTTTTTGAAACACCCAGGACACACCTTTGTATTTGAAAAGAGGGGAAAGAATTAAAGTTCTCTCACTTCCTCACTCAGAAAATACTCACTGCTTGGATTAGCCACTAAATTAACTTCAGCTGTAGAGAAAATGACTCATTAAACAGAACAATCAAAAATTTCACTGGAGAGAAGGGGAGGAGGTAAGGAGAACTTTAACCTTCCTCCTCTCCTGCCAAATAAATGACACACTAATTTGAAAAAATAAGCAGAATGCAGTAACACTTCTTGATAAATAAGGCTCAAAACAGAAAGCGTTAGAAAGCTGAAGCAAAGGAAAAAACCAAAGCCAAGCTACAGACAACTGTAGTAGCTCTTGGAGTACTTTAATGTTACAACTGTACCCAAATACATCTGGAAACATTGCATAGAGCAGCAGAAAGGCAGATTTGTCTTTAAGAGGTTACTTCTTAGTGTAGATCATGTAGGCCAGAAGTTCAACAAATAGTTAAAAGGAAGTTTTGTTTGTACAATCACGCCAGACAACAGACACCCGGTTTTGTAATACACCACTGGGGACAAACATGCAAGAGATTTTTTTAATAAAAGAACAAAAGTTCTCTTCCACAGACTCATCTGAATTGCTGTGAGACCATTAGGAAATGTTTTAGGGAAAGTAATGTTTCCTTCCATCACAACCAGTTACTTATTGAAAACTGGAGTCAGTTACTTACTGAATCCTCCTATAATCACAAAATTTGACCAAGAACTGGGGACAGAAAGGTGAGAACCTTGCCTGTTTCTCATGTGACAGTCTTGAGTAACTACACTAGAAGGTCTGGAAGACAGCTGTCTGCAGCCATTACATATATTTTTCATTTTCACCTGAAAATATTTTCCACATATATACAACCTTACCTAAACTAGAAAGGCTAATTTGTCAGTGTGGATTTGGGTTTTAATAGATAATATTTGTTGGAGAAGATGACTAACACAGACAGCTAAACTGGCATGTATACTAAAGCAGCAAGCACAGGTTTGTCTTTTCTCAGCTACAGACTACCTAAACAAAAACAAGCTGTAATTGACAAGTGAGGTTTTTTTCTAACAGCATAAATACACTTATACTGCACTCCTACTTCAAAGTAGCAGCTCCAGGGTGAGTGAAGAAGCAAACCCACTTCGATAAACCCTCTCAGGTTCTCACTCAGCACACCTGCAAAGACTCCCTGGGCTGAAGAAGTGATGCTGCAGCTGGTCAGGATCACAATTCACTGAAGGCAGAGATTCACAGCAACCCTAAAGTCTCAAACACAGCTTCTGCAGCAGGCAGAGGGAGCAGTAGTGTAGGCCAAGACAAGTGTGGTTTCAAGGGCAGTGTAAGGCATTAATCACACAAGGTATTCTACTTGAAGATTTGCTGCCTGGAAGAATATAGCAGATGAGGTTTCACAGTTGGTTTTTAACCAAAATAGGAGCTAGCTGATGTCTAGAGAAATGGTTCCAGATTTCCTCATAAATACATACCCAAGTGCTCCCCAGGTGATGCCAAAAACAAAGCTCCAGAGGAAGTTTCATCCTCAAGGAGACAGAAACAACAGTGTGTCCTTTCATTTCTTTAAGCTGATGGTAAACTTGTGTCCTGCATTCTGCTTCTGAAGTGCAGTGATTGCCCATAATTATTGCAGCTCTCCTTGGCCTTAATTCTGTCAGATGTACCTGCATGAACTGAGCCTAAGGAATTGGAACAGAGAAAGTCACAGCAATGGTAAAAGCTGCAACTATCAGCCAATGATATGCAGATAAAGGGAAACATATTCCAGACAGTGACTTGTATCACTCTTGACTTCATAAAACCAAAGCAAAACCTTTCAAATAGTTACAGTGAAGAACAGTAAGAAGCTACTACAAGAGTGCATCAGTTAAAAACACAGATTGCAAAATCCTACAAGTAACAGCAGTCCTGTAGTGCAAAGGCTACCATTGCATGTTCTCTAGTCCTCTTTTTTTCTCTATGTATAAAGCAATCCTACTAATAGTCTTTTACTTTTAACTGTTCCTTCAACCCAAATGCAAATGCTGAAATATGACCCAAATCTATGATTAACATGACAGGAGTTATTTGATAAAGGAATAAAAAGCTGATCAGCTACTCTAAGAAACACAGAAGTAAACAAGCTTGAATCAAGACAGATCAAACATCTTGCTAATCTTCAGGAGAAGAAGTTTTGGAAAAGATGAAATAACCAAGGTAGGAGATAAACTAGATGTTCAATTACAGATTATTCTATAACCCTTTAGAGCTAACTCATTACTATAGCTAATTAAAATCAATAGGGATTCACTATTAATTCAAACAGAACAGTGTAGTAACAGCTTCCAGAAAAAGAAGGGAAGAAAAACTGTTAAAGGGGCACATCCTAAACTGAGGCATGCTGCTGTAGTCCCACCAGCCTCAAGCAGGTACAGCAATTTACATCAACTGGAGATTCCTCCCCTTGCACACCTGAGTGAAAAATAATTCACAGCCCATTCATGCAGAAGGAGCATTCAAACCTTCCTGCAAAATACGCCTATGCAAAACTGACAAACACGTTATATGTTAGAGGAATGTTTTTCTTCTAACAATTCTTGGTACATCAATGCTTTCCACTGCTGCAGTCCCACAATGTTATCAGTACAAGGCTTCATTCATACCTGTGTTTAAAATTTTATAACAGCCTATCAGGCTAAGAGATTATGGACCAATAAAGTCCAATTACATCAACTGAAACCTGAGCTTCCCGGAATTATTCCAATTTCTCTTTCTGCTCACTCAGCCCCTGTACCCCCTTCCTACACAACTTTCCCTTCTCTAACCTTGTGAAACTTCTCTTACAGAAGACCCAGGAGCTGACCAATTTACACAGCTTGCCTGTCACTCTTACTCTTCAATACATTTAACCAGCACTTTTCCATAATTGTGGTTTTGCCCTCTCCTCTTCCCAAGCCAACTTCCTATCATTTCATGGATTGTCTGCCTCTGCTCCTCTGGATCAGGAAACATGCTGTATCCAGATCCTTTCTGCACCTACCCTTCATTTCTGCATGATTATATCAGTTCAAATACATTTAATTATCGTGTACATACTGACACTTAGCTTCACGGTGGATTAATTCAAATTAAAGTGATTAAAATAATCCAATTTAGATTAGCAAATGAGGAAACTTATTTTTTATGTCTTTAATGGTCATTCTCAAACACCAATAACCAGTAAATCATGATGATCTGTAATATAACCTTTTAATTTAGCATTTAATATAGTCCCTAGTTAGACAATACTATTAGTGTATATTTATGCAGACTCTTGACATGAAATTAATGACCAACATAGGTCACTATTTAGTAGCTGGTTAAATTTTATATTACGACTTTTCAAGCTCTGTTTGAATGAAAAACAGGATGAAAACTAACAAAATCCCTGAACACCTAATGATATTACTTAACAAAATAAATGTTGCATTTAAAGACTTTGTTTTTCTTATTTTTTAAGCCTCATGTCTCTTTAGTAGGTGAAATGGAGTGAACTTGGCTACTGTGAAATTCAAATTTTCTGATTTTGTAGAGTTCTTCAGGTTTTTTTACTGAAAAAATTAGGAAAGCTGTTTTCCCATCTTTTCTCTTGATCTCATTCAGTTTCGAATAAACGTTAGGCTGCTCCCACTAAAATAAAAATAAATTTCTTTGGGTACCTACTGAAGCAGCTGCTGTTCTCAGAAATGAGGTTTTAGCACTTCAAACCCCACTCCTGCTTGGTAGAGCAATGGGTTTGTTTCCTCTGAACATTTGGTAGTTACACTGAGTGAAAGTTCTATCTTAACTTAGGTAGTATTAATATATTACAGCAAATTTAGTCATGAATATAGGTTTCTTTTTAATAAAGCAAGACAAAAATTACTTCAACCTGAACCACCCCACTTTCTCAACCTCAGTTTGCCTTCTCCAGGGATGTGCTACCACCACCTCAGGGTCAAAACAGAATTTAAAAGAAAATGTAAATATTTGTTTTCTTCCTGGGAAAGCACTACATAGGGAAGAAGGGAAAAAGAGGAGATGTGCTTATGGGGCATTGCATCAGTATAATTAGAAGGTTTTAGCAAGCTGGTAAATGTCTGTGTAGGCAATCACTTCACTCTAAAGGGTATTTCCTAATTAAAAATATGCACCCTATTTTCCAGAGCTTTCCTGCTGAAGAAACATCTCACCACTGCTGCCCAATTAGATCAAATTGGGTGGCTGGCTCTTTTTGTTGTGTGCATGATAATACAAAGACTCTCCAAGTTCCTGCTCAACAAAGGCTTGTGTGAAACAGGCTTTGAAGACACAATAACATTCCTCTTGCGAGTTTCAAGCCTGGAGGCTAAAAGCACCAAGTAACTATTCATTCTTCCATCTTGAGACACATTCCTAACCTAGTTCAAAGGCCTGAAAAAACATGCCCTAGCTACATGCCTGCACACCTTCAGCAGGGCTTTTCCCTCCTATCAGAGCTTGCTAGAGAAAGAAGTTTCATACAGAAAAGAATTAAATACATTTGAGAGATCTGTTTCACTTTTAAAAACTCTTACATTGTTTGAAGGATTGAACACTGCCTTGCATATGAATTGATCAGCTATGTTAATCCACTAAAGAGTAAAGTTTACATGTTTAAAGTACAATGTTCACGGGGCACCCGTTCTTCAGCTTCTGCTCCCTGGAAGCAGCTGTGGGAGGAGGGAGTGTGCACAGCAGCTGGGAAAGGACAAGGGATGATCTGGAGTTGTTTGACTTCCATCACTGCTCTTCCATTTAGTTTCATCTGCCTCTGTTTTGATCTCAAACTGGTAAGATAGATGTAAAATCACACATGGCTATTCACCAATATCAGGATATCCAAGGCATTCAGCAACATTATGCATCATGTTCGCGAGATGATGATAAAGTCAACAAAACACAAGATTATTTCCAAAATACTGACACTAGAACAAATATTAACTTCCAACAAGAAAAAATATTTACAGTTTTCAACATACAGCTTCCTAAACAAACTAATCCTCTTTATATATTTTATTTTGCTGTTCCTCAGAAATCTGAATGCCATTACGTGCAAAATGAGAAAATATAAATAATTATGAAAGAATAGGCTAGCCCAACTACAGTTAGTATGTCATGGTATGGAACCAGCACACAGAAACAGTGGAGCAGGCACATGGGCTTAAGGCAGCCTGAGACCCCCAGGCTGGCTACATTTGTCCAAAATTCCATTTGCAGGCCCCTGCCCCAGATGTGCCAGCCAACCTGCTTTTGGGGATTCCTGAACCACACACAGGAGATAAAAAGTTTCCTTTGTTTGCAATAGCTTTCACACCTAAACTAAGGTTTCCTTACCTGTATTTCATTTTGTATCTGCAATCAAGCAATTAACTATTTAGTACTCCTGAATTTCCCTTTTTTTTAAAGAGAAAATTTTTTTTTGTAGTTTAGTTGACACTATTAAGGAAAAAAATGAACTGTGATCTACAACACAGAAAAGTGGACCAAATGCTAAAAATACTGTAAGATAGCAAAGCATGAAGGGATGGTACAGTGTGACCATGTTTTCCAAACAAAGAAGTCAAAGAGAGAAAAGGGGTAAATGTAACAGTTTAAAGAGAGGCAATTTTTTTAATTTCAACAATGCTGTTTCCACCTCTCTAAAATATATTTTTGTCCTCCTAAAGATTTCAATTAGTCACTTTCACTTTCCTCAAATCAAAATGTTCAGTTTGAATTTACCATCACTGCAAAAAGCCAAGTATTGCTCTTTTTTTCCTTCATGTAGCCATGGTACAGATCTTCATTTCCATCAAAACAAGGAATGCATTACCTTACTGACATCTAAGAGTCATTTTGAATCCTGTGGCTGGCTGAGCTGCCCTACCTCTTTCAAGGAAGTGAGCAGCTGAGCTACCTGCTGTTGGTCATTTCTAGGAAATAAAACTGTACTACGAAAGGAAAATCTCTGTGGATAAGTTCCAAAGTAGGAAAAAAAGTAAGACAACAATGTCTTAACCTGAACTAAGTAAACAACTTGTCAGTTTATGTCCTCATTATTATATAACTTTCTGCTCCATAAATGGCCCATTTGCTATTTTGAAGTAACAAGTAATTCAGAAATTGTGATCAGGAGCTGCAGGAGAAGAATCACTAAATACAACAGCATAAACTTTGCTGAGGAAATGAAAATTAATCCCTTTTTTCAGAGACCACTCAACCAACACCATCATCACTTCCTAAAACGCCTGCATGAGTCAGAAGTGGAACAGCCACCATCATTCCAGCAAAGTACTCAGCCCTTACTTCTCTGGGTATCACCACAGAGACCAAGTACCATGAAAAAGCACATTGTGCCATGCAGGGAAGGCTGCAGACTTTACCCACCTATGACACAGCAGGCACAGCAAAAGACATTCTGTTACACCTATGCCTTCTCCAGAAAAGAGCTTCTGTATTTCTCCTATTTCAATATCTCTGTGAAGGCTCTAGCATCACAGCTGACAGTGAGTCCCAAACACCTTGTCAATCACTTGCACAGGAATCATCAAACCAAACTGGGAATTACTGGAGGACCATTGTCTCCTTGCTCTAGCAGTTTTCAAGGTATTCCAGCAAAGTGCCCAAACATCACTTACTTGGACAGCAGCACTCCCCTGCAGCACACACAGAAGGCTTCCGAGCCCAGAGTTCATCTCTGAAGCCAAAATGTCTCCCCTGTCACTCGTTTCTTGCTCTCTAGGGGTTAAAATTCTCTTTTCTAACACAGCAATCTTCTCTTCAAAATGAAGAACAGCTGGCCAAAGATTAAT
The DNA here is from genome assembly GCF_009819655.1 of Sylvia atricapilla. Taxonomy (NCBI): domain Eukaryota; kingdom Metazoa; phylum Chordata; class Aves; order Passeriformes; family Sylviidae; genus Sylvia; species Sylvia atricapilla. The sequence goes on from NC_089149.1 coordinate 22,445,095, forward strand.
TACCATCCAGTGTTTTAATCTAAATGATTCCCTCACTGACACACATCAGCTGTCACTTGAGGTGTCTTTGCATCTCTCACACAGCACAGGGCAAGGGAAGCTCAGGTCAGCCCTGAAACAAGTCACAGCTCCAGCCACGGTATTTGAAGCTCCCCACCTCCCTATCACTCCTTTGCAGTCACAAACTGGTGAACAGAAGACCCCAGGTGAGATATGCTGTAAAAGGAGAAACAAACTCAATCTTCCACCTCCCATGTACACTTCTTGAGGTTCTTTTACTGTCTCAATGAAGACATACAACTCTCGGCACAGCACTTCCATGAATGTTACTGGTGATGTAACGACATGCAGTATCTTGTGAGGAGGACGGTGGGAGGGTTGTTTTGATTTCGTTTTAATTCCTCAGTTCAGTGAAGTAAGGGCAGAAGGAACCCATACAGTCAGATTGGCTTAGCCTCCACTCCAGCTTCAAGCTCTTTATTCCTTCAGGGAACTGTGCAGACTGTGCCACTGAGGGAAAGCTCTCATGCACAAACTAGTTAAGTATTTTATTGACCGACAAATCCAGCTTATGGAGTTCCTACCCTATAGTTATGTCTTAACAAATATTTGTGCACCACACTGAAAGCCAGACCGCTGAAACTAGACAGGAACCAAGGCTGCTAGTTAATTCCCATTTTTTCTATTTACACAGATTCTGTATTTCAAAGAAAGCATGTGCAGTCCTTAGGTGCCCCAGTGGTTAAAAATGTCCAACCTACACAGGCTGGAGGGGATGGGCTGAGGCAGAAGAAGAAACACAGTCAGTGGAAACTGTACATGTTCCCAGACCCTACATTCCTCCATTATATAACACACATCATCAGAGAGTTCAAATGTGAAAGTACACTTCACCTCAGCTTTACTAGCTGTAAAGTGCACAACATCTTCCTGAAGCATATCTTATTTGAAAATTTAACAGGTCATTTCTTCCACATTCCCAGCTTCCAAAAAAATAGAACTTTACAACAGTCGACAAAATGCACACAGGTACATCTTCTATGATACACCACAGAACAGTACATTTCACCTTCTAGCTCAGGTGGCTGACATCAGATCTTCTAACCAGACTCCCAAATTACTGCAAGCACTTGAACACACACAAACTTCCACTGTCTCATCTACTTGATCAAAAATTACTCTGAAGAAAATACACTTCACAATTACCCAAGGTTAAATCTCTAATAATAGTCTTCAGAGAACATGACCTAGATATGTCAAACATGATCAGAGAGACATATATCAAGACATCCTCTAGTTAGTTAAGAGTGCCAGGCTTATTTAAATCTCTTTATCTGTTCACACCTTGGCTTTTGTTAAATTTCACATCATTTCTGTAAGCAGAGTGTAAAGCTGTTAAACTTGTGATTTTTTTTAAGTTACCAATGTCTCTCCTCTACTATCTCTATTTCATGTAGTCAAAATAATAATCACCACTTATCAAAGCCCCATAATTAGGCAAAAAATAGAATAATGCTATTCACTTTCATGTCCAGGTACTCTAACACATCAGATCATGTACAGATGACCAAAAGCCAGCTTTTACCATTCTGACAAGTTGGGAATTCAGACATATTTGTCAATATTAATATGTTTGAGTTGCAGCTCTTACCACAAAATGAAAACCACATGTGCTGTAAGAAGCCACAATAGCTTTGCCATTTGAAGTTTTCCTTTACAATATATTCTTTAAATTAAAAAAAAAAGTATGAGAATCTATACTTATGAATCCATAAGACAAATTATTTAATTAATGAACCCAAATCAAATTTATAACTGTCCAAGTAGTAGAGTGTAAAAAAGAAAATGCTGCAGTTAACAAAACCTGTGTGAATATAGTCCTCCTTTTATTTATTGTATGTAATTTATAAAATCATGGGGTTTTAATCTTAAAATTCACCTATTTATCTTGTACTTAATTCAGATTTGTATCTGTGGCTTACTGCTGTGGTTGTGACACGGATACTACAAGACAAAAAATTCAGGAAAGAAGAGCTGGAGGTAAATTCTTCTTGCCTTACTAAGCAAATCATCCTGTTAAGGTCAGAAGAATATTGAAATATTAAAAAAAAAACAACCCAGCAACAAATAAGGAGTACATGTGCTTCTTAAGCAGAGTGTCCATCCATGTAACAAAGATTTTTAAAAACTGAGAAGGAAAAACACCTTCAGAAAACTGCAGTGCCCTGCAAAATGAGCACCTCTAGAACAAACTCTTTGCATGTATCTGCACTCTCCACATTTCTCTATACTCATCCTCAAACTTTCCAGTATCACCATCCCAGTTCCCCTCAGGTCACAAAGACCTTGCAATTCTCTCTCTCTACATCATCCTGCCATAGTTTCTGTGTCCCCCAAGTAATTTCTCTCTCATTTCCATCTCTGTCCCATACCAGTTTCTACACGTGCTGCCTGGCCTTTACCTCAAGGTTCCCATTATCTTATGTCAGCAGCCCCTGGTCTCTCTGGTCACTGCACAGGTCCCATGAACAGTTCTCCCCTCCTTTTTCCTCTCATCTCTTAAGGGTATTTCATAACTCTGTCAGTCAAACACAATAATTAGTTTTCACTGAAATTTGGCACAGAGGTTAAACGTAAAACCAAATTAGTTTTGGAAAATGCTATCTATTTCTTTTCCATATCACTGGACACCAAAATTATTTTTAAGGCTTATGTGACTTTATTCACGTAATAATCAGTACTGAACAGATTCACTTTCAGACCTTCAATAAACTGGAAAAAAACCTCCTTTCTTCTTCACAAACAAGCTATTATACAGTTACTTGCTCAAAAGAATGTTCAAGTACACTTAATTTCATTATTTGCACTGATGTATTTAGGAAGTCATGAAAATTGTACAGTCCTAATGAATATAAAATTTTAGCTATCCTAAAACATTCCAGTAACAAGGCAACATGCTGAAGATATTGGTCAAATAACATTCCCATTCCACAGCTGCATGCTGCATTTTATTTAAGAGCTGTAATTCTCTATTTACAAGTGTTATCTAAGGAAATTTATGATCTCCCTACAGTTGCTATTAAAAATCAGCATCATCCTCACCCTGCAATGTACTGTTTCATTTTCAAATTTAAACCACATTGAAAAAACAGTTTAAAAATTAACTAAATGGGAAAACTATGTGCTAAAGATGTCCAGGTAGTACCTCATAATCATATGAATTTGTTTATAAATCATTCTGTTTCAGTTTTCAAGCCAGGAAAACAAAAGAGAAACACCTAAACCCATTAATTATAAACTTGTGGTCTTGTTAAACAGGAGAACTGCAAATACACAAGTATGTGGAGACACAGGCTCAATTTTGGCAAATAATTAGGTATGGGGAAAAACTGGTGTGTGCATACAGTAAAAAATGCACTGTTTTGTCTAGAGTAATACCCACAAAGCATGAAAAACTTTCATAACATGCTGGTATTTACCTTGGTGCTGACCCAAAACTACAGAAACTTCTGTCCTTCAGTTTGGGAAACAACACGCCCCTAGAAACTTAATTTAACTGTACAAGTCTTGTTTTGGCACCCTTGTGGGTCTTGTCCAACTCAGGATATCCTATGATTTTATGAATTGCTGTGTTTCTGTTGTTCCACATTAAGTTTTAAACTTGAGAAAAAGAACACAACGATTGAAAACTATGAAAGAAACAAATTAAAAAAAACAAGCAGTGTCCCAACAAAAATAAAACCCAGGTATATAGTAGAAGAATTACATGAGTAATTTTCTGTTTACCATCATATGTATTTTCATGAGAACCACACAAAGGTTTAATTCTACCCTTAGAAGTGTTTTGCTTTAACTGGATACAGGCAGAAGGTCTAACAACCTTATAGATGCCCTAGTGCTGAATTCCCATTGTACTGTTTTCCATTTTCTTACATCACCCAAAAGCCCCAAACCACCCATGCATCAAAGCTAGAGTGAGCCAAGTTACCACTTGCTTACACTACACATACTCTATTCCATGTTATTAGCACTTACATTCAGGAGTTCTCAGAGTCATCAACAAAATGGAAATGAAGCTTTGAAGCTTTGGAGATCAAAGCAAGATACCTGGATTCATTCTACTATCCTGCTACAGCATTTCCTGTTTCTCTAGAGCCAACATCTAATGGTTTCCTTTTTGGAATATTTTTTGACTATATACTCAGAACACAAGCTATCAGCAGTTCATCTTCAAAACCCCTGCTCATCTGAGGAGCCTTCTTTCTCAAGCAACCCCACAAGCAGGATCCACAGGATACCCACATCTGCTCAGCTGTTGGCTTGGGTTTGTGTGCAGGGTTTTGGTGGCAGGGCTACAGAAGAAGAAGCTGCTGGAAGCTTCCCCCATGTGTGACAGAGCCACTGCCAGTCAGCTCCAAGATGGACCTGCTGCTGGCCAAGGCCAAGCAGTGCCACTGACAGCACCAGCACCTCTGGGATTATGCATTTAGGAACAAGAAAAAACCTGCACAACTGCATCCAGAGAAAGGAATGAGGATATCTGAGACCACTGTGGATATAGGAAACTACTCTGCAGGAGAAGCAGAGACAACATGCAGTGAAGTGGCCAAAACCCTCATTCTCATAGCCCTGTGCTGCTGTGGGGAAGAGGCAGAAGAATGGAGAGTAAAGCTAAGCCCAGGAAGAAGGGAGGGATGGAGGAAAAGTGTTTTAAGATTTAGTTCTTATTTCTTATTATCCTACTCTGATTTGATCGGCAATAAATGAAACTAATTTTCCCAGGTTGAGACTATTTTTCCCATGACAGTAACTGATGAATGATCTCTCCCTGCCCTTATTTCGACTCATGAGCCTTTTGTTATATTTTTTTCTCCTCCATCTAGCTGAGGAGGAGAGTGATAGAGTGGCTCTGGTGGGCACTTGGTGTCGAGCCAGGACCAGCCCACCACATCTGTGCATGCAAGACTCTAAGCAGAAGGAAAACACCTTAGGGCTACACTGCTCTCTCCCCTCAATTTTTCCATGTCATGGAATGGTGTTTCCCAGCACAACTTGGCAACTGCAGCCATGTAGCCTTCCAGCTACAGCACAAAAGGCCACTTATCAGAGGATCCAAGCACCAAAGAGTGACCATCTAGGCTAGATACACACAACAGTACCCAGGTCTCTAAAGCAGAGGTAAAAGTTTGGGCAGGAGAGCATACAGAACTGCACTGAAACTACAGCACTTCTAACAGGAAAAAAGAAGAGAGCTAGGGCAGGGCCAGCTGTTTGGAAACAGCCAAGAGTGTATGACAGAGAAGGCAATGGGATTGGAGAGTGCAGAGGAATGCTGTGGGTGAGAGAGAAATGTTTTTCAATTAAATTTGGGAAACAACATGATTATTTCAGCCAGTATCTTTAACGTTAGAAGAAATAATTACACTTGAAAGAGATTAAAAATACTTCAGAATTTAATGCCTAAAGAACTTGGAGGCAGCTGGCAGAGAAGGACAGGGGAGCAGGGCAAAGGACAGGAGTTAGCTAGTTTGCATGAAAGCAGGAACAATCATTTTACCCTTTAGGAGATGAATAGCCAACATCTGGGGTCATTGTCTTGTCTTTGCCACTTCTGAGATTAAAAGTGTAAATAATAACCCATGAAAGAGAGGGAGAGTAAAGAAAGAGTACTTAGTGCAGCCTTCCCCAGCCCTTGTTCTGATACCTGCAGCTTCACCTTTCCCTTCCCAGCTCCAGATGTTTTCTCCTCTCTGCTGTACTGCAAACACACCAAGCGGCTTTTCCTTCATCTCTCACTTGCTCAGACAACAACAGGAGAAACTACAACCACAACCTCTCTGCTCTCAGCTCCAGCCTGAACAGCCTCAGCTGCCAGGTGCACGGGGGGAATATGGCCAAGGAGGCACAGCCTGCTCTGCTGCTCCCTGGGAAAGGCAGGCAAAGCTTTGGGGAACTGGAGCACCCTTACTGCATGTGGAGTTTTCAGGGTCGGCTGAAGGTGCTCAACAACTTTTTCAGGCATGTGCAAGCAGTCTCACAAATCACTCAGCTCCACGTAGGTTTTCTTAAGAATGGCATAAGGTACAACCTTACATGGCACAAGTCTCCTGCCAAACCTAAGTTTTACCTCCAAAGCAAAAAAGGTACAAGCACATGTCAAAAAACAGCTGTAAAAATGGTTTAATATGAAAAAAACATTGTTGGGTTTCTTTGCTTAGCATACCCAGGGGAGTTTTGAATTTTGCAAGGGAAGTTTCAGTTGATGGCAAGAAATCCAGCCTGGGAAATAAAGAGTTCTGAGGGTTAATGTCTGAGAAGGCTACAAGCAACCAACAAAGCTTCATAGTGGGAAGGGAGAAGGAACAGCCATGGTTTAAACTCCCCATATAATTACAACCTCATTTTTCTCTTGCCTCAATCCAATCCTAATTTTGTGAAATAAGAACAAACTTCAAATAACAATTACTCTATTTTACACAATGTTGCCCCTAAAAACATTTGCATAGTATTTTTTCAGTTCTTATATCAGGTCTTCCACATCCCAATCTTTCACTGATCAGTATAATCACAGCAATTATAACACCACCATGGAAAGCATTGCCACAGCTTTTATGTTAAGGATGACACACAGTTCAATCAAACAAGTTGTCCACTTGTTTCCAAGCAAAAGAAAAGCAGTGCATTTGGAAAAAACTGTAAGCAAACAGTTATGACACTACTCCCCACCAGACCTGCCTCTCATACTGTTCATATATTCTTTATTTACCCACACACTGACCAAGGATCTTCTCTCACATTTACTCCCCAGTCTCAGCAATGCACAGGTGGGAGGGAACTGATGCTCCAGCAAAGTCACTTAACCGCAGAACCTGTAGCATCCTCTGGCAAAAATCCCCTCCTGAAGAATTCACAACACCAACGCTGCACTAAGCAGATACGGATTCCCAGAGTAACAAGAGCCACCTGCAAAAACAGGGCTCTTGCAAGCACATGGCAGAAGGGAGAAAAGGTGTGGTTGTGTAAATTTGCGTACATTTAGTCACAAATAATGTATGGTGACACTCAGCACAGTTCTGTCAGCCACAAAAATTACCACTTCCTACCAGTTACCACTTGAACCAGACTAGCAATATTTGCACTGATCTTAAGTCCTACCTCAAACTTTCAAATTGACCTGGTATTCATAGGTCACGTAAGACTAAGACTCAATATTGCTTGGTTCTAATGGGCAGCAAGTGCCAAGCAGCAAATGTGAGGAGACTGTTCTGCTTTTGTTCAGGTTATAAGGATGTAAAACATCTAAAAATGAAAAACATATGATCCCAGGCATCACACCAACACCAGCCCTCGATGCTCCCTTCAGAGCAGCCAACAGGTGACACAAATATTGATATGATGTCAACAGTAGTGTGAGATTCACCCCTAATGTCATTGCATATATCCACAGTAACTGCTTAAACTACAGTGATTGCTGCTGCTCAGGTATATAGGAAACTGTTAAAATCGAGTGACAAAATTTACTACACAACGATCTGCCAGTACTTGCCTGCACCAAAACAAAACAAGTTTCACTTTTCATGAAAGGACTTACACAGGTGTGCTGTCCTTTGTGAGCTCTTAACAAGATACATTGTTCTGTGCTGCATGAAGTTCCCACTCAACAGAAACATCACACTGCTCCCAACAAGCCTCCTACTCATCTTACATGTCTGTAATCAACGTGCAACAGCCTGGAAGAAGTTTTGTCCCGAATTAAAAATTAAAAGCTTCAGGAAGGAAGCAGAACACATTAGTCAATGCCAAAAACATCGTTCATAGAGCTCATTTCTGGTGCTGTTTGTAACACTGTAGCAGGTGAGGGACAGCCACACATTATCAACTGAAACACAAGTAATAGGTACAATCCCCTAAAGGCTTTGAAGTCTGGTTTCAAACTCAAAGCTCCTTCCAACAAAACTGAATTAACACTGGTCACAGCCCCGTGAGGCCACAATCCCCACGGCAAGCCTCACAGCGATGATTACTGACCAAACCAGGATTACACCGGGAGTTTCCTGTTTCCAGCCCAATACTAGAAGCGACTCGCTTTCACACCCCTCTCCCACACACTTTTGAAGCGCTGCTAATTCTGAAAAGTTAAAAACCTTAGCAACACGGTAAGCACAGTATTGTATCCCCGGCTGAACAGGAGCATCCAAAGCTGCTTTGGAAGCACCTCCCAGCCCGTGCATGTGCCACGGGGGGACACCCGCAGGGATGTTGCGCTCCTGGACGCTTCTGCCGCCAAAAGGCTCAACGAAACCAACCCAATCCGCGTCTGTCCCGGGGAACGATGCCGCCAGCCCCCAGCCCGCGGGAAGGCACCGCCACCGGCAGCCTGGACCCCCGCCCCGCGCTCCTTGCGCTCCCCGAGCGGAGCCGCGCCCCGTCCCGCCCCGGCTCACCTTCCCCGGCGGGCGCCCGGCTCTCCTACATCTCCTCCCGCTTCTGGAAGCTGATGCTGGCGTAAGCGCTCAGATCCTCGCCACAGTGGCCACTCCCGCGCTGCTGGCCCGGGGGCTTCGGCGGCAGCGGCTGCTTCGCCTCGGCGGGGGCGTGCGGGTGGTGGTGGCGGCGGTGGCCGCAGTCCCTCACCAAGTCCAGGTCGATGTAGTTGAGCCCGTTCTCCAGCGCGGGCGCGGCCCCCGGGTCCCGGCGGGCGGCCGCCTCCCCCGCGCCGGGCCGCAGCCACACGTTCTCGAAGGAGGCCGAGCTGTGCCGCTTCACCTCCTCGGTGCCCCCCGCGCCGCCGCACGGGAAGGGTGCCCCGAGCCCGCCCGCCGCTCCGCGGGCCGCGCTCGGCGTGGAGGAGAAGGTCTCGGAGCTGTGCCGCCGCCGGCCGCCCTGCGGGTCGGCGCGGATCACCTTGGCGCTCTGGTTGCGGCCGGGGCTGAGGCTGACGCGGGTGAAGGCGCTGCCCGCGCCCAGGCCCCCCAGCAGGGAGGAGGAGCGCGGCGGCGCCGCCGACAGCTCGGCCGGCGGCCGCGGCAGCTCCGGGGACGCGGCGGTGGCGGCGGCCGGCGGGGGCTTTTCGGGGCCGGCGCGGGCCCCCCGCACCTCGGCGTAGCTGAGCAGGCGGGCGGGCGAGCCGGGGGACGGGCTGTCCCCGTAGTCCGAGCAGGAGCCCCCGCCGGCCGCGGCGCCCCCCCGCTGCAGCGCCACGTAGTCCCGGCCGAACCGGGCGGCCCGCGCCGGGGCGAAGCCGGGCGGGCAGGGGGCCCGCGGCGGCCCCGGCTCCATGTTCATGTACTCCTCGGCGGCCTCGCTGCCCGGCGGCGGCAGGGCCATGCTCAGGGCAGCCGAGGGGAAGGGCGGCTTCTCGCCGGCGACGAACTCGATGTTCACGTACTCGCCGGGGCTCTTGGGCTCCGGGGGCAGCAGCACCGGGGGCTGCTCCCGCGCCCGCGGCAGGGTGCTGGCCTTGGGGCCGCCCAGCGACAGCCGCGTGGGGCGCGCCAGGCGGCCCTTGGTCTGCACGGCCGTGTCCACCTTGCGTGGGGGCTGCGCTTGAGGCGGGGGGCCGCCCTCGGGGCCGCCGCCGCCGCCCAGGCTGTCGCTGCTGGTGGAGGAGGACGAGTCCTCGGCCGCGTAAAGGAGGCGGCTGGAGCCGAGCGCGATGCGGGGCTGAGGGCTGCCCTCCTCGGCTGTGCCCGCCGGCCTGCCGCCGCCCCGCCGGTGCACGTGCTTGAAGGAGCGTGGCAGCGAGAAGTAGGAATAGATGGGTTTGTGGTGCGCTACGGTGGCCGCCTCCTCGACCCCCGGCTGCCCCGCAGCCCCGAAGTAGCAGTCGGGCGGCGTGCTGGTGGTGGAGCCGCTGGCTGGGGACATGTTGATATAATCGCTGCCGCCGCAGGGGAGCTTCCCTTCGTTGCTCTCCACTGAGAGTTTTGGGTGGTGGCCGGCACCGTTTGTCCAGATCTTGCCGTAGCCCGCAGAGCTGCTGTCGGGGGAGTAGCTGCCACTGGGGGACATCATCATGTAGCCATTAGAGTCCACCGTGGCTGGAGGGTGACGGCCACCCCTGCCAGGGTTGATGATCTGCTGTGGGGCCGACACGCTCTTAGGACTCATGGGCATATAGTCACCACCCTTGGGGGGCCCCCCACCACTGGGCACAGGGGCTACACCAGGTGACATGGGCATGTAGCCATCATCCGTGTGCGGGGCAGAATTGGTCCGATGACGGCCGCTGTCCATGTGGTGCATCTCCAGGCACTCCTCTGGGTAGGAGTGAGTGGGCACAAAGGCTGAGTGGCGGTAGGAGGGCAGCCTGCTGCTGCCACAGGGGTAAGAAGGCAGCATCTCTGTGTACTCCTCAATGGAGGCCACCGAAGACTGCGAGGGTGTCTTCTGGTGGGAGATGGTGGGCGAAGTCCCTGCAGAGTGTGTCCGCTTTCTGAACGACTTCTCCAAGTCGGCAACCTCCTCACTACCACCTCGAGGACAGCAGGGTGTACTCGGATAGCGGGGCTGCTGCTGAGGGTGGCAGGTGCGTGGGATGAAATGGCCATTGGGCGCTGCCAGGCTGCAGCACGAAGAGGTGGCCTTCCCCCCCATGCAGATGTAGTTGAGGTCTTCATCACCCCGGGCAGGGGGCGTGTGTCCCAATGAATCAGGGGTTACACTGCGAAAAGAGCTGCGAAAGTCACACGGGCTCGAACCATACTCATCAGAAGAAATAAATCCACCATCACTAGGGGAGCCAGAAACTGAAGCACTAGACCTTCGTGGAAACAGGCAGTCTGAGGTGGAGCCGTGGCCACTAGTGCTGCTGGATGACAGGCTGACTGGACTGGTGGCTGAAGGAGAGCAGCGCGAGGAAGGCATCGGGATGGACCGGCTGTGGTTGAGTGGAGGATGGAGCCTGGAGTTGCCACGGTGTCTGTGTGAATGAGTCCGGTTAGCACTGGGACTGACTGGGCTACCATCCACAGAGGCAGGTCTTGACATTGTGCCTTCCCCATCACTCGATGCTCGAACACGGAAAGAGCTGGGTTTACCACCACCGGCAGGAGAAGTGGCCGTGACACTCTCAGTCCTGGAGCGCCGACTGAGCCCCACTTGGCTCGGGGGAGGGTTGTTGACGTGGTGCCTGCGAAGGGGCACAGAGATCGGGTTGGAACAGTTTGAGGAGGACTGGCTCTTGCTGCGGGGCCGGAATTCCTCACTCATGGCTCGCATGGCCTCCAGGATAGTTTCATGCATGTTCTGTGCCACCACTGAGTCATCCACTTGCATCCAGAACTCACCAGGTCCAGTGACAGCTGAGCGTCCCACCTCAATGAAGAAGAAGTTCTCAGAGTGACCACAGCGGCGGATGTTGAGCAGCTGCAGCACCACAGCAGCCGCATCTGAATTCAGCTTTACAAAGCTGATGGTCTTGTTAGTCAGGCACAGGCGGTAGATGCCAATCAGGTTCTTTGTCTGACCTAGGCCCTTAGGCTTCAGAATAACTTGCCAAACTTCCTTAAAAGCTGGACCAGGGGCTACCTCACCATAGCTGTCCTCACCTGCTTCCCCCAGTCCTGTGCTGCTGCCTCCAAAAGTGACATCGCTGTGGTGGTGGTGGTGATGGTGGTGGAGGTGGTGATGGCCCTTGGCCCTGTTGTGCAACTGCAGCAGCGCTTGGTACCAGCTCTCCTGCTCAGGTTCGCTGTCAGCTGCAATGGCAAAGTGCTCGTCCTTGGTGTAGAGGGCCACCAGGTGCTTGTTCTTGGAGTCAGCCCGTTTGTTGATGTTGAAGCAGCTTTCCAGTGGGATGGAGCGCTTGGGGGCCCCTGACTTGTGTCTCCATTTCTTCTCATTCTCGTAATACTCCAGTCGGGCGGGTCCAGACTCACTGGCTGCCCTCAGCACGAAAAATCGTTTATGCATGCTCTTGGGTTTGCGCAAGTAACCCACCTTTCTGACATCTGAGAAGAAGCCCTCGTTATTATCCGTGGGGCTGGCCATGATGAGAGGTGGTGGAGCTGCTACTGCAGCTCACAGTCTGCAAGACCCCAAAACAGCCAAATCAGCCAGGAAAGGCAACCACCTAAAATAAAATTCATGCAACAACAATTAAAAAAAAAAAAAAAAAAAAAAAAAAAAGGAAAGAAAAAAATGGCAAAAAAGCGAAGGATCCTCTTTTGAGAACGGGACGGGGGAGGGACTGAAGCAGGGTGAGAGCAGCTGTTCAGTGGCAGAGGCAGCTTCCAGCACCAAATCAGAGTTTGTGTTGCTGTTTATGCCCAAATCGCGCTTAGACGGGTAAGCTCGTCCTTTAAAAGTCCAGTCTCGATCAATCCAGACGAAAGTCTCGTCCCAAAATGAGCCGCCGGGAATGAAAAACGCATCTTCCCTTGCAGGGGTCGGGCTCCGGCGGGGCCGGGAGCGGGGCGGGGGTCCCTTTCCTCCGCTCCCTGCACCCCTTCCCCGGCTCAAGTTTGCCTCCGCGAGCAGCGATCTCTGTTGCAGATTAAATATCCTCTCGGGGGCGGAGATTGTTTTGCAAAGTCCGGGGTTTGCACCCAAAAATACACGCTGCTTTCCCCCTCTCTCGCCCTCCCCCCAAAAAAGCGAAAATTAAAAAAAAAAAAAAAAAAAAAGCCGCCCACAATACAACCCCCCTTCCCCAAATATCAGCGCCGAGGCTGCTGCTCCAGCTCGTGTGTGCGGAGGAGGCTGGCGACCCCATTCAGTCCCATCTCGTTAGGCAGAGAAAGTGCCATTTCCACACGCGGCGCAGCCCGGCAGCGGCGGGAGGGGAGGCAAGCCCGAGTGCCGAAGGAACATCCTCTCTTCCTCCTCCTCTTCATTCCAGGCGGCAGCGCCTCAGCGGCCGGCGGCGCGGCCCCCTCCCGTGCCCCAGCCCGCCGGGGGAGCGGGCACCGCCGCGGCGGCTCCTTCTCCGCCGGCTTCTCCTCAGAGTTTCCCGGCGCCCCGCACCAAAACAGGCGGCGGGGGCCGCGCTCGCCAGTCCAGCCCCCTCCGCCCGCCGCCGCGGCTCAGGCTCGCTCCAAGGAGAACAACACGTGACGGCGCCAGTGCGTGGACCATCCCCGGAGCCGCCGCCGGGCTCCCGGCCAGCGCCGCCGCTCCGCCCTCCGCCCTGCCCTCATTCAGCGCGGCCGCGGGGCCGCCGCCGCCGCGCCCCCATTGGTGCCGCCGCCCGTCCGTCACGGCGGCGGCGCGCCCGGCCGGGCTGGGGCGCGGCGCGTAGTAAAGAGGCGTAGACGCCATTCAGCGCCGTGTTATTTATACCCGCCGCCGGCGGCCTCTGCAGTGTGGCGGCTCCTGGGCCCGGCCGGGCGGGGAGTTGCTCCCGCCTCCCCGCAGCCCTTGCCGCCGGCCTCGTGGGGAGGGGAGCGCCGTGCGTGGGGCCGCGCCCGCGCTGCCCGGGGCTCGTTCCGCTCCTCGGGCTCGGACGCGGCCCCGGCGCTGCCAGCGCGGCCGGTCCCCAACAGGGGCCTGGCGGGAGGCTCGGCTCGGCTCGGCGCTGCCTCCATGGCGGGCGAGGCCGGGCCGCAGCAGCGCTGCCGCCACCGGCTGTGCGGCGGGCCCCTCGTCTCCCGCGCCGCTCTGTGCTGAGTTACACCGAGCGTGCGGCGGGAGCGGCCGTGCCGGGGCCGGCCGTGCCGGGGCTGGCCGTGCCGCGCCCGCAGCGCTGCCCTGGGCCCCGGGAACAAGTGCGGGAGCGCTGCGGCCGCATCCGCTGCTCAATGCTGCCCTCTGCGGGACAGCGCCCGCCCGGCCCGCGGCTCCGGGGATGCTCTCGGTGGTGGTCCCTGGGGCCGGTAAGGACGGGTGACCCTGGACAGCCTGGGAGGGCAGCGGGGCTCTAATCGCCCTGAGCTGGCCCGGCGCTGCCCGAGCAGAGTGATTGCAGCTGGTCAGAGGTGAAAGCGCCACAGCAGTGCTCTCATCTGCTCTTCAGGTTAAAATTAAATACAAAATAATGCTCTCGTTTGGATTTGTTTAGGTCCAAACACGGGATAAATAAGTTGGAGGCTTTTTTAATGCATCTGCACTACGAAGTTTGCTGCTGAACAGATCGTGGCCGTACAGTTATTTGACAGGAGCGGTTATTTGGTCAAAAGGTGAAAAATTCCCCTGAAACAGTTGACACACCTGGGGAACCCAGAAAGGACAACAGGCAGCAGCACAAACCACCCTTGCACATTGTCCTGTAGAAAACACCATAAAGCACAGAATTGTTTAAATAAAGGTGTTTGCCAAACACAAGATGACAATTTCTAATGCAAGAGCAGAGTCTAGCTGGTTAGGAGTGAGGTAAAAAAATACTAATCCATGCTCTAACAATAACAGATCATCACCTCGTTCTTTCCTCCACATTGTAGCTCATCATGACAAACGCAGATATTTGTATTGAAAATAAATCTGTTATACATACCTGGAGATAAAGGTTGGTAAAAACCAAGTGTATTTCCATCCTCCAACATGTAGGACAAGAAATTGCGCCCCCAGCCCACACCATGGAGCTGTGGGATAGAATTGCAGCCCCAAGGCATATTAAGGTCAGCTATTGTAGCTATCATTAATGACAAGGTCTGTTTTGTGAGAAGAGGGCACAATCCCCATACATCTATGGTTAAAAAGTCCTGTGGCAGGAGGATAACTCCTAAACCTCCTTTCCCTGTCCCTTCACAAGCATGGGAGTGCATGTTTGTGCACAGAATATATGTAATTTTTTAAAAATTAATTAATTTGCACATAGTAGATAAGATTATTAATATTAAAGAATAACTTCTATTTGCTCTGCCCCATTCTTTCTCTTGGCACACTGTTCCACTGATGTGCACATGTAAGTGGAATGATCTCTTGATGGAGAAAAACCACCATCTGACTTGTGTTGCAGCAGGGAACATGGATTTGAGAGTAAAAGCAGGAGACAGTCCTATAATCATAGAATTTCTTGAGTTGGAAGATACTTATATAGATGATCAAGGCCAAGTCACTGCTCCTCACAGGATTACCCAAAACTAAACCATATGATGAAGGGCATTGTCCAAACTCTCCTTGAACTCTGACAGACTTGGTGTTCTGACCACTTCCCTGGAGAGCATGTTCCAGTGACTGACTACCCTGTCAGTGAAGAACCTTTTCCTAATGTCCAATCAACTTCCCTTAACAGTTTTCTTCAGTTCATCCCATGTCCAAGCCACAGCTTGTGGGCAGACACTATATTTAAATGTGCTCCTTTCATTCTGGGAACATTCTCTTCAATAATAGCTGATTTTGCAGATAAAATAAAATCTGGTTGTTCTTATCTGGTTATCAAGGGGATTCAGTAAACGTCCCAGAAGTGTTTTCAAACTTTATATATAGATTCATGTCCTTTGCCCAGCAGAAATAACAGGCAATAACAAACTTTCAGCATATTCTGAAAACTGTTTTTTAAAGTTAGTTTGCACCATGCCAGACCACATCTTGGAATTGTTTTCTTGCTCTTTGAGTTCCAAAACCCTGAAGTACTGTGCTTCTCTGTGAGGTACATAAGTGTGCAGACCAGCAGACCAAAGAGAAGAATATACCCTTACTGTTTCTATTTAAACACTCCCCCTGCCTTGACCATGAGTGACTGAGAATTCAGACTTTGTAACTAATTGCAAAGGGGTTCAAACCAAGACATTTAATTCCCTGTATAAATACCTATAGCTATCACACTACACCACTGTCTCTCTACACAAGAAATTCAGCTTCAATAAACAAAGAAGAACAAAATTGAGGTTGCTTGTCTAGCACCCATGTCCAAATCCTGAATTTCATATCTGCAGTACTCTTTGACTATCCCCCTATTCTGATGACACACCTCAGAATATATATATACACATATATATTTATACATGTTTATATATCCATATCCATTCTCTTGGAGACAACATGATTATTTGATATAGAGAAGGGAAAGGAGTATAATACTACAGATAAGGATCAAATTTCCTAACTTTTATCTGCCCTAGTAAGTGGTTGAAAGATTAATTTAGCACAGGGTAATCTCATGAGGCATAAAGTGCTTGAGACAATTAGTTCTCACAGTGTCTCTCCTGAACCTAGCAGAGCAGATCAGTAAGGACTGGGAGATAATCAAAACTCGGGCTTTGGTAATGCTCTGTTGGTGAAATGGCATTGCAGGAGCGCAACTGCAAGGATCCAAAAGGAACTGAAGAGGTAGTGCTGCTCTAAATTACAATGACACCTGGTTTCTCTTGAAGCCACCTTTACCTGTTCACATATAGATTCTCAGCTAGCTGCAGATATAAGTGAAAGTAGAAGTTAAGACTCAACATACACCCTTAAAGCAGTAAGGAAAAAATCCTCTGCTTATTTATCTTTTCAGGTCATTGCCATGGGCTCTTGATTTATTTTTAATATATATATATTTTGCCTCTGCCATCAACTGCTTTTATGGCTCTTTTTTTTCTCCACCTTTCTCTCCTCAGACACATCTCTATGCACTTTGCTCACTTTGTTATGTATCTGACTGTTCTGTGAAAAGGGTGTTAGACTTGTTATTACAATCATCTAGAACTTTAGGGTCCAGTAAAAAAATCTCTCTCACAAGGATGCAAATAAAAATAAAAAATCCCTAAAGGTGAAGGTACATCACTGTAAGTCACTAAGAAAAGCAGAATGACCCTTGTTCACCACCTTCCTCCATTCACCTCGCAGACACAACTGACCTACAAATTACTCCCGCTAACCCCAACTCCCAGTTGTTACTAAAATGCTTGATGTCATTTTCCACACCCAACTCTTCAGTCAAAACAAAACTACTTCTAGGCAGAATATTAGGAAAAAACCCACCAAAAACAACAGGTCAGGGAATCAAAACTTTCTGAACATTATTTTCTTTCATTTCCTACTGAGTTGGACTGAAGTTATCCAGGGGCAGGAAGAATGAGTTGCTCTGCCAGGGAAGGGGAGCCAGGTGCCAAGGGCCAGTGACCTCCCCAATTGCAGCCCATTCCTATTGTACCCAAATAAGGTGAGCAGGGAACCCTGGTGCTTTTTTGACGTAAAATTTCTCTTACATATAAATACAATTTCCTCTGTTCCAGTTTGTGGCCGTTGCCTTTTGTCCTAACACTGGGCTCTACAGAGAAGTGTGCTACAGCTCTGTGTCCATCACACCAACACAGGCTTGCTCTGGGCCTCATCTCGGGGTTGAGTTGATTGCATATTTTATTTATTTTAAGCTCACTTGTAGTATTTACTTTTCTACAATCAACAGTAAAGATAAAATTTGCATAACTCCTCCTTCAAAAGTGTAGCTATTTCTAAGCTACACTTTTAACTAAACTACTTAAATCATTACTTAAATAAACAAGATGTTTAATTTCTCTGTTAAAGGAATGGTAGTAATATCATGATTATACATTTTGTATCACTGACTTCTACTGTCATCTCTTTGAAGCAAACCAAGAACACATGTGGAATGATTAATTAGAATCTTCAAGTGTATTACATTAAATTATGCTGACAGCTGTATCCCACTGTATCACCATGATGAGAACTAGAAGAGTTCAAGGCATGTTTTCTATACTTCTCTTACTAAGAATTTTTCTATCATGTATTCTCTAGTTCATGTGTAAGACACTGTTACTCATAACAGCATTTAGAGCACATTAATTCTATGAAATATTTATGTTCCAGTGATCAAAATTAATTCATACAGATTATATGATTTTGTACATTAGTACCTCCCTCTATAGCTTCATGTGTCTTTGTTTAAAGAAGCCAGAAAAGATAAAACATCATTCCTAGACTTTCCATTGGGGAATATGGATATCCCAACTGAAGTATCACTAAACTAACAGGAAGCTCAGTAAGACTTTCAGATAATTCCCAGACTACACTGATCAACCTTCAGCTCTGCATCTATTATCTTTGTATTTCCATGCTGTAATAAGTTCAAAAACTGTAGTGATGCTTCACAGATTTTTTTTTTTTTTTTTTTTGTGCTTTAGTTCTGTCTCCTTCACCACAGACAAAATTGCCTGGAGCATGAATTTCAAAGGGCAAGTTACAGAATCTTTTATCTAATTTATAATAAGTTTTGTCTGTGCATAGCTTAAAGCAATGGTCTTGAGCAGTTTTGGACTGAGCAAGGGAGTTTCATAGTTCCACGGGGGGGTTGGTTTTGGTTTTTTACCACTATGGCAAACTCCACAGAGGTATGAAAATTAAAGCCAAATAGAAGGTTTTGCCCATGGTTACTTGGTGACAGCAGCAGCCTCAGTCTTGCTCAGTCAGCTTTATTTCATCTTTGAGGTGTCAGTGTTTAACCCTAAATGATAGATAAAGCAGAAGGTAATGTGCCTGTTGCTGCCCCAGTGCCATTTGACAGCTACAGAGGAAAAGGAGGAAACATGTTAATCCCTACAGGATCCCACAGGGGATCCTTCTGAGGCAAGAATCAGGTACCTTTTCCCTTGCTTTGTTGGAGAGGAGTGAAGGGAGCCGGGCTGTGCTGAGCCCCTGCTCCAGCCGCGCCATCCAGGTGGGATAAGCCAGGCTCTGGGCTCCTGTGGTGGAAGCAGCACAAAATCATGGCCAGGAGTCAGAGCCCTGCCCTGGCCACCAGGACACTGCTGTCACCAGCTGCCTTTGCTGCTGGCCTTGCACTCAGTCTGCCCTCAGGGCTGCTTACTTCTAAGCAGGATGTGCTGCAGGTGTTTGAACATGACTGATTCCTCACTTGTGTTCGTCAGGAACGGGAGACTGAAAAATGGGAAAACAAAGCAAAAGAGTAAGCAATGGTTTCTAGAGAAAAAGGAGATTTACTCTGGTTTTCTTCAAAGAGTTTAACAGCAGAGCTTATCTAAAGACCCAACTTATGTCCAGTGTTAGTGGGCAAAATTTATTGATTTTTATCAACGTGAGAAGACATGGGCTCATTTCACAGGCTGCAGCTGTGATTCAGAATTCCCTGAGCTTTGTGTGATATGATCAAGCTTAATCATGGCCTGCTGATCATAAAAGGAACATACTTCCTTGGTCTCTGCTCTTCCAAAGAATTACTGAAGGTTCAAAGAGTTGCAGAAAAACCTCCTTGCACTATGTGATGCTGGGCAATAAAATAGTGAGCTAAAATGCATGCGGGAGAAGGCAATTCTGACTTCACATATTTGTTGACATGCTTCAAGTTAGTTACAGCTACGTTTGAAGATGGTCTTGGAATTGTAAGAGTTAGCTCTTTAAAAACATCAGCTCAACACTTTTGTAGTCAAAAAGCAAATAGAAGATTAGAAATTATCATGTAAAGGAGAGAAAACAAAATAGAGGACTTTTTTTTTAATGTGCAACCTATTGTGAATCTTGCCCTTGCCTACTGTGGAAAAATTCTACTTTCTGGCCTTGAAAACAATTATAAAGAATTGGAAGAAGATAACAGTAAATGATTAAAGGTTGTGCAAACTGAGCTAGCAGACTGAGATTTTTCAGACTGGATAAAGAGTGTCTGAGAAGAGATGTGACAGATACCTAGAAATATCATTACTGGCATGGAGAAGGTGAAAAAGATTGATTGTTCCAATAAAAAAGATAAAGAACGTGGATTAAAACTAGAAGGTTCAAAACAAAGTTACTTCTTTAATATCAATGAACCTGTGAAATCATTGCCATAGGATGCTTTCACTTGAAAAATCAGTAGACAAGTACTTGAGAAAGTCTGTCCATGCAATAGAAAGCAGGACAGCTCCAGGACTGCAGAAGACACAGCAGCTGGGAGTATGCTCAGGGAAGTGCCACTGCTTACGGATCCTACTCCTGTACGTGTCTTTGTCACCAAGGAGTACCTAGATGGACTTTGGTACGATGCAGCACACATGCTTATGCTTTTAAGATTAATTTCACTTGGTCCTGTAAGAGTTCTTTGATAACTGTTGACACTTTCTGTTTGAATCCATAGCCTGGGCTGTTTTATTCTATTTAAGAAACACTCAGGGTTCTAGACAGTGATGTTAATTCTGCATTATTTAAACAGGAACATTTAGGCACCTGCCAAATATACTATTCAGTTACTGCAGTAAGTATTTAAATTATTTTTTTAAAGGCTGTTGGACAGAGAATGATTCAATGACTTGCTTAGAATCCCACACCTCTCCTAAACCATAATATCTCAACAGTTTCTGGGACAAGACCCAGAGAATATCCATATGCTCGTGTGTGATGCAAGCAGCACTGGGTAGTAATTGCACTATTTATACTCTGGTTTTCATTACACCTTTCACACAATATGCCTTTGCATATTAGAATAAATTTCCCAGAAAAGGTAATTGGGACATCTTCCATAGCAAAGGACTTTTCTGGGATGGTCTAATCTGTACTCATCTTCAAATCACCTGAACTGGAAGTAGTTGTAGCCAGTCTTCCTCTGTCATCGCTTCCATTTTGCAGATTTCTGCTGAACATTTTTAACCACTACCCCCATGAGGAGGCCTCACATCAGGGATGGAGGTGTATGATAAAGTACTCAGGGACAAGTTACCATCCACAGCCTGTTTTCCCTTGATTTCTAGATGCACCTGCAGCTGATTCAAGTGCAGGTCATGAGATGCAGGTTTTCAGTGAGACCCCTTTAAATTTTAAATATAAAAATATGGCATAAGCACACTTATGCATGTTAATTAGTGTGCTCTGTGATTTAGTTCTCCTCAGTTGCCAGAAGGTTTTATCTGCATTTGGGGAGGATTTGCAGGGTGGATGGCAGGGGGGCGTGTATAAAACACTAAAAATATTTACTTTCATATATGGCCACTGATGAGTAAGTATGCCTGCAAGTTCATACATTTTGACATGCAAAGGAAGGCACTAAAAGAATTTAAACCCCATTTTCATATTATTCAATTTTCTTCATACTTTCAGGACTCAACAGTTTTTTTGACTGATGTCGGACAAAAAGCAAATTTAGCAAATCTTAAGACAAAATCCTATCAATTGTTTTGAGTTCTGTCTGCATTAAAGAGCAACCCAAACTACATTTCATTTTTTAACACTATTCAAATTTTTCCTTTTCTAGCCTGTTCTGAATAGTCTAGTCAAAATCCATTAATTTCTCTCAACTTCTACCTCTACTTACTGCAGATTTGCTATTTAAAATGAAAGGCACCCTTATGCATTTAAAATGTTACCACAGTAATTACTTCTCAAACAATACATGCCAAATTAGAACAGTCATTTTTAGGGACATCACTGAAGAAATTGTTTTCAGCCTAATGGAAGTTAATAACTGCTACTTACCTGGAACATCATTACTATTATTGCTTAAATAAGGTCACATTTAATTAGTGAGTCATGAGCAAGAATATTCTTTCAAGTGCCTGATCTTAGCTCCTGCAAATATTTTATAGACTCAGTTGAAGGTGCAAAGCAGCAGAAGGAGGGAGGTCCATGGGCTGGGGATATTTCCCACTGGTCCTGTGCAAACCCTTCAGGTGTGGGGGTCCCTAAAGCGCAGCAGTCACTCGGAACTGCCCACCTGCCCCATAACATTTGAATGTCTTGGTCACTCCAAAGAGCTGCTTAGAAAACACTCATTTCTCAGATTAGAAAGAAATATTAACCTGATTCAAGGGACTTAAATGGGATTTAAAGTTTTGAAGATCAGGAATGTGGATTATATTTCCATAAACATATGCATCAATGGGGCTGAAATCAATGGGGATCTGCTCTTTTGAATGAAGGATTTAGTAATGGTAATAGCAACTTCAAAAATCAATGAGGAAGAAAACACCACAGGAAGAAATCTTAAACTTTTCTGCCTTCTTAAAACATTATTTTTCTATGTCATTATTTTTCTATTTCATTATTTTTAGTATGTCAGATAGCTTAGAACTGAGCAAGACACTGGCCCCAGAAAGCCAGCAATTTTGCCCTGTAAGCAACAATTTGGTGATGGGGTTTGTTAGGGTTTTTTTAAATTAGTGTAGAATTTAACATGGATTGAATTACTGAAATACCCAGAGTTTGGTTTATTATATGTCTAATATGTGCCACGCTCAAAAAAAGACCGGGATAAAATAAAGGAGTTTGGTTTTCATTTTCTTTCCTCCATCTGATGTGGTTTGAATTAGAAATTACTTTAGGACTACCATTAAAAAGGTCCAGTTTTTGTCTTTTAGGAGCAAAGCAACCAACTTGAATGTAAGCAACTAAAAGCTGTTTACCCAACCAGTATGTGTGTTTATCCCTAAATAAATCTGTCACAGGGCTGTTACATAATTTGTTTCTAGTGAGTACTTTGAAAATTTGCTATTTAACAGATACTGGAACTTCTTTCCAAAAATTGTCTACTGAGATTTTTGTGAACTTAACAGAGAAATATCTCCTTTCTGAATATGAGAAATAAGGAGATAGGAAACAGTCTGCCATCCCAGTACAAGGTTGATCTGGCCACAAAACAGTCATTCAGCTAATTTTGAATTTATTTTTTATAATATCAGTTAAAACTCTGTTTCATTAGTAAACCGAGGAGATCCAAGTTACTGTTAATTCCAGGGCCAAGGTAAACTGTACCTATTTACAGTGAAAGTATTCCAGCAGAAATAAAAGAGTAAATATAAAAAGAAAAGCAAATACTAATGTATGCACAAATGTTTATATAGAAAAGCTGGTTTAGTTCTATTAAGGAAAATCTCATTGAGCAGAATGAGACAAAAGCCACTAACTGAGAACAAACATTGTAAATGAAACATTCACCCAGGAGTTTAATTTTTCCAACGCTGATTAGTCCTTTAGAAGACATGGACCATGTCATGTCCAATTGACAGAGCCTCTGAAGTTACAGAACAGGGATCAAGGGCACTGCTCCTTCTGTGTGGGAGTCCTCAGGCTCTCCTGCTCCTCAGCCAGGATCTGTACCCACTCCAAGACCTGCATCTTTACAGACCCTACAGCTACAAATAATAATAATAAAAAAAATCTGACTAGCTGTGAGCATTATCAACTGTAGCCACTTCTCTCTAAAATTAGGCCAAATTATGGAAACTACATGACATCTGGTCTCCTTCATGTGCATGCTAATATTAGAAAAAACTATTTGCTTCTCCAATACTGCACACAGCATGACACAGGTAATAGAAACAGAGCAGGATTTCTACCTCTTTCAGAGTGCTCCTATAAATTGAAATTTTAAAAAATTAATTAACCATTTCATTTTCTTAAAGTAGCATTTTTTGTCAATTTTGGACAGACTTTTAAAGAAATGCAGCTAATTCTCTTCAACTTCATAGAGAACAAAGAAAATTTGTTTCCAGAAATCGCCCACAGAAGTGCTAATATTCATTAATGAAATAATTTATTTGCTATGCACTTACATGCCAGCCCGCACAAGTATTAATGATATTCATACATTTGAGTTAAATACAACATATTACTTGAGTTACTGCTATCAAGTGATTTTCTAGTGCTGACAGTTGTTTTGTATCTACTTGGCATGCACAGAGCTACAGCAGCTTCAGCCATTTCCCAGTCTGTGCTGACAAACACGAGAAGGTCTCCACACCTATTATTCACTGCTGGCTTGGCTAACTACTTTAATGCATTAATTCTTGAGGATGTTTTAGTTGATTTACATAAATACATCCTCCCCTCCTATTATGCCATTACATGCATTAGATTATTTTTTACAAAGCATTACTGGGGATTATTTGCAGCCAGCAGATAGATTCAGAGGATGCTGTCCTTGCCATACAGCCCAGAAAAACAGAGTTGACAACCACCCAGTTTTCATGGGCTCTTGTACAGATTGACACTGGTGGTCACACTCTAAGTACAGCAAGCAGCTGTTTTACCCAAGACATGAGCCCAGCTGTGGAGAGGAGGGTCTCACAGTGGGTAACATACAAATTTGTTTTTCTGATATGGACAGGAAGAAAACATTTATCAATTGGTGGATTTAGGTAGACTGAAAAGAGCCAGTAAAGCCCAACTGTAAAATCTAGGGAAATCAGGATGGTTATTAAAGGGGAGAGAGAAAGTGGTAAAATAGATCACTTATATTTGTTTGAATTTCAGGGGTTCCTTTCATGTAACCCCAGTGTGATTAGGAGATTAGGAGCCCACTGCACAGACTGGCAGGGTCTCACTCTTAACTTGCCATCCTGTTTTTCCAGAAATTCAGAGCTAGAGGCCCAAAACTCAAGGGCTGAGTCGCAGAACACAAAGCTGAGTTTTCCTCATTCTATAGAAGTTTTTACATATGAAGCTGCAGGGGCCTTATCTTTGTTGTTTTCTTTGAGGGCTTAGTCCAAGGATGAGATTTGAAGTAGGAAATTTGGAGTAGTTTCACTTATTTTCACACTCAAGATCTCTCCAGATTGCAGCAGTTAGGTTTATCTAGCTGTTTGGATCACTTCTGTATTTATTGTTTCACGTTATAAGTACAAAACTAGTGTAAATACCATGAAGTAAAAAATTTGGCTTTATTTGGTATTTATTTGGTTTTTCACTCTCTCATTTCCTGGTTGCTACTGTCAGCATCCAGACTGCTTCCAGACACCCCTTCTGTGCCCATTTGCAGTTCCTCTGCCTCTCAGAGAGAAATCTTTAAGGATCACATAACTTTCCAATTTAATATTTTCACCAAAAGGAAAATATGAACATGCTACTAAGCATATTCTGGTTCCTACAGATTGCTACAATTGCCTTACTTATCCCTCTTTCATAGGATTAAACTATAAATATGAATATAGTTGCTGGAATGATTTGTCTGGTTTTTCTGCTATTTCCAAAAATAGCACCCAAGAGATAGGAACAAATTAATTTGGTATTTCATCCAGGGACAGGATACCTCTTGGGCTTTTTAAGCCTTTAAAAATTATTTAGCAGTGATGACAGATGCAAGACTGACATCTCAATACAATGAAAACCTCAATTTATCCATGCTATCAGCAAGGCTCCAGTTATTGCACGATTCTATAGCTATGCAGTTTGTTACTGAATTAAGTCCTTCCTATAGGATAGTGATTAATAATCCCTGCTTTTGTTGTTTAAAACAGATGTTTCAGGCCACAGAATGACAAAGATCAACTTAAATACATGAAGAGAGTATAAATGTCTTCCTGAGTCTGCAGAACAACCTGAAAAAATTTAATGGAGAGGTCTGCTTCCCCCTAATCACCTGAAACGGTTGTCACGTCTGGAATGGAAAGATAAGTTACAGCATTGCCCTCAGTAATTATTTCTAGATGGAGAATTCCAGCAGAAGCATCCAGCTTTTGTTCTTAACCTTCACTCCAAAGTTGGCCATGCAGTAGAAAAAGTAATAAAAATGGTATCTCAGAGGAATTCCTTCTCATTATGAAACAGTTTCATATTTAACTAACTTCAAATGTCCTAACATTAATTAAACTACTGTAGAATACCCAGTTTCTTCTGGTGCATTAGAGTTCTATAACAAATTTGGTGTAAAACATGGGTCCAGTTTGCAAAATGACATTATTGTCCTAAACACACGTGCTCTAGAGTCCTGCAGGTATGTGCTACAGCAGAGCACAGCATTATCAACCAGCACAGTCATGCTCTGGGTTTGGCAGGAATTCCCCTCGCTGCTGAGCTTTTAAGGGGCAGAGGGAACCTTAAAACCAAGGGATGAAAAGGTAAGTCAGGCCTTCCTTCTCAGCTGAGCCTGCTGACTGATACTAGCATCAGTCACTTCAGACAGAAGAAACCAGCAGTTACTTTTTTGGTCTTTTTCATGAGGATTACAGCTGATAGATTGCAAAGTCTCCCCTTCTATGCCGCTGCAGATTCATGCAGTGCTTTTTGTCCCAGCAGAGTAGTGGCACAACATGGATGCCTTTCCCATGGTTTATAAATCCTATATTTTATATCCATGACCTTTGTAAATAAAGCCTCAAAGAGAAAGCACAGCCTATATAAAATAAGTTTATACTTTGAAGACTTAAGACTCACAAATGAAATATATCTGTTTAGAGGAGCAAAGTCTTCACCAAAAAGTAGAGGCTTCTCAGGCAACTAGAAGCTGTCTCTGTGAAAGCAGCATTAAAGAGCCATTTTCTTTTAATCTGTGATGACAAACTTCCTCAACAGCTGCATTGCTCAGAAATGAAGAGACCAAACTCCTGGGTGGAACTCCTGTGAGAAGACATAATCATCCAACCCTACTGCCTCGAAACTCCTCATACACATGCAATAAGGACCACAAATTCAGGTATAAGTGCTAAAGTAATTCAACTGTGCTTTCCCACAGCAACAGTTAATAGGAATAAAGGATAGAATACAAAAAATAAGAGTGAAATAGGAGCTAAGAAATTCAGAAAGCAGCCTAAAATCAGGCATGGGAAAAGTCTGGCCCTTACACGTGCCTCCCCTTGCCTTGTGATCAAACCACTGAGTTCTGCAGCTTCAGTATCTGAGAACCGGGATATGCTAATAGCTGTGATGATAATATTTTATGTGGATTTCCAGGTCATTAAGGATGCCATCAGAGTCATCCACTGAAGGAACACACAATTCCCACTGAAGACACCTCACTTTAAGGTCAGATATTACTTAATGTAAGAAACAAGCCCTCTCTCTTGCATACCTGCCTTATTCAGGATGTGAGTTGCACAGTGAGAACTGCAAAGGGCACGAGCCCACTGGCCAGCTCCTGGCTAAATCCTTTCCCACAGCTGCATGAAAGGTAAGTAGCTTCAGGGGAATCAGCAATGAGTTTACTGGTGCAATATTCAGTAAATGTCGTCTCTAGCGCATAGTGAGAGACAGATCTGTTGCCATTGACCTTAATACTACCGATTACTGTGCGGTTTGTTGAGTAAGCACTGTGTAAGTGAGCAAGTCAGAAGCACAGCCTCTGAATAAAGATAACATTACATCAATATTGTGTTATTTTAAGCTTATATTAGCAACCCAAAAGTATTTGTTAAACTAACAGGAACTGCACCATGGGAAGCCCTCTTTCACTCCAGTTCTAATGCAAAAATACCCTGCAGAATAATCTCAGCAGCTAAGACTGCAGAAGCATATAAAAGCGACATGGAACACTTAGGGTTTGCATGCACATTTTTTAACCTTGTTATTCCCAGACCACATTTTTTAAAATTATTTTTTATTTCTTTAAAAATTTCTGACTATGTTTAGTTCTAGTCCACTAACACCTATGCCTTTGCAGGAATTACTGTCTCTTAAGAAAGAATGCATCCTCTGCTAAGCCAAAAATTTTGCACTGGTACAGAAGCAGGGAACTTTCATAGGAGCACTGAATTAAATAACTGTAAGTAATTTTGCAAGAAGAAAAAAAAAGATGTGGCAGACCACTATTGCCAGTTTTAATTTGTGTACACAAAACTAACGATCTAACATGACCTAAATAGGGAGTGCCACATTCTGTTCACCAAAAATGTAAATGGTTAAGGACCTTGAAAAGCGGCACTCCTTGCAGAGGTCACCTCGCTGGTCTGTTATTAAAGCTTGCATAATGAAGTGGATGACACAGCCATTAACTTGCATATGGGCTTGTATATGTCAAAGCAGACCAGCTTAATCTAAAGGTGAATTCAATAATGTTATGCTGAATTGCAGTACACAAAAAGCCTGCAAAAGCCTATGATTAAGGGTCAGCACATCTGGCTTCTGATTTGATGTCAGCTGCTAACCCTTCTTTGACCTCATCCCCTGCAGACTTTCCAACAGCCTATTACTAAGGATATTTTACAATGTCATCTTGCTGACTCTCACTGTGCACTGAGAAATACCATGTATCTTCACCTTTGCTAAGTTAATTTCCAAACCTCTTCAGTACACATGGAAAACTAACATTTAATTTCGTAAGCCTCCAGTAAATTGTCATTTCATATTGGGAGATAGTGAAGGAAAACTGTAGGAAAGCTTATTTTTCCTTCCAAAATAACCATTCTGTCCATTAGCCAGTGTTTTCTCTCAAATTTGCATGCTTTTCATAACAGCATTGGTGACAAAAATTTATTCATCCTTAGTGTAGCTGTGTGAAACAAACAGAAGGAAAAACTTGCTTACGCTATATAGGAAATCATTCACACTACGTGAGATTTCCTACTTTACTGACTTTTATTGTTCTTCCATTTATTCATTTCCCTGCATTTGGCAGGTTGGTGTCCCATTTCTGTTGTTGATAGGCTGAAGCTTGTTTATGCTTTTGAGCAGGGCAGTCTAATTCTGCCAAAAAATAAGGACATAGCCTGTTGAGAGGCTTCATCTTTCTGCATAAAAAAAGAGAAACCTCTCTTAACTTGGCTTTCTATTTGCATCAGAAAACAATCTGTTCATTAGAAACAGTTCATAATCCAAAATGTTTTTCTAAGCTCCATACCAACTGATTCTCGTTTCAAAACAAACAAAAATTACAATGTGCAAAAGTGAAAGGTAGATAATTACTGCAGAACACTCCGTTATTAGATCATTTCCAAGTACACAAAAGGAAGGAAATGAATGGTTTGTGAATACCCATATGCAATAGCAGACATTTTTCAGTGAGAATAAATGAAAAATTTTTCAGTACAATGAATGCCCCAAGGCACCACAAGAATTTACTTCATAGGTGTAAAAAAGATACATTAATTTGATATCTAAATATTTTAGAAACATCAATCAGTTAGAAGACACATTAAAATTATTTGCAACTCATTTTTGAGAAGAATGTGCTATAGGCTGACATACAGGAAAAAAAGAATTCCACTATTTCAAATAATACACAAGCATTCATACATACTTTTAATCTATTCAGATTTATAAAAGCTTCAAAAAAAGAAGCTATCCAATATTTGAATTCTTACATGCATAAAGATACGTAACATAAAAGATTTCTCTTAGAATTTTACCAGTGATCAGCATTTCTCACTTATTTTACCCTTTCCACCACATTTAGGGAAAATGGGGCTTAATTATGGAAGCCAGCAGCTGTTGTAGCTCCATAATGCATATAAATAAAACACCAAAACCTGAAGGGCCTCCTTTTGGGGTTACTATTTTAATGAAGCAGTATCACAGTTCTAGCTCGTTCCACCCTTTCCATGGTGCATATCAGCAGGAAATCTCACTGCCTGCACACTGCATTGCTGAATTAAAGGTAGAACCTACTGGGATGGAGCTGAAACCAAGGGGAATTTAGAGCAGTAGCACATGTAGCAGGGACTGGGCTCACTGCCCACATCATGGCCTTATCAAAGTATCAAGAAAATAATAAACATAAAAAATAAAGTTCAGTAACTTCGTTATCAGTATCACTAAAGACAGCTTTCATAGACATATCAGGTCTATGCCTGCAAAGCCTTATAGTCACTTTTTCCTTTATTCCTCTCAGCCAAAAAGCAAACCTTCATTATCACTTAGAGTCCACCTGGTTTTCCAAACAGCGATTACACCACCTGCACTTCCATGCTACACTAAAGCAAATTTAGTCCCACTTTGCTGGCATTTCTGCTGGCCTGTGGCTGCCACACAGTCTGTCTGCCTCTCATTAGCAAGGCAGACCCTGGTAATAAGCAAAAGGACTCCTCATGTATGGCAAAGAGACAGGGAAGATATTTGACGGACGTCACGCTGCCTCTGACTCCTACGTCCATCTCAGCAATGCCTTCCCTGAGCACCAGTAACTAACTGCATGCACTGAGCACACGTTTCCCCTGCTTCCTGAGCAGGGTTGGCACATGCAGCAATCTCATTCTGTTCGTGTGAAAGTTTCATATTTTTCCCCATTATGAGTCCCCACAGCCCAGATTGATAGTAGACCCAGCTGTCCTTTATAATTACATTTTAATGACTTAGGATGGTTGTTTGCATTTTGGCAACTTGTTTAATAGTGATGACATTTAAATTGTCACAACTAGGCTTCAAAGTTATCAATTTATTAGATGATCAGGAAACTTCACACCTATGGTGGTGAGGTTTTTTGGCTGCAAAATCAGTAATCCATCGGCACACTGATTTATATAATGAGGGTTATTTCAGAGGGATATGCTTTAGTTAATTCAGCCCTGAAAGGGATTTACTTGAACGAATTAAAAAGGTTCTGTTTACTTATTTATTACTTTAGATTGACAGATACTCTAAAAACACACATATTGTGTTATGTCTTCTGTTGCTTTTCCATTTCAGTACATTGACTTTTTGTAGATATTTCCATTTATTTCTTCTCCTTCTGCAAATGAACCTGGGATTTGCAGAATCACATATGATTCCTTCAGAGAAACACTTCTCTGATACAGCAACAGAAGCACTCAAATATTGCATAGTTTATACCCTCAGTAGATTTTTTTGCTCAGTATTTCAACACCCATCCCCCAATGGTGCATCAAAACAGTTGTCCAACTCCTTATAGATGCAGAAGTCATGAACAGCAGAAAAATTAACCCTGATGGCCTGGTCTGAATATCAGGTTTAATCACAGTACTGTCAGCTGCTTGGCATGTTCCCTACACACTGTTTGTTTACCCCTCAGGTTCCTTGCTTCCCATTTTCAACCCAAGGGTTTCAAGTCTCCCACCCAGCCCTGTTTGACCAATTTAGAAAAGAACCAGCACATTGCAGGGGCAGGTAAAGCTCATGAGTTTCCTCACAAACCCACTGCTGCACAGCCCCAGCTGTGGAGGGGGCACAGCTACAAACGAGCAGTGCTGGTCAGGCCCTTTAGAACAAACTGGTATCCTGCCATGTCTCCAGAACTGGGACTCAGCTCCGGGACTGGCAAGCACACCCCGGCCATTCCCATCAGCAGCACAGCAGCTCCCCTCACCAGGCAGGCTGACCACGGATGGCATCTGCAGGAGGTGCTGGGGCTGCAGCCCACAAGCAACACACACTTCTGGCAGAGGAGACTGAAAGTGGTCAGTTGATTCCAAAGTTACTGCGAGAGCAGCATGCAGGTAAAATTGTCACACACTGATTTTTAGGAAATCGACTAAAACATGTTCATACACATGATTTGTGATTGATGTCAACAGGGATATGCCAGTCATCACGAAAAAAGTAGCTCTGGGAGGGGCAGGAGGGGGGAATTACTGCTCATTGCCAAGTCCCTGATGTACAAATGGCACTGCTGATAGGCACCATGCAGATGCAAGTGAACACCCTGTGAGCTCCCACCTACCTCAGGGACTTGGCCCAGCATAGGGTGTGCCATATAATCTTTCCTCCAAGAGAGAACTGGCTGTAATACTCAAGTAGGAGAAAAAAAAAATCTAATCAATTTATTTCTCTTGACAATTTTGACTGCCTTTCCTCCTTATCAGTGGTATTACCTTCATGCAAGCAATCATTAAGTAAACAAATCTCAAAGAAAAGTCATTTCAAGTACAGATTTCTTCCACTAAACTCCCTGGAGCGCCCACTCTGTAGCCCTTGGGCAAAATCCAGCACAAATTTATCTCAAGAATAGGCCAATGCTCATTAATCAACCAAAGGCCTGGCTGAAATCCTCACAGGCAGCTGCACAGAACGCCAAGTCACCTTGTTGTAACTGATCTAGGTACTCCGCAGTGCCAAAACCCAGAAAGCTGCCAGAGACCATTGTATTACAGAAAGAAAGCCAGTAAAGAGAACAAGGAAAGTAATTAAAAATATATTTCTCGAGCTCATTGGACATGGACCAAAACGTGAACACAGAATGAATAATCGAAATAAATGTGACAGGTAGCAGAAACACACATTAGTGAACCGCTGAAAGAAAAAGCTTCAAATAGACTTTCACAAGTTTTTAGAAGAGGAGAAACAGGTCCCCAGGGCAATCCCCATGGGAATTCTTTGACTCTGAGAAGTGGGCGGGTTCATCTAACTAATGGTTGAAAAACTTGCCCTTCTACCTAGAAAGCTGGAAGATCCCCAGAAACCTGAACAAGTCCTAGAAAGTTTGCATAAACACCCCTGCAGATGGCTGAGCACTATCTTTCTTTATGCTCTGGCCGGCGCTCATTCCTTGCCAATCGCAAGCCCTCTGCACTGACCTCTGCTCTGTTTCCAGGAGTGGCCTTTGAAGTGAGTGATTCCTGCAGTGGAGACGGCTTGTGGAACAGGGCAGCCCGGGGCTGTTACTTGTTCTAGCTGGGAGCTGTGCTGGCTCTCAGCACATGCAGAGCACGATGTGAATCTACCTGCTCCAGCCCCACCCAGCCCCTGGAGACAGCCTCAACCCGATCCCAAGCACCTCGTTGATTTTGTTTAAAGAAGATTAGAGAGCGCTATCAGCAGAGGACTGACAGGCAATCATTTTCAGCAGAGTGAAAAACAAACTGGAGTAGTAAGACAGCAACCTGTTGCAGCTGTTTGCTCAGTGAGTGCACCGCATCAGAGCATTTCTCAGACGCATGTCAGGACAAGCAGTCACGGGAGGACAGCACGGAGCCATCTCCTGCTGCTGCTCCAGGTCTGAAGGAAGGCTCCCACCTGTTTTTCTTGGTCTGACAAGAAACAGCACATTTGTCTTTGTCCTGAGGCAATCATTATGGCCACAGCAGCACTTCCACAAAAATGGGGGTGAAAGCTGTTATTTGAATCCAAGGTAAAGACTGAGTGTTATGTCCTATACATACACAGCAAAAAGCATCATCCCCAGCAGGCTCACCAGTTATTTCCACCAGCTGCTTTCAGTAGTTTCCAATGCTCTAAAGGCAGTTTGAAAAAACCCCAAACCCCTCAATTTTTATTGAGCTTTGAAAACCACTGCTTCTATTTCAGATCTGAATAAAGCATTGTGCTCCTGAAGGCTTGTCTGCTTTTCACATCTATACTAGCTGACCAAATACAATATATTGTATTTGCCAGAAAATTCTACTTTATCAGGTTAGAGTGAAATTTCTCCTGAGCTGAATCTGAGTAACACTCAGCTACAAAATACAAGCTCTCAGGTTTGGTGATATTCAGTAGTTTTATGTAGTTTGATTATAACGCATACATTATTTTCTATGCTAAAAATGCTTAAGTGCTTCAAAACCCCAATTTGATCTTCATTTACTTTACTGCATCAGTATGTACAGCAGCCTTGTAATTTCTGCTGAATATTGTAAAAACAAATACTGAAAAAGGTGAAAATAATGCTTCAATAGAGCTTACCAGCTTTGAATTGCCTCTTTCGGATTCATTGCCTTGAATATTTTCCTCCCCACTTCTTTACTCTGGAACAACCCCTGTGAAGGGGACCCAGTCCCAAGGTACCTGAGCAAGGGGCAGGAAAGGTCCAGGGACCATGAGCTGCTTCAGCCGAGAGTCCAAAGCACAAGGCAGGGCAAAGAGGAGCGCAGGAAGGCAACAATCAGGCACTGCACCTGGATGGAGCAGTTTGGAGACAGAACCATCAACCAAGGGCCCATGGCCAGGGCAAGGCTGGGGAGAGAGAGCAACTCCAGTCCTAGTCTGCTTAGGGAACAACACAGGGCCTTGGGCTCACCTTAAATGGGGCTCTGGGCCCACGAGGAGGGAATGTAACTGTGGAGACCCAGATGAGGCAGGTCAGGGACTATTAAAGCCTAATGAAGGCTGATCAATGCACTCTGAGCTGTGACAGATGCCTTCATTAGGCTTAGTATTGTTAAATAAAAATATGTTAAAGGAAGTTGAAACCAAGAAAACAAGCAAACAAACACTGCAAACAAATAATAATGCCCATCATATGGATATTATGGCATATTATGTCTCCTCATAACTTCTGGGATTCAAACTTCCAAGGAAAATAAAGCTTCCCTCTTTGTATGAAAACAGAGACAAAAATACCAAATTGTGAAGTAAAATTTTTGAAGTGGTCTTTTCCCAGTATCAGCCCCTCTTCCAAATGCCTCCTCACCCCTCCCTCAGCCTCTCTGCAGGGAATATGAGCCAGGCTAGTGACCATATACAGTGTAGGACCAAGGTTAGCATAAAAGACAAAAACACGCAGAGCATGAATTCTACTCATATATCCAGAAGAAAATACAGAGCAAGAAAATACTTCCAAGAAGGGGCTTAAATGTAATTTCTGGTGAAATTACTGTACTATCTTTGACAAATCCTCCTTTACAAGGAGTGCTAGATAAAGCCCTCTGGTAGTGCCTCTGGATTAGCCCAACTTTGAGAGCTGGGAACTAGGGAGTACAGCAAATCAACATTTCATCTCCCTTATGAAGGACATTGCTTCCACTGTCCTGGCTTCTTGCAGGCCAATAGAGCACACAAATGTCACCAGAATATTGACCCATCCTTGTTATAAAGTAGTTGAAATTTCATAAAAAATTGGATCAAAACCCATGTTTCCGTAATGGAAAACATTAAGTGAATGCTTGATAGAAATGGGAAATAATCACAAAATTTCCACAGCTAGAGTATTAAGAAAAATTCATTCCCAGCAGCAGAATATACTTTAACTTCATGATTTTTATAAACTATGAGATGTAAATTATGCTGCCACTGAAAAAAACCCAAACAACTGTATTCAACAGAATATTTTCTGCCTACAGTATTATTACAAGTAACAACTTCTTGACTGTTATTTCTGTGATCAAGCTTTAAGGAAGATAAACGTTTGCATACATACCTTTTAAAATCAGTTTTAGATGACATCAGGTTACTCTTTTGTTAGTTCATACCAAATAACTTTTTACACTATAGTTTGTTTTCATCAGTGATGTCACATCCTATCCCCTTTGCTTTTTAGAAGGCTCTTCAGTTTCATAGAAAGATTGCCTGGCACCATCTTCTTGACATAGTTCACACTTTCATTCCCTTAACACTGCCTTTTGGTCTACTCTCTTCTCTTCTGGTTACATAGAGCAGCTCAGGCTTTTGAGCTTTTTCAAAATGCTTTGGCTTAACTGAAGTGTCTCACTGCAGCATGGAAGTATCCAGATAAGCAGGAGGTGACTGATCATCTGATCAGATGCCTTTGGCTGGAAGTGTTGAGGAACCTTTTTGATGTTGGTCCATTTCTTCCAGCCCACATCAAGACCAAGACACTCCTTTAGTTTCCATCTGGTTGTTTCATCTATGTCTTCTGGCTATATGAACAAATCAAGAACCAGGATATATTGTTTTATCTCTGTAAGTTAGAGAGAAAGCATCTCTATTTTCCCCCCCTATTTGTCCATATTGTATTATACAGTTACTGTGTTAGTGATGCTGGCAGCTGAACTGGAGAAGGTAACAGCAAAAAAGAAGTTAGTAGAGATGGACTACGTAGTAAAAGCATAGTTAATGTCAGATCAAAGACTCTAGAACAGTAAGCCCTGAATTCATACAAAACATTCACTATCAGATCTTATTTTCATCTGTCCCTCACAGAAGGGCTTGTCTCCACAGTTTCCAAGATACTATGTTATTTCCAGAACCAGAATGGTAGCAGCGGTGCAACAGCTGTATATAAACTAATACCATGTTTAAACTGATCCTTTGATCATCTGCATTTTGTTAATTTTCTGACAGACTCATAATATTCAGTGTATCAAATTCTGGGTTACCGCTTTTCTCTTCTGCTTTTTGTAAACACTGTCACGTACTGACAGTCTAGGAAAGCCACAGTTCCTTTACCATAACTACACTCTGACATTCTTCTTACATTTGCAGGCTAGTCCTAACCAGTTCCTTCAAGATTAACATAAACAGTGTTTCAAATGTGCTGCTATCAGATTCCCAGCATTAATTAGAAAAATAACCTTCAGATATAGATTTAATTTGCATCCGTGCATTCATAGTAGGATGATTCTTTGCAATTGTTACACATTGAAAAGCCTCTGTATAACCCTCA
The DNA here is from genome assembly GCF_009819655.1 of Sylvia atricapilla. NCBI lineage: Eukaryota > Metazoa > Chordata > Aves > Passeriformes > Sylviidae > Sylvia > Sylvia atricapilla. The sequence goes on from NC_089149.1 coordinate 22,480,841, forward strand.
GAAAAAGTGAGTATTTTGAGATCTGCTCAATTGCTTCTAAAACATGTTTAAACCTTGTGCTATTAAGCAAAGATCTCAATGTCACTTTTTCATTTTGGGTCAACAAATGACTAAGCTGTATGTTTACACTGATAATAGCTGTATGATAAATATTTACATGGATTATATAGTTAGCAGTAAGGCGTAAGCGGCGCTGACTGTATGCGTCACTCCTGTACCAGGAGTACACGGGTTATGAAAATGATGGTTTTGGTTTGTTCTTCTTTATTTTCCTTCCAAGTATTGAATTCTCTTTCTAATCAGGCCAGACATAACCAGGAAACAGAACCTATACTGTTAAGAGTTGCTTAAATGGAAAGGGATATTTTCTTAAATTAATTCAACCAACTTTTTATGTGTCAGCCCTTCAGTTATTCTTACTCAAGAACATTATGCATGTTGAGGCAAGCTGAGTAATAGCTTGTATGGCACACATATATCAAATGTTGAATTTGTAAAAAAAAAAAAAAAGTTGTAATATGTGAACAGTGTTTCTCATTTCATTCAACTTCATTGGTAAGAAAAATTAACATTCAGACAAAAAAGTAAAAGAAATCCATGAGGTGAATGGTGGTGTGAGATTAAAGAAAGACAGAAGCAGGTGTTTCTTTTTTTCCTTCTAACCAGCTATTTATACAAGTATAAACTAACCCAGATGATCTGGCAGGATATTAGTAAAAATTGTGTAGAACAAGGAAAAAAAAAACCCAGGTTTTAAGAACTTTATGGGTATAAAGTCCCACACTTGGGTAAAGAGTACAAGAACAATGGTGGTTTTTTTAAAACCTAGCTACATATGTGGTCCCTTAATTAAAGCATTAGAACATATTATTCATTTCCTTAGCTTCCCATTGTTCCTGTGACTTTTGTTATCCCTGCCATATCATTAAGGATCTGAAGAGAGAAGAACAATACAATTGCTCAGATTGACCCACAAAGAGACTTTCTAGGTCCCAGAAAGGAACCAGAACCTCAGGACTTGCACATCCAGTAATAAGATCTAGGCCTGTATTGAGGCAATAAATATGGCATCTTTAAGAATTATGGACTGAAGTTACGATTGCCTGAAAATGGAGTGTGCTGTTACAGGAAATTGTGCCAATTGTAGAAAACCTGGCGTATGATGAAAAAATCTATCAGTTCAGGCACTTTTAACTGCCACATCCTGAGATCTCTATGAATTATAATGATTAGCATTAATTGAGGTAACAGATTTAAATGTGCCAAAAGTAAGGAGCTTAAGGTAATATGGCTAAATGGTGGCACGCACTGAGCCTTGCCCGCCTCTTTTGGCTCCTGTTCATTCTTGGAAGGGAGGACTATGCTGAAGTTGCTTGTTTTGGCAAAGCTTGCTCCTTCAACTTGATCTCCACCCTATTTCTAGGAATTCAGGCCCTTTCATGCCTGCCAGTCTGCTGAGCTGTGTGCTGTTTTTGGAAGGGCAGAATGCAATTTTCTTATAAATTCTATGACATACTTGTACGAGTTGCCAAAATGTTCTATGAAACCTGAGTGCCACATAAATGACAGCAAAATCAGGCGGTTTACATGTAGCTTTGGCTATGGGTTTTGTATGATTCATTTCTAGTCACATATTTGCACCATCAGCTTGCCAACATTTCTATGAGAACCTATTATTTCAGGCATTATAATTTGCTCAACATATTCCCTACTGAATATTAATAACAAAGCTCAGAGTCTGGGTTATCTGTGTTAAATTTGGGGAATAATACAGTGACACCAGTGCCTAGTACTCTACAAAAGTGAAACTAATACAGTATTTAGCTGCACCAGGGGAGGTTTGGGTTGGACATTAGGATGAAATTCTTCACAGAAAGGATGAGGGGACAGTGGAATGAGCTGCCAAGGGAGGTGGAGTCACGGCCCCAGGAGGTGTTTAAGAAAAGACTGGACGTGGTACTGAGCGCCCTGGTCTATTTAACACGGGAGCGTTTAGTCGTAGGTTGGATTTGGTGATCTCACAGGTCTTTCCCAACCTCGTTAATTCTGCGATTCTGCAATGTCTTCATGGCATTGCTTTTAACGCTAGAAGGAAAAAAAAAAAAAAAAAAGTCCTCGAACTATTAAACTTACAGAACTCGTTACCGCTTTGCATGCGCAGTAAAACGCTTTCAAAAGAAACCCGATTGCGTATTCTAATAGCAGCCAGCGCCAGCGACCACAGCCGGCCCGAGAGCCCGCCTCAGCGCCCCGCCCTCAGGCCGCCCGCGCACAGCGCCCCTGGCGGCGCGGCGGCCCGTGCGCAGGCGCGTTCCGGGGGCGGGGCCGGGCCCGCTGCTCTCGCCGCCGACTGGCGGCCGCGGGTCACGTGGGGCGCGCGAGCTTCTGGGTGCCGCCGCCGCCGGAGAACGTGAGTGCGGGGGCGGGGGGACGCCGCAGCCGCTGTCGCCACCTCCTCCTGCCCCGTTCTCCTCTTCTGCTCTCCTGCCCTCCTCCTCTCCCGCCTTTGCCGCCGCCTCCCGGCGAAGAGCGGCCCCCCCGGCCGTGAGGGGCGCGGCCCGCAGCCGGGGAGCGCCGCCCTGCTGAGCGGGGGGTGCCCGGTGCGAGCCCCGACAAGCGGGGTCTGGCCTGGGTAGGCTGCCTTCGAGCTGCGCTCTGTGGGAAGTTTTCCTCCGCCCAGCTTAGCTCGTTCCCGCCTCTGCAGTGAGCGGTGGTGGGAATTTCGGGCTCGAAGCGGCCGGAGGAGCGGGATCCGCGGCGTTTCGCCGTTCCCCAGCCCTTATCTCCGCGTACACGGCCGCCGTGTCTGCGGGAGGAGCCGAGCGCCGGGGCCCCGCGGGGCTTAGCCACAGCCGCGCTCCCCCTTCGGGGCCATTGCCTCGTTTACCCCGCTGTCTGCGGTGGTGTTGGTTACAAATCCTACAAACAACCTCTTTTAAAGAGAATAACTGGCCGGGACTATATCCCTGTATTCCTTTCTTGGTTAATATTACGAAACAAAAAAATCTCCCCCCAGAACCTGCAAATAACTTGCAGTTGTATCAAAGAAGAAGCAATGGCAAGTATATCTTGACTGTGTTTGGTAAGCTGTCTTACAGCTGTTAAAACACCGAGTTTAAGTAATTCAGGTGTCTGTAAAATGTCATTAACAGTATCGGAGCTAGTTTGATTTCCTGAAATAGGAGAGTGATTTTCTTCCTGGAGCTGGTTTTTTATTGACATAGATTGGAGGTGTTGACAACAGTAGTGTGATGTTAACACTAGAAAGCATATCTTTCTCAATTGTTTGTATATGAACCGCTATTACTTAAAATGGATTTCTTCAAAAAGTGAGTTTCCTGTTCCTTCTTTGTCCTACACACTGCGGACAAATTTTCCCTCAGAGCTGCCAAGGAGTGCTGAACCTGTGAGGGCTGTTGTGCTTCCCACTTCTGAAGCAATCAGTCAGAGGCAATCTTTAATGGTTTAGTTTTTCATAATACTGAAAGATTCTTCAGATAAAGGAGGATGCTCTTCTAGTATTACCCAGTTTTAACATTATACATGTGTAACAGTTGCAATCAAGTGGGGGAAAAAAAACCCCAACAAAACCCAGATCCCTGACCCTGAATTAAACATCTGTGAAGTTAAAATTCAGCTGTGGCCTAATATGAGGTTCACTGTTGTTTTGATGTATTTTTATTTTAAGCTGTGACGTCCTCTTACCTTTGCAAGTACCGTGATATTAAATATTTATGACTGTTTCAGTTCTCCAGCTTCAATTAGTGTAGATGTATCCTGGTGTTTTGAGAGGCAGTTACTAATTATTGTCTGTTATGAGAATGATTTGACCTGGTCCCTTGGGTTCTTTCCTGTGAAAGCTGTCTCATTTTGGGATAAGGTGGCTAAAATGATTCGTGGCATGTGTTGTTTAACCTGTATATTTTATTGTGAACAGTAATTGTTGCACCCTTCAGAACACAATTTTCAGTTTTAAGTTGAAGTTTTTAGTTATTTTGTTAAGGACTTACTCTTTTAGTAGCACCTAATAGGATTAAAAATATAGAAAACATTTTGTTTTCATGCTGAAGCAGATATGAGGCAGAAGAACTTCTTTATTCACACAGAAAACTTTGAATGAAATGTAAAATCTCACATAATAAAAACTGTGATGTAGCCATTTATGAAGTCATTTAATATTGATATTTAACTTTTAATTGTCTCAGCAAGAGAGTTATTAGCTTAAATTGTTTTAAAACATTTTTATTACAGATGTGTGACTTCTCTCACCAAGTTCAGAAATGCTGTGTCTTTTCAGTTCACCACTCAGTATTCCTTTGTGAAGGAAAACCCTTTAAAGGCACATCTGATGAAACCAGAAGTTGTTCTTTATGAAGTAATTAATTTTATAATTCAGTCAGAACCTTGTCTTTGCTATGAACTAAGTAATTGACTGGACATTTCAAAGCTTATTGTAGCTGACAGCTTGTGGCTGACCTTGCATACTTATTAAATGTAAACAGGATGATTCATTCTGTTTCTAATTTTTGGTTTATTTTTCTTTGCATTGGTTGTTTCTTTCTGTTAGGCCTTCCCCCCACCCCTTGGCAAAGTTCGAGGGCCACAGTAAAAGTGTTCACAGTTGGCTCCTGCGACTTTTTCTGTCCTCTTTTGCCCTAAAAACAGTTTCTGCTTCACCTGGAGAAGCCTTTGTATCCTGAGAGTGGATCTTCACAAAGTGGTGTGGGCTGTTGAGGCTTATCTGTGTTGTGGAATGCTTTGTGCTTGGGGTCTGATACTCACCCTGTATGTTTCAGGTGATTTTGACATTGGTCTAGCTCTAATCTGGAGATGCAGGCTGAATGCACTTTTTTTTTTTTTCCCAGAGTGTACTTGGCTTTGCATAAACATAAATCAGAATTTCAGGGTAGTGATGTCTGTTTTAGGGGGAGCAAGGGTACAGGGAGATTCTTTTCCTCTAAATTCCAATTACAGCTATAGGAATAGACCCTAGAACGTTTTGCTTTAACTGGTATTTACTAAATATTTACTTTATTCCATGATTTTTTTTTTTTAGTCATGTGAAGTCGTAATATTTTGTGGTTGCCAAGTGAGGGGCTTGTCACAGTGAAAGTAAGTTTCAGTGCTTTTTACTTGGTTAGTACAAAACAAACAAATTCCAAGAATGTTTAGTTCAGACATTTATCTTGAGTAGGTGACAAAAATGCAGACACGTGGCAGCCTGGATGCAAAACAAATGTTCATTTCAAGTCGATTCTGGAAATTTGTACATTTTGAAGTAGGTGGCATGTTTTTAAAAAAAGAAAAGAAAAAAAGTGCTTCATTGTTTCAAGGCTCATTAGACTTTTAATAAACAGAGTAGAGGCTGAGGAGGAATGTTCAAACGCATGAAAGCTCTATATGTTTTAAGGGAGTTGCATTCCAGAAGGCTCTCAAATAACTACTGTTCTCTTTCTTGTATCTTTTTCCCTTTGACTCAAACACATAATGTGTTGTGGCTGACATTTTTGGTTGCTCCCAGTAATGGGAATGGTTTGTGATAAGCAGCACTGCTGTAATCATGATGGAAAGCATTCCCAGTCCTGCTCCATGATTATTGTCTGGCTATGTGCTGGATGAGGGGATGCACCTTTTCTTAGGTGCATGAGTGTCGAAAATACTTAAACTGGGAATTAAGGAGTATCAGAAGGAGAGATGGAAACTTTAAAACACAAGATTATTTGACAATTTGAACAACGTGGTATAGCAAGATTTAAGATTTAGATGTTTCCACATAACTTGCATTTAAAGGACGGTCACTTTTAAATTCTAAGAGTTTTTGTGTCAACTGTTTTGTGATGAAAGGTGTAACTGTGTATGGGGCACAAGAAAAGCCAGAGGTCTGGGCAGAAGATTCTAAGAATATTGGAAGATATTTGTCTATCTGATCTCAGAGCTAGTGTGGCAAAAGAGAATGACATTGATTAAACTTGGGATTAACTGTTTTTTGTGGTAATACTGACTTTAAAGTCAGAGACTGACAATGTAATTACCTGCAATGACCAATTTGCCCTTTAACATGTTGGTTCATTTGAGCTTTGGGAGGGCCTACAGCTGTGGTCTCTGCAGTTAAATTGTGATTATTAGAAACTGGTTTTGGAAGGCACCAGTGTAGGAAGTTACATGTTCAAGAGGCCTGGTATACAGCACATTTCTGTTGTTTTCACTCTATTTTGGACAAGGCTCAGGCATTATGTAGCATCTCCAAGACAATAACGTGGGCAAAATGTAGTGATTTTCATTGTAATGTAGCAAATATATTTTATGTGCATGGTTTACTGCAGTTGTTTTCAGGATAGAAAACCACAACCAATTTGGGTTTTTTTTCCTCTTAGATTGCTATAATTAGCATAAATGTGATTTAAAGAGAAATACAGAGACCAAAACAAAAAATTAATTATAAGAAGTGTCATCAATTAATTCTGTTTGTGAACTAGCATGGAACTGCTATCACTTCAGGATAAGCAGAGATGGTATTCTATCCCCTACCTGGTTGTCTTTGATGTCCTACCCTGTGCAAGTCTCCCAAGTCCTTCTGCTGTTACAGGATAACATCATCCAGAGGTGTTTTCCTTCTTTCCCAGCTCACTGACTTTGTGGAATGCAGCCCAATCAAATTATTAAGAATACTCTGAATACCTTAATAAAAATGTTTAGTGAAGTGTTCGCAAGCATAGCAATGGTCTGCAGAACTGTGGAACTTGGTAAATCCTAACACACATAATAGGGAAGGTTACATTTTGCAACTTGAGGTGTCCTTTATAAATGCCTAATTTTTCTTCCTGTCCTTTAGAAGAATTAGATTGTTGCTTGTTTTTCTAATGAAAATATTGAAGGAAAATAGTTTCATATGAATGGGAAAGGCATTTAAAAAATTAGTATGTTACCAACTATTTTGTGTATAGCGAAAAAGAAGGTTAATGGGGTGTTTAGGTGAGAATTTTATATATAACTCAATATTATTATCAGGTAACACTGTTTCTAACCAGATCTGTTTCTCTAGCCCTCATTAATCCCCTGGGTTTTTCTGGCATAAATAAGGCAGAGATGAAAATTTTGTTGTAACTCTAAGTTTTATATGCTGATTTTGAATACAATTTCCCCCTCTAATTTTCTTTTCTCTGTTGCTTACTTCTAAACTCTTTATTCACATCCCTAGGAAAGCAGTTACAATTTTCAAATTGCATATAGAAGTATTTAGCTGTGTCTCTGTTCCTTTTTTAAAAACTGTAACTTTCTGTTTTCAAGCTTAACTTGTTTTGAATATTTGTAAAAGTTGGGAAAATGGTAATCAAAAAAAATTAAATAAGTGGCAAAGATAGAAATCCTGGAAACTGAGACTCTGTAAAAGAATTTTAAACTGTTTTCCTTCCTGACATCTTAATTAGACTGACTGAATCAGAATTAATGAAAACATGTCTAGAATACCCAAGTATTTTAATGGATTAAGTACAACCTGTAGAGGGATGTGAAAGAGAGGTTGCAGATTGCTTTGTCTCTCAGTGCTGGTCTGGATTTCCTCTATGAATCTCTTATTTGTGTTTTGTATCAATTTACAAATTCGGGTTTTTTTTTCTCACTTGAACTTTTGTTTTGATGTATAAAAGATCTCAGCTGATTACCTTGATGAATTTGTGTTTAAAAACTCACAAAAGCCAGTGATGTGCTTCAAAACACCACAATATGTATATAACAAGTTATCTTTTTTCTTTCAGGATTTCCAAAACTTGTGTGGTTTTGAGATTGAACGAAAGACTGGAAATCAGAATAATCTTCACATTTCTTTGAATAAGAAATAACAATGGAACGAAGGCAAAGAGGAGTCAGTGCTGGATTGCTTTTGCTGCTTTATCAAATTTCTCAAGTTGGACTCCAGAACATTCCTTCTGTTACCCTTGGGGTACTTGTGCTGAATGTTTTTCTCTTTCTGAATCCTTTGAGGCCACTGACTGAAGTGTGTCTCAGTGTAAATGAAGCTGTCCACAGAAAGAACTGGCAGCGTTTGCTGCTTGCTCCTTTCCACCATGCAGATGATTGGCATTTGTATTATAACATGATTTCCATGCTTTGGAAGGGCATAATGCTGGAAAGAAAGCTGAAGAGCATATGGTTTGCCTACATAATTACAGTATTTTCAGTAATGATTGGAGTAGTTTACATGGTCCTGGAAGTCCTACTTGTGATAATTCTGGATGATCCTTCCTATGGAATGAATTGTTGTGTAGGTTTTTCAGGTAAGACACAGAGTTGGTCCAATTTATGTACGTAACATTAATATGTAGCTCTCTGTTAATTGCAGAGACCGGATAGGTGTACATCTGCATATATGTCTGATAGTCATGTCAGTATGCTTATCCTATTTTTCAATTTAAAGCATGTACTGTGGGCATGAACATAAAGTAATTCAGTTCATGTTCTTGTGCCTGACATGGTCTTTATCTGTGAACACGAAAATATCATCATCCTGGTAGTATCACTGGTTTAACTGAAATCTGAACTGTTAATTTTCTGATGTCATATAATCATTTCAATAATGCTCCTTAGGTGGCTTCTAGAACAGCCTGTCAGAGCAAAATTACTCGTGTTGTCTTTGGAGAAGCTCCCCTAGATTTGCTTCTGCTAGCAACATCCAAACACCTGATTTTGGTCATCTTCCTTCCAGTAGTGGTCTTGTCTTCTTTAGCAGATCATTTTCAAGTCAATAAACTCTTTCTCTTAAAAAAAAAAAATCTGCAGTCAAGTGGAAAAGTAGCCCTGCATTTCTGGATAAGTAGGGGATTTCCTTGCTGGCATTGGGGCCTAGTCTTAGAAGGCAAGCCCTCTTTTTCAGCCTTTGAGAAAGTTGCTTCAACACCTCTGAGGTTGTCTTGGGATATTTAAGCTGGAGCATCCTGGGAGTTGCTCCTCTGGAGCTCCAGTTATTTTCTGGTCACCCCTCTTTGGTAACAAGACATGCCCAGTTCTAGTATCAGCCTTTCTAGGGGCTGTAGAGGCCCTAAGTGCAGCCCCTTTCTCTGAATTGTTTGGCTGCCTGTGCCAGCCTCAATGACAGTGTCCACGTAAAAACTTTTATTTGTTCATTTTTCAGGGTTTTTCAGACCACTTTGAGCTTTCTCTTGAGAGGAACTTTTTCATAAACATTTCCAATAAGTTCTCTGAATTCATTCCATCATATTGGCTGGCAGTTGCATGATATAACAGTTGCAGTCAGTTAGAAATTAATATTATTGACTATGATTAAAGGTGATTTATCTACTTTCTTTTTTCAGAAACAAGTGATTCTGGAATATGTGTAAGATGTCTTTCCATTAATTCAGAATTCGAACCTACTGTTGACCTTTACACATGATTGTTTGTCTTGTTGTCTGTAGTGGCTTTTCTCAAGTCACAGAACATTTTTTTGAGTTCACTAATTTTGTCAATTATTGCAACTAGAACTCCCATTTTAAATTCTGTTTGTATTGTTTTGAATACCTGAATAGCTACAGTGAGCAGGCACGTTAAAAAGCTGCTTAGATTTGGCTGTTATACAAATACATAATTTTTCTGTCTTTTTTTTTAAGTCACTGAAAAGTATCACTGAAAGGACAGAACTGTTCTGGCATGCAGCAATATCCTTCATGATGCTTGGAAATTGCATGGTACTTCAAATTGCTTGCATTTCTTGATTATTTGTGCACAAGTATTTCTCTCGTCATGGGATTTCTTCTTGTTTGCAGGAGTCTTGTTTGCTTTGAAAGTTCTGAACAACCATTATAATCCAGGAAGAGTGAGCAGTGTCTTTGGATTGCCCATATCCAGTAAATATGCTTGTTGGGTGGAGCTGGTGGCTATTCATTTAATCTCCCCAGGGTAAGTGTAATATTTCAAAGAAGAGAGAAGAGGTTTGGGCAATCTGGAGTAGTTTGAAATGTCTCATGAAGTGTGAGTAGTGTTAGCTGGTATCCCAGTGCAGTATTGGGGATGCCGTCTGCTTTTTTCCTTAAAACCCTGTATTTTGAGTACATCTCAAGTTAAAAACCTGCAATGCTGTTCCCAGGAGGTGTAATTGAGTATTTGAGGGAAGATAACAAAAGTTGATGGACAAGGAAAAGGGCTATGCCTTTTCAACAAGTCAGTGGAATTATTCCACCATAGTGCCAAGGGCTTCATTAGCTGAGCAGCTTTCCACTGTTTGCTTGTCATTTCTGTCCTAGCCCACTCTGGTTTGGGCACTCCTCTGATTTATGATCAGACTATCATCCAGTATTCTGCCGGTTTTGGCACTGTCACTGTGCTGCAGTGCTGCTGGTCATCTCCCTCAGTTTCCCTGTCTGCTCTGTGCCAGCACAGTTCATCTGCCCCTACCTCTGGGAGAACATGGCCTTGCTCTGCTTTGGCAGCTGATTTTTGTAGTCCTATTTGCAAATGAGTAATTTTCCTTTGTAATATTTTGTACCTGGGAATCACATCGCTGAATATATGCAAAGTACAAGCACAAAACCTATAAACTGTCAAATCACAGTTTATGTACAATTTCCCACTTTTCAGAAAGATTAAAAAAAAGAGCTCAGCAATACTGAGATACTCCTTGTCAGATACTATGATACAGCTGATAGAACATTTCCTAGCACAGAAGGAGAATTCAAATATTGCTTAGGTTAAGCACTGGTTTTATTGCTTTATGCCTGGCTGCTCAATTGACTGCAGTGAAGATTAAAGACAGAAGAGTGCTCTGCCCAAATGCAGTTTTATTTGTGAGCTACATGGCATTGCTACAGGTATAAAACTAAAGCTTTCAGCGAATTAAGAACATTTCTCTGAAAAATGTAACGTGCTGTTTTAGCTGAACATAGGTTTTGTGTGGTGACATGATTAACAATACAGTTTTTAATTAAAGAATAGTGGAAGAGCATTATGTGTGAAGTAAAACCATATACTGTTTGTATTAGAGGAAAAACATGATTTCAGATATTGTGTACTCTTCTTTTTCAGTTGCATTACTGTGTCTTTGAATAGAGAGTGGATAGGAAGTCCAGAAATAATATCAAAGAATATTTTATAATTTCATGGAAGTTTAGATTGCTGCCTCTTCTAAACCTTTACAGTGACCTCTACAGAGGGCAATTTCACAGCACTTAAATGATAATGGGGGCTACACAAGACAAGTAGTGATCTCCAGAAATTCATGTCCTAGAACTCAACATGTTTAATTAGTAACTGCCAACTGCCTTGCAATGAGCCATAGCAATTGTAGCTCTTACATGCTCATCTGTGTGCTCAGGACAGGTCATAATATTTGAAGTCAGTGTTTCACTGGTTCCTTTTGTAGACCAGGTTTCATAATTTAGTTGTAAATAGATCAGAGGTCAGTAGTTGGGGCAGAATTCTGTCCAGTCAAAAAGCCATGAAGCAATTTTGGACCTGCCTTATTAGACTGATGTAGCAGGTTCACCTGAGAATCCATAATCTGTGAAAGATCCAAAATTATAGTGAGCTTTTAAAAATTATAGTTTTGAAAACCTTGATTTGTGTGCTGGGAGAGGATTTAGGATTTTATCACAGATTACTGTTTTCTTTCTCATTAGTGTTTTTGTTTCGGAAAAAATTTTAAGTGCATTCCATATCCTTCTAATCTTCACCTTCCATAAGGAATATTGAGATGTAGGCTTTGCTTAGCAGTCCTTGGGATTATTTGTTGAATGGAAGAACAGACATGTGAAAAGTTACTTTCTGTTTAATCTGTGTCTCTTCCAGAACTGGGCAGATATCTTAAGTCTTAAATGAACCAATATGTTGGTGATTTCTAGAGTAGATGATTTTTGAGTATTTTTAACTTTCTGGGGTCAGACATTTTCCAAGTCAGGCATGCATTTTTCATAAATTTGGAAAATCTGTTGCCTATAGATACTTTATTTTGGTAACTACCTTTTATCCATAAATGTTCACATCAGCATTTATGTTACTCTTTAGAGAGTTGTTGGTTACTGAGGAGAGAGAACTGCACCTCTCCATGGCAGGATACCAGTTTGTGGTTAAGTAGGTGGCAAGAGTGAATTTAAATTTGATCTTTACCTCCCTCTAGTGACATGTACATTTTCCTGTCTCCTTTTACCACTGATGCCTGGAAGTTGTCTTGGCTTGAGTGCTTGTGCCATCATCTGCTTAACTTCTGCAGATCACTTTTTTGAGGGTAAAAATTGTTGCAAACATTACACTTGATACATTAAGCAAGGGTTTCATTTCTACTTTATGAAGGAAAAAAAAAAAGCTCATTTTAGCTCATATTATTTAATTTTTTGACAACCAGTATAAATTAGTTATTTCTACTTACAAGGAGATTTTAAAGTTTAGTGTATTGGCTTCTGTAACTTCATAACAGAGGTGAAAAATTTGCAAGTAGTGTTTATACCTGCTTGAATTCAAAAGATTTTTTCTTAATTTATGTTTAAACACAAAAGAGTTTAACTTTGGACTTGAATGCTGAAATTTGATTTTTGAATTTATAGAGTACCCCATAGTCACGTCAATAACTGGAGCAAATCTCCTTATTTACTCTAAGCATATGTTTCTGGGTTGATTTCTCAAAAGACTCCAGAGCCTTTTCATTCTGTATACAAATGGTAATGATACTTTTAAAAGAAATTGTCAGTATGCATAGAAAAGAATTTGGATCTCAGCATTTCCATTGTTCTTTCAATTTTGAAGGCAGTGTATTACAAAGATTGCAGTGGATCTGCATTCATGCTTCTTTCAGACTAATTGTAGGATTGCATGGATGGTGCAGTAGAAAGTATTGTGTTTGTGCTTTCAGTCAGAATTGCACATGGTTTTGGGAAGATCTACCCAGACATTACAAAGTTACTTTTCTAAAGCTTGAGACCAGTTTACTCCTTTGGTAAGTCTTTAAATGCTTTTATGAAGGAAAAGGGGAAACCATATTCTCTAGTAACTAAAATGATCTCTCCAATTAGTTTTTTCAGGATATTTGTTAAATACTTTTCTGTAAGTGTGTAACTCCCAGTTTGAAGTAGTTCCAAAGAATGAAAACTTGGCATTATATCCTTGCAGGCAGGTAATGTCTCTGTGCTTGGTGTCACTCAGGGACTTTCTCAGGGAAGTCTCAGAGACTTCTCTTTACAACAAATTCTACCCTCTCCCTTTTGTATCCCTACCAAAAAGAGTCTCCATTACTCAAGATTTTTTTTATTTTTTCTAGGACTTCTTTCGCTGGGCATCTGTCAGGGATTCTTGTTGGATTGATGTACACTATGGGACCTCTGAAAAAGATCATGCGAGCCTGTGCAGGTATAGAATTTTGTTGAATTTACAAAATCTGCATATGGAGCACTTTATTTTGAAAACTCAGTAAGTCTTGCATATAGAAATTCAACCCATTCCAGCAAGTTTTTAGACAATGAAAGATATGCTCATTTTATTAAAGTAGATGCAGAACAAAAAATTCAAATTTTTTTTCTTAAGCATGGATAAGAAAAGTTAAGAATAAATGTGACTTTCAGATATTTTTACTTAGAGGAATACCTTTTACTCTTCTTTTAAAGTATTTATTTACTTTAATCTTTCAATGAAAATGTCACTTCAAATCAAATGTGGTGAAGCCATAAACTTATGTCAGAACAAAATGTTTCCATCTTGATTTCTACTGTTGTGTCAATTCTAGTGGAAATCTCTATGGTTTAAAAAAAGGATGGGATGCTTAAGAAATTGTTACTGGATTTCTTGAGCTTTCCAACAATGTGTTACTTATTACAGCTTTTCATACTGCAGTAATAATTATTTTTTAAAAAAGATTATAGCTTTAGACATTTTTAGTCTTAACAATTGTTTTAAATACAGCCCTGCTAACTTTTAAATGAACACTCCCCTAAATGTCAGTGTTTTAACTGGAAGCCTAAGCCCTGACACCACAGCTGTGCTGGGGTTCGTTGGCTAGAATATTTGGCTTTTTATGTCTGTCTACTTGATAGGTTGAGTACTTTATTCATGACTGTTCCATCAAATTGAGCATGGGTACGGTGTTTGTATAGTGGGGAATTATTTGTTCAAATGTGTGTGCCCTCGCTGGGGCTTTGATCACAGTTTGGGGATGGTCTGTAAGTCACGTATATTCAGCAGCTGGAAGGGAGAAGAGGACACCAAAGCATCAGCTTTCCTGCCTTACTGGAGGGAACAGAGGTCAGGTGTCCCGTTAGTTAAAGGTTAACCTTGCATGATTCTGTGCCCTGGGGGAACTACCTGATGACTTAAGAACAGAAAGGCATCAGCTCAGCTGCCAGGGCAGCTTCAGGGTCCCCAGCCCTGGCTGAGTAACCTGCTCTGATCTCCTCAACTAACCCTGCTCAGGTTTGGAGTTGGACTTGGGACCCTCTGAGGTCCCTTCCAGTGAATTTCTCTGGGATTCAGTGGTAACTCCACAATACTGTTAGTGAAACCTGCCCTGGAGACCAGGCTGCTGTGCAGGTTCTGGGATTGACAGCTGCAAGAAGCAGTGTTCATTACTGATTTTTTTACCTCCTGTGTAGCAAAGGAGGAATAATGCAGTGTAGCTCCAGTCCTCAGTTTTCTGTGCATTAAACATTATTACTAATGAATACTCTCAGTAGAGAAATTGTTCATTATGTGATCTGCGGAGAACATTATCGGTAGGTTTGCCTTTTTTCTAGTCAAGCAGCATAATGGATATATTGCTTGAACATGGCACACTACTATAAAATCAGGACCAACATACAAGCTTGCAATAGTAATTGCAATTCTCTCACCAATGCCAAAACAGTCCACAGATACCCATGACTGATTTCCTGCTTGTGTCTTATCATAATCTCAAAGAGAGGGTATTTTAAATTTGGATTTTCTATTCTGTAAAGAAAATATGATTATTCTAACAGTATATGCATTATTCTTTTATTTAGCTGGCATTTCTTTCTTCACTGAGCCTGACAGGCATAGGGACTACTATTCAGGTAAGTCCTCTTGTCCACTTCACTAAAAAATTACTCCAGCTTTAAAAACAGTTTTTGCTAATGATTAGAAAACTTATAGGAGAGCTATGTAAATGGAAACATACATAATCACAAAGTATTCTGCACATGTATACTTGCTAAACTTAAATTACTTCTCTGGGCACGTCTCACCTTTCCTCTTCTGACAAGTGTGTGGACAGATTTTGTACAAGAGGCTTAAGCCTCAAATTAAGGTCATGGCTTCCTAAAATGCTACCTTAGGGAAATATCATTCCTTTTGCACAAGGTGTATCAGTGAGGGAATTGTGTCTACTGAAAGCAGCCCTTTGGACCTTGGTAAATATGCTCTTCTCTGGCAAATTTATCTGCTCCGTTCTAGGGTGGATTTTCCCTTCTAACGAGGATCTTCTTCCTTTGAACATCTATATAAATGAAGTCATTTATGTGCAAAAAGCCCCTCCTCAGCAGACTGAATTTAGGCCATCCATCTTCAGTTTGTAGATGGATGGTTGGAATGCTGGCACACTGAGAAGAGCACATTTGATTCACTTCTGCAGAACACTGAATCACTGCATGTGGAGTGTACAGAAATAATTGGTGGAGTCCTTGTCTGTGAGGGCCAGGAGGGGCTCTGGGTGTTGGATCTGAGCTAAGGGATGCCTATCCTGGCAGCTCTTATCTCCTGCAGTGATTTATGCTCTTTCCTAGGCATCTGCTGGAAGAGCAGGATAAATGCATAGTGATAACTCTCTCAGATACCTGCCAATGTGCAGTGGCTTGTGGCTTAAAGATGTTCTCAGCAGAAAGCTTTATGGGAGAATTTTGTCTTTAATAGCCTGTGGTACATCCTTCTTCCATCAATTTGCCAAAAGCTTTTTGAATTGACATGAACACTTTTAACACCTCCATCATCAGAAAAGCCTCACAGTTTGTTTCCTGGTTTAGAATCTGTCATTTTTTGGTTTGGCTTGAACCTGCTGATTTCATTTGATGCACACTAATTGCTCTTTAGGAAGGCATAAACCTTCATTCTTTATGTACTTCCTTCCTTAGTGATTTTCTAGGCTTCAGTCCTGCACTCACAATGGTCATCTTTTCCCTCCATTTGGAAAGTTGGAGTCTAGTTGCTTATAAGGAAACTATTTCACACGTTTGATCATTTTTACTGTTCTCTGATGTTTCGTCAGGCAGGGGTTTTTATTTTGTGCAGTCTTTTATAATTGAGATGTGCTTACTTTGAGCCAAGTTTATAGCTGCTTTTATTCTCCCTAATGGACTTTGTCTTCCATGATCTATCTCCAATTTTATTATTACGTTAAGTAGTTCCCACAAGCAGGATTCTGGGCCCTTAAGTATTTTTGAAACATCTGTTTTGTAATTCCTAAACAAAAGATCTTAGCCTGCTTTACTCAACAACAGCAACTGGGATTGTTCCAACTTGAAAGTATATTTACCCAGGATTTTCATTACTGTAATTTGCTCTCAAGTCAAAAAACATTTGATCTCAAGGCCAGTAAAGAAATAAAGCAATTACTACTGTGAAGTGAAATGAGATGTGAGCACAGCATGTGCAGCAAGCACAAGTTACCTGTTCCCATGGCTCCAATCCCAGCCCAGGTAAAGGTGCTCACCCAGCCACACTCACAGACAATGAACCTTCTCCAGTAGCCCAGAACAGCAGGGTGCATGGAAACTCAAAAGATTTATATTGGAAAAAATCCTTTAATAGCTAATGAAGGTAAGAATTTGTACTTGACATTTAAACTCTGTGATCTATTACAGCCCCTGTACAAACACCAGCTGCTGGGAGCTTGGGTGGGTGTGTGAGACCACCCTTGTGGAGGAGCAGCAGAGATTCTGAGCAGCCTTTTCTGTTTGCTCTTCCAGCTCTTTTCAAGAAGGGAAAATGGAAAAGATTTCATGTAGCAGATCTGCCATGATGAAGAGGGGAAAAAAAAGCTTTAGTTTGCTGACAACAAGGAAGTCTGGGCTTTTTTTTGCATGATTTAGGCAGTCCCCAGGTGCTGTTACTTTGAGTTCTTTTGGACAAAGGGGAGAGGGAGAGGGTTAACCTGAATTTTCCTGTCTTCCAACTTCCTCTTTAGATAAAACCATTTAATTTTTTCTTTATACTAAATTCATTTGTCTGAAATGAATTTACAACTGCAGTTAAGAAAATGTATATTTGTTATGTTCATTCCCTGTTCATATACTTTGTAATTGTCTTTCATCCTGTTTGCAGAAGTCTTAATGGAAGATTTAACCTTTTGCTTGGTGTATGATACATGGAATAAATTTGGCCATCTGTGAATAAAGAAAACTCACTCTAGTGTCGTAGGCTAATGATGCATATCTAGATTAGTTTTTCACTTTCTGGCTTTGCTGATTTATTACTGTGTGCCTTTAAATACCAATTAAAATAGAAAAATAGATGAAGTTATGATCAGAAGAGATTTTATGAAACAGCACAAGGAAACAGCTTTAAGAGAAAAAAGGGTTGAAGTGTAATTTTAACACATTTAGTATATAGTAGGTGAATTAGGTTTTCTCTAAGTGCAGTTCATGAATAAAGTATTAGGACATTTATTTTGATTAATAGGAACACCTTGAACATGTCAATGTTACCAAACTGGCTTGGTTTTAAAATAAAAGATTACAGCTTTCTGAGCACTTACAACTTGCTGGCACTGTGAAACATAAAACATAGAAAAAAACTACAGCAGTAGAACAAACCTAAAATACAACATCCTTTTGCTTTCATCAGATAATTGCATGCTTTTAGTACAGGATTTTTACTCTTATGCATGTAGTTTTGAAGCCTCCAGAAAATAAATTTATAGCTGAGAAAATACTCATTCAGATTAACATAAAGCAGAAGAGAATGAAGATTGCATCCAAAGTGTACAGACATAGCAGCTAAATGCTCTCCCTCAGTCAGATATCACTGCAGGTGTAGGAAAAATCTTCCAGTGTCAGTTGTGTTCCAAGACAAGAAAGATTTGGAAGCAGACAGAATGTGTGTGTATAATGTGTATGTGTGTACATACATCTGTGCACACCTACTTGTGTCTGTAAAATCAATGCAGGGATACTTGCAAATACAGAGGAATGTATGTAATTCTATGTAGAATTTTCTGCAGCAACTCTGTTTATTTTTTCCTGCTTTTCCTGTATAACTTTCAAGACAGGGTATTGCTGGTTTTACTTGTCTAAATGCTCTAGAGCTTGGGATACTTTTCCTTAGCAAAATCATTTTCAGAAAGAAATTACTGTTTTGTCCTTGCTTTGTCATCTGCATTTGTTATTAACCACAGAAACTTCACAAGTTTCATCTGGAATTGATCGAACCCATGAGAGAACACAAGACTATCATTGATTCTAATAATCTGAAGAAAAAGAAAGTGGCCTGCTGTACCTGTTTCATACAAAACTATTTCCACTTAACTCATTCTGAAAAACCTTTGTATAATTTTCTCTCAGTTGGAAGAAGCTGGCAACCTCTCTGTACTTTGGTTCTTCAAAATCCCTTGTTCAGCTGTCTGGAAATGGACACATCACAAAAGCTTTGTATTTTGAAAATGCAGAAATGGAATAGAAAAACAAGACTTTTCTCCATAGTTTTCCTCAGTTGAAAAGTGTGTCTTTTTTCCATCATTTTTCTCAGCTTAGGTTTTCTGTGCTCGGGCAAGATCAGATTGTGTTGTTAACAGGAAGAGAGTCTTGCTCAATTCTGTAGCCAAGTACTATTTTTCCTTTTGAATCCCATGTGTTTGGGTGGATGATGGGCTGTGCTTGGTTTGGGCCAGAGGGTTGTGGGCAGTGCAGCAGCAGTGAGGGGGACACTGCTGGGGTCTCTGCTGTGCTGGCTTTTTGCAGGGCAGGTGGAGCTATGCCAGAGCACAACATGAGCTGTGTACAGCACTGCAGGAATTTGCAGGAATCTTGCAAATCTCGAGATCCAATGACTGGAATTCATGACAAGATTGTTTTATGGGCCCTGGGGGAAAGGGGAAGAGAGGTGGGGAGAAAAAGCCTGAGCAGTACCTGGTTTGTGGTCTAGTGATAGCAGTAGGGTGTCCAAATACTGACAACTAAGTGTTGAAAGGAGATGATGGAAACTGTCAATGTAGTCAAACTGTGAAACTGTTCAACTGTTTCTGTGTGAAACTTCTTAATAATAGCAATTCTATTACACTTACTTTTGACATTTATAAAAAATTGAGATGTTTGGTCCATCTTTTTTCTGTTTTTTTGTTGTTTTTCTTTTTTTTTTTTTTTTCTCTTGTTACCATGCTGTGGCTTTGTAAATTAGAAGCTAATTCATGGCATATATTGAATAAGTAATTGAACCCCAGTAATTTTTTTTTTCCCAAATTTAAAAAAAATTGTGGAAGAAAGATAGCAAGATAATACCTGATTTCACACTTGCTGAGTAGCAGCAATTTATTTTATTTTTTGCTTCATTTTACAGGGTATTATGGCTATTATCCAGATTATCAATACAGACCTCCAAGGAGCTACTTTGATTATACAGGTGGGCTCACTGAAGAAGAACAGCTTGAAAGGGCAGTGCTAAACAGTCTTAATGAAAGAGGTAGGAATTTTATTGCATTTTTATCATTTAAGTTATGATTCATACTGAAAGAGACTCAGGAGGGAAAACAAGATGTATTCCTCGTGACGTATTTTTGGACATATCCTGTAATTTTGGGAAGGAATGGATATAAAATGATTTTTATTGTAAGGGATATTTTCTATTTTACTGTCTTTTTAAGATCATATTTTGCATAATTTTTAGCATTGAGAAAGAAATCCTTGAGAGCTTAATATTCAGGATATTGAGATGTTACTTGAAAGAATGACCCATTTTTGTGGCGTTTTTTGAAACTGTCAAGAAAACAGAATATGAATAACAGTGATAAGATTATAATATAAACAAGTAGACAGTGTGCACTTTAAAAGCTTACACATATTACTGTGAAACTTTCATTTGTAGCCTTGAATAGTCTCCAGCACTCCAGGTAAATGTATTTTTTTGTCAGCTTATGTTTTTGAACAAGGATAAGTTTTGTGCTATAAGAGGGAATATATTTTTGGAGAATGTCCTTTGATGAAACACAGGAATGAATTTCAATAGTACCTCACTTGTAGATTGCTGTGGCAAACCAAGTTTCACTTTAAACTTCCCTGCCAAAAGCAGTGTATCTTAACACTCTGGTAGTGCCTGGTTTCAGTGTTGCTTACGCTTTTTAAGCCTCACAGGCAAGTGAAGCAGGAAAAGGTATCATCATATATTGTTTCCAGTATAATTTGGTGTGATCAAATATATAGAGATCTTCTTTATTTCGCACCTCTTCCTCCTCCCTGCTGGAACACTTCAGTTTGGACAAGAGAGCTCTAAGATTTGAGCTCTTACAAAACTTCCTTAAACACACTGTGTAAAGGTTCAGTTTGCCTCTAGGCAGATGTCTTATTTCACAAAGAACATAATACAGAGCATGTCACTGATCACACCTGTTTTAAGAACACAAAGGATGAGATGAAATTTGTGCTAATGGGCAATTAGGATATTCTTCCCTGTCAGTCGGTTTGAAAAATAATTAGCTTGAATGAGCACTACCCTTTGGACACGATACATTTTCCCTAAAGCATGAACATTCAGAGAGTCTTGCAATTACATGGATGATGAAACAGGTGCTTAACATGACAAAAAATTATATAAAATAATTTGAAATAGCTTGTAATGGCAGGTGCCACAATCAATTTAGGGCTCTCTTATTAATTTTTTTTCCCCAACCATGACACTTAAACCATCACAACTGCTGTGTGACTTGGACATCAGAGTATTCCAGTAATTTCAATTGATTAATAATATTTTTTCATCCTTATTTGGACAAGCACATTTATTATGGCTTCTAGGCCACAACATGTACCATTATGAATATAGAATGTTGATCCATTCCTATAAATTGCTGTGATAGTATCCTGCTAAGCAAATAAAACAATTAATAACATAATACAAATTTCCTGGTATCAGCTATTGTCCACAACTGAAAACTGATTTTTATTTAGACATGCATTAAATTTAAGCTCAGTAGATACTGTTCTCTAAACTCATACATGGGTTATCTAAAACCACCCTAAAGATACAGCATTTCTGTTTGTTCCACATTCAGGCATTCCTGAACTGCAGATCTGTTTTTATGCCATATCCTGAAAATTTCTATGATAATAGTAATTAGAGTCTAGTGCAAGAAAAGAAATTACTAGTCATGTTTGGGATCTATGGAGGCATCAATTTTTAAGACTACCAAACTGTTTTAGTCACTTAGGTCTCATTGCTGAAAGGAACTGCTATGTACATTTTTTCCATTCTCAGTTGTAGTTATATTGTTGCCTCAAACAAGAAACCATTTAAGCAACATTAATTTGCTTTCTCTCCAGAGCTTTTTGGTTTATTTTGGTCTGGTTTTTTTAATTGTTATTCTCTTAATTTTATATTGGTTTCTTCCTTTACTTAAGAAAATAATTTTGGGTTTAAAGAAGTCACAGCCTTTGATATTTAAACTCCTTTTACTATGAAGTTCAAATATATGGCTGACATTTTTGTTTAATACTGGTATTACCTTGATGTAGCCACCCTTAATGTAACCCCAGTATAACCAGGTCTCTGATCTATTGTGTGCTTGCTGTTCTGCTCAGAAGAAATATCTTGATTAGTGTGGAATGTGTGTTTGGATTTCTGTTGTGGTGGCTGTTGGGATTTTTTGTGAGTTGAACTCCTAATTCAATGTCAATAATGCTAAGAATCCTTTGCAAGCTGGTGTTTCTCCACAAAAGACTAAGCTTTTTAAATATAGAGGTGATTATAGTTTGTGATTTTAGAGAAATACCTATAATTATTACCAACTTCTTGGAACCAAACACACCTCTTGGAAAACCCATTGAGCAGACCTCATGTTCTAAATATCTTCCTAAAACTTCAGCTGTGCTCTATGATGTGATCACCAGCACTTTCTTAAGGAAATTTCTGGGAAAATAAATCAGTGAATTTTTATCATTTCCATACAGTTTTGGTACCAAGATGAGAAGCAGACCACTTGCAACAAGAAGCGTAGTCAGAATTATTTTAGAAATATTTAATCAATTCTCTTCCATCTTCATAAATACAGTGGTAGATGTAGGATTAGAGGTTTGCTGAAAATGAGAACCAAGAAAACTCCCAATTCTCTTTACAGCAGTGATCAGAGTTCACTGAAAGAGTTAAATGAGCCGTTGAGTATTTCCCCATGGGTTTCTCTTTCAAACCACTACCACGACCAGTTAGCATCTCTGAAGTACTGTGGGGTAAAGCCCAGTTCTGCAAAGCAGGGATTTTTGGAAATACTGCCTAAAGGGTTGGCTTCCTTTGCTCTTTAGGCAACAAGTTGACAGTGACACGGATTCTTGCTATGAGATAAGAATTTATTCAGATTTTCATGCTGAAATATATACAGAATGCTGAGTATTTGTCTGGAAGTTCCTAAATCTGCAAATACCCCTTGCAGGTAGTGCCAGTTCTTTTGGATGGTTTCCTTCTTGCAATTGTTTCAACTGCTGAAGACAAAATAGGAATAAAACTAAAAGTAAAGCTAATAGGAGTAAAGCTAAAAGTAGTTAAATCTTGGATGTAGCTAGAGATGGCTTGCATACATACACACATTACAGCTGTTTTGAAAGCATGGTTTGCATATGCAGGTAGAGACCTCTTGGTGTTTTGATCCAAGACCCAGTGATACAAATGGGAGTCTTTTTCTCTGACTTCAGTGGTCCCTGGAAATGTTTTGGGTTTTTTTTTTGGGAGGGGGGTTTGTTTTCGTTATGTTTTGTTTTGTTGTTGTTTTTCTCTCAGTGACTTGAATTTGTTCATAAAGGAGCAGAAGTTGTTCTTTCCCAGTGGGTTTGGCAGGGTCACCTTGCTGGAGAACAGCACTTCTGCTTCCCAGCTGTGGGCATCAGCAGCAGGAGCTGTGTGTGGGCTGCACAAAAGCATCCCTTACCCTTGGAGAAAGTGGGGGCTGCTGGGGAGTGGCTCCAGTGTGCATTGGTATCTCCATGCACCCATCTGGGTTTCTCAGGCTTGGCACTGGGCAAGGGACATTGTTCAGAGCTCCTTTGTTGCTGTGGCTCTTTGTTACACAAGCAGAAATGCAGTAACGGGAAAGCAAAGTGGGGTTTTATATTGTAAGATTCTTGCAAATGTTGACAGACTTAGTCTGGGAATGTTTTTACTCGTAAACTAAGGTCAGTGAATATTCCTAATCTTAGATTTACCCATAATATACTATTTTAACTTTGGTTTATTGTTGAATTAATTCTATAGATTATGTATATAGTTTACATTTTTTTCATTAGGACCATTTTCAAAATTATGATCTAAGCTTTTTTTGTGTGTGTGACTGAATAAATCAGTAATTTTCTAAAGAAAAGCATGCCTTGCTATTTGCAGCTCAACAAAATACTTCTACATGATGATAAATATACAGCCCACCTGAAATTCTTCTTCTAACAAAGCTATTCATAGCTTTCTTACTCTCAGGAGAGACTTAGCTGAGGCACTGCTTGAGTATCATGTAGGGTTTTTAGAGTTGGTTAGTAAATTCCTTTCAATACTTGGGAAAGAAAGACATAATTAATTTAATGTATCAACCATTTTCAGTTAGTAATTAGTTTAGCCTTGTTTTAGGTGAATTAATATCTGGAGAATTATTAAATGGTTGGGAAATGCAGTGAGATGGTTGTGCTATCTCTCCTGTAGCATTTTCAGTATCCAGCTAAATGGTAGCTGGAGGTAGCAGTAAAACTAATCTCCTTAATTCTTTGCAGAAGAGCATCAAGTCCAGCAGTGGTCTCTATCCTCTTACTTCTGCTTTGTAGCATTGGTTATTTGTAGCAAATGGATGATCTGAGTGTGCAGTAAAATTGTGGCTTACGAGCAGATGATTGATGGTTTCTAAAAATGTTTGCAGCTTTTAACAATTTGTTACTTTAAAAAGAGTTTATTTTGGTGATACTGATACAGGAAAGATGAGATTTTGAGGCATGATTAAAATAAATATAAAAATCCTCAAGTATGAAGGGATTAAAGATTAAGTTTTTAGCCATCTCCTCTCCTAACCAGGACACATTATCAGACTTTTGGGAGGGAATGGTTTTGTGTATTTCTCAATTTTACCATCTCCTTTTAAAAACAAGAGAGAGACAGATTCAAGATTTTTCTGGCTTGCCCTTGTAACAATCCA
The DNA here is from genome assembly GCF_009819655.1 of Sylvia atricapilla. Classification (NCBI taxonomy): domain Eukaryota; kingdom Metazoa; phylum Chordata; class Aves; order Passeriformes; family Sylviidae; genus Sylvia; species Sylvia atricapilla. The sequence continues at coordinate 22,505,121 of NC_089149.1, forward strand.
GCTGTGTCTGGATTCGTTGTATATTACTTGCCTTCTAAATTCATTACCCTCAGCTACTTTCCTGCTAATTTGATTTTTCATTTGTCAGCTGCTCCAAAGCATAACACAGAAATAGTAGTTACTTCCATTTCTCTTCTTCACCAGTTTATGTTCAAGTCTGTAGATGAGACATGTTTGCATCAGCACCAGGAAGAATAGTTTGCTTCATAGTATGACAAAATTCTTTTCATACATTGACAGAAGCTCAAAGGGCTTTGTTAGAAACAACAGCAAAGGCTAATAAATGTGGTCTACTTGGAGCTGGGTAGGAAAAAATAGGAGAGTGATAAGTACTAAAAGCCAAAGCTCTCCAACTGTATAGCATGTCTGCATTTTGCAGAGGGAAGAAGAGGAAAGAACAAAAGCAGTTTTGCCATTTTATATTTTTTATTCAGTTGTAGTTTCTGTCTGACTTCTAGTGAAACACAAAACAGTGAAAAGGTTGCTGTGTTTTGTGTGTGTCAGCTTTTTCTGGAAGCTTCCTAGTCCTTCTAAAGTATGAAAGGAAAAAAAATGCCTGCACTGCCTTTCCTTAGGATTCTCTGTATAACTCAGTAAATCATTAGAGAGTTTGATAAAACCTAAAGACCTGACTAATCATTGGCTGGAAGAGACAAAATTAGTAAAGCAACACTGGGCTTTTGACTCTGGCTTCTTGCTGCCCTCCAGTTTGCTGTTTCTAACTCCAAATGCTTCAAAAATACCTTGTAATGAGCTGTCCAGGGAGGTCAGGGAGTCAGCATCCCTGGAGGTGCTTAAGAAAAGGCTGGATGTGGCACTCAGGGCCAGGGCCTGCCTGACAAGGTGGTGTTGGGTCATAGGTTGGACTTCATGGTCTCAAAGGACTTTTCCAACCTTGTCAGTTCTGTGGAAAACAGAAATGTTTGGATGTTTATAAACTAAAAGAACTCTTATTTCCTCAAATAGAACGCTTTAAACATTGGTATTTTTGCATTTAAAAGCAAAACAAGTCAGGTGTTCAATGTAGCACACTATGTGCTCTATAGCACACCCAAGTGCTGGTTAGTAAACTTTATTTATATTCTGTTATAACGTAGTTAGTAGGGTTATGCTATTTATGGAAGAGATGGTTTTCATTTATACTAGTTTTATAGAAACTAAGCAAGTATTAGAAGTTGTTAGGACGTTTTTTCAAATATCCAGGCCAGAGCTCTCTGTTTTGGTTAGCTGTATGGTCCTTGCTGGGTTCAAAAGAGATTACTGCTGTCTGTGATAATCTTCTACAGCAAAGCCTCTCCAAAGTAAGAGTTTTTTAGAAATGGGAAGTGTCTGTTCTTTGTATGGGTATTTAAGTGTTTGTATAGTTTGGTTTCTGTATGGATAGCACATTCAGTAGTGCCAGGACAGATGGTGATACTGAAAATGGTAAGCTGTTAAACTGAGATGTTCTAGATTCTTCTTTAACACAACTAAAACTGGCACAAAAAAGAAATGCAGGCATACTGCTTTGTGATACCTCTGCTATTCATTTGCTACACTCCTCTCATCAGACCTAATTGCATATTTCTGCTAGTGAGACTTTCACTGTTTGGTAGCTTGATATAATCCTCCTGAATCTTACAGAAACTGTCTTGCAAATCCTATTATCTAACCAAAAAATAAGGTCACAACTTCAGAGAAGAGGAAAAATCAAGTGAGAGAATGTTTGATGTAACACATCTGTGGCATTGCATTAATACAGGTTTAGTTACATGTGTTGCAATTACAGTGATTTTTCTTGTTTTGGTCCAAAGTGTTTTAATTGTGACCTTTAGTAACAAAAGAAACTCCTACACAGAGTGACAGGATGAGGGTCTCAGTGTTCTCTATTCACAGAACATGGTTCTAGTTCACAATAAAGTTATAAACTATGCCATGAAAGAATTAATGTTTTGTTCTAAGTTTGTTGTGCTATATCCTTCAGTTTTGTCTATCATGCAGTGTTGTTGCAGTTTTCCATATCTTTAAATGCAGTCCTAGATTCCATTATTCTTTGTTTTTGCTGATGTGTTGAAAAGCCTGTGTTTGTTTCTTGCACAGACGTCAGGTGGTGTTTCAGTAGTAGCAGTGGCTTAATTACCATTTCTGAACACTGGCTTATAAATATTTTGATAAGCTAAAGGTGTTATTTCATTAATCTTTCTGCTGTAATTAAAAGAAAAAAGGTGTCAGGGAACTATTTTAGGTAACAGAATAATTTAAATATCTACACACAGATACAAATATAGGTATTTAAAACATCCAGGCTTTGCTGTTCATTATATTGTTTGATGTAAAATAAGATCTTTTCTTCAACCTAAAGCTTTTCAAAGTATATTGTCTAGCCTTTTATTTTTGGGTTAATGTATAAAAGAGCATTTTTCATCTTTTTTTATAACCTCATTTTATTACTAGTGATTATTAAAGCACATGTATATTTGAAGTGTTGAGCATATTTTATGGGGACTGTGCAAAGACTTGTCTTAACTGTGTAAGTGGTATCTGTTTTCTTAAATAAAAATTAAGATGCTATAAATGGGATGCTATAAATAAAAATAAATGTTTTTATAAGAAACTTTGATATTTAGTTGACAATTTCACTACTGAAAAGAATTTTTTTAAAAAAAATGCAAGTAGTTTAATTATGATGATTTAAAAATCAATTATTAAACTACAGCATTATGATGCAGTTTTGACCCTACGTGGAGCAACTTAAGAAATGCTGAATCACTTGTCCTTGACACTGCAGTTGTGCTCAGAAGGCAGAGTGTGATTTTTGGTTCCCAGAGCCTCTCAGCTGAGCTGGTGTGTGTCATCAAGCCTTGTGTTGTTTCTTTGCTGGGTGACTGGATGGGAATTGTGGAGAGCTGCTGGAATTGCCTGTCCTGGCTCCTCTCATGGTGCCAGGGCCCAGACCTGTGGGGCTGGCTGGGCTCTTGCTGCTCAGATTATTTTGCTTTCAGTCTGTGTGCTTGGGCTGCCACTTGTCCTTCCCTTGTGAGGCTGCTGCCAGCTGGGGGTGGGAGCTGTGTGTGCATCAGCTGTGGGTCTGCACATGTTGGACTCGGTACTGAAAGCAAACACAAAAGCTGCTTTTGCCAGAAGCAACTTATGAGGACACTGAAATAGTTTAGCGTTCTAGAGTTTACTGTGTAAAGTAGGGATCGTGAAAAATGTGAATACTTGTTAATACTTGTTATTCTTAACTTGTTAGATGTTCTTTTGGTTGTGGCTTGTTGTTTGGTCTGGTTTTGTTGTTGGGTTGGGGTGTTTTTTTGGGTGGTGGTAGCTTTATTGTTTGGGGGGATTTTCTGGTTTTGGTTTTTCTTTTTATTTGACTGTCTTTAAGAGCAGTTTCTGGAAGTTGTAATTGCCCTGAAACCATCAGAATTGAACACATTCAATTCCCTGTCTCCTTTGTGTTGTGATGCTTTGGCTTACAGGATATATGTGCATTTTTCTCCTATTAGAGACCAAAATAACAGTTGTCTTTCATTGTGTCTTGTAGAGTTTCGTGGAGGAACACATGAGCAGAGACCTTACGGGTTTTGGTTCCCTCCTGAGAATGCAGAAGAGGACATGAGAAGGCGAAGGCTTCGTAGGTTTGATAGATGATGAAGTTGGCAGGTGTTGATGGAAATTGTAAAGTGCTATTCAGACTTACCAAAATATCTACAGATATACTTGTAATCTGTAATTTACAGAATAGTTTATAATCTTATTTCCATTACTTTTACTGCTTGTTGCAAAACTGCATAGGGTTTTGCAAGTTCAGACTCAAAGTTATAACTTGAATAAGAAATGTGAGATAAGAATCAAAATGTCATCTTTGGCTCTCTCCATCTTAATGCACCTTAAATGGAAGAAGACTGATGGTTTTACCAAACTGTCTTTTTTTCCATAAATTATTGTGTATAGCTTTAAGAACTCCTTGGCTTCTTGAGTGCTGATGTTCTCAGACAACAGATTTTCTTCATCCATTGCAGCTGAAACGTTACATTTTCTGTGTAACTTTAAAACTATGCAGTTTTCCCTTACAAACCTTTCTCAGTTATCTGTGATGACCAGCTCAGTTTTTGGGATTGCCTTGTGAAATGACACTTGGTTTGATGACACTGGCTGGGCCATGTCAGTCTAGGCTTAAAAGCTTGTGAGCAGACAAATAGCTGCAGCTGTCCTTCCCCTGCTGTCCTTACCAAGGAATTATTTAACAGAAACTTCAGTGTTGCAGTCTTCCTCACACCATGTTATCTAGAGCTGGGATGTGATAAAACTGAGTTGTAACTACTTACGTTTTCCTAAACCCTTTCTTAATATTTATGTTTTAAATCAAAAAATGCTGCCCTTTAGAGAGTTGAAATAATTTGTCAGGAGTTTTGTGTAAAGGTATGTGGCTATGCCATACAAAGCATGTATTTATTTAGTAATATACTTTTGTAAAGCATCTATTTCTTTGAGATAGGCTTGGGAATTTTATTTTGTATATGCTGTTGGTGCAGTTTTAAAAAATCCACTATTTCTGAATATTAATCGTGTTTGAAGACCAATATCAGACCTGAGAGTTTGTAGACTTGTGGAGATCATGCCTAAACATAGGCTACCATAAATTCTTCATTTTTGAGGATTTCCTTACCCAACTAGAGGAGCTGGCAGGGGACCTGAGACCTCAGTTGTCCCTCTGGGCATGCCATCCACACTGGGCTGTCCTGCCTGTGGCACTGCTGCTTGTTCATGTCAACTGGTGGACCTCAGGGGGTTTGCTTCCAGTATCACCCTGAAAAAAATAACTCCTTGTTCCAGACATTTTGTCCTCAGAATGAAAGAATTTGGGGATGATCCTCTAAAACTATTGCAGAGAGGTGTGATTGCACAAGAATTACCTGGCTATTGACTTTTGACACCTGTTGGAATCTCCTCATCAGCACTGATGCAGTAGAGGATTAGGATAAGCAATTTAAGAGTTTCACCAACCTGTGCTTTATGAAGTTTACTTTTCTATGAGGTTATTTTTTGAATGTAAAAAACAGTGCTGTATATTTCATACAGAAAAATATCCTGAAAGGAATTTTTTTTTTTTTTACTGTGTTCTTTAAACAAATACTACCTACCCTTTCTGTTTGTAGCTAATGTATATAGGGGAAGCTCTTGTTTGCTGGGCAAAGCACAATATCAGGATGCAGACTTCAGGCTCGGGGGTTTGGGACACAACAGGCACAACTGCAGTGGGACTCCAGATACAGACAATGCTGATTTCTGGTGTGTTCTTGGGCTTGGTTGTCTTTGTATGTATGAAATAGCCATAGAATAAAACAGCAGACACTTTTACACAAGGCCAACTTTTTTATGTTCACTGGCAGTAAGTCTCAAAAACCTGCACATTTTTCTCAGCAGTTAATAATTGGATGTAAATGGGAAGGATGTAGCATTGGTTCCTCAGAAATCCTTTATTGCTCTGGTCAAAAGTTGTAGTGTAACATACTGTGTGTGTTAAGTTCTGATATTTTACTTATTTAAAAGCACAGGATGTGCTGCTAGTCAGGTAAAAAAAGATACTTAAGGAAAATCAAAAACCTGATTGCAATTCTGTAAGCACTTGGTTTTGTAAAGTGAGCTTAGACATACCTGCTGTTAAATATTCACAAAACTTGTCACTTCTTTTTACTTTTTTTGTATACAGAATTGAAATAAATATTTTTTTAACATTTAAAGCTGTTTGGTTTTAATTGTAGTAATTAATAAGGTGTATATTTTAAGCAACAGAGCTGTTGCCATGTTGTTAGAAATGACAACTTGTGATATCAAGGGGCTAGATTAATAGTACTGGGACTAACTTTGTTTCTTTTTTATTTAGGGGAAGTTTTGGAGTAGATTGTTGCAAACTTCTGCTACTTTCAGTATTTGGAAGGTTTATTAACACCTGCTCATTGAGTTGGACTGGATGGGCTCTGAATGCAGCATTTTTGCCATTGAAGCCCCCATCAATTTAGGGCTCAGAGCCCTGCTGAGGGCAGATGTGGCAGATGAGTCTCCAGTGTGCTCTGCTGCACTTGGTGTCTTCAGGGACAAAAATTAAGGGCAGTTACCCAGGTAGGTGTTGGACCTTGCTTATTCTTGGTCCTGGTCACTGCTTGACTGCCTCAAGTAAGGGCTCTTGAAGCAAATGTAGCTTTTTATAAAATATTTCACCATCTGCAGTTTGATTCCTTTGTTGTAAGAGCTGTGATTTCTTGTGAGTTTTTTGTACTTCCTCTAAACTCTGTGATCAGGTACCATGTAAGAAATTCCACTCCCTAATTAATCCTAATCAGCAGACTTGTTAATGGGCACATTCTTGAAATTTAATGGTTGAACAACCTAACATATTACTGTTAATAAATAAGGGTTCCTCACAGCCCAAGAATAAACACAGTTCTTTCATCACATCTTAGCTTTTAAAATTTTTCCCCCTCTTCCATCTTATCTTTAAGCACAGGCAAATTCTGTGGTTTTGTGTCAGTATGCTGTTTTCCCTGGCAGCACCACTTTTCCTAAAGGGAAAAAAATGCCCCTTAAAATAACAAGAAAACAGACATATAGGGTGTAGTAGGAGATAGTGAAGGAACTGGCCACTTTAGGCCAGTAGTTTTGCCTTTTTTATCCTTCTCTCTCTCTCTCTTTTTTTTTTTTTTTTTTTTTTTTTTTGGTCTGCAGGACTAAAGTAACTTGCTCTGGCCACCCCTCGCTCTGTTTAATAATGATACTCCTATGTGCCAAGTGTATATATGCTGTTATGTAATAACAGAGAACTTCTGAACCTTTGAAGCTGCTGCTTCTCTCCAGAGCTGCTGTCCTGAGGTGTGAGTGTGGAGATGGCCCAGCATGGCAGAGTGACAGCAGGCATGGGCTGCTTGGGAAGGAGTTGGGGTCCAGCTGCCCTCCCTGCTGTTGGGAGGGGATGGCAATGGGGGTTGCTCTCATTTTCCCCTCTGATTCCACGGCTGGGGAATTGTGCCCATTTTGGTTCAGCACTGGGGGACTGAGTGTGGATTGTGCTTCCACACAACAGCTGGCGAGCAGATCCTGGTGTTTGTGCTGTGGCTTCTGGAGTGTGCAGACATGAAGGACAGAATCATTGCATGGGTTTATTATAAGCTTCTCATTGTTCCCTATATTAAAAAAAATTGGTTATTTCTTACTTGTTACCAGATTTCAGAAGGCAAGAAAATATTAACACTTCTGAGCTTTCAGTTGTAGGAACTGTTTCTGAAAGAGTGTCAAGCTTTCTAAAAAGTCTTAAAATAAATTCTGATATCCATTTACTCTTTCAGGAGCTGAGAAAACTGGAGAAGGACAGACAGTTTTTCACAGAAATCAGTTGGGTTAGTGAAAGAGCAGATCAAGGATATGTATGACAACATTCTCCTGCTGCATGAGAACAGCAGTAACTCAGCTCTCTAGTGTTTACCAGCAGAAATTGGCCTAATTTGCAGCAAAAGGAGTGCAAGCAAAAAGATTTCTAAACATGTAGATAGTAAACTTTGTTAATAAACTAGAGTGTTCCAGAATTTCCTTCTTCTGTCTCTTTAAAGCAAGTTAAACAAGTGGAATTTCAAGTCCCACAAAGCTCAAGCCTGTCTTCTTTTGTGAAGCCGTGGGGCAGTGTGTGGTGAAGCACAAGGTGAGCTGTGCTGTGGAGGTGTGTGTGCTGCCTTACATGGAGGAACTGTGCTTGTTGGACAGGTTCACTCAGAATGATAAATAATGGAGTTGTTTTTACTTTGCACTTATAAAATGTCACCTCTAATTGAACTTCCAGTACCTTCTGGAACATCTGGATGAAGTGACTAGGAAAGGGGAAAGCTGTTAAATATGAATATGGAGCAGCATCTGTTGGAGTGCTGATGAGGATTTTTTTTCTCCACCTGGTTAGTTCTCCAGATGGTTCAGGTGGGCTGAATTTCAGCAGCTGTTTTTGTTGTTTGGTCAGTTTGAAATGCCGATTTCTGAAATCAGATCCAGTCATGAAATAGATCTGCAGTTTGATGAAGCAATTGCTTCACCTGCTGGAAAGTTCTTACCAGAGCTGACAATTTTTTTTTGTTGTTTTGCTGACTGATGGGCTCTGTCCTTGCCTGACTGCTGCTTCCCACAGCTGGCTTTGGAGAGATCCTTTTTCTTGCAAACAACTGTTGCCCATTAGAGCTCCTCCCCATGGCCTTGGATGGTTGTTTTCTGTCTTGCTCAGCCAATTCTAACACAAGTCAAGCCTTAGAAGTCCTCATCTGTGCAGCATTTGTCTGTGGATGGCCACTGAGTGCAGTTACAAGTTACTTAAGGATTGCTTCTAAGCCCTGGAAGGGCCGGGAGTCAGTCTGGGCCGTCAGTCTGAAGTGGCCATGTGGGATAACAGAAACAGACTCCCAGATGGCTCTGGTTTATGCCCTGAATCTGGATGATGGTACAAGTCAGAGCATTGCTGAAGGCTGCTGGTGTGGCCCCACACACTGTGCTGGAGCCCTGGCACGGTCCCTGCAGGCTGGTCCTGTGTGCCCACAGCAGGTGTGTGCAGAGCACATTCAGAGTGTGCTTTAAAGCTTTAGGGGGATCCTTCTCAAACAACAGAGCTGCCTGTGTTAATGGATAAAAGGTTTGCTTAATCTGGCTTAAATACAGGAATTCTGTAGGAATTCTGGGTTTGACTGTTTTGCTACTACTTTTGTTTTCCTCTGGTACTCATGAACCGGCCAAAGTAGGAACAAGGTTTTTGTGGTTAGGAGTTTACTCTGGAAGAATCCCTGGACCAGTTTTGCTTAAACTTGTTGCACATAATAATGTGATTCTGGGAATGAGCCATGCCAGTGCAGGTACTCCCACAAAAGGGCTGGAGCCCACGGAGGAGCAATGTCAGAGCACAGGAGGAGAGCGAGGAGGAAGGTGTGATGGGTTTTCCCCCAGTCTCCAAAGCCCCGGCTGTCAGGGGAAGGAGGGAGCAAACCTGGGACAGAACCAATCCTGAGGAGTTAACCACCAACAGGGAGGTCAGGGACAAACCATTAGGAAAAAAGCAGCGCAACAAAGGTGCAGCACAGAGAAGCCACTTAGTACCTGGAACAACACCCACCCCAAGAAGCTTCTGGCTGCCCCTGCCTCACTGAAGGGACTGACTGGCACTTGCTGTGGTGACAAGACAGCAGAGCAGGGCCTCAAGTGAGTTCACCATGAGAAACTTTAAGGTTTATCAAGTTTTTCCCCAAAATAATAAATTGAATTCCCTGAGCTGCATCTGTTTAGCCCCCAGCAGTACTTGGTAAGTGATTTCCCAGAATATAGATATATTCTGACCAGTGAGTTTTCTTGCTCTTTCTCCTGTTTTCTCTCCTGTCCTGCTGGGGGGGTGAAGCAGCTGGGCAGATGTGTGGCTGCCAGCCAGGGCCAGCTCCCCTGACAGCTCACAGTAACAAGCAGGGCCTGGCCATGGCCCCTGCACTGCTGCTGTAGGAGGCTGTAGCACCCCCCAGGCCCAGCCAAGCACCCACTCTGTCTGGAGCTGAAGCAGCTTTGTTGTCCTCTTATTCTGACAGCTGTTCATGCATGTGGATTGTGGACTCCAAATCCAGAAGCTTTGTTGTACACAGGTGAATTTGAAGTACTCTTTAAAAATCCCGGTTTTTCAGCATAGCACCGTTATGGTAAAATATAATAGAAGTGATACCAGCTTTAAGTTTTGCTTTAGTCTCTCCCTTTTGGCATACTCTCTATGCACCGAAAGATGACATTCAAGAGATGTTTTCAGTATTGGGCTTGTGCATCTGCTTCCTTGTAATGAAAAACATCAAATGAAGCAAAAATGGCCACATTTCTTGTAAGCAAATCAGGTTTCAGGCCATGCAGTGTTTTTCTTCCACTTGTTTTCCTCTAGAAATTCTGAGGGACAAGAATCTGCCACCTACCCTGAGGATTTGCCTTGAGTTTGAACCAGGACCTTCCCTGTGTCCTGGCCATGGTTTGCCAGGGTGATGAGCAAGCATATCTCATTGGAAATCACTGGTTCTGAATTTAGTTCCAGAGCAGTTCACCCCAAATAGCTCCAGTTTCACTGACACCCACATGCAGCCAGCATCATTGTCTGTGTTGCTCTTAATATCCCGGTTGCTGTTGAGGATGAAATACACTTCTTGATTGGACCTACACAAGATCCCAACTCTGGAATGCCATAGTAAGGGTAATTTGGACTTCAAGGGCCAGCACAAGGCCATTGCTTTTAGGAGTGGTTTTACTCTTCACAGTTTGAGCTATGCCTTTTCACACCTAATTTCATAAATAGGCTTCCTATGAATAATTTACCAATTATTTTTCTGCTTATAGTCACTGGCAAATGATAGCAGAGTTAAAGCATCTGGTGCATTATACTTTGATCTGTTTTACTTGGTGTGTAATATTAAGCAATTTATCTGCAATTTCATTTTGAATTAGTACAATATTTCTGACAAATGCCTTCTGGAGTTAGCTAAGCATGGAATAGGAATTTACACACTTATGAAATATCTGACCTATCAGTAGTAGCTTAAAAATACATTTCCTATATATAGACAGACCACAGTAAAATGGAAGTGGCACAGTTGCAAAAATTCTGCATCAAAATGATACACAAATGTGTGGGGGGTGATGTTTTTAAAGCAAACAGAAGAGCAACATGGTAAAATGCTGTGAAATGGCCTATTTAAATTATTGGGGAGGCTTTTTGCTAATGTTTTCAAGATTTTTTGGTGCATTTGTTCAAGTTAGGTGAACACAGATGTAATTCCAGAACCCCTTTTTATTCCCTTGTCTTCACCTTGTCCCTATGACCTAGTTTGCAGTAACCCAGTATGTAAAGTTTTAGTTATTGTTTACCTCAGTGCAGTTTATACCAAAAGCCCCATTTTGCTTTCCAGAAAAGCCACAGCCCCTCTCCAGAGTTTCTCACCTGAAGAGAGCCTGCAGGTGAGTGATGGAGGAGCTGGTGAGCACTGTCAGGTGAGGCACATAAACGAGACCTGAGAGTGGAATCAGCTAAATCCACTCAGGAAATGGGGCCATCACCTGAGGCACTGGGTGTTCCTGTGACTGTGAGCAGCTGCAGCTCCCAGCCCGTGGGGCTTTAGCTGAGGTCTTTTTGGAAGCAGCTTTCACACCTCGGAGAAGAGCTGCCCTAAGCACTGGTGCTCCTCTCCACCCACTGCTTTCTTCCCGCAGGAAACTCCTGAGCTGTTCAGCATCTTGCTGAGTTGAGACCTTGGGGTTTATGTCAGGCTGGGGAGCTGCTCTCCCCTGCCCGTGGGATGCTGCCTGAGTCAGGAGGAGATGGAATTCCTGCATCCAGGCCAATGGCAGGGATTGGCCCCTGCTCCAGTGTCAGATCTGACAGGTGCAGTCGGGATCACCCGGGAGTGACCCGAGGTGTGCCCTGTCCCAGAGGGAAATGTTCCCTGGCACAGGTGGGAATGGCACATGCCCCAGGAGGGCTCCTGAGCCTTGCCCAGGTGAAAGGGCAGAGTCAGTTGACCACCACATAAGAACAGCACTATCAGAGAGGTTTGGTTGGTTGTGTCAGGAGGAAGTTGCACAGTCAGATGTATTTACACTTGATTGGACTTATCCTCTGACTGTTTTATTTTCCTTTGGCTGAGCCTGGAATGTCTGCCTTTCCTGCTCTTTGAGTTTGTGTATCCAGCTTTTAAATTGGCTGATCAGCCTGTTTTACTCGTGATGGCTTCAGAGGGAATTTGCTTTGAATTAGGACCCTTGGATGAGGATCGCAGTTTCCTTGAAAATCCTTTTGCTGGGGGCACCTCAATGAACACAAATTGAAATTAAAAGTGCTGGAAAAAGCATTTGATTCCATTCTGGTAAAATGTAGCTTATTTAAGTGGTAAAAGGAGCATTTGTGGCCCTTCTGCACATGATGGATTCTCCATTTGCAATCTGTGTTTTCAGATGTTTCCTCACAATATAGAACCAGTGAATTGTTCTGGGTTTACAGATGAATGAAGGAGGTACAAATTTGTTTTCATTTTTTTCAGAAGGTGATTAGTGCTTCAAAAAATAAAAAGGATCTTCAGAGCTGTCATTCCATAAGGGTCTTAATGGTGATGTTTCTTTTTTTCCATGGTGTATTTACAAACAAAGAAGGAAAAAATTAATGCAATTTACTTTCCTAACACTTCTTATATTCATCACTCAGATAAGTTCACCCATGTTATCACCATGTCACTGTTTCTTTTCAATTAATATTAGAAATTGCTTTGTTTCTTTGGCAACTTGGATTAGAGTTTAATAATTTAATGTAACTGCTCTTAGAAATTAATTGTAAATATAAATACAGGTTTTTAAGGATTTGTTATCTCAGCTAATTTTATTTTCTTGCATAATCTACTGTTAAATGGATTTGCAGCTTTTGTTGCCTATGAAAGCCCAATTAACAATTCTTTCAGAGTCTGGTTCAGTACTGCAGCCATAAGACTTTGATCTTCATTGTTTTTATTATTAGATTATTTTTTAACAAGTACATTTTTCCCTTCCCTTGGAAACAGCAAGTGCAAAGTTTCTTTAGCTTGGGAAATTTGGCTACTACAGGGCTTTGACATTTGTATGTTTGCACATTTCTGTTGGTATCGATAAATATTTATAATATGCCATGTAAATGCACATATTCTTCCTGCTGTAAATTTCTTACAGGAAATCCATTCTCTTGCACAACAGGTATGGTGTCCTTGGCCTTCACAGCTTGACTCAATCCTCTAAGTTCACCTTGTTCCCTGTACATTACAGCAGTGGACTCCAATGGGACAGAGTTTCGTCTTTTCTTAATTCATTTTTTTGCACAAGATTTTACTGCATGTGGATGTGTGTATTTGGGTGGATGAGGCTCAACAGATCCCTCATCTTTGTCTCATTTTTCCATTCCAACAAAGAGAACAGTGCTGCACACTCTCACACAGATTCAAACACGAGCTGCTGTTGAAAACTTTAGCACCTTGCTCATCGTCCTGCAAGCCTCTCTCAGTAGCTGCCTGCTTTTGGTTTGCTTCTTAGCCATGCTTCAGGCATACCTGGCATCTACTGATTCTTCTCCTCTGCTCTTGTCCTTCTTTAAGAGTCCCTGACACGGGGGCTGATGCAAACTGCAGCTCAGGCTTCACAGTGGTCAGCCAGAAACTGTATTCATTAGCAAAGAACTGACACGTTCCCCGCTGGCCCTGGCACTCGATGAATGGTGCTGATCTGAAATCTTCCAGGCAGCTGCCGGGTGACATAAGGGACTGTCCTCCACCCTGGTCACCAGAGCCAGTGTGCTGGAAAGAACAGAGAGACAATGTGGTAACTGTGCATGAAAAATAGGTAAATGATGTTCATCTGTCTTTTTCCCTACTCGCTTTTAACTGTGCTGTATTTTGTAATCTTAAATTGGAGTAAGCTTCTTTTGCTGGAGAAAATCTTTATTTTGCTCTGTAATAAATTAATCTCAAAGTCTAGAGCGGGCTCAGGTATTTATCAAACTGAAGGAAGGAGTAGTCTGGGTTGATTTGGAATGATGCCGTTATCCAAACTGCTGCAAATGTAACTTGAGGATGGCATTAAAAAGACCTGGAACTCTAATTCTTAAAATCATGTGTTTGTACATAAAAATCCTGTTGTGTTTTATAGACAAGGAGGGCAAAACCTATGTAATTTTAAGAAATATGTATCTTAAGTGTCTGAGTAGAGTATAAGTAGCTACAGCCAGGTTCTGCAATTTGGACCTTCGTCCTGTTTATTGTGAATTTTCCTCTTCAATGTTTGCCAGACATTGAATAATTTACTTTCCAGAGCTGAAACTCTTTGAGCCTTTAGAACACAAGAGCTGGATGAAAGAAACCTATCTATACAATCACGCACCCACTTTCTTACCATCAAAAAAGAGTATCCTATCCAAAGGCTCCTCCAGTTGAGCGGGCAGGGAGGAATGGACTGGTCCTGGCTGTGCAGTGCCACGGGCTGTGCTGGGGCCTCACACACAGCACACCTGCTGATGTAGGGCCGGATCTCCTCCTCGGACAGCGGCGCCGTGGGCAGCGCGGCGGCGCTGGACAGCCAGTAGGACTTGTCATTGCGGCTGGCGTAGTAACACACCTGGTTGATGTTGCAGTAGGCAAAGGGCATGGTACTGAAGACAGGCAGGCAGGATCCTGCCAGACCTGAAAATAGCAGCAAGTGATGCCGATTATTCCACTTCCTAAGTGAGCTGAAAATTGTGTTCTGGCCAATGTTGCTACAAAACTATGTATTTTAGCAGGACCTAGGTAATCCACAGCTGTTAAACCTCCCGAGCCCTTTACCAAAATGTCTACATGAAAAACAGAGACCTATTGCCAGCATCTTCTTTTGACCAGCGATATTTAATTGTGTCAATCGGATATTTAAACATGATGTAGTTTGTCACCATGAGAAACAGTTATGATAACAAATTTCTTAGCTGTGCCAACACTGAAAAATAAATTAGGCAAGAGGTGGCGGCTGGTTTAAAAGGAGATCAGCTATTTACAAACTCATTAGGAGCAGTGAGAAACCAAATGACAATGCTGATAAACAGAAACATTTTTGTGAAGTATGACAAGCCATTGCTAGCAGTGCATTAAACTGAAATGCAGCTGTCCTACTGCCTTTCAGAAAGATTTCAGACTCCCAAAGTGAAAGGATTGAGGGCTGTTGCAGAACCAATCCTGCAAAATTCTTATCAAGCAGACATCAGTGGGAACCAAAGAAGTGACCAGTGCATACTTCTGTGGTGAACTTCTTCCAGAACTGAATTTAGAACAGTTTCATGATGGCCTATTTAGTTAGCAATAATCACTGCACAAAGTTCTGCCTTGAACTCGGTGTGTGAAGTGTTATTTCTGTAATGCCCCCAAACCCAAACACCTTCATTAAAGACATGTGACATTTCTGTACAGAAGCCAGTATTGTTTATCACTGATAATATTCCATTCCAGTACTAATGAAGGATCTGAAGTAGCCTGAGTAGGAAAAATGCCTGCAAAATCACACAGGAGACAAGGACTCTGTTTTCTTTGAATCTTATTTTCACTGCTGTTATGAGGCATTCTGTTAGCAACGGGGCTCTCTTGGGGAATGCCAAACACACAATAGCGAACACATTCTGAAACATCACTGCTATTCTAAAAATAGCTCTTTTTATTGCTCTTTTAAACACTTCTTTTTTGTTCAGCTTATTAGGTCCTTGATCTTTCCTCCTCAGAGACTGCTCTGACTCTCGTATAACAAGTCAACAAGAATTTAGGAAAATTTTTCTGTGCAAATTGCCACCAATCAGTTCCTCAGGCTGCAAGTCAGGCAGCTTATTTAGACATCTAATTTTAGTCAGAATTGTAGAGGACAGGGAAGAAATGACCCAAGGCACCAAAAGGAGCTGTCTCTGGAAGAAATTTCACTTTGGTTTTTCCAAAAAATATTAGCTTCTGACTCTGAAAAGCACAGGATTCTGCTGTACACATGATGCATAATTTACTTCTAAAGCTTACTTATTCTGTCCAACTGTCCTTACTCAACCAGTTCTTTCCCAGGCTGGGTCTACAGTGAAAAAGAAGCAGATCCTCCATGGAGTTATTGCAGAGTGGCCAAATGAGATTTCTGACCTAGGAAAATCTCTCCAGTGACTTCAAAGACAGCCTAAAATGAGCTGGGATAAGTGAAATAAACCACTCATCTCTCCAGCTTCAAGTCAAAATTACTTAGAAATACTTTTTCATTCAACTGCAGAGCAGCAGAAAGCCGTTTAAAATGGGTGACAATGGGGCAGCATAACAAAGTTTATTATCATCAGTGTAAATTAGAGTCCATAGAAAATAGGTAACTGACAGTTCTATAGCTTTCTCCATGTGACTTGTCTTTCCTTGCATAGATAACACTGTATTATCCCTTAGCTGGAGTGCAATTATGTAGAATACATACCAAGATCTTGATTATGGGCTTTCTCTTGTCCTTCCAGGTACAGCAGACTATAGCCAGTCCATAACTTTGGCATCCCATGTGGGCAGAGTGGTTCTCTGTCTGACTGACTGTGAAGGACAAGCAAGAATCCACTTGCAGATCTAATCTGGGGCCCTGGTTGTCCTGGGACACCAGTCTGGCCAGGTGGACCTTGGAGAAAGATAAAATAAATTTACTTGTATAACATATAAAAGTTCACACCAGCTGTGTGTTAAACATTCAATAAGAAGTTCCCAACTGAATATAATACAACTTCAAGGCTGTCATGGGCAATAAAGACACAAGTAGACTTCTGTTATCCTTCTTCTGGGAGAGAAATGAACTAGATTGCCACTGAATGCTTGGCACTTGGCTTTTCTATTGTGGCTCTGTCTTGTGGTGTATGGATTAAGAAATGAACTGAAGTGGGCAATGATTTCCCAGATTTACTAGGATGAACAGAATGTCTGGACTGAATTTGAATCCTTGCAGTAACAGTCGATGCCCCTTGCTCACATATGTATTAAACCCTTAATTTATTAGAGAGCAGTCACAGTTAAAATACAGCTTTAATTACTGCCAGACAGTTGCCCCATTAGCCCTGGCTCAGAGATGCATGCCTATTGATATATGCTGTCTGAGCATGGGTGCTTAATTGCCTTTCTGCTTAATAATGGATGCCGAGATAAATTTTCTTTCACCAGGTCTTGTTATGAAATCATTCACAAATGTCACTATCAGTGCTTGAACTGAGAGGGGGCAAGCGGTGTCATGGAATCTCAGGCTAGATGTGGCTGTATCCATTTGGGAATTGGGTGAGCAGAGAGAAAACCGAGTCTGTGCCATCATCCCACACACATCTCCCCGCCGCAGTCATGCTCCAGCCTTACCTTGTGGCCCAGCATATCCTTGCTCTCCTCGGCTCCCCTGCTCACCTGGTGGTCCAGGTGCCCCAGGTAACCCATCCTGACCCGGCAGGCCACATGATCCTTCTTCACCTTTTATGCCTAGATAAATACAAAGTATGTGCTTTTTCCTTCACAGGGCTGCATTTAAGGTTCTGCACTGTCTGAACACAAAGGGCCAGTCAGCGAAATGGACACTGGGACAGGGAGGTGCAGAACTGCTTCTGCTGGGAATTCTCTTCACTATTATTCACCCTGTGACCACAGCAGTAGCTCAGAGGCATGACTTAGAACAGCAGCTCCTGATAAGGTTTTCCATCCTCTCCAGAGATCTTGTGTGATTTACAGTTGAAATCAAAGTACTCCCCAACAAACATTATCATGCAAGCCTCGTGCAGAATTGCCATCAGGATCTGTACCATGGAATGAGCTGTAACTCCTCCTGAGGCAAGCCAAACTGTCAGCTTTGAGAACCCCATTCAGCAAAGTCTTAGAACACAATGAAATTCCTTTGAAGTAATGGATGTATTGCAGTACTTAGAAAACTTAGAAACTGCAGAACTGGACATTTTTAGGCTCCTGATAGCTTCACCTTTTTGTATTTCTCACATGTCCATGCATTTTATACATTAGCAGAGAAGGTGTGGCTGCGACAGTCGAAGATATATCTCATGTAGGGTGCACATAATACTGGGCCTGTTCACTGGCTACTTAAAACTAAAAAATAATCTCAATTGAACAAAGGAACACTTATCAGGTATTGTTGCACTTAGAAGTGGTTTTCCCCTTTTGATAAAAACCAGTTTTCAGATGAGTGTTTCTCTAGCACCCACCACAGTTGTTTCTCCGTAATATCCTTGCAGACTTTGCTTTTAACCTGCAGACTGAGCAATTAAAGGTTGTCTTAGAACATTCAAACTTCCCCTTGTTATTTTTTACCAAGAAAGTCTGAGCCAGTCAAAAAAATTAACAGCTTTTCTATGTTGGTTGCAGTTATTCTGCCAAAGCTTAAGCACATTGAGGGGTTTTAATAAAACACATTGATTTTGCTAATAAAACTTCCAGTTTGCCTTCCAAGCCACGAAAAAATTGGGTTCTCCAATCTTAATGAAGGAAAAGCACTACTATTTATTTCTTTCTTTCATAAAACCAGTGCAAATATGTGTATCGCTGTATCATCTAGTTTTACAGAAACCCTTAATGATGTATATAATGGAAACCCCAGAAACCCCTTTTAGCTTGCAAATCAACTAAGATACTTAGAACTAGAGAGTTAACTGAAAAAATGCATTGTTTCCTTTCATGATGGGAATGACTGCTGCAGGGAATCTACTGGGAAACAGTAATGGTTTTTTTTTTCCCCTCTGGACACATTGGATGTCCAGAGCAGCCAAGACAACAAACTTTGGTTTCCCAAGAAGGAAATACCTAAAACCACACAAGGGATTCCACCATCTAAACTGAAGGAACTCTGCAATACAGCTGCTGCTGTGTTTCTGTGAAAGTGGCCTCTCTTTCGGGATCACCAGTACCAGCATCTCCCTCGTTTTCGTTTCATCTGTCAGAAGAATGTTTCAGCCTTTCATCACTTCCATTTAAGATCTCTTTGGTCCGTTTTCTTTAGTGGTAACTTTTTCATATTCTAGCAGAAAAAGACCTCTATTGTAGCCACTTCTCTGACTTCAGTGTCCTTTTAGGACCTTGGTTAGCAGAGCTTTGGGATTCATTATTGCTAGATTTTAAAGCATGCATATTTTAAATATCCTCCAAATAGGTCTAAACCACAGGGATGGTTTGAGGCATTGCTTTATAATTTGGTGGGGAAAAAGGAAAAATACTACTTTTTCTCAACAGTGCCTTCTGCTTTTGCCCTGCCAGGCCTAGGAAATGGGAATGTAGTGTAGGCAGGCTTCAACAGCCTGGTTCAGCAACATTTATTCATCATCCTCAGAATTAACCAGCCCACTGTGTGTTTCTGGAGAATGTTAGTAAGTGTTTAAGGAGTAGAGAGAGTAAAACACAGAGAAGTAACTCTAGACAACAAGTTGAAAAGGTTCAAATGGCAGAGAAGAACATCCAAGCTTTCAAAACAAGAGCTTACCTTGGGGTCCAGGATGGCCTATTGGCCCTGGTAATCCTGCAGAGCCATCCTGTCCTCTTTGCCCTGCTTCCCCAGGAGGCCCTGGGATTGTAGGGCATGAATCATCCACTTTTCCTGGCTCACCTGGGTCACCTGGAATGTGTAATGGGAAAGTGAATTGCAAGACTGGCTAATAGCTCCCATAAAAAAGTCAACATAAATGTTAGCTGATTCGGGTGTTCAAGACTGTACTTTAAATATTTTAAAATCTTGAATTATTGAGTCCTACTGTTTTTAATTTTACACTTAGTCTCTTAGCACAGTATTAACAGTGTGGCAAGCCAGTGTTAGCAAGTGTATGTTAGCTGGGCTGTGATCTTTGCCCAGGTGGGCAAGAAGGCCATTGGCATCCTGGCCTGTACCAGCAATAGTGTGGCCAGCAGGACCAGGGCAGTGACCATTCCCCTGTGCTCAGCACTGGGGAGGCTGCACCTTGAATCCTGTATTCACTTTTGGGCTTCTCACTACAAGAAAAGCATGGAGGTGCTGGAGTGTGTCCAGAGAAAGGCAATGGAACTGGGAAGGGTCTGGGGAGGAGCAGCTGAGGGAATTTAGTCTGGAGGAGATTTTATTGCTCTATTACAGTTACTTGAAAGGAGATTGTGGAGAGTCTCTTGTCCCAAGTAACAAGCAAATGGCCTTAAGTTTCATCAGGGCAGACTTATATTGGATATTGGGAAATATGTCCTCATGAGAAGAGTTGTCAAGCACTGGAACAGGCTGCCCAGGGTAGTGGTGTCACCATCTCTGGAGGTATTGAAAAGGCATGTAGATGTAGCACTTGGGGACATGTGTAAGGGTGGGCTTGGCAGTGCTGGGTGGGGTCTGATATTTTGATATCTGGTCTTTTCCAGCTTAAATAATTTAATGATTCTATGTTTCACATATTTGGTATACAGCTTCAGTCTCAATGTGCCTCAAACTGATTTGAGTTAAAGCCTAAAGTCTACCTACCCAGCTTCAGTGCAAACACCTTAGCACATGGAAAAATTTGCAGTATTTTGTCTATTTTGTTTCTGCAGAACCATCAATAGGCAGGCCAAAAAATCTAACCCATAACAGCCATTTCAAGTAATTATAATACATAATAATAATAAAAAAAGAATAGTCATATTTTGTATATTGAAAGTTATTGGCAGCTTTTGTCTGTTTGCATTTTGGATCAACATTTAGTCAGATAGAGAGTTCAGTGTTTGTAGTAATCCAGTGTTAGGATTCAAGCTTTTGCTACAATTTTGGTTAGAAAGCATCTTGTGTGAAAACAACAACAACAAAAAAAAAAACCCAAATGAGAACTGGAAACAAATGTTTCACAAGTCTAATTGACATCCTAGCATGAGAGTTCTCAGCAGAGCATTCTTATGACATTGTTGCTGTTTATGTGAAATATGTATTAGAACTATGTCCTGCTGGAAGTACCTAATATTCCTAGAAACCACTTTAAGGATTCCTTCTAATAAGAACTGAATGTTTCAATTCCTAAGGGAGCTCCCATGAAAAGAACAATAATCAAAAGTCATAAACTTACCTATGAAACCTGAAGGATTTGAAAAATGGAAAGCAGATTGTGGCCATTGAGGTGCAGGTGGTAGCAAGTTTCAGGCATGTAAATTAGAGTAAAGAATGGAATGAGAACTGAAATCACTTACATGAGATGACATTAGAAACAGTTCAGAAATTTTTAATCAAATGAGAAATCATTTAGGTTGGCAACTGCAGTGGTCTCTTTTCTGAGATTGTTTAAATTATTTCCATGCAAGTTAACATTAGTATGATTATATATGAATAGAAGGATCACAGTTACAGCTGAATGACAACGAGCAACAGGTTCATAAGTACCTGTGGGACCTCTGGGACCAGGTCTTCCTGGAAAACCTTGGTCTCCTGGTTGTCCTAAAGCACCAGGTGGACCCTGTGGGCCATGGACCCCCATAGGACCTGGAAATAAAACCAAAGAAAAATAAAATGCAGCCTGGATACTTGAGTAACAAAAAATGCTTTGGAATCCTCAACTCTGTTGTGCCACAGAAAGAAATGCATATTTCTTCTTTTCCCGGTCTGCATCTAACTTAATATTTATGACTTTTCCTTTTGTAGAGACTGGAAGTGATTGGTGTAGACAGGATTCCTCTACAGTGTGTGAAAGAAGCAGAGTATGTAGACTGCTGGTTTCAAACTAAAGAATCTGTCAAAAGCCCCAAGCTATTGACATGAGGCAGATGTGAGACACTGTTAGTTCAAACACATCACATTTTCCATAGTTTCTCAAGACCCCTGAGGTGGGGTCACGGTTTGCTTATCTGGCAAACTCAAATCTTTTACTGCCTTATTCTCAGAGTGGCAGAGGTGTCTTCCAACAAGGTGCAGTGAATGTGAATGTGTCTCTACTCTCACCTTCTAGCCCAACCCCATTGTGTCTAGGTAAACAGGCAGAGCTGTGCAATGTCCATCCTCCACCCCTTCCGCCCAGCTCCATCTCCAATGGCCACCCTTTGGGAACAAGGCTCAGTCACAGGGGCTGGGCATAAGTGGACACAGAACTTAAAAACATCTCTGACCATACCCTTTGGGCCTTCTCTTCCTTGGCTGCCTGGAGGGCCTCTGGTTCCCTGTTGTCCTCGTGGCCCTGGATTACCTGGTGCCCCTCGAGTGCCGGTATCACCTGGATCTCCTCGCACAAAGACAGTTTCTCCAGGAGGACCAGGATTCCCAGGATCACCTATGGAAAACAACTTTATTCTTAATGTACACACAAAGTACAAACATTTAAAAATAACCATGTTCTGCTAGTAGGGTTTTTTTTAATTTTACTCCAGTGTGTTGGTGGATTTTTGTTTTTTTTTTCTCTAGGATGCAGGACAGGCCTTGCATGTTTCTGGAAATACTAGTGCTAGCCTTTGTCCAAGGAAGACAATGCTAGGAATTGTTCCCAAAGTTATTTAAATTTGTGCAAGCAGAAGAGGCAGTAAGTTACTGGTAAACTCATTGAAACACTGTTTTTCTATATTTATATCTTACAGACTTATTACTGTATTGCTTAATCTGGAGAGCTACATTTTGTCCTTGCTCTACCTAGGTTATCTACCTGGTGTTCACTTCTCTGTGTATTCACTGAGGCAGTGATGAGTTTCTTTATTCCCTATGCACTTCCATATATTGTTTCACAGACAGTAACCCTGTTATTCCTAATAGTCTTAGGGGGTTTTTTTACACGATAAAAATTGGTGGGTTTAGTTTTAATACCTCTGATGCCGTCTAAACCAGGTAATCCTTGATCACCTGGAGGACCAGGGGAAGCACTATCAGGAGATCTTCCCACAGGTCCAGTGGGTCCAGCAGGTCCTCTTCTACCTAAGGAATCACATTGAAAAAAAAAAAAGCGGGGGGGGAGTTTTTAGATTACAAACAGAAGTTAGTAAGTAAAAGAATGCTGACATGAGAAGTCACGGAGGTCATGTATGCTCCCACTTGTATACCAAACATACCAGTCCCCAGGCTAATGAGGCCATCTTGTCAAAGTGAAAATATTCATTATCTTTTTTATATTTTTAATTCTTCCCATAAAATCTATGTAACCTGAATAATACATCATCACATGTTGGCACATTACCATGGATAGCCACATTTTCCTGAATTCCCACAATGGGAGAAACAGTAACAACGTAAGGTGAGTGGGGACTGCGAAATGATTCTGCCTGGGGCAGGATGAGTACTCACAGATTGTTCCTAGCAAAAGGGAGTTATGCTGATTCCTAAAAACCTCAGTGAACAAGATGAATTTACCAGCCTTAAATGCATTTTTTTCCTAATCTTTAATCCGAAATTTTACACAATAAAACATTTATGCTCTTGCTTGTGACAGGCAGAGTTGCAGGTTACCATCCTCTGCACAACACTTTTGAACAGTTGCAGCTTGTTAACACGTGGGTTGCATTCTGTTGCCTTCTCTTTTCTACAAAAAAACACAAATCTAGTTTCTTCAGTCTTGCCTTTGACCCTATCCTTCCATTTACTTTCTGGTGAGTTTTCTCTTTTTCTCAAAGCTGGTCACAACCATTGCAGACCTCACCTATCTTATGTCAAACAGTGTTAGTACATCTCAGAATTAAACCTCTTTTTTTCTCAACAGCACCATTCCGCTGACTTCCCCAATTCACAAATTAGTAGCCAAACTAAGAAAAATGATTGGGTCTTCATCTTAGAGTAATTCACTGAACCATATTTCACCTCCTGCTATTTTTCTTCCATGTGTTATGTGACTGTGGCAAGGTCTGGCAGTGTAAAGCTGATGTCACCTCTAATCACGGAATTGCTGAGGCTTGAGTGGGCCTCTGGAGACTTCCTAGACTAACCCTGCCCTCAAAGCAGGATCAGCTAGAGCAGGTTGCCTCAGGCTCTGTCCACCTGAGGTTTGAGTATCTTCAATGACAGACACTTCATAACTTGTCCAGGCAACCTGTTCCCATGTTCAATTCCTTTCACAGTGAAAATAAACTTTTATTTAAGTAGAATGTCCTGTATGTCAATTTGTGCCCATTCCCTCTTGTCCTTTTACTGGATATCACTATGAAGGAACTGTCTCCAGGTCCTTCCCATCAGGTTCTTACACACATTAATAAACTCCCCCTGAGCCTTCTCTTCTGGAGCCAAAGCAAGCCAGCCTCTCCTCATAGGACAGATGCTCCAGTCTCTTTCCTTTATCTGTGGCCCTCAAACACTTGCTTTTTCCCATTTCTGTGCAGTTCCTGTACCACTAAGCTCTAAAATAACCATTGCGATCTTGTGAAGCAATTCTATCTTGCACTTATATCAGAACAGTTGATAGATTTACTACAGTTCTGGGACTGACAGATCTTCTGCACTTTTTTCTTCAGGAATTTCTTCCTAAGTCGAAACCCTACCTAGAAGTTCCCTGAGTCTATTCAAGTCCATAATTTTCTATTTTCATTCTTTCCTATAACATAAACCAGAAAGTCTGGAGTCTCTGTATCTCTACTTAGGAAACATCAGCATGTTACAACAGAAGTGTTCTTAGGGAAAGAATCTTCTAAGGGTCATATTAACCAGAGTAAGAGCCTTTAGAAAAAGAAATTAATTGTGAGTTGAAATTAGACTCTGTAGAGCAGCACTTTGGATAAAACCTTTTCTTACCCGGAAATCCTGGGAATCCCCTTTCTCCAGGGGAACCTGGAATAGGAATACCAGGCCATCCAGGTTCACCTCTGTCTCCTTTTGGTCCAATTTCTCCTGAGTATCCTGGGGGCCCTGTCTCACTCTGACCTTAATAAGGAAACAATTATATACATAAAGCTTACAGCGAGTACAAATACAGATGTGCAGAACAGAAATACCAGTTGCAGATGTTCCTCCTTGCAAGGGTTGCCTAGTGCTGTTTTTCTGGTTCTCTCTTGGAAGCTGGATAGAGTTTTGTTGAATCTGGCCCTAATTCATCACTTTCAAAGTAAGTAATCTTTTTGCTTGAATGCTCTTCTTCAAGGGTTATTTTATATGGTGTCATTATTGTCTGTAACTTGAAATGTAAACTGATTGCATGGTTCTAAATTTAATTTTCTATCAGCATATATTTGTAATCTTTAGATAGACTGTAAGCATTGTTTTTTAGTAGTGCTTCAAATGCACCTTTTTAAGGTTGCAAATACATCAATATGAGTGAAATCCACATTCCTCTTAAGTGTGAGGCACAAGTCTCATGGACTTAAAATGGAGCTGGGATTTCACAAGTCTCCTTTTAATTTGTTAGTTTTATCTTTTATGAATTAAAAAAAAAAACCCAGACTTGACTCTCCTTTGAGTCATCTGCACTGAACTTTTTAATTTTATAAACAGCCTTGACTGTTCCAACAAAACTATGTGAGTAATGGAAGTTTGAAAGTTTTCCCCACAAGGAACTGCAGGTGTGCCATTAAGCATACTTCAGATTCTGTTTGAAAGTTTAGTCTGGGCCTTAATAATATCTTCTGGGCAAGGCAAACATCAAAATAACATGCACCTTCCCCTGCACATTCAGTTATGTAGGAGATCTTCTGTTTCAGCTATTTCTCATCTTTACCTGGAGCTCCTGCAGAACCCTTTTGACCTTTTAGTCCATCCAAGCCATCCAGTCCAGGCAGTCCAGGAAGACCTGAGAGGTGTTACACAGGTATGACTGGGTACCACAACAACTCTTCACAGTCACAATTTAAAATCAAGCCTTTTTTTAATCTGACAACACATACTGGATCAAGATGGAGTATTTGCTGAATTTGATTACTGGCAACTGCAGCTGAGATCACACTGCAGTGCAGTCTTTTTGGAAAGGCAAATGTGAAAAGTTTGAAAATAGCAGTCATAATACAGTTTCACATCAAAGCAATCACAAAGCACAACTTTTAATCCTTTTAGGTACTTTCATCCTGCAGCTAGCAGATTATGGGCTAATCTATAGAGAACCTTGTGTCTGTGGCTGGACTGCTGCTGCTACATGTGGTTGCTACTCCAGAGTTCACTGTGCTACCACTTCATGGCCACTGATGGGGATGCAGACACTATCAAAGACAGCTGTAAAGCTGGAACTTCTTTACAGCTTCTGTTCAAAATTGAAGTGCAATTTAACCCAGCTGCAGCAAAAAGAGGCTAAATTTCCACCTGGCTTCTTTTCTCTGATCCTGCAGATTTCACACAGAAAACTATGGTTTTTTGCATCACTCTATTAAAAAAAAAAACTCTTTGAATGGAGCAGCATAAAATTTTTGAAGACAACAAATCTATAATTGAAACCTCTGGTGACACATGGTAGTATATAGAGCAGCTCTGTCACTAGTGATGTTCACTGGCATTGGCTGAGTGTCTGGAAAAATTTTAAATCCAGAAAATATTTTGAAAACCTGCAAAACATTGATAATATACTCTCTATATAACCCACTTTATAATACAGGATACTAGTAATCTGACCTGTAATCTTCTATGACCTTAATTGACTATTCTTTAACTTTTCATGATATTCTAACTTTCATTCCTGCTTTCTGTAGCTTTCTTGTACGTTGGACACGTTTCCATTTAAAAATTTACATCAGAGCTGCTTTTGGGGAGTTAAACAGTGGTATTTTAAAATTATTAAGAGTTCCTAATTAATTTTGGCCCCCAGGTCACCATTTAAAACTTTTTTGATCTTTGGCTCATTCAGGCAAGATTGATGGCTTGGTTTTACTTGCTTTCCAGGGAATTTCTGACACATTTGCCAACAATCCATTATAATATCAGCACTTGTAATTCTAGATTTTTGGATTGCTATGGTCCCATATTTCTAGGTACAGCTGAATTGGCTGACCTGAGCATGAACCACTGTTTCTGTGTTGTACAGCCCATTTCAGCTCCTACTCACACAGGTCCTCCTGGTGATGGGCTGAGTATTACTTGTTCCATCAAGGATTACTCACACAAGTAAGGCTTGCCAGGCTAAGCCTTTAACTAGTAAAACTACTGTAATAAAGAAAATGGGATTATGATTTGATAGATGATGTTTAGCTTTTTTTTTTTTTTTTAGTCTAGAAGTTCTTTAAAATCTGAAAGTTCAGGCACAAGACCTTTAATGTAACTGAGAACCAATGAGACTAACGAGGCCATGTACTTGGCTATGAATTACCCACTTCATTTCCAATACCTGCACCAGCATTTGTTGAAAACAGCACAAAATCTATATATCCAGTTGAACTGGAATACAAATACCAGTCAGTTTTCATTACTGGGTACAGTTTCAAAGGTATTAACCTTCTTTTCAGCTATGCTGGCAATACACAGAACCCTCAGTTTAGCAGGCAACTCGGTCTCTAATGAATTGCCATTTGGGACTGAACTTTTCCCTCTGCAGGACGTGTGTTGATGCTATGTTCCTGTGCAGGACTTGGGATAACTTCTGCACAGTATAGTAAAGAAGTGTCTTATGGCAAGAAGGAAAGAGCCCATTAATTATAAAAAAAGTTTTCAGCAGAATAATGTTTTTTTTGTTTTGATCCCTTTCAGACACCCTGCCACTGCAGATCTCTCTGCCTTTGTTACAGCAAATATTTTTTTGCAACACTGAAATGTTCTCTTGCACATTATGTGCCAGCAGGGAATCTGTCATGACAGTTTAAATCAGCACTGCTTATTTACTGCAAGCAATCATAAATTGTTTCCATTTTTCATTTGAATTTTCAGTCTTTGGTAAGAAACCTTCTCAATTTGTCCTTAAGCTGAATTTGAAAAAGTGGCTCTATTGTCCTCTCTAACCATTTTTTATAGCCCCAAGTGTTACTTTACTGTGGTTTCTGCATATGGGTCCCTAATAGTCTTCCTGTTTGGGAACTGGTTACGAGGAACACTGTAACAAACACAGGATACAGAGTTGATAACTTTCTTTATAGAGTATTCATAACTTACAATTTCAATTCTAAGCATAGTAAAAGTTAATAATGTTCTCCAACAAAAACAATTGTATAGATGAACTGACATTCAATCTAAACACAACAATCATTGCAAGAACTGTAAATTAGGATTTGGAGGAAACACTTCTATGTTAAATACTCCAAAATCAGACAAGCAGCAAGAAAATGCAACTCAAGTTATCACAATTTGTTAAAATAAATTTTAAAACCAAAGCTGTCATAGCAGCCTGCTGGGTTTATGGAGTAACAGTGGCACTCCATGGTGAAAACGTAGAACACAGCATAACTGAAGTGAAAGTGAAACAACTGAATTACTGCAAACTCCTTTTTCTTTCCTAAAGTTCTGCTACTGGTTACATCAACTAAGCTAGACTCTGTTTCTGCCTTCATCCTTACTCACTTTAGATTGTAGCCCAGTTTTCCAAAGCAGCATTTATATTCCTGCTTAAAGGTAATGGGAACTGGCCTAAGTCTTCTAGCAGTTTAAGAGACCACATAGTCCAAATCACAGTCACAGGCCTTTTCCATTTTCACCACTGAAAGAGTATTTATGTCTGGTACTGTCACATTACCACTAGAATGGCACTATATATTCTGTTTACCTTTTCTGCCCTGGAATCCAGGTAACCCTTGCAATCCTGGAGGTCCCATAATTCCAGGTTTCCCGTTTTCTCCAGGTTCTCCTGGCAATCCTTGAGGACCTGTAGCTCCTGAGAGTGAAAGGAACACTGTGAATATGCAGTTTTATTAAACTGTTGATTTTTCCCCATGTTATGCAGCACACTCTGTTAACAGTGTTATTGAAAATGTTTGGGGATGTAGGAAGAATTGATGTATCTTGCTCTCTGAGACTGAGCAGAGAATTGCTGCTATAGGTACAGAAATAACTTTCAATGCCCCCCTTCATATGACCTCTGATTTCTCCATCCTCCTCACAGAGATGCCTCAACTGCCTTCTCCTGTTCCATACCTGTTTTGAGCTATTCTATGGCACTATTGCTTAAATTTTGGCATTACCTGGTAATCCAGGTAGCCCTGGATATCCAGGGTCACCCTTGGATCCTGGTCTTCCAGGCTGCCCTTGGATACCTGGTAAACCCTTCTCCCCTGGAAATCCACAAAGTCCTTAAAGAAAAAAAAAGAAAAGCAATTACTACAGAATGGCTCAAAACGCACAGGGAGCAGAGCTCCCCCTGCCAACAAAACTTAGAGAAAATAAATGTTTAAGTCCAATTTTGTCTTCAATCAGACAGAGGTACCTGGCAATCCTGGATCTCCTGGAGGCCCTTTTCGACCGTGTGTACCAAGCAGAGGAGTTGGGTCACCTCTCTTGCCTGTTGAGGTACAATGACTTCCATTTTATACAAGCATCCTTTCCATCCACAAAACCAAAGCTGGACTCTTTTAAGATCAGGGAAGTCATTAATAGATATAAACAGCTATAGAAGGGGCTAAGAGAACACAAAATGAAAAAATTGCTTTGGCACATGCAAATCGTGACAGTTCACTTTGATTGCATTTTCTCTTCTTTGATTTGACAAATTTTCCATATCCATAAGAATGGATTTGTACATGGGTTTGATGGAATTTTTAAGTTCTATGAAATTTGACAGGAATTTATCTTCTAAATTAGCAATATCTACGTTTAAAGGAACAAGCTGTTAAAGAATATACTGAAATACAACTTTTGCCTTTAGGTAAGTGAGACTTGTTTCTAATATTAATCATATTTTATGGGAAAAGAGGACAGAAGTGAAAATAATTTTCTAGTGAGTCTTCACCATCTATCCCACATATATCCTAACAATATTGCTCTTTTCAGAGCATGTCTATATAGACTCATTACCTTTACATCCTTTGGGGCCAGTCAGTCCTGGATATCCAGGGTTTCCTGGTAAGCCAGCATCACCCTGGTTTTTTTTTTTTTAAAACAAAATAAAAATATTTGACATATGTGTAGCAGGAATGATCTGCAGGAATATTTGGTTCTCTTAGCAAAACTGTATCTTAAGCTCAACAAAAAATCATCTTGCCTTTGTTACTTGTCTAACACTGGCCACCAACAAGGTGCTGTAGGTTAGACTTGCTAATAATTTTGAATTTGTACTTTTATAGCTTATTCTCATTCTTGGCTCAAACAGCTTAATTTCACAGATGGCTTGAATAATTTGATTTAAAAGGTACCATAAAATATAAATACAAAAATTGTTGTATGCTACCCAAAATTTACTATAAACATTAACCAGAAATATTGTGATGTCACAATAAAAATGTAGAGTTCCCTGTTTTGACTTTTGAACAATGACCTTTAATCACCAAAGAAATTTAATTAAATAAACCAAGCAAAAGTATATCCCTTTACCAAGAAAATAACTGTGCTTTTTCCTTCATGTAATCTCACTGTCTACCTACCCAGCATGCAAGAAATGAGTAATTATACCTTGCCTGGAATGTTTGTGTGATTTTGTGTATCTGTTCTTGAGCAACACTGCTCTTGCCTGGGTTCTGCTTGGGGCAAAGATGACTTGCTTTGTCTTGTCTGTTTCCTTGGTCACTTCACACAGCAGGGTATGAAGAAGCAGAGACATATTAACTGCATAATTGTGCTGCTGCTGTGTTATGATCTTCGTGGTAAGTGGTTTGTCAATCTGCTCTTAAGAACTTGATTGTGCATCTGTTTTTTGCCCCCTGTTTACTGTGGTGGAGCCTGGACTTCACCCACGTGGTAAAGTACTGCATCAGAACAAGGAGCTAAGAGGGGTCCTTTCCTAACTCCCACCACAGTTCCTGCTAAAATGTAACCAAGGCACAGAGGTGTTTCATGAGGGAATTTACGGCTCCTACTACACTGGCTGTCTCTTCAGTACAAGCACCTTTCATATTTCTTAGAGGCAGGAGATAACTGCAAAGTCCGGGACATTTCACTACCACTCTGTTTACCTGGTCACCTGGTTCTCCTTGAAAACCTGTAACTCCTGGAAGGCCCTTTGGTCCAGACAAACCCCGTGATCCTGGAAACCCCATCACTCCAGTGTCACCTTGGTCACCTGGCAGTCCTGGAACACCATTCTTCCCTGGAAATCCTCGCGTGCCTCTGAAACCAGTGTTGCCTTTTTCACCTGAGGTTGATTGCAGAACAAGATAATGACCAATCAAGTCAAGGCAGTGTTTGACACTGATTTTCAATATGGCAATGCTTTCACTCTTGCTGTGTTGCTTTAGTGATAATGCAAAGAAACTCTGTGGCCAGTTTAGGTATCTGTGAACATGACATGGTGGCTGGATGTTACTGCAGCCCTGAGTCCACACTGTGAAAACCACCAGTGACTTATGTCAGAGGAATGTGTGTGCATGCATGCAGGGCTTTTTTTTATGAACTTACCTCTTTCACCTCTCAGCCCATTCTCACCAGGAAACCCTGGGTCCCCCCTTTGTCCTTTCTCAAGACGGAGGTTAATGCAGCCACTATCTCCTGGAGGTCCCCTTTCACCTTGGGAGTAACAAATGCAATGTAAATAGATCCTCACAAGTGACATGTCCTGAAAATCAGTTTGAGTGGTGACTTTCCTAAAAGAGAAAGCCTTCTAATACTAATGTGGTTCTCAGTTTTTTCAGTAGGCTCACTGCTGACAGAATTTGCAATCCTTCCCTTGATTTTTGTTGATTCAATCATAATCCAGGTTGATATTAAATCAGAAGAATTAGGAAAGATTGTGAAATTATGAAAGACAGCAATTTTGGTCTGCCTATAATTGCACCTTGCAAGGATTAACCTCTTTCCTATAAAAATTAAACACATTTTTAACATAGTAATAACAAAACTAAAAATAGCAGCAATATAACTACAGAGTGAAGTGGATTTTTACAAACCTTTTATTCCCATATCTCCACATTCTCCACTAGGCCCAGGTAGACCCATTTTTCCTTCTTCACCTTTTACACCAAAAATTCCCATTGGGCCTTGTATTCCTGGGAGTCCTGGGAATCCCTGGGGTCCTTGAATGCCTTTGCTTCCTGGTAATATGAAATGCTTTATTTACATGTTAAATCTGCTTATACTGTTGCTGTCATATTCTAAGGAATAGCATAAAGCAAAAGCAGGATGTTTAGAAGGACTTCTTAGGAAATCAGCAGAACTAGAGAACCAATAATTAGAGCATGGCTTCATGCCAGGGTCAAATTTTGTTGAAACCCAGATTCCACTGAAGCAAATTGCCTCCCCCTACTTGCAGTCAGCCCCTGGAGATTTCAGCTACCCTTACTCCTAAGCAGTTATCCCCAACACACCACCAGACCTTGAATGTGGCTACTGGATTATGGGGGCTTTGCTCTGCTCCCTGTCCCTGCCCTCCAGCTCAGGAGTCTGGTACCCAGACAACAGGTGGGCTTGCCATTAAAGACTGAGGCAAAGAAGGCACTAAGTACCTCAGCCTTTTCCTCATCCTTTGTCATTGTGTTTCCCCCCTCCTATCCAATAAAAGATGGAGATTCTCCTTACCCCTCCTTTTGCTGCTAATATATTTCTAGAAGCATTTTCATTGTCTTTTATAGCAGTAGCCAGATTGAGTTCTGGTTGCACTTTGGGCCTTCTGATTTTCTCCCCCCATAACCCTAAGACACCCTTGTCCTCATGAGCTGCCCATCCCTTCTTCCAGACTTCATACACTCCCTTTTGTCCTGAGTTCAGCTAAAACTCTTTTCAGCCCAGCTGCTCATCTTCCCTGCTGGCTCATCTTTTGGCACATGGGATGGCCTGTTCCCATGCCTTAAAAATTTCCTTCTTGAAGAATGTTCAGTCTTCCATTTGCCCCTCAGGACTGCCACCCAAGGGATTCTGTTAACCCTAAACATATTCCTCTTATTATAGTGTATTACAACCTATTACAAATAGTCAGGTAATAATATACAGAAATATGTCAGTGTTGCAAAACAAATATATAAAGCATTAGGATGCACTAAGATGCATCAAACTACATTCATCCCTTTGTTTTTATCATAAGAGAAAGATCAAGGAATGGTTCTATGGTTATTGACTCTAGCCTGCTGCAGTCTTATTCTTGAAGCTAGAAAGGGAGGTGGGTGCAAACTACTTCCTAATCTTAACAGCAGTGAAAAGAGCTCCCTCTACAAGAGAATTTATAGGTGAGGTGGTCTGCAGGATATTTAACATACCTGTCTCTCCTGGGAAGCCAATCAGTCCTCTATTGCCTGGAAGTCCTGGGGGACCTCGTGAGCCTGGAGGACCTGGGAGACCTCGTGAGCCCAGAGAGCCTTTGAGACCTTTGATTCCAGGTGGCCCAGCCAGGCCCCTGTCTCCCCTCTGACCTTTAAAGCCTGGTAAGCCTGAGAAAGAGAGCTTTAATCTATGTATGTAAAGGCAGGCAAAAGTTAAGCAATTGTATATAAAAAGTAAAAAGTGATAGATTTGGTCTAAATTTGAAGATCATCAAACATGGCAAAATAAGGTGAAATTTTTTAAACTATGTTGGAGTCCTGGCCCTGCCTAGATTTTTCAATTGGAATGTTTGGTT
Source organism: Sylvia atricapilla (assembly GCF_009819655.1). Taxonomy (NCBI): domain Eukaryota; kingdom Metazoa; phylum Chordata; class Aves; order Passeriformes; family Sylviidae; genus Sylvia; species Sylvia atricapilla. Next base: position 22,538,125 of record NC_089149.1, read on the forward strand.
TTTTCTATTTCTTTAGTGACAGACAATAGAAGAGCAATGTGAAAAATCCCTACTAATTTGTAAATACTTTTGATAGATGTCTCTCTTAGCTCTTCCTAAATAATGCTTCCATTGAAGAATAAGCAAGATAAAAGCATCACAGTAATGACAGGAGCTCAGTTAAGTTACTCAGGACAACAGATAAGAGACAACTCTTTGTTTATTACTTATAGTAAACCCACTGTGATTTGGCCAGTTAAAGAGCAGCAAGGGAAGTTGCACAGTTGAGATGCACAGTCTACATTCCTTGATATAATGTACAGCCCCAGTAATGAGCAGCCCCCATGGAAACATTTGTCATGCCAGACACAAAAATCATGGGATGAAATCTGGCAGAAAATGAGTGCAAAGCTTAGAGCTGTGAGGCAACCTGCTGGCTGTTGTGTACCTTGAGCTCCTGGCAGGCCCATGACACCTCTGAGTCCAGGTGGTCCTGGTAAGCCTGGGACACATGGTGAGCCAGGGAAGCCTGGACAGCCTGGTGCCCCTACATCACCTTCTGGGCCTCTAAAACCTTTGGCACCTGGAAATCCTGGCGTGCCAGGTTGTCCTGGGGAAAAAAAAAAATTGTTAGTTCCATTACTCACTGCCCCTCAAAATTCCTAGTTTTAATTTTGAAATGTACATATTTGGTTACTACAGTATCTTGCTTATCCTCTAGTTTTTGTGTAGTTTGTCAAAAGCGATGCTTTTCTGCAATTTAGAATTGGCTGTTGAGGAGAACTTCTTTCTTTAAGGAACAAATACAAATTCAACCCTCATCTAAAGGTACAGAGGACAGTTTCTGATGTGTAGGAGCAGAAGAGGAGTAGCTCACTGGCCTGCACCAGGTGCCCAGCACTGGCTCAGTTCTATAGGTGTTCCCTGCACTGAAGGATGGGTGTATGTGCTTAGGGCCAGGCAAAAGGAAACAGCAATATCCTCTGTGGGGTGGGAAGGACATAGTGCCAGGGAGACACCACTGCAGCAAACAGCAAAATGTCAATGTGAAAACAGGGAGTACTGTTCACAGTCACCATTATGGATCTGAGCAAGAGGATTTTTTCTGAACCAGGAGCAGCTTGGCTCAGATTTTGTCCTTTGAACATGTATAAGTGTTTCATAGACACTGGCCCATACCTTGAAGTCCAGGAATGCCTGGATTACCCCTTGCTCCCTGTGCCCCAGGGGGTCCTGGCAGTCCCCTGTTTCCAGGGATTCCTGGAGGGCCGTACGTGGTGTCACCTGGAAGACCCTTCTGACCATCTGTGCCAGGTGGACCTGGAAGGCCATTTTTGCCATCAACTGTAGATCCTCTTTCACCTTCATCACCAGGATCACCAGCTGTGCCTCGAAAGCCTGTTGATATGATTTTTAAATTCAAATAAAGCTTAATTCAGGAGGCGTTCAGGGTTTTTTATTTCCCCACCCCTCTCAGCTGTGGAATATTGTACTCCAAATTTAGCTAGATTTAAATTTGTCACTTCAGAAAGAAAAATAACATCATAAATTAAATTTCATGTTTCTTATTTATAGCTAATGATACATGAGGATTGAAGGAGGCAATTTCTGTGGGAAGTGACAAAAAATTTCTTTGAGGCCCAATCTGTCTGGAGTACTGTTCACTCTTGTTCAGTTCAGTGCCTTTGTTCTCTGGACACTGAACTATTCATTTAAATTCAATTCTACTTGACCCTTCTCTCCCTTTCCCTGCATGTATGCATTACAACTTGACCAGCAACTCTCCCAAATTAGGAAAAGCACAATTCACCTTCTGGCCCAGGGATTCCTGCTCCTGGCCTTCCTCGATGGCCTTTTTGCCCATCAAAACCATTTGGTCCAGGATGCCCAGGGAGTCCTTTTAAACCCTTTTGTCCTGGAAATAAAAAGGAAATTCATAAAAAGGCTGTCAGAGCATTAAAATGGGTGATCTAAGGATTTTATCTTTATCCCGTGCAAATTCATATACCTTGAAAACAAGCTGATTTCATCTGCTTTTAACACTTTGGGCAAGAGCCACTGCCCAAATCATAAACAAATGTGTGCTTGCTGTTTTTCTAAATAAACAGATTCCCTATTTCATTAACAGCAGACTGAAAATTACCAGTGTTAATTAGGAAAAAATATTTCCTACAACATTTAATGTTACAGGCCACGAACAGTGTTAACCTAGTGAATGACAGGTGTCAGCTCAGGATTTTCTTTTCTTTAATTAGCAACTTAAAACTCCATTTCAGTAGAAATCACAAATTCTCCTGTGCATAGACATACCTTGAACACCTTTAAAACCAGGGGGACCTGGACTTCCAGGATATGGTGATGTAATGCAGACAGTTTCACCTGAAGCAAGAGGGAGAAGAAACTGGTCTATTTGATTCTAGATTAACTGGAGTCTGAGTATTTACTCTAATATTTCTGGGAAAGTGCCCAACCACATGTGAAGTGACTATGCACATGGTTCTTTCCATATTACCGAAGTTTTGATAGGAAATCTTAAAATATTTTTTTGATACTTTCTATCTTGGTAATATTTCAAATTGTTGTAACACAGTTGTATTTTTTAAAGACAAAGGGTTTTTTTAATTGTTGTGGCAATTTGTTTTACAATACTCTCTATTGCAAGAAAGAAATAATATTTTAATTTCCATTCTATCTACAGCTATCAGTGTAGATTTTTGCTGAGCATTTTTATAGGCAAAAAACCAGGCCAAGCTTTAAGTAAAAATGGTGTTTTTCTAGAAATTAATATTATTTTCACCCTGAATGAACAGCGCTATATGTATACACATAGACATAAATACAGAATAATACATTCATATAATATATAATACATATTAAACTGTAATGGATGCCACCAAACATTCAAACATGTATTTTATTATTTCATTCTTAACTTAAAATTACCTTTCTGGCCTTTTGGACCAGGTGGCCCAATATTACCCATATCACCAAAGTCTCCAGGGCTACCTCTGGCTCCTGGAGGCCCAGGAAGCCCCAGACCAGGCAATCCCATCTGGCCTTTTACCCCAGGAGGTCCTGGGAGCCCAGGGAATCCTTTATCTCCAGGAATTGCTACTCCAGAATTGCCCTGAAATAAAAATTTGCAGTAAGATGTAACAAGAGCTATTTTCTCTCCTCTCTTTGATTATGAAAAAGAGTGTTAGAGAATTATCTGGAGAAACACTTTCACAATGGAAAGACTACATGGATGGCATTAGTACTTTTAAATATTCAAAGGTAATAGGAACAAAGGGGTTTGTGTATTTTTTGTTTTCCCAACTCCATAATAATGGCACACAGTATATGCAGAGATTATAATCAGGAAAGCCAAAATAAACAGTAATACTTACAAGAAACTAGTTTTTTAATAGATAAAAACTTTTATAACCTTTCATAAGATAACATGTTAATTGAAATGGAAAAAAATCTGGGGAAGTCAAACATACCTCAGCTCCTTTTTCCCCTGGCAATCCCAGTTCCCCATCTCTGCCATCAAGACCTCTCTGGCCTGGAAATCCTGGAAGCCCAGTTGGTCCTCTTTCCCCTTTTAAACCTTAAAATATTTTTTGAAGAAAAAAAATAATATTTGCTGTAATTTTAGGGGTAGAAGCTACTTCTGCTTAAGGAAATGCTGGGTAACTGTTGATCCTATCTTCATGATAATGCCCAGTCCTTGAATTCACATTCCTTAACAAGGCATTTTAGGCTTAGGAAGGAAGTTTGTAGTTGGATACCTGATGGAACAACTTGGTCTCTCTGTAAAAGACATGTTCACAGACACAAGAGGAATGCGGCTTTGTCTGTGCTACACGTAGAGTTAAAATATTTTACCATTGAAACAGGTCAGAGATCTATTCTTGATTTCAGTGAAGTCACGATATAGCAGTGCCATATGATGCAGAATATTTGCATCAATATTCCCCAAAGATTTTTATTATTTTCCCCATGTAGATTTCTCTTGCACCAATATTTATGAAAAAGTAACTATTGCATCAAGGACACTAAAACTATTCTAACACAAAGATTCATTCTGCTGTGTCAAGAAATCCTTTGCAAATAAAAACAAATGTTTTCCCCTGCTCCAACATCTGTAAAAAACCCACAGGCATCCAAAGCTAAGCTAACTTTTTATAAACAATAAGAAGGACAATCTTCTGTGAATAACTATTTTTGCCTTTCTAACTAAGCTTTGCCATGAGATTGCTGTAATTTATTGTTCTCCATTTCTTTTGCTTTTGCAAATCATAACCATAACTGTGGAGAGGTTTTGATCTATTTTATTACAAGAATTCCAGTTGTGCAACTGGTGGCCTATTGTTTCTCTTCAATGCCTGGTCAAGAGTAATTTTTAGAAATAAGAGAGGAATCTGAATAGTCATTGAGACTGAGGTTTTCCAAAGAAGGATGTTGGTGGCCTAATCCAAGATAACAGCTTTGATATTGGTATATGACACTTCAGGAGGTGGTTTCTGTACAATAATATTTCTTCATAATTTCACAGTGTTTGTATTCTGCTTAGTCTTGTCTGTACAGACCTCTGGAAGACCCCAATTATCAACTGCATGACGTGAAAAATCATTTGTTGGCATTAATAACATGCTGTTTTATGGCTCAATTATAGAGGAAAAAGCCACAAAAAAATGTGTTGATCTTGTGTTTAGAAAGAAAGAAGACTTGGTACCAAGAGAGCAGTTTGGATATATGTGCCCTCTAGGTTTCAGTAAGTTACCAAGCTAATGGATTCAGTAAAGAGAAAATTAATGTTTTTCTCACACTATTGCCTAGATGTTGTATAGGAAAGCAAAAAAGTTAACAGTAAAATGTGTGTTTACCTTTTATTCTAACTCTTCCTGGATCACCCTTCTCTCCTTTTTCCCCATTCTGTCCAGCAGAACCAGGAGTTCCCTTAACATTGACAAAGAAAAGAGTTGTCAGTTATCTCCAGCAAGGACTCAAAGTGGGTATTGAAGGGAAAATTAGTTATCTCTTGCATGGTTTCCCCCAAAAAAAGACCAATTAAAGTAACCAAAAGGATGCACTTGTCTCTTTTGATGGTCAAAAAGAGTGTGAATGGCACATGGCCTTTTCAGGCTGACTCTGCCACCTGCAGAAACACAACTGAAGGAAATTGTAATGCCAGAAGCACTGGGCCCATGGCTGCACAGCTGTGGGACTGCAAATGTAAAAATATCGAAAGAAATGATTCATTAACTCTTCCCACTGCAGACTTCAACCCACAGTGCACTGAGGAAGGGAATCTCTGGAGGGTGGGGACTGCTGGATGAGGCTGTCCTCCCAGAAGGGAACACACCAGGAAGCAAGTGATACTTTTTTTTCTGAATGGAAACCCACAGAGCCATCGATAAAATATTTCATCTAGTTAGGTACATGATATTCTTAGATAAATATATGGCTTGAAAGGTTTAGAGGAGAAAATAATACTTTCCTATATTTTTATGCTAATTTTTTGCTTTCAGCTGTCCAAGCAGGGTGCAATTTTCATCATCATTGGTCAAGGTCTGATCTTGCAACACTGCAATTAGCCATGTGAAATTTACACAGCAGTAAAAGGCCACTAAGGTACAAAAATTGGGGTATTATTTAGGCAGCTTTCTCTGTTACTCAAAATCTCTCTTAAAAATAGGTGGAGCAAAAATAGTTTATAATGTGATTGACAATTTTAAATCAGGGAGCAGATTTCTGAAAAATGTGTATCTGAAACGGGAAGTGACTATTTGTTACAATGTCTAGATCTTCAAGTAAGAAGTGATGAGTTATTAGTATCTGAAAAGAAAATGAAATATTTGGGAAGAAAAGAGAGCAGAAAAATGGAGAAAATGGCTCATTACACCAAAGCACTTCTGTACTGAAGTGAATTATTTCCTTCCAAAGTGATTACTTTGTCCTTGTTTCTCAATTAAGCAACCTAAGACCAGCAAAGTTCAGGACAAGGCTTTAAGCCTAACTTCAGAGCCACAAGGGCTAAAACATCTTCTCAAAAGTAACAAAAATATCAGGATCTCACATACACCACTCAGGTAATAGGGTTTTAAGGCAGAAAAAAAAGAGAGAGCAGCTGTAAGCCTTCTAATGAAACTACTGGAACTTGAATGAGACTGCTTCCACCTCCTTCCCTCAGACTCACAATGGATTTGTTTGCTTTTTGTTTTCTTTTGAAAGAACATGTTCTGGAAACTTTTAAGCAATTCCTTATGTGAAAAAAAAAAAGTTTTGCTGTTAAAAAAACCCCAAATCTCAAAAAAATAAAACAAAAACCAACCAAAAACAACAACAAAAGGCACAAAATCCCCTCTAAACACGCCCCTCAAATAAAAAACCAAACCATAATGTAACAGTTATAAAGCAGTGCATATCTACCTATATTTTCAAATAAAACCCTCTCACACATAAGAAAGTGCATTAAGAAACCTTCTAGTTGGCATAATTTTGGCATGCAGTATCCTGGATGTATATTCCAGAAGAAGTAGATGAAAATCAAAGCAAGACCAATAAATTATCACATAGTGTAATCCTAAAGCAGTTAGATTAAGTGGTATTTTGAATTATTGCTCACTCTGGGGAATTAAGATAAACTATATGAAGCACATTAAAGAAAGTAAGACTGCTCCCAGAAGTAAAAGCTTGTTTCACCAGACTGTAATAAGCTAAAGTAGTTAAAGGTTTCAGATAATTTTCCAGAGCACTTTCTCCACCCTTCTGCTTAAATGCCTCCTGAGTTGAGAGGCAACTTGATGCTGTTTACTGAAGCTCATGAAAACTACTCACAGGTAGCCCTGGCAATCCCACTGCACCGGATAAGCCTGGGTCACCCTTTTCTCCATGTCTTCCAGGGTATCCCATTTCTCCTTTCCTTCCTTCAGTACCTGGAGGTCCTTGCACACCACGGGGACCAGGAGGACCAGCACTACATGAGCAGAGGCCTTGACTTCCTACATGAAAGTGTTAAAATTTCATTGAATGAGTTGCAAAATCAATACACAAAAAAAGAATGCTGTCTTTTTTCTTTTGTGTGTGAGTAGTGCACAGATCATTTTATCTCAGGTTATCTCACCTGGAGAGGATTATCCATCTCCCTTTACAGTGCTGAGTAACTCTGCACTAAAAGGACTCTGCTGACTCAGAAGCCCCAATGCCAACCAGCTGTGTAAGTCTTTGATGGGCTTCATCCTCCAAGTTACCATGAACTTCTTGCACATTTAGATTTGACATTCCTGGCAAAGATTTCATACTCAAATTGTTGTTATCCAGGCCAACTTACCCTTCTCTCCTTTTGCACCTTTTCTTCCTGGAAGTCCTATCTGACCTTTTGCTCCAGGTTCTCCAGGGATCCCTCTGTCAGTACAGATTACACCTTTGAAAAAACAAATTTTCCAGCCGGTATAAATCTGGTTCACTCTTTCCACACCTTAGGTCATGTGTCCTCCTCTCCCTTCTCTTGTTATTCTCACATGAAAAGTTAAAGATCTTATTAAACCTTTACAAGTTGCTGCTTACAGATCATGCTGAAACAGACAGTGTGGCTAGAGTTCATGTTGATAGATCACTTCTCATTGCCACTGCGACTTTTTTCTACTTTACTTCTTTCTTCTCTAAAGGATGCAAATTTGTGTTTCCTCCTCATTATTTTTCAGTTAGTATATTTTTAATAGAATTTTAATATGTGTATTACTTTTGTGGGTTTAAATCACCCAGAAAATGATGAAAATCTTGAAATCTCACTGATCAAAAGCTAATAGGAAAAATATGTTTTCAACATCCCATGTAAACTTGGAAATAGCTGTCAAAATACAATTTTCACTTTTCTGTATTTGTAGCACCAACAAAGCAATGGATCTATTAACCTGCAGAATTCTATTTTTGTTATTTAAATTGCTATTGAACCTACTGGGTAGTCCAGGTAAGCCTTGTCTTCCTGGCTGCCCTGGTAGGCCTGGTGGTCCAGGAAATCCCGGTCTTCCTGGGATTAATTCACCTGTCCCAGGCAAACCAGGGTCCCCTTGAAAACCTTGAGGTCCTGGTGCCCCACTTACTCCTGGCAGGCCAGGAAGACCTGAAAACAAACAAACAAAAAAGGTAAACAGCTCATACAGCATTAATGTGAGGTATCAGGGAGGAAATTCCAGACCATTCAGGACGTCCTGAAAAACAGCTTCTATGTAACTAATGCTGGAATCCAAATCCTTAGGTTTTTTAGGATCCACAAGAAAAGAGCCTCCTGCAGTAGACCTTCAAATGCTTCTTTTCCTCCTTCCCTCCATTATCTCTTTTCCAGACATCCCAGTTACTCCAGCTCCTCACACAGAGCAAAGCCATCCTCAGCACATCCCTTTATATATTATTGAGATGGAGAGCAGAAATTTTAAGCACAGCACTCCAAACACAGTTATACAATGGGTTTACCATGGTAGTATTCTCCTTGGTCTTCTGTTCCTTTTCTAGTCATTCCTAATATTCTGCTTGGATCATTTTGTTTCTTTTTCTGGCTATTAAGTGCTCAGTTAATATTTTTGCTGAACAGTCTTTACAGCTGGTAACTTGCATCAAGCAAGAACAAAGAACAGTTTTCTTTCAGCTGCTTTCTTTCCTTCTGGTGTATATTTCACATTTACCCTCTGCCTCTCTTACTTGTTCCATCATATCCTGGTCTTCCTAGAAGGCCTGAAGGACCAATTGGTCCAACTGACCCCATTTCACCAACAGGACCTGGAAATCCAGGATCTCCTCGTGGACCTACAGAGAATTACAGAAACATGTGAGTTGAACACCTTATGGAATTGACAGCTTAAATCGAAATTAAGCTGTAACCAAAATTATAACTTGGAAACTTCACAAAAGTAAAATAATTTATGAAACATCTTAAAATGTGTAACAATTTAATTTTAAGGTGGGAGGATTTGGTTACTTTTCTATGGATTCCAGCCCATTTCACAAGAACATTTTTAACTCTTCATCACTTTGTAGCAGTATCTTTTTGCTATGTTTTACAAAATGCTGAGAGAAATATTTGCCCAAAATAAATGCATGTAGCATTTAAAATAAATGTGGATATTGGAGAGAGTCCTTCAGATTTAGTTGTGACTGTATGCATGAAGATCTCGCACACAAACATTTAATCTGACACTTGTATGTTTAACATAGTTCCAGGAAGATCAGTGAGACAAACACACACAAAAATGTGGCCAAACCCACAAACACAGCTGTGGCCACTAGGAAAGTTTTAGGATTCCATCCCCTGCACCCCTAGTGACCACCTTCATACACCTCGGCAAAACAGGTCCTGCACTTCTTACAGCACAAAGACTAGTCAAAAATAGATATAACCTTTTATAGGAGGTGGTGGAGTTCCAACAGCTCCAGGAGGACCTGGGGGCCCTTTCTCTCCAGGATCCCCCTGTAAGAGTCCAACAATAAATTTTTTACATACAAATATATGGTGTACTAGAATGTAACTGAGTATTTCAACAATGAGGAAGGATATAAGGATTTGACACACACCACCCGGGAAACTTGATTTTGACACTTTACAGCATTTAAAACCAAGCAAAAAGATTTAAAATAATCATTATCTTTCAAGATGCCAGTGGCCTAACAGTAATATACCCATCATACATATCTATTTGACTCTTCAGAACATGTGACTGTTCTATTTGATTTCACTCATTTATTGTAAATATGACTCAACTACAATAAATCAGTATCCATTTAATTGAGATATTTAAGCCACCAATCTGTAATTAAAATTACACAAATTCTTTATCAGAATTAGGAAACTACTTCTATGACAGATAAGCATAAAGAAAAACAGTTTCACAGTCTAACATCTATTATCAATGGTAAGAGATACTCAAAGCTCTTATAACAAGTTTAAAACATCTGCATTAAGGAAACATAAAAGTGCTTACTAATGGGGAGGAAAATCACTTCTGCTTGGAGGATTTCTAAATTAACTTGGATTTTAATACTTAGAAATGCAAGTGAAGTGGTCTTTAGGGAAGACTTTTATGTGGCAAATTGTATTAGACCTTTTGCTTTGTAGATTAGAAATCAGCTCTCCTTTATCAGCAAATGTGAACTGAGAGAACAAGAATGTCAATGTGGGAGCTGCACAGTGAGGCTGCATTCCCAGGACTGGACTCCAGGGCCTTTTAGGACACAGACAAGGAGAACTGGGTCTGCAAAACTAGATACCCACTATTACACAAGTGAAAACAAGGCCTCTATGCCTCCTTCTTGGCTTTTTTTTTTTTCCCTGAATGCTGTCTCTACAGTAATTAGACAGTTCTGTCACTGACTGCTGCCCTCTTGATCTTTGGCCTGATTCCTTTGACTGTATCTTGCAGAATAAAAAAATATCCATGTGTCATCTTTGGTTCTTTTAAACAGGAACATAGATTTGTCTTCTCTAAGACACAGAAGAGTCTTACATGCAGCAGGAAAGAAAAGGTAAAACTAGCATTTTGCCTCCTCTGATAAATTTAGAAAGGATTTTGAGCTTTAAAAACAATTTAATGATGATAAATAATCAAATAGTTGTATAATAGATGTATTTGGCCCAAGTCTTGCATAATTTTCATGCTGATTTTAAAATGACACAACCAGAACACAAGAAAGAACTGAAGAGCAGGGAGCCAATGTCAAACGTGTCTGTTCTTAGTATCTCAAGTAATAAATTCCAGTTGTGGTCTCTGAAAATCTGGTTGTAGGCTGCTAGGGCTAATGACCCTCTCTGGCTGGCAGCTGCCTATTTGCTGTGTTTTCACCACTGGCACACTCGTACATAATGGCATAGATCACTTTGGATTATTTTGTTGGCTGATACTGTTTTCTCTTCCCATAAAAGCCTTAGGAGACTCAACTTGCCAACAGTTTATTTAAAAAAAAAAACCTGTGTTGCCAGCATCTACTGTTAGGCATCAAAAGCTGTGGCAACAATTCCTTGAACTCCACTCTTTGCTTTTAGCAAGTTAGCATTTTTTAAAGATGAAATATATTTTCCACGCAACTGGGTTTTTTTTTTTCTGAGTCTCTACACCTTAAATCTGAGTGCATCTTGGATTTTCTATGAACATGTTTGTTTCAGAAAAATCTACACAAGGACAGGCTATTCCCATGAGAAGTTTTAAGGATATTCTTGTTCCTTCGGTGCATGTGATTTTTAGTGGATCATAAGCAGCAGCTGGTGAGGCCAGCTGAACAGGTGATGTACTCTGGATTGGTCTGCTCCTTTCAGGAATAATCAGATTTTGCCAATTGTTTCCCAATCAAACCTACAGCATCTGTGCTATCACTCAGGATTTTGCATATCTGTATTAGTTACCTTTTCTTTATTAAGTTGTGTCTATACTTTATTTGATTTATTTTGCTCAGGGCACTAGCAATTGTAATTTCATCTTTCTCATTCATTACTGCAGGCCTTCAACCCTTTCCCTAGCAGACCCTACCAACAATTAATCATGTTTGTGTTTACTGTTTGTAGTGTACTCAGGCTGTGGGCTAATTGATGGAGTCTGAGGAATTCACTATTCTGTCCATAACGTGACTTATCTCAAATTTGTTAATGAGGCCCCAAATTAAAACAATATATACATCAGGGTGAGAACTTTTTAACAAGAAAAAACTTAAGATTTGATTCTAGATTTTGGGAGTATTGGACTGCAATGAATTTTCTGTTTTAATCTGGTATGCAATGTTTCAGTAAATTAGTATCTGAATTATATCACCATGGTGTGAAGTTGATAATAGCCGAAGGGGAGGAAAGGTAAAACCTGTGGGCAATTTTTCCCCCTGGGTATGACCACATAATTAAAATCTTGGCTGAAGAAGCTGACCTAGGATTCTCCTGGCAGTCCTAACTCTGAAGGTTAAGTCTGTGACTAAGCCAGATATTTTTATTGTACTTTTAATCATTTACTTTATGTGCTTGGCATTTTTCATTTGTAAATATGCTTTGAAAACCTGTGTGTTGCTTTATATTTGTGTGCTTTCTACTGTGTCTTTAGCTGTATACTAGTTATGACAAGTTTGCACCAGACACAGTTCACTTCTTTATGTTGTCAGGGATTATAAATTAAAATAAACACTCCTTCATTTTGTATTTCAGAATATTTAAGCCAAGTTCATTAGCGCCACAATTTCTGCAATAATGTTTTTGTTCTCTACCGTGTTAATAACTTCGATGAGCTTTTTCAACCTTGGTGTCTCTACTGATGATTCTGTCACCTTCTGCATTGCAGCATTTCATTTCTCTTGCTCATAGAATTCCCACTCTTACATGCACTAGCTAGGAATGTTTTCTTACATTGCTATTTACTACCACGGTGATGAATAACTATAAATAGCATGAAAACAGTAAATTTTTAAAGAAATTATGACTCTATAAAGGGAAATAACTGGGTACATTTGGGAGGAAATATTGGCACAGAGGGGAGTGGGGTGTGAATGTGTGATCATTTTTCTACCTGTATGCCTGGATAGCCAGGCTGTCCAGGAAAACCAGCAAATCCTGCTTCACCCTGGAAGGGATCACATAAATACAATTCAATTAATCTGTTAAAACATAAATTGTTGAGCAAAACCCAGTAAGGCAGTCATACAGTACTCTATGCTACAATTGTGTCCACAGCTTGTTTCAGAGAATTCACTGGGTTTGTGCAGGAGGTGGTGTTTCACAGACTCTCCTGTGCTGGAAAATCCACAGCATGCATTGCCAGGTTATTCAGACAGTGCTCAGCAGATTCAGTGAAGCTGGGGCACAGAATAAGCTGGAATACATACCAACAGACTCTGATAGACTGTCTGCTTAATACAGCTGAAATCGGTTTGCTGTCTGCTCAATGACTATCTTAAACTACTGCATGGAAAGCAGCTGCACATCAGCTCTCTTCTCTTTTATGATTTTCTAATATACTTACCCAGCCAGTACTCAAACTCTTTAGGGTAGGCAGGAGTGAAAAACAAAGTGAAAAGTATTTTTGCAGATAAAACAGTCACCTGGAACATAACTCCAGAGGCAAATATTCATACATTAATGTGTTTTATGAACAGCATGATCACTACCTTAACTAGAGCTGGGCAAGATACAGATCTATATACATACATCTACTGTTCTTTATTTCAGTAAGATGTAAGTTCATAAGTAAAATTTAGCAGACTTTGCATCACTGGAATTTCTCAAGCCAGAAATATGAACAAAACATGCATGCACCACAAAATTACACAAATAATGTCACCATAAAAAACAAAGTTAACATGCTGCATAGCTTTTCTATTATGCTGTATGTGTGTCCCACTGACTTTTCCTCCTCCTTGCAACTTCAGATTCCATTAGCAAATTTCAGCTAAATTTCAAAGAGTGGCAGAAATTCAAAGACACAAAGTTCATACAGCTTCTGTGGCTATAAGCAGCAGAAGAGAAAAGAAGGAATGCAATCTGAGCTGTGAAGTATGTGGAAATTCCAAATCTGCACAAATCCACAGAAAACAAAATCTCACTGATCCTACTGTTCAGGGAGCTGCTTCTACTTTCTGCCTTCATACCTTCATTCCAGGAAACCCTGCAGGTCCATAAGAACCAGGATGACCCTAATAAAAGCAAGTAGACTGTAAGCTAAAACGGTAAAAACTTTTATAAAATTAAACCTATTCAGAACTGCTCATAGTTAATATTACATAGATAAATATTACTTGGGATATCTTCCAACAACTTTGCAAAGTTTTTGCAAATAGTTTCTGTGAGAAATGGTCAAGAATTAGAACTATAGACCAAAGCAAGCCAGTCAGGTTTTCACTTAATTTTTTTACCATATTGCATCTAGCACGGCAGTGGAATGCTGCTCCTCTTTAGCACTGTTAAGCAAATCAAGTACAAGTAAAGATGCTGTAAAAAACTTTCATCAACACGTATGGAGAACATTAAAATTACTGTGTTAGTACTGTGCTATTCCAGAGCAGCTTTGTGCTGGTCTAAATATTTAGAGTATAACCCTACAGATTTACCTCCTTTCCAAGGAAAGTCTGTGTGAGCTTATGTTTAAGTCTGAGACAGGGTAAGTCCCAGGGCAAGTCTCCTAAATATTCTATACAGGAAGCATGACAGATTAGTTTAAAAAATCCTTAAAGTCTGTTTTGAAATTTCAAACCTTAGCTGCCTAATTATAGTGAATTGTTGATACAATTTATTGTGCAACTTTCTTACCCGCAATCCAGGAAATCCAGGAAGGCCTTTTTCACCCTTTTCTCCTCTCCCAAGTATGCCCTAGAGCAGTCAAAATAGTTTTGTTAACCAAAATGCTCAGTGAAGTGTGCCATAAATTTTAATATTTGTGCATGTTTATTAAATGAAGTATAAATTACATGAATGAATCTTGTTTCACTTGCGAGGCTCAGTCACTGGGGTTGACTTCCCAGTGACTTCCCAGCATCACCAGAAGTGCCTAAGTAGCTCCAGCTATTTGAGGAACCTGCTCTGGTCTCTTCTCTAAGTTTCATATTATTTCAGCAGTTGAACTTGTGGGTTTTGGGTTTTTTTGTTTTGTTTTTTTTTTTTTTTTTTTTAAAGTTCTGGGCATCATTTAAGCTGCTTCAGTTGATTTCTCTGTTCCTGCTTATAACTAACAAGTGCATGTATGATCATCTACATAGACAACTAGTACTGAAGCATGCATATAAAGCCCATCTTTTTCAATGTAAATCTGATAGAAAAAGATTAGCTTTGTTCTCTTTTCCAGTGCCAAGTAACAGTGGTCTTTTTGTGATGGAAAATGAACTTCTGAAAAAGTCCTAGACTTAAAACTTAGAAATGCGATGTCCGTGCTTCTCGTTTCTTCTCTTCTGCAACAAAGCTAAGTTCTTAAGATAAACTAGAGTCATTCTTTTGTCTCCAATTGTCCTCTGTTTTTCTGAGATCTGGCAGCTTCCTGCCTATGGATTTTCCTCATCTGGCACCTCAATGTTTAAATTGATCATGTTGACAGAAAGAAAAGAAAATGTAGAATATATAGTAAAAAAGCAACTCTTCCTCCAATGGCTCTGCCTTCTCTACCCTTGGGAATATCCAGAGTGTCAAGTTGAAGCCTTTCTTCAGCCTTCTGTGGTAAATATACATCATGCCCCATTAAGAACACATTCAGATCAGATCTCTCTGTTTCTCTTCTTGAGGAAAAATAATCTGTACTTGTATTTCCTTCATAGTTCCAATCCATTATGTCAACAGCCTAACTGGCAACAACACTGACCTTTTGCTACTAGGCAACACTCAATAGGTATGCATAAAACAGACTCAGAAAGATTTTTCCAAAGGGTTTTGAAATATTTTTGCTTTCACACTGATTTAGGTGGTGATTAAATTTCACAGCAAAAAATGCTGTGCTTTAAACATAATAACCACAGAAGGGCTTGCCAGCACCATGGGGAAAAAAATGTCCCATTACTTACTTTGGGTCCACGTGGCCCTCTGTATCCTGTTACCCCAGGTAATCCTTTTTGGCCCTACATATAAAAGGAAAATTTTTGTGTATATTAATATGCAGGATATGGCTATGTGCTGGTTAACTTTTTTAAGTCCTACTCTGAATTAGAAGTTTTAAACAGAATTTTTTTAAGCACAGGGTGTGTTTCTTTAGGTGTCCTAGACACAAAAAAACCCCAAGAAAAATATTTATGTACTTATTTTTATTTCTGTTAATGCTGTCAAACCAGCATAATGACTGTGGAGGGAGATATATGTATCTTCACTTCCAAGTATCTGCAAGTCAGGGCTTTGTTCCTACAAACACGCATGACAATAGTTCTTTTTTTAATTTGCTGCTATTCTTGGTTTGATGCAAGTACTCACAAGCATAAATCTACACTTTTGAGCACAGCCCCAGTCTGAATGGGGGGCACGGCTGCTTTCTCGTGTTGTAGAGCAGCAAATGTCCCATTTCCCAGGAATGTGGGAATGTGGGGAGTTTATGTTGGTTCTTTTGGTCCTTTACCTCTCTTTGTACACCTGTATAGCAGCTGTTTGCATGATCAAAGCCCAAGGTCCAACATATGAAATCTACTGGTTCCCTGAGTTGAGGCTGCGGGAGATGGCAATGCCAACTTCACTTTCTCAGTTGTGTATTTGAGGAAATCATAGTTTGGGACGTAGAGGGCTCTGTAACACAGTTCTTGTTTTAAAATAACAAGGGTTACAAACATTCTAATGTTCTAAGCCACTCAGCTGTAGCTATGGTAGGTGTGATGTTGAAGAAGCACAGGCTGTCCAGGAAAGTTGTGGATGCCTCATTCTTGGAAATGCTCAAGACCTGTTTGGATGAGGCTTTGAGCAACCTGGTCTAGTGGAAGGTGTCCCTGCCCATGGCAGAGGGATTGGGACTAGCTGTTCTTTAAAGACTCTCCCAACCCAAACCATTCTAAGATTCTGTGATAAAACTTGCAATAAAAATTGAAAAAAAAAAATCACACTTGGTTTTTATATTAAAAAGAGCACCCTAGAACGGTTAAGGTTAGTTCAAAACTGCAGATCAGAGTACAGTTGCCAGTGATATGCAAAATTTAAAGTATTAGTTAAGAGCCACAAAGATTCAATAGCACAGTAATCAAATTTGTCAAGATGCCTGAAATATGATTTGCTAATGACAAAAAGTGAAAAAAGTCAAAGCAAGGGCAGTATCTCCTTTCTGCATCAGGACAGTCTTCTGTCCAGAACATGAGCTAAAGTACACGTGGGGTGTCCTCTCCTGAAAGCTTGTAGGAAGGGTGCTGAACACAGGATTCTGATGCAGCTGGTGGTTTCTTACAGAAAGATAGGTTTGTCTTATCCCATCCTTGCAAAAATTACATCACAGGATTGTACTTGCCAAGTTGAGCACTGTTAAATATGATGAGAAATTAACACCTTTTGTCCTTTGAAGAGCTGAGCTCCAGGAGGTCCAACTAACAGTGGTGGCCCAGGTGGCCCAGGCATCCCAATGTCACCCTGTGGAAGCCAAAACAACAGCAGAGATGTTTCATGCAGTATTTCAGTGACACTCAGCTTGTTTTCCTGTTGTACCACAGCACTATGTGTTACTGTGCTCACTGAAAACGTACTAATTTACCTGCAGATAAAGGTTTGCTCTGAGATCTATGATCCTCTTTACCATCTGCCCAGATGAGTAAGGTTGGCAATCTAATCTCCTATTCTCCTGAGTCATGAAAAATAATGTTACAGCTAGCTAAGGAAATAAATAAGAATGCCTGGCTCCTGCTCCAAATCTGCTGTGGACACAGTAGTTACAGGAATGTCAAATCTCTAATGTGTACAAAGAGTCTCTCATGTTCTAGACCATAGCCTTTGACCTAACTTTGTGAATGTAAAATTAAACTACTGATTTGCTATAGAAAGTTGTGTATGTTAGACATTTGCACAAATTCTGAGAACTGATTGGACCAGTTCATAGAAGAAATATCAAATATTCCACATTGGTTCTTTATATCCTGAGTATGCTAACACAGGTGCAGACTGGTAGAGGAACTATTATTATGTGTTTCTTACATGCTTTCCTTGACACCTGCTCTGCACTTAGCAAGAGATGAGATTCAGGGACTGAATCTCAAGTCCAGCCCCTGTCACTAAATAATCAGAAATACTGTTGTGATTACCTGGGCAGTGTCTGTTCAGAATGTATGTAAATGCTAAGTAACACTGATTTTTGCTTTTCAAAATCTTCAGAATGTGCTTGATTCCTACATGCAGCTCACTGAAGAAATCACTTCTGCTCAGTATTAACTGATTCAATAACTTCTGTTCTAACATGATTAGCAGGAGACAAAGCCACAAATTAATGGGATGCATGGAACCCAACAAGACCCTGTTATTCTTCTAACTCTACAGCAATAATATATCTAATGTTATTAGTTTTCTTACCGGCTCCCCTTTTTGTCCATCCACTCCAATCCCTGGATTTCCCTAATTGATAAAGAATGTACACAGTTTCAGCATGATCAGAAAATACTAACATTAGAGTTTAATCAAGTAACTCTTTTGAAAAACTTGATAACAAATAAACAAAAGGAACATTTAAAATAGATATTTTAATTATTGTTTCACTAACAGCTTCCAAAGTTATTACCTACCTGTTCACCTGGCAAACCAGGATAACCTGGAATACCCTTTAAAAGAGAATGAAGACAAGTTAATATGTCTGATTTAGAGACAGCTTATGAAAATTATTTCCTCTTGCTTATAGGACCTAGAGGCAGAATCTTCTCTTAGGATGTACCTATTACAAAGTGCAATTTACTTCACTTGGTCACTGCTTTCAGGAGGGCTGACCTCTGGTTTCCCCATTCCTGTCTCCTACAGGTGGTCTTGGGAAAAGGGATTAAGGAGAGCGCACTAGGAGCATTTCTCCATGACCACACACTGCCAGAATGAAGTGCTCATGCAGACATGGGAAGGAACATATTCCTCAACTTCCAAACTCATAAGGTAAAGCAAAAATCTATCTTATCACTTGCCTCAAAAACTATGTAAGATTTTGATTCACATTAGGGCAAGTTCTAAAATGGGTAGACAAGAATGAATGCATATCCTAAGGTAAAGCTGTATAACTGAGGTGATCTTACAGGCAAGCCTGGATGGCCTGGGTATCCAGATGGGCCCATTGTACCTCTTGACCCTCTAGGTCCCTGGAAAAGATGGCAAAAGGTCTTTTTGTGAACACAGAAAGAACTTTCCCTTTTCTATACAAACACAGCCACTCTAAAACACCTTGGACTCAGCCTACTGGCCACTGGATTCCACCCACAGCCCAAAGCTTACACCATGCCTGAAATCTCTCTGAGACTAGAGAAGCCCAGCACCAGCTTGTGGGTAATACTGGACAAGGCACAGTTCTATGTTATTAATGCACTGAGAGCTCAGCAATTCTGCTAGGGTGCAGAGACTTGATACAATTCACCAGTGAACTCAATTTTGAAGGGTACGACAAGAGGAACCCAAAGCCATCAAGAATGTGATTCAGCAACAAAATTAAACTGTTTCTTCGTCTTTCATGTTCTTATGGCTGGAATATGACAGAGTGCTACTTATTCTTGGGAGACCCATCAGATACTGTAGAAGATGATTTCACATCTTGAATTTCACAGAGAAAATACTTGGGAGTACCAGGGCAACAGCTGCTCCACACACAGCTAATGCAGGTGAGAATGGTCTTTTCTACTCCCTTTCAGCCAGCATGAACTGGCCATGGGAAAAGACTATACAGACTTGATGTTTCTCAGACTTTATTCTAGAATTTTTCTGTTTGGGAGGGGCAGGGAAAAACTCCAAAATTTCTTACCATACTAAGGAGAAAAAATTGAAAGTCTTCAAGACAAAAAGCAGTTCCAGAACCCACTGACTGTACTTACGGGCATACCAGGGGGTCCAGGATCACCTCTCTCTCCCTGTAATGACAATCATTTAGCAAATGAACCAGTACATGCTTGTGGGTATTTTCTAACTTTACAGATATTAAGACCATAAACTATCTGTTAGAGTTGTATATGTGGTTTGTTTGGGGCTTTTTTTACTTAGTTTTATTAACTAGTGAGGAGTAATGGAACAATTACATTCACCATACATGTTTTCCTACAATGGACGATTTTTTTCACAATCAGATACTTACTGGAAGTCCTTTTCCAAAATGTGAAATATACACTGAATTTCCTTTTTCTCCTTTTTGCCCTGGAATTCCCTTTAAAGAAAAAGAGTCTTTTAAAACATGATCTACTTACTGATATCTACATTTCCATGGAGACTGTATGCTAACTTCTCAGGTTGTGACTTTCTGGTGCCCCACTATCACAAGATAATCCACTAGGATCACGAATGATCATTTTATCAAACAAAACCTTCTGTACAGTTGAGCAAACCAGCTTCCCACAGCTTCTGGAGCTCTGTTAAGGTGCTCCTTAGTACTTGGGTCCTTCAATATTTTACAATCTTCACAAATCTTGCCTTTAATATCAATATGCCTTCTTTTTCTTTCAGGGAGGCAGTGGCTTTAAATATTAGCAGTGTGCCTTCCATGAAAATGGTGTGATCCAGAAGAATTTAAAGTGATACTGCATACAGATAAAAAAAAAAATGAAATATGGACTCTATTAGATGCATAGTATTCAATTATTCTATCTATTAGGAAACCTGTTTCAGTCCATAAAAAATCTGATAACTAAGAGCCCTGGATTTTAAAAACTAAGTTCCCATGGTACTTTCTGTTAGGTCCTTTATAAAACCCTGCTAATTGCAGCACCCTCAAAAATTCAATCTGAGTTAGCATGAACAGATGAATTTTTTTTGCAAAATTTAACTGTAATGCTCAATTTACTGTTAAAAGCATGATATCTACATATCTGAAGAACAGATATATGAAGACATTATTTCTAAAGTTTTTCCATTTGAAATCCAAACATAGTGGATATAATTTAACTAAGTTAATAACCTGACTACTGAGTTCAGTAAAATGGGACACTGTCAACCACTTTAAAACTGTACTGGTACAGTGTTCAGAATACCCTAAATTGGCTGTCCAAATCCTGCAGTCAGATGAAACTGAGAAGATACTTCTCCCTGGAATGGCACAATAAAAGGAAGAATTACAGCTGTCTGCAGCTGGATATAGCTACAGTAGATTGGATACCGATTACAGGTAAACAACAGCTGCTAGGGAACACATTAAACAAATCAAAAGTTGTATTGATCTTTGGTTATTTTACATGTGGTCTCTTGTATAATAAAACATCTTTGTTATATTCCATTTGTTATCTTCTATTTGGCTTATCTATGGCCTCACAGATAGAAATTATTTTCCAACAAGATCAATGAAGTAAAGCTGATAAATATGTACAAGGTGTTAAATAAAACTATACAGGACTATGTTATAAATAAGAATTAATAAGAATTAATAAGAATTAATGTACAGTCAAGTTAGTACCTGGTGCAACAAATCGATTTAAAAATAGGCAATCTTCAGAGAGAGGTTGGAAGAGCATTCTTGCACATAAGCAAATATGGTTACTATGTGTTGTTTTTCTGCGTAGCTAAATTAATTTGCACTGGAATTTTAGTATGCACATCCAAGGCTACATGCCTGTTGTGTCTCCCTGTTTTTTGTAGGTTGCAAATACTTTTCTAGGCCTGCCAAAGAGCATGCTCCTGAAATTGGTGGGATTTATGCTGTAATTTGTCCCATGTACTGCTTTTCCTTTATGTCACTTGTCTAATTAGAAAAAATAAAACTCTGTTTTGAAGGCCATAGTAAGAAAACACAGGTGAACTTAGAGTTTCAGCAGAAGTAACAAGTTACTTTCAGAGGTATAACAAATGAGGTTATTAGTAAATTTACAATGTTGTATCTTTCATAGCATGAAACTTTCATAGCATGAAATTTTATTCTAATTGCTATTATCCTTGATAATATCATTACACTCTTGCACCCACTCCACATTTTTCTAGTGGCTGAATTCGGCATTTTATTTCGCTCTCACTAAACACATTTGATTTTTTCATGTAAAGTGAAGTTGTTTTTAATTGTCTTAGAAAATTTCAGGGAAGCTGTTAGACCAACTAATCAGCTCTTATTCATTCAGAACTAAAACTTGTTTCCACAAAAAGTGATAGACTGGTGACTAGAACTGTTCAGCAAAATTTCTTTAGTGTTACAGTAATTTATTCCCCTTAATGAAAAGAATCTTTTTATCTTCAGTAGTTGAGTACTGCTAACACAGCTACTTAAACAATTTTAAAGTGCCTTACATTTTAACAGAAAAAAGTAAACAAATATTGAAGTGCTAATTTCAAACATTTTAACTGTGGAATGATCTCTGCAAATACAGGTACATGCCCAGGCAAGACTAGGAGTGCACATATGTGTAAAAAAGTAGTACCAAATATTAGAGTGTAACAGGACTCAGGCTTGTTGAACCTTCCACTTATTTTTAAGTCATCTCATGTATGTTCTATCTAGTAATGGTTTTAATAAATTTCAGGTACTAAGGAATGGTACTGTGGTTTCAAGCTACTCCTTCTCACGTGGTGGGGCTACATTCTGGGGAAACAAATCAGAACTTAACTCTCAAGACAGCTACACATACTTCAGGGATATAGGAGCCTATTTCACATTCAAGCTTAATCTGTTAAGGCAGTGTGTCTCACTCCCATTAACCTGAGGAAGAATTCCTGGGAATTCCCTGTGCAGCACTGTGAAGCTGATGCCACAGTGCAGAGTCATTGGAGGGGAAATGCAGGTGCACAGCAGGAATTCCTCTCACATACATAAGGACCCCTTGGTCCCATATAACCGTTTTCTCCTGGAAATCCTGGGTCTCCCCTGGAGCCATTGCAGCCATCCAAACCATGCTTGCCTCTGGGTCCTTCCCTTCCTGGGAGGCCCTGAAAGACAGTTTCATATTTATTAGAAATACACCATGATTAATGGGAAATTACTTTTTAAATTAACAGAACAGTTCAGAAACAAATATATCTCAGATGTGAATGAGATGACCTCTCACAGCGGGGCTGGTTTCATACTCTTTTGCATTAGAAATTTCTTCTGTTCTGAAAAGATTTTTTGTGGTGTAGAACAAATGAGGTAAATCTTTTGTTTATTTGGAGGTTTTGATGCATAGCAAATATAACAGGGACAACACTGGTTAAGAGGACCAGACTGTGTTCTTACTTGAGTGAAAAAGTAATGTTGTGTCTTCTCAGAGAATACAGACTCTAGCTATAGTCCTTCTTGTGGCTGTAAAGCTGAAAAAACTCACCCCAAAAAATTTTTAGAAAAGGTCATCTTGAGCAGCCTCACATTTTTTAATTGTTAGGATAAAACAAGTAAAAAGAGGACACAGATTGACTCAGGCACACAGTAGTTACAGAGATTGTGATTTTTCTAACCTAGCAGTAACTAACCAGTGTCCAGATAAGGATTAGTTCTACTAAAAATTAGGAACTGGGCAATGAAACAATGAGATTTTTCTTGGAATGATCTTCTTGTTGGAGAAAAAAAACTAGTTTTTCACAGAATTTCATGAGGATAACACATAAATTTTGACCCAAAATTATTTTTTCGGGGGGAAATTTGAAAAATTGTCAAGAAAGTATCCTCCTGGTCATTTGCCTAAAACACTTTGGTTAATTCTACCTTCTTCCTGTCTGTAAATGCTTCAGTCTAATTTGTGGACACTGTTTCCAAATTAACATTTGTTTCCAAAATAACTATACATTTCTTGGGAACACTTCCCTTTTTTTTGTGCTAGATTTTGGGCTTGTGACCTCCACATTACACAGACATTTTGGCAACAGTCCCACTGTCAAATTTGGACAGCTGACAAGCAGATGCTGCAACACCCACTCAGCTTTGGTTGTGTTTTCACTTTCAAAATTCAACATTTTAACTTTGTTTGATCCATATATTACTGGTAACATCACAGGAATTCTCTTCTAGTAGAGTATTTTGAAAAATGCAGGTACTATTTCACCAGTTTTCACACTAATGAAGACATTAATAAAAATACATTATCACATGCTTATGAAGACATATTTAGGACCCACTTTGCTCATCCAGTCCCTATTCAGATTAAAATTACTGGATCAGTGGTTGGGTTTCCTCCTGCAAAAGGACTACAAGCAAAAATCAGAATGTCTGAACAAAAACCAGTGCATCATTTGAGATATTTTCAGAGATATTAAGAACAAACCTAAAGTCTGCTATAGAGTCTAAGAGAAGAAATACACTGCTTTTAAGCCTAGCTCTGACACACACTCCATGGCCATGGGTAGTCTCTACCTTCACTGCCCCACTCCTGCATGAAAATCCTGTACTCACCTCATTGGGATTTGGAGCATTTGTTATCAAAAGGAAACACAGCTGAAGTTAACCTAGTTATTTCACGTTTTTTCAAAACATGTAACTTTCTGAGAGAAATTATATCAGTAAGTGTAAAGCAAAACAATTCAGTGAGTGCATTATTCTGTTAGAGGACTTGCTGTAAATTTATAAGACCTGTAATTTTTATAAAGAAATATTTGTTTAATACGTACAGGAACACCATCTAAACCAGGAAATCCTGGGACTCCAGTTGGGCCCTAAAAACAGGTGATATGAAAAAAAATAAAGCTGATGAGGTCATTAACTCTTAAAGGAATGAAAACCAAGAATATGTGGTAGTACATAGCAAGAAACAAAAAGCCAGTCTTGTTTGAAACATGAATCAAAGGCTATAATTTTCAGAAATTAAGTATCTGGAAAAAACTTCTATGGTCCTAGCAGAAGACTAGTGCCAACAGTTACCCATGTAACAGAGAGGACAGTACAGGACAAATATCTAATACTCAATAGTCATTCACCCTCCAAAGATTATAAAACGACAGAGAATAGGAAGTTGCTGTAACTTATAAAATATTTCTGTACATAATTTCACAATCCTGCTCCTGTTTTGGTAATATCAGCAGTACAATTTTTGTTTACATCATTTACATCTCAAGTGTGCTAGATACTGACATTAGAGATTTCACTCTGAGATCAGTCAAATTAGGCTATTGAAACTAATATGAAGTACCAACAGCCAGGGATTGTACAGATATGAAAGATATGAATCTGAGCTGCAATTTATATTCTCTAAGTGGTAATAAAATTCTGTTTTACACTAAACAGTTTTAAAAGCCCCATACTGCTCCCTCCAGCTCCATATTTCTACTCCTTTGGGCTTAAAGAGGACGACATGGTAAGTGACAATCATAGTCTGTCTGTTCATCATATTTTGTGTCTTCTCACAATTCTAATTTTGCAATCCACAGCAAAAAAACTCCTGAATTTTTTTTTTTAAGAATTAATTTTCTGCAATTAACTTCTGTGAGAATTTTGTGTAAGCAAGAGTATAATTTGGCAAATGTTTTTTGGTCACTCAGGTTCTGTTTCGCTTATCAACATATAGTATTACATACTGTATACACCTAAAAGAGCTGTCTGTGGTGTTTCCTACCTTATCACCTTTTTCTCCAGCTGGCCCAGGCTTCCCATTCTCACCTCTCTGTCCTTTTTCCCCTGGCAGACCAGGTGGTCCTGTAGATCCCAAGGACCCAATTGGACCTTGAGCTCCCAGCTCACCAGGCTGACCCTGAAAAGAGTCCAAAGAAGTGAATGACTACTGCAGCAATTCAGAGATGATTCTGTGGACAAAACAAGGCTTACAATGTATAAATATTCATGATTCAAAACAGCTGCTGGAGAGCCTGCAAAACTGTCCCATGCATTAGGCGCTGTATGAACACGACTTTCAAGTTTGTCAACTTGCTCAAGGCGATAATTTCACCTTCATCAGGTCTCCAAGACCACCTCTCTGAGATGCTTGGGATAACCTGCAAGTCTTCCTGGCTTCACCAATTTAAGTCTTACCTTTTGCAAGCCTCCGAATCCAAACAGCATTGTGTTTTCCCACCAGAAAAATGAGAACTCATTTTAGACAAAGAGACTTAGTACACAATCAGAACAAATCAAGCGAGTTCCCTCTTTCAAGTCATGATACGCCAGTTATCTTAAGTTTTTCTAGCTCACATTTTTCGTAACTAGTCTCATATCTTAGTGCTCATTTCAAACTTGTGAAGTTTCCTGGAGAAAAAAGTAATAGTTATTAGCTAACATAATTACAGAAAGTAACAATTTTAATAAATTGTGTTAAAATGGGTTGGGAGGTTGAAGAATATAATTTATCTATAAATGGCTCTAATTTGAGTATTTGTACCTTCATTACCATACAATATCCATAGATTTCAATTAACTTTTCCAAGGTAATATACATTCTCCTGAAGCAAGATTACCTCTTATGCCAACTGGCCTTTTCAGTCTATAACACTGGTGTGGAGTTGTTTCAGATGTGATGGGATTTTTGTTCTGTGCTGCTCAACAGCTATGCAATCATAGCTTCAAAGTGCTGAATAAAGCAAGCTTTCTAACCAGATTTCATGAGCTGTCTATACTTCACCCTACAAAAATCTATGTATTTGCAGGTCTTTATTTCTCCTAATATCTTTTTCATTTTATATCATTATCCTTGTTTACCTATAACTTGTTCTGTTTCCAAACTGAAGACTGTTTTGTTTTCTTTCCAGACTTCATCCATTAATTATAATAAATTATTATAACTATAATTCATTATATTAGTTACACAGTATGTATAATCAATCATTTATTATAGTATAGAATTAATTATTATAACTAATTATAGTTAACTATTTTAAAAGAGAGCAAAATTGAACCCCATACATTCCTAAGAAAACCATATGACTATAGGACCACTTGAGGGCAGTAAAAGATATTTCTGTGTTCACAGAAATAACAGACTATATGTTTACTTTTATGAATGGATTGAAGGAAAAAAAAAAAGATGGACATAAAAGATAATTGTAAGAAGATATGTAGCTTCAGGAAGCAAAATAACTGAATTCTTGCTTCTCAGTGTAAACACTTCAGCAGGCTGAATCTGGACAAAATCTTGTGATTTACAAGCAGGGACTTAAGCTTCTTTTACTTTTTATTTATTTTCTTATTATAAAAATCAGTGTGATTTGACAGTTGGACAAGAAGTGAAAAAATGTATGGTATGCATCATTCAGTCAAATCAGCAAAGCAACAGAGAAGGTAATTCACTACATGTTTGGACAGGCAGGTACTACAGGTTCATGTCACAGTGGAAGTAGGGCTGCATGACCACTGGCCCTTAAGCTGTGAACAAGAACTTAGTCCAGTGGCTGGGAAAAGAAGCCCTACACTTAGAAATAAGGACCACCTGAAAAAAGAATCCTCATATGAGTCATGTTCCATTTATCTTTTCTTGCTCCTCTCACTTCAGCCTTGATCCTGCTTCCAGAAAAGCCACTGGCAAAAATTGCAGAGCAGAAGCAGCATGTTATCATGACTAACAGTTACGATTTTTGTGATACCAGAATTCCAGCAGTGTAAGATATTATGCAAATTAAGGGCTGCTGGTATTAAAAGCTGATGATTTTGCTTCCTTGTTAACAGTGAATAGACAGTCAGGATTCCAGGTGTTGACAGTTTGCTTGCATGAACAGTTGCAGCCTGTCTACTGGCAGTGCCTTGCTCATGTTAGAATGTATTTATTAATTGAAGTACTTCTAAGAGAGCTATTATGCCCTTTAAATATCTGATTGAAAAAAATTAATTGGACAACCATTTTAATTAAAGCATCATTTTGAGTACAAGTGAAATGAACCAGACTAATAATATAACAAAATACAACTGTTTGAACCATTAACTTTACTGGAAGTGGTATGGCTTTTTAGTTCTCTAAACTAGCTATTACCTTGCAAAATGCATCATTCACCAACAGGAAAAGAAAAGCATAAGATGTTTTGCACTAATTTTTAAAGGAATTAGTCTTTAAATGCATTTTGTTGACAAAAGGTTTCTTCACCAACTTCAATATTTTTAATTAATAGTGAATATATTCTGCATTCAAGAGATGAAAATTTTCAAAACATGTTGTATCCTTTGGACAGTTAAGAAACATGATTTTTATTGCACTCTGAAAAAAAAACCTGAGACACTGTAGGCATTCTATGGTAGTTTTTATAATTAACAAATGAACACTTCCAGGACATGTAGTCCCTTATGCTGATAGTATGTCTTCATTTGCTGCTACCCTGTGAATTTAATTGACTCCATGGTCTTCAGCAGAAGGTAGTGAAGTCATAGAACAGAGTCACTGAATTCAGAATTCACAATGGGTTTGGCAGCTGATACAACTTTAGCATGCCATGTGAAGCTGATGGATTCTCTCTCTTTCTTTCAGCTCAAAGACTGGAGCTTTGTTAAGACCAAACTGATACCATGCCATAACATCTATTATCACATCTATTATTTGTGCCCATCCAATGTGACTACCACAGCATTACAGTCTCAGGACAGCTGTAAAAATAAAGAGGATGAAGGTAGTCATGCTCATGTGGAAATGACAAATTAGCTCAGATAAAATGAACAGAATATTATGCCTGCTCTGCCATCTGATGCCAATAAATTCTTCTAGGTTTTTAGTGCCTTGCTAATTGTCTAGGTCAGGAGCTACCATGCCAAGACTACGGTCTGTTGTTTTAGCATATCCTGGGCTTGACCTGCAGTAAGAAATTGACTTTAAGCAAAACAAGGCTATATTGTTTTTTAATTAACTATGCTTCCTAAGACTAAGACTGCAAATACTTCAGTATCATGCAACAAAGCATTTAATACTGTTAAGAAAAAGCAATAGCCAAGGTTATCTGGATTTTTTTTTATGCATGAGACTGAAGAGCACTTGATTTTGAGAGTGCCTTGAGAACTTAACTGTCTCAAGCACAATGTTTTAATGGAGTCTAAACTGGGAAAAAAACCAAACTTCATGCTACTTGAGTGAATTGTCTTGCTTCTTGTTACCAATTAAGTCAAAAGAAGCCAAATTATCACCTTCAATGAGGACAGTACCCTATGTTACAGGCTATGGAGATGTTCCAGTGATTTGTGAAATGCACTTACCTTCTGTTCATAAGAACAAAAGAGAAAATGCCCAGCAACTCCGCACAGATTGTAGGCAAATAATACAGCAACCCTTTCCACTGTGCACTGGACTCTGCCTTGTAACCAGTCTTTCTCATTTCATCAGGAGCAGGACAGAGCAAGAAGGAAAGTAAAGCAGTCTGTGGGCAAGAGAGGAGCGCTCACAAAGGCATTGGGAGAGATGCTTTATTTTGTAATTTGGTTAGTGAAGTGGGGGCATCTGCTGCTGCTCTAAGCTCCACCCATGTCCTCTCCCCTTTTGGAAGAGCTGGTCAATTGCACAGCAAAGCCCCAGGTTCCAGAGCTCGGAGGGGTGTCCATTCTGGGAAGATTCTACTCCCCACTGTGTAAGACTACAACCAAACTAATTTTCACTGTAAGTCAAGGCTCAAAAAATCCCAGAACAAATCCTCTTCTAAATATAAACCCGATTAAAATAAATCTGAGAAATCACACAATTTGGCATTAAATCCAGTCTCTTGTTCTTAATAGACAAAATTAGATAATTTCTTTTCCTTAGATTTTTAGAAAAGTAAAGGCAATAACAATAACAATAATAATAATAATAATAATAATAATAATTTAAGCTTGACTTTTCATAGAATCATAGAATGGTTTGGGATAGAAGGGATCTTAAAAATCAGGTAGTTCCAACCCCTCTGCCATGGTTAGAAACAACTTCCACTAGACCAGGTCACTCAAAAGCCCATTCAACCTGGCCTTGAACACTTCCACAGATAAGCCATCCACAACTTCCCTGGGCAACCCGTGCCAAAGCCTCACCAGCCTCAGAGTAAAGAATTCCTTCCTCATATCAAATCTAAACTCTTTTTCAGCCTGAAGCCACTACCCCTTGTTCTGTCACTACAGGCCCATGTAAATAGTCTATCTTTCTTGTAAATAACATCTGATCCATGTTCCAAACTATTGAAAAATTTGGCAACTTATCATACTTGGCAACTTTATTATATTTTTCAACGATATAATATGCTACAAGAAAAAAACACCTGATGGTGCAGCTTAGTATTCAGTGATACTTCACAGAAGCACAAAAACTCACAGTGATGTTTTGAAAACATGATTCACAATGTATACTTAGGTTTTAACCGTGAGGGACTATGAAAAGTAAAACTATCCAATAAGCCAGTGGGTGTCACTGTTGTGTTAACCAAACTCGACAAACCATGATTTAGCACTGAAACTCTTAACTGCTAATGGCTGAAAGCAGAGAGCTACAAATTGAGCACAGATATTACAGAAACAGCCCACAAATAATTAACATCACCTTAGCTAATAAAATAAAATAAAATCGAGTTTTTCTCTGTACCATGTTATTGAAACAAGTCACTGCTGATAATTTTTGGTTGATTCAAATCTGTAAAAAAGAATGATTTCGCAGAGTTTTATCTTCCTTGATGTGGAAAAGCTTGGCAATCTGCAACAACTGAGAAAACCCACCATTTTCAGTATGGTAGGACAGGGGAACCGAAAGTATTAAGAAAAGAAAGATGCTCAAGAACAAGAGGAGGGATAATTAACAAGATCAAAGTTTCTGAAAATTTGAAAAATGTCTAATATGAAAAATGCTAATTAACAGGTGCTGTAGCTGGGCATCATGTATGACGAACAACCTGAAAGAGACCTTGCAGTGATTGGTGTAGCTCTCCTTACAGACTGCAGTGCTTCTCTTCCTATTCCACATTCTGGTAAGTAGGATCCATTCCCTACCAGTTCAAACCCTAACTTCTGCAGTCAGAATACTGCCTGTTCCTCTGCCCATTTACAAAAAAGAAAAGCGTGGTCTGTTTTAGATATAGATTTTGAGATCCCATCTTTCTGGGTCTTTTTTATAGAAAAACATAATATGGTTCTCAGTGAACGTAAGTGAAATGTATAACTGGTCTCAGGAATCTTCTGCTTTTAAACTTACAGCTAATGTACTGGGAAAAATGAAAATGATCAACAAGTAGCAGGCATATAATGGGAGAAATCTGGATTTCCTTAGATGCTAGTTTACATACATCTCTGATAGTAAATTTGAGACAAAGCAGAAGGATTTTACATATTTCCTGAGTGCGCAACTTGAAAATTCAAGTACTGGGTATTCCATGTGAATGACAAACCACCACTGCCTACTGACATACAAAAAAAAACCCAGTGTATATTAATAAATGCCTTTTACTTCCCAAAGCAGACAGAATTTGCACAATTTTCAGAGTTAGTGCATTTTAAATATGTTTACACTGTGCTGTAAATTGACCTCAGATAACCCATGGAACCTACTAAGGAAATCTGGCAACTCACAATATCTACCAGGGAGATGTTACAAGAAAAGTAGTGCCAGAGTACTGACTTACAGGTAACTGCTCATTCTTACCCCAGGGCATTCTCGCCCTGCACTGACTGATACCAGCTGATGCTTCCTAGTTTACCTGTGACACCCAAGTGACTCAGCATCTCTTGTGAATGCTTACTCCTTACTTCTGAAGTGTCAGAAAGTGTAAAACCCTCCTCTTAGATTCCTGTTTGCTGCATTCTCCCCTACACTAGGATAAAAATAAGCCTCTTGCTTCATCTGCAAAAGAACGAACATTGGTCCTGCTGAGTTATACTTATTATTCACTTTGATCCAGGCATTTCACATGACCCCATAGAAGCCAGATCAGGTTGAGTCATGAATAGATGCTTGCTTCCCAAATCTACTTAACTAAAAACAAAGCCAATGGAATTCAATAGGATCAAACTCTGGGGTCAGCACAGGACAGGTTTACAATTGGTCAATGCTAACTGCAAACATTTTTTTAACTATCTGAATTCTGTTAGAGCAGCCAGCATTTTTGGAAGCTGGTGATACAACACTAGAGGAGTTTTCTAGGAAAGGACTTTCTGATGTAGAAAAAGAGGATGAAATGGTGGAAAGTTTTATGGTGTCTTTAATGAAAATTGAAATCCTAGACTTTACAGCCAACCAAAAAGGGAGAGGGGAAAAAAGAATCTAAGAAGTCAGGTAGAACACTTACTACCAGATATATATATACTTTCATTAATGATGTTTTGCCTCGTTTATCTGTTCTACAGTTCTGAAATGTCTTGGTATAATAGCACACAATATGGGCAAAGAGGTTTAGCAGCACAATTTAATGGTGACCTGCTATGTGTAGGTTCGAGACAGATTCACGACTCGAGTCCAATGATCATGAGACAAACAGCCAAGAGTTTATTATGGCAGCTCTTTTTATAGAGGGGTTTGGATTTCCCAGGTTTAGACAGCTGATTGGTTTGGGTCTTAATGCCACCCAGCCCCTTGAGCAGTGATATCTGCATAGATGTCTGCATTCTAGATTGAACACGATTGGATGAGGTTCCTGTTTGAGTTCAAATCAATTCTATCATTGTTCACCCAGGGACGTGTTCTACTTCTTTCCTAGAAAAAACCAGGCTAGCCAAATTGGGTTTATGTTATGGGTTTATGTTATGGCCAGATTTATCTTGTTCAGCTACACACCAGCTGTACTGTGACACTGTCTTATGGAAGAGTCCTTTTGAGTTGAGACATAAGATCAAAAGATAAACAGTATAATGCAAGACGAATTCCAATAAGACTGTAATCCCAAGTGAACAGAAGTCAAAATTTCATTGTGATGTGAACAATTGTAATGATATACTACTAGCAGTAGTGACTAAAATGTTTTTTCAGACAGTGATTTCTTGCTAATGAAAAGGAGTGCAAATGTATTTACTGCACAGAGTTATATATGAGAGAATTAAAAATCACAGGTACACAAGCTCTTCTAAAATCCAGTAGAGCAACTGATGCATAGGTATAATGGTGTTATTTAAATATTAAATGAAAGTTCAGCTATTTGCTTCTACTTTTCTTTCAGTTTTTCCAGTAACAATACATCTAAGTATGGCCATGGTAGTTTCATTTTCTTATTCTCATGGTCAGCTTTTTTCTAGCAAAACCTTATCATTGTCTTGTCCACTTACAATAGAGAAGGTTTTGATGTTGAAATTTAAAACATTTTCAAATGGGCAAACAGAAGACAAAGTCCTAATACCAAAATTTCTGAATACTTAAGCTTGTGTACTGTACAATGCCAGAGGCTTTTAATAACCATTTATTTCTTACAATTTCAAGACAGGATTGAGGAAAATGCAAAACTCTGAGGGGCCAGCCTCAGAGTAGAATTCAGACAGAAAAGCAGATAAAGCAGAAGTTTTGCATTCTAGAAAGCTAACAATAAGATAAACCAATCTTTTATTTTGTAATGGGTAGTCTCCACAGAAGCTCAGAGAGAAAACTTAGTGTGTCAGAGTGTAAAAGCAGAACACAGCAAAGTCTAAAAACCAAAAGAATTGTAGTATGAGAGTTAAATAATCCTGTAGAAAATTATTCATCACCATACATTAGTATAGAAAATATGTGCAGTAATCTATGTGAAGCAGTGTTTAGTTAAGCCATGTTTCATTTCTGGTCTGAAGAGTACTTCTGTTTCTAGAATATTAATATAAATGACTGCATGAAATATAAATTCATATAACATTGGAGATACTTTATCCATGATCCATCAGGGTACATGTACAACGTTCTTTCAGAGCTTTTTCAGAAAATGGTACAATTCTCAGACTTAAAATTGCGTAACAACATTCAATCAATTTAGAAATGCTTATTACACTTCTATTTGGCACTTAGGGTCCAGTTCCTTGGAATTATTTAGAAAACTAACTGCAAATGCATGAATTATAGCACAGTTTACTTGTGATGAGGACAGCCTAGGGAAGAGCCAGAACAACTGCAGGAGGTATTTATTATTGACAGATTATGGGCATGTGATTCAAAACTTCTAGGCTACTGAGTGAGAACCCAAATCAAGAAAATTTCGCCTAGTTTGAAATCAGTTGCTTTTAAATGGCACTTCAGATCAGGTTTTTGGTATCCAAAACAGTCTGTTCAGTACCACTGAGAGACACTGCAGTGGTACCAGTCAAAATACTCTTCCTGGGATGCCCTTTTGTTAGCACAGTGTTACAGAGATATACGCATCCTAGGCCTCTATTATGAAAATCCTACAGCATGGGGGACTTTCACATAGACATAATCCTGGAGGATTAGGATAGGATCCAAGGACACCAGGGGCAGTGATCATGACACAGCAAAGCGTGCAGCTAACTGCAGAAGCACAGGAAGAAAAAGGTGTGTCTTGCTTTTCTGGCAACTCTGTACAACTCTGGTTGTACACAAAGAAATGGCTCTTCCAAAACTGATCCACCATGTTCAACCCTCTTAAAACTTAACTTAACCATTAGTACTTTGGTGAAAAACAATTTTCATCACTCACAATTTTCAGTTGATCACTAATCAGGACATACATATACATATGTATATAACTTTTGTTTTTCCCACACACAATGTTTACATTATTTGCTATCTCTGTATAGAGATGTATTCTGAGAAAGAATAGCCAAGACAAACTAGTCATCACTGGACATATTTCAATTAGCAATTAGTAACATGCACAGTTACTAATTTTAGCATGTAATGTGAAAATGCCTTAGAGTTGTTTCATAATTATTCACAAGACAAAGAGAATTCAGGTTTTTTTTAAAGTCAGTATTTTAAGTGAGTAAGATAAAAAGTCTGCAAACATTTTTAGTCACCTAACCCAAATAAGGAATAAGTTCTCATAAAACTAAAGAATAGCATGGACATTTTCTTTCAGCCAGCCTCTTAGTAGAAAACAAGCATAGATTTCTATACTTTACATGTATTAGGAATTACATCTGTCTAAATCCTAGACTGATTTCAAAGAATCCTTAACGGAAGAAAGATACCAAGATTAGCACAGACCCAACTAGAAACAGAATTCTTTAAAAACAATCTTAGGTTTCTTCAGTGAGAGCTGTACTTGACACCAGTGACAGAAATATGCTAGATTGTCAGATGCATTTATGCCTGAATATTGATTGATTGATTGATCAATCTTGTAGATTTTCAGGAATAGCAATGTGCACAAAATGAACAGTATTTACAACAGTCATTATCATTAGTTCTAATCACAACTTACCCTTGATCCTTTTTCTGGAAAACACCGACAAACTGAACAATCCTGTCCCCCACATGGATCAATAAATGCATATCCTCCCTAAAAATTGAAAGGCTATGGATTTATCAATGCACAACAGACAACAATTACATCATCAAATACTGTCAGCTGGACATATTGGCTAATCAGATGATTTTCAAGGCAAAAGGTCTCTCATCAATATAAACTTTCTGGCAAGGTAGAAGCAAAGCTTATTACTTGTTGCTGTAGAAGATGGAAGACCTTAACTACAAGTCATGTTACATAACACTAAATATTACAGCCAAATATAACCTATGAGACCAGCTGCACCTGGAATAAATTTTAACAGAATCAGATTTTAATTTGCAATAATGTAAAATTTGTAATCCATCACATTATTTTAGAAGGTTGCTCAACTACAATGAAATTATAAAAAGCAAAACACAGTGAAGGAGCAAGAAGTTGATTCAGAGATAAAACCTTGAATTTAATTCTTGTCTATTAAATGAAACTAAGTACATGCATGGTGTAATTATGCATTGTTTACTATTAATTTACTTATTTCTTGTATTAAAAATTTTTATTATTGTCCTTTTAATAGCAAAAAAGTGACTGCTTTTTTACCAAATTGTAATGAGAAAAAATAATATTCAAGGGGAAATAAAAACACAACAAAATATAAATTCAGCAGATCTTCTGTGTGGTAAATGAACACGATTTTATTGTTCTTTTCTATTTTCCCAAATGCAGTAATAAACACACATGATATGCACTTTTAAACTAAGTTGGAATGTCCACTAAGTAACTTCTTTTTCAGTAAAACCGTGTAAATTATTGAAGATATTTTTAAAAGAATTTTAACAAGGAGGTAAAAGATTTAAGAATAATGTAGGAAACCAGTAAATGGTGATAAAACAAATATTTCCTCTGTGATGGTTTTCATTATTGTCAAGGTCAAGATTGTTTTGTTACTGGTTTTAATACCCAACAGAACACTATAGGCTCATACTTCAATGTTTCAAGGAGAAAACACTGACAAATACTAGATAAGGAGGAAGAATTCTGTTCTTTCTATCTGTAACATTTTTAGAATATCTGGAATTCCCAAACCTCGGAACAAGAGGGTCTGATGGTCTCTCTCACAGACTACTTGTCTTTCACACACTGCATTTCCCATGAAATTACCTAATCTACTCCACACTAGTGTCTCATGTAGTTGTTAGAATCTTGCCTCTCCTGGAATGTCAATAGAATACAAGTTTCCAAAATTAGAAGTATTACCCTTTCTTCTGATTGAACAGTTATTTTAAAAAAAACATATTTCCATCTTTAACAGCTTAAATAAAAAAGGAATGAGTTTGAGGATTAAGAAAAAAAAACCTCTACAAAAAAAGACCTTCTAAATATTGAAAGAATACAAAGAGGATGCACTTGAAAGAAGTCTCAGTAAGGGCACTGCAAACATAAGGGTAATATGAATGCCAGTACAGAGAGGATGATAAAGTAGATATTGAAATTATATTACATGTGAAATTTTGGCTTCAGAGAGATGGGACTGTCCATAGAAGCCAGATTAAGATCTAGGCTAACATACAGAGCAGAATGGAAAGCTAGAATTGACATGTGCCATAATGCAGAACCATTAAACAGACTTTATGAGGAAAGAGACAGACTCAGTGAAAAAGGGTTTTCTACATGCAGCTTTCCAAAAGCACCTCAAGAAGCTAGAACTAGAATCTAGGAAAATCTAGAGCATAAAATTGCAAAATATATAAGCTGAGTAGCAGAAAGGAAAGTCAGAACTGCAGAAATACAGAAAGGAACATTATGGTTTTTCACAGAACTATTGGTCATTTTGGTGCATGTGGTGCTACTTGCTTGAACTCTACCATTCTCACCTGCCTAAAGTAAATATTAATGTCACTTACCCCATCAATTCCTTCAGTTGAAAAAACAATCAGCAGCCACCTGATTTGAAAGGAGAAAACTAATTTAAAACTACACTCACAACATCAAACCTTCACAAAAATTTAGCCTGTAGAAAGTGAGAAATGATCAAGTGCGCACATGATTAAGTTCTGTTGGGAGTAACTACATAGTATTTTTATAAGGCATGCACACCATCAAGAAATGGCCTCCCATGCTGTAAATATTTGTCTTTTCGGATTTGTGAGGCTGAGGACAGACAGGCATGAACAAGACTATGTAAAAGTCATTATAACTTCCCCTTGTAACCTATTTCCAATCCCACAATTACAAAGGGCCAGAGAGGAACCATTCCAGACAGATTTCTCCACAGATACCATGAGGTGAAGACTGAGTAGAGATGGTAATGATCTGCATTTACCCTAAAATCAGTTAGCTGGTGCTGTTTTCTTTTGCTCAGAGAAAGAGGGCAAGAGCAAGTAGAGAGCAAAGCCACATTCAGAATAGCCACATGATTCCAGAGCAGCTGCTGGGGAAGCCCAGCTCCATGCCAGGCTCCATGCTAGTGATGGCTTGTAAGATAAAATAAAAATAAAAATATAACTAAAATAAAAGCTAGCAAAAAATTTCTGCAGCAATACAGAAAATATGCATTCTTTTAAATTATTTTTAATGCTAATATTATTTTTACAAAGAACTAAGGTGCTTACTCATTGTATGAAAAGATAAATTATGTATGGCCACAGCATATAGACTGCTGTGTACTACTCTACAGGCCACAGTGAAGCCTATTTCAAAATTACTCCAATTTTGCAAATATCTAGGCATTTCTTATTACTGTTAAATGGATAGCTAAGAATATATCTCAGTGAATCTGGTTAAAAATGTAGTGATCTGTAAAACTCACCAGGCAGCTGTGATAAGCCACTTAATCCGTTCAAATGAATCCTTTGTTATTGCCATTCCTGCTGATTGAGGATTTGTATATGCAGCACTTTTTTTTTTTCTTTAAATGGCAGGTCTTGTCTTTCCTTCTGTTTGTGGATGGTCTATAAACACTGTTCCATACTGGTGTTGTTTTCCCCTCTGAACCTGTTTATATGACAATATACATCCAATGTACACATGAATAATTACTAGATGGCCAAAAATAAGTCTTAACCATTTGTATGTGTTACACTGCAGAGCATTGTGTTGGCACTACATTATATTCTTCCTATTCAGGCCACATTTTATTTTATCAGCAATCCAATTATTTCAAGAGGACTATAATGAAACTGCAGATCAACATAAAAAGACTTTAGCCTAATAAAGACAGTCCTCATTCTGTGTTTAAAATAATGAACAAAGAGCATTTTGCATCATTATTTCTTAA
Organism: Sylvia atricapilla; assembly: GCF_009819655.1. Lineage (NCBI taxonomy): Eukaryota > Metazoa > Chordata > Aves > Passeriformes > Sylviidae > Sylvia > Sylvia atricapilla. The sequence continues at coordinate 22,576,092 of NC_089149.1, forward strand.
AAAGTTTTCATAGCAACCATTTTAGTTGAAGGCACAAGACAAAAGATGCAACACCCATGTATAGTAAAAAACCTTATGAATTAAAAAAAAAAAAAAAAAAAAAACAAAAAAACACCACAAAAAAAAACCCACCTCAAGAAAGTATTTGCTATAGTTTTAAGACCAGACTGAGCAGCAGCATCTTTTGCAAACTGGGCTGGACCAACCTATGCCAGCACCTGAGCAAAGGAGGACGCTCTGAATGCAGGAAAAAACATATTGCATTTCAGCTAAGGGTTCTACCCATATGCATGGACAGATGCCAGTCACTGGACACAACACCTAGAGTTCTTTAACTATATTTTTAGAACATTTTTTCTACAGCTTTTGCCAGGTTTCAGAAGCTGGAAGCTCTATATGCAGTGACCTCCACCATCCCACACAGTCAAATTTTGCATACATAATTTGCATATGTAATATGTAGTTTGCATACATAGTGCAAAATACTATGACTACGTGTCCTGACCTTTGACTTAGGTCCAACAGCAGTTTTATTTGCTGCTCCAACCTTTTTGGAAACTCAAGCTTCACAAATCCAGAGACGTGGCCAGGTCATGTGCAAACTTTTATATCCCCCAAATAAAAAAGAAGCTGTAATCCTTTGTAATAAGGCATGTCTGGCAAATGAGCCACGCTGGTTAATTCAAACTGAGTGTTTAAGGGCTGGGCTTCTCCTAGGTTAACAGAGATTAGTACAGGCTTCTGCTTTTTAGCACCCTAGTATTCCAAATGTGGGAAATAATTCTGAGGAGACTGAACACTGGCTACAGTGAATGGACAGAGGTTTGCTTCCTTGGGAGAAGTCTCCTGAGTAGGCAAAGACACAGTTCCTGAGTAGGGAGTAAGGATGTGAAATGCACCCAACTGGCTGCTCCCTGATAGCTGTGGAGGCAGGAGCCATGTGTTTGTTAAACACATGAGGGTGCAGTTCCTGAAACATTACTGTTCTGCTTTCTACAGTTTGGATAGTGTGGCATCTTTCTAACCAGAACTAATCTATAAATAATATTGACTCCTGTGTGTATGCACAGTACATCCAAATCCCACAGTGCTAAGAGGAGACTTTGGAAGCTGCTGTGAACTGAGTGATGAACAAATAGCCTAAAGGCAGCCAGTCCATGCTGCAAGATTGCTCTCTATACGTATTGTACAGTACTCCATTCATCTGTCAAATTCTTACAGTCTTGTTGTGCCCCAGTTCCCCATCTGTAAGAAAGAAAAAAATAACAACATCCCTAATAAAAAAAAAATAATACTCCAACAGCATTCCTACCTCACTGATTTTTTACATTAGTAATATAAACAATATAAGCAAAATTGTGAGGCAATACAATATCGCAGGGACTGATTGCCTCAAATGGAAAATCCAAGCCAGTCATAAAGTGTTAGACTTTGCAAAAATGTGTTCCTGTTGCCCACTATCCATCTCATTATTTAATTATCCAAACAGCTTCTGAAAATTAAGAAGAAAATAAAAAGAGAAAATTATATTTGGTACATTTGCTTTGTATTAGCGGCAAAACTTTTATTTTCAAATTAAAATCCATTTTGATCCAACCCATTGACACAGTTTGAAATAATACTTAATGCATGAGTGGAAGACTTGCAACTCTCTGCTTGTTATTTTGTCATGGCTATCTAAACCCCATCATTCTCCGAACAAGTTGAATTGTTCAGCAGCTAATACAATAACAGAAAGAATACAAGTGTTGTTTAGATTGATGTGTCAAATCGATCTCATTTTTTATGTTTTTGAAGCAATCACAACAGTTACCTCAATAAAATATCCCCAGGATAGCATACTAACTGCCACCAAAGGAATAGGTTTCATATGAGATCACCAAACCTCACCTCGACTTCAGCAAACAGAAGGGGAAAAGCTGGCACTATAACATAATCTCAATGTTTACTTTCTAGACAAGAATCAAGAAGCAAGGTAATTTCATTCTCAGTAACCCTGCTAAAGAGCAGGGGACATGAGCCATGGTTTGAGGCAGACACACAGCTACAGTTACTGAGGGAAAAAAAAGCTAGAGTAGTCCTAACCGTATTCTCATTACATCCAAGGAAGCAACATCACGTGCAACAATAACACACAAGTTGCAAACTCCAGAATTCCAGTAGTGGGTACTATTTCTTCTACATGGTCACTATCAATCTAGCCTGAAAACAGGGAAATTCTTTTCCTTTCTCTCCACACCTTGTCTATAGCAGCCTAGTCTTTACAGATGTTGGATATTTTAGAGTCAAGTTGTTTTAACATGCTGCTATGGACCACATCTTTCGTACTGAAGATAATGCTCACATCTTTCAGAGGCATGTTCTTACTGGCACTACCAAATTTTTTGGAAAAGCAGCTTCTGCTAACCAGCTTTCACAGCAGATTTCATAGGAGGCTGATAGTATGGTCTACTGAGTGGAGAGCCAGCTCTACTCTTATGCCTGTCAGAGCAGCTGGTTTCAAAAGCTCTGTGGCAAGCTTTCTGCTCACAAAAGCCTGTAACAGTGTATTTCATCAATACTCCTAAATTTATATACATATATTGTATAGTTGCTTTTGCTGTATCACTTCCAGTGCAGATAAAACCTGTAACGTGGGATTTCCTGTATAGCAAACATGAATACCATAAACAAGGCAAGGCTGCTGTGGCTGGCACTGCCAACACGCTTTCTGAGCCTGCACCTTCTCAAAACAGCACTCTGTCCGGTGAAAGGTTACCTGGAGCATGCAGCGCTTCTGTCAATAACATAAATGTGATTAACGCTACACATTGCCAACACTTTACAAATCACAATTCCATTCGCGAAAGCTTTCTATCATATTACGTGGAAACCCTGGGGAGAAACATTTCTCACTGCTTTCCATTTATGCGGTGGGGCAGCATTTTGTTCCCTCAGGGAGTTTCCTCTGTCTCGTTATAAAACACTCGAAGGAGCGGAGAGCGTCGCTGAAGGAGCTCCAGCGCTCGGGAGCGCTCCCGGGATGGCCCCGGGGGCCCCCGGCTGCTGCCGCCGCCTCTCCCGGTACCGCCTGGCTCCCGCCCGGTTTCGCCGTGCGCTTCTCCCCGCCGGGCCCCGGGGCCGGCCAGCGCACCCCGTGCCTCGCTCGGGCGGCGCTCGGGGCCGGCCCCGCTCCCTCCGCGCAGCCCCGCGCTCCGGGCGGGCCGACACCTGCGCCCTCAGGGCGGCGCGGGCGGGCACGGAGCAGCCGGCAAGCCGGGACACTCCCGCTGCCCCGGGACGGGGCTGCCCCTCGGCGCGCTGCCCGGCCCCGCCACAGGAGCGCCGGGTGCCCCCGCCCCGGGCCGCCCGTCCGCGGCGCTCACCTCAGCTCCCGGCGGGAAAGCCCCCGGCACCTCGCTCACTCCATGCCCGCCGAGGACGGACGGACGGACGGGCGGCGGCTGCCAGCGGTGCCCAAGGCAGGACACGCCGGGGGGGCCGGGGGGGGGAGGAGAGGGGTGGCCGGGGCGGGGCCGCGACCCGGGACAGCCGAGGCGGGTGCGGAGCGGGAACCCTCGGGCCAAAACCCACGGGAGGGCGGGCGGGGGGGGGCAGAGTCGGAGCGCCCCGGGACGCCGCGGAGGCAGCGCCGAGGGGGGGATGGCCGGCGGGGGCTGCCCCGGCCGCCTGGCGCCGGTGCTGCTGCTCGCCCTGCTCTGGCCGGGCCGCGCCGCGGCGGAGGTGAGTGAGCGCCGGGACGGGCGGTGGTGCGGGCCCCGGGGCAGAGCGGGTCCCGGGGCTGCGGTGGGCTCTGGGACAGAGAGGGGCCTGAGGCAGAGCGGGCTCGGCCCCGCGCTCCCCGCTGCCACCGCGCTGCCTTGGCCGCTGGCGGGGAAGGAAAGGTGAATGCGTGTGTTTCAAATGATGCGCCTCGTATGCACGCCCGGGCAGGGGGAGGCGAGGCGAAGTACAGTACACCTCGCCCGGCTGCCGGGCACCGCTACCCGGACACCGCTGCCGGGCGGGATGAGGACGGAGAGAGGGCCCTGCACGGGGCACCGCGTCCCCGCTGGCCTCAGGAGCTTCCCGCCCTTCCCGCTGAGGGGACGGGGCTCCGTCCTGCCAGCAGCCCGGGGAGCGGCGGCGGAGGCCCGGGCTGCCGGCACAGGGGATGCGGACGACCAGCGGTGCGGGAGTGGATGGTCCCTAAGGCAAACACCTCCGGAGCGGCACCTGGACCACCTGTGACACCTCCATGGCAAAGTAATTTTACGGATTGTCTTTCAGGCTTAATGACGAGTGTTTGTCACCGTTTGGTCAATAAATTATCCTAGATCATACTGTAGTCTTCTCTGTGCCTTTCTCCAGTGCCTGGTTGTAACATTTGGACCGTACATTCCCAGCTGGGAGAAGAGCAGTCAGCTGTGAGAGCACACGAGTCGCTGTAGCTCTCAACACTCCTGGCAGTTGCCAAACAGAAAACTGCCGATTTCGGTAAATTTCTGGTAGACTTCAAACACCCGAAACTGCCAGTTTTAAAATTTCTGATAAACCTAGAACACAGGAAACTGCCAGTTTTAGTAAATTTCTAGTTCCTTCTCCTGTAATAGTCGAAATTGTTAATTTTTCCTTGCATGTATGAGTAAAGCTCTAACATCATACATGAAAACTTTTACTGCCTTTCAAAACATTTTGAAGTTCACCTTTATAATGAAAAAATGTGATCTTGTACTTTGCTGTTGCTAAAGCAGAGCCACATTCTGTTATAATTATCTGAAGCAGTCTAATTAGTAATGATATTTCTTCTAAACTCATGCAGGTCTTTGAATTTTCCATTCTGGGTAGAGTGTCTGGAAACAGCATAAGCGCCTCACCCAATATGTTGGATTTTTTCATGGCACTCGAACTCGACTGGCAATCAAGTTTAGTCACGTAACAAAGATCTGATTGTTTTATTTGTAATGGAATTAAACTACCTCTTAGTTCTTATCTAGAACAGAGGTACCAGATCTGTTTGCAAAGTACGTGTTTTCTGCAGAGTTGTTTCAGGCTCCATCTAGAGTTGATGCTTACTGTAAAGCAAAATGTGGGAGGCTGACAACTCAAGACCGTCTCTCTCTTCTGCCCAGTTTGCTGGTTTTTGTTCCATTCTCCTCCTCCTCTGCTGATAGCTGCCATCCATTGATTGCCCTTGTTGCTCTGAAGAGGTGGATATCATCCTGTGGGCTTCTGGATGGCTTTTAGCAAGCGCAGGCTGTGCTGCAGGAATGTGCCCCCTCTCCCACAACACACACACACTTTGTCTAAGCCTCTCTTCTGGCAGTTCTATCTTAACTCCTAATTAATATTAGTGGCTACTGTAATTGACGTGAGGTAATTGATGCATCGTTGTATCTTGGATAAACTGTTCATTTCAAAGAAATAGGTATAGTTAATATCATGCTACACTTCCATATGAAAATAAATTGCTGTCTGACCTGCAAGCAATACTTTTGCTGTTGGCATCAATTAAAAAAATGTTTCAACATAGAAGATTTTAGGTGTAGTTTATTCCTGAAGACAGGAAAGCAAATTACTCATTTGTGCCTGCTGCTGTTTATACAGCAAATTTTAGTCCCTGCAGCTCTTCACAGAGTCCAGACTTCTCTGCTTTTAAGAAGCTGAACTTTCTGGCACCTTCTAGGGAGTATTATTGTCTGCATTCTTGACCACTGACATGCTCTAATCATATCTAAAAACTCAGCAGAAGTAGCATCTTCCATGTCAAAGGCTTTTCAGCTTCTTTGATGAGCTGCTTTCTTCTTCCTTGACTTCAAATACTGGTGTTATAATTCTTCAGATTTTTCCACTGTTCATTTAAATATTTTAGAATCATCATCATCAATATGTTTTCACAGGGTACAAGATTCTTCCTATTCTTCATCTTTTTTTTCTTTCAGAAAAAAATGGATTTGCTTTTCCATTGCTTAATTTTGTCAAACAGCACCTGGCACTGAGAGTGTCTTGATGCAAATTTACAATTCAATTAATTCCCTTGAGTGTGTCCTTTTGCTACCATTTATGTACTTCTCTTATATCTTCATATTAAACACTAATCTAAAAATGTTCCCTGAAATTTGTTGTTTTAAATGACATGTTGTTTCATTTTTTCCTAATAGGAAAAATTCCTTGGTCAAGTTCATTAATACTCAATCAATATTGTGGCATTGATCATTTTTTATGATGGTGTCATGTTAGTATTTGTTCAGAACAGGATGAAGAGAGTTTCTGCTTGAGCAAGATTTCTTAGCTGCCCCTCATCTTACTGCCACTTTTTAATTTGTATTTTAAATACTTTTGTAATGTTAGTTAGCTCACAGGATACTAGGTGAGCTAATAGGTTAGCTCACCTAACCCAGGTGTGCACCTTGTTATGTTTTTGCCTCCTTCATGACATTTCATATTTTTCATCAAGCACTGGTGGCAAAGGAGGGGACATAACAACCTTGGTGACTGTAAGACTTGGGAAGATCTGTTTTGCATCCTCATTCATCTTGTCTGTGACTAGAGGCAAGTGTTCATATTTCACAACTGATTTCATTTCTCGCAAATGTTAGAATTTGTATGCAAGTACTTAAAATGAATCTTCTTTGCTCCTTAATAGCAATATTTTTTCCTAATTATATGCAAGCTATATTGCTATCACAAATTGATCTTAATACATGGTTCTCAAAGGGAAAAAACAATGTTTTCTCAGCCCATGGCCATCTCCAAGGCTGGTAAGAGTGGGATGCAGGCTTAGTTTGGCCAGGAATTAAAGTGTTGGAGGCACCAATTGTCATGGTGAGAATATTCCTTGCCTGACAGCCTTTTGAAGCACCCAGGTTCTTTGCTGCACAAGCAGCTGAAAAGGGAAGATATGCACCTGAATATACAAGAGAGTTCACAGAGCATGTTAGAAAAACAAGCCCTTTGTGAAGTGCCCTCTTTGGTTTGGTTAATGTGATCCCAGCTCCAAAGTCAAGGAGGGTGTTACTCTGAGAATCGGGTCCAACTTCTGCTAGACTGTTCTGCTCCTGATTGTCTCTACATTTATTGTAATTCAGCCATCACCTCCAAGGAGAAACAGGCCAATGTCACAGCGCTGCTGAGCAAGGCTTTTCCTACTGGGCCAAGAGAGGTAGCATAAATTAGCAGAGTTACCCTAATGTTTGTGCATCAAAATTGATGGACTTCTGCTGGTTTTCAGCATGTTGCTCTCATGGCCAAGAAATGTGAAGTGTCCCTATGTGTGTGCTGTGTCATACAACTGAAAGATGAACCTTCTTAGGTGACCGAAGTAAACACCTGTAAGAATTGAACTGTTGACACTTGATGCCTTTTCTAGAAAACCCACAGTACAAATACACATTTAAGCAAAAGTCTGTAATTTAAGTTGTTTTGCTGGCTGAATAATGCCATGAAAATTGTTAGAATAGGCAGGCAGGGCAAACACTGGTTCTTTCTTCACTGCTTTGAATTTCATAGAGACAGAATAATTTTATTTCTGATCTATGTTAGCAGTCTCCTCTGCAAAACCTAGAGCTGATTTCATATAAGAGATCTTTGAAACAAAATACTTTGCTGTTAAGTGCAACTAGTTTGGGATGTCCGGTCATCTGTTTTACTGTCACATTCTCACCTTACTGCCTAACAAAGTAATACTAGAAGTATGTTGGCATGGATTACAGGAGCCTAGGAGGAAGGTGAAATACAAAAAGACTTTCCTTAACTGTTTGCAGCCCCAGTCTCTCTCAGTCACACTGAAAACGTTTCGTTTTGTCACACCTAATGTATGTTTAGTTCCATTTTCATTATTCTTCATAGCAATTTTTTGATAGGGTACAAATCTCACAGGTTTACAGGTTTTTCATTTTGCCTGGTTTAGTGAAGACCTGTTAGCTAGGGCTTTGTGCTGCATTTTTCCACAGATTATTTTGGGGAAAGCTGCAGGGAAAAGTGGCCTTTAATTTTTTTAAATCTGTGAAGTCACAGAGCCTTTCAAATAAGAAAGAAACCAAAGCATGTGCAATAAGCCTTCCCTGAACAAGCTACTGTTGCTTTCACTGCTGTTTGCACCACTTAACAGAAGATGCACACCAGGAATTTTATGAATATACAAATATACAGGCCTGAGGAGACAGAAGTTTTAGTGAATACCATTCCCACACTCAACAGCTGGGAAGAAATACAAAATATGTGAGTTAATGCTAACTGTGTTGTGTTAGGTAAGCAAAAATTCAGTAGTTAAATAGTGTGTATTCTTTGTTATTAGATTGCTCTTTTAAGGTGGTTGTTAGGAAGCAAGAGCATGGATGAATAAGCTGATTAAACACTCTTAAGAGTTTGCTACACAAAACAAAATTGTGTGGCCTGAATTGCTTAGTCTTTTTTTCCTTGGAGAAAAGAAAAATATTTATTTCTGTTGTCCCTGTGTCCTCTTCAAGGTCAGGAGAAGAAACCAACTGCAGAGATGAAGTTTATGGCTCTGTCTTTGGAGATTTTACACATCTGAATATATCAGGAGCAGTTTGGTTCCATTTCTGATAGTCCTTATCAGTGACTTCCACCCTAGTGAGATGACTTGTAGAGTAAGGTATTGGTCATTATAAACATAAATGTCAAAATATTCTGTGGTGCAGAAAAAAGAAGGAAAAACATAATTCTCTTTTTCTAAAGAGAGAGAAAATCTCTATCTTCTCTTTATAGACCAAAAGTAATTTACACACACACACCCTCCCCAAAACAGGAGATTTTAAAGCCTCAGCATAGAGTTTTCCAAAACTGCACACTATACCAGCTCTACTTATGTAGATACTGAGTAATTTTAGGCAGTGTCTACAAAATAGGCCTTAGTGGCCATCACTACAGAGTTCACAAATCATTTGAGTTTGTGAAAACTTAGTATGTTTGGGTTTTCCTGCATTAAAACATTCTATCTGTTTTATCCTAAGGCAATGAAGATGAGGGCAAAATGAAGGTTGCTAAGCCCTACTGTTCTCACACTTCCTCACTGATAATGAGTTGGAGAGAAGGGAGAACCCAGTAGAATTAATTGTGCTGTATCTGCTTGAAGAAGAGTATGGTTTGTGCCATGGGAGTTGCATGTGGAGCACACTCCCAATGACAATGGTGTGTTTTCCTGTATGAACAGCTATGTTACTGTGGTTTCTTGGAACTTCTGTACAAACAGGCTCATTCACAGAAAAAAAAAAAAAAAAGAAGATAGGTTATGCAGTAAGTATGTCAACAAAAAAAAAAAAAAAGCAGCAAGAGATACCAGAGGTTCTCTGAAAATTTTGTTTTCATCTGGCTTATACTGTTTAACCTAAGGTTTATGTTATTGCTTTTTTATTGTGTTAAGTGTGGATACTTATGAAAGATTTGCCTAACACTACAAACTGTTGTTATACAAAGTTCTTAACCAACAGGGTTTGCTGTAAAAAGTAAGAGAAATTTTTCAAAGTAGTTTCGGTCTCTGAAGTGAAAAAAGGAGTTCCTACACATGTTCTCCTTGGCATAATAGAAGATTGTTTAAATGTTCACATACAGAAGCTTCTTCCATTTCTCTCTACGTGCCATTTAGTTTAGTTGGTTTGAAATACCATTATAAATATATCCTTATATTACATGAATGAGCAAATCCCTTCCAAAAGAACTCATACCAGTTTAAAATTAAGGATTTAAAGTAAGGAAATTCTTACCAAGTTCAGATAAAAATGTGTGTTAATATCATGTGACTGTGAATTGTGTATCTGTAAGTTAAACACAAAGTCCATCTTCTGCGAAGTCTTACCTTTTCCTATGACCACAAATGTTTAGGACTTCTCTCCTGCCCCTCACACTGAAAGCAGCACATAACCAGTAATACAAGGCCTGTGTCACCAGCAGGGCATTTTGATTCAATAGTATTCCCTGAGCAAGGTTCCCATTACAGGTGTTTATTGGACCTTATTCAACGACTGCACTGCCTGCAGCATAACAGTTGTCTCCTGCTGTGTCTTTCAGACCCAGGCTCTCTGTGTTGAGTGCTATTGACCAGGCTGTTTATTAGTTAAGTTACAGGTGTATTTCTTTATAATGGAAAGTCTAAATGAAATAATTTTTATCCTGTGCTAGGTATTCAAGTGGTAAGCAAAATGCTGTGAATTGTGATAGCATACATGGCTGTTAACGGGAGTCCTCTAAGGTAGGAATGTCTGGCAGCCTTCCAGTTCACAAGTGACTACACAATGTAGGAACTGACATATTTTCCTTCATCTCATCATCTCCTATTTCTGCTCTATGTTGTCTATACTTATTGAAGGCTTAATAATTTGGTTTTGTTGTACTGGTCCAGCAATCACTAAAAAAACACAAAGTTCTTCGTGGTCTTTGATAATTTTAATGAATTCATGTTTGATGCTTAGAATGCATGAAAAACTTTTAGTATACAGATTCTAATTGTGAGACTGGTATTTTGTTTTGATAGCAATGTTTTGGAGTGAGGGGACCTCATTCTCCAGGACCTTGCATGCTCCATGGTGATTTGCAGTTGTGCAACATGAGGAATATGCTGCCAGGGTCACGTATCCACTAACCTTGTCTAGCTAGAATTCCTGACTGTGCTAATCTAGATAGGTGTCTTCATACAGGTGCATCAGGAAACAAACAAAAAAAGATTTTCTTTATATAGCTTTTCTCACAGTGGGAACCTTTTTCTATAAAGCTCTGCTCACAGATCCTCTTGTGCAGGCTAGGACAAATTTTCAAAACTGTAACTGTATCCAAGCTAGAAACCTTAGCTCCCACCATAATGTTCTTCAGAAAGTGCAGCATTTAACATATGTGCAGCATACCTGCCCCAACAGAAATCTGCAGTGTAGATAAATGGTAGAGCAAAACTTTCCACTTCCTGTAGTCACAATGCATTGCTCCCACCTTTATTAGATGCATTAGAAAACATGTAACAGAGAATGAGTGAAATGGGCCTTTTGAAGTTTTAAGCACTATAGTAACATCAACTGTTGGAGCAGGGTAATTCTATGTGCTCAGTTGTGATTTATAGACGCAGCTGGGATGTGTAAAGTGATTGCTCTGCACTGAGACAGCCCAGGAAGAATTCAAACATCTCCATGTGTCAGCAGCACTTAAAAATTCATAATCAAGACTTAAAGGAGCTGGCTCACTGATACGTAATTTTTAATAAGTATTGGCATTTAAGAGAAATTACAGAAAAGTTGAAATTAGCTGATAAGTTACTTCCACTCAGAAATGACCACTGTGATGATGTGCATATTTCAGGCTGCTCAGGATATCATTAATGAGCAGAAAGATGGAAAAGAATAAAAAAGTGGCATCACAAAAAATAGATTTTATCCAATAAGTCTTGTTCCACATAGTGATAGAGTTCTAATTTAGTGATTCTGTAAGTTAGGAGATAAAGACCTAATGGCAGGATAGGTGAGATGCTAATAAGTATCAAGTTTAAATGAAAAATTAGTTAGGCATTTTTAAAAATAATCTGGTCAGCTGTTAGAACAATCAGTGAAGGAAAGTGACAGCTTCATCATCCACTTGAGGGAAGACACCTGAGCTATTTTTACTGTCCACAGTAATTAATGGATATCACTTGCACTGCTTTTAATTCATTTTAAAATACTTCATGTTGTACAGTCATCTTTCATTTACGTTAACCAGAATTTACTTCGGGCATCAGTGGAGTTCACCCATGAAATTAAAGACCAGTCAGGCCAAAAGTGCAAACTTAAGCCCCACTTCAGCCACTTTACTATATTCCTACACAATACATTTAATTTCATCTTGGCTTTCATCTGATTGTCTTTATTACTCATCCTGTGTATTCTTGGTCTGAAATGTACTTCAAGAATATGGTGCTCATTTCCTGCAGCAACACATTTTGCTGCCTCTCTGTCCTGGGTGCAGTATTTTTAATATAAATATGTTTTTTGATATTCTGATCTTCTCTGGATCTGGAAAAACAAAGAAATACAGTTCTGTCATTGTATATATCATTCAAAAAAATAGATCAATGGAGAAATACTGGATCATCCTCACTTTGGCTCTGTTTGTCTGTACTCCACCTTCCAGTCTTTAAAGCATTCCCAGTAGCACTGTGTTGCCCCACCAATGTGAGTGACAGCACTCAGAGCCTGTGCTAGTGACAGAATAGGAATTGGCGTTGCTTGCTCTTCTCCTTACATCAAGACTTTGTCACATCCTTTGGCATATTCAGGTTTGATAACATCCCTAAATACATTCTCTGACATTTTTCATATAACCAGTGCTACTGGCAAAGTGCTGAGGACTTTGTAAGATTCTCTCCAAATTAAGTTGCCAGCACTGCAGTGTCTGGAGCAGCCGTGCCATGCTCAATCTACATTAACCTTTGTATGGGTGACACCATAATCTGCAGTATGTTATTTCTTCCTTCTTTCTGTGTCATTTCTTTGAGGAATTATGTGAAGGAGAGGACTGGGATACTTTCTAAGCAGTTGGTTAAGTTACTCTCTGAATCAGGAGCAGGAAGAGGTCGGAGCCCCATAGAATCCAATCCCGTAGTGTAGGAAGGGAAGTTCAGAGTTATGGATAGGGTTGCGCCCTCTGAACAAAAACATTAACCACTGCAATAAATATGTCTCAACGTGTACTACTGGAATTATGTATCTGTTTAATATATACATGGTTACTATCACAAAAAACACTTTGGAAAAGGGCTCCTCTGTAAATTACTCCAACTGCTGTGGGGTTTTAATCTTGCTTCATTGGTAAAATGATTTGATTTGGTATTCATATAATCATCTAACTGTATCCTTTGACCTAGATTTTAGATCAAAAGTATTCTTCATCTAAATATTTGAAAGAAATGTTAATTATTATTATGAAAATCACAAAACCATAAAACATGCAATAAACATGTGGCTTTGGTTAATACACTTATGTAGATGTTATTGTGAGAATTTTGAGTAAACTGTTAATAACTAATATTCAGCTTCCTTATTTTATAACCTGGCAACATCATTTTTTTTTATGATCCTTTGATAAAGGAACTGCTGGCATCTTGCAAGGATCTGAAAGCATCCAACAGTATAAGTGAGCAATGATTTTTTGGTTCAAAGCTCCTGTACAGAAGGCGTAATCTAATCTTATGTAAAAAAATCATATGCCAAAACATTTAGTATTATCCAGCTAACTGACTGTGTAATGTTAAATCATCTTTCGTCTTTTCAGTTTAGTTTAAAGTGATATGTGTAGACAAAAAGACCTAAATAGATCTGAAAGCTTACTAATGGCAAATTAAGCACATTCTAAGCATTCTGGCTTCTTGAAGAGCAAAGGCTCTCTTTCATTCAATAGTTTATTAACTTAGATTAATTGTACAATGTCATAATTTTCTACATGTTCATGCATTTCTCTTCACATTGGATTGTCTTTGATTATAAGATAAAAGGAAAAATGGTTTGTTCTGTATCTGTACACATAAAATCTTCTGCAGATTATACCAGTTACAGCAGAGTAATTTCATTTTTTTTATTTCTCTACATGTCCTGAAAACTGTGCTTTGCATGCAGATACTGGAAAGAATCTGCTTCTAGTTTGCTTTCACAGGCAGAAATAAGGTACAACTTCATGAAGGTCTATAGAATTATAATGGTGTATATACCTGTGTATACCTCTTGCCTTGAGCAATTCCCCTTTTTATCTAGCTTAGCAGACCTCTACCAATAATCAGTTTTGAAGAGAATTCTTTGGGATGCAAGGTAACAGTTGTAGAATAAGGAACAAGAAAATCAGTTGTCTTAAAACTATCCCAAATTTATTTGGAGAGATATTTCACTTTATCCTCTTGTATTGATGTGTAAAGGCTTTAAATATCTGTCATATAACTGACTTGATGAAGTTAGATTATCCAGTACCAGACAGATTGACCTCACCAGGGAGAAATCAGGATACTGTTTGTTGGTAATTCTGCACTAGTGCTAATTCTTGTGTCTCTGGTGATAATAATCATGTTGATTAATATATTAGTAAAGGTACCATAGTTAGATAGTTTCTGTTTTACATGATTCCTCGCTTTCCAAATTTGTGATCTAGTGCCACTTGAATTCTAGATGTCAGATCAGGGTAAAAGTGAGTCTTCTTTAAATATGACAAAGAATTAACTATTTAACGTTTGCAACTTTTTAAAAATCTAGCTTGAAACATCACATAGCCACCTATTGATCTGTCTATAAATCAGAGGCAGACACAATAATTTCTTGAGGATTTGCCTTCCATGGCTGACTGATTTTAATTCCTGGTTTATTTTGTAAATAAATGTTTAAGTATCTGTTCACCTGAGGAATGCTCCCTGCAGCTGTTTTTGAATTGATAGATGGCATCATCTCACCTAAGTTCAGCTGCCTAAAAGAGAAGCAGCAACTGTCAGAAATTGTCAAGTCCACAGAGAAGAGCAACTACTTGCGCATCTTTCCTCCATTATAAAAGAAATATAGAAGCTACACGTTTGAAACACTGTGACTGTTGTAATACGAGTGAAACTGTAGGGGTCAGTTAATTCTGACTGCAAGATCTTACTAATGCTCTTAATTTGTCTCACAAAGACAATACAGAAGAATGATGAGCTCTTTGACACTGTGGAGAATTGCCTCTTTGCAAACATTTTTTTTTAAATTGTATTATCTTCGAAATAATTACTTACTGAAGCCACTGAGATATTACATGCCTCTCTCCAAACAAGTCAATGAGAAAAATAATTGCATTATAAAGTTTGTATTTTTGTTTTTCAGAACTGTGTATGCAAAGGTAAAAGTCCCTGCTTTTGTGACAGCACAAAAGGTAGTAAGGTAAGAACAGATACATTTTCCTTTTTTAGTATTAGCTTATATACCTGGAAATTCTTGATAGATGACTTCAGTTGTTACAGTGAGGAAATTTAGTGATGGTATTTTTCCAATGGTGTCCACAGAGAATGATTACCTTACAAAAGTCTGTTTACTTTGGGGAAACCATTTGACTAAGACTCTTCAACTGATTTTTTTTTTTTTTTTTTTTTACTGCATTAGTATGCCTACAGCACTGTGTGATGTTTGGACACCAGCAGAACAACTGTCCAAAGCACCAGGTCTCTTTCACTAACTCCTAACAAATGCCATTACCTTGGCAGCTGCTCTCCTGTTACAAATTTCATAATGCCATCAGGAGTCTCATGTTCAGAGCTTCCCTCTTTCCATCTCTGGACCCTGCCCACCCTCCTTTGCCAGTTCCTGAAGGAAAGCTGCACACACTGGCATCCAACAGATAAACCTCTTATAGATCAAACGGGATGAGATTCTGGGACCTAATCATAAACATCTTGCCAGCACTGAAGGAACAGCAAATCCATCAGCAGTAACAGATCCACAGCTCTGCCTGTTGCCAATAGCAGCTTGGCAGAAGCTCTGAGTGGCTTTTAGACAAACCTGAATTACACAAATGCCAAAAATTCTTTGAAACTCCTGCTCACAGTTGGAAGAACAAATGATTCACAAATGAAAGGGGCATTATTGAAGAAGTCATGGTTGCGATTTAGACAAGCCATGAATACAGAAGTTTACATACTAAACCCTATCAACAGATTCCAGACATCTATAAAGATCTAGGATTATGATTAGTCACACAGAATGGTCCCATCTGCTTTTATGAATTTGGAGAAAATTTATCCAGAAGTAAATATGTTCATTATTAAAATATATATTAATAAGTGTGAGAGGAGAATACTAATATTTTCAGTAAAATCTCCCTGTTTATGTTTCATATTCCTAGTTGGTCTAACCTGACTTTGTCCTAAGCAGTGAAATTGAAACCAGTTGAAAACCTAGAAAAAAGTAAGCTGCCTATTAAAAGAGAAATATTAATAAGAATGGACACCTGCAATTTGTCTTTATCAGTTCCTTGTAAAATAACTGAGCAATTTGTGGATAAGAGTAACTCATTATTTAGACTGATGAAGATTTTTCATGCAGAAAATCGGGATAATGACATTAATCAACATGTTTCGATGATTATTCAGTGTTTAGAATTCTCCAACCTGAAAATCCTCTGATCTTGTTGATCTGCTAGGAATAAAGTGTGGCTGAAATGGCCTTTTCTGTCGAGAGGGCAGTGAAGCTGTCAGGAGAGCTCAGTGCTGCTCTGGATTCCCACAGCGCCACATGGCTCTTGCCGTGGGCAGGCAGGTCGAGGAGTTTGGTTTTCCTGTGAGCTGGTACCGACCCCCCTCCAGCGGCTCATCCTGGGATAGCATTCATCCTCCAACCCTGGGGTGCTGCTACATGAAAGAAACGATTTTTTATAAAAAGCTATGCCGGTTTATTATATGGATCTAACAGGCACTTAAAAATGCAATTACTTTTTTCATATGTGTTAAAATATGATGGGATTACATTTTATCTTCAGATATATATATCATTACTATTTTTTAAATTTGTATTTAATTCAGAAGCTATTTAAAATCTGGTGAGTTTGTGGGATTTTGAGGAGTGAGAATCGGTGCAGAGAAAAGCCAAAATATTTTGGCTTCCCAGAGACATCTCTTAGCTCCTGTCTTGTACATTAAATAGGACACAAACTTCTGCACAGCAAAATTTCACATGCTTTCTTTGTATAACTTTATATAAAGCAAAAGGGAAATTGACTCTGAGAGAATTGATAATCCCATTCTCTCTCTCCCATGTCATGCTGCAGGTGTTGACCTGGCAGCTCTTCACTGATGTAAAACTGAGAGTGCTAAATTGCTGCTGTCTGAAGGGCTGAAAAACTTTTTCTGTAAGCTTCCAGGCTTGCAGCACTTCATTCAAACCAAGTTAAGACTTGGATCTTTTATATTGCATTAAAAAAATTAAAATGCCCCTTTCATTAGCTTAGCCTACTGTATTCTGTTTCCATAATTTCAATTTTGTTTCCTTTATATAGTTTATTTATTTGAATTTGATCTTCAAAAAAACCAAAAAAAGAAAAAAAACACCAAAAAAACCATGAAAAAGTAATCTGGTGTCTTAATCTCTGAGATTCAGAAAAAAAAATAAGATATTTGTCACGTAAAGCAAGGGGGTTTTATTCTATCTGAATGGTTTTATTGCATTTGAGTCCCACTGTTTTCTTCCTTGGCTTTCATGAGGAGGTAGTGATGGTTTGGAACTGACCTTGCTGTGCAGCAGCAGCCATTAAGTTTCTCAATTTGTGTTGCTAAACATAATACAGAAGTATGAACCAGGAATACTTATCAGCTGCTTTCTTAAGCTTTTCATGCTGTCAGCTGACTTCTATACTCTGCAAAATCCTGAGTACTCTCTTGTGCTCTGATAATTCAGCTGGACTTAGGAGCGTGTGGTGCCATGGGGCTGAGGCAGCCCAGAGATGGACCACAGAAACAGATCAGTGTGGGCAAGGGCAGTGATCTGACACAGCAGCAGAAAGCCAAGTGGTACTGAAAGTAATAAATGCCTTAGAAATAAGTTATCAAAGGAACAGTTAGTGGATATTTGAAGAGTTTAACTATCTTAATGTTTACAGGGTGAAAAAGGTTTTCCTGGTGCTCCAGGTCCCCCTGGTCAAAGAGGCTTTCCTGGTCCAGAAGGGCCTCCAGGGCCACAGGGACCAAAGGTAGGTATGTATGTGAGATGGAGAGATACACACAGAGAAACAACTGTGCTTGATGGTCAAAGTTAGCTATGGCTGTGTAGAGAATTCTGTTTTACAAAACCAAACCAAACTAAAAGATGTCTCAGAGCTTCCCATTTGGTTGGGATGTTGTTTGGTCACCAGCTTCAAGGGTTATTTTGACTGCAGCAGAGTAGGGCTGATATGACCGTGGGCTTTTGTTGTCAGTTGTCCATTGGCCAGTGCTAAAGCAGCTGGACTGAACTGCCAGAGGCAATGGACATGGGTCTAGACAGATTTTTGCAGCATAACCTCAGTTTTGGTTTTAGCATCAATTAACATCTTGACATTTGTTGCTGAAAAAAAAGTAAACAAGCTACTACTGAGACAAAAAGTGAAAAATAGATTTAAGAAAATTTGAAGAGAAAGACGGTTTTTAAGATAAACCTTGGTCTGTTTAGGAAATACCTGGTTGACTGCAGTATGAAGGTAGTGGCTTCAGTGACCTGAGCTTGCTTGCTTGCTCTCCTGAATGCCTAAACTGAGGCTGAATATGAATTTTCAATAACTCCTGCCTAAGTAGAAAGAACAAGAAATTATGCATTAAAAGCGTTTTATACATATTTGTCTTAAGGAACAGTAATCTTGCTGTTACCAATAAATTAGCTCTGGTGAATAACTTAGTTCTATGTAAATATGGTGTGAACTCAGCCACAGTGTAAATCAGGAAGGTGCTGCCAAAATCGGATTATGTCTGGGACCTGCACTAATGTGGCTACAGCACTTAACTATACCTTTAAACAAATGGGTTTATTGTTTTCATTTGTTTAAGTATTGTTGCATTATTGTGTCCTATCTTATTTTTACAATACTTTCTGGAAGTGATACTCCAGATTTGATACATTTTGATGAGGCTTTTATCTGAACTCATTGAAGTGTTTAGTATAGCATTTTCCTTTTAGTAAGTGATAATAATTCTGCAAGAGTGGCAAAAAGTAAGGCTAGTTTATCAAGCAAGAAGACCTCTGTTAGCCTGAATTGCAATGTGTTGTAGTGTGTGCCAGTTAGCCTCTCCTATCCAATGCCTCTACATTATCTGAAATGGAATGTGGCCCAGCATTTTAGAAGCTATACGGTTCTTCACAGTTTCCATTTCCTTTCTGGGAATGGTAAAATTTTCTTTCTAGCACTAAAGCTGTAAGCATCTTGAAACAATTCTAGCGGGTTCTGTGCGCATGGTGCAGTGTCACTGGCATTCTTTGCTGTCTTTCAGCCTTGCTCTGCCATCCTGATTAGCCCCCTTTCAGCTTGCTCGTGGTCTTCCTTTCCATGCTCAGCAGTACAGGTGACAGCACATACATCTATCTGATCATTACACGGACATCACCCATATCTGGGAACCTTCCAGCTTTTTTCTGACAGGGAAGCAGTTCCAGGTCTCACAGTTTGACCAAATCCATAGCAACTGCTTTCTCAACACACATGGTTATTTGTTTTGACCTATGAAGTAGTGCAGGTGTTTTTTCACGATGAGGGTAGGAGGGTGGTGAGACACTGAACAGGTTCCCCATCCCTGGAAGTTCAAGGCCAAGTTGGATGAGGCTTTGAGCAACCTGTTCTAGAAAAAGGGGGCCCTGCCCATGTCAGGGGGTTTGGAACTAGAACATCTTCAAGGTCCCTTCCAGTTTGAACCATTCTGTGATTCTATGAGACATTCCCTATAAACACTGGAAGGGAGGGCATGACACCATCATTTATGCAAGTTTTATGAAATGCTTGTTTCCTTTACTGACTGTAATAGGCCAATAATTTTATTTATTTATTTATATAGCTGGTTTTATGTGCACGTGTTGGTATTGATATTGAAAATATTGTATGTCCTGTTGACATTTATGTGCTCTTTCTTGACTGAAATGTATTGAAAATAATTGCTTTCCATTTTTGATCTAGGGTTCTCCAGGGCTTACAGGCTTAGTTGGACCCAAAGGTATACGAGTAAGTGTTTGTATTTTAAACAAACTTACATGTATTACATGTCATGCTAGTTGCCAGCTTGGTTCAATAATTTGTTTGGAATAAACAGAATTAAACTAAAAAGAAAATAAAAGCAAAACATGTTTGATTTTGAAGTATGGTTAAAATTTAGGACACAGTGTATGCACAAGTATCGTTTATTTTTAGAACTTTTGCCCTTTTTGCTACGCCTTACATCCAGCTGTATGTATTTAATATTTGGGTATGCAGTGAAAAAGTCACACTGGAATACCACAAATAGTTGTTCGGGTTTTTTTCTGTGGGCAAAACCAATATGTGTTACCTGTGTGTAACCATTATGCTTGGTTCACAGTCAGGAGAGTAAAGAATGTAATGATCTTTTAATAGAATCATACTTACACTCATTTTTATTATGACTGTAATCATAAAAAATTGCCTAATGAGCTTTTGTTTAATATTCATAATATTATTTCTCTGGGTTAATATCATTAGGGAGTCGCAGGAATACCCGGATTTTCAGGTCCTCCAGGCCTTCCTGTAAGTAAAAATGAAACTAATTTAACCATTTCTCTCTTACTTCAGTCTTCAGTGCACAATTAGCCTTAGCTCAATGTGCTCACTCTAGTCTCAACATCAACATTGTCTCTGTCAATTGGCCTAGAGATAAAAATCTTGGCATCAGCAATTCTTACTCACTGTAGTGATTTAAGAACACATTGTAATCTGTCAAGTCTTGTGAAACATTGTTCCAACATAAACTCTTTCAGTGTTTCTGTAAGGCAATATGAATGTGCAAAAACAAAGCTTGTGTAAATTTTGTGCTTCTTTTAGGGTGAACCAGGAGCTGCTGGTCCTCCTGGGCTCCCAGGTGTTCCAGGATGCAACGGCACAAAGGTACAAACCAAGCTGAGTGTTCTGGAAATTGCATTTGGCTGTGTTTGGGAGTGGCCAAAAAGTGCTCTAAATTTCCACAATATACAACAATTTTGACTTGTTTTGGTTTGTGACTTTTTCAGCTAAAAAAACTTGTGTCATTGTACCAGAGGAAGGAAAAGTGCTACCTTTTTTGTGCAAAATACTTAAATAATGCATTCTAATGGCCTTTGCTAAAATATAAGAATAACGTTTAATATTTTGACAGATACTGCTTTTTTCATTAAATCCAGAAGACCTAATCAGTTTCGTACAATAGGTCCTTTTGTTGCAATGGGTTATGAAGGAGATAGTTAATTGATTTTATTTTGCCAGTATCTAGTTTGCAGTTGGCAAATCATAAATCCTGAAGGTAATTGAGGGAAAATGCTCAATGTTAAGTTACAGATTTACGAGGTTTTCTTTGCATTAGGAACAAGGGAGTCAGAATAATGCCTACTACAGCAAATTATAGATTTCTAGTGAAACTATGAACTAATCTGAACAGTCTAGGATAGAAGTCAAGCTGCATAAAATGGGATGATCCTCTTCTAGTGAAATATAGTGGTCATGAACTCACAGTGTGTTTAGTGTGATAGCATAAAAAACTTCTGTAATCACATTTGCCAAAATCAGGCCAAATAATAAACCATAATATGCATTAACAGTCACTGTTACTACTTTCAGGGTGACCAAGGATTTCCAGGTCCTCCAGGTCGAAGAGGTTCTCCAGGCCTTCCAGTAAGTGTGAAATTCATGACTGTGTGCATTCCCACCATGTAAAGCCAGTCCCTGAAGGAGTGTGAAGCCTCATGTTAGCTCATAATGAGAACAGTTGAAATATAAGTATATAGGTATCCCTATCTTATTAGCATGAAAACTGTGTGAGAAAGAGACCAAAGTTAAAAGTAATACTTTATTGACTGAATGTTGGGCCTCAACTTCTTATTTAATGACTCCATGAAATTCATTGACTGGAGCTGGCTGTCATGGGATACTCATTAAAATTTACCACTTAGATCCCTAAAGGTGGCCAAAGTATAGATGGGAGCTTCAGTGTATGCCTAAGTATCTTTGAGAAAATAATGGCTTAATTAAGTCAATTAGAACCAGAATTAAATCCAGAATTTCTCACTCTGGGTGCATTGCTTTAATCCTAGGATTTGGGTTTTTTCATTGTAGAAATGTGTTTGAAAAGGAAACTTTTAAACAAATGGAAAAAGGAATGCTGTCTTTCAAGTTCCAGTGGCTTTAAATCTAATAACTTCCATATACGATCTTTATTTTACCAGCTCTGCTGATTTTTATTTATTAATCAGGCTTCAAAGTTGTTCTGCTTTCACTTGTAGAGTTGTGCCTGTAAGATTGACTATTCTTTAACAATATGCTCTTTCTTCTCATATTGAAGACTAGCCCAGTAAACATGAACCTGGCTATGCACCTTCTTGATGAAAATAAATCACCTGAAGAACACCAAGCTTAGACAATATTCAGAATGTGTTATTTCAGCACTCTTTTATTTTTCTGTTTTCATACGATTGTTCTTTTTCCTAGGGAGTTGCTGGTATCAAAGGAGAGAAGGTCAGTTATTTGCATCATATTACACAAAGAATTTATTGATTTATCAACAATTTGTGTGTATGTTTGTTGCTCTTAACCTCTGAATTCATGGGAAACAGAAGGTTTACCTTCCAGAAGTAGCAACCACGAAGTTTGGTGCTTCCTTTGTCCTAGTAGCATTCACCTCAGGTGGCAAAACGGTCTATAAATTTTGAGATTAGTCTTACTACTATTATTGCATGGAATGAATTAAACATTTTCAAGCACAAAAAGAACTAAGCTCCTCCCCCAAACAGTTCATGAATTCATATGGAAAGCTGCAGATGCACTAGAGAGTGTTTTAAAGGCATTAAAAGTAAAAAAAATCAGTTGAAGGCAAAGATTGTGCATGAGTAATGGGGGTACATCTGAAAAGAAGACTGCTCCTAACAGAGAACTGGAAGGCCTGCAAAATGTACATTTAGTTTCAGAAAAGCTTTTTTAAAGGTAGAACCATCCATAGTGGACAGTTTCCATCATTATGCAATTCTGATGCTGCTTTTTTGCCTACAAAGTGAAGAAGATTTGCTGCACTACAGAGTTCTACAGCATAACTTTTTTATATTTCTTTTTATTTAATTGTCCAGGGGTGCCCTGCAGAGGGATATAGCCAAGAGTATGGTGCAAAAGGTGATCCTGGATTACCAGGAATGCCTGGGCTCCAGGTAACTCAAAATAAGGGGTGGTAAGATAGACATGTATAAAAATACACAGTAATATGTATAAACACATTCTGTATAACATGAGTATGTATTAAAATTATATTGTATTTCGCATAATTTAAGTGTACTGTTTATTTAATATAGATACAGTATTTTTTATTATTGTGCCACTGATTTCTAAACCAAAACCAGTCAGTTTGCAGGCCAGATTGCAGAAAAACAGTACTTCAGGTACTGTTTTTAGTGGGAGAACAACTGGTTACAGCTCTATGAGTTTACCCCTACACATATAGAATAGAATAGAATAGAATAGAATAGAATAGAATAGAATAGAATAGAATAGAATAGTTCAGTTGGAAGGGACCTATAATGGCCATCAAATCAACTGCTAAAATTCTCATTCAAATTATGACTGAACAGGTTAGACCCGCTCAGCTTCTAGAGTACAAAGAATGGTCCATATTTCAAGAGTGAACATTAACATGTTCAGGGAAAGACAGGGCTGACATTTCTTCTGACTATTGGAATAAACAGCATTAAATTAAAAAGAAAATAAAAATGTTCAATTTTCCATTTCTTCGGAAAAAAAAAAGCTTTAAAGCATAGGGTTTATTGCATAGAATATTTGAAGGTTTGAAGGCTTATTAGGAACCATAATTGGCTTATTAGTAGGACCATAATCCATAAATGAATTATGAGTCTACATTTCTCAGAGGACTTATGTCCTCAGTTGGCTAGTTTAGTTTTAGAATAGGTGTTTTTTTTCTTGTGTTTCAAAACATATGACAAACAATAAAGCAGTGAGGAAGAATTATGCTTCTGTGTTCTCCTGAGATAGGAAAAGGAAATTCAGAAGCAGAGCTGCTCTTCTGTTTCTTACTCAGTTCTTTGAATTTAGTGTTGTGTTTTGCTGATAATCTTGCCAGGAGATTTATTCCTGTTTCTTTTTTAATATGCAGGGTGCCCAGGGTGCTCAAGGATATCCTGGGGAACTTGGACCACAGGGCCCTCCAGGACCTTTAGTATGAATTTATGTCTCACTTGTTACTTTGACCTTTGATTTTCCCTAAACCCTATGGAATTAAGAGATACAAGTACTTGACTCTCCCAGACTTATTTGAGGTCTAGACACGTGCATGTGAAAACCATGTTCTTCTGCACACATCTGATTTTTTTAAGTTTCTTTTGATTATTTTTATGCATGATAATTTCTGTATTTTCAAAAGCATCCCTTGTCCATGTAGGCATAAATTTTAATTTTCAAATGAACAGCCATTAATTCACTCTAAATACTAATATGCACAACATTGATAGATGTATAGGCTTACAGCAAGACTGTGTAAACAATCTGTCACCCACTGGCAATGACTTGCAGTTGTAAAGGTGGAAGAAAGAGTAAAAATATTATATAAGTTCTGTGAAAATTGGGTATTTCAAAACACCCATATCAGAGAAAAAGATGATAAGTTTTTTAGCTGAGGATTTTTTTTCCTTTTTCTAGGGCATGCCAGGGATGCCAGGACCTCCTGGACCTAAGGTAGTCTCAGATTAGTAATAAAAATGAAAAATTCTGTTATGTGTAACATAAATTAACGTATGTTTAATGTATGTGCTTGTAAAATAAATAAATAACTTCGGGGATTTCTTTTCAGGGTCTTATGGGACTGAAAGTAATAGGAGCCAAAGGAAGAAAGGTAATTTCATAAGAAGCTTTAAACCTTTTATAAGCTTTGTTTCTCTTTTCTGCATTTTCTGATATGCTATGATGAAATGTTTGGGGAAGTAAGTACTGTGAAATGCAAATTTTCGGTACACGTGGGAGTCTTTTGTTGAAAAATGGAAACATGGCAATGCTAAGGTCAAAATGTTTTCACATAAGAGCCAATGATATAAATGTCTAGACAGAAGATTAGACACTGAAGAGAAGCCAGTAATTAACATTTACTAACACATGGCATTAAATTAATACATATAATTAGTGTAGTGCTCCTAATACTTATCTAAGCAGATAAACCTTGGTAAATATATAGCATTTGCAGTCTCATGATTTCTGGCCAGTATACTTTCAGTGTCAACCCATGTCATGGGAGAAAAACTCCAGATTTTGAATAAAAATTGAATAAATTGTCTTTCCTGTTCTTACTTTGTATTCCATGTAAACTTAAGCGAGGAATTACTGCAAATGCCCCCATTTTCTCTCAGCACCCAGCCTGCAGGTGCAGGAGCAGTGCAGTCAATCTGAATGCCCTTGCAAGAAGTCTGGGCATCTCACACTTATGCTGATTGACCTGTACAGTTGCAGCTTTGATTGGTTTAAACATTTGTAATCGCTACCAGGAATGTGCTAGGAGTTTCTTGGGGAAAAAAAATTGCCTATAGACCTTGTTTTTCATTAGCTGTAGCTCAGGTGACCTTGGAACATCTTGTTTCTTAAGAAAGGGCAACACATTCTTGGTTGTTGTGCTGCAGATTTGTGCAAAAGCATTCCACTGGCTTAAAATCACTGGAAACTGTGGATATTGTTTTGTTGAGCTCCACAGGAAGGATCACACTGAGGACTTTCCCAGTTCTGAAAGATCTTAAATGAAAAAGTGCACTTCACTACTAATGTTGTCAGTCAAGGACACGTGGAACCTTATTTTGTCTGTTAGCACCATGATTCTGTGATCTCCCAAGAATACCCAGACTGCAGTTTGGAGGATGTCACCAAAGACAGTTCATATAATTTACTGATTGACACAATTTAGAGAGAAATGTTGTAGTCAAGGCGATATTTTTTACTTGATTTAGAGTGAAAACCATTCTGTAACAAACAAATAGGATTAAGAATTTAAATTGTTTCTAGAAGCTTTAACAGAAATCAGCATGTTCATTTTTATATTAATCAGCTAGGGGAGGGTTAAATCTTCCATATATCTTTTTTACTGTGATATAAAAGGCAAAGGGAAGTGTTAACTGGATTAATGCCTGAGTGCAATGACAGAAGAATTTTCACAATATCAAAAGTTTAGCAGCAGTAATTTGAAGTAACAGAAACACACTGCTTATAATTTGCTGCATTTTTGTTTTTTCTTTCAAGGGTGACACTGGGTTAACTGGACCCCCTGGGCCCCCAGGAACTGTTATTGTGACGTTAAGCGGACCAGACAACATGACGGTAGTGAAATTGTTAAACGTCACATTCAGATCAGCCATCTCACTAGGTTTTACTTTGAGAGGATGTTATCTTCTTCACTGCTCTGACAACATTTCCTTTTACCCATCCTAACATTTCTCAGACTTGTTTATTTGGATTCTAAGGTCTCTTAGAGTGTCTGTGTAGAGCCAGCTCAGCAGAGCCTGTGTGCTCACCTGCACATCTGCACATGCCAGTGCAATGCTTCTTGCTTACCAGCACCCCACCTGCTGGGGATCTCTGAGTACGTGAGGATGAATCACTTCTGCTTCACCAAATCCACATGGATGTTCTGAATGGCTATCAAAGCCACAGCTCTGTTGACCTCTGGGCCTTGGCGCTGAGAATGTCAGACTCAGAGCTACCAGAGTTTCACAAAAGCTTACAGTATGTTCATGTACATTTTGTAGTTTGTTTTCTCATTAATTTTACTGAAACATGAGTAATCATGGAAAGTGTTGGAAAGACAATAAATACGGAAGGAAATGGCTGATTCAGCTTTAAGTGTTGCTTTGTGAATTAAAATTCTTTCATTGTTTCCTTATATAGAAATTACACAGCAGTAGTTGATAGAATTTTATGTATTCACATGTTAACAGGACAAGTCTTTATGTTCTTGATTCCATTTTTCTTAAGTAATTTGCGTCTAATCTATGGAGTCATCCAAAGTTCCTCTCTGTTATGTGCTAAAAAAAAAGGGAATTTTGCATCAAGACTGAATTGGGGAGGGAGGAGAAAGATGGCAGAAGCAAGGTTCAGCTTTTAGGTACCCCAGCTCTCCCTGTTCAAATCAAATACAGAGCACCTAGAGCACCTAGTCACAGCTGTGGTGGCTTATCATTAGATAATGGCAGTGTTTCAGCAACATTGGACATTACGTTTTAGAAACCTCTCAAAATTCGTTGCATAGTTTGGGGCATGAGTCTAACCAGGTAATAATTAGACAGTCCATGAAATTTGGCTTTACAGTGACCCTAGGATGTGGTCCTACACTGTAGTATAATCTAATCTTGCACCCACAGAGACCAGGATGCTGTAGGTAGCCACTGCAATTATGTCTTGAAAGTAACTTTAGCTCCAGTGGAGTAACTAAGGTTTATTTGGGTTTTTGCTTGTTTCTTGCTGCCATTTGTGGGGATATTTACTACAGTCCCTTTGCATACAGTCACAGGTAGATTGCTTTGACCTAGCTCTATTCTGAAATGTGCAGAAACAGTTCCTTTTTTCAAACATCACAGACTTAGGCAGGACCACTGATGTAGTCAGTTGAGTAGAAACATCTCTGCTCAAAGAATCTTGCTGGTGACATAAAGATTTCCCATTTGTAGAACCAGACTGAAATGGTAAGCATAGAAAATTCCAAGACACCACAGTAAGCTCTTCTTTTCTGTGTAATAGGACTTGAAAGGAGAAAAAGGAGAAAAAGGATCAAGAGGACCCCCAGGGCCAATGGGGTTTACAGTAAGTGAGCAGAAGTAAAACCCTTAAATCCAGATGCTTAGGCAGCATCACCTAATAAATGCTATGTTTTAAAGACCAGTATTTACACTAATTATTTCAACCTTTACTGACAAGAATAGAACTAATTAATAGAATAAAATACCTAATAACAGCATTCCAACTGTATTTTTTAAAGATAAAATATTATAAATATATATTTAACTTAAAAAAAATGTGAGTTTTAAAACATGAGTATCCTCAGTGTGGTTTTGTTCCAGGGGCCTGTTGGTGATTCTCAAAGTGAAAAGGGTGACCGAGGAGAACCAGGAGCACAGGTGTGTGCAAACAGTTGGATACATATGTGTTAGTCCTTTCTGAAAAACAGTTTTGAGCTAGTGTTGCTGTCCAGTTTATGTCTCTTTGCTACTCAGAGCATATTTGCTTAGATTTAGAAGCTCTTTTCTGCAGTAAACTAGACAAGATCTGGAAGTCAAGTGACTGTACTTACATGTGTACTTGGAGTGAAGGTCAGTTGATTGTGAGTATGTTTCTATTTTTTTTTTTTCTATAAAGGTTCTCCTGTTGAAACTTAATTAAAAAGTGCTCAGCTAGACATGTACTAGCTTTACAGTGCAAGGGTATAAGTAGAAGAGAAAACACTGGGTTTACTTAAGGCAGTAGACTTCATTTAGTTTGTTCAACCAGCAGCTGTGTGGAGACATGAAGAAAGTTGCCTAAGAGTTACTCTGTTAACAGCATAGTATATGAGAAAATATTTATTTTAAAAACTATGCACATTAAAATACAATTTATCTGATTATATATTTTTGGAATATAATTAATGAAAAGCTATTATTTTCATTTAAATGCCTTTCAATCTTTGAGATAAATACTAATCAGTGACAGATGCAACGTCTTAGTAACTAAAACTACTAATCACAATAAATTAGCGATGTGTAACCAGGGGAGAACCCTTAAATAGTCCAAAAAATCAAAATGTTTTGTGACATTTTCTGAATACAGATTTTGAATACATTATGAAAGCAATACTAAGAAAAATAATTTTCACAAAAAATAATTTTAAAATATTATTTTTCAAAAATTAATTATTTCATTCGGTTCAAATGTGTATATTTTTGAAACTTTTCTCATACTTCTTGTGGTTGCAATCCATTTTCTTCCACAAGGAAAGATAACAAGACAAGACCCTGGTACTACCTGAGGATTGTTCTTTCTTCAGTTGTATGGTGTTGTAACAATGATGATGTCAGAGAGCAACTTGATGGTTATTTTTATTATTCCTATACATAATGAAAATTTCAATTTGAGTTACTAGTGTAAACTTCTAGAAGTTCTTGCTCTCCAAAGTGTGTTATTAATCCTCCATCTTCTGTGTTTCTTCCACATTGTCTTGTGTTCTCAAAAGCCTTCTTCTGTCATGCAGTGTGTTTTTTAGAACTCTTCTTAATCAACTCCTCCTTGTGGAGGGACTGGTGAAGCATCCTTGCTTTTTTGTGTACTGGTCTTGGAGAATGCTAATGAAGTATTGTTAAGACATTGATTGATTAACTGTTCTAAAAAGAAAACAAAACATTTTCTTGCATTACATCAGTGAGTGCAAAATATCAAATTGCTGTGGATTTTGCATTCTAGGGAAAAAATACTATTTTGTGCAAGTGAGTTTTGAGCTTGTGGGGCCATCATTCTATTCTGCTTCTTATCTTTTAAATTCTGACATATTTTCCTGTCTTTTTCTGCTGCTTACATCCTAATTCGTGGTGTGGTCTTTTTAATTTTTTTTTAATGTAATTAATTTATTCTATAAAAAATTCTAAAACGTTCTTTTTTCCCTGTTCTGAGTTTTTAATTGCCCTCCACCCTGCTTTTATCTTTTCACTGCCTTCCTGATGTGGATTTTAATGAACCAGCTTTTCCTCATTTCTCCCTTCAAGGTGGCAAGTAAGGCATCCATGCGATCATGATTTCACTTTGTTTCATTCTGTTTCTGTCCCCATTTTTCCCCTTTGCCTCCCTTCCCTTTGTCTCCTTATTTTGTTGTTATGAATTGCTCAAACAATTATTTCTTGTTGCCACCCAAGATGCAGGACCCCAGCAGATGCTGCCAAATGGAAAGCATGGAAAAGCATGGAAAGCAGTAGACACCTCTGGCATTCTGCCTCCTTCTGTTTTCACTTTTCTATATACTGCCCTGCTTCAGATACCATTGAAATGCACTCCCTATTCCTTTTCATCAAGTAATTTCTCCTCAAGTTGTCCCATAGAGGAAATGGGGTTTAGAGAGATTTCCTTCAGTGTCCTTCCAAGCTCACCATGGCTTGCTGCTGTATTCTCATTTGTCTTGTTTCTGCAAGAACCTGATTTTTCACCAAGCTTTCTGCACCTGCATGGCACTTTATACTGTCAGAATCCAGCACAAATTATCCTCCACAGGAGGAGGAATGTCAATGGAATATCTTAGTACCTGTTTTGTAGTTTTTTGAACTTTATGATTAATGAATACTTTAAAATAGCCTTAATTGCTTTTTACAGTTCACACAGTTTACAGTTATGTGCATAGCATTGAGTTGCTATGCTCTTTGACTGCAATATCCTCACTTTATTTTTTAAATTTTATTTTACATTTTTCCTTTGTAGGGGAAGCCTGGAAAAGAAGGTGCCCCAGGTCCACCTGGCTTACCGGTAATGAAGGAAGTCTTTGACATGTTTTCTAAGTGATAGTCATCTGTTTATGACCATTCTGTCTTCCTGTCACAGCTTTTCTCTCATTGTGAAATGTGTTTCAAAATGTTGATTTGCATACACTGAAATGTCTCCTTCATGCAGCTGGCCTTGGAATATACCATGTCCTCACAGATTTTTGTGCAGGAGACAGAGGCTCAGTTCATAGATGTCATTGTTTCTATGGCAAATAAAAAGACCTGTTGCTTGCTGCTGACTATCTAATGAGTTTGAGATACACTCCAAGTTAAGCAAAATTAATTCTACTGAGGTTTTTCTGTTTAGTCACATTGAAATTTTTTGTTAAAAAGTTGTACCTTCTCTTTAACATAAATTAAGAAGAGAAATTAATAGTTTTTATTCACTAGGATCAAAGACATTGTTTTACGAAGAGAAGTTATTGTCAGAGTCATGGCTGTCTTGGCCTGAAAGAAGATGACTAATAGCTATTAAAATATAATTTTTTCAACATATAGTTCTTAAAATATGCCATTTTAGAAGCAAAATAGTCTCATTTATGTACTAATTTGAAAGCTGAGGTTGTTCAAACGTGTTTGTATTCAGTTAAATATCAGGGGTTTTTTTACTTCATCTCTACTTTCACAACATCATTAGAGTCTTAGTGACCTTATAAACATCTTAACAAAATTCTTGCTGCCAGAATAGCCCACTGCACTTGTGTTTTACATAACATCATCTTTGTCATGCTAAAACATCCCTCACAGGAAGCCTAAACACATTCCAGTCTGACAAAGAACACTGAATGACAGGCCACAAAGCTCTACTTCCTCAGCTAACAGAAAGAAAATTTTCAGTCATGGCAAAGACATTTCTCTGTTCCCATTTCAGCTCTACTCACTAGCAGTGCATTCAGCTCCACAAGCCTCCAAAAAGTCCCTCTCCCTTGCCTGTATTCACTTGCAGCAAGCCTTAGTCTGCACTGTTTTCCCTCCTGGTGCTGCTGACACCTCTTGAGATCAGCACCATCCCTCAGACTGAGCAAGTTCTGGAGGAGCGTGTTGAATGGGAGAGTCTTGCATTGTGTGCCATTTCTCCTCTTCAGAAATAGTTAACAGAGGGAGAACAGATTAGAGAATCCTACACTTGTGCCATGCAGAGCAGCTTCCCCTTGGGAGTGTTGGAGTGTGCTGTGATAAAAGCAGGTTTGAATGGGACACCTGCAGCTTTTCCTACAGACATGGAGCTCAAACTGGGTCTTTCACTGCAGTGTCTTCTCCTGAGCGAGTTGCATTCACTTTGCAATCACTATGAAAGATTAAAGCCTTACATTTTAAATCTTACTGTTGTCAGTGCAAAAAGATTAATCCTTGTAAAATTGTGTATTGTCACCTGCAGGGACAAAAGGGTGAACAGGGCAAGCCAGGACTGGCTGGAAGGCAAGGAGCTAAGGTATTGTCCAATGGTTTTGTTATTGCTTTTGAGGATGAGGATAAGATATGTTTGGGAGTTATTATATAACTTTATTATCACTGTCTATATAATATGTTTCACTTGGCCTAAGAGATGACAAGTAAGGGTATCATGGAATAGGGAATGGATCAGCTGAAGCAAACAGTGTATTTGAACTGGTGTCCATCTATATCTGCTCATGATGTCCTGTACATTTTGGTGCATGCAGCTGAATTGTTGTGTAAGGAACAGAGATGGGGTGGTGAAGGACTGGTCAGGAACAGTTGGTTTTCTTTAATGTTTTGATCAATGTACTGAAGTAACAGTGGGTAAATGTCATTCCTTGTGTTGTTTTCAATAAACAAACCTGTCTGTGTTCTCTGATGAAGGGGATGAAAGGAAACCCTGGACCACCTGGAGCTTGTGGTCGAGTAAGTAAATTACCTTCACATATAATTTTTCTATACCCTTATAATAAGAATAATCCAAATTGTTTGCATGAGGCAATAATGGATGTCCTGTGCAAAGTACAGCTATTGCTGGGATTCTCAAACAGATGAGATCTTTCTTCATATGGAATTGTATACAGCATCTGTGCCTGGTTAGACCTCACTTGGATCCAGCAATTTTGGCAGGAGATTGGACTGCCAAAGAACAGTTACAAAAATTCACAGGAGTTAATATTTAAACCAATTTCTAATCACTTCCAGAACAGGGGACCTTAATGTTAAAATCCTAAGAACACCTTTTAAAGAAAGCAAGAGTTGGTATGATTACAGTTTTCCTGTTTAGTCATGCTGTCTCCCTAGTGACTTTCCTAAAGGCTTCATGTGCACCTAGTGGAAACCTCCTGCCTAAATTTTTCCGAAGAAATAGCTTTGTAAAAAGCTGAAGGGTTTGTGATATTGATAGATATCAAAAAACACAGCTGCTAATAACAGCTATGATTTCATTTCTGGTTGCTTGTGATTAGTAAGGTCTTGTGATGTCAGAACATCAAAGTTATGAATAAGATTCAATGTGAGGTACTGTGCTTCTCTCTTCATTCTTGCAACTCTCTTTTCTTACCACCTTTCTCTTGAGACGGAGTATTATGATTACGTGGCTGGTGAAAAAGGGGATGAGGGACCCCCCGGACCTCCAGGACCAAAAGGTCAACGTGGCATCCCTGGTGAGTGGGACATCAAAACTACAATCCTATAGCAAGAACAGTCCACTCAAAGGGCTTATTGCAGACTAATTTTGAGCAACCTTCTTTTGCCTTTGCAAGAATATTTCCTAAACTGGCATGTAATTGCTGACTTGAAGTGTATCCTGAGGTTTTTGATTTATAGCATTATTTACCCTTAAAAATAATTCCCAGTGTGCAACAGTTGCATGAGTGGTAGATGCCTACTCAGGTAAAACCAAGTTCTTATTTTAAATTTTAAGCTTAAAATTCAAAAGACCAAAGTTTGTATTCAATGCTATTGAATAGTGACTTTGTAAAGTATAGAGTGGCTTAACTCAAGTTTTTAATATCTTGCTTTTCCAGGGCCACAGGGTCCTCCTGGAGCTGCTGGTAGACCAGGTATATGTAATAGTAAAATACATTGTTCTTCCTGTCTGTTGCACAGAATCAGCTTTGTCAAATATTAATTTCTTTAAGACTTGAAAAATATCTCTAAGTGCTAAAATATTGTCACCCAAGAGCTCTGATGGCTCAAGTACTTAGGTTAAAGATAATTTTTAAATGCCTGTAGATTCTTACTTTGATTAATATATTTCAAGATAAAAAAGATTTGTGGGATGAACTTGGTGTTCTGTCCCTCATCCTATTGAATACTTACTTAGCTTTGAAATGCCATTTCTTCTTTAACTCTGTTTTTGTATTTTTTCCCCTTTGGTTAGGTGTGTCAAGACCTGGTCTGAGAGGTCCCCCAGGATTTCCTGGGCCAAAAGGAGCAAAAGGAGAGAAAGGACAAATTGGCTTGTGTATTGTTGGCCCTCCAGGACTGCCTGGTATTCCTGGCAGGCCTGGTTCTGTTGGATTACCAGGTCCCCCAGGAGAACCAGGTACTTCTAGTTGCAGGTGTTTTGGATTTTTCCAGGTAGCTCTCTCTTTTAAATGAATTGTTGAGTATCTCAAGTTGGAAGGGACCTGTAAGGATCAGAATACTGTTTTGAGCTCATACCTGCAACTTTTTTCTCCCTTAGCAAATAGAGATTTGTCTGAATAATCTGTGATGTAATGCCATGCTCATTTCATTAACAGGTAGAGTAACATTTGGAACTGGCCTACCAGGGCTTCCTGGAGAGCCAGGGTGTACAGGACCCCCGGGACCTCCAGGAGATACTGGCATGAGAGGTCAGTTTCAGATAACTGTCACTCAGAAGTAGGTGGTACAGTCCTGTAATCTTCATGGATCCTCATTAGATTTTTTTTTTTCAATTTAATTTACCTCTTAAGTAATTTGCTGAGTTCAAAGTTTTAAGAACATTTGTTGTGATTAGGGACACGAAAGAATGAGCAGGTAGCAGAAAGGTTAGCAGGAAAGTTCTCCTTTAATTTTCTGACTGCATTTTATATACACTTTGACAAGCAGGCAAAAAATTGGCTACACAGGTTGCCACCTCTTTGACCTCGTTGGTGAACATCACCATCAATCATCTTTCTCCTCCCAGAGGAGAAAGATGTAAACAAAATAGATAAGTTTTAAAAATATACCCAGTTTTCTTGAAGCTGCATGAGAATAAAGTGCAAACAATGAAAAGCAGGCAAACTGGAGGTGACAGACATTCATTAGGGGTAGTGAGATGTCTTCCTCCCTTTAAACCAACTGAAAGAGTGGTGATGTGCCAGTGCTCCACACTGGTTGTCCAGAACTGTGGCAGGGTGTGTATCTTCACTGGAACAAACAGTTACTACGGTTTGGCAAGGCTTTGTACTGTCCTGTTTTTATGGTCTTGCTGACAGTTTGTCTCTGAAAGAATCTGCAACTCCTACCCACAGGAGCTGCTGAATCTCTGCCCTTTGCTTGTCACTAGAATGACCCTGAATATTACAGAGCTGTGTTAGTTGAAAGTGTATGTCCCTTACTTCTTTTGAGAGAATTTGGCTTGTTAGTAGAGTGACTGTATCCAAATTAGTTGCTAAAATGTGACTTGAAAAAATCAAGAGTTTTAAACCAAATGTTTCTGACCATTCATTTAATGGCCACAGGTAATTTAGTACTGTGTTGGAAGTGATCTTCCAACAAAAATAAGGCCATGATTTATTTGGCCATGACGCTCCTGGCCAAAAAGTGTCAGCTGTAACAAACTAAGTCACACATTAGTTGAGCTTGAAAATTACTTGCTATGGAGCAACTAATGATTTCCTTTCATGCTAGGTGATGATGCTGGTGTGTGTACTGACTGTAGCTACGTTCCGGGATTGCCCGGTCTTCCTGGTTCTCCTGGACCTCGTGGTCGGGATGGCATTCCTGGTAAATTATCTTGTTCCTAACAGGATAGTAGGAGTGCAAATGATTTTGCTTTTAGCATGAGAATCAGGTGTGGGCATGTCTGCAGCCTGCAGTTCTTGAACTAGCCCTGAGGTGTGTGAGAGTGTGGGAGTGTGAGAGCCTGGTGCAGCTCCCTCTGCTGATATGAGCACAAGCCCTAAAAGATCAGAGCTCAGAGTGCTGATAAGCTTTAGGTGAAGCCTGAAGCCAGCTCAGTCTGTGATGAGTAGTCAATGTAACAACAGAAATGCTGAATGCTGGGTGCAGTTATTGGAGCTTGCCAGAATCCATGTCCTTATTTTAATTTTTCTTTACAAAATATAACTGTATTAGTGTTACAAAGTATTATTGTTTCTTTTGCAGGTAGAGAAGGAACAATAGGTCCAAAAGGTTCTCCAGGTTCTCCAGGAACACCAGGGTTTCCAGGGGCTCAAGTAAGACTGTTTTTTCAGATTAACATTCAGATTCCACAAGAATTATTTCAGAGAAATCTCATGGCTAGTGTTACATGCGGTGTCATACTGGGTGATCTCAACAGGTTTTTTCTTGTAGTAATGAATGTGTCAGCATGGGAGGCAAGGCAGAGAATATGATGTATGGCTCACACAGCTTTACATAAGCCTGGTTGCTCAGTGCAGCAAGTTAGCCCAGGCAGTGAGGCAGGTAAATAAATACCTGTGTGATTAACCTGTGCTGCATTTCATGGTGCTGAGACAGCTTGTTCTGTTTGGTATATGTAGTCTATAGTTCCTTTCTATAATTCAATAACCATGGCAGTGACTGTAAAGCATATATATAGATTTTGTGTGCTGTGATCTTTGTCAGCTGCGATCTTCTTGCTTCTCTTGTTTCCAGCATACTCAGGAGTTGCTAAAGCCCCAGCAGTGCAGAGAAACTGGCTTCCCATCATACCCTCTTTCAGGGGTGCAAAGGACACTCTCTCCTGGGAAATGTTATGAAGAGGGAGGTCTGCCACCTGCTGCCACACACATGTCATTTGGTTGTGCTGACTTGTGCCTGTAGTAGTAATCATTTATGGGAAATTACAGCCAGTGCTGTCCAATAAAAAATCATGCACAAGTGTTTGTTGTGGTGGTAGCTGTACAGATGCAGAATGAGTCTGCTAACAGGCTTTGCCAGGAGCCCCCTAAGAGTTCATGAGCCCAAGGTCACTACGGCCCAGTGTGCTTTCAGCTGGGATAGTATACCTCTTTGTAACCTGTGGGGCAGAGGAGCCAGAGGGAAGTTAACTCTGAAGAGAGGCAGCTATGGCACTTAGAGTGTCCCTGGGGAAATATCCCTATGTGGAGGAGAAATCTCTAACTAGGTCTTAAAGTCCTTGTTTTTGTGCCATGATCTTACCTGTTAAATTATGCTACGTTACTCCTGCTTGTAGTAGCACAGATGAAATGGTAGTCTTGTCAAAAGAAGTAAAGGCAGGAGAAAAAGAAAAGACAAAAAACCCAAAACCCTGTTCATTGAAGTGTGCTATTTCAGAGAATAAAAATGAGAATAAGGATATTAAATACCCTCTGAGGTATTTAATTTTAAGAAAAAGAAAACTTCAAAACAGATGACATACATCTAGCACTGAAATTCTTTTGATAACTCTATTCTAGGGACCTCCAGGTTTTAGAGGAAATCAAGGACGTAAAGGATCAAAAGGTGAGCCAGGATATGTATATCCAGAAGGGCCAAAAGGTGAGCGAGGAGACCCGGGAGCCAGGGGAGACAAAGGAAGAAGAGGTTCAAGTGGATTTCTGGGAAGACCTGGCCCTAAAGGATCCAAGGGTTCTAAAGGTGAAGAGGTGGGTATGCACTTTTTGCAATTACTGTGGAAGTCATGGAAACCTATGTCAGTGTTTTGTCTTGTACAACAATCTGTTTAATCTATTCAGATACTTCAGCTGAATATCCCCTACCTGAGTGAGGGTACTGTCCTCAGCTGTAACAAGCAGATGCATGAATGAAGCAGAGGAAATATTCTGATGTAATACCAGAGAGAGATGAGGACAGTGTAGGTACACAATGCTGAAAAACCTCAGCAGTCTAGTAAGGTGTTAGTTTGGATATTGAAGCATTTTGTTGGATTTCCATGATGGATAAAATCTTTTAAAAAGTATTTTCCTGACTACTTATAATGCTTAATAATTCAAATACTTCCTGTTCAGTCTTTATGGGTTAATCTTCAGTGAGAACTGACCATAAAACTAGAATTGTTACAGCAGAGCTTAGCAGAAACAAAAACTAACAATTATTGTTGTGTTATGTTGGCTGAGACACTATTAGCATTATTCAGATGTAACTGTCTCTAAAACCAATTCCACAGTGTACAAGGAGAGTCAGAGCTGAGGTGGGTTTGGGTTTTTTGCCAAATGTATTTTAAAACAGAAAAAAAGTGTACAGTGCCACAACACAGTGATGGGAAAAAAATCATGCAATTGTATTTATTTGTAGTGTTTCCCTCTTAATAGCCGTCTGTTTCTAATAATTGATATTCATATTTATATTCATTTAATCACAGGTTAATCAGAGGAAAAAATTACTTAAATCATCAGAGTTACTCTGTTACTAAAATAATACAAGATTATAGTCAGAGAAATGGGCATTTTGTTAAGAAAGCTGGTGTGGAAAGCAAGTAATGCTTGGTATACACGTGTAATCATTAGGGATTGGCTGGATCAAAAGGAGATAGAGGACTACCTGGATTTCCTGGTAGACTTGGGCTTCCTGGAGAAATGGGGCTTCCTGGACTGCCAGGGTATGGACCACAAGGAGTAAGAGGTTTTAAAGGCTCTAAAGGAATACCTGGACTACCTGGATTACCTGGAGAAGCTGGTTTGTAACTTCCATACTTTACTGTGTTTTACCTTTGTTAAGGAGTTCTTGGTTAAAATTGCAGAGATAGATTGAAATCAAAGACTTAATTTATGAAACATGGGACGCCTCTTCTTGCCATGGGACTTCCAACAGCATTGTCCCAACTTTGGTATGTCTGAAGATAGTAGCAAAAGTCTTAGGGTGATAAGATAACTGAGGTTGGAAGGGACTCTGTGCAGTCTGAACTTCATCTCAGCACAGCGACAGCTATGATATCAGACCAAGTTACTCAAGGCATTATCCAGTTGGTCCTTGAAAATCACCAAGGGCAAAGACAGCATGTTATCTCTGGGCAGTGTGCTCCAGTGCTTGACACTGTGGAAACAAAAACTATTAAGATATGCAGCCAGTTGTTACCATTAGTGTAATCTAAGTCAGCAGGGTTAGATGTAAATGGCATAATAATTTTTGAGTGCTGGAAACATACCAGTGGAAGAACTCAGCTGAGTGGCAGATATAGTCAAGCTTGCTTAAAGATCATGCCCACTGAGCCTTTATGACTTGGAGTTAAAGATTTAAGCAGTTCTTAGTTGCATCACTTTCCTGGTGACTTTGCCTCTTTTTCTGGATCTCCACTAGACTGCAGGAGGGCTGAGAGGAAGACTGCAGGTGTCAATAAAATAATTTTACTTATTTAAGCCAGGATGTGAAGACTTTTCAAAATCTGTTGGAGTTTCAGAAATATGGAAACTGTAGAAGATTATATTTTTAGCCAAGTTGATTGATCACTAATAGTTTTAAATGGTTGAGACTACATATTGCCAAACTATATGCCTTTGTAATATTTTATAATGTATTTGCTGAAGGTCTGAAAGGAGAGACCAGTAGGGCAACTGCATTACCTCCATTACCTGCATTGCCAGGACCTCAAGGACCACATGGTTTACCTGGACCCCCAGGAATGCCTGGTGAGCACAGCACTAAATCAGTAAAACAGTTAGAATTAGAGATTCCTTAACTGTAAGGCATCTTTGCTTGAGTTTTGTAGAACAGTAGTCCTTAAAACTGTCCTGATCATCACAGGAAGTTTTTTGACAGTTTTATGGTAGCTTCTGTTCTTACAGTTGCTTCTTGTCGGAAGCCTTACCCCTATAAAATGTGTTTGGAATCTCTCAAGAAATGGAAGATTTGTGTCTGCATGTAGCTGTTTCTGGAAGTCTGGAATTTGGCCAGATTGCATAAAAACTGAGCTCACAGACTCATAAATGTTTTGATACTGTGAATGCAATTAGCATTTTAACTGTGAAAACCTGCAGTGGAGAAATAGTGTCTAAATTCTAATATAATCTACAATTGTGTACTTATTAATAATGATAAACTATAACACACATAATATTACAGGCTGATGTTCAGTGATAAGATAATTCAGTGTGTTTAATTTATTTTGCAGGTAGAGTTGGAGCAAGAGGTCAGCCAGGTGATCCAGGCCATTCAGGACCAACAGGTGACACAGGCTTTCCAGGGCTTGGGTTTCCTGGAAACCCAGGTCCAAAAGGTAAAATACAATTTTTGATCTTCTTTAAAAAAAGCAAACCCCAATATTTTTTTAAAGTACACCTTAAAATAATTAGCAAGTTAAAAAATAAATTAATGAACAGACAGATAAGTGTTTTTAGCATCTTGTAATTTACTGCCTTAAGTCTTAGAAATTGCAAGTTTGAAATATTTTGAGGTATTTCAGAGTATCAAGTATCAAAGCTGACAGTAGGAAAATATTTTAAACTACATTGATGCTTTCTGGAATACTGCCCAAACAGGTGCAGCTGTCTCACCTGAGTGCTGTACTTAATTCAGATAGATTTCCTTCAGCTGGATATGTGTTACAGAGACAGAGCTTTATAAGTGTCAGTACCTTCTTTTTAATCAGTTTTGGTTATGTTCAATGCAATACTTGCTCTATTGTGCAGATAATAGAAGACATTTTCAATACTGTAAATCTGGTCATTCCTCATGCAAAGTTATAACTCCCTTTCAACACCAGAAATACTAGGAAATTCTCATAATCCTTTAAGGACAGGAGTTAACAGAAAAAGCTCAGATACTAAAATTTGTACCAAGCTGCTTGTTAAAGAGAACAGTAGGGAACTGACATCAGAATGGGTTCACTTAAAAAAATGACTGCTTCAAATCAGGTAATAAGAACTAGTGTTACAGTCAATTTTGAGTGAATGTGTAAGGAACAAGTTGCTGTGTTTCACATCAACTCCGAAATCAAGATCAGAATCAGAATCACTGGGTTGGAAGAGACCTTTAAGATCATTGAATCAAGCTCATGCCTTAACACTACCTCAACTAAACTATGTGGCACTACTGAGTGTCACATCCAGACTTTCTTTAAACACATCCAGGGATGGTGACCACCATCTCCCCAGGCAGACCATTCTGGTACTTTATCAATCTTTCACTAAAAAACTTCTCCCTGATATCCTACCTATATTTCCCTTGGTGCAGCTTCAGACTGTGTCCTCTCATTCTGTCAGTTGCTGCCTGGACAAAAAGACCAACCTCACCCGAGCACAGCCACCTTTCAGGGAGTTGTAGAGAGTGACAAGGTCACCTCTGAGTCTCCTTTTCTCCAGGCTAAACAACCCCAGCTCCCTCAGTCATTCCTCACAGGGTTTGTGTTCCAGCCCCTCACCAGCCTCATTCCCTCCTCTGGACGTGCTCAAGGGTCTCAATGTCCTCCCTAAACTGAGGGGCCAGAGCTGGACACAGCACTCAGTGTCCATCCTAAACTGAGATCTCAGAGCTGGACACAGCACTCAGTGTCCATCCTAAACTGAGGGGCCAGAGCTGGACACAGCACTCAGTGTCCATCCTGAACTGAGGGGCCAGAGCTGGACACAGCACTCAGTGTCCATCCTAAACTGAGATCTCAGAGCTGGACACAGCACTCAATATCCTTCCTAAACTGAGGGGCCAGAGCTGGACACAGCACTCAGTGTCCATCCTAAACTGAGATCTCAGAGCTGGACACAGCACTCAGTGTCCATCCTAAACTGAGGCCAGAGCTGGACACAGCACTCAGTGTCCATCCTAAACTGAGATACCAGAGCTGGACACCCAAGGTGTGACCTCACCAATGCTCCCTTCAGCTCATGTATGCTCCATTAATGTCAGAGGCTCATGACCTCACACATGCAAATACCCTTTTGTAAAATAAAGCATCTGCACTGCCATTTAATTCCTTTTGCAGGAGAAAAAGGATTTGCAGGAGACAGAGGGCCACCAGGTTGTGAAGGAAAGATTGGAGATCCAGGCCGAGCTGGAAACCTAGGACAACCAGGACAAAAGGTTTGGTTAGAAATACAGCACAGGCTTTTCCAGAGGTCCCATTCATTAAATTTTATACTGAGCAAATAAATAACAAATTGTAAGAAATATACGAATTCATTTATTTTTTGACAAGTTATGCACAAACTATGAAATTAAATTCTTTCTATAAAAAGGGTCTCAAGCCAAAAAATTTAGATCCAAATACAATATTTCAGAATTCCAAGTGTTTGGGATGTTTTCCTACTTCAGCTTTCAGACCACAAGGAGGATATTGCATTGCTTACAGCAAAAAAATTAAGGCCTCAGCTGCTGAAAGGATGTCTGTTCAGAAATCCAATTAAGTATATATTTGATGGAGGTCATTGATGAGTAAGTATGTATTTCATTTAAGCAGCAGCTTGTTGAATTGAAGCATGAAGAAAGTAGGTTGGAGGTAATACTGCAGCCACTCTTGCTGAATGACAGAAGCTAATCTACTGATTCGTGACTACTCTGTAATTAAGATTCCATTTTGAACAAAATATTAACACCTAAATGATTTGAAAATGTGGCATTTCTTTTTGTCTGTGTGTGCCCATTTGTGATTCTTTTGTGTGTTTTTTGATGTGATGAAGGAAGGAGGTTGAAGTTATGAATTTGGGGCACTTGTGACAAAACCAGTCTTCATGGAAAGCAGTGTTCAGAAGAATGGTTTTTCAAAACCCTAACACCTGACTGAATATTCTGAGACATATCTGGGTGCTGACCTTGATCATTTAAGTAAATAATTTGATAAAAAATATTACTATGATATAAAAAGAAAGGAAACGTTATATTTGCACAAACTTCACCCCCACTTTCAGAAAAATATCCAAAGCTTTTCACAACTACAGAAGGCATGCCAGTGCATTAAAGACCAAATGGAGAGAAGTGTCTTGCATTGTTCAGCAGCAACTTTTTAGGGTTAGGAGACAAAGTTTAAAAGCTGTCTAGATAGTTCCTCAGCTGGCCACTAAGGAACATCCAGTGGTCTGCTGAATTGAAGCCATTAGAAATTATATGTGAAGGATCCAAAGGGAATAAGGAGAATTAGCCTAATAAAATAAGGTCATTATTCCGACAGTGGAGAAAATATTTCAGCAGATTTGCCAAGAGAGGATTGGTTACATTTCTGTCTGTGTTGCAGGGTGAGCCAGGCGTGGTTATTCCTGGAGAGCCAGGAAGAATGGGTTCACCAGGAGGTCATGGCAGTCCTGGCTCAAAAGGTGAAGGTGGTCTTCCAGGGCTCCCAGGCCTCCCAGGGAATCCTGGACATGATGGCGAAGATGGCCTAAGAGGTAAT
Source organism: Sylvia atricapilla (assembly GCF_009819655.1). Taxonomy (NCBI): domain Eukaryota; kingdom Metazoa; phylum Chordata; class Aves; order Passeriformes; family Sylviidae; genus Sylvia; species Sylvia atricapilla. The sequence goes on from NC_089149.1 coordinate 22,618,626, forward strand.
GTTGTCAGAGAAGCTCACGGAGCACAGCAAGTTATTTTAAGGAAAACCCAAGTCAAACAATGTTGACTCAAAGGCTAAAACTGAATTTGGCTGTGAATCCGCTCTCATGTCTTTCAGGAGATCGTGGCTCACCTGGAGTTCCTGGAGACCCAGGTTTTCCAGGGAGACCTGCTGAATGTCTTATTGGCCTGCCAGGTTTGCCAGGTGGCCAGGGAGCTACAGGCCCACCAGGTAGGACTTTCTGGCCCAAAAATGCCATTTGGCTGGGTGAGTGCAGCTTTTGTTTCTGCCTTCCAGTGGCCTGAGGGAGCTGAAATTGTTTCTGCATATTTGTTATAGAAGAGTATGCAAGAAAACATGAGTCCATTTCAAAGATGCTCTTTCTGTAGATGGGAGGAAGTACATACACTGATAAAGATGGATTAAGATTCAGATTTCACCAGACAGTATAAAGAGTAATCACAAACTGACCCAAAATCCACAGGAAAAAGGATATTTTGGTCAATATCTCGCCTGTGGGACTGAACTTAGATTCTGTGGTGCAATGGGATTGATAAAGAAATAAAAGAAAGGCAGAGCTCAGCCTGGTAGGAAAACAATTTAGGATTCCAAAAGTACCTGCTTGTACTGCCTATGATTTTCTTTGTTAGAGAAAACATGCTTAGATATGCAGCACATTCCTTCTCCTGTATATGATCTCAAAAGGATTTTTATTTTTTTTTTTTTTATTTTTAAGAATGAGTGCAAAATTGGTGGGGTTTCCAGGTTTGGGTTTTTCCTTCTTTTTCTGAGGAAGAACAGATTTGTCTACTCCCACGTCTTTTTTTCCCTCTTTTCAAAAAACCCAACCCACAGCCCTTGGACAATTTTCTGAATGTGTCCATTGCCTTACAGATCTCAAGTTTAGCCTCAAACAGGCAAAATTCAACAAGAGTTTCATGCTTACGATGTAAGGATAGAGATGAAGGTTTGTTTTTCAGACAGATCTACCATACTACACTGTCCTGCACTTTCCTTAGGAGGAAGAGGTTTACAAGGTTCAAAAGGAAACCTAGGTCCTCCTGGTTTGAGTATCCCGGGAATCTACGGACTGCCTGGGGAACCTGGATTAATAGGTCCTCAGGGAAATATGGGATTACCTGGTCCCAAGGGTCAGTCTGGAAGGCCAGGAATCTCTGGTTTGCCAGGTAAGGATTTCCCAAGTCTTTGATTTGATGTAGCAATTAAGCAAGTCTTTGCAGAAAGGTGTTTAGCAAAAGTCATGTTTTTCCAGACTGAGGATGCTGAAATATTTTTCCCTGAACGGTATTCATTTGAGATTTTTATGGAAAACTAATAAATCATTCTTCCTTAAATGATGAGCATATCTTGAAGCTCTCCTGACACAGTGTGGAATTTTCTGTAATAGTAGTCTGAGAATCGTGGTTTATGTAGTTTTTTATACAGCAATGTCCCTATAGTAGGACATGAAATAGTTAATATTCAAAGAAATTCCCCCAGCACAATGGAAATGCAAAGTGTTTGGTTCTTATTCAGCGTCCCTTTTCAAATAATTTGTAATGCCATCTTCTTTATCTTAAAAGATCTGGAGTCTGACAGAGTTAAGTCAGATCAAGCTCTGTCACTAGCCAGAGCTAACTTTAATTAAGCTGAGTGGTCCCTGTAGGGTTGATCTGTTTGTTTTTGGGGGTTTTTTTCAGAAATATGTTGAAATTTGTTTTGAAGAATAAAATAAATCAGTCATATAATGGTTCTTATTTCTAATAAAGGCTTTTCTTTAATATCAAATCATTACACTGTGGGAAGGAGATGCTACATGCCTTTTTATATTGAGAATCTGTAAAGCTTTTGATAAACACGTAGCACTTGACTCAGTTATGCAAACATAGACTCTGGTGGCATTTGAGGGAGTTATTTCCCAGCTGGTCTTTGACTCCTGAGCCAGAAAGGAATGTCCTTCCCACACATCTCATGACCCATCTCATCCCTGTGTGGGTGTTTCAGGTGCATTATCCTTACTGTTAGTTATTTCATTCATTGGTAGGAGCTGTTGCAGCTACTAATTTAGGCAATTGGGGGTTATAAGTCATGATCCTGTGGTTAAAGATGGGAAAACCAGATTGGACAGTTAAAGAAATGGAGAAAAATTAAAATAAGCAATTAAACACTGAAATGAGAGGCATATGTGTAATTTTCTGAAGTAATGTTCTGTTTAACTGATCTAATACTAACTAAATATATTCCAATTGCTTTAATCCCACAGGTGCAAGGGGAGATCCAGGTGTAATGGGACTGTTAGGAATTCCTGGACCCCCTGGCATGATTGGAAGACCAGGCAACCCTGGTATCAGAGGCAAGTGACCACTTTATCTGCCTTTGTTATCACTTAGAATACAGGAATTTCAATGCTCAATTTAGTCTTGTGATCCATTTTTGTGTGTGTTATCATTCCTGAGTACAGATGTTGTACTGGAATTTCTTCAAGTCTTGGTAAATCTGTCTTCTGTATATGTGCAGTCTGCAGACTGAATGACAACATCACATTTTTTAGCAGTTTTGACTTGCCACCTTTTCTTTTTCATTTTTTTTAGTGGCTGGTATTTGCTCAATAAAGAGCAGAGAACCCTTTTGCTGGTTTTTTTTCCAACCTGTGTAGATACCATTACTATATTTATTTAACAGACACAAGACTGTATGCTTATTCACTATAAGAAATAATTTCCATGTCTTGCTGGAAAGATAAGCATTATTTGCTACGAGTAATCTGTACCTGTAGGTGTTTTATTGATGATTGGAGCAGCTAAGAAGCTAGTTTAGGTTGTTGATTTGCAATGTATATTTACATACGTAAATTACAATTGCTCTTGAAGATTGGCATTATCTGGTTTCCTTTATTTTATCATCTAGCCAGGTTTCTTCAGAAAATTTCACTCTGTGTTTTTGCAGGTTCTCCTGGCTTCCCAGGAATAAAGGGAAGAAAAGGATTCCTTGGAGAAAAAGGTGAACCAGGTGATAAAGGTTTTCCTGGACCATCTGAGACCTTGGTTGGTATTGGGGACAAAGGAGAAAGAGGTTTAAAAGGTACATATTCATTGTTCTGTCATTAAAACTAGTCAGGGTTGTCAACTGTTTTGCAGTTCCAGTGGACTCTAAAATATTCAATAAACTGACTCTACTGCTGGGAGTACACACGTGGTTTTGAAATAATTATTGCTAAACACCAGAACTGCCTTCTTATTTATGGAATAGTTGGATATTACCTTGAATATTCAGTTCCATTTTAGCAAGTACTCATTCTGTTACAAAGCCCTTAATGCTGAATAATATATCAGTAGTACTAGGAGGCTTATATACATATATGCTATACATTCATGGTTTTACACATTTAGTATGCTGTGAGCACAAAAATGACTGCACTTACCAACCAGATGCTGGATTGCAAAGACATTAAATCTACTCAGAAATACTTGACTGTCAGAAGAACTCCTTTGTTTGCAATGTTAATATGAACTCTCTGTATAAACTGTACATGCTTAACTAGTACTATCTAGGTTTTTGTATCCACGTTTTCCTGTGGAAGCTTTCAGGAACTTCCTATTGTCTGCACATGAAAAATACAGATGTTAGATAGGAGCTTGTGTTTTGCTTATGTGTGTTCAGAGGGAAAATCCTATACTGTACTTCTGTTTCATTAGCCTAAAGAGTTATAATATTTTAAACTTTATACAAAAACTTATATTCTAAGATGTTGTTTTGTAATATTTTTTAAATTTCCATTTTAGGAGTTCAAGGCCAAATGGGTGTAAGGGGAGACAAAGGAGATGTTGGTGTGCAAGGTCCCCCAGGTGTTGATGGGTCTGAAGGAATTCCTGGTCTACCAGGTATATATATATTCCATATGTATATTGAAAATTACTGTGCCATGTGGACAGGGTGATACTGCTGCTCCAGTGCACACCAGCTTGGCTCCAGAAGCAGCACTGCATTTTCTCTATTAACTCCAAAACTTTTCTGAGAGTTCAGAAACGGAGCCATTTCAAAAGCTGCTATTTGAAAGCGTAGTAGCTATCACCAAATTATTCTTTTTTTTTTTTCTTTCAAATATAGACCACTGTTTGGGATGACAAATAGGAAAAAATATTAAATCCTGAATAACAATAAAGTCCAAAAGCTGGTAAAGCCAATGAATAGAAATTAGTATTTCTAAAAAGGAAAAAGTTTGAATTTGCAATATTATTTAAAAATTAATTCTAGAATATTGCAAATTGGCACAAAAATATTTAAGGTGTTTTTTTTTTTTTATTTTTTTAACTTCAGATGAATTTTATTTTCCTTTTCAAAATCTGAATATTTAACTTGTATTTCAAAAGTTTTCCAATGAAAAGCAGATTTAAAAACATCAGGCATTGGCACACTGGAATTTAGAAAGAATGTACAGAAAACATTCTAGATGCATCTTTTAGTCCTTAAACTGAGAGCTAACTCAAGGTAAGTTAGTGAGGGGATAAGTGGTCACACTCAAGAGCTTTTTATTATATACTAGTAATGAGAAATCCATAATGAGTGAGTAATAATGTGATTGTTCCATGCACAGAAACTAAACTGGAGTTGAAGCAAATGAAAGGAAAACCCAGTGCAGAAATACAAATTTGTGATCTTGATCAAATTCAGCTAAAGTGTATTGCAGTGGCTGCCCCTAAGTGCTGTGGTCACAAACCTTTATTTTAATGGTGATACATAAGGTATTTGTTACTTCCTTGATTTTCTGAAAACAATAATGATAATTCTATCTGTGTCTGGGGCAAAAGGGTCCATGTTGATTATCTATAAAACAGTAATACAGCAAAAGAAGGTGTGTGGGAGAGGATTTTGTGTTCATGACAGCTCTAACATCCAGCCAGTGTCTAAAGCAGACATGTGAAGATGACATTTATTTCTTCATCTTGCAGGAGCCAAAGGATTTATGGGTCTTCCAGGGATTCCTGGAGGACAAGGATTCCCAGGTGCTCATGGAGACAAAGGAGACATGGGAATTCCAGGTCATTTTCTCTCAAGACATATTAAAATTCATAGAGCTCTGTAGAAGCATTTGCACAGGTCTGAGCTGGTACTGTAGGCACACCAGACAATACTTAGACTGGGATTTATTCTTTAGTATCCATACACTTATCTTCAGCATTTGCTTGACTTGCAGAATGCAATTCTCCCTCTCTCTCTAAATTCTTTGATTTATATATTGTTACATGTAGGAACTTCTTTTTAGAAATAAAATCACAGTTTAAATTACTTTAATGAAGAATTAATATCTGTATATATCAGCAGTAGCTTGCAAAACATAAGGTGTAAAATGCAGTTATGATCCTTTTAAGAATGGTATCAGTATTTTTATTTTTCCAGGTCCAAAAGGCCAGAAAGGATCTCCAGGCTTCCCAGGACCATCAGGTGACCCTGGTCCACCAGGCTATGGTGGCTTTCCAGGTGACAAAGGAGAACCTGGGTACCCATCTGCTGGGCCTCCAGGAGAACCTGGTCCAAAGGTATAAAGGCAGTGGAAAAATTTTCCTGTTAGGCAGAGCCTTTGGCTATAGAAACAGAACGACAATATGTAAGCAAGAGCTGCAGAGTTTGCAGAAATAGATGATTTGTTAGTGGTAAGAAATGCAAAAGTTCTATTGTGTCATAACTCAGGAGAAATTCTTTATTTCATTATATTTCACTTCTTTTGTGCAAGAATTTCTTCTTTATAAAGATGAGATATCTTGAAGTAACTTCCTTTCTGTAAAAGTTCCTAATTCATTAAGAACAAGGATGTTAAAAAGTACATCAGTCTTAGCAAATGCTAAAGTTTGTAACCTAAACTTGTATTGTTTGGTTTTGATAGTCTGGTAATATCCTTGCACAGGATTTTTTTTCTTAGTAATATGTATTACATTTGTTATACATTATGTTTGGTCATACATATTTGCTAAGAACAAACCAGTATTTTTAAGTTAGATCAGTTGGATAGTTTAACTGCGCATGTTCTGGTTATTCAACAACTGGAAGCCTTTTCATCTATGAGATTATCTGAAATGTGTGGCTGAGGCTGTAAATTCCTCTATAGATCCTGTAAAGTGTCTAAATTAATTGTTTATTTTCAGTATCAGCTGGGTAGCCCCAATGAGATTTCTATCAAAAAAGTCCGTAGGAATTCAAAGAAAAAAAATGCATTCAGTATTTTGTATAGCTGCATATTATCTAAGAAATGAATGTTTGGATCAAAAGAAGAGCTGGGAGAATAAAACTGAAGGTAAATCCATGCCAGGGAAATATCTGAAAACAACTTGGTTTGTAAAGGTCAAAAATAGATCTTAGTTATGTCTAAAAGATCTGTGATATTATAAGAAGAACCTTGCATTTCATCTGCTTTGGTTTTTGTCTGAAAATGCTAATGAAGCATGATTACATGTACTTAACCTTTAAAATTACATGTGATTTTTCTATTCTTCACTGTGGTTCTTTAGCTCTGTGTGTGCAACTGTTTCTCAGGGAGATCCAGGTCCCCCAGGAGTTCTTGGCAGCAAAGGAGAAAAGGGCTCTGAGGGTCTTCCAGGACTTACAGGAGTACCAGGACCACACGGGATCAGAGGGGAAACTGGAGGTGCAGGAATCCCAGGTATGGGGTAACTTTGGAGGGATGGTGAGCTGGTAGAAGATGGTGAGCTGCTTGTAGAAGAAGAGAATTCTTCCAGCTGCACAGGGTGCCTGGGGGTGGCACATTGATTTATACTGACCATGGAAACCTCAACAGCTCTTTTGTGGTCATGGCAGCCAGGCCAGGAGAACTTTTGCAGCTGACAAAAGCAGAAACAATAGCAAAGTTCTTAAACTGAGTCTGGATCTAGGGGTGATGCCTTTTCCCCTCTGCCACACTTTTTCTTCTTACAGGAAAATGTGGACCCCCTGGAGATACTGGTGTTAAAGGATGCCAGGGCCGCCCAGGACAGCAGGGAGTCCCAGGCCCTCCCGGTATGGTATAGAGCATCTCTGCTAAATCACTGCCCTGGGTTTGGGATTTCAGTTCCGTTTGAAACTTTGTTACCTTAACAGACACTTTTCCATGTTACCAGTTCAGCTACTGCAAAAAGTTTTAATTTTGTTTCACTACTGGAAAGCTTTTTGCCCTTTTGTTATATATGTGCATATCCGAGGGTCTCGAGATGTGATACCACACAATTATAAGGAAGGCTTAACTTCTTAAGGTTCTAACTCCTAAAAGAGAATAATAAACTAAGATAAAGGTAGATGAAGAGAAGAAAATTAACTGGAGTAGAAAGAAACAGCGTTGTAGTTGTCTGCTAGAGCAACAGAACTGAAACAGAATTAAAAATATACCTCAAGGACTGTGTATATGCAGCAACAAAGAGGCATGCATTGCATGCTTTTTTATGTCTGTGAAAATAGTGGGGGTGTTAAATCCACTGAAGTCCACTAAGCTCAATACAAGCTATATGCTGCTGTATACCAACACAGCTACACCTATCTTTGAAGTGGCTAATTAATTTTTAATTAAGGAGAGCCAAATCTTCTCACTGCATAATTTAAAAATAATATTGTAGTCCACTGTAATTCACAGGTGCTGTTGGAGTCCCTGGAAGAACTGGACTTGTTGGTGAAAGGGGTACTCAAGGTCAGGATGGTATGCCTGGGCCCCCAGGACTAAAAGGAGAACCAGGTAACACCAGTGAAATATTTTCATTCTACTTTACAATTGGTTTTTTTCTGTAATTATAGTGACAAGGATTATTTGGAAAGGATTTCTAAGGTGCCTCTATGGAGCCAAAGCTAAATTTTTAAGTAGAAGGTTATAGGTGTTTTTCTATGTAATTTTTGCACATGCTGTCAACAACCCAAGTGCATTATAAATGCTCTATTCTACATGTGATTTGTCGTAATGTCACCTAAAATTTTTTACATCTGCAAGAGTCAAAGTTACTGCTGTTAACAGTTCTTCTGGGTTTAATCTCAAAGAGATTAAAAGAACCAAAATCCTTTCCAAGGAGTCTTCTGTCTTACATGGATATAAAACAAAAGGAATCAGTGTTTCCCTGCATGAATAGTGCAAGTCTCCATGACCTAGACCTGGGGTTGTGAAACCTTTCATTTAAATGTCACTCCTGATGTTATCAATGTTTAGATAGATTTAGTCCTACACTGAATTCTGACAGAATTTTACACTGAAAATATTTGTTTGCATGTCAGTATCAAGAAGATACTGAGAAGACATCCATAGTATTTGGAAAGCTTTTTCATAATAACTTTGAAGTAGTCACTGTTAACATATTTTCGTTTGTAGGTATTTACATTTATTTATTCTATTTTTCTTAATAACTAAATTAAATGCAGATTTTTCTGGTTTTCCTCTGAAGAAAAGAAGTTCTGTTTTGTAGAATGTACCTCAAATATGATTGACTAATAAGAGTTCCTTCTTTATATACAAATCTAAAAATTTAATTTGTGGTTTTTTTAGAAGAAATGGAATAATAATTTTCTTTTACATAGAACTAAACTCTACCTTTTGATTCAGTGATTTTTGAAGAATTGTATGAAATGTGATATTTTCTAAAAATTATTTCAGACTTTGAGTGTAATGTGACCTAATATTTTGCAGGACTACCAGGGAGAGGGATCCCTGGTCTTCGAGGTATTCCTGGACGTAGAGGTGAGTTGTCTTTTCAAAAAGCTTAAACTTTAAATACCAGAACCATTATCAAGTCCTCTCTTGTCTTCAGATGCTTGAAATAGCCCTAAGAGTGTCGGAGGAAATCAAGAGCGATTCTGTGCTTTTGATCAATGGTTTGGTCCTGTATATTAAATGTCAAGAGTTGTTGCTTGTAAAGAGTTGTTGCTTCTCTGTGTCATAAACAAGGGCTGAATTCCACCTTTGCCATATAGGGGACACATATTTGGAGTTGTCACATCACCTCACTGTCTTGACAGCCTTCCCCACATGTAATATTCACACTTTGCAGGAATCAAAGGGGACATGGGACTGCCTGGTTTTCCTGGGCCTCCAGGTGTGAAAGGTCATCAGGGAGATCGAGGACCCATTGGACCTCCTGGCTTAGTGGGGTTACCTGGATTTCAAGGCACCACAGGCGTGGCTATCACTGGCCAGAAAGGGAACAGAGGTATCCCTGGTGCACGTGGAAGACCAGGTGTGTTGTTGGAATTCCTTATTTGTCTGAAAGGATATACTGATAATGGAAAGTAGAAGTCAGCCTGTCCAGAATTCAAGGTTGAAAGGGATATTCCCCCAAGAGAGTTTCATAATTAAACAGTTAGCAGTTAATGCAATATTACCAGTGCAAACAACATTGTCTATGCAGTGGCATTTAAATTAAAATAAGCAGTCAAGTCCACCCAATTGCATTATTTTGCTTTACTCCCATGTGGTCTGTAGGACAGCTGAGATCCAGCTTTGACAAAATGAGATAGCATGAGTGGCACTTAGGGACATGGCTTAGTGAGGACATGGCAGTGTTAGGTTTACAGTTGGACATGGTGATCTTAAAGGTCTTTTCCAACGTAAATGATTCTGTGATTCCAGACTTAACTGCAGCTGGAGGATATTCAAAAACCTGTAGTGTTAAAGAGTACTGTAAGTTCTGATCTCCAATTAAATTAACAGGATAGGAAAAATGTGTTGATTTTTTTAAAAAGTGTGTATATTTCCTTGGAAATCACTGAGGTGATAAACATGAGTATCATTATGGAGCCATTGAACATTGCGCTGTGTTGTAACCTATGTGAAAAGCTGTTGGCAGTAGTCTTCACTTACTCTGATGTTTCTCTATAGGTGCTCCTGGTTTTCCAGGCCTTCCTGGTCTTTCCACTCTCAGCGTGAAAGGAAGCAAAGGTGTCCCAGGGGCGGATGGAATACCAGGGCCAAGGGGCCCAGCCGGTGACATTGGGCCTCCTGGTCCCAAAGTCAGTGAAAGGAATATTGCTTCCTTCTTACTGCATTGATAGTCTGCTCTTACCATGAAAATAATACCCATTAAAAAACCTTCCAAAATCTCAAAACAAACAACAAACCCCAACAAACATCCCCTCCCACCCATTTTCACAAGAACACCTTTCTCTTTCACAAAAACAACTTTCTCAAAATGGATATGATAAGCAGGTTTTATGGACTTAAGTGGATCAATAAGAATTGGGTTTTTTAATTCCTGGTATGTCATTTCCTTGGCTGTTCTGTACAACAGGATGATGTGAACAATAATATGACTATTTCTAACATGTTTAGAAGTGGAGCAGATCATTCTAGTTGCAGCAAATTCTGTGAACATAATGCTTTGAATATTCTGACAAAAATGAAATATATTCCATTATGTGAAGATGCTGCTTCTGTTTATTACTGACGTTCTCTGTTTTGCAGGGAATAGAAGGTCGATCAGGCTATCCTGGTGCTAGAGGGGACCCTGGATTTCTTGGATTCCCAGGTGTAAAAGGTATTCATATATTTATTATGTACACTTCTATGTGCCAAATACAATCATTTATATGTTGAGTTATACTAGTATTTTGTGTATGAAGGGATCTAGAGACATGAGGTTTTGCCATGAAAATCGGGTCTGAATGAAAGCATTCACTATGAGAGTTTTCACTGAGGTGAGTGCTCTGGGTGTGTCCAAACTGACATTCAGGAGACAAAGGGCTGACACATCAACCACCTCCATTTCAGGCAAATTCAAAATAACTTTGTCCTTAGTGAGTGATGATCTGTAAGGACTTTGGCACTGAGTTTGCCAATTAGAAATATCCCACCACAGCTAGAAAATGTGACTTTTCAACAACCTCTTAGCTACAGAACTCAAGAGTATTTAATCATAATTACAGCACTGGGTCCTCTGTTTGCTGTAAGAATAGTCCAGTTATAATCTAATTTACAGTTTATCAGCAGATGTACTGTTAAATGTATTGGCGTCATTAATTTCATATTCCTGAGGGTAAGTTGAATCAGTAACTGGTTAAAAATCTGTTCAATTTAGACAATTTTCTAGTGATTTAAATATAATGTAGGCCTGCATTAGTCCAGTATTCTCCTTTTACAATTGCACGATTTACAGTCACACAGAATTGTCATTACCTGTTTAACCAACCTGTTAATGATCCATGCTAACTACTGTGCATTTTAAATTTGTTCTAATTGGCAAAGTCACCACACAGGGAGTTGTCTTACTTTCTTAAACATCAAACTCTCATTTCACATACATCAAATTTCCCGATGTGGTATTAAAAATTCTTTTTAATTAATTTTTTTTGTTTTAAGCAGAACTGTGGAGCATAGTCTGAAGGTAACCTCATAGTGTGCACAGTGAAAAGAATCACTTATCAAATTTCTCATCAAAAACTTTACAACTTCAGCATAACTGACAGTAGAGTTAAAGGGAGCTGAACTCCATCTGGAGGCTGCAAATCCAGGGACAAAAACATGTAAGATAGAAAGGACATAGTCTAAAGCTGAGAATTCACACTAGGTTTAGAGACCAACCTTCATATAGACAGGCATGACAGTATCATCTTATAAAATCAGTGCACTTGACCTATAAATTATACAGTTGCACAAGAGGTGAAGAAACCCACTTTCACATTTCAAATGAGTCTACAGGCTGTGTTACCCTTTGGGAACTTTGAATGGATTGTGTAGGACTCTTCAATAAGCCTCCGAAACTTTGACAGTTGCTTTGACATTTTAAACCAGACAATACATCTTCAATCTTCTCTTTTAGGAGAAAAGGGTAATCAAGGACCCCCAGGACCACAAGGTGCAGAGGGCCCGAGGGGACCAAAGGGCCAGCATGGTAACCAACCTTCTCCTTCCAATACCAGCTGACTTAGGTTGCTTTATCTGGCTTATTTTGTAGTTTGTTTGCTTTCTCTTAATGTCCAGCAATAGATCTTCATTATATTTTTGCTTCTAGGTCCACCCGGAGTCTCTGGAAAAATATTCTCCATCCCAGGAAGCAAGGGTCCTCCAGGACCGCCAGGAATCCCAGGAACACCAGGTGATCAAGGAATTCAAGGGATTCCTGGACCACAAGGTGATTTATGTTTTTACCTCTATGCATGTCTGTGTGTGCTGTTTAGTAGAACATTTTGGTTTGGTGGAAAAACTTCTGCATAGAAAATTAACATGTCTTTAAAAAAACCTCACCATATTTAAAAATTGCTCTTTCTACCTTGTTAAGACCCTAATATTTATAAACTCTCCCATTCCATCTGCTCTCCACCCTTGCAGTGAGTCAGTAAGTACATCCCTCAACATAAGCCTAAGGAATATAGGATGAAAACATTCCCCATTTTCATACATTTCATTTTCATATGTGGGGAGGAGGGAATTACCACCTGTAATAAAAGTATTCTAGATGTGCTTCAGTGTGATTGTGTCTGTCCTGGTCTGGGGGTGGGAAGGAAAGGACAGGCTAGCTTCTTCTCCATTGGCACCAGAAGTGAAGCCTGTCCCAGCTGTGGGGAATGGGGAAGGAAGAAGGTAGGTGATGTGGATATGCAGTGGGGATCTGGCCACCCTTCCCAGTACCACAGCTTTGCACCCAGGAGGGAGCTCTTCAGGGGGACAGGCCTGCTGAGGGCATTTTTCTTCAGTATGTTCAATACTTCCTTGAAATCTTCCTGATAGGAAAGATGATGACGTAGTAATATAGATAGTTCAGAAACTTAATATGTTCATGCTTTTGTTCTCACACAGCTACATTTATGTGGGGATTTTTAACTTTATTCTTTACCAGTTACTAAAATCTGGAGTAACTACTGGTACACACCTCTGGTTTTTTCTTGATTGCAATTTAGGACCTAAAGGAGTAAAAGGTCTACCAGGACGTTTTGGTCATCCAGGTCATCCAGGATTGCCTGGTCCAAAAGGAGAGAGGGGATTTCCAGGACAAAGAGGTACAGGAAAGCAGAATCTCTGATTGACTGGTATTATTGAATTTACAGATAAAATGCACTGCTGATTTTTAAAATCCTTCCTGTTATATGTATTGAGATTCTAAAATTTACAGAACATTTACAGTAGCTTTAGGGACACATGTAAGCACATTCTTAGCTTTTAACAAATACATGTTCACAACTGAAATAATAATTTACAGAAATATGCCTTGACTGTCCTCGTCTGTTATTAATCACTTCTATTTAGTCAATTGAAATCCCTAGGTACCAGGATGCCTTTTTATTACATCAAAATGGAACTAAATGTTTTTATTTAGGCATCAAAAAATGTTTTTACTTTAAGCTTTTTTGGTAAAAAATTCTTTAAAATACCTCACTATTCCATGAAGCTATGCAGTGTAAAGCTGCCTGAGGTAGGTCTGAAGGAGTTCCTACACCTGCAACAAATACTACCAATTTTTAAGTCGTTATTTTTTTGGTAGTTTTCAAGCAGTTTCAATAACTTAAAAGAAATGAAAATTAAAAAAAATATTATAATACTTGCAGACATATTTATTTCCCCTCCACAGGACAACCTGGATTGATTGGCTTTCCAGGTCTGCAGGGGTTACCTGGATCACCAGGTACTATCACTGCTGGTCCAACAAGAAAAGGATTTATCTTTACCCGGCATAGTCAGACAACAAAGATTCCTTCATGCCCACAAGGGACATCCCAAATCTATGTTGGCTATTCGCTGCTTTTTGTACAAGGAAATGAACGAGCACATGGACAAGATCTTGGTACTGTATTGGTAACAAATTTCAGATTATTTTCTTGGAGTCCAGTAATGCTAAGCTGTCATGAAACCAAATTTACTGTAAGTGTCTGAGGTAAACATTGGAGATGGGTGGTTGAAACCAGAGTGGCCTGGAGTCCATTCAGGAATCATGGTTTAAAAGACACATTTCTTTCCTGCACTCCTGTATTCCCTTGTGGATATCCCTAGAGTTTTTTGAGGAGGAGTTCAGTTACTTATGGACAGATATCTGGTATAAAGTTTCACAACATTTGAGCAGGGCAGACAGTAACACCACAGGATGTGAAGGAGAATCTTGTGGGTTTTTGTGCCTAAGCGGGATGCTTTAGGGTGTGAACAATGTCACCAGAAACTTTTGTTTAAGCAGCTGAATCCCTGCCACTGTGTCAAGGACTGATACCATTCAAGAAGATTGTATTATTTTAACACATTTCGTTCTTAGCCCTTGTTTATTATATAGATATATTTGTATAAACCAGAAGCATTTTGCTTTCAGATAATTTTACTGTACAGGTACTTCTAATAGTTACTGTTTTAATTCTTCCTATAGTAGATAGGGTGCCATCATGTGTCTCTTCTGGTCACTGCACTCCATTTAATCTCCTATCTGTCACAAACCTCTCCTCTTTTGTCTTCTAGGAACAGCTGGTAGCTGCTTGCAGAGGTTCAGCACCATGCCATTCTTGTTCTGTAGCCCCAATGACGTTTGTAGCTTTGCTTCTCGCAATGACTATTCCTACTGGCTGTCCACTGCAGTGGTGATGCCACCAGACATGGCACCCCTTTCTGGCAGGGCACTAGAGCCCCAGATAAGCAGGTAAGAGGATTAGAATTTTATCTCTTCTGCCCTGGAACCACAGAGGCATCGTAAATTGTTTTAGGTGGCAAATCCTAGGCAAGACCTGCCTGTCTCAGCCAGTACAAGCACTGACTTCAACAGTCTGGTTTTTGACTACTCACCTAAGTATGTGAAATATTCAATTGTACTCTCAAGAAAAGTTAGAATAAAGCTGGGATCCCACCACAGGGCCTGTTGCTGCAGAGCCAACATAAGAAAATGGCATACTGTCCTACTGATTGCAGGGATTGTTTTCTTAAGACCCTATTATTATGGAAATTAGAGAGAGACTAAAATTAAATAAAGGCATGTTTGTTATTTAGAATTATAGCACAAATTAAGTTCTGCCTCCAGTTCTGGATGATATATTTACTGTCGTTTGTGAAGAACATTGTAAACTGAGCTGAAGGTTCTCAGCTATGAAACATCCTTCTGCAAATGTGGCCCTTTCTAATTCCTTAGAATAGCTGAGAAGAATGAAGGACAACTTACAAGTTCTAAAAGCATGAAAGAGTTCTAGAGCAGCAAAATCCAAGGTGGAAAGGCAGGCTTTGCACTCATCTTCTGTCCTCCCCTACCCAGTGGTTGCAATCCAGTAGCTCTGCTTCGGTTTCTTCATTCAGGAAATAAAGATTACTTTTTCTAATCTTAGCAAATAAAGGTACAGAAGTACAGAACTTTGAACTAAACCAGAACAACATAAAGTAGCAAGCATGTGAAAAAGGTTAAATTTTGCTCATTACTTCGTTAAAGGCAAAATTAAGAAGTTCAGATGTTCTGGAATTACTTCCCTAGTCTGGTGTTACTAGCAGAGATTGCAAAGCAATTGCAAGGTAAGATATATGGGTTACCTTCAATTTACTTCTCATTAAACTGAGAAATCCATGAGTACTAGCATTTATAGCAAGGTATGCTATGCTTTGAGGTAGCTACCATCCTAGAAGGTAGAAGTTTGTTCTGCTTTCATGTTTTCCCTCATGTCTGCACTGAATGTGCTTTCCTTCACAGGTGTGTTGTCTGTGAAGGAGCTGCAATGGTAATAGCAGTTCACAGCCAAACAACTGTAGTTCCTGCATGTCCAGATGGCTGGATGTCTCTCTGGAAGGGTTTTTCTTTTGTTATGGTAAGGATATAACAACTTGAATTATCCATTTTATGTCCTCTCATTTTCATTGGTGTTTTCAGCTGTTCATGGCTCATTTGTTTTTTAATAACTGGTGGGGTTTTTTTGGGTTTTATTTGTTTTTGTTTTTTGGTTTTTTTTTGCCTCTGCCGAGAAGTAGAAAATAATTCTATTAATTCTTATTCAATTCCAGAAGCATAGACACAGCTATTCTGATCTATTCACAAAAATAGGTGGCAGGAGGAAAAGCAAAAAAGATGGGACTTTAGTCTGACAAAAGTAACTGCAAGCATTCACTTTTACATGTTATGCTATGATATAGGAAACAGGTTTGGGGAGTGGAGTGGTTAAACTGATCCTGAACACAAAACCATAGAAATAAGTGATCGACTTCCATGCCAGGAATTTCTTTTAAAAATGCGCTTTCTGCTTTTTGTGTTTGGAGAAGTAATCAATCCAACAAAAATATGAAAACACAACCCTACCAATTGAGGGTATTTGTAAGGTAGTTACTGTTGCACTCAGCTGGACAGAAGGCAGTTTCTAGTCTTTGTACTGGTTAGTTTCATGCATTTCATCGACCTGAAAAAGGCCTTTGCAGGGACTTAAGAAATGGCCATAACTGCTTGAACTTTCAGGAGGCTTCTGTGCTTCATTTTAAGTTTTATCAAATGAATCTGCATTCATTTTATTTTGTCCAAGATGTACCACAGAACATATGATATGTTTTAGAAGGAGGGTTTGTTTTTTCTTCCTGCGGTTTACTAAAAGCTGATGGGCAAGTTCTGATCAAAATGTTTTGGTGGTTACAGTACACAAGTGCCGGCTCAGAAGCTTCTGGCCAAGCATTGGCATCTCCTGGATCTTGTCTGGAAGAATTTCGGGCAGTCCCATTCATAGAGTGCCATGGCAGGGGGACATGCAACTACTACACAAATTCCTACAGTTTCTGGTTGGCATCATTAAATCCAAGAAGAATGTTCAGGTACACTGCACTTCCCTGCATTCCAGTACCTGAGGGGACAGTAAATGCCTGCAAAACCTATGGGGGCTTCCTTTGTAATTCCTTTTGTTAGGTGCAGGGTCATTCTGTAGCACACAGATGTTTAAGCCAAGAATTTCAAGGTTGCTGTCAGTAATTCCGTATCCAAAGTCAGATTGTGTCTCCCTATTTTTTAAAGAAAAAAAAAAATTGAATCTTTGGGTTTTTTCTTCTAGGAGACCTGTGCCACAGACTTTGAAAGCAGGACAACTAGAAAATATCATCAGTCGTTGTCAGGTTTGCATGAAGAGACCAATCTAAACTGTGGCCACTCTTCACAGAACATGAAACTCTGATTTATTACAAAGAATTGCCTAACGCTGAAGAGCTATAATTTATTAAGTCCAGCTGCATCTGGAAAGAAAATTATAAATTGCCAGTGCAGCACTGTGGTGAGGTAGGGCAACAGTTTGACTTTTGTCTTTGGCAAATGACAAAGCACTTTGTTGGAGGAAGCTTGTAATGGCATCTGCAGGGGCATCTGCTGAACCTTGTCATTCCTGAGCTGCATCTTCACCATAAAACTACGACATCACCAGATCTTTAATGAAGGATGTTAATGCTGCCTTGTGTCATGTGCTTTTCAAACGGCAAGACAAACGAAATGCTCCTGTATCAGCTTACATATGTTCAGTGTTCCAAGTGGATATCATTTAAGATGACAGTCTGGCACTTATGAGAGATAGGGTTCAATAGGAAATCTTTTCAGTGCACTTTTAACTAGATAATGATTCATTGAGAGTTGTTTGGTTTGGTTTTCTTGTCTAATAAACAAGTATCTCCCACGTGCCTCACCCTTCCTCTGGCTGGCAACCAGGAGTACAAAGCTTTTTGTGTCACTGTGACCATAATGGTGCTTGACTGGCCAGAGAGGGAGCGACAGCAGGCAGGACAGTGGTGACAGGTGCTGGCTGTGTGCTCCACAGTGACTGTGGCTAAGGGCTGACTAAAGAAAGTGATGGAAAGTTTTCACTAGATTCCATGGCTTTTGACACGGATCATGTGGTCTTTGAGTTCTTCAAAGTTGGCAGTATTGGGCCTCTATCATGATCACATGCTTTCATCTCTCCTGAAGAAAAAAACTATTTATCATGTAATTTGGGATTTTGTTAGAATTAACAATCACTGTATGACTCAAGGGCTCCCATGACATTATCACACACCCATTTTGATATTAAAAAAAAAATCAATATTTCCATTTTACAGTATTTATTATTTAAATATTTATCACAAATTGTATTCTGTATTCAAATATTTAGCACACATATCTGCAAATGAAACCATTTATTCCATCCAGATAAATGTATGCATCCAGAATTTTTAAAAAGACAGATATTTAAATTGTACCATCTATGCACTGACTTACATACAAGAGAATCCAACTTAAAATGAACATAAATACTTGAAAAGCACTTTCATTTGCTCATATAAAGTATATAAAATTGTAGCTCTGAGGTTTTTTAATATTTATAACATTGCACTTGCAAGGGTATTTAAAATTGTAATGTTGACATTTAAAATGTTAATATTTTTTAATACTTGCACAATTTATCAGAATTTCAGTATATAGTGTTACAGAAGAAGCCTAATTCACCTGAATAGTTCTGTAAATGCACCATTTTAAATGTAGGGTCTAGCAATTCAGTGAAATAACCAGGATTTCTGATTTAGGTGTTTTTTTAAGCCAGTGAAATTTTATATTGTTTCTGTTAAAATACTTGCATTGTGTTTGTCAGACTGTTTGAATTTTCAGTGTTAACCTAACTAGGAAAAGGTTTTGTCTGTGTTGCATGCCACTTTCTTACGGTGGAGCTAACGTGAAGACACCATTTACACGAACTGAATGGATATTTTAATATTACTGTTTGCTTGAACAGTCATAGTAATTCTGTTTGCAAGGCATAATTGTGAATTTACAGGGTTTTATGAAGAATCTCTTTGCAGATGCACTACTGATAAGAAGGTATTAATGTCGAGTTAATATTTAGTTTTTAATTTGAATCAAGCCTGGGATTGAGGTTATCTTCGTTAAAACAATCACATATTAGACTTTTCCATCAACTCTGAAGTTTGCTTTAAATACTCAAAGATAAAGACCACACCTGTTGCTTGGTAGGTTGGGGTGCTAGTGGTTTCTTTTTTTCATTAAGACTCATTGCAGTCATCCAAAGGCCTTGTAACAACATGGAATTGATGACTGCGGAGGCTCTCATGTAAAACTTGCTAGTGAAATGCAAATGTGAGTACCTGAGGCTGAAGTCTGCTGGCAATGTGTCCTGTAGAGAATAATGTGTAAGGAGAAGAGAATGGATTGTGGCTTTAAAGTCCAAAAGTAAGTTACAGGAATTATGTCTCAGAGTACAGCATATAACTGGAAGTTATGCCTTGTTCCCAGTTTTGGACTCTGCTGATCACATTTTCTGTGGCATCCAACAAGTTACTAAAGAACGATGTTGATAAATAGCTCTAGATTTTGAGTGCACAAACTAAGTCTTTCTTTCAAGCATGAAATACAACTACAGGGACAGATGTTCATCAAGCCTGGCATAATACAAGCTAAACACTGGAAATCAAAGAAAAACTTGGAAAAAGTTGATGTTATCTTCTCACTGCAGCTGCAGATCATTTTAGTTCCCTACTGCTAATGGTTGTTGTGAGGATTAGTTAACTGATGTCTGTAAATGATTTGGGAACCTTAACTGGAAAGTGCTGGTGAGGTGCAAGCTGTTAATATATTGTACTGAAAGAATGGACACATGAGAAATCGGGAATAATGAGCAAACAATGGGGGCTGTATTCTGCTAAATACAGCCAAATAAAAATATTTTGACTAAATAAAAGACCCATTTCCATGCTGGCTTTTTTTTCCCTTTTCCAGTCCTAATGATTTTGTCCACTACGTGTGGCTACAAAAAACCAAAACAAACAAAAAAACCCGCCAAAAAAACCAAAACAACAACAAAAATGTGTTATCTGATTAAATCACAGGGGGTAGAGTGTCCTCAGAAAGACACTTGCTGTCTCTGACCTGGACCACATTCCAAGTTAAGCACTTGAGTGTAAATACCCAAGCAGGTTTTCTGCATGCCTGCTTTGTTCCTAGACATATTCCTATGTAGGATGCTGTGATGAGCTGGGGTTTTTCTTCTTATCAGCTGCTTCAGGGCTGTTCTGGACTTAGTCTGAGAATTTATATTGCTGACTGATACTTGATACTGCTAACACACTGATGGTCGGGTTGTTGCTCAGTAGTCTTTATTCTCAGTCAAGGACTTTTCAGTGTCCCATGGCCTGCCAGTGAGGAGATGCACAGAAAGCTGGGAGGAAGCAAGGTAGGGACAGGTGCCCTGAACTGGCCAAAGGGCAATTTCACAGCATAGAATGTCATGTCCAGTATGTGGACTGGGGAAATTACCTGGAAAGAGAAGGCTGATGGTGGATCTGGGCCCATTTGGGCATTGATCAGCAGGGGATGAGCAATTGTATTGTCATCACTTGTCTTACTTGGGTTTTATGTCCTTCTCTCCTTCTTTTCTCTTTAATTACAATTCTGTCTAATTCTCTCTTTAATTACAATTAGTAGTAGAAGTATCATTATTATTGCTATTTTGTTTCAATTATAAAACCATTCTTACCTCAACATGAGTTCTATTTTATTGTCTTGACTCTCCTCCCATCCCATGGTGAGGTGGGATGTGGGGAGTGAGTGGCTGAGTGATGCTTGGTACAATCAGACACTGCAGCAGAAAGAAAAAGGCACAAGCTAAAATTATTATCAAGAGGTCAGCATAAGGGAAATAAGGAAGACAAACCACCAGAACTGTGTTGTATGCAACATGTTTAAGGATGGTCTTTTAAATCACTGATCTGAAAATCAAGGATGTCTGCAGTGAAACCTGCACACTGGCAAAGGTTACTTGTGTAAGGACCTGTACACAAAGCAAAAAATGGAAAGAACATCCTGAGAGAGGAAGGGATGCAGCCTGATACAGTTCTTTTGGGGATGGGACAGAAGACAGGGGCCATGGACATCTGTGACCCTCTGATGGTAATTCATAATCTGATACTACACTAGAAATCTCCACTGGAGCTTTTCTGGAGGATTTCCTGTGACTCAGAAGAACTCAAGTGACTTGCTGTGAACACTGAATTTATTAACAAAAGTTATATATTTGATGGAATAAAAATAGACACATAACTGATCTCAAAATTATATATGGGGAATCACAGGAGAGGAGCCATATGCAGAGGAACTGCTCGAAGAAACAGTTCTTAAACTATAATTTTGGGGGAGGGTTCTTGTTTGTTTATTTTAAAGATTAAATCCTCTTGATAGTTTATAAGATGTTAATGAAGAGGCAAAATTGGGGACTCCACATACAGAACTGAGGATTGCCTGGTAAGGTGTTCTTGGGGCAGAGCTCGTGTTTCAAGGAGGCCAAATGTAAGATCGAATATAAGATCTTAAGGCAACTACTGTATCATTGTCAACGTTGGACAACTGTTCTTTAGTAGGAGATCACATTTCTGACCGCTTGCCTCTGTAAAACAGCACTGTTGATATTTGTAAGGAGCTGAATTAGCAAGTTGCAAGCCCTTGATCAATATATGTTTCTGTAGTGGAACTGCTACACTTCCAAAACATTGTAACCATAAATCCAAAGATAGGGAAAGTTCTGAGACTGCTTTCTTCTCTTTAAAAAAAAAAAAAAAAAAAAAAAAACCCTCATATATATAATAGCATCTTTCATTGTATTTTCCTGTATGGAGTTGGAAAATTGAGTTACACCATGAAGCAGCAGCTGCTCCTCGGTTCCCTGAGGATCACTTTCAGGAGGGGTCATTAATGGTGCCCTTGGAAGCGTTTCAGCCCGTGGGGAGGCAGTGCTCTGTGCAGAGCCGGCGTGTGCGCTGGGGCTCAGCGCGGAGTACAGGGACAGCTGTGGCCCACGCTTGGTGACAAATGTGTGACGGTGACGGGGCGGCGATGGGTGCGGGCCAGGCCGGGCCTCGGGAGCTCGGAGCCGGCCCGGCCGAGGCTGAGCGGGCGGCGGGGCTGTTCCGGAGCAGCGGCTCAGGGCACGGCGGGCTGGGAGCCGGAAAACGCGACCCGCAGTGCCCCGGCTCCTGCCAGTGCCAGAGCTCAGCACACACTCGGCCACGGCCCAGCCGCCACAGCACAACCGCGGACAGGACAGAGGACAGAGGACAGGAGACAGGACACGACCGCCCGCTCCGGCCGGGGCCGCGCCGCGGGTCACCTTGCCGGCCACCCCAAGGCGCCTGCGCGGCGCACGTTGCCCTCACTAAACATGGCTGCCCCCGCCTCCCTCGCACATGAGGCACCGGCGGGAGCCGCTTCCGCCCGCCTCCAGTCACGTGACGCGCGGCCCTTACGGAAGCCCGATGGGGACAGGCAGGCCGCGTTTGGCGGCTGACCCGCGGAGCGCGGCGCGGTACCGCGGTGCCTGACGCGCTCCCGGCCGGGCCGGGCCGGGCTGGCAGCGCTCCCCGGCTTCCTCCCGCCGCACGGGGTGAGTACGGACCGCCGAGGCTTGGCGGCAGCGGCCGCGGTTCCGCTCGGAGGGCTCGGCCTGCCCGCGGGGCCGAAGCCGGCCCTTGGCCGCGATCGCAGCCGGGGCCGCTTCAGCCCGTGTGTCCCCCGCTCCCCGCGGCCGCGTATCCCCTGAGCCCCGGCCCCTCAGGGCCCGTCCCGCCCCGGCTCCCCGCCGCCAGCAGCGCCCCCGGGCCCTCGGGCTGTGGCCCCGCCGTGCCGGGCTCGCTGCCGGCTCGTGTGGGAGCGCTCGGCG
Organism: Sylvia atricapilla; assembly: GCF_009819655.1. NCBI lineage: Eukaryota > Metazoa > Chordata > Aves > Passeriformes > Sylviidae > Sylvia > Sylvia atricapilla. The sequence continues at coordinate 22,641,189 of NC_089149.1, forward strand.
GCGGGACAGGAGCCCCGGGGACACTGGCCGAGGCCGCCACCTCCCCGACTCCCCTGGACATCATCGTGACCACCCCCTCGTAAAGGGAAGGAAGCACCTACACCCCCTCTAGTTCCGAACGCTTTTAACGCCGCCAGAGCGCAGTGAATAGTTGGGTGCTCCAGAAAAATGGTTGTCAAGAGTGACGTTTTTCTTCTAACCTTCTCCAGTTTTTTTTTTTTCCCTTATTAAAAAAGAATTTTAAAAGTATTTTCTGTTGAAACATGCTGCTGGGGTAACACACAACAAATTTGAAACAATGCAATCTCTAGTGTTCTGTGATCATATAGCCTTGCTCGCGTGTAGTAGGTACATTTTGTTGATGCCATCCCGGTGCTGAGGACAGGGACCGGTGTGGTGTGTAAGTTCAGCACCCGTGGCTGTGATTTGCAGAACGGCTTTTAACGTTTAGCCTACGCCTGGTGCTCCTCTCCTCCGATTGTTCCATTGGTGTTTTGTTAGTTCACGGCCTCTCTGATCTGTATCCTGACACTTGTAGGGTCCTTTGGGTCCTTAATTTGTATCCTTAACTTTGCTCTGAGTCTTCCTCTTCCCCTTTTAACTCGTCCAAGGATATCTGGATGCCTGCCAAGGGAACACTTTGTAGCTCATGCGCACATCAGCAGAGGATCTGTAAAGTAGCCACATCAGGAACAAACAGTCATGGAGCTGGAGAAGCTACAGTTTGGTGGGGTTGTAAAACCTCCTCTGAGCTCGGTGCTGACAGAGCTATATTGTTACCAAAGCTCATCATCTTCTGTCGGGAGCTCCACACTGTGCAGAACATTCCCGGCTGCAGCACAGATATTGCCAATGTGTGATTATGGCCAAAATGCTGCCAGACAGTCATCCCTCACATTTGTATGCATTGCTTCATCCTCATCTCTTCTGGTCTTGTTTAGGAGAGAGAGGTACTCCTGTGTCTTTCTGAACATGTAACTGACTTTCTATAACCTTTTTTTTTTCTCTCTTGCCTTATTGTCCCCTGGATTTCCTCCTTCCTTTCTTTTTTTTTTTTTTCATTAAATGCTGTTGATGCTCATTTGCACTTCAGCTGTTCTTTGTCTGTTTGTCCTGTATTTATGATTGGATTTTTATTGTCTTATCATTCTCAGACTTTGTATCACATGATTATCATGCCTCTTTAAAAGGTACTTAGTTCTGTAAATATCAATTTTAAAATCATCCATCTCCTAATTAATTATTAATGTTTTCTGTAAAATGCTTTGTATAACAAGGACATTGTGGAACACAAAACTTTGTTTTGTTCAGAAGCTTCGTTAAAATGTTTTATCCGTTGCTGAGATCTCATTGTTCTCTTGTTACAAGGAGTAAAAATTGAAATCACTTTGACAGCAAATCCAGTTCTCAGTGACACAAAGTAGACAAGAGTAGGAAGATACTGAGGTGTTGCATCTATAGGTCCTTGGCAGGTGCTGCTGAACCCACACAGTGCTGTTTGGTTTATAAACACTTCCTGGTGCAGTCTGGTTTTGTGTAGGTTTTGCCTTGCAGCTGGGAAGTATTTGTTGTGTGAGCAGACTTGTGTCCCAAAGCCAAGCCAAGCTGTGGGGAAGCTGTGGTGCAAACACTGCTGCAGGGCAGGGATACATGATCACTAAAACTGGAGCCAGCCAGGTGTTTCAAAATGAGAGTGAGCAAGCAGGGAAACACCTTTTGTCACATGTGAGCAATAAGCGTGCTTAAAGCTGTTGCCAGTCGATACTCTGGGTACTGTAAGTTCAAACTTGGTCTCTCTCTTGACATGATTTTTAGGAGATCGGGAGATGCTTTACTGATCACCACGTTTAAAATGAAAAGCACCTTTTTGAATGTAGAAATCTCAGAAGCCTGTGTTTTCTGTTCATGTCACTGGCTGATCTAGCCAATGTCTTGCGAGAGGGACAAATCTAGTTTGTAAAATCAAAGGGCAGGGATGAAAAACTCCATGTGAACAGGTTAAAATTTTTGAAATGATAGATGCTGAAGCACCTCTTTAACTGCTATAAAGTGTTTATTCCTAATTAAATACGTTGTTTGACTTCATTTCACATGATACAAACAGTGAGAATACAGGTGGATTAAATGTGCAGCAATACATTTCCTCTAAAACTAATTTTTTTTAAGTTTACATCAACCTGTTTTTAAGGTTACTTAGTGGTCTTTTTGCCTGCCCCTTGATCACCTGTTCTGCTGTGCTACAGTGACACTTGGACATCACTGAGATACTTTATTTGATCTGTGGTCATAGGAGCCTTGCAAATAACACTGAGGCTGGCAGGCTGGACTGCCAGGTGATCACATCTTGGGTATCCTCAGTGTGTGTGCATTTGTGTGTTACACCATCCAGATCCTTCTCTGCACTTCTGTCCATTGTCTGAAGGTTATCCAGGGTTTTATTGATGAATGTGGAAGCATTGCTTGTGTGAGCTCGTGGGCTCTCACCTGCCCTGTGGCTGCTCTGCATTGAGGCCTTTTGCTCTCCGAGTTCTGCACGTTCAGCTCAGCAAAGTGCACACGCAGCGACTGACGTGGCCTTGGTGCCAAAAATAGGAAAGGAATGTAGTTGCAATTTTAGTGGCGAACCCTGCCTTTTTGTCAGCATGGGTTACTTCATTTAGGGACCTACTTAAGCAATACTGCTCATAGATTTTGTGCTAGACTAAGCCATGCTTCACATAGGTTTCCCAGGAAAGCTACATGTACATGTTGTGTATGGATATATGTGTCTAGAAACTTTGTTTTCCTATTCTAATAATAAAAAACCCCATCATCTCAGTGTGAGCTGTTGACAAGCTCCCCAGCCATCGCCTGGATGAAAAGTTTCCCCACAACCAGTTCTTGCAGTTTAGTGTTTCCTCTGGGAGCCCCTTTCCAGCTCCTCTCCAAATGCAGCTTCAGGATCTGTTAACCAAGCCCATAACTAATATCTGGGTCTGAACCATCAGCAAGATCCACTGGCCCCTGCCCAGATAATCAACTTCTCCCAGCTGTCTGAGGTCCCTTTCCAGCCACTCCCAGGTGCAGCTCTAGGATTTCTTTTTCTCTTAACCTTAAATCTAACTTCAAACTCCCAGTTACCTTGGTCTTTTGACACAACTCCCAGCAAGTGCATTAGTTAGTTTCTCACAGTCCAGTTTCTAGGAATCTCCTCCACTGCATCATTTGAAATCCCGCTCCTTTTCTCGGAAAATGTATATATAAAGTATTGGCAAACTCTTTTAAGTTTAAATGAAGTCTTGCTCTCTCTCCTCCCCATCTTGTATCAGTTCCCCAAAAGTAAGATGTTAATTCACAGGAAAATATAGAAGTGAGAAGTTTAAAGAATTGCTGCACTTGGGAAGGGTTATGAATATTCTCAGTTTTCAAGCTGATTTGACAGGCTGTTGATAAGGAGCTTTGTCCTTGTAAGATGGGGTAAGATCTGGGTGACTGACTGTGAGCAGGAGTCTGCTGCCCAGGCTGAGTCTTTTCTGTCATTCCCCTGCCTCAACATGCAGTTTGGTGAGGCTTCATCCATTTTCTCAACCACCAGTATACTGGATTTGTGTAAATGCAAATCAATAATTCAGATTTTGCTCCAGTGCTGAATAGATTTCCTGTCAATCCTACCCGTTCTTTGATGTGTTCGTTTGTTTATGTTTCTATTTCTGCCAGCCGGTGCAGGAATAGTACCTTACCTGCAGAATTTCTGGGTTGGTTTGTCACAGCTCAGTTCGAGGGCCCTCTATTTGAGGATTGTCTGCAGTATCACTTTGTTCTTTCATTGCCTGCACCTCTCGGCTCTTTGTGACTACGCTTCCTATGAATTTTACTGCGTGCTTTGTTCCATTAAACGAGACTCTTCAGTTAGGATCTCCCACTTCCCCAGTAATCTGAAGAAAGCCTCTCCTTTCCATACTGTGCTGTGTTCCTGTCCCATCTGAGCGCTCTGGGTTCCCTCTGGCAGGATGAGCGGGGCGGCGTTCCCGTCCCCGGCTGCCGAGATGGCGGAGATGAACCGGCTGCAGTACGAGATGGAGTACACTGAGGGCATCAGCCAGCGCATGAGGGTCCCCGAGAAGCTCAAGGTGGCTCCTCAAAACGCTGACCTGGACAAGGACAGCCAGGAAGGATTCCCAAATGCCAGTGTAACTATGCAGGTTCCAGAGCGGATTGTAGTGGCAGGTATGTCTGCGTCGCGGTGCAGGTGGAAACTTAAATTAGTTCCCCAGCTTGCTGCATGGAAAAAATATATATTGATATGTCATTTTTTAAAGAACAACCTGTAAAATGCCTTCTGGTCTTTAAACAGTTAAAGCTCTTTAACTTGGAAAGTTTTTTAAGGTCTGAAAATGTTTCATGAATAGTTTTGGTGTAGCTTATAATGAAGACAGCTGATGAATTAAATATGAACAGAAGATTTAATTGCTGATGTTTCATCTTACTATGCTATTTTTGGACAAAAAAAACCTGTTTATTGATTTACACCCGATTTTTAGGAATTACCAGTAAGCTAAAGTAACTATAACAAATTTTGCAGATGGACTTTATATTTGTTGTGCAAAATGTGTTTGATTTTAATCAGAATGCTAATTTTGTTAAGGATCTGTCTGAGTGGACTTTATCAATATTATTTTAGTATTTGTGGTCATGAGCTTTACAGTGACAGATCCAGAACTGCTGAAGGTCTAACAGTTTGCAAAATGTGTGGCATGCATATATTTTATGTTTTGATGTCCCCAGTCAAAGACGCCACTGATAATAAAACTGCATCTTGAGTGCTCTCACTTGCATGACAGTTGATTCAGGGTTGCTCAGGATCATTGTCCTCAGAGAAACTGCTTAAATAGGTGTCAACATGGTCTTTATGAGCACTTCAACAGTAATTTTTAACATACAAGACGTGTTAAAGAAGGTTATACTTCATCATTTGGCATGGGCAGAAGTTAATGCTGTGTTGTCCTTTTGAACTTTAAGCACTGGCCTTCAGGCCTCAGAACAATTTCCTTTCTATTGACAATTGATGTTCTTGCAGGTAATAGTGAAGACATTCCATTTTCCAGACCAGCAGACCTTGACATTCTTCAGTCTACTCCATTCAAACCACTGGCATTGAAAACTCCTCCCCGTGTTATTTCTCTTAGTGATCGACCACTAGATTTTTTGGACCTAGAAAAACCTCCACAGCAGACACCTCAAAGTGAAGAGGCCAGTACCTATTTTGCTTTTTCGTTAGATAAGAAGCATTCTACTAAAGAAAGTGAAATGACCAGTGATTTCTCTGCTGTGGTGCAGATCAACTTGGTGCTGACATATGTTGGGAAAATATAAAAATATTTTTATTAGCACTATAGTAGTTCTGTTTAGACTTTGAAGTGGCAGATGGCCTGGGATTGACATGCTCAGCAAGCTTACTCACTACTTACAAAAAATAAAGTCAAAATACTTCTAACAAAAAAATCCTTGTGATGAAGAGAAAGCTGCAAGGGTTTCATTTATTTATTTATTTATAGAGTATCAGAAAAAGATAAGATTCTTGTAATGTGTATATTTATACATTATAATGTATGTGGTTAACTTCTGGACTTCATAGCCAGATGATATAATGCCACACAGAATTAATGAGTTTAACAAAACTCTAGAAAAATGAACTTCAAAGAATGCTATAACATTGGCATCCAGGTGAATAATGGCAACTGACACTTTAAAAATGGAAAATTATTATGAAGCTGCATATTCTATAGACTTATAAAATGCAATAGAAACACGTTTATCTCTGGTGATGGGAAGTAATCCCAGAATGGGTAAGGCTGGAAGGGACTACTGGAGTTGATCTAGTCCAGCCTCCCTCAGCAGGATCATCCTAGAGCATGTTACTCAGGATTGTGTCCAGAGGACTTTGTGTATCTCCAAAGAATGTTCAAAATTCTGTTGGTTCATAATTCTGACATCAAGTCACGTGGATAGGTAACAGCAGGATTGCAGTGAGTTTGGAGCTTCATTTTACAAATACCAGCATCAGATCTGTGATCAGTTGTTTCCCTCCTAATCACGGTGAAACCCATGAAGGTGTGCCTGTGTACTGAGGGCAGGTGTGACTGGCAGAGCTGCAGGGCACAGTGCTGTGTGCTGGAGCTCTGTGGCTTTTATGTGTGTCTTGCTCCCGTGTGCAGGTGCGCTCGGTGGGGAGGCTGAAGAGGGAGCGTTCCATGAGCGAGAACGCCTCGCGGCAGAACGGGCAGCTGGCCCGCAACGACTCCATGTGAGTGCAGCCTGGGGCACGCTGCCTGGGCTCCCTACCTCCTCCTCACCTGCTTTCCCCAACTAATGTTTTCTGTGTTGTGCCAAGAACAGCATTTTAACTAATGTAACTCCGGCCTTTTTCTTCTTTTCTCTGAGTTTTGTTTGGGGAGGTGACTTCTTGCAGTGGATGGGTGGAAGCGTTTGTGGGCTCACAGTTGGTTTCACCACTTCCAGGAACTATTATTTGAGGAGGTTTTTCAGTTTCTGAGTTGGTATAACATTTTTTCCCCCTGAATTTTCAGGAAATGGACTTCTTTGTGCATCAAAATGTTCCAAATTCTCTCACTGTTAATACTACAATGATTTTCATTCATAGGAGAAGAAATACTTTTATTTCCTCATAAATATTAGAATAAGTAATTTTTCTGTGGTATCACTGTGCTTCATGTTTTGGAATCTGTGAGTATATATATACCTTAATCTTTTCTGACCAAAATGGCAAGGAGCATTTAGAATGGGAAACTTCATCTACTGTTACCATCCAAGGTAGCAGTTCTTAGGGTGCCTTCTGAAGACATACATGTCTGTAAATTTTTATTAGATATGGTAGTCTTGGATTAATCATGGCTTATTCTGAGTGACAGCATCTTTCCACTGGAAATAACTAGTTTTGCAATATAACACTTGGGAATCTTTTATGTACAAATTTTAATACAGCTGCCATAAGGAATGCTTACCTTAGAAAAGGCTTTAGATTTAAGATTTGAAAGATGGGATTCATCTGTTCTGATGTAGATTGTATAAAACTACTGCTAAATCACCATCGAACTAAATTTTCAGTAACTAGAAGGAAATAAGTGTATAACCTATTTAGGGTCTACCTATTTTTAGTCTGAAGTAGATCAAGTGAATTATGCCCTAGAAATGCCTGTTTTCTTCTGTTTCCATCAGGGGCATTAGGAGGTCCTATCTGTACCACATATCTGCCCACCTGTTAATTTGGCTAAAATGAAATGCACTCTGATGTGTGTTCTAGGCATGTTATACTTCTCCTTCTCTTCTGGATATTCATGGAAATATTGTTTCATCTCTTCCCCTTATTGGATCAGACTTTAGGTTCATACAAGTTTATAGATTGCACATTTCTAGGTGCTCCGGTCTGCAGAGTCACACACATTTACTGAGCTGGAAATACTTAGATTCCCATCTTTAAGCTCCTGATCAGCTCAGTCTCTGGTGTTCCTGTCAGCCTCCTTGGTGTCCAAGTTCCCTGTGGTGTCACTTATCCAGTAATGTCCCATTGGACTAGACACACTTTATTGTCACTTCAGAATGGCTTTCTCTTGCCCATCTGGTAGTTTGGACACAGAACATGCTGGAGTACCATGGTCTTCATGTGGTGGGAGCTTCATGTGGAAATATTTCTCCCTTTGATGCTGCCAGCTCTGCTTTGCCAGTCTTTGATGTATTGCACTTAAAAGGAAAAAAACAGATGGTAAAGAAATTCTTGCAATTTCTTGAAATTGCGTTACATTTGATCACCATGTTAGTTTAGTCTTCCAAAAGTCATGGGCCATGCCAGTCATCTGAGAAAATAGTAAGAACAGCTCTGCCTGTAGTTGCTGTCAGATTTCTCACACGTCTGGACTTCTTGAATCTGAAAATCCTAAATCTGTAAAATTCACCCATGTGCTTTGCTGTCACTCAATAGTTATATATAGAATTACTGGGTTTACATGGTCTGAATGTTATTTGCTGTCACAGTATTTTAATCTACTATCAATCCTTCAGAGGATTAGCAATACAATAAGCACCTAGAATCCTCTAAATTTTTAAAGGCTGTGATCAAGGAACATATAAATGGCAGCTGGCATGACTCAGTTTATCTTTTACAAAAGCCAGGAAATTACGACACATTTGGAGATTAGTTTTCCTCTCTTGATGCCCACACCAGTGCTTGATAAGATCTGTCAAATAAATCATAATTCCAATGCCAAGCACCTTCTACTGTATCTTTTTGATTGATCCAGGATCTCTTCTCTTGCCTGTAGGGTAAAAAACAGCTAGATGATATTGAGCCTTCTGATCTGTATTGTCTGCTGCCCATGTGGAAGATTTCATCCTTCATTGCAGTGTTCTGCACTTCTGACCTGCAGATAATGTATTTTAATAGAACTTCATTTTTCTCTTGTCCTCCCAGGTGCTTGTTTTTTTAATACAGAAGTTAGGTTGTGTCTAATGTTAGATCATCTGCTTTGAAATCGCAGAGGTTCCTGGAAATGGCTTCTTTCTCAGTCATAATTGCTTCTTCTGATTCAATATGATCCAAAGAAAGAAATCACTTTGAGCAGGCTGTGGCATTCTGATGCTGAGTCTGACATTACTCCCTCATCCAGGTTTTGTCACTCTCCAAGTGGAGAATGTGACTTTGTACCTGGCTAACTCTCAGGAGAACGTTCTAGGAATTCAGATTGTAAAAACTCCATGGTCACACTGAAACCTGTGGCTCCCACAAATGCAGGAAGGCCAGACCTTTTGCACTTAGTGAAAAAGTAACCTCTTGGCTCTTGTTTCCTCACAGTTTAAGCCCTCAGGACATATAGTCTAAACTGCAAAAAAACAAAACAAAACAAAAACAAGTTTCATGTAAATCTATTCATTGCACTACAGAAGAAGTTATTGTGCAGGTGTTGCTTTATTTATATCACCTTGACATTCCTTTACCATCTGGAAATACTCATTTCCCAATTAATTACAAAAATACAAGCAACTAGCTGCTCCTAAAGTTCTTACATCCAGTGTAAAAATAGTTTACTTCTTACACTAACAAATGCTGTGGTGCTCTACCTTGACAAAAATCAGCTCTTTGCTTTTGTGCTTTGGTTTGGTTCACATCTTCAAACAGAGAAGTCCATGTGGGCCACTCCGATCCTGTGATGAGGATTGAAGAAGCACTTTGGAGCACTGCCTTTTAAAACCTTTGTTTTCAAAGTATGACTACACTTCTCAAGTTTTAGTCTAGGACTCTGTTGTCTTCCTTGGACAAAATATTCAGATGTACTGTATGAAATTCCAGTGCTTGACTTACAAAGTGACAAAATTAAACATTCTGGAATAGATTGTGCAAGTGAGAGTTGGCCAGGCTCCCTATCACAGTGTTCTTGACGTGCACAAATAGTGGTTTCTCTTCCATTGTCTTTCCCTTCTGGTCATCCAGTTGCATGCAGAGACAGCTCTGAGGATTTTTTTTTTGGCAGCTGGACTTCACTAAAGTCAGTAATTCTCTAATGCTTTTAGAAATCCTGGGGCTAACAAGTACCTGCTGGTGCAATAACTGTGTAGCAATAATGACAGCTCTCTAAATTACAATCCCTCTATTTCTAAGGATGTTTACTTAAGAGATTACAATTATTATTCAAGGTGGCACAGATCAGATACTGTCCCAAGAAATAAAATGCCACGGTTCCAGTCGCCTCTTTCGACTAAGGATTGCACGTAAGCCTGAACGTTACCTGGTGTATGGAAAGCAAGAGTCTGTTTAATTCTGTAGCTCTCTTCAATACTAATATTCTGACTAAGTACCTGTAGTTTAGAATATAAAATTTGTAAAAGCTACACTGAATGTGTGGTTTTTAATTTTGCTTCAGGGTTTCTCAAACTTGGTCAAATTGTTTCCCTCTGTAAAAAGCATAGGGAAAAACACCTGACAGCCAATGAAAGGGACAATTAAATTTCAAAATAGCTTTAATTGTTTTGACTCTTTGTTCTATGGCTAGTTTTGAATAGCTAGAGAAGCAAAGCTTTTTGTTGGTCATTGCCAGCCAATGCTGAATGCAAGGATTCCATTTCTGTACTGGAAATCACCAAACCACCAAGAGTGCATGGAAAAGTGAGCAGCAATTAATTTTCTTTTTGCTCCAGCTTTTTCCTTAGAATAACATATCTTTCTAGAGAGTTCAATTTCACAGTTTGAGAAATTCTGTTCTTCATGCAAGTCATGGAGGAAAAGGTGATGGTGTCCCATCTGTTTATGTGCTTGAATTTGAAGTAACCTTAATTAGTTAAATCTGTTTACCTCTCATTTGATGCTACCAGAACTGCAAGTCAGAGAAATACCTGAAATAAAGCCTGTGTACACCATAAATGCTTTGAGAAGGTTTAGGGGTGATTACTGCCAAGCTAAAAATTGCATATAGCAAAATGCTACTGTGCTCTTTCATAGTAATGTCTTTAATTTCGTCTTGTTTGTTTTGGTTCCAAGCTCTGGAATTGACTGGTGTCTGTAACCAGGGAGGAATAAAATAAGTGGATGGAGCTATATATAAGAATTCTTTTCAGAGATGAGAAACAAAATTATACCTACAACTCAGACCATTTCACTAGAAATGGAGGAGGGAAAGGGGATAGTCACAATGTCTAAGGATAAGTTCTTACTCCTTATGGCAGTTTTGTTTTTATTGTCTTTTGTTATCTGGGCTGATTTGTGTATCAGGTAATTGCTTCATAGTATTTCTTCTCCAAGGTCTCTGACATAGTCTGAAGGACTACCAGATGCTTACAGGACAGCAATTTCAAATCCTGAAACAGGAAAATAGAAGAAAAATTTTGCTTCTCTCTCCACTCCCAATCATAGCCTTTGTGCCCTTCACAGAATTATTATCTTTTTTTTCTTATTATAGAACTTCAAATTTAATCAGCTCATGTACCCTAATTCCAGAGAATTCTCTACAGTTTTAGGTAAAACTGAGAGGTTTTTTTTGTTTTTTGCTTTTTGCTTTTTAATTTCTTAGAATCACTATATACAGAAATCTTTGTATGCGAATATCATTACTGTAGTATTTATAGTAATACCATTCTGGACAACAGGAATTCCACAATATTTTCTGTTTTGCAATATGTTTAAATATTATTTGCTACCTTTTTTTAAAATTGTCTTTCACCCTTGTCTGAAGTGATGTACAGGAAAAATTAGTTTTAATGTAAAACATACTGTCAGTTCAAGCCTTAACTCTTGCCTCATTTGCCTCAATCCAGCAAGGAGTACAAATTTTGATAAATTCATTTTAGTGGCAATATTTTGAACTTGCCCCCTGCTGCTTGTTATTTTTCTGTTGAATTGCATTTCTGTTGCAATTCGGGAGTAAAATATGTGGCTGTCACCACTGATATTGATTACAAAGCAGAAATCATAAATATAGAAGTAAGGTGGAGTCTACAAGTGTGGGAGAACAACAAAAGCTGTAAGGAAGCAACCAGCTATTTATTGAAGTGTAGTCTATGGCAGCCTGAAAAGAAACCTGCCCTTGAGGTAACAAACAATGAACATTATCAGCCAAGGCCCGGGTGCTGCAGTCTGTGAATGTCCCTTGAAGCCCAGGGTGACTGAGCTCTGCTGTGGGTGAGGTGACATTTGTGTGACATTCTTTGATTCAGTCTGTTCAGTGGGACTTTATGTCCTGCCCAGTTTTGTGATCTTGCTGGCAGACACTTGCAGAGCAGCTCTGTTCCAAGTAAGAGTAGCCACAGAATTCTGACCCAGCTAGAGATCGGCCAAATATCAAATCAACTTCCAAGTACTCAGCATTAATGTTTTATTAAAATGCCAAGGTAAAAAAGGTTGACATTGTAAATCCAAAGCTGTTGTAGCAAAGCACAAGTGGCAAGGAAATATGTTGAATTTTGGGTGCTAATCTAGGAATGAAAACTAACCTAAGATTTAAAGGGTACAGTGGCTTGCATTTGAATTGCATGTATGTTAATACTTACAATTAAATTAACACAAACTAATTCCTATTAAAAAAGCATCTCACTTCTAATAAAGTCACCAGATTTAAAAAAAGTCTTGCTGTGTGCAGGAAAAGTGAATAAAGTTACTTTGAGTGTAAAGAAACTTAAGCAAATCATAGGCAGTTTATTGAAACTATGTTTTCTCTAATAGTCAAGTTTGATATAATCGTGCATATTTTAAATAATATTTTTTGCATCATAGTCAACAAGTTAGATCATGTAATTTGTTGTCACTGGGATGTGAATTTTGTACTATTTTTGGAATTTGTTACAGTTTGCCTTTAAAGTTGTTCATGTGCAAATCAAAATACTGTGTTGATCACAGCTTCCAAAAATATTTGTTGAAGGGGTTTTGTGTGAGATTCTCCTTATTGAAAAAGGCTTGTGTTTTGAAAAGAGACCTTGTGTAGGATTTTCTTAAAATGTCAGTGCTTGTAAAAAAGCTCCTCTCATTGATGTCAGTGGGGACTTGAACACTGGCTTCAACAGGTACAGATTTAGCTGTACAAACACTTTCTAGGACTATCTTGTATAACAGATCAAAACTGTGTCCTTATTACTACCTGTGTTTGTTTCTGATGAACATATGTAAATGCAGCTGTAATCTCCACACTCCTCGAATTTGGGAGTATTACCTTACAGTGGTGGGAGAAGGGTAAACCAAAAGCAAGCAAATAAACATTTTGGAATGGGGTCTATCTGAAAAGCATTTTTTCAATTAAAATCTGACTCTAGTATTTCTCTCTTCATTTACTGTGCTTGTACAAACAGTGTGACCCCATCACTGCAACAGGCTCGTGTCTGTCCTCCCAATATGTTACCTGAAGATGGAATTAATCTTTACTCTGCTCGTGGCATTTTGTCGTTTATCCAGTCTTCCACCCGTAGGGCTTACCAGCAGGTCTTGGATGTGCTGGATGAAAACCGCAGGTGATTGGTTGTCACTGATTCTGCCAGCTTCTGCTGCTTTGTTTTTCTTTTCTCCTTTTTAGTGGAGTTTGGTTTCTGTTTACACAACGATGAGGTGAAATTATTTGCTTTTGCTTTCCTTTGCTTTCACTATTCATAAGCAATTTAAATGTCCAAAATTCACATTTCAAAATGCTTCTGTTTCAATTATAGGATTGTTTTGGTTTCCTTCCAAATCAAAATCTTAATAGGAAGGGTTAGCCTGTGGCTGCAAGGGGTTGTGCTGTTCTGAGATTATCAGTGTATTTTGCAATTAATACTTGACCCTGAGCCTGCAAATTTACAAGCCTTGTCTTCTGCTTTTCTTTTGGTGAGCAGTGGTGCAAATCAATAAGATTGGGTTGATGATGTCATAAAGCATTAAAAAATGTGCAGAAACAAGGTAGAATATTACAAGGCATTGTAGACTACTTTGGTAATGTGTCCAGACTTGAAACTGCTACAGTTTATATTAGGAGTAATTCTCTCTGGTGGCCACCCTGGATGCTGAGAACAAGAAAGGCAGGGGACACTGAGGAGTTGGTTGCTCCTCTGATTATTGCTGTCTCTGATTTTATGGATAACCTGACACTTGGAGAGTAATGAGCCAGAACAACCCTCACGGCAATCCCTGTATCGTTATTTCCATTCTCTGCAGTGGAGTTTTGCTCACTTGGTGTATTCTTGGATTGTCTGGATTTGGGACTTGGAAGCATTCCAAGAATGGCATGTTTACCACTATAAAAACATTCCTAAAGACTAATAATGGCAATACTTATTTACCAAAAGCAATTTCCAGGTTAGCTCTATGCCAGCACAGAAGTTCAGGTAACAATTGCACACAGTCTCCAGTGCAGGGCTTGCTCAGGCCTCCAGGACTTGCCAGGAGGTTGAATTGGTAGAAATAATTGCTAAGAGCACTGACAGTAACTGCTCATTTCTCCTTCAGTGTGGCCTGTTCTCTTGGGTTGCAAGTTCTTTGAAATTTGCTGTGTGCCTAATATCTTAGCAGCATACATACTATGTGTAGTGTGAAGTTTAAATTATTTGTTTTCTAGTTGTTTTGGTAATGAAATGTGACTATCAAGCCAATCTTACTGTGAATGTCTGTGTGTTTGCAGTCACTTTCCAAACTGGCACCTCCTGTAGCTCACCATGTTTGCTGACCTGACAATATATAAATGCCCATATTAACATTCCTGAATTGTAAAGAACTCCAGTCTTGCTGGAGCTTTGTGTTCTGAAACTGGGACTCAGAAAAAGAAACAAAATTAACTGCATAGAGTCTCTTGAAATACTGCGAGTTGGGTGCTTAACTAATGAATTATTTAATCCTGTGAAATGCCAGGCTGTAGCTGTTACAATTTGGATGTCTATCTATCAGTAGCTTTTTTCCTTATCAATATTAAGATTATATAGTTATAAATTTGTTTTGCCAAATTAAAGCTCCCAGATAAGAAGAATTTATACTGTCTGTGAGCAGTAGCACTTATGGATCCTGTGCAAGAGTCCTTGTTAAAATATAGATTGAAACTGTAGCGCTTTTCCCAGACTGCAGTGAAGCTAACAGGTTTTATTCCTGGCTTCTCTTATGCATGTCCTTGCCCGTGTTTTCTTGGAGTCTGGAAAACAAATCCATATACATGCATACACTTTCAACTTAGTTCAATTATCAGAAAAATTCGAGAATTCTGACTATTTCAAAACCTACATTACTCATACTGGTTTGAGTTAATTTTTGAGGTGTTGTTACTAACCTTCCTAGAAGGAATGGGAAACCTATTTCTAGTCACCTATGAATAAATAGGTGCTAAATAAGGTGAAAGTGTATCCTATGTGGCTGGGTGTTTAGACACCCACCATTACAGCTGGCGTGGGAATGTGAAATTTGGATGATCCACTTGCATGGTTGCAAAATACTGTTCATTTTAAATTGCTCCGAACCTGCACTCTCTTCTTTTGCTCTGTGTAATGTGCTTTCTATCTCAAAGCCTTACCTATTTTAACATTTTATGCTTAATATTTGAAAAGATCTTTTAAAACTAACAAGATCTGGCTGTGTGTTACTCACTTGAAATATTTTTAACTTGTTTTATAGCTTGTCTTTTTTTTTCCCCAACATTTTCCAACCTACTAAAACTGCTAACGGTAGGTGCTGATGGTATTGCTGCAGATAATGAGTTATGCCTAGCTCAGCCAGCACTGCTCACATAAAGGATTATTTAAATGAGCAACAATTTAATGATCACTGTTTACTCTTGCATTTCCTTCAGCTTGGACAAGGACAATAGGTCAGTTTTGGTTTCTAGTTCTAACCGTTTTTCTTTTTCAATTTCTGTGGAATGACTGCAGGGCCTACCCCTAGTGTCCTTTAAGGACTGATCTTTTATGCTATAGGCAGCAGAAGAAAATCTGAAAACAAACCAGCCTAACAAACAAACCCCCCAAAAACTCTGTACATTTAAGGAGATTTTAGTGATGTCTTAAACACAGGAAAAACAGTTTCATATCTGTATAGACTTGTTTTGAAATCTGTACTTTATCCAAACTTCTCTTCATCTCTTGAGTCAGTACATTTTATTTAGGAAGAAAGAGCATGGCAGTTTATGATTTCTTTAGAACAGCCCTTTCTAAAAAGCCACTGTCCTTTTTAAATGCCAAACTTCACCCACATAATCATATCCTGAGGTTTTATAAGATCATTTTTTATATTGAGAAAGTTGATGATACTTTTCATTGTAGAAATGAAATGGGAAGTGAGTTAAGACCATCAGAGAGGGCTACACTTGACTCTGGCCTGGGGGTAATAATAGTTCAGAAGGAAATGAGGTGGGTGTGCAGATGTGGAGGAGGCTGGGAAAGGCAGCAGCTCTGCTGTGCTGGAGTAACTGCTGGCAGCACTGAGACAGGCAAGGGGAGCAGTTTGGGCCAGCCAGTCGTGTTTGCAGTTCAGGAGCTCACCCAGCTCATGTCCAGAGCACATCCCTTTATCCTACTGCCCCTTCTCAGGGCCTTGCTGACACCTGCAGAAGTGTTTGCAGGGACAGCCAGAGCTGAACACAGCTGCTGCCTCTGCTGAGCAAAGGGGGTGTGCTGGCCCCAGGCACAGGAGTGATGAAAGCTGGACCCAGGTTCTTGAATTGTCCACCCAATGTTGTTTTCCTCCCGCCCAGACCATGTGTTCAGGGTTCCATCCTCACTGTGGAGGCAGCAGAAGACAGACCAGGTTCAGTTGCTCCTTGCCTTACTGCCTGTTTTCCCACTGGTATTAAATTGTATTCCTGAGCATCCCCTTCAAGGTGGAGGTTGCTGCTGTATTTGCAGGGAGTACACATGACCTTGGCCTCTTCTGATCGTGCACTAATGTTTAGGATGGAATTGACAGAAGTAGCCAGAAAATTCAAAGTTCTAATGTTCTTATTTTTTAAAAGAAAGCCATGCATTTAATGGCTTGCCTATATTATACTTGTACATTCTGAATTTACAAAAAAACTTGGTGCTAATTTTGGGGTAAGGTTCTCAGTTATGAGGCCAATGTGATCTATGTAATCAATTCTCTATTGATACAAAAACCCAAGCAAATAGAAATGATGGGGCAATATTGTGCTTTTTCTTTTGGGTCTACCTCTAATGAAATAAAATGTGAACTGTAAAGAAAAGGAAGAAATCAGCTGCACCTTCTTAACAGCCTGGCTGTGTTGGGAAGTGGGATCAAAGACTTTTAAGTTCCTGACTTGCACAGACCCTAGAGTGCTCTAGGTTTGTGCCTTGTTATAGCTCTCAGCTGTCTCCAAGCCTGTGGCTTTCCTTGGGAAGGCTAGTTGGGAATTAGGATTGATCAATTCTACAACAGCTGTTTTTAAAAATCTGTTTGCCAAAAGATAGTACAGTAGCTGTATTTAGAGAGCACTTGAGACTTGTTCTCATTACACAGAATCCAAATGGTATCCTGTGTCAGATGGTGTGGGAAGTGCCTGCTGGGTTTTGGATATGTACATTCACATATCTGCCAGTTAGTTACAGGTTCTGACCTAAGTTCTCAGAGGAATTCTGTGACCTTCTCCATAGCCGCTGTTTGCTTGATTTTTACACTGTCTCAAAGTATTTAGTTGTAGCATCTGTCAGAGAAGATTCTAGACCAGCTGAATTATTGTTCTGGTTAGGAATAGCTTTTTTTTGATAACTTTCTGCGAGACCTTGTACATTTAGGTAAGAGCATTCTTATATTGCATGTATCAGAAATGGGGCTTTCTGTTTTGTCAAACATCATGCTGGCCTAAGTGCTAGAGAGGAGAACACTGTGCTGCACTTATGATGCTAACTGGACTAGGACCTGGTCCCAATAAATAGTTACTGTAGCAGAGTTTGCCAAGGCTCCTAGATCCTGATCTTTTGAAGTGAAGCTGGTGGCTGTGATATTTTTGCATGGTTCTGGCATGTTTCAGGCCAAGCCACAGTGTTCTCCCAGCCACCTTGGCACCAAAGCTCTGCCTCCTATGTGGACCTGCTGGAAAGATTTTCATACCTAGATTCTCTTTGTCTTCAGTTTTATAGCCTGCAGTATCCATGGGTTAAATGCATGGTACAGGAATCTCCAGCTGGCACTGAGAAAATGAAAGAGATTTGAGGCTCCTGCAGAGTTTGTTGCCCACCTGTGATGTGGAACCCTAGTGCCTCATGACCAGAGCACTGGAAACACGTAGTGCCAGCTTGGCAGAGGTGTTCTGGTGGTGTTCACAGCTGCTGTCAGTTGCAATACAAGAATTTCTCATTGTAAGCTTCATGTATATTAGAAAGTTGCAGCAGTTAAAAAAGCTCTACCTTCTCCCTGCCCGGGGAGAGAAAAGGGAAAAGAGCAACACTTGTAAGGATGTTCAAGACATCTGCTTGAAGCTTGTAGTCCCTTCTCCCTGGAGAGATCTGCCTTTCTTCAGACTATACATGACCCTTAGGCTGCCAGCCCAGTTCTTCTGAATTATATCTAGCATAGATGAATATAGGAAGGACAAATCTTTCCTTTCCCTGCAGGGAGCAGAGGATGATTAAAAAAGGCTTTTATAAGTATGTGTAGTACATTTATCGATTTCCTGTTATTGTTGGGTGAGGTTTTAGATTTTGGGGGTATTTTTTTTTTAAAACCTGAAGTTTGCCATGTTTATTTCATAAGGCTGATAATATTCACCTAAATTTATATTCCAATAGTTTGTCTTCTGTAAATGAAGCTGCTTCATTAAAAATTTGCTTACATGTCTTAGCTGCAAAAACATTCAGTGTTGATTAAATCTGAATGAGAGAAATACAAAAGTGCATTTTACAACAAAATAAATTATAGATGTTCTGTTGAAACGTAGAGTATATCTGGAAGTATTTTGATGTTCCTTTGTTCTTTGTGTTTTACCTCTTATCTCTTGTTTGTCATTTCCTGTTTCTGTCTTCTGCTTTCAATCTACAAAATCCTGCTGTAGGCCAATGTTACGTGGTGGGTCAGCTGCTACCACTTCCTCTAACCCTCATCATGACAACACCAGGTAAAGAGCATTTTTTGTTAGTCATGATCCACTAATTCTAGAATTCCCTCCAAATTTCCCTCTTGAATTGTCCACTCCCTGCTATTTTCCTCTCCCCCAGACCATGTGTTCAGGGTTCCATCCTCACTGTGGAGGCAGCAGAAGACAAACCAGGTTCAGTTGCTCCTTGCCTTACTGCCTGTTTTCCCACTGGTATTAAATTGTATTCCTGAGCATCCCCTTCAACTCCTAAATTTCCCTCTTTCCAGCTATGTTATTTTAAAACACAACCCTCATTTTTATGCTGCCTCTCAACTCTTGAGATATTTCCAGCCTTTATTCCTTCCCCATCCAAGTCACCTGATCTCAGTTGTCTGGTAGATACAATGTGCTGCAGAACTCTGGCTCAGATTAATGCCTGAGGGGAGGCTCTTTCTTACATTATATGAGCTGCATAGTTTAAGTATTTTCTATGTAATAGGGAGCTTGCTAGAAATTTTGGCCTTGCCTCACCTGATTTGGAGGTGCTCTCAGCCTGTGATTGTTTGTTGGTTGTAGCTGGAGGCCTTTCCACTGCTGTTGTCTGGATGGATTGACATCATTTCAGTAGAACTGGGGAAAGGATTGACACATAATCCCATGGTCAGGATGATGAGAAAAAAGCACTCCTTTCACATCCATTTTTCCCATTTGCTATTTAGACTTCAGTGTTTTCATGGAAATGGAGGTTAGATTTGTGTTTAAGTAGAAACTGGATTTAAACAAATGATTCTTCTCTAACTCAGGAATGGTTTAATACTTGGAATGGTTTGGAAATTGTAGAGCAGCAGTGTTACACTGTTTGTGAGCTGGGAAGGAGGTATGTGCATCTCACTGAAATGCTGAACCTCCCTGCTTTCCCCAGGAGAGGGTGAGAGACAACTGTGCTGTAGATCTGGTGTAATTTTCTAATCTTTTTACCATGTACTACTAACAAAAAAATAGCTCTAAAAAGACCCTCATCAGAAAGTTCTTTGGTTTTCAGAGGACGTGTCGAGTCAGGAAAACTTTTTTTCTTTTTTTTTTTTCTTTTTTTTTTTTTTTGCAAAGCTGAAGGATCTCACTGTTATTGAAGTCCAGAGTAGGGCAATTCTTATTTAGAAACACAGTATTCATGGGCAGTGATTCATGGAAACCTGACAATTTGTTACAAGAAGAGGTTGCTTGACCTCAGGGCGTTCTAGAGAAGTTTCAGGAAAGTGATGGAAGAACCTGCGGTGCAAAAGTAGTTTCTGCACTTAAGAGCATTCTGCAAACTCCAGGCATTCTACTCATATTCTTGTTAGTTCAAGTTGACAATTAACTGTCATTAAATGCTTAATGTTCTTTTAGGTGTATTTGTTGGGAATTTGGTAGCCTTGACATTATTTTGCTCCATTTAAGCTGTGTGCAGCACTTGTTCACGGGCCTTATAAGAAAGGAAGTCAAGGGGAGCTGATCTTGGAAACTGAGATTTTAAGACAGAAAGTGAGAAGTTAGGGAGCAGGTGGAGGATCAGGAACTGCTTTACCTGTTAGTTGTTGGAAATTAATCTGGTTAAGAGCTAGCACTTGGATGATCAAAATACAAAGCTATAGGAGACTTTCTGCCACTTTTGAACTGATAATAAATGTTCTGTATTTAACTTGTCCTGGAGTTGGAATAATGCTCTTTCTGAATTGCTGCATTCAAAAAACTGAGCACCCTGGGAACAAACTTTCTAAGGCACACAAATTTCAGCAAGCAATGAGTTGACCATGCTTTGGGCTTTGTTTGCCAGATTCTTTGCCTAAAATACAGAGATTTATGTGCCTGAGGTTCTTACTCTCAGTAAGTGTCCCCTTGGGATAGTGAAGGAGGTACTGAGGATCAGACACTTCACAAGTCTCTGGTTATTTCTACTCTTGCCAGGTCTCTTGCAGCTTTGGCACTTTGGGTCAGGCCGTGTTCAGGTTTCACAGATCAGTTAACTGGAAATGGTCTTTTGAGGAACTGTGTGTCAGCAGGAAATTTGTCTGTGTGGAGAGCAATCAACCCTAATTTACTCAAGCACTTAGGCACTTCATGTATTTGTGCTTTACTCAGGATCTGATTGAAATGCAACTCTGTAACAGCTGCAAAAAAAAATTGTAATTCTTGTCTCCATCACCACCAAAACATACATCTACTAGGATGTTGATAAAATACGGCACTTGTTGATCTGCATGGCTGAGCCCTCTCCTTCATTTGATAGATACGGTCTGTCCAACTGTGATACAACGCTCGAGGGAACGCCCGATGACATGACAGTGGTAGATGCTGCCTCCTTAAGAAGACAGGTATGTAAAAGCTGTAGTTGACAACATCAGGACAAAGCTGTCGTGGTAAAATGGGGAGGAGGTTTTCTTGCCACAACAAGGCAAGGCAAGGGCTCCTCTCTGTGCCGCTGCTGGACTGCCCTCATGTATCATGTATTGCTCTGGGAATCTGGAGATCCTGACTCTGTTTCTGTTCCTAAATAATGGGGACTGCAGGATCTGATCACTACTGATTGAAGACAGGAAGTCAAATTTTCAAATGTTGAACATCCATCCGTTTGAGATACTAATTTTACATGGTTATTCAGAAGCTTCTAGAAAGTGTGGCAACTTTTAATGAAATATTAAAAGCCTTTATTTGTTTTTAGATAATCAAACTTAATCGCCGTCTGCAGCTCCTGGAAGAAGAGAACAAAGAGCGTGCAAAGAGGGAAATGATCATGTATTCCATTACTGTAGCTTTCTGGCTACTCAATAGCTGGCTTTGGTTTCGGCGCTAGACACAGCTCTCAGAAAGATTTACTAGTTGAAAACAAACAATTTGCAAAATTCCTTGTTTCTGTTTCTGATTGTATGCTGTTTTATAATGAATATCCACCACAGATAAAGGCTCTAGAATTGCAGTGTTAAAGGGACACCTTGTTCAGTTCTAACGTATTTAATAGATTTGCATTGCAAATGCTGCAGTATCCTCCTTTGCATGCTTCTGTGTAAACATGGACCGGACCAGCCCATGGGGAGTCTGCTTCAGGCAGTAAGTGGTCTCCAGGCCTAACCACTGGAGAGCAAAGAGAACAAATGGAATGGGTTTGGAAAGAAAAACATAACAAAGCAAAAAACAAAGGAATAAAAAGTCATTGTTATTGTTCTGTTGTTAGATGCAATGAAACAATTGCACTAGTTTTCCTTTAGTCCAAGTAGTTTGAGGTGTGCCATAATGAAGGAGTGTGTCCTATTTCATGAGTATGTTCCTTGTTTAAGTACATGTTCAGGTTGAACAATAAAAGGAATTCTTTGCTAACATGCAGTTTGTCCAGAGGTGTGTAATATGGGGGGGGTTTTAGGTTTAATTTTGCAGATGTTTTTCTATAAACTGCATTTTTAAGCAAGTTAGTCTATGAGTGATCAAAATATTATGGAGTATAAGATTTTGGTGTAGTATCTTTAATAAAATTCTCAAAAAAAGCCCAACCCCAACCCATTGTTTATCATTTGAGGAGAATTTATTTGAGAATTGATGTAAACTGTTAGTCTTTGCAGTAAGTAGTAGCCGTGGCCTGAACAGCTCCAAAGCAGCAGGTGGGCATGTTGTCAGCCCCGTGCAGGCTGCCGCCCCTGCGGGTGGTGGCGCTGGTGTCAGGCTGTGTGGTGGGGATGGGGTGCCCTGACACCGGGGTCAGTTTAAACATCCCCTGCTCAGCCTCGTGCTCCACCTTGGTTGGTAGATATTGTCACAGGGGTGCTGAGGGCCGCCCTGCAGGCTGGTGGCTTCGTGCCCCTCGCACGGCTGCAGCAGCCGCAGCTCCTTCCCCGAGGAAGGAACAGCTCATCGTGCCGGCGTGCGACAGACCCGCGGTGCCAGCGCTGCTTCAGCGGGAACCTGCCTGAGCACAGCCGGACCCGAGCCCTGTGCAGGACCCTAGAGGGGCGCGCAGGGTGAAGAGATGGTGATGCACGGCGGCTGCAGAGAAGGAGCCGGGTTTGTTTCCGTGCTGTTCTCGCTCCCCTCAGCAGAGGCCGCGGGCCGGAGCCGAGGCGCTCAGCGTGACCAGCGCGGTGCCGGGGCTGCGCACCGCCCGGGCCGCAGTGCCCTGCCACGGACAGCAGATCCCGGCAGCAGCAGCAGGAGGACGCCTGAGGATGTTGGTGCGAGTGCTGCCAGCGCCTGCTGCTCTCATCCCTTTCCTGTGCTGTGGAGTCAGAGCGAGCTCCATGTGCGGCTGTTGCACTGCTGTACAGGCTGCTCTACCCGCTGCCTTGGCTTCTCCCACTGAGCTGTGGCTTGTATTCTTTCTGAGCTTTGTTTGCTGTGTTCTGTGACTACATCGGGGCGTTTGCTGCGCATGTTTTCTTAGCGGGAATGTTGAAGCGTGTGCCTTTGTCTTTTAGTAAAGACGATAAAAAGGGCCAGGCCTGCTTTGCACATGTTCTGCATTTTCCTGAGTTTCATACCATGACCTTTACACTGAAGGTGTACTGTATGAACTGATAGTGCAAATAAAGGCTGAGAGATGTACAAAGCACAGTATAGGCGATAATCAAAAATAAAGCTTCTTCTAAGTGCACAAAACCGGACTTTGTTTTGCACGTGGGAACTCAAAGATTTCAGAACGCCACCACCTGACGGGCCGCCCGCAGGGAGCGCTCGGCGAGCGCCGCTGTCCC
This sequence comes from Sylvia atricapilla, assembly GCF_009819655.1. NCBI lineage: Eukaryota > Metazoa > Chordata > Aves > Passeriformes > Sylviidae > Sylvia > Sylvia atricapilla. The sequence goes on from NC_089149.1 coordinate 22,664,395, forward strand.
CCGGACCCGCTGCGAGCTCCCGGTGACACCGCGGCTGACGGGCGCCCGGCCTGAAGCGCCCGAAGCGCCCAGGCGGCCCAAGCCGGAGCCCCGGCGCTGCAGCTGCCCCCGTCATTGCCGTGTCCCCGCGGCCGCACGGCCCCTGCCCGGTCCCGCCGCCCCGGCCGTGCCGGGTTCCGCCGCACAGCCCGGTCCCGGTCCCGCCGCAGGGGGGGTTACTAGCAGGTAATTTATACCTGCTAGTATAAATTAAATTCCGGCAATTAAAGCGCTAGTATAAAGCGCTTCCGGCAGCGCTTCCGCCCGGAAGCCGCGGGGCGGAGCCGGCCGTGCCCGCACCCGCCATGGCCGTGCGGCTGCTCCTGCGGGCGGCGCGGCCGCTCCTGGCCGGGGCCGGCCGGGGCACGGGGCTCGGCACCGCGCTCGGCACCGCGCTCAGCACCGCGCCGCCCCCCGAGAAGAAGCGATGGCTCCGGGCGTATCTGGAGCTGCAGCGGCTGCAGGCGCCTCCGCAGCGGCGGTGAGCGGCGGGAGGGGCGGGCGGCGCTCGGAGAAGGGCTGCGACGGCCCCAAAAAGGGGGAAATCAGAACGTTTAGGCCCCGTCTGGTCGTGCTTTGGAGCAGAATGGGTTCAGCTCCGCAGGTTGGCATAGCCCGGCTTGAACGGGGCTGGCAGACGAGGATGCGGAACCGACAGTGTCTGACCCCAGGGATTTATAAATACTGGGTTTGGTATTCAAGCTCAATTTCATTTCTCGTGCCCTTTCGAAAGGCGCGGGGCGGTAACGCGTTCTGTCCCTGAGCTGGTTCCCTTTCCACGCCCGCAGGTCCGAGAAGCCCAACTGGGATTACCACGCGGAGATCCAGGCCTTCAGCCACCGGGTGCAGGAAAACTTCTCCCTGGACCTTCTCAAGACGGCGTTTGTTAACCGCTGCTACATCGAAAGCGAGGAGGCGAGGCGGCGGCAGCTGGGGCTGGACAAGGACGCGGTCGCTCTTCAGCTCCAGGACAACAGCGAACTTGCGGAGCGAGGGCTGCGCTTCGCCCGCGCTTACCTGGCGCGGTGCTTTGAAGGCGCCTACCCAGAGCTGCCTGCAAAGGGCGTAGAAGCACTGGTTAATTTTCTTACCAGTCAGGAACTGGTCTCTTATGTGGCTCAAAACCTGTCCATACAGGACCTGACACTTTGCAGGGATTTTCCTGCCCCACCAGACGTGCTGCAGAAGACGTTCCTCGCCGTGATAGGAGCCCTGCTGGACAGCAGCGGGCCCGAGAGAACCGGGATCTTTGTCAGGGTAGGTTCATTAAATGATGCTTTGTACCTGGATGAGGAGAGATCCAGGTAGGCTAGCAGAAGTTTGACAATACCTGTAACAAGACAATTTGACTATAAGATCTGGTGGTGGTGGTGCTTAGCCGGGGTTTTGGGGGTTGGGATTTTGGTGGGTTTTTTTTTTTTTTTTTTTTTTTTTTTTTTTTATTTTATTAAAGCTGATCAAGGACATAAAATCTTACACTTCTGGTTTATAATGGTGATATTAATGTTTACTGAAAGTTGCTAAGGGAAAGCATTTTATTCCATGCACTATACTATCAGATAATAAATTCATTCCACGTGGGATTTCATATATCTTTAATAAAAAAATCCATTCTGTATAAACAGGGATGAGTTCATAGTTTTGCATGTAGGAGTGCAAGCCCCTGAAGATATTTCATAAAAAATGTTTGATTGAAATTCAGTGTGACAAAGTAATTTTAGCAGCTATTGTTTCAGTCATCCTTTTCACTTATTTTTAATTTTGCAATGGAGAAGTGTTTCTTAAAATGTTCTTCCTTATCCAAGACCATTGAGAAGTGTCTGTAAGAGCGAGGAGCTGTTTACAGGCAAGAGAGTGATCCAGACAGGTGAACGACCCGTGGGTGTGCACGTTCCCTTGCATTGTCACAGCTCCTCTGCTGTCACAGCCTGTCCCTCAGGCTGGAGCTGTCCCTTCTCTGCGTCTGGGGCTGACTTTGCCCCGGGTACAAGTCTGTCCATGGCTAAAGCACTGGGGTGGGGCACTGAGGCTGCTTTACCATTCATTTCAGCAATTCATCGTCACTTATTGTCTCTTCGTACTGTGTTTTCATTAGGAGACACGAGAATCTCAGGCCATTAATTGTAACTTCTAAATATTCTTGTTTAGGACTTTTTTATTCCCCAGCTGATTGGAAAAGACCTGTTTGAGATCTGGGAAGTTGTAAATCCTATGGGCTTACTGGTGGAAGAACTGACCAAGAGGAAAATCTCTGCTCCAGAACCAAGAATTACCAGGCAGCTGGGAGTCAGCACGGTTCTGCCAGTCTACTTTGTTGGCTTGTACTGGTTAGTGCCATAATTAATTAATATAATTAATATAATTAATATTAATTTAAAGTTAAACGGGTTTAATTGGAGGAGTGGGAAGGAGGGAAGATGGTCTTTCACTTTTCTACTCAGGCTTTTTGGTCAGGTTGTTCCAGAAAAGAAACCTAATAGTAACTAACATATAAAATGAGCCATTTAAGCATTGGCCATTGCTCACTGTGGTGATGATACAGAAACAGTCTCTGATTAAGGGCTCCAGAGGCTAAACGGGATGCGCCAAAGAACCTGGGTGTATTCTCAGTGACCTGACACAGGAACTTGGGGAACAGCATAACTGCACGGCTTTGGAGGGACCACAGCTGCATCCAGGGCTTAGGCAGGCATAAAGAGACATCAAATGAGGTGGAGTGGAAGAGAGACTCATTTTAAGTTCCAGAGAAGCTTTTAAGTTTTAAAATCAGGACTGCAAACTGGGCCACAGCAGTGTCTGTCTCCAGGCACAACTTAGGAAGTTCCAGTTGTCCCTGGTGCGTTTGTCCGGTGTGGTCAGTGCTTGTCTCAGTCCCGAGCCCAGGAGTGACATCACATCGCTCCTGTGGGGCAGGACAGAATCCTCAACACTGCTGCTTTCCTAAAGGAGCTGCAGATGAACACATGGGAAGGCTGCCTGAACTTGTTCTGCTTTGCCCTGCTTTGGTTTCACTACCTTCTAAGATGTATCTTACAAAAAAGAAAGGAACTTTAATTGTTTCTCTTCTGGAATCCCTGGTGTCCCTTCATGAACTGCTCCTATTTAGTGCCCATAGGTGCTGATTAAACAGACATGAGCACATAATTCATAACAGAGAGAGCTTCTCTGTCAGTCCTTCTGAAGCAGTCTGAAATGCTTCCAATACCAGGGGAGAAGAAAAGACAAAAGCATTTCAGTTCCTGTTTAAGCTAACAAGTGTAACAAATTTACATATTTTTATCAGGGCTAACAAATTGAATGCTGTAAAGAATCAGTGCTGTATTAGGAACCTAAATGAACAGAGTGGTGTTCTTCCAGTAAATGGACACATTTCTGATCTGAGTTTCCATTACTGAATATACAATTCTTACCTTTGCAGGAAAGACCTGCAGAAACAGAAGTGTTTCCATTGTGTGTGTATAGAAATCAGTGCTCACAAACACTGGAGAAAAACCACTCTGTTTTATCCATGATACACAGCAGTGCTCATGGTTTCGTCATGGAAATGGTTGTAACTTTGTTTTTTTTTTTTTTTCCCCAAGTGATAAGAAGATTTTAGCTGAAGGCCCTGGTGAAACACTGCTGGCTGCAGAGGAGGAGGCTGCACGCGTGGCCCTGCGGAAGCTCTATGGATACACAGAGAACAGGAGACCTTGGGATTACTCCAAACCCAAAGAAGGATTGGCAGCTGAAAAGGCAATCAGCAGCAACTAGATGCTAAAAGACATTTCTAGGGTATCTTAAAAATCAGTGGCTTCCATGCTGAATGTAGGTGTATTTGGAAAAGCAAAATACCTGTTTGTTTTTCTGGTCTTCAGTGCTTGAAACTCCTGAATCATATATGGTATTAAATAAAGCCTTTTCCTTTTGCACAATGTTTAATGTTTGCTCATTTTCCTAAATGTAACAGAAGTGCCCTTAATCTGAATTTTTGCCTTTTGGCTGAGAAGTTTTTCTGTTCTTCACAGGAGACCATTTTTGGTGATGTTTATTAATGTGTGACAAAACTTCACTGTACAGAAACAGCTTTCATGAATGCTTGCTTGGAGATTGTTTGGGGAGGATTGTAAATAAGCTGAGTTGAATTAACATATGTAACATCAGCCTTTGGATTGCATCTGGATTGATGTGTCCTTCACCTTGTGAAAACATCAGGTGGGATGATGATCCCGACACTGTTGAAGATTCAAACTTCTGAGGTCTCACTGCTTTCATCCAAATTTTATTTGTCATGCACATTGGTTTCTGTGGTTAGAGTACACTCTGAAAGATTTTTAAAATTTGTAAAAATGCGTCTATTTCAAAATGAGAAATAAGTGAAATTAAGGATCACGAAGGCCTGAACCTAAAGAAATTGGAGAACATGATTTCATGATAGGCTGTAAGATAAGCATTTTTCTCTTTTTGTTACTTTTCCTGTTTAGTCCATGTACTTTCATTTAAGCAGTCCCATGACTAAGTATTGGATTTAGTGAAATCAGTGTTTGTTTTGTTTGCAGCATCTCTGGCTGTTTCAGTGTAACTCCAAATGAATGGAAGGACACGTAGGAATAACTCAGGTACCTGCATGGTATTTCTGTTAAATGTCATAGAAACTCAGCATGTCTACCAGAGGGCAACAGATGTATGAGAACTGCCTCTCTTTGGGAATAATTTTCATAAAAAATGAGTGAGAGTCTATTACAAATTTGTCTGAGCCCTGCAAAGAAGCTGGATGTAGGACAGTTGTTCAGGAAGTGTTTCCTGCTTTATTCCATTGTGAGAACTGATTGTAAAGGAAGACACCAGGTAAATGAATGTGCCTTCACTAATAGGAGGGGGAGAATCAGGCCATTCATCCAAGGTTGATAGTGCTGTCCATTGCAGCACATCCTTCGCCTTTGGCCCACAAGATGGATTTAAGGAAGGACACTTGGCAGCCAAAGGTCCTGGCTGCAGCTGCTGGGCAGGTCTGTGCTGTGACAGTGAGTGCTGGCTCTGTCGACCCAGTGGAAAGAGATTTATTGGTGTTCTTAGGCAGGAGGAGTCTGTGTGTGACCCCTGAGTGTCTCCAGCACTCAGTGCCCTGGTGTCAAACACTGTGGTTGGAGATGGGGCTGGAGAGAAGAGAGACCTTCCTGCTGCCACTGGCTGAGAGGTCACACGAGGGAGCTGCAGTACAAAAAGGAGGGCAGAAGGATCATCCCAGCATAAAATAAGCATAAAATTGCTTGTGTTAAATGAAAAATTCCAGCTAGGCAATCTATTACCACTTACATAAGCAAAGCCAATAAGGTCATTATATTCCAGGGGAATAAGAGCAAAATGTGAAAAGATAGTAAAATTACTCATGCTATTCTTAGTTTTCACATGAGGTTATTGCTCTTTACCTATTTTAAAAGGACAATAGTGAAGGTGGGTTTTTAACAGCCTACTGTTACCTACTGCTTTTATATACATATTTATGTATTTTGAGATGGAGAAGCAAATTTCAGTTAGTTTACCTTCAGAAACAACTGAAGTTTCCTTTGGTTTTATAGTTTGGAATGTGGGCATAAGGAGAAGTGGATTACGGAATACTGTGCTGGTAAAAGCTGAGTGATGCAAAATAAATCCATTTACTCTGTGGCACATGTATGGAATGTATTGAGGTCAAATGAAAAGACAGTTTGCAGACACGAAAAGAAGGGACTGAGTTTTTATAGAGGTGTGACTGAAAAAGGAGTTCTTATAAAAAAGTGTGTCCTGTTTTCAAGTTTCTAAAGGTCACAAAAGCATTTTATGTGGTATCTGTGCTTTAATTTCTGACATTCAACATGTATTTCCAGTTTACATTTGTACTAGTGGGATCATTTACATGCTTTGGATTACTAGCCTTTTTCCTTGTTTTTTTGAGTCAGTAGCCATAAACCACAGCACAGTTAAAACATTTGTCAGACCTACAGGAATCATTAGCTATGAAGTGTGGTGAAAATGGCAGCTCAGAAACATTGTTCATGAAATTCCATGGCAGTTTTGTCTGAAAAGTGCTTTGTGAGCTGCTTGCATTGGTGCTGAGTACAAGTGCATTTATGTCTCCCAGTGGTCGTTCCTTTCACAGTCACATTTTATATATCTTTCAGAGAGACAATACATTGAGCACAGTGTCAATAATGACTGACAGAAAGGAATCATGGCAGTTATTCTTCCAAGCCATTAATGAACTAGATTATTGTTACAAAAACTACATTTGTAAACTCACTATACAGCAGGAAACACTAGTAACCTGGACTTGCTTTTTCTCCAAATGTTAGATAAATCTAGTGAACAGTCTGGAATTACTCTGTTTCTGTCATCTACATCCTTTGTCTTTTTTTTAAGTGTTGTAATTTTATTTTGAGAAAGGTAAGAGAAGTTCTATTCTATTAGTAAAAGCTAAGTAATTGGAGAAAAACTTAATATGCTTTCACAGTGTTGTAAAGTTGCTTCTGTTCTCAGTTTGTGCCTTTGCTCCTGTGTCTCAGCAGTTCAGTGATGTGACTGAACACCCAGTTCTATCTCCTTGCTTTCAGCTGCAGCTTCTGGTTACAATAACCAGATGTTTTGCTGCAATTTTCTCTTAACAAAAAACAATCCAGGAATAATTCTTGTGTTAGTTGTTGCTGTGAGTTATAGGCAGGAGATGAAAACACAATCTATTTCACAGTTATCTCTGTGTTAATTTAGAGTTTGAAATTGCTGATGAAAAGTCAAAGCTTTTACTGGTTTATGACATTTATTTTTTATTTCTTATAACAATCTCTTGGGTTTTATGATAAATCAAAAATTTAAATGAGATGCTCTGGTGTTATGCTGCTATACAAAGCCATGAAGAATTCAAAACATCAAAAGATGAGTTGTCATTGTGTTTTGCAGGGCAAAGGGAGGGGATGATGCAGTACAGGAATATAAGAGCCCTACTTTTCCTTGTCCTTAACTTTCCTGAGTACTGTGGTAACTTTAAAGAGGCTCTGAACTATTTGGGTTCTCTTACATCAGAGCTTTGAAGTTTAATATTAAGAGATGCATTTAATGTTGAGAAGCAAACACTTCTCAACAAGGACAGATTGGTTTTATCTTTCCAAATCAGTTCCTCAGATGAAATGGCACTAGTTTTGCATTTTTCCCATTTCAGCTTGCCTAAGAAACTAAAGGTCCAGTGGTCACCAGTTGGTCAGTAAATAGCCCTGCCACAGTTTGAGGCTGCTGAGTGGGAACAGCTGCTCCACGTGACAGAATCAGAGCATTACTGAAGGCTCTTGGTGATTCCTAAATCACAGGCACAACTGCAATGCAGCTCCTTGTGGTGCACATAAAAACTGGGCTGCTCTTCTTTGGGAAAAGGGTAGCTCTAGGGAAAAAGGCAAACATCATCATCTCTTTCTATTTCTGTGTAATAAGTGTAATGTTTCTGCCAGGCTGTGGCAACTATGCTGGGGACTGTGCTCTTGAACTTACAGGTTTATAATCAAACATGTTAATTTTGGTCACATTAAATCTTTTGCTCCTGTTGCTCCAGCTGGGAACAGTTAGAGAACCTCACTTTTTTGATATGGAAATTAAAATTTATTCTTTACCTCTGGAACTGTTCATTTCCAGTTGTGCTTACTTATACCAATGTTCTTTATCAGAAAAAAAAAGTCTTGATTTTATTATGTGGGAGGAATTTTGCATTTAATTCCAATGAGATTAAAATTTCATTGAGTTTTGAACGTGCTTGAGAGCTCCCCTTTAAGGGGCATCTCCATAGCTCTGCAGTTCTGTGTTTTCCCTTAATTAGTCTAGGATGCATATATAAATCAGAGCAACATTTGTTTTTCTAACTTGAGTAACTTTTTTAGATTAGTTGTTACCTGACCTTTTTTGTTCAGTACCCTTTGTCCTGAAGGCACCATTTTGGTTTAAAGCAGCTATTTTTGTTACTTTATACAGGAAACCAAAATGAATTGCATCAGTAGGTAGGCGTTTCTATTAAAAATGTTATTTTTAATACTGATTTAAATTACCTGGCCAGTGTTTATGTAGCATTTCTGAATACTAAAAATATGCAACTTGCAAAAAGCAGTTCTGAAACAATGTTCTGATATCTACCTTCAAGGAAACTTAACACTGTTTAATGCAAATTGTTCCGGTAAACAACGGTGAGCTGTAGTCCTTTGCTCCTGGCAAGAGGTTCCATAGTTTCATGATTCCCACATATTTAGCCAAGTATTTAATCAAATCTTCAGTTTGTCAATGCCAGTGTATGTGTGGCTTTTTGTAGTCTGTACCATGCACTTGGGTGGGGAGGAAAAAGAGTCCCTGGCAATTTTTCAACCTTAGAGAAGGGAGAAATTAAATAATTTTGACTGGTACTGAAGATGGGTTTCTGAAGTTGTAAACTCTGGAAGTTTTAAAATGTTCTGCTCTTGCTTATTTGACCATTTCTAGAGAATAATGCCACATAGGTAGTGAGGACAGACCCAGTGCCATGTTGAGACAGCGGATTTGTGGGGATGTATCCAGATCTGGGATAAATATCTGTGAGTTTTGGGATAAATATCTGTGAGGTAATGCAGGGGATATTGACAGGTCAACCAGTGAAGCCAAGTGCAATGAAAAATCTATGTGCATTCCTTGAGGCTGAAGGGAAGACATGGGGGGATCACCAGTGCTCACATTAGAGAAAATTCGGAGTAATTGGAGTTCAAAGATTCTGAATTAACAGCATTCTGAAACCTGTTCTTGTGGAGTATCTTTTCCACAAAGGCAGTTTGGCAAAATTAAGAAAAGACTGCTGAAACTAAGGAAGTGTCACAGAATTAGGCATGACAGAGGAGGATTTATCAGGGGAAGCATTCCCACCACCAGAGGGCAGGGATTAGTCTAAAAGTTCTGGTGGTTAAATAAAGAAATCCAGTTACTCGAGTGGTTATTTCAGTAGCACTAGGAGGCACAGCTTTATCCTCTAAGTCACTGGCAAAATTATCAGTGTTTTGGATGACATCAGAACAAAATAATTCGTGAAAATTAGAGAATGTTCAAGAAGGAAAAGAGTCCAGAGAGAAAATGGTATCATTAGTTGAGCTAGTTGAATGTTAATGGAAATTATTCTCTTTAATTTCAAGTGATGGGAACTGGAAATGTATATAATTTTTTTATAGTCCTTCAGGAAAAACACAGTTGCCTAATCTAAATATCTGAAGATTTCCTGTTACATTACACAGACTTTCTGATTGAGTAACAACTGTGGCAATGAGCTTGGGAGAGCTACTTTTATAATTTGATTAGGTTTTCATTACTAGGGAGATGATGGGTTTAGCTTTGAATGATTCCCCTGTCATTTTCTGTTTATAATATTAGAGCACAGTTCAGTTTTCTTTCATGTTTCTTTTGCAGTAAAAATATATGTTAAATATTTAATTTCTGTCTCAAATATCCTGTGATGCTATTTCAGCATGTTTTCAGTCAGGCAGTTTTTCTGACTGCTGAAGTTCATGGAAATCTAGACCAGTAGCAAACTGTCAATTATTCCCAGCTTTTACAATTAGGTCATTTATTTCATAGTTTATTTCTTTGAAAATTTCTTTTCTGACCAATTAGTTCCTAATTGGTTTTTTCAAGTGCCCACTGCAAGCTCAGCTGTAAGATCAACTGTTTAGGAGATCATCATGGATCAGGTTGAATTTGGTTGGTCTCATATATAAAAATAGGCTATTTAAAAATAAGCTTGAACTTTTTTTTTTCTTGAAGTACTATACTCATCATTTCATATTAACCAGAATGGTCAGGGATTAAATGATAACACAAAAATAACAAAAGGTTTGATAAAATTTAGAATAAGCTTCAAAATCTTTTAGAGAAAAACTCTCCCTTGTTGCAGCAAGGATTTGCTGCTAGTGACAGTACACACTGCTGAATTATCTGACTCTTACAAGCTAATATTTGAAACCTGCAAGGAATAATTTTATGCTACAAGATAATTTCGAGTTTTGAAGCATAACAATAAGTCATTTAACATGAAGATGTTATTCCAAAGAGCTGTGACAAATGGTTATTTGGATTTCATTATACAAGGGGATGACACTAGCTGTCTAGAAGTCTGAGGGCAATTTGGGTATTGCCTGGCAATGCTGAGAGGGTGCAGAAAAAACCAAAACACATGGTGCTTCAGAGCAAGGCTGAGACTGCAGAGAGTACTCTGAACATTCACTGACTTTATAATGAGAAAATACAGAAAGAGCTAAGGCTTTTGGCGGGTGGGTTTGAACAGTGATCTCTGTTCAGGAGTGTAAAATGAGTTTACCCTAGCAAATGCCCAGGTCAGTATTAATGGAAACTGTTCAATAATCACTATGAAACCTTTGTCTGTTAATTGTTCCTTTGCTTCAGTTGGTTCAGTTTTGAGTGTTTGCACTCCTAATCAGCGAAGTTGTAGCGTGCAGCAATGCACAAAGCTCCCCCATCTCCTCTATCTCCTGCCTGCACGTGTCCCCATGGCAGCTGGGCACATATCTGTGAGCACAGAGCGATGTGCAGCGAGGGACAAGGACCTGAAGGTTTCAGAGCAGTATTTATAAGCTGGCCATGAATACATCAAACTGGAACAACTGGAATGCTGGACCTTCATTAGTAAAGCATTGGGGTCTGAAACAACCACACACAAAGAGGAGCAGGATGTAAAACCTCTGTATTCATGTAGTGTATTCATACAGTAAATCTTGATAATTTAGGAAAGTCAGGGTAAACTGAGAAGAGAGATCTAAAAAATTATACTAACAGGGTTATAAACTCTAACAATTACAAGAAACTTGATTAAAAGTCCTACTTTGTAAGAAATATTATGCTTGCCTAACAGCTTCTGTATTATTTTTGTTTCCATATTTGTGGTGAATTATTAACTGTCAGGCTCCTTCTCCCCATCAATTTTCCTTATCCATGGTAGCCCAGAGGACCTTGCTGGTGGAGTTTTTCTCCATTTTTATAAAAATTCTTGGACATCAGGGATGTATTTCTCAAATTCCTCTGTTTATGTCAGTAAGACACTACTATTTCTTCTGCTCTTATCTCAAATTTTTCATTCACTGTGCTGTTTCAGAGTATTTATTAATTCTTTTCCTTGTCCACAAACCAAACCAAAGTTTTGTTCAATTCAGGCTGTGATAATGTTCTGAACACTCACTCTTTTCCCATTTCCAAAACACAGTAGATGTAATGTTACTATGCACAACATGCCATTGATTATTCATTTGTTTCTGGTGGTTGTTTTGTTGTTGGGGTTTTGTTCTGGTTTTTTTTTTTTGGGTTTTTAAAATTTATTTAAACATGTAACTAGTAAATATTAAGTGTTCCTGGCATGTAATGAAAAATGCTTCTTTTTCATGTCAAGACATTTCGGTTAAGTCACATGAAGATAAGAATTTCTCTTTTTATCTCCTGGTTAAAAAAGAACTTTTCTAATTGACAAATGCTTTCAAAATCAACCTTCTCAGTTGAAATTCCCACACATTGTTTCCAAGAGACATGTCTGTCATTGCCACTTCACCAGAGAATGCATTCTTGAAAGAAATCTTAGTTTTTTTACAGCTGTTTGTAACTACAAGTATGGCTTGCAGTGTTAAACACAGTTCAAGGCAAGACACTGCAGGTGCTCTTGCTGTACAGGAGAAGGTACAAGAGGCCTGAGTGTCAGGGGATTAATTTTCCTTGTTAAACCAGTTATTCTAAACAATTTGAAGGCTTGTTTTTGTACTGAAGAAAATGACATGGAGAGAAAGTGCTAAACCATTAGTAGGTTTAGCATTATTTTTCCCATGGATGGATTGAGATTAGGCTTCTCCTGCAGAAGACCTCCCCTAAGAGGGTATTTGCAACTACCAGGGATTATCCATATCCACTCATGGCAGCTGCAGGAGCCTGTGCTACATTCTCTGGGGGATCTTTTGGTCTGTTGTGCATCTTGTTAGTGCTTTTACTTTTATCTGTTATTGCTACCCAGTCATAAAGCCCTTCTCTCTGCAGTTTGAAAGAGACAAATTCTCAAAGATTAATGGAAAAAATCTTGGTGACAACATCTCAGATTTTAAAATTACAGTAGTGAGAAAAATTACACTGAAGTTCATAGAGTAGGTTTTCTTTTTGTAGTTGTCCTCTAAAATACTTTCTTTCAGAAATGGGGTGACCGAAAAACTTAATTTTCCCATATTCATATGACATAGATTATCTTCTGTATTTTTCTAGCTGAATGTCTGACATCTCTAAGAGCTCTATTTCCTACATTTCCCTCTTTTGTTATGTCCATCTCCATTTTTTTACTCAAAGATACTGTTCTTTTCATCCTATCTTGAGTCCAAATGGATGTGTTCACAATGTTTAGCTATTCTAACACTTGTTATATTCATTGATTTGTGCAGTGGAGTGTACAAAACTTTGTTTATCAGGCAAGACTCAAACATTACTGCATTGGAGTCACTGATTTACAGTCTGTTTCAGATCATGCAGTGCATGACAGGTACTTCGTGACCCGTCTTGGGAACTGACTCTGCACTTTTTTTTCTTTCTTTTTGTCCTTTTTCATTCTTTATATAACCAGGTTGCTCAGAGAATTAGAAAGTTATGGACCTGTTTTCTACATTCCAGTTGTAGACACTGCTTCAGGGTTACCATGAGCACCGAAAGATGTCTGCTCATAACAGTTAATTCTACTCTAGTGTTCCCCAAATCAGCCCTCAAATAATGGTTATTAAAATACAGAAAATTCGAGAGAAGTATGAAGGAGAATGTGTGACTTTTTTAAAGTGTGGGCAAATGAAAGAACATTGGCTGAATATGCTGTTTCTCTTTATCTATTTTAATACTTTCCCTCACTAAAGATCTTTGTGAAATTATCTGTATTTCTTTTTGCCCAATCTAAGGCAGTTCTAAGACAGCACTAACCAATAGCAGTTTCCACAAATTAGACTGACTAATCAATAATTTAGATTCATTAGTAGAAAGCAACAAAGGCCTCTCTTCACTCCCATGGGAGTTTTACAGAAAACAGGCAGGAAATGCTCATCAAATGGAAAAGGTACTGAAGAATTGAACTTCAACATTGAGTTTTAAATACAAATCTCATTTGTAGATCAAGAAATAACTTCAGTCATTAAACTTTAATGTGAAAATTAAGTTGTTCCTGCTCAGAGAGCTGGGAGAACATTTCCTGGTTCAGTACTTTGTGTAGCCAAATACTACAGAAGCTGTTGAGGTTTAGATGTCTGTTTAGATCTACCACATTTGTCTCCTAAAGCTGGTTTTTTGCATCCTTGTCATTTTGTTCGTATCAGTTCCAGAACTTCTTCCTTCTACCCATAGACTCTGGGCTGCCTTGTGTATGGCCAACATTCCTGTGAGATGTTCCAGCAAATGGAAAATAGTATATGACTTACCATTATATTTCTATTGCTGTGAGAGGATCAAATATGAACATATTCTGTGGTTTAAAGAGTTCCACTCTCCTCTGGCATGTTCCTCTGAAAGGATGCAGGAAACAATCATTTTACCAAAACTTCTGTGATAGCTAATAAAGCATCATTCACTACAGGGCTTTATAGATTAAAGAGAAACCAATGCAAAACAAAAACACCAGTATTAGAAACATTGGCATATACCCTAAAAATAAATGTACTGTAAAGATGAACTTAAAAATTAAATGCATATGCCTTGCATACAAGATATACCTATGACAGATATTTTGTCTTCACTGCAACTGTATATAGGCATGTTCTTTCCACTGCCTAGTCTGTGATTACAAACTGGAATATGATCTTGTGCACTTAATGCATGATGGAAATTCAAGAACTGTGTCAAATAAAGGGGCAAAGTTGAAATATTGATAACCTTTCAACATCACTGGACAAACTAGATAGCAGGAAGATAATCATATGGTGACTGAAAATAATTTCCTAGCCCATAGTACTCCAAATTAATTAGGTATATGTCACAAAAATAAAAGATGACATTAAAAAAATACCACTAACTTGTTCATTACAAAAATCTCAAGCTGATATAACTGCGCCTTTCTCTTTATTGTGAGGCCAGCTTCTTATTTATAGCTGTTAAAGGTAAAGGCAGGGCTTTCCATCATTTACCTTTTTTTACTATGGTAATGTCATAGCAGTGGGTGATGGGAAATGTCCAAGGGAAATGGCATTGCAAATAAAGATAATGTTGTAATTCAATCATATTTGTCTGACCATTTTCTTACATTGAATTGTCCAGATTTAAATATCTGTCAACAGGCAGTATGATTTATATAACCATTACTACAACTTTCTCTTGTTCTGAGCTCTTACCAAAATGTATCTATTCATTAATAAAAAGCTACTGCTTGAATAAGGCCAGGCACAGACACACTAATTTATGCTCAGTGGACTGAACCTTGCATGGAGCATACCAGTGAACTGTGTTCTTTCCTAGCATTTTCAGAAAACCCTTCACATACAAATATTGAGGTAGCAGTTTACCACCGATCCGCTATACCTAATCCCAGGATTAATTCTGTGGGCCCATCAGTGGTGAAGCAAGATGGATTTAATAGCCCATTAGCCTTTCAGCATGATAATTTTCACATCACTTATCCTGCAGGGTTAATTGCTTTAAAGTGGATATTATTGACCTCAATCCTAGTAGCAAACAGAGAATGTCTTATTCATCTCCCAAATGTACATTCTTAGACTCTTGTTTCTTTTGGTTCTGACAATAAATCACCTAGATTATGTGTTTGTATATTATAATTTAAACCCTATTGGCCCATATTTAGAAGCTTACTGAAGCAACATCTTTCAGATATTATTACCCACGACTGGAATATTAAATTCTGTTTCTTATGTAAAGAGGAATGTTGCAAGCATGAAAAATAATTGTTTTACCTCTTGTTAAGAAATTAATTTTAATGCTAAAAGCTGTAGCAGGTGCAGCAGGGATTAAGCACTTTTGGAATAAACAGCTGGCCAGTACATTTCCAACTGCAGAAGTCTGGTCATTAGAAGGAGAGAATGAAGAACAAATTTGGACAGAGAAGCTGCAGGAATGGAAATTCAGGTCCTAGAGTAGAGAAACAGAATAAAATGTCATGAAAAGAAAATCAAGGAATAAAACTGAAGAGAAGCGTTTTTATTCATGTGTATTATTTGTGGATAATTTCCTTCAACGATTTAGAGAAAACACAGGCCAGCTGCTTTGAGGGAATTAATGCTAGCTGTGAGCAGCAAAAAATAGAAAAAGCGGGAGTGGAAGAGGAGCCCAAGTTACATTATTGCTTGTGGGGAGGTGAAACAGGGCTGGAGGTTAGCCCAGTCAGTTTTTAGATGTCTGTGTGTCAACAGTCATACACAGGGCCTTGTAGTCCTTAGGCACGGGTTCCTATGGGAAACAGGAGGGGAAGATTTAAATACTTGATTGTAGGAACCCAAGGTTTGGAGCAGGTGTGCCCACAGTCTCCAGAGGAACCCGAATCCCACAGATCTCATTTGTAACACTGTGTATCCTCACACACCCCTGACGTCTCATTCTCTAGTTTCTGGGGTGAATTTGCTCTATAAGATACAGAATGGAGAAGCTTGGTATTTACAAAAAGTGGTTTCTCAACCACATTAATATTAATATAGGTGATTTATCCACTAGTGTAAGCCTATCTTGGTTCAATAGGTTTACCAAACACCAGAATAATGGCAGAACTGTTTCTTTACAAAGCAAATTGCAGCCATAAGATTACTCCTGAACTTTCTGATTGACTTAAACACTGCTAGGATTTTCTCTGGGAGCTCAGTTCCACATTTCACTGACAATGACAATGTCAATGACAGTGATGTCGTTTTTATTAGCAGCTGTTCCTGTGTGACATTCACGTGAGCACAGTCGTGACACGAGCAGTCGAAGCTGCATGTTCCTGCTTCAGTTACAAACCACCTTTGACTCTGGCTGAAACAAAACCTGGCTGCATCTAGCAACTCTCTGCTGCAGCAGGTGTGTGGCTAATCACTGCTCTCCAAAGGATTTTCCAGGAAAAAAAAAAAAAAAACAACTTGTTTTTTAACCTTCCAATTTTTTTTTTTTTTCTAAATTTAGGTCATCTGCTTTAGGTCATTTAGGTCATTGGCAAAAGTACAATGTTAGCATGTTTCGTAAAAGGCAAAATAAATGAAACCTTCTGAATAACAAGAATATCAGCATTTCATAGAGAAGTGAAAAATTAGAGGAAGCAGTGAGAATTTGGTCCTTATAAGACTGGAAATATTTCCTGTTTACTCTTAGGAATGTTATTTAAGCATTGGTAATTATTTAGTGATGTTTTTCACTTGGAACAGCTCCTGCCCTCTACACTAGGAAAAAAATTAGAGCATTGCCTTCTGTGTTTAAAACTTAGAACTGGTTGATCAGTTCATGTAAATTAGCACAACCAGAGGAATCAGAAGGACAGATTACTGATGCTGAACACCTAGTCCTAGATTTTTAAACTAAAACTATGAGGAAAACACAGTGGGTTAGATCTTGCTCCTATGTGTACTGACGTCAGGGGCATAAAACTTGACCCTAAATACACTGTGTCAGGAATCATTAAATCTTAAAAGATTTTTATCATACATAGTGTTGCTGGGGTGTTGGGGTGTTTTGTAAATGAAATCACTGAAACACAAAGTGCATTGACCTTTTTTTTTTTTTTTTTTTTTTTTTTTTAACACTGATTTTGCACACTTTTGGAAAGCATTCCTTTAGGCACCTCCGTGTGGAACACACACTTTGTAGATGAGGGGCTGCTGGGGTTTCCTCTCGGGTACCAGATGTACGTGACTGCCGGCTCTGCTCTCTCCCCTCATGGGGGAACGGCCAGCCAGGCACCAAATTCCCAAAGGAAAACTGCGCATTTCTCACCTCCGTCCCTTGTGGAGGGGTTCTCCCCACAAATCCGCTGCCTGCTGCAGTCCGCACTGAGGAGCCTCACGGCAGCGGGGCAGCAGCCCGTACCCCGGGACACCCGAGCTGGGACGGGGAGCACAGCCCCTGACGGCACCGCCAGCGCCTCCGCTCTCCCCACGCTCCGTGACCGGATTTCCACACTTTGGGGACCCAGAGGGACACCGGCAGCGCTGGGGCGGTGACGAGGCAGGCGGCCACTCTTTCACGGAGCACCTCTCGCTCTCCCCGGCCGGCATGAGCCCACTGCCCGCGACGGGCTGAGGGGCGGCGGGCACCGCCCGGCGCTCACCCCGCGGGGCGAGGGGAACAGCACGCCCCGAGCACCCCGCTGAGCGGGGAAGCGATCCCCGCCTCTCCGAGGAAACTCTAGCTGCACTCGTTGTTTATCAATACTTTTCGATCGGGATTCTCCACAGGACCGAGCCCCCGGGGCTCTCCTCCCGCCCCGCCGGGTCACGCGGGGTGACTCGGCCCCGCCCCGGACCGGGGTCGCGGCGTGAGGGGAGGGAGTGGCGTAGTGCGTCCTCCAAGGCGATAGGGGGCGTTGCAGCCGGCGGGCGCGCAGGGCTCCGCCGCCGCCGCCATCTCCTCGCTGAGCTCATAAAGGTGTCGCGCAGGTTCCGCCCGGGCTCGTCATTCCGCCGCCCCGGGCCCGGTGCTGCTGCCGCCGCCGCCGCTTCCCCCGAGCTGCGGCCCCCGCCCGCTCCCTCCTTCGCGGGCCCGTCGCTCCGCGCCAGCGGCCACCGCGCTCCCGCACCGGCCCGCCGGCAGGCGCCGATCGTGCCCTCCCCGCCCCTTCCTCCCCTGTCTTCCCCTCACCCCCCCGCCCGCCCGGCCCCTCTCCCGCCGGCCGAGCCCCGGAGCGCCGCCGCCGCCGGGGTGTGAGCGGGGCCCGGCGCCGTGCCGGGCCGTCCCTCGCTGGCGGGGCCATGGCCGCGAGCGCCAAGCGGAAGCAGGAGGAGAAGCACCTGAAGCTGCTGCGGGAGATGAGCAGCCTCCCGCCCAACCGCAAGTGCTTCGACTGCGACCAGCGGGGCCCCACCTACACCGACATGACCGTGGGCAGCTTCGTGTGCACCTCCTGCTCCGGCATCCTGTGAGTGATGCGGGCGGGGACCGCCGGCTCCATCCCCCCGGCAACGGTGACCTCCGCCCCCGGCCGCCGGGGGACGCGTCGCAGGGCGGCGGCGGCCGGGCGGTGCAGCCCCGCCGGGGTCTCGCCGCTCCCCCTGCGCTCTCCCTTCCTGCTCGGCCACGTCGGAGGGCAGCGGGCGGGGGGCTCTCCCGGGGAAGGGGACGAGGCCGTCGGGAGGCTTTCCCGGGCGCGTTCGCTGGAAATCTCTATCGGAGCCCCCGGGGCGGCGGTGGCGGCCGCTGGTGGGGTGTGCGGGGCTGGGCGCACGGCAGCCCCGCGGCCCGGAGATGATCCTGGGCAGGTTTTCCGGCGCGTAGAGGGAGCGCCACGGGAAGCCGGAGCACCAGCACCCCACGGACGTGTCGGAGGGTGGTTAATTAAACAAGTGTGCGGCAGTACTTGTGGAAAGGAAAGGGGCACGTGGCTGAGCAGTTCGCTGTCATGACAGCCTTGAAGATGTGGGCATACTAACCCTGTCGTGAATACGTTTATAGATACTACTTTAACGTCAAGTTAAACCACCAGGATAGCTTTATGTGCATCGAGTTCTTCTTGGTGGTAGTTTGTAAGACAACTCTTTAAGCTCTGTCTCAGTCGATAAACTCCAGCCCAAATGGTTTGAGAGTCTTGATCAGAAAAGTAGAAGGTGGTTGGGCTTTTTTTTTTCCTTAAATCGACTATTTCCTACAAACTATTTCTATAAACCTTGGAAAGGGATTGGCCCTGATAAAGTGGTTGCATTTTTCCTGTTCCTCATTCCTGTATGGGCCTCCCCACTACTCCTCCCTTTTCCACCCATCCTCCCCAGAGATAGTGTGTATCAAACTACGAGTTGAGGTCAGTCGTGAATTTCAGTCACATATCCGTAATTTGGGGGAAAGACCCCGCTGTCTTTAGTGCTGCTGTCTCCTTAGCTGTATCTGTTTGCTTTTATATGGTTCTGTAGCATTGTGCTAATGGAATGGAGCAGAATCAAAGAGTAACCAAAGAAGTAATAAATAGTATGTCAGAGGGTACAGATTGGTGTTTCTAAGGATTTTGAGTTCATAAAAGGCATTCAGGAGCCTGAACTAATTTTTGTCCCCTTACTACCCCAAAAACTCCTCCAAGTAAAGTCTGGTGGTTTAGAACAAAGTTGGTAATTATGTTGAAGTACAAAACAAAGTGAATGTGTTAGTTCTTTGCTGAATTTACATGGAACAAACTTCCTTTTATACTAATAGACAGCTAATTAGACTTGGGGTTCTTCTACTTTATGTAGGCTTCTGAACAGACTTGATGCAAATACAGAAAATACATTTAGGCTGTGAAATTGAAAAGAGACTCTCGTTTTTCACATGTACATGCCACTCAATCAGCCAGCCCTGGCTATTGTTTGCTCTCTTAGCAAACTGTGTTTTGTGCTGGCATGTGAAACTATTTTAAGCTACTGCACTGAGCTTATTTAATGGTTGCACATGTTCTTACTGGGTTAAACTGACAGCGTGATAAAGCTGCACCATGAGAGTGTTTGTCTTTATTTTTCAGGCTTCTTAACCTTAATAGACAAATATATTGTGAATGCTGCTGAGATGCTTAGTGTGGGTTCAGAAGAGAGTGTTCCTTTTGTCTGTTGGCTGGGAGGTTTGGACTACTACAGTGCACAGTCCCACTTACAGCAACCAAAGGGATGTACAGCAGTGAGGCAGCTCATAAGCAGGGGACAGCTGCCACTTGGTGTTAAGGTGACCATCATTTGGCTGTTACCATGCTTAAAGGAGGAAGACTATCTGCAAAAACATGATTAATGTATTGGTATTCCAGTAAAATGCAAGTGGTTTTTTTCATTCTAAATATGCAGTGTTTTTGTCTTGCTGTGAAAAGCAACCACAAACAACATGTTTGGTTCTCACAGCTAGTAACACCTACACTTACAGCTGGAGTAAACGACTGTTAAGAGGACTTAAAGCTTCCCTCTAAAATAAATTTGGACTCATTCTTTCATGTCAACTTGGAAAAACTTCCATAAATTATTTGTGCAGCATCATATGCGCTGGTTAACACCTTAGGACCTAGCAAGTGGGATGTTTTTGTTAGTGATGAGACTTGGTGTAGGTCGTGTCCGTTTCTGAATTAGAAACTGAATTTTAACACTTCTGTCAGATCAGTTCTTCAGACAATTTATTGATTTCCAAATGCTTTTCACTGTAGAATTTCAGGGTGAAGGGAAATGACTTGGGAACAAACCACATAAAGGCAGCTATAAAAGTGCTGCTGCTTCTGTAGTTCTTAATGGGCTGTTTGCGTTCTGCCTCATAATACTTGCTTTACTGTAAGGCTTTAATAATCTTAGTACTTTATCTTGTTTATATGCTATGTGAATGGCTTGCATTGCTTCTTGCTTTAATTATTTTTTTTCAAATCTGGCACAGGAAGTATTCTTGGAGTCAAGTAGACTAGTTTTTTCGAGTGTGAAGTGCCCGATGCAAGATTAAAATACTGGTAGATTAAAGTCTCCTTCAGAAAGGTTTCTCAATAAATTAAAAGTGATTGCTGACATCAGTATGATTTTAAATAGGCGTGTCATTCTAGATACAGTTAACTTTAAACTCTTTAAAACTGTAGTATAACTTTTTTTACTAGTTTTCTAAAGTGTTTATTCATTATCCTGGCAAGGACTGCCTATTCATATCCAAAATCTTAATTCTGGTTCCATCCTGAATTTACTTTAGGTATTTCATGTGTATCCAAAAAGTGATGCTATGTATTACTAGATTTAGCTTACAAAACCTACTATTCCCTCTACTGTTTCCCAAAATAGGATGTCTAGCTTGTTCATGTACTGCTAAAAACAATGACAAAACTAGTGGCTTTGCTAAAAAGATCTGTTTCTGACTTAAATGCTGAAGGTGAGTCTTGTCAGGTTGGAAGTGTGAATGACAGGAGTTTTTTTTCCATAGTACTGGGGTTTAAGTGATCAGATCAGGTTTACCAGAGCAGAAGTTTTGCTGTGCAAAATGGTGCATGCAGGAGAAAGTTCATGCTCAGTGGTGTGAATTTGCTTCCTCTTAAGATACTTCTGCTTGTGAAGTAGAAATTCTTCATGTGGGCGAAAAAAGTGTGTAGCATCACACGAGATAATTCAGCTTTCCGGTGTTGTACAAGAATTGGGTATCTGGAATTATACACACAATTTGTGCCCTGAGAGCGGGAAGGGATGCTCTAGAGGAGCAGTGTGCGCAGGTCAAGGATTACAGTCATACATCACGGGAAGATTTCTCTTTATTACAGCAAACCTGCATCTTGGGAAATGTTGGTAGGGAGATTATTTTGGCTTGACAGAAGTCCTTTGATTCAAAGGACTGTGTTGGTAGCTATGACTGTTGTTTTCCTGGATGCTCCCATGTGGCCTGCTGACAGTGACATCCTTCCCTTTGTCTTATCAAATGCCTCTCTGCCTTGTATCTCTGCTTTCAAGCACTTCTGTAGCACTCGGGCAG
Source organism: Sylvia atricapilla (assembly GCF_009819655.1). NCBI lineage: Eukaryota > Metazoa > Chordata > Aves > Passeriformes > Sylviidae > Sylvia > Sylvia atricapilla. The sequence goes on from NC_089149.1 coordinate 22,686,019, forward strand.
CCCGCTCCCAACTTTGATAAAAAGAACATGTTTTTCAGTTCAATGGAAGATATCCCTGTGTTTGAGAGTCCGCTTGCACTGGTTTGAATTTTTTTTTATTTTATTTAATCCTTCCTCTTCTTGTGTCTGCTGATGTGATAATCAAGGCACTCCTATTCTTTCTCTTGCTGCCCTCTTAACTCCCTCCCGACTTATTTAGGAAGTCCCCTGTTCAGCAACAAGTAATGTTTAGAATATAATAGGTACTTTGAGAAACGCTAAAGCCCTTTTATGCTATTTTTTTTTTTTACAACTGTTGGCCTTCTGGCTGCTTGTAGTGCTCCTGGTTGAAATAAATTTAAAATTTTCATGGGTAGGGGACTTCTGTATCAGCCAGATGGAAGTATTTGATGGCAGATAGTTTAGTAACAAACGATAACATCTCTGTGCAGTGGTGATGAGTTATTGACCTCTCCCTAGAAGTTTAGCAGAAATCAAAATAGTCTAAATAAACGGTGTTAGAGTGAAGGTGATTGTGTTAGCATGGCTTTTCGGTCCTTTTTTTTTCCTTTGGAGCATGTTTGGAAAATGACTCCATGTGGTCTGTGTCTGTGTGTGTATATAGATATATATATTTAAGGGTATTTTCTGTGTTACTGTATTTCTTGTTTTCAGTTGCAGGGCAGGAGAGCAAAGGAAATCTCTATACCACAGTGAACATCGTGCAGTTCAGAAAGAATGTTTGGGTATCTTTTTAAGAAAAAAACAAAATTAGCTTTAACTCTGCTTCAAAATGTGTGTATGAGTCTTCTGCTATTAAAAATAAATGAGCTTGTGAGATGGCGGTGGGTCTCCAGGGAGGTCTGCAAGTATCAGGAATGGCCAGTGCTGCTTCTCATTTGCTAATTACAGTAGCACAGAAATACTAACAAATGCTGTGACATTGGGTTTTCTGCCGCTAGTTGTCTGGACACCTGGGGATGTGGGGTGCTCTGTGATGGTTTGGGATTTGACTTGCCTTGTTAAATTCCTGCTTTTTAGGGGATCAGATTTTGCTGCCTTAGACTTGAGAAGGTGTTAAAATCTGATCCAGGGGACATTAGCAGTGTTGAGCAGCCTGCCCACCGTTCTTCCCACGAAGGGGACCCTCTATTCTGCCAGAGCTCACTCTTTACATTTTTCTCCCCTCCCAGCCCTGGCCTTTGCAGACGGCCGCTCTGCCAACAATCACAAGTTCAACTATAATTTGCTACTAAATTATGTTACTAACAAATATCCACTGCTTGTTGACTGTGTTTTGAATGTTTAATGTTTCAATTGCCAGACTGCAGAATCCTGTGTCAGTGGCCTTAAAGCTTCCTTTGTTTGTGAGAGCACCAGTTTAACAATGGCCTCTGGAGAACAGAGGTCTCATGTTCTCTGAAGCTGCCCCTATGCTAAGCTGTGACTCAGTGAGGGTCAGTGGAGGAGAGTCTCCAAGCTGGAAGCTCTGGTCACAGTGCTCTTCCACAGAAATAATCGCTGCTGAGCGTGAAGAAATTGGCAGTGATGAGTGGGATCTCTGTGTGGGATGTTCTAGCTCTGGTGTGCTGGATAAGTGCAGATGGCAGAATTGTCTTACTCTGTCATCTTTCCCCAGGGCCTCCTGGGAGGAGAGAGCTGCAGTGTGTTCTGAGTGCTGAGGTGGCGTTTGGTTGTTGCCTTCCCCAGGTCTCTAGTAGGGAAGGGAGTAACTGGTACAGCTGCACAGGGGCAGGTTGCAAATACTTTTTCAGGGTCAATTTAAAATTAGGCATGGATAATTTGCACTAAGGGACTGTATGCCATTCTGTCCCCTGTTATATAGGGACTACTGTAAAGCATTAGAACTGTGTGAAACACTTGTCAAATACAAGGAAAGAATCATTTTTTCTATGAAAACGGAGGTTTGTTAATTCCTCATAAGGGATAATGGTACTTGGCTGCCGACCAGTAAGCTTTCCCCATATGTAGATGAGCTGTTTGTGAATTATTTGGGTCATTAAATAACCTCTGTAGGTAAGGAGGAGTTGGTCCTTGAATCCTGTTTCAAAAATTCCACAACTGCTCTGTCTTAGGGAAATTCCAAGCAATTCATGGATGTTAGTTAGAAATCAAAAGCGTAGAGAGTTTGCTGTTCTAGCATCAAAGTAATTTATCTAAGGAAGATAAGGCATATGTTTGGGCTGCATTTGTGCGCAGCTTCTTGTCTTGATTTCCTTCTTCTGGGCTGACTTCTTAGGCTGCTTTAGCATAAGAGGAAGCTTTATGTATGTAGTTCCCTGCATCCTTTGCCATATTCAAGGGACGTAAATACTTGAATGTACAGTATTGCAGCTTTATAGTTTACTTTATAGTTTACTTTAGATTATGGCTCTTAAAAGTTTTGTTCAGAATTTCCCGTCCTCCTGGGCCACTGACGTGGTGCCGTGCTCTCTTTCATCCTGCCAGGCATCTGACACGTCTGTGTGGTGATCTGATCTTTAGGGGGGATGTCTTCCTTCTTTTAAGTAGCATGGTGTAAGAGAAATGTGAATTCATCTTACCCCATGTGGATATAATGTGTGTATCAGGAAACCTTATAAAACCTTGTGAAACCTTTTATATCTGAACCCCTCACTGGAGAGAGAGGCATGGAGGAAGTCTCTGGTGAGATTTAATAATCTTATCTAGGCCTCAACCACGTTTAATATTGCTGCTTAATAGAGCTGAAGACACTGAAGATACCAGTGTTTGCTGATGTGAATGCTCTGAGGAGCCCTGGTAGATCAGCGTAGAGTAGGTATGTCTTAAAGAACTTGTGCAGTGCCTTGAAATTGCCAACACAGGTACATCAGAGCACTTAAACTTTACTTACTGCAGAAAGGAATTTCCAGCAGGAGCTGGTGGGAAAGTTGAGATATACTGCCTGTGCTGACATGTGAATGTGGTAGTGAATAGCTCTGGCTTTTAAATTGTCATTAAATAGTTTACAACTACCTAACTGTGCTGCTATTGTAATTACTAGGAGGAGAGTAAATTGAACAGACTAAGGCAGACAGAACTGCTTTTATACTTACTGTAAAAGCAAGGGGACAGTAATTGTCATATAACATTTGATGGAGCAAACCTGTGTGAAATGCCAGGTGGATAGCAACTTTGTTTCTGTGCTGTCACTCAATGTGTGATGCTGCAAGTGCCATTTAGTGAAATGTTCTTACTTGCATGCACAGACCGAGAAGGTGTTTCTTTTAAAACTCAAAAATAAGCAAAGCCTAATCCTAGCACCAGCTCTGAAACAATGAATTTTAACTGCATAGAACTCCTACAGATTTCTTTTAAATTACATCATCTCAAAATGAGTACTTTTAAAAAAATCTTAGGTAGTACTATAGTATTTTAAATAATTGTAGTTTATTTGTAATGTAGATGATACATCTAGATGAAAGATGTTAAATTGGTAACTTTAATTTACCAAGAAATTTAACATTTTGAGAGAAGATAGTTTAATCAACTATCTTAAAACCTCTCTCAGCAACTTCAGTGCAACTTCTACCTTGTCAAGGTGCTGAACAGTGGAGTTTAATGTCAGCTGCTCAGATTTCAAAAATTTGCTGAAGGAAATAGTATTCTGTAAAACTAGCTTTCATATGCCTGTAGGTTTATAAATGACTTCTCCTTTTAAATCACTGCATTTCTTAGCAAAATATGATTAATTGTTTATCCAAGTGTTTCAGACAGTGATTATCTGAAATTTGTTTCCTCATGAAATTTAGGCTAAAGTATTACTGCTTAGTATTTCAACCTGTATTGAACTTCAGATTAAAAATGTGGAGATCTTTTAACACAGGATCAGACCAGAATTGTCTTACTGGTACACTTGAATTTAGGTATGAAGGTGAATTTGCAAGCTAAATGCACAACAGTATTTATCCCATTAGACTTACTTGGAAAAGTTCAAGTGCTAAAAATTTTCTGTCAAAGTTGAATATAATATCAATATTTGGAATATCAGAGTTTTGTCACAGGCTGCTCTGATGGATAACAATTTAATTTAATGTTCTTGTAATCAAAGAGCTAAAAGAATACCACTGGTTGTCCTAAATCAGATATCAGTGTGGATTTTTAAAATTATTCATTGAAATATTGATTGATGGTCAGTTGATTTTTCTTAGCGATTTGTTAGGCCCGTACTACATCCCTGGAAAGCTTTTTGTGCGCTTTGATATCTCATGGTTAATGTCTATTAATTGTTTTCTAAGATGATTAACCTGAGAATTAAACTGGCCCCGTGGTATTGCCTGAGTGAGTGTCTCCACTGCTTGGCACATGTGGGATGGAATGTTTTTGCATCCGTCGGGCAAAGCGCAGCTCGGGTTTGATTGGAAGTGTTTGTGGGCAAAAGCAGCAGCTAGCATGTCTTCAAAGAAGGAGTTAGAAAAGAAAAGACAGCAAGCTTTTTCTTACCCTGCTGCTGTTGCTCAGCAGGTTTTGCTCTCTGTGCTTGCAGGTTGTGACCGAGCTGGGTTTGACCATGTCAGGCTGTGGCAGCACAAGTGCCTGGTGCTCCTGCTGGCCCTGCAGCAGCCTGGCGTGGATGTGAGTGGTGCCAGTGGCATGGATGTGAGTGGTGCCAGTGTTGGCATGAGGCAGAGCTGCTCACGTCTGGAGCTGTGGCATTAGCAATGGTGGCTCTCATTTGAGAGCTTTTGTTGTGGTTCTTTCTGTGGCGTTCAGGAAGAGGAGTAAGCCCCTGTGAGTGCATGGGCAAAAAGTGAACTAGAAAAAAATGCTGAGAGGAAACAGGAAATGTAGGTTAAAACAAGAGAACAAGACTGAGCTGAGCAGTTTAACTTGAAGAAATCTAGTTATTGTGTAGAAGTTGTAGTAAGAGATCAAAGTGAGGAAGGAGTTGGAGGGAAAGGAAACTACAACCGAGGAACCCAAAAGTGAGACAAAATGTAGAGAGACAAGGGTGAAGTAGATTAGGATTTAAAAAAAAAAAGTCTAATTTTGTTTTCTTAAATTTGCATAGAAAGTGCCAGAGGGACTTTGCTTGAGCCATTGTGAATATTGGTCTCCCCTGAAGTCCTGTTACTTGGATTTGTACACTGAGTGTTACTTTGAGAAGAGCTTGCACAGGCTTAAGCTGTATGGCAGTCCCAAGAATGAGTGTGCTTTACAGAGATAGCTCCTGATTTTAGAATTGTCTGACTTCTAGCTGTTGTGTTAAATGTGACTGTATGATGACAAATTTCCCAAATGCTGAATACTTCTTGCTTCTTTCAGGCGGGGCTTGAATCCACCCCACAGAGTGAAGTCGATTTCAATGACTACCTTCACACAACAGGAAATAGAATTTCTGCAGAAACATGGAAATGAAGTAAGTATTATTTAGAGAAGAAAGTGGGTTTGGCACTTCAGTATTAAAGTTGAAAACACTACTTAAAGGAAAACTTGAAGGTTTTTTGCTTTTTTTTCTGGTAAAAGCTAGACATAAGTCCTTTGAAGCCAACATCACTTGAAATGGGGCTTCTGAAGAGCTTGTTTCATTGGGTAGCTGATTATCATAGTGTTATTGCCCAACCCAGACTCCAGATTCACATGATCAGTATTTCTGAATTGGGTTTTCTTTTGATTTTGCATAATGCAATATGCAGCTTTTTTTTTTTTTTTTTTTTTTTTTTTTTTTTTTTTTTTTTTTTTGCCTGCCGTCTCAGAACATGAAACTGACTGCAGCAGTATTTCCTGAAAGAGTGTACTGTGACAAAAATAAATACAAAAATACAGCTTGTAGCTGTACTTCTTCACACTTGGTGTCAGAAAGTCTTCTAGTAGTTTTAATTGCCTCTTTACTTAATAAAAGTATATCCATATTGAATGTTCTTGGAGAGAGGAAGGAGAGGGAGGAATCGTTATCTAGTGAGTGGTTTGTGGCAGCTTTGAAGAGGATAAGTTCTAGCATACTGACTTTTTGTTCTTTTTATTAGAAGAAAAGAAATGAAATTAGTATTGGATTGGCTCTGTGGGAATACACAGAGAACTTAAGCCGTGGATATCACTATTGCTGACTTCGTTTTGAGGGTGAAGGTTGTGTTTTAATACCATGCCATAGCCTTGAGGATTTTGCCTCTGTTCAAACTAGATAAGATACTGCTTCACATTGATTGCATCTGTATCCTGTTTAGTAGAACTATTGTAGGCTGGAGAGCGTTTAGTTTCGTTACTGTGTTTTTGTGAAGCTTCCTGGGGATAAATCCCATCATTCAGTAAATTGCTGATACTTAACTTTCTTTAAGTTGGTCCATTCATGACTGTTAGGTTGAAGAATGAAAACAGAAGTAGTAATTTCTTTTTCTGCCCTGGTAAACATGAATTATTTGTTGAAATGACTGTTAGTGGATGATTCCTCTAGACAGAGCTAGAACAAGGCCTGAACTCTCTGACTTTATAAAATACTCTTGATGACTCAGGTTGGTTGGGTTTGGGGCATAGCACGTGTGTGTGTATATGTATAGAGCATATTGCTGACTTTTTGCATAGGGTAATTTAATAAAGAATCTTCTGTGGATTCACATAGAGTGTGTTGGAGGCTCTTTCCACAAGACCAGATTGTAAACTCTAGCTTTGCTTTAAGGTTCACAAAGTGTAAAGGAAAATGTGTGTTTGTAGCTCCTTCCCTGTATTTGTTTTAGTTTCATTTTTTACTGAACTTGCAATGTCTAGAGAGTGCTAAGAGTTTGTTTTCACTGATTCTGGGACCTTAAGTGATCCCTTCTCAATTGATTAGTGTGGTTGTCCTTCTCATTATAGCCATGACTAGTCTGCTAATCATCATGATTTAGTTGATACATAATTTATTATTGACATTAAAAAAAATTCACAGACCTCTGCAGTGCTATTCTGTTTCAGAAGTGGGGGGGGGGGGTCTTTGAACTTGTAATACTCTAATTAGGGAATTGCAGTGATTTAAATGAGCTGCCTCATAAATGAAGATGTCCTTCTGAGTTTAGTTTTAGGTTGTTGATTATTACTTTAATTCTTAAGTAGAACTGAATAGACACTTATAAGTGCAATGGTAGATTCAAGGAGTGCTCAAATATTGAACAGAAATTATTACTGTTTTAAACACTGTTAGAAGTTTAAAATCTAGTTAAACATGTTTTCACTTAGTTGTGCTTTGTACTGCAGTAGTTAAATAGGCATTTTGCTTTCTCTTATTGGTATTGGACTTTGGAATACTTATCTGCAGATAAGATAATGTATTGGACAGAGGAAATTCATCACAAAAAACGTGGTTTTTTTGCTTGGCATGCTGTTCAGTGTAGGAGGCTCATGTGTGTATAGGAAGAAAGAAAATTTCCTAAAATAAGACTTTTCAAACATGGAATTGTCCAGTATTGTAACATCAACAATTAAAACAATCATACAGTGATACTTTTAAAAAGAAGCTCAACTTTTTTGGCAATCTGTCATGTTTACTTCCATTTTTCTGCAACTTCTAAAATCCAACTTCTTTGTTCTAGTCTTTCTCCAACATGGCCAAGGCCTCTGTGATAACCTTTCTTGCTTCCAGATGAGTTGTTCATGGTTGTACAATAGGGATCTTGTTCTGAATACAAAGTAGAATAGCAAGAAAACTTCCATGAGATAAAGCAGTTAAGGTGCTGAGCTGTTATTAGAGGAAGTAGTTTTCCACTCTCCTTCAAAGGGTATTTATAAGGTGAGTGTATTGTATGAGGTTGAAGTCCTCTAAAAAATCCCAACCACTCAAACCAAACAAACAAAAGAAAACAAACATGGATAAAAGTTACTGAAAGGCTTCTGCAAAGCATCTGCTTCAGGGGGAAATTATTAGGAGCAGCTCTTCCTTAGGTGAGACACCATCTTCTTCCCCATATATACACATTCTAAGAAATGTCTTTCTGGTACAGGTAGCTTGAATGTTATTTTAAATGAGTTTTTACTGCTTCAAACAGAGTTTTAAATCCTTATACTGTATTAGAAGATACCTAATATTTTGGTTTGCTTACTCATCTGGAGGTATAAACAGCTGTCCAGACTCCAGTTTTGCTAATGTTGGGATTAGGTCACTGCAGTGAGAATGGAAGCATCTTCCAGCTGACATTCCTCAAGTGCCTTCTGAAATCCTTTTGAAGGATAAAGGCAGTTCTGACTCACTGGGTGGGTTTTTTTGTCTCCTTGGTCTCTTCATGAGGAGCAGTGTGAGGTATTTTCACATTTTCTTGTAATGAAAAAGCAGGAAAGAGTGATATGGAGATGTCTGTTTGAATACCCATCCTCAAGTGAAGCTGGTGCTGATTTGGACTCTGATTCAGTTGTGCAGTGGTTGTAGGAAATGAACTCGCTGTTTGAAGAAAGTGGAGGTGGTGCTAATCTCCTGTTGCCATTATAGCTGTGAATATTTATTCAGAAACTTTTCCTCTAAGATGAAGGATAGTATTATGAGGCAAACTTGTTACAGAGTTAATTTTTCTCCTACCCTTTTGAAAAATGACAGGTATTTTATAACCTTTCCAAATAACCCGTTGTAATATGCATATGATTGAAGAAAGAGATCTTGATGGTCTTGTATTTAGAAAATCTCTGTTACTCTGGGGCAAAGACCTTGTTTACCTGAGCTAATGAGTAGAATGCATGAAGGTATGCTCAGCTACTTGGAGTTATTAAAATAATGCCGAATTTTGGTTTGGTGCCAATTTTCCTGACTCTCAGCAGCACCTGTGCAAGTCCCTGTTTCCTCCACTCTTGCAGAACTGGCAGCAGTCTGAGTCTAGTTCACAGCTGGTGCTAGGCCAGACCAGAATGCTTCCCTAGGATCTCCTTTACTGTGGAACGTGGCCTAGAAACCCTGGAGTGGAAGGAGCAGTGCTGAGCTGGAGCTGATGGGTGCTGACAGCACGAGGCTGTGCAGTCAGGTGTCCTTGGAGTACACTGCTGGTTCTGCTAATACCATACAGAGATCCATGAGCTGATTGTGTGTGGAACAATGTCTTTGTTAGCAGGATTTACTGGCTTGACTCTGCTTATGAAACCACTGTAACTTCTGGACCCAAGCTGCCTTTGAAATCGATACTCTGGCAGTATAGAATTCTTTTAACCTACAGAGATTAATGAATAATATTGACATCAGAAGTGCAGAATTACTAAACAAAGCTATAATTTGCTTACATAAAGAAACTGTTTCCAAATCTTTCTTCCTGTAGGGTGTCATGTTTTGGAACATAGTTTTGTTATGTGGTAATATGCAGTTCTTTGCACTGTCAGCATTACATTTGGTTACTGAGGATATTTTATTGGCAGGAAGGGGGAGAAGAAGAAATCTAATTTGGCATTTACCAGCCTTCTGAAAGGTATTATCTTGTTAGAGCTTTTTAAACTACGCTGACACATGTAATCTTCCTATGCAGTGGTATGTCTGGGTCTCAAGAATTGTTGTAGGTCAAATACTATGTTTTTCCTGGTTGAGGTGCAGCTTCTATCACCAAGAGAACGTGTCCTGTGAGAGCTTTTCCTTGCCTTGCTGCCTTCACTGCTTACAAGAGCAGGAGGCTTAATGAGTAAGAACTTGACTTTGCTGGCCTGACTGAATTTTTATTCTTCCTAGCTAGCACAGCTATGCTACCAGGAGTTTTTAAAATGTGGTGGCTCTGTGTGTTGTGTAAGCAGAAGGCTTTTGTCTCTCCTGTATCCGCATTCCCACACACACTGGAGATCTCTATCAGTGAAATAGTTATGACATGGCAAAGCTTTATTTGGTAGTTGAAATACATGGCTGGAATAGAAATAATTGAAATCTCAGATTCTCAGTGTTTCTGCAAAATTTGATGGATAATGCTGATTCTTTTCCTAATCAGCAGTTTTTTTACTGAGCCTGTTCTTCCCCACTTGCCCTCTGTAAAAACACACAGGAAAGACTCCAAATCACGTCAACAAATCTAAAAGCAAAATAAAAGCTAAACTTTTGTGGAAAATGGGTACGTATATTTTTTCTTTTAGTCTTTGAGCCCTGCTTGGAACACCTGAAAGCATGAAGTCTTATGGAAGGCTGGGTTTTAAACCAGCCTGGCTTAAACCAAAGTTTCTGGTTAACTTTGTCTTATGGTGTGCCAGATGTGCACTGAATGGGATGTGTTCTTTGTTGCTTTCTGGCAAAGCTGAAAACAAAGGTAATTTCTCAAAGTATAAGACTATAAATGTAAATAGTGTATGGAAAAACTACTATATGGTAAACATAATTACTCTGGGAAAAACAGTTCTCCCTCAGATGGAATAGCTGTGGAATGCGGATTCAGGGAAACCAATGGTATGAAGAGAAATATAGGTAAAAGCTTTATTTTAACATACAATATGCACTTGGCCCAATTTCTCCTTTCAATAATATATTTAAGTTACGGCAACTCACAGTTTCTGCCTTGCTACCTCCTGGGTTTTTATCTAGGTCAGGGTGAGTAGGTTGATGCTGGTTGTGATTCTCTTTCCCTCTTTACTTCATGCTATACTTACTGATCTAATTCTGAATGTCTCAGTATCTGGTTGCCATGCCAAGTGTCTAATGACATCCCTTGCAGGACTGGAGTTTGTTGGCAGAGGACAGGTATCCTTCCCAAAGCGGTTGTAAAGGGATTCTCATGAACTTTTAAATTCCATGAAGACAACTGCTGAATCTTGTTATCTATTTATTGTTACCTGACAAGATAAAACTGCTTTGTCTTGATTTTTGCAGCCCCCAGAATGTAGCAGGGGCTAAATTATGAAGTATTTGTTCTGTCAACCCTTCAACAAAAGTAGACTTTCAAATGCTGCATATGCTTAGTCATTCTGACTTCAATGCTCTCCTTTTTTTTCTCCCTGCTCCATTGGTGAACCAGTGGGACATGGACTAATTATACTTTTCAGGGACAGTGGACAATGATTATGGATTGTTGGATATGTTCCACTGTTTCTAGGGGCTTCCACATAACTTGAATGTTTACTCTTGGCTCCAGCTTGTCAGGCTCTTTCTCTAAGCAGAGTATTTTGTTTGATAGGGCTGTGGTTATCAAAAGGAGGAGTGTAGCAAAGCTTTTGGTGAATAAACAGAGCTTTTGAGCACTGGCTTATTTGTGCTGCTTTTGCAGAAAGAACAATATTAATATTGAATGGCAGAACCAGAGTATTCCTAAGGAGATGGTGCAATGTAGAAGGATTTCAGAAAGCCATAGAATTTTTAGGCCCGATACCTTAATCGTAGTGTTGTGCAATTGTGGGGTGAGTTGGAATGATGCTTCATGTATTATCTGTAAAAGCAAAGGAATGAGTAATTCTGTTAAAATGGGGGTGAAGATGTGTCATACAACTTAAGCAGTAGCATTTTCTGAATGATCTCTGCTAGCGTGGTTTATATATGGAACAGTTAGAGGGGTGGTTTGAAATACATGCTCCTTGGGATATCAAATTCAAATTTTGCAAAACATATGTTTTCAAAATAACCAAAATTTGAGAAAAATTACTTTCTTGGATTTTTTTTTTCAGATAGTGAATTTCTATTAAATAAGAAGAAAACTGTTTAGTAGAGCAACTGTTTAAGGCTTGGGTTTGTGCAAGTTCACATTTCCTTTAATGCCTTTTTTGGTTCCTCCCTGCTCCCATGCCCTGCAAGAGTCAGCACATGCTGTGGATAACTGTGGATAACTGTGCTGTTCAGGTGTCCTGCCTGGACAGCTGTTGGGCCAGACAACACAGTGCTGAAGCTTATGATGAAGTGTTGGCAACTGAAGTTGCCAGTCTGATCTTTCTATACTGGTGCTATTAATTTTTTTTGTTGTAATGAATGTTTTGGTATCTGTCCAGTTCAGATAGTGAATTAGTAGGGAGTAATCAGGGTACCAAAGGTATAAATGCTGAGTAATCGTTCCCCACCATGAACAGCAAATTGTATGGCCTAAGTTTCCCTGATATTTATCACGAGAGTAACATGAATAGCTTTGAAACAAAAAACCATGATGGCCTAATCAATAAACATAAAGCAAAAATTAAAAATTTCTCACAGCAAACTTCTTTGCACAAGATTCAAGACTGTTGGTAACTTATTTTAAAATGACTGCAGAAAGAAAACACAATTACATGATGTGAGTTCTGTCTCTGACAACAGTATTTTTTTATTTTTATTTTTCAATTTTGATTTCATCCTGTGGTATTGCACAGCTCTCTGCCATTTTTGTTTTTTTAGATGGCTGAAAATTTTGTTTTGTGGCTCACTTGAAGCATAATCAATGCAGTGTTGTGCATCCCTGTCAAGTCAGATGATAGTAGCAGAAATATAGCTAGACAGAGCACACAGGTCACCAGCAAACAAGGCAAGACAACGGGCCTTTTATTGGGCTCTGAATGCCTGCTTGGAATGGCTGCTGATGTTCAAAGCATTGTGTGTTACTTCAGACAGAAATATGTGCCTTTTCATGGTTTCTGATGTGGTTCTAAAGCCTTATAAAATATGGCTTTCTAAAAGACCTAAGTCAGAATTGTGTAGGTTGGAAAAAACCTTTAACATCATGAAGCCCAACTGTAGTAGGAAGACAAAACAGCCTTTTTTTGGGCATAAGTATGGTCTGAAATGCCCTTATGAGGATGTGATTTACCCTTCATATTCCTGTCATGTTTTACATCCACTTTAATGCAGTCCTATGGTTCCTTTCCATCATTCCCACTATCCAAATCCACAGTACTCTTATCTGTTCTGGGTGTGTGGTTTTGGTTTGAGACTTATCCATATTTAAGAACTTTTAAGAAATTGTACTTTCTCTGATAACTCTTGAGGTAAAGAAACCCAGGTGAAATTTAATTTGCATTCTGGTGTGGTGAATGTTTTACATGTTTTACAGCTGCTGCAGTCAGACTCAGTGAGAGTCATTCTCAGTACAATGAGAGTGTCTTGCTGGAGTGTGTGTGACTAAGTCAGTTCTTTGGCTTGGTGGTTTTGCATTAGTAAAACTGGTAGTAAAATAGGTTGCCCATTTAATAAAACTGTTCTCAGTGCTACCAGCAACAGAACACAAAGTGCCTGCCTGTTTGTTTAAATTAATTGCAGTAGTGACTTAAGGCATATTTCACTTGTTACTTCCTTTTGTGGTTAGGTATTTAGAAGGAATTAGATGCTCCAGGAAACACTTTTGGAAGCCTGCTTTCTGAAGGTTTGCAAAAATTGCTGTGCAATGACAAGAGCTGATGCCTTTAAGAAGCTTGCATCATTTTAAACTAACAGGTGTTTGTTCAGCACAGTCCTCCTCCGTTCCTGTTTGCATATTCATAGAGCTGTATCTACTATAGCTCTGTAGCTGGTAATGATCTAAAGTCACACAGCACCTTCTTTTCTGAGTCCTCACAGGAATCGCCTGTAGTGGTCACAGTGGCCTGAGACATTGACACAGTGCTGTTTTTTGGTTTGGATTGTTTGTTGTTGAGGGTTTTAATTTGTTTGTTTTGGTTGGTTTTGTTTTGTTTTTAATTTCTTTCCCTCTAGCTCCCAATGCCTAGGCACTTCAGGGTGAAGATGAAGCAGAAAACTGGGAGGGAGAAATGTGAAAAACTGGGTTGTGGTTTGTTGCTGTGAGTTGATCTCCTCTGGGTTTCAGTGGTATCAGGGATGTGGTAATTGTGATGAGTTTCTTTGATGTTCCTTGTTTTGGGTGGCAGGAGGAGGAGAAATAATTGGATGGTTGGATATGGGTGGGGAAGGGGCCCTCCTCTCTCATTTGCAAGCACATTCAGGCTTGTTGCAAACTGATCATGGTAGAGCCCCAGGTGTTACAGTGTTGGGTGCAGAATCAAGTAGGGGCTGTTGTAACATTTTTCTTTCTGCTTGTCTGAAATTAAGCACAATTTTTATTTTCTTCAGTGTTTCCTGATGTTCTTTCCAATATTCAAGTTGGGGTTGAGAGGCGACTGTGTACATTTGAACACCACCAACTCCTGCTGCTAGAGATTCTGTAAATAGCCACAAGCAGGACTTCTCTTCCTCCTAGCAATCATATGACTGCTGCTTGTACAGTTATACTCACAAATCTAAGTATGGAAATACTACTGCTGGCTCATCTCAAGACTATTCACTGCAGGTTTAAAGCTACACGCATCAATATTCTGACTTTATACATTTTGTCACCAAAAAGTAGTGAAAGATTAGTAGTTAAAACAGTGATTCTTGATATTAGCTTTTACTTTAGAAGAGACTTGTGACTTTTTTGACTGTTTGTCTTCTAAGTTTGTATGAAGAAGTATTAAACATATTGTTTCATTTTATCTATTACTGTACTGTAAGTGACTGTTTAATTTTGAGAACTCAAAACAGTGCATTGAACTTAAGCCTTTTGTTGAGTACAATTGCAGAATGAATGCAGAATTGCTGCGTTTATTTGCAGTAGGAGCTACTGATTTTAGCTCTAAATTAGCTATATAAATACTCATTTTAAAATACCTTTTGATCATTAGGTCTGTTTGCTGTTGATTTTTCTGTCTATCCAGTAGATGACATTATTACCAAATAATGTTGGTAATAAGGACTATCAGGTGTTGAATATGCAGTTGGGCTATTTAGAACCCAAACATTAAGTGTGAAATGCATAGTTAGTTAGGATGTCTGCCCAATCTTTCTAACCTTGAGCAATCTTTGAAATTACCTGTAAGGTTTATCATGTTTGCCAACTAGTTTGGGGAAGATGCTGAAGTGGGATTATCACAGCTTCTGCCTTGATTTGCCAACTTTCAGAGCAGTCAGTTCTGCAGCTCTGTGTTGTTAGAGGCTGTGCTTCTCCTGAAGGTCACTGGGTACAATGTTGAAAACCTGACACTTGCAGGGATAGAGGGCATGTTTGTAGTAGGCATGTAAGAGGAGTGGTCAGGGCTATTTCAGAAAGGGTGTGGGAAGAAAGGCTATGCATCATAAAAACAAAGCTTTTTTTGACTCTGCTTCTCTGGAAGAAACCTGTTATAAAAGGGCACTGTGATTTTTGAGGGCAGCTGATGTTTGGTGTTACTGTTTAGGCGCATGTTCAGGTTACTTGCAGAATAGTCTGAAGGGCGTAAAATTTTTCAAGTTAAAACTCCTGTGTCTACTTTTGAGAATACCTTTACTCTTGTTTTGCTCAGAAATTGAAGCTTGAACATACTGAGAATTTTGCAAGTGGTTCAACTGTTGCACACAACTACAATTAGAAAAGCGAATTGGAGCAAGAGTATTTTTACCCCTTATCTCACACAATCACTCAAATGTATATGGTGTTGTAGAAATTGCATCATGGTAACAAAGGCTGTTGGAAAAACAGTTCCTGTACTCAAATAGTAATTAAAAGTATAAATACTGAACCTTGGATCCTTTAAAATCCACTATTTGAGGCTTTGGGCATATGGAATCTGTTGTCACAGTTGAAGCCCTGAAGTACAGTAAGGGAATGTGTAGAATTAGGTGAAGGAGAAGAATCTTAAAGATTACAAGTAGAAATGCTTTACATTTCATGAGTACATTATACAAGTATTTTGTAAAAGGAGTGTTGGGTGGTGAAATTGGATGCTGGGATCTGCTTGCCCTGCTGTCACGGGCAGCTTTGGGTATTTAGACCACTACATAGTGTACTAGTCAGTTGTTACAGCAGCTCAGTCTGGAATATAAATTATGCAGCCACACACTTCAATGGTTTAATATATTAACAGTAGTAAACTTAAATAGGTTTTGAATTGAGGTATTTTCTCTGATCAGTCTGTGTTGTTGTGGTTTTGTTTTTTTTTTTTTCTTTTAAGGTGTGCAAACAGATTTGGCTAGGCCTATTTGATGATAGATCATCAGCAATTCCAGACTTCAGGGATCCACAGAAAGTGAAGGAATTTCTACAGGAAAAATATGAAAAGAAAAGATGGTAAGATACCTTTACTATTATAAAGATTGCTGCTATGATAAGTGAAGATGGACTGTTTGCTCTCATTTTGAGTGTGCTTTCCATTTTTGAGTGTGCTCTTCAGACTAGATTACACAGCTCTGTAAAGTGAAATGATTTCTAAACTTTATTTAGAGCTCCTGTAGGAAGCAGAGAAGAAAGAAACTAAAGAAGCTCCTCAGTGTTCATATTGATAGAACAGAAATGGCTTAAGAGGATGTCAACAACAATGTAAAGTAACAGTTCTGCAGACTATTACTTCCCATCCTGTTTATTAGTATGGGAAAGACTCATGCTTTGCATTGAGTAAATGCTAAAAATATTGTTGACTTCAAATTCTAGTCAATTTAATAAACAAGTCTCTGGCATCTTGAAAGAAAATGGGTATTTTGCAAACCACTGATAGAATCTGTTGCAGGATCGGGGTTTCAGTAGCAAAGCTGAGATCTGCCTGTTCTCAACTTCAGACTTAAGAACTTCTCACGTGAAACTCAAAAAAACCATTGCTCTTCTTGAATGTAGGTATGTTCCTCCAGAGCAAGCAAAGGTGGTGGCATCAGTCCATGCATCCATATCGGGGTCTTCTGCCAGTAGTACAAGCAGCACACCTGAGGTGAAGCCACTCAAATCTCTCTTGGGAGAAGCTGCGCCTGCACTACACTTAAACAAGGGCACACCTAGCCAAGTGAGTAATGACTGCTGAGGAGCACAGAACTGTTCTGCAGTGATACTCTTTCATTGGCACAGAAATTCTTGTAGTAACTGCTGTGATCTGTAGGCACTAATATGATCACTGTATTTCATATATTTTAATGAAGTATATACGTGTTTGCGGATCAGGTACTACGTGAAGTTTGTTTCTATGGACCAAATTGATTTTTAGTGGTTATTTTCAGTAAGCAGAGTTTTAGTAAGCAGGTAGGATTAATTGATTGTCTTTTGGTCCTTTGCATAAACACCTCTCTGAAGTTTGGACCTGATGTGTTATATTTTCATTTATTTTTTCTCTTTGAAAATAAGAAAATGATTGATGCTGTTAACTGTGAAATTAGTAGTGAATATATGGATGGAAGCATGTCATATTTTTATTGCTTCCTATGCATTCTGAAACTGGCCTAAGTGGCTTTCAGGGGCCGTCTATATGCTGTAATGGAAAGTCAGACAACACTGTTTACTTAGATTTGTGGAAGGAAGTTAGTTTATGTGAAAACTACTGTCAGGATACAGGCAATTCTTGAATGGATATCTTTTAACTCAAAGTAGAAAATTGCAACTTCAAACCTTACTATGAAGTTTTTCTCTCCTTATACTGAATTCTAAAGATTTTTTTCAGAATGTAATGAATAACTATTTTACATTGTGTAAAATTAAGTTTTATTGCTTGTATTTGTATAGTGTTTGCAGTTTCAAATACAAAATCTGAAGTTGCTAATAATATCACTACTTTAATCTTCTGGGTGCTATTAAATCATGTAAATCTGCTGCAGAGTTACTTTAAAAGCCAGAGTAGTAGCGTAAATGATCTTCCTCCTACTGTAGGAGGAGCGTGTGTGCTACATTCAGCATCTTAAACTTCAGGAATAAATAAGCTTAGAAATAGGCTTAAAGAAATAAGCTTAGTCTAGCCTTCTAATATTTTGTAAATGTCAATTTGGTGAAATATCAGCTTTTTGTAGCAGCTAATTGAAATCTCGTTTGTAGTCTCCTGTTGTAGTTCGATCTCAAGGACAGCAGCAACAAGAAAAGAAACAATTTGACCTCCTCAGTGACCTTGGCTCAGATATCTTTGCTGCTGCTCCTCCTCAGTCAACTGCTACGGCTAATTTTGCTAATTTTGCACACTTCAACAGTCATACAGGTAGGTATTTGGACAACTGTATCCCTTTTAAATGTATAAAATGTAGTTTTAATTTTGATGGCTTTTGACTAAACTTCATGACATGTATGTAATCTCTGTGCCTTAGGAATGTTGTATTGCTCAAGATTTCTTTCAGGTCTTTATAAAGAAAGGTTGAGGACATAAAGACTGACAATTCTGCTTTTAGAAGTGGGAGTTGCTATAGCTATTCTCTAGGATATGGATGATTACACTGTTTCTGCCTACTATTAAACTTTAGGTTCTTCGCAGGAGAGAGGATGAGTAACAAAATGTCGAGAGAAGCTGATATTAGACCTTCAATTTTCTTTCTGAAAATTATTAGGAAGAGCATTCATGATAAGCAAGCAGATACAGAGACTTTAAAGGAGTTCAGATGCATTGATAATAACTGGCAGTTTGTCAAAAGAAAAACCAAGGCTTGTCCAGTAAAGAGTGATCGCCTCTTTTGTGTGCGTCTGTTTGAAAGCTTAGTACTGCCCATGTGGGCAGTATTCTGTATTTTCAGGAAGAATAAACAAGCCTTGGGTATATGTATTGAGGAAAGGGGATGGGCCTTGAATTCTTAGAGGATGACTTCAGTAAAATATATTGAACCCTCTGGGTTTTTTTTCCCAGTCAAAGACCAAGAGCCATAGAAGTGTATCCTAAAGACAAAGTTGATTCTGTGGTCACTGAGGTTTGTTGTTGGTAGCTTGCCTTGTAGTTGTGGGAAAGTACCTTTGCCTGCCTGGTCTGAATGGGCTTTTCATCTAGTTGTTCTGAGAGAAACTGTGGTGCTGCTATTCCACCCAGAATAAGAGAGATTCCTTGCAAATCAGTCCTGAAACTGTTAACAGCCAAGATAAAGTGTCATGGATTGGACTTAAAGTTTGCACCTGAGGAACTGAGTAAAATACCAAGAATTTATCCAAATTTATGTTGTGAAATAAATGGCTGAATTCAGTCACACTGCAACAGCAATTGTTATTCTCTGTGTTCTGTAAAATCCTTAAAATAAAATTTCATGTTAATCATCGTTTTGGAGGTATGTTTAACTGGGAGAACTTGTGCTGACTGGCCAATGCTGTATAGTGTTACTGAAAAGGCTGCAGATGGTTAATTCTTTCTAATCATTTCTTTACAAACTTGTTGCTGAATGGTTTTTTATTTATATACATTTAATTATTCTTACTGCTTTTTAGGAGATGAAAATTCCATTAAAGCAATGTTTCAATACTGTGTTCCAAATCTAGGTAAAATTCCATTGCATCTTGGCTGGGTATTTTTTATAAGGATAAAAAGCTATAGGAACACTGCAGAATAACTATAATCTGAGGAGAGAGTGTGTTAATTTCTGGTTACAAACTAACCTTTGTGGTCATTCCCATGACTTCTTACCATAAGTTTTACAGCCCAAAGCAGTTTCAGGGCTAGTAAATCAGTTTCTAAAAGACAGAAATCTGATGCTGAGCCATGTGATAGCTAAATGTGTATTGTAGACTTGTTACCTGAGGGTGTTTTCTGACTTGCTGTAATAAAATGCTTGTAAGGCTTGTCTTGTGTGCAGTAAGTACAGGGTAGTGTTAGTGAAATGAATAACAAAATGTTACAGACTCTTCCTTTGGAACACAAAGAGGGTTGATCAGTCTGCCAGCTTTGGCAAAAATGAGTTTGAAATGCTCATTAAGGAGCTGTATAAACATGTAATTTTTGTTAGCAATTACGCACTGCAGTGGAGGATGGGAGAATTTGCACTTAGTCCAGCACTACTTTCTCGAAGTTTATGGTCTGGTGTTCTTGTTTTAGGGCTTGATTTTAGCTATGTGTGTAAGGGATGGACTTTTTTCCCTTCCTGTAGACAATACTAACTAAAGAGATCACCGAAGAGACCAGCAGACTTAAGATGCTTTAGTATAAGTTGCTGAGTGCAGCAGCTGATAGGAAAATATTAACAAACTTGGGCTGTAATCTGTGAAGTGTAGGTGTAGCTTTTGAAAATTTTGCAGGAAGTGGAATTTGTGATATGTTTCTGCTTTCCAAGTTCTTCAGTGTATTAAGCTGGTTTAGGATATTGTTGCTTACTGAAGTGGAACATACTGACCTTATGTTTACTGTCTGTATTTAATTTACAAAGTTCTGAAATTTCTACGAAATTGGGATTTCGGGGATGGTATGTTACTGATTTGTCTGTAGTTTATGGATTGGTAATAGCAACAAGGATCAAAATTTTTGGCATATAGCTTTCTTATAAACTAATGGAATAGATGACCTGCGCAAAAGATTTTACAAAGATGTAGTGACGCAGCACAACTCTATCGCAGATAATGGGAGAAGAGGCTTTAGTATGAGAGTTATTTTGTAGAGAGGTTTGTTGGTTTTTTTTCTACTTTAGATCTATGTGGATTTTATTTTAGGCTTTTGTTTTGCAGTGTTTCATGCCTTTATTGCACGCCAGGTAGAGCAAACTCACAGAAGAAACTGCAGAGATTGTAGGAGCAGCTGACATTGACCATCACTGGTGGTGTCATCCCTGGCTGTAGCCAGCTGGCTTTTGTACTGCCTTGTTGTTCTGCAGTGTAAAGAGCAGCTGAAAATCCATGGCAGTCTGCAACCCCCTGCAGTTCCTGAACTTACTTAGGATTGTTCTTGGGTTTTTGTGTGGAGAACTGAATTTTGGAATTGGCCTATTGTCTGGATGCAGGAGAGTACAAGTCTTACCTGGTCTTTACCTTTGTGCCACATTTACAAAGGTTGAAACTTACTGCATAAAACAAAACAAGATTACTCTCAGGATACTCTGCTGAAGAGGCTTTACAGCAATACTGTTTGAACATGGGCTCAATTGAAAGTCATCCATTCTGTGTGTCAGTTGATGCAGTAAAATGAAGTGGTTTTTAATGTAATACACTCCAGTTTTTAATTTGTACCCAAAAGTTACTTCATTTAAGATTCTTGACATAGTTTTCTGTTTTGTGTGAGTGGTTAAAATGAATAATCTTGCCCTTATTCTGGGAGTGACATTTATGTACTTAATCCTGTTTGGTCAACTAAACATCAATCTCTTGTTTGCCCAATTGATGCATTAGGATGAAA
The DNA here is from genome assembly GCF_009819655.1 of Sylvia atricapilla. Lineage (NCBI taxonomy): Eukaryota > Metazoa > Chordata > Aves > Passeriformes > Sylviidae > Sylvia > Sylvia atricapilla. The sequence goes on from NC_089149.1 coordinate 22,706,872, forward strand.
GCACCACTTTGATTCTTAAAGTAAATTCTTACTCTATTCCTATTAAAAAGCTACTAGTTTAAAAACCAAAACAACTCAAACTTTGCAATTTGGAGTCTGTAAAATGCTGTTTGAAACAATACAGAGGATATAATAGAAGTAATTTTTTGTTTTTGCCAACTTTTTGCACATTTCAAAGGTGAAAATAACTTTCCCAAGATCTTGCTTTCACTTTGATTTTTTTTCTTCTCCTTGCTGACTCTCATGATGTAGTGGGTTGACTTTGCCTGGTTCCAGGTGCCTGTGGGGCTGTGTTCACTCTCCCATCAGCAGGGTTGGGGGAGAATATCCAAAAATCTGATGAGTAAAGAGAAAGTAACTGGGCAAACCAGACTTGACTTAGTTTACTGACACTTAATAATAGAGTAGGATAGTAAAAAATAAAACCAAACCCACCTTCATCCCTTCTTGTGAGGCGTAATTTCACTCCTGACCATTTTAGCTCCTCCTCATGAGGGGGCTGGGTAATGGATTTGGCAGTTAAGTCATATGATTTCACCTTTGTTGCTACTTCTTCCTCGTGCTGCTCTGTTGTGGGGTCCTTCCCCTGCAGTGGGATATGGTCCTTCCTAAACTTCTTTGTGGGCCCTTTCTGTGGGTGTCAGTTATTCCAGAACTGCTCCCGTGTGGGTCGTTTCCATGGGGTGCTGTCCTTCAGGCAGGGTCACAGCTCCTGCCAAAAAAGCTGCTCCAGTGGGGCCTCCTCTCCTTTAGCCACAGCTCCTGCCAGGAGCCTGCTCCAGCAGTGGCTTTCCATGAGCTCCAGCCTCCTCGTACCCTCCGTGCCTGCTCTGGTGTGGCTCTTCCACAGGCTGCACTGTGAATGTGTTACACCATGGTCCTTTGTGGGCTGCAGTGGGACAGCCTTCCTTACCATGGTCTTCTCCATGGGCTTGGAGCATGTCCTTCCTTAGCTGACCTTGGTGTCGGCAGTGTTTTCTCCTGCGTTTTCCTCACTCCTTTCTGCCACAGCTGCTGCACACTGGTTTTTAACCTTTTTTTTAAACACAGTGCCCCAGCCGGCACTGCTAGTAGGCTTAGCTTTGGGCAGTGGTGGGGCAGTCTTGGAGCTGCAGCAGCTGTGCAGCAATGGGGGCAGCTTCTGTTCTCTCCTCACAGGTACCATCCTGGCTGCTCCCTGCTGCCAGAACCATGCTCTGTAACCAAATGCTTATACACACGGTTTATTAAACATGGTATCGAGTCCAGCCAAACCTCACGGTCTCTCCCAGTGTACTCTGGGAAGGAAAATGCAGGCACTTCCATTTATATTAGCAGTATTGTGGAGTACAGTAGTTGGTATTAAAATGTCCTTTTAGTTTATAAATCCTTAGCACAGCTGCTTTTGAATAGAAATTAAGTGCAATAATACAACTTTTAATTAGCACTATCAGGCTATTAAGTTGCAATACTTCAGCAATCAGCATAATTTATTTTCTTTGGATATACTTAATCTGCAAAATCTCTCCAGAATAAGCTAATTCTAACCTAAAAATATAATGTATTGCCATCTGTTATTCCATAAGGTGTTTTGCGAGCTTTCTTTAGATAGGAACTTAAGTTATCTTTATAAAAAGGTTTGGTTTGCATTTGATCAGAAATTTTTTTTCCTTTCTTGCTTATAACAGAGTTTAGGGGCCTCTGTGGAACTTACCAGTTAGGCATGCAATTCCTGTTGAATCTATAGATGCTTGAATGTCCAGCTGGTCAAAATGAGATTAGTGTTAACTTCTGTTTTCTCTTAGAGTATGGCATGAAAGAAGGCAAAAACTGAAATTCTGTTTGAAATTTCCTTGGATTTTATTTTGTGGATACACTCTATGAATGCTGTCTTCTTGTCATTGGTATTGTGTACTGTACTTGGATTTTGTTTATTTAAAGACTGAATTTTCTAGTTAAATTAAATTATAAACCTAGCTAAAACTATTCAAGTTGTGCCAACCAAAATTCACCTGAGGAAGTAGCACTTGGTGTATGAGGAATTTGAATTGCCAGTATGTTACAAGAATACCTTCTAATTTCTATTCACAAATAAATGTTCAGTTGGCCCACAAGTTCTAGTTTTGGAAATTAGGTATTGTTCTGTACTTTTTGGCTCTTTTTTTCCTGAGCAGCCAGCACTGCAAATACTGAGGGTTAAGCTGAAGTGGATTCCATCAGGTCATGCAGTTGTGAGCAGCTTGTGTGAGAAGGACAGAAGTAGCATTAACTGGTGGTACAGCTCTGTGAAGGTGATTTGTGAAAGCTTGTTCAAAGACAACTTTCAGTTGTGGAATAATGTGTAATTTTCTTCATGTCAGAAGCAGTACATGATAGGACATAACCCTTGGAGGCTGTCATGACCATGAATTCAGTTAATACATCTGTTTTTTGTGTTTATTTCCCATATCCATTAACATGTTTTGTTCCTTTGCGATTTACAGCGCAGAACTCTGCCAATGCAGGTTTTGCAAACTTTGATGCATTTGGACAGTCTAGTGGCTCGAGTAATTTTGGAGGTTTCCCCACAGCAAGTCAGTCTCCTTTTCAGCCCCAAAATACAGGTAGAACTCCTAGCACTTTTGATTAATACTTAATTGAAATAATCCTTACCTTTATGTTGGAAGGTACCGAAGTTGAGTTTTTCTTGCATCTGCCTGCTTTAATGCAATCAAGCCATCTGAAGCTCTGGGGAAACTCAAAATGAATTCCTTGTGTTTGGTGTTGATTTTTTTTTCCCCTAATGCTACTCAGAAGTCTAATTTATGGCACTCTGTTTGTTAGCTCTACACCTGAAATAACTATGAAAATAATAAACTCAACTGCTTTTAATAAGTATTGAATTGACTCTAAGAGAAGCACTTCAGTAGATCCAAAAGGATGTCACAGTACCAAACAAGTGTGTGTCTATGCATATGTATAGCATATGCACACACTTCAGTGTGTTTGACTTCATGTGTAGAGCCTATTGCTAAAATTTATTTTGCTTTCCTTTAATTTGATCATGCTTTAGAACTTCTGCTTGAGTTTACACTTGCTGTTTGTCTAGATCTTTGGCTGACTGACTTTCTTTTCCTTTTTTTTTTTCTTTTGAGTGTGGTGTTGTTTTAAACTTTTTTTTCAAATTTTCTTTCTCCCTTCTTATGTTAACTTTAACCCACACACAATTTCTGGCTGTCCAGCGTTCAGAACGCTTTCATCTAGCTGCAGTTTTGGTGAATTTACTTCAGCTTTTCCTCTCCAGGCTGTTCACAGTAAGTTCCACGCAGTGGAAAACTCAGCTTGCTTCATCTTATGCCATTGTAGTATAGCACTTCCATTCCTACTGTTGCATATGTTTCAACTTGTTGCTTATGCTTTTAGAAAGTTGTGTTTCTGTTTTAGAAAGTTCTGTAGTATGAGTGGAATCATCAGCCAACTGTTATAAAATGTGATACACTTAATGGAATAACTCATTTAAATTTGAGAATGTGACCTGCCTAGATTAAATTGTCTGGACAATGAAGAGATGGAAGCTCATGGTGTCATACTTGATCTGAAGTTCAGTTGTGTGAACCCGTATCAGATTTCTAAAATTGATTTATGTGAATTCACTCTGACGTGAATGGAGATTGGTTATAAAAGAGCTGTGTTGTGTCTTCCCCCTAACTTCTTTCCTGATTGGATGCAGATGCAGTCTAAAACTCTTGAGACTAAAGAACCAAACTCTGTAAACCTGGGCATGAAATCATACAACTTCTGGACTTCCAGACACTTCTTTGGCTTAGGATGATGGCTGACATCTGAAATGGCTAAACACTGAACCACTAAGTAAATGCAAATAGTAGCTATTTGTTAGCTGCATATGGTAGGGAAATGAAGCTTCTGTATTTTGGATATTAAAGACTAAGACAAATATATATTTTTCTAGGAAGCTTTTATTATTGAAGTTATTTTTAACAGCTAAAAATAGCATATAGTTTTCAGGATCAAATTATGACCATGATTTAAAATTTCGGAGTTTGGGGTGTTTGTCCCTGACATGCAGTCCAAACAATGTATTAGTTTTTTTCTGATGGCCCACTGAACTTGAAGGAAATGGGAAGGAGTCTTAAATGTGTAGGACGGGGCAGGCAAACACGTTGCCTCACATAACCACAAAGGGAGGGTTATTGTGCAATCAGTTAAAGTTGGAGAGAATTTCTAACTCTGGAGCACTGATCATGTTTAACTTAATTTGTTACAGGTGGAAGTGCTGGATCAGTGAATGCTAATTTTGCTCACTTTGATAACTTCCCCAAATCCTCCAGTGCTGATTTTGGATCCTTCAATGCTTCTCAGAGCAACGCCACAGCAACTGCAGCCAGTAAAGCTGCAGTGAATAAACTGAATCTTCAGTCAGCTGACAAATATGCAGCTCTTGCTAATTTAGATAATATCTTCAGTGCAGGGCAAGGTATTAAACTTTATTGTTTGCCATGGTTATTCTATATGTGTATAGTTAGAACAAGGATGGCTGTGCTTGTCAAAGTACTGTAACTGTATTTCAAAATTTCCCATCTCTAAGTTATCAGTAGAATTTTGTGTCGATGTACCCTTAATGTGCAAGATGTACGTTTTAAGACATCATTTCAAAAGGATGTCATTAGAAGACTGCTTTTTGGGATCCTATTTCCCATTGAGCTGAATAATTATAAATTAAAATATTTTAATAATTATAATCATTACTGTAATAATTAAAACATATAAAAATACAAATATATTTTTTATATTTGTACTGAAACCTATAGTGGATGCTCTGCAGTGGAGAGCTGCAGTTGTTGCAAATAGCTGCCAGAGCAGCTTTCTTACCTCTCTACCACAAAAACATTTGCCTTCAGTTTTTCATAAAATAGTAGCAGTGATACTTGGATTTAGTTGATAGTAAATTAAGGGGAAAAAGCTAGTTATTCTATTACTCAAATATAGTTCTTCTCGAATGGTGTGTTAAAACTTACATTCATTTGTACTGAGAGGTTTGTTCTGAGGTGGATTGTTTGAGGTTAGGTGTTCTGTTCATTTTCTAGTTGAAGATGAATAGATTATTTTTGTAGGAAAAAGCTCTTTGGGGCTGCAGAGCACCTACGGAGACAGGACATTTTGCTCAAAGCTACTGGCTTGTTAAGCACTTTTGCTCTATGCCCTGGTGCTTATTTAATTTTTAAGTTTGTAACCATCTGTGAACTTTCATTTAGTTCTCAATGTCAGCAGGACAAAGTGAAACCATCTTCAGTGTGTTTAACCTGCTTTCTTTCTTTCTAGGTGGGAGTGAGCAGGGAAGTGGGTTCAGCACAGCAGTGTCCTCAGCAGGCCCTGCCTTGTCAGCCCCCAACCAGTCAAGTGCATCTTCAGACAAGTACGCGGCGCTGGCGGAGCTGGACAGTGTCTTCAGCTCCACGGCCACCTCCAGCAACGCGTACACGGCCACCAGTAACGCCAGCAGGTATGGCCCCACTGGCTGCCAGTCACTGCTCAGTTCTCTTCTTACCTAAACAGCATTGAATGAGGGGAGAGGTACTGCTGAAACTGCTTCTTGTTTCAAAGAATGGCAGTACTGAGGGATAGCACACTCTAAGAATGATGTCAGCAGAATGTTCTCTGCACCTTGCTAGTCATGACACGCTAAGCCTGTTAGATGGTAGCTCTTTTCTCTGTGGAGTACTTGCATGCATACTCAAAATCACAGGATCATCCCTGAAAAAAGAATTCAGATAATTTTAATGTAAAACCCATTTCTTTTTTAGATCATTGAAGTAACAAATACCAGATACCTTTTAGGGGCCTGGTATTGCAAGTGCCCCTAAGGCTTCTGCTTTGCAACCTTTATGCTGTTTGCCTTAGCTCAATATTCCTTCTCCTGCTGTTGGTAGAGATGACTTTCCATTGCTCAGCACTAGTGAGAGTGTCTGACCCTGGCATCAGGGAGGTAGGCTGCAGTCTGCAAACTGCATGTATGTGTTCATCACCTTTCTTTTACATGCCAGCAGTAATTGTAAATTGTATATAATTATTAAACAAGCAATTCTGACTTCACTGAGTGAATTGTATAAATTATTTCCAGCAATGCTTTTGGAACAGTACCTGTGGCTGCTACTGCACAGACACAGCCTGCATCTTCAAGCGTGCCTGCTCCATTTGGAGGTATGGAAGTGTTACTAACACCCTTTGAGGACTGTAAGCAAGCAATCTACTAATTTTTACTTGATAATGCTCCACTTTCATACCACTAATACTGAAGCTAATAAAGGTACTGAAAATGAAAAAGTACTCCTGTTAAAATAACTATATTTTAATCTATCTTCTTACAAATTCCTGATTTTTCATCTAATTTTAGGTATTTAAGTGTCATTGTTTAAAAGCTGTATAGACTTCATGTGAGTCAGACTGGCTGTTAGATAAATGCTTATTTAATAAAATGTCTTTAATCTTTCAGCAACACCTTCCACAAATCCATTTGTAGCTGCCCCTGTTGCCCCAGTGGCACCTTCAACAAATCCATTCCAGACCAATAGCCGAGGAGCAACAGGTTAGGAAAAAAATACATTGAGTGTTTGAGAACTTTCTTTAAAGAATTGCATTCATTCTTTTTTCCTGTATATGTATAACTTGTTTCTTAAAGATTTTCTGTATTATCTGTCCCGAGTCTATTTGACATGCTGTGTATTTGCTCAGTGTTGAGGTGCAATTCTAGGATTTCAGATGGTGGCCATGAAAAATGTCAAAATGATATGTTTGAGCTCTACCTGTTTGTAGTCTGTGTATCACCAGCTGGCTTCCTTCCAAGACTATAACCTTGACTTTAGAGCATGCTTTATAGCAGGTAGCCCTGAAATCAGGAATCTTGAAAGCCCTTTTTTTTGATTTTTTTATTTCAATGTGTTGAAAGGTCTCAAAACCAAAGAGTTGGAGCCAGAACCAGTAAGGACAGGACTTTTGGGATGTTAGCTCTACACCAGTCAACTCAATCAGTACTTTACATTTTTAAAGCATATGTTTAATCTTTACAGTAATTTTTATATTAATTTTCTGTGGGAGGAGTCTGTAGAATCATAATTCGATGGGCAAAACTTAATCTCTTTTCAAGAAAACAAACTTGTACTTTAAAATTATGAGCTTGGATTTAGATTGCTGCTAGGTTATGCTGATTTTCCTCTGCAGAGCGACTGCTAAATTTTGACACTTGAATCTGTTAGCTGGATTTCAACAAAATCTGTTCAATTAAAATCTGCTGATGTGTGCATTTTGACACAGAGTTGTGGTTTGCTCTATGTCAATGGTTTTAGGTAGGCTGAGTTAAAAAACTCATTTGATGAATTTGTGTCCTCTGCTGAAACTAATTCTGTTTTCAGTCCCTTTTGAGGTATTATCCAGCTAAACTTGTTCAGGTACTTAATACCCAAAATATCTTCTTTTCTATATATTAATCCTACTTCTAAGTGGGCTCTTTTGCATCATCATTAAGAATTTGTAGCCTCTTTAGATAAATATTGAATATGGCACCTCTATCCTTCCACCTTCTATACAGCTGTCCCTGGCTTGCTGAGGTTCCAAGCCTTTGGCAGCCATCCTGATATTCCATACTAGGTGACAGAGATAATGTCTATAAGTAAAGACAGGGTTCAGCCTCTTTCAGTGTAAGGTGTAAACTTATGGCTTGTACTTTTATGTGTTCTTCCTGCATGAACTTATTTAGTATACGGGAGATCTGTTTCATAGAGTTTATTTCAGATTGTTTTCTAATATTAATCTATTGCTGGTCATGCTATTGATGAACTGTTTGGTACATACATGTGTATCTGTTTCTCTTTATATATATATATAACTAAGAAATGACTGTTGAAGAGTGTATAAATGATTTGACATTGTCTGGTCTCTTTGTGGCTTCCATAAGGCCTCTCGGGAGCAATGCACTCTCACATATTTCCTCAGGCTCATTTTGGTAGGTGGCCACATTTGGTATCAAGTTTCTTGTGGCTAATTGTTCTTGCTTGTAAAAGCTTATTGACAGCTATCTGGTTCTCTGCACGAAGAATTGTGGAAGACTTCTTAAAAATGGAGTGGGTGTGGGTATTTGGCAACTGGGCAGAGGGAGAGAAGAGCACACATAGGCATCCTGTGGAGCAACCAAAACAAAACCATTATTGATATCCTCGGTGGTCACCATACAGTGCTAATGAGTGACTGTTGAAGTTTCTGCCAACAGTAGTTTGATGCCTTTTGGGATATCCTAAGTCCTCTGCTGATTTTGTTGTGCTTCTGTTTGCTGTTTTAGCCAAGTTTGCTGTCGAGTAGCTGCTCTGCTCACCGTAACTTGAGAACAGTGTTAGTACATTAGTTTTGCGTGCACTTGTCAAGAGTTTGTCTGTATGTCTTGCCCTTGAATACTTTTGGGGTAAATATTTCAACTGATAATTAAGCTATATTCATTAAATTAATTTTATTAGCTTTTTTAAACAGTTGAGCTTACATAAAATGTGGCTTGTAATATATCAAAAGAGAAGTCCTGTTTAACTGGCACAGAATACCTGGTGTCTGTATTTGTACCAAAAATCTTCCCTATACACTTCTCTTTTCAAGAATAACTCCCAAAAGACTGAATAATGGTTTTGTTACTATACTTTTGCACCTAATGTGCTGCTGTTTATTTGCTGAAGGCATGGGGAAATGCTTATGAGCTGTGTGTTCTTTACTTGAAATGTTCAGCAGAGAATCAGATGAAAAGTTTTGGGCTCGTTTTAAGCTCCACCTCAGTAGTAAGAGGGTTTTCAACAGGAGCTTTGTGTGCAAATAATGTGCATGGTGAGAATTTCCTTAAAGACATTAAAGATGGGATGAAAAAAGGGGATGCATGTATCCCTTTGATTTGTTTGGGGTTGTTTTTATTTATAACCTCCTGTAGTGCACCTTGAAGTAGGAAAATCCTTTCTTGCTTTTCTCAGAAGAAGGAAAACAGAGGAGCTTAGGCTGCCTGAACATGCTTGCTTCTTAGGGTACAGACTTTTACCGGAAAAATTGTGGGGGAAATGTATGATAAGAATGAAAACAAAAAATAATTTCCTCTTCAGAAAATATATCTGAATGTGCTCAATCTACTCAATTTTAAATAACGCCATTTGTTTTTAAAGTGTAAAAGCAAATTATGCACCCAGTTGGTGGTCATCCAAGGGAGCAAATCAGTTCAGTGGCTGTAGAAGTTTAACCAAACTTTTGTCCAGTCACAGAGGGCATTAGAAGACTTTTAACATGGCCTTATAGTAATTTATTTAATGAAAAAAGTGATTTCTTATAAATAATTGCATGTTGTTTTTTGCCTACCAGCAGCAACATTTGGTACTGCATCCATGAGCATGCCGGCAGGTTTTGGAACTCCTGCCTCCTACAGTCTTCCTACTAGTTATAGTGGCAACTTCCAGCAGCCCACGTTCCCAACCCAGGCAGCTTTCCCTCAACAGACTGCTTTTGCTCAGCAGCCAAATGGTAGGTCTGTATGTTTTAGATAACCTTGTCTAAATCAGAAACATGGCGAAAATGTTCTGTAAGTTGGCAATAATGGGTGGATTTTTGTTTCTACGTGAACTCCATAGTCGTGTTGGTGAAGGGTTCCCGCACTGTTTTGGCTCTGTAGTTGAGCCTTCTGACTTGGCTGTGTGCAGTTGTGTAATGACCAAACTGAAATTTTACCAAAATTTCATCCTAAGATGGTAAGTGTTCCCAGGCTTAAAGGGATTTTTAGGCAAGAAGGGCTGTTTTGGAATGTCTGAAACGCATTATTACACTTTCTCTAACTTCATAGAACATAGGCAGGAGAGGATTGGAAAGTATTTTCTTCCTGAATTTATATGATGATATAATGTTGAAAAAAGTGCATGTGTAGAAACTGGAGATTGTTTTCAACTGTTCATAACTCATCAAACAGCTCAGCCACTGTGTTTTACACTTACATTCCTGATCAGGTTTAAGTAGGATCAGTCCTGCTGATTCTGCAGTTCAAACTTAGACTTCATTTTGGCTGGGAGCTGCAGCAAAGAGCTCTTCGAACATTGTTTACTAGTATTAATATTTTTTACTCTTCTTTCCAAGGAGCAAGTTTTGCTACATTTGGGCAAGCAAAGCCTGTAGTAACTCCTTTTGGACAAGTTGCAGCTGTTGGAGTATCTAGTAACCCTTTTATGGTGAGTTGTTGCATATCAGTGGCTTCTGTATGTTCAAAGAAGAATAGTCTGTAACACTTAATTTAGAAATACATAAAGATTTGGGGGTTTTCTTGATTTTAAAAAGGCAAGGCAGCTTGTGACTCTCATAACTGCAGCTCACTGTTCTGATGATACACCTTTTGTAAAAATGTTCTGATCAAGGCAGAGGTACTTTCATACATGTTCCCCCAGTAGTGTAATTCCAGAGAAGCAGCAAAAAGCAGATTGCAATATGAAACAGAAGTATTCCCCAGCAGGTTGTTTGATTTTTAATATAGTCTGCATTTATGATTTACAATATGGGAAAAAAAATCTTAAATACTTGCCTTATTTTTCTTTGTTCCTTTTCCCCCAGGCTGGTGCACCAACAGGACAATTTCCAACAGGAAGCTCATCAACCAATCCTTTCTTATAGCCTTATAGACACTTTACCCAAAAGAACTCTTATGTGGTCACATAACATCTCTGCGCCTCTTGCACTGTTGTCTTGTTTCACTGATATTAGCTTTAAACACAAAAGAAGTCTTTAAGAAGTAAAAATAAAAGCCTGCATTGTGTACCTTTAAAAAACTTCAAAAAGAAAAAAACACCTGACACAAAAACCAAGAAAACCACCCCCCACCAGGTAATAACGTGCAGAACAGAGGGCTGTGGTAACATCCATGAACCTGTGAAGTGGCAGGTAAAAAGTAGCGGTATCATGTGTATTAAAATTGGCTAATAAGTTATTGCAGATACCACACTCATTATGCTGCAGTACTGTACATATTTTTCTTAGAAAATAGCTATTTGTGCATATCAGTATTTGTAACTTTAACACATTGTTATGTGAAAAATGTTACTGGGGAATAGATCAGCCACTTTAAGGTGCTGTTGTATCTCTTGGAATGAATGAGCTGCATCATTTTAACCATTGGTATTGGAAGTCACGAAGTTAAATTGAAGGTTTGTTCATTTCTCAAAATGTTTTCTTTTCCTAAGAGCTCTTCTATTTATACATGCCTAAATCTCTAATGTTAGAGGGATACCTGTCTGCATAATAAAGCTGATCATGTTTTGCTACAGTTTGCAGGTGAAAAAATAAATATTAGAAAAAAAACTGTGTAGCATTATTTCTGTGCAGTAACATTTACCGCATGAAAATGTACACGCTGTGTCTTGTACACAGATGAGGTGTCCAAAGCAATGTTTAAAGGTGAGTTAAGCTTAAAATTTTCTCATGTCTCACTTGGATGTGTTTCTTTGTGTCCTTGTGATGAAGCTTGCTGTTCTAGCTCAAGTGAAGTGACCTGTCACAGAGGAGAATGTTAGGAGAGATTTGGATTGTTTGGATAGAGTATCTGTCATGACACTGGAAGCACTGTGAAGGTTATTTGAGAGAAGGTTTGCAGCAAAAGACGCCTTATTATGGGTAACTAATGACAACTCTGAACAAGCCTTAGTTGTGATCTGACAGCGTGTAACAGCAGGCCAAGGGACCACAGATGTAATAGCCCTCTCTTTATTAAAAACTGATACATATCAGTAAGAGCTCCTGTGGAATATTAAATCTGTCTTTTTTTTTTTTTTTTTTTTTAATTTACAGAAATATTTCCTGCTGTACTAGAGTGAAATTTGTAAAAGGAAAAATGTCTGGCTTGTCTTCCTCTGTAACAGTGATAAGGTTCAAGAAAAATATAACTGCATCAAGGTAGTTGGTGTTTTAAACAGAGATAATTTGGCTAAAGTTCAAGTGTAATACTGGAACTAAACTAATAATGTAAGTATATTGTGAATACATAAACTGCAAGCTTAAAGGTTTCTGACCAGCTGGAGAGTAAAATTCTAACAGCTTTCAGGATAACAGGAATAGATAAGGTGAGATTGACTTTTTTTTAAAATGGGGCGTGGAAGTCCATTTGAGATTCTTCAAGGTAAGACATTTCACTTGTAACTGACTGCCTGAATGTTAGATACATTTTTGTACAGCAACTGAAAGGTTTGACCTCTGCTTGTAAAAACATTTATGCTAATGCTTTTGACTTGTGTTGCCTGCCATGGGGGTTGTAGTTTCTTTTTGTTTATTTTTGTTTTTAAAACTTTGGAGATAGCAAGTAGGAGACAGCTCATAAAACGTGCTGCCTGTAAGTTTTCCATACTTATGTCTGGTTTTGTCCTGTCTGCATTTTTAAAACAGGCCTGAAGTTTCTTTTGTTTCTCATGGAGACTGCTGGACAGAGTGTGGTATGAGTTCAGTTCCCAGCATTCTCTGGGGAATTCACTGAACAAATCCCCAGCAATGGAAGGTTTGCAGGGTATCGGTGACTGTATTTTAGCACAGTGCAAGTAGTTGTGTAACTCTTTCCTGTTCACCAGCCTTGACTGCTTTGGATAGTAAGAGGTAAATGCAGTGAAGAGTGAGGAACTGCAGGGGTTCAGCAGGGCTTGTGGAATGCTTAAAAATGCTTAATGCAGAGAACTGGACCAAATCAGAGAGATGTCTTGTCAATGAAAAGAAAAGCATTATGAAAGAGCAACTATTCTGTGCCCTCTTCACTTATAGTGGTGTAAATTAGGCTTTGGGCAAGGGCTAATGAGATCTATTGGGATTGTTCTAATCCAGATATTGCTGCTGAGATACTGAAACTGATTGAAGTATGCAAGGCATGTAGTTTAGAATACGCTGTAGAAGTAGTGGAATACGTTATTTTTTGTAATTGAGTTAGCTTCAGATAAAAGGTTTGCAACTTTTAACTATACACAAGCATGCCTCTTTAGTCTGTGTTCACTGGTTTTAGGTTTGTCAAATTCCAGATAAGCTGAAGATCTTGTATTGTTTTGAATCTTCTGTAAATTGAGCATAATCTGACACCATAGGTGTTTTGTTGATTAGGTTTTAAAAATAGCTTTATTTTCAAAATTAATTATTCACCCCTGATCTTAAATGTTTTTATCATGAAATCTGCAGTTGTTCCCATAATTGTTCATGCAAATAGTGTGGTTGCCTAAAAGCTGTATTTTTATGCTTTAGCATCAAAGTGCTTCACTTGATAACTTTAGGCCCCTTATACAGAAATTAATATGGATACCTAGATTAGACTTCAGCGTGAAAACATGAGCTCTTACAAGTGTAAGAAGATGCTACACTTGCAGGACCATCTTGAGTTCTGTAAGGCAGATGTGATGTCCAGTTGAAGAAGTGTTACGTTTTCCAAAGGCCTCTGACAAATATTCCAATGGGTCATTGTCTGGTACAACTGCTTTAGATTCCCTGGACATGCCTGATGGTCTTTTGTCAGTGATAAAATTGCCTGAAATTGAAATACTCGGTAGAAGGGAAAGTCCCAAGGTGGTTCTGTGAGTTCCACTGGTGTGAGATTGAGGCATTTGTATGTTCTTGTGCTCACTGAGCCTTAATGGAAGTCTGTAGGTCAGATCACTAAACTTGAATTAGAAGACTGTTTGAGGAATGTTTGTATTAAACTGCCAGTGAAGAAAATGGACCCAAATGCATCATCCTGTTGACAAAGCTCTCTGTGCAGTAGGCTCATAAACGGCCTGCTTCAGCCTGGACTAGTTTTGCTTGATTGAACATTTTCTTTCTCCTGATTTGTTGTCCAGATGATGGAGCCTTCTGCATTGTTGCTTGTACCCATTGCTTTTGTCTCAGTTGTTAAGGAGCAGTGCTTTCAGCAGCCACACTTGTATTTCTGCATTTGATGGAAATTATGATGTACATGCTTCTGATCAGGAAAATTCCAGCAATGACTGTAAAGTAGCTGCCATAAATGAGAAACTGGGAAATGGAGGTAGAGAAGAAAAAAAGTTACCTAACAGCAAAACAAGTTTTTGACTCAAAGAAATGTCCCTCCACTGCTCCCTGCCCTGTCACCTGTGCCCAGAATGACCCCATCTTGAGTGGATTCAAGAAGTCTGGACTGCTTGACTTGACCCTATAGAAGTTTTGTGGTCATAAAAGGGGAAAGAGAATGTTCTGTTTTGTACTTCCCCACCTCAGTAAGGGAGGACAGCTGTCCTGCACTTTCTCTTCTCTGGAAACAAAAAAATGAGACTTCAACTCATTCAGTGTCTAAATTTAAACTAATTTTAGAAATTTAATGGAATTGCAACGAGTTAATTTTCAGAATTACCGCAATTTTAAAGGTGCGTCTACTGTAACTATGTAACTTAGAATTACCCTTACAATAGACCAATAGATTGTCTTTCATCTGGCTTCCTGCTTCTGGTTTAGGGTATTTTGACTGTCACCTTGTGAATAGTAAGCCTTTAATTTAAAGAATATTCAGAGTAATATGTGGTCACCTTTCCCCTCTGTTCTGTGAACATAGATTATTTTCCAGTCATTTCAGTATTGCGAGGCCTAGAGGGCAAGCAGGTTCTAGTAGTTCAAGCCAGTTCACTTTAAATAAACCTTTTTCTAGATGAGTAACTGTCCTGAGCTTGTACATTACTGCAGGCTAATCTTGGAGTAGAACCACCTGCTTACAAAGGAGAGTAGGGGAACTAAGCAGTGGAACTCAGTGGCTTACCTGAGTGCTGATATCCAGTCCCAGACCTCTTGAATCTACTACAACAACAGTTAAAATCGTCTGAATCACCAGTGCAACAAAGTTGTTGAAGCCAAACATCAAAGCATAACGCTCCATGCTGAGGTTGACAGCAATCTGAAACCTGACAATGAATGCACAGGTTCACAAAATGGGAGAGTCAGGATGGATAGATGCACTTTACTTATGGGGACAGTTTAATGTGCACAGTGAACTTTTCAAAGGACAAGGTCACTTCAATATTGGCTATTAACCTTGAAAAGCTTCATTTTGACAAAAATTTCTTGGTTTTTTTCTGGCTTTGTGACTTTTGTGGATCTTATTTACCCTTGACTTGAGTGAATATTTTTGCGAAATACCTGTGTGTATTCATTGGATCTCTTTGAGAATACTTATACATTGATCATTGAACAGCCAAGGGCAGAAGCTACCTTGTTCTGATTTGGAGTGTACTATGGTATTTAGGTCATAAAATTTTACCCAGTTTATACAGGCTAGAAACAATATATGCTGCTGTCAAAACCTGTTTAAATTTCTCTCTAGGGAAATGTCCAGTAAAATATTGATAAATATAAAAATCTGACAGATAGAACATCTGTCTGTTGTACTTACGTTGCTATTGTTATAAGGAGCATATAGCAACCTTTAAATGCAAGGTAGCCACTATAACATGCCCAGATGTTGTCAGTGAAGTGCATAAGAAGCAGAGAACCAGCATCCAGTGCAGAGAAGATTGCCAAAGCCAGTTCTCCAGAGAGGTCCCAGTTTACTTTGACATAGCCAACTGCCATGGATGTTGCTGAACCTAAAAATTGAAAAGTAATTAAAACTTCAAAACATTATCCTTAAGAGCCATTGCATAACTGTCATTGGATCATGGAAGGAGGTCTTCAGTCTTAGTCACAGTGGGCATTGGTAATGGTGTGGGGTATATTTCCTGTTGGGGTGTGGGAGTCTTCCATTAGTTTGGATGTTTTCCTCTGCTTAGACCCTTCACTGGCTGAAGTGCTCTGGGAAAGTGCCACATGCCTAAGGCTGGAGGCAGCAGTACACAATGTATTGTTGCTCCATTTTTAGACAACAGAGCACAGAGAACAATCCCACCAAGCATTTTCGGCCAAAATACGTATAATGAATTTAGTTACTTCATGTCAAGTTCTTTATGGAAAGAAAATCTGTGGCACGTCGTGTGCCTTTTTTTTTTTTTTTTTTTTTTTTTTTTTTTTATGGAAGTATACTTTCTGATGAAAAGCCTTATGAACTGCATTTGTCAATGCCTTATTGGCCATCACATGTAGCAAAACCCTTACTCGAGTCTGTTACAGTGTAGCAAACCTGACGTTCTCAGGTGGGCCAGCACAAAAACTGGACTTCGTTTGAATGTGCTCTTCACCATGTTTGGTTGTATATGCTGTTCATCAGAATTCCAAAAATTGGAGCAAACCAACCCCTCTGGTCCATCCCTGCTGTGAGCAGTGATTCCCAGTGATGTGAATGCCTTCTGTACTCTGAAATTTTGTCAAGTGCTACAGGGTGTAAGTGCAAGAAAGCCTTTGGGAACACTACTCAAAGCAACAGTCAGAAGTTCTGTAGTAGCTTCAGTATAATGGATTTTCATGCAGCTTACAGGGAGGAAAAGTAAACTGAATATTACCTGTAGAAGTGTGGGATACAGCTTCTGGAATGTAGGGGGAGACAGCTGTGTAAATGGGAGCTCAAAAAGGAGGCTGTATTGGTGTTGCACAGCTTCGTTTCACTTTACCCATATCCTTCTTTTCTCTGGCTAAAGAGAAATGGAGTTTGGGTGGACCAGGTAATTAGTGAGAGGCAGAATGGCTGCGGTTGGAAGAGAGATGGAGATCACATGGCCCTGCTAAAAGCTGAGTCAGTTAAAGGAAGCTGCTCAGGATGGTGTCTAGGTTTTGACTCTAGGATGGAGAGTCCACACTTCTGGCCAACCTGTTCTTGTTTTAAATCTCCCTTGGAATAAAAATGTTCTTATATGTTCAAGTGGAACTTTGCTTGATTTTGTGCCGCTTGACTCTTGTCCTGTCACTGGGCACCACTGGGAAGAGCCTGGTTCCATCCTCTTTACTCCTCCCCTTCAAGTCTCTATGCACATTAATAAGATGCCTTGCTTTTCAAGGGTAAACAATTACAGTGCTCTCAGCCGTGTCACATCACAGAAATGGTTTCACAAAATATTCTGAGTTGGAAGGGACCCACAAGGATCACCAAGTGGAACTCTGAAGTGAATGGCCCATACAGAGGTTGAGCACACAACCTTTGTTGTGGCAAACTTGCCAATCAGGATCCGATGCACTCACAGAATATTTGTTGAGGAGCACTTAGAATGATTTTTACTCCAGTTTCTAAATAGACAATTTTACAGTATGCTCTGAGTAGTATTTAGAGCAGTGTATCTGCTAACATGTTCTTTTAATTCTTAAACCAGCCACCTTAAGTTGTATTTGAGGGAGGAATATGCAAGATGTCATTGCACAGGGTTTTGATGTGCATACTTGGGGTTAAATACATGGTCTAAACAGCTGTAAACTTAAAACATTCTGGCAGAATGAGTCTCCTCTAAAGAAGGAAAAGCTTATTTATATATGTTTTTTAAGACTATTTTTAAGAGCCTTCTGTAAAAGTTTATAGTAAAATCATGCTTTGTGCAATGTTTCTCTCTGTCTGTTTACTTTAGTCCTCACAGGAGATGGAAAGGCACTAAACACATTGCTGAAGAATTCCTCAGCACAGGAGGAGTTATGAGTACCTGCTAATGATTGCTTACCCAGAAAAGTTGCAATTGCCTCGACAGCTCCGTTGTACACTGCGGAGCTGTGGGAGGGGGCTCGCAAGTCCCACAGCACCTGGACATAATTCACCACCTGGTTGAAGCCAGCCGTGGCCAGAGCCCACCACAGGGACCAGCAGAGGAGTTTGTGGGAGCTGTAGCACTCCCTCAGGTCCCTGCCCAGCTGCAGCAGCACGCCCAGCATGTGCCTGTGGGGCCTGGCACTCCCAGCCGGGGGCTGGGGGCTCGGGGCCCCGGCAGCCCCATCGGGGTTTGTTCCCCCTTGGCAGGGGCTGGGGGCACCGCCCGCAGCCTGCCCTTTGTCAGGCCCTGCCACGGGCTCGGGGGCATCTCTCCTGTGGAAGAACATGCTCCTCTGGGGCATGGGCAGGAAGAAGGCGCACAGCAAGGCCAGGGACACGGAAGCCAAGCTGATGGCGTTGAGGTGGAAGTAGGAGACGTGTGCTAAGGACACCAGCAGCTGTCCCAGCACGGCGGCCACGGTGGCTGCCACCAGAGTGACGCTCCTGCAGTAGCTGGTGACCCTCTGGAAGTGTTGGGTGCTGACCACGCTGTAGATGTAGGCGTAATAGGCCACCTCGGTGGCCGTGACCATGCCGTAGAAGAATTCCACCAGCTGCATGGCCACCACTCCATGGGCAAAGAGCAGCAGGAGCCAGGTGACGATGAGGCTGATGCCCTGCAGGAGGAGCACGGGCTTGTAGCGCACGTAGTCTGTGAGCAGGAACACTGGGAACAGGAGAGCGAGGTAGGAGTATGTCCAAACTGGCAGAATCTGGTTGGTAACCTAGGAGAGAAGAGCAGATGTCAGTGTTTTTGTTGTTGACGAAAGGAAGTTCATGTATTTTAAATGCTGCTGTAATTTTTTGCAAGTTTTTTAAAGCAGTCATAATTTTGTGTCAGTGGTAAGTCTCTCTAGTTTTCAATCTTATTTACAGTAGCTGAAAATGAAGGCCTGTTTTAACTTTTTATGTAAGTAGTTGTATACCTTTGGTCATCTCTTTCCCTTGTTAGGTATAGAAAAAAACCAAACGTGTGCCTCTTACAATGGGGAACTGGAACTGCAGATAGTGTGTAGCTGCTACTAGAGTGCTGTACCTTCTATGGTTTTTTCTGATTTAAAGTGTAAGAAGTAAGGAAGTCTTTCAGTAAGTTTAAGTTGGACTTCAATACATAGGTGACTTGTGAAGAAATTCTTTTTTTCTAAAATGGTTTTGAATTTGGGTTGGAAGGTGCTGTTTGTGGTTGCCACTAAAGCTCAGTGCTCGCCCAGCCGGTGTGGGCACACCTGTGGAAGGTATCCCTCTTTCAGAAGTACATGACAAAGCGACCTTTTTCTGTGACTAAGTTGCCTGTTTGGGGAGGTCTTCCCCAGTACTTGTGAAGCCTGCTTGAGGTAAGCAATTAGACTAGAAAAGAACTGTATCAAACTCTGGAGGAATGCTTTTTACTTCTGAACTGTACTGGCGTGAGTTGCATGGTGAGCAGCGGGTTCATTGTATCTTTCTGTGTGACTTTTGTTTCTCTGAATTTAGAATTACCTCATGGAATTAACTCATTGGAGGTGAGTGTGGCTGAAAGAGACAATATCTATACTGTACTTGGTTTTGAGTTAAGGATTCTTGCTGAAATCAGAATTAAGGCATTCTATGATGCTATCTGTGTGATCTATATAAGAAATAATGCTTTCCTTTGTGGTTAAAAATATAATAATAAAAAAAGGGGGTGAAAAAAACTCCCTGACAACCTAAACCACAAATACCTTTTTTCAGCAGAAACCTTGAGTTCACAGTGTGCTGGTAGATTTCTGCCTTAACATTTGCTACTGCACATCAGGAATGACTGTTCTTCATATTAGCTGTATGTGGGTGTAGCAAGCCTGTGTTTTCTAATTATACTGTTAGCTCCATGACTCAGCCACGTGTTCACCATGTCCCCTTTTGCTGGGAGGTGTACTCCTGAAGCAGGCAGTGCTGAAAACAGGAGCAGAGCAAGGAAACTTGGGGTACATTTTCTGAATGTGGACCTAACCTCTACAGGTTAAGGAATGCATGAAATATAGGAAATGTAGGAAATAAACCTTACAGCTCATAAGGGGAAGACTGCTTAGCTTTCTTATGTTTTGAAATCAATGCAGTAAGTGTAATCAATTCTATGGTAAGTATAAATAAATGTCTTCTCTGGAGTGGAGAGACAAACTAACTGACCTAATTTTGCCAAAAATATCAACCACCAAAGGAGTTTCAAAGCCCTAAGAATATAGGGACTTTAAACTTCAGATCTCCTGCCAAAGAG
Source organism: Sylvia atricapilla (assembly GCF_009819655.1). Lineage (NCBI taxonomy): Eukaryota > Metazoa > Chordata > Aves > Passeriformes > Sylviidae > Sylvia > Sylvia atricapilla. The sequence goes on from NC_089149.1 coordinate 22,726,761, forward strand.
GTGACTCCGTACTCTTTTCCAGAAGCATCTTAAATATGGGTCTCTAGATAAAATATTCACACTTCATCTTCCCTTCAGTTACTGCTGTAAGGCCTAATGCTTTAGGCATTTTAGTTACTGCTTAAGAGAATAGTTACATACCTCTTCAATCGTTAGGTTTTTGTCAGGTCCCGTTAGATAGGGGGTCAGAAAAGGTTCTGATGGCCTCATTGTGGTGAAAAATCCATTTGCACAGATAATCACAGTGGGATAAATCCAGCTGTGGCGTACGGCTCCCTTCCAGCAATCCATAGTTTACCTAAACAAAAAAGGTGGCAGAGGAAGAACAGATGCTCTTCACAGCTGGTAAAAAATTAATTTTCAAGTTTACTTTTTAACTAAAGCTACACTCACTTCCCTGAAGCCATAACCACCAGTGAGGGCTGGGGTGGTGGCATCTCGCGTAACTGGACTTGGAGGACGGGTGGCAGTGTGACAGCCAAGGGCTGCCTGCAGAGATGACTCAGATGTCTGGCTGGTGTGCAGATGTAACCAAACCCCTGATCTCAACCTCTCCTGTACTGAGCTGCATCCTGGATCCCCTCTTAGGCAGGGACACCTCTTGCACTTACTCCTGAGGCTGAGATTCTTTGCTGCAACACATTCTTGATAAGTGACTAACAGTGTGCTCAGCCTTGATACCTCTACTAAATCATGAAAAGAATTTATTGCACATAATGCGTAATCCTTTAGACACAAGCAGTTGACCAAATCTGGGACTAGGAGTGGGTGTAAACTGCACCCGGGCTCCTTTCTGAGAGGAATTTGTAACCCAACGACTTAGCAGGAGGGTCTCTGACAGTTTTTCCCAATTGTCATCTCTGCGCTAAGTCCAGCACACATTTGTGTTGAGTCTTGTTAAACCACTGTCACATTTACCACTGAACTTTGTTATACAAAGGGCATTGTCGCTTCTGTCTTGTGAGTGAAGTGTGTGGCTCCAGCTGTGCCACGTGCCTAAGCCAGTGTTCTCCTCACTGAACTTGCATGCCATCAAAACTGCAGCTTGTAAATGAGCAACCGAGATCAAGGTGCATCAGCCCTTGTAGACTCTCTATTGTCTGTCAAAGGTTGTTTGTAGTGACATGCCTAGGGCTAAGGGCTGCTGTAGCAGAAGAATAAAGTTCCATTACAGTCTCATTTCTGAATAAATAAGTGGGCGAACTGTGAGATTACAGCTCATTCTGTATGCTCAAGAAGGTTTTTGTCTGTTTTGCATCCTAAGTACCCAGTGACACAATGACCATGCAAGATTTCTTGATGGCAATAAAAATCCTCAGACAACTCAACCCATCACAACCTCAGTTTCTTCAAAATGCTTTAACACTCACCGTGTTTCTTGCACTCCTGTGATTGGAGAGGGTAGAGAAAGATGCAGAAACTATCTGCTTGTGGTACCTGCTCAGACTTAGAATAGAGAACCATTGACTTCACTTTTGAAAGTAATGACCAAAAGGAAGCTTGTTTCCAGTGTAGTTGGCAGCAAAAAGAAGTCTAAAGAGATTAGGTTTTTTAAGTTTATTTTACTTGTTTTGTGTTGCAAAGTCAATTTCTCTGCTCCTGAAAACAAGTGAAACCATGTTTTCAATCATAAGCAAATGAAAGCAAAGCAGTAGCTGATGTTTAATCATGCTGCTATAAGCTGTGTATCTTAAATTCTTGAATTCCACTCTATAGCAGTCACTTTTGAAAAAGTGTTTCTACTTGGACTGAGATAGTATTCATTAAAACTTAGTATACATTGTATGTTATAAAGACAATATTTCTGTGACCTCAGAGGAATGCTAGAGAAAGCAGCCTTAACCTTGTAACTTGATTTTTAAAAATGGCCTCTGTCATCTTTTTCTTACAGATAATTGTAAATAAAATACAGTCTCTAGTATGTTAAACTCAAGACCTTATTTGAAATGTGTTAAAAATATAAAAATTAAGCCCTGGGCTGATCAGTAACATCTGCATAAATCTTGTATCACCTCCAAATGCACTGAGCAAGTGAGTTGCCAGCACACTCCCAAATAACTCCAAAAGTGATGAATTACCTGTCAAGGCTCTGGTGCATTTCCTGTGGATTAAGGTGCAGTTCTTCCTAGCCTGACTTTGTCTTGCAGAGAAGTCAGAAATCACCTTTTAAAGCTGGTGGTAGTCAGAAATTCCTGTAACCTTTCTTCAAAAAAATTCTTTCTAAACTTGATAAAATGTTATCAGAATTTAAATAATAATAATAACAACTTGTCATAGCTGTCCTTTCTTGCAGAATTTGTCCATGAAGATTGCAGGGAAAGTGTTCTTTACAGGTTTTGTTAGCAAACTGAATTCTAGTTTTAAGATAAAACTGTAAGATTTGCAGTAGCTAATGATTAATAAAACCTGTTGTGGCAAGAAAACCATGATTGCATTCTTTCTGTTAATAAATACCTTTAAAACCTCTGGTGTCTGATTAGTGGAAAGACAGAGCACCAGTTCTACAGATTGAGCTGAGAGTGTCCCTGTCTCGTGCATAGCACAAAGGCCTCTGGGCTTGTGGGGTCTGCTCTGACTGTCCTGGCTTTGCTGGGCCTTTGGGAGGTAGGACATCAAATGCTTCCTCCTATTAGCTGACCAGGAATTATTTCTATATAGGGACAGGTCTGTCATTTAAGGACAAATGGATGAAATTAAACTGCTAAATCTAGGTTCTAAGCTAAAACATTAACAGGTTTGCTTCAGAGAAATGTTCCTGCTTTACTTTCCTGTACCCATTTTTTTAGACTCTTCTGCCTGCATCTTCCAAGGTTGATCAGAGGCTGGAGCTCACCCTGAAGCCTGTTGGTAGGGTGTGTGTTGACCCTGGGAGGAGATGCTGAGGCCCTGGCAGGAGGGGCCCATTGTGAGCTCCACAGAGCCTGGAGTGGTCCTGCAGGTACAGAAGGTTTCTGCAGTGCTCAAGTGTGCACTGCAGCCAGGCAGGAAAGTGTTCAGGGGAGCTGGGCCTGCCTCTGCCCTTCATCCTCTTCCTAAGGGCTTCTGAGACAGGGAAAGAACCTTGGGAAGGGCAGGAGCTGAAAGGGGCTGCTGGCTTGTATTTCTCTGGTAGCCCACTCAATGCTTGGGCAATACCTGCATGCTTTGAATGCAACACACTATTTGTTCCTTTCTTGTTTGCTCGAACTGGCCTTCCCAGCTTGCTGGACTGTATCTTCATGGAAGATTTGTGCCCAAACCCACTTATTTTTCAATGGTGATTAGTGGTGTATTTGGAGGGGATTGTATCTATGGGGACCTGTGGAGGAATGTGCCCAGCTCTGGAGTTCCATGTTTGCATGGAAACCTGTAACACTTTGGAAGAATGACAAACAATACTAAAAGCTGCTAGGAGAGGTGGATGTGTTGAGAATGTCCTTTTCCTGCAGAAGTAGACAGCCTGTGGTTCCAGCCTTCTTTGCAAGTCCACGTCAATACGCCAAGTCTCAACTATCTCCTCTCCAGAGCATGTGTGCACGTACACAAACACACAGGTACATGTGTACATCTTACTCTTCTAGAAACCTTTGATTGCTGGGTGAGTTCTGATTTGCAGCTGAAAACCCAGGATGACATAAGGCCTTGTTTTCCTTCTCCTAAAACTCCTAAGAACTGCCTTCTTCCTCCCCTATTTCCCCTGTAACGCTTCCTGCCACCTTCCAAGCTCAGAATAATTTTTTTGTAGATTAGAGAGAATAGAAATGGGTTCTTTTTTCTTTAAAGTATTTTCTGTTTTCTGATTATGATATTCTCTAAAGCTGCAAGGCAAATAAATTGTGTCTGCTTGGTTCCTTTGCTCCTCAGTGGCATCCTACAGACACAGAGAGCAGTGAGCTCTAGTCAGAACATAAGAATTTTTATGGTTGGTTTTATCTGATTTTTTTAGCTCTAGTCTACTACTGGCATTATGTTTTTTAACAATGGCAAAAAGTTTCACATGTTGTTGATTCCTTTCCATTTGTCAGGTATTGCATGGAAATATTTGTTTACTTTCTGTAACAAAGGCAGTTTGAGACCATGGAGCTGAAAACACAAAGCTCCTCTTTTTAATTTAAACACAAACTCTAGTTAACTTCTAGTCCAGGACTGACACCTAGTTCTAAACTGAATGCCTCAAAACAAGATTGCTACTCACCAAGAAGAATGGTAAAAATAGTCCTTTTTCTCCTGGATTCTGTCCCTGTTTCTTCAGGCAGGAGCATCATGCCCTCAGTTCTGCAGTAAGAAAAGAAATCTCACTGGAGACTAAGTACATCTACTTTTATGACTGCATTGGTTAAACTGTTCTGCTTAGAGCCAGTTTACAACAGAGAATGTCCTCACAATGCACTGTAGTAAACAAAAAGCCTAAAATTGATCCAGGTTCATTTTTTCAGATCCTACTGGTTCTTGTGACTTCAAAGAAATTGCTTCTCTCCTGCCTGCCCTCACCTCTGGGCCCTTTGTCTAGTTGCAGTGTGTGACAGTGGTATGAAAACCTTGTAAGTCTTTACAAATGATAGCTTGTGTCTCTACAGGAAAAATACTATTCTGTAAATGCTTAGTGATTTGTGGGGGTTTTTTGTGGGGTTTTTTGTGGTTTTTTTTTTGGTTTTTTTTTTTTTTTTTTTTTTTTTTTTTTTTATTTTTTAGATGCAGATATTGGAAGCTAGAAGCAAACAGCAGTACAGAAATAACTTCAACATATGGATATAGTTCATAATAAATTAGACATTCAATATGCAAACTCATTTCTAGTCTCTTCTTTCTTCTCCTGGACTGTGTTTTGGACTAAATTAACTGTAGGACTTGAAGCTTCTTGACAAACTGTGAGATGCTGATCCTGCCAGATTCTTGGCCAAGATCAGTGGACCTCCCTCACTTGGCGCTCAAAAGTGCACATGATGCTAGCTGTTTCAGTTATAAATCTTCTTGGATATTCCTGTTAATCTGTAATTTTCCTGTGTGGAATCAGCTATATTTCTCCACACTGTCCTTCTCTGGTTTTATTCTGTGCTACTTAAACCCCTTGATATTATTTCTTTTCCTGCTGAAAGAGGAAGATGGTCAGTCCTGAATTTGGTTTTACTGAAAGCACAGCAAAGGAGTGGTGCTCTGGCATTTTGTTTGGACTCTAAAGATACTCCCTTCTTGGCAGAAGTTGCTGTGAAGTCAGTGCAGTGTTTGTAGCTCTCAAATGTGGGCCAAGTAACAACTGACGTAGCAGTGTTGCAGTGAAACTCCCGGGACAGGTTGTGCAAGGCCTGCTTTTTCCAGCCTGTGTGCACAGAGCTGTGGGATGAGACAGGAGACGCCTGTCACCCCTCTGCCTGTACTGGGTACAAAAGAATAGAATGATGCAGTCATGATCTTTTCTTTCTTGGTTCAGAACAAAGGCTGTGCAAAGGGGAGTCAGACCCTTCAGCCACTGCATCAGCAAATGTGACAGAAGCAGTTTTGCCAGCACGGTATTCAGGAGCTACAATGTGCAAGGCAGGGTGAACTCTGCCATTGTGCAAGGGGGAATGCAAAGGTGGTTGCTCTGATTCTGTGTATAAATTACTGCCCTTAAGCTATTTATACGCGTGTAAATAAGAATCTAAAGCAATTTATCTTTTATTCTTGGCACAGTGCCATTCTGTTGAGCTCTCTGCTGGTGTATGTTGGTTGTGCTCAAGTGCTGGAATGATTCAGTGTAGCTTTTCAGGGCTGAGTTGAAGGTTCTTCTTGCACTGCTGTTCCCTGCACGCTGCTCTTCTTCCCTGCTGGGAGCTCTTCTCTCAGGAGAAGCCCTTCTCCAGCATGCCTGCCTCCTACAGCAGTGTCATGTAGCTTGTGGCAATCTGCTCTCTTGACTCGTGCTCAGCCTGGTTCAGCTGCTCTGTGCAAGATCTTGCTATTTTCCTTTGGCATTTGCGTGAAACCAGCACACAAATGCTTCTGATCATGAAAATCCCATGTATGACTACGAAGTAGCTGCCATAAATTAAAAACTGGAAGAGGAGGAGAAAAAAGCAGAACAATTAATGAAAAATATATTAGAGAAATGCTGCTTCTTCTGAAGATGACAGTCACTGATTTTCTTGTGTTCTGGCAGTTTCTCAGCACTTCAGTTTTTGCTTTGTGATTAAGCAAAATCTCAGCTTTTCAAGTATAAAGCAGATAATTGTGAAATGAAGAACTGCCACTTTCTTCCATTCCTTATGCCTCTTAATAAATGTCAGATGAGGAGAGGGATTAGAACAGGATTATTTTTCTATTAGTGCAAAATGGGGGAGTAGCTTCATTACCCACATGGTTATGAATAATCTGCATGAAGAGCCTGAGTTTATCCTTGTTCTGCTTTTGCACATTTCAGTAACTGTCACCACAGTGGCTTCAGTAAATACTGTGATTTTATATCTATTTCCAACAAGAGTGGCAAGGCTATTTATGAAGTCCTACACATTCCTGTCCTTAATTTTAAAGATTTAGTATTTGATTAAATCTTTACCCTTTCAGAGTCACTTTTGCCCTCTCTGTGCAGAGTGTGAATAGCTCTAGTCTTCTTCAGATCCATTAGAGTAGAAAGTTGCCCCAGCTGAGAGCCCATCGGAGAAAATGCAGAAGTCAGGTTTCAGTGGACTTCAACATGAGTGACATTGGGTTGACTGAAGTTAGGGACACTGTTGTGAGATAGGATATCCCACCCCAAATGAAGTGCCCAAGCTATGGGCAGAAGGTTCTATTGTACATGTTGAGATGCAGAGCAGGTATTCTCCTGAGCTGGAATTAGAAGTTACTTGAGTTGAAATAACTCAATCCAGACTGTGCCTCACAGTCCTGAACTGCCATTCTGCATCTGAAAAAAACAGTCTGAGCTTTTGGGAAGAGACGGTGTTGTTCAGTGTCCTTTTAACTACAGAAACTGGTCAGATAACAGGGACTGGTTAATTATGTTCTGATGTATCTCACTTTAAAAAGTCACTGACCAGCATCTGTAATCCTAAATGCATTAAAAGGCAAGAGAATGATGACAAATGATGTTGAATGATGATGAAGAATGACAAGGGAAGAACAAGATGTCTGAATTTCTATAGAAAAAAGACAATTAAGTTGTCCTTTGGGATAGGAATTTTGAAGATAATATTGGCTGAGCAGTAAACAGGAAGTAAGGTAACTTCACTTACTTGAGTCACTATGTCCAGTCCCAGGCCTCTTGAATCTACAACAACTATTGTGAGAATGGTCTGGATCAGTAGGGCAATGAAGTTGTTGAATCCAAACATCAGAGCATAGCGTTCCATGCTCAGATTGACAGCGATCTGGAACCTAATGGGAAACTGGCAGGTCAGTCACTTCCCACTGGGAAAGCTATTGCTGTCTAACAGTCAGTGAAGAGAAAGTGATTCATGGAGATGATGCATCAAGAACAGAGGAAATGCTGCTTCATTTGTTTGTTTGCTTCCTTGCTTTCTCTAAAAAAGAAAAGTCTGGGGTACCATAGCGTATTTTAGTCTTTCTTTGAACTGCATGGGCTGCTTTTCTATCCCCTGCTTTCAGATAATCAGGGAGAATGTCAGTTCTCTGTACCCTTCTCCTTTTTTCCTTCTCTGCCAGTGCAGACTGTGCCAGACAGGCTGCAAAGAATCCATGGCTGGAAGCTTTCAGTGACCTGGCCAGGCAAAGCTCTGGCACTGGCAGCAGTTCTGCCCTGGCTGGGAGGGCACTGTGGGTATCTTCTAACCCAGCTTTCTGAGGTGATGAGTCACGTTTTGCTTTGTGATTTGACAGTGGAGGTGACATACTGCTTATTTCTGTCAAGAGCCTGAGTATTTTTACTTGCAATATTTTTTTTGACAATAATCAAAACATCTTTCCTTGCGGTACATACCTGAAAAATTTCTATACAAACAAAAGGGTGCTATTCCTTCAGAACTCATTTTCAATGATTTTAGCTTGGGAGATTTTTGCAAGATTTTACTATGCTGGAGTTTTTTTAGAATATATTGAAATAGTCCAGGTGTAATTCACTATAATGTAGTAACGATCTACCAAAATGACAATTTAGAGCTCACTTGGCTTCTTTCAAGACAGTCATAACCTTTCCATGTATTATAATGTTAGCAATTTTTAAAAATTGATTAATTTTGGAGTTTGACACAAAATGCATCCAGTGTTTTTGTTAATAATATAGTGTGGTATGTCTAAAGACATTCCAAGCAAGAAAATGACTGGAGCAATAACAATTATTGCACGGGATAAAATATTTGCCAATATTATTTATACACTTCTATTTCTGATAACAGAATAGCTTGGCCTCCTATGAGATCTCATCTAAGTTTATATGTCTGATGTTCCCTTCTATTCCTTTTTTACACTTTAATATCATTAATAATTATATGTATAAAATTATGTTGGGGAAAACTTTATGTGGCATCTCTTCCTGCATTCATGGACTTCGTGGCATGCTGAAAGGTTTATCAGCAGAGGGTCTAGGCATATGGTGATCCTAAAGGATGGCTGTCAAGGTATGCTTGTCCCTATTGTTCACTTTACATCTTCCATGCCAAGAAGGAGGAAAACGGCTTCTACATTTTGCTGTTACCATTGCCCTTAGTAATAAAGTTATTTTGTACCTTGTTTAATTTCTGTTTAGGTAAATGTTAGATATCCTTTTGACAATTTTTCTTTCCTGGTTGTTTGGAAGAATGAAAACAACCACACATTTAAGTGTCCTTGTCTTTACCTAAACAGTTATGTCTAGCATTAGGTCAGCTACCTCTGAGGAAAAGGATGCCCAAAGCAAACTCAAAGTAGGGTCAGTATTCTGTGCATGATGGCAGCATTGTGATGTTTTGTACTTACGTTGCTATTGTCAGGAGGAGCACATAGCAGGCCTTGAAAATGAGATACCCAGCATAACATGCCCAGATGTTGGTCAAGAAATGCATGAGAAACAGACAACCAGCATCTATTGCAGAGAAGATCCCTAAAGCCAGTTCTCCAAAATGATCCCAGTTAATCTTCATATATTGTACTAGGAAAGATGTTACTGAGCCTAGAAAAAGAGAAAAAATATGTGTAAATATTGTATCTGTTCCACAACCTGTATGACCAGATCTTGCCACGCTCATATGCTGAAAGGAAATGCTGAATAATGAAGCAGAGTAGTCTGAAGTTTGAAAGCATTTCTGATGACTTCTGCAGCCATGCAGATGACTGGTCATTTTAAGACAACTGCATATATCAAGTCTCTGCCATTCTGTTTTATTCCACTTCACAGGATAAACTGTAATGTAGAAGATTCATTATTTAGGTGTCTGTACACAGCATGTATCTCTGGGGAGAGAATTAGGAACATGATTTGGAGTTCAAGAAGGAAATTCTTTCACCTTCCCCTAGCTCACTGCACAGCTAGTCTAGTAAACCTTCTGTAACAGTTTAGCTCTGTGCACCTCATAGGGGGGTAAACTGTCAAAAAAGTGAGTTTTGAAGCTCCAAGGAAGTATATCCAAGGAACAAGAAAGGATAGGTGGGCTTTTTGTGGGGCTCCTAGAAGATGAATCTGTTGCAAAGTTAAGCCACCTGACTGCTCATCTTAGGGGTCCCAAACAGTGGAAAAACTTCTATACTTATACACAGAGAAACAGACAAGTCCTTGAGGGAGAGAAATTTATCAAGTTGATACTATAGGAGAGCTTCCACTTCATTATTCACTTGATCTATTTAGCTGCCTACTGTGAGAGTAGTGACAGGAATGAGCAGGTGTGGTACAGATATTGGTTTTTTTCCTGATAGTACACACCTCCACATCTTGTGCAAGTTTTTTACAACAGCACAATGTGAGCCAAGGCAGGTATACTCTGATGTTAGTTTCAATAACTTCACTTGGCTTGTGTGGTGTCAGCATCTGCTCCTAGTACAAAATGCAATGCTTCACATCAGTGCCATAAGGATTCGTAGGGTCCTTTTTTCCCCAAAAATCTTTGCAATCACAAAAATTTTTCTTTTTGTCTGGTTGCACAAGGGTATTTCACTTGAAAAAAATCTTAATGAGAGGGTTATGTTCTTTTTGTGTAAAATTTTTAAGGAAAAGTTTTCTCATCTGTATAAGCTGATAGCATGGTTATGGAAACAGTGCAATACTTGTTTTGGGGAAAAAAAACCCACCCCATAGGCTCATCCAAAGAGGCAGGCGCTTATGAATAGATTTACCAGCTACATGCAATGTCTCTATGACTTGCACACTTTCTGCATACTGGCAAGATACAGTTATTTGTCTGGTACTAAACAAAAACCAACATAACCCACATTTGAACTGTTGTACATCAAAGACCTAGGTCTGGAATGCACAGGGTGTGCACTGGCTCCCTGGAGCGCCTGCAATGGAATGGCACTTTGAAAATTTACTAAAGTGAAACTTTAGAGGCTGTCATTGTGATCCATGTTTAAACATTGACTTACCCAGAAAAGTTGCAATTGCTTCAACAGCTCCGTTGTACACTGCGGAGCTGTGGGAGGGGGCTCGCAAGTCCCACAGCACCTGGACATAATTCACCACCTGGTTGAAGCCAGCCGTGGCCAGAGCCCACCACAGGGACCAGCAGAGGAGTTTGTGGGAGCTGTAGCACTCCCTCAGGTCCCTGCCCAGCTGCAGCAGCACGCCCAGCATGTGCCTGTGGGGCCTGGCACTCCCAGCCGGGGGCTGGGGGCTCGGGGCCCCGGCAGCCCCATCGGGGTTTGTTCCCTCTTGGCAGGGGCTGGGGGCACCGCCCGCAGCCTGCCCTTTGTCAGGCCCTGCCACGGGCTCGGGGGCATCTCTCCTGTGGAAGAACATGCTCCTCTGGGGCATGGGCAGGAAGAAGGCGCACAGCAAGGCCAGGGACACGGAAGCCAAGCTGATGGCGTTGAGGTGGAAGTAGGAGACGTGTGCTAAGGACACCAGCAGCTGTCCCAGCACGGCGGCCACGGTAGCTGCCACCAGAGTGACGCTCCTGCAGTAGCTGGTGACCCTCTGGAAGTGTTGGGTGCTGACCACGCTGTAGATGTAGGCGTAATAGGCCACCTCGGTGGCCGTGACCATGCCGTAGAAGAATTCCACCAGCTGCATGGCCACCACTCCATGGGCAAAGAGCAGCAGGAGCCAGGTGACGATGAGGCTGATGCCCTGCAGGAGGAGCACGGGCTTGTAGCGCACGTAGTCTGTGAGCAGGAACACTGGGAACAGGAGAGCGAGGTAGGAGTATGTCCAAACTGGCAGAATCTGGTTGGTAACCTAGGAGAGAAGAGCAGATGTCAGTGTTTTTGTTGTTGACGAAAGGAAGTTCATGTATTTTAAATGCTGTTGTAGAGGGAAGTTTTTTCTCTGAAAGAATTCATAAAATATATAACCACATTGAATCAACGTGGGATTGTTGGGCAGGCAAATGGATCTTGAATCCATTAAATGGATCTTTTATTTATGCAGTCTGCTGCAAATTGTAACCTGCCAGAGCTGGTTAAAGTTGTGCTCTTTTTTTTCTTTCTTTTCATATTTTTCTTCTTTTTTAACTTTAAGCAGTTTTCACTTTTTATATTCACTACTTCAGTTAAAAGAAATCACAGAATAAAATCACACCTCTTCTGTGGTCAGGTTTTTATCTGGTCCTGTTAGATATGGTGTTAGGAAAGGTTCTGATGGTTTCATCATGTAGAAGAATCCATAGAGGCAGAGGATCAGGGTGGGAAAAGCCCAGGTGTTGGCTATCTCTGGCTTCCAGCAGCCCATGGCCTCTACAGCAAAGCTGAGGAGAAAGTTTGTTAGAATAATGACACTTTCCGTGCTAGTGCAAAGAGATCTTGTAATTCATTTTTATTTTGGGGTTTCTAATGCCAAGGAATGCTCTTTAGAGGTTGACAGTTCAAAATCATTTTTATTTATAATGTTAAAGTGAATCGCTATTCCTTACATTTGTCTGCTGCTCTCTTTGTAGAAAGTGCATAAAAATGAATTGGAAGATCCTTAACTAGGAGACAAACTACCCTGTCATTCCATCTGCACTGACCAAGATAAACACAGGAAAAGTCTTCCTAGACAGAAGTGGCTGAAGACGGCTGAGCACTGAGATTTCCCTTGACACCCTCACTGATCACAGCCAAGCACCTTTTTGAATGATAAGTGTAACTGGAGCCTAGCAGATGGGAACTGCTAATAAATACAGAAAGGATGTCAAGCCAGACTCTCATCTGGAATTATCTGCATAAGAAGTTCATTTTGGATACAGACATCATATTTTCCATTTATAAAAGTGGTCACAGAAGGTTAACAGTCCATGCTAAAATGAAATGAAGCAGATATTTTTGTTCTTGTCACTAGGTGAGGTGATGGAATAAATTAAAATTTGCAACTTTGCTGGACAGAGCCCAAACAGAAGTCAAAGTGAGTGTAATGAGGACATGCAAAGGAAATAGTAATAGAGCCATGTTAATAGAGGCAATGTCAAGAATCTTAATGTGTGCAGTTTATCTTTTGGAGCCCTTTGGAGTTTGCATATTAGCAGATGGGATTTCTATCACTCTGCTTTTGGCTTTTCTTCTGCTTTTCTACTTCCTTCCTGATAACTCATTCTTTTTTTAGCGCAAAAAAAAAATGAATCTTATAAAAATCTTAAAAATGAAGAGATGTTTTTTCACAAAGTTTTTTGTAAAAGCTGAAAGAAGGTCTATTCAGCCCAAACCAGTCACGTCCTGATCAGTACATCATTCCAGGCTGGATGGGCAGAGGATCCTTTTCTATAGGATGTAATTATGTATAAGGTAGTAGGCATTATGCATCTTCTTTTCTAACTTCATGCTATGACAGCACACTCTACTGACAGCCTGACGCACTGAGAAGTGGGTGCAGATCAAAGGGCATTTGAATTTCTTCCTTTGCTGCATAGCGGCCGAAAGCACGGGCATTACAGGATTTCCAGCGGGAACGAACCCAGCTCTGTGTCAGCCCTGCGGTGTGAACCACTAGATGGCAAGGTGACCCCAGCAAGGCAAAGCGAGCTCGGGAGGACTGTGGGACACCGAGTGCTCCAGGAAGGAAGCATTTCTGCCTCTCTTTCCTCCCCGGCTGTTGTAACACCAGTCTGCTGCAAACGTGGCTTTGGCGGGACCAGTTTGGGCCCTGCCCAGGATCGTGCTCACTGAGTCACCAAAACATCCCCTGGCTCTCCTCTCACGTGGTAATCATTAGAGCCTTACGGCACCCCCAGTGCCGTGGGAATGCTTCGTGTGATTCTGAGAAAGCCATCGAGAAGAGTGAGCTGGAGAGGATCTCTAGCACTGTAATGAGAAACATTTGTACAAGTCAGCTTTGGGACATAGCCATGGCATATTTTCCCCTTCCCAGCCTAGATTTTCTCTTCTGGTCTGTTTCAGGTCTTACACCCCCTAGGAGGCTGTGTGGCACAAGAGCAGCAAGTCTCCTGTAGCCTGCAAAATGTCCCACACCTCGGGAGGTGAGTGGGGCAAGCGACTGCCTCCGCAGGGTTCGCAGGGTGCTTGTGCTGCCCCTCGGATGCTGCCCAGGGATGGCAGGGCTTTGCCGTCCTGTTCGGGAATTCATGGTTTCAGCTGTACATAGGAGAACTTCAGGTGTGACCTGGGCACTGCATCCCCACAGTGCCAGCACATGCTTATGGTTTTGGGCTAGATCTGTACCTCTAATCTGTACTTTTATTCTTTGAGGTGCCAAGGTTAGGCTGCTAGTTAAAGTCTGGCGAGAAGATTCACACTTGATATAAGGAGCTGTGCGGAAAAATCCTGTCACTGGTGCTGAGCGGGGAAGGGCAGTGGGCTGAGGGCTCTCAGGGCAGCCCACTCTGCCCTTGGGGAGTGGGAGGTGGTGTCACCTCACCTGCCCCGGGGTTTGTGTTCCACTCACCCCCAGCCCTTGGCCGGCGGTGAGCCCCCTCCAGCTCTGCAGTGCCGTACAAACCCTCCTTTCTGCCTTCAGAACCACAAACCTCTGACAACCAGAGCTCTGCCTTGGTGCTTGAGGGGGAAGGATCCAATTTGTTCCCGGTTCGGTCATCACATGTGGTCAATTTGTCTTTTATAAATCTAGGGGTTTGTTCACTTTTGAAGAGATTTTAGGATGCCTTGGTGTTGTTCTGCAACAAAACAATCATCTGTTTCTTTTTTCCTTCAGCAATTCTTGGTGTCAGAGCTATCAGCTCTTCTACGCACAGCCTAACACAGTTCCCCAGTTCCCCACTGGATTGCTCTCTTCTTTCCCCCCACTTTCCCTTGTCATTCCAGGGTTTCATATTTCTAAATTTCATATATAGTCATACCTTCTGTGCTGGAGCTCTTCCTTTCTTACTTCCAAGGGAAAAGCCTCCTTTTAGTATTCCCAGTCTTACTTCTGGTTGTGCTGTACGTATTGCAGCTACTGGACTCTGTTTGAGTTTTGTGCTTTTCCTGTTCTTCTGCTATTACAGCTTGCTCTGACACTTCCTTTGGAATGGGCTCCAGCTGGTTTTCTTTCAGCACCCTTAAAGGAACAGACAGATAATCCTGGTCTGTCTTTGCTCCAAGGCAGCTGTGAATCAAGACCCAAACTACAGTTTAGTGCGTGACTGGCACAAAATCAATAGAGGTAGTTCTGTTCTCAAAGAACTTTGGATCTATTTGACAGGAAATATGGCTTGGGAGCCATCAGTGCCTCAAACTGGCGTATTTTAAAGAGGGAGCAGTAGCTGTGCGTGGGTAGTTACAGAGGTGAGGGCAAGCCAATACTGCTGCTGTAAGATTGGAATGTATCCACAACACTTACAAGGGGTTTCAAACTATTCTGAAAAATTTAAAAGATAAAAAGTAAAACACTCTGCTCTGCTTCCTCTTGACTTATTTGCTGGCAAGTTTATCAGATCTTTTGCTTAGACAGGTTCTACAGTGCTGCTGAAGATGGGGATAGCTGCTCTATAGGCAGCTTCAGAAGTTTCTGTGGGACTCACAACAGCAGAGCATACTCTGTGAAATGTACAGATTTTCACAAAAAGCATGTACACAAATCTAGATCTACTCCCACCCTGGTTCCACAGTATGTAGGTCTGGAATGAGGGACATAATAATTATTTAGGAATATGACCAATACAATAGGAAAATTTGTAAATAATAATGACTTATCCAACCAGAGGAAGGCAGCATCTTGGTTTACACACAGTAATATGCATCAGTAACTTTATGGACATGTACATGAATATGAAATCGGTATGACATTCCTTGCTGGGCCAAAGCAGTATCTCAGGTCAGACAGCTTTGTCTTCACTCTTGGCCAGATTTTGCAGCTTTTGCCTTCTACCCCTCAACAGTCAATATAACAGGATTATGATGTTGGAGGAGCCATCCATGCCTCTTGCCTTTATAACTTGTCTGTTGGCCTTTGTCCACAAAACCATCTCCTCCTGCCTGGGACAGTGCCATGCACTTACGGAGTCAGAAGACTCGAGGTGGGAGGGAGCCATAGGGAACATCATGTCCCACTCCCTGCAACTCACAGGACTATCTCAAACTGAACCCTGTGATTCATGGTGCATCATCCAGACACTCCTGGAATGCTGGCAGCTTCTGTACTGTATGTGAAACTAACACAGGAAAGGAAGGTAATAATTCCTTTTGGCCCTTTCCCAGCCATGGTTCACAGTCTGACACTGATCCCAGAGTTATCTTGGTTCTGCCTGTTCTATTGACCCTGTAGCTATAGGAGGTGACAGCCCCTCTGAGAGAACACTGAGTATATCTGCATATGGTTTTATTCTTACAAACTCTTGCTAAAATGCAGAGAACTCTTGAAGGAAACAGTGTTGCTTGGGGTTTGCATTGACTTACTGAAGATCCAACTCAAATTTCTTGACACTGAGAAAACCTGCAGAGATCTGTTTTTCCTGTAATGCAGTAATGAGAAAGAATGATTTAAGTAACTTCCAGGCATTGATGTTTGGTTTCTCTGCTTTCAGATTCTCTTTTAACCTTTATTATCTCTTCTTTCCCACAGTCTTCAATCCATCTTGTTTGTAGTTAAAATTTCATGCCTTTTCATTTATTCACTTCTGAATGCCAAATGGAAGACTGTAAAACTGTGAAGAGCTTATGCAAGTTTTTGGTCAACTTGAGCCCTATGCCATAAGCTGTCTGCAGCAGACCTTGGCTGCTCGATTTGAAGGGAGCTATACTCTTTTAATAAAGTGTAGTCAGATGCATAAAGGTTGTTCTGCTTGGAGGGTGGGCTGGGGGATCTGTTTCTAGCTGACATCCAAATTCTGTTCAGTTGGGAAAAGGAAGATTCTGTAGGAGTGGAGGAAAGGTGAGTTTTATGATAGTAGTGTATCCTAAAGAGTTAATCTAATATGGTCTCTAATGAATCACAGAGACAGGAAAACTCTGAGAGGGGAAGGAAAGCAGTAAAAGAGCAAGACTGCAAACTTCTGTCATCCTGATACTATTTCCTGCCTCTGCTGCCCCTTGGACTCAATCCTGATGTTATCTCTGGTGCTGCACAGGATGGCACCAAGGCTGAAAGACTCATGCTGGCAGCATGAGGTGTCTCTCTGTCTGATTGGGCACTGACTTTCAGCTCACAAATCACATCTGTTTCTTGACACCAGCCCAGCTCAGACGAAGACACTTTTTCAAATCAAACTGAAGGCTTATTCTTTTTGAGAAATGTGTACTTTGTGCTCTAAAGGAAGTGATTGCAAAGAAAATTTTCTGTGGCTAATACCAAAGATTTTTCTCCATTTGTGCCCAAATACAGCTTATGCACAGAAAGGTTCCAATGGCAGTTATAAAGATTAAAGTGTATTTTTGTCAGATTTCTCAGACCCAGGAGTATTCACAGGACAAGTTCACTTTCTGATTTATGGATGAGCTGATCTTTATCTTTTCTCATGTACTGCATGCTCACTTTGGGAATGAGCTGCTCCCTGCAGTCTGGCCCTGAATCCCATGGTGTGTGGATGAGGGTTTCCATAACTTGTTTCTCAGCTGAATCTTGCCCTGGGTTCCTAATGTGGCAAGGCATTCACATCCTGGGCTCAGGTGCTTTTCATCTGAGACACAAAAATTAACATGCAAAGTTTAGTTTGGGATATTTATCTAGAAGGTACAAAGGGCATTACTCCAAGGGGTAGGGTAGGAAATACAGTCAACCAAACAAATTTCAGGTACTTGGTTTAAATGCACACTTACACCTCTTCCTTACTAAAAAGTAATGCTGTAAGGCTATTCTTCACTATTCTGAACCTTACCTAAGGATAATACTCACCTTTTTTATCTATTCACTCTTCTTAACTCTTGAGTGTCCATTGTCACTATCACCATACAGGGCAGTGGCTGCTGGCAGCAGTGCAGGAGCTTGAACAAACAACTGTGCCATTAATCATCACCCTGAGACATTTTGAGGGGCATTAATTCCTTTTTCTTACAGACAGCATTTTTGTGGTGGCACACTTGGGCACAAAAAAGGCCTTGACCTCTTGTTATAATGTGCTACCAACACTATGGAGCACATAGAAGTCCTGTGATGAGTTTATAAAGATTGGTTGAACCTACTTTGGCCTGCAGAGACATGTTTCATGTCCGTTTTGTACACAATAAAATCCGGGTAAGTGCTGGTTTGAAGGGAGTGATTTACACCCTTAATCTCCTCTTTATTAGCCAGGGAAAGTTAGGTTGAATTACCTTTCTGCAATATAAGTCACTGGCTGGTTTGTCTCCTTTTGGTTACAGGTTAGTTGTTGAATTCACAGTAGGTCACTAGTGTAGCTGTGGGAAGCTGTGCAAGGAGCATCCAATTACAGTGGGTAATTCCCTTTGGAAGCATTGCCAAAGCTTTACAGGCATCCTTACTTGCATGGCAGTGATGTGCATTGCAGCTCTCTGATTTGCTTCCTGCCTCTTGCAAAAATCTCTCGGAGACCTTGGGAGGCTTCCAGATAAAGGTGTTTCCCACTGTCTAAGGACTGGATTTGGCTGTCTGATGACTGGGTGGGTTGAATAAGCAACCTTGCTGGCACGAAGCACACTGCTCTCCCAGCTGAGGGGTGCAGAGCAGTGAGGTGCTGGAAGGTGGAGAAAATCTTTTTGCATTCAATGAACATAACAGCAGAACAGAAAGACTTACAGAAGAACAGGTTATACCTTAAGTCCTTTAGTTTTCCTTACATTTTTTTCTTCCAGATCATCAATGGAGGACAGGAACTATTCCTTTGTCAGTGGAATTCTCTGAGAATTTTCCTTTCCAATAAAATATTATGAGGTCACTGCTGTAGGTTTGCAGCTGATTTCTGTGCAAGTGCTGACTGTGGCTGGGTGCACTGGGCTCTGGTATCCCTCTGTATCCTACAGTCTGTCAGCTCTTCTCATGGCATAGAAGTTTTTAAAGGGAGAACAGCAGTTTTTTGTTTCTCAATGAAGTGAGGAAAGATAATTTTGGTGAGGAAAAAAGTGGCACATGGTAACAAAAAATGAGCAAAAAAGCATTGCTTTTAGGAGATGAGGAAGAATATAAAAGACTCTATTAAGCTTCACCTTTAGAATTTCTAACTACAGTTAGAAGAAATAGATGTATGTAGGATGCTTATCTCAGCACCAAAAAAACCTCCCCTATCTCCAACTTTGCTACTTGATGATTTGGCCTGGTGACTTTAACATCTTGTTTGCAGTTTTTGTAATAATGCCATACAATCCAATTCAATGCCTGTGCTTTAGTCTTCCTTGGATTGCATACTTTTAAAATCTTGAGGTAATTAACAAAAGGGAAGTGATATAAATGTCATTTGTATTGGTTATTACTTGTAGTGACTAATGCTCACTTACTGTGGTTTGCCAAAAAGAAATGAGAGGAAAACCTGAAGGGATTTCTACGGCACTTTCAATGTTGAAAGATCACTTTCCAGGGCGTGTTCCCCTGCAGACTTATTCCACAGGCTTCCCACTAGTGGCACATATTGTCCTGTTGTCACAGATGGACGTATCATTTCAGAGATGCAAATTTACATTTGCACAACCTGTGTGTGTAGGAAGTTTCAGCCCAGCACCTCCTCTCTACCTTTTTTGTCCTCATGGTGCATCTCATTACAGACACCATGGGAGATTTTGAATTATTGCAACAGCCCAAGCAGTGTAAAGTCCTGCTGGAAGAGCACTTGTCACATTTTCACAAGTGCCCATAACAACCTGGCTGCTTCATTTAATAATAAACCTCTAATGACAACTGGAAAAGACTTAAAATAACTCCATTATGCTTCTAGTGTTTGCTTAAATGTAAAAATTCTTGCACTTAAAATGTCCCAAGTTCTTCTAACACCTTGATTTCTTGCCAGCTCCTAAGAGTTTTGATCATAGTCATTAAAGTCCTTAGGGGTTTTGTTGTTGGTTGGTTGGTTTCTTCCATCAACAGTGTGTTAGGTTTTATCTCCTTAATGAAGAATATTTTTTTTAAATGTGGTCGAAGTTTTTTTTCATGTGTCTTCACCATCCTCTGAGCTCTTTCAAAGGCAGAGCAGTTACAGTGTATGTGTTGTGTCCTGGAGCTCTGGCCGTGGTTCCCACATCCCTCCATGTCCTAGGGTCCAAACGGGAATAGAAAAAGGTCTTCGATCTGAGGAAGGCTGAGGACATGTCCTTGTAAAACACAGGTCACTTTGGAAGAGCAGATTTCTGTCAAGCCCAGATTGCTTGACTTAAAATATCTTTTCTGGCTTAAAACAGTTTTCCTGTCTCTGGTTCTTGCCTTGTTTACAGGAGCCCCTGATGGCTGTGAGAAGGTTTGAGTGGCTGGAAACAGCCTCCTCAAAGCCCTCGCCAAGAGCCCAACCAACAGGGCACTTTTGGGGCTGGCTGGAGTTGTCTGGGCTAGCAATAAACAAGAAAGACTCTGAAAATGGGGACAAGCAAGAAAATGCTTGAAGCAGCCAAGGGAACCCTGCAGCAAGAGAGGAAAAATTACCCTGGCAGATGGCTTCCTTAACAGGAGCTAGGGCAAGGCTGGCCTTTCTAGGGCCTCCAAATGCCTCTCGCAGAAATCAGGAGGTGATAACCAAGGTCCAGAAAAGGGGTATAAGAGGGTAAGAAAGTCAGTGATCTCAGCTGTGTTATGCAAAACAGAACATCTCAGCTGTGGGAGTGGGGAATGGAAGGGATGTGGTGGTTTCTTTGGGAAAAGAGCAGCCCTCTTGGAAAGAGGGAAGTCCAAGGAAGCTGGTTTGAGCAACTGTGTTTTAAAGCTCCTCACAGGAAAGTCCCTATAACGTAACCATGTAGTGCTGAAAAGCTGCACTGATTGCAGCACTTGCCTTGAGAGGGCCTGTGTCCACAGCTGCTCTGCCAGGCTTCATGACACAGCTACTCCACGGCTTTAATTAACAGCTATTTGAAACAATCTTGATTGGGTTTTGTTTGGCAATCACAAATAAGCAGGTATTGCTGGGTATTCTGAAGCTGGTCTTCCGGTACCACATGGCAAAATGTGTTAATGATGTACTAAGTAGTCCTAGTAATCACATGTTCTGTATGTCAAATTTGAGTTAGTAAAACCTTCGTGAGTTCTCTTGGACAACTTAAACTTTACCACTTCATGTTATTTAGTTCTTTTTTTCTCTTTTCTTTATAAGGTTTGAATTATTTGTTTTGGGTCTTCCTGAGGAAGCAAACAGAACACAAAAAAAGCAGCTTCCCATTTTCTAAATAGTTGTCTTCTAATTTTATACAAAACCATGTTTCAATTGAATTAATGAACAGTTTCAGCCAACCTAAAACTGTATTTTAATGAAAATTTTAAATCACGGGATTTCCCCCCCCTAATTCTATTCTTGTCTTTTACCTTCAAGATCCAGAAAATGTCAGATATTCCTCTTTCAAAATTGCCAAGACAGAGTGTCTTTTTTTTCTCCTCTCTCTGAATTAAGTATTTTTAAACTGCAAGCCCTCAATTTTTAGTATTGGAAGGCATTTTCATGTTCAGGCTGTCGATTTTGGCTCCAGCAATTTTCCTTTTCCAAATCTTCTTTGGGATCTATGCATCTTGGGGAAATTCTCAGCCCAGCTGAGAGAAGTAGAGAAGCACTGACTTGTATAGAAGTGATGAGGGTCAGGCTCAGTTTCGGCATGGTTGTATGATCCCTTTAGTGCTGAAAAGTTGCTGATAGCTTTTCTTGGTGAAAATTTTGGGATGTTAAACACATCTGTGTCTAATATGTGTTTAACATTCTTGCATTACATTAATTTAATTAATTAATCAATCACATTGCTACTTTTTGTAATCAGGTTTCTTTTTGTCCAGAAATGACACTTGGTGGTCTCAATCCCTTGCAAGAGATAGTGTAAAATCCATTCTTCCCACCTTTGTAGAAGTTTTTCAGAAATCTACACTTCTAGACTACTTTAAGGATAAGAAACGTATTAGTCAAAATGTTTCTGCTGTTGTGTTTACTATGCCTACCGGCAAATACAAATTAAAACTGGAAGGGAAATAGGGCTGTAACAAAGCAAATATAATGGAACTTAGTGTCCAGCTTAGCAGAAAGCTTTTAACTTTTTTTAAAGTTTCCTCTTTTTACTATATGGTGTGTTGACTCTGGCTGGATGCCAGATACCCACCAAAGCTGCTCTATCACTCCACTCCTCAGTGAGGTGACTAAGGAAAGGCTCAGAGATCAAAACAAGGGCATGGAGAGATTACTCACCAATTGACATCACAGGCAGAACAGATTAAACTTGAGGAAATTCATTCAATTTTTTAGCAATCAAATCAAGGTAGGATAACGACCAAATAGGTAAGATCAAATATTAAAATGCATTCCACACACACACCCCCCCCTCTCTCTTCTTCCTGGGCTTAACTTTACTCCTGATTTTCTGTACCTCCTTCCCCTAGCAGTTCAGGGGTATGAAAACGGAGGTTTTGGTTAGTTCATCACATGTAACTTCTGCTGCTCCTTTCTCCTCAGGGAGAAAACTCCTCACACTATCTCCCTCCTCCAGCATGGGCTCCTCTCTCCATGGAGCCATGAGTCCTGCCAGGATCCTGCTGCTGTGTGCTCTTCCCAAGGGGTCACAGCCTCTCTGGGCATCCACGTGCTCTGATGTGGGGTCCTCCAGGTGCTGCAGGTGGATCTCTGCTCCCACATGGGCTGCAGGGCCACAGCTGCCTTACCATGGGCTGCACTTTGGGCTGCAGGGGAATCTCTGCGCAGGCACCTGGAGCAGGTCCTGCCTCTTCTTCTGCACTGACCTTGGGCTCTGCAGAGTGGTTTCATATGTCCATCCTCCATGTACTCATTCTTCTCTCTGGCTGCAGTTGCACAGGGTTTTTTTTCCCCCTTTCTAAATATGTTAGGAAGATGATACATTAGGAGATGATACCACTGCCAGTGATGGGCTCAGCCTTGTCCACTGAGTCCTCCCTTGGAGCCAGCTGGAATTGGCTCTGCCAGACATGGGAGAAGATTCTAGCAGAGAATCCACCACTGATGCCTACCGACTACCAAAGCCCTGGCACACAAATCCATTGAAGGCTATTCTTCCATTCTTCTTTCCAGTTATAGGCTTTGTCATCACACTTGAGATGTCCATTTCTGTGAAAAGGTGGTTGGCTAGCCTAAGGGACTGTCGACAGAGTACAATTAACTTTGCAGGGAGAAATGTGACCTCAGAACACTAGATATTTATCTGTTATACGTAGGTAGCAGGAAGCAATCACCAGTGCCGGGATGGCTTCCAGGATGCTCATGACAGGTGCACCAGGTCTCCTCATCATCTGCACTTTCGATAGGTGGGAAGTTCATTTCTCTCAACAGGCACACGTCCACAATTGCATCAAAGTAATGTCATCCAATAGTATTTCTAGATCTGTAATTTATGAAGTACAACCTACAATTAGTGAAAACTGGTTTCTTCCTCAGATAACCATTTCTGCCAGTCATGCAAGCACTGAACTGCCTGAAATGACTGGATTGCGTCACAGCCTCTAAAGCTCCAGAGATATTGAGCAAGTTAGCTCTGGTTTTGTGCTTGGGACTTATTATGCATTTACTCATCAGAGATTATGCAATGATCAAATCCCCGTATTTGGCTATGTTCCTTTCAGCTACTGCCTTCTCATGCCCTTTGCTTTATCAAAGGAGTCCTAAACCTTTGGAAATTACAGAAGGGAGTTTCCCCCATTAGTGTTTCCTGGATGAATAGCTGTATTGCTGTGAGGCTTTATTTACATCAGTTCAGAAAAGGTACTAATATGCAATAAAACAATATCTCTTTGTGAGGATGAAAATCATGGAAAGTGTTGTTATCTGTCAGGTGATTAACAACCAGTATATTTCTCAACGTATTGTGGGGCACAGGTAAAGATACTGACAGTGTCTGACATTCAAGTTCTTTGTTTTAACCTTTCATGTTTAATGTTAGACCTAAACCCATAAAGTGACAATAATCAAATGGTTAATAATTATAAAATTCCTTCTGTCTTTCTCTTCAAAAGTCCATGAATATTTTAACCCTTGCATGAACCAGGTGAATTGCTCCTGTGCTTTTCCATGATGGGGAGAATGATGTGGTAAGCCCATCCCCTCCCCACCCCCCACAATTTTTTGCCCTGTATGGGGGTGTTTATCAAGGTTGAACTATTGAGTCCTCTTCAGCACTTCAGACTTTCAGCAGGTATTTTGGTGAATAAAAGTCCTTTGGGATATAAGAGAGGAAATGAATTATCAAGATGCAGCAGCTTGGGGACCAGAGAAAGTTGCTTCTGGCTGTAGCTTTGCAGATAGTGTCTGAGAGCAGTTTCACTCCCCAGCTCTTCTCTTCAACATTCCCAAACTGCTCAGAATCGTCAGTTCCCCAGAGTCACTTGGGAGAAGGCTCAAATTTCCCTGATGCATTTCTTCTTCTTCCACAGGTCTGACTGGATGGCTCTGCAGCACTGGCACCCAGGCTGTCTTTGCCTTATCTTCTGTTATACACACAGGAGGGGTTGAGCCTTTTTTCTCTGGCCCCTGGAACAATGGGAGAGGAAGTTTAGGAGAGGATGAACACTTTGTCAGTCTGTGTTTTGCTGCTCTACCTTACTGTGACTGCAGATGTTGTGAGGGGATCTGACAAGGGACAACAGGAGGGAGGGAAGATGAGAAGCTTACATCAAAGTCAAGTCAGAAAGAAAAATAAGTCAGGGAACTAAAATAAAAATAAACAGCTAAATGCGAAAAACTCAGAAAAAAATAATGTAAGGTTGACTGTGGCTTGGGAAAGAACCCAATCACGCTCAAGGAAGGGCCACGTCCAGCCTGAGTATCTGCAAGGGTACTCAAACTAGGCTTTCACATCCCATCCTGGGCAACCTGCCCCAGTGCCTCAGCCCCTTGCTATGGAGAGGGGGCTTCCCTATGTCTGAGGGGAATTTCCCTTTTCTCAGCTTGTGGCTGATGCCTCTCATGCATTGGCTGTAGCCTCTGGGCACAGCCCTCCCCATGCAGGCCCCAGGGCAGGGAAATGATGACCTCCCTTGACCTGGTGGCCCCCTCAATGGATCCGCAGTAGTGTTAAGACATTTAAGACTAAATACTTTTATATGGCACCTGCCACTGACCCAGGAGCAGGCTTGGAGGTGCCACTGGCCACCCTGGGGCCTGGCAGCCCCATCTCTTGGCTGTGTGGCAGTCCCTGGCTAGCTCACATGGCCCCACTTGGTCACACAGGTGCCGAAAGAAACCAGGTTGAAAGTTTGGTTGGGTCACGGTGGACAACAGTCACTGTCCCCACATTCCCAGGGAATAATGAAAAACACCTCCCTGCAACATAGAAACACCTCCCTGTTTTTATGTAATTTTTGCCTTCTGTTTGCATTAGGGATTTGTGAAGGTAAACTGGTAAGATACAGTTATGTGTCATATCACAACCAATAAAGCTTTCTTCAGCTGTTTGCATTAACCTTTTTAGATTGTTTTAACTACTTTGTGCAAATAAACCGAAGGTACTTTGTACACGCCAAGTACAAAACAAAATGACAGCACTCCTGAAGTTGGGGTCCTCCTCGTGGCTCTTGTTCTAAATCTCAATCTTAACCTAATTTCCTAAATTAAGCAAAACATGAGATAAAAGGAACATCATGAGCATGAGTCCAGCTGTGATGAGGCACATCACCAGCCACGGTCAGTTGTGGGAACCACTGGTGTGATGAAAGCTGCCTGAGGGCAGGAGGACTACGGGGTGTCAAAGCTCAGATGAGAAGATTCTGCCCAAGATGCACTGAATGGGGAAGAAACAGAGCTGTAGAGCCACAAGGAAGACTTGAGATGCAAAGCCACCTCCATCTGGATAACAGTATGGCCTAGGAACTGGCATATGAAATGCCAAAGTTTGCTATAGGTGTAATAGATTTGGGATCCAAGAAATCTTTAATTAAAAGAAAAAACTCTAATTCTAGTCAGCTAGTTTGAGGCATTGCCTAATGCTGACAGACAGTCTTTAAAGCAGTGCAGAGATAGCTGCATACTGAGGGCTTTGATATTTTTGTGCTTTTGTGGCATTTCACTATGATCCATAAAACAGTTACAAAAAGCCATATACATTAGGGCATGGGTTCTTTGTTGCCTCCTCCCCATCCTTTGGCCAGTGGCTGTGGCTCTGCAGAGAAGCAAATACAGTATAAATGATGCCATGCACACTGCAAGGTTGCTCACGTATACCTCAGCCATATGAAATTCCTTCAATTCTCCCTATTACATAGAGAAATTAATTTCTCTGAATACCAGTCTGTTCTAGAGTTCAAGCTGTTTCCATTTCTACAAAGAAATAAGAAGAACTCACCCTCTGAGAGAAGTACTGGCACTCTGTGGAGGATAGAAGGCATGTGATTATGCACTGCCTATAACTGTCCATGAGTTCTACCTTAAGAGAAGCCACTCAAAGCTCAGGTTACTCTATAAGCACCTGGAGCTGGCAGCAGCTCCTGTGTATACCAGCTGGCTAGGATATGGCCTGCAGCCATCACAGTAGTTTCACACAGATCCCTAAACAGCATGGGAAAGTACCATCCTTCAGCAGCAGCTCAAACAGGGCTCTTGGAGTGGTGACAGAGCCTCTCCCTGGTGGTTTCTCTAGAGCTGAGAGGCAATTTTAAGATTTTGTGTATTTTTGAAGATTTAGGAGTCACAATACTCTGATACCATTAGGGAAAGCAACAAACTACAGCTGTTGTTTATGAAGTACATTAATGCATTCTAGAAAGCACAGATTTGGAGAATATAGCCCCCATTTCTAGTTAGTTTCAAGCTCACTCTGTTTCAGGTGAAATAGTTGAGATGTGTAACAAACTGTCAGGAAGTCATAGCAGGGAAAATATGGTTAAGGAAACTAAATAACCCATTTGCATGAATACTCAATGATCCTTGCCAATACTACAGTCCAGAGCTCAGAAAGCAGCAGCCTGGAAATCCCGATGTTACTGTGTTGGCCAACCAGGAAATATTAATGGAGTGCTTTGGTGTTGGTGCAGCTTGTGACACAGCTCCTGTGAGCTTGCCGCACTGAAATTGATCTTGTTGGCTCAGCCTACCTCCCTCTGCCCCCAGGTTGGGTTTATTAAACTGGAGCGCAGCAGACATACGGTTTCTGTATGTAACATTTAAAGTTACCTACATTTGACTTTCCTCATTTCACAACCCACACTCCTACCCCTAAAACAACACATGCTTCACCCACAGAACCATTACGTCATAGCCTTTTATTTCCTTTTTTTTTTTTTTTTTGTATGGAATCCTTTAAGCAACTTTAAAAAAAATGAAAATATTCCCCAGCACACTGTTATCTCTGGTTGTAGAACCCGGAAGGAGTGCTGGGGCTAAATCAGGCTCGATGGAATTTGCTGTGGGGAAACCCGCTGATGACAGTGGAACCCGCCCCAATGTGAATTTCCGTGGCTCCTGCCACCCCTTTATAAGCAGGTGGAGGAGCGCCAGGGCTGGCAGAGCAGCAGGCAGGGACTCACTGGAGCACAGCTGTGTGTACAGAGAGAATGACTGGCTGCAGCAGCGAGAGCATGGTCCTGGTCTCCCTGCTGGGGCTCCTGCTCCTGTGGGGCACCTCAGACGGTGAGTGACTTGGGGTGCTCTGCCCTGGGAAGGACTCCAGTGCTGCTCACAGCTGGCAGCAGGAGCTGGAAGCGAATGTTTTCAGCAAAATGGGCTGTCTCACCCCCTCCTCTGTCATGAGGGAGCTGCATGGTTGGGGTTGAACAGGTACTGCCCTAGACAGCAGGGCAGTGTGGGCCAAATGGGGTTTATTTACTCCGTTTTGTCCTTCACTCAGCACAAAGCAACCAGGATTGCTGCCTGTCCTACACCAAAGTGCGTCTGCCTCGGTGGGCCCTGAAGGGTTACACGGAACAGCTCTCCAGCGAGGTCTGTGACATCCCTGCCATCATGTAAGTTACTTTCTGAATTTCCACTCATTTTTCTGGCGTGTTTTAATCTTGGGATGCCGGTTTGGGCTAAAACAAGGATTTGAATCTTATAAGTGTGATTTTTCCTGTCTTTTCAAAAAGCTGAATTAACTGAATAAATTATATATCACACCTGTAGACAAAACACACAACTTCTACATAGGGACTGCTAAACCAAGGGACAGTCATACAGTGTAAATAATAAATCAGCCTCTTTAGGAATAAGCTGTGCAAACAAAGACAGCTCCAGCTAAGGGCCACTCTGGCCAACACAGAGTGTTCCCTTGCCAAAACCCATGAACAGACCCATAAGTGACAAGACTTCTTCTAATTCACAGGGATCAGATTTTTTTTTTTTCTTATGAGGTTTTGGCCTAGATGTTGATCTATCATCTTATCTTGACAGCAGCTACTCTCCTTAATTCCACAAATTGTTTCTGGCATCCAGCAAAGGTCTTTGCCTAAACAGATCAAATAAATTGAACAAAATTTTATGGTGCAAAAAATGATCCCTGAGACTGAAGTAGCTATTACATTTAACTTTCTGTTCCTTCATTTAATACTGGAGGAATTTGGAGCATTCCATGTCTAATTGGTGTTTACAAAAGCAGTTTCCATTGATCATTATATAGAGTAAATGTACTCTCCATAGTAATTATTGGCAGGGATTTCTGATTTTTTTATCATTATTTCTTTTCCAGTTTCCACACTGCCAGTGGGCTGAAGGCCTGTGTAAATCCTAAGGAAGGCTGGGTGAAGAGACATCTCCTTTTCCTGAGGTAGGAATCGAAACTTCTAATTAACACCAGGCTGATGAATCCAGGGCATGTATGAAAGCCTGTTTCTTACATCTCCTGAATGCCACTTTCAACAGCAGTGGTGAACACATTTGTCTTTTCATTTCCTGTCATTCTTAGCTATTCCCTTCTGGAGTCTTCTCAGGGACAGTCATGTCACGTCCCTTCTTCCACCTGAGCTATTCTCTCAAGGAAGAAGAGAAAACTAAAATAGAGGTCATTATTAATATGTGTTCTCTCTTTCTTTTAACAGCCACAAGCTCAGGAAGATGTCAGCCTGACTTGGTTTCCAGCAAGGAGCTAAACACAGAGATGGCTGAAGAAGCACTGGGTTGAGGCTGAGATGGTTTGTGCACTGTTGTGTGCTCACTCACCTCCAGCTCCGACTTCTTTGGAACTGATGAACTTCTTCAGTTGATTCATATTGCACTGCTGTTTTGCTTGAGCTAAGCATTTTGTTAGAGTTTCTATTTTTACTAATGTGTGTATGTTACTGGTGTTTTTACTAATATGTGTATGAGTACTGTTTAGTAAGGTCTACCTTGAGCTGTTGTACAGAGTGGGAATTTTATTAAGTTTATTGCATGTTGTTTTTGTTTTCAAAAACATTGTTTTCTTCAGTGTGTGTAAAGCAGATTATTTATTCTGTTTATTTTGGTATTGTCTTGTGACAAAATGTTTCCTTTAAGCTGTAGTTATCAATAACTATTTAACTATTTTTAAACAAAGTCTGTTTGTAGAAAAAATATATTGGAGATTTAAAAAAAATAAATTATAAAAATTAGCACTTTCTTTGATATGTTTATTTCTTTTTAATTGAAAATGTGACTTGCCCTTGAAACTAGTTCCTTTGTTAAGAGCCTCCAGCTGAAACAATTGCACAGGTGTGTTGACACCTGTTAAAGCCATTTTCCACCTTGGTCACTTTGCTTGCCCTAGACGCAGCTATGACCTCCCCAGGATATAATTCCTTCCTCAGTCCTGGAGACCTGCTATATACCAAGCTTTTGTTTAGCATGAAGACTTATCTTCATCTTAGTCAGACTTGAGAGAACTCCTTTTGCCAGTTTATTTATTCAGGAGGAACCTTACACATGGGCTTACACAGCTTACTGAGCAAGCTTCTAGCTTACCCACCAAGGAGGATTCATTGTGGTAACACAGTCTGTTCTTGACTTAAAGGGCTTTCTCTAGAGGAGAAACTTGCATTTCCTCCCCTTTTTGTGTTTGCCTATGGTATCCTGTGGCTTCCAGCATAATGAGGTTTTCCTGATGCCTGATAAAATAATGAGACCCCCATGGGTGCAGGTGGGCTGGGGAAGACTGCTCAGCTTTTTATGCACTATTACATGTGGACTTCAGGGATCTGATCATGTAGGGTGTGCAGGTGAAGTCCTCTCACTGTCAGCACCAGAGTCTCAAGGATAAATGTACACCTTGCCTTTTAGTACCTTCTAGTCAGAGAAATACAAGCATTAATTTTAATTTAAACTTAAATGCAAAGTATTTCTGGTGCCCTTAAGAGAGGACATGAGAGATACTGGGTTTTTTAAATGTTCATACTTGTAAGACTGATATCTTCTGGTTTCAACACCCGCTAGAATTTAAAAAATCTGCTTGTGGCTCTACAAATCTGGGAACTGTCAGTTCCCTGTGGGCAAAGCTCTGAAGAAGCAAGGTGTCTTAAGGAGAAAAATTAATTAGCCCAGATTTCCTTCAGGTAGATTCCTGATATTGAGAACATAATGTATTCTCCCAGGAGAAGTAATTACTCAGCTTGTTCCCTGGGCATTCCCCTAACTCCTGAGCAGAAGTGCAGAGCTCTGTCTCATGCCTGCTTAGCGTTGGTATGGGCTGTTTGGGCTCAGGAAGTTCATAGGCTAAATCAGGTACCAAAAAATGGTACATACACGATGAATGGGTCTGTGTTAAAAGTGCTGGAAGGTGAGGTTCCTCAAGCCTACCCTGGGAACTGGTGTTAGGAAACAGAGCTGTAAAGAACTTGGTACAGAAAAGCCTGGAGTCCAAGGGTTGAATTCAAAGCAGAGGAGCAAAATAAAGGAGTGAAGACCAGTGTCTGGAATTCTGTTGGGTGGCTCTTTACTCCCGGTTCTGTTCTCTTTAAAGTTTTGCATTGCTTCTGTAACTCACCCTTCCTCTGGTCATCCATGGTTCCGTTGCTACAAAACCCCACATGCTTCATCCACAGAGCTCTGACTTCAGGGATTTGGTTTTAGTTCCTCTTATTCTGGTTGATTTTTTTTTAAACCCAACTCCCTGGGGAGAAAAAAGATATTGAATATATTGGTTTCTATGTTCAGCATCAGAAATTGCTATGGTCGTTATGTTACTGGTAGGAAAGTCTGTGTAGAAATGGCACGTCCCTCCATGCCTTCCTGAGGATACAAACAGGTATTTTAACTGAATGCTGTGACTAAAATCCAGCAGATCAGAGGCACATTTTTGTATGTAACCTAAAGTGGTCAGTAAGAAGTTCTGATAGCTTTGTAAATCATGACCCTGTCTAGAAAAAACTGAATCCTGATTACTTTGGTGGGACTGTTCTGCATGTGAATAGGTCAGTTTGTGTCTCCTCTCTATCTTTGGTCTTCAGCTCCTAATTCAGCCTATGCAATTTAATTGAATAATCTGAGACACAGAATTAAATAACGGTCATTTTTGAGACTTTTTCTCTCTCATTTACATTATGTTAAAAAAATAAAAATATTTTTTTCTTGCAAAATGTTTTTTATTATAGCTTGGATATTTGGGAAGCAGTTGTGAGAGCTTTCCCTTCAAACTCTGAGCAGTTTACACTTCAGTTTCAAAGTGTCCTGCTTTCTCTGTATTGAAACCAGTCCTCAGAGAGTCTTGTGCTAACTGTATTGCTATTGAATCCCATTTGTGTCTACACTTTCTCTGTGCTTTTTGTTGGCTTTTTAAAATAAATTTTTTCCTTCTTCTCTATTTTTTTTTTTTAACCATTAAGCAATCTCACACATTTCTGAGTCAGGAATTGCAGTCTTTTGTTGTGTTAGGATCTTTGACAGAAAAACTTCTGTCTGCATATGGAATCATAATTAGATTTACTTATTTCTATTTTTTTAAATCCCACTCCAGCACAAAACAACAAAGTAACTTATAAAAAAAGCAAATAGCAAATCTGATGATTTAATTTTGCTGTTAAAATATAAAACCTGCCACATTTCATCTGCTGGAGAAGTACTAACAAGTTGTTCATTGCATTTCTCTTGAATTGATGGTAGGTAGTTTCCATTAGTTGAAGACTCTTTTATTCCTTCCTTGTCTCCCAATTTTTCCACCCAAAGGGGAAAAACACGAAGGGAGGTTGTAAAGCCCCTGCAAATCCAAGAGACAAATGGGTGCACAGCTTTCAAGTATATCTGAAACCCAAGCTTCACTGAGTGTGCTTGGTGACAGTGACACTTGCAGCCCCTCCATAGGGATGTGGATAATTGGTCAGTTATTTTCAACTACCAACAAGCCCACGTGCAGCCTAACTTCACTCCTGCTGAACTGGAATGCACCATTCAGCTGCAAGTTTGTTGAGAACTGAACTGGGGAACTCAAGAACTGCAAAGGGCTTTAAGCTTATGACACTGTCACTTGATTCTAGTGGCATCTACCCAGCTGGATAAACATCAAAACAATAGAAATGGATCAATTGTAACAAACCTTCTGTATGCTGAGTTCAGCTGTGTTACAGCCTGGCAGTCTTGCTCCAAATATCAGGCTACAGAGAACATCCTTTGCCAAAAAATGAATCATAAAAGAAGCTTTTAGTCTTCAGAACAAACCCACTGCAGTGTGCATGCTAAGTGTACTAAGCAGTCATAGCTGTACAACTGTACATAAATGAAAACGACGATTTATGTTCCCATAATCTCGTGGTTGCTCTATTTTGGGAGGTGTCAGCCTTAGCTGAGTAGTATTGCAGTCCTAAGTCTATAAAGGCCTTTGAATTGCTCTGTTTATTCCTTCTGTGCTGTCAGGTGCAGACAGCTTCCAGCCAAAGCCCTCCTAGAGCTGCTGAACATTCAAATGTGATATACAATAGCTACAGTCCTGTGGCTGCTATTGACAGTATTGCTCAAAGACCTACCACTGCAAATAAACCCAGGCACTTCTTTAATAGTGTTTTACTTTCTTGAACTTTTAACATTATTCAAAGATTATGCACTACAAAATGCATATTAAATGTAAAAGCAGCAGATGAAATTTAGAATACTATATGAATTGGGTAAAATGGTACCAAATTAAAATATGAATGGGTAAAAACCAAATATGCCACAAGAAAAATAGAGACTAAAATACTAATTTTAATTTTTGTTTTCAAATTTACAACAGCATTTCTATAGTTTTGCTTCCATGACTTCATTTATACCCCCAAAATAAAGCAACAGTTTTACTTGTAAGCACCTGCATTTACATTTCCACGTTCCTGAAATTTTCTTGCTCCCTAACTTTAAACTGAAAACTCTCTTATTTTTTACACTCTCTTTGTATCAGGGAAAAAAAAATTATAATCCGGATTGAAACTCCCTGAAAAAACAGATATTCTCTGAGTAGTGTCCATGTATGGAATGTGGAATATACTTAAAAGGTATATCCTCTATGAAAGGGATATTTTATCCACCATCGTGGCCACACAGCTGATGTACGAAAGTGATGAGTAAGACATTGCACATGGCACTTTCTCCTAGACTGATACAGCCAGCAAAGGGATATGAGCATCCAAGGAGAAAGAGCTACACCTATTCTCAGAAGTGGTGGCTCATGCAAGTGGGAGTTGACTTTGTATAAGAATCTGTCCTACAGATTAAAAGTCGTATCACAGGTTCTGTTAAATTTGGTTCCTTCCCAATTCTTAATATGCATGAGGTGCAATCAATTCAGGTCCATTAAACATATAATTAATTTCTACACATATAAATTTAAAAACCCAACCCCTTGATTAAATTTGTTTGTATCCAATGCATTTCAGCATACCAGGTTTTCATGATACTCTTCCTGAAGTATGTTGATTTACCTAAAAAATCTAAGCCTCATAATGATTATTTTTTCGAACCCTCAAAATTAACCCAGTCAAACCACTGGAAAACAAATGATGAAGAACATCTCAGCAGAGCACAAAATATTTTTAATTTCTTAGCCAACCTTCAGGTACAGTGATTCAAACTGTAACTGTCTTCTCTCCTGGCCACATGCCCACAAGCCAAGGCAAAACACATACGTGTAGGCAGAGTGTTTATGAGTAGGATGGTCTAGTACAAGTACTTGACTCTTTCTATATCTTTGGATAATAAAATTTAATCAAAACATACATTGTTTTTGAAGGAGCTTGACTTGCAAGGGGATAAACTCTGTACTGAGAATTGATTTAAACATGGAGGTGCCAGCAGACAGCATCATTAGGTACCCAGGGTAGAGAAACATTACAATGCTGTTAGGAGCTACAGCCTCAAACTTGTGGGGGAGCAGACAGCTATGCAGTGACTGATCAAGCCACCTGATTAGAGTGTGCCAGTGGAGATGTGTTCAAGTAAGTGGTCCAATTGGCAGTGAAATTGTCAATTACAGTGTCAAGATTAAACTAGTAGTTCAATATCCTTGCAGCATCACTGGTGAGGCACAAAGCCAGTGATAATTCTATAAACATTCAAAGTAGGCAAATGGGAAATTGAGAGTGAGAAATTTACTATGGCAGGTAAATCAGAGCTGTAGAGTGGTCAGTGTATAGAGTGATTTCCACTGTTCACTCATGCATGAACTGTATCTCATTTATGAATAAGAATTGTTATACAGCATCTTTAGGGAATGCAAATCAAAATGCTCCCATAAAAATTTGTTGTGCATATCTGACAAATAATAATATTTTGGCTATATGTCCTACCACAGTGATTTATTTTTTTTTCAAATATACATTTTAATAGACCTGTTTCAAAAAGATGATTGTGTGTTCCTGTGAACATCTGAATGTTTCATGTTGTTATGACTAGGAATAAATTGTCAAAATGTCTTTCAGAGATGATGCAAATCTCAGATGTCTGAGACATCTGCAAATCTCAAAGACTTGCTCACTCTATAGCATTCCGCAAACTGGTACAAGAGTAGGCAAAAAATGTTTCGAGAATATGCAAGTGGGTAGTGCTGTATTACTGCTAATGGTTGATGTACATGCACCTTGTTTTGCACATCCACACAAAGAACATCAAAATGATGGTAAAGAAGAGAAGACAATGTAGTAGGACAACCACACTTAATGAAGGAATGTAGAACCATAGAACAGTTTGAGTTGGAAGGGAACTTAAAGATCATCCAGTTTCAACCCTCCTGACATGGGCAAGGACACCTTCCACTAGACCAAATTGCTCAAAGACACATCCAACCCCAACCAATCTGGCCTTGAAACAGATATGGAGAAAAGAACTGCTTAAGGGAAATGCTTAATAAATTCCAGAATTACAGATAATAAATAGGAAATCAAAAATTAGGTTTTTTTGCTTTTTAAAAATGTTTTATTACAAACAATGGTTAGATGAACACACTTCCACTTCAGCAAAGTCGTGCCTTCTACAACAAAGTGGCTTTCACTACTTATATTTTCCAGTTCTACTGTAGACTTACTAGAAATCTTGTTATTTGTCAGGAGGTTTTGCTGCCTCCTGACTCATGGCTTGACCCAATTGTGCATTATGTACATGTATAAGAGCTCCTCTTCTTTCCTCACTGGGTGCATCTGGAAAACTCACTGACCGCAGAACACTTGCAGTATTACCCGACACCGTCGGCTTTGCCGTCTGGATGGGATGATGTGGAGCTCAACCTAAAGGTCTTCAGCCCCCATGGTCTGGGCCATGGAAAAAAAGATTAAAGGCACTTCTGAGTTCTCAGAAACGGTAAGGTAAATATATCTCATTGGGGTTTTTGCGCTGAGGATTTTTACGTTGTCAGGTTAACTCATAAACTTGGCAAGGTTAAGAGGAAGGTCACAGAAAGTGGACAGCAAGAAAAAATATGTTTCAGCTAAGTGAAAATTTGACTGAAGCAAGTAAGGATGTATGGAATTCCCTGACTGCATGGCACATGCAAGCAGTTTGTCAGAGATGGAAAATGGAAAGTTAAGGAAGAGAACTACTGTTCCTTTCTGCTATTTGTTATTATCTCACTGTGCGTGAACATCACAAGCAGCTATCCATGTGAACAGAAATTTGTGGGTGACACACTTCCTTGGCAAATTGCAACTAGTATTTTTTTTTCTAATTTTACATTTTTAAATTAATGAAAACAGCCATGCAAAGAGGAAAATAAGTCCTGGGGAAAGAGAACACTGTTCTACAATGCACTGTCACTTCTTTCTCCTAGAACAGCTCTTACCTAGCAAAGGACAAACTTCCAGAACATAATATCCCTTATATAAGTAATAGTTTTAACATTTTTCATGGCTGTGGTATCATGATTAGCATTGGAAATAACAGAGCATAAGTGAGAAGAAGCTCTAGCAATGCACTGAGTCTGTCTGGGTAAGAGGAAGAATGCCAGAATAAAACAACCTTGGGAGAAAAAAATCATGTAAATCCATTTAATTCACCAAGCAGAAACAAGGAACTGTCAGAGAACAGTTCTTCTGCATTCCACAGACCTGACAATTATGAGAAAGGACAAAACACAAAAACTCCCCTCAGTAAAAATTTGCTTCACCCATTACTGGCGTAACAGAAATAGGAAGTGGCTTTTCTACATCTTTCCCTCAACTCAGACTACTCTTGGGCTGCCCTTTCTGTTTGAGTTCAGCACACCACAGGCTGACCTACTTCAGAACAAGTGGGTCATGGTGCAATTTTAAACCAGAAAGCCTAAACCCCACTTTTCTCTGTGTGTTTGAGTCAGAAACACTTCCTTCATCTTATCCTTAGGATGATACATTGGCTCAAGAGAGGATTTTTCAGAACCTGAGTTGGCAGGAAGAACCCAGGGTTCCCAAAGGAAGATCTTCATTGTAGCTGCACTGATTTGCTTCACATTGTCTGACAGAGTTCCCTTCAGCACTGTAGATAAATCTACACTGAAACCTTTCCAAGCCTCTTGAATACAGACCAATGACTTTTATAATATCTTAACTTTCTGCCTCTCCTGGAACCTGCTGTCATAAGCAAAAATGCACAGGGAGCAACTGATATATAAATTATCTTTCCAGGCTGATATCATCAATACTTTTGATCTCTGTACATAAAAGATGATTATCTCATCCTGGATGTCTCAGCATTTAATTTTTCTTTCCAGTGTAGATATTTTTGAACTCCCTACAGTGTGCACTCTTTGAAGTTGGCCTTTCATGACTCAGAGGCCGTGTGCACTCTTTAGACACTTAAAAAATAGCAGGGCAACAACTTTGCCCCAGCAGTCTGAAAATATTCCTTCTAAAAGTATGCACTAATTGCTTCTTTCCATGAAGAACAGTTGCATTTCTTTTAAACAGTCAAAGTTTAATGGTATGGACAGGAGCTCAGTTTGCTGTATCATCAGAATCCCTCTTATCTAATCTCCAAGTAGCAATGGAATAGCAAGTCCTTCCATTCACTCCCTCCCCACAGTTTTCCCCTTTTCTGCCTAAAGCCTCCTCAGGTGATCCTACCTGTGCTGCAGCCCTGGATCTGTTTTGTCAGAAGGACACATTGCCATCACTGTACATACATATTGCACCCAGGCCTTTCCTGGGCAGCGCTGTGGGAGAAGCTTTGTCTCGGCACAGTGTTAGCTCCTTGTCCCCACTCAGGTGGTGAGCAGTTTTTTCCAGTGACTGTACAGGAGTGGAGCAAACAAGGCACCACACCAGTGCCTCTCTGGGTCGGCCTGGAGGGCAGGCACAGGGATTGGAGGGATTGACCTCTGCCATGACTCCACTGCTCCCTAATCTTACGCTTACAGAAGCAAGGAGAGAGGTGACAGCCGAGGCCTGATTTATCATCCTCCCAGTGTCATTATTGCATCCTAACAACAGGTAATGGCAAATTCTGAGGTGTCCATGCTCAGATGAAGATTTGGAGCAAGAAAGTGAGGGCAAAACATTCTGATCAACAGGTATTGATGTCATGGAGCCTTGCAGTCTTTCCACTTCCCTCCCCTGTTTTGACTGTTTTGTTTAAATATGACTAAAACAATTAAATGTAGTACTTCCAGTTGGTGTTAAGTAATACTGAAGGTAGCAAAAAAGGCTGCATGAATCTGTCTTTATGATGAACAAATTAAGTTTTAAGGTAAGAAGCAGTGTCCATGCCATGGCTGTTTGTTCATGTCATTTAAGTTAAACAAACAGAAAAGTATTTATATTCTAAATTTATAATCTGGGTGGATAAATGTTATGCTAAACAAATACAAAAAGTTGTTAAGAAACTGGAGACCACCAACATTTGGGGTTGCTCAAAAAGTTATTTTTGAATAGGGTTGCTCCAAGTAAGTCAATTCAGTTGGAAAGCTGTTTGGATTGTTCTCAATAAAAATATTTCTTATCTGCCTCAAGACTTTCCACATACAAACAAGACAAAAGACTTAAAACAAACACATGGGAATGAAAAACTCAGAGATCATTTTGTCCCCCAGCCATGTCCTGAAGTAAGTCTGGAATTGGCCATTGTATTTTATTTCCTGGCTTTCAAAAAACCAAAGGACTGTCTTCAAAGTGAAGCTGTAGGGAGCCATATGGGTGTTTTCGAGAAAGTCACGTATTGTCAAACACTGAGTGGGGCTGTCTTGTATTGATCCAGTGTCAACAATGTGGGCTATGAGATGGGCCAAATGAGAATGTGTTTACTGCTTCCCCCTATTGATGCTCTACAGCCATTTCAGCATAAAGCTTGGCTCAAATTTTTCATGCTATTAATGCATTATCTTCTAAAGATTCCATGTTGGTTATCTCTTTTCAATTACATGTTTCCTTCCTCTTCCTGGTGAAATGCACATCCAAAGAAAGGCAGTGAAACTGATGCAGGGTCTGGAGCCTGTGAGGAGCAGCTGGGGGAGAAGTCAAGAAGGAGACTGGGGGGGACATTTTCACTTCCCCAGCTCCCTGAAAGGAGAGTTTGGCGAGGCAGGGTCGGTCTCTTCTCCTGGGTAACAAGGACGAGAGGAAATGGCCTCAAGTTGTGCCAGGGGATGGCTTAGACTGGATATGAAGATTTGCTCACCATTCCTGGCAGTGTTCTAAAGGCGTGTGGCCCTTGGGGACATGGTTTAGTGGTGACCAAGGTGGTGCTGGGTTCATGGTTGGTCTCTGCTGTAAGGCCTTTCCCAGCCTTAATGATTCCGTGATTCTAAACTGTATTTTCATAGCTGTGCTTCAGACTTGAGTACCTCTTTAAAAAAAATTAAACTGATTAGATTTTCCTTTTTTTTTTTTTTTTTTTTTAATGTAATTAATCGTTGCCCTCTTTCCTCAGTAAGCAACTATTCATTTCCAAAAAGTTTTCTCACATTTGCTACACCGTTACTAGCGGCTCTTTGGCACTTCCAATTTTACAGCTTTTTTAGCGCGCTACTTTCTAGATGCGCTTCTTTCCCCTGAGTGTCGCAGCCCAGAAGCCCTGGCAGGTCTGTGTGGGTGACGCAGTGCCAGCACCGCGGCGGTACCGCTGTCCTGGGCTGGCCGGGCCGCCCCACAGCGCCATGGCGGCTTGGCGCCCTCAGCCCCGCGGCTATGGGCCCGCCGCCCCACAGCGCCATGGCGGCCCGGCGCCCTCAGCCCCGCGGCTATGGGCCCGCCGCCCCACAGCGCCATGGCGGCCCGCCGCCCTCAGCCCCGCTGCCCCACAGCGCCATGGCGGCCCGCCGCCCTCAGCCCCGCGGCTATGGGCC
Organism: Sylvia atricapilla; assembly: GCF_009819655.1. NCBI lineage: Eukaryota > Metazoa > Chordata > Aves > Passeriformes > Sylviidae > Sylvia > Sylvia atricapilla. The sequence continues at coordinate 22,765,896 of NC_089149.1, forward strand.
CGCTGCCCCACAGCGCCATGGCGGCCCGCCGCCCTCAGCCCCGCGGCTATGGGCCCGCCGCCCCACAGCGCCATGGCGGCCCGCCGCCCTCAGCCCCGCGGCTATGGGCCCGCCGCCCCACAGCGCCATGGCGGCCCGCCGCCCTCAGCCCCGCGGCTATGGGCCCGCCGCCCCACAGCGCCATGGCGGCCCGGCGCCCTCAGCCCCGCGGCTATGGGCCCGCCGCCCACAGCGCCATGGCGGCCCGGCGCCCTCAGCCGCGCATGCGCCCCGGGCCGTTGCCATGGCCGCGGCGGACGCGCGGGCCCGGGCCGGCGGCGGCGGCGATGGCGCTGAGGCGGCTCCTGCTGCGCTACTTCCCGCCGGGTGCGGAGCGGAGCGGGGCGGCCGGGGCGCTCCGGGTGCTGTGGGGCGGGCGGCGGGGCCGTGCGGGTCATGGCGGGTCCCCTCTGCCCGGCAGGGGCTGGGCGCGGCCGGGCGGCTCCGTGGCGCACCTGCGGCCGGCTGCAGCGGAGGTGCCGCTGTTTGTCCCGGCGCCCGGGTGAGAGAGGCTGCGGCTGTAATTAGTGACTTACTGCAAAGTCAAGCCGGTCTGACTCGCATCACAGTAAGGAGTTTAAAAAGTCCACAGTGACTGTAGCTGACACGGAAAAAACAATATTTGTGTTTTTAAATAGCTGTCTAGCAAAAAAAAAAAAAAAAAAAAAAAAAAGTTGCCACTCTCTACAGCTGCCTGAAAGGAGGCTGGAGCCAGGTGAGGGTCAGTCCGTTCTGCCAGGCAGCCCGTGGGAGTTTGGAAGGACACAGTCTTTAACTGTGCCAAGGGAGGTTTAGACTGGATATTAGCAAGAAATTCTTCACTGAAACTGTGAAAAGGAGGCGGTGGAGTCACCATCACTAAGGTGTTTAAGGACTGGCACTCAGTGCCAGGGTTTGGTTGACAAGGGGGTATTTGGTCATGGGTAGGACTTAATGATCTCAGGGGCCTTTTCCAACCTAGCTGATACTAATTCTTATTTTTTGTCCTTGATTTATGAGTTTTCTGAGCAGAGCCATGCTTTGGAAAGCAGTGCTGCCAGACTGTCCTGGTATATTCAGACTGTGTATTCGGATTGTGTACTCAGGTGACTCAGTGAAATTTCAGAAGTGGAACAAGCTGGAGATGGCCAGCTCAGGATGTATATTGGAATAAAGGATCTTCCTTTCAAATTAAATACTTTTCCTATGAACTTCGTAAAATGCAGAATGACACAGAATTTCATCTCAATTATCCTTTCCCACAGAAAATCAAGGAGCAGATGAGCCCTTTATCAGCTGTTTCAAAACAGGAACTCATATGGTTAAACATTTTAATACTTCAGCGCAGTAGAAGTTGCAGAGGTGCCAGAGCAAACCTAGAAATGTAAAGTGTGGTATGATTCTTGATACATTATTGCAATCAAGCCTTTGCAAACACTAGAATAAATATAACAGATTTTGTAGAAAACATGTATAACATGTTTTCCAGGCTTCTTGGAACACCAGACTACAGCAGGTATCTTCAGGACAGCTTCTTTGAACTTAATGCTGATGAAGTGATGTGAAAAGCTGTTGGAAAAAAAGAGCTTGTTCATTTCCAGAGTAGAAAAAGCTCAGAAATAATATTGTTTAATATGTTTTTTTTCATATAAGCACATCAGAGTTGTTCATGACCATGCTTACCCATGCTTACTCTCAGCAACAGCTAACCTCCTTCCAGCTCCAAGAGCTGGCATTGTGTCTCCTGAAGTCAGTGTTGCTATCAAAGTGGAAGTGCTGCTGTGTACAGTGCACATTATAAAACTCCAGAAGTCTAATTATGACCTGTTTATCACTTGTTTTGAAGGAATTATTTTTGAATACGTAGAAGGTGGTGAGTCAAAGACCAAATCAATAGATCTGCTCGATCTTAGACCTGAGTAAGTATGACATTACTTCAGATAACAGCTACCTTTTTATAGCATGTTCATGTACAACATATTTGACTGTATTAGACATAATTGACATCAGCTATTATGCAGAGCCTATGTGCTCTACTCAGCCAGCTCTGGTAGGAAGGGCTTCAGAAAAATAACAAAGTGCCACCGTTAAATAAAGTTGCCAAATCTATGGAGTTTATTAGGCAGAAAGACATGAAGTAATATGATTGTCTTAATACTAGCATTGATATGGAAGAGGCCTTGCATGTAAGCCCAAGTCAGTAGACAGTGTAAGCTGGATATGCAGGATGAAAAATCCCAATTTAAAAAGTAATAAGTTTTGTCTACCTGGGACTGTCCAGTATAGTGCTGTGGGTAAAACCTGTCAAGTCTCTTTGTGAAAGACATAAGTTGTCTGGTGTTACTGACCAGGAGTATAAATACTGGCAGGATATTAATTTATGGGATGTGGTGGCTCCCATTTAGAAGACTGAAAAAATCCCCTTTAGACTTGAGTAATTCCCATACTAACAGAAATGCTTGGCTTTCTTGCTGAACTGATTTAAGAGTGTATTGTGATTCGACTGCTGGGTATTGTCAACCCTTAGTTTCTCACTGAAAGCCAAAAATCAGTAGTTATTTGATGACATGGAAAGATGATCCAGTTCCACTGACCAGCTGTGCCCCCCTCCCTGGGGCTCCATGGACACTGGACCACTTGGTAGTTACTGTCACAACTAAGAGTTTGTAGAAACAGGCAGAGATTTCTGAAGGCACAGACAGAGATAGGTTTAAGACTTTGCATATATAATTTATCTTGTTACTACTCTGCAGGCAATTTGTTTGGAATTTATGAAATTCCAGATTAATTCAGATGTTTAAACTGACAGTTTGGGACACACATCTCCCATGCCTGATTCTCCATGGAAATCGTTTGAAAAGATAAATTTCTTGCCAAGATACAATTTTTAAGGGTTGAATTTTACTGTACAACTTCAGGAAGAGAGGGAAGGAAGTTTAAAAACCAAGAATGATTTATCCTTATTTCTTTGGGCCTTTACAGGGTGAAATAAATGCCTACCATTTAATTGTTTACTTCAGTTTCTTGGCAAGTAAATAATATTCTTTGGTTTAAATTCATAATTATTGCCAGAGGACGGAATGTGGTGGGTTTGTGTTTGGGATGTTTCTTGAGTTTGTTTTCATTCTTCTTTCATAATTAGCACAGATGTTACTGCCTTAGTAGAAGAAATCCAAAAAAGAGAGCCTCTCATCACAGCTTCCTGCTTGGAACATGTCAAATGTCTAGTACAAAGATTGCAGGAGAAGCTAGGGGAAAAACAGATTCACAAATTCTCTCTTTTTAAGGTCAGAGGCATCTTTAAAATATTTTTGTGTGTTTGGGGGGGTTTAATTTGTGATGCTGTGAGTATGTTTTTACTGCTGTGTATTGTACTCTATGACTGATTTCTTGGAACTATTCAATACTCTCTGAGCTTTCAGAGTAACTGAGTCTGGCCTGGTTTTTCTGCCAGGAATTCTCCCCAAAAGGCTGAAGTATAACTGTTCCTAGGCATTGTTTTTACAGGCTTATGCACTAGGATGTGTTTTGGATGGAGAGAAATCAGCCCTTTATTTGTTGAATAAGAGTTTGTGGGCCAGCAACACCCATAGTTACATTTAAACAAAACCTTTAAAAATAGACTCCAAGTAAATTAACTGTTAGGAAAGGACCAAAATATTTTCGTACACGTGTCTACGTGTTCTTCATTTTGTGAAAATTGTGGAATTTATGCTGTTATTTTATGGGGCTTTATGCTACATGCAGTTGTCATTACAAATCCTGGTTTTCATTACTTTCTGTCATTACTATTATCTTTGAATGTTGATAAATGGATATTTGGTTTACAGACAGCACTTGAAATATTATTTCAAACAAATAGGATTTTTAAGACCGATGATTACAGAGTCCTTTCAGAGCTCCAAATCTAGGACTGAGTCTGTCATACGAGAATAGGTTTAATTGTATTTAATTGTGGAAATGAAAATTTCTTCCAGAGACTGCATGCTACAATCTGACATAGTTAAACGTTGTATCTTTATTATGTCAGCAGATGGCAATGTGTAGCTGTTAAACAATGTTGGTCAGTGCTATGGTGTTTTTTGTTACCTTAAATTAAAAGAGAAGTTTTTTGTGTTAGTTTGTTCAGCTAAAAAATCCCTTACATGTTCTTAGGTATTTGGTTCTTTTGACCAACAATACTCATCTGGGTGAATTCTGCAAAGAGATATGTATTTAACCTTGAAAACAGATCTATGTACCAAGGCATGTTAAATTTAAAAAGTTTCTCTTCCAAGTTATGCTCTCAACTGAGATAATGCCTTGCTTTTCAAAAGCTTGAAAAATTGTTTGTTCATCACAAATACTGACTAATCTTCAAATGCTTGTTTAAACTTGAGTGTAATTAATGTATTTGTTCATTGTTGGGTGTAGTGCTGGGTCTGAGCTTCTGTATTTGGAAATAATAGAAGCAGGCAAATCCAATCAGTGCTGGCTTATTTCCTTCACTCAAGAGTGGTTAGAAGTGTGTGAAAAGAACTTTTTTGATATTTCAGTTCCATTTAAGCCTTCTAAATGAAACACAAGTGCCAGGTCCTTCTGAGATACTAATAAAATATAGGAGATAGGTGGGAGTGAGATTTTTTCTTTTCCCTCAAAAAAATGTTCCGTGTGTGCATTGTTTGGAAACGAATGGGTTTTATTCCTGTTGGACTGGAGTTTAATCTGAAACAAGTGTATAAACTCATCTTTTTGTTATTTCCAGTAATTGTAGAGATGGTGGTGTGTTAGGCAGCCTGCAGAGAAATGGGCTTTTATAGAAATTTCTCAGGTTTTAAACTGTTCCATGGCATGAGATGCTGTAGTGATTTGCAGATTTTTATCTCAGGTACAGCTGTAGCAGATTTTGCAGAACTGAGGTGTATTTTTTCTAATATTGCCTTAGGGTTTGACTATTGTATGATTTGCACAGGCAGTTCTTGCTGGCTCAGAGTTCTGTGGATGAGGCAACTGTAGCACTGGGCATTGGAAGAACAGAAATCTGAGATTACATAAAATCCCATCTCATTTTCCTCCCTTTTTTTCATAATTTCAAAATACCTTTGTTGTTCAGAGCTTCCTGCATGTAGTCCTAAAAATGCTATGGGTGAGATTTCCATAAATTTCCATAATTATTGATTCTCCATATGAAGATGAATATTGTGGGTCTTTAAAAAAAAACCACAATATTTTTGTCATTTCCACATTTTGACTGCTCATTCCCACTTCTGTAGCTGAAAGTACAACTTGTGTTGCTTTCTCTAGAGAGCAGAAATTGCTGTTTCTGCAACATAAAATACATTTTTTGTTTCTCTCTCCCTCTCAGTCCTTCACTTATCAATAGTTATTTCCATTTTGATGAGTCCCTACTCTTATGTGTAGAAGATCTATGAGGCTTTCTCATTTTCCTTTTGGAGACAGGCAGCTTGGAAAACTTGAGATAAGAAAAAGAAGTTGAAGTTCTGGTAATATGTCAGTGATTAAATCTCACTGTTCATAAACCATTTCTTCTTCCTTCTTACACTACAGAAAAGACTGAGTTTTTTTAACATCCCTTTACTTCACTGTCAGCAATTGCTGTGATTTCCCAGTTTATGATTTCATTATGTTTTAGACTTGAGGAGAGGGCAGCTTGTAACAGGTGAAATTGTTCAAGTGCAAACCATGTTTTACAGCAGCCAGTTTATTCAACCACCAACCAGATTATATTATTTTTGGTTCTTTTTAAAGTATCATGGCATGGTGACTTCCATTGCAGTATCTGAAACTATTTTCACCTCCGTTTAATAAACCTTAGTATGTTTTATAGCTACGGGTTCATTCCTATGAGTGATCCTATAGTGCCTGATTAAAGCACTGTTAGCAAACAGTGCCCTCCACAACCTACACGATACATGCAGACATAAAAGTTGAAATTCTGTCGTGGAATTTTGTCTTGCTGAGTATCTTTGTTATGATTTTGCACATCTTGTATAACGTCATAGGACAGACTGTAGCTTATACCTCTTCTTCCTGTTTTCTTTAACAAAGACGTATGCCAGCTGCAAGCATCCCATACACTAAAAATCTCAAATTTACCTGGATTTCACTGGCTAAGGCTTATTGGTGTTGGTTGGGATTTCTTTCATAGTGATCTTACAGTCATGGTCTCCTCTTCTGGTTTTGCCCATTCAGCTCTGGTCTAGGGTTGCCTTGCTGGTCTTGGAGAAGGTGAAGAAAATGCAAACACGGGAAAAAAAAGAGTTCATTCAAATAAAGTATAAAATCGAAATCAATGTTATATAACATCTTCAGTGATAACCTGATGATTAATGTGTGATTTCTTCTCCTCTAACAAGAGGAGTAGAAAAAATTAATCTGTTGAATATTTTGAGTAATTTTGTTTATTTTGGTCGCATCAAATGTTTTTCCTCTCGCTGCCCCCTCTTCTATTTCAGGTGCTTAGAACACACATATTGCCTCTGACTAATGTTGCATTTAACAAATCTGGTTCCCGGTAAGTTGCTTTCAAAGTCAAAGTATGTAACCATTAATTGAAGTTTTGTACTTGTAAATTAAATGGTAAGGAAACTTCAGTGCTCTTATCTTGCTGCAAAAAGAATTCAGCTCTGCTGCTTATAAGCAGCTTTAGGCATAATTGGGATTATATGTCGTGCTTCTGGGAAAACCAATGGGAGATGCAAAAAAGTAGCAGGTGAGACTCAATTTATGTAATTTTTTTTCTTCTACAGCCATAGTCTGTTGACAATTATCATTTTACAGGAAGAAGCACCTTTATGGCAATAAACTAAATATTGCTAAAAGGTAAATGAGTCTTTGACATAAACTCATCTGGGAGTTTCACTGTAGTGAAAGTGTAGCTTTCTTGTTAATTGATTTCACTGTGGACATAAGTCTTACGATCTTTTCCTTCATGTGTTGAAAGCAGCAGCATGCTTTCTAGTTGAAATACATGAAATATTAGAAAAAAGATGTTTTTATGAATAAGATGTAAAAAAGAAAGAAAAAAAGGAACCTCTGTGGTCATAAATCTGTAGTTTTGAAAGAAAGAGGAGATTTAGGGTCTGAAACAATGCTAACTAAAATCTGTGGAAAGAAATAATTTGGCTGTGCATCAGGACCCCTAAGATATTTGCTGTATTCAGAAATGAATTTCTCTTTGCTTTAGCTTTATCACTGGAAGCTATGACAGGACCTGCAAACTGTGGGATACAGCATCAGGAGAAGAGCTCCGTTCACTGGAGGGACACAGAAATGTTGTCTATGCAATAGCTTTCAATAACCCCTATGGGTAAATAAATTTCCTCTGAGATTCTTCATAACTGATAATATTGTTATTTTACAAATACTCTAACAAAGAATAGACTATTTGAAATGGAAAGTGTTCACCTTCTGAGTTTGTAGAGTTCAGCTATAGCTAATCACTGTAGGATGACACTGTCATTATTTGTATGAGAGATCTATTCAAACATGTTTTCTGCTATCATTTTTTAAAATTAAATTTAGAAATTCTAACCAAAATTTAACTAGCTATTCAATCTTGAAAAATATATGAATGAGTCAGTTGAATATATTGAAACACAGTTTATTTCAGTAATATATCCATGACCAGATTGTGTTCTGAATGTTAATCACTCTCTTCTGCCTCCATATAGTTGTATATGGTGTGAGATAGAAGTACTTAGGACAATCTGTGTTGCTTCAGTTAAGGAGAAAGAAGTGGATTTCTCCATCTGCCATTACAAATTCCATATAATTTAGGATATAATTTAGAAATGTCACAGCTTTTGAGTAATTTTTGTAAAATCCACAAGGTGCTGCTGTGGGAATGTCAGATATCATTTTTGCACCTTTTGTTTTTCCCCAGTAATTGTTTGCCCTAGGCTGGAATTGCCGCCTGTTAGGTGAGGGGAATTACATGTTAGCTACTGAGGTTTCATTGTCATTTGCTTCTTGAGGAAGCTGTCATGTGTGACAAAACCATTTTTTCTGTAAAGTTGATAAATGAATTCCTATTTTTCTATTGAATCACATTACTGTTGGATGTCCTATTTATCAGTTGAACAATACAAAGTTAACATCAGGAAATGTTAAAGGATTTGCCCTTACACTATTTAAAACTTCATCTCCTTCTTCTATGTAAAAAGGAAACCTTAGACCCTGCTGTGTCAATGTCTTATATCCTGATACTATGTTTTATGTTAGAAAAGCATTTAATGAAGTTCATTTATGCAGCTTGGTGAAACTAATGACAAAAATCTCTGGAAAGATCAATAAATAGACTGTAACATAAAAGTGAAGAACCAACATACAGCAAGACAAAACCGGATGAGAACTTTGAACTACTTTGATATTAAAAATTTGATAAGAAACACCTTTTTTCTGTTTATCTTTAGGTTTTAGTACATGGTACATTTTCTGGAGACTTGACTTTAGTCTTGCTCTAACTTGCAAATGGTCACAACACTTCCAACTGACTTCAGTGGGAGTAGAGTTCAACTTCTGAAATTTGGGTGAAACTGCAATTTATAATTGCTCACAAACAGATGTATCTGATGAAATGATAGAACTTCCTAATAAATCTGTAAATGCAGCACAACATCATCTCTATAGTAGGTCAGTCATCAGCTGTGAATGTGCTAATAGATAGGCACAGTAGCTCTATTAGAAACTCACTGTGTCTGCTAATTTTTTGCCTGCTGTAACTCATGTTTGTGAAATCCTGCTGCAGGATCTTGTGCATGGGAGCTTCCAATCTGACTGTTGTTTCTCTGGATTCTTTGTCTCTGGAGTCAGAGGGTTTTTTCTACATAAACTTTAGGAATTTTTTTTTCTATTTAGTGACAAGATTGCCACTGGATCTTTTGATAAAACCTGCAAACTGTGGAGTACAGAAACAGGAAAATGTTTTTATACCTTCAGAGGACATAGTGCTGAAATAGTGAGTAGTGATGGATGTTCTTATTCCTTTATGTTTCCTCACACCATCGTTGATGACTGTGAGTTTTCAACTTCCCTGTGAGCTCCCACTGGGAAGGCACAGTTATTGTGGCCCATCTATTCATACATCCAGGTCTTGTTAACATTTCTGCACTACAAGGGAAGATAGTCTGACAGTTCTTGAGATAGAATAAACCCTCATACACAGTTTGAAAATATATTTTTATTTTTACTTTCTTCCAATTTCCCTTGTCTGTTAAATGTTAAAACATTGAAAAATACCGTATCAATTGGAATTTTCGTTTATTGTACATACTTTTTGTTTGATTACATATCACATGTTTTTCTAGCTATCTTGCATTGTGTCTCATATTTGAAGAACTAAATACACAAGAACATCATTGCTTGTGTTGTTGTCTTTCACACAGAGATCTGTACTTCATGTACAGAACTGACTGGAGCTGTGGAGGAACGAATTTCTGAAATGTAAAGTGTGTTAACTGGGAATATGTGGGATGCTGAAATGTCAAAGATCTGTGAAATTAAAACAGTTTAAGCGTAAAAATGCTTGGTTTCCTCTCTCATGCACTAGGACCCCTATCAGCAATAGCAAGTACCTTGATGCACAAATTTCAGTTTAAAAGATCAGGGCAATGACACTAAAACTCTGAATTTCAATGATGAATTGTGTTTTTTGGGATTTTTTAAAGTAGCTGTACAGTCACTGTTCAATGAAATATTGCTGTAAATTGTTTCTGAAAAAAAGAATTGAATTTAATTGTAGATTGAGTGGTTTTAACTAGAGGAAGAAAATGGTGGTTTACCATATAGGAATTTGGGGTTTGTTTCAGTGTGGTTTTGATTCTCTGGATACTCTAAATTACCCTTTAAAATGGAGAACATGCTTGTTTATTGAGAAAGGCTGCAGTGATTTTGCTTCCACAAATCAGCCAGGTAAATGTTTAAAGGCCTCTCATTTTTTTTCTGACTTCTTAGGGGTTAGATTAGTTCTGGAGTGTTATGAGTTATGCTGACAAGTAATTAGAAGAAGATAATTGCCATCAGGAAATGATGTGTTTCTCTGAATCAGACCTGTTTCTGAAAGGCTATTATTGCCTCTGATACATTGCTGGCAAGGGCATGCCCATAGTTACTCAGGATTAAAAAGCTGAGCTACTGTTTTCTTTTTTTCATGGTACCTGCTATTCTTTATTTGCAGAGCAATCACACTGGATAATTACAGAGAATGGGAGGATGACTAGATGATTTTTTAATGTGAAAAATGAATTAAAGTAGTTGTGGAGCTTTTGTTCTTGCTTTTTCTTAAATATGATGTTGTGGCAATGTCCTTGGTAAATGACATTGACAATGACACCTAATAGGGTAAGAGCCCACAGAGTGTGTTTGTGGGTCCACAGAACTGTTTGAATGATCTTTGCTCCAGTCTCATCAAGTAACAGAGAAAACCTACCAAATGATAGTGCTGGGGAGGACTGTCAGACTAGACAGTAGCTGGAGGGTTTCAAAGAGAATTTGGAAATAAAGAAAACAAAGTATGTGCTTGTAAGGAGTCCACTTGGTTTGAGTACTTACCCAGAGTTATGTGGTAAGGATTTGTTGCTGTTCTAGTGAGCTGTTGGAAGAATTCTGCAAGTTTCTGTATGCCATAAAATATTATCCAACCTTTTTCTTATTTAAATTAAGTTATTAATATTATATATTAATATATATATTAATACTGACCCTTGCTTTATTTTTTTTTTTTTTTGAAAATATATGTAAGTGGATTCCTTTGAACACTTTTTCTATCCAATATTTCTCGCTACAGGTATGTTTATCATTTAATCCTCAGAGCACACTGTTGGCAACTGGAAGCATGGATACCACTGCCAAATTATGGGATGTAGAGAAAGGAGAAGAAGTAGCCACTTTAAATGTATGTTTGCATTATGTTTTCAGAGGTATTCCTTGCTATCTTAAATAAATAACATAATAACAGTGTAACCATTACAACTGTTTCAAACCTTGGAGTTTCTTTTAGCTGGTGATCCCATAGTGACTGCAGTTACAAAACAGAGTAAGAAATCTTTAAGGGAATGAGAAAGCTATGGTATTTCATGAGTCCTATTTATCAAAAGACAGATTTTCTCATTGCAGTGACATTACTGCTATAGATTAGAATCGCTTCCATCACTTGTTAGAACCTTCTGCTCCACTGTCAGTTGTGACCTCCTCTGTGTGGGGAGGGTAAACCTGAGGAGAGGACAGCCATCCAGTTACCTCTAGATTGCCATCTCTCTGTTCTCTGCATGGCTTGCTGGCAGTCCCCAGGGTCAGATTGGCCTCTGCTGCTTCAATGCATTTCTCTCACATAAATCCTAAGTCATATGTAGTGAATAAGCTTCCTGCTTGAGTGGTGTGGTTTGTAGTTATTGGGATATTGACTATTCCACAGTCGGGTGGATCTTTCTGTCAAAATTGTGATACACTGGACAAGACAGTAAATAAAATAATGATGAGTTATGGAAGGATTATGCTGCTGAAAAAAGACTACATGTTCAACTGTATTAATTGAAAGGTAATAATTTTTATTCTCCTACTCTTTTTAAAAAATTCTCTTAGGGGCACTCAGCAGAAATTATTGCTCTGTCTTTCAATACCACTGGAGACAGGATCATCACTGGCTCCTTTGACCATACAGTAGCAGTATGGGATGTTGGCACTGGCAGGTACTAAAGCACTAAAAAATATCATTTTACTTTGTATGATTTTGGGACAAATTAAATAAAAATGTTGAGCTGCACCTTACAGAGCTTGTATTTAATTTAGAGTATATGTTCCTTCATTTTGTAATTTGTTACTCCTGTTCTCATTGTTCTTTTGAAAAGAAATGCTGCTCATGAAATGCTTTTGTATGTATTCTTTGTTTTAAATGTCTATCTTATGAGCACTAAATAGGCAGAAAGAGTGGACAGATCCTGTGCTTGTTCCTGGTGAATTCTCCAGACAGGAATATATTTTATCAACATGGAAACTCAAGACTTGCAAGGTGTCTAGGATTTCTAGACTGTTTAGGTAGAAAGTATATTTTATTTTATAAAAAATTATTCTGATTATGTTATCTTTAAAAACTATAGAGGGTGTACTTTTCCTTCTCACCATCCTTTGTCAATGTAAATTTAAAATGTATTCTCCCTTGACTGTAGAGAATAAAAAAAATGCAACAGGTAAATATGAACTTTTATAATACTGACAAATCCACTTGCTTTTTCAGTGAGAAATTCAGGGTAAGTAAAGTAATAAACTGATCCCCCTGATTACTGACAAAGTAGTTTGTGAAGACAACCATTCTATTTTGTTTACAGGAGACAGTGGTTGTGCCTTTTTTTTTTTTTGTGTGTGTGTGTGCGTGTGTGTGAGAGCAAGGGTAATATCTCTGAAATTTATATATCAAAGAAAGTGTGTGTATAGTGCTATCTTGGGATAATAGACAATATATATAAAAGTGAGACTGTGGGATTTATCAGTAGTGTACACATCGTATATAATTTAGAGCTTGATATTATAACCATTGAGTTTATTTGACACCAAAACTTATTCAGCACATCAGCCTTTGAATTCAGCTTCCTTCAGTCTGATGTTCTTGCAAATATTTTTGCTTGAAAATAACTTTTTCCAGTTTATTGTCTGAGCCTACAGTGAAATCAAAGGTGGGGGGGGATTTTCATGTTGCATTTATTTTTCTACGAAATCAATCTGGACTTTACATCAGGGCCAATACCAGGAATATGAAGAAGTGTCTCACTGGCAGCTCTGGTGATTGGCTAGTGGGCAATAGAATTGTTCCAAGGCCAGTAGTCAGCCTTTCAGATGGCACTTGGGCATCAATACCTTTAGGAATAATGGAAAGTTGCAATCAGAAAGACTGTGAGAAAATCATAATTTACTGTTTACAGGTTCAGGTAGATTTACAAAAATCTTGTAGGTGAGGTTTTGTGTGCTTGTTTTTCATCATGTGAATTAGATGAGGTGTACAGCTTTCCAAATTTGAGTTTCTTCTGATTCTGCTGGCTGACCCTGCTGAGCACATATGTTCCTGAGTTTTATTCTGGGTAGCTGTCCTGAACTGCCCTGAGGGAAGTTGATGTAGGGACAAAAAATCTGAACAAAGTTCAAGATTTTTGTCATAAAATATTACAATTAAAAAGAAAAAAGGATGAAAGGGGAAACACACTTAGGTAATTCAGGTCTGTATTTCCATGGCAGATACAGTCTGTCGTAGTTCAGTTGAAGATGTCTGCAGAGCTTCATTTGCCAAATCAACAGCCTGGCCCTGTGTCTTGGGTCAGGGGTGCTGGACACCAGCGTGCTCAGAGAGAAGCAGTTTCTCATTTGCAATTCTAGTCAAGTGCTAGAGCGTCCATAGATCAAATTTCACTTGGAAACTGAAGGCTAAGAAAATACTGTCATGACTAAAGCCGATTGCTTTTAATAAATAACTTAAATGGAATTTTTATGGCACTTCATAAGCCTGTCTTCTGTGTTCCTTCTGTGTATCTGATAATGGTTTCTGTGAGATGTTCTCCAAGTTGTTATTTATTCTGTTTCTTGATCAGATTTTTCTGTCAGACCTTGAAGCCCACATTGTCTTTTTGAAAATTGGAAGTTTAAGCTTTCAGCTTTTAAATTAAAACTTTTTTTAGGTATTACTAGGTATTTTGGGCATTAGGTTTTACAGTAACAGCAGTCTTAATGGCCAAATAATATGTTCATAAAATTAAGTTTTCCTCTGTTATCTGCTTGTTGATTTTTTGTTTTACTGTAAAAAATCTACACAATTACAATGATGTAGACCTCACAGTGTTAGAAAGTAAAAGGAATAATTCTGTAAAATGCTAAGAATGTAATCAAGTATCTGTTAATATAAACAAATAGCAAATTCAAATGGTCAGGAAATTTTCTTTGCTGTTCATTTGGCACATATATTAATTTAGCTACCCTTACATATCTTGTGCAATGAATAAAAACACTGCAGTCACCTAAACTCATTTAGTTGTTTTTCTAGTCCTTAGTTTATCTGTTATTTACAGTCTGCTTCTATTAATGATGTGGTGATATTAGCATTGTGATAATAACCCAATTGGCTAATCCTTTAATACATGTATATCTCAATTAATCTCTTTTAGGCTTTGTTTCCTTATAGGCCATTAATTAATAGGACACAGTATTGGCTAATCATAACCTCTCTACTCAGATAAAGCTGAGGAATTTAATGGGACTTGTATTGCCAGTCTTGTGCAGCAAGAAGTTCAGGATTAATGAGGATTAGAAACCATATTTCAGTTGGGCTGTCATTTGCCTGTTATTTGGGAACATGCTCGCATTAAGTACCTGATTAACTTCTATTTGATCTTCAGTGGATTTTATAAAAGGTTTGGATTATATGGAGTTTTAAAGATGTACTATTTGCAGTTCATTGAAGTAGGATAATGGGAGACTAATGTGAAAAAACTTGCTGTATCTGCTTAGCATGTAGACGAATACAAGGAATCTGTCACTGGAACTGAAAATCATTACATTTCACTGGAAATACATTCACTAAAATATTTTTGAAAGAGAAGGGAGGAATTTTCCATTTTATTCCTTACTGCCTGTTTTTGCCAAAGATAGAAAGTGGAATTGATATAGTGCTAGAATCCTAAATGGGCTGCACCACTCCATTTCATTGCTTTAATGGTGAATATACACTTTAACTATACAATTTTCTAAACTTATAATTTATATGTGTATATAAAAATACACACTATAAATATAAATGATTATTTTTAATTTTTTTGGTAGGTTGTTACATACTTTAATAGGCCACCGAGGAGAGATTAGCAGTGCCCAGTTCAACTGGGACTGTTCTCTCATTGTCACTGGATCAATGGACAAAACATGCATGGTAAGCTGGCTGAGTAGGTAGAGAATACAGCTACTTGACATATAAAATGTGTATTTTTTAAATTGAAGTGCGTTATTTTAAAGTAGTACATAGAATGAATTAGAGAATTTAAACCTAAATGTAAAACCTATAATCTTACTCATTTCAGTGAAGTCCAGTTAAGTCTTGTTTAATCAATACACTGAACTAAAAAATGTATAGGACTCCATTAAACCAACTAAAGAGTGACTCATTATTGACTTGTATTCAGCTTGCATGTCAAACATCAGGGCCTCTGAGTTGCTTTATCGATCAGCTAGATCTCTCTAAGGTAAATTAGTCTAGAGAAGTGATCAATGCCCTGTTTGTGTGTGCAGCTGTGGGACGCTGTGACAGGGACACACATAGCGACGCTGGCAGCGCACAGCAAGGAGGTGCTGGACGTGTGCTTCGACTACGCCGGGCAGCGCATTGCCACCGCCTCTGCTGACGGTGAGGGACGGGGGGAGCTGCAGCATCAAACACCTCTGTCCTTTCCCTTTGGCTCTGCTTTGAACCTAGCTTGGTGAAGAGGAGGACTGGATTCAAAACTATAGATCAAGCAATGTTTGTTGCATTACAGAAATGGGGCATTAAACTTTAAAAGTTTTCTCCAGTGACAAAGTTCTTACTCTCATACTTTAATCAGCTCCATGTGTCTTTCCCTTTTAACTTCAAACTTGGAAGGAAATATTTCACTTGTGGCTGGAAATGTGTTTTAGATGTGTACATAAATAGCTTTTGAGGGGGTTGATTTGGTGGCTCAGATTTAGGCTTAAATTAAAAACGAAGTTGGAATTTTACTAGCAGGCTTTTGCTAGCAGGCTTTTCTAATGCACAGCAAGAGGTAGTGAAAGAAGCAATTTTGTTTTGTTATTGGTATGGGGAAGCTTTGTGTGTTTACTATTTGTCTAGGAGTCACAATAAATAGTTTTCTGTATTCACCTGCTCAGTTATTTATGTTATACTGCATAATGACAATACAGTATTCGTTTTAGATACACATTTTCAGAAACAGGATACCAGACTGGATGGGGAGGACTATTTGGATGTATTTTCCTGTACTTGGTATATTAAGACAAGAGACAATGTAAAAAGTTTCCTGATATTAAATCATTAGCTTATTAAATTATTCTAGATTATGAAATAAAATGAAATTTGCATGCATTCTGAAATAACAGGCTTCAGTAAGCTGTGTTCTATGTGGACCTTTGTGTTCATATTTTAGGAATTTTCCAGGAGAATCCATTTCTGATTAGGAAAGGAAGTCAATCTTTTCCAGCCTGATTACAGATTCTTTTTAGCATACTTTACCCTTGGAGGAAACTCTGTGGAGTTTGCCTTCTATTTCTTCCAAAATTAAACCTGAGGATGAGTTCCTTCTGACCTTATTGAAATGTGCTTACTGAAATCGGTGCTTAAGCATTACAATCACATATGGCTTCTACTGCAACAGGGTCAGCAAGAGTCTATAATGCAGGAACAAAACAGTGCATTGCAAAGCTAGAAGGGCATGAAGATGAAGTCTCGAAGGTAAGTTGTGTGTGGTTTGCACCTTTTTAATCTGTGAGTGACATCCAATCCACCAGCAGTAATTCCATGATGCAGGAATACTGTTAATCATTATATCACCACATTCTTTAATATTTAAGATTGACAGGTCTGGCTAAGAAGTTATCTTTACTAAAAGAACATTCCTTTTGGCTAAAAGCTAAATAGACAATTATTGTTTGCCAATTCCCCACTTCTGAGCTAAGACAATACTGGGTGTGCTACTCCTGTGGGTTCTGAGAGCCACCTCTCTGTGCTGTCATGTCATTACCATTCGATTCCTTAGAATGGTGGCAGCCACTTGAGTCCATCCCTCCAAGGGGTGGACACCCAGCTTTGTTGCCATTGAAATGACAGTTTCCTTACCTCTCTCCTTTTCTTGAATCAGCTGGGTCTGTACACCCACTTGGTCAAGAACAGGGGAGCAAAGAGGGAAATCTCTCTAAGTGTTCTTTCAGTGTGATATTGTTAACAGAGCTCCTGTCTGACCTGTGTTATTCTGCCATTGGAGTCCCACATTCTGTGAGAGAATAAGCACCTGGTTTTTAATCTCCTGTTGATAATCTTAAGGCTGTTGCCTCTAAGGTTTTTACCATCACCCCTATTCCTTGCTTCTACCAGATGTGCTTCTCTTTTCACTTTGCCATTTCTCTGCACACCTGATTTATGGAATGGAACAGAAAAAAACATATTTCTGTGGAAAAATACATGGAGAATCTTATTTTCAAAAGTGCATAAGGAAATTGGAAATAAAAAGTCTATTTCAAGAATCACTTGGTCATGAGGAGTGTGCTCATGTGCTTTGCTTATCTGGCTCAATTTTGAATACCAAGGTTCTGTTCCAAATACATTTAGTTGCTTCCAACATTGTACAAATTTTTCAAACTTTGTTATTTATTGCTTGCAGCTTTTCATTATTCTTTCAAATAGATAATCTTCCCAGCTTCCAAGCTAGTGTGCTGTGTTTGTACTGCTTTTTTGGATGTATTTTGACTTTGAAATATTAATATTTTGAATCTAGGATGGTTCTTAATGAGCAAAACTTTCAATATTACAATATAGTCAAATAGTGACTTACAGTAGTCACTTAAAATATAGTCAAATGCTTTCATTCTGCTCATTTGTCTGTATAATCATTTTTCTGAGAGAACAGTAAGTTCAAAAGGATTGGTCCCAATCCTGAGGACAGTCTGAACCCTTGCTTCCAAGAGGATGGGTTAGAGACAGCTTCCATCAAGGCCTTAGTACCAGCATAATTTCAGTGCTGGGGGAGACAATCTACTCCTCTGGGGGCATGTGGAAAAGGCCATGTGTTTCTGCAGATATTCTATGGAGATGTGACCACTTAGGAATGTTTTTACTTGAAAATTTGATTTCTGGGGAGCAGACATTTTGCCCTCAGTGATTAAGCAATTTGGAATTATATTGAACAAACTGGTATTGTCTGGTTAGTGCTCAAAAAATGTACCCGATTGTCTGGAAATCCATGCAGTTGTGGCAGTGATTGTTTAACAAATATGAAGATTTACTATAAAATTAAGTGTTTCCAATGCAGATTCTGATAGTACAGAGATGTATGTTATTTAATGTAGAACTCTTTAAAATATGTATAAATTTTACATTGGAATAATGATAACATTTAAATAAAGCTGCTACATCTGCTACCAGTTCTGATTTTGGTGCTTGATATTTGGAAGTTATGATCCTGTAGTATGGTCATGGTATATAAGGCCTTTGTAAATACACAAAGTTTTCAGCCACAGAAGTTTGCCAGCATGACTCTAGTGGAATACTATCCTTGAGTTTGGCTAAAAACAGAATGCAAGACTTGCTGCTTTCTATTTTCATCTTTCAATTACTTTGATATGCTGCTTTCTCTAGGCATACTGACTTGCTAAGTAACATAACTAATTTCTTTTTTTTTTTTTAAAGGTATGTTTCAATCCTAAAGGCAATTGCATACTAACAGCCAGTTCTGATAAAACAGCTCGGCTCTGGGATGCTGCTACTGGACACTGCCTTCAGATATTAGAGGGTCATGCTGATGAGATCTTCTCCTGTGCTTTTAACTACAAAGGTGATATAATCATTACAGGTAACTAATATATTCTGTTTTGCTTTACTTTTTATTCCTGGGGCCAAATGCAAGTACCAGCAGTGACTTACAATATAGAACTTCACTTTAGAACTGAGATTTAAGAGAATATGGCCATGATCAAGTTTGTGCACAGGCATGGGCATGCCCTCCCATCTCTCCAGTGGGCACTGACCAGTATCAGAGCAGTGACTAAGCCATTTTCTCACAATGCATTGCTATGAGGGAGGTGTGGATGAACAAAAGGCAAAGGTTTCTAAATGGGAGAACACCTTTTGTGTATTTGGTACTGAACTCTGATCAGGTTTCCTTCATTTCAGTCATGGGATGATCCCTGCTAAAACTATTACCCTAGATTCTGCTGCCTGTTGCTAGTTGTGGAGGAAAAAAAGTATGTGTCTTCTGGGTACACTGTGATGTAGGCATTAACAAAAATGGACAGACTGTGTGAGACACCTAAATGATTCCTTCACAAAGTGTGTTTATTCCTAGGGAGCAAGGATAACTCCTGTAGAATCTGGCACTGACTGAAGAAAAGGAAGGATCCAGTTTGATGTATGCCTGCCTACTTTGTGAGTTTCAGAGTCAATAAACTCGGCCTTTTGGATCTGTTTTCTGTTACTCTTTGTTCACCTTCTGTTGAAGTAGAACAGTTATCTAGATTTGACAGGTTTGACTTACATATGGCATCATAGAACTGCAGAAGTTGGAGGCGACCACTGGAGATCATCTGGTATAACAGCCTGCCCTGCTCAGAACCCTGTCATCCAAGCAGGCTGCCCAGGACTGACCTTGAGTATCTCCAAGGATGAAGACTCCACAGTTTCTCTGCACAACCTGCTTATTATTTGATCACTTGCATAGTAAAGAAGAAAAGTAGGGTTTTTTTCTTCCCTCTTACCTTTAATGGAATAGTTCCTTATATTTCAACTACTGCATGTTCCCTCTTCACTGAGTAGCACTGAGAAGAAGCTAGCCTGTTATTTCAGTCACCAGAGAGAAATCATGATTAGTGAGAAGGAATGCATAAGTTAGCTCAATTTATGTGTAATTTTTAACTAGTAACCTTTTTAATAAACAATAGAGCATTATAGTAATCTCAGTTGTGAAAGGAATGTTGGTATGTACTTGCTTTGAGGACTTTTGTATTAATTTTTGTGCGTGTGTAATAAAATATTGATTTAAAATATGAGTTTTGATTTTTAATACAATGCCCCTTTCATATTGCTGGAGAAAACCAGCAGCCATTTTTGAGCTGCCTTGCTATTAACTATTGTATGCATGCTTGCAGTTAAACTCCCCTTTCATACTTGTCCACATCTTTCCATTCAATCCATTCCTTTCTGCTCAGTCGTCATTCTTCTACTTTGAACTGAATTGAAAAAACTTTAATATCAGTGGTGACTTTAACTTGGAATCCTTGGAATCCTCACCATGATGAAACTCTGCTTACCAAAGACTGGAAGCCAAGGATCCTGGCATAAGTTGATAAGTTGATGAGAAACTCCTGCAGGTTATTTACTAGCTGACAATGATGGCTTACCTCTCCCAAAAATAGGTTTCACCTGTGCAGAGCTTGCTCCACTTACAGAGAGCACCTGGAAGTGCAGTTGCTCTTTGCAGGCATAGTGAAGGAGCAGAATGGACTGGTCTCCTCCAGCAGATTTGAAAGGATGAAGAGGCAAAGAAGGAGAAAGGAAGTGTACAGCAGAGAAAGAACTTGGAGGTATTTTGTTTATATTCTATATCTCTGGGTGATTGTGGACTTCTAAGTGTTGTTAAATTTAGTAGGAAATTACTAAAGCTGATGTGTTGTGACTATCTCTGAGTGCTTGCCAGCATCCTTGTGTGTAAATGAAGAAACAAAAGTGCCTGTCATCACTTGGCAGATTTCCTGGTTATTTCAAGTAGTGCTGTGCTGTGGGGAAGTGAGCAGAGAGTTGCAGATAATCTAAAATGAAATGCTCACCAGTAGGCAAAGTGGCTGATCCAAATGTCTCTGTAATGCCTGTGGTGCTTCCTGGGTTTTTGTGCAAAACTTTTGGATGTCAAAAATGTATCTCAGTAAGCTGAAATTGAAAGGGCCAAGAAGGGCAGTGCTGTTCTGTGTTGGTTTAGAATTGCCTAATGGCCCTAGATTGATGGGCATCTGTGATTTGGGAGATTTCCAGCTGACAAAAATGGAGGAAAATTACTATAATGAGATGTACACAATTACTGCTACATAGTTAAAAACTGAAATTTGACTTGCTGTGAACTATCACAAAGTAGAAAATATTCTTTGGACTGTGATTAGGAGCTGGATTCTCCCCACACCCCCTTTAATCTTTTAGTTTGGTTTTCTTCTTGTTGCCTCTTCATGGTTTTTTTTCTTGTACTATGCTAGTGAATCAGATGTCTGTAATAGCTTTTGGCTTCAAGCTCTTGTCCTATTTTTGCAAGAAATTGTGAGTTGAGATTTCATACAGTAAGCATTGGACTGGCAGGCCATCTGGGTTCTATTTCTGACTCTTCCTAGATTCTTGAGTGTGTAGAAGTGCTTTTCAGGCTAAGTTATCTAAGTTTATTGCTCATATATGAAATACTTTCACATCTGGTATGGTTCACAGCACTTCTGGAAAGGGTACTGGCTTGGCACTTTGTAAGAGCTTCAGTAGTACTCTAGTTACTCTGTGAATGCTTTGATGTTAGGTTCTCTGCACCTTGGTTTACCCATATGTGGGTATACATTAGGAATACATTGCATAAATGTATGTATCTTCCTGGAACCACTCTGTGGGTCTGGAAGCAGCTTTATCCCTTTCTCTGATTCCACTTTAGTCCCTCAGCCAAAATGATGAATGTGTATGTTCTACCTCTATTACCTGACACTTTTTTAATCTGCATCCCTTACACAATCCAAGTGCTACTTCAATCTCTATGTGCTTGCATTACCCTGAAATGCTGACAAACTTGGCTCCCTTTGACCTTACTGAAAAGGATTACCTCAGGAGAGCTGTGAAGTGCTTTAATAAGGATTGTCACTGTAAATATCTTATTTGCTGTATTCTTTCTTCCTTTAGACCTTAGAAATCCTTTCAGGATAAGCCTCTCTGAATATGCAATTCTGGTTTTCTGGGAAAGAAGTTTGTGTCATGTAACTGCTCTAGGACAGAACATACACTTCACAAGGCTGGGGATTTCCATGTAAGCACATGATGCATACTTGGACTTGTGACGTGTGAGATTCAAATTCTTTCTGAATAGGTGATGACAGTAATACTCACACCCACTCATGTTTTAAAAGTCGCGTTTTGTGTGAATTTTTTTTTTTTTTTTTTGGTCTCTTTCACTGGGATCACTTACATTTTCTGGGTAGTTAGTGAAAGGACGTGGAAATATCCTGCTTCTATTTTCTACTTTGCTGCACTTTACTGTCTTATTCTCAGCTGAAGCTGGGAAGAGGATGCAATACCTATCAGCCAGCCTTGTCTTTACTGGAAATTGTTTCACTGAGTTTGCTAGACCAGCTTGTGTAATATAACTGTCTGTCCTGCTAAATGCTGCACAGCTGCAAGTTGCCTTCTGAGGGCCTGTTCCTTGTGATGACTGGGGTCAGAGCAGGTTGGGAAAACTGAAATTGTAGCATTATAGGTTTGCTTATATGCGGCAGAGGCTTAGGAATGGCTGTGACTCAAATTCTTAAATTGGCTAGGGTGGATGTGCTTTCCTTCTGAGCTGCATTTTTTTTTTTAAGTAGGTTTATGTGGGTTCTTTATTTCAATGGACTGGTGGGTTTTTCCCTCTGTCATTTTGAAATCTAGAGTCCAGGATTCACAGTGACATTCTTATGCTTGTTGGTCATGCAGCTCTGCACGAAACAGGGCAAGAGCAACTGTGAAACTGGCCTCTTCAGAAAAGCTACCTACTGAATTTTACTTTTATCACAGACCACAAATAGTTAAATTTACTTGAAGACAATAAAAATCCTCGGAGGTATGAACAAAATTGAGGTAGATGATAGTTTTTCAGCTTCTAGTAACCTCAATATGAAAAGAACCCTAAACACAGCAACATTAAAAATGGCATTTTAAAATATCTCAGTCAAATGCAGAATTGCTTTTTGAAGAGTAGCAGATCTACAGGCCAAATGTTGCTCTTCATGATGTGGGTGGTAGAATCAACCCTGGGGTGGCAATCACCTGCCCCTGAAGCCACCTTCAGGAAGGGGAACACTGCAGCTGTGGCTGCTGCTCCTGTGGGGGGACTCTGATGGCCAGGGCATCCCCTGAGACATCTCCTGCAAGAACTTCTCCAGCTTCCATTTCAATCTGTGTACAAGTCTTGCATCTTCTCATTTGATAACTTCTCATCTCTTTTTGCTTGCTTTGAATCTGGAGCATATGATTTTAATTTGCTGTATCCTAGTTTCTATCAAGAAAGATAGTGAGCAACCACCCCTGATGTTGTTAAAAACCTGCATCATGCTCACGTAGGAGATTTTTACCTAAGGCTGTGTGCTGTTTTAATTTAGGTGTATTTAATACCCACTTTTAAAAAAATGAAAAAAATTAAGAATGCACAAATGCTTTTCTTATTTAGTCAGGGAGGTGATGGCTTCCTCTTCTGTGTAGTGGTAGAAAGAAACACCTGAGGTATCTAGGCAATATTGCAGTAAATGCCCCTGCAAATTTACACAAGGAGAGAGGAAACTCCTGAACTTCTGTCTCCCCACCCTCCTCCTCACTTTTGCAGGTACTGAAAGCAGCCAGAGTA
The DNA here is from genome assembly GCF_009819655.1 of Sylvia atricapilla. Classification (NCBI taxonomy): domain Eukaryota; kingdom Metazoa; phylum Chordata; class Aves; order Passeriformes; family Sylviidae; genus Sylvia; species Sylvia atricapilla. Next base: position 22,789,235 of record NC_089149.1, read on the forward strand.
AGCACTAATAGAGGTTTGTACATTGGGAATTATTCTGGGCAATCAGGGTATCACTTCTCTTTATTTTATTGTGATGCTAAGAATGTTATATTTAGCCTTTTATCTCTTGAATGAATTGTGGAACCCAAGTAGCTTTGGCGCTGAGGTAAGACCTGAACCTTGCTCTGGCTTGTTTTGGTCAGAGCCATGGATCGGATTTGTCATTGAGAAGCAGAGTTTGAGAAGCACCAGGGAGAGCAAGCAAATATTTAATAGGTCAAAAAATCCATTGCTCATTTGTGAACTTTTTAGGAAGACAAAGCGGACACACATTATAACATAAATTTATTACTGAATAAATTGCAACATTAAGAACTACTGTACAGAGAAACTGCATCACACTGTTACAACTCTGTCATGGTATTTGTGCTTTGTAAACATTTATTCTATCACAACAAAAAAATTGTACACTGACAACTAACTGCATTTGGTTTAAAAATAAATACACTTTCCCATTTATTTACTTAAACAAAGCACTTTTAAGTCTATAATTCTCGGTGCTTTTCATTAGCTCTCAGCCTCAGAAATGCTGAGCATTCAGAGCTGCCACTGATGTTAGTGGGAGTTACAGATGCTCAGGAGTTCTTAGGGGCTGGCCCAGTGACTCCAGTTATGTTCAGCATTTGCAATAAATTGACCTTTATTTTGACTGTATAGTGACCTCTCCTGTTCTGTTTTACTGAAGAGTTAGATTGAGAATTATTCATGTTATATAATGTTCCACATTAGATTTTGATTCACTAACAATTTGTATTTTGTAACAAATAAGTGATGCAATCATGCAAGTTTTGCAATGGTTTTAAAGATAAAACTGAGAATATGGCTCTTTTTCATAAATTATTTAAAACTACTTCAAATCTTTAAAAAATATTTAGTGCAAAAGGATAGGTATATTTTTCAAGAAATATTACAGAAGTATATACTGTCATATGGAAAATAAAACTTCTCTTAAATAGTTTTTTTGGGAAAAAGCAGGCAGGTATTCTATTCCTCTATTTGGGTAGGAGAGATAAAATTAAGTATTTTCAAAAAAACAAATTGGAGAAGAGCTGTGATGTCACAAGTTGGTTTTACCTTTAAATTCACACACAGTCTCTTTGGCAGAATCGAGAGAATGTATTCCTAAGTGCATGATAGCAACAGACCATCTCAGCAGGACAATAGCAGAGTATATATTATCAAACAATTATAGAAATGTTATAGGAATGTGAACTCTCACATGTATTCCAAACAGTTATCTTTGAAATGAACACATATGTCTGCTGAAATTTTAACAAACATTTTGCTTTCTTCTAAGTTACAAAAATTAACATTGAGAGTTTTAGGACAAGATGGTGCTCTTTTCAGATATGCGTTTCTTTGCCTCATTAACAATTTATTTGATTACACTAAAATTATTAGTGTACTTTTTTCACTGCTTTTAACTGATGCGTAGATTGTTACATAGTGCTTTCAACAGAAACACTTCAGTAACAATTGTACTATCATGATTCCCTTTAGCCAGGCAGGGACACTGAGGCACAGAGGTGAAATGACTTGCCCAAGGTCACAGAGCTGGGGCAGGACAGGGCTTCAGAACTGCCCTGGCTCACAGAGCTGTCTGCAGGAATCTACCAGGTTAGCTATACTGAACTGCACTGCTTCCCAGGGAAAAGGAATCAGTTTTTTAAGGATAGTAACTGAGAAACTGGATTTTATTTCTTTGGGAAGGTTGCAGGAATCAGCTATGGAAGAGAAATAAAGACATGGGAAGAAACTAAAAGGTGTTTTCAGCAGCTTTTTATTGTGTTGTCTAACTGCAAAGGTGTTAAGTCTTCAAAAGCTTTTACCCCTTAGGAGATTATGGGGATTTCAAGAACCCATAAATACTACTTATCTAGGGACAAGGGTGTCTCTTAGTCATTCTGAAACATTCTCTGCTTCTAACAGTTAAACTGCACAAGTATTGGTGTTATTTTAAAACCGAATGTTAGGGTACTATTCCATTTACTTGACTGACTTAATCAAATTGATGAAAATTGAATATATTAGATAATTAAGCCTTTACTGTGTAGTTCATTAATTCAGAAGGCTAAAAATCCATAGTACAGTGCATCCCTAGAGCACAACATGTTAGGAGTCCCTCATGACACAGAAAGACACAATAAATTCGCGTTCACTTTGCTCCTGGGCCAGTTGTGGCATGGACTTGTGCTGTTCTTGTAGAGTTTGTACATCTTTGCACATTTTATTCAGTGATGTTCAGAAATCAGAGCATTACACAAACCACTGCTTATTTAAACTGGAATAAAACAGAAAAGCTGAACCAGCCAACTTTGCTAACCCAATTCAAGTAGCCAATCAAACAGGCTGGGTGTGATCTCTCTGCCCTCCTCGCTGAGCTTGCAGTACTGCACCACGGCTTGGAAGATATCTCCCACCTTCCAGGACTTCCTCTGAACCAACTGCACGACATCTAGAAACTAAATAAAAATAACCACAATGAAATGTACTTGGGATTTGGTGAACATTTTCTAAGGTTTTGTGGAATGCATACACACAAACCCTTGTTAGCCCACCCTTTGCACAGCTGTTATCAGAGAGCGGACACATTCAGTGCACAGAAACATCAACATTCTTGCTATTTATAAAAACTTCATTTCTCAAGTTCCACAGCTCCCCAGAGACTGATGGGCTGTCATGACATTTTCTAAATTAACTGCTTCTGTCAATTATTTAATTGCAATGAAAGTGAAAGCAGAAAAAGTCAGTCTGTTAAAGGATCACTATTTGCCATGTTATCAACAACTCGTTGTAAAATAATGCAAGTGTGATTATCCATCTTAAAAAATATTTTTGCATTACCACTAGCTATATTTTACTTTATGTTTAATTTTCTGTATTTCCATATATATATATCCCATAGTATTTAAAATATTCAAATAGTACTAGGGAGTTGGAATTCTGTGTAAAATTTTCTCAAATGAAGGCATTTATCACAGTTGTGTTTTAAACATAGATAGTATCCGTATCTGACTTTTTTTAATTTCCAGAGAAACCAGAGGTAAAAAATACGTTCTTAAGCAGCTGTAAAAAAAATTCCTGAGTTTTGTCCACTTGTTACTTAATAATGGGCTTCACAGGTCATCCATCTGGTCCCTTTTTCTTTTGAAGCACATAAATGAAAATCAAGGCTTTTCACTTCTTTGAATTTCACTATAATCAGTTTGCTCCTTCTGTTTCCAGTTTTAAGCACAAAAGAAAAGATTGTGTCTCTAGTTAGTGTAGCTGTTTGCTATTTACACACTGCAGCCTAAACTTTTAATATGTATTTTAATGTTATTTAATAGGCACGTGATTTCCAAGAACGCTGTTGTAGGCAGGATGTGCTTCATTATTCTCTAGTGTATTTTTGCAATTGAATTAACTGTTTGCCAAAGCACATGGGTAAAGCTGACAGCTGTTTCTTTAATTAGATGCAATTTGGACTGTTGCTGTTGAATGCATTTTAAATTATGTTTATGATTCCCAAATGCATGTACTCAAGAAAATCAAACAATATCTCTGCTACTCAAAATGATCTTCCCATAAGAGACCAAAATACTGATTTTTAATACTTTTTCATTAATTGACTTAAATACTGACATGTTTTTAAGTCTTAAAGCTTAAGCTCCCTTGCTGATCTTGGAAATGGGTCTCTTTTGGTGTGTCCTGAGATGCTGTGGTTGGTATTTGGTGGGGTCTACAAAGGAGCACCAGCTGATCATTCAGGAACAGAAAGAATCTGCACTTCTTGAGGCTGTTTTGGACTTCAGTGTTGCTCCTTGCTCTGGCTTGGACTAACACCTCAGAAGGTTTCTCAGTGATCTGTGTCTGGCCACTCTTTCTGGAAAGAGATTTCTGCGCTGAAAAGTTGTATCCCCCGCTGGAGCAATTTATGAACAGCCAGGCACAAGTTCAGACTGACCTGAGGCTGCTGTAATTGGTGTTACAGGCAAGGTAGAAGCAGCATAAGGACGGAAAATCTTAAGTCCAAACAATGTCTCACATTATATATCTACACACAAATGTTTTTTAATTGTTATTTTTGAAACCTTTGTACTTAAACTGCATGTAAACCATGTGCAGCCTTTCAAATGCAGCCACATAAAGGACTATGTTAATTCTGCCCTGGTCATTAGTATTTAATATATTGTTGATACATTAGACAGAAGAGAACATATTGTTGATATGAAAAAGTGAACAGATAGAGACTTTGGAGAAGGTCTCATGGTGATATTTTCTTATGCCATAGATAATCTACTACATGTTTCACATACCTTAAGTTCTGATACACCTATCCTCTCATTCCTTTCTCATAAACTGTAAGTAGTGTTGCCATCTTGCTGTAATGTAGATGTTTTTGCATCTTCTTTTAAGATCAATAACTTCAATAAATCACAACTGCTACAGTTATGTAGATGTTAATAGTATGCCCAATTCTGTAAACACTACCTTTTCAATTCTGTTTTCCTGAGATTTCTTAAAATAGATAGTTGGAATTCCAAGTTCAGAAGCAGCTATCCACTGCAGGGTGGCTCGTAGCTCCACATCAGGGCACTCTGGTTCCAGATCAAAATTTATCACCAGGAGGTCCTTTTGACAGTTGGCTGTTCCCACTGAAAGCTCAGAAGTACTTTCTGGAAAAATAATCCCACCAGTTACTGTGCAATTACTTGTGTTGTCTTCAAACTGTATGTTTTAATTGATATGGTTCAACTTACCCTCAGTGTTTTCTGTCTGTTCTTTAAGGAAAACTTTTTCTTCTACTAATTCACTTAGAAACAAAAAACAACAAAGCTTATTAGTCATACTTAGGAACAGTCTACAACATCGCTTCATGATGAATAAACTTCTCCCTCAATTCAAGACCTAGAAAACTGCAAGAAAAAGGTTACATAGGATGAAACAATAAAATGCTGAACATATTTCATTATTTAATCTGTGAATCAGGAAAAAGTGAATTGCGGCATTTTTCTGCAGCAGGATGAAGTACCTGTATTAGTTATGTCATGTATTACATTTCACCAGGATCCATGTATCTTTACAGTTCACATTATGACAAGCAAACGACATTATGGTAAGACACAGCAAGTCTCTTAACCTGGGTGGAAATGCTGAATTTCCAATGTCTGTATTTTGTTGCGACAATTTTCTGATGTCACTGACTTCAGGAAGTTCCCATGTTCAGTATGTGATGTACAGTGTGTATGTTTGTGCAGTGGGTGTGCCCTGGCTGCATAATGACATTCACCAGCTGGCAGCTTGTACCAGGATCTTTAGGCAGGATGTACTCGCACATCTCTTGATAATTGAATCGCGTGTTCAGTAGAAACATTCCCAGAAACAATAGGTAAGTTGTGCTGCGGGCCAAATTATTATTGTTTTTATTATTGCAAAAATGTTCTTGGGGTTTTTTAAGTGCTTTTAATTGATCCTTATTTGTTTGACCTTCCTTGGTACTACAGTAGAGTTTTGATGATATTTGAAGTTATTCAGAGAAGAAGGTTCAATGACAGCAAACTGATACCACAGAGAAGTGTCTTTTAGACAGGCTGGTTGATGGATCTGTGTTCTCAAGAGATCCACCTGACTAGGTTTTCTGGTCATTTTTCACTGTCTGGTGCCCTCACTCTGCACAGACACCTGCATGTACTTTTTTCTGAAACCATGGGCAGGCACAGCAGCAGGTGCAAGCAGGGCTTGGCAGGGTTTTGGTGGCATAAATGATTTGCAGTTGAAATTGGACTAAACATCAAGTCTCACTTCAGTGACTACTTACTTAATCATAGGAGGAGATGGCACGTTCTCCTGATAAATTTCCAGGTCCATAATGCCAAGACTGCTAGTTGTACTGCTGTTGCCATTGCTGACGAAGCAAAAGTTTAAGTATTAGTGCCAAGCTGTGCTGAACATGTCTCCATACATCTTCTAAAAATTTATTTCTGTACAAAGAAAAGCGGGGAGGAGCCCTGTTCCATAAAATCAATTGTGCTCAGCAAGTGGTTCCCTGAATGAAGCACATTAGTCTGCTCAAAGGCTTTTATTAAAATAGTTCTAGATTGAGCATGTATCAAGTGCATCAATGCATCAAGCGATGCTGTTAATTGGAGGAAAAAAAAGCGGACTCTCTTCTTGTGAATGGCTTATGCAATGAACACTTGGCCTCAAACAAAAACTGAGTCTGCTTGAATCCTTGAAAAGATGGACGAGCAGGTACAGAGATGCCCTGCAAGAAACCTGCAAAGATCCAGGTCCCTCTGAACTCGGGGAGTTCAAGCAAGGCACTGGCTGCCCATCATACACTTACCTGTAGGGTGAGTCCACACTGGTAACCAGCAGCAGTTTCAGTGCATTACATCATACCCCAAATACTATTTGGGATCTGATGGAACCCACAGGTACAGAGATGGCCCCTCATGTTTCTGACTACTCTGAAAGACTGAGATTTTAACCAAAGCAAATGCTCACTGAGACCACAAATACACAGAAATATTCTCTTTGGGTTCTTCACAAGGATGAAGTAGTACACTTGAGGAGATTGGAAAAAATATTACCAGTTCACTTTATAACATCACTATAAATGTGACAGTGAATGTTTATGCAGAAATTGTAATAGTCTCATGGACAGATTGTGAATTTGCTGGCTGCAAGTCAATTAGCTTGAACAAATTCTGTGTGGCAAGTCACGGTGAACCACTTAATTTTTACTGAAAAACCAACTAATAGTATTTTCCCCTATATTAGAAGGATTGATTAGACAGTTACTTTCCCCATCAAGGTGTTCTGAGACACTGTCAGCATGCCATGCATTCAGACTTGCTGTAGCAATTTCTGTTCCAGTGCAGAGCTGAAAGGTGCAATACTTCAGCTCTCTCAGACCAAGGACTTTGTTAAAAGCTGATACTATAATAACAGGATGAATGTTCAGCTGCACTGACAGCCATGTTTTGTGCAGTAATTTTGGCCAGCCAACAGTGCTCTCTGACAGAGACTTTCTTTTCCCTGCTTCATTACCATAATGTCTTCCCTCCTTGTCATCTTAATACTTAAGAGAAAGATGTCATTACTTGATAATATTTTAAAACATAGTCTAAGAGCATGTGAAGGAAAAACCTTACTCAATTTGATGCTGTAAAGGGGCTGAAGTCAAACTACCATCGCTCTATATGAACTCCAAGGACTAAATAACATTTGCAAACATTTGTCCCGATTTGAACTGGAACAAAATCAGCACATAGCAGTAGGAGCTCTTGAATTTATGTCTACTCAGGGAAAAACTGGTCATCCTATGTTAATTTGCACCCTTGTGCCAGGCTAAGCAGATCAGGGCTCAATCTTTGTTCTCAGTGCATGGATTTCTGGTGAGAATGGCAGTCTGGTCAATTTTGGCTATGGTGGTGCCTAAACAAAACATTATGCAAACAACAGCAAATAAATCAAAAGACTGTAGCCATTAACTTGTCCAGTGCCCTTTTTGCTGTAGGACTGGGACACTTCAGTGGTGCCAGGAGGTTTATTTGTCTAAAACAAGCTACACACCAACAGCAAAAAGACCTGGCTGAGAATCAGAACGTGGGTCATTTTCTTCCCTTATTAAAAACCAAAGAGATAAAGTGTGCCATCAGGCATTCTTTACAGTATTATGAGTAAATCTTGAGCTGTTGCCTCTCACTGCTGATGCAGGGTAGGCTTGGTGGGCAGACCACACTGTACAGTGAGAAGAGACAACATGGGTACCTCAGGGAGCGCTCGCTGAGCTGCAGGTAGCTGCTGGTGTCATCAGGATTGTCCTCATCGTTGGCAAGCTGGGACCAGCTGCCAGTGCTTTCTTCACTGCTGCTGAGATGGGCTGGGAATTCTTCAGCTGTTTTGGTCTCTCCTATGATTTCAGCATCTGATCTGCTCTGAGGACTGTTGCTGGCAGGGTGACAGGGAAGGCACATTGATATAGGCAAACAAACTGGTGCCACCAATCTTCAGGCCATGCTGCTCATTAAAGTCAACTAAGCTGCAGAATTATAGACATGCAGAAGATTGGACAAGCTTATAATTTATACATAGAGTCCAGTACAACATATGGCCTGAGATGCTCTTAAAAAAGGACTTTCTTATGACTGCTATAAATAAACACAATCCCTGGATTTAAGTATGCATAGAAAAGTTTTAGCTTGTACAAAAATTAGCGTGTATAAAAAACCTGATCATTGTAAAGGTTTATTGCTTAATGCACGTCAGTCAATCAGTGGTTGAAAAATGTGGTATATGTTACTGCAGAAAATATTTCTTGGAAACATATATTGGAAAATATATATTGCTGCAAAATCCCTGTCCTGCTAATGGGTGAATAAGTTTCTTGACAAGGTTTTCTACTTCATTAAAATTGTAGATCCAAAAGAAGTGAAAGTAGCAAAGTTGTGAATCACTAATGACTCTGAGCATGCTGTGTCCTTAGGATCTTCACTGCCTCGGCTGCGGAAGGACAAAATATTGCAACAGTCAGAAACCAGACTGAAGGTGGAGCCCAGAGAGAGTTTAGAAAGTACAAGGTTAAGGGAAAAATGCTTTCTAATTCTGCACACTTGACATATGTCACCATACATGTGTATGCCATATATATGTACACATGCTCCCAACAAACACACACAGAAACAATAACAAAAAAGGAACTATATTTTTGCTAAGGTTTTAGAGCTAAACTGGACTTTTGATACAAAGAAAAGTAAAAATCAATCCCTCCAATAATTATATCACTGTAATGCCAGAACAGCAAGTAAAGCAAAACTATAGTTTTGTTATATTCACTGGATAGTCTGCATTTGAAAATTAGGGATTACAGCAATGTTATGTTCTGTACTGAGAACCTTCTGCAGGATCTCTCTAGAGATCTGCCTTCAGATCTTCATCTGTAGTTATGGTTAAGGCATCTGCCTTCAGTTAAAGCAGGAGATCACACCAGAAATTCTATTGCTCCTGAGTAATTACCTTGATTAGGCATATACTGAGACAATATCATTGTGGGTATCTCTTTTTGCCAAGCTCTCGCTCTCAGAAGTTTCTGCACTAATGCTGGATGACAGAGATGCAGCCTGTGCAGGGAGAATGGGACTTGCTTGCCTGTGGCTCTGCTCCCCCTGGCAGTCAGCTCTGCCAAACCCCTGTGCCTGTCACCCCTGAGCCCAGGACTCTGCCCCTGCACTCTGTGACACGTGGGCACTGAGCAGCCAGGCCACAGGGCAGGGGTGTTCTTCAGGTTCTTAGTACAGGACAGACAGCTCCTGATACCTGGTCCAAAACACAAAAGATTTGTGTGGGTGATGTTTCTTGGCATTTTGGGTTTTGTTTGATTCATTATGCAATTACATCTCACACCAGCGATGCTTTGAACTGACAGTTCCCCACTTGTGAACAGTCACTTGGAACAGTTTCTGTGTAACTATGACAGGACTGCCTCTCTTGCACTGCCTACGTACAAGAAAGAGCTTTTTTTCATTGCTCAAGGCCTCCATGGCTTTTTTCCCCCCCTAATTGACTCTGTGTCTGCTTGATACTTTGCCTGGAGTCCTATGTGCCTGTATCTGAACTAGCAAGTAATTTCATGCAGTAGGAGTGGATCAAAGCAATCTCAACTGATGCTGTTATAGCCACATTATATCTATTTTTAGGTTTTCACCTCAGCCTAGACTTAGTCCAGATAGCCATGCCACAAATGGTTCAGATCTGTGTGGAGAACCACTGGAGGCTTTGCCTTCCCAGCAGGGATAGGGGCACATCTGGAGAGCACTTGGCAGCTTCTATTTGAGATGGCTTTGGAAGAACTCTGCATTTCATGCTGTAACTGGGGCCAGTGGACAGAAATGGAGGCAAGAACCAAAACTGCACCGCATTGCTGTACCAAGATGCTCAGGCAGGTGTAGCCTCTGATTACTAATTCTGCCCTACCAATCCTATTGCTTTAACCATATCACAGCCATGTTGGGAACTCTGCTTCAAAGGCAGACGAGAAGTTATGAAAGGGCTCGTAAACTGCAAAAATTAGTTCAAGCAGTCAAGATTCCAAATAGGTGGATTTCTAAATTTATCTTACTAAAAGCAGGTTGTATTTTAAGGAAGAGGAAGGTTAGTGCAGGAGAGTCAGTATGAAAGACTAGTGACACCATGGTAATTATCCACCTAATTGCTGCCATACACAGGAAAGTATTTACAATCTATCTACTTTCTCACTTCAAGGAGAGCTTTGTCAAATGCCAAAACACAGCATTGCCTGGAATAAAATGAGCTACAAAATGGTTTCTGATGCCAGCACCAGCACTCTTTCTGCCACTGTGAGATAATGGGGTGCTGCAGCGCTCCGAGAGACTGGCGGTTTAGATACCTCTCAAGTAACAGATACAATGAAGTACAGTGATAAAGAGGCAACGCCCTGAGAGAGTGCATTCCCTTCACCTCAGAGCACCCACAGCAATCCTCCACATTTGCACTGCACTCTCATGCTGGCTCACACTTTACCTTAACAAAAGCAAGCTGCAGATTTCCTTACAAAAGGAGTACAGCTGTAAGGAGAGGATGGTAAGCTGTGATGTAAACTCCCTGAAACGACATTAAAATGAAGTGCTCTTCTCTTCCCTATCTAAATTCTACCAGAGAAGTATTGAAATGAAGTGCTCTTCTCTTCCCTATCTAAATTCTACCAGAGAAGTATTGAAAATAGGAGGTGAGGGCTACTTTTATTCTTTTATTTCCTTCACTAAAGAGTTTTTATTACTTGTAGCTCCGGACTGTAAACACAAAACTTCAAGCTCTCAGAAGTCTGGTCTTGTTTCCAGATGCACAAAATGTTGCTCGCAAAGCATAGCAGAGAGCTACAGGTCAAATCCTGCTATCTTCTGTTATACACTAGCACCAATTTTTATTTATCTGTTTTTTAGTTCAGATATCAGCCTGTGCTAAATAAATTTTTGTCCATCTTTTCTGTCTTACGAGAGACTTCAATGTCTGTAGAGAGAGAACTTGTCTGTGCAGCATCAGATTTAAATCTTAAAACCATAATGTCATATTCAATATAATTTTTCTCCAGAAAGTACCACTGTGACACGATTGGGTGATTTTATGCCAAAAGAAACCTGTAGTCAAAACTTAGCCTGCTTATTTCTTTAAAAGTACCACTCTTATCTTCTTCCTTTATCAAAATAACTTTTACTGGGAAAATAAACCGAAGACCAAAGCAATGTGCTGATTTGCTGTTTTGTCACTTACCTATTTACTGGGGAACTGGAAACCATGTGTTTCCCATCCAAAGCTTCTGAAGGCTTTTCTTTGCTTTGATGCCCCTTTCCAGATGGGCCACATGAAGTTAAGGACTCTGAGTCTTTATCTGGCTCATCTCGTTGATCAGTTTCTATCTGAATTAAAGGCACTTCCCTGAGCTGTCCTGCAGGGAGGCTTCCAGGGCTCTTCACAAGCTCTTTTTTCTCATCCAAATTTACTTCCTCCACTTTGGGTTTTGGCTGTATCTGGGTTGTGCTTTGGGGGTGTTTGCTTTCCAGCACATGTTCTCGGCTCCCATTATCAAAGGAATCCTGCTGGACAACAATTAAACTTTTACCACTTTCAACAATATTTGCAGCCAGTCTTTTTGCATATTGTTCCACATGTGGTGGAGAATCACTGTAGAACTGGTCTGCCTCTGTAGCCTCTGCCTCATCTGCTATGATTTTGTTCTTGCGCATCAGAGACTCGATGGAACTGGCCCACGTCTCGTGGATCAGCATGTCTGTGATCTGGTCAGTCTTGCCTCTCTGGTACAGGCACGAGTCAGACTTGCAGAGCCCCGCAGAAGCCACGGTGCTGACGGGCTGGACACTTAAGGAATCTTGGCGATGGTGGGCGAACCCATCCAAGGAATTTGCTTTAATGGGGACGTTCACTGTGAGCCGGGAGCCTGAGGATCGACTGTCGGGCATCGATGACTGCCGAAAGCAGAACGGTGACCGTAGAGAGGGCGCCAGCAAACCACCACACCAGTCCTTTGAATTCCGAGAGGATGATGGATTATCTTTATTTTCCTTTTCGATTTCTCTTAGCATATACCTATAAAACTCTTCTGTTATACTTTCTGTGCTGGACTGCTTGGATGGGCAACTTGGCCTTACATTAAGATGGCCATTTTTCTTGGCTACCTGTTGCAAGGCAGAAGTTAAGATATTGTTCGCATTTTTTCCTGCATAATAATCCAGTAATAAATCAAAACCTCTTCCTTCGTTTTCCATCTGGTTCACCATAAATCTTGAAAATTCATCTGTAATGCTTTCACAACTAGACTGCTTTGAGACAGAACTTGTCTGGCTCAGAGAGTGACCAAAGCTGCTCATGAGGCCCAGGGTATTGAAAGAGGCTTTGGAATCGGAGTCCTCCTCTGGTATGCTCTCACAGCTTGAGGCTTTGGCTCGGCTCCACCTTTCACAGTGCAGTCTGTTCCTGGGGTGGTTTGGACCTTGCCAGATGCTATCAACCACGGAGAGTTCGGTGAGGTTCATGATCTTGGCAGCCACTTCATTTGCAAAGAGATTGACTGAATCTGGTGTGTCCTCAAGGTTTATAGATTCATCTACTACTCGATTCATCAATTTTTCCTTTAGCTCAGGGTGCTCATCTGTTTTTCTTTTGATCTCACTAAGCCGAGGTGCCCTGTGCTTCCGAACCACAGAACCACTGGTATGGGTTTCCTTCTTCCTTTTCATGGTTCTGCATGATAAACTCTGGGTCACCAGATATTCATTGCCTCTCTTCCATGCACAGAACCAGGGTTGCTTGCCATTTGAATTTTCTAGACAAATGGCAGCTATTTCTGTTGCCATAGAGACAACTGTTTCTGCCAATTCTTCGGCAAAGTCTGTTATACAATATTTGTCTCTTGAATTCTTCACCTGCAGCACAGGCTGAGAAGGAAGCAAGACGTGGTTTCCTAACAAAGACAAGCTAAGTTGAACATCATTATTTAGCACAGAATCACACTTAATCTTGGCTTGGTTTTCTGTATTTATGGTGGCACTGGATGACAGCTGTTCTTGAACACCGTGCCTGCATTCACTGTTTGCAAAGGTATTTTCTCTGTCTGAAAATGATCTGTAGTCTTTCTTCTGTTGATGACTGTTACTCTGATTTGGGGATTTGTAACAGTCTCGTGCAGTTCTTTTCAGGTATCTCTTCTTGGGAGAGGTTTTTGCACCAAGTGCATTATGCCCTGTATTTCCACCTGGTTCTGAATTGAGCGTGGAACTTTCATTGCTATTTACGTCTTTGATATTACTCTTGCAAGTGCCTGTGACCTTTTCAAGATCTTTGCTAGTACTGGTGCTGTAGGATGTACCATATGACTTAGCAGCAGAGTGATCAAGGGGGCTGTGTGAAGTTTCACATGCTGTTGCCAGTGTTGGCCATCCTTCTGCTCTTGTTACTTTCTCTGCTTTTGTGCCCTCAGAAAAGAGAGGAGAACATTCTTCAACTTGCCTTATGTCGTTCATCTTCTTGCAAGTGAAATATATTATATTAAAAAGCAACTCATTTGCAGTCTCTGTGAAAATGTCTTGTGTACTTGAGCCATCCTCTGAATGGGCTTGTAGCTGTCTCTTCTTCCTAACCTCTTCCACAGAATGTCGTAGAATAATATTGGATAAGTTTTGTGCAAGTTCGTCCCTGATTACTCCATCAGCACGTGGAATACGTGGTCTTGCTGCTGTTTCAATAATTTTCCCATTTATGGATTCCATAAAATGCTCTACATTTTTGTATGTGTTGGGTTTTGTCAGAATTACGGATGCCTCTTTGAGAAGCGCCTGTGCAATGCTCTCATTCAGCTTCTCCATGCTGCTTCCTACAGCTAAGCTGCAATGCAGAGTAATGGCTGCAGAGGCCTGAGCAGCAGACAGAAGTCCACTGGAAGTTGCAGGGTACTTCTCCTCCTTCGTTTCCCCCAGGCCACAGATGGCTACAGCACTTGCTACTTGAGTCATGCCACAGAGCGCAGACGGGAACGAGTATTCCGTGCCAGCACAGTCGTCAGGGAGCTGTGAGGATGCTGCGTGCACCTCTTCATCAGCAACCACTCCACTCCTCGAGTCCACCACTTCCTGGTCCCGGCAGAACTTTTCTGCAGCCTGGGGACTGGAAATGGTTCCAATGACAGTGGCTGCACAAGCCAGAGCCACTTCCAGTGCACTTTGGTCATGTCCATTTGAATATTCTTCCTCAAAGTAATCTGAACCTTCAGCAGAGCTTTCTGCCTCAGCCCAGTGGCTCAGGCTGGGGAAGGCAGACCCTGGCCAGTCAGGAACATTCTCAGAACTGTCTGGACTTTGCACTATGACGATCTTTGGAAGCTCATTCCAAGATCGGGAAGCAGATACATCCTCTGACTTGCAGGAGCTTCCTACAGAGATGCTGACTGCAGCCTCCTCACTGAAACTCGGTCGAGACTGTGACAGTCTAATGAATGCATCCTGCAGAACAGATTCTGCTAAATTGGTGGCGTACTGACCTGTGGTCGCCTGCTCGTTCTGGGAGGGAGGATCAGTTTTCCTGATACCTGCACAACCTTCCCCATCTGTCTTGCTGCTGTGTTTCATTGTGGGGTCACCCTGAGGCTCCAGCTCCTCTTTAGCCATTTTGGTTACAGATACATCTTCTAACATGAGTGCTGTGTTTTCAACTCCACTAGTCAAATCAGTAGTACTAAATGATGAAGTACCTTTTCCAGCTAATTCCTTCTGCCACAGTATTTCCTGGTCTGACTTCTCTTCAGGTTGTGAGTTGCCATCTTCAGCCACAACATTCACAGTTTCAGAGACCTGAGCAGCTGCATTATCTTTATTAATGCAGTTCCCTTCAAGAATGAATGGCAACCTGGCTTTTCTATAGTGAATGTTTTCAAATCCCTTTCCTTTATTTTTCTTGACATCTGAAGATGCTTCTGAAACATTTAATTTTTCATGACCTGTTAAGAAAAAATACAAAATTAGTTTTTGCAGAGTAACTTGTGACTTTTAAAAGAAAAGAGCAGCACAACTTTGTACTCCATTATGCTCCGTAAAATTACTGCACAGCCATGTAATTTGTCTTGAACAAAAATTTAAAAATATGAATGGCTGTCCATTTTCTAAATTACATATGCATGAATCAAGTGCAATTTCTGTGAGCACTGCTATAGCTGTTCTGCAGTATGAACAACAGCAGAATTATGCTCAGTCCCCCTGCTTTTACCAGCTTTATATTCATCAGCCTCGTTGTCATCCTCGAGGTGCTCGGAGGCCGTGAGGAAATCTTCTTCTATTGAGGACACGGAGCAGTTCGTGTCATCCTCAGGCTTTAGGACACGAGTTTCTATCTGCAGCTGCCTCTCCTGAACAAGCTCAAGTCCAATCAGAAACTTGTTTATTTCAAAAATGATGCAGCTTGCGCTGTTCCTCCTGTCCCCCCTCGCACACTGAACCAAGCAGACATCTGCCAGCCAAGGGCACTAGAGGAGAAAAGAATCTCAGTTATTCAATTAAAAAATAAAACTTATTTTAAGCTTCCCTCTCTATAAATATCTTGGGAATGTTCTGTTGCAAAGATGCAATACGATTTGTCATCTCAATGTTAGTAACAGTGTGCAGTTACATGTATGCCAAAATCAGATTTCTGGGACTGACAGCTTTAGTTATACAAGTGTTTTAGTAGAGAACCCAGCTGTATCATAGGGGATACTTGGCAATTTTGTTGAAAATTTCAAGTTGTTTGTTTTCAATCAATTTGTTGTTTTAATGAAAGAGACTTATTTGATGTTAGTCATCCGACATGCTGTTATTAATGGCCTCACACTACCTGGTATTACCTGTCTGGAGGGAATTGTTTGTGGGCATGATCATTTCTGTTGCAAAGCTTGTTTGAAGACTGCCCTGTAAATACTGAATGGTAAGATTGTCAAGAGCAGATCACCTTTAGATGTTCCAACAGACCATTTTTAAATAGTATTTTATTTTGTTTCTCTGTTGCTCTTCCTCTCATTCCCTCTTTGTCCAAAGCCCCATTATTTCAGGCCAATACAACCTCCCACTGGAAATGGGGCTTCAGTGCACAATGGGCTCAGACTTTATATAAACTGCCTCCTCTAGAGAAGCTGTACAATTAAGTTGAAAGTTGGACAGAAAGGGAGAGCAAGGAACGGTTGTTATCCTCATTTTACTGATATTAGAACAGTTGGACATTTATACAAGAGAGCTGAGTCGATGTCTCTGCATGGGACCACGCTTGTTGTATGCATGTACCCTGAACCAAAGCCAAGCTTTTGGAGCTTGTGATGTTGTGCTTTGAACTCAGGCTCCCAGGAAAGAGCCAGCTTGGGTGGGACCAACTTTGGACTGGATTTAGGTAGAAGTTTTAGGCTATGCAAAAGATACCCTGGACCCCCTGGGCATTTGCACAGTATCTAACATAAGGTGACACCATGCTGGACCTTTCGTCTTTGACTGTGAATGCAAATCAAATATCTACCAATAGAGAGAGTGGGATGAGTGTTACGCTGGATTAACATGTTTATTAGCTTGCTCTTTCTTTCCACCTAAAAAATGTGTCTCAACAGCAAACCAGATAAATTAGTGGGTTAAAACAGAAAAGATAGATTAGATAGCTGCTGTGAAATTGAATCAGGCTTGAGCATGCACTGTATTGTGAAAAATGTTATAAAAAACAGATGCAGCTTTAGATCAGACATCCGCCTGCTTTTTCTCCAGTCCACAGTTTGTGGGGCTGTACTTGTGAAAATGGCTTGAGGGGGAGCAGAATAAAAATCATTTCATAGAAACTCTGCCAGTTACCTTACAAATGAATTTCTCTGAAAGCCAAACAATAGGATGACTTTGGCAATAAATCTCATAATAATCTGGGCAATAAATTTCATCCGGCCTCAATGCAAAGCTTTACTTGACAGAAATTTATTTAGATCCTGTTTGTCTCTTGCCTCCACTCTCTATGAGAGGGCTGCCAATTTCAGTGCCTGTGGGCTGGTGGAGACAGGGGTGACTTGGGTATTCCAGTTACCTTGTCTGGGTCTCAGACACCCCTGTGTATTGCAGCATCTTGGGATGGGGGGTTTGGAGCTCCATCGCTCCACCACAGACTTGTGCTTGTTGCTAAACATTTCTAAATTCAGTCATTAGTCATGAGTGGCAAGAAAGCTCAATAACCAGGTAACTGCTCTCTTTAATGATCAGCTTATTAGTACACCATAAAATTCAGTGATCTTTGCACTACAGCTGTCTCAGGGTCTGCTTCAGGAAGGCCTTTGTACACAAGGTAATTTCAGTGAAAGAAAGTTTCTTGCTTATCTGCAGCAGACAAACCTGCCAATACCTGTGCATGTTTTAAATTTGTTGAGTCAGGTTTGTACTCCAGGGTAACTCTGCAATTTTAATGAAGTTGAGAGGTGAAGATGGATTGGGAATGAAAATGGGAAGTGGCAGGACCACTGGAAAGGGAATCCGTAGGAGTTGTGCCTTGGCCCAGCTCCATGGACAGAAGTGTTGCCTCTTTCTTTTCCCACCTCTGCTGCCCTTCTGCTACTCTTGAAATCTGGGCTTACAAATCAGTCATCTCTGCCCCCAGTGCCTGCCTCCCCTGAAGGATCAAGTGCTAATGTGGCTTAAAGCATTACCAGCTGCAACCCAGACACCTGCAGGGTTCAAGGGAATAGCAGGATCTCTCAGCTATCTTTGTGTACACGGTGTGTGTTCCCCCACCATGCACCACACACTGAAATCTGTCTGACAAAGGCTGTTTGTATGTTCGCAAACTTCCACTCATCTCAAATTTATCTCAGGTCTTTGCTTTCAGGTTCCTTTTTCCCATTTTCCAAATTGCATCCTTCACAGGCATGATGTAATCTTAAGGATGAGTTTGACTCCTACCTGGGGAACCTCATAATCGGCCTGAAGGCTTCCTGATGTCAGTCCACTCAGCAGGACTATTTCGTTTTCCTTCGGTGGCTGTACGTTCATCGAACTGATGAGTTTGGGGAGATTGGGTGAGACGCTGATCAACTTCTGTAGCATGAAACAGATTTTTCTCTCAGGTAGTGAAGTCTGAGTTGCACAGTTATAAATATTAAAATGAAATATCACTTATAGGCATCCTTTTAGAAAGCTCACTTGAAAGTATTATTTCAAGTAGATCAGGGATGAAACTGGCAGCATTAAAATGCACATTCTGTCTTTTGAGACACCAGACAACACAAGGATGACAGTATAAACTTCTGCTCAAGTGTCCAGCAGGACAATCTGCCATCCCTCACATTGTCATGTGCTAAACAGCTTGATTGCATTGGTGCATCAAAATACTTCCTATTACATGTGAGTTCCTCAGGCTGTGAAAACAGTGTCTCTCCCATGGTCTGAAACACTAAAAATTCAGCAGGTATGGTGATGAGAACAGGGCAGATCTTCCTGTTTTCCTCCACGCATGACTAGCAAGAAATCAGTAGAAGTTACCTGGAAATTACCAACCAAATCGATGCAATGCTAAACATGGAACAGAAAAAAATATTGGAGATACATGAAATATGCCTTTCTTTGCTGTTACACTGTGTACTTTCATGACCTTCCATTTGTAATGATACAGTCACTCCCTATGTGTTATGTATTTGTTAGAGGCAAAAGCAGTAATAGTCACAGCATCAGTGATGCCATACAGGAGATCTGAATTTCACCCAGCATGTGTGGGGGATCTTTGTGCTCCTTTGTGAACAAAGGCCAGGCCAAAAAGACAATGCCTACTCTGAGAGTGCAGTTCTCTCTGCCAAGGACCTTGGTGTCATTGTTCTGTGATCAGGGAACCAAGGCTGACCCCTTAGAGCAGGAGCAGAGTAAATACCACTTCCATTTTCTGCACCACACGTGCTAGTGCAGAGCATGTGGCAAAGCCCTTCAGGGAGTGCAGATTTGGGCACCCAACCATCTGCTTTAGTTACTAACCAAGGCAACAATATTTCACTTTTTTCCCTTTTCATCCTCAAAATATTAAGCTTGCAGTAGTGTTATTTTTGCTTGGATTGAATTAGATATAATTCAATAATAAAGTTAAATCAATATTGGGAAACCGTTCACTTTTCAGGGGATTGATCTTCAGATGAGACTAAGTATTTTTATGTGACTAACTGAATTCAGTGCTTCAATTCAGTTTGATGTTTCACTGTAGCATAAAAAGTTCTCATACCTTTTTTTTTTTTTTCCCAAATTATAACCTTTCTGTTATCACAAACACTTCCTGCAGTATCTCTATTTTTCTACTGCATAAATTGCCAGATTTTATCAGATTTCTTAGGCAGGAATTCATGGCATTTTATATATCTTTTACTCCACTTTTTTACTTTTTCTACAGAAAAAAAGAAGTCTGGAAGCATAATTTTTTACATACTCCCCCCAGTTTAACCCATTCCAATCAGTAATACAAAATCCTAACAGTACCTATTAGTAAATCAAGTACCTGCTAGTAAATTCGCATTTCATATGAACAACAGCTGTGCTAACATCTTCAAAATTCTTCTAAGAAATTGTTTCACCACGCCACACGTATATTGTATAAAATTCCACACCACTCAATGCTAATTTACAAAACCTGCTTATTATACACATAAATGGGGATGAGGAAGTTTCCTCTTGGAAAAGAATGCATAGCACCTATGCTAGTAGGGAATTTTTATTACCTACACTGAAAAATGAAAACAGATGTCTAGTTTTAAGAGTGAGGGAGAAACTTTTGGTGTTTCCTCTTATAGCTTTTGCTCCTCAACAAACACTGTAAACAACAATAAAATCACAGCGTTTTAGAAAACAACCAGTGCTTCTGTGGCTTCAGTAAAGTAAAACCTCTCAAGCTGTTCTGCACAGTTAACCTGCTGATTCAATAGAAAAATCATTTTGCTGCAAGATGCCATATTTATTTTTGACAACTGAATTTTCACAGATCCGAGATGCAGAAAACAGCAGAGAAAAACTGTTCCTGCTAACAAATGACTTGCAGGAGCCATCAAGGTGCCAGCACTGGTTGTTCTGTGAGCTAAAAGTGTTTCCAGCAAATGAACTGTAATGGTTTCACCAAGGAACTCCCTGGGTACTGTCAGGAGATCCTACCTGTGTTCAGTCACTACATATTGCTTCTGTATTGGTGTGTCAAACATGGGCACCGAGCCAGGATGATGAAAAGGAACTGATAAACGAAAATATAAGCACAAAACCAGGCCCTTCCTTTAACACATGACTTCTGCAGATTTAAGGGTTTTTTTCTGGAATGGTATGTGTTTTAAATACCATATCACAGTTTGTCTCAGTGCTTGTAAAATAACCAAGGGATTTTATTGCTTTTAAAAAATTTCTTTTTCCCTACCCTTTTAACTTTCAGTTAAACAGAACAAACACACCTTTAGATCTGTTTTGTCAACATCCCCTCCTCAAGAGCACATAATCTACCTATGCGGAGTTTGAGTAAAACAGTCTCAGCTAAACAAGACCTAGATGAGTGGAAGATTTTAGAGGCTTTTTGGGAGTAGGACAGAGAAAGAAATCAGAAACTGGTGGCAGAGCAAGATACCAGAAACTCTTTTTATGTAGTAATATGCCAAATTAAAAAAAAAAAAATGGATGAATGACACGTCCATGTTGACTTCTCTGACAAAAGCAAGAAATCTACTCAGATAACTGCTGTGAATTGAGACTGTGACGATGGGGATGGGAATAAGACTGGGATGGGAATAAGAACTGCTATGTAACATAGTCTAGTGTTGAGACACTTTTAGATTCCTTATGCATTGCTCTCTGTAACACTTAAAAATCTAGGGTTGGCTTTGATTCGTTCGTAGAATTTTAATCTCTGTTTTTACTGGAGAATCTTGGTGGGCCTGAATAGATCCATTGTGGATGTTTTTAAGACCTAAGCATTTACCTGTTTCACTTGCTCATCACTGCAATCATCTCTGTTGGCATCTAAATTCACAAAACAAACCTGCAATGAGAGAGAAAAAGAAAAAGCACTTTGTAAAGTTGTATTAGAGTGGCAGCTACCCTATTAAAGTCACTATATTTTCATTTTCTAGCCTTGTAGCTGAACCTGTGAAGCCTTTTCCTATTACAAGAAAAGTAGAAAGGTTAGTAAAGGGAACAGCAGAGTAGATGTTAAGAAACGAGGAAAAAAGGAGTAAGAGTGATGACTTTATCTGTGCTGACAACTGGCTCATCTGATGAATGAGCAAATGTTGCAAATAAACTGTAATACAGAGGATATTAGTAAAGGTAATGCTAAAAATACATTTGATTACATATCTGATAAATTCTTCATGTCTTGCTTTTCCAATGACTTCTCAGGCACTTGTTGCTAAATGTTTTGTAAGTGCAATTGTGAGTTGCTTTTAGAGTTTTTCTGCATACCACAAAAATATTGGAGTATTTTTCCTAACTTTCCAGAATATCTATGAGAAGTTAAAAACTTTATGAAAGTAATTTTTTAAACTTGGTTCATGAGCCAATATTCAACAGGAAGTTTCCAGCACTGCTCACTGGGCACCACAGGTGCAGAACAGATTAACTGCTGGTGAGCACCTGATGCACCACAAAGTTCCACTTTTGATGACAAGGGGTTTTGCCACTTCTTCGATTATTATAAGTTTCAACGACTATTTAATGGTAGTGAGATTGACTGAAACAGAAACTTCAGATCTAAAGACCATTTAATTGCTGAAGACTTTTGTTTTATTATGTACTTACTGGAAGGCCATTTTCTAATGAGAAATCCCCCCTCCAGCTCTGAGTTAGAAGTAGGGACTCCAAAGCTAGGCTGACTGTGAAGTTTATGAGAGTTTGGTGTTGTCCTCATCTAACCCAAACCTAACACAAATTCAAGGCCCAGCTGAAGACAACACCTGATTCCAAATAAATTGCAGATCCAAAATTTAACATGAAAGAGCTGAGTGGGTTTTTTTTTCTTCTTTTTCAGTGAAGAGGAAATACTTTCTGTAATTCCATGTAAATATCCCATAGAAAGTGAAAATGCTCTATATTATCCCCTTCACCAACACTGTTGTGTTAGGCACCCAAGCTCCTGTTGTGGGCCTGCTTTTACACCAAGACAACCCTGATTTCAGTTTATATATGCACATGCCATATGTACAGATTATGACCATCTGCAATAACAGCCAGCACAGCAGATGGAAAGATCCAGCCAGTGCTCCCATTATAAACCAAAAAAACACCCAGTGAGGAAGAAAGATTTTTGCCCTTTTAAATAGTTTAATGTCATCTTTACATGAACTTACAAACATATTTTCCAGCCCTTTTACAATTTTAGCAAAAATATTTCTGTGCCTGATAATGACAACAATCAGTATATGCCACTGTCATCTGCTGAACTTGTAAGAAATAGTTATAAAAATGTCTAAGCTACAAAATAGTAAAAGTACCCTCTAGTAGCATAGTATGGTGGTTATGTAATGTCCTAAACATGTTACAGTTGATTAGATAAACGCTTCTCTTACTTTCTACTGAGTTTTCACGTGTAGGCATTTCACATATCACTAATAGGAAGTTACCAAAAAAGCATTAGAAAATTACACTCTTGATTTGTACATGGGCTTCCCCACAACAATATGAGTTATGAGTCTGCAGGTGCAGGGAGGTGTGTGTGCTTAGAATACCATTAATTTGGCACCAGGGTAGGAGTGTGGGAAGGTGTGGGGCCAGTTTCAAGTCTTCTGCAGCATGGTCACCCCATGTTGAAAGTAGGGCTGTTGCTGAGGAGTGTTGAGAAAAAGCTGCACAGGAGCAGTTGTGTCTTCAGAGACATTCCAGTTAAATACCTGATTGTTCTGAAAAACCTTGGCTTGCACTTTGCTACCTCCATGGGATGA
Organism: Sylvia atricapilla; assembly: GCF_009819655.1. Taxonomy (NCBI): domain Eukaryota; kingdom Metazoa; phylum Chordata; class Aves; order Passeriformes; family Sylviidae; genus Sylvia; species Sylvia atricapilla. Next base: position 22,812,219 of record NC_089149.1, read on the forward strand.
TGGCTCATGACTTTGCTGTGATGAACACTGGCACTGCCACCAGTGACACTGCCTGCCATCCAAAAGGCCCTCTCCAAGCAGCCAAAACAATCATCATCTCTGGTTCAGGTGTGCATGGCACATAACTCACTAATGCCTCAACAGAAGAAACCTCAGTACAAGCAGGAATATCTAGTATTTTTAAGTCAAATTATCTTTTTTTTTTTTTTAGAATTGATTTTCAGAACCTAATGAACTTGCACTATAAAACTTGTGGCAGTATTGGATCCAGTTTCCAAATACACTTGTCCAATTCCATTGACATTGATTTATTACACTGCCAATTCAGTCTTTTAGCGCTTCCTGTTCTGAGGATTTTGCAGTTTTAATTATAGGAAATTTTTGAACAAAACCAGTTTCACAGTAGTGAAAGACACTGACGAACTCATTTACTTTTCCCCTTTGCTGTGGGCAGGAGGCAGGACTAGATGGGCAGGTACTGTAACCATAAATTACCTCTACAGCTCCATCCTGGACTGCTCTGCACTACTGCTTCCTTCTAGGAAGTTCATTGAGAGGATATTTTTGTTGGAGATACTTCACCAGTGGTGCTCTAACAGGAAATGATCTACTATGAAGTAGTGGTGCTCTAACAGAAAATTATCTATTATGAAAAATCTCTCCCTGTTTTCTGCTTGTGCAATACAAGTTTTAAGCTCTCATTAGTTTGTATTGCTTGATTAACTTCCAGTAATTATCAGGGACACCTCCATCAAAACAAAGCAAAACAAAACTAGAGAACAATTCACAATCTTTAGGGTGGAAATATTGCATAAATTATGAAGAAAGAGCCAAGGTCAGGTCAGGATTTGCTAACCTCAATTTAATTGTTTTTTTTTTCTTTATATCAGATACAGCTTAGTTTAGCTGTAACCCAGCCTTCTCCTCATCACGGTATCTTTAAATGTCAGTCCTTTCCCAACCACTTCTTTACACTTCACATCCTTGACCTCCCATAAACACCTTTTGAGTTCCAAAGTGTGTCTGTTTTCCACTTTCACTGATCTACTGTCTGGAGACCATACAGAAACTTCAAGATATCACCTTTTTTTTTTTTTTTTTTTTTTTTTTTTTTTTTTTTTTTTTTTTTTTTTTTTGTCTTAGGAAATACTTATTTTGGAGGGAAAAAACAACAAAATTTAAATGGTGTTGCATAATACAAACCAGAAACAACCTATCACCCAAATTCAGGCTTTACATGATGAGATAGTCACCCACAACTTCCCGGGTAGATGCCAGTATCTACTTTTGGTTCAGTAGTTTTTCCAAGTTTAGAAAACCCATTTGCTCAAGAGAGAAAAGTGCTGCTCTTTTGGTGAACATGTAGCACTGCACTGAAATGTAGAACCAAGCAGGGTGTTACATGTCCCTAAACCATTTAATGCACAGGCACACTGTAAATAGCAACTCTTGCACTATGCAGATTCTTGTACATCAGTGGCAGAGATTTGGGTCTGACCCCCAAACTTCCTCTCATCAAACCCTCCAAGCATTTCTACTCGAAGAGTCCCAGGCAGATTATCATCACAAACTTGCTGAGCTCTTGACTCCTCTGCTGAGAAGAAGTCTTTGCTTTCCAGGATCATATAAAAAACAAAGAGAGAAACTTTGGTTTTGCTTTTTCTTCCGTATTTTGCATGGTAATTTCTATGACTGGTAAGAGTTGAACGGGATAAATTCCATAGATCAGTGAAGTCCTAAACTCTGCTCCTGAGTTGGTGCAGAAACTAGGTAGATACCTCACTTCCTAAAAGAACTACATAGTAAGAAATTATTTTTTATAAAGTGTTTAAGAATGTCACACAGTAAATTTTACCATGTAAGCACAGTATATTTTTCTCAGTGACAAATGGCCTCAGGATATAGTTAACCTGGTAAGCAAAGTGAGAGCCACAGTCCTGTGCTCTGTGCTGTGAAGGACTATGGTCAACACTTGAAGTACTGCAGGAGGTGGGCTTTTTCCCCCCATAAAATCAAATGCATCTATATTATACCATCCTCTCAAAAATTTCAATATCTATGTTAAAAGAAAGGAAGTTAAACTGAAGAGCTAAGACTCAAAAATGAGAACTATATACAGATGGCTTGTGCAACCTGAATTTTACCTCATATGCCCACATTTATGCAAGGCACTATTGCTGTCTGATTCAGTGAACAGGCAGCCTGCAAAAAGGGGGAAAATTATGTAAAATCAGAGTACCGTGTATCTGCCATTTTCTAACATTTGAGCCTATAAATTTGTAACATAAATGACACTGCTAAACACAGTTTCTTAGTTTCTAATCTGTCAACAGCTGGATTAGGAAAAGGAGATAAATAGACTATCTAAATGGTAGCATGACTGTATGGAGGTGACACAAACTGCTTCATCCCTGTCATTCCACCACTGCACCCATCCAAGCGATCCTCAGCTTTGGGCTAGGTGTCACCAGCAGGCTGGGTTTGGTGCCATACACCTCAACAAAGGCTAAATGTCTGTGCAGATGTTTGGATTTGCAGAACTGTGTAGAACTCTCCAGGTTCTGTGCTGTCCTGGTTGGTATGTCAAGATGTAAATGCTGTCTAGAAAATGAGATTATAGAGTCTTTATCTCCCAGGTCTGTGCTGTTCTGCTCTTCCCATCCTCTTCCTGACACATCACTGAGTCAACACATGCCAGGTGCCAATTCAGACACCCCACGAGACACTTAGAGGGAACAACTGGTTTGGGACTGCTCTTTTATCTGCCCATAAAACTCATGTTCAATTTCCTACAAACAGAAGTGAGAAAGGTAATTAGCCCCAGGAGAGATCTCAGGAGAAAGCAGTTCTGAGCAGGCAGCTCCTGGGTGCCAAATTAAAACGGTGTAAATGCCTAAACCTGAGGATGTGCAGGATGTGGGATGGGAAAAGGCGAGCAGCTGCTCTGCCCAGGACTGAAGGTAGCTTTATGTCACAAACCAGTTAAAGTGCTGGTAGGAATGCAGTCCTCACAGCAGAGAGCAGCAGCAGGAAAGGCAGGATCAGACTGTGCTGCCCCTCACAGAGCTTCACCCACGCCCTCAGCAGTGATTTTGTTCCCTTCAGATCTTACCATCTGCTGCTGACCAGAGTGCAGTGGCAGGAGCAGAAGGCAGCTGTGTCCTCTCTGTCCTGGTTTGGGTGACCAGGTATGCAGCTCTCCCAATGGCACTTTTAAATTAACATGCGCCTTGCTGCGCTTGTTTGCATCTTGCCTTGTTGCTTGTGAGTGACACGCATCTTACACCGGTGAAGTGATGTTCTGGTTATCATCTAGCATTAGCCTTTGAAATACTAAAGGGCTGGCATTTTACTTCCACGTTGTTTCCCCTCCATATTTTGGGCAGGTATTGTTTATTCTCAGTGCGTGTGTTGTTTCTTATATATTATTTTTCTAAACACTTTATCCCTTTTTAAATGTGAAGGTAGAGTTTGTGAAGAGGGTGATTGAATTTTACATCAACTGTGATTGCTGTGACAGTTGTTTTAAGGATTTAATGGAATCTTTGACCACAACAATTTCTGCTCTTAGCAATAACTCTGTGATAGGATGGCAGATCTGGAATTCTGAGCCTATTCTCATCCTAATTTCATCTCTGCAAAGCAAAAAAACAATACAGTTGCTCTGAACTTCTATTAGACCTAAGTCTCCTGGCTTTAGAAAGATTAGATCACTGTAATTTCCCCACAGCACAATAACAGAATAGAGCTGCTCCAAGGCATTGCTCAGTGAAATGGTGACTATTTCAGAGAACCTACAGCTGCGTGATGGGCTCCCTCAGGAGCTGAAGTCAGCAGAAGCCTGAGGAAAAAATATTGTTTTACCCTGTACTTCTGAGCCAAAGTAAACTGCAACCCACAGAAAATATCAAAGGAGTGGCAATGTACCAGATTTTGTCCAGAAATTTGCTGTGGGCTTTGTCTCTTTGAAAATGACCACAATCACTCACATATTTTTTGACTTATATTAGGATGGCATAAAATGCCTTTTCCAGCAGATTGTGTCCATACAGTCAGTTTGTGTGACAGGAGCATTTGTTTTGATGGTTAGCAAAATGCTGATCTGCAAAGCTCCCAAAGAGAACTTTGCATTTATTTTCCCTTGTCGTATTTATGCTAATGTAATGGCTAAATAAAACTTGGACTTCCTGCAATATATAGATATAAATGGGTGTGTATATCTATATCTATATGACAGTATATATATGTGTACTGTCTGTAAGGTCTCCTAATCATTGACCTCTCTGTTCTTTAAAACTGCAATTACTTAAAACTTGTAATCCCAATAGAGTTTCAAGCACCAGGTGTTTTTTAGAAAGATAAAAAACCAAATAGTTGTGAAATGATGATTTCTAAATAAATGGTCTAAAATGTCACTTAAGAACATCCATTACCTAATAAGGAAACAAACTAAAAGTTTTGATGATCCTAGGAATTTTTTTATCATCTAGGTCTGGTAGGACTTGTGTGAAAGGAGGCTGACTGTAAACTTTTTTTGGAATCTTTGGTCACTTCACCACGTTTATTTACTAAATGAAAACTTTCAGAACTGATACTTGAGCCTCTATGGCTCTAACTCTCCCTATAAATTCTACAATGTAGTTCTGATTCATGTGCTAAAAACTACTGTCAGGTTTTCCCTGTGACTCAGGCTTTGGAGAACAGAAGTCTCCCCACATTGCATTTTCAGACATTTGTTCTTTTGGGCAAGTTCACTGCATTTGATGGGAATCTTGCTATCAACCACCCTGTGACTGCCCCACTGAATATGTGCATGTTGGGTGTAAAACCTCCTTTGCACAGATGACTTTGCATCCACCAAGGCCAGGAGCAACAGCCAGCCTGATATTTCTACCCTTTGCTTGTCTCTCATCATAATTTCAAAGTTAATTTTTTTCTGTCACCATTTCTATTTATGGACTGGCATCAAAAGGAGTTTTTACTGCAGAATGAATAGAAAGTATTACTGCTTGTGCAAGACTAAAGAGTTAATGTACATTTCTGTAAAACCTTATATGCCTGCATTAATCTTCTTAAATCTTTTTTGATAGGTCTTATTATGCTTATTTATTCTCTTTCTTTCTGTATCCATTAAAATGTTAAATAGACTCTCAGAGGACTAGATAATATAACTGTGACAGTTATCTGATTTCAAGGCCAGTCCAAATAAAAAAATGATAAATATAAACCAATAAACCATAATTGAGACCATCATTTAGCTTTGTTCAAGTTAATCTTGACTTTTTCCAGTTCCCGTATTTGGAAATTGTTGGTATGGAAAAATCATGGTTCCATCAGACCGTTGCAGGAGGTGGTATTTTAAAGGAGAATTTGCTCATGAGCAAAATAATAAGTAGTAACCTGAAATCAGTTTGTGAGTTGCTCAGAAGCCAGTCCTGCACCTTATCCTTTTCCTGTCTCCCCTGAGCTCCTGCTCAGCAGGGTGGGCCTGTTACTGAAATACAAGCACAGTCTGCAACAATGGCTCAGTGACCAGGCTGCTCCAGAAAGAAAAGGACAAAACTTCATAAAACGGTACTTTTGAATTTTAGACACTTCCAGGCAAAAGATTTCACAGACACTGTTGAAACTTTAAATTGCCAAAATGCAATGATGCAATAAAATTTTAACTGTTGTAGTTAATGATAGGCCAGACTCAGCTAAATAAAGCAGCAGAAACAGAGGTCAGTCCCAAAAGGTTTTGTTTAAAATGACTGAAATCATCACTGGCTAAGAACGCTGTCCCAAATACACCAAAGAATGTAAAATATTTAATGGCTTTGAAAAACAAGCTATTTAACAATGAAACCAAGGTGAAACACTGACTCCTTGAAGCCCCAAATTCTGACTGTTTTGGCAGTCTCTGCTCAGGCTGGTTTTGGTAATCCAAGAAATACAACTGCCTGCAGTCTACAAAGCCAAACAGATGAATTCTTTAATCCTATAAGCAACTGAAGCAGGAAATTATGGTGACGTTTGCTTTACAGGAAAGAGCATTCATGGTACATTACTAAATGAATGCTCAGATTTCTGGGACAGTTGAGCATTTGCTTACTGTTTTCTTTAATGCACCTAGATACTTTTATCTGGTACAGCATTGCTTTAAACTACTATAAAAAATCAATTATTTTTCTCAAAAACATTTGTATGGCGAGTAGAAGCACAAAACGAGATAAAAGCGTTATAAGTACTTAAATCCATTCTGCTTATCTGTACACAGCAAACTGTTCTGTGGTGCTCTAAAGGATTTTTCAGCACTTGAGAAAGATGAGGAAGTCAATGTGGCTAAGCCTAATTAAAAAATGCAAATGATTGTGCTAAACAAAGATGCCAAGTGAAAATACTCCATGGCAGTGACTATGAGAGACTGATCAGACTCAAGTTTTCCTGCTCCAGTCTCTGGGGTGTCACGATGAGCAGGTATTACCAAGGTGTAAGTGCAGCTATCAGCAGATAGAAGAGGCAATTGTGCATTACACAACTAGATACAGGCTGTCAGATCAGCAGCTAAAACACCAGTACCTAGAACAGAGGGATTTGTTTTGAGTTTTTAAACTGAGCGACTTCCTTACTTGCCCCTTCTACTCTAATAACATTTAACACTTCATTATAATACAAAATAGGCCACCCACCCCATCTTTTTAAGTAAAATGCTAGTATGCATAATAGTTCAGACTGTGTATCTCATTTTTGTTCTGTTTTTCACACAGTGGGGCAGGTCTGCTGTCTTTCTCAGTCTCCCAGACTTTAGGTGCCTTTGGTTCTGGACTACATTGGGGGAAGAAGGAATGGGGAGGTGGCACTTTGTAGGGCAGCAGGGAAAACCAGCAGCAGAGTTGTCACACCTCATGAAACTCTTCCTGATAAATCTCTACTCAAAGCTTTCTGTGAAGGGATTTCAGGACTGTATCCAGCAGATCAGAAACTGTTGTCTCCAGATGAAAAACAGGCCCCTTTTTCTCATCTGATTAAAATTTCTTTACTAAAAGCAGATCATTCTGTGAGTTCTCTCTGCTCTTCAGAGGCTGGGGTGAGAATTAAGGAAGGAAGCATGAGGGTCTGATGATGGGGTTTGATTGAGCCCAGTCGTATGATAAATATGCACCATTATATACCGTAAGAAATTAGGACTGTAAAATCTGATCTGGATAATTTCTTCAGCTCTTCCTTTTCTTCACCAGGCCCATCCTGACCCCAAGCTTCTTCTTGCTTCCTGGCTCATAAAATCAAATTTTTAAACCAAGACCATTGTGTTTTCTCCCCTTGAAAAGGATTGTTCCATCCTTCCCTTCACAGAATTTAAATTCAGCTACAAAATATCCAGCTACTTCTCAGCACTGTTACAAGCAACAGATATTACAGCTTTGTGATGGATAAGGTTTGGTGATAGTGATGGTTTTTGTCATTTTTAACCAACCCTTTTGGGACTGACCTCTGTTTCAGCAGACGTGTACAGCATCTATCTGCTCATGCATGCTCGACAAATTGCAGGGCAGCTCTGCCCCAGCTGTTAGGTTAAAAATAGGTAGAGCTCTGAGGCAGCAAGATTACTTGAAAAAGGTACAGGTTCCTGTGCTTATGAGTCAGTCTGGAAAACAGCTGGCTGCCTGACTGGCTGTGTGAGTGCTGAGATTAGAAAAGTCTGCTTATCTATGTATTAACATCTTAAGGTTAACTTTTCACCATGTTTATGTGTGAGCACTGCCACTTTCCTCTCACTAGACTTTAATAAAGTGTAGCTCTGGTTTCTCTGTTGTACAAGGAAGGTTTGAGTTCACATCTTTACAATTTCTCAGTTTCATCTGTATTCATGCTGTAGGAACTCTGGCTCTCAAACCTCTGGCCTGATGTCAGATTAGACAGATAATCATCCAGTAAGCTCAACAGTGGGCTTGAAATTATTTCACTTGAGCCTGAAATTATTTCTGTTGGTAAAAAGGCAACCAGAAACTCTAACCATGCATCTTTACTGAGGCTGTAATCCTAGGTGTCCTTCTTTAAAAAAAAAAAATTAATCAAACTAATTTAAATTTAATTCAACTGGTTTGTCAAATTGTTTTTATTCACACAAACACACAGCTGCTTTGGGAGAATGTTTTGCCTAATCGCATGTATTTTTTGACAGATTTAGGTCTTTCCTCAGTTGAGGTCTGTTTTACTGAGTCCCAGAATCTAGTATGAAATAGTAAAGCTAAATAATTTCATCTAACAGAGTTCTTCAAGCAGTTTGAGGGAACTAAAAAACAGAGTGCAGGGTGGATGCATGGATCTGGAAGGACTTAGCTTACCCTGTTCAACACACTGTTCAAGAAGCAAATGGGGAAATTCTTTAAACTCCTCATAGTAAATGAAATTATTTTAACTGGGAAAATTAGTATTGGTGGATTTGATACTAATTCTTCCCATACACCTAGAAAAATTACTTAAAAAATATGACTACCCACATTTGCATACTGTAAGTTAAAAAGGGCATGGAATATCTCAATTAAACATCTGCTGAAATCTGGAGGAGGTGGCCATGACATCAGAATTACTGAATCCATCTCTAAGCTCTGTGTGTCAGGCAGAAATACCTGTACTTCTGCATATTCATCTATTCTCACAAGCTCTGCATTCCCAGAGCCAGACCACAGAGCTGCTGTAATCATAGATGTTTTTCTACTAAATTACATAGCAGCTGACAGAAATAAAGATCTATCAGTGAGTCAGTCGATTATTAGTTTTATCGTTACTATTTTTAAGCTCTGCAGTTTAAAAAAAAATTAGTTGTTTGTTCCACACGCTTAGCTGCATACACGGTTGGAGAAAAAATACCTGAACAACACTTCTGAGGGGTTTAGAACAAACCCCTGGAATAAAACAAGAATCTCCTACCTTTCATTTTCTTGCATCTGAAATATTTCTGTAAAGTTGGAAATTAGAAAGGTATTCTGGTCTAAACTTCTTTCCCTAGACAACTTTCTACCGGGAAAACATCTGCTTTCTTCATGGCCACCTTAAATCTGCAGGTCCAGACTCATGTTATAGAAAGGGGCCCTGGAAATCCTACAGTGATGATTAAAACCAGGGCTTCTGTAGTCCCCAGTCTCCTTGCAGAAGACCAAAGAGATGAGAAATCTTGGCATCTACTTGAGGACTGGATTAGATCTTTCTGGAAAAGGAACTGGAAATCTCAGCCTGAGCGAGGTTCCTGCTGTACTCTAAGGAGTGGTGGTTTTGGTAATTTCAGTGACACTGAAATGTGAGGTGAATTCTGTTGGCTCTCTAACTTACAGATGTTGTATGGACAGCTGCATTGCATCTTTCAGTTGATAGGGCACATGGACACACCCCTTACTACACAAGGTCCTGAGAGAAGCTCTCTGGAGAAGAGGACACCTGTGGCAAAACACTCAGCTGCAGTTAGGTGCAACCTACAGTGGAAGCTATGGTTTCACACTAAGAGCACAAAGCTCTGCATAAGGACTTCCACCCTGGTGTGTTCTTCAAGTTCTCACACTGTCATGGGGCTTCTGTGTTTATCTGTGTGATAAGCAACTGCTCATTTCACTCAGGAGGAACTCTGCTGCCACAGCCAGCAGAGCCTCAGCTGAAGCAGAGCAATTAGAGATCTTGCCTGGGGGCACATGGCTCCTGCACCCACTCAGCCCACTCCCAAGATTTCTCAGCTATTTAAAGATGTAACTTCATGAGTGTCTGTGTGTGCAGTCACACACAGACACTCATGAAGAGGAATGAGGATTATCTGAAGCAGGAGTGTGCATGTGGCTTTCTTTTGCATAATGCCCAACATGTCACCTTCATTCATCTTCCTTCTGGTTTTATAGTAGGCTTTAAAATGCCTTCCTTCAGAGCAGTGAGGCTTGTGACACTGCCATTATAAAGCATGTAATGGAAAGACACTTTCCTATAATATCTGGGAAAGAGAGATCTCAACCCTTAACAAATTACTAGCTGAAATGTGTGGGTTTCAGGCAATATTCTTCAGAGTGTTCCTTCAGAGCGTTCTCCTACCTTTTTTCTTTTCTTTCTTTCTTTCTTTTTTTTTTTTTTAATAATTACTATTATTTTGTCTCCTGTTACTCCACCTCAGAGTAGTTTTGGGAAGCAGGCAGGATTTTGTTTCATGCCTTTCTATTGAATTGGTGTGCTGTCTTGGGATGGAAGAACGCAATCATGTAAAGTTTCTCTTTTTCCTGAGCACACAGAAAAGTATCTACTGAAGTATACATAGTGTATATAGTATATAGTGCTTTAAGGATTGACATATATTTGTGAAGATCTGCAATGTTATAAGAAATAAGGAAACTGAACATTACCAGCTGTTGCTTTTCTGTTGCAGGTATTTGGTTTTAGATTAAAATTTCCTTTCTTCCACTGAAAAAATTCTGTTGCCTTATTTTCACTGCCATTGGCTCTCATCACTTCTGTTTGGGGTCATCAGCAGTTATCACTAACATGCAGAGTGAACGTTTTTAGTAGATAGGAGATCAGGAATGGCGTAAGAGATGTAGCTGTCTCCTCCATTCACAGTAAAATCTGACCTTTTAAATGGTTAAAGAGGATCTTGAGCTGGAGTATGTCTTTTATGAGGTGTTTGAAATAGTCTGATAGTGACTCAGAATCAAAAAAAAAGTTTCTGGGAGACAGACCTAATCATCCATTAGCATTTGGATGCAATGCTTGTCTCACATTAATTTCCATGCTTGCCAAAATGATTCTGGCAGAGGAACCAGCTGTGAAATGTAGAAATTAAAATATTAGTTTGGAAGTACTAGATATGCCCTTTAGCTGCTTGCAAAATGAATGAAAATGTGAGGAGCATTATACAGGTGGGAGAATTTCTGTCCTCCCTTTTCTCCTTGTCTCCCCTGCTTTCTATGCTGAGCACGAAGTCACATCTATGGAGCAGCCCTTGGGCCAGCTGGGGTCTCCTGTCCCAGCCTGCTGTGCACCCCAGTGAACTCACTGGTGGGAGCAGTACAAAGGAAAAGGACTTTATTCTGTGCAAGCCCTGCTCAGGAATAGCAAAAGCATCTCTCTATTATCAGCCCTGTGTTCAGCAGAAATCCAGAACACAGCTCCATACCAGCCACTGTGAAGAAAATTACCTCCAGCCTTGCACACAGCAGTAACCTCAGAGTACGAAGCAGCTCAGGCCCATCTTCTGTACTACAAATAACTGAAAAGGCTTCATGGCAGGTATCCCTCAGTGGTATACAGTAGTACCTTCCTTATTCTTATCCAAAGTCAGATCAGGCTATCATCAAAAAATCCATTTGTGCCAAAGTAGGACCATGGCACTCTACTGACAGTCTCTCTGCCCAAAAACACAACAGGATGCAAGGCAGAGTGGGGAAACATCAACTTGAAATGAGGTCTGAGCCTTCCTTCTGTTGTGCGGCCCTCGGCATGATTAGAGAGAGGCAATTGCCATCTCTAGTTGTGAGTGGGGGATGTAATTTTCTGATTCTTGCCCTACATTTTCATTGGGATGGCCACAAAAGCCACATGACTCCTTTCAGTTTTCATGTAAAAATCTCTCCTGTGAGCTGCACAACTGCTATCTAACACGAGATGAGTTTTCCAACCACTCTTCTTTCAGGCCTCAGTGGAGTGTTTCCAGAAGCAGACAACTCAGTGCGTCTCCTCTGAGTCACTCAAATTCACCTAAATAAGGTCCTGACATGACTTCCCCTTGTTTCTCCAGCCCAGCCACAATTTTCTTGTAGGTACACACCTTGCATGTTTTCAGAAGGATGTGTTATCCAGCATTTTTACAGTAATGTGATTGAAATTTAGTACAAATTATTCTTCAGAAGGTCCTTATCTCAAATGACTTGGTGGATTTATGGTTCTTGATATTTTAGAGACTATCCCTATTTTAATGGCTGAACTGCATTAATGAATCTTCCCAAGTTATCTCTTCATAATCCATTGCCTCAAAACCAGCTGCGAATATTTTCTTCCCATTAAAGCTTATTCCTTTGGGTTTGATGTAATTAATTGCCACTTATGACTTAGAGAAAATATTCCAATAAATATTTATGCCACATGCACCATCTACTCTCTCCAGTGTCCTGTATACTTAATGTTTAACAAATTTCTGTGAACCTCAGCCTGCAATTAATGTTAGAGGGAGCCTGTGGTTATAACAGCAGCACAGTCACAGATGTCCACTCTGGAGGTAGCACAAGAATCTCATTTCTTGATAAAGCAGGTCATGGAGGTACTGAGAATATGCCAGAGTGGAATGCTGGAGAGGATACAGCTGCAGTGCCAGGCTTGATCCTCCCAGTGCTTATTTACAGCTTGGTCACAGTAAGGTTAAGCACCTGCTTCTCTTAAGCACAGAGAGAAAACCACTGCAGTGCTGAGACTGTCATGGAGGGACAGGAAAGAAGATGGCAGATCTAGACAGAAGATTAAACACTGTCCCAAGTCTGAAGTGACAGGAAAGAGAAGAAAATCTATTGTCAATCTTCCACACTCTGAAATTCATGAGACAGATTTGACTGCTGTATGTTCTGTGTGTGTGGTACTGAAAATGTGGAAACAAGGGCATATTTGAATTTAGGGCATATTTGAATTCTGTCTTAACATTAGCTCATATGCAAAGACATATTTTTTGGAGCCAAGTACATACAAGAGCAGAAAGTGAAACATATTTTACAGATTATACAAGTAATCCTTTCAGTGGTCTTTTAAGCAAGTTCTCAGTCTGCCTGCACTGGGCTCCATAAGGCAGAGAGCAACTGGTGAAGAGGAGGGGTTTTATTTCCTTGTGCAACCCAGAGAGGGGCTCTCTGGAAGGTACAATTCCTTACCACAGCAGCATGAACACCCACACACACCTGAGAAAGGACGACAACTCAGTGCCACAACTGAGCCTGCTGCTGTTGATTCCTGCACCTTGTCAGGATGTAATTACAGTATCGTCAAGCTGAATAGGAAGATGAGACTTAAACCTAAAAATATCTCCAGTAATTATGGTTTAGATCTGGAAAGCAACGGATGGATTTTGATTTCTGAAAGAGACAATGCTGTTCCTGAAGATGGTTGAGTAATTATGGAGTGAAAGGTAAAATAAACAGCCTTGTAATTCCCTGTCTATGACATAGTGCTGAGATGTGGAAGCAATCCCGTGAGGGCAGAAAAAGGTGATAGGATGTAGATCTGGTGGTTTTAGGCAGAAAAATAGGGCTTTTCTATGTTTGCTAGAAAATGTAAAACTTCATTCAAACACAATAAAACAAAGCACCTGTTTCAGCTGTGCATGGTCACTGTTCAGGAACATACATGGCTTTGTCCTAAAACAAGGCAACAAACAAAAATCTCCTCCTTTGGGATTCAAGACTACACTTCTGAATTTGCCTGTAAAAAGCCTTGTTGACTACTACCAGCCCTGGGAATAACCCTTTTTTCTGAGCTTGTAAAACTACACTGTCACTCTTCAGTGAGGATATGCTCTCATTCTTTGGACACTCTGAAGAACATACTGGATACAGGGACCCTGACTAAGGGATAGGAAATGTCCCTGACACAGTGTCTGCACTATTGTTAGCAAATTTCCTGGAAGTAATCTAGTATCAAAGATTGATAAAAAAAAAAAAAAAAAAATCTGTGTATTTGTACCTAAATATCCAAAGATATGTAGTGCCTTATCTTTAAAAAGACTTCAGTGAAGAAAAGAATGAAAACTACTCATGATGTACTTTAATTCAAGTGAAAGCTTCTGTCTTCTGTTTCATCAAAATACACCTTGCCAAAGATTTTTTTCCTTTCTGCATATGTTATCATTCAGTTTGAATTAATTTGTGGGAACTGTTTCCTGGATGTTTTTGTTCCATCCTTTGAGTGAGCACTGGCATTTATCTGACAATATGGTGAGATGATTCAAGGAAGACTTGGCTAGAAAAACTAATTTCTTAATTTCATAGTTACTTTTCTCTCTGAATTGATTTACTGCATATTTGTACAAATGCCAGGGCAGTAAATGAGAAGAAGCAGGAGCTGGAGGAGGAGGTGAGACCACAGAAGCCCTGATTTGACCAGCTCAAATTAGTGCATAATGGCATCCTTAACCTCCTCCTGAAGTTGTTTGAAAGCTTGATGGCTAACCTGCAATTAAAGAAGATAATGCTGAAATACCTGCTCAGTACTGCATACCTGTGCAGTTGCAAGGCAAGCAGCCAGTTCTGAAAATCCAGCTGTTCTGATAGTTAAATGACATTCTTCTCTATCTCAGTTAACACTGACACCACAGACCATGAGATCCATCATTACATCACTTCTTTCCTCTGGTAGTGGTCTGGTTCCTCTCTCACTTGTCACTTCACTAAGGTAAGCATTGCTTCCCTTCTTTGAAAAGTTCAAGTTTGTCTCCTAGGCTAGGTATGTTCTGCACTAAACTAACCAGTTTATAACCCTAAACTGTAATCTTTCTCCTGTGCTGCAGATGGATTAGGGTTTTTCCACACGGCATAAAACCACTCAGTGGTTGCTGCTGTCTCCACAGTCCCACTCCCCCAGGCATGCTGTCCTCCACTCTCCTCTGTGCTTCCACCATCATCATCATCATACCGCTTCCCAAAAAGTGCCAATGGCACAGGGGCACAGAAGAGCAGCAATCAGACAAGAGGGTGTTTTACCATGACTGAATTTGACTGAAGTTTGGGCGGCTGTCCTTGTCCTTTCACTCTTCTCTGGCCATGTGTTCCAAGTGCTCCCTTGGACTGGATCTAACCAATATCCAACTGCCTATATCTATGCATACATCAGTGAGCATTTATGTGGTTACAGAGTAGGAGCACTTGCAAATGGAAAAGCTGCTGGACTATTTCAAGAATGTTTCAAAACCTTTAACACTTTATTGAAACTGTTCTCTCATCCATCTGCCTGCAAATTCAGTTTTTTTTCTCAGCTTTAAGGAGATCGAAAATAATTTAAAATGAGCCCTTGTCACATCCTGACTCTTTAAAAAGTGTTATCTTATTATGCTAAAGTAAGAAATTATTTCTTACACTATTTCTTAGTGCTTTGTTTTAATTGAAAGGTATTTTCCACCTTCCATACCTATCACTGCCATTTAGGGGTGTATAGTTTGTGTGTCTCTGAGATATTTGACAAGAAGTTTGCAGGATTTCTGCCAGTCTGGAAATCCACTGCCCCTCACACAAAGGCACACTGCTTGGGAAGGAGAGGTTCTATCTTCCTGCATCAGTGGTTCTCAAGAACAATTCCTTGTTAGGCTGTGTGGAGTGGGAAGGTCTTTCTCCCAGCCTCCCTGTTGGGACAGGATGGTCATCCAAGGAGTGATGGGGTGTGATGATTTTGCGGGGAGATCTCTCCAGCCTGGGTCCATTTTGAGAGGATTTTTTTTTCCAGTGGAAATATAATTTCTAATGGCTTTTTGCTGGCCTTGAGCATGAAAGGCCAGAGAATTTCTTGAAAATTCACTTATAAACATCTTGAACCAAACAAATGCCAAGTGTCTCGCATGACTATACAACTACCTTTTTTCTTCATTTAGTTTTGTATCCTGCTTTTCTCCTAAATAATAGTTTTGTGACTATGTTCATGAAGAATCCCTAAAAGAAAATTAAGTTACATCTTTAGCAGTGTGGCAATACCACCTTAAACACGGAGATGCTGTAAAAGCATTGCAAAGAAAAGTGTTAAATCTTAGCAACTGCTATGATAAAGTCATAACTGACATTTTCCTGTGCAAGATGAAGAGATTGTGCTTTAGGAGAGTTCAATGCTAGAAGAAAACTATAATATAATCATCTAATAAAGCAAGAATTTAAATTTCTTAACTTGTACAAATATAAACCAACCACAAATATTCAGCACTGGTAATTAATCTAGATCTTTGGAGAGAAAGTAGGAACAAAGTACCTATCAGTTTTTCTCCTCCAAAAAGCTCTTCATAAAAGCATGTCCAAAGCAGGAAACATTTGTTATAGGTCCAGAGAAAGAAAACTGGCAATACTAAACAAAGGTATATATTTTTATGTGAAACTACTTTTATTTTATGAGGTCACTCTATGGGGTAAGAAGAATGTTACATTACAGAAATTTAATTGCATTAACCACTATGTGGAGCTTATGTGTGATTACGTCTCATGAATCCATGTATTTTATTCTATTAGGTGGATTTTGATTAAGTTCTCATTCAGTAGAAAGAAACAATACAAGACATCCATAATTCAACTACTTTCAAGATACTGCCTGATTATATTAGCAAGAAACTATGTATTCTAATCTCAGTGGTAAATTGCTGCTAAACAGTACCATTGTTAATTGAAGTAAGGTTAATGAAATGTTTAGCAATTAGACAAATATCCTCCAAAGAGAAAATAACCTCACTTATAGTATTGCTGTCGAGGAAAAAGCTCTTTGAGGTAGTTTAACCTTTTAAAGCAGACAGCATGGCAAAATCAGACAATGTTGCCTGAAATAACAAAGATAGCAATGGCATAATCTTTCTGTAACAACTTATCTTTGCTAGGCATGTCCAGCCTATCAGAGATAAATATAATTTCCTCTAAGAGACTATGGAAAATTAAGCAAAAACTCAAAGCTCAACAGGTCAAAAAGCAAGCCATAATTAATTCTTATATTATTATTTGAGGTAATAATTTCCTCTGAGAAAATAAGCCTTATTTTTAGGATATTAAATACTAAATAGTAAAATTAAGTGGCTGTAGTCAGTATGTTTTGCATTAAAAATAATCCCTTCCTATATCAAAAAACAAGGATACCAGTGATTATCTGCCTGATGAACCTGCCCTGGTTAAGATTGTGTTCAGGTTCTCACCTCGTCAGGTTGCTCACTTGCACACTGGGATTAGGTGGTGTAGTTTACTCACTCTGCCTTGTGGAAACTGATAGACCAGTGTGACTCAACGAAGCCCAACAACCTGTGACCATATTCCCAAATGCCAGGACTGCAGTGGCACTGCAGTGTCACTCCTGCTGCTCTCAGGCACCCTGCACCACCCCAGGCAGGACGTGAAGCTCCAGCCACCACCTCCATGGGGTGGAAGTTCAGTGTCCTGGCAGCAGCAGTTGGGGCTCTTCAGCTGGAGCTGAATGTCTGTGTCCTTGAGGGAATCCCAGCAGACTCCATGAGAGCCCTCAGCTGGTCTTTAGGTTGTGTGCAGCACAAGCGGCGCTGGAAACCTTTTACCTGAGATAAAGATTATCTTTTCTAAAGCCCTTCTTTGCTCAGTGAGACCAGGCAATAGCATTCAAATAGGATTCTGAGGAAAGATCTGCTCTTCTGAGTCCTTCATCAAGTAAAAAACTATTAAAAACATAGCCATGTATTTCCATCCAGTTTCATGTGGACAGTTTATAAAGCAACATAACTCCTATTTATTCATGCACATTGTTAAACAAAAACTGATCTTAATCACATTATAACCCATAATAAAGAGACTGAAATTTAATTTCAAGTGCAAAATAATTCTGTTTGAGTTCTTCAGCAGCATCTCCTCATCTAACATGGAAAGAGATTTTTCTCTTTAATTGTGTAAGTCTGCCTTCAGGAACGCTGAGCAGCCTTTTAAACATCTGCTCTTTCCAACCTGCCACTTAGCAAGTTATGGTTCGGCATGATTTTCTCTTTGGCTTGTTTTTCTCTCTTGTGAGTTGCAGATTATGAACATAAAAATACAGAGAGCCACCAAAGTCTGAAAGCCAAATGTGGGGAAACCTCTGCACTAGTCTTTATTAATGTGCTCTGCATAGTAATCTGTATTTTCAGTTTATATGTTTGCTTTTAAAAGAAAGTTGGAAATTACAGACCTTTTCAGTTTAACATGTACTGCTGTCAGCCCCACACCCGACCCAAATAACTCTCAAGGAACTTTTTTCCAGAGGAGGTGGCAGTGAGTACTTACTGAGGCACAGTTGCTTTCTGACTTGTCTTCTAGAAAGCCAATTTGGCATGGTGTCCTCTGATTCTGCAGCCAGTAGTCTGTCGATTCTAGCAAACTGTTACTGCAGAGAATCTGTTAAAACAGTTAAAAGTAGTTAAAATAATTAGAAATTTTTCTGACCCCTATTGTTGTAACTCAATGGAAATTTTGTTGACAAAACTGGGGGGAGGGGGGTGATGGGAGAAAGATGGACCAGACAGACACGTGTGGTTTGGACCTATCCAGTTATTGCACCTTTAGTCAAATCACCTACACGTCCTATGTATGAGCCTATTTTCCTCCAGAACTGAGAGTCTCTGGAGACAGATGCCTGAAGGAAGTGCCTAAACCCAGTATTTTTATTGGAAAATATTGGTATGAGTTTTGTTCTGCATTAAAGTGATAAACAGATGCGTTAGGAAAATTATTTAACTACACCAGAGTACTCAAACTTGCAGCCTTTATGATGGACTGTATCTCTCTCCACGGTAGATCAGTACTAGTCATTCTGCCAGCAGCCTCATTCCTGGGATTTCCAAGGCTTCAAACTCCTTCTTCTCAAACAAGTTTTCTGTTTCCTGAGAAGCTGAAGTACTTTGGATGTTCTGTAATGAGTCCTGAGGTCAGTCAGCACCCTGAGACCAAAACTTTAGGTTCAGTCTCTGTGTTGACTCAGCCCTACAACTTGTGCCACAGTCCCCACTCAAACCAAACCAAAATGGGGTTACAGAGATCTGTAGACTTCAAAGAGGCAAAGCCAGTTTGCAAATCTGACGCTTAGATTAAACAGAATTATTGACTTTCTGCCTCTGTACTAATATTATACCATGAAAAAGAGTATCTTTAAAACTGATAGGGAACAGCAGGAAAAATACTGCTGGACCATTGGTGCTACTTACAGAACATTTTCTGTGGCTCATCATCTTCCCTAGGCAGCAATGTTAAGAAGTAAGTTCGTGAAATAGATGTATATTTTATTTGAACCTCTTGCAATTCTTTTACTACATGGAAATAGCCTGTACTCTAATTTTTTGACTTTTAATAATGATATTTTAAAATACAAATTTGTTGCTATACCTGGAGAAAGAAAATCTATCTGCAGTACTTTCCTTTACCTGGATGCATGTTTTGTATTGACAGACATCTGTCCTACTTCAAGCATACTTGATCTCTAAGCCCAAATCCCTTCTTAGGCAGAGAAGTGAGAATAACTTGTGAGGCCTTCTCACTTCTCAGGGAAGATGAATGTGGAAAGCTCATCCGGCCAGTTGACACAGTTTTCTAGTACTTGGGGGCATCCAGAAGTAAGCTTATTACCACCCACAGACTTAACACCCACTCTAATTTTTATCTTTCTGGTAGAAAGTTGGTTAAACTTAATATTTCACTCTCTGTATTATATTTCTATTGATTGCTGAATAAAATTCAGCAGGACAGAGATGAGGAAGTAATGGGGAACACCACAGGCCCTGAGCTTGGCTTGCTTCAGTGCCTTTTTTCAGTGCCCTCCATGGAGACTTTCCACGTTTGTGGTTCCTCAGTACACCAGCCCTGCTATGGGTTTTCTTCTCAAGAGCTTTAAAAATACAAATATAAGGTTCACAAAATACTCAGAGGAAGTACTGTGCCCAAAGATTTTCTTCTGAGAATGCCAAAGGCTCATGAATGCTTCACATGAACACCAGCCTCTTCTTGGGGGCTGCCATAGCTGATCTTGTTCACCAGTGTAACAACTCTGCACTCAATAAACTTTATAACCTCCCAGTGCAAAATGTTTCCTGCCATCATAACTAACTCCGAGACTAGATGGGGAAAATAATATACTCCATATCCCAAAGAAACCATTTCCTGTTAGTGTAATAAACTGTTGTGTGGGCTTGGGTTTTTTTGAGGAAATGTTGAAGCATTATGAACTGGTTGGTAAAATCTAGAATTAAGCATTCTTTTCCTGTTTCTGAAAAATTACCATTCTCTGGGGCTTTATGAAGACAACAGAGAGCTGAACACATACAAACACAAACACATATTTATATATATGATTTCAGATTTAATTAGATTCTAGACATTCTCATCAAGGGATGAAGTTCTAATAACCTGTTAAAACATAATTTTGCATACACAGGAAACAAGGCTTTTTAGCTCAAATAGCTTTTGCTGTAACAAGCAATCTTGTTTCATTTCTTTAAAGATTACAGTGAATTTTTCTCCAACCTTAATCACGTTAGATTTTCTTTCCCAAAACTCAGACAGTTTCTGAGAAACTGTGATAGGCAGAAATTTATCATGCAGAAATAAGCTGCAGATATTCTTGGGGCTGCTCGTCTTTGTCTCAGAAGGACTTGGTGTGCATTTCAGAGTAGTCTGATCATAGCAGATGTATACTGTACATGAAAAACCCATCAACTGAGCTGGGCAGTCCACACTTCACCTGCTTTGTCTCCTGGGGGATGTTAAATGACCCTTGGTAGCTTTAACTTTCTTTCAGAGGATGTTTTTATTAGGAAGCAAATACTGGTAAAACAGCCAGAGAAGGAATAACTCTCCTGAACAAATGTTTTGGTCTGGTCAGGTCAGGTCATGGGTGCCAAGCTTGAGTCACTCCAGGGTGGTTTACGAGTTCCAAGGCTTTATATAGCATTTAGTTTTTTGTATGCAGCTTTTCATAACATACTTTGAAGTCAAGGGTAGAAATGACTACATGGAAGTTTTGGACAGCATGTGATTTCTAAGTAACCTCAGGAAGATGAACACCATTAGTAGGATTCCCTTTTTCCTGGGGCAGATTCTGCTCTCCTGTGCAAAAGTAGTTCTGCACCCACACTTGAGGATGTATCCAGAAGTGTGAAGAGGGGTGAACAGGTGTAACACTTTTAATACCGGAGGTTGGGGGAAATCATTTACAGCAATTTGGATTTGAAAAAGACAGGTAAGAAAAACAAAACCAGATATCCTTGAGTCCACACAGCAGAAACTGGCAGAGGTCAGCTAGTCAGATCTAAGGAACAGAGGCTGGCTTGAAGTCATTTGAAAAGGCTCCAGAAACTACTCTGAAAAGACAGCACTGGGGAACGGGGGAATGCAGGAAGGTGTGCCAGAGGTGTCCTTGCAGATGGTTTGGTTTTACACAGGTCTGAGTGGTGCTCAGGTGATGGAGGTGACAGTTGTGTCAGTGGTGGCAGAAGTGCGGGGTAAACCTTGGATCAGTTCAAACTCCATCTTGTGAAACACAAGTTCTGGCACTAATACTATTATAGACATGATATTGCTTGGAGCTTTCCCATTAGTACTTCTGTGGAGGGAGGATAATTTGGGCCACCCTGCAATGCTGATAACAGGTAGCGTTACACACACCTGCTGTGCAAAAATGCATCTCTAGAAAGCCACGTGAACTTTTGGGCATATTTCTTTGGTAACAGACAGTATAATGGTGGTCCAAGATATACATATGGTAAGAATAAATGGGGTATTTCTTACAGCCTGTTGCTATTGCAAGGCAATTCTCCCTGTTAAACACGTTCATGTGTTTAGACAAAATGGGAGTTTGCGCATGCACAAAAACTTGATGGGATATTCATGCTTTTAAAGGAACATACTGAAGGCCTTATAGTAAAATAATATATGACTGCAATGATCAAAGTGTATAAGCTTGAACGAGTTGATCCAAATTAACAGAGCTAGCTAATTAATCAAAACAATGTGAGAACTGGTATTCTTCGTATCTCTACCAGCATATTACCACTGTCATTCTTCCATTTAAGCATTTTTTTCAAAATACACTGAGGTGATCTGTACCAAATGACAAGACAACAAACCCTCTTCTCTTTCAGCTGCCAGTCTGCAGTCCTGCACTTTAAGGCAAACAATACCACTTGCCAAAATTTCATCCTCCTGTCTTGTACTTCTCTTCATTCTTATTTAACCAAGACAAGTGCAGGGCCAATCCCACTGACACATTGTTAAGATTTTTGCTATCAGCTGAAAAACTGAAAGCAGAATTTGATTCATTGACCATACTCATGTGACAGCTGCACACACTATATGGCTGTATATCTGGTTTGGAGCAGGATCATCACTCTCAGAAAATAATTCAGGATGAATCTGCATCATGCACTAAATGTGAAATCAGCAGTAATTCATGGTTCTAAAAAAAAGTTTTCCACTCTCATCTAGAGACTCAGCCGTCAGCATTACTCAGTGTGTTGTGAATCAATGAACTAAATCAGCCTCTAGCAGAGTGCAGATTAGAAAAGTCACTCTTTCCCAGAGGAAAATACTGCATATGAGTTTAGTGTAACAGCTTCCTGCTCCCTGATTTAGATCACAAGACATTAAAATACAGTAAATATCTATAACCGAGACAGCATTAAAAAGGCTCTGCTCCACAAATGAAACATCTGCATCTTTGTGACTGAACATCTTAATTGCTTTGGTTAATTACTACTCATCAAAAAAAGATAGGAAAGTGGGCCATACAGAATAAAACAAGGTATCAGGAGGCACATCTTCTGGATTCGTTTAGGTTGGTCTGTGTAGTAATAGGCTACATCTCACATGGTTCCTGACAGGAGCCATTTGTGTCAAATATAACTACTCAAACCTGCAAGTCAACTGTATAAACTGTTCCCTTGCAGCAGGAACTCACAGCATTTCACTCCACCACTAACTACACATCTAACTTCAGAATCACCTAACACAGGCTGGAACAGAATTCTTCATCCTTTTCCACACACACACACACACACGATAAACTTTCTCTGACAATGGTGTAAAGAAGCCCAAAACATCCTGCTGTTTGTCAGAAGTATTGTCAGAAGTAACTTCTTTTACTGCGCTGACAATCATAAAATTGACTTGTTTTACAACAAACAGCTCAAATATATTGGACAGGTGAAGCAGTGATACTTCTAAACGTGACCAAGCAGGAGCTGTTTTTGTAATGGTAGTGGTGGCACTTAATGTTGTGCCACTTCCTTCAACTCTTACATAAAGTAGACAACTCTGAGATTAAATGAAAATTTATGCTGTTTTCCCACACAGTAGATTTTCTGTGTATTTGAGGATTCCAATTACAGTCAGCAGCATTTTTAAAACCCAAGTGTTATTTTGCAAATTTCACCTTTGATCAAGTGAAATATTGACATTTTATCTTTTAGCTATATTGGGGTGAGGATGAGAAGCCCAGTCCCAGCATACACATCTGTCTTACCGAGTTCACTTTTATATCAATGACATTATATCTAACAAAATTTCTGCGTGCGGTTTTCAGCCTAAGGAAAATAAATCTTTGGCATCTATATGTTTCATCCCTCACTCTTCTTACATAAAACAAACAAAAATCTCCAAACCCAAAAGGAAAACATTATTAAAAGTCAGAACTATGAGAAGACTGAATGAACTGTGAAAGTTTAAAATGAATGGCATCTTTTCTAGAAATTATGCTCTAGAATTATGCCTGTGGGAGACAGTAGAGCTCTGAGGTGTATTGTAAGTGAGAGGGGAAAGACATCCTGTCCTCCTCAGCAGTCTCTGGTAGTGCCCCCTTCCCTCAGACTGTACTGCCATAACAAGCTCTTAGAAAGGAGGAATAAAAGGTCTTCACCTTTGTATTATCAGTTATACTGAAATTATCTACATGCATAAAATTACATTCTACCCCTCCTAATGACACATATACACACACCAGTGTCCCTTTTTTCCCCCCACATGCTCTAAATTAAATTATTACAATTAAACCTGGGGTTAGTGAACAATAACAGCAGTCTATACCACTTGTACAAATCATTCCAGTCACAGTTTTTTTATGAAGGACTCTCCATTGCATTGACCTGAAAGAAGCAAAGCTCCATATGGGACTCAGAAACTTGTCATTTATTGAAGAGCAGTCGTGAAGGTATTCGTGCTATGCACTGCTTTTATTTCATATAATGAAATGTCAGATAATGAGGTAAATTAGAAATGATCAATGGGAATTTACCTCCCCTATATGTACAATGTATTTTGGCACCAGACAAGTACAAACCAGGCAGAGAAAACTTGCAAGATACCATAACAGCGCCAGTAAATTATTTTTCTGTATCAAACCTTTTCTAAGTATCACCTAAATTTTGTATTCCTCACTAAAGCTAAAAAGCAGAGCTATATACATACTGGACTTTGAATACAATATAAACTTAAAAGTTACCTTCTTACATGCTGTGACAGAGCTTCCCAAACTGCTTGCAGAACTGTCTGTGTTGCTGCCTTGGCGCTCTGGGACTTCATGCATCAGTGGAGATTCAAAGTTGCTGAAGAACAAAAAAGAAACAAACCCCCAAAAATCTCTCCAGTGACTCAGCTACATAAATAACTCAAATAATATCAAAACACAGGTCAGTAAAGAGATGTAACTTAAATTCAAGATGCTGTCCATACTCTCCTAGCTGATGTTACTAGTCTATTTATTGTTAATTTTCCTTTTTTAAAAGACTATCCTGAGCTACACACTTTGGATATAAAATAGCAAACTGATGTCTTTTGAAGACTAGAGGAAAGTATAAACTGCCTGCAACCAGACCTGTCTGTCTTGAATGCCACTGTAAAAAGTGCTACTAGCTTGTTTTCATAAGCAGGCAGCTTGGAGCAGCAAATAAAATACTTGCTGCATTAATTCTGCTTGGTAAACAACAGAAATATTTGCTGCATTTTCACCTGCCAGGATGGAAGTAAAGGGGTAGTGATTAACAAAGTAAAAAACACAACAGGAGAGGCAGCACTCTGTAATCCAGATGGAACAGTTCGATACACTGTAGGTTTGGAGCTAAGGTAAATCGTGCACATATCCTGTTTTGTGACTCAGTGCTATGCAACAAATATGTTTACTTTAGGACTGTGTACATGCGAAGTACAAAACCATAAAAACAAGTTCCACCAGTCAAATTATTTGCACTCACAGCAAGAGCCAACCCTCATATTTTTCTTTTGGAATAGTTCAGGCCAGTCTTCAAAGATCTTCCATTGTACAATAATCACATTGGTCCAAGATTAATGAAGCTTCTCCTTCTGGTCATGGCATGATAAAAGTTAAAGGCCACACATGTAAAGGACTATTTATTCAGGAACATACTAGGGGAAAAGTATCCTACATAATCATGTTCTGCTTCCCAGACTGGGCCTTTGGAGTGCTTTTAATTATTGCAAGTCACCTATGGGAATATGTGGAATATGCTGTGATGGACCATAAAGAGTGACTGGGTTACCACGGCTCCAGTAATAATCTCTCACTGGCTCCAATGGGGTAACAGACCGTGAGCAACTTCTTCCTAAGCCCAAACCTAAAGTGCACTTTCCTCAGTCACCTTTACTGGAGAGTAAACCAGGATGTTTAGAGGACACCTCTCATTTTTTTTTTTCCTGAAATCTAGAGCCAAGCACATCTAAGGCCACCTTTCCCTCAAAGATTCATGCATGTACCTTTCACCTGATATTGCTTAGGACTAGCTACGAATATATGCATTCCCACCAGTAAGGAACTTTGGCAGTAAGAGTTCTACTGATGTGTGTGGTGCTATTCCATAGTAATTTAAAATGTATCTAGGTGTGCTGGAATTAGAAGAGTGAATAAAAAAAATAATTTATTACTTGTTAATTGCTAGCTGGGGGGAAGTTTCATGAATCACATGGGAGGAGTGAATATAGATGCACAAGAGAGACCAGAGGGTTAATTGACTTCACTTGGAAAGTATGTTACCACTTAATACTCTGGAAGATACCATCATCACTTGTACTTAGAAAGAAGACTTTTGCCTGCTTACAAAACTCCACCTCATTGCTCAGATGATATAGATATGCTTTGATATCTCTGGGCAGTAATTTCTCTGGCATTTGACACAACAAGATAGCATTTTATAGGCCTTACACTGAGTTCTTTACCAGAATAAGGGAAATTAAACACATGAATTCTGTCTATCTCCATTCAAAGTAGGAACCTCATATTCAGAGGGTCAAATAGTTAAATCCTCCTTGATAACTCCACACTGAGATGCAGTCTTTGGACAAGGTAAAACTCACCACTCCCAGAAGAAGTTGTGCACTGCCTCTTTATAAGATGCTTCACCTCTGCAATCTAAGAGAAAATTACAGATCAAGGCTGACCTGCAGGTTGAAGTACAAGGCCTGTGGTACTGTTTTCTCCTGCTCTTCACTGAGAGGAAGACTGAGGGGCTCTTCCACAGGGAGCTGACGGGCTGCTAATGACTATTCGCTCTCAGTTCCAAGGTGTGCAGGGAATTGAACTTCAGTGCATGAAGTGTGCTGAGTCTAACAGCAACAAAGGTAACAATTTGACAACTACCTGAAGGCCTTCTTTGGGACTTAATTCAACATTACAAATAGAATATCACATTAAAACATAGCAGGAAAACGTAGTTGAAAAGTGATATTCTGGAGTAGCAACAAATCTGTGCAATCCCTGGACAACATTTCAGCAAGGGGTAGCACATGACACATCCCATACAGAAGTAAAGCTCTCCAAGTCATGTGGAAAGTGAAATGATCTGTAAAAGCTTCTTAATCCTTTAAAATCTGTGTTCTTTTCAAAGTAAGTCCACTTTTCACTTGTAAATATAGAAAACCTTGTTAAAAGCACATGATCACTGAAATAAATGCAGAACGCTATTAAATATTTTAAATGAGACTAGGCTCCCATTCAGACTAAAGTTCGGACAGGAAACCCAACTGCTTTTGGTGTTCCCAAAATCTAGTAAACCTAAATCCTCTTGTCACCTATCCCAGTCCTCAGAGATGTATTTCACACCCAGCTGATTACTTGGAGCACAGGAAAAATCAGCAGCTGTGTTTCACAGGACAATGGACAATGCATTTCCAAGTATCTCTAACTCTTTCAGAGCTTCTTTGTTGTCTTAGGTTCACATCTCCTGTTCTGTAACTGCAGAGCAAAACCCCTATTGTCAGGCTGCACTGCAGTTCAGCTCCTGAACTGTGCCAGGGACAGGAACTCTGAGCTCCCACTGCTTGCAAACAGCTTCAACTGGTCAGGGTTCAGTCACTGAAATGCAGAAAAACTTTAACAAAGAAGTGCAAAACAGGAGAGCTACGTACAATTTTAGACTCCACAGCTTTTTCCTGATTGAGTTTATGGCTACACAGGTTCTAGAAGCACAGGAAACCCCCTGGGCACTCTTGCTGGTTAGTCAGGTACATGAGTCCCTTTAGAAATGACACAAAAGTGATTTGCAGCAATGCATGCCAACTGATGGGGAAATGAGCACCCAGCTGTGCTTCTGCAGGCTGGGAATTCAGCACCACAAATGTCAGCCTTCCATTAGCCAGGGAGGTGCAGTGTGTGAGGTGCTGCACAGATACCTTCAGGGGCACAGGTCTTTCTTCCAACATGGAACATGGAATTGGCTTTTCAACACCTCTTTTTCAATTATCTCAACTCTCAATCAGGGCAAAGTTTCCTCTTCTCTTTATCCCACGGGTACCCTCTCTAAGGTTTCATTCTCAACAGGTGTTTTCTCAAGAGACCCTCCTCAGGCCATACAGCACTGCCACCCTCGCTCTGTAGCAAAGGCAATAATAAAAACCTATCTTTCATGAACTCTCCAGGGAAAAACTATTCTGCCTTTGAGAAGCTTCTGTTCTCATTAGTTCCTCAATAGCAGGAAGCCAAAGAAACTCTTGCAGAGATGCAGCCAGCTCATCATCAAGTGATAGCTCTGCACTCACATACTATGCTCGTTATTTCACATTAAGAGCTTACACCAAGTGCTGGACTTTCAAGACATCTGGCACAGATTAGAGCCTTTTCACTACACGATAAAGAAAGCTGCTGGAGATTTTAGGTCTCAAGTTTTCTTGGCTCCCTTGTTTAGTATGTGACAGAGAACGCTGATCCGTGTTAGACGTGCTCATCTGACTTGGAGGTATCACAAGAAGCCACAGGCATAGCAAGCAATCTCTGCTAAGGGATGGCTCATTTTGAGACTTTTCTTTGGTGTGGAAGATTCTAATCTATAATTCAGCTTTTGAAACTGAAGTTGGGAACCTCGACCTAAGACTTGGTGTTAAGTGCACCATTTTCACTTTGGTATTTACATTAACATAGAAGTCTCCACACTCATCTGCCACCAGGTGCTGTCTTACTGATTCATGAATTGTAGCTGATGATTTTTTTCCTACAAGCTATATGCACTCACAAAGAATACAAACAAATTTCCTGGCAATTAGAGGACTGTAGTAAATAGCTATGAGGTTTATATCACTAACTGTAATACTAACACATCATGTATTACTGTCCAAAATGCAAACGAATTGCTTCATCTTTCTTGTGTTGAATAATTCAAAAATACTGACCTCGATGACTCAAGACTTAATCAAAAAATCCACAGCTGCTCCTAAAAATAATTATCTCCTTTGCAGATGTGGCAGATGGTGCTACATCAACTAAGATGAGGTAATTTAAAGAATTCCCCAGGTTACCACTAAAGAAAATTAATCTTCTGAAACAATATCAAAAACTTAAATTTCCTACCATCTCGAACAAGCATAACCAGCTTCCCAAAACTTGCTGTTGAATAATCATTCCTAAGGAACAATCTTAATAAATAATATTACATATTTATTTTTAAATACATTACATATAATTTTTGACTATTACATATATATTTTTTTAATCAATCATATTACAGCCCTCTGCCTTTCCTCTTTTCATTATGACTCCTAATCTTGGCATTTTGAACACAGAAAATGTACTGATCCATGAAAAAATAATCTTGAAGGAAGCAAACTGAATGAACACAGGGAGGTTTCTCAGTGCAATTAATGCCAAGCTATAGTGAGATACATTTCTGGTGTTCTGTTAATATTTGTAGTGAACATCATGAACAACAAAAAAGGGATTAATCTCTTTTTGAAATAAAAATATGAGAGAAGTGAAAGCAGAGCAAAATACCTTTTGCATCTTCTTACTTCTACCTTCCCAAATAAACTGGAAAGCTACTAAGCAACTGAGGAAGGCAGCCAGCTTAATCCAGACCTTAAGCAAGAAGCAGTTTCGAAAGGCATGCAGTGTTCAAATAGCATCTCTTAACTTCAAAGCCTTTTTGAAGTGGACAGACAAGTCATACTCTTCCCTCATGCTACCTTTCAAATTTTACAGTTTTAAAATTTACCTTTGCAAGTAAACAGGTCAGCAAAGTCACTAGGAGCAAAATCTTTTGATGCAACAGTGTCAAAGTTACTATTTTAATCCATATAAATGGTTTTTATTCAGTCTGGACAATGTGTATACTTCAATCAGAGCGCAGATGGTTAGTCAAACAGATGCTCTATAAATACCTCAAACAAATGTCTTTCTGATTTTGTTATGGATTTGGAGCCCAAGTACAGAATATAATCACAGGCAATATCAGGACTGCATCTTGTAAGATATTCATAGACATGTCTCAGTCTCCCATGGCTGCTATTGGCTTCATTGGAAACAAAAATACTGAATACTTCCCTTCATTGTCTGTGCACTCTAACAGGTATAGGATTGGGTTTTACAGATCAGCACACTAAAAAGACTAGAAGTTTAAATGCTTCGTATTCAGATTGCTTATTTCATAGTGTCTATTGGGTGCTCTTGATTTACATTTCATTTTTATGAGTGATACAGCTGCCAAAAGACCAGGTCTGTAGCTACATGCTGATGAAAAACAGATGCAGAGAAAGGACAATCCATGCTGGGGTACACTTCACAATGCCCAAAGAGCCCTGAATGACCTTTATTCTGCTCCCAATTACACCAGTAAATAAATCTGTAAGTCTCTGTAAGCAATAGCAATCATCAGCCATATTTTAAATCAGGTCTTTATTATAAAAGAACAGGCAAGTTTTACTGAAGAATAAATGTAAACAAAACTAACTACATTTTTTATGATCTACTTAGAAATATTCCTTCCTTCCTGAGCTTACTGATTGAATTACTAAGGGTAAAATAACCAGGCTTTATGTACAAGTCTGACAAACTCCTCCACATTCAGTAGCTATGGCAGGATATATTCAGTTCAGAGAGCTGACAATCAAATCAGAGAGCTGGCACTCGGGCTGAACGACAGATGACTGGGTTGGTGGGGTTTGGTGGTGAACTGAATTTCAGTAATTTACTGACAGAGAGTCAACCCAATATAAACTGGCTCTTGCACACAGCTGATAGGCATCCTGCCTTTTCCCTACCTTGCCCTAGATTTGACACGGCTTTAGGACATTTCTAGACAGACCTTTGTATTGCTGGCAGAATGGGTACTTAGTAAAGAAACGTTCCAGAAAGAACAGGTATGGACCTTAGTCAGAGGAAACTACAGAAAAGAACAGGAGGAACTGTGAGATCTCTTCTGGTGTGAAATGCCCACAACAGTTCACAGGTAACAGGAACTTCTGCTGAGTTCCTGAGGTGGAGGGTGTTTTAGAAGTACGAAAAGATGACCTGGATCAACAGCTAGAGACTAGCAAGGTCTGATGAAGAAGAAATGACTGACTTGGAAAAGGTTATGGAACAGACCCTTAAATGCAGGGAAGGCTAAAAGACTTTACCTTATGAAGATGCACTGAAAGACAACTCAGACTGCTTTTCTGCCCCAAAAGCAAGGAGTCTGTACTCAGGTCTGGAGTGCCAGCCAGTGGGAAACTAAGGCTCTGCTGAGGGTTTGACTGCAGGAAAGATAAGAAATCTTGTTAAAGGAAGGATTCTTTGAGCAGTCAGTCTGCATACACATAACTTAAGTGAGCAGTGCTGATTGGGAAGATGATTTTAGAGAGATACAGGCATAGGTATCACAGAAACATCAGAATAAGGCAGTTTCATTTCCTCTAGAGTAAAGCATAGAATTGCTACTATTTAAGCCTACTAAGGCAGCAAAAAACAATATAATATCTGAAATTTTCTTGAAAAGATGTGCCACAAAAAGTTTCTTATTCACTTAACTTATGTAGGCATACTGTACAATATTACTTGTCCTTTTTCTGTGGAAAGGAGGACAAAAGAGGGAATAATTGTTTCTCCAAATGTTCATGACTGTGTATTTATTAAGAAATTTATATTATTCTGCATTTTTTATGACAATGTCTACTCTTAATAATAGGGTATGTTGTTAATGCACCACAATGCAATAGTCCAAATTTATGATGTTATCTGATCCTCCTTTAAAAAGAATGGAAAAAACATTGTGACACAGCTGGCAACTGGTGAAATTTGGTCCAATTTAAATACATAACAAATGTGCAAGCAGCTCCCACAGATTTCATCTAGAAATAGAAATTCTCAGCACTTTTCGGGATGAAATCAAAGACATTGAAAATTAGGCTTTCATGCCATAAACCACTGGGTAATTTTTCACAGCCTGTTTTATATGATTCTTGTATCTAATAAACAACTTGTGTTCACTGCCTGCTCCTCTCATCCTTTTGCTGTGCACAAACTGTCAGCTGGGCATTTCAGGACAACCAGTGCAACACGACACAGGAAGACACCAGTGTTTTTATATGGAGGATGTAAATCTTGCTTTAACTCATTCATTAAGTATTTTTGGCATCCTATTTATATTCTATAGCCAAACACCACAGTCAAGCTTCTCAACCAGCTTTTTTCATCAACAAATGTGATTCTCATTCAGAGCATCAGAGCAGTAACAGTCAAGTACTGACAAAACAAGCCTCAAAGCATAGCACATGCAAACAAGTATTTCATTATCTAACAACTTTTTTTAAAGGCCATCCTCTAAAGATCTCAAATTTAATTTATAAAAAATTTTCAGTGATTATATTCAGATATTGAATATTTCTAAAGAGTAATGTGACAAAGATGTTCATAACTTAGCAGTAAATGCACATGTCATGATTTTATTTGAATAGAAAATGCGTGTAGCTAATCAAAACTTGCTAGCTGCTCGTGTGTTTTCCTTTTTAGATTGATTACAAATCAAATAGACTGTACAAGCATAATTGAAATGGGGTTGGTAGTCAGGATTACGTGCGTGATCAGAAGGTGAACATCACTTTCATCTTTTGAATGGCATTTTCCTAATGTTCAGCAGACTTTCTGAAATTCTTTGTACCACCTCTCCACAGAAATAGTAAGTCTGGCTTTGGAATTTTGAGATAAAGAAAGGGGACTTATACCAAAATACAGGTATTTAAAATAGGAGCTTGGGAATTTCCCACTGCTGCAGCATCACTTTCAGCTACTTTTAAGAACATAAAGGGCAAAACTATTAGTGAAAATGGACTACTGGCATGGGAAAACCAGCTTTTTCAACACAGAATTTGAATTGTTCCACAGAATGGAACATCTTGAGGTCTAGGAAAAAGAAAAGTATGAGTATGACAAGAAAAGTATGAGTATGACAGTATCATGATGTACAGTGGTTTTTATTACAAATAATGAGAATTGACTTCAGTGTAGTGAAGATGCACCTTTCCATATCACAGTTAATATCTCTGAATACTACAGGAAATTGTAACAAAATATTTGTTCCAAATGCCAGAAGACTCCCCAGCCACCAGTAAGCCACAGAACTGACAGGTAAAGCATGACTAGTTCTTTTTTCTTTTTTTTTTCCCCTTTTATCAGGGGGGATGGAGGAGAGAAGCATTTCTGTGATCTAAGTCAATCAGAGCAGTGGGAGGAAATATGGCGAGGTGTTCAGGAATTCCTGTTATCGGGAATCTGTAAGGCATGCACCAGCTGAACCAGTGCTAGGCCATGCCTTTTGTGACACAGGGACAGTGACACTGCAGAGCCATCCCTCTACCAGCAAATAAATAACGAGGTCAGTCTGTGTGGATGTTCTCAGTCACGAAGGAGGGAGTGCCTCAAGTGAAACAGCCAGATCAGCCTCACCCTCAACACAGTGGTGGCTTGCAGGTAGTTTTGAAGCCACCAAAGACATTTTGATCTCCTGTTTGGCAGAACAGATTTAAGCAGGTGTTTTGAACCCAAATGCTTGAATTTGTCCCTTTTACTCAAGCACAAGAGAAGCAAGATTTTGCTGCTGTGAGCAAGGTCAGGAGATTGGACTGATATTCTTCTAAGGAGAGTCTCCTCTTCTTCCTCTGCTCTCAGTAATAACACTGCCCAATTGTAGCATCATTTCTACAGCTGTAAAATGAAGGCAATTTGTAGCCTATTGTAATTAGTTCCTTTGGTCAGGCACCTATACCAACATATTTATGCAGGGGAAAAAAAAAAAAAACCAAAAAAAAAAAAAAAAAAAAAAAAAAAAAAACCACCAAACACCAAAAACCCAAAACTGGTCAAAATGACACTATATAGTTGTTATATTGGTCCCTACTAAACTCAATTTAATCATGGTAAATATTTTACCTTAACAGTATCTAAAGTACTTTCAAAAGCACCTATCCAGCAAATGTAATATTTCTAGTAAATGTTTTTCTTTAACTCCATTCTGTTCCCCAGCCCTTTCCATTTGCAAGAAAGCCAATTTGGTTTAGATTCCTGCTAAACCTTTCAAAATATTGTCTAGGATTATAAAAGAGTTCAGAAAGCAATATGTTTTTACCTTGACTAACAATACTAGAAAAGTAAAACAGTAGTCTAAAAATAAGTGTTTTCATCTGAAATATTCACAGAAATTTCCTATTCTCTTTAATCCAGTATTGTTTCTATGACCACCTGCACTTGCAATCATAAATTATCTAGTTAAAATGTCAGGGTACATTCTGTTTATTTTAATGCCAAAGAACACATTTTGTCATGGCTTATTCACAACAAATCTTATTTTAACATGTTTTACATACCTGAAATACTCTTGAACAATTCTAATTTGCTACCAATATCCCAAAGAAACATAAAGCTTATCAATTTTGATGCTGTGCGAATGTCAATGAGTACAATCTGTGATTAGACAGAAAAAAAAATCTCAAAACTAATTTGCTTAAAAGTATTTATTTTAAAAAATCATAATGTTGTTGGAGATGTGAACAAAATGAAGCTGCTTCTAATCAACTTGGCTTTTAATATGATAAAACATGTTTTTGTGCCATTCTGTTAAGATACTGCAAACACTCTATTTGGTTTAACTTGCTTCAATTTGTGGAACTCTTTTTTTCCATGGACTGGAATGTGATTAACGGGATTTAGTGGTAGGTGAAGGCAATGTTCACAACTTTTTCTTTACTTACACCTGCCTAAAGAAAGCATGAGATTTCAGTCCAAGAAATTATGATGGTGCTTTTTTGGCAAGATGAATGCTTCTTTCTACCCTCTCAAATCTACAGCTTTTCATATAACGAACACGGGACATGATCTTTGGGAGTCTAACAGTGAGTCAGGTCAATGTGTTAATAATTTAGTTAATTCCTAGGTGGTACAATGTACATAAACTGCCACTGCTTTGCAATGAACTTCAGATTAATTATGAAACTGTTGTGATACTTGAGCTTGACAGGGTTAACTTGCTCCCACTGGGATGCACAAGGTCCAGCAGGACAATCTGCACCATGGACTGAGCTCAGGTTAAACTCTCAGACAACTTTATCACTGCCTGCAGTGTGATTCTGTGAGTACCTGCCAAATGAGCATTCCTACATTTACACCTAATGAAAAAAAAAATATAAACCAGCTCTTCCTATTAACTTCATTAAGAGTAGAGGTTGCCTCTTGTTTTATGCCTTTGTGTGTGCTTAAATTTTACTCCCATCAACAGCAAGCTCTTTCAATTCAGAAGAACAAAAAAAGAAGTCTGCACTTAAATCCAGGTTTCACCAAATTCCTGTTGTTTCATTAGTGGGGGTCACTGTAACAATTGTAGCTACAGAAAGAAACAGGTAACACAGAGGTCTGGTTCAGTGTATGCAGAAGCAATCCAAGCAAAGTAAACCCAGCCCTACAGCCTCTTTGTTTATTTCGTTACTGGATTTGGACTAGTATTTGTATTTATATTACTTGTTTATGGTCTGTCACTTTTTTTTCAGTAGTTAATTATTTTTCTTATATGTGATGCCTTAAAAGCCTTGCCTTCTTAATCAGAAAATCACCTGCTGCACTCAACAAATACGTACTTCCCTACGAATTAATTTTTCTGGTATGAAATAAAAATCCGCTACTGTTGCTAGTACCAAAAGACACCTCTCTCTTATAGTCATCTGCACGGTTCCATAATGTAGAGATTTCCAAAAACAAGAAGGATGGGATATTTGTAAAAGCACCAAAACTCTGTGTTTGTTAGCTACACTAACATTTAAATTACATCATCCAAACACTGATACAGGTCGTATATGCTACATTTGGGAATGTGGACAACGTGACCATTGGATTTCACTGAATTTATGGCATGTATTATGTTTAGGATTGAAGGTCTTGGCAGATACAGTGTGACCATATAACTAAATTCCCTAAGAGCTGTGCTATTACTTCTGTATTTTTCAATATTTGAGAAGCATTTTTTAATTCCAGTTGAGGGGAAGGCCTTATTCCAGAGTTTATGTGAGGATAATGGGTTTTCATTTAAACACCACAGCATGCAAAAATCTTTTCCTTTTAAAAATAAATGACCTGTTCATTTTTATTAGATGTCTACAATGGTAATACACATTTTTCTGAGGAGGAGGGTATTGCCCTGACAACACAGAAGAGGAACAATCTATAAGTATGTTGTTGAAACATTACCCTGCTGATTTGATCTCTTCCCTTTTCAAATTGAAATAGCACAGATAGTTACAAATGTGTCTTAGGGGAAATGAATTGGGACCTAATTTAAACACGGTTCTGAAAACTAAGAGACACCATTTCTCCCTTTAATATTCTGAAGAGCCACTGCATGTAATGAACAGCTCTGCTGCTGACTGACTGTCTGTATATGAAATTCTGATAACTATGCAATCTCATGGGGACTACATGAGGACCACACATTTTTCACTGCTGAAAGAAAATACAAGTCCTATGCATGTAACTCTGTGCATCTTTCTGTTTAAAAAGTTTTAACAATAACACAACAATGTATTCATTCAATGAATTTCAGTTTCCCGGGAAATTCATGTAATAGATCAAAACTTTTCCAAAAAACAAAAAGCTCCCATAATACTTGGAAATTATTGCAAGTGCATGGAGTCTTAAAAGTGACTGCTTAGGGTTATACAGGACTTGTTGACCAGTTCTGAATTTCACTAGCAGTGAAGTATGTACTCCAGCATCAAGTTCTGTGTTAGCAGTTTTAGAAACAAACTTTTTCTTTCAGTTAAAAATGAAATTTAATCAAGACCTACGAATGAAACTTTCTCACACAGCACTCAAGAATAATTTGATATAAAAGAAATTGTGATGCCACAAACAAGAGGAAACATAACTTTGATAAAACCTATTCTGTGTCATGGGCACTTGCAGTAGCCAGATACTTAATAATAAGCAGGCAAGTCTTGAAGTGAAGGAAATTACTGAGGGGAAACTAAGTAGATTAATGAAAAAAACCTAAAGGTTTACAAGAATGAAAAAAGAAGTTTCAAAATTCATTCTGGGCAGCAAATAAATCCCAGATATCACAGTTAATCTGCACATGCTAACCTTGTAGTTCTGGTTAAAAGAAAACCAGAAATATGCAATATGTTTTTTTCTCTCTGTTTCAGAGAAGCAGGAGGAAGGGACACTGTACTGCACAAGCCTGAAGCACAATCGAATCCAATGATAAGCAAAGAAGTTGTTAAAAAATTGGGAAACAACCCCCACAAATTTCTGACACTGAGCTCCTGAGAGATGTGAAGTTTTTAGAAGTGCCTCATCCCCATGAGTGCCAGGCAGGTGTCCCCTTCCTGCTTCTCCCCAGAGAGCACAGCCAAGATCCTGTACAACACACCAGGAGAACAGGAGCTGCTGCTGCATTTTATCAAGTGAGCTGGTAATTAAAGCTATTGTTTTAATTATAATTTTAATTAATTTTCCTTCTTCTGAGAAAAAAAACTAAAGCTCCCTGCTGCACTTCTGAGTAAATGCTCAAAACTACATGGCTATTAGTGCCTGCATTTCGGGGTCCTTCATGTTGAAACAGCTTCTCCTGTGAAATCAGTCAATACTGTGTCTGAGAGCAGCTGCAGTGAGTGTAATACAGAGCAGTGAGCCTGCAGGGACCACTGCTGGGATCCTGCCATCCCGGGCTGGTATCCTCAGAGGAGGGAGCTCTCTTAGCCTCCCTCTGTCTGCTCCTGCTCATCAGCACCTCCAGCACACCTCACTGCTGTCTGCATATGCGACTTCTGGCTGTTCAGGTGCCAATCATGGCTTAAAACACTGTTCTTTAGAGGGTGTTCTTACGCTCAGGTTTAGGGGAGGTCAGCTGCATGAGGAGTGACCAGGGTGCATTTTCCACAGTGCAGATAAAGGGTCCCATGAGTCCATGCCTCCCTCCCCCCACCTTCTCAGGTAGCAGCTGAACCAACCGCACGTAACAAGAAAGAGTAAAGTGATTAATGTAGGGCTGAGGAAGGAGATGATAAAACCCTGATTAATTAGTGAGTGTGCCTACAAAGATTACTAGAAGGAGGTCATAACCTAAATCATATACAAAATGAGCAGCATAGCAACAGGATATGGATGAACCAAATTATCACTGATAGTTGTAAGTATTTTTCAAGTCTGTCTGGAGAAGGAGAGGACTGAATGAAGGAGGAGAAGGGTTGGTACCCACAGGAAGACTGTGAACAGAGTGACTGACACTACTGCAACTACTGCAGTCAGAAAGGGGACAAGGGATGCAAGGGATTAGAGCCAGAGCTGAAAGAGGAGATTAATGGATATTTTCAGGAAAAGAGTGAGAAATTCATGTGGGAGGCTAGGGTAGGCAGGATTAAAGAATTCAAAACAGATGGGATTGGTTAAATAAGGAAGAAGTGGAGATGCCAAGCCTGGACATAAGCAGTATGGTTTTGTCACTGTAGTGTGCAAGTGGGTTAGTGAAACAAAGCACAGAAATTTGATAGCTAAATTCTTTACTACTTCTACAAGTCTCCTTTCTCCACCCACAGTCCCATTCCTCAAGGGATCAGATTCCTCATGCACAGATTTTTGACCTTTGACAATTTAGGTTCCTTCTTGTTTTAGCTGATTCTTCTCTCTGCTGACCTCACTGAAGGAAAGCCTCTCTGAGAATTTTGTCTATGTCTAACGACACAGGTTAGCCAGGTTAGTGACCTGCTTGAAGTAACTGCCCATGAAAACAGGGCATGGCATGTCATTTCAGGAATGCTCCCCACTGAGACTCAAACTAACACTGGAAGAAGTTAGTGAATAGTGAAGCTTATCAGATAATTTTTCTGGCTGCTCCACTCATATCTGGTACATTCATCGGCTAATTTGCAAATAAAAAGCATACCCAGAAAATATTAAACTGATTCTTCTGGTTGGGCTGCAGTACTGGTTCTTGCATGAGTGCAGAAAAATTCATCCTCATATGTGACACCAGCTGCTACTCTTATGCATGTGGTTTTCTGACAATGGGAGTTCTGAAATTACTCACTTGTTTGGGGGATTTATTTGCTCTCTTTCATTTAAATAAGATTTGTAAGACATTTGTTTCTCCTTTACTCACAGAGGTGGAAAAATATGGAGAACAGACCTGTAAAATGTGATTTATGTGGTCAGTCCCACCAAACATTACCCCTTGCTCCTCTTCACTTGCATCACTTCACTCATCACTGGTAATTTTTCAGAATGAATTTTTAGTATTTATTTCTGTTTATGTGTTCCTTTTCTGTTTGTTTTATTTTTGTTGGCATTCTCTTTTCTTTAATGATTTACTCAAATTAATTGTTATTTGTAGCTTAGTCCCATGGCTGTTGTGGAGTCTTTGCCTGCAATCTTGTCTCCTTAAAGGATCAAAGTTTTATTTCACTCATTCCTAAAAGCATCTTAGTTCAAAGCCACCAAATCTGTTTTCTCTGTTATACAAGATCCAGGCTGCTTTGCTGGAGCACAAGAGCAGCTGTCAGCTCTGTCTGTGACAGTGTTATGGTGTAAGTTCCAGTGGTACTGAGCGTGTGCCACATGCCTGCTGCCTCTAAGAAAGCTCTGATACAGCCACAGCTTTTGGGTCTCTTCTCAGCTTTAAATATCTTAACTTACCTCTTCACATCTGTGGTCAGCCCCAGCATGTTCACCAAATGTAAACAGTGCTTGGTTTCCCTCAGGATCCTGTAAAACCAGAAAGGCTTTTCCTCGCCATTCTTTGTGCACTATGTGCCTCACCAGGTATTTCTGAGATGTAGCAAAGATCATTTTCTGTTGGTGATACAACACTTTTTTTATTACACGCAGAGCAAGTTCTCAGAAACAGCCAGACTTTCTTTGTCTTTTCACTTTTTAAAATGTAGAACATGCTACTTCTCATCTCTGTTGAGTGTACAGGCATTTTGATTTTTCTGAATTACTATTCAGTCTAACGTTGTTTCTAAGCTCCACTGCTGTTTCCAATTCTGAACTGAAGAACACTTTTAATTCCTCCATTTCTTTCCAGTATTTACACAAACGGTGTGTTGAAAGCAGGTGCCAGTCCAAAAGACACATTGGAAGACTTTTATTTGGCAGCCAATATTTCTTTCAGACACATGACTAGCCAAAAACTGCATATGTTTATAGGTTTGGTTTCATAAGCTTGAGCAACTGCAGTTTTACTGAAGGGGCTGGTTGTATGTCCTTAAACAGCAGTGCAGCAGCATCCCAGACAGTCACTAACACAGGGGCGAAACACAAGGAGGTTCCTGCCTCATATGTAAAAAGTTCAAGCATTTTTCTTCCTGTGTCCCACCTGATAAGGCAAAGTGCAAGCTGGTATCTTTAAGACTTTAATGTGGGGGTGTTTTTCCTCCACCATAAAATAACCCACCAAACCAAAACCAGCCACTACAAACAAACAAAACACCCAAACAAGAAATAGATCACATTTCCAGCTCCCCAACTGCAACATGCATCCAAAATGTCTTTTAGCTGCTTGAAGGAAAAGCAGCAGCTACCAGTTCTGTGCAGTTCTCTGCAGCTGTTCATCTGACCCCCAGGCTAAGTGTTCACTGCAAGAAGCTGCTGCTGGAAATGTTAAATTATCAGCTGAAGCCTGAAGGCCACTTGCCTGCTCTGCAGTGACTGCTGGCATCCCAACCTAGGGCTTATGGCTTTGTTTTCAGCTACGGAAGCCAAAGGAAGGGAAGGTACTGAGCAGGAATTGATGTGCACCCTGAGTTTCTGTTGAACTCTGTGAGTGATGGTGATGTGTGATAGTCAGCAAGTGGGCAGAGCTGCGGCCTCGATTTAGGAAGATCTGTGCAGATGACTGAGACAAGGCATGAACAGTCCCAGAAACAAGTTAATGCCTGAAGTGATTCTGTAAGGAAAATGAAAAATACCTTTGATTGTAACAGTTTGACATTGAAAATTTTCTTTGGTGAGGTCAGTAAGCTAACTCCTAAATGCTAACATTCAAAATTTGTACCTCTCAACAGCTGCTTTAACTACATCTCAATTAAAAGTTGCCTAAATATTGTATGGTGGGCATAATGAGCTGAAGGTGTACGATGACAAGCCATCTGTCCCATGTTTTCCCAGACATGCCTTTTTTTTCCCCCCACAAGATTTCCTGGTGAAGACAGGAATGACCTGAACAAACTACTTGCTGTTCTGATCACCCTTCCTGGAGTCCTGTGATCCTTACCCACAGACAGAAAGCTTACAATTAAAGCTTCAGCAAAGAAAGTGTTACCTTGACTAACAAATAACAAGCAGATGTCAAAGGTGGGCCTCAGGAGATAAAAGAGACGAGAGAACAGTAGTTCTTGGTGTAGGGAAGTCTGACCTGCTTAAGCTCTGGGAAGAGAATCACTTTTCAGGAAGATGAAAGAGATACCTTGCTGACATGCCTTGGCCTTGCTACAGAAATAGGCAATTTTATCTGGGTTAATAGTCCTATTGCAGAGGTGAAGAGATGACCAGATGGCAGAGCTCTGGAATGGAGCGGAACTGGCTTCCTCAGTTTCTAAACACAGTGATGAAAATCTTATAAATATGGAGTTGGAAGATGGCTGTAGGCTTATGAGGAGGTAAGTTTGTAACAATGAGAGCAAGACTGTAGGCAAGGAAAGCAGCAACTTGTCCAGTTCTTGACACCTTTAAGACTGTCCTGTTGGAATATGTGTTTATCTTGCAGTTAAGATTCCATTCTACCCAATTTTTGTAAAATGAAATGCAAGATGTCACATCAGATAATGTAAAAGTCTCTCTGGCCTTAAAGTCTGCATCCCTCTCTCAGATTGTGACTTCCCACAAAATACTAAAGTTATTATAATCTCTTTGTTATTCATAGTGTAAAAATGCATTAAAATTGCTTGCCACGATTAATAACAAAAAAAAAAATAAAATTAAAAGCTAAATCCTTTTCACTTCACCCTGAAAAGAGAAAAATTAGGAAGGACTATTCCTAGATCAGGCAATTCAGATCAAAGTGCAAAAGCATTACTAAGCTTTGGTCAGTAAATATTTCTTGATATGAAACGCTATTCAATCCAGTGTCTCTAAGGGATTGTGTTAAAGCTTTTTGTTTCCTTCTAGTAAACAGAAGCAATTTCTCCTCACAGTAATTATCACCCACTCAGGTGTCGTTGTCCCTCTCTCCCCCAGGTAGCTCCTCTTGTGTGTTTAGGTAGTTACACATCGTTTCACCATCTTTCTTTTAAGGCTGTGCGTTCTCCAAACTTTATTTCTATCGGGTTTTTACGACTCATTGAGTTACACTGCCCTGGGAGCAACTAAACCGAAACGAATTGTAATAATTGACCACACAATGCTTTTTATCTATGACAGTCTTAAACGGTACAATGCCTATAATACTTCTGTCTGCCTGCTACTATCAAAATGCAATTTACTAGTGATTGTTGAAAATTATGTTTAACCACATCTTGCATCTCCGGCAGGCTCCTGCTATCCGCGCATCCATTTCCGTCTTGCAGGAAGTTTTGCGCTAATCGGTTCTTCACGACCGCTATAAATGCGCGTTTGGCGGAGCCAGGATCACAGAACTACAGTGATTTTTTTAGGTTTTTCTTCCATCGTGAAACAATCTAATTTACGCGGTAGCGGACATGCGTCGAAGTGATTTAAGCACAACGTCCTAAAGGTATCATTAAGCACTAATTAACTTACCGACTCTCTCGAGATGCTACGGCATGAAAACCAGCTGTTATAGAGCAAATTTAGATGAAAAGGTCTATTTTTTTTCTTTCTCCTGTAAGAAAACCCCCTCTAATTCCTGCTCTAGGCGTAGGGCCAAAGCCGCGGCGAGCGACCGACCACCTCCAGGCAGGTGCAGCCCGCCGCTCCGCAGCCGCCCGCGAATTCCCGGAGCCGCTCCGCGAATGCCCGGCAGCGGCTCCGCTCCGCCGCTCCTCCGCGGCTCCTCCGTGACCGCTCTCAGCCCGGGGCCCCGCGGGTGCAGAGCCGTGCCGGCGGCGCTGGGCAGCGTGGGGGCCCCGCGGGCTCCCGGCGCCGATACTCACCCGGCGGCAGCGGCCGCGCTCCCGCGGCCCGGAGCGCGCAGGCGGCGGCGCGCGGGGAGGGGCGCGGGCCCTACCTGTGGGCGGCGGGCGGGGGGCGCCCGGCCATGGCGGCGGCGGCGGCGATGACAACGGGACCCTCCGCTCCGGCCGTGGCGGGGCAGCGACGGCGCGTCCCCGGCGCTGCGGCGCCTCCCGGCCCTGCCCTCCGCCTCACTCCTCCCCCGCCCGCCCCGCCGCCTCCCCCGGCCCTCCCCCGCGGCGCCCTGCGCTCCCCGGCCCGGTGCGGGGCTGAGGCTGCCCTCAGGGCAGCGCCGTGCCCGGCGCTCCTCGCACCTGCGGAGCGCTGCCCGGCAGCCCGAGCCCGGCCGGGACATGCGGCAGGCGGCGGCCGGTCGGGAGCTGTTCGCCGGAGCGATGGACGAGCGGCCGCGGGAGTTGAGGACGGCCGCAGAAGTTGCTGGCGTTGTGCTCTGGCCGCAGAGTGGGAACAGGGACGTGACAGCGAGGTGCTCTGACTCCGGAGAGAAACGGGCGATCCTTGCCGAGTCCTCGTTACGAATGTCATGATGTTCTTGGAGCCCCAGCCCCGTAAACCATGTGATTGAAATGACGGGGATTTCTGTCTGGCTGTCTCAGATGTGACAGACGAGCATTCAGAGAAGGAGCCTAGAGTTAACTACGAGTTAGGGCTTGTTTTGAGCTCATTCAGACTGTTTTATTTGCTTACTTTTAGCAAACTTTTCCTGGTTTGTTTGCTTTTTCTTTTCAGGAAAATGCCGAGTGCGTTGAGGCTCGGCTCTATCGTGTTTGCATAACCATGTCAGAGAATCTATGCAGTGCAAATGATTAGAATTGGTCTTTAGTCATGAAAGGAGAGATTAAAAGCACTTGAATCACAAGTGTTGGATGCACGGTGCAAACACTGTTTTGAACCTAGAGCCTCCTGGGTTCAGCAGGAGTCTTTTTACCTCAGGTGTGAAATTTGGAAGGCTGGAGATGACTGGTATCACCTTGTAGTTGCTGGCAAGCCTCCACTTCTGCTGAGATTTGTTTTCAATAAATTTAGTCTCAAGATCTGCCCTGTCCAGTTAGTTGATGAATATAATGCTTCTGTTAGTTACGTAGCAAACACTTCTCAACAGGAATCCAGCAGTAAAACCATGGGAAGAACTTACACAACCTACAAATGCTGCTGAAAGCTTGACACGTATGGTGAGCCCTGCTCTTCAATGCTCTGTTCAGAGATTTGTTGAGCGAATTCAAAGACAAAGAGGAAGGGCAGGGGACAAGGGTAGTAAATCCATTTTTGAACACCTTTTTTTTTTCTTCAATAAAGACTCAGTGTTTCTCTTCTTTAAATACATCATTGCTTTGCCTTTTCTACACCTTGCTATTCCCTTTAGTTGGCATGTGGTTATGAAATTGTGAAGTTTAATGAGTTTTGGAAGGGCCTGGGGCATGTGGAGGGAATTATTTTATATATTAAATCAGGTTTTGTTCTCTATTCCAATTTACAGTGTGGAAATTTCTTAGCCAACTTTGGCCAGAGGCACAGTATCATTTAACTACTGAATAAACACTTTTTGTTGTTAAGAAGGGCTACCTGAAACCTGAAGGGTTTGCTCTTGTGGTGACTTGCTTGTAACCAAGAGGAAGAAGTTTCATCTTGGTTTTTAAGCATCTCAAGATGGATATGGATTACACCTTCTGTCAACATGTGAAGTGCCATAAGTGACAGAAAAGCTAGCAGCTATGTCATGGTCACTAAAGTTAAAGGTAAAGCAAAGGGAAGTACCGTGTTTTAAATGTAAAGTGGAGAAGCTGAGGAAATAGAGGCACAACAGCCTGTTGGGGAGTTTGACTAGATGGTCTCCAGAGGTCTCAGCCCCTGATTTCTGTCACACAATCTAGGTGTCTCTTACACTGCATTTAGGCCCCTGATTAAAGCCAGTCAAGGTCTATTTGCTTTCCAGATATGGTTTTCACTTTTCTTATGCTTGAGTTTGCAGAACAGCTTCTTCAGCATTATAAAATGTTTTGCT
This sequence comes from Sylvia atricapilla, assembly GCF_009819655.1. Taxonomy (NCBI): domain Eukaryota; kingdom Metazoa; phylum Chordata; class Aves; order Passeriformes; family Sylviidae; genus Sylvia; species Sylvia atricapilla. The sequence continues at coordinate 22,856,749 of NC_089149.1, forward strand.
TCTGTTGTGAAGGGGAAGGACAGACAGACCTTCAGTTAGGGACTGAGAAAGGAAATGACTGTTTTCTCTCAGTGATGTTGTCACTCCAGAAGTTCATAATAGGTTTTCTACTCTCTAATTTCAGATTTTTTGCTCTTGTGATTTGACAGAAGGGAAGAGCTCTGAGACAGAAAAAGATAGGAGAGGTTTTTTCCCTCATTAGGGGTGGGACTATATGTTGCTCAGTCTCACCTTTATGTTTGATTTTTGTTCCCTGATGTGATAAGGCTCTGAACTCTTGTTTTTCCATCATAAACACTGCCATTTATCAGTCCCTCACTCCAGCAGATAGCAGTGACATTACCAATGTAGTGGTTCTTTATTTGATTTTTATCATATCCTTGTGGATGATGTGGAGCCCTCTGATTCTTCCCATGAAATTTCATTTCTTCTCTTTTTTGTTTTTGCATTGGTAAATCTTAATTTTCCATTTCTGTTATCCTGCAAGAACCCCACAAACCTGTTGCACAGATGTGTCCTCTTCTATTGCTTCTTCTCACTATTTCAGAGCCCTTCTTTGAGCCAGCCATTACAACTTGACTTCTTCACAATCCACCAGAATTGTCCTTTTCTCAGATAGCCACAGCCCTGTTCACTGAAAGCCCATAGTCTTTATTTCTGAGGGATTTAGCCAAGTACTGCTTTGTGCCTTTGTTCTTATTCCTTGACAATGTTGGCACATAGCCTAAAAAAACCTATTCTTTTTCCTGGAATCAAGCTTGACAGAAGAGAACTGATTACTGTCACACATTGACTTGTTTCAAAGCTGTCACCAGGAGTGTATTTTTCTCTCAGCTTTTAGATATGAATTGGCAACAGGAAGAGAATACTGTGGCATTTTAGTTAGCTGTCTTTTATGTGTCAGCCTAGGACACTGTTCCAATACTGGATGACAGAAGGTTATGGGCAGAGAATACAATATTCTTACGTTTTAAGGGTACAGACTATTCCAGTTGTTAAGATTTTGCTGATTTCAGCTTTTATAAAAACCCAAAGTGCTGCTTAAAAACAATTAGTCAGCTCTTCTGTTGGGGAAAGAAGCAGAAGAAACTGCTGCAGAGCTGTTTGAACTGACAGAGACTGAAACAATAGCACCAAACCGAGCTGACTGTTTCCTCAGAAAATGTGTCAATCATTCCTGAAAATGAGAGAGAGCCAAACTTACACTAGGACTTTGATTAGACTTCAGCCATTCTTTGAGATATTCCAAACCCCATCTGGACATGGTCATGCACAACTTGCTCTAGCTGACCCTGCTGAGCAGTGAGGTTGGACTAAGTGGTCTCAAGGGATCTCTTTCAATCCAGAAGAATCTGTGCTTCGTATGATTCTGTGCTTCAGCAAAGTTTTGTTCACTTGCAGTGAAAAACTATCCCCAAAAACTCAGCTTATGCATGACTTGGTTTGTCTCAGGAACTCTACAACTCTGTACTGACCCTGTAATTGGATGGTATTTTCAGGAATAGACCAACATTTTAAGGGGCTGGAGGAAACAGCATCTTTCTTTGCTCTTCTCTTTGCTTGTCCTTGAGCTGTTCTGTACAAAACTCTCCTAATTAAAAGTACAGAGGTGGAAAGCTTAGCATGTTGCAAAAGCAGGATCAAAAACCTGTCAGCATTTTGACATTTTCTGGACCTAGGAATAATATTTCCAGAATAAACGGAATATTGTCAAATCCTGAGTACAGGGCCATCTCTCCTACATAATAAAAACTTCTGATGCAATTAGGACAAGCAACATCTAATTCTAATAGGGACCTGCAGTAATTCCTGCAGTAATGCCTGCAGTAATGCAGTTGGCATTGCAGGTTACTGTTTTGCTGGATATTTAGTTAGTCCTTTACAACTAAACTGTATCCTTTTCCCAATGGCTGTTGAAGGGGTTTTCCTGTAGTTACTGGGAAGTTTTTGAAATATAAACCATCTAGCATGATTTATATTTGTCTACTAGATGTTTGTTTACCGACATGGATATTAAAGTTGTATTACCATGTGTTTGGTTATTGTGCATAAGCAATGAGCTTGTGCAGTCAGGTTATTGATGAGGTTGCATAATTCTCTTTGTGTTGTTGCTCAATAGATTGCTTGAGCACTGACACTGTAGAGGGACACGTCTTTTACCCAAAATACCAGATGTATTTTTTTTTGTACAGTTGCGTTGCTTAAATTGTTTTCACTGAAGATTAGGTTGTTACTTTCTGTATGTCAGTATGTTTCTGACAAAGTTTGTTGTCCAGTACCTTGTTTGTTTGTTTTGTTTGTTGCTTTGATTTGATGTAGGTTTGGAATTTTTTACAGTTACAAAGTTTTGTTCTGTCAATCAAAGTCTTGTTTCCTTTGGGATGGGCACCTGGGCTGTGACTAAAGCACCCTCAGTCAACAAACCAGAATTGAAGAGCTGCCATAATATGTTGCAACGAGTAAGTAGCACGACTTGCTTTAATTTATATCAGAACAGATCTGGCTGACAAGATTCTTACTGACAGTGGCCAGGAGCTTTAGAGTGCGATGGTCTGACCAAGACAGTTGTTGAATGTAGTCAAAAGAGAATGAACAGTTGTTTGTTGCTTCACTCCAGACTGGTGACACGGCTCCCCGTTTAACAAGAGCAGCTCATTGCCATAGGGCAGGGGTGCGAGATGATTTCTTTTTCATCTATGTACATATCTGCAACTTCAAAGAGAATTTTTTGTAACATAACCTCATTTTTTTTTTTTGAGTTAATAGACAAGTTTAAATATTAGACCTACTCTGTCTGTCTGCCTGCCTGTCTCTCTTCTAGCTCCCAAACCTTCACTCTGTTTTCAGCCTACCTGCATCCCTGGGTTAGATAAGGGAAGAGAGACTGCTTTTAAATTCTGAAAGATAAATCAAGAATAATAAGTTGATCCCAGATTTTTGAAATTCTGAATAGTTTGTTGTCACTCTCATTCCAGTAAACTAAAAAGCTCCTATAACTGAGTGTTCCAGCTGATCTCAACTGTATTATTCCACAGGGAAAGGAGCTGGTGTTTGCAATAAGCTCAAACTGAGACATACAGTTCCTCTTAGGTCAAAAATAATGCACTCATTTTATTCAGAATTGGGCTAGAAGATGATAATAATAACCAGCTGGTAGGCAATGAGCCATCATGTGTAGCGTTAACTGAAATCTTTTAGGCATCTGAAGGTGATGATGCATATAGAGTAGACAGAAGGTGACACATTCCCAAACACTCTTTGAGTTCATCTATGCTGCCCTGGGTTTTTTTTATAAAGATGAAAAAAATGCTTTTGGCTTCCCTTGTTCTCTGAGCATCCAAACCTAATGTCCCGTGAGCTGTGAGAATGTATTGTACAACTGCTGTGTGCTTGCTCTTGCCCCTTCCTGCAGCTCCAGAGGTTGTTCAAAATGCTGCTGCTTACTTAAAAAGCTGTGGTGATAAGGGTCAGCTCTGTTTTCAGAATACATGTAGAATTTTTAGATTATTCTGAATAATTAATGAAAATGGGATCAGGAATTCTGAGTCTTCCTGAAAGTCACCGGGATTTTTTTATTGCTAAACTATTTTTGGAAATTTTATCTAAATTCTAGCTGCCATCCTCCAACGTGTTTCCCTCAGGCTTCATATTTTTGGTTGTTCTCCTGGGTGAAATTTTCAACTACTGGGAGCAGTTAGATTTTAAATAGGTATCATATTTTGTATGTCCCTAGAAAAAGAAGTCAAGTCAAAAGATTTACTAAACAGATCTCGTAGTAGTTATCAATAACAACTATCCATTTCCCCTTCATGTCAATAGGCAGGTAGAAAACAAGAAAGTATGAAAGAGGTCAAAAAAGAGGCTGAAAAAGAAAATTCAAATACCAATGTAACTGATAAAGCAGAATGTTTGATTTGATAGGGTTGTCTATAGCGTTCTGTGGCTTGTAAGATTTCTATGTTGAAGCATAGAAATTGCATAGGTGGCATGAGCATACAGTTAAAATGTGAAGAATAAAAAAGGCTTTTGGTAGGTTTTTCATCTAAGAGTATACCAACTGCTGTGTGCTAATTTTCTCTGTGTCTTATATATTCATGAGATGCAATGTGAGAAATTGCTCATGCAATATATTTGAATAAATGACAAGATATGCTGACAATAAAACGCAGGTGTATGAAAAGAGCGGGACAGTTACTACCAGTGGGGGAATAAAATCAGTCCTTCACTCTTATTTTATAATCTCTGGCTGAACTTGCAAGAGAATAACAAAAAGCTAGCAACCTTTTTACAAACCAGAAGGACTTATTTAAGTGTGAAAACCTGACCTTTCATGTTTTTCATACTTTAGGCTGCTAAATTACCATGTACAGTTGTTTAAATAGCTGCAGGAGGGGAGACTGTAAAGAGGTGCCTACAGTCACGTACAAAATTCAATGGAGTTAAAAGTTTCAAAATTACTGTGAAATCAGTTTTCATCACCATAGTAGCTAATGGTATTTCTAGAATCATAAATAACCAGTTGTTAAAGTGAAATTTGTATTTCCACTGTAACAGGTACACAGGCATGAAAACCCCTCTGCACAGCCCTTTTATCATAGTCCAGACCTACTCTGTGTTCTGAGGGAATTTAAATAATGCCCAGCATCTGTAACCCTCCATATTTTCTCAGTAAGCTTGTTAAAGTTACAGGATAAATTTTTCGGATATCCATGAGACCCAGGATTGCTTCAGAGCCTAAGTTTGTAAGGGCTGTAACACTTTTGAATGAAATTTTGTTTGTAGGGAAACCTAAGGATAAGACAGATAGATAACAAGAAATGAGGCATGCTTTGAGAAGGTTTCAAGTAGGCAAAGGCAATTTCCTTTATAGTTCTGAACAGAAAGAGTTTATTTAGATATGGGGAAAAGACAGGAGTGTTTACAGCTTGATGACATTCTGAAATAATTTTCTGATTTATGAGAAAAAAATTTAAAATTAAGATCCTATAACTACATGTGAAGGCAGGCAGTTCATTCCACAAATCTGTTTTTCAAGATATGCTTTTTGACTTCTGTCAGTGAATTTGCACTTCAGTGTTCAAGTTATTTACATTTTGATATAGAAACAGTAATAAAAATGAAGGAAGCTACATGTACTTCTGCTATGTGTCTGACTTCTAATTCCTTAAATCACAATTAGCTGGAGTCAGAGAGATGCCTCATTTAAAAAGGTAATTGAAGATTCATCTAGGGAATGGTATATTTGAGAAATGAGTGTTTCATGTGGATATGTAATGCAACTTCACTTGAATTGGATGAATTGTTTACGATTGGAAGAGGAATGAGTAAAATAAAAAGGTTTTCCTTTTAATGAAAAATTTTGAAACGTTTAATTCCCACCCCCCAACTTTTTGTAGGGCTTTTAAAATACAAGTTGTAATAGTTTGAGAGCATTGTGTTCATGGTGTACGTTAGGAGTTTGTGGAGGACAAAATTCCAAATATTTCTGGCATAGTTAAGTGTACCCAGAATGAGCAAACATGCAGTAAATATTTAATGAGTCCTAGTTTGGTGATGGTTAAGAGTTTTCTAGGTCTGGTCTGCTTTTATATTTTCAAATTTTTTATTTGTGGTTGCATTTAAAGCCTTTTGAAGGTCTGCTGTCATGGCAGATCACAGTTCTTAGGGGTTTTTAGAGTCTTAAGAAATTTGGTTTAGATAACAGCTGGAGATTTATAGACAGCCAGTCACTGAAAATTACTGTGGGATCACAGGATGCTCTTGGGAATGGCTGGGAAACCATCAGTAAGGAATGAGTTTAGCTACACTGAATGAGTATATTAGTTACACTGATACTACAATATGGATTTGCTGACTTCTTTAGGTTCTTGCCAGTACCAGTGTCTGTATGAAACATGAAAAAATTTGAAATTAACTTTGTTTGTTTGAAGAAAAACACAAGCAAATCCAAAGCAAACAAACCCCAACTACATTAGCAGAAAAATGGATCACACTTCAATGATCTCTGCCATGAGATTATCTTCTCATGCTGCTATAAATGAAGAGTTTGGTTCTGACATTGTACAGTAAACTAATGTGAGGGAAGGATCGGGCCCTTACTGTGTAGGAGTTATGATACAAATTGGTCCAGGTGAGTAATACTATTAAATTTTAATTCTGGCAAAAGGATCTCTGCTACTAAGCTATTAAATTATAGAAATGTATTTCTTGCACTGTTTTGATTATGATATTCCGATGTGAAAATCAGGAGATGGGAATAAATGTGGCTTTTCTGCTGTAAACTATAGTTCATATTTTGTGGTATAGTAAAATTTTATCTGCAAATTTTATATGGTTTCATACAGAAAACTGTTCTGCAAAGCCTAATATTTACAGGTTGTTTTGCATTTGGAATATGTTTGTGGGCATATTTTGTGTAGTGCTCAATTTAAATTTTGATAAACGAAATTTAATTGAAAATTCGTTTTTGAAGGCCTCATAGAGTTATAACTGTAGGCTCAAAGATACAATATACAAATAGAAACATCTTGTGAATAAAAGGCATGATTAGCATAGGAGTATGGAGTGCGGTGAAGACTGTACTTTCTCAGGTGAGTTTCATTCTTTCTGCTATTTTTGTACCTCATTGATTCTCAAAATCTTTCGTACAGAAGAGTAACTTCAGCATTGGAATGTGGAGTTTGCCAGCTGAGGCTGTCTGGGGTGGCAAAAGCATCACCTTGACAGATTTCTTTTATGGCTCTGAGCCTAGTGAAGAATATTAGACCCTGGTCTTTTTTACTGTTCTAATTAGCAGGTTATCATATATTCAAAGATCACACTCGTTTCTTAAGCTTCATCCACTAGGTGTGTAGCTGTGTTAACATCCTCCTGTTTGCTTGGAGGAAGCTGTGCACTGCACCACCTCCTCTGTCTGAGTGCCTTGTCAGAAAAGTGTGAAAGGAGCCTGAATAGATCAGGTGAAAGTGAAGCCAGTCTCATGGGTGGTTGGTTCCCCTGGAGCATTGCCAGGACTCACTTCTAGATGTGTGTGCATTGATTTTTGCCTTGGAGTCTCCCCAGACTGTTAATTCTGTCTGCATGGATTCACCATTTGTCCACTATCTCCGTATATTAACTTGCCAGTCCAACAAGAACTGCTGTACTGAGCCTCCCTGTGGCTTCTGGCTGCTGGAGCCCCCAGGTCTTCCTGCAGTGCCCTTGCTGGGAAGCCACCCAGTGTGTGGAAACATTTAGGTAACTGAAAGTGCACTGTGCGGTTGATTGCTCCATGCAGAATGTATCTGATGCATGGCAATGTTGGATATGGAGAGTGCCCAGACTGTGTGCACAGCACAAGCAGGGAGTGGTGGCTCTCACTTGGAAGGGTTTTGCATTTCTGCTGCCTGCATCAGGAAATTTCAGCTGGAAACATCACAAGCTTTATCCAGCCCTCAGTTCCCACAGGTTACTGAGAGAACACATTAATGCAGGCCCTCATACTTCAGGGATGACTACAAGAGTTACAGCCAATATTTAGCCCATTTTTTTGTTTGTTTTTGAAGTGAAGTGCTAATGTTGAATATAGCAAAATTTGCTTATAGGTGAAGTTTTTCTAATTGTTGAAGATAATGTGACCAATTTTTTCACTGACTTATACTAGCTGGTTATTGGTAGTCCATGTAAAGTAGTCATTGGACCTTGGAAGTTTCTCTAAAGCTATTTAAATACATTGGATTAGATTCTGCACCACTGCATTTCTAAAGTGCTATGACATAGCATCTCTGGTCCTAACGATGAAGAAACTATTACAGAATTTACAAAATTACAGTTGCTTAGAGGTGAGAAAATACATATGAAACTTTGTTTTCAAGAGCTAATCCTTTTTTGGTTGTTTTCCAGAATGAATTTTGTTGTTAGCATAGAATTAATAAATATTGAAAAATCAACATTTTGTTTAACATCAATGACCTCCAATGGAAAATTAATTTCTGAGTTCATATTCATAAACTATTTATTAAGATGACTAACTCCCACTTATGCTTAAGAATCCAGTTTGTTTTCTAGTGTTTTAAGAATCCAGTAATGCTAATACCATTGTTAATGGTAATACTCCCCCCAGATGCAAATGTTAGAACTTGGTGATTCTGCATTGGCAGACCCTGGTTAATGCTTTCTGTTGCTGCGGAAGGGGATTTGTCATGGTTTTGAAGACACTGGTTTGCTGCAGTATGAACAGATAAGATAAGGCCCACAGCTGGAGAAAATCTTGAAAATATTGTCGTGTTTTATTGTAATTTGGAGATTTCTGTAGTGCAATAGGAATAGCTTGTGTGAGAAAGGTTGAAGAAACAGAACTCTGAAACACAAAGCTCTTGGAAGCCCTCTTCAAAAATTCTTGATAGAGATCTATAATTTTAAAGTAATTGTTTATCTAGGCTTTTTTTTATGCTCTGTGGGGCAGCCTCCTGAGCAATGTGTGAGTAACACCCCGAGCTCGAGCTATGCCTGCTGCACTTTAGAGAAGGCAGTGCTAATCTGAAACTGTACAGCTACTGCTTTTATGTACTTTTAGCACTTCTGCTCTCTTTGAAACAAATAGATCTGTCAGCTCGTGGTAGTCTCTAGAGGCTCATCACCAGAGTAGCCATGTCATTAAACTTTAATCAAGCCACAGTAATTCAGTGACAATGAAGATGTGTATTAGGATAACTGTTCACTCTAAACAAATGGACACTGTCTCTGTTTAAGGACCTACAGAAAAGTGAAAATGATTATTAAGAATTTTATTATTGCATGTAGATATTCTGACAATGAAAGTACATAATATGAAATCTTTTCAAAATGAAAAGATTTTATCATACTGATACAGATTTCTTATATGGCTTAGATTTCATGGTGTCTGTTACTAACCTTTCAATTTTTCAAAGCTGACCCATGTTTACTTACAAGTAGATAAGTAATGGCTAGTTATTTATCTTATTTTGGAACAGGAAGTATTAGAGTTTAGATGGTTTTACAAAAGCCCAAAACATTAATTACTAGGTACTTCTTCTTGAAAAGTATTTTGCAGAATTAACTGAAGTTAAGACCAGAAATAATAGTAGGATGAATTTGTAAAACTATCTGTCATGGACATCTCATTTTAAGTCTCTTAAAATAGGGCAGAGGTTTTGCCAGTCTTTAGTTAGCTTGAATGTAGAATGTTGCAGTGTTGCTAGTTACTGAAGTTTGTAACAAGTTACTGCCTAATTAATTTGAAAAATTATGATAACTTAAAATCTAAAAAACACTGCCAAGTCCAGTTTGTTCAGTTTTAATGTCTCAGAGGAGTTGTGCGAAGATCCTATGCAGACCCACAGAATTCTCCCACACTCACATTTTGCACTGAGCATTTATCACTTGTACCTTTGGCTTTTACTGACATACCTAATGACACTCCCTACATTTCCTGGCAGTATTTTTCAAACCTTTCAGTGTTATCCATACGGAATGTCGCAGTGCACCAGTGGGATTTTTAGGAGTCCCACTGTCAGTTAGTAATTGATAATTCAGTAAACTTCAGTGAACTGCTTCATCATTCTTCATAGATTTTTCTTTGTCATTCTGTCATATTTCCTCTCCTGATCACCTAAGAGCAAGAAAAATACTCTGCCAGCTCCACTCCTTTTTTGCAGAGTGAAGCTGGTCTTTAATTATAACCTTCAAGACTGGAATTGCCGACTAGTTTGGAGTCTGGAAAATGTTATATTCCGTGCAGGCCTTTTCATAGGCACAGCAGACCTAATTTGGGTCCTCTGCAGGATTAACATTTTTCTTCTTCATAAATTTTACCTGCTCTCTCTCCTGACTGAATCTCCAGCACCATGAGTTCTCTGTGTATGTGCTCTGTATCTGTACAAGAGCGCAGTACGTGCATGAGAAATGTAACTTTTTCCAAATGTTGAATTTCTTCCTTATGTGTTCTGCTACACTCATGCCAGCAATTCCTTTTGCACTCTGCATTTCCCCAGGAAAGAGGAGTTTGGGAATTCTGGAGTTTTTTTTAAGGAGACCAATGTATTTTTATGTATTACCAGCATAACAAATGCAGTCTACATCTTCTTCCCTGAGTGCTCTTGAGATGGTTTCAGGGAAGAGAACTGAAAACACAGTCTCATTTCTCATTGTATTCTCATTGCACTTTAAACCTGTCCTCATAACAGCCACAGTTTGGGTTTGTGTGCATGTACATAAATATGATTTTGGGCTTTTTGGGCTCAGTGACCATTCATCTGCTGGGAATATTTTCGCCAAAGTACAAATTCCTTGAATAGCCCTTGATGTTAATTATTGTGTATGATTTTTGAGATTTAAATCGTGATGGTATTGCAGAAAATTTTGCTCTAACACCTCAGGTCTCTGAGGCACCTGTAGTCTTTCTAAAGGCATCTGTTGCTGGGGGTGGTTGAGCAGGGACAGTGCCCTGATGCAGGGCCTGTTCCTTTCTTGTAATCTTCAGTGCCATTCACAACTCCTGGAAAGAGCTGGCATATACAGCAGGAATGACCTTCTAGTTGATTTTTGCAACCTTTTGGCTTGCCAAAATGTTTGTACTTCACAAATAAATGGACTATTTCACTGTGCCTTTACAGGAACCCAAATTTCAATTCACTGGTTGGAGAGGGAAATGCAGGAAACCTGGATGGGATTATAAGAAATGCAGTGTGAGTAGTAGTCTGAACCACTGGGCACCTCTACTGATCCCTGATCTCTCAGGTTGCATGTTCTCTCTTCTCACTGGAGTCAGTGGCAGTTTCTTCTGTTCCTGTTCAAGTTGCAATGTACCACCTGCTTTTGGATTCCTAAAAGTCATACTCAATTTTAAGCTTTAAATTTTCTGCCAAACACACCAGAGATTCCACTCATGCAGCTCTGACATCTGCCATGTCAACAGCTCAGCATATTCCTGGATGAAATTCAGACAATCTGAGCACCCACCAAGAAACTCAGACCTCCAGCAAGCCACAGTGGAGCCCGAGTGAGAGGAGGCTCAAACTGGTATTTGGGCTTCAAGTTTCTGATTTAGGGCTCTTTTGTTTCCTTTTTAATTTTTTAAAGAATCTATTAAATCAGCCTTCAGCAAGATATTATACTGCTTATACAGCCCTCATTAAGGGCAGTCCATTCTAACAACAGAAATATATTTAAATAATTTCCTGAATGTAAGCCCTGCATTTCAGTTTTGGTTTTGGTACTAAAAGTTAAAATGGAATAACAGTAGAGCCATACTGAAGCAGCTTCGTCAAACTGAGCTTGTATTTCAATTATTTAAGTAAAGCCTGATAATATTAGACCTACTTTGATGGGAGTTTCCCACAGCTCTCAATTACAGGTTCTTAAACCCTAGGGAAAGGCAAAGCTGTTGTATTGTGACTTGCTTCTCTGAATGCCTCAATTTCTTATTTTATGCCATACTGAACTGGTATAATTTTGGTTGAGCTTCATGTATGCATAAAATATTTGGAGTAGACTCAGGAGTATGCAATCACTCACTGCTCCATGGTACATGCTCAAATTGCTTCCGTCAGTCTTCCAAGCTGAAATCCCTGCAACCATTCCCCTACTCTTATATAAAGCTGAATACTGCATAATGCTACCAGGCCCTGCACTTATTAGGAATATTTTTCTGTTGCTAAATCTGCTTTAACATCCAGTCTTGCTTTCTACAGCAATGAGGGCAGAACTCTCTTGCATTTTCCTACCACAGTTTGAGTCTTATATGTAAACACTACCTGCTTGGATATATTGGACTGCTTTATGAAGTGTTTGGGACAGCTATACTGTTCATACTCCACAGGCTAAATTTAAACAAGTGCTGGGTGAGGAGGGAGTGGACAAGTAGGGTAATGAGTGTCATTTCCCTTCCTTCAAACACCATTATGATTGCATGTTAATATGTAGTATTTTAACTGAATGTCACACATTAGTATGTGTGTAAGATTCTGGATAAAATATAAATATTTGAATGTAAACTAGTACATATATACTATCTGATATCTTGTATAGTTATCTTCAAGTCCAACATTTATGCAACGACCTTTTCATCCTTCTTGGTACTAATATTTCAGCTTGGTTGCAGTTTATTGATCTTGTTTCACAGTGGAACATCAAAATGTCTTGTGTGTTGCCTAAACCCTTTTAAGTTTCAAAATTCTTGTGTTGAGGGGCTCTCCCTAAATATTTATGCAGAAAAGGGCTTGATCTTCACCTTTGATATGATATTAAAGGGTGAGATATTGCTCAAAGCATGTTTGCTTGGGTTTTGGTGTTTTCTTTCCATCTAAAGGACAACGGGGGAAAATAAAAGCCCTCCTTATATTCTAGGTGTAAGCCAATGGCTTTACTAAATGTTGCATCAGGAATTGCCAGATATACACACACACACAGATATATATATATATACACACATTTAAAATCATCTTATTTAAAGGATGAGAAAATTTATTTGTTTGTTTTTAATTTATTTTGGTTTGGTTTATTTCTATTTTTGTTTAAGAAATCTAAAGGCAAGCAATTTCTGGTTGATTTACAGAAAAACATCAGGAAACAAACATAAGACTAAGGTTAAGTTTTACACTGTGTGCACTTAGTTGATTTGTCATTGGAATACAAAGACTACTGATACCACGGGATTTAGAGGGAACTCCTCCTCCTCTCCTCCTTGGCATGTATGAACAAGGTCATATGAACCTCTTAAACCTGACAGAGTTCTGTTTTGTTTGAAGCATGGGGTTTTGCATGGTTTTCACATCTCAAGTCAGTATTCACCATCTACAGATTGTTCTTAAACTAAGAAGTAAGAAACCAGAAATAATAATAATAATGATAATGAGGGAAAAAAATACAGCTTTGGAATATCAGCTATGTAGTCATTAAATTAAGGGGGAAAAATAGAACAGCTTTACAGCTTTAATGGTGTTTTGGATGTAGCTAGTTTTTGTCTGTCACCAGAATCTTCAGATATTCTTGTTCTTGCCACAAAGATGTTTTCTTCTCAGAAAACACTTGCTAAGAAGCAAATTCTAGATAAAGAAATAAAATTATTGTGTGGGTTTATAGCACGCTATAAATGCATGTGAATTGCACCATGGATCAAAAGCTCATTTATACCAACTGGTAATGAAGCTAGTTATACTGAAGATTGAACTCTAGAACAGTGATTTTTTTTCTAAGGTGTTAATCTCTTGAGGCTTGTTTCTTTATTTGTGTGTTGAGATCTTAGGGCTGACTCAATGTATTATATACTTCTAATCCATTATATATAGGGAAACGTGTTCACTGCTGCACAAAATTAGTTACATAAAAGTTTATTGGCTGTAGCAGCCAAATTGTTGCTTCTACTGCAAATTAAAATCTGAACAAGTTTTTTTTTTTTTTTCTTTGTTGCATACATTCATCTGTAAATACAGTTCAGTCAGATGCGAAGGTCTTTCAGAATGGTGAAACACTTTGGACAAATTCTAAACATGTAGAAGTGTCCACCAAAATCTTCAGAATGTGGTACTTTCCAGAGCAAAAGAGAACAGCTGAGAGAAATAGAAGGGGCCTGCAAACAGATCATGATATGTGTGCACACACCAAGATTAAGGGTAAGAAATGTGCAGTACAAGAACCATGGTTATGTGTAGGCATGTTTGTCACCAGCCTCCTCTATAAATTTCCACATTTGATGCTTTGACCTCTAAAATCACCTTGGGGCACAGAGGAAAACAGTGGATCTATGGCAATCTATACAGCTACCCAGGGAATTGGGATAAGTCAGGCTGGAAGGAACTTCAGAAGGCCACACAGTCATGCCACATCCCAAGATATGTGAACTGCTGCTGTTTTATAAATTTGTACTGTGGTTTTGATGCTGGTATGCCATGAAATTCTACAAAACGGGTCTGGAAAAACCCATGAAAGATAATCCCCTTTTCTGAAAGTAATGTCAACTGGAGTTAAGCAAGTGTCAGAAGCAGTTAGTCCAACATGTTCTTAAAAATTCCCTCTGCTAGACATTTCCATAAGCGCTGTAGGTAATCTATTCCTGTGCCTCAGCATTACTGCAGTGTCGGATGCCCCTGTAGCACAGGTCACAAGCACAGAGCACTCACTGAGTTAAAACAGCAGGAGACAGATAGGTTCAACTTCATTTGTGTTAACTATCAGGTTCAAGATACTGTCTCACTTTTGGGTTCCAGACAGATAAATTCTACTACATCTATACGGTGCTTTGAACTCTCAGTTGTCTTGGTAGTCACAAGAATATTTATCTTGGGATGTTTCAGCTGGAAGCACTTAAACTGAGCCTAATTGAGAGAGACTGAAAAAAAACTGTAATAAGAGGAGTGATCTGAAAACAATTAAGAATATACTTGGATAATTATGAACCTACATCAATTCAAGGACTTTTAGAAGAGGAACTGAGTGGAATTGTCTGGAGGATTTGCTGGGTTGTGATACAAATGCTGTTATGCTTGGAAGTTAGGTAACCATTAGCTGAAGTAGTTTGTAAATCTGTGAAAAAAAAGCTAAGCTAGGCAATTTATATTTGATCAGAAGAACACAAGGCAAAGGCTGCTGAATGATACAAAAACTGTGAGAATGTCTGCATGGAGGCTTGGATTTTGGGAACAGAAGTGTGCAATTTAGACCATTAACCCCGTGTAAATGAGCCCCTCCAGGCTTTCCAGAGTAGTTCAGTTAACACTAGCATTTTGCTGAAGGAAGGTTCCTCTATTATGCTGAAAAATGCCAACTGATTTCTACAGAGCAGCAGTGTAATGATGTCAGTAATGCTGCAAAAGCCTCTATGTGAAAGTCTCATCTTTAGTCCTTGTTGCTGCTAGAGGTTATCACGACTTGCTACTTTGATGATGTTCTAGGAAAAAATATGCACTACTAGATTATCTGTTATCACTGTCACAGCCCAGCCCTCTCTGATGCTAACATAAAATGGAATTATAAGCATCAAAGGGAAATGAAAAATCAAATGCAATTGCCTACTGAGTGACTCAATTGCATTTTCTGTTTATTAGATGTGATGACAAGATAAAATACCATCATTCCTGGGCAGTTCAAAAGCAATCACTGGCAATTTATTTGATAGTTATCTCTTTAGGCTCTGCCTTTATTTCCAATCTGCACAAGAAGAAGTATTTATCTGCCTAAATTTAGCCATTTTCCGTGGATGTCTGTGTTTGCTGGCTTGTCTTCTAGTCTGCCTAGGAGAGATGGAAACACCTGCAGAGGATTTTCGAGTAGGTGTAGAAGTCTGAATCACTGTCTGGGAGAGCCCACTGAAGCCTCTTTTTCCGTGTTTTGTTGGGCAAGTTGCCTCCTTTATGTAACAGTTGCAAGTTGACAGTGACTAATGTGACCCCTCTGTGTGAGCTGAGATAAACTCCATGCCGTGCTTCCCTCTTCTTCCTTATGCTTGGGACTAGGGTGGGTATTCAGGAAGAAAAATCAGTACAGGCCAGCCTTTGGGAAGAATAAAATAAGATGATTCAAAAAAGGACTCCATTAGATATGCTCTAGGATCTGTCTAACTGAGGTCTTTTTAAAATCTCTGTGACTTCACAGACATATTACTTGTTCTTTGTGGCTTAAAGTTACTTGAGGGATAACAGATTACAGAGAGATAATAGCTGGTTTTAAGTTTTAATTTTTTTTTAATAAAAACCCCTATATCCCAAGGCCCTGCCTCCAACAGAAATCAAAAGCAAATATCTAGGATTGAGAATGAGAACAGGACAAACATACATACATACATATATCTATATATATCTATCTCTCTATATATATATCTCCACCATCCTCTAGTCCTTTTTGTAGCCCCAAGTATTTTTAATACAGAAACATGTTCAAATAATATTATTTGAAGAGTAACCACTGGCATGCATCTCTTCCACAGATTTGTCTAGTTTCTCTTTAATAAAAAAACTTATAAACTTTCACTGTTATATGCAAGGGGATCCGCAGCTTTACTAGTTTTGCATGGAAAAAATAACCCTTTTTGTTTGTTTTGAATTTGGTTTTTGGTGACCTCATTTGAGGCCACTTGCTTCTTGCACTGAAAGAGATGGTGAATGGGCATTAAATCTTACAATCTCCAGGACATTCACAGTGTTGAAGATCTGTTTCATTTTCCTGTTTGCTTTTCTAGATTTCAAGTCTTGGACATTATTGACAAGTATTTTCCTATCTTTTAGACAACCTTGTATTCTTCTCTGTAAGTTCTGTCTAACTCTAATTTTTGAGAGGAGACCAGAACTTTCCACAATATTTCCCACTGTCCCTCACCCTTTTACCTTGTCTGACATGTCCCAGGGTTCATTGACAGGACATTTTTCAAAGTTGCAGTCTTTGTTCAGATTTGGAACACATAGCACAGAACATATGCACAAACGTGCTACTCTTCTAAATTTTAAGCTCCTGTTCTAGATAGTTTTATTTTAATGGCTATTAGACATGTTTCATGTTGGGATAAACCTTGAGAATGGTTGAAACAGAAAATGGAAAATTTCGGCTGTGTGCAGAGTTTAACAGATTTCTGTGTAGCTGAATGGAGGTTGTGCACTGAAATGTGCCACCAGAGGCACTCACTGCTCTGACAGGGAGCTAGCTGCATGTAGGGATGAGTTGCTAAATGCAGGTCTCCTGCTTACTTTGTCAAACTTCTTGGCTGCTGTCCTTTTTGTTCAGTGGGTCAGGAAGCTGGTGAAGCAGTTTTCATGTTCTCCCTCTTTCATGTTCCTGCAATGCAATTTGAATTTGCTACAACACATGCTTTTTACAGGAACAGTTATCATGTTGATATGATCTCATGCAAATCAATGCTGAACCTGGCTAGTCTTCATGCTTTTGGACAAGTATTTGAAGGACACTGCAGTGAAACGATACACCAACTCATTTTCCTTCAGTAAAAGCCCTCTGGGCTGAATTTACAGGGCCCCTATGCAAGCTGCAGCAGAAGAGTAAATCCTATTAAGGGATTTCTGAAACCAAACTGAAGAGCTGACCAAAAGATGGGTCAGTTCAACTAATCAGCTTTGTAAATGTATTAACATTTCATTTAGGAGAGATGACCTAGAATGGTCAGTTGCCTGCAGTGTCTGTAGGACTGAGGACCAAGCTGCAGAGGCTGTCTTTGCAGGGGTGTGGTGTTGCTCTGTGCTGATAAGCTGCCTGTTCACATCCCTGGGTGATGGGCATGAGAGGTGAGCACAGTGACTTCACCGTTCAGTTACACTCACATATCTTGCTTTATGCCATGATTAATCTGAACAAGCATCCCCCAAAGGATTTTACCCAGTGATCAAATTGCAGAGGGTCTATGTGAAAAATACCTAGTGGTTGACAGATGCGTAGCTGATGTTGCTGATTGTAGCACAACTGCAGCACATAGCAGGCAGCAGCTACTGTTTTCACAGAACAAATTTTTGCATAAGATGGCTACAAGCATTCTAATGGCTCTGTTGATCAGACCTTCTCTGGTGAAGTAGCAGAGGCCCTGATCAGGCAAATTTTGGTGGTAATTACCTGTGTCAAAACCAGCTTCACTGAAGTCAGAACAACCACTGTTTGAAATGAATGTGTTTGTGCAGAGCTGGAGCCCAAGTGATTAAAAAACTACAGGTTTCTCTCCTAATTGTACTTCACTGTCTTTCTGGGCTACTGTCTATGAATTTAAACAGTGATTTATTAGATTTTAGTGGCTTTACAAGCTGGAAAAATGCGTGCGAAAGAGCCCTGATCCTGTTATTTAGAAAATGGGAGTGCCAAGGGTTAATGAAAAAGTGTTGCTTCCTAGAAGCAGCAGGTGATACGCAACAGGCAAGTCCTGAGCAGCAATTCCCAGGTGCATAAAAATGGTCTGGTGCCTGCAGTGATGATGCAGGCTCAGAGAGAGCAGAAGCTACTGCTGCTAGTGTAAATAGAGATGTCAGTGAGACAATTTGAGTATACAGAGCATTTATTGGATTATTATCTGTGTAACAGCAAGAAGGCCCCGGATTTCCACAGCCATGACATTGTCCTTTTATTTAGGCTCATAGCAAAGCCAAAGGGAAGTATGACTTATGTGAACAATAACTAATCCTGGGCAAGAACAAAGTGTGTGTGTTTGGTCTTTTTGGGGTTTTTTTTTTGAATGTGGCGGGAGGGGTGAGGGGATTAAGTATCAAGTGTTACATAATCAGACATTTATATAATTGCATTGACTCATTGTTTTTGATGCACTGAGGGTTCTTTCCAAATGCATTGAGACGATCAAGGTATATTATGTAGCAAATAGAAGTTACAGTGGGTAAGGTGTAGTGAGGAATGGCTCTGTGGAGTTCATTGGTCTTGGGAGAAATAAGAAGGAAGAATGGGTTTATATTGTAGGCTGAGTCTGGTTATAGCTCGTGTTAAAAATCTGCTGCTTCAACATCATAAATATTAACGTCAGTCATGTTAGTTAGATACCTGGGGTGCATGTGCATTTCCAATGGATTTTTGATGCCAAGATCTAAAAGGGATTTCAGTGCAGAATAACCATTTCTTTCTTGATTCATCATCTGCCCATGTATTATTCCAAATGATAGGAAGCCATTTCACATCTGCTAACATCACAGCTATACCATAGAAGATGGTTACAACTAGAAAGAAGTTCTATTAGGGATACTTGAACTAGCATTGTTTATACGTTGTTACTTTATATTGAAAAGTTCTATTGAGCAAGGACACCAAATATGATATTTTTAAACTCACAATGCTGCAGGTTCCTACATATGTGGAGTTTTGTACATGTTCACAGTAGTAGATGAAGACATGATTATGCAAATACTTGTCTGTTAAGTCAAATGCTGCATAGATAAATATAGACCAAGAAAAGAAATATTGTAAAACATTTGACTTCACAAAACAAAAGCTATGTAGGGGGGCAGTGAGGTTACAAACTTAGCAGTCAAAGACAACAGAAACAAAAAACCTGAAATTTACTTTGTGCTTTTGGTCTTTCACCTGCAGCTTTCTTGTTTCTGTCTGTGCTTTTTTCCAATCTCTCATCCTGGATCTTGTCCCAGCTGCCAGTCTGCTTTCCTTGCCATATCACCTGGGTGAGAGGAGCAGAAGCATTGAAACCCGGGAGTGAGAGAATGTTTCTGCTTGGGTTTCTCTGCCTATTGCCTCAACAGCCTGGGCTCTCCTGCTGATGCCAGGAGGATGAGCATTTGTGAACTGCATGGCAACAGCTGAGTAGTATCTTTCATAGAAATGGTGAAGAGTACATTCCTGGTGACAGAGAACACACATACATTGCAAGATGGTTTTTAAAAAAAATAATGTTGTGGATATTGTTAACAGGAAAAGAAGAGAAGTTTCTACTATAACGCAAATTTTGACAAATCTTCAGTTCCATTTCTTGGAATATGAGAAAATCTTAAAACTGCCTAATATTTCCATTATGACAGTTATGCATTATAATGGTAGACACTGTAATGGTACCTGTAGGCAACATTGCTTTCTCTGATTATTTTCATTTACATGTGTCTTATAATTTAGCTCCTGGGCTTTCCCAAAGTTTTTCAACTGCATGAATAGCCTCTGTCTCACCTGGCTGTTCCCAGGCTGCCCTGTTTTTTCCTGTTGAATTGTCTCTACTAGGGAAAATTTCTGTGACATTGCAGTTTGTTGCATAGATCTGACCATTGATGAGACCATTGTGTGTTACAGTAATTTCTGTAAGGGTTAAGGTTTAATTTATTCTAAGGTAAGGCCTTAGAATAAATTAAATAGGTTCTTATAAGGAATTATTTGTTTACTGCTATTTCCTGACTTGTTTTTAATCAAGAATTTTGGTATTAGAAAATGAATATGATTACAGTTATGTCTCTCTTGGAATGTTTAAGAACATAGATTACTCTGTACATGTGACCATATCAAACTATTTGTTGAAACAATACAAGGTTTATTTGCTAACATTCTCATGGCCAACAAGACAAAAATAGCCAATATGTTATTGGTGTAGAGTCTTGTTTTGTTTGGTTTTTGTGGCAAGCTGTTGCTTTTGGCAGTTTAAACCACTCTATAAACCTTCCTTTGGATAACTGTTAGAGCATGTTGTATTCATAACATAAAGAGCTGTGCAAAATGACAAAACTTAAATTTCTGCAATAAGGTCATCTGCACTGACCAGTGGATTGATCTATATTCATATTAGTTCTGATGGAAAAGATCTGCAATAAAATTGCCAAGTACAAATTTCAGTATTAACTACTCCAAGGATTAAAAACTCCCACGTAAGTATACAATGGCAGAGTAAAAAAAAGCAAGGTGTTTTTTTCTTGTTATGTTTACCTCTAGATTGTCTTTGTCTTTGACTTCTTTTTGTCTCAGTCATGAATATTACTGTGGTTTTTCTTTTTAATAGAAACTGAGCTTCTCAATTAATGCCTCATGTCAGAACTTGACCCTTTCAGAAATAAACTAAATAGCACAAAACTTGAAGCAGAATAGAGAATAAACAATGCTGTCTTGACATTGCACAGAAATGTTTATTAAACAACTCCATCAGTATCATGCTTCCAGGCTTGCTTTACGGTCCTGAGTTACTGGTGTTGTTTGAGACCTGGAGTTTTGAGCAGTTCAGCTGTATTTATGTTTAATTTGCATAGAATTAGAACAATCTCGCTTGTATTAAATGACTGCAGTATGAGTTGAGGATTGCAACAACAGATGTTAAGGAAAAGAGATATTTTAGCAAAGGTCTTTTTCACTCTGTTGCCTACAACTGAGGCTTGTCTCTCTAAGTGCAGAATTCTATTCTAAGAAATGACAGTTAAAATTCAAAGCTTTATATTTAGATATATTATATTTAGATAACTGGCCACCTCCTCAGAATACCCTCACACACACGATTTAGTTTGTTATTTAGGTTGGTTTTACAGACATCCAAATCCTGTTAGGCTGAGCTCCAGTCTCCTCCAGCTTTATGGAACGTTTCCATGTCTCAGTTGCTTCCACCATTACCTGGTCTCAGTGCTTGGTCATATATTCACTTGGCACTTTTAGATATTTAGGTATTTCTTCTCTGATCCTATTCTGAATTCTTGATCTGACTAATATTTTCATAGTCTTTTTGGGTATGTAAACTTACAGAATCAAAACCAGCATCTACTACAGCCAACAGCCAGAAAAAGAGCTGCATATCTCTCAAAGCAAAGTAGTTTGGTGAATAATATGACTTTTAAGCTAAGATGATGTGTCTGGGAGCTGAGTGAGTCTCACCTGTAGTAAGCTGGGCTGCCCAACCAACTGGGCAGCAGAGGCAGTAGGATTGAAGTTGTAGGTAAGTTTTGTTTGCTGAGGAATCCAGAAGCTGCTTGACTCTGACAGTGCTGTGTTTTAATTTGTTAATGTTAACATGGCATCTGGGTTAACAAACATTTAAAAATTACTCCAGAAGTGTTCAGCTCTTACTTGTCATTGCTGTGTGGTGCCTTTCAGAATGATCAAGATCCCCTCACCCATACGGAATCATGTCACCTAGAGAGTCAGAATTTCTAACACTGTGCTAAATTCCCCTTACTACATCCCTGGCGGTCTTAGAGCTGGGATGTGGCAAACAAAAATACTCCACAGAAGCCACTTGCAGCCCCTTAACCCCCAACATTAATGTATGTGGACCATACATATGCTCCTTACTCCCACAGCAGTCTGATGGCTGCCCTGTTCTGAAGCATTTCCTGACATGGCTGAACTAAAAAAATTGGGTTTAAAAGAGCTTTAATTAAAACTATTTGTTTCAGAGCCTCCTGCTGACTGGAGCCCTGTAGTGCTAAAGGTGGACTATACTATAAAAGCTTTTGGATGTAATGGAAAAGAACCCCATGGTTTGCAGCATGTGATAGATCTGGTGAGTGTTAAATATGGTATAAAATAAATGAATTTAAGGTACAGTGTTCTTACTAACTAAACTAGTCTAAAAGTCTAACTGACCTATTAGAATGTTTGAAGATGTACACGTCAGTTTGTTTTCTCAGCAATTTCTTGGGGGTGTGACTATTTAAAAATTGATCCAGTTTTCATTTAAAATTTGATGGTAGGGGTTTTTTGTTATTTATTTTTTTAATCTCTTACTTTCACATGAGCTGGGCCATAAAACAAAACTCAGTTATTTGCATGGCCTTTCCTTCCTTGCCCACTGGTCTCCTCCCAAAGGTCCTGCCCTCAGCAGAGCCTCATGGCACCAGGTCAGCAGGATGTGGATGTGCAGGTCAGCAGTCCCCTGTGCCAAATTACAAATTCCTTGGCACAGCCCTCAGGCCCCTTCCCTGTGCTGGGGCTGGGAACGGCACATTCCTGGGCTGGTCCTGTGGCTTTGCTTCAGCAAAGATCTCAAAATGGGATCCCATACTCCCAGTTCCCTGGGACAGGGGACAGAGAATGACTGTGGCTGACCATGCTGGAAAGGGCACCTTCATCAGAAACCAGCACAGGCATCACAGAGGTTGGTTGTAAGTTCATGACCAAAATTAAGGTGCAAAATTGGGGCCCTCAGTTCCTCTCAAGGGCCACATGGGGCCTGAGCACTGAGAGTGTCCCTTGCTGTGGGTCTGGAGGATGTGCCTCATACATCCCAGTTTATACGCTGATTTCTGGAATATCAGTCTTTCTCTTCCCTGGAAATGAGTCCCTGATTGCTTTCTTTGAAACAACATTATATTTCTTTTTGAAATCTAACTTAGAATTGCTTATCCAGTCTCATGGAAACCTGTGAGGAAGCCTGCTTTCCCTGAACCACCAACAAATCAGTGTGTGGATGAAAGGCCTTATTTAGACTCTTTTGTAAAACATCAGGAGAAAACCCATATAACATAACATTGTCAGAAAAGGCTTAAAGTCTGTGGGATTTTATTGCAACTGAAGGAAACATGGTTGAATATAATGACAGAAAAGGCGTTAAAATGCCTTTAATTGTGGAACTATTTCTTCTTGTCCTTCCTCCTGCGTTGTATAAAGCTTGCGAATATCAGCAGTGTCCTGGCGAGGAAGCAGCTGTGAGGGGCCTGGGGGCAGTGGCTGCAGGAAAACATCATGGCACACAGCAGGAAAACACCATGGCACACAGCAGGAAAACACCATGGCACACAGCTAAAGGATGGGGAGCAGTAAACTAGGATCCGGGCTAAACATCCGCCAAGGACTGCAGCTTGTGTAAAACTTCTCTCAGGTAATTTCAAGGGCTGGGAAGGCAGATGACTAATACTGCTATGAGATAAAAATTCTGCTTTTCCACTTCAGAAGACTCCAGGGATTCAAGTATATCCTGGCAGGTGTCAATACTAAGCTGATGACTTAACCTTAACTTTAACACAAAAATATTTTAGACTCCATTCCCTTGAAGCTTAAGGGAGATTTTAATCTCTCATATTGGTCCCTTCATCAGTAAGCATATTTACTGGAAGTCTTTCATTTGGAGTCAGAAATTACCTGATACAAGTCATACACTGAAACATCCCCCAGGCCCAGCAGTCTCCAGCCTTGGTGCCTGTGGCAAGTGTTGCTGTAGAATCTTGCCCTTTTTTATTTTAGTTCTATAAAATATTGGTTTTGTTAAGTGTTTTGGAGTCTTATCAAAGGAAATAATCTTAAAGACAAAATAGTTGTTATTTTCTTTGTTTTTTAATGGTAGGCTTTGGCACAAAGTTACACGATTTTACAACCTCAAAAGAGCTCAGTAGGCAGAGTTTAATTTTTTTAATGCAATTTTGTTGCTGTTGCTGCAATAGACAAATCTGTTTTGTTCCACTTATCCAAAGCATGGCTTCTGGCTAGCATCTAAATCAATGTCAGTTTGGGATTTCAAACCGGACTTCTTGTTCAATGTCTGGAACTACTTTATGAAAAAAAAATCATACCCATACATTCAGCATTAACCTGTGAGACCCTTCAGTCCTTTATTCCTCATTATGCAGAAAACCACTCTTTAATAGAGACATTTATGGCTTTTTATTACTGTAAATGATAGATCTGTCTCTGTGTTCAGAGTATATCTCAGCTGAAATGGTCCCAACCAGCTGCTCTAAGAATACTTACCCTTTCAACTGTCTAAATAAAACCGCAATTTCTTTATTTTGATGCAGCCCACACTTTCAATGAAACAAACTGATGGCTTTTTGTGACTACCTAAAAATAGAGGCCAGACAAAATCAAGGGAATAAAAAGTTGTTGGTTTTTTTTTTTAAATTCAGGTAGATTTAGGGCAGACGAAGCCTCCCCAGAGGCTACACCCAAAAGTGGATGATGGATTTTCATAGTTTTATAAATTTGGTCCATTTGCATATTGGGGGTTAATCTTCCAATTACAGCTCCACGTAATGAAGTCATTTATCCCAAGTTTGCTCCCCCCCGCAATTCACTTTTATTTACATTTCTTGGGGCCTGAGACAGTAAGGTGTCCTTGATTCTCAGGTCTAGAGAGGAATTTTTTGTCTGACTGAAAAGGGAAAACAGTAGGTAACAGTCTATATGGAGTTTAGAGTTATATACTAAAGAATTGCAGGATTACAAATATAAGAAAAATATAAAAGATAACATCCTAAGGCATTAATTATATTCCAAAATTACATAAACATACAGTTTATCACTTGTTTTGGGGCAGCATCTCAGACAATGTTTGTGATACTTGCACTTACTGGGTATGCAGGATGATCTTCAACAGTCAAGTGAAGGAGGTCAGACACACTGAAGATTATTCATGTTCTTAAACAAGAAGCTGCTTCAGCAGAACCCCTGACAGTGGTTCAGTGTATTGGAATATATCACGAATACAGGGTTTGTCCAGAAAAAAACCAACATTTTTCTTCAGAGGTTGGACACTGATGGATTGAACAAAAAGCGACAGTGATGGGGATGTGTGATTTCTAATGTAAGGGAGGAAATAGTCTCAATATAAAGCTCTCTAGCTGTGTGCAATTCATGCTGGTAAGATTAAGAGACATTTTATTGCTTTATAAGAGAAGAATTGGATTTTGGCATGCACTAGAGAAATCGGTTTAGCTGCATCAAAAACAAATATGGTTTTATAGGTCTAAAAAGGATTTCATATATTCTAAGGCAAGTACTAATAGAAGAGCAAAAAAACAGAATTGGGGAAAAAAATCTCTTACCAACAGGCTGAAGCCATGGCCTTGGGCAATCCAGGCAGGATGGGAAGGAATCTTGGTGTAGAATTCTTCCTGGCAGTCAGGCATCCCATTTTTTTTTTCTTTGCTCAGATATGGTCAGCTTGGTCCTATGTCAGCAAGGCCCCTAAGTGCCTTAAGAGCACTCTGACAATAGATGGAAGAAGTGCTTGAAAGGATCTCACAGGCAGTCTTGGAGATTATTTCCATAGTGCACCTCTCTTTTTTTGGAGTGGTATGGTGGTGAGACTAGGAGAATATCTTTGGTGCTTCTCCTGCCGAAGCAGGTGTAAGTTCCTGAAATGGCTTGTGTGACTGGAGGAGGAGGACCTGTATTTTACAATATTTCTCTCATTTTTCCCTTCCAACCTTTAACTCTAAGGATGCAGTGCAGAAGGACGTGACCTGTTAAGCATCCCCTTGCTTCCTATACTGTCCTGCTGGGGATTGTTTTAAGAACTGCATCAAAAGGGAAGTGATATGTTTACCTCATAACTGCTGTTGAGTCATCATTAAGTATCAATTGCTTCTCCGTATTGAAAGTTCTACTTTTTTCCTGATTGAGTTAATTTAATTTACACATGTTCTACTTGGTTTAACTGCACTTACAGGGGCATTTTAGCATCTGTCTGTGCCTAACGACTGCAGGAGAATTTATATGGTTCTTGTTACAGCTTCAAAGAAACAAGATAATACAAGTTGATTTAAATGAAAATATTATTGCGCTAGAGAGTTGCCTCTACAGAATTTGCTGTGACTTCTCTAATCCCTGTATTTTTTCATACACCTACTTGCACATCATTTATCAGCATGTTCAATGTAATCCTCAAAGGCTATAGTACTTGGATTTTTGGTTGTGAGCGTGACTTGAGTTTCTGCTATTACTTGGAAATCAGTCTGTACATAATTTCTTTAAATTTCTTTCTGTCAGAATCAAATGTATCATTTTAAAGGAACAAGTCCACAGGGCTTCCATATTTTTGTCAATGTGCAGCAAGTAATTTCATGAGATTTTTTTTTTAATATCAAATCTCTGCATTGGTATTTTAATACTCTCAAATTTTACTGTATGACACAATAATATTTCTGACAAGAGTGATTACATCTTTTGCATTAGGACAGAAAGGGACAGGTCATGTTTTCTGCAGTATTTATCTGTTATTCCCAGCCCAAAAGGGACTTTAACATGCTCTGTAAGGCCACTTAGGAACTTATTCATTTACTTGTGATTTTTAATTTGTAAGAATGTTAAAAAAGTGCGCTTCTTCCATGAAGATGTTTGACTTCTGCTAGGAATTTTTGCAGCAAATACTGCAGATACTCCTTCTGAATCTTTTTCTATTGCAGATCCAAAGGGATCCCATCTGTCATAGTTTGCATGATAAAGATTTGAGCTTTTTTACTTTGACTATTCAAAAAAATCTGCAAAATTAAAAAAAAAAATCAAGACTAAGTGGTTGAAATATGCATGCTTTCACCTAAAGGCACTCAAATCTGGACTGTGTGTCTGGTTTATTTTTAGAAAGTATCTAGTCTCCTGTGGATGTCTTTGGAAGATAGGACTCCACAGCTTTTAGGTCCTGAACTCCCTTCCTTCTTGATGGGTTGTTAACCATATGTTAATGGTTATTATACTAATTCTAGACTAATGTACCTACCATTTATTTTGCCAGCATCCAGTTTGCAAAATGTACTTCACTTCATGCAGAAAACTACTTGTTGAGCAGCTAGAAATTTTGGGGTTCCTTGTGTCATGTCTTACCACCACTGAGACAAAGAGAACTGCTGCTCTGCTCTAATTTCAAAATGTTATATTGAGGACTAAGACCTTATTTGAGCAGAGGAGGCTAAAAAATTGGAAGAGTCATCGGCACAGAGGAATCTAAGCCAAGCTGTGGGAGAGTCAACAAAAGGCTGTTTTGAATTAATCACTTTTGCAGGATAACTCAGGTAGAAATGTTGCACAAGACCATGTATATCTGGAACACTTAAATGCTTCAAACTCTCCTACAGTGACCTTGCACATAGAAGATAAACCTAACTAATGTGTTTAATAATTATGTGACCAAGTCCAGCACTTGGCACTTGTAATATTAGTAGAGAAGACTGCCATTTATACATTGACAATGTTATAGGAGATTTCTACTGTTCTTTCCTTTTCCTGCAATATTTGAGGGACTCAGTGTAGGGCAGATGGCATGAAGGAAGTTGGAGTGCTATTTTTCTACAAAAAATGTAGAAATATGTTCAGTATGTAGCACAACAAGCTGCTTACCTACTAGATCATGTGCCTCTAGCCACATGAGCCTGGTGTTTCCTGTACTAATATTCCAATCAAGTGCTCATTCTAGCCCTTAAGGACAAAGCAGGTCATGTATAATTGTAGTGCTTCCTTGAATCACAAAACACTGGCCACAACCCCTTTTTTTTAAAAATTTGCATTTATCTTTGTCGATCTGCTGACTCACTCATGCATTTCGTTGGCATTTTGTCTCTCTGCCATGTTGCAGGTAGGAGTGTTTGTGCAACTTTTAAGTTGCACAAAGATGGGTGCTCAGTTAACTTTGATGGCTAGCTCTGTCACAACCTTCTTTTCTTCTTAACAAAAGGAAAGCAATTGCCTTGAGTAATGCATGGAAATTGGCAGAAGTTACAGATGGTACTGTCAAATAGTGAAAGAAAAAATAATGTCCCATCTACTGTGATTTGTCTGGCAGAATTGAGGATGCTTCTGTCATTTCTCTGACATGATGCTATACTTATCCATGGCACATGGACAAGACTTGTCATTTAGATAAGAGCTGAAGTGAACAGAGAATGCAGAGCCACAGTAGATTTATTAGCTTGGATTGAATTCAGAAGAAAAACTGCTATTGAGAATTTTGATATTCACTTTATGTGATTCTGCACTTGCTGTAAACTATAGCAGCTTGACCCAGTAAAGATGTTCCTGTTTTTTAAACATACCTTTGTCTGAAGTTAAAGTGCAATATGTCTCTGCATACCTTGTAAATGGCTCATCTATGCTGGTGATAAAATTTGTGCAAAACTGTGGTATCAACCTTGTGTCATTTTTGTTTTTAAAAGCCACCAAAATAAATAGAGCAATCCTAGCAATCTGTATTGTTACATGCACGGAGTCAGTTCCCCAGCTTCTAGCCTTTTAAAATGCTCTACACTGTGTTCTGTACAGCAGCCATATGTCATTTGAAACAGTGTGTTGCCTTTTCAGGTGTAATTTGGTTTACAACATGTTTATTCTCAGCAGGATTTCCTCTGGTCTGTGAGTGACTCTGAAACTTCAAGATGAGTTGCACAGTGTGATAAACTTCAATAATAATAATAATAATTAAAAAAAACCCCAACAACTTAACTAAAAAGACTCCCAACAAACAAACCTAAATCAAACAGAAAAATCCCCCACCCACCTAACTGAGAGTAAAGTAAAAGTTTGCCTTATTTGCATTGGAATAGATCCAGACTGTGTCAGTGGAGGGAAGTATTGAAAGAACTTGTGAAAAAGGTTTAGTTTGGGTGAAGGAAATGGGAACTGGAAATCCCAGAGATAGGCTGTTAACACAGGTATGAGGATCCACCCCTCATTACTTGGATTCTGTGCAGTCCAAGCAACTTTGAGGAACTCACTAGTTCTCTGTGCCTTTTGCTGCCTCCCCTCTGTGCTCTCTGTATTTCCAGCCTGGTTTTTCAGATGCCCACACAGTGAGAGGTCCCTGTGGCACTGCTGCTCTGCAGGGTGGGGTGAGCTGTGCATGTCTTACAGGGCTCTGCTCCTGCAAAGCCAGCTCAGCACCAGTCTGACAGGAGAGGAAAAGATATGGCAGTGCCCAGAAAATGGGTTGGTTTGTTGTAAAACCTGGCAGCAAGTTTTTGACATGCAGGGCTTGGTCACGTGTTTGTGACCTTGGCAAGGTCTGTTATGAATTACCTTCATTTTCTGCACCCAGGATATTGACAGGTGTTTTGATTTAGAGGATAAGTTCAGGAGAGCTGTGTCTTCAGAGGCATACTTCAGAAAATTGAATAAGTCACAAAGCCTTGGTTTCCCAGCCATGAATGGCTGGTAAAAAATGGTTTGGAGAGGAAATGGTTTGGTAAGTAGTAGAATATACTGAATTGTTGCATGAAATTTCTTGAAAATTTTCTTGGGTTGACCCAATGGTGGTGTCTCTCCTAGGAGGTACTTCTTAGACACAATAACCTTGGATGCCATCTTGTAAGAACCATGTATTTGGAAGGAATAAGTGACTTTGAAAGAGTTCTGAAGGCTCTCCTGGGTGCAGGCTGTTTATGCTGTCCTGGAGCGGTGATGGGGGGGAGTTTCCTGGGTATGAGAGGTCCCTGTGCTGGCGCAGAGTCAGTGTGGTCAGGTGGTGCATCTCCCATGTCTGTATCTCTCCATGAGGAGGAGGCAGTCATGGATGGCTTGCAACAACATCTTAGGAACTTTATAATGTATGTTAAAGGATGGAGGGGGAGAAGGGCACTTGTGTTCCTTACCAGTGTAAAGAAGCAATGGAAACCTTCTGTGCTTCCCCTTGCGTATGAATTCAGCTGTAACTTGTGTTTTCCTATTTTCCAAAGAACTTGCAGATTCTCTTGATGTTTTCCTTACTTTTTCATTTGTTTTTGAATTTGTAAAATACTAACTTCCTAGAGCTAAAAACTAGTATGTATTGGTAGGTTTGGTCATAACAAAGATGGGAGCTTGGAGAAATTGTGTAGTGAGAGTGGAATTCATTCACTATAGTTCAATATTGCAAACTATAAAGGGAGTAAATATGTAATGGGACATATCTTGAGACCAAATCACTAGTAGGAACAAATATAAAATTATGAGGATGCAAATCCAAAAACTCCGAGAAAACAGAAAGGAGGCATCAATCAAGCAACTTAGTTGCTAGATATGACACTACTCTTTTTTCTTCTACTGCACTCTAAGGGACAATGAACATAGTAAGCAGCTGATGTGTGGCTGTATCTTTATTTAGAGTGCTCTCTCTGGAGTCAGTGAGAAGTAAAATGTATATTAAAGGCAGAATTTGAGATAGAATTCTCAAACCTTTACTTAGATTCATTGAAACATATCACTGCAACTAGAATAAGTGACTCAAATCAATGACCAGACTTTTGGAATAATGTCAGATTATCTATATTTTCCCCACATAAGATCGAGTATATCCATACAAATATTAGGATTCTAATTAAACCTGGTGGGGAAGGACACACCACCAAATAGAATCATGTGAAGGTTGTGTTTCAGCCACATGCTTGGTGGTAATAATGACATAACTGCAATTCTCTATTGCTCTTCGGAGCTAAAAAATTGGCTAAACAAAGGGCAGGCATCAGCTCTCACTGATATCATCTAAGTTGTGACTAGCATCTCACATGCAAATTTGCCAGTTCCCCTTTGTGTGTTGGGGCATCCAACAGACTGATCCTAAAATTGGATTGAGCGTGATCTTAACTGTTGTGTTGCCTAATAAAATACCACTCCCTGTAAGGCTCCACTGCCAGCAAGAAATACTTCCCCTATTGGAAAACATCAATACTTTTATGATCCTTCTTTTCCTTGGAAGGCATTTTTTTGTTTACCAGAATGTTGTAGTACTTCCAGAAAACAAGCCAAACAAACAAAACCCCAAACAACAACAACAACAAAAAAAACCCACCCAAGAAATAGAATAGGAACAATTTGACCATGTCAGACCAAAATTCTGTTTAGCCATCTTTAGTCTTCAGCTATAGCAGAAGTGAACAGATATAAAACCAGGATAAGTGCAGTGATCCATTTCCATAGGCTGTGAAAATCTGCAGTCAGAGCATTACCCAAGTTGAAGACTGCATTAACTGTGTTGGTGTCCATCAATGGAGCTATTGTCCATAAATTGTTTAGTTCCTTTTTGCACTTGCTTGTTTTCCTGATCACCCCAGTCTTCTGTGGCAACATGATCAATGAAGTACGTAAAAATATTTATTCTCCTATGCTTTTAAGAGCAGCACTAAATAGCAGGACTGGAGTATTTGTGGTGTTCTGAGAAACAGTTGATAATCACTTCCTATTCATCTTCTCCACATTGATAGAGATGCATGAAATGAGCATACTCCATCTTCATTGTCATGTTTCCACTCTGAAGAGTCCTTTTCTATTCAGTCTCTATTTTTAGAAAATCATTTTGTCTCTGATCATCCTTTGTTGCCCCTTTCTGCTATGTGTGTTATGAGGTTACTAAAATTGCACTCATGACTCAAAATGTGGGCACCCAAAGGATTTATATAAAAACATAATGATGTTTCATGTTTTTTTCTCTGTTGTTTCTCTAAAAATTTCTTATTTACATTTAGACTGTTGGGCATTGAAATGATATTTTTATCAAAGTAACTGTTATTTTTGATCAATATCAGAGATACTATATTACATTTTGAGTAGGAAAATATAATTTCAAGCATATAATTTTGTACTTTTGTTTTTCACAAGGATATTTCTTCATTTATTGATAGTTAATTTCATCTGCCTTTAAATTACTTATTCAGCATTGTTAAATCTTTCTGGAATTCATCTGCGTTTGTTATGGTCTTTATTACCATGACTAATTTATCATCAACAATGGAATTGTTTATTCTTATAATCTGCCTTCTATCCTTTAGCAAATTATCAGTCTGCCAGGGGATGTTCCTTCTTATCCAATGACAATTTATTTTCCTTAGAGGTCATTGAGAGACTTTTCTAAATTAATTTCTTCCAGAAGATCTAGCATCCTCCATGGCTGGACTATGCTACTTTGTTTGCAACTTCATAAACGTAATAAATTTGAAATTTTACTTTTATTGGAAAAGGAGAAAAGTTGATTTGTTTTCCATTCTGTCTTATTTTTGAAAGTACCTAGCAAGTTTATTATTTATTTTACTTTCCACCTCTCTACTCAAGTTAAAAACTTTTGTCAAGGTTTATAGTTGCTTGGATCAACTTTGCCAACATTCATCCATGTCATATGGAAGTCAGTTTCAGGGAAAGGGCTTTATAGAGTAGCAGGTAGTAGACAGGCAATTTCATTAAGAAATTCTTTTAAACTCTTGCTGAATATTATCAGGCACGTTGTTCAGGTGTTGAGTTGGCTTTATTAACTTAATTGATTTCAATAATTAAGCCTTCTACAGACACTGCAGATTTAATGGATTCTTAGATGTGACCTGGTGATTCTTAGGAATGCTCAGGTGTGAGAAGGTCCCCACAGCTCCTCCTGCACTGTGATCATCAGCACAGAGAGATCATTGAGCTTGATCCTATGGTTTCAGTTCACTGAATATTTTGCCTGCCCTTCAAGCATTATCCAGAACAGACCCTGGCTTTTATGTCTTTAGCAAATGTTTTCTTTAAAATCTCTGTCTGGTCGTGGTAGTTTCACATTCAGCTCTAGGATATTTTGGTTTAGTTTGGATTTTTTCTGATTTGTTTTGTTTTTTATTTCCTTAAAGACTTCAGCTTTCTGCTCAATGAAGAATCACCCCTTTAGACTGACAGGTTAGGCTTAGATTAAATATTAGGAAGAAATTCTTTACTGTGAGGGTGGTGAGGCCCTCAAAAGGCTGATGAGAACCATGGATGGCCCATCCCTGGTAGCGTTCAAGGAAGGCTGAGTCTGTCAGTCTGGGCCAGTGGAGGGTGTCCCTGCCCATGGCAGGTGGGCTGGAACTGGATGATCTTTAAAGTCCCTTTCTACCCAAACCCTTCTGTGACTCTAGCTGCCCTGCTGCCCAATGTGGACTGAAAGTCTACATCAGCTGAGTGTGGAAGAAGTTCCAATTGAAAAGGGGGTTTTGGCAGAGCTCTTTTATTTCCACACACGCAGCCTGTGATGAATACTCACAATTCAGTCAGTCTCCAAAATACAGTTAGGGTAAAAAAAAAAAAAATTACATGTCACTTCAGTAAACTGATCCTTCCTAACAGGTTTGGTGTGGTTAGATTGCTCACAAGAGAAACCCCTGAAGACAAAATTTAGGCAAATTACCCAGGCCAGTACTGAGTGACTGAGAACTGGGAACTTTTAATTAAGTTGATATAAAACATTTATATGTAAAGTGTTCTTTACTTAATATTGGCTGCATAAATAATTCAGCTGAGAAAAAAGATGAAGATTCTTAGACCAGTAGATTTGACAACCCAAATTGTGCTCATGAAAGTGTAGACAGAGCTTAAAAATGATATGCTCAGAACAGGATCCTAATGTCACCATTATCACAAGTTACTGAAATGGAAGAAGAGCAGCCTTAGCTTTTATTTGCTAATAAAATTTGGCTAGTAATAGCAGCAGCAACAAAACCAGCAGGTGCTCTGTGCCTATTAGTCAAATTTATTATATAACAACAGTATCTGATTACCAGACTGATGACTTGTGAAGTGCTTCTGTGTGTCTGTGAGCACAATCCAGAGACTGATGCAAGTGCCTCATTGCCAGACAGATCATGTTGGGTTCTTTGGGTTTCACTCCTAATTGGATGAAGCACTTGTGCAAATAATTGCTTGCAGTGAAAGTCCATTTGAGAGTCTCCCTGCTGGAACCAGAAAATACATTTGGTTGTCTTTTTCTGTCTTATAACAGGGGCTACACATAAACTATCTGAAATCACAGCAAACTAGTGTTTATCAACAGTTCTTAAAAAAGAATCTTTTTTTTTTTTTTTTCATTTATCGTATTTGTTAATATTTTCTACTGTTAATTTTGCTACTGGAGTTCATGAAAAAGGTTAATCCACATCAGAAGTCTGGGGGCTAAAAGACAGTGCCTTCTGCAAAACATTGCCGAGCATGATGCTAAAAGTGTATCTGTGCAGTCTGTGTCCTAAAACCATTTTTATAAAGATTTCTGCCTTTTTCTATCTGGCATATGCAGGCTTTGGCTTTATATACATATGGTTAATTTCCATTTGACTTTAGTGAGTGCAAATTAAAAACAAATGCCAAAAGTTTGCTAAGTAGAGGTCCGGTTTTGCAGGAAATTTTAGTAAGGACAACTGCAGGAAAAACTTTTTCTACTAATTTGAGAGACTCTCACTCATCCTTTTATCTTGTCAGAATCTGTAGGTGGAAGGGCTGATATTCTGCAAGATGTGGAAGACCTGAGCTGTTGTTGAAATCTGCTGTAATTTGGTGTATCAATTGCAAGGTCAGTGCTGATTGTAAGATTTCTATTATAACTGTGTTTTCTTCTGCCTTTCCCTCTCCCTGAAATGAAGCCTAAGTACCTTTGACTTCTTGCTGTATATGTGTGGTTTTGTATAGAGCTTATTTGTGGAAAAACATGCCTACAGTTGGAAAGCATCAGCATTACCCACTTCTCTTCCCTTACAATGCTGTGAAGCAGGGCTACCCTCCTGCAGTGTTCTGTCGCATTGAGTTTCAATGCCTCACTGCAGACCACAAAATGGAATGGCAAATTCACATCTACATTTGTAAAAGAGTATCCCTGCATCACTTCTAATTCCAGTACTGCTTGATCCTGCTCTCCTGGTACCCTGAATTGGAAGGGATAGTTGGAAGGTCTGTACTGCACAGTTCTTGATGTAAGAGTCTGTGCCAGCAGGCTGACGAGGAAAAAGCTAGGGCATCTGAGATTTCATTGCCTAAGTCTGAGTTCAAAGCCTACTAATAATTTGTTACAGATAGTTGCAACCCCCCCCCCCAATCCCCATCTTTTAGTTGTATTTATATAGTGTCACACTCATTTTATTCTTCCTCTGTAATGTATTTTTATCTGTGAAGAATTCTGTTAACTAACAGATGTGAAAACCATGTGTTCTTTGAAATTTTTTAACATGTTGTTACAGGTATATATGTTTGCTTACATCATATTTCTGACACTGCTTGTGTGGTTTGAGCTTAGAAAATGTTTTGGGATACCATTAGTCTTGTAGCAGTGTACAGGATGGTCATGGAGGAGTGTTTAACCTCCCACAGGGCTCTGTGTTGTTTGAAAAGTCAGGGAGAGAAGTTATTGAGAAGAAGGCATAGAAAGGCCTATTATAGGCAGTATTGCAATTTTCCTATGATGTTAGATTGGATTTTAATATATATACAAGTAAACTGTGTTCAAGGCCACATATTGTGAAAGACTTGGAAAATGAAGTCAAATCTTTCATCTTTACCTGTGACTTTTTTTCTGAAAACCACCTCAGTTAATCACTTCTAAACTATTTTCCTTACTCTTACAAGTTGCAGTGGAAGACAAATGGGCATCTGCTTTGCATTTCAGTGTTCTCACTCTTACATTAGTACGGTGCTAAATTCTCTCTTTTCACAGGTTCATTTTCACAATTTTTTTCTTTTTGGTTCCTTTCCTGATCCATGTCACAGAGTATTATCCTTGCCAATGAAAATAGCATTGAAAAGCCATAAAATACCCAACCAGTTACGGTGGGAAAGTAAAAAAGAAAAAAAAAAAAAAAGAAAACAAACAAACAAACAAACAAAAAAACCCAAAAAAAACCAAAAAAAAAACAAGAAGCCCAATTCTAACAACAAGTACGCCTCAGTAGTGCTCATTCAAAAGATGCCAATTTATTGGTATATTTGGATATTCTGTGTGAAAGTACATAAAGGAATTATGTGCTTGTGTTTATAAAGCTGTAAAGTTTGAGGACATAGACTCAAAATGGAGATGTCACAGGAGATGGAAAATTACAGGGAAAAGCTACTATACAAATATTTGTATCAGTCTCACCAGCTGTCTTTACTTTTGGATCAATTTATAAAGTAACTTACCCCCTTCGGTTAAGAATAAATAAATCATTAAGCAGACTATGAATCTTACTAAAAACCCAAAACCAAACAAAAACAACCCAGAATAAAGTCAACCAACCCCCCAAAATCCCCTCTACAAACTGAACTAAAAAAATTAACAAAATTTAACTTAATCAAGTTGAAACAAGTTGTATGGCCATCTTAAATAGCTGCAATATTTCAGTTTACTTTGACAGGTTTATACCAACCTATCTCCCTGGGATTCCATATATTTTACTTTTCTGCATGAAGCCTACTGACTTCTGTGGGAATAATATAAATTATATGAAAAGCATATCAAGCACCAAAGCCTATAAAGCACCACAGGCCCATACAGATAGGAATCCCAGTAGTTTCCTTGCATCCCTAATACTGCTTTTTTATAGCTGAAAATATTTCATTTTGAGTTGTTTCTTCTGTTCACCAGTACAGCTCCCCTCATTCACTCTGTTCTTCCCCTTGCTGTGCTTACTGTTAGCACTCAATATTAAAGCATTACGTATTTGGAGAATTCTTCTGTGAGAAAGTCCATTGGATTGATCAGGCCATTTTAGCGTAATGGAACACTGAATATTTGTGCCTTGAAAAATACTAAACCTAGCTATTAGTAATAATGGCTGTTGCAAAAGTTGCTCCTTTTCCTCTTATGTTCTCTTTATAATAAAACCATCTTGATTCTAAATGTGTCCTGGGAAACCCGTTCCACGTAACATGAAAATGAATTGTTGGAACAAGTTTTTTCCATCTAGATGGAAATGGCACAAGCAATGAAATGCAATGGGTAGATAGGGTAAAGGCATTTCTTGTGCTCGTGTCAGAGGAAGACACAAGAGTTGTGTTGTATGGTGGGAGTAACTCTTACAGGTGCCTGTTTGCATGCCCTGTGTGTACATCCAAAGAAAGAAATATTTGATGTCTTATTAGTAAGAACAATAATTTTTAAAAAGCATTCTGCTCCTGAATATTTCTGTCTTTCTCTATTTAGGTACTTTCCTTCAAAATTCAAACAGTAACTTTCAGTGTTCTAAAAAAAGAAAGCTGGAATTAGCCAAGGTTCCCTGGGAATATTCTTGTCAACTTGCTCCAATCTCGCTCCATTCTAGTTTGTCACTGCTTGTGACCTATGACTTCTTCTACTCTTCTATATATTTTGTCCCTTAAATCACGGGATCTATTTATTGTATCACTGTCTCCAGACTATATGTGTATAACAGATGACTAAATGCTACTAAAGCCTCTTGGATGTGAAAGGCAGAAGAGCCCAGAGCATAGTCCAGGACAGAAGCAAATAACCATATCAGGCTTGTAGTGCCAGGCCTCTGAGCACAAGAACTGAGAGCCACTTCCATTAAACTGGTTTAGCAAGTCTGCAAGAATATGTTTTTCCTGATACTGACTCTGCTGCTCTTTTGTATGATCTTCAAAATTCCTGGATTCCTCTGCTTCTGAATTCTGTAAATGACCTTAATGATGCATTAATATCAGGCAGGACTTCTGTGAAAATTTATGTTGGTAAAGTACTCTGAAGGTGTGAAGAGCAGAATTCTGTAATTATGACTATGTGATATAATATCCTGTTTTATTTCGTTGGTCTCTGACTCTTTGCTTTTCTTAAGTTAAATTCTTGTTTGTCATTAATAAAGTACTTTGTCATTGTGACAAAATTAAGAGTATTCTTAAGTAATTTGAGCTGAAGTACATTTGAGATTCAATAGAAATCAAGTTGTTGTTCAGATTTCTTGACTTCTTCATGAACAGATACGCTCTGGTGTGCAATGGGTTGGACTTATAAAACTAGAAGAAGATAGCTGCACTTCCAAAAGGGCAGCCAGACTTGTGTAATGTTATGTGTATCTTCTAGAGAGAATTGACTTCATAAAGTACATAATGATAAAATAAAAAAAAAAAAATGTGCAGAAAATATTTTGCCATTATGTAGTTTATAAATGGCTAAGAAATTACGAACAAGTTTTGTAGTCATCCTGCTGGAAAAATGAGGAATTAATAGAGTGGGAGGGGTGTGGAAATTATGCTTTATTCTTTTTGTGCTTTGTCTTTCGTTATATCCTTCCAATACTATAATCAAGTTCATGCCACTTTGCTGTATGCGAGTAAAGCTAATGTCTTCAATCTGGGGCTCTCCTTGAATTTTAAGGTAAAATTGAATCCGGGGGTGTCTTTCACTTCTTTGGTAGCAAATCCAAACAGTGGGATTGAAAGCAAATCTCTGAGAAGTTCTTGATACTGGTGCTTCCCATCAGTCTCTTTCCATGCTGATGTCCAGTCCTAGGGTTAAAGGAGATGAACCCTATCAGGAATTATTCCCAGTCCCTTTGACAAGGTACAGCACATTACCTGAAGCAGGAAAATCCCTGTTGTCCCAGACTGCCTCTCCTTTCAGCCTGTTCTAAAGGAAGGTGTATTGATTTTTCCCCCCTGCTTCCTTGTCTGGGGCTAAAAAAAAGTGATATGTCATCAGTACAGATACTAAAACTACCAGAATTCACGTCATACAATGAGCTAGAGTTCATTAACAAGCTCACATCACAAAGTTTTAAGAGGGCTGCCTGAGGAGCTGTGCAGGCTATTGACTATTGATCTGTTTAGCTCACTTCAGAACACTGAAAGAATTACCTAAAAGTGAAGGAAGCTAAAGCTGTTTGTGTGATGGCTGAAGGTAAAGAAATACAATCAGTCATTGATTCCGTGGGCAGTTTTTGAGTAGTTGTTATAAGATTCAGTACCAAATAAGTGTATTGCTAAACAACCAGAAGATCATTTGTTTGAAAGAATCTGTCTCTTCTGTCTGGGTTACAAGTTTAACTGATGCAGGCAATATTGTTGGTGTAATTATTTTTACAGAAAATATGAGCTGTTGATGGTCAGAATTTTCCCTATGAAATGAGAATGATGAAAAGCTCACCAGTACATAAAGA
Organism: Sylvia atricapilla; assembly: GCF_009819655.1. Classification (NCBI taxonomy): domain Eukaryota; kingdom Metazoa; phylum Chordata; class Aves; order Passeriformes; family Sylviidae; genus Sylvia; species Sylvia atricapilla. Next base: position 22,895,661 of record NC_089149.1, read on the forward strand.
AAGGATTAAAACTTGGTTAATAGTCAAGCAGCAATCACCATCAGGGAGCTGCTTTGTTGGTGTGTGCCGGCTGTGATATTTGACATTGTAATTTTCAAAGTAGTTATTAGAACTGCTAAAATAACTATTAAAACTTGCATATGAGCAATCAGACAAGGTGAGAGGACAGTGGGAAGTTCTGTGTCAAGATCTGAAGCCCTTAGTGAGCTACAGTGAAGGACTAACCCTTAGCTGTAGAAACTGAGGGCCTTTCCAGTAGGAGGAGAGGGTATCCTTCACAATTTGCAGTTGTCTCAGTTTCTGGAGCACCATATCAAATTCTGAGGTGGTAGTTCCAGGAGGGTCTCAGTAGGTAGAACGTTCATCTGTTTGGGGCAGAGAACTAGAGTGATTTCACAAAATCAACTATTGTAGTTTAGCAAATCACTCTTAAACTTTTTCCTTGACAATTCCCCACCCCCCCCTTCCCCATGTTGGGGGGTGTATTTATTTTTCTTTTGTTTTCCTCTTTAACAGAGAAAAGATATTGTATCACTGTAACAACATCCGGGATGAGGTTGATTTCCATTGCTAGAAATTTGTGGACAGGTAGTCTTCTCTCTTTTCCAGTTTTTTTTTTTTTCATTTTTCTGAAGATGAATGTTAAATTCCATTTGAAAATTAGTCTTAATGTATTAAAACTGTGTTTCTATGTTCAAACTCTCATCTATGTTATTTGGGAGAGAATATTATTCATTAACAGTGGTACCCTATATCTTTTACACCAATGTGAGCCTCCCCAAACTCAAAAGCAGCAACTCATTTCTTCCAAAAAGAATAAGGTTCAGAAATATGCCTAAAGGTGAAATCCCATAAATAATAAACTACTGGCTTCTGTCCTTTCGTCAACAAAACATATAAAAATGCCCTTTCTTTTGACTTTATAAAGTCAAGTTATTACAATTCTGTTTGTGCTCTCTTGTTTCCATGGAAACAGTCAGTCTAATTTTAGGGAATACTCTTCACTCCTACCATTCAATTAAGTGTGACATAAATTTATGTAGTACTGCTGGTGTCTCTTGCACTGTCATCAAGAAAACTCAAAATGCTGTTGGAGGCAGTATACACATCAGATAAGGAGAATGCAAGTGAAAGTTTCCCAAAAGAAGAAAAAAACCCAAACCCCAAAACCAAACAAATGAAAAACAAAAACTGAAAAACAACAAAACCCCAAAAACCCCAGAAATCTAATCTGTGTGAGCTTTGTGAGGTACCACTGTGGTAGATTAAATGTACTGTCTCTATTAATAGTATTAAAGGAAGAAAGAGTTTAGTAAGAAGTGGATTATATTTAACTCAGATATGTAGCAGACCTCTTCCTTCTGGATATTTAAATTTTAAAATAATTTAAATATGCATTGTCACATGCACACATAAAAATGAAGTAGAAAAGCAAGTTAGAAGAGAGGTGGAGAGACAGTGCTGTTCAATTTCTAACAACTGGATAACTTAATTTGTGTTTATAATAACAATGAAGCTACCTAATAATATAACTGATGAAATGTCACCAATAAAGGCCATGATGCCTATATTAAATCGATAGCACCAGTGTCTTGCATTCAACACACTAAGGAGTAAAAATGGGGAAAAATTTCGTATCTCAGTTGTCAGCAGAGTACCAGCAATTGAACAGAACCATCTAACCCATGGTCACACCCAGGAGCAAGACCACTGCTTCTGCTCACACTGAAATAGGGACTGTCAGAGCAGCAGGAGCTCTCAGGAAAATTGTGCTTCCAAAGATTAGGGATGCATGAGAGAGGTTTAAGAATTACAGCTTTAAGAATGGCTGTGTCTCGTGATTTAAGCCAAACAACAGTTCTAGAAATATATCTATGCTTTAGCAGAACCAGTGATATCCAGGACATTGCACTAGGAAGTGCATAGAATATGTCTAAATTTCTTAGCATTGAGATGTATTGAGAACGAAATAATCTATATTAATGAATGTAAAAGGAACAGATTGTCATCTGCACAAAATTTTATTCAAGGAGATTTAGTACCATAAAGAGTAACTTTATTTAGTGCCATAAAGAGCCAATTATTGACTCTGGTAATTGTAGGAGGCCTAAAGAAATTAGTATGTGCATAGAGCTTGTTGGTTTTTGCTCGTGGCTGAGCCCCAAACAGCTCTTTCTTGGAACCCTGAGTGTACTTACTTGGGGTGACTTATCTCAGGCAGTAAATAAATGTTCATCTATAGCACTGCATGCCTGTGTGCAATCATAAGAACAAAGCTCCATCAATTACTTCTCTAACAACAATAACTACTGTAGAAATAAAATCACAGACAATGGATTGTTAATTGTCATGTCCTTAACCTAATAACATCATTGTGGAGCTAGCAGTGTTTGTCTTCTCTCTTGTTCTCTTATTTTTAATTATATTATGACCTAAGAAGACTTTTAATGAATTGAATGCGTGAGTTTGTGTTTTCTTTTGGCTTTGGTTTGGAAATATTATACTACATCTATAAATATAAATGAGAAACCTATAATATAGAAAGTAGCATCATAGAACATGCAGATGGAAAAGGATCTTCACAGAAAAAGCAATGCTGCTTTATTTAAATTGGCTAATAAAGAATCTGGGATAACTTTCACGATATGCTTGGAGAGTTAACATAGATCCCAAAACACATGTAACAAATTATTCTTTTCCTTGAGTTGATGTGAACAAAATAGTTTATTTTGATTTACATTCAATAAACTGGGTAGCTTTAAAATATTTCAGCTATCGATTATTTTGCCGTTAATATTAAAGATATTGAAGACATTAAGTTTCTCATTTGTAGAAGTAACTTAAGCACTCAAGGAAGTGTATTTCCCATTTAACAGGAGTCTGGCATATTTTAAATATTTCACCATGTTTTTATGAAATGTGGCAAAATATTTTGAGAGCAATGACTCAAAGTAATTAGGCATCCCATACCCAAATTAGAGATTCCTTTGGTTTGCAGAGACATGAAGTAGCATGTGTGCCATGATCATTGTGCTGTCTTCACTTCTATATTAAGGTCATCTCTTTGACATTTCTCGTAGAACTCCCACATAACTGCATTTTAAAATTAATTTTTAGCAGTTGTTCTGTTTCTAGTTGTATATGTCTGGTGGCAATGAATCTCCTCCTCCTTTCTGCTCATGCTCTAGCAAACACAATTTTTCTGTTCATGTCAGGAGACCTGTTGCGGTGCTTTAATTTGTAATTTGTGAAATGCGTCTTGTTAGAAACAGAAAGAGCTACCCCCAGAAGAGTACAGTTGGTGACAGTGCAAGCAAGACAAAGGAATTGGCAGAAGAACAACACACTGCTGGGAAAGCATCTGTGCTGTGCTTTCAAAAGTAGTGTGGGGGGAGAAGCAAGAACAGTGTGAGAGGTAGAAGCTGTAGCTCCTGGCTTACACCTCATACCAGGTCAAAATAAAAAAATTAAAACACTATTAATAGATTCAATTCATTTACTCAGTTTTATTATTTTTTCCTATTTTGACAGGGTTAGGAGGAACTGATTCTTTCTGAGGGCTGCCAGAGATGTACTCAGGCTCAGGTGCTCATTGAAGTCTTTAGACCACCTGCTAAAAAGCCTTGTTTGTGTCCTGACCCACCCTGTGTTGCCTTCTGTTGCTCTTCTGACCAGCCATACCCTCTCTGAAGTGTATATATAACTCTCAGCAAGACATAGCTGGATGTTTGATCTATTCTGGTGCCTTCATTCTTTTTGATGCTTCCTGACAACATTAATGGAAGCTGCCTCCTGTAAATTGATGTGTTAGCTGAAAGAGGCAGGTCTGCTTGCTTTTTGTCTAAAATTTCTACATGTGTGGTGGGTTACAGTTAGAGGGCTTATGTGGCTTTGAAAACTCTTGGCTTCCCAAAGGGCACTGTGTCAGAGAGCCTTGGTCTCTGTGATGACACAGCACACTCAAAGAAATGCTTCTTGAGTATCCCAAATACTTATGAGAAGTCCAGCATGGAGTGGCCCCATTTGTGCTGTCAGCTTTACAAGTGAAAGGCAGGAGTAGAAACCGTTATGGAAACCAGAAAATAGGCCTATGGCTTTTGGCTCTCATACAGAAGTGTCCTACAGAGAAACTATTTCACAGCCTCCACCCGCCCTGCTCAGTCTGGTACTTCGGCTTCTTCAAAAGATGCCAAAAAACCTCAACTGAACCACTCTCCCAGTCCCCACAAATTTAGGCGAAACCAAGCAGTTTCGCCTAAAATATTTTTCAGAGAAGAAAAATTGGTGAATACTGGTGATAATTTAAGTTCATAGGCTTTTCTTGGCTTTATTCAGCATGAAATTGGTGTACGGTCAAAGCTGAATCTAGATTTCCCTCTTATAAAAAAGAGAAAATAGCTTTTTAATTCAATTTAAAACCTCCAAATTTCTTCTTTTGTCTAAGCTGACAATGGAAAAAGTGTGATTTGCTGCATGTTCTAATGGCTTGCAATAAAAAATTGAGAGCAAAATTAAAAGCCTAAGAATACATCGTAAAGAAATTTTTTTTTGTATTTGTTTAACAAGTCCGCAGTTAAATTCAAAGTTACCTGTCATTTATGTATAAAATGCTAGACCATTTTACTATATTTTTTCTCAGTAAGTTGTGCTACAACTTTTGACATATTTTTTAGGTTTCCAGATGAATGATGCAATCAATTTTACAAAAAGATACATTGTGCATCAAGCTCAAGAAGCATGAAATGGAATAGTAGTAGACAGGACAAGAATGCCTGGCATCAAGTGCTATTATTCTCTTAAGGCCACAGCTCATGGTCACTCTAGCCTGGTTTACAGATGTAAGAGTATTCCTGTGTTAAGCTGGAGAAGTTTCTTAGCAAATTCTGTTAAGGATCAGAGAAACTGTTGCAGAGCAAAGATCTTACTGTAGTTGAAATATCATCCTGGTAAATTTTTCGTTGCCATCAAAGAAAAAGCCAATAGTTCCTCTGAAACTCTCACTGTCACTAAGCACTCATGACAGAGAGTTCAGGGAGCTCATGGGCTGATGCTGAGATGGTGCAAACCCTCAGCTTCTCCACAAGGCTCCCAGCTTTGGTGCCAAAGAAGATGTAAATATCTCCGACTGTGACATTTTATGCTGTGAAGGACTGCAGTTCAGCAGACATCAGTCTGATTCTGCTGGAAGAGTTAAGAAGATATGTGTTTCTGATAGATATTTTGAGGTAATTTTGTTATACCTGTACATGGGCTGGTATTTGGAAACATTAAGTGTTGTTGTCTGTGCTGACCTTGCCATGTGCATACTAAGATAAATAATACAGTGCAGGATGTCATCATGATTTGTAAGGCTCTTTAAATACCAGGTGCTTTTGGGTGCTTTCTTCCAAGCTATCAAACATCTACAAAACCAAAAAGATTTTAATATGTGTATTTCTTGTCTTTGTAAGTAAACAAACAAATACTTTTAAATTATGCTTCAGTAGTGCTGTGATTGTGTAACAAATTAATAGTGTGGCATGTGATAAGCAAAGACAATCACAGCAAACGTGGTGTCCCTTACAGCTAATTTCCCAGCAAGATTTGTTTTCAGCTGGAAGGTTGGCATTCAGCTTTCATCACAGTTGTCCTGATGCTACAGGGATGTTTTGCATACGTTGTATGAGAGCTGACGTGTAGGGAAGCCAGCTTCTACTTTGCCTTTCAGCAATCTTTTTATTCTGTGGGGAAAACACATGCAGTTTTAATCCTTTTTATCTATTCATTGCAAAGTGACAGTGCATATTATGTAGGTGAAAGGGAGAACAAAGTCTTTCTTTATTTAGCTTTCCTGCATGTGGTTGTTTTTAAAAAAATGCCAAAAAGACTACTGAAAAGACTACTGGTTTTGACTGTCTTTATCATTTAAGGGTTTTTTTAAGCAGACTCCCCAGTTCCCTGGATTAAATCAAATAGATGTGTTTGAAAACGTATGTGTCATTGAAATGATTCTGTGATCGTATTTTGTATTGGGGTGACTAGTACATGATCTGTATTTACTACAGAGGCAGGAATTATGCTCACATTTAGCTAATACTTGTCTCTGATACGAACCTTTAATGATTAGTTGGTGGGGATTTTTTGGTTTTGTTTTGTTTGTTTTTTATTTTACCTGTAAAGCTTGATTTCATATTTCTCACTTAAATGGTACAGGTAATTTCTGCCCTGTGATCTTTTTCATGGCAAGGTGGGCTGGTTTCCAAGTTACTCGACAATTTCATGTGAAGTTATAATCCTTGCTTTTCAGAATGGAGAAATTATTTCATATACACCTTTTGTTCTGGAAAGACTGGCTTTTGTAAGAATATCCTTCTCTCTGGATACACCTTAGTGGATAGAGTCAGACAGACAATGCCAAGAGCTGTCCCTGACTGACTAGCCAGCCATACATCTTAAGAAAAGGTACTTCTACAGTCCTCAGAAAAGTACTTCACTAAAGTGAAGTGAGCTAGAAAGAAGCCCAAATATTTTTAGGGTTTATTTTTACATTAAGTACTGGAAAACTCTAAGCGTGTGAATCTGGCTATTAAATAAGTTATTTGGAAAAATTTAGATACAGTAAAGTGTTTATTGAAGGAAATAGAAATAGGTTTGGGTTTTTGCCTGTTACAGTCTTCATGTACAGAGCCTGCTCCTCCATATCAACACAGTTAATCTGCTCTGTGTTGAAGCTTCCACAGTTTGCACATGGAAGCCCTTCTGACTGCTGAGAAATTGGTAGGAAAACTTTTGGAAAACTCCTCTCATTACTGAGTGCTTGTTCCATTAACAGTTGAAGCAAAGAGTAAAGTTCCTCAATTAATGGTTTAGCAGACAACTAATGACTCTAAATTAAGAGGCTGTGCTTTCCGAATTCTTTTGTGGAAAGTCAATTTTGGCAGTTTTTCACTAAAGAGAGAGTATTGGTTCTGTTAAAGTACATTTTTAGGTTATAGACACTATGTTGTGTTAGAAGTGGCCCATGGAAAGACTATTATATTTCATCTCAGAATTTGTCTCTACTTAGATGCTACAGCTAAAACCAGTTTGCTCTTTTTTGAACTAAAAGCCTATGAAAAGGTGAAAAGCAAATCTCTGAGTTACCTGAAAGCCCTACTAGTTTAGGGGTTTTGTGGAGTTTTGGTGGGGTTTTTTTGTGGGTTGTTGGGAGGTTTTGTGATGGTGGTGGTTTGTCTGGAGGTTTTGTTTTCATTATCCCCCTCCCAGTTATGTGGACAAGAACAAACTCAAGTTCAGTGTTGTATCATGGAAAATAGATTAGGCTTTCAGAATGAGACATGCCATGTGTCAAAAGGGGGGAATTTTCATTTTACCAGATTCTCTTTCTGAACTAATTTTTTGAAAACAAGTTCTTTTCAGGGAAGTATCTGTGATGTTGTCCTAAAGAACACAGAACTGTGATTTCTATAGAAAAGTGCTATGTAAGTGCAGAGATAGTCTACAAAAATAACAATTAAAGTAAGATAGAATATTACAAGGTTGGGACCAGCAAAGAAGGTTTTTTTCTTTCTGATTACAGGATTTGTGCATGTATGTGTTTGAGAGAGAAACATTAATGGGTTTTAAACATGCTTTTGTATTTCTCTTTGGTTATAATTGAAAAGCAGGATGATGCTAGCCTAGGATCTCATATACTTCTTTAAACTAGTGTTAAACTGCTTTTTGCAAATCACAACATTTATTAATTTCTATTTGTATAACTACAAGCAACTGAAATACACAAAAAGTATTTTTCTTGTTGTGTATTCCTTTTGATTCAACATAATATATAGGTATGGTTATATAGCTTAAAAACCCCAAAATGAAACAAGATCTCCCTATTTACTTGCAACAACTAGTACAATTTTGTCTGGCACAAGATGAATTTCACAATTTCCTGTTGCCAGCACGTTAAGACATGGAAATCCCAAATTTTGCATTTGCATTATAAATATATATATATATATACATATATATATATATGTATTTTGCATATTTTGTATTTGTATTATATTAGAATACCTCACATTCTCCACAAAAGATGTGAGATAGGAATACTTTCATAATTTTAGAATATTATGGCATAAATAACTCTTCTCCAAAGGGTCAAGTCCACAAAAAGAGGAGGAAAACTGCATTCCTATTTCTTTGATGGAAGGGGGGAAAATGATGTAGCACTGTGTGATGCTTCTGCCCAGTTGCAAACTAAAACCATCACACACTGACTCTACAAATTTATAGAGGAGCAAAAGCAGAAAGACACATTAATATAATTTCTGAAAGCTTGAGAAAAGCCAAATGGGATTTTCAACTACTTTTTGAGTCAAATGTCCTAAGCCATCCCAGCTGACCTAGAAAGAGAAATGTGGGCTTGTCACTGGTTGGTAATAAATAAAGAAAAAATGGGAGAAGAATCTTTACTGCATGTGTGTGTGGGCAAAGTGAATCCTGCTATTCATCTTCTCAACAGGCTATAGGATACCATTAGCATCCTTCTCATCAGCCAGTGGATTTTGTAGGTGAGGAACAGGTTTTTTTCCTTTCTCTCAAAAATCTGGTTACGCAAAAACTAAAACACACAAAAAATCTTATTTTGGTTTGGTAATGCAAACAAAGAAGAAAAGGAGAGGAGCAAGCCAGAACTGAAGTTAGAGTCAGCATTTTAAATAAAATTATTCTTGCTCTGCTTCACTCCCCCAGTGTTCTGGCACCACAGCTGACAATAAGCATTTTCTAGTTAGATTATCAAAACTCTTAGTGTCTGCAACAGCACTGTTGGTGTTGGAATGCATCTGTGCAATGAGGATTAAGCAAAACAACACATTTTAGCCCTGTGGAGCCACAAGCTGCAGCCAGTTCCAGTGTGGATCTGTTCAGGTTGTGCTTCAGGACATCTCCTGCACAGGGGCCCTGCTGTTCTGAAATGGGAGGAACAAAGAGAAAATGTGTTCAAGGCCTCTCTGAGCTGTCCCTCAGCCAGGTGCTTTGGGATCCTCACCAAGGAGTGGCAGCGGATAGCTTGGGGCTTTGGAGTGTGTTATGAGGCCGGCAGTGCTTGTTCTGCAATTTAGGCTGCAACATCCCTGTATGGGTTTACCTGAGTTAGAAAATGCATATTCTGTGTCAGTTGTACCTCTGTTGCTCTGTGTGCTTTGTTTGTTGAAAATAATTGCTCAGTGCATTGTACTTCAAACATGGACCTAAAGTCAGAGCTGTGAAATGCATTTTTTCCATGGGAGAAGTAGTAGATCTTTTCTCAAAATGTTTGTTTTCTTTATATACAAGTGATAAAATGAATGAAAAAAAGGCATGTGTGTTAATTTGATAGCTACAGGTAATAGCTGAAGAAAGGAAGCCCAGAGGGTTTTTCCATGCAGTAATCTTTTATGAAAGTCCATGCAGATTTATCTGGAAAAGAAGTGAATAGGAGTTAGAGTTTGACCAAAGCAGTGTTATTAATAATGTTATGATTGATAATCTTATTAATACTAGAAAGCTTTTATTGATGCAGTGTTTAAGTGGATGTCCAATTACTAGTTTTGAATTTCTGCCGTGCATTTCCAGTGCTTGGGAATCATTTTCCACATGTGGGGTTGCCCCCTGCAGTCATTTATTTTAAAATGAACTTATTAGGTAAGTGGAGTTCATGCAAAAGAGACATGGTCTCCAAAGAGCACTGGTGTGTTTTGTTTTCTCCCTTACTCATTCTCTCCTTCACAGAGGAAGTCTGTGTGCTGTCACAGAAATATATCTTTTTTTGTAAGTGCTATATAGGCAAAATGAGGGCATGAGAATTGTCTTAATTACTCATAATTTGTGTCTTAGAAGAATTAATATCTTGCTGCAAACATCAGCATTTGGAAAAAATAGGAAGCCTTTGCTTTCCTTCCCCATCCCCCCCCAACCTTTTTTTTTCCTTTATCTGTTTCAAACATTCATCCTTCATCTCATCCATTAAAGCTCTTTGGGAAATGCCTTATATTTGCTCCCTGGTAGAAAAATCATCAGTGTATGTTCATGTTAAATGAAGATTAGAATTTTGCAGCTGACTGAACATGAGAGCAAATTCGCTATTCATATTAATTAGTTATAATTTTCCCAAACTAATTTCACAGAAATTGATCCTAAACCTACACAATAATGTGCAGTTCTCCATGGAGTTGTACTGATAAATATTTTAGATGGAAAATCTTAAATGGTGTCAAACATTAGCATTAACAGCTTTCTTGCATGCATGGTAGAAAAAGCAATACATTCCAAGGTGTGTCTGTGAGTTGGGTTGAAGAGATTCATTGCACACATTTTAGGAGTAAAAGAATTTTAAGCTATTCCCTTAATTGTGCTCCAGCTGAAGTCAGTGAATCTAACTGAGCTGCCAGTGCATTTAAGGGGAGTTGAATTAAGCCTGTCTGCCGCCAGCTCTAGCTGGGAAAGGGAAATGTACATGAGCAGAGTAAGAACTCAAAGTCCTTTCTTTGATAGTCTTTTCACATTCTGTGATCTGCTATTTCAATAGCAGAAGAGAGAGATCACTTCTAAAGGGTGGCACAGCGTATCTTAGTAAATGGGCAAAACCCTGTAATTGTACGCACCATCAAAGCCAGCAGATAATGCAGCTGAAGCACCCTCTACCTGCGGATGTGGACAGTGGGAAATGGAGAATTTCAGAGTAAGAGCAAGGCTACCAGGCTGTGTAAAGACTGGTATTTTTGTGCTGGCTGGTGTATTTGCCATGGGGAAAGCTGCTGGCCGTCTGGGCTTTGTGTCGGAATGTGTTTACCTGTTACAATGAGGGGGCACATTCAGTCTGACCTTGAGTGATACAGTTATTGTGTCATAATACTCATTTTACCAATGTCCTTCTTTCCTGAGGCTTTTTCTGAGGCTTGATTTCTTCTTGCTGTTTTCCCTTGCTATTTAATGCCCTCATTAATATTGGCTGCCAATCTAAGAGAAGCAATACCCAAATGAGCTGGGCTGGGGAAGGGCTAAGCTGTTTCTCTGCTTTCGCTTCCAAGACCTTTTTGTTGCCTGTTTCTTTATCTCAGATTATTGAAAGTTATCAGAAAGATGTTTACAATTCTCTCTTTCACTATCACTGATGGATTCCTTTAGCTTTAGACAGAAATATATTTTAAAAAAACACCAACCCAACAAAACAAACAATGCAGATGTTTATGGCTGGTTTCTCTTGGTTGTAACATTAAAGAACATTCAAAGTAACAGCAATAAAAGATGAGGAAATACAATTATCTCGCAGTTTTTTGCACTTGTAGTCCTAAACCAGTCTCTCTGTATCTCTGTAAATCAGCCAATTGCTGAAAGCCCAGGAGAAATGGAGTGATATAGCTTCAGAAAAATTGTATGTTAGGGCATCAGTGCATTCCCATTTATTTTTATCAATCACAAAAGAATAGGCATTTTAGGTAGTCAAATAATACATGTCATTAATCCTCTTGATTTTTTTTTTTTTTTTGCTTTCTACCATATTTTTGTCTTGCCTTTCTGCTGCCAATAAATCAATTACAGGAGCTGAAATGCAGTTTTCCTGAATACTACTCTTCTTTCCAGTAGAGAAAGAAATCCCTTATTTCAAACAGAAGGCTTGTGCTCCCACATTACAGTGGTAGAATCCTTGTGCATGTGGGGGTTTTTTTGTTTTCTTTTTTTTTTTCGCCATTAGCTTTGTCATATTCTGACTCATAAATTAGCCAGGGGCTAAAGGAGAAGGAAGCAGGTTGTAAGTTGTCCTTAGTGCACCATGAATCTGGCTTTCTGATAGTGAAAAAAAATACATGTATATTTCCTGGGAATAGTTCTGTTCCTTGGTAGGATTCGGTCATCTCCAGTTATAAAGACATCATTTCTGTGCTTTGGGTCTGGGATGTTCTGGTGGCCTGAATCATGTTCCTCTACTGATGCTCATTGTTATGGCTAAGGGAATGAGCAGAGCTGTCATCCCAGTTAGCTGGGGAAGAAGCTTGGGTCTGATGTTCAGCTTCTGACACCTGATCAGATAAATCAGTTCAGAACAACCGAGATGCTGCCTGCTGGGCCAGGGCTGCAGAGGCTGCTTCTATTTTAAGAAGACACACGGTACATTTAGCATACTGATGGCAGCACTGCAACTGGCAGGAAGTCCAGTAATCTCTTCTAGGAAAAGTGATTTCAGGTACAGAAACCAGCACATCTACATTCTTTTTAGCCTTTATTGTGCATAAAACGATAGTGAAAACTTTCACTGAAGTCTTAAAGGTAATGCAGGTCTCAGGGATCCGTGGTGGGTGTGGGGGGGTGTGTATGAGCTGAACAGCAATCCCTTAATGGTATTAATGAGCAGGTGTGATGTTCAGGCTGTGTTGGCATCTAATACCACACCTGCTGTAAGAGACTACAAAGTGGTGTTAATTGGTAACCATTTTTTTCAGGCTCACTTTGATTCTTTGCAATGTTAGCAGAGTTTGTTAGGCAGGTATATTCATACTTTTAGCCAACACAGTGTTTGCTGTTTGGGGAAAATACAAAAAATCACCTGTATGGGTGGATTTTCTTGGATTTTGCTTTGACTTATTTTTTTCCTGATGGAGTACAAGAATGTTATGCGTCTTACAGCATGCTCCCTGATGTCCCTAACAAACAGACTGAGACTGTTAATGAACATGGATAGAACCAAATGATTATTCTACTGTTAATTAAACCTCCACTTTCTCACATGATCACTGCAGAGTCAAATCAGGCAATTCAGCTGCCTGAATCTCTCATTTGAAGGAGATTTGCAGGATTTGGGACAACCTAGGTTTCATTAGCTAAATGACAACACCTGTAGTTCCAGAGAGCCTTGGCAGAAAAAGGAAATCATTGTATAGAAATAATGAGCATGCAGTAAACCCTCCTCTAACCAACGTTCCGAGTAGCCCCAGAGGTGAAGGGGAGGATATGGTTTGCAAATTGGATCTACTTCTTAATTTTTTGAAAAAAACCAAACGTCCAAACAGCAACCAATTAGAGTAGAATAGGAGAAAGGCAGATAAAAGTCCACCAGTGTTGCAGGGCATAATTAGGGCTGGTTTACCTTCATACATGCATAGCTACAGACAAGGTATTTGGTCTGATGTTCTTTTTAAAGGCAAAACTATTCCGTGTGAAAGAAAAACTGGTACAACTTTTGTAAATCTTTCTGTCTTGAGGTGCTTTGAGGGAGAGGGTGTTAGAATTTTTTTGGTCTGCTTTGGAAGCAAAAATTATTAATACACCTGTGGGTTGAAAACCACAGTCCCATTGATCTCTTGGCACATGCCCCAGAGTGTGTAGGACTTACCTGTTTGAAGAGTTCTGCTCCAGGTAGCATCAGAACTATTTTTGAGTACAGTAGCTGGAGAGAGGTACTTATGCAATTTAAGCAGCATTGTGTTTGCTGGTGTGCTGCTCATCTGCTGATCTGGGAACAGGAAAGGGGTGACAGTATCAAAGAGCCTTTGCCTTAGATCTAACAGAGTGGTGCAAGAATAGCAGATCTGGTATATGGTACAAACCTCCCTGCTTCTACACCCGAATCTGTTCTCTGATTCATACAATTAGGAAGACAGAGGCACAGGAAAAATGGCGTATCTAAGGAAGCACAGAAGGTAGGAAGGAAAGATATAGGATGAATTCTTTGTGGGAATCAGACCTTGGATGTAGCAGTAGATGTTTTATTCATTCAAAAGAGGAATAAAAATTATGGCAGTAGAGAGGTCAGCCTTGGGAAAGGAAAGGGAAAGGAAGAAGGCAAGAGATGCTTTCTATCCCTGCTGCTGTCTCCTGTATCCTAGAATTATTTGCCTCCTGGAGAACCACTGATCTTTCCAAGCTTCCCTCTGCTCTGTAGAGCATCCTTGAGGCAGGAGAAACCAGTTCTGCTGCCAAGAACTTCTTGGTGGAATCAAAGCCACTCTGTTGTCCCCCTTTATCCCAGCTCATGCCCAGAGGGAACTATTTGTTGCCTGGTCTTTCTGTTTCTAGCAAAATCTGCATGTCTTCATGTCTGAGAGTAGGAAAAGTTTTTCAATATGGCTTTTGAGGTAAAATCAGGATTTTATGCCAAAAATATTATGTATGTAATTTTGAACTCCTGCAAAATGTAATGATCAAGTCATAATTCAGCAAATAATTTCAAAATTCAAGGACCATGTTAATTCTCTGCTTGCTGAATCTGTTCAAATGGATGTTGCAGATGCCCTTGAAGCTCCATGTGCTACGGCTCAAGACAGAGCAGAAGTGAAACTCAGGCCTAAATAAGGTAAGTCTGTCACTGTTTAGGTTTGATGCAACATTGTAGGTATTCTTTAATGTTAAACCATATGATTACAAACTATTTCTCAAATACCCAGACTCAAGTAATTATGTGTATTTTTCAGATTAGTATTTTAGGCAAACTGACATTTTTTATGTACTTAAAATGGGATATCAATAAATAAAAGTAGAAGAAAAATGTTTGTTAACTATTCCAATTGTGAACAACTTGTAAAATCATCTCTCATCATTTACCAGGCAGAAACTGAGGAAAAAATGCAAAGCTAAGGTCTTGCTACTAAGAATTTTTATATACACATGTGCTTCAACAGTGATTATTGTCCTGGTAATGTGAATTAAAACTCTTTCTCCCTGGAGTGGATTAATAAGGCTGCTGTCATATTAGAGTATTTCTGTTCAGTAATTTTTGTGGAATTTTGACAATATGATGGGTTTTGTCAAAAGTGAAGTGAATCTACTATAATAATATATACTAAAATAATATTGTAAATATAACTAGTTCAGGCTAATGATCAATCAGTAGAGTTTATGAATTGATAGTCTTTGATTTGTTTACATCACCTTTAAATAAATTTATAAGTCTTTTAATTCATATTACCATAAGTGTTGATATAGATAGAAGTACATAGAAATCCAAAAAATTATCAACAGGAAGATGCTGCAACCAGCACTAATCTCAAAAGTTTAGACAATTTAGCTGGGGGATTGTTATAGTCTGAGGCACTGCAGGATGGAATTTAATTCATCTCAAATATTGACGAAGGAAATCCCAGTGCCTTAGAATTCTCACTGTTTTCCTCTTCATATGATGGTACTTACTTTTGAGCATGTAATAGGAGATAGTTCTGAATCACAGATCTGAACTTCAAAAATCTTTGTCTGGCTCAAAAATTTAGTTCTGCTGCACAAAAGAACTGTAAAAGTTACAGTGGCTTTCAGCTTTGTCACAGAGGTAAAAGCTGAATTTAGTGGAGGAGATTTCTTTTGAATGTTCCTGGAGTAATTTTTATTCATTTAGGAAGATTTTTCTTGTTTAAGTTAAGGTTGTTAAGGTAAAAGAAAAAAAGGTATGGTGAGTTCAGCTAGGTGAACATGTAATATCACACTACTTTTCTCATCAAAGTACAACTGTCATTTTTGAAACAGTTGTCCTTGTTTAATTATTTTAAAATTAATCCTTTTAAAAGGAATTTATTCAGTCCTTACTGAATCAGAGCAGGGAGCCCTACAGGATGTATCCCATGCTGCTTTACTAGGCTGCTGTGATTCCCCTGTGGCTGTGTTGATATTTTGGTCTTGTCCCTACCGACTCTCACCTGATACTGTGCGATTACAGCATGGAATCTTATGTATTTTATCATCCTTTACTGTTTAGGTAAATGTAGAAGTTTTTAGGATATCCCACAGGGTTTCCTTGCTGCTTATTATAAGGTAATCCTGCAGCACATTTCAGCTTTCATACGTCACAGATTTGTGGCAATTCTTTCCTGAGGATAGTAACATTCAACAGATCAGATGAGGTGTTGCAAAAGAGTGTGTTCTCAAAATGCCTGCCAGTAGTAAGGGCTTAACTTGGATGCACAAAGTCTCTGTACTCAAATACTAGTACAAATAAATCCCAAACTCCTTATTCTACTGTTTTTTTCAAAGCTAAAGGAGCTTTCTCTCATGGGCATCCATCTTATTTGAGCTCCTTTGGAACAGAAATTTAAATACAAATAAACACACATACAATTTTAATGAACTATGTCATAGAAGTATATCTAGAAGTTGCAGTGGAAGTGGAGTCCTACAATAATGATCCTATACAATTTTTCTTTATGTTTATTGATTTTTGTGTTGGAACAACAGAATGTTTGGTTGCTGTATTGCCTTTTAATTGTACACTCAGCAGTGTGGTATAATTACAGTTAAGGTGCAAGAGCCTTTCACTCATAAGTTCTTACTTTTATGTAAACCAAATGGCAACTATTTCATTTCTAACCTGTGAATAGATGTAGTGCCCATTTGGAGATCAGTGATGTTTTCTCACTTTAGTAAAAAAATAGTTGTTAGTGTATAAAGGGAATACTTGACAATGGGGAAAATATTTCTTGGCACTCTTGATTTTCTTTTCAGCACTTCAGGATAACATAGATCAGGGGTTTGCAATAAAATGTGTGTTTCACATGTATTACCCTGTAGGTTAGCAGTGTGAAAAACTGAATTCTGTTCAGTATTCTATATCACAAAAGTAAAAACATATCTTGTGCAGTATTTTCTATAAAAGCTGAATCAAATGTCCACAGATTAGTTATCGCATTGTGAAGTGTGTTTGAAACTTCTGTTCTTTGATGATTTTCTCCATAATGGGGTCAAACAGCTTCAGCTTTGCTGAGCAGCTGTCTCCTTGGTAAACAGTGATTCTTCTAATACGTTCTCTACTGACAAGTAGCTGCTTACAGGAGCTGTAGATTTTTTGCAGAAGAAACCATATAACTTTAGGAGTGCTGGAGGCTGAAACACTGATGCTGTCTGAGAGGATATGGCACTGTATGGACTTGACACTTGACTTTACGGGCTGTGGATTAAAAAAAACCCAGAAGCAGCAGAATAGGTTGAAACTTAAGAAGGAACCAAAAATTTTATGAGTTTCAAAATTAAAATCTGTATATGATGTTGTTTTAAACATGGTGCACCACAGATCAAACTTTTACCTTTTTTTTCTGTAGTTGAACAAATTTGGTCTCTGTTTGGGGAACCAGAGTTCTCCTTAAGGCTTGTGCAAATCTTCTCTTCTTCTCTCATCCTGCTCAAATACTGATCAGATTAAGTCTTTTCAGTCTCTCATTCAAAAACCAAGTATAAAGAATGAGTTACATCTTTATCATGCCGTAGCAGAGGAATGAAGAATGAAAGTGCATGTCAGGGGCAAACCAAAGCTTTCATGTATTTTAGAAGGTTTAATGTAGCATTTACAAGCAGGGTTTCAAGGACATTTCCAGAAACAGCTGTTTGCATAAAGGTAGAGTCACAATAAGACTTCACAGTTGTTGACAGTGCTCATATAAAGCCATAGTTCTTATATCTTTTCTTAAACATTCTTTCCATCCAGTGGCAGGCTTTGGATTATACTGGCATTTAAGCAGTAGAACTGAAGAGTAGGGGAAAAAATAACTGTGGTATTTAATGAAACAAATATTGAAGACCAGAAAAAAATTGAGATGGATCTTTGCTTTTATTAAAAATAACAAAATCAAATACATTTGCTGCATTAACAGTGACGAAGAAGAGCAAAAGAAGAAACCTAAAGTCAAAATAATTTGATTGTGATGGTCATCTTCTGTTTCGCCATGCTGTAGGAGTTACTAGTCCTTGCAAATGTTCAGCCCAATGAGCAGTGTGCATCTCAGCCCATTTTTGAGCTACAATCTGTTCTAATTTAAAAAGTGAAAACTGAAGAAACCTGAACAGTAGACTGGGGAGCAGCTGCTGTTAAAAGGGGAAAGACGGGGGAAGTCAGAAGAGAGCAAATGAATAATGAACTGGAAAACAGTCATATGCACATATTAAAATGTTTGTCATGGTCTTCTCAGGAACCTGGGTGTTTTCTGAGCAGAAAGAAAACAATGGATTAGGTGAAAAATCCTACCTAGGTCTAGGTGTCACCACCCAAGTGAACAGAGCTGTTATCCTGACTGGGAACATTTCTGCTCTGATGTGATTGTACAGACAGGTAATGTTGCTGACCTAGAGTGAATTCTTTTCCCCTTTTTTCTTTTAGCCAGTGGGCCGACAGGACAGTTATTTCCACAGCTGTAATTACAATCCACAGAATGTATATTTTTCAGAAAGTAAAGTTATTGCCTCAGCCTCCAATTCCTTTTTGGGCTTAACCTTACAAAGCAAAATTGCCAGTTGTTTGTTCTCTGAAGGCTTTTAAGTTGTTCAACGAAGTATGAAATGACTGCAAAGTAGTAATGAATAGGTGATCCTTTTGGCTTTTACTCAACCTACTGACATAAAGAAATTGTGGTTCCTTTGTAATTACTGTACATAATTAAAAACATGAGGGGTTACTGCTTTCTTCAGTTTCTCTGTTTTAGAGCTAATTTCCTTGATGTGGCTGTAGTGTGGACTGGATGCATTGGTTGGGATACTGTGGACAGGATGCTGCTGGGATCGTGTGTTTTCTGAAGTAGACAGTGAATCTAATTCTCTAATGTCTGTGTTACAAGATCAGCCAGTCCTTAGTGCTAGTCAGCCCAAACTTAGTTTTCCTTGCAGTCAGTAAAGCTGTCAGCAGAACAAAGAAACATTTTGTGTTGGTTTCCTGGGCTGAGCACTGAGGAGGAGGCAGGAATAGAGACCAGTGTGGTGACTTTGCTTTGCACAGCATTTGTGGCTGAAAAATTCCTTGTGGGGCAGAGAGGCAGCTGTGGCAGGTATAGAATTCCAGTGCAGTACAGCTGTTTCCTTTAAGAGCTCTATTCTTTCTGTTCTAATTATTCTAGAACACTGTCAGAAATAATTAGCATTAAAAGGTCAGTAGCAGTTTCCACTTAATTAATTCTGTAAACATTTTTTTTTGAGAGACTCCCACAGGGATATTTTTCCACACACAAACAGGAGTAAGAAGTGGCTCTAGTGAGAGTGAAGCTCCCTGCAGAGCTTGAAGGGAACTGGAACAAGGCATGGCTGGCTGTGCCCACTGCCACCCTGGGCCCACAGCTGGGCTAGAGCTGAACCCCAGATCTGCCTCTGGGCACTGCTCCAGCCTCACCATGCTCAACCAGAGCCCCCCAGGCACTGCACGTCTGCTGGGGGCTTCAGCACCAAGCTGAGACCAGGGCAAGGGAATTGTGAGAGTCCCTGTGGCTCCTGGAGGTCCCAGGCCAGTTAAAACATTTCTCTGTGCCTCAGGTAGCACACTCAAAGCTCGTGTGTGGAAGGGCAGGGCTCAGGCTGGGTTACTGTTGGTATTTAACTAAGTCAAACACCAGCAGATTTAAACCCTACTGGGGGGAGAGTGGGAATTAATTCTGTCTGGAACACAGGTGACTTTATATGTGGCAATGAGCTAACACCAAATTCATATTTTCAACAAGATTTATCACATATACTCCTTAAGAATAATCTTTTAAAAGAAATTTGAAGATTTCACTGCATCATTCCTATACCTGCAGCCTTCTTCCTACTGTGTTTTTGTGCTATATCTTAATCAAAGAACATTAAAGAACATTCCTATTAATATTTGTTTTTACAATTCTTCTGCCATGTGTTTGAGATATTGAGTGACTCTAAAATGGAACAAATTCAGCAAAATGAATGCAAAATTGTTAAGAAAATAATTATCATTGTATATACACCGGTAAATGCTGACACCATTTTTTTTTCTAAAACGTCTATAAATATTCTTTGGTTGTTGTATTGATTTCCTGCTATCATGGTTTGATTAGCTTTATTGAGTAATGTATTGGGCCTGTAGTTTAGTTAAAGCATTCCTGCTGATCTAGTGTGTTTGCATTTCTCTAGGCTTTTAATTTGGCTACCGCAGACAGTCTCATGGGCACTAGTAAACTAACCTCCATAACTCTGAAACTGGTGAGAGGGGATCAGTACTCCTGTTTTATAACTGTAGGCTGAAATAAGAATAAAGAGAGAAATGTGTGTTGCAGTCAAAATCAAGCAGTATGTTTTTGGAAGGTGTTTGCTGTCTTTGAGATTAATGAATATATATATATATATATATACAAATATAGAAGTTATATATATACACACTCATATATACATACCACAGAGTGCTGAATTGTTTAATAATTACCAAGCATTAGGATGGTGACAGTGTTGGGGATAGAGTTCAGAATCATGTCTCTCAGATGAGCACTTAAAAGAGCAGAGTGCTGCTTTTCATTGGTCTGGGGTGTTATTCTGGCTAGTACCTCAGGGGGTAACTGTTTGAAGCTGGGAAATCTTTTTTACCCCTTTGAGTAAAATCCACTAGGGAGGATAGTTGGAGAGGCTTACAGACAATTCTTTTAATGCTGATTTTTTCAGTGCATCTGGGGGAAATAGGCAACTAAAACTTTGAATGGGTATAGAAATGGTTTGGATTCCTATGTGGAACGGATATGTTTTACCTTAATTTCTGTGGTACTGTGTCTATCAACGCTATTAATACCCTTTTCTATAGACTGGCATTTTTGTATAATTTTGGTGCAAATTTGTCTTGCATGTAATTTGGATGAGGCATATTGAAACTAGAAACTTATGGATAAGTAAATAGGCTGTTTTTTCTGATAACAGATGCTGAATTGTGCCAAGTTATTAGCACTGACATGCCTTACACTGTGGAAATCCTCCACTCTATTTAAACATGGCGCTACTGAAGTGCAACTCCCTTATCTGAGTAGTACAGATTTAGCCAGAGGAACAGTGATATGCTTCTTGGTCAAGCAGGCCTTTTCCTTTTACCTTTTCCTTTAGAAAGATCTTTCTT
Source organism: Sylvia atricapilla (assembly GCF_009819655.1). Lineage (NCBI taxonomy): Eukaryota > Metazoa > Chordata > Aves > Passeriformes > Sylviidae > Sylvia > Sylvia atricapilla. Next base: position 22,916,449 of record NC_089149.1, read on the forward strand.
TTTGGAATTTAGAAGGTTAATTTTGTTAACATTGATAACCAGAAAAAAATTGCTCCATCAATTACGTGCAGACATGGGATAGGTTGCCAAGCATTCATGGAACAGCTCATTGCAATCCATGGTTCTGCACCCATTGCAAAATCTAGGACTCAAATCTAGAGAGCTGATATCTTAAATACCATGGTTCAGCTGAACCCAAGTCCTGAATACTGTGATTTAGCTGCTCCTGTCTGATGTGCTCTCTTTACAGCCTTCCTGTGCCTCCACTGGGAACTGCCAGCTCTCGCAGTGTGTCCCATGAATGGCTGGGCAGTCCAGCAAGGTGGTTGCCTGTATTCCTTCACAGATCTTACCTGAATTTCAGTCAGTCAGCCTTTAGTGGTGCCGTATTCTCCAAACCAAACCATGGAGGCTGTGTATTGTTGAGGACATGCAGTACCATAGCAGTTTTTCTCCCAGAGAGTGGCTGGGCACTGGCTCACAGCACCAAGGCTGACAGAGCTCAGAAGTGTTTGGACAATGCTCTCAAGCCCATGCTGTGACTCTAAGGGTGCTCTGTGCAGGGCCAGGAGTTTGGCTTGATGACCCTGGTGGGTCCCTTCCAACGCAGCATGTTCTATGATTGTATGATCTGATGTGCAGTCTGTGTGCTGGTGCTCATCTCCCCTGTGCCATGGCAGTTAGATTAGCAGCGCTCGCCTCAGAGCCCTTAAAGAAAGCAAAGGGAGCACAGGGGGCTAAATGTCATTTCTGCTGCTAGGCCTAAATAGCTTAGCTTGATATGGAGAAGGATTTCAGAGCTGAGGGTCGGGGAATCTGTTCTAAAAGCAGTGGAGCTCATCTTTTGCAATCACTGTGGCAGCAACAGCTCCTTCTGTGTGCTCTGCTGCATCTGAAAATTTCTAGGGAGGTGAGCAGGTTTGCTTGCCTAACTTCTTCCCCTGCTCTTTCTCCTGTCTGTTACACCACGGGTGCACCCACACGTGCAGAGCTCCTGTGTTCTTGGAAAATGTCAGTCCCACAGAACCTCTGAATATCCCATCTATTTTAACAGCAGAACCACACTCTGCATGCAACCTAGAAAACATCAGAAGAGTTCAGGACTATCAAAGAGTATTATTTTCTCAGTAATAGATACTATGGATCATCCAGGCAGACAAAGCTCAGCCAACAGAAGCTTTTAAAACTTCCCTTACAGTGATATAAAAGAAAAATGCAGAACCATTTACATTAAAAAGAAGGAAAAAAAATGGGCACTTAAATACATATCTGCTAAATTTAAAAGGTTAAAAGGTGTCTGAACTGCTTAGATGGTTTAGCAGCCTTTGGAGCAACCTCTCCATTTTTGCATGTCAGGCCCTTAGTCACCCACCTCATTGCCCATTCTGTTTTTAGTTTCTTTAGAAACAGATATAGCAGCCTTTCTGTGCCTACAGAGAAACTGTAAGGAAAAATAGATCAGAATGTGCTTTATTCGCCAGTAACTTCACAAGCACTTTTTCACTGTTTGAGTAGTTTTTGGAGGTTAACGATTATTAGTTCTACTTTGGTGCTCTTTGTTGGCCTTATTGAAAGCTGAGAGTTCCTAATAACATGTTTGAACAGAGACTGCTACACCTTTTTTGACACAAACAGCACACCATCCCAGCCTGCTGCCAGATCTAGCATAAAGTTGTTGCTGTTCATGTTTATTGTTGTGCTGACAAAGGATGTACTGTGTTTTGAAGGCATTTTTGTTTTCAGTTTTTCATGGTAGGATGCACTTCTGTATAAAAAGTATGGTATTTATATTGTTATCCTCCCTTGCTAGTATGTGATGGATGATAAAGCTCTGCAAATGCAGTGCTGTTTGTTTTGGTTTTGATGTGAATCTGCAATTTGCTTGCAAAAACTGCTTCTGTTTTTGTGGTTTTAATTATGTCTGTGATGTCGAAAGAGAGTCCTGTCAAACGTCTCTCGACCTGCTTTGTAGACCAAAAGCTAGTGAAAAAATGTTTATGTATTTGAAAAATAAGAAGTAAAAAAGACTCGAGAGGTGATGAGTTCTTGGATTGCCTAAACAGACATTCCTGATCTTTTGCCATTTGATCCTTCCGCATAAGAAACTGTTGAAATTCTTCAAAAATATTTTTCGAAGATTTCCAAGAGTGGCTCTGTCACAAGAAAGTGACATGCAAATTTCGTTGTAGGTGTTTGGTATTAAGTAAAACCAAACAAGGGAAGAAACAAACAAAACTCCCATCACCCAAATCCCCAAGTTAATTTTCTCTTTTCTCAATATTCAAACAAGATAGGTAGTTTTCTGTCTGTTTGACCTGGCACTCTCTGATAACTATGAGGAGGAAATAATTTTTTCAGACAGTGGAACAGTCAACCCTCCAGAAGATATAATCAATTGAGTGGGAAACAATTACCTACAAAGTTCATAACATTATAAATTATGCAATAATTCTGCAAGGCAGAGTGACATGTGGATGTTGCTAAAGAAATGAAAGATTTACTTAGGTATGTAAAAATGGGTTATTTCAGAGGCTCACCTCAGACTCTGATAATTGCAATGTTCTTCATATCAAACTCATCCGAAAAGTAGTGTTTGGGATCAAATATTTTCTTCCTGAAAAAATATGAAAATGTTTATTTTTAGCCTGTGTAAAGAGCTAAATAAATGTAAAATCATAGGGAGTTAGGAAAATTTTAATATAAGATTGATTATATTTAAATTGATAAAATTTTAAGATAATTTTGAAAAAAATTAGCTTCAAAATTTCCTATTTGTCTGGATTTATTGGATTGGATCAAACATACATCAGAACTGTTGAGAACAGAATCAAGTACACTTGTACACAGTATTAAGGAAACTGTGCATTTATTTAATTACCTCAGCTATTGGCATTGCAAGTTCCAGTCTGATTTTGCCAGGTTCTGTAGAATGCTCTAGGTTGCCTCTGTCGGTAGCTGTTCACTTCTGTAGTTCCACCCATGATGAAATTTCAAAGCTTCTAATGAGATAAATCAGTGTATAATGCCAGGTGAGTAATGCAGAAGAGTTTCAGAAAAAGTTCCATTTGTGAAAAGGAGTGGTTATATTTCTCAATAAGTTTTTCAGTGTAGAAGTGGGTTTCAGTCCTCTTGTCTTGACAACAGAAGCATCACAGGAGCCCACTACCAAAACGCTCTGCCTCGTGAGGCCAAAGAGGCAGCCTCATGTCATGATGTAAGTTAATAGAAGGGGCACAAAGGTCAAGTCTACACACTTGAAAATGATCTCTAATCTCTCTACACCAAGTGGTCAAAGAAACTGCCGGAGTTTTCCCATTGAAGGAAGCTCTGAGGCAGTGTGTGTGGGTTTTATGTTTGTTGCTGTGTAACTGATGAAAATATTGTTGCGTTTTGCTTTCTACTCATGCAGCCATTGCCAGCTGTATTGAGTAATAAACGTATGACAAATGTCACTGGCTTACACACAAATATTTGTGCTTTTAAGACAAAGTACAAAACAAAGTAATTATAAAATCAAGGCAGCTTTATAGAAATAGAAAGTATTTATTCATATATATAAATATATATATACACACACAAAAATCCCAAATACCCCAAAACCAAAGCTGAGATTTCCTTAGTAGTCTGCACTACTTACAAACTGATCAAATATCCTGGGAACAGTCTTGAAAGCAGTCAAGGATGCTGTTTACTGCTTATGTAAATCATGTTGCCTATCTAGGGGAAAAAAAAACCCCAACATGCCTCTTGAGATTTCGTTTTATTGCTAAAATTTTCCTGAGTGGTGTTCTGACAAATAGAAATTGCTATTCAGGGAAGACATCACACACGTCAGCGTTAGCCTCTTGGTAAAACTTTTAAGCACTAGTCACTCTTACTTACATATCATTCTTTTACGTCTTTCCTGAAACATCTCTGCGCTACTGTTAAAATCTCTTCTGTTCTGTTGAACTGGGCCTCATGCATTTGCCCCTCAGAATTCATACCAGTTGCCCAGATATGAAGAAACCAGTGAACTGCACAGCATGAAGCCAATGATATCAATGAGAAAAAACTTCATTTTTCGTCAGAAGGAGGATTAATGCAAAAGTTTATTGCCTGGCCCCTCCCTCACATACAAAGATGAAGTAAAAAAAAGTCCCAATAGTCATAGTTTGTAGGGCAGAAAACCACAACCTGCTGAAATATGCAGATATAGGTGAGTGCAGGGAATACAAGTGCAGCCATTCTCTTTTGTGTGTCTCTGTTGGGCTCTACTCATGTCTGAGCTGGAGGAGGTCAGTGTTGTGAAAAAAACCCTGTGTTTAGTATCATTGTGCATTTTTTAATCCCTTCTTTGCTGCTGGGAATATTTTATTGCACTAACTCGAAATACTCCTCTTCTTACAGTAGTGTATGCATTGTACAAGGGATTTGTTTTTGTTTACTGCAAGGATAGGCAGTGAAATGTTTCTGGGTCTTTTTATGTACTGATGCCATGTAATGATGAGGATCATATAAACCACTGCTGCTGATATTCTCTGGATATAATAAATACAGAAAGCTTCCTTTGTGTCTGCTGACAGCCTTCTAAACTGTTGTAAGCTGTTCTCTCTCTAAAGCTGAAATGGAACTAAAGCCAGAAACATAGATATACACAGGAGGCAGTTACAGGTTTGCAGAATGTGCTGAGACTCATGGGGGGGACTTGTTGCTCTTTGTTTTTAATGTGTTTTTGAGTCTGTTTTTACTCTGTTGAATAAAATACGTATCTTCATTATATCTACACTGAATTTATTGTTTAAATATGATAATTAGATGTCAGATCTTTTGCAGAATTTCTGAATCAAAACAGTTTAGTGAATAAAAAGAAAATGTTAAATATGTTTTCTCAATTGCCAGTTCATGCTGATATCAAGGCCAGAAAATCCTCACAGAAATATTTTTTTCTGCCAGATGTGATATGAATTACAATTTCACCTATTTGTATGTATATAACATGTCCTCTAGCTGCTGGCAGGAAAACTTAAATTTAAATGTGTGATGGAGAAATACATGGAATTGGAGGCAGAAATTGTGTACATAGTTTTCAGAACAGTTGCCCTCCCACCAGCAATGAATTGGATGCTGAGCTCCTTAATTACTTTTTAAAAAAAGTGCTGGCTGTACTGAGAGTTGTTAAATTAGTGTTCCCCGCATCGATCCTTTCTCTGATGTAAAGAATGTATTATGAAAAAGCCTGAGGGATTTAATCACACATATTTTGAAGTCAATGGTGGTGTGACTGTATTGACCTCAACATGGGGACATGTTGCCTTGAGTTTAAGGATGGAGGGAACAAAGTGAATGTGCAGAGATACCACTTGGTTTAAAGTCAAAGTCCTAGAACTGAAGTATATTAACTTCCATGAAAAATATAGTGCTTGGCATTGCTTCAGAGGAAACAGCCTTTCTGCAGTGGAATATTCTTGTGTCATCTCAGAATGAGTTTGTCATGTTGAGACATCTTGGATCATAATCCATTGATTTACTACACTTCCTACTTATTTATGCGTGTGGTGGTTACCATCTGCAGCATATTCATTAGTTCTTTGCTTAGATTACACTTAAGGACAAGGCCCTTCATTTTAAGGTTTAACTATTGGTTATTTGAATATCTGCAGCAAATCCATGTGGTGAAGGAGAAATAAATGCATTGCTTTTGGTAGGTTATGTGGCAGCCTTCCTTCTCTTTAAACTTAACTGATGTGAAAAAAGGGCTTTGAATATGAACTCCAGGACTTGGGTTTATGCTGGTTACTTGAAAGCAGGGGGGTTTATTTGAAAGGGGTTTTTTTTGTTGATTTTTGTTGTTGTTGTGTTGTTTTTTTTTTTTTTTTTTTTTTTTTTTTTGTTTTGTTTTGTTTTGTTTTGTTTTTTTGTTTTTGGTTTTTTTTTTTTAATCTAAAGAAGATAAATGAGACAGTGTGGGACTTGTTGCCATCAGGAGAGTGAATTTAAAATTTGCTTAACTTGTAATGCCAGGATCAGCAGTTTTTCTTGTTTTGGGTAAGTAGCTAATTTGATAATAGGTAAGGAGCTGGCAAGTGCAGCTACAAGTTTATTTTAATTGTAATGCCAAATTAATTATGGTTAGAAAAACTTGCATGTGACTAAAAAGCATACTGCATATTGATGGTGCTTAGAGAATTTTCCCTATAGAAAATAAATGAGCTCAGCAGCTAGTATATCATACTGTAAATAATTTAAGGTATAATTCGTGAAAACACATTCATATAAATGATTCTTTTAAATTAGCATGTTTGCAAAGCATTAATTTTGCTATCTATCCAAGAGGGGAAAATATGCAAAATTATGATATTTGATATTTTTGTATATACTGAATCTTCATTTGTTTTGTATCTCAGATTTTTATAGACATAATGAGGAACTTATTTATATTATAATAAAAGAAAATGGATTCTTTAAAATAAACAACTGTGTGTTAACACTGATAACATTTATTATAATGCTGCTTCATTTGTTGTTGGTTCTGGTAATTTATCAGGATTGGCTTGCTTTTGTAGATGTATGGGATGGATTTAGATGTTTTATTAATTGACCAATAATAGCATGTAGCAGGCAATCTTTTATTCTTTTAAAATTCATGTTATTTTCTTAAGGGTTTCTTTTCATGGGCTGAAAAATTGATGTATATTTTAGAATAAGCATATTGATGTGCTGACGTGTTTGTATGTGACTTGTGCAAACTGTCCCTACTGGCCACATTTGATTAAATCACACTAACTTGACCTTTTGGCAGACACTGTGATTCACATGACCTACTTAGGAGCTGTTTTGAAACTAAACCTAGAAAATACTCAATCGTCTCTCATCCTAATTGCATGGGTTAAAATGATAGATTGTGAGGGAAAATGCTGGCAAAGGGAATAGATACTGCTTTCTGAAACCAGCAGCTGAAGCAATTATGTCCTTAAATGGAATGTGGAATTGTTATCTCCCAGGGAACTTGTATTTTAAAATCTAACTTATGCTTAAAATAAGTGAAATCTGAATTTCTACCTGCTGTTAGCATGTGATCTGATACTTGCTGAAATCTTTCTACTGAATGGTTAGACTCAGACCCTTCGGCTCCTAGCAAATGTCATTGCCTGGAACACAAAAGGTATCTAAGAGAGCCCTCTCCACAAATACAAAATCTCAGCTCCCTTTTCTGCCTTTATTCCTCATTCTTCTTGGAACTTTGGTCCTCTTCTGACTCTTCCCCCTCAGCACTGCTTTCCTCTTCTTATCCATCTGGGCTCCCTGGATTTCCTGGATTGGCTTCAGCCATTTGTTATCTCTAGCTACTGCTCTGTTCATAATAGGTCTAGTCAGGACTTGAAATATATGTGGGAAATCTGAAAAAAAAAAAAAAAAAGGCAAACTATTGCCTAGGGTCAACATTCAAGAAAAGTTCATCCCCAAAGCTGCTGAATAGGATCTCAGCACCCAGAAGTTAAGGCTTAACCTTTCATTATTACAGTCTTTTTGTTTGGGAAAAGGGTTAAAGATGCCACTTCCCCATAGTGCAAATTTACTGAATCATCTTCCACGCTGAATTATGCTAGGCCCTGGAATATCCTCTCTTCAAGGATTACAAAGTTCCCAGGCAGCTGAGCTGATGATGGCAAGAGCCCCGGCATCATTTCTATTCCACACATATCTGAACATACAGTAGTCTGTAAATTGCACCTGGGAAAATCAGAGAGTGGCAAAGAACTGGATGTCTGTGCTCTTGGGAAAGGTAGAGCTTTCTTTCACATTAGGAAGATTGAGTGTGAAACATGGAGTAATTCTGTGTGAGGATTTTTTTGTTTAATTGGTTGGGGGTTTTTTAACTCTTATTGTGACAGTGTTTTTCCTTTCTCTTGTGTATTTTTATGCGCTGGTGAGGGAAGTTTCCTACAGTCTGCAGGCATTTGAAGGCTCATCTTGATCCCATCCTTGTTTGGTCACTGGCATGTCACTTCATTTACAGGCATCTGTTTGTGCCTAGAGTGTTTGTGTGCAGGCATGAGTGTGTGTGTGTGGAGTAATGCACGCACAGATCTTTTATTCTTTCACTGCATCCTTTGGATGCTGTGTGGTTTTTTGTGTGACATTTTAATCTAAAATTTCTGTGAAAGTGAAATTTAGCTCTTTGGTCGAAGCTCCAACTAGTATGAAATAATTTGAATTTGTCATTGATTTGCCCAGGCTACAGTCTTGGTCACTCTTTTTCCTGAAGGGTAGTATAAGTTGGTAGAAAGAAGTTCCTGTTTTAAATCTTTGCAAGATTAGCATGAAATCAGTCATCTATTAGGCATTACAGTGAAAATGTGATGGTGGTCAAAGAGCTAACGTAGATCAACTTCCTTGCATGACGTAGCTCAGCCTATTGTGTCAGTGTCCTTTTATCTGTTAGAAACAATATTGGGCTAAATCCTGCTGATCCTGTCCCAGCTGTAACTGGCCACAGGCTGAAGTCCCTGTGGGAAGGCTTTGTCTTAATGTGGGGAAAAAATTAGTTTTATACAACCAGGAAGATGTAAATACTGTTGCTATGTTGTGTGATTTTTGGTCACTCTGAATGTAGCAGACACTGTAGTTAAATTAAAAAAAAAAAAAGTAAGATAAAGCCAATTTGGCAGCAGGGTTGAGATGAATTAGCAGACAGCCTCTGATATTGGCTTCATTTCACCTATCATCACTGTGGGCATTTTCATTTATACCACCAGTGTGCATCAGATATTTCTCACAGCAAGAAACTGAATCTGAGAGACAGCAAGAACAAGTATCAACCATAGTCACATTAATACCCAGTTAAATGCAACATCTAAAACAGCCAGGACAAATTTTCTTCTAAACTGTTTTGTTAATCCTTCAATACACTCAGTGGCCCCACATTAATTTGTACAAACTGAAGTTCTTGTGCAGTTAGTTTTATTTTTTGAATGGACTTCCAAGTCACTGGAAAATAAAGAGTTTAGTGGCCAGTGAAAAGTGGAATGATAAATTCTGCCTATGGCACCAAAGGAAGTAGTTCTTCTACCTTGGAAAAGAAACAGACCTAACAAAGTTCTGGAGCTCAGCTCTAGGCTACAGTTGCCCACCATTTCAGTGGGTAGTGTAGGATGTGAACTTTTAAATATTTTGTCGTGTCAAGCCCTACTGTCAGTAGGGTTTTCTGATCAAGAAATGAGAAGCGTTTGCAAATGAAGATAGTCTTTTGAGAAAACAGAATCACCTCTCCTGTGTTTTTCTCTGAGTTAAGGTGTTGACTCTTCAAAGGATACTGCTTGTGTGTGCCATGGCTCTGAAAACGCCACCACACAGGACCAGCTGAGGCAGGGAGCTTTTGTGGGCTTCAGTGTTAGGAAGTTTGAGATGAGTCCTGGCTTCTACTGTGCCCAAGAGCCAAATTTGAAGATAGAAGGAAAAAAATAAGTAATCATGCTCAGAAGTTTTCAAGATAGTGGTTAGTTTAAAAGGGGCTGAAGAAATTACAGCCTACTACTGAAAAGATAGGACTTGAAGGTTGGTTCTGGCTTTAACGGCCAGCTTCCCTAATCTGTCAGTGAGAATTAATTTTTTGAGTGGAAACTTTTTCTTTCAGTGTTGATGGCAACATTTCTGTGAATATCAGTGGAACCAAGAATTTCACTCTGTATATTCTGGTAAGTCTTGAATATAAATGTCACAACTTTATTGGTGTATTTTAGGGCCTTATTCACTTTACCACACTGAAATAAAGAGAACACTTTTTTTCATAAATGAAATGCATTAAGCTGAAGTTTGGCACAAAAATGCCATGTTTTTACAGCAGAAATCCTTCTTATGAGATTTAGAGTATTGCTGACTGCAGAGGTCTCTGTGCAACACTTATTTTAGCAAATAGTCTATTTTTAGATCCTGTTTGTTTCAAAATCTAGGTCAGCTTGCTTGGCAAACTGGAAAGAAGGATATGCTGTAAGACTAGAAGATGTAGTTCTGAAAGACAATGCAGACATTGCTTATTTTCATATTGGTGATACATTTTTATTTCTGGATTAAAAACTTCTGAAAGCTTTTAGGATTTATATGTTATTTCTAGAAAGTAGTCATGGTGATATGCCTCCATTGCAAATACATTTTTATTTGTTATGTAAAGTCCCAACTTTTTTTTTTTTAGCACCAGAAGATATTGAAAAATTATTTCCAGAGGAATTTACTTCCATAAAAAAATCGAGTAAGTGAAAAAAACAATTAAACAACGCCCCTGATTCTCAAAGAAATTGATGACTGTTCATGCAGACATCATATGCGGAACAGAAAAATCATTGTATTTGATAATATTCAAGAAACTATCATCTTTCACTTTTTTAAACTCTTAGTGTATTTATGGTGTGCAATAAATACCAGTAAGCATAAAAGAAATCTTTTTTTTGTAAAATGGTTGCCAAGCTTACCCTAAGACTTTCTGAGTGCTCTGAAAAGTTTTGCAGATCAGGAGGGACTGTTTTGCTCAGTAGTCCTAATTTCTACCTGCTGATTTAAAGGGTTCAGAGTTATTTTGCTTTTATTCAAATTACATAATTTAATGTAATATTGAGCTATACTTCCCAAGAGGGATATTTTTTTCCCCTTGAGCTTAGCATTTTCTTTCATACAAGAAAACATTTTAGCAAGTATTTGCTTTAGGCAAACGCGTGTCAAAGGGCACAATGCAAATGCATTTGCAAAGAGATTTCTCTGTGGGGAGGCAAGATTTATTCTAATCTCGTCTCTTAATTGTTTGGGTTGAAAGAGACCTTTAAAGATCATCTTGTTGAATTCCCCTGCCATGATCAGGGACATCTATCAACTTTTCAGGTTGCTCAGAGCCCTGTCTAACTTGACTTTGAACACTTCCAATGATAAGGCATCCATGTTTTCTGTGTGTAACCTGTTTTAGTGTCTCAGCACCTTCATTGTAAAAACAGTTTTTCCTTAGATCCAAACTAAATCTTTCTTAATCCAGTTTCAAGTCCTTGTTCCTTGTCAATATAGGCCTTCATAAAAAGTCTTTTCCCATTTTTCTGATAAATTCTGTTTTGGAAGATGGTTGGTCCAGGTGCTTTTGCCTTATGAAAGGGTTCTTATTTGACGGTAGGATTTTTTTTTTCCTCAGTTGTATTTTCCTTTACTCTTTCTTTTCAAGTTTTTACAGATAAGCAGATGTTCAGGAGAATCTTTTTAAGTATTCTCTCCTGCAACTTTTCTCTACTTGAACGCAACATCATCTCTCTCTAGCATAACAGTTATTTACAGACTGTGGCTTCAAATGAGGCATAATCAAGAAGAGCAAATGAGTGAGTGGTGAAGAAGCATAGATCACATTTTCATGCAAATATACTACTAATAAGCTGAGGGAACAGCCCTGTTCTTGAAAATAAACATCCAAGTTGGTGGAATTAGCATCTAAATTAATTCTTTTTCTAATCTTTCTAAAAGGTTGTAAATTTCTTTTCAGTTCTATCCTGTTACATACAATTTCATTTATTATATATACTGCAGCCTAAGTAGTCATGTATCTTTTTTCTTTTTTTTTTTTTTCTTTTTTGCAAAATACTACTATTTTTGACATATGAACCTGCCATCATAAGATTTTCAGGTAATTCAGATTGAAAGGGATGACAGGAGATCTCTTATCCAACCTCCTGCTGAGACAGCTACAAGATCAGATCAGATTACTCATGTATTTATTCATTCTGGTCATGAAGACCAACAAGTATGGAGACCACACGGCCTTTCTTGGCAACCTATTCCACAGTTTGATTGTCCTTGAGGTTTTCCCTCCTGTTATATTTAGTCTGAAATGCTCATGTTTCAATTTCTGGCTGCCTCGTGTTCCCGTCCCGCACTGTTGTGAAGAGCCTGCTTGTGTGATGTTAATAATGTCTGGAAGGATGCTCTTAAGTCCTGCTTGAAGCCTCGTCTTCTCCAGGTTTGACAAGCCAGGTTCCTTCAGCTTCTCCTCACAGGGAAAATGTTCCAGCCCTCAACATCTCAGTTTGTCCTCTGCTGAACTCACTCCTGTTTATTGAAGTCTGGCGCTGGTGGACCCAAAAGTTTCCCACTATCTACAGCTCTTGGTTTACAGAAACAATTCTGTACTCGTCTTTCAGCACTTTTGAGCCATGTAACTCAGAATTCAGCTACTTCAAGAGCTAATATTACAGGTATCAGTGTGTAGACAATAGGCTTTCATATTGGATGGTAACTTAAGAAGTGAAAAACATAATTTTGCTGAGTTCTAATCCAAGCAGCAAATCCAATTCTGAGAGACAGGAAAAAGCCCTAGGGAGTTTTTTATCTATCAAGATAAGACAACTGGGACATTATAATTGCTCTGTCCAGATGTATCTTGAGAAGAAATGCAACATATCTACTTACATGATTTCATCAAGAAAGCTGGCTGTTTTCTGATCCAGATTTTTTTTTTTTTTTTCAGTTTGGTTAAAGAGGTTGAACCATATCAGTCCTTAACAAATCTAACTGAACTCAGTTAGAAGGACTTGATTCAGACTTGAAATCTGCTATCCAGAAACTTATTGGCTGAACTGCTCAGAAAAGAGGAAGTTGAACAGGAAAACAGGAAAGTTCCCTAGTTTTGGGTTTTTTTCCCCTCCTCTTCTGTCCTTTTCTCTTACAGTTCAGGATGATCATCCTGAGAACTGCTGGAGCTGTGGGAGCAATGAGCAGAGTGCAGTGAGGCAGTTCAAAGAATGCCAGCCTCTGGGCATTTTTTGTATTGTGCATCCTACTTCCACTCCTGCAACTTTTAAAGTCCTGTGCATGAGCAACTAGTTATGTTTTTGTCCATGTATCTGGGACATTTTTTGAATGTGAATATCCCAAACTGATTAGAGCATGCTACAATAATGCTTAATTTCTCTTAGTTTGGTGGTATCAAACTTTTTCAATCTCTCTCCAAAATACTAGAAATGAAACAGCAAGTTGAATTTCTGCTTTGATTTTAAAAAGCCTGTAAAGAAATAGCAAGATAGAAATCCCTGCTAGTGCCTCAAGTGCTGTATTTCACCTTTGCTAATCAGACATACATGAAAGGCTTTCCAAACAGCCTTTGAACACAGAACTGAAGCAGCTGATGTATTCATTCTCCCCCATGAAAATGACCTTTTGCAAGGGCTGAGATATTTTCACGAGAGGATATTTTCCCAGTAAGGTGTTTCTTCTTTCAGTTTGTTTTTTTGGGTTTGGTTTGGTTTGGTTTTTGTTGTTGGGTTTTGGGTTTGTTTTTAATTATTTTTAAGGGCTAACATTTCATGTACTTTCAAGTTCAGGAGGAAATAAAAACAAGTTTTTAGTATCTCCTTAAATCCTTCAAAATCCTGGAGGTAAATAGTATCTGATGATCTTGCCTATTTAAACCTCTCCAGCCTCTTCTACAAGATAATGTTTATTTCAATATTTCCTTACAGCAAGGATTTTTTTTTTCTTTTTTTTCTTGTTAACTCTCCCTTGGTGAAAGCAGAATGCAGTATTACTGGAGGAAGTTGTATTTTTTTTTCATTACAAGACACATCATTGCTTTAATTTGAAAGCAGTTAGCAGAATTGCCATGGTGGAAGTTAAGTGTCACTGACAAAGTTTGTGTTTTCAATTTGTACAGTATGAAACTTGTACAGTATGGAACTGATGATTTTCTGCTCCCAGGCCATTGGTTTCTGGCAGAGTTACTGAGGAAAGTCTTGTGTGACCAGCAAACAGCATAGAACTATTTCTGCTGTTCTCCCATCCCGAGACATGGTTTAGTTCAGTCAGATATCTCTGCGTATGTCTGTGTAACTGAGCCATTCCAGTGTATTTCTGTAGGTATTTTGTTGTGTAAAATCAGTTCTGCAAAAAGTTCAAGGATATATAGCATGCTCAAGGCCATAAGTAATCTGTAGAAGATCAAAAATAATCATCATCTTTTTTCAATGAATGCAAACCTCTTTTATTCATCTGACAGGAGGGGGAAATGTGTGGAAAGCTTCCAAAAAGGTTTTCAAGTCCTAGATGAGTTTCCTTAAAAGTTGATGGGGGCTTTTTCACCAAAATTATATAGGCATTTTAGAATACCATTTCTTGATTATCATCGTCTGCATTTTATTGACAGGACTGGAACAGACAGTGAGGTTTCATATATAGACTTTGTCAGCTGCAGATTCTTGTTCACAGCCATTAACTCAATACCGAAGGACTGATGCCAACTCTCACCAGCCTGAGCTGTCAAACATCGGTTCAAGCATATGAACCAAACCTCTGTTTTAACAGTAAGAAAAGAACTTTGGAATGCAGAGTTCAGAATGGTAGAAATGTCATCCTTTTATTAAAAAAACTCAAATCTCAGTAACAGTAGACAAGACATAATGTTATTCAGCTACCACAAGTCAGTCAGACTCTTTCACAGGTTGTGATGTTGGAGGATGTGCCCCTCAGATATACTGCCAGAAAAAAATATTGACTTTTATGCAGTTTTTCCTTGCTGTGTTCAGAGGGCAAGATTGATCAATGTATTGTAAGAAAGATAGTTTAAAATATTCATTTGGTTCAATTCAAGCGAGATGACTGCTTTAAATGATGCTGCTTTATATGGCTTCCTGAGCATTATTTTCCAGCCATAAACCTGTCATTCTTTTAAAGTGATAATTCTTATTTGTTCAAGAGCCAAGATCATAATTTGGTTCGGAAGTTATATTTGGGTGTTTTGGTTTTGCTCTAGAAAGTTAATGGGATTTATGCAAAAATTTCTTGATTGCTTCAATGAATATTCTCCCAGGGAAATAAACTTTGATCTTAATCGTAATGTTTAGATTTGTAATGCCCTTGGCGATACACATTCACATGAATTTTTCATTCATTGCTTTATAATTGGAAGTTTTATTGAGCATTCTATGAGTCTGCAATGCATTCCTCTCAGGTGCATCTTGCAAAGCTTACCTCCTCAATTTCATAGTTACTCAAAGGTTATCAATTTCTACCCACAGCAAAGCAAAAAGAGAGTTATGAATATTTGCCTTATTTATCTTTATTAATAAATCATATATTGGAACTATAGGAATTACTAACTTTTTTGGCTGCTAATTGCATGGTCTTACTGAAGCACAGGTACTGTGCTCCTAAGTCATGTGTGTGACCTCTTAACTCCAGTGGTAGCAGAGATTCCCAAAAGCTGGTCATGTCTGAGAATCCTACACAGTATAATGTAGGAAACAAATATTGAAGCGGAGCTACACTGTTCATGGCAGTTTTGGAATAATGTTTTTGCATCCCTGTCTTGTTTACCTTTTAGGTTTTGTCAGCCAAGTTAGAAAAGTAGTGCTCTTTTAAAATATCTTTAAAGCTAGATCTCAGTGCAGCTATTTTAAGATGTATTTAAGATGTATTTACACTTGACATTTGTTCCACCCGCATTTGAGAGAGAACTCCAGTGTCTCTTTCCCTTCTCCCCTAAAGGAACTCTCTTGAAGGCATTTATTAGCCCCACTTGTTTTTTAATTAACTGATTCACCATCTCTTGATTTTCTTGCAGAGCTTGTGATGGTAACCAGTGAAGTGTAAATGCATCTTAAATATACCTCCACTTCCAGTGAAGTGGAGTCAGAGGCTGCAGAATTGAGTGTTGAAATAGCAAGCTCAATGTGTTCTCTTGTAGCATGAACTGGTAAAGAGCAAGGCTGTGTCCTTACTCTTCTCCTCACTGTCTTCAGTCTCTCTACCTCTGCTAGGTGGGTTTTACACACACATATATCTTGTAGTATCTTTTATTTTCTGCTAGTGGCATGCAGGATGTGCTTATGCTGTGTGTTGGCTGGAATGGCACCCAGCATTTCAGGAACCTGCTTGGTCCCTGTCAGGAGAGAGAAGCCTTTTCCTTCCTGTTCAGTGTTCCTGTTCAGACCTTGTGCAGAAGGGCTTGGCACTCAAAGGGGCTGGAGCACAGCCTGTTGGAGGGTAAGGAGTGTCTGAGGGTGGGATGCTGAGGAGAGTGAGGAGTGTGTAGAGCAAATGGTGTTCAATGTGACAGAGCATCTTTTGCATACTCTGTATACAGAATAGTCCTTGGAACAAATTATCCCTGGATGAACTACAGCACTGGAAGGAAACTGGTTCATCCAACCTAAAAATAGGGTCTAAGCACGGACTAATATACATAAAATGTACATGATCAGACTGGATCAGGGCATGGAAGGAATTGAAGAAAGTAGCTGTGACAAGGTTGTTGTACCTTTTATCTTCAAGGACATGGTGTCTGTGCTTCCAACAACAGATGAAAGAAATCCTTTTCTTTGTCTCAGTGGCTTAAATTTTGTGTCTAATTTCTGGATTTGCTTTGTTTGTATTCGAGGCACTGCTTTTTGCGATGATGTGTCCTGCTGCAGTAGAGAACCCTTTTGTATCTAGTATTTCCTTCCTGAGTGAGCTCTCTTCATTGATGTGGCAACTTGATTATCTCATTTTTTTTTTCTTTTTTTCCTGTTAACCTTCTTAGGTTGCCAGGAGGCATTTTCTGTAATCCTTGGATTATATCTCTGACTGTTTTTTTGCTTCTCATCCAATTAATTAACATCCTTGAAAAGGTATGGGTTGAGGGTTGTTTCCCTGTGTCTGTTTATGTGCCTGTATTATGTACAGGGCATCAGAGGCTGGCTGGCTGGAAGGAAACATCAGAAAGGTTTCTGAGGGTGTAGTGAGCACCAGGTTGACCAAAAGTCAGCAATGTGCCCTTGTGGGAGCAAAGGATAACAGCCTGCTGGGCTGTGTTAGGAAGAGCATTTCCACAGTTAAGAGGTGATCCTTGTCCTTCCACTCAGCAGTGCTGAGACACATCTGGAAATCTGGATTCAGTTCTGGGTTTTCCACTCTAACAGACACAGACCTACAAAAACAAGCCTCATGAAGGACCATAAGGACGAGTGAAGGCTTGACTCATGTCTCAGACATGGAAAGGCTGAGACAACTTGCCTTGTTTAGTCTGGAGAAGAGAAGCTTTGTGAGGAGTGTCTTATAAATGTCCATAACTGTCTAATGAAGTTGTAAAAGCAATGGGGCAAAACCCTTTTTAGGGGTATCTGAAGCAATGGGCTGAAACTGAAATGCAAGAAGTCCCATTTAAGCATAAGAAAAACCTTCCTGGACCTCTTTGTGCAAAGAAGAATACTTGAAAGTCCTAGTTTGTTTGACAAACATTACAGAAAATGTTGATTTTTGATACCGAGATCCAAAGGAGAGTTTTTAAATGTCAGAGCTGACTGGATAGAATTAACAGCTTTTTCTACATGAATTAGTATTTATTATGGAGTGCAGACACACAACAGTCAGTCACTTCTGAAGAAATCTGGCAATGTAGAGTGCAAAGCAAGAAGATATTTATTTAGGTTATCTCTTTCTTGCTTATGTTATTTGACAAGCACCCTGGAAAGGAGTGGTCAGATTCTGTTCACAGTAACACTGCAAGTGAAGAGCTGCCCCTGAGCTCTTCTGCCTGTCTGAGAACAGAAGTTGCCACTCTGTCTCCAGTCTGAGCAGTTTGCCTTCTGGTTCCATTCCTGCCTTCACATGACTACCACTGTCAGAGAAAGTGCACTACAGTTAGGCCTGCCACGTCTAATTGTACCTGCTGAAACAGCTCAGCAGAAGATGGGACTCGCTCTGCTCTGCCTGCACAGATATACTTAGGGATTGAAAGCTGGTAGTGCTTTAATCCTTTCGCTAAGACAGGACAGTGAAGGCTTCAAACTGGACAGTGCAGTACCTCTTTATGCACAGTCCACCCTGCAAAATACTTAGCACTTTTAAATCTTTAAGAAGTACAAGCTGTCTGAGGTTGCAGAGTGTTCCTGGTAACTCTGGGATATTCCATACAATCAACAGGCCAGGGATTTCAGTTCACACCTGAAACTTTCCTCACACCACAGATACATTTTCAAAATTTCTTAGTATGAACTTGCCTGAAAAATTGTCTCTGCTACTAGTTCTAACTTTACATATATTTCATGGGTGTTGCAGAAGATTAAGGTTCTGCCTAGTTGTTAATTTTCTCGCATCTCTCTCCTGACAAACAAAGCTGGAGTAATGAGAACCATAAAGCAGAGTTTGGTCAATTAGATGCTCTTTTCCATTAATAAAAAGCTGGAAAAAAAAGCACAGAGAGCTGGAACTGTTCAATGGACTAAACATGCAGTGGAGTGATGTAGATGACTAAGCACAGGAAGGTTAAGCTTTCTAAGCACTCCCGAAGATCAATTTGCCAGGCACCTGCTGTTTGCTTTCTATTTTATGGATCTAGGTCAGGAAGAAACTAATGGACATCTCACATGCTTGACATTTATTATTTTTTAGTCATTTTTAGTTCCTTTTATTGATGACTTTTACACACTGATCATGTTGAAAGCTGGCCTGAAGATATTTGCATTTGAATAAAAGTCTGACTGTTCAGGGAGAAAGCCAGGTCACATATAAGTCAAGATGTCCCCTCCCAATGAGACAGTTCCCTCTCTGAAATAAGCCCATAACCTGTTCACTTGACACATTAAAATGACAGATAAATGCCTGAGGCACAGTCTTATTACATGAATTCAACTGAGTGAAGACATAAATGGCTTTCCTTTATACCTACATTTGCCCTCAGGATGCTTTGATTTTCTTAAGCTATGAAGGTTGAAGTGATGATATTTATGTATCATTAGTTCAGAGGTAAAGGTGAGAGCTCCAGGAAAGGTCCTCAGGCACCACAGTGTTAGAGTGTCAGTGTCAGTGCCTAATTGGTGCTTTTCAGAACTTTATGGATTGGTTGAACATGCACAGGAGACAAGCAAACACAGAGAGGGTGAAAAATGGTCTGAAAATAGACCTACATGAGTATAACATTCTAGATGTCATTACAGGGCAAAACAGAATTGATGGGAAACTGAAAATCAGCTACTTCTTGAGAATCACACAACCTCCTCGCTTACGCCAGGAATCTGGGTTGTGGCACTTCTTTGCTATGAATATGAGGTAGGTAGAAGCCCCAATTGGTAATGTGCCAATGCCTGTAGAGGATCTATCTCTTGATGAGAAGAACTCTTGACTTCCCGTCGAAGCGTTGGCAAAAGCTGAAGTTTTTTAACTTATGTAAGTAGACAATTAGATCTTTTATATTTAGCTCATTCTCAAGCAGTACCTCTGGGATGCAGCAATGTCATTTCTTCTTATCTTCACTAGGATGTGATAACCTTCATTTGGTATGGATGAAGCTAATTGTACAATTTTTCCCATCATTCAGCAGACTGAAGACTGAATAAAAACATTTTAAAATTCCCACTGAAAACCCATGAAGAGAGAAATTCAGCACACCTAAGCCCAGGCCCTTTTTTCTTATCTTCACTGCATTGATAAGAGGAGTCCCATGAGATACTTTTAGTATGTCTTGAAGTTTAAATAAATAGTGTAAACCAGAGTGTTTAGGTAGGTAAATTTGTTGGGTTTGAGGGTATTCACGTGGTCAATGAATGGAATTGCTCTGTGTGCTTTGCTGCATCTGAATCTGGAATTAGAGGGCATTGTGTCCAGGCTGGTTTCTGACCAGGAGTTTTACAATGCTGCTCTGAAGTAATCTCAGCTGGGCCAGAGGAGTGTAAAACTTCCCAACTGATCTCTGTCCTGCATGCCCTATTTCAGTTCTGGCAGGACAGTGTACTACACAGGGAGTCTATACTAGTATTCTTTCTGCTTTTATTTTAATGTCAGGGGGAAAATTCAATGCATCAGGAGTACTTTGAAGCAATTATGATGTTTTGAAAGGATTATATTCTTTTTCTATGTCAAGCATGTTAACATTTCCGATTCCGCTTTCTGTCAGTGGGGACACAGAAACACTCTTTTAACTAAGAGTTGCTGCTTGCTGTTGCAGAAGAGACAAGTACATTGTTCCCTGCCATGGAGATTCTTTTTTCCATGTCATTTCTGCCAAAACTGGGTAGAAGTCAGGCTAGAACTTGATTTCAATGTGCATCAGCTCCATTTTGAGTGCACACCTATCTCATTATTAACCCTTCTACTTTTCTGGATAGCCAATAATAATATTATACTGTTTAATGAAACAGCCCTAGATTTTAAATTGGAAATATATAGACTTCTGGTACATAATATCTAATTGTTATAGTAGTTAACTGATACAAATGTGTCCCATAAGTTATCAAGTAATCCTAGTTAACAATATTTGTTCTGCACAGCCCTGACTCATGAAACCTTGATAATTAAAGATCGCTCTTGGCTACATGAGCACATGATAATGAATTTGTATTTTTGATTTGGGCAGTCTATATCATGGCAATTGCACAATGCTAGTAAAGGGCATATTCAGAATTAAATGCCTTTAGGCAATATTAAGAGTTCTGCAATAATCTTTCTAAATCGCCCTTCAAGGGAAAATGTGACCTTTGTGGAAAACAATCTGTTGGATCTTTTACAGTCAAACAAAACCACTAAGGAAGGGAGTTAAGTGGGTTTACAGAAAATAAAGAATGAAGAATAGCTTAGTTGACACTTCCTAAAACTAAAATGAGTGATGGTTGAGGAATAAGAGTGATTTGAAAATGTCTGAATTCTTCTGGAGTGCCTTGGCTTGCATATGTTTACTCCCAGCTTGAAGGTGGCACCTTCTTCAGGCAGGAAGAGAAGTCACATTTATTGCTGTCCTGTGTGCAGATGGCTGCGTGACCTGGGCTGGCTTTGAACCTGCCAAAAGGGATAAGGGTCCCTTCATTTGAAATAGTACACCAGGTGAGATACCATTGTATTGTTTCTTCTGGCCTATCTCATCATTTAAGCTTTATAGCAAGGCAGTGTTGTAACTTTGACCATAAATTTGACCATATTTGAGATTTTATGTAGCACATACTTATGTGCTGCTTTAAAAAAGGTGCTACTTTGTAGATTTACAAAGGGGGATTAAAAAGATGGTAACAAGACACAAGTTATGTGTTCTGTCTGGACAGTGTGTCAAAGCATGCCACGTAAACCTTTGGTAAGAATAGGCCATAAGTAATCTGTGGAAGATTTTTTTTTTTTTTATCTTTGATAAAAATAGGCACTGGAGCTCCTTTGCCTGTTTTGCAGAAGGCAAGCAGTTTGCAGAGATTAATTGCAGAGGCAGGCAGCTGTTTATGTTTTCTTGCTTCACACTTGAGCAGATCCAAGCAGCTCTTGGGATTACTTTAGGAGCCTGAAATTCCCTGGCTGCTTCTGAAAAGTGAGATTTGATGAACTCTTGAGAGGAAGAATGAAATAAAACCCATTCTGATTCTTCCCTGAGCTACTCTTTTTTCAAGGTGTCAAACCTTTTGCATAGATTATGATCCAGTTTTCCAGTGTTTTTTCTGATGCCATTCTCAGAGACCCTACAGATACAAATCCTCCAGCAGACCGGCTGGAGCAGTTGGTGTAGCTGGAGTATTTGGTAGAGTCTTCATCTGAAGACCTTGCTTTTCAAAAGTAGCTTTGATAGACTTAGCCTTTTAAAGCTGGGAAGTGCTGCACCTACTCCTGTGTTGTCTTCTACCACATAGGTGCTGTGTTGCTGCAGGTGCTGCCTTGGTGTTCATCAGTTTGTAGCTGTTCCCAGCACGATTCACTCAGCGTCTGTAGGCATGGCACTCTCAGAATCAGCAAATGGAGGCAGTATCACAACCTTACGTGGTGTGGGAAGAGAAAGCACAGATTCATAAATGACAGGGGTGTGCTCAGTTCCTTCAGTTTATGGGGAAGCACTTGTTGGGAAAAAATTGCCCAGAGAATTTTAATAGTATTGCCTTTGTGGGCTTTAAGCAAGGCTTTTTCTTTGAATAATATACAACTGGTAATTCAGTCTTCCAGAAGGCAGTTTAATGAATACTTGTTGTCCACCCAAGAAGGTACAGCATTTTAGTCAACTCAGGTCTTTCTCTAAGTTGTTACAAGAATTTATTTTCTGCTAAGGAGAAAACACCCTGAACAAACAACGATAAAAAAATCACTGAAAACTGGCAAGCTGTATGCATGTTATGAGTCTTGAATAGAGAAACTTCATCATCATATTTTATTAAAATATATATTGTTTCCTACAGTGTGTTATAATACCTCCCTTTTTTATGGAAGGAAAGCTGTTACAGGAATGCATTCTGAATAATGGTCTTAATATATAAGAATAGAAACAGTCATTGTTTTCTTACTCCTGTTTTGAATGTGTGCTTAAATAAAGCTGAAGTTCCTTTTTCTCAGTTAAATTATGTTTTATTCTTATTAAGAGACTGATCCCATGGAGAATCTGTTCCTGCAGATTCTTCAGCAGTTGTAACAGTGATGCTTTCACCACATTAGGATGACTCCTCCCTGCCTAACAGGATCAAGTCCTTTACCTTTGAAGATTTTTTTTTTTTTTTTTTTTTTTTTTTTTTTTCTTCTTTTTTTTCACTTTGTTTGACTTCAAGGGTAGCTTAGAAGTTTAGAAAGGCTTTGGCTCATTCTGTACTGGACATGGGGATAAGAGTCTGTGTGGAATCAGAAGGAAAACAGAAGAGAAATGAAGCCCTGGAAATTGGAGATGCCTTCTCTTAAAATCCAATTATCTGCTGGGAAACAAGAAACAAGAGGAGGGTAATTGAATGGGACAGTACAGAAGGTCTGTCTTTGTAGTGCATTGAGCAGGACATGTTTCAACTGTCAGGCTGTTACATGAGCATCATTATTTATCTGTTGGCAGCTTGCTTCTGACATTACCACTGAATTGGTCCCATGGTCTGTTGTCCATCTTCTACAATAATTCAAAGACACAGCATCTCCTACTTGGTCTCTTTAACTTCAAGAGCACAACAAACCAAACAACTGTACATTGTCTTGTAAAATAACTCAACGCCCAGAAATTAAGAACGCGTTTGCAAAAGCTGTTTAATCATTTAGGTTTTGCCTCAGAACAAAACACCTCTCAAATGACTTGCTGATAACTGTCAATTTTATTCATGACAGCAAGGTTATGGGTGAAGAGAGCATCTCAGTGCTAGTCTGCCTTTGTGAAGGGTGTTTTGTGCAACGAGTTCAGTGAGTGTCAGAGTCTTAGTGCATGTGAGAAAGTGGCAGGAAAATGGTGAGATCACCCAGTGGGTCAGCAGCACTCAGCTCACAGAGGCTTTGCTCTAAGTTACAGTCAAGCTTCGGTCTTATTACCTCTCTAAAACTCGTTTTTGGGGTCTTTTTTTTTGGTCTCATCATGTTTGTCAAAGAGCTACTAGGTACATTTGCTATGATTTAGACTGTCAGCAGTCTTTTAGTGTGTGTTAAATGGTAGAAAAATGGGAACAGCATGGAAAGATGCAATGAAAGGTTCTCTTTGAAAGCTGGAAGGATCAGGAACAAGAAGATTTGGATTTTACAAGACCAGGCTTTAATAAGATGAATTACAGGTTTTTCATGCCTGAGCTACAGCACACTGAATACATTAGTGCAGCTGCCAAGGCTCTAGAAGCAGCAGCACAGTCGTGTCACGGTGCAGAGTATGGCTCGTCAGCTCTGCTGATGGATGCAGATATGCTGAGGTACCTCCACCGTGCTGATGGGGCTGAGCACAAGCATGTTCTCAGTGCTCCAGATGGGTCTATTAGCCTGGTAGCTACAGCTCTTGGAGCCCTGAGACTTGTAAAGCACAAGAGCAGGAGAGTCAGAAAGGTTTATTAACTGACATGCAGAGCGGTGCCAACCCGTGAAGAGCACTAATAATGCTGCTGAGCCTGAGCTAAGTGGTCTGCTCAGCTCACGGCTAGTGTGCCGTGCAGAGAGCTGGCTGTGGCTGTCCCAGCACAGTCTCACTGAGCTCTCTGTACCCACCCACGGGCTGTGGCTCCTTGGAGCTGTGCAGGGTTCTGCAGCATGGGACAGGCACAGAGGTGGGCAGGGTGGTACCAGCTGTCTGGCTTTAAGGATGTGAGAAGGCATTGGAAAATCAGGCCAGATGTCCTTCTAACATGGTGTCCTGCCTCCTACAGCAGCTACTCCCAGCTGGTCCAGGAGGCTTGGGAGGTGCAGAACAGGGTCTGTGTTGGGTGACTCATCCCTGCGAAACTCCATCAACTGAACCTGCAGAGAAGACGCAGTGATCTATATTTACTGTAGTCCTAATTTGGATAGCTTATTCGCAAAGAAAAGCAGACTTTGAGGCCAGAATTTGAGCTGCCACCTCTGCCCCAAATCTGCTTAGGAAACAAAGCAAGTATAAACTTCTCTTTTCTTCCCCATTGCCCCAGCTCTTTAGATATTACAGGTGCCTGGGTATTTCAGAAATGAGTTTTCTGTGTTTTGCAAAGTTTACATCAAAATATACTGCACAAAGCTTTGTTTTATTGTCGTGGATTTAGGACAGCCACTTGTTTATATAGATACTAAAATGTGACATTTAAATGTGAAAGAAAATATCACTGCATGGTATGGTTGGCACTGCTGAATTTTTAATAGGATAATACATAAAGCTATTGCTGTCATCTCACTGCTGATGACTGGAAAATGGAGGGATGGGAATTGTCAAAATTTTCTGTGGTGTTATTTTCACTGAACTTTTGTGCATGTTCTGACCTGTGCTCCAGATGCATGTACCTGTCTAATCCAAATGTAAAGAAAGATTTGGAAAGATACTATACTGCCAGTGGTGGGAGGAGGGACTAATACAAAGTGGGTATAGTTATTCAGTAAATAAAGAACGTTTAAAGATGGAACATAAAGTAGTTGACCAAAAAGTCATAACAAATCTTCAGTCTGAGAATAGATTTAGTATAAATGGTACATAAATCTTTGCACTACTGTAATGTCATGTTTTTGAAAACACATATTATCAAAAGAAGCACTATGAGCCTTGAATTGACTTGATGACACACAGGTTTCTTGTCCCCTTCTCTGTTTAATTTAATGGATTTGACTGTAAAGAATAGTTATGCTTTCAAGAGTGCTTTAAAACAAAATCTAGTGAGCAGCATTTAGTTAATCTGAAGTATCCAATTCTGAATAAAAGTAATCCATTTCTTAACAGGATTTTACTTTTTAGAATACGTCTTTGGTTTACTTGCTAATACAGATTCTGATGTGCCCAAGGATTAAACCACAGTGTTAAGTATGCATTATAAAGGTCATAAAGAAAAGTGGCAAGAGCAGGGTTACAAACCTCTCAAACTGCAGGTGATTATCTAAATTTTTATGGATGAAGTTTGTCTCTCTTCATTTTGATGTGATGGTGTGGAAAGTGAAGAATAACTTTAGTGGCTGACTGCAATGAGCAGTGCTCAGCCCAGCACTTTGGAGAGCTGTTTGGGAGGTGTAGAATAAGGACCCACAGTGGCTCCAAAGCTCCAGAAAATAAACACTTTCTCTTTTGCAGAAAACCCAGTCACTTTCCCTGCAGCATTTAGGATTTTCGTTTTCTCTCTTTTTTCTTCTTTTTAAATAAGTGAAATTGAAGAGCAGCACTGGGGGAACTGTAGGATGTATGGTGGTCATATGTTCTAAGAATATAAATTGTCATTTGCTTACATAAATGCAAGTAATAAATATGCACTACCTTTCCATGTTTAATAAAACACTATCTTATTTTGGCGAACCCCCAGTGACACATTACTGGGAAATGAAATCATGCATTTCAAAATCTCTTGGGTGAGTAAAGGTCTGCAAAATATGGCACTCAATCTTCATGTGTAATCTCAAATCATCAAAGATAAAATTATTTCATGAAGGACAGAAAAACAGTTGGGGTTTGCTGCTGTATTTACATCTCCATTTAGAATACAAATGATGCTGAAGAGTGTGTTTGCTCAGTTCTTTATGGAGCTGCCAACTGAGAGCTCCTATCGGGCCAAGCAGCAGTTGACTCATCTGACCCTGGAGGAAAGATTGTTTAAAGCTTCATGTACTTTTAATGCTCAGTCAGGGATTACATCTGCGCCAGCTCTTGGCTTGCTTATCAAAGGTGGAGATGCTGGAATCTTTCTTTTGGTAGATTTTCTTCTTAGAGGTGTTATAAAGATCCTTGGATCACATTGACAGAAGGAACAAGACTGCTATAGAAAGGGAAAACACTGAAAGGGGCATTTTTGCTTTTGGGATGGATGCCACATAATTTGATATTTTTACTGAAGGGACAGTGTATGTGACTCAGGTGGAGAGAGAGAAAACTAGTTGGAATGATATCAGAAAAAGTAAGATTTAATAAACTCTGAAATATTATTTTGTAAAACCTTAGTACAAACTAACATGGCAGTGTTTATGTAGATATCTCATTGCAAACACAGGAACAATCAGGCTGACTTTCATGGAGAGCATAGTTTTAATTTTTCTCCTCGACAGTCAGATAATTCATTCTGGTATGTAAAATGGGGGAACAGCTCTCAGGGTGATTAGAAGATCGGGCTACATAGTCAAAATTGTTGTAATGTGACAACATGAATATACATCTGTAATTCCACATAGAGGCATATGGACATTATGAAGGGAGAATTTTAAAATGCTAGATTTTTAAAAGAAGTCTTTAGTAAAGTCTAGAAGTCCTGGGTGGGCAAATAGGTACAGGTAGGAAAATGCCTGTCTTCACTGTCTACAGATGTTTAAGCTCAGGCTGAAAAGGAGATTGGTGGGAATGGCACACATTTTGATGCTCATAGGAGAGAAAACTCCCAGAGTCAAAATTAGTAGCCTTAACTTGCAGGTTGTTGAGTATATTTGGAAATATAAGCAAGGGCAGTGAGGGCCTGGAGCTTTTCCATGCACACATTTTTGCATATGTTAAAAGGAAGGTCAGCAAAAATTTTCTGATATGCAGCTTGATAGCCCACTCTGGAACCACAGCATAGTGGCTAGGGCAACCAGCTGAATTATTCCATTTGAATTTATTTTCTAACTTGTCTTTATTCCTAGAGCTCTTAAAAGGGAAATTGTGATTTTCTATGGATAACTTTTCTGCTATTCACATAAATTCACAAAATTACTTTTGAACATTTTTGTCAATTCACATTTGGGTAATAGCAATTGTAACTCATATTGCTTGATAACGTCTTGCTGGGAGATTTGTGGAATCTGTGAGCAGTGGATAACTGAAAGTGATAGTAGTAGTTCATTCTGACTTGGAATGATATGGTGATGGAATTCCTGCTAAAATGTGGGCATTTTTATTGATCCACTCAGTATTCCTTCTGAAGAAATTCTACCTTAATGCAATAGCTGCACAAAATAGGACCTCAAATGTACAAACAGAGCTGTGTTCTCTTTTGATCCCATGAAGCTACTCTTCCTGTCTGCAGTTGTGGCGTAATTCTGAACCACTTGGCAACAAACCCATTCTTCAGAATCCTCTATTGCTGGTGTTTCTGAGCAGCTGTGTGTTGGCTGCAAAGGACAAGTGTGTACACTCCTCTTTACAACCAACACACAGTTTTGCTTAAGCAATGAGGCAGTTGTCTGCTTAGTATTTGAACACTGCTGGCAGCCTAAGGAATCTTTATTCTGTGTGTTCCTATGCATCTGCTTGGAGGGGTGTGCAATACCTCATAAGTGCTGATGTTGCCTCACAGTAACAGATTTCCTGTAGTCTTATAGCTCTTGTAGTGGTACCAAAGACAAAATTCTTAGCTTCACTTTTCATCATTTTTTCCCCTTTAAATCTTGCAGCAGAATAGCTCTGATATCTGTTTGGTGAGATTTTTCATTGCAGATGAATTTTGTAACATTTTCACTGGCATCAATGACATTTCATCCTGTTCTCTTAAGTTGCTTTTCCACTGCAAATACTTTAAAACTGAAGGTTGAGTTTGTTTGTCTGTCAGAACTTCATGTTGAATCTGACTTGATTTTATTTATTTTTCTGTTCTAATTTGGAAATATGGACAAAAGGCTTTACCTTGTTAAGATAAAACGTCTCTTATCAGTGGTGGTAACAGTTTTTGTGCTACATGTGTGGCAGATAGGATGAGGACCCTTTATGCTTAATGTGAGAACTAAAATTCATCTTCTCCAAGTACTCAAAAGCTGTTTTGGTATTTGTGGTTTCTCCTAACTGTGTGTGAACCAATAAAAATGAACAGTTGAGTTTGTTGATGTCCATTCCAGGACAAAGAGGTTCCATGTATGATGAATCTGTGCAGTTACTGTCACCTAATGAATTCAAATGTGCAGTATTCACGGAGAATTTCAAGCATCACCAGCTCTAATTGCCTTCTTAATCTTATTAATTATCTCCTTTTCTAACTTTTGTTTAGAGTCAGCATAAAAATATTCTTCCTGCTGAAATAACTTCATAGGCAAAGTTCAAGTGAGCAATTAGTGATTGCATCTGGTTTTGAGTTATTTTCCCAGCTTGTGGTAGTTCAGTTAATAACCTTTTAAAATTCTCATTTATATCCCTAGGCAGCTGTAGGTCTGTTTCTCAAATCTACTGCAATGTTCGAAGTGTTCATCTTTCTGGGACCATCTGCTTCTCTTCTCCAAAGACCATAAAATCCTTAGCAACCCCTTGAATGAACCTCATACTTCCTAACATGCAGGAGTAGATGGAACACATAAATAGAAAAACTATGGGAAGATTTTTATTCCGATATTAAAGCTGTTTTACATTCAATGACCATTACAAAAATAGATTTTATGCCTGAAAGCACCTTAGTGAACCATTATGTATATCTGCAGTGCACATAAAATTCCATTCCAGGAATACCAGCAAACTTCTTTAAATGAGCATTTCATTTCTCAAGTATCCATCATCAAGTATCCATATCCATCATCCTGATTCTTTCACTCACCAAAGATATGTAATACCCAAACAGCACTGACTCTACATTTTAAATTATTCCATGGGCAAATCTAGGGAATTATTTAAAACAATTCTCTTTCTTTATCCCCCTGCTACCTCTTGGATGCAAATCCTTTTTGCGTGCCACTTGCCTAAATGCTGAGGCTTTCCCTAGATGTTGGCTACTTACTGGTATTTTCCACCATAGCGTTCTGATTTATATAATTTTGAAATTGATAATAATAATTTTGAAGTATGATAAATCAAAACAATATTTAAATGCACTGACATAAACTTATGAAATAGAAACCAAATTATTGGTTAAAAGAAATTAGGTAGCTATTTAAGCCTTTGAAGAGTATTATTTTTGCAAACACACACACACAAAAGTTTGTTTTCTAAGGGCTTTCGCTGCACGCTGCAATTTTAGTATGAGTTTTGGGTCAAGGGAGTTAACTATGAACTATCTGTTTAACTGGAGTATTTAAAGTACTTGGGTTGCCCAGGTTTTTGCCTCTGTGTTCCAGAAAGCTCATAAGCACCTGTTTTCCCTGAGGTGGTCAGTTAGCCACACAAGCTATGTCTATACAAATAGACCTACTCAGCATTTTCTGGTTCTAAAAATATGCTGCCTTTTCTATCACCATCTTCAATTCTTTTAGGACGAATGAGCCTTAAGATCACCTGTTTGGGTTTGGGATTTTTTTACTGTTCCTGGGTTATCAAACTTCAGCTATGCACTCATTGAGTTGTGTCAGTAGTTTCCTCTCTCTCTGGGAAGTAATGCTTCCTGAAAACTGTGTCTGAACAGCACTTCCTATTCTTAGGAATCCAGTTAACTTCAGATGGTAGAATCATATAATTTTATGGTTTTCTCTTGTCATTTCTCGTCTAAATGCACCATGAACATGTAGAAGAATAAAGAACACATGCCTGTTGTGTTTATTATAAATCCATGCTGAGGATTATTTCCTGCCAGCACATCCCTTTACCTGTGCTGAGTCCATGAAACCTGAGGGTGGGATAGGTATTTGCATTCTTTGTACATTTATTTGTCAGGGGTACCAAGGGCTGGGCACACAAATTGCAGACAAGGCTGATACCCCTGGGCTCTCCAGCTTCATTTGTGCCTTCTCCAATGGAGCTAACACAGGCAATATGGGTGGGTTTGACCCAAACTCTTATGTGAGTGGTCTTTTCCTTCTTCATTGATTGTCCAGGGAAACTAAGGAGACTAGAACACTAGCTCAGCCCCAGACAGTGCAGTTATTTCTCTTATACAACTAGGGTGGAACATGATGGAAACACTCACACCTCTGTCTGTGCTTTTTAACTCAGGGATATGTTTGCAATCTCTGTAGACCTTCCCAAGGTGGTCTGAAACTGGCCATTCCAGCAGTCTGAATCCTGACCTTGACAACATTTCCTGAACTGGAATGTCCTTTGTCACTGGCTGACTTGGGGACACTTTCCTCTTGCTATGTGACTATTTGAAACTGCAAAGCAGGTTGTTTAGATCAACCATAACTCAAATGCTATTGGTCATTTAATCCTAGACTTTTGCTACCACTGGTTTCTTCCATAAACTCTGTTTATATACTTCCATGCCGTGTCTATATATATAAACACGGCATGGAGGTATATAAACAGAGTTGTACAGTTTTATTATGGCTGGTTTGCTCCTGCAGCATCATCTAAGAACATATTCTTACAAGTCCCACTGATCAGTTGTATAATCAGGGGTCAGTTACATGGTCGATGCCCTGGCTTGGGTCCATAGCTCCATATGTTAAGGCACTGCTTCTCAGAAAAGCTCTGCTTCCCAGTCAGGACTGTAGCCAGATCCATCTCAGACTGCACGCCCTGTGGTGAGCCTTGCACAGGTGTGCTTTGGACTGGATATGCATTCCCACCGATGATATAATTTGGCTTTGGATTTGTGCAAACAGCCATTTGTACTTCCTGTTCCTCTGCCTTTCATTTCCGTGCTCAGTCAGGTGTGAGATTGCCACATACCTCTCAGGGAGTCTGCTTTTATTTTAGTAACAGCCTACATTTCCTTATCATGAGCACTCTGTATGTGGCCCAACTCAGAAGTAGCTCTTCCATTGGAAAACAGACTTGTAGCTTTGCTACAGCTTACAGATAAAACAGTGACACCAATGATTGGAAGAGCTGCTTCAAGCACAGGCTGACAAAGCTGCTTCTGTAGTTCATAGCAATCCTTCCATTGTCAGCCAGTGTGACCCTAATCTTTCATTCTCTGCAATCTTTCTTTTTCAGTTTTGGGAGAAGTATTGCCTTATTTAAATATTTAAACAATAATGTATCATAAGAACTGGATGAAGAAGAGCTCCTTGGACCTTACCATATGTCTTAAAGGTCTGCCATCCTCCCCATTTCACACTTGCTGCCCTCTCAGAAACTTCCCTGAGTCTGTGGTTTGTGCCCCTTGTAAGTGGAATATGCCTCCTACCTCTCACTTCTGTTCTTGGTCCTTTTGTCCTTTATCTAACAGTTAAGTAATTTTAGGAATAGAGGCTGGTTTTTCCAAATACAGACTTGATGGTCACTCACCCCTCACCTAACTAATTTGCTCAGTGGATTTGTTAAAAAATGCTAATGTACCTTAGGGGGTGCTTTCTGGAGGCTTCCCTAAGCAGATTTCGTAAGTACTTCACCTTAAGAGGCATTCACTGTACCTTTATCTTATGAGCCTTGTAGGATTCCCAGATCAGAGATGACAGCCCTGGCATTTGTCGTGTTTTTTCCAGTCTTCTCCTTTCTGCTTGTTCTTATTTGGCAGCCCAGGTGGTTAACACAGTTGTCCATGTTCATTTGGGAGAGAGGAGACTTGGTAAAATAACAACCCTAGTAGGTAAACCTCCCTGTGTTTTCAAATACATTGTTTGTCTAATAATGAAAAATCTGGAATTATTGTAAAGTAGATTTTGCATTTTTTTTGCCTGCTTGCCAGACAAGAGAGAAACAAAGATCTGTAAATGTCTTCATCCCTTGAACATTCTCTGTGAATTGATATCCTGTTTCAAGAGACTGAGGAATTTTGCACTCTAGGCTGCTAACATGCCATTTCATTCACGAAAATGAATGCCCAGAGACAGAGGCATGTCCTCTGGAATCAGCCCACTCTGATGAACAACACACATTTCCATAACAGAATAGGCAGTGTGGGAGCCTTGGGAGCGAGATGTGACTTGAAACAAAGTCACATTTTTCTCAGTCTTCTATTTCAGGTCTGACATAACTTTGCTTTTCAAAACCAGACTTACTCGTCTGTTTGATTTATCTGTATGATTCTAGACCTTATTTGTGCTTCCTTATGCAAAATTCAACACTGTTTCTAAATTTGTGGCTCTTACGTTTGCATTTCATTTTTGATCAAATACTTTTTTTTTGCATCAGTCATAGAAAATATTCTCAAAGGGTAGAATTAATATTTCATTAGTATGTTTAAATACTGCTAACATTAGTGATCAGAGAAGTATTTTTTTGATAGGAACTGTTTAATTATGTTCAGTCTGGTCTTTGTCCAAAGCGTGTTGAGTGGAAAATGCCCAAGGATTTCAGCAGTTTTCAACTCAAACTTTTATGAGAACATTACTATGTGTGTGGCAGTCAAGCCTCTTTTAGCCCATAATGTCTCTCTCTCATGGCAGATTAGAGTATACACACTTTCAGGGAGAAAGGGAAGCTTGGATTAAGGAAAAAACAATGAGACCAAACCCATGCTGATTGCGTGTAATATTTACAATGAAACAAATCAAAAAAGTACAAGTTATCTTCTTCAACATACTGTTAGATTTAAAATAGTATCACCTAGGTATGTTTGTAATTTTGATAAAGAGCTGATTTCAACCAAACTGAATTTATTTGAAAACCGGGATTTTTTTCAGATGTCTTCTACAGCACTCATATTCATTTCTGGAGAGTGTGAACATTAACCAAGACATATGTTAAAACTTACATTAACCACCTGTGCTATAGGTTACATTGCTCTACAGAAAACTCGATTTTTCTTTGAAATGAGTACAATTAGTAACTGGTTGGGAAGCTCCAAGGACAAAGTGATCTCCAAAATATATAATGCATATAATGCAAAAAATGGGAATCATAGGAATGGTTCTGAATGGAGAGAGGGTGTGAGAAGGCAGAAAAGTAGAAAGGTAGCTCTTGATAAAAAAAAAAAAAACAAAGAAACTCTTACTTAGGTAAAAGTGGTGTGAAGTTTGAGGGACAAAGACAGCTCAAGTGAGCAAAGAAGCTGTAGCTGATGAAGGAAACCCAACCAAAATGGACTTGGCCTCAAAAGGTGCAGTTGTTTTAGAATTTATTAATATTTTTCAGGCTTATGGTATGCTTTTTTCCCTAATGATTAATAAAAATAATCTTACATTTCTCTGCTGAATATTGAAAATCTTCCAGCTGTGGACACACTCAAAGCTCAATTGGAATGGTTCTGGACAGATAGTGGTTGGAAAGTCTTGTAACGATGAAGCATTTTCAATTCAATAGGTTTCTTGACAGAGCACATTTTTTACCCTTAAATATTCATTGTCATTGGAGATCTTACTCTTTTCCAGTGATCACGTGGGGGTCTGCTTCAGAATATACCTTTTCACTGTGGTCCTTATAATAAGAAGCACTCTGCTCCTTGCTACAAAAGTTCTTTTTGTGGAGCAATTAGCACTGGATAGACATGTATATTCTGCAAATAAATACGTGTTCTTACCTTGAGTCCTCTTGATTTCAGAATATCAGCATTAGCAGCAGGGTTAGGTACTTGAAGAATGCCCTTGTTTCATATTTTAAGTTTTGATCTTCTTCCTTCAGCCAAAAATCTCTTCAGTTTTAAGCTGTGCTGACATGATTTTTGATGCAAAGAATCTTCAGAAATGTGGACATCAAAAGGAAAAGCAAATCAAAATATAACATACAAATACAGTAGTGTTTCTTGATTCACATTTTGAAGTCTTCTGTATTTTGCAGTTCTAAAAAATCCCAACCAAAGGCAACTCTGAAGACTTTCTGAAGAACTTTCCTGACTAACAGTGCCCAAATTTGTCTTTACTGTCTGCAGGCATCAGTGCTGCCCAAAGATTCCTTGAGTGTCAAGAAAGAAAATGTCAGCTTACAAAAGAAAATTCAAAATGTTTAAAAATCCTTAATCGGAAAAACCTACTCCTACTCAGAAGAGCACGGTTAATTTTACGGAAAGTAGAAGAACAGGAATCACTTTCTCTGAACTAGAATTGCTATACAAAAAAAAGTTTCCTTTCTCAGGGGTTTTCCTTTCCTATTAAAGACACTGGCAGTTTGTCTCCCTGTGAATACATTAGCCCTCGTGTTCCTGTGCCTCCCTTTCTTATTTTGGTGTGCAGTGAAGCTGGTGCCAGTACAGCCTGGAACTCATCCCACGGTGACTGTGCAGGGATGGCAGCAGAGTCAAGCACACTCTTTCCCCACACACACAAATGATCCAGGCTCATCTTGGTGACTCACTCATCAAAAGATACTACCAGCTCATCTCGGTGATGGAAGATTGTAATTATGCCAAAATTGATTAAACCAGGAGAAGCTTCTCTGATCCTAAAAGAGCAACTAAACTTGCAAGAGGGGCTTTGGTTGAAGAGTGTTCCTTGTGGGGTGTCTTAGCTCCTCTAGCCTTGGAGTACCTGGAGCATCTGGCTCATGTACTCAAGAAACAGCTTCCATGTTTCTCCCATGAGGATCTTCACTGAGGTCTTATGTACCTTTTTTGACCCATTTAATACATGCTGCTGCTGACAGAAGGATACCAGATTTATATAACTATAGGTGCAGCCAGGATGGAAGGAGCCACTGCTGTGTGTCATATCATAGTTTTCTCTAAGGAAGAAAGTTTGTCATCTGTGTCACTGCTGTGTGTCATTTGTGCTCAAAATGTATTTTATAATGTGCTGAGATAGGTGTAGTTCTGAGGGTTTTCTTCCCACTTGCTCTGGCGAGGTTTTTCATGTTAGAAAATATTTCCGCAGAGCTGACTCTGAAGCACTTTAGGCATCAATTAACAAGCAACTATTAATTTTCTATCAAGGCTCTTCCTATGACATTATCCTATCATTTTTTGGACTGGCTGTATAATTGATTATGTCCCCCTTTGCCTTCATTAAGTGCAATCTTTCCAGAAAATCTGTTAGATAGGAGGCATTATCGTTGGGAAATACTTGAAGATTTTATTTAGTACAGTCAAAAGTGTCAAAACAGCTAATTGAACACTTTCATCTCCATGAGTAATGAAAGATTAGGTTATTGCAAAAATATGTCACAGGAATCTACAAATTTTTAATGAAAAATAGCAACCTCATTAAATCTGAAGGCAGTTAAATGCTACTGTGGGAAGTTTCTCACTGCAGAGGCCTTTGCAAATCCATAAGGAGAGCACCACCACTGTATATTTTGGTGTTTTGAAATCACACAGACTGTTCCTAGGTAAATTCCTCAGGGACATGGGACCTGAGCCTGTTTGTCTTCGTGTATCCAAGTGGGTTTGTGGTAGGAATAAAGAATCAGTTGGAGAATAGTAGGTTTTATCCAAGGAAGACAATTCAGTGCACGTCAGTGGTAGTGCAATGGTAGTGAGTGCTGTTTAAGAGGTAGCATCTACTCTTGCTGTTCTACATTTATGTGTCCCTAGTATTTCTTTCTCAGGCCCCACAAGGTTCACTGATACTCAAATCAGACTCTGGATGTTGTAGGCATTCCTTGGAGAAATTGTGCATTAGTTACAAATCTGTGGTGCATTGGCAGCTGTGTAAGACAGGCAAAAATCAGCCTTGCAAGCAAGCTCAATTCTTTCATGCTGTCTGGAAATGTCTCCCCTTACTACTACTAGTAAATCTCATCATCTTACCCTAACACATTGTTGAGCTTTTTTCTCTTTCATGTTCCTCTGTGTCTTCATTGTGCCAACTCTTTCCCTTTGTTTCCTCTCCTCTGTCCTGCCTGTGATGCCTCAAATTTGTAAACCATAGGTGCCTCTTTTCTAAAAACATCTCTGCCATATTTTCTTCTTTTCGTATTGTGTTCTGATAAAATGCTGAAGAACCTTTATTTTTGTATCAGACTGAGTTCCATCTTTTGCCACCAAGTAACAGAACAATGAGGGGTATTATCTTTCTTGTTTATGTGGGAAAAACTGATGTAGATTGTAATATTCTTTAGCTAAGTTCAGCTTTCATGAGAGTGGTTGTTTATGGAGGCAGAAGATGGTTTAGAATTTCAGAGAGAGAAGGGGACTAGCATAGATAGTGCTATGTGTTCTCCTTCCAGACTGACAGAAAATGCATAATTCATGCAGGTGCTGTAGAAATACAGTGGAAATGAGCTTTTCAAAGAAATCTGCCCATATATGTGAACCAAAGAGAAAATCTATGGCATAAGCCTATCTTCTCTGTTTAGCTGCTGCCTTAGTCTGTGACCCTAAGCAACACCAGAATAGAACAATTTCCCATAGCGAGATGAAATTTGGTGAACTGTTCATTTTAGCTTCCTTTTGGAAAGTCACATTGCAATAATCAAGACATAAGCATGGATTTTAAGTGGAATTCCATTGTTTTCAATAGGCTATAAATCGAGGCCATTTTGAGACGAAACTTTGATGACATGGAAGATGTAAAAAAGGGTCAGAGATGGCGATAAAAGGGAACTCTTCTTGATTCCCATGCTATACAACTTTTCTTAAATTACAGAAGGGAGAGACTTCTGATAGATTTCCTTTGTGCTGTTCTTCCTTAGAGAGATAAAAGGTGAAAAGTTGAAAACAATTGTCTAAAAGTAACTCTTTTAGCTACTGCTTGCTTGCGATAAGTATATGAGCTTAATTTTCATTTCTCAGATGTTATTTACTTAACTCTTCTTACTTTTCACCCAGGTTGCTTGTTCAGCTACTGTGGGATGTATGACAAACACTTTTAATTCTTTTATCTCTGAAAAAGTATTTTTTCTCCGTGAAGTCACCCCTAATTTTAGATATATGTTTGATTCCTTTTTATTTGTCATTCTGTGTCTAATTTAGCTGCCTGCCAGCTCAGATGTGACATTTCTGGATTATGCTAATGTATACTGACTTTCTCAAATCCACCCACAGCCAGTTTTGTTTCCTCTGTTTGATTGACAAAGATGCCTTCAGATGTGCTGATCTGGCAGAACTGAACTCAGGTCATCAAACAGTTTGGGACCAATGTTCTTGGGTCCCCACCCTATGGCAGAGATGAGTTGCAAAATGGCAACACTGTAACTTCACCAGGTTACAAAATGGGAAGAAGAAATAAAATTAATAGCTGATAGGAAACAAAAGCTTTCTGATAACCACATTGCCTACTTGTGTAAGGGTATGAGTGCAATGCACTTACTCTTGTAAATACGACACTCTGAGAAGGATGTGGAAACAAGTGTTTTCAATCTTCTACGGAGTGAGATATTCACCATGACTTATTCCAAAGTTCCTTCCTCTTTCTTAAAAGAGGTCTTATTTGCCAGAGTAGATTTTAAAGAAAATAATGTGTTTGTTGCCATGTAGGAAGGAACTGTAAATTTAATTCCTGGATAAAACTGCAATGTGTTGGTATAATCTCTGAGAACAGATTTATAGGTATTTCTTGTGGGAATTCCTTTAATTTCTGAGTAAAAATCAGAGCTGAGATCCGTGTGCATGCACACAATTGTGTGGGTGTATATATTTCCAAAAAGCAGGTTGCTTCCTAATTTTAAATGAGCTTTGGGTTTTGATTTGATGGGTTTTAAAGATTTTAATAGATCAAAGTGTTCAATGTTTGCTGTAAGGAAATAATCATATTTAGGTCACAGATAATAGAGGAGGGCTGTTAGATGTCCTAAAAGCCAGCAGATTTCGTGCTCCAGTGACAGCAGCTCCTCTAGCAGTAGCTGCAATGTGTTCTTAGTGCAACAGCTGATGGCAGGAAAGCCTGAGAGTGAGAAGTGTCCTGCTTTTCCAGCCTCTTACATCTCTGGCCTGTGGTTTGCTAAGACAGTTTATAAACTGCTCCTGAAAATTAGATTTATTTCCAATTCGAGAAGAAAATGCATGGAAAATTCATCAGCTGACTTTAGATGAAATTTTGCTCCTATTTAGTTGTTTTGCAGACAAGCTTCTAAAAATCTGTAATATTCTCTGTAGTCAGGAATAAATTTTGCTCTTCATAATCTTACTTGAACCAGTAGCCATCAGCATGGCAAATTCTCCACATAGCTATACCCTAAGGTAGAAAGTAGATTTGTGCTTTTACTTAAACTAATTAGGAGTAAACAATTTTGCTTTTATGAGTGCAAGTTTGCTCACTGCCCTGAGGTCCAAGCAAAATAAGAGCATTTGTATTAGTGCCCTTTTAATGGCACCTTACATAATACTGATTTATTTGGTCTGAACATCACTGTGCAGACAATTGACAAAAAAAAAATCCCTTTTAAAAATAATTTGTAATCTTTAGAGGATAGGAATGAGGTCTTGAATATCCCATTAGACATTTATATGAAGAATAATGAAGAAAAAAGGTTCCAAAACATAATCTTGATTGTAGCTGGATATTTTTTTTGCTTCATTGCTTCCATGTTTTGTTCTTATTAAACCCAAATCTGTGAGCTTTCTGAGATTTTTCAGGCAATTATATCACTGTTAATATGTGTAACTACTTCTTCACCTACATCAGCTCTAACCAGACATATAGCAGCCAAACCCACGTGTGAGTAGCCCAAGGTTGCAAGGAATGTTGCAGTATTCCTTGAAAGCTATGTGCCAGAGATACAGGTCTAAGCCATCAAAGAAGCAGAAAATGGATTAGAAAACCATCATTCCTTCTGGAAGCCTTGGTAATACTTTGTTTTCTTGCACTTCATTCTTGCAGTTTTGTTCTACTTTAATGGAGAATCACTACTAGGTTTCCCTAGAGTTTTTGTGAAGGGTATGATCAAGATTAAACTCCTCTCAGATTCTGAGGTTAAATATAAACAAGCTAAGGAAAATTCGTTTAAAAACCTGATGGTTGAATTCTGTCTTCATGTTCTGAGTGAGGCTCTTGGGACCCTCTGTGTGTGGTACAAATGTGGCTGTCGTCAGGAATGGCTTTATGGGTTTTCCTCTGTGTGTTCTATGAGCATCTTCCCAACTTCACAGGCTTCACAGTGAAGTACAGAACAACATTTAGTGCAGGGGCTAATATCAGAGTATCACAAGATCCATCTGAGAACTAATACCAGAATTTATTGTATTGCATAAAGTTTTAATTTCATTTTTACTCAGGTTTTTTGGTTTTTTTTTTGTTTTTTTTTTTTTTTTTTTTTTTTCATCTTGATATGGTAGTACCTCCAAATGATATCCACTGGAAAATCATCTTCTGTTCCCAGCTGTAATTATTGGCTATAATGTAGGTGACTGTCAGATCCACATGCCTCCTCTAGCCCCCACCCAAATTGCATATACTTCTTCTACTTAGATGAATTAGAAGAACTTAGTAAAAAATATTGTATGTTGCTGTAAACCTGCTCTATGTTGTCTCACTTTGAGCTGTGGGTCAGTCCAGACTTTTGACCTATATTGTGGTGGTTCTGTGACTTCAAGGTAACCAGTGCTCTTAAAACCCCATTTTACCAAGCAACTGATTGAATTATGTTTAATTTAGTTTGCTATGGCTTCAGTTAACTACACTCTGCTAAAAGCCCACCCCATGCTACCATGCTACTTCTCAGTTCAGCCTTGAGAAGTCCAGAAAAACAGTTGTTATAGACTATTTCTTTATTTATTATTGTATTATGTGATTCAGAAAAGGGAGGTCAGTAGTCACACTGCTTCTGAATCCCAATATAGGGATTTAAAACAATTGCACAATGAAAAGTTCTCACTAATAATAGATCCAACTGGAAACAGCTGCTCTTTTGCTTGCCCTCTAATTTGCTTTTTGCACATACTAGGCAAATCATTTGTTCAGTGCTTGGGGTAAATGAAAAAAATTTTAATCAATATAGTCCTGACAAGTCCTTGTGCTTTGTTAGTAGAGGAGCTCTTGTGTTTGTTCTAAACTGAAATAACTTTGTATTGAAATTATCATGCATGAGATTTTCTCTGAGTGAGAAACATCCTGTTTAGTTGTTTTAATGCTCATCCCCACAATATAGTTTATTTCATTTTCTGTGAATGATACTTTGGGCATATGTAAGCAGTGGAGCAGTACTGGCCCAAGGGAGTACCATATTTCCCATCATCATGTATGGCTTGCACTTGGGCTGAACTCTGTATTTTGACAGTTGCAAACTCCTAGGGAAATGGAGATGCAAATTTTAAGATGTTTTTTCTAGTATTTTATGTCAACTATAAACTCTGGGTGTGCATGCCTGTTAGGAGTCTGGAATTTGTGTCTCTTGGGACTTTTGACTGTTATTTTTGGCAGTCTCCCTTGGCTTGTTTTCCTGTTGCCTCTGAGTCAATAGGGATTTTCACCTGTTATTGAAAGAGCATATTTCTATCTCTCAGTTGAGCTGACTACAGACCCGGTGGCACCTTTGTCAACTACCTAATGGAGCAATTTTCTTTGCAGTTTGTTTTCAGTTCAAGGTACAGGGAGGTTCTGTTTGATGTCTTCACTCAGATGCTCTGGGTACTTTTGAACAGTTGTGCGTTGCAGGATAAATGTGCTGAGAAGACAGTGAGCACTGTGGGAGGGGAAAGTGACTTTATTTGTATTCTCCTTTTCCTGCCATTTGTTCTTTTGCAGCTCTAATGTCAGACCAGTGGCAGGTAGGCCATTTGTAAACCTTGTTCCTCTTCCCAGGGTTAATCAGGATATCCAATGTCTGCACAGAAAGTTAACACTGAACCCAAGCCATATCTTAATCTTTCCATAAACCACTGGTCAGAGGCTCTTCCAAAAGACTGTAACATGCTGAAGAGGCCATGTCTTGGGTAACATGATACAGTTTCCTGATGGTGGAAGCAATGGTATTTTAATTGCTGATCTGTCACCAAGTCAGTAAAAATTCTCTTGGAAACTGAGTAAAAAACATGCTTAATGCTAACTTGTTATCCAAAAAAGGTGAAAGTGTGGGGGAGTGTCTTTATATTGATCCCTCAAACAAGGAGTCTAAGTTAAGACCGTAACTGTCTGAACACACAAAACTAGAATGTCACTGAGACTGCACACCCAGGTAGGTGTTCTTTCCTGGGCAGAGGCTAACATCCAGGTGGAGATTGGTAAAATGGCATTCCACACCCTAGAAGGAGGAAAGGACTAGGGCACTGTGCTAAATACTTCCTAAAAATTAAATATGATTTAAATGCTTCACTCTCCTAGACTAAGGATAGATTATTCTGAAAAGCCTGCCTATATCTCAGTGTCTCACTGAGAGCTGCTTTTGCTATGAAATATTTGTTAACTGTATCTATCCATTAATGATCTGTGATTTCTGGTTGGGAGTTGTCTCACTGTAGGACGTCAGGATAATCATTCTGTTCATCCATTGGCAATACCCAAGTTTGCTCTGCTTGTTGTCCTCTGTCCTCTATTTTTCCTGAAGGCACACTGAAGCCCAGCAGGAACAGGATGTATTGGAAAGCTGTTGTGCCTGAGGTACCTGCTCTTTAGACCCAAAGGAGGACTCACTTTCCACTTGACTACTTCCACCATTCCTCTTTTTAAAGCTGCAGGTGTTGCTGTTGTGCCTTATATTTAATGAGATACATCCTTACGAGAGGAAGTATATCTGAAATTCTAGAACAACGTAAAAAATATATATATATTTGCACATCACACTGTTTTCTGTATTTGAAAGAGTAAACTTTTTATATAGCACATCTTCCTGCAATGTACTACTATTCCCTTTCCAGTTTTCCAGAAAAACTCACAGAGAGAGCTCTTGAAATGAATTCAAGGGAAATTTCACAAGCATGCTTTTCATGTTTCTGCTTTGTAGCTCCTGGATGTTTGTCTGGCTTTAAAATTTCCCATTGAAAAAATAATCCATCTGTTCTATAAGCAACATTTTGCTATTAATAATTAATTGGAATTCAGAGAGGTTCACTCAGAATTTTAAATGTGATGTCTAGTCCTAGCTATAAAATCTTATAGCCTAGGGATGTAAAGCACGCATACAAGAGTGGAAGATCAGAATGACATTATTTATTCTGGTAATTTTCATTTTTTCTGTTAAGATCTGTTAGCCTGCCATATAGGTTTACTCTAGATCTCTCTCTATATATATAATACTATTTAAAATACATATATGTGAGGTCAGCTGATAAAAATTGCTAAAACTGAATGAGATTAAAGGTTATTGTAAAGATCTTTGTGGAGTTATCTTTGAAGATTGTAACCTGAAGCTGCTTTTTTTTTAATGTGTGAGCAGTTTTATATTACTAAGATAATGGACTTTGCTGTTTTGTGATTTATGAATTTTGAAAATACAGGTTTATTCTGTAAGAACATACTACATCTCAAGCCTGAGAGATAAATTACCATATTTAGAAGCATTGTCATCAGAGTGCAGAAGTTTTATGTCTCCAAATTATTGCAGCCCTTTCTCCCCTGAAAGCTTTCACCTTTCTCAGAAAGCATTGCCGTAGTGTAGTCATGTAAGATATATGCAAAACAGGGCTCTGTGGAAAGATAGTCTCCTGTATTATGTACAGTAGGAAACAGGGGAAAATACAAGATTTTTGGCACAATAGCTACCAAAAACTTCAGTGAAATGTCCTCTATGTGATAAACAAGCTGTTTCTGAAGTTCATAGATTGTCATATGTTTGGCTCTCTCGTGATGGAAATTTTCTTCAGCACGTAACTCCATTAAATCTTTTCTCCAGACAATTTTGAACAATAATGATATATTTGGGGAAGGAGTTCCAAGAACATAATTTTTAATTCTAGCTAACCTGTAGATTGGCTGGTGACACAAGAGGTCAAAATCAAGCACTCAGGATCTGGGGAATGCAAGAAAAGTCCATGTCTGTAGCAGGGACTAGATGGATGGCACCAGGTACCAGGACAATATGAGCGACCAGGTGGACAAGAAAGCCAGAAAGACACATCTGGCAATCAAGATACTTACAGGGCAGCTGCCAGTCTGGTTTGATGGTACATTTCCCTTGATAGAGCATTTTGTGTTCCTGCAGTTGCGCTTAAGACTCAGCACACAGGATGAGGCCAAAGTTTCTAATTTGAACAGAGGTGCAGACAGCACAAGTAGAAATGAGATTCTGTGTTGCTGAGT
The DNA here is from genome assembly GCF_009819655.1 of Sylvia atricapilla. Classification (NCBI taxonomy): domain Eukaryota; kingdom Metazoa; phylum Chordata; class Aves; order Passeriformes; family Sylviidae; genus Sylvia; species Sylvia atricapilla. The sequence goes on from NC_089149.1 coordinate 22,959,520, forward strand.
TAGTGACATTTCCTGCATTCCTCATCAAAATTTACCTTTTCCTGCTGCAGCATCCCAGAGCAGTAAGTATTATCTGTTGTTATGAAATCTGCTCTATTTTCAATGTCTCACTGTAAACCATTGTTAGAGGCAGGAGAGATGGCTTGGAACCTCCTCCTACTTTCTTGAAACTTTTAGAAGCCTGCATGTGAGAGCCTCCCCCAGCCTTTTCACAAGGGTTATCTCCCTATTGCTTTGCTTTAATCTCTGCCAGCACTTTGGCAGCCAGTGTGTCACCAGAGGCCACTGTGTTTGCCAGGTGTCTAAGTGAGTGCTTCTCACTGCCCCAGAGAGTGGACCCACAGCTGAAATCACTTCCTCTTCTGTGACAAATAAATGCAACAGGCCTTGATAAAGCATGTAAACAGCTCCCTGCCATCGCCACACACTGGAGAAAGATTTACCAAGCATTGTGCACAAGAGGGAAACTGGAGAAATGGGTTACTAACTAAAGAGCCCTGCTTAAGATGCTAATCTTGGTTGTAAAAAGGCTTTCACAAGGGATGAAGTAAAAATAATGGTTTCTTGGGGGCTCACTTTTCATTTGTTTGTTTGGAGAAATCAAAAGACTTTGTTCATAAAATTGTGATTTTCTAGCTCACTGGTTTTAAAATTATTCATAGGTCTTGAGTATATAGAAATCAATGAATCTAACAGTGCCTCTATCCTGATATTTGTATTAGGTTATCTGAAAATGGGCAGCAAAATTACTTATCTAATTACAATTAAGACTATTGTAATAAAAAGAAATGGGACTTTTTAGATAGTTGGAAATGTACCTAATTTTTCCCTTTTTTCACCAAGACAATCAGAGATATATTCATGTAATCCAGATTTCTTCTTATTAAAGTTTATCAACCTTCATTTTCCTGTGCAAAACTAATTTTTTATTCGGATTAAATGACTTTCAGAGTTTTGTGTTTGGTGTGCCAGAACAGAGGAGCATCAATGACCAGTAATGTCACAAGAACTGTTTATCTCTCAACCCGTGACAATCCCTGATTTCCTGCAGTTGGAAGGGATCTGCTCCTATGACAAATGCTGCACTTCTCAATAGGTTTTATTTGGTGTAGTTTTCAAGGAGAATTTTTGGGATGAGTCACACATAGGTTGTGCACCGTTTATCCTTCACTAACTCATCTGGAATACCACAGGGAGTAATTGGGATTTTAAGAGGTTTATGATATTGATATTCAGTGCACTGTGAAAAAGCTTAATTGTTTTTAATTGAGCAGTACTATAATAACCATTTTCTTTCAATTAAAAATCCTTTTGGGCCAAAGGCACTCACAAATCCAAAATGCTTTTTTAATGGTTCATTTTCCTCAGTTTATTTCAGTTTTGACAGTTGGAGCCTTTCTCTTGTAATAGGTTCCAAAACAAAGAATTTTGTTGTTCTCATGTGATTTATATTTCTCAACTCAAAGAGGGCATATGGCTCTGCCATGATATCTACAGGACTAAATAACTGAGGCAATACTTAATAATATATCATTTCAAGCACGTGTTGTTAAAGCTTTGCTTTTCACAGTCAAATGAGCTAGCAGAAAGATCAATACAAAAAATGGAAAACCTGTTTTTGCCTGTATTATGCTGTTAGATAGCAGGTAAACAGCTTATAGTTCTTGTAGGAGCACCAGCATAAAATCCTGAGGAGCAGAAAACCAGTTTTATTTCTAGCACGGTAGCCTGTGCATCAAAGACAGGTATATATAAATCCTGAAGCTTCTGTAAACCACAGATGTGTGCACGAAAACAAAGTGAAAAGAGCTTGGGAGAGGGCCAAAACCAAATAGTTTGCAGGTTACCCATCCAAGAACAGGATGCTGCTATTTCGCATTTAAGAAATGTGTACTCCTGTCTTAAGGGACACTTTTCTAAATTAATGTTTTCTGCCTTGTTTTTTATGCCTTTAGTGTCTTCTTCCTTTAAGGAGTTTCCGCTTTTTAAGTGAGAATTATCAACTCTTCTTTACACATTGCTCTTGGAAACTGAGTTTCTCTTCAGAGAAGTCCAAGTGCTACCTCGTTTCTAGCCATTGAGAGAGAAAAAATGTATTACTAAATTGTATTGAAAGCTGTTTGAAAAAGGAGCACTGACTCAGTCACCATTTGAACATAACATTCAAGAGAACTTCTCATTCCTTCAATTGTGTCTGACAGTTGATTTTTTTAATACAATCACTTCTCTTTAAAATTTGCTCAGATAATGAGGACTGCTTCTAATTTTATTGGGATGTGAATGTTCCAGGACTTATACTTGGGCTTTTGAAGTCAGGTCTGTTTTGATAACTGCTTTTTTATGCTATTCAAGAGATATGCAGATCTGAACAATAATTAATTTTACATTTCAACACATGACAGTCATTAAGTTAAACCTTTTCCTATGAGCAAGGAAGATGTTTTGTATTTTAAAGTCATTTTTTTAAGAAAAGTTACTAGGTCTGACAGCAGTGAAAAATATAAACTGCAACCAAACTAAATTTGTTTTACACCAAAGAGGAAGATGGAAGTTGTTACCATGGACACAAGTGGAGCACATGAGACAAGGTGGTTGTGCAAAAATACCTGCAAAAATATTCAGCTCTGTTCTTGGGCTTAGCATCAGGATGTCAAGGAACTGGAGTAAGAGAAAAATACAAGGTAGCAGAACAAGTGTCAGAGAGGTATGAGGCTGTGGACATTAATTGATCCAGCAGGAGGCTGATGAGGTGAAGAAGTTGATCTTCCCTTGGCGCTTGGTTGCTGGAGATACAGGCTTTCAGGGCAGCATGCTCTCTTGTTGTAATCCATTTTAAACAAAACTGTGGGTCTCATTCAAGCAGGCTGATTAAATTGTTTATATTGTTATACTAATTTATACTATTACACTAATTGCTGCTGGCTGCTTTGCCTGAGAGGCGCCGGGAGAGAGCACGCAGCTGCTCATCTGGGCAGGCTGCTGACCTCTCACTGGAGCAGCACAGAACCAGAGCAGGCAGAAATATCTCATTTCGTGCCAGCACACAGCTTTAGACAACACGAGAAAGAATTCATCACTAAATAATGTAAAGTTATTATTCACCATTATTATTGTTGTAGTGTCCAAAGGTCTACCAGAAAGAGCTCCCTGCTCCACTGGCCACTGACCCAAACAGAGAAGTAGCCAATTGCTCCTGTAAGCTGGAAGCCTCGTGGGGAGCATGGGCACAAAGAGGTACAATGAAATGCAAATAAGATATTTATCTCTAATCCTTGTTTCAGAGAGGTGTAGGTGTCTGCAGAGATCAATCTATGTAATACATGAGAGATAATGGGCTGGTCTATTTTTAAAGAGTAGTTTTCTACTCTTTGCTTATTGAACATTTTTTGAACAATTGAACAATTTCTACATTGCTTATTGAACCTACCTCTGTTTTCGTGAGGGGAACTCTGACTTTACAGGAGGTATAAAAAACTTTCTTTATGAAAAGAAAAGTTACTGGTTAGGATCAGATCAAAGATTTTTGACTCCAGATAGCTTCCTCAGCATAAGTATTTTGTTCCAAGATATCCAACACATGCATACAATTCAAAACATCCAGATATGAACCAAATGAGTGGAAGGATATACTGGCACAGACAGCTCAATGGTAGTTCTCAATTCAGAGGGAAGACACAAAAATACTGCGGCCTTTGCTTGCATTAGAGTATAAATCCAATTTGCCATATTTGAAAAACAGGAAGATTAGGTACTATTGTGGATGAAGAATATGTCATTTGGCAATTAAATCAATTGATATTAGAGGAGCAGAGGAATTATAAAGGACACTATTCATGTGAACTTTTCATGGATAATTGTAATTAGCCATCTCCCTGGGCAAGAGAGGATGATGAGGCATCAGGTGTTGTGCAGCACTTTGGCAGCTGGAGTCTTCTTTCACAGCTACATGCAGCTTTGTGTTCCTTCAGTTTCTCAGCCTAGGAGGGACTGTGAGATGTGAGGTTTCTGCTATGGCTTTGTCAGGCTTTTTCGTAGCTTTGAGAGATTGTCTCAGATCTCTTATTTTTTCAGATGTTTTCTTCATGTGCTGTTTCAGTTGCCCTGGTGAAGTGGCTTCTGTAGTTAGTTCTGCTGGGCCAGACAAAATGGCTTTGTTTGTTTTTTTTTTTTTTTTGTGTTTTCTTCAAATAACCCAGTAAGCAAACCGCAGTGGATGAGCTTATTGCTGTGTCTGAATGCTAAAGAGGATGGTGACTTCAGAAATTTCTGTTTATGGAGTGTATTGACAGAGATTTCAGAGGCAGAATATCTGGGCTTGTTGCTTCCCAAACCTTGCAAGTGTATGTTTCTTATGCTCCCAGTGTTAAGAAGGCTGCAGGCTTAGGCTTTTGTGGGTTTCTGTGCAAAGAAATATGAGGAACATGGAATAAATCATTTTAATACGATCAAATGCAAAGACAAATTCTGCAGGACAGTCTCAATCCTCTGAGCAGCTCTGATGGGCACAAACCTGGGAAGAACACTTAGGATTTCAGCTGAGAAACTCATGCCACAGTGTCTCATAAAATCCCTGCTGCTGCAGACCACCCCCTGCACTGAAGGGAACCTGCCAAATCCTTTGTCTGGCCATACAGGATACAGAAAATAGAGCAATGTTTCCTTCCCAAGCTCTTTTTGTTCATATTCTGTTTATTGTGATGGCCGTATCATGACATTTGTCCTGACAGAGTGATGTTGCCGTGCAAGCCAAGTGCAAATCTATGTTTTCAGTTTTCTCTAAAGACTAACAACAGGATGCTGTCAGGAGAACACAGTGGGGCAGGGGGTGGCTCATGGCAATTTCATTTAATACTGCTTGTTTCTCTGAAAACCATATTTCAACTAGAAAATAGATGTATTTGATGCTCTGAGAATCATCAGGAAGGGAATGGAAAGGAGAAAATAGTTTGTTTTATAAGAAAATGAGCAAAACCTGTTCCAAGCCCCATTTGTTACAGACAGAAGTTGATATAATATCCAATACCATCAACAACAGTGCTGTACATGCTTATGAACTTCTAAGGATCAGTACTAAGCAATTAAAAATAAAATTTGGCAGGGAAAGAAAGCACAAGAAAAAAAATCTTCTATTTTCACTATGCAAAATCAGTTTGAAAATTTCATCTGTTTTCTTGGAGAAGCTAAATAATTTCTATACCACTAAGTGGATTTCTTTCTTCCAAGAACTGAGGGAATAAAGCTTTTTTTTTTTTTCCTTGAACAAATTAGCTTACCCAAGTTTCTGCATATTTTGTTCAATTGCCTTAGAACCGTATCTATATTTTCTTCACAGGAAAGGGCTAGAGCAGGATCTCAGGTAATTTCCTCACTGATTTGATTAAAAGACACTTCAAAGCTATAACACAGATAAGCAGAACAGAAGTCTCAGGAGTCTGGCACAGTCTTACACCAGCTAGGATGCAAGCTTTTTAGAAAGTCAGATGCCTCATTTTTTCTTCATTAATGCTTCTTTCTGCTGGTAGAACCCAGAGAACTGTAGCAGGTTCTGTGTACTATTACATAAAAGCTCCACAAATGCAAATGTATGGATGAGGAGTGAGTGAAGGCCCATGTGGGTTGATTTCTATACTGGAACACAGCACAGAAGGCACTGCCTGGGCCACATCATATTCTTGCATAGAAACATCCATGGAAGAAAGTAAGTATTAGAGAGAAAAAAAAATCCTAGAAAATTAATTTTCCTTTTTTTTTCTGTCTCACTTTAGGAAGAGAGAAAGTTATAGGAATGCAGAGAAGTTTTGGTCCAGTTTCTTACCCGGAAGTCTCTAGGGTTTTCAGAAATGGAGTCACTCTCCTCTGTCACTTTTCCCCCAGAAGGTCCCATGTTCACTGAAACAGGATTCATATAATGTCAGTATGTCCATGAGTGTCTCTTTTCTCATACAGAGAGGAAGGAATATATATGGATTATAAGGCCCATGTAAATTACATTACATTCTTAGTGTGATAAACCCAAGTTCTCCAAAGTCAGGCCATTTGCATGAAACTGAACTGTTGCTCCTTTGTGTATAATGCATTATATTATTCATTATTATAATCAAGCACAATTGTACTATGCTTTATAGGTCTCCTGCTTCATTAAGTCATAAAATCAACAAAGCTATTAGTACTTTATCTCTTCATTTTTCAGTTTGTGGCCCATTTACTGGTGATGATTCCAAACCTAGTGTGAAGGAAAAAATACTACTAATTAATGGTCTTTCTGTGGTGCTGCTCCTAGTTCTGTCTGGATACAGATTCCTTTTCAGAATGTTGGGTAAAGAAGGGTTGCATGATCTTTTGCAAATACAGAACCAAGAGTGAGTAAAGGAAATGTGTGCTTCCGTGGTCACCATCTAACTGAGATTTACAGGGTCCATGTCTGACTTAGATTTTCAAATGTATGAACTACAGGGTACAGTGATACCAGTCAGAAAGGGGTGTTCAGAATTAGACAAGACAAAAAACAAGATAAACCCCCCCTTTTTTGAAACTCTTTCAAATCAGAGTTTCTGTGCCATAACAAGGAACACACAATTAGGGACTAATTGGGAAAGGAAAGTGATTTCAGTAACTTACCAGGTGGAATTGACCCTGTTATGAGATATGGAAACAGCAAGACCTCCTGGTAAGGAGGGCCCAGGGGTTTATCCACAGCAGAGAACAACAAAAACAAGACTTATTAAAGGCTCAAGGGAGCAGAGAAGGAGATGATAGATGTGATATTGAGGAATCTCTGAACCAATTCCAGATATTAATTTTGTAAACTAGAATCAATTAGTAGATCTTATTGTCACAAAGTGTTAGAGGAGTGACTCAGAACAAGGGTAAACCCTCTGGAGATCGGCCTGGAGCTGCAGTTCCTGAGGAAACATAAGGCAGGCTGGAAAAACAACACCCAGATAAGAACTAAAGTGCACATAATCAACAGTTTATCCTTAGATTTAAAAGGAATCTGCTTAAAAACTGTCTTATCCTCGATTTTTTCATGGTATCAGGCTTGCTGGACTAAGCAAGAACTCCTTTTGTCTTTCTTTGTCACACTCAACTTAGTGTGATTGAAATGCTGTAGCATTCCATGCAGCATCCCAACAGACTATACTGACTTGCAAATAAAAGACGTGTACTATTTTTATCCTTAAGAAATTAAATTAATTAAATCTACACTCTTTGAATTTTGCTATTGAGTATATTATTAGATTACTTTCAAATATTGAGGTTGAAACAAGCATCAAAGTCTTGAAAGTTTTTCAAGGTGTGTCTAGAATTTCAGGCAATTTTTCAGTCAGATTGAGGGCAACAGATTGGTGTTTACCATTGTGGACACAATATTAATCCCTTGCCTTTTTGTGATTGTCTCTGAACTCAGTGTGTTTGAACTGTAACTGCTCAACACCGTAATTCATGTCATTGAACAAAAAATGACATGTAGTAGTTCTTTTTTGAAAAAAAAGAGTTCTCCCATCACTGGTTGTCTAGTGATGAAGTGTCTCTATTCTTTATTCTCCTTCGTGTGAACTCAGCTAGAAGGTAACAGTTTTATGACTCCAGATTTATTTTCCCTTTATTTTTAGTAGTGAGACAAGAAGTGACCGTCTGAGGTTATAACATGTGAAAAGGAAGTGTAAGGGGAATTCAAAAATCCAAGATTGTTCTGTGCTGTGAATTTAATGATTAAAGTATGAAAAACAAATTGCAGCTTTTAATCGAAAAGAAATTATACTTTCCTTACAGTTTTCCTTCCCATTCACTCACACTTTCTGTTCAAGTACAGACATTCTTAATTAATTCTGGATTATTGTATTTACATGTTAAATTCATTGTATTAGTTAAGCCTGTAGCAGTTTGCTATTAAATTGAACATGAAGTGATAAATAGACACACAACTCCATTAAACTTCTCCAATGGAGATATTATATTATGAAATGGAAATTATTTCTTCAGTGGATGACATTAAATCTGGTAGTACAGACAAACAGAATAGACATTTCTTAAGTTTTCCAATTTATCCAAACTTAAACATAAAAAAATAGAGTAACCTTACTTTACTTATAAAGTAAAACAGAAAATATACAGCATAAGGCAGCAGCAAGAAGCCAGGGAACTGAAAAGGTATGTCTGAAAAAGACGAGATGGTAGCAGTCTGTGAAAGATTGCATTTCCTCTAGACAACAGAACAGAGCAGTCTCTGCTAGGCAGTACTTTCCCAGGTGGGCTGAGCCTCTCTTCTCGTGCAGTGAAAGATTCACACAGTTGGGTCCAGCCTCGTGTAATTCCCAGATGCACCTACTCCACTCTCTTCCCTCTGCTGGTGGGTATGGCCCCCAGAGATGGAGCCTTTCCTGGATGCACACCTATGTAAAACCTCTGTGTGGCTCCTTTTTTGGGATAAGTGACCCTAAAGTGGTGTGGAGACAGGAGTGAGTTACCAGCAGCCTTGGCTTTCCTGCTGTAATGTGCTTTGATACGAACATTTTATATCAATGTGCTGTCATATACTGGAATAATGAACTGTCTTCAGCAAACTAAATTTTAACAAAGATTTTTAAAGTTCAGTTGTTGCTTCTCAATCTTTAAAGGCACAAATATTAGTAAAGCTATTACCTAGTTGTTTGGCACCATCTTCCCTGATGATTAATGTATGCAATGTTTCTGCCACAGGCACAGCAAATCTTTCCAAGTAGCAGCAGGAGGTTGAAGCAAGATGCTAAAGAACATTTGTGCATGCAGCATTTAGTGACTATTTAGGAAAAAATCCATTTTTATTTAAAATTGCAGCAAGTCCACTAAGGAGGAGGCCAGGAAATAAATGAAAGTAAGGATCGATCAATCTTTGGTTGAGCTGGAGTACAATTATTCATTCCTCTGACAGGATCTCTCCCGTGCATTTACAGGACTGTGTTTTAGGATGGTAGGCATGCATTAAACATGAAAAAAAACAAACCCTTAATTCTTTTTATAAAGCATTCAGTTCAGGAAAACATTACCTGCAATATTTTTTTAATCAAAAGTGTGGCTGCATGGTGAGCATGAGAGGGAGTGAGAGGATTGGGAAGCAAGATGTGGCCTATAGCTGGCATAGGCGAGGCAGAAGGTCAGGGCAGCAGCTTGAGAAGTGGTAGAAAAATCCTGCTACAGCCTCAGGACAGGAGCTGGGCACCTGTCTAATCACCACCCAATCTCCACTGGACTCCCCGTGTTTGCATTCCTTCTGCTGAGCAAGCAGTGAGCAGTAAATAAGGAGGGATTGCAAGCAGCTGCTTATGGCAAATCCTCACTGATACTGGCATTCAGAGAGTATAGTGTGAATTTAGAACAATACACTGAAAATACTAATAGTGCATTAAAAGTAATTATTTCTGTGTCTAGACACACAGCTGAAGAAATAGTTGTACTCTAAACCATGGTAACAGAAAGAGTTTTCATACATGAGTACATGTGCTCCAAAACAGCAAGGCTCCCTTGTAGGTGCCTGCCTAGGTAATATAAAGGTACTCAAGGATATATTTTACTCAAGCTTGAATGTGACATTGCAAAGGAGTCACAAGAGTTTCATGATGCACACAGGCCTGAGGAAATTCAGTGCTAGAGAACAGTGACCCATAGCATCGCACCACCTCTCAACCTGAAAATGCAGCTCAAAAAATCCTGCCAGTGATTTGGTGGTAACACAAACAAAAGGAATCCAGAAAGATAAATCTTCAACCCCATCAGGCACAGGAAGCCTGCCAGCCTGTAAGGCCAACAGATGATCATGGCATAAAGTCAGTTTTCAGATGAGCTAAAGCCACTGCAGAGAACCTAAAATCCTCTATTTTATGTAGCAGCCAGCCTCAGAGCGCCTGGAAAGGGCTGTCTCCCTGAACTCCTCCCCCCAGAATAACTCCACAAAATGTAATCACTGAGGGTGGCTTAATAAGAAAGGGACTGCAGCAAGTGAAAAGCATCCCTCAGGCAAAATACGTGAAGCTGGGAAGAGCTTTATAATAAATGTACAGTTCCTGTTCTCTGGGTTAAGCATGAGTTCATGACTATAACTGCGGAAAAAAAAATTTGTCATGGACAGGACCATGCTCTGGACTAGTTTTACTGATGATAAAAGCTGTGTTTATACAAACATGCTAGCAATTAACACATCAGCTGTATGTGCATGAGTTACCAATGTAATTGAATGTCACTCAGTGGCTACCTGTAACTTAGTGTCATGGTTTAAGTGTCAGGTACACAAAGTTTGCTGTTTCTGTTGCTTTTCACCTGTGATCCTTCTTTCTTGCACCCTATTTCCTGTCTGACCTGGGATAGAAGCCACACCCTACCTGCAAGGTGCATCCCTTGCACACATCTGAAGCACATGACAGGCTTCAGACGAGACTGGAAATCTGTTAACACTTCATCCTTGGAGGCTTTTCTGTGTAGGTTTCTTACTTCCCTTCTAAAGCAGGAAAATTCCATTTAGGGTCAGATAGTGCAAAATGAGCCAGTAGTGTTGAATTGAGTCAGGTCCTTATTGGCATGTTTGGATAACTGTGTCTCCTACTAGAAGTAGTTTCAGCTAGGTTTGGACTAGGAAAAACGTAAAACTGCTTCAACCACAAGGAAAACTATTTATCAGTCATTCTTTGCTGTTTTTCTCTCCAAATGGCTTCTGCTTCAGGTCAAATAGACATAAAAGTCGAGCTACAGTTCTGTCCCCAGGAAGAGAGGTGGTTGCAGGAGCCTTATTTTTGTGCAGGCTAGAAGCTGAGGATGACCAAGGCTTCTGTCCAGCTCTGCAGGAACATGCCTTTATCAAGGAACTGCAAACTCAAAGTTTCTAGCGCATGTGTGTTACAAACAAGGGGGTTTATCTTCCATGACAGGGAGCTGTGAGGACATTCCACACCAACAGCCCCTTGTGTTTTATTTCTGTTTGTTCATGAGCCTCTTAAAAACACCTGTGCTGGCAAACCTTTGGCAGCAGGGCCTAAGGTAGCTGTGAGGCATCACAGCAGTGCCAGCACAGTGTGCTCTGCAGCTGCCAGGACACCTGTAAAGCCCAAGGCACCTGTGTCCATCAGGAGCTGATGGTGCTGAAGGCTTTTGGCTCCTTGGAGTGGCACATAACAAAGAACGACAGCAATCTCACATGTGCTGGATAAAAACAGGCAGAAGTTGTTCATGCATTCGCAAGGAAAAAGAAAACAACGTGTCTGAAACTCAGTGCAACTAATACCCATTTGTGGGAGAATTTTAAAAACAATTATTCTTCTGAACAGCATAAAATTAAATGTATTCCAATGAAATCACATATTTTACTCTTCAAATTATAGTGCTTGACCTGAATAAGCATTTCATAAAAAGAATGTTTAAAATGAGTATTTTCATGTAAATTGCTCTGCTCCTTCAGAATTAGTGAATTGAAAAATGAGTTAATAGCAGATTTTTAGTCATTAAAAAATTCAGGTTTGTAAAAAGACTTGATGAATAACAAATCTGCAGATCCCCTTTCTGTTACTCTACAGTGTTTGAGAGCATTGAGTTGAAGTTAGCAAATCCATTTGAAATTGGAGATAAGCCTTGCCATACCCTTTCACTCTTTCTTAATGATTAACCTTGTGCAGTATTATTAAAGGATTTCTCACTGATATGAACATTTCTTGTATGTTAAGTTGGTGAAATGTTATTTTACCTTTGATAAGCATTTACTCTTCTTTAGCTTACTCATATCCATATTCAGATTATTGTAGTAGCAAAAGATCTTTCATCATTATACATGTGAATAAATGAGGAATTCATAATAGAAAGAAAAAAAACCATAAATTTGATAGCATTCTATATTTTTTGTGGGTCCTTGTACAAACATCCTTGGCAAACACCTCATATTAGAATTTTTTGGTCAGAGATATTTGGGGTTCCTTTGGCAGAAAAGTTTTCCATTAATATTTAAAAATCTGATAGTAGAGAAAGACTTTTGCAAAACTAATACAAACTTTTTTTATAACCTTTTTATGGCATTATCATCAACATAAAATAGCAATATAAAATCAACTATGAAGGAACTTCTTTGCTTTACCGGTCTGACTGAAGATGACACAGAGGAACTGAACATCAGTTCTAAAGGTATTCATATGATTGAGGATTCAGTTTACTTTGTTGTCTAGAATTATTGTGACTCTGATTCATATAATACCTTCAGTGTTTCTCATTTTAAATTATGAAAACAGCAGTATTTTCAACCTAGCTCAAAATTTAACTCTTTCAAAAACATCTGTTTCGAAGTTCAATGCTGAGACTTTCTGACCTTTCACAGTAAAAGCAATTGAAAAGTTTCAGGGGAGTATAGTGGACCATGAAGGTACTGCACAAATGGAAACCACCGTTGAAGGCCCTCCAGGACAAAGATCTTGGCTTTGTTCTTACACACGTACATAAGTCCAACCTTTGGCTTTACTCAGACTCTCAAAATTAACTGAGCAGCTAAATTTGTTTGTATTTTATTTTCAGCCTAAATTGTGCAGTGCCATTAGAAAAAGGGATTTCTACCCATGTGAAAAAAGAAAAAAACAAACCCAAACCTAAAATAAATTGCTTGAAGTGAGACCAGAAAATGGATATATTTAAGAACTTTAGCAAAATGAGTCAGGGATGAATCAGCCACAATTCACTGATGTAGTTGTAAGAAAGATCTCCTGTTCCAGCTATGACACAGAAAGACAAAAGTTCCACATTAAAACTAAGTTATTGGAAGTGAAAATAATAAGGATTTAAAAAGCATTATGAAAAGAACTTTCCATAGAAAATTATACTAGAATTTATTTCCAGAAGGAGTTTCCAAATGCAGCTACTAAATTCTTGAGACAATTTTGTATCCTAAAAAAGAGTTTAAATTCATACAGTTTCTGATGGCCACAGAAAAGTTGAGACGTAGGACAAACCTATTCTTTGTGCAGTCTGGGATGCTGGGATGGGAGCACCACTTTCTGTGTTTGTGCCATTTCAGCTGTTCCAATGCTAGGCCTGAATGCTTCACATCCAAAGTGTGGAAATAACTCTTATCATTGGCAAACACGTACTTGCTAGAGCACAACTGTCTTGTGGAAACATATTATCGCTGGAGGCCATTTCTTATTTCTTAATAAAATTGAAATGCCAGTACATTCCAAAGGCTTTCTTGCAGAATCGTCTTGATTTATCATCAATCTCCTCAAATTTTCTTGTCTGCGGTTGAAAACAATCTAAGCTTGGTCATTGATTCTCTTTCTATGATGTTGGTTGACATCAGCAGTTGGGTAGTCAAAATAATGCCATAAATAAACTTGAATTATTTTTAGATATGAAAATAACAGTAGTTAGAGATCAGGGCTGATGCTGCAAAAGCATTTGGGTTATTTTAATGCACACTGGAAATAGATACAGAAAATGGAAACAGAGCTAGGGAGGATGCTGTGACAAGAGCCCTGCTCAGCAGCAGCTCTGGTTTAGACCTGAGTTGTAAAGTACAGAGGGAAAATAAACAAATTATCTGAATAATTACTGAGCCATTTGATGTGAGCCTACCTCTCTCCTTAACTTATTTCCCTTTCAGGATTTGGGGGTTCCCATGTGTCTGAAGCTCACTAAGAAGAATGAAACACAACTAATAGGTTTGGTCCAGAGGCCTGTGAGCTTTTTCCAGTTAGCGAGCTCCCACACAGATATGTGATGGCAACCCACTGTTCCAACTTGTCTGCTCCTCTTCTATTGAAATAAAATACTTCTATGTGTCATTTTTCTAAGATTTTTTTAAAGTCTTTAGTGTATCTTATTGAACAGTTTCTACTGGATTTTAAACTGCTGGAGCAGGCTGGGCAGCAATCACTTGTAGCTCTGGGACAGAAGGTTTTCTCACTCAACCCAGCCAACTGGTCAGCTGCTTGCCATGTCAGTACATGTCTGCAGGGTCTATCTCATCTATTTCAATAGCTATGGATGTCAGTGACCTTTAATGTTGTAGTTACTATTTCACTGCTGGCTGTATTTGAAATGACACCTTTATCTTGGTTGTTTCTCATGCTCTGGAACTGGGGAGGTGGATGAGTGGGGACATCAGAGACATTAGTGGCAATAGGCCATGAGCTCTGAGGCTGCCATATAGCCCACCCTGACAGCTCTGCAGCTGCACAACCTGGCACCAGGGCTGGCCTGGATCTGCTGAGAGCAGCCCTGAGCCCAGGGCAGCCTTGGAAGAGCTCCCAAGAGAAGCTGAGTCCCAGGTTATAAGCAGCTTTCATATAGGCACTTCTCTAGCTCTGCTGGAAGTATAGATTTTCCTATAATGTTAGCACCTTTAGCATTATCATCTGATTTATTTCAGTAAGGACAGGCCGTATGATGTTAGACTCTTTAAAATGTAACAAACCTGTTTATTTAGGGTATGGTCATAAATAACTCCAATTATGCCGATGTAACTCATGACAACACTTCTGGGAGTGAAATCTCTATAAACACGTGCAGCAGTGTTTGGATCTTGTCTCAGTGTTTGTTTCAAGTGACTTAGCAAAAAGCAGATGCTGAACCTTGTCCTCATAGGAAATGTTTGGTGCTACTTTACTTTGAAAAGACAGATAATATGAAGGAGCAAAGAGACAGTTTATTTTGGTGATATCTAAAGGAAGAACGTTCATACAAAATAGTTTTTACAGACCATCGTGTATTTTTACCACAATTGTGCGACCTGCTAAAATTAAACCTCAGCTTTGAGTGTTGTCTAAATGGTTTGAAACGTTTTCTGTTTCCATATGCAATAGCAGGCTTTTCTACTTTAATTTTAAACCATAAAGAAAGTTACTAAAATGTCTTTTGATCTGTAAAATTTTTAATGGCTCACATTGACATTTTACAGCAAAATGGCAAGAGAGTATTCAGCCATTAGGATTTTTGCCTTTGTTTTGGATTTTAATTTGGGTTTGTTTTTTTTAGCATTAGGTGAACAGATATACGTAAGTAAAAGGGAGAAGTAAAATTACTGAGAAACAAAGTTGCAATATTGGGAACAACTGCAGATGCTAATTTCAAGATATTGTCATTCCTCACAGTAGTTGAGGCAAATTGCACATTTAATGATCTCAGTATAATCTTGCTTAGCAGGGTAATGGAACTTCAGAACTCTAAATTTTTTCTTGTGTTTAAATATCACATCAGTTTGTGGGCTTTTTTACATATAGCTATTGAAGGAAAAGCTAAAACTAGATCAGCAATAAAACTTAAGTTTCAGAAGCTGGCCACCCCATTGTCTTATTTCTGCATGGTTCATGTTTAGTTACAGTTTCTGTTGCTCTTTTTTCTTTCCCATTTCATCTGGGGATGAAAAGTCCAAGAATTTTTTCAGTTATGATGGCCATTATTTGTGATGACGATGAAAGAAGATCATAAAAAGTAGGAAATTACAAAGAATTGCAAATTGGCATTGGAGACTGGAAAAATGTACTGAACTATCATATTCCATATTCTAGGGATTTTTATGCCAGCTTTCTCTGAAGGTAAAATGGTAATGTTAAAAGAGATGTAATCTCCAGTAGTAGGGAAACAAGCCTTCAGAGCTTGTGTCACTACTGCTTTTCGTATAAGGACTTTTAATTAAATTACTGTTTCAAACATTTTTACTATGTCTACAGCTATCTGTCTACTCATCTCATATCTGTAAATTGTTGATAAATTCTGAAAAGGTTGAACCACAACACAGTTCCAATTTTACTTTCAGTAAGTGGAGAACATTTTCTTTATGGTGGCAGTTGATTGAGTGTAGGAGACATCTGGAATATAATCAGTGTTCTCTGAAGATTTACAATCCAGCACTGTCTCACTCAAGTTTCTCATGATAGAATTTTTTCCTGTACAAAAATAGTTTCATTAAAAAAAAAAAAAAAAAAAAGAAAGTAAAAATAGAATGGAGAGATCACTGGGTGGTTTTGGGTGGGAGGGATGCATGTTTGAACCAGAACTCATGAAAGGTTTTTGTAAGACCCACTCAGCCTATAACAACAGGTCCCAGTAGGGAATGCTATTCATGGAAGTGAACTGGTGTGGATGTAGTTGTTCAATAGCAAGAGAGATTTAGATGATACTTTTTTAAAAATGCTTGTGTATGTTGAAGACTGGAGGAAAGGTGATGGGAATGTCATATAAATCTTTGAATTTCACAACAAAGAAAGAAGTATTACATGTATTTTAACTCAATCCACCTGCCTGAGAACTGAAATAAATAGAGAGTCCATTTTTGGTTTTGGCTTGATAAATGTTATCCATGGTAATGCTAAGGATGGGGATGAAGTGAAAATCGTGAATTGTCACATAAAAGATGATTGTGTGGTAACTCTGGCACAACTAAAAGACAGAAAAGCTAGAGGACGAGGATGAAATATATTTTTTTCCCTATCCTTTCAGAACATTGTTTGTCTCTTATTCCTACTGCAGTTTAGCCCCTCAAGCCATCTTCCCAAGCAGCAGGTCAGACTGAGGGTGCTGAGAGGCTGTCAGAAAGGTTGTACTTAAATAAAAAGTCTCCTTAAAAAAAAAAAAAAAGAAAGAAATCCATAACATTTCTCCAAGCTTCTGTATGATAGCAGTAAGTAAGATTGTTTAATTGAGATGTCTTAGATAGTTTTCTCCTCAAGGGGCTTTTGATACAAAACTTCTGGATGAGAAACTTAATAAATAAATGGTTGAATTCTATCCATCAGTTTCTGCAGAACTTTTAATATGTGATAGTTACTGGTGTAGTATTTGCTGAATCCCACTAACTGTTTAACCTATAGTTTTATAACTGACCTGGAAGTTAGTTTTATTTTATGATTTTATTCCCGATTAGTGTTTCAGTCATCCAAAATTTGATTCAGGTTAACTGTTGAGTAGCAAGTCAAGGATGGGAATGGTTCCCTATGAGCTCATTGTTTAAGACTTTTTCAAATAAATTGCTTGGTGATTTTTTATGAGTTAGTTATTCATTTCCAAGAAAGGTCAAAGTCACTAAAACTTTATTTGAGAGTCTCAAATGAAAAAAAACCATATTTAAGAATTGAAAGAAGAAAGAAAGTACATGCAGTTACAGGGAATGATTATTTAATTTCAGTCTTGTTTTTTTTACAAGCATGGACCTTCAATTCTTCATTCTTATGAACATTAAAGATAAGATCTTTTAAGGGCTTAAAGTAAATGTCAAAAAATTTCAAGGATGTATAATGACTTCCAAAGCTTTTAGGTTCATTATTTGCAAAGGAAAGTGCCTCATGCCTTTGTGACTGCAGTAGGGATTGAATATAAATTTTTTTTCTGAGTTTCCAGGCTTATTTTATACCATAATATGTTTAATAATTTTGGCTAATTCTTTAATTCCCTTGAAATTAGCTTCTTAAATGAGGATATTTTCCAGATCCTTAACTTCTAGTTTGCAGCACTGAAAGACAATGAAAAATTTGACTTTTATCACTTTTGACACACAAAAACTCCACTGACAGAGTGTTTTAGAATGTTAAGAAATTTATTAAGGAGATTAAAATATTGCCTCTAGTAACTGCTGAGGATAACAATACTCTTTTGCCCAGCAGTTCCAAAAGCACACATTCGAGTCTCCTTGGGCACTGTGAAAGTGCTCAGTGATGTCTTTTAATTGTATTTTTGGAATAATTACACTATGGGGTGATCATTCTGTGCAATTTCACTTGTCTACTAAGAATCTTTAAATTTTCCAAAGCTCTCATTTCACTTCAATAAACCTTTTCTCCTTATATTATTACAGGGGGGATAAAAGGATAATATAGATAATTTAGCAAACCAAAATTTTTGCTTTTTAGCAATGGAATAATTCATTTTTAATTATTGAAAAACCGTCTGCCTTATTGATGCTTCAGGCAAAACGTGTAATAGCTGTGCTATAAACAAAAAAAAGAGTATTAGATTTGTAATAGACTTCAATTACACTGACCCCATTGGTAATCCCAGTGGGCTTTAGTGTGATCTGAGAGAGACTGGGTATTTGATAAGTAAAAGCTGGACAGAAGGCTCCCTGAATGTGCTGTCCTAGTCATTTTTTTGTAGATTAATTTCTAATGCTTCTTCTCTGGCAACACTCAGCTCTTTGCAGAATGGAACAGTAGAAGATAGGAGGCAATTCTGTGAAAAATGTTTCTGACCCGATCCAAAACATGAGCTAACCATTTTTATATCCCAAAAGTTATATTAAAAATTTAAAACTAAAGATAGGTTGGGGTTTGGGTGTTTTGGAGTGGGTTTTTTTGTATTGAGTTAAAAAAGCTGGATTTTGATGGAAGCCAAGTAGCAAAAAAATTTTAGAGGCCTGCATTTGGCTCAAATAAGCCATGTCAGTGGTAATGCCAGTGCAAACTACTGCAGTTTACAGGTGAATCACTCAAATTAATGCTGAGGCTGATGGCAGAACATCTGGGGTCTTACCAGAAATTACTAGGTAGAAGGTAATACTGACATCTAACTGAATGCTCTGCTTCCATTTCCCTATCTGTAAAGGTGAAGCTTCCTACAAAAGTTTTTTTAACCTATGAAATTGGCAGAATCTTTTTATAGGCCTTTGTTGCTTTTCTGTTGTTCTCTTATCTCTGTCTCTCATTAATTTATGCCATTCGCCAGCCGATAAGGAAAATGATAGAAACATGAGGCTGTAGTTGATACAAGTAGAGATCCCAGAGTCACAAAGGCACAGACTGGCTTCAGAGGGACTTCTGGAACTCCTCTATTCCAGCCCCCTGCTAAACCAGGTCCACCTAGAGCAATTTACACAGAGTCACATCCAGGCAGGTTTTTACTATCTCCGGAGAAGGACACTCCACAGTGTCTCTGGGCAGTCTGTTCTAGTGCTCTGTCACCCTCAAAGTGAAGAGGTTTTTCCTCATATTCAGATGGAAATTTCTGTGTTCAGTTTGTGTCCATTGCCTCTCATTCTGTTGCTGGGATACTTTAGTCCTACTTGGTCACTCTCAGAAGAAAAAGTAATTCATAGTGACTCTCAGAGAATATTTTTTTCTGCAGATAAAAGGTATCATTTTCCTCCATTATGTCATTTGTCTGTAATCAGTAGAGATTGGCTTATGGGTGAGGAATAGAACTTAATATCCCTATAAAACTTGCTGCTATTAATTGCATTCTTTTCTGACATCCAGACTGAGAGGCAAGAAAAGGCACAGCATAGAAAAAGATCTTACACTGAAAGCAGTAATCTAAAGAAAACAGAAGAACAATACTGCTATATATATACGTCAGGCTAGGGAAAAAAAAAAGGTGAGCTAGAAGAGTTTAAAGTTTTCTTGCCTTTCTGCATCAAGATTAGTATTTCTATAACTAATCTTTCCTTTATTCACAGCTGCACTCTGCAGAAAATGAGATGTGGATTTATTTCTAGATAGTGATCCTGTTTTGTTTACTCTGGTAAATAAGAAAAAAAGCGTATGATGAATTCTGATAATAATGGATGTTTAGATAAAAAAATACTTACATTAACACCAATACAACATACCAGTAGAGTATTACATTCTATTTTTCTATCAAAATGGGGCACTTTCTTACTATTGAGACATTCATAACACGCTTTGTCATTTCAAAATGCTACAGTTTGTGTATCTGAATTCCTTGGTGTCCCATTACTGTACCCATGCCATCTTCTCTTTCAACGGTACCCTCCCATGACAGATTTTCAAAGAGATTTCATCTATGCCTCCATCAAGAGACATAAATATTTACCTTTAATATCGAGTCTAAATTGAGGATACATTTCTCCTTTCACTCTGAATTCAGGAGAGTAAAAATGAGAGGCTGATATTCCACCTAGGATTTGTTAGTTTGTAAAGGCAACACCTTTCCTCAGGAGCCTGATTCCTCTCTCTCGACACAGTTTTGCCTACCTGTGTGCCAGGCTCCAAACCTTGCAGATTTTGAGGAAAAGCAGCCACCATGCCCCAAAATACCTGAGTTAATTGCAGTGCTGAGAGAGACCAGCTAACTCCCTCAACATGCCAAACAAATGAGTGAAGAGTAACCTATCTTCTTTTCAAAAGGGGCTGGGGACTTTCAGCGTGCTTCTGCTTCGTGGGCATTACAATTTACTGCATACAAGCTGGAGTCTGGGGGAGTCTTTCAGTGGTGTCAGCAGGGCCTGATGGGGCTGTGATGAGTTTCTCAAGCACTTAGACCTCTCTGGTTGATGGTTTCTGACTGTGGAGCAGTGAGAAATGGCTCAAAATCTTTAAAGAGTACATTTGAAGAGAAGTAGCAGCAAGTGGCATGTGAGGGTCCCTGCTGTCGGTGAAGTGGATGAAGCAAGGGGAGAAACATCCCTGTTACTCTCCTTGCCAGCTCCTGTCTTTTCTGCTCGAGCTTCTTTTATAGAGAGAGGGTGCTGGGACATTGCACACAGCCAATTTTACAGGGCTATTGGAAACCTCGGTCCATTAAATTCTCCTGCTTGTCACAGGACAAGTAAATTAGAAGAAAAGATCTTTCTCTCAGGTAACAAAACTTCAATAAAAGCTGGGACAATGATCAAATACTTCCAACCCAGTCAAACATTTCTAGTAAGTGCTACTCATTCAAAAATCTTTAAGGGAGAAATCACATCTCTGGTCTCTTATCTGATGTATTTCTCAAAGGCTTGCATATCTCAAAGACAACTTTTGTCTTTCTCTTCCACTGGTTGTTATTAATAACAAAAATTCCTTTAAGTCCAGAGGTGTAAAATTAGTCTTAAGAATTTCTTTCATCAACACTTTTCAGGTTTATATATTACAAATTGCTATAGTGATTCTTCAACAAATTGATACCAACAAAAATTTCACAGCACTGGGGAGAGAGAAAAGTAGATAACAAATAACAAAAGTACATATTACAGTATTCAGTACATAGCCTTCTCACTGAGATGAACACAAATTCTTTATTCAAAACAGCAGAATTTGGCCTAGTGAGACAAACTGCTTTCTGACTCTTCTGAGAGAGCAGTGAAATGAGAAATCCAGTTTATGTTTGCTATCTGCCTTTAAAGTGGACTGTAATTGCCCTTGGCTATACAGATTAGAGCTCAAAGACGGAAAAAAGGCCTGTGTCCCACTTTCAAATTGTTGACATCTTGTACTGACAAATTAAAAGAGGTCTGAAAGGAGACCCAAAATAAATTAGAGACTTGGAGGAAGACACAAGGCCGGAAAATATGCAGCAGTTGAAAGGGGTGGCAGGCTGAAACTTTGTGTGAGGCTAGAAAAAGTAGAGACAAAAGGGTTTGGTAGATCCAAAGGTCATTGGAGTCTCAGAATGAAATTGAGGCTGAACAGAGGTGAGAGACAATAGTGGACCAGAGACAGGAAAAAAGTAGAGGCCAAAACAGGCCTCAAAAGGTCAGGATGCTGGAAATAAACCAGTGATCCAAGGGGCTGGAGGGTGTCACTGAAGGGGGTTGAAGGACAAAACCAGATGGGGGTTCCTGTGATTGCACAAATCTGTGCAAAAACTTCCCCCTGGAAGTCTCCTGGTGTGGGATGGCAGCTTGTCTTCCTTAATTCATTCCTTTCCTCTGAAAGCTGCAGGAAACTAATCTACATTAATTAATTCAACTGCAACTATTGCTCACTTTATCCTTCACACTCCTGCTTTGGAAGATGTTCTGGGGAAGCCTCTGGTTATAAACTAGTAGTACTTTTATGTCCCTAGAGAAAATTACCTCCACTTACTCTTTAGCTTTGAAATTGAGCCATAGCAGTGATTTGGATTTATTGAAAAGGATTTTAATATATATATTGGTATAGCAGAATAAGTGATTCTGGCCATCCTCTGAACAGAGAAATGATGTATTTGATAAGCCATTAAAATAGCCACACAGCCTGAGTGTACTGGGAGTGGCTGGGATCAAGTTAGCATTTTCCATCATGGCCTGGGATGGTTCTGGATTTTGTCATTAGAAGTGGTGATAAAAGCCCAGTGTTTTGTGTAGAACAGGGCTAGCAGAGTGTCAAGGCTTTTTCTGCACCAGCTTGGGTATCACTGTAGAGATTTGCATGCAATGCATCAGAACAAGAGGATTCTAAAAAGGGGATTTGACAACTTTGACAGTTATCACATGTTGATGGTGGCAATGCCTTGGGTGGAGGCTGTGCAGTACTTCTGAGTCACTTCATATCCAGGTTTTAGATTTTGGTGGATAATCACTCTTTGGCACAGCAGGAGGGGAAGGGATGGGAATGAAGATGACTGAAGGCCTGTGTCTGTCAGCAGATGTACAGAAATGGACGTTGCCCCTGACATGCCCAGCATTTAGTAGTGAAGGACATCACACTGTTAATTCCACCCAAAGAATAAATATTTTTACTAATGCAATTAGTATTGCTGCCATTTCATACAAAGCCCATTGATCCCTGTCTATTAAATGAGTAATAGGCTCTTGAGAGTCCAGAGGAGATGGAATGAGAGACAAACACGAGGGTATCTCAGGTAAGCGGGGGATCAGAATGCCCCATGTGTGTGTGAAGAGGATGAGAGAACAGGCTGTTTCAGGGGAGCATGCAGAGTTGTCATGATACCTTCCTGTCTGAATTAGTAAGCCTCAGAGCCCTGTGCTGAAGGAAGGATGGAGATTTTCCAAATTTAGAACTCTGTATAGAGCACATTTTCTTCTTGATGCTTTCCTGTGACAGTCAATTCCAGCTGACAGCAGGAAGAAAAGATGTGTGCTGAATAAACCTTATTATTTTAAAAGTTTTATCTTTTAATGTGCAATGTCTGAATTTCTGGGGGGGAAAAAACAAACCAAACAACAAATATGCAAAAAACCAAATCAACCAAGTTTATAATAAACTGTAAAATTGTAATGTTTTGCAAGAAATAATGTAATACAAAAACATTCAGAACCTTCTGTGTTATAAAGAAAAGTGTAGAATTTTTTTTTTTTTTTTTTTAGTTTAGAAAATTAAAGATGGACTAATCAGCTTCTGGTTATATTATGCTGCTTTTGTTTTTAAACTTTTATTTTCCATTATAGATAGGAAACACAAAATGGTTTTTTGGACATTTTTAAGGGATGCACAGTGAGCCTCTCAGCTTGACCAGAGCTGCCACTTCTACTCAAACAAAATACAACTGAAAAAAGGAAAAAACAGTAACAGTGACAACTTTAAATAATTTCGAAACCATCTTGTGTATCAAATCAAAAGTGAATCAGTGCTTCCATGTTTAAAACGTGTTAATAATATGGCAGGCTGCAAGTAAAAATAGTCCTTATCCTATGCCAAATGCGTATTTGTATCCTATTAACCTATTTCCTTAAGCCTCAGGAAACCAAGGGATAGGAATGTAGCTCACTGCTTTACAAACATAAGCTGTCCACTTGGGCAAAAATAGTTGTACATCCACCTAAGCCCATAAAAGTAACAACACAGGCCAATGACCTAACTATCTGAGGAGTGGCTGGACAAACACTTAGGAAACTGAAAACTCCTTGAAACATTTTTCTGGGGTAATTGTGAACAACAAGTGCATTTATGGAGACTTTTAAGCAATTTTTAAAAAGAAGAAATGATCAAGTTTTCAACACAGGTCAGTGCTAAGCTGTTTTGACTGGCCCAGGCCTTGAAGTAATAGCCAGACCTGTTCAGAGAATGCTTCTGTGCAGTGTCCAAAGCAACCCTGAAATGCAGGAGTGAGTAGAGGGTTGAGGCATATTCCTTCAACGTCAAAATTTCATGTTTTTCATGTTGAAGGATTTCTTTCCATGACAGCTATTTCACTTGACTAGTCAAGAGGCATGAGTACTGAGGGGCACAGGGGCACCTTGAAAACTGGCTGTGTTTTATACACAAACTTGAGGAGTATAAACAACTTTTCAAATAGTGCCATTGTTATTGAACTCACAGTCAGATGCTGTGCTGATTATTGTCCTAATAAATCCCAGCTGGGCAGAGCTCAGATCAAGATTGAGTATCATGTTGCCATGTATTTTAACTGGAATAGGAGAGCAGTGAAGGGGAAAAACCATCACAGGAACCATCAGATTTCTCTTTAATATATATTGTCTTGGCACTATTCTATAAAAACCTCACAGAGGGCTGACTGGCTCTAAACCACCTTGGATTAGCGATATACCTTTACAAGCTTCTCTACTCTTCAAACTTAGAGGTCCTCCTCCTGAAGCTGTTACAGCTCTAGTCAAATCTTATTGCAGCTGAAGAAAAGATTGCAGTACTTTTTTTATTGCAAAACTATTCTTCATTACACGCATGGCTGCCAACTGCTACAGGAAATTATTGTCCCAGTGGTAAATATTTAACTCCATTTTATCTCACTTAGATTTTACTCATTAAGATTCCACATTGATGTTAGCAAAACTCAACAACTGCTTATGTTTGGAAGTTTACATAATTGTAGGGAATAGAGATGGATGGGGCTTATTTTTGTTAGTTTTCCACTATTGGAACTGTTGTTCTTTTCCACTATTTTGAAGAGATCAAAATTCAATGTGCTGCTGTATATCCATTGTTCCTGGGTTGTGATAAAATACAATTGCCTCAAATGGAACCTTTTCATGAGAAATCAATAAAAAGTATGCAGCAGATGTACCAATAACAAAACCAAACTCATAGAATACTGCAAGTATTGGCAGAACCTTTGGAAATATAAAATTATAATAGTTTTGTTTGGTAGCATAAATTTCTCTTTACCTCCAGGTTACCTTGAATGATGTTTCAGAGCCTCCTAGCTCAGGTCTTTCTGTGCTCAAAAGCCATTATTGTAAGTGCTACAGTGACATTTTCCATGTGAATTGACTGCTGTGGGAAAGGCTGGACCTGAATCAGGACCATCAGGTGTTCCCATGACCAGCCAAAGACAGACACTGATTGAATGACTTTAACCCTCCCCTGTCTCCTCTTCTATCATTTCCATAAAGCACTGGCCATTCCTCTAACAATTGAAGGGTATATAATAGCAATTTAACTAGAGTATAAAGAGAGATGTAGCACTTGAATTGACACAAGAGGCACAAATAATTGCCATAAGACCACTGTCCTTTATGTTACTTTACTGTATGGCCTTTTACTGAAGTTAACCTTACTGAAGAGAAATAACTTGAGTACCTGGCTTCAGTAAACTGTCTAGTGAAAAGAAGTGCTAATAAATTGTCCCATTCCAAGGCCAGGGATTGCAAGAAAATCTACTTGTTGCATATTTTGAAATGTTCAGTTAGCAGAAGTGGTATGCTTGACCTTAAACAGATATCCAGCCTTAGAAAATTGTGTTTAAAAAAACATATGTAATGGCAAAGCTTGCAAACAAGGAAAGATGGATTAGATTAGACCTTTGCTGATACAATACCTTATTTTTGTAGCTGTCTTTCCCTTGAATTCAGTCAAAAGGTGTTGATCATATTAAATAGCTGTAATTACATCCTTGATTCTATATTCCACTCTATGCCAGTTGTACATTTCTATGCAGCTCAAAGATCTGTAATAGTTTTCACCCTGAATGTGGTTCTGCAGTTCATTTCTTGATGAGTTTTCTTCTTTTGGGAAAATGAAATTCAGTAGAAGACACCACACCAAAAAATAAAGAGCTTTTCCCACTTTGGTCCTAATACATGGATTTTATTTCATAGCAAATGTTTAAATGCTACAGTTTAAACTGTTCATTTGCTTTTTCCTACTATTCTGACTCTCTCAAAACAAGTCAAATAGAAATGAGCCTGAAAAGCAACCACACAATATATTAAAGCCAAGAATAATGGAAACTGAAGCACATTTCTAGCTATCTATCATTCCTCATAGATTCCAGCTATCATTCCTTAGTTGAATATTTATATATCCATCCATAGCATGATGATGCAGGTTTTTATTATTTTTTAACTCACTGGTCTTTTTTCTAATTATTTAATTCAAAAACTTTAATATTACACCTGCAGAGATACTATTAAGCTGTACAGCTTCAAGAAAATATAAAGGGTTTTGCTACAGCTTTCTGAATAAGGACTTCTGAATTCATATATCTTTAACACATTCTCCACTGAAAAGTAACACTAGGAAAATGTAGAGCAAGAAACATATGGAGCTATACAGAAAGGAAATATATAATTGGAGTAATCTTCAGGGATTCACTATAAATAGTTTCTTTTGAAGATGTGTATATGTCTCTCTATTATCCATATATTGTTATATTTAAACACAGTTCAATGAAAATCACATGAGGAGGAGGAATTTCCAGCAGGATCTATTTTATTTGAATGAAGTATCATTGCTGCTATTGATTTGTTGGTTTGAGGTTTTTTTAAACAGGTAATACTGTTAGAAATCTGCACTGGAGACAGTGGGGTAAATCTGGATCTTTGTGAAACATCGTGCTTAACTCACCTCATTTGAATTCCTTCAGCAGCAAATAGTCCAAGGTTGTTGCTGTGTTCTCTGTGTCGCCCCTGAGCCTTATCACTTAAGTCATTCCCCAGCAAAGTCAGGTTAATTTGGGGTGAGCAGTTTCCATTGCAGGGGCTGATAAAAATGGCACCTGGGAGCTCGTGCCTTTATCCAAACACAGGGTGTGCTCAGGGCTGCACTGGGGCAACACATCTGTGCCCTTCTGCACACAGGGTAAATACATCATTTTCTGGGCATCTAGACACTGTGATAAGGACGTGATAACCGAAGCCAAAGAAAACCTAATCAGATGTAAACACTGTTTCCTTGCCCCTTACTGCACTAAGAAAGAAAAAAAATATAATAATTAGTTATTCCAGGTTCCAAAACTGGTTCCAAAATGATGATAAGAAGACTGTGACATTTTCAAACAGGACTTCAGTGAACCTGTATTGTTCATGGAGTTTTGACAAGCCCAAGAGTAAATTCCTTTGGTCTAGAATAGCTTCTTTCAGCTTTTAAGGAGTAAAGGAAATTCAGTTTCTTCAACTATAATTAATATGTGTAATAATTGTCACAGTTTTTTTTTCAAGGGGCTGAAATAATTGGGACTATGTAAAGCTGAACAAAATCTTGGCTTATGTTTTCATGCTTTCTTGGGCCAGGGCACTTTTAAAATGGAACAATTTTTCTAGAACTAATCTGTCCTCAATGAGATCAGATAAAAATTATTCTAGGACTTCCATGAATAACTTTTTGCCCAATGCCACAGACAGATGAAATGTATAGCTCCCAGATTAACAGTGTAGCCAAACCCTACAGTTCATGGCAGGCTGCAGACAACTCATTATATTTAAAATTAAAAAAAAAAAAATTAAAAACCCAACTAAAAGTCTGCACAATGTCTGCTTGCACACTGACCAAGGCCTTTTGAAAACACTGTCAGTACATTAAAACTAATTTTTTCTGGTGCCATAAAATACTGAAAAACTATTAGTGCAGATATCAGCTTCCAATTTACAGGAAAATCAAAGCTAAGACTTATATTGATAAATAATCTTTTAGAACCCTTATTCCAGGTTATTATCATATTTGCAGTTTAAATTATCTTCTTTTCACAGGTTTTAAGCTGTGGGTCTTATTGACATTGAGTTAACTCAAATATTTCCGCAAGAGATAATAGTACAAATCCTGAGAGTTTCCTTATGCATAATGCAATTTGTTTAATATGGACAGATTAGAGGCTGATTCATCAAGGGATTTAAACACAGGAGTAGGCTCATTTGAAGCCAGCAAGACTATCTAAACTGAGAAAACAAAACAAAGTGCTTAATATCTGGCATTGAGACCTAAAATAGGAATCTAGAAATAGATCTGTAACTGCAGTTCTCTAAAACTCTCTGCTAGATCATCAAAATTTGTCTTAATTAGGAATTAACATGTTATTTGAAGCTGAAGATTTGCCTTTTTTTTTTTCCTTTTTTTTGTAGTTTGTGCAGGTTTTGATATGTATATTTTAAAAATCAAATCAAAATAAAGTTTTAGGTAGAGGAAATGCCAGCTCAGCCTCTGTCTCCATGTGCCAAATGCCCAGAGCTGAGGGTGAGGGCAAAGTGAAGACCATGGAAAAAAATTGAGCAGGAGAATGTACAGTCTCCATTTATTTCCTTTTTCTACAAAATTGCAGATTACATTCGGGGCTAAATTGTCCAAGTATTATTCATTCTTTTTTCCTCAAATTCCCTACAATTGACAAGCTATTGAACAAAAAGGATCACCCTTGCTAAAAATGGTATGTTTGTAAAAAGAGATGCCATAACAGTAGAATAGATTTAGAGCATTTAATTTCATGGTTTTACTCTGATAAAAACTTACAAAAAAAATCCAAACAAGCAACGTTTTCCCCACTCCATAAGTCTACCTGAAACACCACCAGAAGTCAGACTTACTTTTAAACTTTCCTTTTCTGACAGCCTCACTTGCAGGGTGCCTGCCCTGGGGAACTGGAGGAGAAGAACAGCATGAACCTCCAGTGTTTGCACCTTGCAGTTCAAGCTCTTGTGGACATGGATGAACCCACTTGGACACCAGGGGCCCTTCATGAAAGACAAATGAAGCTGCTCATGAGATCCGTGCAGAATAGCTGATGTAAGCTTTTTATTCAATTCACAGTTTATTGACATTTATTATCCTTCATCCCAATGCTTGTCTATATGCATCAACAGTTCCCATGATGGTACCTTGGGAGGCATAATTCCCCTTCGTTTGAGTTGTGGATTTCTTTCCAAATAACCACAAACACAGGACAATGAAAAAGAGCTACTCTTTCCAGCCCATCATAAGGGAATACAGCAGGATCTAATGGAATATTCAACACAGCAGTGTGAAAGCACAGTTAATGTATGCAGCTCTCAAAATCTCTGGAAAACAGACAAGCACAGAATGGAAGAATATTTTTTTGTGACTGGGGAGTCTCAGCATAAAATAAGTCCCTCAAGCCTGGTTTTCCTAGGTCAAGTTCCCCTCTTGCAATTATTTTTCCCTTTCTCAAATTAATTGTCTCATGGTAAGGACCATATTTTGGTGGACAAGTTAATGTTTTTTTAATCATTATTAGAGTCACTCTAAGAGTGCAGCTGTCAGGATGCATTGATACTAATTTTCTAGGGATTTAAAACTTTCTTGTCATTGATACAGCACCAAAGCAACCTGCAAATTCAGTAAGTTGCAGAGTTTATCAGTAAAGCCACATAAAGGCTTTCAACATCTCTTCTACATCCTCCAATTGCTTCTAAAGCTCTCTCTTAATTTCAGTACTTGCTGTGGCTTCCTATGTCTTGAGGAAGCAGTTCTGGAATTGTCATTGACTTCCTCTAGAAAGCTGGTTGTTTCCAAGACACAAAATCTCATTTAAAGTGATGGACCATCCTCTGATACAATGAGTATTAGTAAAATTTTATAGAATTTTTACAGTATTAAATGTTAAGCAACCAAACAGTTCAAAATCAAATAAAGGAATCACAGAGGAACTGAATAAACATTTGAAGTCTCAGGCATTCAGGAACCACCAAGTGAATATTCTATTTTTGTGACAGCTGTAAAAAATTTTTTAGGTATATCTGAGTATTTGTAAGTACACTGAAATTCAATGATCTCAGATTTATATGATTGTACAAATACTGCTATTTTATTCTTTAGATTTACTGGTAGTTTTGGATGAAAATTATCCAGGAACTGAAAATGGAGTGAGGCAAATCAGCCAACACACTGACCAAATCTGTAGATATAGCAAAGTACTCCTTTAATTTTTCGTTAATTTCCTAAGGAAATTTGCGAGCAGCATTAAAGCATATGGCAGAACATGTGGCCATCAGGCTCCACCATATGGCTGAGCCAGGACTTCACCCCATTAGCCAGAGGCTAAGTCAGGGCAGGAGTAACTCGCCCTTCTCCAGCTGCTGGGGGGTTTGCAATCCAGAAACTCTGCTGAAGTTTCTCTCCTGCCCCAGATGTGCTGCAGTTATCAGCAGTTCTGGAGGCAGCACCGCAGGTTAGGGGAGAAGCAGAACTCTGCCTACCCTTGTGTATAGAGGTTGCCAGGAAACAGAATTTCCTCTTAAATCTCTGAAAGAAACATAGTTTTGGTTTCTAGAGATTACTTAGGGAAGATACTTGAACTTTTCTGAAAGGAAGAAATGCAAATGAGAGGGTCGAATCAGTTGAGGTTTAAAAAAATTGAAACTCATGACAGTGTAAACCAAGGTGATGATTCTGGCTGATTTGCACAACCATTCTTGCAGAAGTTAAATGTGCAGAGACTTCTCTTCCCCAAAAACAAATAGGCTGGAGCTGAGACTTTTAAAGAACCCCATTTAACTTCAACCCAGCTGATTTATCTCATCTATGTGTAAATGAGAAATAGTTGTTGAGGTATCTGTAAAAAGCAGTATATCCACTTATCTCGGACTCATCAGGTGGGTCCTAGACATTGAAGGCGTTTGCAAGGGAGAGTAACTGCTCACAGCTGAGGAATATAGACATTTTTCTGCAGTACTAATATTGCATAGTATGTGTGCTCAGGGTACTGATTTATCCCGGTTAAAGCAGAAAATGAGCCCATTCAAACATTAGTTCTACTGTAACAAGAAACACAGAATGGCCACCATTCCCATCACAAGTGTTAAGTCCTCATTCTGGATTTCCTAAAACCCTTTCCTGTTCAAATACAGAGAGAAACAGGATAGAAAATTAGGTGGAAACATTTGTTTTGTGAATATGTAACAAAACTAAAATAGAAAGTATAAGGGAAGCAAAAGGAAGCATACCGTGAGTTAAGGCTGTCAAACACCTTTTGTTGGCTTGTAAATGAAGCTTATTCAGCTATTTTTTCTCCAATTAAATATTTGATGTCTCCATAGCAACAGCCATTTTGCAAGATGCATATATTTCATGATCTGGATATTGAGCAGCTGAGTAAAGGGGAACAGGAAATGCTATAACCATAACAAAGGACTTTTTAGAGTACTATCTAGGGAAAGAAGCTCTACCTACTGCCACAGAGCAACAGTTTTCTTGACAGTAATCCTAATTTTAAAAGCTTAGATTCTTTCCTAAAGAAATTACACATTTGCTTTTCAGTTCTTGTTGTCTTGTGCTGTGGGACATGTGACTTTCAAGAGACAGTTTTACATAAAAATTAAAATAAAACTTTATTTTAATATTTTTTCTAAGTCATTACATTACAAATCTAGCTTTTCAGCAGATCAAAATCACTGAAGTCACTTGAAAGACACTAGGTTATAGGGGCTGAGGCTCTGCAGTCAATCTATTAGACACACTGGTGAAAGAAATTTAAAAATATTGTTCCTCTAGCATGGCTGTTGGTCACAGCTCAATAGGTGCTGTGCAATGGAGAGAATGCAGGAGCTACCTAGAAAATAACTTTAAAACCTATTTTGATAGTTATGTTTGTTGTCAACTATATGAGAAGTGAGTACTACACCTCTCTGCACAGAGCCCATTCCCATCTGGCAGAGCAGGGAGGAGTAGAAGGAAAGGGTTAATCCAAACCCTTCAGTTGTGGAGAAGAGAGCTTTGGCATAAATTTTGGTGCTACTTCTGTACTTATTATTTAAACCCCGCCCAGTATTGTATCATAGAATCGCAGAATGGTTTGGGTTGGAAGGAACCCACAGTGATCTGTGCAAGAGCCTGGCCCTGTAAATCCAGTGGCAATATGAAACCTGATATAAATCTGCAGAGAGGGAAGAGGAGACATGGATTTTGGCCAGCATTTCTGAAGGCAATTTTCTCTCACAGCCTTTCTTCCAGTTGCTCTTTAGCATCAGGTTGGTATATGCTGAGATAGTCAGTACATCTTTCAGATTCCTCCATACATCTGTGTTTACCTTTAAGCATTTCTGAATGTGACATGAGGAAGAACACCCAGGAATATGGAACTGTTTGTATGCACCATGTTCCTGTATTTAAAAAGTGGCTACAAAGAAGATGAAGACTGTCTTTTTTTTTTGTCAGGAATCATATGGAGAAGATGAGGGGTACAAGTTAATCCTGGGGAAATTTCTATTGGACATGTAAGGAAAATTTTTCACAGTGATAACAATAAACCCTTGGAATAATCTTCTCAGGGAAGTGGCAGATTCCCCAACATTGGACACTTTTGAGATTATTCTTGACTGGCTGACTGGCTGCTGGACTATCTTGTCCAGAAAATTCTTTTCCCAAGAAAGAGTGACCCAGATGTTCCGTGAAGGTCCTTCTAATCTCTTATTCTGTGACTTTAGTGCTGGTCCTCAAAGCCCTTTAGATATACTGATGTTCACCACACGTTCCTGACACCTCATGTGAGAGAACAACGGGTATAGACTGAAACAGGTGAATAACAGTGTTTCTGGGATCACCAGGGAAAGGAGAGATGAGCTGGCACAAAGATTGTGATAAGCTTACCTTGTGTAGTCTTCTGTAACAGAGGCTAAGAGAAGATATTCTTGCTTGCTCTAAACATTAGAGACACATAGCAGGTGGGGAATGGCTGCTCAGGCAGGAGGGCAGAGCTGAACACAGAACATTTTAAAATGCTGAGTCTAAAAGCAATTTGAATGAAAATTGGAATTAGAATTCAGTTCACCGTAACAAGGTAAAAAAAAAAAAAAAAAAAAAAAAAAAAGAGCAGATCATAAAAGAGCAAAGCAATTTTGTTGACAGATAATGTAAACCCTGTGCTGTATTACCTTTTAGTGTCTATAAAAGCAGCCCTGTCCCCTGGCTCCTGTGGCTAGGTGATTGGGGTGCCTGTGGAAGGTCACCCTTGCAGCCAGGGTGAAGGCACTGTTAAGGTGCTGTTACCAGCAGGTTTCTCTGTGTGTGTGGAATTGCCTTACAAGTGGGCAGGCTCAATGTCCACACATTGGGATAAGGCACAGTGCTCAGACACTGTCAGATGTGCTCCCTAACAGGTCTGCAAACAAGGACTTTACTCTGAGCTGAATTCCTCCTCCTCTTTTTCATTCTTACAGAATCAACCAGGAGGTCCTGCATATTCTTTTCCCCCTCATATTATTTAATTTTCTCAGAGATCTCTCACGTAGCAACCTTGAATACTCAATTGGAATAGCTGATAGCTCAGCATGTTTGTGAGCTATATGGTACATATTTGTACCATATCTGTGGTACATTGTGTTCTCCATAACAACATTGCCTCTTTTTCCTTCTCCTGTATGAACAGGTCATCTTCTGCCCTATTTTGACTACAATGTCAATAACAAATTGAAGCCAGGGGCAGAGCTGTTAAGCCCTGATAAGATAACTGAAGCATGACTTTCTTAGACATGAAATGTATCTACCCAAATGTATCTACCCTAGGGGAGACCTTTTTTTTTATTTTTCCTAAAGCTAACTGGAGTTTTGTTTTGCATTGACTCAGCATGGCAGTTTAGGCACTAATCCTGTCACACAGGTCCCGTAGACTTTAACAAGAGCATACCACACCTGAAAACACTGAGTTCCATAAGTGATGTTTCTGTTGGAATTCATGCTTACCACAGCTAACTAGCTAAATACAGGGGATTTAAGGAGAGGATTAAAACATCCTGTCTCGCAGGAATTGCTACAGGCACTTTTATTAAATGGATTATTAATCTCCATAAAGTACTTATTAGCTAAATATTGTTTTTTATATTTTCAGAGACAGTATTCTCAAAGATATCTGATTTACCAAAGGGAATAAAAAATGTCACTGAAGCATTTCCTTCACTTAAGAAGACAGGAACTGCAGGGTGTTAATCCAGCTCTTTGAGAGATTGAAAATCTCAGGAAGACAGCAGAGCACAAACCGCTGTCAAAGTTCTGGCAATTAATTTTCTTTTCTCCCCCTTGCTGGATTTTACTAAACTTGGCTATTGATGATATATGTGTTATTTTAATGGTCACTTCCAACACAACAAAACAACCACAAACTGTATTTGAATTAGTCTTTACTGTATATGAGTAAGTTCTACAAGTCTTACTGTTAAAAAATATAAGATCTTTGAGCTACCCTTAGATACTGGACAGCTATATCTGTTTCCATAACACACACACAAAAAAAAAAAAAAATAGTGGCACTAGCTGATGAATTGACATTTTGACAAGGACAGCTTTTTAAGAAGAGTTGCTACAATGTTCATCATCAGGAAGGACCCCTTAGTGCAGAGCTGCTTGACCTACCTCTGAAATGCTTCCTCAGCCAGGTTTTCTTATGGAATATGTTTATTCACTGATTATACAGATTTGGCTGAATAAGGATTGTATAATCCGTATACTTAACCATGGAAACTGCCTTATTCAGAATATTGTTGTTTATTCAGATTGTCAGAAGTGTTGGTAAAGTGACAAATATTCTCACTCTGTACTTATTAACACTTAGATTAAAGAAAGCATCCTGCAAAAACACCTGTACAGGAGCTGTTGAGATAAACTGGAGCCTAAATCAGCAGGATGTTGCTACAGGTAATGTCAGGGTTAATGTGAATGTGATTTGGAAAGATTTGCATGGTACGACCAGCATTTGACAGAATTTTCAGTTATCCTGCAGCATCTGCCTTATACTCTCAGTGTCTTACAGCACAGAGGCATTTTCTGCTACTGGAAGCCACAACAGTTGAGTGGCTTGTGCAGGAGATCAAAGCTCCCAGAGTCAGGACAACAGAATCTGCATTTATAAATGAAAGGCAATACATTTTCCTTGATTTTACTTTATCAGAATTATTTTTGAGCAAGTACATGATCCTCTATCCCAGTGCTTTAGTCCTGCTCAGACGCTATGAAAAACCACAAGGGAGCATTATCAAGCCAATACTTTAAGCAGAAAGCAAACAATGGCAGTGACAGGCAAAGAAAGTGCAGCAGTGGAGTTGCAGCTTTGCTTCCAAGGGCTTGTCATGCAAGGTAACTGAGAGTATGAATGGACACAGAACAGCTTAGTTGAATTAGATTAGAGCAAAGCATGTCAAGAAACAAGATTTTAGGACAGGAAAATGAGGAGAATTAACAAAAGGAAACAAAATATTCTTTTTAAAAAAAGGTATGATATTGTGAGCAAAATGAAACAATAATCAAATCAATGCTTTTAGAAAAAGTTCTGGTGCTTTTTAGCTCTGCAGCACAGATCCCATATGAGAGCAGTACCTCTGGCCCTACAATCCCTGCTATTATTTCTCATTAGTATCATCTTAGATTCTTTACTTCTCCAGTAATATTATTATAAATAACAATAAAAGCAATAACATGTATGCTCAGGGTTGGTACAGGCTTCAGGCATTCAACAATACACATTTTTGGAGCGTTTTTAATTCTTATCATAGTATTCACAATCCTTTTAGCTAACCAAAGCTATGAGAATATCACTTTTCCTTTTCTAGCTATAGTTTGGTCACCTCCTGACAGATTTAGTGTCTAGTAGACAATGTAAAGAAGATTTGATCACTCCATCTCCTGCTCCATCACTCCACCTCTCTGAGCTAAAACTACAGGCATTGCATGTCTTATAAAAAGAGATATGCCTCTGCCTATATGTTACCTCCCTGCTGCTTTTTTTTTTTATAACTTCCCAGATTCCAAGTTACAACTCAAATTTGTCAATAAAATGCACTCAGAAAGCTGCATCAATGTGATGTCAACAAGATATTGTAATTAAGGATATATCTTGGCAAATCCTGTAGCAGGATTTTAATGCAGCACGTTGGAAGTATGAACCTCCAGGACATAGACTTAATTAAGGAAAAGAAAATAAAAGGTTATCTATTGTTTCACTATCTTGAATCTATGCAGGACAGACCTCCTACAGAGCTACTGGTGACTGGCTCTAGGCCAGCTCTTAGTTCCACCCAAGGAATCTCCCAGAGATCAGTGTGCAGTCAGGACCATCAAAGCCAGGAAACCAGAAGGAAAAATTCAGACTGTTGTATTTGCCCTTAACATTTTGTGACTGCACTCTTATGTTTTGTCACTACATTTTATTTTTGTATAAACAGTCCCTTTGGGCAGCTGGACTTCACGGCAATGGGATCTTTTCAAAGTACATCATCCAAAGATGTCATGCTTGCCTCAAACTGCTTGTGGATGAAACAACAGCTGGATGAAAAGTACAATGAACAGGTAAACAGAGTAATGGGTGGATTATCTTTCATGTAGTAGGGAGCAGTCACAGTAAAGCAAGTTTTTTGTTAAGGGAAGGGTAGCAGTACTTAACAACAAATGATTCTTTATTTTAAAAACTCCAGCCACTTCTCTGTGTCAACAAATCCTATTTGCCCTTCTCATGGTGCCTGAGGACAGAAGGTAAATGACATGTGAGCTGGAAGACATATGGGGTAAGCCATGGTTCTCTTTTTTTATTTTTCTCTAACTTTGACTTTTAACCAATTTTTGCTTGTGTCAGTATATATTCTCAAATTTATTGTTGAACCCCAATGCTTTCTCTTCTGCAGCAAGGTGCAGTTTGACCTGTTAGCTCCACCTTTCAATAAATGTTTATGTGAAAACCTCAAAACATCAGCAGCACAGCATATCCCATGATGAGAGAGATGTGTAGCAATTATGCCTCATAAGGTATAATAAGTTTCAATCCCTGAAACATCAGCATGGGTATATGTTCTGTTCTATTCGTGAGGCTATCTCCTCATCTAGGTTTTGTTATCTGCTTGCAGGCTGATCTCATTTTGTTTTCAAAGTGTAAAGAAGGAAAAGGGACTAAAGTGTGAGTGATAATTTGCAACCCATGCCAGATAAGCCAGTTCTTTGGAGTTGTTGCTTTCATGGTAG
The DNA here is from genome assembly GCF_009819655.1 of Sylvia atricapilla. NCBI lineage: Eukaryota > Metazoa > Chordata > Aves > Passeriformes > Sylviidae > Sylvia > Sylvia atricapilla. The sequence goes on from NC_089149.1 coordinate 22,996,239, forward strand.
GGGAGGGAGAAGGTTGTAGGTGATGAAACAGAGTTTTTGCTCCTCTGGTATTTTTGTTCATTTGTTGCCAGTTGAATGTTGGCTCCTTCATGCCATCAGTCTCTTTACAGCCTGCCTGTCCCAGTAGGGAGCAGTGACAGTGCAAAAATATGAGTTTGTATATCTCTTTTTTGTAATTCATTAAAGGTGAGAAATGAGGCCTCTGTGAATTGAATTACTTTGATGTACAATGCTTTCCATCAGTTTATAAACCTGCCCCCTAGGGTTTCAATGTTAGCCAAAAGAAGACATGAATTTTTTTAATCTTGGTTTTCTAGATTCGCAGAAAATAAAAACAGCCACAACAAAAATATTCTTTCTTTCTGTATCATGGCATTTAACAAAATATCCATGTCATTTATATCAATAGAAAATTATCTGCTTTCCTGTTGAGATAGGATGATATTTAGTAATAGCCCTTGTCTCCATGCTGCTGACGAATTTAATTCATCTTTCTTTATTGAGGGATCATATGAAGGCCTAAGAAAAATATCACTGCCCTGCACCTGAATTTTTATTAATAAATAACAAAAATTGGGCAATGATATTGTTTCTTACAGTAATTGTATGAATTAAAATAATGAAACACCATGGGAGCTTCATTTCTAAAGCCCTTATTTAAAACCTAAAGAAGTTCCCTGTGGGCCTAGGGCTCTCTCCCATGTGGTTGACATAAATTTGGAATGTTGGAGGGCTTCAAAGCAGTTATGCAACAGTAATTATGTATTTAATTACTCCCTTTTATTAGATCCTCTTGTTAAATCCAGTTCATAATGAACGAACATTCTGGGTTATCAAGGCAGGAGCTTCAGACCTTGCCAGACCAAACAACTTGCTCTGGCAGAGGTCATTAACCAGAGTAGCAACCCTTGTGGTATTAACATATGTGTAATATATAAGCCCTGCTAATGGTGTGCTGAGGCAAGATGGGGCTGTTGGTTACTCTGCAGTCCTCAGAGCAGGTCCAGCTCCCCCAGGCACTGCAGCTGATCAGTTCTTACTGCACTGAGTTTTGAGCCCATGATGGTCAGGCAAGTGGCACCACCAGGCTCACAAAAAGGGCTGCAAAAATGGGCTGTGCAACTTCTCATAAAAATAACTTCTGACTTTGAAGAGCCCACCCTAAACGCATCCCCTTTCCTTCTGTGAGATAAAATACTCATCTTTAGCAAGCTCTAACATAGTTTTCACCCGGAGGCCACTAATAACATAAGACTCAGAAGTAAATATATTGACCCATACCACAAACTAAATTTTTGATTAAGTATTAACTGGAACAGGGTAAGTTCTCTTCAGTAAATGAGGTTTGTATTGAATAAAATGGCTGACATGGAAGTAGCATGAATTTCTTAGTGAGTTTGCTTCAAATGTGCCTTAGGAGCACAGTAACATAAATCACAGGACTTCCATTATTTAATTTTTAATCTCAGCTTTTAATAGCTTCATAATTCACTGTTGTTTTTAATTACCATTCATATTTCCAACAACAACAAAAAATAGGCTCAAAGAAAAAGAAATCAAGCATCAGAACCTGGTTTTGATTTAGAAATGTTCATAGTATTAAAATAGAACTGTTGCTCCTAGCTAAACTGTTTGAATTATACATTAATTCATTTCCTCTGGTTTCTGTGGTGCTATTTTGGAATATTTTTTCAACCATTGATTTACATTCTATGTTCAAGCTGAAATTCCACTTTATATTCAAAGATATTAGGTCAGCTATATAATTTATTAATTCATCAAAGTAAATGCCATATTCTACCACAAGTATCTCAAGTTGGCTGCTCACCAACCAGCAACTGCCACAGGGACAGTGAATCAGAACATTTCTGGGGTGTCTGCAGAAATCTAAGATTCAGAAAAACAAGTGTAAACCCCAGTGTGCTGTGGTGAGAGTCAGCCAGGAGGCATGTCAAAGTCCAAATGGCATCCTGAGGCAAATACACATGCTGTTAACTCTGCCACGTTGGTTTATGGGAAGAAGTTAACTCGTAATAATAATGCTTTGTCAGTCATTCATTTTTACAGATTTAAACTGCAGCTGATGTATCTTACAGGGCTATAGAAGCTAAAATACATTGGAAAATTTCCTGATCCACTTCAGTGTGAGTACAAGACAAACTGTTCACTGCAAAGGAATAACTTGATTTAAGTTGTGCATTTCCTTGAGTCCAGTAGTGATACACTCGCTTTCAGCTTACACTTTTATATTTTACAAGTAGCAAGATGCAAAGAGAAGCCTCCTTTTCATTTTTTGTCTCAACCAAATTTCCCTTTAGCCTATCTCCCTGCTTTCCTGCTCTGGAGCTGGGCAGAAACCAGCATGGAGAAGGGTGAGGGGAGGTGCCACCCTGCACATCCAGAGGAGTCCCCACTGCCAAAATACTGGGGCACCATCTCCACAGGAGCACCCAGTTTGAATCATTCTCCCTTGCAACACTGACTGCAGCCGTCTTTGGATCAGACACTCAGCAGAGACTAAACACAACTGCTTCAATGTCAGAAGTTAATCATGATGGATTAATTAATTAGAAATTAAACTGCTGTCATCCCTATTCGTTCCTTCTCATCAGGACATCTTCCTCCTTCATCTGCAGCAGAGTTCAGCTGAGGTAGAGCAGAGCAGAATGCAGACATGTAGCTTGCACAGCTACAGTGGGAAGTCGATGTGGGTACATCGATGTATATAGACAAAGACATATGTTTTAAATAGATGTGTGTGTATATATATATATATATATATATATATATATATATATATGTGTATATATATATATATATACACTGAATAGTTGTCACTATAAATAAATAGTGTGAAAAAATGCAATGTTTACAGATAAATTTAAATCATAAGCTCTCGCTGTCCAGAATCTAAGCTTTTCTGTCAAATTCAGAGATTAAAAAAGAATAAGGGAAAATACGGCTGTATTGCCACCTGGAGGATCTGTGTGTCCTTATCCCTGTGTCGTGACTGGCTCCCCAGGACTGCATGTGTGTGGCGTCTCTGAGCACAAAGGTTTAACTTTAGAGGAATGAAGTTCCTGGCATTGAGGTTATCATTAGGGGTAATTTGAATCAGTTAATTGTGTAGTTATACCTTTTATCAGTCTTTGTACCAGAACAAATAGCTGCAAAGCCTGGACACTTAATTTATTTTTGGGGTGTAGAGATGACATATCTGTGCCTTCAAAATAAACTCCTGGGTGTTTCTCCCTGGTTAAAGGAAGAGGCAGGAGGGAAGATGTTGGCAATGGAAAGGGGTCAGAATTCAATGCTTCCTTTCAGCTTTTTTCCTTTGGTTTTGACTTGCACCTTTAGGACCCTTCTAGATTTTAGAGTTAGGAAAATGTGAAGAAAGCTTTATTTCAAAACATTAATTCTAAAACTGAACCTGTTTCGTTCATGCCAAGGAGATCTAAAAGCCTAAAATAAAATCCTGCCAAAGCCATCAAGTATTCTCGTGCAGACTCTTCCCCCCTTCTCCCTGCTGCCAGGGACGACTTAAGAGAAGAAATGGTTCCTTTAGTGGAAATGATCCAAGTATGAGGCATAATATCCCTTGGAGTACAGAAAGCATGATCATCCCAGCATGGGCTGCACAAAATGGACTCATCTTCCATTTTTATATTTACAGGGACCTCACCAGTGCTGTCCTGAGTGCACTGAGGATTCTGTAGCCACAATATTGCTGCAGTCTCCAGGATGTCAGGAAGGGACAGAGCCCTTGTCACACTGTCCTCCTCACCTGAATTAAACAGCTCTTCCATTTCCACGACACCTGATGAAGACCTGCCCTGAGGATGGTTTCACTGTGCACCAAGGATGAGCAGTGGGACCTGTGGATACCTTCTCCTTACCAGGCTGTGGAATGGATGTTCTGAGCCTGGTTAATAGAGGGAGGCAATACCCACAGAGCTGGTAAATGCAGTGCACAGGGCACTCGGAGCCTTTCCCAGACAGGGGAAGAAACGACTGCCATTTCCCAGACAGGCTTTCGGCTCTGCAGGCCTGCCAGAACTGTACAGAGTGCCACCAACCCAGCAGAGAACGCCCAGCAGAAGCGTTCAGCCGTGCAAAGCAGGCAGCCCGTGTGAGCGGCCCTGCCCCGCCGGGCGCGGGATTCAGCAGCGGGGACAGACAACTGCAGCTGGAGAGAGTGGGCCACACACAACGGGGCACACATAACGGGACACAAATAATGGGGCACAAATAATGGGCCACACACAACGGGGCACACATAATGGGGCACACATAATGGGCCACACACAACGGGCCACACACAACGGGGCACACATAATGGGGCACACACAACGGGGCACACACAACGGGGCACACATAATGGGGCACACACAACGGGGCACACATAATGGGGCACACATAATGGGCCACAAATAATGGGCCACACACAACGGGCCACACATAATGGGGCACAAATAATGGGCCACACACAACGGGCCACACACAACGGGCCACACATAACGGGACACACATAACGGGCCACAAATAATGGGGCACACATAATGGGGCACAAATAATGGGCCACACATAATGGGCCACAAATAACGGGCCACAAATAATGGGCCACACATAACGGGCCACAAATAATGGCCACACACAACGGGCCACACATAATGGGGCACAAATAATGGGCCACAAATAATGGCCACACATAACGGGACACAAATAATGGCCACACACAACGGGCCACACATAACGGGCCACACATAATGGGGCACAAATAATGGGCCACACATAACGGGCCACAAATAATGGGGCACAAATAATGGGCCACAAATAATGGCCACACATAACGGGCCACACATAATGGGCCACACACAACGGGCCACACATAACGGGCCACAAATAATGGGCCACACATAACGGGCCACACATAACGGGCCACAAATAATGGGGCACAAATAATGGGCCACAAATAATGGCCACACATAACGGGCCACACATAATGGGCCACACACAACGGGCCACACATAACGGGCCACAAATAATGGGCCACACATAACGGGCCACACATAACGGGCCACAAATAATGGGGCACAAATAATGGGCCACACATAATGGGCCACACATAATGGGGCACACATAATGGGCCACACATAATGGGGCACACATAATGGGGCACACATAATGGGCCACACATAACGGGCCACAAATAACGGGCCACAAATAATGGGCCACACATAACGGGCCACACATAACGGGCCACAAATAATGGGGCACAAATAATGGGCCACACATAATGGGCCACACATAACGGGCCACACATAATGGGCCACACACAACGGGCCACACATAACGGGCCACAAATAATGGGCCACACATAACGGGCCACACATAACGGGCCACAAATAATGGGGCACAAATAATGGGCCACACATAATGGGCCACACATAACGGGCCACACATAATGGGCCACACATAATGGGGCACACATAATGGGCCACACATAATGGGGCACACATAATGGGCCACACATAATGGGCCACACATAATGGGGCACACATAATGGGCCACACATAATGGGGCACACATAACGGGCCACACATAACGGGCCACACATAATGGGGCACAAATAATGGGCCACAAATAATGGGCCACACATAACGGGCCACAAATAATGGGCCACACATAACGGGCCACACATAACGGGCCACACATAATGGGGCACAAATAATGGGCCACACATAACGGGCCACACATAACGGGCCACACATAATGGGCCACACATAACGGGCCACAAATAATGGGCCACACATAATGGGCCACACACAACGGGACACAAATAATGGGCCACAAATAATGGGCCACACATAACGGGCCACACATAACGGGCCACACATAACAGGCCACACATAACGGGCCACACATAACGGGGCACACATAACGGGCCACACATAATGGGGCACAAATAATGGGCCACATATAACGGGCCACAAATAATGGGCCACACATAACGGGCCACAAATAACAGGCCACAAATAATGGGCCACACACAACGGGCCACACACAACGGGCCACACATAACGGGACACAAATAATGAGCTGCAAATAATGGGCCACACATAACGGGCCACACATAACGGGCCACAAATAATGGGCCACACATAACGGGCCACACATAATGGGGCACACATAATGGGGCACACATAACGGGCCACACATAACGGGCCACAAATAATGGGGCACAAATAATGGGCCACAAATAATGGGCCACACACAACGGGCCACACAAAACGGGCCACACATAACGGGCCACAAATAATGGGCCACCTCTGCAGAGAGGGAGAGAAACAAGGCGAGGAACGGCAGCGCTTTGCCCTCCTCTGTCCCTACCCCTGTCCCTGCCCCTGTCCCTGCCCCTGCCCCTGTCCATGTCCCTGTCCCTTTCCCTGTCCCTTTCCCTGCCGGTCCCGGTGGGGATGCGCGGGCGGTGCCCTGGCAGAAAGCGCCTGGTGCAGCGGGATAGGGGACAGGGGACAGGGGACAGGGGACAAGGGACGGGGACAGGGGACAGGGAACGTGGGACAGGGGACAGGGAACAGGGGACAGGGGACAGGGAACATGGGACAGGGGACAAGGGACAGGGGACGGGGGACAGGGGACAGGGGACAGGGAACAAGGGACAGGGGACAGGGAACAAGGGACAGGGGACAGGGACGGGCCCCGCGGGGTGCTGCGCCATCAGCCCGACCTTTAGGGTAGCTGGGCGGACAGCGGGCAGCCTCCCAGCCTGCACACCTGAACAGTTCCTGCCTCAGAGCACCAGATTCTACAGATTCCTGGTCTCCTGTGCCACTGCATGGCCACACGCAGAAGTGCAGGTCTTGGGAGGAACTTTTGTGCTCTTTCCCTGTGATAACAACGAGGAAAAAAATAAATAAAATGAAGGGAGTCTGTAACAGTGACAGCAAAATGATGAGTAGGCACCACTTGGAATTAAAAAAATTCCTGAACCCACACATAGACAAATGTGCTCACGTGTTGGTTTGCCCATTATAATTTTTGTTGTATTATACGTTCGTGCTTAGGGCAATGAGCCCTAATTTTAACAACCTCTCTTTCAGAAGAAGAAGTAACTTTAGTTCCCGATCATTACTGAAACACTTATTTTCTGTATTGTTCTGTTTGGACAGATGGCAGCCATTCCTATAGGCCTAATAATAATATTTTTTAAAGTCTCAATAGGCCTAAAAATAATATTTTAAAAATAATGTTAGGTGAAGATAATGCTAAGTAAAGCGATATCACGTACTGCTATATTCTAATTCCCCAGAAAAGAGATGCCAGCAGCTGCAGCACAGTAGCAGAGGCTTAGCATTTCTCCTTGTATTAACCTAGACATTGCAAAGGGGCAGCCAGCCACAAAAGATGCTTCCCTCCAATTATTGTACTTATCTAGGGAAAAATCTGAAAAGGGCCATCTGACAGGCAGGATGCCATCTTTCTATTGCTAAGCAACCCCTGATATCTCTTTTCAGGAGGAGTGATCAGCTTCCTCAAGAGCACACAGCTGAATTTAAAGAAGCCTTTTTTTTCTTTCTATATTTCTTTTATTCTTTATTCTCTCACTCTTTTTTTTTTTTTTTTTTTTTTTTTTTTTTTACTACACAACTACTGATGGTCCTGTAAGGACAAGAAATAGGACTGAGAAGAGCTTACTAGGCAAAGGACAAGCAAAATCTGAGCTGAAGACTGCAGTCAATAAGACAAAGCTGATAATGATGGCCCAAATGATCTTCCACCATAGCTGACAATGATGCTAAAGAAAATAAATTCAACACACTGTGAAAAAAATTCGAGTTGGAGAGAAAAAGTGAGAGAAAAATGAGAGGTAGACTACATCTTCTTTTGGTTATGCTTTCCCATTCCTTTTCTTCCATTTTGTTTTAATTTTTTTTCTTCTAGCTCTTATTTGGCAGCAATTCAGCAGCATGTGTGTTGAGACTGACCATGTACTTTTACCCACTTTTGTTGCTTGCTAAGGCCCTTAGTGCTATCTTTTTGCTGGTCCCTGTTTCTATTTCTCCTTGTCTCTGAGGTCACAGGTTTCTGCCATTTACTGCTCTTCCAATAGCTCTCACTTAACTAAGCAAGTATATTTTAAATTGACAATGTATCTATAGTGGTGTCTTGAAATACAGTGGTACTTTTCAGTGTGATAAACATACCCACAAAGTTTTCTGTCTCACGTTGGCTGTTTTCTCATTGAACCTTTGTGTTACAACATGCAGAAAGTGGTTTCATGTGCATGCAGGGAGTTGCCTTATTCCTTTTTTTTCTAACCAGAAAGAAGCTATGAGTGCCAACGCTGATCTATTCAGTTGATGCAGATAGCAAAGGACTTGGTCAAAATTTTCTCCAAACAGGCCCAGATCTTAGAGCAAATTTTCCCAGCATTGAATAGAGTGCATAGCACAAGACCTTTTTACTGCTTACCCTCTGCCTTCTCTCTCTGGATACTCTGAGGTCAATCCATAATCAAGAAGCTCAGTTTAACCTCTTAAACTCAATGGCCACTCAGTAGACATCACACTATAAATAAAGATATTTTTTCCCAGTCTCTCAACCTGAGGCACATACTGAAGATACAATCTTGCTCAAATATACTAGTGCTCAATTAAATCCATTGTCTCACATTTATGAGCAGCAATACAGACATTTTCCGATACCCATAGAGGTGTTGAGCAAAAATGATTTCACTGGACAAGGTCAGAGCTGGAATGAAAATATGCCCACACAGGATGTGTTTGCAATTATCTTTCCAGTTGCAATGAGTACCTGGGGTGAGTATAGCTTGGGTTTTACTGCTCTTTCTCTTTGTGTGAATGATGGTAGCAAAAGCACTTATCAGTATAAGGGTGAATACCAGTGTGGTGGGCAAAGCAGCTACTAAAATTATGGTCAGTTTAAGGACAGTTTGAAAGTATATAATTGAGACAAATTCATCAGGTCAATTAAGCAAAGAAATAATTAACACATCAGAGAATGATGCAAGGGAAAATTCCTGGTGGGGTGCAATCTCTAAGGAACCAGAGGGTTTTGTGGTACAGGGTTATCCCCTGTAGTGAATTGCCTTTATGGAACCACAATTTTCTCAACAAGGATCTCCCACAGGGGAGAAAGAAATCTTCCTTTTGTAAAAGACCTCAAAATAATTCAAGCTGTCTGCCAGTAATTAAATCCATTATACTAGCAACAGGTGGTAAAGCTGTAATTTTTTCACATCTGTTATCATTTTCATGAGTCAGTATGTATTCATTGCAAGAGCTGGGTAAACCACAGAGCAGAGAGGGCTGGGTTGATGGCTGTCATCCAGGCAGCCGCTGTGCTCACTCCTGTAGTTATCTGAAGAGCAGAGCAGAGGGGATGTGAGAATATCTGGTAGGCAGGAAGGGGTTTGGGCAGGAATCCAAAGGGTAGGAAGGCAAGGGTTTAAAAGGCAGGGAAAAGATTTCTTAGGTTCTGTATAGAGAAGAGTAAGAAAGAAGAAGGGAATTTTGGTTGTGTTTGGAGAATTACCTTGATACACCTTCCTTAACACAGACTTTCTGTGTGGCCTGGAATATATTCCTTGGTTGTTCTGGCTTAGTAAATTTAAAAACTAAAATCCCTGGGAAATTTCAGAGTCACTGAGGACAACAGGCATGGGACGGCTCAAATGTATGTAAGTGAATTTACCTCAGTCTCCAAATCACAATGCATTTGTGAAAACTGGCTGCTGGGAATAGTGTGAGGTCTGGGTATGTTGTAAGAAGAATTCTATTGAAGAACTTGCTAAGGCCGAAAACTGCTTTCAATGCAAAGAGCCCATGGAATGGCCACAGCTCGGGGTTACGATGCAGCAGGTTGTGCATATCACTCCTATATAGGTGTAGGAGAGAATCCTGCTGCTGGGATGTGCAGTGTGCTCACTGCTCTGGAGAGCAGCTGCAGCTTTTCGCTGTACTTCAGGATTCTTGCCTTCCCAAAAACATTTTCCATGCCTTTTCCACCTTCCTCCAAACACCAATCCTTCTTTAACTCAGAGGGGAAAGGCTCTGTAATTTCAGCTGTCTTTTCCTTTTCTGAATACTGGCAATAATTATATACGGAGAGGTGAGAGAAGTTCACAATCTATTTACATCCACAGCAGTGACACAAGGTTTCAGGTTTTGTTTAGGACATGCTTCCTTTATACATCTTCTCAAAGACTGGTTTCTTCTTCAGTAGCTCCTTGCATGGCAGTATTAAGGATACTTTTTATTGCATTGAACTACAGTTTTGTAGTGACTAAATAATTGTTCACTTAGAGAATCTTTAAAACACCAGTTTAGAGCAAAAATATATGTAATTGAGTTATTGCTGGAGGAATTTCTTTAATTATATCTTGCTCCATGGCAATGAATAGATTACTGTAATTCTTTCTAAAGAATCATCATTTAACTCTACCGGAATTTGAGCTAACAAAATTTTGTAGGTTGTTGAATGTTAATAGCTATCCTTTAGCTGAGGCTACTTGGCTGATTTCCATGGCAAGGGACAGGGTTTATCCAGAAGATCTTTGCTTTTTCTGGAAATTCTCCCATGGGCAGAGCCACAGATCACTCAACTCCTAACCACATCTTCATGGAATTGTGTTACTGTAAACTCCCATGAGGCCAAAAGACCATCAAGGACCACATCTTTTCTTAATTAATAAGATTAGGCACAGAAAATGTATAACCCTTGAACTGTCTAAACCTCAAAACAATTATTGGTGGAGTCCTGGATGGAACTGGATAGAAATGGGTAGAGACCAAGTGAGTCCAGGCATCCTTCCCACCCTCTTCTTCCTCTCTTTCATATCCTTGACTTTGGAACCCGGCCCTTGCCATCAGGGCAGGCAGTCCCCCAACCCAGCCATTCTTGCCCAAAGGCACCTCAGAAGTGTTCAGGGTCCACAGACACCAGAGCCGCACCACAGACCCTGGCATGAATGCCCTTCCCAGCTGTGGGTGACTGTGACGCCTCTGCCAAGGCAGCAGCAGGGCCTCCAAGCAGCCTCATCTCATTATTTCTAGGAAAAAAGGAGGGAGTCCCTGATGTCCAGTTCCTCCATTCTCAGAAACTGTATAATTAGCCCTTATTTTGTGGAAGAATATTTGCCCACAGAACACAAAAGTCATGATTAAAGTGTGGTTCTTAACTGAAATAACTTCAGGGTTTCATGTGATAACACTGACTGATACAGGGAGTCTCTAGGTTTGTAAAGGAATGAACTAAAGCAGATTTAATAGGTTATGGGGAAGGATCATTTATTTGTGAGGTTTAGCATTTTTTATTTGATTATTTGTTTAAAAGGCTCATATGATGGATTTAGTCTTCCTGAGAAATCATTGAATGTTGCTCAGTGATTCACAGACTGCTGGCCAGAGCACTCTTTGTAACTGATTTATCTGAATCCTTTTCAAATCCTTCCCTTTATTAACATTTCAGCAGTTCATTTCCTATGTGAACTCATGGTAGTTACATGTTACTCAGGAAGATTGTAGGAAAATGGTTTTAAGCACGATGATTACATATTGAGCAGATGAGCTGTCTCGGGTTTATGTCACAGCCCATCTGCCTGTTTGAAACAGGCTTCCTGCACTGTGCCATTTCCTCTCCATCGAGCAAGCAGGGAAAAAGACTGCTCATGCTGCATCTTCATTCTGTTTGACCTTTCTAAAGTGTTATTTCACATGCACACTCTGAAGTTTGCATTTCCTTCTGTAAATGTAATTTTATTCTCATTCTATTTTGGCAGCGGACACCATTGCAACAAAAGCTGTTCATTCTTTGTCCCACTATCTTCAGTGTGGAAGCTGAAATACAACATGCTAGCTGGAGAAGGGTTGACATATTGAGGTAAGCTTGGGGCACACACATCAAGGCTGAATCCCACAGAGATCTGAATTGTAGTGAAAATCAGAAATGTATAGGTCTTGGTTCTGTGTTCAGCACTGAAGAACACATATACTTGAGTTTGGGCTGGGATCAGACTGAGATTTAAAGTGGAGCTTGCTAAATTCTCCTCATCAGTCTCCCATTCACTATGAGTATTTAAAATTAAAATATTTTCCCCACAGGTTTTACATTTTACTCACTCTTATTCCTACTAGTCTGGGTTAATACTTTGCATTATGATTAACCAGCCACAAGGTGTCAATGTAGTGTAGCAGATTCTCAATAAGGGGTTGTTATTACAGCATCCTTTGACTTCCAATGCAAATAAAAATCTGCCTCCTGGTAGAATATTTGTATCACTAGTTGCAAAAATTCTGGTCAGATCACATTTTCTGTACCTGATTCACTTAATCAGTGAAATTTTCTCATGCTCTGTATGCTGGGATGTGAAGAGAAAAATCAGTATAAATGACTGAAGTAAATAATATAAGTCACAGCTGCTGTAGCACTGTGTTTTAGAAGGAAAGACTGACAAAGAGGGATGTAGATTGGTGGAGATGAATTAATTCTTGTCAAAATATCAGAAGTGACCATAAGCAAAAAAATTTTCTCTTTTCAGTAGGGAGTCAAAACATCTGGATGAACTGGTGTGTGTTTATAAAGCCCCAGTTACACCATTTATAAGAGATGTAATGGCAGATGAGCCCAGATAGAGATGGAAAAGCAATATTGCAGAATCCCATTTTGTGTCTTCTACATGCAAGCTATTGTGTGTCATTAAATATAAAAACAAATGCCTCAAAAGAACCAGAGCTACAGCTGAGGTCTGAATTACAAGGGACTTGGAAGCAATTTGGTTTTGTACCTCAACGGGGGGCTTGGATCTAGGGAGGAAAGGCCTGTCAGAAATGAGTATAAAAGAGTGTTAGGAAAATTACTCCTGGAATTGTGAATATTATCTCTTTGAAGAATGCTTTAATGGATTTGGGCTAAGAATTTTCAAAGAGGTTAAGGACTTAGCTCCCATTGAATGTCAGTGGCTTTCGGACACTTTACTGCCATAGCCTGCTTTGAAAATCCCAGCTTAGAATATTAATTTTAATGTACCCTTTTCACTGCAGTAGGAGGGAGCAGATCCATGACAGAAAAAAGAACAGAGAAACTACAAAAGAAAATAAGTTTCTTTGTATGAAATTCTTTCTTCATAAATCATTGTACTTTACCTAATCTACTCAGTCAAGTACAAAAGTACATAGAATAGGGGGCTGAGCAGAGGATATTACATTATGTGGTGTCCTTCACTTGTGTTAATGACCCTCTTTTTGGTGTGCACAAAGTGGAGGGCACTGGCTAGCAGATGAAAATATATCCTTGGGTACATTTCTTAAAGAACAAAGGGAAGATGGAGCCTGTTTATGCAAAGAGCTGGTTTTCTCAGGTTCTGAACCAGCTGTGACACCATGCTGTCTTTTGAGAGATATTTTATTAGGCAACAGATCAGTGTCGGAGGACAAAAGAGCAGCAGCAATAGATGCATCATATTCCCTAGAGCTCCCTGGGGCAGGTTGGGACAGTGGTTAGAAAAACTGCAAAGTCTGTGGGAATAGAACTCTTGCTGTTCTTGGGCTTTTCTCCTTTGCATTTTCTTTTCATATCATATATCCTAATGAATGACCCCCTCACAATACTGGTGTGATGGTAAATAAAATGCCAGAGGAAAGCTTTAAACTCTTCAGAATGAAAGTATGTTGAAAAAATGGGTTTGCATCACAATGGTGGCAACTAAATATGATGGAAAAGCCAGCAGAGAAATCACTGCTAGCCCCATGCCAGACCTTACTACCCAAGACTTGATCTTCACGTGGAGATGAAAATATCCTGGCTTCCCTTTAGTGGTATAGTGGCACTGCTTTTTAATACTCATTTTATCTGTCCTGAAAGGAACGTAAATCTGAGCATTCTTTTTCTGGGAATAAACTGGGCAAAAACAAAAACAAATTGCCCATGATGCAGGTGAACTAAGTTTATAATACAATTTTTGAGTGTTAGGGTTTTTTAATTGCAGTTATGCTAAAGGAAAGCATTCGTTTAGACAAGTGCTGTTGGAAAGGTACAAGTAAAGATGTGAGGTTGACTGGCAGCTCATTTTAGGAATGGGAGAATGAATGTTGAAAGCAAAAACATGTGCCAGAGCTGGAATGTAGGAGAATCCCAGTGAATACATGGTTTCCAACAGAAGTTTGTCGCTTCCAGATTTTCACTATTACTACTGGTGTAAATAGAAAAAGGGTTTCTTTTAATAAAAAAATCTCAGGCCACAATAACCATAGTAATTGGTTACTATGACTGAAGTTCTTGTTCCTAAACAAGAGCACAAATTGAAAGTTTAGATCTGTGTAAATGCAAAATGATTGTCTGTACAAAACCAACAAATTCCTCTCCAGACAAATGCACAGGTTTCAAAGTGTGTATCTGAGTCAAGCTGTCACCAAACCCATCTGTTCTATCTGCATCTGAAAAATGAACACCACAGCAGAGAAAGCACTGAATGTGTAGCACCTCTGTTTTGGGTTGTGACTCATTTTATCCAGCCTGGACAAAGTCCACCATCATGTTAGACGATGCTAAAATATCTTTCTTTCACACTAAGACGGTGACATGCTCAAGAAACAGAAACTAAGTATTACCTGAGCATCAGTAAAGGGATTATAATATAGCAGAAAGAAATGAGAACAATTCCTCATATAAAAACTAAGTAATGCATCTTAATTACCTGTTGTATCCAACCTTGTCTCCCGCCTGCCAGCTTGAGGCATAGATACAATTTGCTCATGTTTGTCTACAAAAAAAAATTATTCTTCAGGATGTTGATCAGTCTGTTCCAAATCTTTCAGGGCTGCTCAGGGTGTTCTTAATGTTGCTTCATGAGCACTGGTGGGTTTGTTACTATTAATCTTAGGATCCATTTCCTGGACAATGATTTTAGTTTTTGGCTGCAGACAGAAATTGCGAGTTCCTGTCACGCTGCATTTGCAATCACAGAGGTAACACAGGGGTCCATGGAACGGGATGATCACACAGCAACCATGAGCCAATATTTGATCAGCATGGATAGCAACAGCCCTCATGCACTGGGAAATTACCTGCCACCAAACCCCTGCTAAGGAGAGCAGAGTTTTAGAGAAGGATGAAAGGAAGATGTTATTGTGGCTTTGTGGCTTCATTGAGCCTCACTGGCCATTTGGAAAGAAAGTACAAGAATACTTGTGAGAAAACCTAGCAGCTGAAAGAATCAGAAAGCACAGTAGGTCTGCCATCCATGAGGGGGGTTTGTGCCTTGCTGGCTCAGGACCCAGGTCTGTAGCATCTTGAAAGAACAGATTTTCTATTGAAATGACATGAAGTGGAGAACTTCCTAACCTGCATGTCTTCTGCTACTGCACACACTAGCTTTGTGCCTTTTAGTATTTAACAGGAGTCAGTAATGAGGAAATCATTTAACTTCCCCTTTAATCAGCTACTCCAGACTTTGAGTTGTCCTAGGCTTCCCCCAGCTTGGATTGTTTGGTCTAAGAACAGCTCTGTCAAGGCAGGACGCCCACTTTAAATTCAGTAGGATGCTTTCTTCACAGATTTTAATGTTTTGGCAGTTCAGGCAAACACAGATCAGATGTGGGTGGCACTATTCACTGTCTGAATCATGTAAGGAGGTTTAGAAGCACATTGTCTTCTGCTGAATGGTGTTACCCATATTGTGACCTTAAGATATCAGAGACCTTCTTGAAGCAAAGCCACTTGAATGACTTTGTGTCTGTCAGCATCTGTAGACAAAGTTCACAAGAAAGGAGCTGTTTACAATTTCTTTCTGTTCATATTCTTTCACAGACATTTTCTACAATACCTGGCTTACAACATCATTTATAGCTTTAATGTGGAGTATTCCTTAGAGAGACCAAGCTATCATTCCTGTGGTTATGTTGTAAAGATAACTAAATGTGCAACGAAAACTAGGAAATGAGTATTTGCTGTTGGCTGGATCTAAGCATAGCCCTTGATACCACTGGGTGTAACATATTTCCTCTCAAATTGGCAAAAGGATTGTGAAGATAACCCAAAGACTTCTTTAATTTGGCTGTATCATGAATAGTTCACTTTCTTGCTCTTCACCTGAGTTTCCTCCAAGGCGTATTCTGAGTACCCACAGTTGCAGCTGGTTATTCCTCAATCTCCTTCCTTAAAAATGCTGTTTTTCTTGATTTTAATTTCTTCTTCTTGTTTGAAAAACCTGCTTTAAGAAGCTTGGATCCCCAGCTCCTTGTGCTTGTGCATCCCTTGCTAGCTGTGCAGCACACATCTGAGGCATTGTCCTTTGGCCTGTCTTGCACTTCCTGCCAGTCACACAAACCTGGAGCATGTATAGGTCAGCCTAGCAAGGAATGATACCTATACCAGGATGCTGGTGCAGAGATTAGGGGAGTGTAAGTGTTGCCTTGCTGCTGATATGTACCCTGAGAAGCAGAGACAGAGGAATAAAAAGTACTTTTACTGTTGCCTGCAACAATATAATCACAGAATGCACACATGCCATATTTTGAAGGAACCTCATTTTGAAATTCTTGCTGTGATGTGGATCTGCTGGTGAGAGTTAGGGGGAGTAGCTCTTTGCAAGTGCTTTTGAAACACAGCCCTTCCTTGGCCACATGCTGGTTGTCTGCAGTAACACAGCGCTGTGACCCCAGTGCACACCACCTTCACTCCTGACCACAAGAAAAATTATCAAAAATTGTTGTTCCTGAAGGGATCATTCAGAACCCCGCCAGACTTGGTGTCATTAACCATGAGTCACAAATCTGATAATGCAATTTAAGATATTGAATCATATCCTCAACTTGTGATTCATTACAGGATTTAAATGCCAGAAGTGGCGCCTTGGACTCTATTCCAATATATGAGTTCAGATACCCTTCCAAAATAAGCAAGTGACTATGAGCCATAAATTCAGTTCACCTCAACCACTAATAGTGCCCAGAAAGATTATCCTGTAGCTTTTCTGGCAAGGACAAGGTAATAAACATTCCCCATACTCTCCCCCTGCCTCCCCCATCCCATTTCACTCCCCACTTCACTTCAAGGATGCCAAAATTAAATTTTCAGCATCTCCAGGAGTGTTAATTCTTTTTTAGACAAAGAGTGGTAGAGGGACCTTACAGTTTTCATTACTCAGTGTAGTAAGGCTCTTGAGGCACAACCTGTGGATAATAATGGCAAAGCACATGGCAGAATGAAGCAATCTGCCCCTCATCTGCTCTGGAGGGAACCTGAGCACCCAAAGAAAGGACTTCTCCAGAGCAGATCTGACAGAGCACAGTGAATATGCATGGTCAAAGTACTTCCTGCATCTCTTAGGGGTAAAATACTATTTGCTGGAAAGCAACCACTGGCCATTGGATGCAACGTCTCCTTCAAAGCAATATTCCTGGGTTTTATTTATGGGCAAACACCAACACACTCTTGTCCCCCAGCAGGAAAAGTCCTTTCTTTGGAGTTGGTAAAAGTGCTGTTTTAAATGGATGGTCTCTTATTATAGCTACAGCATACTACAACAGAATTTGGGCTTGTGTTCAACAACAGATAAACTAAAAACCACACTCCTTGTGTCTGCCAATGCCACATCTCACCTGCTGGATAGCCTGTATTTGTATCTTCTCATTGCAGTTCCTGTGAGTTGTATCAATTTTATTTAAACTTTTTCTATTTCTGATAGGCACTCAGGGTACTGTATGCCTCCAGGACACAGATTCCCGTATCACTGTTTCCTCTTTTAACAGCTCCAGTAATGACCCCCAATTACTCAAGCTTGTGTGACGACACAGAGTACAAGAGTTCCACTAATTTCCCCAAGTTATATTGACAGAAACTCATTTGTCAAACAGCAAACAAGCAGAAAGTCCAAGTGCTAAAGGTGGACAATCACATCAGAAATGAGGTCATCTGTACATACCCATAAGTCACAAAGAATGTTGATAAGCTGTGGAGATGGTACTTGAGATCAGAAACTCTTAATATGTAATACTCCAAATATGGTCATTGCAGAGTTGTTTTAAGCACCCTCAGTAACTTTTGCCTTATAGAAATGTGGGTTGCTTTAGAATTGTAAATTTGTCTTCAATGTATTCAAATACTGACATATAAATACGGAGGATTTTTAGAAGAAATATGGGCAAAATCATGTGGGAGCTTAACTGTGAAGTAGACAAATATTCTTGCTAAAAAAAAGATTTATTTTTTTTCTCTGATTGCTATTTTTAATCTGCTAGGGACATATACTTACTCCTTCAGGTTGTATTACCTGGTTATTAAAACCTGTTAAAGAAATGCAGGAGTTGATATAAAGAGCCAAATCCACTGGATGTCAATGTGATTAAAGACTCAGCCTTGAAGTTGCAGTTACTCTTTCTCTTATTACTCAATGTAAGTAAAATCCCATTGGCTTTACAGCAGTTATTCTGAATTCACATGAGGATGTGAATGGACAGTCAAACATAGCAAGTGTTAAGCATGACTTAAACAAATAAAACTAGATAAACCTAACAGACTTTTCCAAAGCACCATATGACAATTAACAGGGAGAGCTGTTTGAATCAAAGCCAAATTTCATTTCTGCCCAACTGGAATATTTCATGTTTTCAAACTGCAAACACTTCTGATTATTATAAACCAAGAAGTAAAGATACAATGGTAGTTTATAGGATGGATTAACAATGAGAAAACAAATTCATAGAGTCAGCATCAAAGCAGCTTAAAAAGGCAAACTTGGATACCTTTGGTTTTTTTGCACTGCTTCAGACAGAACAGTCAGTCAGGCCCTGAGTGAAATGCCCTGGTTTGGTGTTCCCCAGTGCAGCAGGTGTTGGGCTCAGATCCAACATGGTGTTTGTGAAACACTGCAGTGGGAAAGGAATTGCCAGAAGATCTGGGTAATGAGGTTTTAGCACAAAGGGAGAGTGTCGCTGTCAGGGACACGAAAGAATTAGCAGGCAGCAGAAAGGTCAGCAGGAAAGTTCTCTCCTTATTTCTCTGATTCCATCTTACATACATTTGACAAACAGGCCAAAGATTGGCTACACAGGTAGCCACTTTTTAAACCTCGTTAGTGAACATCACCAGCAATCATCTTTCTCCTCCCAGACGAGAAATATGTAAACAAAATAGATAAATTCTAAAAATATACATAGTTTTCTTGAAGCTGTGTGAGAACAAAATGTAAACAGTGAAACGAAGGCAAACTTGAGGCGACAGGGAAGGATTAATTGACATGTCATTTGAAGAACATAGATGGATCATAGTCCACTCTCAAGAAGTTAGCATGAGTACCAAGGGGAGTTTGGGGAATAGAGAAGGTATTGCTAATGAGCTCACATTAACAGAGCTTAGCTCCAGAAAGCACAGCAATGTCAGGTAAAAGTGCCATTCAGGAATCAGAGTCTGACTGGTATAAAAAAGTAGGTGAGCCTGTGTGCTGTATCAATGCTCATAGGAAAACTTCCTGAAAAGGAAGGGAGATTAAGGTTCTTCTATTTCAGAATAAAGTTTTGAAAACACACCAGGAGGATAGTAGTATCACCCCCAATTAAATGAGAGATGGAGACATTCACCAAGAGTTCTGACAGAGCAGCCCTTCCCCCAAGCCAAGTGCAGCAATGCTTGTTCAAAATGTCTGAAAGCAGCACATTAATGAGATTTGGTAATTCACATAATCATTTCTCCGCACAGCAAGAGCAATAACTGTTTAGTTACCTTTCCAGGGGTCCTGCCTGCAATTAGCTCACCCAAATGTTGACCTATAAATAACTGCCAGAAAGAGCTTTCTGACAAAAGATCTCAAAGCACTGGCCAGCAGGTGAGTGAAGGCTGGTTTAGACTGTCCTTAGGCACTGCTGACAGGTGACAGACTGCAGAAGGAAAAATATCATGCACTGAGATATGGAGGCTCCTAAAGGCTTGAGTTACACCCATTAATCAGGTTATCAGCTCTTAAAATACAGAGCTCCAACTTCAGATAAAAACTGTAAAATTACCAAGTGAGTGACCTGGAAGTGCAGTGGCTTGTGACTTGTCCCCCACTGCTCTCCCCTTCTTCCATGAAGTACATGGTCGAGGTGTAATGCTGTACTGCTTATTGCTTCCCACTAATGGCAGCTGGCACCTTTAATGCCCTGCACACTGTGGGGTTCCTTGGCCATTCTTCTTAATTAATTTCTTTTTCTACCTAATTAACATAATTCTTTTTTCTGATAAGAAAGTCTAGGGAAAATGCCTTGTGCTAAGTTTCATATTTTCTTAGATTTCACCCAAAGTTTTTATCAGCATACCAAAGGTAGTTATTTTTCCTTGCAACTCTCAGTGAGAATTCCCTATTTTCAGTGAGTCCAACAGGATTTCAGTCTGTTTGCATTCGAGCTAGACATATTTCTGTGCTTTTCCAAAACTATTGGGAATAGAGCAGAAACCCTCAAATCACTATTTTCAGTATTTACAAGGTGTTTTGGTGTAAAGCATGTATGTAAAGCCCAGCTAAGCTTTGTCCTCTGGCATATGCCCAGTTCTGAGCAGAGAATTCAGCTCAGGAGTCAAGCAGATGCCAACCTTTAGCTCAGGTGGATTGGAGAAACACCAATGGGCAAAAGGGAAAAGTGAACTGCAGAATTCCATGCAAAAGCCTGAGCCACACTCTCATGGCTTTTGAAGTTAGAAGCTAGCAGGTTATCACTTGTCTCTTGTACTTTTAAACATTTCACTTTGCTTACTTTTAGATCAGATATTTCATTTTCAAAGGATACTCAGATTCAATTACAAATTAGATTTTCCTGCACCTCTAACTTGACAGAGCAATTCTTAGTTTCAGCACTGACAAGCTTTTCTGCCTAATAAAATAATTCATTGCAAATTTTATTTAATATGACCTGAGGAGAGTTGTAAGACAGTAAAAATACTGGCTTAGAAAACACAGTGTAGCATTCTCTCTCCCAAGAGATTAGAACAGAATGTGTTTGACAACCTTGGTTTATAAAATCATTCTGGTAACCCTTATATGTATAAGAATTGTCAAACTTGGTGTTACTAGAGGTCAATTGTCACGTTCTCACTTAATACAAGTGTAAAATAGAGGTGACAAATTTCATTGTAGCCTGATAGTTTTAGATGTGCAATAGATACAATATCAGAAGTATGTCTTACATCAGAAGTGGCATTTTTAACATTTCTCAACTGAATACACATCCTTCACTGTGTTTTGATCTTTTTGTAGCAGGACATGAAAAATGCACATGAGAAAGCTGTCTCCTGCTCTAGCAAGCCATTTCCT
Organism: Sylvia atricapilla; assembly: GCF_009819655.1. NCBI lineage: Eukaryota > Metazoa > Chordata > Aves > Passeriformes > Sylviidae > Sylvia > Sylvia atricapilla. The sequence goes on from NC_089149.1 coordinate 23,017,564, forward strand.
ATGAGCAAAATATTTTAAGTGCTGCATTCTTTATTATTTTGGATCAGTGCAGTGACAGGAACAAGCCTCAAGAGAGTTCTGGCAGATTCTAGGACAAAGAAATTCTCAAGAAACTATCAAAATGCATGGGTTTTTATGTTAGTGTCAGTTTTTTTTCTTTCCATTTTTTTCCCTCTTGCATTATGCTGTAACCCTATTAAATAATCACACGCCTCCAAATTCTTATTCTCATCCTAGCAGCTGGCAAGGATGAGCCCAACTCTACCTGCATTCATTTTCACGATGGTGCTCTGGTTACCTAAAGAATCATGAAATCCAATAAATCCTCAGACAGGAGTGATGTGAATGGTTGGCCAAGTGGAGTCCTTGCATGCTATATCTGCATAAGCTTCCCAAGAGTTGTGAAAATACCAGTGATAAATAGATATCTTTCCTTTGAGGCTTTTTCAAGGCAACACCATTCTGTGAGTCTAAGGGAAACTGCAGAGCCGGTAGCAGTGACTTACAGATAAGATTTTGTAACTTAATCTCTACTATATATTAGATAAGATGCACACATGTATATATATATATATATATAAGATTCCAGAATTATTGACACAATTAATTACTTGTCATATTCGGAGTGATTATGACTTGGACAATAATATTGTTTCTCAGAAACAATACAGGAGTGAACAATGTATTTCTAGGAATAGTTAAAGAAAAAGGTTTGATATTTCACCTCATGGATAGATGGAAATCATGCTGGTACCCAAATCCCAAAATCTTTCACAAGTTCTAAAGGGACAGAAATATAAAATCATGGTAATCAATATAAAAGCATGGTATTTCTGTTTTATTATATTTTTACTAGCAAACTGTGAAGAATCTTTTCTTTTTTTCCTTTTGTGGTGTTTTTTGCATCTTTTCCCACTTCCAATGAACATATTCCAAAAATATAGGGGAAAGTTTTGATTCTAACAAAGTAAAATTAAATATCTAAATTTTTACGGAGTGGAAATTACATCAGAAAATGTTGCAGTGGAACTAGAGCATCACTATAGGTCCCTCCAAACTGAAATCACTGATCCTAACAAATTATTTTACAGTAGAAGCCTTAGAGTCCATAAACATTTGTGATGGCTCTTGGCAAACCTGAGAAAGGAGATCTCTGTATCAGGGGGGTTGAACACACAGCTTCAGCAGGGCATTTTTCTTACCTGCCCTGCCTGTGTGGATATAGCACTTGTGTCAATTAAAATTCAGTTGCTTTGGAGGCAGAGAAGTGTTGTCTGCACAGGGACACAGAAAGGCCCAAGGAGCTGCACTTCACATGCCCTGGACAGTCAAACCCACTTCAAATTGGCTAATGCAGATTAGACAGGAAAGGACAAGAGAAAGCTGTCCTGAAAGAAAATGTGAACACTGTGAGTATCTTTCAAAGGGTGACACAACAAAGATCTACAAAGGATTACTGCAGTCTTAATGGAGACAAATCAGGAGTTTGGAACTGTGAGTAGCAAAGAATTGGAGGCAGGCACACCTGAGTCTTCAAGCTGCAAGGCACCAGTTATAAATGAAACAACTCTCTTGTCTAGATTATTGCTGGATATCAGGACAACATCACTCAGAATGAATTATTTCAGTCTAGAATCCAGGAAGCATTATTTTTTAAACTGCAGGGGTTTTTTAGCTGAAGTTGCCCATTAGAATTTCCAGCTTTGCTATAAATTACAGTGTGTCTTTGGTATTAATTACAGCATGTCTTTGCTATTAATTACAGCACGTGGCAGCAATTTACACTGTGGTGCATGTATTTTTCAGAGAGGAAAAAAAAAATGATAGATGGTCCAGCAGAGCAGTGCAGTCACATCCCCAGCAAGCACCACTGCCTCAAGATTGTCTGCCTTGGTGAGTGTTAGAGGCCATCATTCAAGAGTGAGACAGTGGCTAAGCAAAATCTCCTAATCTTGTAAGAGCAAAGCAAACTTTTCAAGGTAGTATTTGAAATGACTTTACAGATAAGGAAGAAGAGGCAACAGGAATATAGTAGCATTTCTTGGATATATATATGCCAAATGAATGATTTTTCTTCATGCTTCCTTAAAAAGGACAGTGATTGCCACATCCCACTTCCACAATTAAAAAAAAAAAAAAAAAAAAAAAAAAAAAGAAGTGAAGCTTCCGTTTGGAGCACTGAAATGATCCATTAATACTTATAACACTCCTAATTTTCTGGAAAATTATTTATAATACTTAGCAGTGTTACTTTTTCTCAAAAGAAAATAAGTTCCCTAGCCATTCACTAAGAAATTATCACACCAAGGAGAGTCTTTCTGCAAGCAAACCTCCTCCCTCAGCCACTGAAGCAACTAAAACCTGCCCTCCTTTTCAGCAACCCAGCTCACTCATTCCTCCCGGCTGAGGAAAGCTGTGTGCACTGGACTAAGGAGTTCAGTGTATTTTTCAGTGTGAGCATTTATTTTCTGGTCTGTGCAAGTCTAACCTGTCTGCTCTCACGAGCATTATGGGACTCTGACAATTTCTAATGATGACAAAGTAATTCAGCACTGTCTGTGTTTATTCCTCCAGGAATACGCTGCTTTAGCAGAAGCACATTTGCAATGAGCATGACCCCTGCTCTCCTTCATAAATCTTTCTGACAAAACGAAGAGACAGGGTAGCATTTGGAATAGGAGCTGTATCAACTGCTGCATCTTCCTGCCTTGGGAACTGGTAAAAAAAAATCTCAGATGTATTTAATCCAGTATAAATGACATTATTTCAATTTTGAAGAAATCTCGGATTATTTAATGCAGTCTAAAAGGCATTATTTCATAAAGCTACCAAGCAAATCAGAAAAGCCCAAGAGAGCCAGTTCATTTAGGAGGTGAAAGCTAAAGGCAGAGCTGATTTCAGATGGAATTGTGGGTCTGAGGAGGTCTCAGAAGAAACATAATCTCTAGTAAAAGACTGATACTTCCAGAAACATTGGCTCAGGTCCATGGGGCCACTGTGTCTGCATCAGGAGGGGAAGAAAAGCTTCCTTACCATTATATGTCTGTCTTTCAGAACTTCTGGGGTGGGGCATTTCAGTACTGGTGCAATGTAGAATAGCCCCAGGACAGTTCTGCCCCTCCACAGTCCTTTTAGACTTTATGAGCAGCCAAGAACAACTGAGGTACTGAGCAAAAACCAGTATTAACAGCAAAATGAAGTTGGATTATGTATGTAAAAACCTTATATATGATGAGTGGCACATGCTAGGAAATAATGATTTTTAATAATGGTCACATGGCCATAAAGATCCAGTCTGGGTCAACTTTTACACACCCACCTCCACCACAGTAGAACAGGGGTACAGCTGCTGCCAAGAATGTTGAAGGCAGCTTCTCTATCTTCCCCACGGAATTTTAGCACCATTCCCTGAAGGTTCCTGACATCCTTCTAAAAAATTCCCTTTGTATCTTCCTATTGAAAAACTGAAAGGCTGAAAAGAAAATGTAAAATTTTTTTCTTATTTCTTTATTTCCGAATTTTATGAGGATGTCTTTCCCCTGTTCCTGATGGAGCATGGGCTGGAAGTCTTCTCATCTGTTTATTCATCTGTGCAGAAGCAGCATTCATCCTTTGAGCATGAACCCAGCCTCCTGCACTAAAGCAATACAGTTGTTTTTCTCTGCATCACAGAGAGATTCATATTTATTCAAATTCATACTTACTTATTTATTTGGCTGGCATAATTAAACTGAGAGAATAAAATCAAATACAAATCTAGAGGCTGCAAAGAACTTCTTAACTGAGGAGAGCCTCCATTCCTCTTTACATTATGTTTTTTAAATTATTTGTTACTGGTTTTAAAGAGTGCTATTAATAAAAATTGCAAACTAAAAAATTAGATCTAAGTACATTTCTGATTTTAGGGAAGCTTTGAATGACAATGCAAGATGTTGTGGCCTGTCAGATCTTGTTTCCTTAAAACATTCGAAGACTGAAATATAAAAGCACATTCAAGTTTGGAGTCTTACGTGTTGAGTTCTGAGTTGAATTCTCTTCTGGGGATTTATCACTGATTACTATCCTGGTGGGAGGTTTTGGGGAAAAAAAGGGGGAAAAATACCCATATATAGTCTGAAAAACCAAATGCTTTTGTGTACAAAAAGAACTGCAGTTTTTTAGCAACTCTTGCTCTTGCAGAAGTATGGGCTAATAGTGGAAATAATGTCTACACTGTGGTTACAAAAGCAAGCTATTTTAATTGTTGCTATTGGAAGACAAGTATCAGCATACTACATCTTAAATCATCTGGAAAAATGTATTCCTTGGCTTTTTTTCCATTGAATGAAATGTTGTTCAAAACAGAGAAATGTTCTACTTCCTGATATGTTTTTAGTGTGTCTTCAGGGCATTGCTATTTATTTTGCAAGATCAGAGTAACTGAATGCTATTCATTTCCCTGAATTTTTGAAATAGGGCCTTGTATCTATCAATTAAAGTGACAGATGGATTTTTGTCTATTGTAAGCTACAATAATCACTGATATTTCAGAACCATTTGCTTTTACATCAGTTCTCTACTTGGCTATCTTTCTTAATTATGGCTTTACAGACAGAAACTTGTTTAACAAATTCTGAAATTCAAAAACAAGAAAAGGTCCAGATGAAAAAGTAACAATTGAGTAAGAATAATTATAAAAAATAAATAATCAAAACAACTAAAAGCTACAAAGCAACATTCTGGTTCACTCTAATGGCCAAAGAGCACTAAAAATGGATTTCTCAATTAAAACATCTCCAGGCTTTTGATACCTGAGCAAAGTCTTGATGACTTCACATAGGGAAATGTATTTAGTTCATTTTTTGGCAAGGTTGTGTGCATACTGGAGAATTACTGTGCAAATGTTTAATGGACAAAGACTGGGAAGGCCATGAAATCTTCATTGCATATTTTTTTAAACCTTTGCTCTTGCTGTGATTGCCATCACAGATATACTCAAATTGCCATCCTGATGTTTTTGTCCATCCAAACCTGCATCCCAGTTACTGTATTCCAGTTCACTGTCTCAGAGTTATGACTAAGAAGAGAGGACAAGGAGCCAGTCAGGACACAGTGACTTGCTGGGGCATTTCTGGGAAAGCAGTCTCAGCATAATTTTATTGTGCACATTTGGAGGATGTGGTCACTGCCTACCCTGTGGCAAGTTCCCCTTTCACATCCTCTGATGTGGACAGTTTGAACCTTTTTTAAAGACCTGGCTCAATGTCTCTTCCTCATCCCCAGTGCCAACAGCCCTCCTCAGTCTTTAGTGTCTGAGATGTCCATAAAATTGTGTGGCCTGTGTGTGAGTATGTAAATACGCACAGAGGTGTGTGGGGAGGTCTCATGGTCAGCAATGCTGTGCTGTGCTTTCTCTGGGTAACAGGAGGCACCCCTCTGCCCTAGAGCAGAGGGCATTACAGTGCTCTGGGCTCCTCTAAGAGTCACAGCCCCTATCACCACCCTGAGAGAGTGCAGAGCTGCAGATTGCTGGGCCTTATGGGCCATGTGTCCTACTCACAGCCATAAATCTGGGTGGTGTGTGACACCCACACTGCTGCTTGAGTTGGCACTACCCTGAACAACAGAAGCAGTAGCCCAGTCCTGCAGTTCCAGCTCCTCCTCTGTACAGACTCTGTATTTTGAAGCTTCACTCAGGGGAAAAATGAAACAGCATATTTGAAATAACACATCTATCATAAAATGAGATTTCTTTGTTAGCACAACAGACTCTTTCCAATATCTGGAGACTCCTTTTCCTCCAGTGGGGTGAAGGACAGCAAGGGAGTGTGAACTGGATGAAATGGGAGGCTAGGCTCATGTAGTTCAAAAGGCTCTCGAATAACAGCCTTGCACAAGTCCTGCCTTCTCCTGAAAACTTCAGTTAGGATGTTTGAAAGTTATAACTAATGTAAAGATGATTTTAAATGGTTTAACCACCTGTGGTTTAAGCTCTGTTAGCTGGTCTAATAACTAACAGTGCTATCACTGATGCTGAACATTTAATTAAGAGCAATTTCCAATTACTTACTGTAGTATTTGGGCCCATGAAGGAGGTGATGTGCCTGCATTCCAACACAATACTTTAGGCTGCTTGGAAGCTGTGGGACCCATCCTCCAATTACACAAAGTGGGCTGAGCAGCAGGCTGTGAGAGCAAAATCCCCAAACTTGGCTTACATAGGACATGGATAAAAGATTGCAAAACAGTAAAATACATGAAGAAACAGAAGAGATGGCGGGAGAGCAGGAAACATCCTGGAACAGACAGATTCTGCAAAATCCATATTTTAGTCTGAATAATATAATAAATGGAAATAAATGGCAGACTGATAGAAATAGAGCAATATAAGAGAGACAGTACAAAGTAAATAAGGCAATAAAAATCCATACCAAAAACCAAACTAAGTCATTCTAAAAGATGCTCTGTATCTGACAGCTATTCAAATGCCACAAGATATGGGAAGCATCTATGTGTAGCTGTTGGGATTAATCCCTGCATCTAATGTCAAAGAAGATTTTTCAAGTGAGCACTGCTTTTGTACCAAGGCTGCCAGTGCATGACTAACCAAGTATTCACATGTTATTTAAAAATAATTTTTCTCTCTTGGGTAGGTCTATCCTGTATTACCATATGAATGTAAACCAGCTGAAAATGTGATGGGTTGGAAGAGGTTTCACAGACATTTATTAAGTATTTAATTACATTTTCTATTTGAAAATATTTTCAGTGTTGTGCTGGATTTCAGATAGCCAAATAAATAGGTAGCAAAATAAGTCTGAAAAAACCCAGTCCACAATAACCTGCAGAATCTAAATTATTTCAATCTATCAAAAAACCCTACAGAATTCAGATGCAAAAGAAAGGAAATTTTTTGATACTCAGGATATCACAAAAACAGCCATTTTAAGCGTAGCTGGGGAGAAAATGTTGACTTTAATGACTTTAACATTTCTTAAATGGCATCAGTGGACTCTGCAAGGGAATCAGTACATTTGTAACTCTTTTCTTTAGTGCAGTTGAGAGTTACTGCAAAAAACACTGCTGGACTGGTGATTGTGCAGTATTTTGATGGATTTAGATTAGATTTAGATTAAGAGAGAGAAAACTGGGAAAAGATGCCTGTATAATTTAAACTGTGTTTGCTAGGCAGAAAAACATCCCAGCTATAAAGCTGTAAAAGGAAAAAATAAAAAGGTTTGGTTTTTTTTTTCCTCCCTAGAAATATGAGTAGCGTGAGACTGGGGCAAGGAAAGAAACTAAACAATCAGTTCAATATTCACACAAAGAACAAATTTAAAAAAATCTCATTTCATGACACAGAGCAAAATTTTGTGACAAGCATGCTTTTATCATCCTGAAGTGATTTGAAGTCATAAGATTCAGGAAGATGAAGATGAAGGACAGCAATAAAAGCAATTATCACTAAGACTCTCTGCCCAGAGCAGGGGATGACTTGTGCTGTTCTCCCTCCCAGCTCCTTGTAGCCTTCAGCCAAGCATGGCCAGCCTGGCCAGGGTACCTGCATGGAAAGGTGGGAAGAACAAAAGCCAGCTCAGACTGAGGAATTTTGTAGGTTACAGGGTTGTGTCAGCAGCCTAAGCACACAACAACTGTGGTTGCTTGCTGGCCTGGGAGCAATAAATCACTGTCTAGCTCCACACTTCTTCCTCAACACTGAACAATGCCATTGCTAGCCTGGATTAACACATCCATCAGCAGCTTCCATGGGGCACATCCTCTGTTCCAGCAGGTGAACATGTGTGCCTGAGCTGGAATTCTAGCAACAGTGCAGGTGGTGGCACAGCAATACAGAGGAGGCTGAAGAACAATAAAATGCTCTTTATTTCACCCCCATGCAGTGCCCCAGGCTCTGATCCACAGCACTCACCCTTTGCAGCATGGCTCACAAAAGAGCACACATTTTTGGCCTGTGTACTGTATACTTGCAGTCTCAATTAGATTTTTTTTCTCTAACTGCACCCAGATTAAACATCCAAGATTAAAACTACTGCCACAACAGCTAAACCTCCCTAACTCAGCAAATGGTATCATAACAGTGTACAGAAAAATAAAGAAATAAAATTAATTACTGCATGGCCTCCTTGCACAAAGGCTGGGGAAAAAGTGCAGCTTACCAGTCTGACATGGATCCTTCGACAAATTAGAAAGAGGCTTGCTGGTACACATGCCATGCCAGGGACTGGCTATATGCAGGCACCCAAGCTATTAAAAGAAATTCTTATACACAGAAATCAACAGCTTCAAGCAGTTGGGACTAGCCACATTTTGAGTACATGCTGCTAGACAATGAGAGCTATGCAACAATGATTTATTGCCATGGGAAATTCTGCCTCCATATCTCGTCCATTAAATAACTTTTAAAGAACTTTTATCATTACTTCTAGCAAAAAAATATAAGGCAAGATCAAGTTAAATGACTTCTGAGGCAAAAAAAATTGCACGAAAGTTGGGTTTTTTGGTAAAGCGTGGAAATGTTGACTGAAAAACAATTGTTTGTCTGTCCAGCACCTTCCAAAGAAGACCCACTTTCCTGTACATGCCAAACCTGCTAAGACAGTAAGGATCTGATGAACCCTAAAAGAACAGAATGTCTTGTTCATTTACATACAGTAAACACAGGTTTCATCCAAACACAATTGTGAAATAGTTTTGAAATCCTTCTTTCATTGCACTTTGGGGACTGTTGCCTAACAAGACTCCCAGAAGGTTTTATTGTCTCTTGTTTACATGGGAAGATCAAATTACAAAAAAAAAAGGTTTTGGAAATATAATTTGTGTTTTGCTTCCTGAGTACTTTATTTCTGTTGAACTCGTGTTTCTAAGATTAAGCATTGGGCACCTCCAGGATCCTTCCAGCATAAACTTATGCTTTGAAGAAAGACATGCATAAAATCTGGCACACATAATGATAGTCTATCTTTATCACCACAGTCAAGATAAAATTTAGAAGCTGGAAACGCAGCTGTCTAGCAGTCATAATTCTGTCTGCATTTATCTGGCACCAGCTTCCCTTACTCTTTATTTTGATTCATTCTGTATTTTATTCTCCAAATATTTTCTCAGATTGAGTACCTGTAGGGCTAATGCCTGACATGCTGAGTAATTCTAATTCTGGCCACTTATAAGAGTAGGTGTGGAGGCTGTGCAAGACTTCGCAGAATCAAATCCAAAAGATGAAACTGGCACAGATTGTAAAGTCATGGCAGCAGCAAAATGAGTTTCCATGGAAAGATGTCTTGGAGAAAAGTCTGTGTACGTGAGGGAGCAAGTCTCAAAGTTTTCCAGCAATGGGTGCTGCAGAGCATTCCAGGAATCAAGGCATGCCCAAAGGAAAACCAAAAGAAACCAAACCAAATCCGGCTAGATAGCAAGCTTTTACTGAAAAAACAGAGTTTAGTTTTGAAATAGATGTAGGTGTGACAAGCTTGGTGGTCTCTCCTGGAAGTCTGGGGGTCAGGGAAACACCATCAGGACCTGGTCTGACAGAGGCCAACCCTTGTGTACTCCTCCAAGAGTATTACAGCACAAAGAGAGTAAAACTGAGAAGGAGGCAGGAAAGGACAACAAACAGCAGGAGATGCAGCAAGGCACAACATTTTTCATTTTCAGAAGTAACGCTTTGTAATTCCTGTAATGAGTTTCACTGATGAGCTTGAAGAATTCTGTTAATGAATTCCTTAACTCACATAATGTCCTTCTGTCATAGCAGTATTAAATTGATACACAAAAAAGTAAACTGAGGAGCTGGGGAAGCCCGTTCCTGGCCAAACATGAGCAGCCCAACAGGATGAGGGATGCAGCAGCACCTCCCATCCCACAGCATGGCCCCAGGAATGTGCACAGCAGTGCCACCAGGAGAAAGACAACTGGGCCAATGCTCCCCTCTCCCCTTCCATACCTCTCCTGCTCATCCGTTCCCTTCAGGTCCTGCAAAATTCCAGCTTTTGCTTTTGGTGAGTTGTAAACCAGAGAAGGTCAGAGCACCCACAATGCAGTTTAGTGAGAATGGCACTACACCTTTGAGCATCAATGTTCCCTGAAGTATGTGCATGATTAGGAGAAAATCTACCCCAGTTCTAGCTCATGGCCCTACCAGCCAATTATCATAATCAGCAATCATCCAAAAATCCCAAACTAGAACAATGTCAATGTGGGAAAAGAAATAATTTTCTGATTTGCCTTTACTCAGAAAATATGTCATAAAATAGGCAACAAAAATCATTTGTTTCTACTTAAGTTTTACTCCTGTGCTTCCTTTTTTTGTGAATGAAACACCCATTAAGTATTTAGGGAACATCATGAGTCAGAGGAAGCTTGCATGGGACTCTCAGTGTGCAGTACAGTACTATTGTTTTAAAGTCATCAGCTTGGAAGGCTACCACCACATCAGGAATTACTTCCAAAGCCACAAAAAGTAAGCTATAGTCATGACTTGCCCTCTCTATCTACTCAAAATAATTGCAAAACTGGAACTTTTTATTCTAAGAGTAATCAGGAACCAAAGAAAGAATGGAAGCAACAGCACAGTTACAGTATATGCATAGTCATTGATGGATCAGATACAAAAATTGTTCTGATCATTCAAGACAAGTGGGAGCCAAGCAAATCAAAAAGAAATGTGAATTTTCAACATTTGGTCTGGATGCACAGGTCCTCACAGAAATTTAAACATCTGTTATTCTCTGCTACAGTTTCAATCTTGAGAAATCAGTGTCATGTTTTTTTCTGGTAAAGACTCTTGTTGTGACTCAGTATTTGGTTCAAACTGTACTTAATTAATCATTGTTGTAACTTAGATAGAAATAATGAAACTCAAAAGTAATTTGATTTGTAGCTCATGATCACCTTTGGAGGTGCTTTCTAGAAGAGGTCATTCCAGGAAGTCCTTAAGGGAGTACTGGGGTTAAAGACAGTCTGAGAAATTCTAAAGGGTTTTTTTACTGGCAAGAGGTAGAAAAGGCAAATCAAAGAGGCTGTTTTTGTCATAGAAATATTCAAACACTCAGTACAAAAACTTCACTCAGAGAAATTAGCATGGCCACGCACTCATTCCCCAGCAGATCAGATGTATGGAATTGTCCCTATTGTTAATAAAAGTCCAGTTTCATGACAATGGCTGTAATTTACTTCTTCTCACAGCCAAGAAGCCATGTGGTCAGAGGGACCACTACAAGCAGATGGAGCTCCTGTCTACATACATTCAAATTATTATTTTATTGCACCCATATTAAACAACCTCAAAATTTCAGCCCTGGTTGTAGTCATATTTAACAGATAAAGCTCAGGCCCTACATTTACAATAAAAGCTGGGAGGTTTTTTAATACCTCTCTTGCTTTATATTTTAGACAGTGTTAACACTATACAGCCGCTTCACCATGGGCTTACTGAACCATGGACTCATCTGCAATGCAGCAGCTCAGCAGCAATTCATTTCTGTTTTACCTAAAGTCTAATAAATTATATTTTTTTTTGAGCCTTGCGGGACAGAAATAGAGCCTCATTCTATTTTAGAGACATAAAGAAAAGGCCACTTATTTCACATGCCTCAAAACCTATCTAGTTTTGACTGACAGCATAATATTGTGCAGATCTAGGCAATTTGTCTCCCCTACTGGAATCATTTCAGATTTACCTTTATTTGATCTACCACTCTTGGAACCTTAGCTGTGCAGATAATTACAGCATGTGAGCAAAAATATAAAACAAGGTAAAACTACATAGAATGCCAAGCATAATATGAAAGGAAACCTTCAACTTAACTTACTATCTCTGTGGCATATGAGAATACCTGAAGGGGGTGTGATACACACCATGTTCATCAAAGCCAAAGACAGGTCCCTTAATAGGTTCTGAAATGAAAGAGGCACCATATCACTGCTGATTGCTCTTGGTCACTCCGAAGAAAGCTCTGCTCAATATTATCACTTTTATTATTTTTATTGTAAGAAAAAGAGAGCACCGTAGACGGAGCACTTGCAATGTCCCATCTGGGAAACAGCAGCTCGGTGGGTGCTGGGTGCTCATGCTCGCTCAAGTCTGAGCCTTTCCAATTAACCCCTGCCACAAGCTTCTCCAACCCCGTTTTATATAGAAATGTTCCGTTCCTTCCCTTCTTTTTAAACTTCTGCTTTGTTTGGTTTAACAGCTGAACACCCAAACCTAACCCAGGGAGAGCTGCGTTTCACACCACCAGGAGGGCACAGAACAGTTTGGTGACAGGACCTGCCAGGGCAGATGTGCAGGACTGCTGTGTGCCTGTGCCCTGTGGGAGGCAGGCAGGGCACAGAGGCACCAGGCAGGCTCTGCTCTGGCCTCACAGCTGGCTCATGTCTGACAGTGGACCAAAGCTCTCACACCGAGGAACTCACATCAAGGAGCATGGGCAATTGTTTTTCTTGGTACACGATGCTTTCTTCTTGTGTTTTTTGAGTTCAATACCTACTAATGATCTCTTCAGTAATTTATTAGAGTAGCTTCTGAATTCTCTAGTTTTTTTATGGTTTTACTTGTTTTTCCTCTTACTCACATTGCCTTTTCTCTTTGACTTTCTGTTTTTCAGTGTTTGTTATGGTATCGCAGGCGTCACCCAGAAATCAGTGTCTCACTCTGGGTTACATAACAGTTACACCAGATATTGCTGAGGTTTCCCACTGTTTACAAAGCAAACTCGGTTTGCTCTTCATGTTTCCCAGTACACAATTGTCAGTTTACAAATGAGAACTGAGTCATTTTTGCCGAGCCATCGTTTTTCCACCCGCTGTATCCTAGTCCCAAGTGACAGGGAGCACACAGCAAGAACAGCCTTACCAGGAAGGACAGATAATCTGCTGCTGTCAAAGAGGGAAGTTGTTTTAACTTGATGTAAGTGGCTATGAGGTTATTTCAGTGCTACTAATAAGTCTTTTAATTTAGCAGTGTTGGTGCAGGGTTATTCAACTGGTTGTTTTCCTTTCAATTTCCAACATTCATTACTAAGACCTAAATCTTTGGCCACAGTAAACTCCCTCTTCTCTGACTTCCCTAAAATTACACTGAATTACACATGCTGTGGCCTCCACCCCAAGTCTATGGCCATGCATTTATAAAGGGTGCTTCCAATTAAAGTTTAAAAGTGAAAAAGTTAGGGTTTTTTTGATTTTGTCTCCTGTATCCTAACCTGAATGTGTCACAAAGCAGTCGAGTAGTGATCCTGAGCAAGGCAGACTTAACTTCTGGGCCAAATCCCATCTCTTCTCTGAAGATTTACCTCTCTTAGTCTGTCTTTTGACAGCCCTGGCATGGTCCTTCTATGTGCATGTGCTTTGGAGAAGGGGCCAGGTGACATACAGGGGAAGAAATGCAGGCTATGCAGAGCATTGTTCTCTTGATGTCAGTATTTCCCAGTGTCTGCTGTAGAGCCAAGTGGACCTGTTTCTCACATATCACAGCTCTCTCTCTAAAAGTTTAAAGCCAGGAGCAATAATTTTCTTATGCAATACCTTTCCAGGCCATAGTAGAAGAGTCAGTCCAGAGAACCAGTGTGTGAATCTGCTCTCAGACAGCTCTTCACTCCACTCCTGTGTGTTTCCAATAGTCACAGGAATGATGCAGCACCAGCACCACTACCCTGCCCTTTGGGTGATGGATGTTAGCAGTCATAAATAATCATTGAATCCATGAGAACTAAGAGGAGCTCATTCCTTTGCAGTCCCAATAGTGTGTCACACCATGATCCATCACTGTGTCTCATGTATTGGCCTTTTCTCTTTTTGTCCCTCCACATCACCAGCCATTAGCATTTCCCTGCAATAGATTTTATAACCTATTAAGGTTAGGTGACTACTCTTCACAGAACCAGTTTCAGACTTTCCAAGGCGCAGTAAAGGAGGAAGGTTGTCACACAGAGACCTTCACTACTGCTGTGATGCCTTCTGGGCTGCAGTGAACTGAAATGTTCTCATTTTAAAGAATCGGCTTTGAAAGAGCAATTTCACCTTCTGAATTGCTAATGAAATAATTACATTCATGTCAAATTGAGATTGGTACTGCACACTAAAAACAGACAAGGAACTGCTGTGTTTGACATTATGACTTCCACTTATGAAAGGGTTTCTTTCTCAGCTCCCAGATCTTTGCACAAATAAGCAAAACTGCAATTGCACAGCTTTGAGACCCCAGCATCCTTTTTTGTTGCGCATTTTTCACAGGGTTTGCCCTGAGGCTGCAGGGAGGAAAAGTAAAGCAGTGACCAGAAATAGATAGAAATAGATTGATACTGTTCTTTAAGTTGATGATCATATGTTTGAAGTTAAATATGACCAGTCCAGGCCCACTGAATATTAACTTCACCTGAGTGCTTTGTTTGGTTAAGGATTTGCTTTGTTTCCTTTACTTTCTAAGAACCCTTGGATAACTTAATAGGATCCTAAAAAACCAAAACAAAACAAAACAAAAAAACCAACCAAGTAAATAAATGAAACAGCTCCAGTTTACACCCACACAATGATAACTGTATTAATGAAATTGTTCCTTTTTCTACTGTGGTAAAAGACCATTCAGTATCATCCTTATCAATTTCCACAATGTACAAAACGACAAAAGAGGAAAAATTAATTGCTTTAAGTGTTTTGCCATTAAAAGAAACTAAATGGGGCTTTAGGTCATAGCAGTGTTTTATCTGGGTGACTAATTTCAATCTTCCTGATACACACTTCCCTCTATCCTCTGTTAGACTTGAGCAGAACTATTAATGAGCCTTTGAAAAGGGCCTTTACATTTCCTAACCTCTTTTCCCTGCTCCTGACCTCATTACTGTCCATTTTATTCAGTTTCAAATTATTTCTTCCCATATATACTCAGAACATCCTGTGAACTTTTGTTTTCTGTTCATCAATGACACACATGGCTGAAATGCACTCATTTGACACTCTGCCCCGACCACTGACATCCAACAGGCAGCCATGCCCTGCTGCATGCAACTCTTGGAAGATGATTAAATTGCATTGCCTAATCTTTTCTCATGATCCATGTTGCAATTTTCTTTGTGGCACAGCCTCCCCTCTGGCAATACCACCTTTGGAGCAATCCACTTTGCACTGCCCCCAAAGTGCAGCCATAGCAAAACTTGATTATTGCCTGAGGTAATTCATTGGGCAATGAAAATTGTGCTTGTCCTGAGCACTTCTGCTTCAGCATCAGCAGTGTGTCAAAAATATTCACCTTTATGGCTTCATCTAACACCAGATGGCTTATACTGAGATGTGGTCAGAGTGTCTGCACGTGGTCCACAGGATTTCAGTTGACGTGATGCCAGCCCTTCCCTGATCTCAGGTAGTGTCACTCCCCACCATTTGCAGAAGCCAGAAGAAAGGCCCAGCCCTGGAACCCAGCTGTGTCACAAACAGCTGCCATACAAGTTCAGAGGAGGCAAAAGAAATTGTTTTCATGTTTCATGAACTGTGTTCAAGCTGTGGATGGAAATGGCGAGCCAGCACTGGGCAGTCTCTTTAGGAATATCCAGGAATACACACTGGGATTAGAGGGTGGCTTGGGTTGTGTGACAGTCATGTGGGCACTCACTGCAGTTTATCACCCATAACTGAGTCTGTGATCTCACAGCAAATGACTTTCAATTCAGTCTTCTCCTTAACACTTATGAAGTCATCCACTGATTGCTACCAGAGTTTCCTGAAGATAAAGTAGTTCAGTCCAACAGAGCAGACACTTAAGGCAGGGAAAAATATACTGCTCTTTTTGCAATGGGTTATTCACCCCTTTAGCTGCTCTCTGTAGGTACAATGGTGATCTGCAGAGCAGGGAGTGACAACCCCAGGTTTGGCAGAGCAGACAGGAAGCATAACCCATAGTTTCCTTAGAAAAACCCCATTGGGAGCTGGGTATCAAAGCTGGCTGGCTATTCAGGCTTGCAGGCAGAGCCCACCCCCAGACTGTGCACTGCACTGAGCCCATGTGGAGCAGCTATTTGATGCATACAAAATGGAAGCCCTTTTCTCAGTTCTGAACTTGATCTCTGAGTCTGCAGTTAAGTATCTTTCTTTTACAGACGAAGGAAATTTTTCCTGAAGTTTGCTGGATTTGCTTCATAGTAAAGTGCTTTTCATTTAAACTGTCTTTGTGTGTTGACAACCTTGTCTGAAGGTTATTTCATTGTATTCTCCTTGATCAACTGCTATTCACAATACAGTGAATGTCATGACCCAGTAATCCCATTTAATAAAATTCAATGTCTCCTGACTAGCTAAGGAAAAGGAGGTCCTACTCAAATACTTACCAGACCTTAGCATTGAACTTGTGACTAATATCAAGTCAGAAACGGCTTTTACTTTTCCCCTTCTTCTCACCTTGAGTGAATTTGGATTTGATTAATAGATCTAGATATCATCAAAGTCCTAAAAATCTGCACACACACTATAATAAAGGCAAAAAAAAATTCTGATGGGTACATTAATTCACCTCATAAGGCATCCTGTTAATTCCCTTGTCTCTTGAACTATCTAAAGCTGATGATGTTGCACATTTGTCTCCCTAAAATAATTAACTCTTATCAAAATCCACTCTGCTTTATTTACTCAAGCATAATAAGCTTGTTGCTCACAACACAGTGTCTTTGATATCAGAAAGATGAAAATAATGTGAAAGAAAGAGGCTCTAGATCCATAAAGGGCATGGGCAATTTCCCAAGGGAATTACTTCAGCTTGTGAATTTGTCCAAGAGCTTGGGTGCTGAAACTCCTTACTATGGCTTGTGCAGGACTAATCTGACTATATTGAGAAAAGGGGAGCACTGAAGAAGAATGGGTACCACAAGATTATCTGTAAGGAAACACTTTTCTCTTGAAACTGCTGCACTTTTCTGAATATTAAATACTTATGGAGCTGTGTTGAAAAATGCAATGATACATGAGCTGGCAGGACCTCTGCAAGGTGAGAGATGGGGAAAACAACCTGATCAGCAGGAAACTCTCTGGACTTCAGCAATAACATGTCCAAACTACAGGAGAAATTGCAATGCCCAGACACTCCATTTTTTTGACAGGAATTTAAGCATTCCAACAGGTGTAGGAGTTTTTATGTGAGCTTCATAATCATCCAGCTAAGATCTGATGTGGGTGAACCATCTAAGGACTGGAGGGGATGACCAATTCTTCACCATTTCTACAGCAAGAAAGCCTAGAGGTTGCTCATGTTGCCACCTCTGAAATGAGCAAAGGCTGCTGACTTTCCTGTCAACAAAGGCTCCAAGCATTTCTGGACAGATCAGAAATTATGACAGTACAACATGCATAATTTAATCCAGCCGGCCCTAAATGCCCTGAAAAGTTAAAAGAAAAGGCATCTTGCACTTTCCTTTCTCAAGGATCGCATACAGCTGCTGTTTCCAAACAGCTGCAACATTTGTCTGAGGAAGATGCAGGAATCTGTTCAGTGTCTGCATATTTGTCTGAGGAGTGCTTAACAAATGATGATCAGCACTTTGAAAATGAACTTTGCTATGGGCCAATTATTCCTTGTCACACACTGCAGAGACCTCAAAGCCACATCCAGTTTGATTTAAACCGAAATATGCAATAAGGATAACTTATAGAAATATCCAGCAATACCCAGAAATGCACTCACCACTGTGGTAAAGGGTGGTAAAGCAATAAGGTTACCATAGGTTTCAATGTGCAGAGGTCACAAATACTATCAAAATAAAGCATTCCTTCAGAAGTTAAATAAATCTAAATGTGAGAGAACTGAATATTTAAATGAAGACTTCCGACCACTTGGTTCTTTTATCATTTGGGTTATGTAACTGACATCTATATTTTACAACTTTAACAAATCTTATAATGTTATGGTAGTACATAAATGCAGCACATAATGTAGATGAAGAAATAATTGTCCATGTATGTTGCAAACCACCAAAAACAGCTAAAACTACAGCAAGTAATAAAGATACTTAAGATAGGCACATCCAAAACAAATCAAAAATAACATTATCTATAGACAATAGAGTTAGTAAAGTTTGGATACAAGTTCCAAGCCACTTAGTTAGAAAGTTGCTCTGTAGATTTATTGTCAGCCTCCTTTCTTCAGCATCACCAGAAAAGTGATGGACATTTGCTGTTCCCCTTGTCCTGTCACTACATGCTCCTGTAAAGAGTCTCTCCATCTTTCTTGTCAGCTCCCTTTATGTACTGGAAGGCCACAGTCAGATCACTCCAAAGCCTTCTCCTCTCCAGGCTGAACAATCCCAATTCTCTCAGCCTCTCCTGTCAGGAGAAGTGCTCCATCCCTTGAATTAACTTGGGAGCCTTCTCTGGAATTGTTCCAATGGGTCAATATCAGTTTAATGTGGCTGAATTCTGGTTGTTCTGGGGAGAAAGGGATGGGACAAACTGACTGGTGTGGACACACTGGAGTCATCCAGGACCAACCCACTCCTTGAGCTCAGTCCCAAGTCCTGGCACTGAGCTAAGGGAGCTGTGCAGCACATGGGATACCATGGCACAATCCCTGGACATCCATCCCCACCACTGAAGGGTGTGCTGAGGGCTCCCAGCTGGGTGGGAGGCAGGGAAAAGCCAGGAGTGAGCATTTGTCCAGGCCAGCAAACTGTTCCTTGAGCAGCTCTAACCAAAGCCAACCCCACGGACAGAGAAAAGCATCCCAACTATCCCAGCTGGCAAACATTATTTTTTTTCCTTTTGAGGAAAAGTAAAATACCATCAATTAAAGCATATTTAAAATATCATTCACCATTTGTTTGGGTTCATTGTTATAGCAGCAGTGTGTGGCTGATGGATCCCTGGAGTAAATGAGTTGTTGCTGCTGTAGAAACGTATTTCTGCCCGGCCATGACTTCCTGCTCTCCTGAGTGTGCTGACAGATTTAATCAGATATTTAATTGTGTTCTTTCAAAAGTGAACAGGAAAGGCATTCAATGACCAGTGAAGATATTTCCAAAGGAAAACACTCACTTTCTCCTGAAAAAAATATAAGGGATTAGCTCTCCTTGGAACTATGTTATTGAGAATGAATGGCTGTAAATGTGGATTGCAGATGATTTACTCTATATCCCAGGATTTGGGGAATGAGTCATATTACTGTACCAGACAATGGCTGGACAAATTTTAAAAAAATCTGCTTCTATTGGGAGAAAGAAATATATAGTGGAAAAAAATAGTGTTCTCCAGCACAATGATAAAAATAAATACATATTCAGAAGAATTGTAGGACTGCATTCATTTATAGCAAAAACAGGAAAAAATTAAAATGCTTTCATATCTAGATTTTTCATACTTGTTCA
This sequence comes from Sylvia atricapilla, assembly GCF_009819655.1. Lineage (NCBI taxonomy): Eukaryota > Metazoa > Chordata > Aves > Passeriformes > Sylviidae > Sylvia > Sylvia atricapilla. The sequence goes on from NC_089149.1 coordinate 23,036,898, forward strand.
CGTAGCAACTACATCACATATACACATTATGTTTGCATTTTATTTGTCTGTATGCATATATAAAAACAGTACAATTTCGAAAACTTATGTATTGTCTGGCATGTCCTCAAGCCCTGGATCACTTCTGGACAGAAAGAAGGCAAACCCTAGAAATCTGCTTACTTTGGACCTGGCCTTTGGCACTCTGATGGATAACAGATAAGGGTGTCATTTTTAAGAGGCCTTCAGCCAAGATAAAAACCTGTAAATTAACTGCCATATTTCTGTGCTACATCAGAGAATATAAGAGACAGAGTTTGGCTGAAAAAAAAAAAAATGACCCCCTTGGCATGTGCTGATATCAAGGAATATTAAGTATTTTCTTCCAGCTCACTGAGCCTTCTCAGATTTAAGGCAGACCAGTCTAGCTGTCCACAGCAAGGTAATGCATAGTGCAACCCTTTCTGGAAGAAGTCAGGGAGATAGCCAGCCTGAGGAAAAATGCTGAGCTAAATTCAACACAATATTACTGTTCATTTCTCTGCTCACTGAAACAGACTTGGAAAGAAGGTGAATTTAAGCTCTACAGTGTGTGAAGTGTATGTTAAATAAGAAGTTGAGTCAAGTGACTATTAGAAAGTACAGCAGATTCTGAGTAATATTTTGTATTCTAAAAACAGTCTGAGTTGTAGGAATGCCGGTTCAGGCAGCCACTAAAAGCAAAACTGGGACCTGTGTTTCAAAGTGTAAAATTTGGGGGGAAAAAAGAGATTAGAGTGCTTATAAAAGTGGGGTCCTAAATATGCAACTACTTGAATTATTCTTCCCCAGTGTGAAAATTGCCATGTCATTAGAAGTAATACAGATTTGTGAACAACTGCCACCCATGCTTTGCTCAGGGTAAAGAAAAGCAATGCAGACTCATACTCCATCTTTCACCAGACTGCTTCAGCTCTTTTATTCAATTAGAAGCCTATCATAATATTACAGAAGACTTCAAAAATGTATTGTAATTAGCTTCTAGAAATAAATTAGCTAACAGCAAATGAATCACAGTTTTTTCCTGCACACACGAGGCTGATCAATCCTCAGAGACACTTGAACCTTGAAAAGTCAAACTGAAGGCAGTGTTATAGCCTTGTCTGCCCTGTACTACTGTCAGGTCCTGGCTTTCATCCCTTCTTGCTGTCTCCAAAGAGATACACTACCACTGGCATGATACTTGTCTTGCTTTTTCAGGAGTGACGTGGAAGTAGAGCAGAGCTGTGCATGACTGAACTGAACTTCCAGCTCCCTTTGAAGTCAAGGGAACAACAGACTGTGTATGTTAGAGTATTCCTTTTATTGCATTTCCCAAACCAGTGCTGCCTGTGAGCTTGCCAATGCTAAGCAGTTGTTAGTTTGCTGTATAGGAGAGCAGCAGCTGCTGGGCACTTGCCAATTCTTTTTAATACCCACAGCTCTGCCACCAGAAGCCACCAATACCACAGCAGAGCTAAGGAGGAAAATCACAAACTCATCTATACATTTATATCCTGTGCTGCTGTGGGCAGGCTGCAATAATCACATCCTCAGCCCTTCACAACAGGGCTGACAAGAAAGTGACTCCAAACATTTCCAGGAGCAGGGCAAGGGTAAGCTTCCAAGTGATTGTTCCCCTCTGGGGTTTGCTGCCCATTTTCTACTTCACTTCTCAACTTTACTGTTGCTTTGAAATCCTCTGTGCTGCTACAGCTGAAGCAGGAACCAGCAGTTCACTTGTTAATGTCACAATTTGGGCCAGCACTGGAAGCACCAGCTGGTTTGCTCCTGACAAAGGCTGCAAAGAAAAGGCTCTGGGCTGGGAGCACACAGCACTTCAGCTTTGCTTTGGGGAGCAGGAAGGATTGCCTTTTGATGTGTAACTGCTTCCATCACATGGTACACAGCCTCCAGTGTACAAAACTGCATCCATGGCCATGGAAGCAAAATCATAGGATGGGTATAGGACTTCTGCAACACATCTGGAAGTGTTGAAGTCATCACCCCCCAAACCTGGCCAGTGGTTGTAGAGTTATGCATTTGCTGTATTGGGGCAATAAATATCAAGTTATCAAATGAGAGTCTGCAAGATCTGCAGAAAGTAGTTGTATACTTTCATTGTCTTTTCTCCATTAACTTAGAGTAATGAAGTCACAAAATGGTTACCTCAATCCCACTCCCATTTTGTCCCATCTTGCAAAACTAAGTAAAGGGAACGGGAGGTCTCATACCACAGACATTTCCTGCACCTTGCCTCACTGCTGCCAGACATCCTTCTCAACACAATGCACACCACCATTTTTCAGTATGAAGGGCTGCAGCCCTTCTGTCTATAGCAAATCCTTCAAACCCATGAAAACTGAAGGAATTTAGCATTGTCTTCCTGCAAGCAGGCCAGACAGAGCCAGAGCTGAGGGCAGCTGAGGCTGCCAGCCTTCAAGGCAGTGTCCTCTCCAGTTTCTAAATGTCTCCACAAGACCTTTCCACCAGCAGGCATTACTGAACAAGAGCAAAAAGCTCTTTGCAGTACCAGGGGCTCCTTCACACTCCAAGAACTTGGCATAGGAAATCCCTGCACGTGCTGACACCTGAGAACTGCCCAGGGGACACCAGAGCCTCCATGAGCTACTGGCATGGGCAAGATGCTTCTAAGACAGGCCCACCTCTGAGGAGCAAAAGCTGCCTGCTGCAGCTGCAGAAATTCCTCCTTCTCATGGTAGGAAACAGCCAACATCACTGAGTCTCCATTTGGATAAACTCTGGAAGAAATGCACTTAAAGATAGCTCTGAAAAGACAAGCCCAACTATTTCAATGGCAAGTTTTTTTCCTGGAGTGCTGGCAATGGCTGTCGCACCAGCACAGCTGCACTCAGAAACCAGGCACTTTAGATTTAGGTGCTAAACACAAAATTTGAAAGCCTGAACATTGCTGGGGCAGGGAGAGGGGCCAAGACAGATTTCAGAAAGCATTTATGTGCTTGAACTTACAGATAGGAAAATGCTACTCATCTGGGACATGGAATTCTTGGGAAAATCCAGACTTAGTTATCTTGCTTCTACTAAATTTGAAGATGTTATTCTGACTATTTGGATTTTTTAATTTATTTTTTTTTTAGAAATAAGGTCATATCTTCTGTAAGAATTTAAGTTATCTGTGTGCCTAATTTGTTTTGATTATCTGTGTGCCATGAAAAAATGGATTACACATTCAAAACTCTCCAGGGAGGCTGCAGAGTTTTATGAAGGTACAACTGATACAATGTTGCAAAGGCCAGCTGGTTTCCACAATAAAAGATGATCTGGGATGAAAAAAATATTAGTTTTTCCTGAGCTCAGGCCTATTTTGAAATAATTATTAAAGGGCAGCTCTGTGTTAGAAAAGTGGATGGATGAGTACCAAAGACATTTTCCTGTCTTTATGAAGGCCTGTTAATAAAAGGAAAATTTTAAATAGTGAAATATACTGCAACCTACATAATATCCCCACCCTCCCAAAAAAAGAAAAAGTGCTTCAAACTTACAAACAGGCACTTACAGGTGAGGTTGGCTTCATATGTGGATGTCACGATGGTACAAAGAAATGTTACACAGAGTAGGTGACCCACAGGTTAAGTGGGCCATTCCTTGAGGGGGATTAAAAATTGAAATGGAATTGAAGAAGAGATAGGAAATAAAAGGGGCAATAGGTGGTAGAAATGCCATAAGGTAAGTGAGGGTAGGAAAGCAATAAGAGCAGAGCATTGACACCCTGTGCACTGTTGACAGCAGCAGGGACAGAGGACTGAAGCCCTTACCTGGGGCAGAATGGTCCGTATCTGTGAGCAGAACTCAAGTGCTGGGAGTGAGGAGTTGGGCCAATAATAATTACAGTGAAGTTTAGGAGAACAAAGAGACTTTGGACAGGTGGGGTGCAGGGGTCTGTCCATGGTGCGTGTCCATCCATGGCTGCACCCCGTTCCTCCAGCCCCCATCAGGAGGGTGAGTGGGCTCTGTGTGTCCCCAGCCACAGCCCCAAGTCACACAGACACAGCTGCTCACCCAGCCGACGTGCTCATCTCCTCCCCAGAAGGGCAGGGAAAGCCTTCATGGGCTCACTAGCCCAGGAGAAGGTAAATATGGGTTTGCATCCCATCCCCCAGCATTTTTCATCCCATTCTAAGTAATTTCCAGCCATATATGTTCAACTAATTAAGAGAAAACAAGACCTGATTTGAATTCCCAAGCTGAGACTGCAGCCTTGTCAGATTTGTTCTTCTGTCGGTAACTTCTGGGTTTTTTTGGGTTGTTTTATTCCTTTATCTGGTTTGAGCTGTCTGCAGGAGGGAAAACAAGTCCACTTGGAGGCTGTGTCTGAGGTATTACCTCTAATAATCCGGATTCAAGTCCCTTTGTTTACACTAAAAGGCACTTGGTCTTGTTAAAAAGGCTAACGTGTGCTGCAGATAAAATCCTAACTAAAGCCCTTAACTCTTTGAAAGTTTATCTACTGTGGTTTTGGATTTACTACGAGGTGTCTGAGGTGTGCTGTCAATGGTGGATTCAGGGTGTAATCTCAGCAGGGGAGGCAGCTGAGCTCCTTCTGTATGTAAATTGCTGACAATGTTAATGGCCATCAGCAAGGAACAAATAATCTTACTCATAATGCCAGTGCCAGTTTCCTGTCTTTATCACAATCCATTCTTAGGAAAGACTTATAAATGGAATAAAGCAGCTGCTTCTCACCCCCCACGTATGTAGAAACATTCCTCTTGAAGGCTTTACTCCAATTAAAAGTGCTTTTTATTCTGTTTGCAGAGAGAAGATGTTCTACCTAGGGATCCATGTGCATTATCAGACTTGCATATTTGCATGTCTTTGTTCTTACCTTTGATTGAAAAAAAAAAAAAAGTTTTTCCGAAGTTACTCCATTTTAATAGGAATTTTAGGCACTAGAAATATAATTTTTAAGCAGAGTTGAACTCCCCAAACACTTGCCATGTGGTCACACACACAGCTGGACAGATTTTTGTTTCACAGCATTCACCCTGCTCACTAGCTGGGAATATTTAAATCCCTGCCCATCACTAACACTCCCCAGCTTGTGTCTCTGATTTGTTGTTATACAAAGGCTAACTGTCGTTCTTCATGGTCCATCAAATTTGAAGGTACCACGCTGATACTACTGGAAAAATAACACCCTGCACTAATCCTGCTCACTTAGAGAAGATTGCTCTCTGGGAGAGAGACTATTTGGATTATGCAACTAAGTATACCCATTTACTGTCATTAGGTTGGTAGTATTTAAAATGAATAATAGTCTCAAAAAATTTTAATGTCCAGAATTTGATGCATTTATTGTATTTTTTTATGCAGTGTTCACAAATATTGCCTGTTTCAGGTAACAAGTCTCAGTGATTTGCTGAGAAATGGATTGAAGAAGTTATGTTTTATGGCAACAGGATGAGTTGCAGTGATCTGATTTCTCTGTGTGCATTTCAGCACTGCAGTGGCAGCTGAAGGATAGAGTGAATTCTTAGGTGGCTGTTTTGGTACCAGCAGCAAGGCAAAATTTATTGCCTGCTGCCATCCATTAAACCATGTACATTTAAATAATAGAAAGTACCTGCAGATGATTAGCAGAGTAAATTACCTGAAGTAACATAGTTAAAACAGTTCTGCAGTAGCTCTACAGCACGTCAGTGTCACTGAGCAGAGTGTTATGAAAAGGAGTGGAGTTAATGAAATGCCACTTCACTGTCAAGTGCTGAAACACAACAAGAGGAAGACTTTGTCAGCACAAACTGTGGTGGTGGTGAAAGGGGAAATAGATGGAATGACACTGGCAAACAGGACCTAACTCTGCCTGTGATCTGTGCCGCCGGGTAAGATCAGCTTCTTGTGGCAGCCTTCAGCACATTTTAGCAAAGCAGCCCAGGTGATTCTCAAAGCCCTGTTTGGCACCAGTGCTGGCCAGAAGACAGGGCTAAGCATGGGAAAAGAGTCTTCCATGTCTGCAGTGGGCTTCCCTCTCCCTGGCAGAGTTTTAGGCCAGGATTTCTGGCCCTGTGGGCCCCATGGGCTCCCACATGCTCCTATCTGCAAGTTTAGCAGTATCACTTTATTTCACAAAGCAGCCAATGCATATAGTATGAAAAAAACGTCCACAAAATCGTGTTTCTGGGTTTATGTTGTCAGCAAAATACGGAATGACAAACTTTTCCTTGTGTAACAATCTCAGGCTTCTCCAATCCAGCAGACACTGACTTCAGCTCAAGGCTGAGTTGCTTGTCTGGCAGGTAACAGAAAACTCCCAAATGTGATAAAGAATGATTTCTGTCCTACCCCCAAGGAGCTCTCTGAGACTCAGGGAAAAAAAAACCAACACAATCAGACTTCTGAAGGTGTTGGACCACATTATCACAGATCCCAGAAATGGCTCAAAAATCCCTCAAGCCATCTCCCTGTTTAAGCATCTAAAATATTTCAACAGCCTGTCCTCTAGTCTTCCAGAATAAAACTCACCATCAACTAACTTTTGGGTACACACTTAGGAAATGTGCAGCACATCCCACCGGGGAACTGAAACAAACTTGTTTTTAGCATGAGAAAATTATTTATATTAACCCAGAGTGCTGCAGCACCAGCAAGGAGAAGGATGAGCACTACAGGCTGGCAAGAAACCTTCCTGAGCTGGGCTTCAGCAGATCATTCATTCTACAGATCATTTAAGCATTAAATTATCACAGACTGTAACACTGGCTGTGCTATCTAGCCACATTCCTCAGAATGGTGTCACCTAAAGACATAAAATTGCATAATTGTGTGCCTACTGTTCTAGCTGCCACATTGACAAGAATTACATTTTATCTCCAAAGAAAAGAACAAATGAGAGAAATATTCATAAATGACCCCATCAAATCAGGTAATGGGCAGCAGGAGACAAAACAAAGTGTCTATGTTATGTACAGTAATGGAGGAAAAGCCAGAATTCCCTTGACCAGCCAAATGCCACTGATGATGAATGCAGGTAACTCCAGGGCAGGTACCAGACAAACCAGGCACAGAGGCTAAAAGGGCATTCCAAGATAATGAATGTAGTGTTTCATTTCTGCCTTTTTCTTCATCTTTCAGTGTTTCTAAATTTTTTTCTTTTCTTTCTTTCTTTTTTTTAAGTTTTGTTTTTATTGAGCCTTTCTACTCTTTCTATGCCTTGATGGACTGCTGAGAATGTGAAAAGTGACCACCTTGAAAAACTCACATTATTTCAGTAAATTGTGCATATATATTCTGTATAGGGTCTGGGGACTTCCTGTTCTTTGTAAATAGCATTTCTTGCTTTATTCCTACAAAGCTTTACTATGCCTAGAAGCGGGAATGCTTTTGTTGTACAAGAGCAAAGCCACTCCTTGAGAAGCTGTTTGGAAACAGTAATATTAAACTGCAAACCAAACAACATGTTGCCTTCCTATGTTTAAAGAGAGCTTCATTTTTCTTACCTTGCCAAGCCTGGAAAAATGCTTTCAAAATTAAATGTCATTCCTGAGGCCTGGAGACATTCAGGCTGGGTTTGAACCAGACCTAATTGAATCAGAAATTAAAATATTTATTGAGTTGTAGAATTAGAAGTAGAAATATATAAATTCTTCCAAAACCATCAAAAGTCTTTCCAAAGAGACCATCAGACTGCAGCAGTCAGAGGCAGAATATGGTCAGAGTGTATTTAAACACAAAGCAGAAAAAGCCATAGAGAGAAAAAAATCAAAGCTTTCCTTGAAATAGACCTTGTTTGATTAAATGAACAGCACGGTTATTTTGGCTTTAATTCACTGTGATGTTGAGATCTGTGTGGTTTAAATTGTAATGCAGGCTTCCCACTGCTGTGTGTTTACAGAGTTATTCACATCTTTGAGGAGTATTTTCAGGGAGACAGCAAAGTGGCCCCAAATTCAAATGTTTTTGTTAGTTCACCTACTCTGTTAGCAAGTGCAAATATGTGATCACGGAATCATAGAATCACAGAATGGTTTGGGTTAGAAGGGACTTGAAGATCAACTAGTTCCACACCTCCCCTTCCACTACACCAGGTTGCTCAGAGCCCCTCCAGCCTGGCCTTGAACATTCTCAGAGATGGGGCAGCCACAGCTTCTCTGAGCAACCTGTTTCACCGCCCTCACAGTAAAGAATTATTTCCTAATATCTAATCTAAACCTACTCTGTTTCAGTTGAAAGCTGTTGCAGCAGCCCTCTTGTGAGAGGGTAGAAATCAGCCAAGACAGAATTCTTGTTTATCACAGCATGAAAAGGGTCCTGGTTTATTGCTCTTTACAGCTCAGCCATCCTGACTCCAACGATTCACTGACTCCGCTGGCAGCAGCTCCTGCTGTGGGTTCCCCTTGCAGCCTCTGACTGCTGGTTATTTCCTTGTAAACTCTGATTACATGTATTAGTGTGCAGGCTGACTGCAGGCTTTTCCCTGGCTAGACTGTGACTGCAGGTTCCAACAACAGGCTCCAACTGCAGACCCACACTGACCTCACTGCAGTGATCCTCTCTCCCCACGACCTTTCTTCTTCGTGATTCTCCCCTCACCAGCTAATCCAGTCTCTTTTATCGCTCTTCCCTTTACTGGATATAGCTCATCAGGGGTGAGGCTGTATTGGGAAAATAACAGAGCTGTTACTTACCAAGGATAAGGTCACCTGTATTCTCTTCTCCTACAGAAAGCCATTCCCCCTTGTCCTATCTCAGGGTGATCAGCACCTGCATAGCCTTCTCCATGCTTTGCTGACAAAGCGTGGTGGGAGCACAATCCAGAGAGCAACATCCCATTCCTGTCTGCTGTGGGATGGGGTCAGGATTGTGGTGCTGAGTGTGCATCTACCCAGACAGGAGAGGACCTAGTCAGCACCTTCCTCTGTGGAGGAGCAGAATACACAGCAGCAGGAGATAAAACTTGGAGGGCAGAAGCAACTGAGAACACTCATCTTTGCTCGTGTCTTTTCGCTGCACTGTGAACAAAAGCCCTGCTGGTGAGCAGGCAAAGCTCACCAATCACAAAAACACTGATGTTTTCTGAAAGTAAAACCATTTCTAAAATCATCTGGAGTCCTGCAGAGGACACTGTTAGCACTGGCACATGGCATGGTGGCTCTGTGGGGGCTGCTGCCAGGCGAGGGACTGGCACCCTGGAGTTCCCTCCTCCAGCTCCATAAGGTTCTTTGGCTATAAACACGTTGTAGGCTTTCATCTCATATCTTCCCTGCTTGAGCTGAAATGATTTTGCAAGTTTTGAAAGCTTCTGTATAACCCTTACCCACAAAAGAGGCTAAAAACTTCCTCAAGTCCAGCAAACTCTTCTATTATTCCCCTTATTATTTCTCAGCAGTCAGCTGGAGGCCCTGCCCCAGCTCTCTGCTGTGCAGGCTGCTCAGTGCCCTCAGTACCACACAGCTTCTTGACACTGCCCCGCACAGCAAGAGAAACCCTTGGGCTATGCTTGAAAGACATAAATATAGAGAGAAAAGAGACATTATTGAACACCATGGGAGTGCAGGAGTTTTAACTCTCTGTTCTCACACCACACATCTCCCTGTGCTGATCGTGGCAGCACTTGAGGAAGAACAGTCTTCAGCAGCTGCAAAGCATCAGCAGATATGGAGCTGCCAGGGCTCTTTCCCCTTTCTGTTTTATGGAAGGATACATAGCTGTGCAGTGAGAAAGCAGGACATTCATCCAGCTACTTTTGTGGAAGAATGAAGACAGATCTCAGGCACTGTAACATCCAAATATTAGCAACTACCACAATACCACTACTCAGGAATCTCTCAGAAATACTGGGTTAGTAGTGCTATTTTAAAAGAAAAGCTGAGGGTCTTTCTGTCACAGAAACAACATTTTTCAGAAGCACACAGCATCCAGAAACATGCACTGGAACACACAAGGGGGCTCCCCAGTGCTGCTGGCCAGGGCTGGAGGGTGCTCAGGCACATATAACACATAAAACTGATCAGGTTCAAGGCAGTGCTCCAAAGTCCCAGGTGAGATCAAGAGCCAGTGCACCAGACATAATGCAAGCCAAGGGGTAGGTGGTCCCTACCCTGGATGCTGCCAGATTAGGCAGCAGTGGAAGCATCACTGTCCTTGACCAGCCCCCAAGAACCATAACAGGAGGAAGGGGATGGCAAACTCTATTTTCCTATGTGGAAAATCAAAGCAGAGTGAGTTACAGAGGCTTACAGGGCAGAGATTTGTGAAAGAGCTCAAAATTGCCACACCATCTCTGAATTCTCCATCCTCATTCTGAAGCAGACATCCACAAGGTCTGACTGTCACACAGGGACAGAAACCACTGCTCTCGTGCAGTGCTGCCAATTGGTTTGATACAACACTTCATCTATTTTCAGAAACTGAATTTCCTACGAAGAAATTAGCTATTGAATAGAGAGAAAGGATGATGTTCCCTCCAATACTCCAATACACTCTGGAATCTGGAGGACACTTTCTTTTTTATTTTCCTTTTGGGGATTTTTTGGGGGTTTGTTTTGGTTTTTTGTTTTGGTTTGGGGTTTTTTGGGGTTTTTTTTTTTGTTTTTTTGGTTTTTTTTTTTTTTAGTTACTGTGTCATTGTAGCTCCTTGAAGTCTTACTGCTAAATGTTCAAAAATCAAGAGCTGACCCTTAGACCAGACTCAAATATCTTGTTTGTACACGACTGTGAATTACATTGGCCAAATTCCTTCTTTCTGATATAATTCAGCTGACTTAGATTTACTCACACTTTCCAGCAACATGAATGAGAGGACATTCAGGTTCAATGCTTCATTTTCTGTCCACATCAGAAGTTAACTACCAGCTTTATTCCCTGATCCTGCTGAAAGAGCTGATGATGGTGGGACACAAACAAAGGCGCCTTGACATGCAAAGAGTTGGGTATGTTGTTGCTAAACAAACATGCCCATGTTAACTTCAGCCTCATTAAAAATACAAGACAAACATTCATCCTGGGATCTCAGACAGGCAATTGGTAATAAAGGATGTGTTCTAAGCATCAAAAAACACACAAAACACTCCAAAACAAACAGGAAAAAACCCCACTGTAAATCCATGGTAGGTAAACACTCAAAATTATAAACCTAAAAAAGAAAACATCTTTTCTACATCCTGCCTAGCATGTCTTGAATCTTGGATAAAAAGATTTAACATTCTTTTCACTCTATCCACTTTTAATAGGAAAACCCAGGTGCAGATGTGGGCTTGATTCCAGTGCCAAGATCCCTGCTCTCTTCAATAAAGAGTTTAATGCAACTTAATCTAGAGATGCAAAGAGCCCTAAGATACCAGCAGTTGAGATTCAGAATCCTAATTAATTTTCTGTTGGTCAGTTGTCACAGAGATACCCTCAGTTATGCTTTTGCTAATATTGTTTAAAATATATTAAATCTAATAAAGTGTGGATAAATCAGTTGCAATAATTAATATTTATACAAAAAATAGAATATAACCAACCAAAATTACACTGTTATCTCCTCCCTCCTCTCACTTCATCCCTACCCATGAGATTGTTCTATCAAGAATAAATGGATAACCATAAATATATGGAAGCACCACTAGCTGAGTCTGTCTCAGCACACACTGGTGTTTAGGAATGGAAAGCAGAAGAGGTGTTTTCACCCTGACAGCAAATCCACAGGGAGACGTGACATGGAGACCTTTCCACCACAGGAGGAGAAACAATTTTGTGTGGCTTATGAAGATGAGCATTTGATTTGAACTTCTTAGAATCACAGAATGGCCTGGGTTGGAAGGGACCTTGGAGATCATCCAGTTTCAGCCCCCTGCCATGGGCAGGGACACCTTTCATCAGACAACATTGCTCAGAGCCCCATCCAGCCTGGCCTTGAACACTTCCTGAGACAAGCTAGGGACATTATTTTACAGGAAGCAAATGCAAGCCATGCTCCCCTCAGCCTGGAAGGAGTGATTGGCAGAGAAGCCATTGATTATTGCACAGGCAGCTACCCAGGGTCCAAGGTAAACAGCAGCAAAATGGCCTCAGTGGGACATGCAGTGAAGGCACCAAGAAATTCAGCCGCCCAAGATGAGGAAAAGTGAACTGGCACATTAACCAGTGTAGCTGGCAGTGTTACCAAAATATCAGAAAATCGTATAGCAGTAGTTATGCTAAGGTTTCTTGGCTAGCATTAGGGCACTAGGCCTTGGGAAGGTAGCCTGGGAATATGTTGGGTCTGTGGAAACAATAATCAAAGGGATTAGCAAAGCATGAAGAACATGCTGAAAGGGAAAACCGTCTTAAAGATAAAGTTTGAATTATTACTAGGAGGGGGTCTAGTAACGGGGAAAAGTAAATTTTGGTAATTAACCTATAGTTTTGAATAAGACAAGCATGTAGAATTTATTACTTTAGAAGTCTGTTACCTAGTAGATGAACGTCATTGCTTTATCAAAGAATTTTTCTGTTTGTCACGTAGTATGATGAAGTAATCTTTGTAAAAAGGTATAAAAACCTGAGTCTTGATGAGGGTCTTTGGGAATCCTGATTTGGGACGTTAGTCCCCAGGACCCCGGGCCCCGAATAAAGCACGACATAAACTGACTCCTTGTTAGTTTGTGTTTTCACTTCATTCCGGGCAACAGCAGGAGGTCTGGGGGTGTTATAGCCAAATTCTAAGCATGGGGAGAAACAGCCTTACGTGTGTGGCTGTGCAAGAGGCTGTTTCAAAGTGATGAACCTGTCAGTAGTCCCTACAGGTCGTGCCTCTCACCTGTTTGGGGCAAGCAGCAGCTGCCTCTATGAGACTCAGAGCCCTGGGGCAGGCAGGCCACGTGTTCAGCTCACTCGGAGCAGCTCCAGTGTCCTGGACCCACCCATGGTGAGATCAACGTTTTCAGAAGCCCTTTGTTTCTAGGAGCACAGACCACACATTGATTGCATTTCCTTCTGGGCCAGCGTGAAATTCTGATTGAGAAAAGCACTGACAGGAACTCAGATAACGCATCACAAATTCAATATGTTCGATACAAATGAACAAACAGAATATCTGACCTCTAGCCACAGTATCACTTTTGTAATATGATGACACCATACCAAGTTATTTCCTCCTGGTTCAAGAGCCAAATGCTATTTGCTGAAAGCCAGTTCAGTTTGTCTGAACTTAATAAAACACCCTTCTGCAACAAAGCATAAGGATTTTCTTCTGAAAGAAATTAATAAACATTTGACAACTTAAACAAACTGAACCCTGCTGAAATCCTTAGAGGCTCAAACATATTGCTTTTTTTTTTTCTTCCCCCCAAATCACAGATTTTAATAAATAGCAGGAGTAGACCATGTTATACAAGGGATAGTTATTAAGTAGATTTGGGAAAATACTAAATGTCCAGTGTCTGTCTGCTCACTAAAACTGTTCCATTGCATTGATGGGTTCCACCGATACCATTTTCACTCCCATTTAAAGATACCTGAGACAAAACGAGTTCCAGTGAAGGCACAAGAACTGATAGTGATTAAATGGTATTCCAAGCCATGGGCAAAGCAAGAGCAAGAGAATTTATGCACAGGATGCCTCCAGAGCTGAAGAAAACAGCTGAGACAATGGTGGTCCCATGGCTGCCATTTTTGCCATGGGGGTTAGGATCTTCAAATGATCTTTGTTTGAAAATGTTCAGCTCTTGAATTGGCTCCATCCTCTGCTCTCTACCTTCCTCAGAAAGCTGAAGAGAAAGTTTTTGCAAAGATCAAGAGACTACCAATAGTGTAATAATTAATTTGGCAATAATATTAAAACTATTGCAATGTGGTTTTAAAAGAAGATTTTTATAACCATTTTCTTATGTGAAAACAGAGCAAGTAGCCAAGAAAAAGGCAATTATTACACAAACTGATTTCCACTACTGCAGCAAAGAAGCTTAGCAAAAGAGACCATGTTCTCCTTATTTATGTACAGGAAATGACACAGTCAAAAATAATTATAATTAAAAATCAAAAAGCCCATTAGGTGACTGATTTCGAGAATGGTGCTGGGCTATGAGGGTGTTTTTAAATAACCCAGTCTTTCACAAAGGTGAGTTTTAACCCAGCCTCATGTAAATACTGAGCTGTTTTTTAATGACCACAGTAGTGGGGCAGCCCTTGAGTGAGGTGACACTTGAGTGCAGTGGGGCTACCTACCCACGAGTTTCACTAATCACTTAGACAACTGCCTTTGAGACTTCCTTTTCCCAAAAAGAATGGTACCTCTACAGACCATGAACTTCACTTCTCTCCCTGTCAGAGGGAAGAAATAGTCTGTTGGTGACAGAAATAAATGTTTTCAGATTACTGAGACGATTATACACAAGGAGAAGATAATTCATTTTGAGGTTTTACTTAAGAGACAAAACCCATTAAAATATGGTCATTTCCCCACTGATGTCTGCAGCCCTCTGCCAGAGTGCTCAATGTCAGCAGGACTGTGCCTCTCTTTCTCGTAAGGAAAAACTCTCTCTGTGATGATTACAAATGGAAAGACTGAATAATACCTGCTGCTGAGAAAGTCCCGTGGCTAGGAAGAGTTCCTCACGTTTCCTGCTGCTGCTTTCGCCATCATCATCAGGGCTATTTGATCCGGCAGCGGCGCTCGCAGCGACTGGAAGGAGAAGAGGAGGTTAACACAAACACATCAGAATGGAGGGCTAAAGGCAGCAAGAGACAGACCCTTGTGGTGATGGAGTTATCACAGCTTGGCTCTTTCCCGGTTGTAATTTCCTGCAGACATACAGGGACAGTGGGAAAAATCAGCTTGTACGTCTTCCAGTTAAAACCACCGTCGTGGTCTTTACGACTTTCAAGATGAAAAAGTAAACCTCAGAGTATCAATATCTGAATCCAGGAATGTATCTTCCTCCGAATTGTACAAGATCTCCAGAGCTGCAATTACTCCTGAGGGTGTGTGTTTTCTTGGTCCCACCTGAGGATTCAGCAGCATTCACAGCACATTGAGCACTCACCATGTTCTGTCTGGGCTCAGTGACAGCATCCCCTCAGATGAAGATGGGACCTGGGATAGGGTCTCAAAGGAGTTGTGAATCTCTGTTAAGCTAACTTTCTTCTCTACAGGGTTTTCAAATAATCACTGTTTTAAACGTGATATTTGACCAAGAGTTCTTTGTAACAATCTAGTGCTCTAAAACATAAAACCAGATGAGAATTATCAGCAAGAGGCACTGAAGTGCAAGAAGCAGCCCACTAAGTTGCTTTGAGAGCTGACAGGGAAAGAAGATGCGGACGAGTGAGTGACTTGCCTGGTTCTCAGGGGCCAGAGGTGAAAGCACAAGAAATCAGGTGCTGGAGGAATAAAAGAATACACTGAAAATTCCACTGCCTTGACATGTGGGTGAGGATGACTGAAATGTCTCCTTTCATTTGATGTCACTTTTCTGGGCAATGTTTATATGCTTAGGAAGAGAAGAGTCACAAGAGATAAGATACTGTTTGTTCTCAGGAGGAAACAAGTCTAACCCACAACAGAAATCTTTTTTCTGTATTTTCAGCATAGTGACAAAGTGCCTCCTCTCTTTTCATTAACAATATTGTACTTGTCAAGCAAAAGTCAAGTCAACAACTAAGAGCTCCTTGAAACATAAGATCTGGCATGTGAGGTCTTTGCTTTCAGTTCATGGAAACAGACCATCATGAGAAAACTTGACCGTATCCTCCTGGTGTCACTCACTTCAGAAACTGCTGAAAGACAGCAATCTGTGTGAGTGGGAATTCTGTACAGCAGACTGGGCTGTACAGATCCCTGTGGTCATGCAGGATAGAAGACAGCCCATTCTTGAAAATTTATTTGCAATATTTTTCCTGCTCCCTATAAATTTATTTTTTTTCATTCACGCTTCCCCGCTAGTAGATAAAATTTACCACCAAGGCTTATGTAAAGGGTTGCTGTAAAAATTTAAAGGTACACATGAAAAAGGGGTAAAAAGATATTTTCCCATTGATACAGAGATTCCATTCCAGTGCTTCCTAACAAGAGCCTCTTTCAGGCTTAGCAAAATGGGATAGAAATGGTTTCATCAGTGTTCTACTGCTCCCTCAGTCACACTCTGACCTTGGGCAGGTAATTTATCTGCTCTGTGCATCAGTCTTTCCTTCTACAGAAAGGAGGAATTGAATTTTACCTTATAGGGGCATGCTGTGAAGCTGCAGAGTTTTAAGGGTGACAGGAGCAGACCTAATAAAGGGAGAAGGTACAAGACCCTGAGACAGCTCCAGCTCTTGGGTTCATTTCCCAGGACTTTGCTTTTACAGCACAAGGCCAAAAGAATTTATTTAAAAAAAAAAAAAAAAAAAAACCAAAAAAACAATAGATAAATCTTCATGAAAGTTAAACATGAGATTAGCTGCCTCTCGAAGTCATAGCATTAAATTTAAAACTTCTAAATTACGAGAGCTTTCAGATCAAAGTGCTACACAGTAGCTCAAATGGAACAGAAATAAAAAGGCATTTATATCCAGCTGCCATCCTGCCAACCACTCCTGTGCAGGCTGGGCTCAGCTTCCAGTCAGAGCTGCAGTGAACACGATGATTTTCTAAGCTGCAACAAACTCTGAGGAGGTCCCTGTGTGTCACCCCCGTGCTGCCATTGCCATCCCAGCAGAGCTGCAGTTCCTGCCCCGCTGTGGCACATCCAGAGCACTCACACCCAGCAGGGATAACAGCTGGGGAATGCCAGCACATAAAAACCCAGCTGCATTGCTGTGGCCAGCCTGGTCTGTCTGCTCAGCCACGGACAAGGGCAGATCAAGGCACTCCCCACAGGAAAGGAGAGAGGCCAGGAATATGATCGATCCAGAGAGACCCTGCTCATGGCAGCTGCTGATTTGGGTCCATACCTCCATCAGGAGCAGGGGCATATATCCACTCTCCCACTCTGCAGCCAGGGAAACAAAATGATTCTGGGACATCTGTCAAATTCCTGCCCTCCTCACTGGTTTTCTAGAGGACTTTTTCAGGTTTGGTTTTTTTTTATTATTTGTTTGGGGTTTTTTTTTCTTTATTTCATTGACAAAAGCCTAAAATTATTAAATAACTTCTATACTTTTTCTCCAAACACCAAGTTTTGCTCTCAAAACTTCATTTTAGAAGGCAAGAGGCCCTCAGGCTGGGTCCTGCAGGGGTGGGACATGTCTGATGAGGGCAAAGGGCAGCTGCATGTGCAGAGTGGATGTGGCTGTGCCAGAGCTGCCAGTAGCACTGCACATCTTTCCAGCTTTCCTGCAGCACTTCCAACAGGGAAGGCTCCTGCAGGGCCCTCCAGCAGCTGTTGGGACATGCAGAGCCACCAGTCTGAGCTGCCTGCTGCTGCTCCTGCCACCCCTCTCCTCTCAGCTCCCCGGGGGACCCTCTGAAACACCTTGTCCCAAAAGATCCATTTGTGGCAGTCGCTCAAGCAGCATTGCTTGCAAGGTATTTTTTCTGTTAATTAGGCCTTTTGGCTGCCAGAAAATTCACGTTTTTCTACTCTTTTTCTCCTGCTTTTGAGTTGTTGTATTTATTCAAGATGAAAGCCAGATGTTATATTAACAAGAGAACTGCCTTTCCTAAAGGGAAACATTCATCAGGGCAGAAGCAGACATTGTAGCATTGCTGTGAATTATTTAAATTCCTCCTTTTTTTTTTTTCTTCTGAACAGGAAATCCAAGAAGATGTATTTGAAAGCAATAGTATTGTGACTGCAGAATAAAAGCCATTTATCCTAATCCATTTAAAAGCTGGTAATAGGGATTTAAAAGTACTGAAGTTTAAAAATGTTTAAATTTGAAGGAAAGACAAATATAAACCCAAAATATTGAGGAAAAAATAGAATGTTTGGATAATTTATATAGCAAATACTTTCCAAATCCAACAAGAGATAATTACTATCAAACCAGCTGGATTTTCTTATACCCAGTGGAAATTGTTTTTCCTACAGAGGTTCTTCTCCCAAAGCCAGGGGGTTAGCAGAAACGGACCTAAATGACATTTTGCTTTATTCTGAAAGAAGCACATTCTACAGAATATCTCCTCTGATATTGTGCTGGATGGGTACACTGTGAATATTTTCATAGGGAGGGTGGGATGGGAGGACTGGGGAACAAATCATTTGTGAAAAGGTAAGATTACCTTTGGTTTATCATGGCACTGCCCAGGTGGTTCTTGGGCTGGGTTTGGCACTTGTGGAGCTGTGCTGGCTGCGACTCCTGGGCCAGTGCCAGAGGTGGGAAATGCTCAGTCAGGGCCTATTTTTCCTCTCCTCCTCGAATTTCTCTTCGAATTACACCCATAGGAAGAAGAGCGGAGAAGGAAAACGCAGTGGTTTCTCTGTATCAAAATTCAACAGCAAACAAATAATACTTTTCATGGGAAAAAAATAGACTTTGCAGCAGACTGATGGCCACAGTGCTTCCCTGTGACTGGGCCAAGAGCAGCCTCAGCCATTCCCCCACCCCTTGACCCTGTGGAGGGTATGTTGCTCACACTTACTTGTGATCTGCATTCCTTGTAGTGCCAAACATGGCTTAGAAACCTGATTTTAGCAGCATCACTTTTTAAACAAAGAGCCAAGCTTCTCACACACCCAAATGCGAACACTTCGAAAACATCCCTCCCATGTATGAACTATAATCTTTATTATTTAAATAAATTATGCATATATCAGAGATTTCTAATACCGTATATTCATAAAAATAATCAAGGTCCTGAAGCCTCATTTACCCAGTCTTGGAAAACTTTTTAAAGTTGTAATGAAATCATCTACTTGTATAGAATGTTGTATCTTTATTATTAAATATTTCCATTATGCCATTTCTGGAATATTTTTAGAATCAATATAATGCATTGTAATAAAAAGAAGAGTACTGGCATAGCTATTTGACAAGATGTGTTCCAGTTGAATGAGCTAATTAGCTTTTAATAATGAGATCCAGCCCATGGACTTACAAAGCAAGCTACTGGAGCCTAATGATTTCAAAAGCTATCACATTTACAAGTTAATGTAGTATAAATTATTCATGAGCGTCTTATAAATAAGTGCAATATGTTATTTTCAGGGCTAGTGTTGCCTTAAAATGAGGTTCTTCTGAAAAGTGCCTTTAGAAACAGAGGGGCTTTTATTTTTTTTGTGACCCCATATCCAGCCTGAGTGTTGGTACTTCCATATGAAGCTGCAGAACTCTGGATGTTGATGATCATTCACCAGCTCAGATTTCCTGCAGCCCAAGTCCCCGCTGAGCCCTGACAGTGCCCATGGTTTGGGAGTGTGCAGAGGCATCAGGGGCACTCGGGGCAGTATCCAACTTTCCTGATTCCCTCTCTCAAAGGCAGAGAGTCACTGCTCGTGGCTCCCTCCATACAGAATCCAATTCCAGGGAAGTTTCCCAATGCTGAAGCCAGGAGAGCTGCACAGAGGTACCATCTACACCCTTCTTTGTCACCCAGCCCTTTCTTTCGTGGACAAGTTCTGACTCATCCAGAAGATTCAGATACCCTCCCCTGGGTGCAAAGCACCTGTGAAAAAGTCAGTAAATTTTACCAACTGAGGAAATTCTTTCCAACGCAGGCTTTGTCACTCTTACCTTGAAAAAAAAAAAGGAAGAATTTCAGTAGCAAAAGATGCATCAAGCTTACAAAACGTTTTAAAAATGGGTCAGGAGATGGTTCAGGTATTTAAAAGTTTTGAGCCTTAAATACCTACAGGTATTTAAGAATTTTGAGCCAAAAGGAGGAACACTAATTTATAGGGAAAGATCTCTAGGGATCTGAGGACTAAGGGCAAGAGGAGGGAAGGGTTGGCTTGTTTTTAGGGCATTTAGGTATTTTTACTCTTTTGCCATGCTCCTATTGCCATGCTTGGCCCAGCTTAATGAATTTCAGTTGTAACCTGAAATAGGCTTCAGCTGCAGCTGTTCAGGTCAGGGCTCCAGTTTGTATCACCTGGGGATGCTTTTCTTTGGAGTTCACAATAGTTAAACTGGTTCATCGAGAAGTTGCTTTGATTTGTGAGAATATTTGAAAGTCAAATCTTCTAGTGCACAAGCATCACTTTTCATGCAAAAAGTATCTCTCTTCTAGCAGGGATTTTTTAAATTCATTTTATATACAGGTCATAAATCTACAAGTTCTAATTCTAGTTTAAGACCAACAAACACACAGTAAGATTAAGGCAGGAATGCTTTCTCTGTTTAATTGCCTGTCTGAGTTACATCCTGACAAAGTTCTCTATGATTTGCTTGCTTTCTGATGGATTGTACTCCAGGCATTTTCTCCATTTTGTTATTTTGCTTACCAACAGGGGATCTTGGATGACTCAGAAACATCAATTCCAGTAGAACTTCAGACATTCAGAACAATCCCTGCCATTCCATTCAGCTGTCATCATTTGGGATTGTTTTGGGGTTGATTTTACTAAGTTTTTGAGCCACAGCACAATCTCTTCAGACCTTAGAAGGAACTATGTGGTCCTCCTCATATTTCTTATTTGATTAAGTACAACCGGTATTTTTAAAGAACAGAGGAAACGGTTTATTTCACAATTGCTCATTAAAAGCCAGACTATTGTATTTTCTCTCAAAAACGTAACTTGGCAACATTTATGTGTCTTATCAGGAAATAGGATGAAGAAAGATACTTGAACTATGTTCCTCTTACTCACTGGTTACACAGAGAAGATGTTCAGTACAAATTTGAAGGAGCAGAGGTTCATTAGATGCATCAAACTTGGAAACCACAACTGTTTCATTATCAAAGTTCATTTGCACAACCAGAGGAGACAAGCTTGACTCAGAGGATTTCTAGCAAAGTGTGTTCTATTTACCTTGGGAGTCAGCTCAGGAACATGGTGTCCCTCCTCAAGAGATGCTAATTATTACCACCAGGCTCTCCAGCTTCCTGTGCCCCTTCAAGCTGCATTTTAGCCCTGCTTTCTCCATCAGGAGCATGTAGCAATCCTAGCAATCTGTGGCAGAAAGGCAGATATATAACACAAATATCCACGTGCGCATGACTTGCTCCCCCAACACACAAAATGTTATAGAAGTCCAAAATGTCTCCCCACAGGGAAAGGAAATAAGATCAAACATCAGCCCACTATTATTTAGAGAAAATTATATGTTTTTTAAAAGGGGACAAAACAGCACATGAATCTTTGAGGTGATGTCTTCCACTTGGGTATCTTCCCTCAGCTCACCTCAAAGTTCATTCATGAAGGTAAACTCCAGTTTTGCAGCATTAGCAAAGCTGATGGGTCAGATGGTCTGCAGGAGGCTAAGAGGGATGACAGCAGTTAAAATACTTCTCTGTATTTGTGTAAGGGATATGAAAAGATGTTCAATGCATACTCCTCAAAAAAACCAAAAAGGATATTCAGTACTTCATGAACACTGTATCTGCTGTTAGCTGGGCTTTTAGAGGGCACCCCCATGAAGCTCTGGTTCAAAAAACAGGTTGGTTCATTTGCAGGTTTCAGAGAAATCTTATTTGCACAAGCTACGATGAGGTCCTTAAGGAAGAGACAATATTGTCAGTATTTGGGCATGTCTATCAAAGTAGTTTCTGTGAACATCCCACACTGGGGAGAAAAAAAAAAAAAAAAAAAAAAAAAAAAAGGAAACGTTTTCATCAATCAATTTAAATTACTTAATTTACAAAATGTTGAAAAAAACCCCAATGCACATGTTTGCAGACATTTCTGAGCTCTGTTTTTTCTCCTCCTTTGGTTAGTAATTTATTAAACCTTTTAAAACTATTAGGGTCTGCCAAGCAGTTCCATCAAGCTGCATCCTTCAATGACTCCATGAGTTTTGAGGGGAGTGAAGAACAAATGAGCAATGTCAACAAGGCCTTCAGCTAACAGGAACCAGGTGGGCTTGGACACAGTATTTTCAAGTCGTGCGTCATTGTGTTGCATTCTTGAGCCTGGTGTGACTTCCTGGGAGCAGTGCCAAAGTCAGGAAAATCGTGATTTACAATTAATGACATCTTGAATATCGCGTACACTTAAATGTCTCTTCTCCTTGTTTCTTTTGTACTGCCTCTGTCTTGTTTGGATTCTGACTGCAAGCACTTTGGAACAAGGATTTGCAACAATTTCCAGTGTTTGGAAAAAGGCCGGAGTCTCCGGAGAGCGGTCACCAAAGCTGCACTCACCAGGAGACAGTGCTGGCTCCACAGGCACGGGGAACAGCACTTTCCTTCCCCCAGGGAGTGGTTTGTTGTCACCCAGCATAAATAAGGTCACAGAGCGAATAAGGGATTCCTCATCCCGCAGCCCAGATATGAGGGATTCATTCCTGGAGCACCTCTCAGCTCCCACCTGCCTTTCTGCTGTCACCCAGCTGCTGTGCTTCTGCCCAAATTTAACTCTCAGCCACTCAGGCAGTTCCTGGTGCCTTCTCCTCATTACAGGCAGAACCTGTCATGAGGAGCCCAAGATCTTCTTCCAGCCCCTTTCCAAACCTCCCTCAGCTGCTTCAGTCTCCACTGCGACCAGCACAGAGCCAGGCCCTGGGCACAGGCTCCATCTCACTTCTCCAGGGTCAGGGCACGGCTTCATTTTGCAGATTCCAGCTGCACGATATCTCTAAGATGCAATTTTCTTATACACTGAGCCATTAAAAAAAAATTCACCAGCACTATATCTCCCATCTGATACAATCTTACCTCAAAAACTCAACCTTTCAGACATTTTCAGTGGATCTCTGCACCTGCCACCAGCAAACCCAAACCTGCTCCCTCCTCACCCACTGATTCCCAGCTCCAGACAGACATTTTGCAGCTTCACAGGCAGAAACCTTTGTAATTTTTCCCCTTCACCTCCTTTGTTGATTTAACGTCTTATAACAGATAATTTTAGGAGCCTTTTGGACGGAAAGGCTTCCCAGGTGCCTGCACCATTATCCATTCACTGTGTTTATTCTGAGCATCCAAAACCATCAACACACAAATTAGACTCTTAATTACTGCAACAGGAAAATGAGCTTTACTATTAAAGAATCACAATGGTCTCTTGCTGGAATAAAATTTTAGAAACATGCAGAACAAAGAAAAACAGAAAATGGACATAGAATCATAAAATAATTTGCGTTGGAAGGCACCTTAAAAATCCTCTAGTTCCAACCCCCTGCCGTGGGCAGGGACACCTTCCACTAAACCAGATTGCTCAGAGCTCCTCCAGCCTGGCCCTTGAACACTTCCCAACTTGCTTCCCTATAATTTCCCTAATGTATCTGGTCAAAGATGGACTGTTGATACATGTTTTCCTTATAAAAAGCACCTCTTAAAAAATTTCTCCTTATCCTTCTTCCTAAAAGTCTCCAGCAGTTTGCCATTTTGTAATTATTTTGTTATCTCCTGCATTTGTAGTTCATCAAATCTCTCATTAGTTGCTTATCCGCCAGGAATTGGAGATGATTATCGCTCTGCTGCTTTGAATTTATACTTTGATATGATAATTTGCTGTCTGGATTTTATCAATAAGAGCCAGAGGAAGCAGCCTGAACACCCTGGCTGTAATTTGATGAAGGATTTGTGGCCCTGCTTGGCAGTTCTTTAACCATCGATCTTCCTCTGCAGGGACTTCGCCCAGTGCCCCCGTCTGCCATGCGATGAATTAGGTTGTGGTGCAGGGGGAGAAGTGATTATTTCACTGTTATTTCCAAATCAGAGTGTCTAAAGAGTGTCTACAGTCTCTACGGGCGGGTTATAAAGGACTGGTTTACAGCCCTGAATGCACACTTCTCTTGGAATTTATTAGTAGGTAAATAGCCTGAGTGGTAGTCAGAGCCTGTGTTTTGTGTCCAGTTGTAATTCAGTTGTAACTCAAGTAAAAAGATTGTCAGCGACCTTTGCTAGTTCATTGTGTATATTTGAGGGAAGAAAAGGGAACTTGTTCTTCACTCCAGTTTATTCAGTTATTTATTTAATAAAAAGCTAACACCAGACAGGCCCCCTGCTAGCACTAGAACTCCATCTGAGCAGAGGAGCAGCACCAGTTTGCTGGTTGTCCGCTCTTTGAGAAGACAGCCACGTTTATTTTTGTAGAAAACGCAAGCAAGATTCAGCCATTCATCGGAACAAAGGCTCACCCCAGGGTGATGGTCCCTGCAGGGAGCCTGGAGCTCCATTTGGGTCAGGAACAAAGGCAGTGTGGGATGTCCCTTGCGCAGCTCCTGCCTGCCCTGGCCCTGGGCACAGCCCCGTGGTGACCTGGCACACAGCGGTCCCCAGCCAGCACAGCACACAGGGCGTGCTCTGGGCCCAGGGCAAGCCTAGCCCAAAATAATTAAAGCCCCTTGTCAGCTGCATGGACAGAACGTCACTGTCACCAAAGCCAAATTCCCATGGTTTTACAGCTCCCAAAACAGGCTGCCAGCCTGCACCTGAGGCAACATTTTTATGACTCTTCACCAACATCGCCTAAATAAATTCAGAAGGAAGATGATGACAAACACAAAAATTGGAAGCAACCGTAAAATTCTACCCGCTTGTATTTTTCAAGACAATTTGTGTTTGTTGAAGTTCCCAGTTCTTGGACTCCTTGGCTCAGCAGCTGCTTTCCTGGTTGCATAGCAACTTTCTCTCTGCTTCTGCTTGCCAGAATCAAAGGGCCACATGTTGCATAAAGTAATTAGAGTATTCCTTGGCTCAGAGGGACTGAAGTTCAAGCAGGCTGGCTGGCACCTCACTGCCTGCACTCCTCTCTGACTCCAAACTTCCACCTTGACAATAAGTGATATTCACAGGACTCAAATCACAGACCTATCACTTGCCATTTCGTTTTTTTGGGGTTTTTTTAGAGCATGTTATGGTCCTTCCTGTCACTGGCCATCTCCTGCTCTGAAAATAAAGATGAGAGGGGTCTCTGTACAAGAAGATTATCCAGCATGAAGTGGGAGCATCCTTGTAAGAAAACCTGGTTTTAGTACCACTTAGATTAGAAGACCCACCGCTCTCTTGGTCTTCTCCAGTGAGATGGGTGATGGCTATTTAATTCTTCATAAAAATGCAAGACCTGACTGTGACAGCACCTCTGGGTGCCAATCATGAAAATGATGGCAGTCAGCTCTGGACACCAGCCCTGGCTACAGCCTGGCATGGCCACAGCCAATGCCAGCCCACTGAAATACTATTGGCAAAGCCTTTGTTTATTGGGTTGGCTTTAGGACAGCACCAGTTGCATTTTAGCATGAGGCTGAAGCATGGTGAGCTTCCAGGGTGCCTCACCAGCTCCCTGCAGGAATGTGCTCTGGGAGGTTGCTGAGTGGACACTGTTTCAGTGGCATTTTTTCTGTGTACCTGTGCATTTCCTTCAGGACTGTACCTGAACAGAAAACACAGCCTTTCTGAAACAGAGACCCAAGCCGTGCCCCGCATCACTGCTCTGTTTCATGCTTTGTCCATAAAATCAGTAAGGGTAGGCAATTACCCCAAATTCTTTCCAGCTGCCACAAGCATAACCATCTTTAGGAGCAGTCCAACTTTCAACAGAAAAAAATCCCAAAAAATAGCTCTAAAAAGGGACTATTTACAGGATCTTTAGGGCAAAAACCTGCTCAAGCTTAAAATATCTGCCTTTAATGGAAATATGCAGGTACACATACACAAGGATCCAACCCTGCTGTCCTGTATTGCTGCTGTTACTGGGAAATGGGTGCATGGATTTAACACAATCCTTTAATTGATCCTAAAATTTCCCCACTTTTTTTTTTTTTTTTTTTTTTTTTTAATCTCATAATTTTCAGAGCACAATGTCAGCAGGAAAGAAATCACAGTGCACAGTCACTTCATCTCTGTACAGCAGCTCTGGATCACTTGGGCAATCCAATATGGTCCTTGCTGTGCTTTTGGGCCAGGCCACCCATCAGCAGTGCCAGGGTCTGCTGGAAAGAGGCTCTGCCCTGGCAAGGAGCCATAAGAGCAGCCACAGTCAGTGCCACCACTCTGTGGGGTCAGGTGGCAAACACAGCCTCCTGAGCTGTGCACATGAGCAGCACACAAAGCCTCAGTGGCTCAGGGAAAGCTGCTCAGTGGATCAGCCAAAGTGCCCAGCAAGCAGCTTCTGAGCATCCTGCTGCTCCCCAACAGCTGAGACAGAATTGTCTCCTTTGTTCCTCTTTCCAGAACCCCACACTCTCTGGTTCTTCTCTGCGAGTCCAAAGTGGTGGTTCAGATATAAACCACAGGAGGAGAATTAGCTCTATCTTGCCTGTACCATATCCTCTGGGGCTGGTCCTGCACCAGCTTCAGAGGAGTCACACTTTATCTACACCACCCTGAAGGAAAGGAGAAAATCTGGTTATTTTCATCATCCGCCCCCTTTCCTAGCACACAAAAAGCAGCTTACCTTGCTGGAAATACGTTGAAATCTCAGATTTAAAAGACTGTGGAGCGTTCAAAGATAAGACCTGTGCTGTAATTGATCTGAAATGTGCAATGAAGAAAAAAAGGGCAGAAGCTCAGATCTTTCTTCTTAGTCTCTGTACAACACATTTTTGAAGATACTGTTTGCGTTAGTTTCATCCTAATTCTGATGTCTTTTCCCCTAATCACCACAACAATTTTCACTGAAAAAAAACCACTCTAAATGTCCCCAATCCCATAAACATATCTTCAATCCTCTAAAGATTAAGTTTGAAGAGGGCAAGAGCAGAGACAGGTCACCTACTCACTTTACTGCAGGGTCCAATTTCCACAAGGAAAAGTCCAGCTGTGTCTGGACCAAGAACAACCTGTATCCAAGAGCACTAATTTGGGATGCTAATTGATCTGCAGCCATCAACTTCTCATCTCCTCAACTTCTCTAATTTCTAAACAATGCCTGGAGACCAAGATGTATGCTTGTGCAGGGCATCAGAAATATGAAAATAATGTATAATATGTGCTAATTAGCAAATACTGGGTTTAGAGAGAATGAGATGTCCCAACTTTTTTTTTTAATTTAGCCTCAGCTGCAGGAAGTAGTAATACTCTACACCAAATATTTAGCAATGCAGAAAAAGCTGGTTCCTGACCATCCAAAGGACACAGAAATGATTTGAGATTACCCCAGAAAGAGTTTGTTTTATTAAAAGCCAGTATACTCCACAAGATTCCTTCCACTCGTATTTCTTCTCAGCTGTCTGATGCCTGTAGAGTGTAAGTGCACACACAGAGTAGGCTGCAGCTTCTTGAGAGCTCAACATTTAGATGAAATATTTCTAAAATTCTTCAGCCATCTTTCCAACTTAAAAAAATTACGAATATCTTTCCTCTCATTAGAAAACTTCCCCTGCCAAAGAATGCCTTAGTGCCCAAGTGCCGATGTGCCCATCCCAGTGCCCATTCCAGAGTGACCTGCCATCCCCATGCACTCCCAGGCTTCCCGAGCCCTCCAGTGCCCTGCAGGTGCCAGAACTCTGAAGGGGGAGCACACTCACAGTCTCCTTACAATCACTGTCCTGGAAGGTACAAGGATATATCCTACATTCCTTTGGAAACAGCCTGCCATCTGACAGGGACTCACACGCAGACAGGATGCTTCACTCGTGTTGTGATTTTACCTTAAATCCCCCTGACTTCCTGTAAATGCCAGCACAATCCAGCCTGAAAGGTGTGCTGCAGCTCCCGCTGGCCCAGCCAGTGATGCCCAAAGCAGGTGACAGCAGCACAGGTGAGGAGATGCTCAGCTTGAAGAATCCTAAATTTTGGCTCTTCCACTGAGACAAAAGCAACCACTGAGCAATTTGTTGTGCGGGTGAGCAACTCCTCTCTTCATACAGTCCATTTGAGGAATAAAAGAGAGGTTTAATTTGAGAAAAAGACGTATTTTCTGTCTCACCATGCCTCCAGGCTCACACTCACACACAGCTGCTGGGTTATGGCCGCTCAGCATCCACAGCCATACTCTGGGCACGAGCTCTGGGCAGTGAGTGGAGCTCCACTCCTGCTGCTGCCTTTTTTCATTCTCAAATCCCATCAGGGAGCAGCCCACACCACCACCCAGCCTTGCCATACAAACACGTGCAGTGGTTAAATGGGAACTATCACCTTCCACCCGGTGCCAGGGGCAGCTCCAAGGACTTTCTTATCCCTGCCTGACTCCGAGCTCCCAGGCCATGGGATCCATCACCAGAAATGAAGCACTTCCTCAGCAATATAATTTCTTTCCTTTTTTCTTCTTTAATGAATGCAACAATGACAGCAGAGTTATGATAAAAGGTTCCCTCTGGCAACAGAATAATAAGATGAGAATATGATAGACCCTCCGTCTGCTCTGAGCAGTATATTGGCTCTGGCATTTTTATTTTTTAAAAATTCAGCTCCAAAATACATAAGTTTGGGATAAAGCTTTTGGAAGTTGGTTTAATGATCCTGAATGGGATTTGCTCCCATGAAAAGTTTGTTGCAGCTCTACTTTGAGTTGTAGAAATAGACATGAAAATAGCCATAAAACCCCACAGATGCTGGGAATTCTTCCTAAAACCCTCCCTTTGGTGAAAAACATTGTTATCCTTCATGGCTTTTTTTATATTACCTTTAGAAAAGTAAGCAGTCTAAAGTTCAAGAATGTCAAACCTAAGTCTATTTGGACAACTTATACCACTGAATGGAAGACATTGATTACAGACATGTTTGGTGACATTAGCACCAAATGTGTTTGAACATCACCTCAATGCTTCCAAACCTCATTAAAACACCTCATTAAAATCCCTATGACAGTGGGAAAGGAGGAGCTTTTTATCCTCCATGAGGAGTCCTCTGTGGGGGCAGCTTTTGGCACACTGGCAAGTCCAGCAGAGCTCACAGAACCTTTGGTGTGCCCAGCTCTGAGGATGCTGTGGCCTGATCCCGAGAATATGCTGTGGAGAAGGTGCAGGTGAGCATTATCACCTTTCCATCATGCCAAGTTATGATGGAAAAGACTTTTTAGAGCAAAAGGCCTTCTAGGAGAATATTAGAACAGCTGGACCCCTGGTTTTCTGGTCGTGGTGTTTTCTTCACCAGCTGAATCCTTTCAGACAGAACTGCCTCATCTTTGGCTTCCATCCAACTGCGAGGAACCTCATCAGAGCCATCAGGATTACCTCAGGCCCTGAACTGGACCTGAAGAGGAAGTGAAAACCCCTCCACCCACAGGCCTCAGGAAGTTTGGATTTGCAGATAGGTCCTTTCTTCAGGACTGTGGAAAAATGCCTCCTTTTCCACTAACAAATCTGGGTATACCTGAGAAACTCATCCCAAAGGCAATACTTGAGCCCTGGTCCTCACTGATGGAAATAATGAATATGTGATACACTGATAAATCTTGTCTATGGTGCAATAAATCTGTCCAAAATTTTGTAGGAGTTCCCATACAGTGAACTCCTCGGCAATAAATTCTTTCAAGTCATAGAAACAGGACAAAGAAATGAAGATGCTGTCACCGAAATGCAAAGAAACTAATTTCCAGCAAGCATTAATTTTATAAAAATCTCTATGCATAGTGCATATAAAAATACATATAAAATATATATTTATATTAAGTCTCATTACCGGGTGTGCCAGGGAGGCAGTTTTATGTGTAGAGTGCACATTTTAACCAGCTACTAAAATGTTACATCGTGATTTGTTGCTTTTAGCAAGTCTGCTCTTAAAACCACAGTTCATAACCCCAAATAGCCACGTTTTGAACTGGAATGCTTATAGCAAGTTTTTTATATGGTAGTTTTCTCACTTATAAAACTATCTGTATTTAACATACTTACAAAAAATATTTTCTTTCATTGCAATTGAAAATGGGTATTTTTTCACTAATTGGGAAGAGCTATTTATCTGAAATATGTTAATTTAATTGGTTTGGCAATTGTTTGTGATTTTGCACTCTGACAGAATATGTAATTTGCATAAATAAATACTAAACCTCTGTCAACTTGGCTGACAAAAGTATTCTCCCTTTTTTAATCTTAAATTGCAGCATTTGCATTAAAATGGACAAGCTTGATAAAAACAAACCATGAAGAGATAAAATTGCCTTGGAAAGGAAATATGGAATTCAATTAAGCAATTTCTTTGTGTCCAAAACACTCTTTGCAGGGTCTTGTGTTGCTTTGGCAGATTGGGTTGCTGTTGTGGGCAGGAGAGTTTGACAAGCATACAGGTACCCAAGAGAAAGATCCTGATTCTCACTATCACAGAGGCATTGCCATGTCATACCTGCTAAGCAAACAAATAGATTTGCAGTGAAATCCAAATGAGGTTTACTTGGGAGATTTAAAAACCTGGCAGAAGAGTAGCAATAGTGCCAATTCAAGCCTTAACCTTCTGTTGGGTTTTCCAGTTGATGTCAAATGGGGTATTTGGGATATGAACGCCGCTGTGAGACGGTGGAAACTTTCCACTCCATTCTTAGCTCTGTCTTGGGCTGTGCAAAGCGCTGAGAAAGAGCAGGTTTGCTGTCAGTGGCAGGCCCCCACGTGTGAGTGAGGACAACCCTCCCTTTCTCTGGGAGTTAACAAAGGGCATGACATCCCAGCTGAGCCACCTGGGCTTGGTGAGCAGCTGGACAGGGCACTGACCAAGGCACTGCACAGCCAAGTGACTCCTTCACTGCTGCTCCCCCAGCACAAGCATTTGCTATGCAGAGCTATTAATTACAAATTGAAAGCATCCACATACTCAGGATAGCTGCAACATTTTCCCCAGGAATGTGGGAGATATTTTACATTACCAGCTTCAAAGAGGGGGACAGGGAGAGAAGGAATTTAATCCTGCTTGTGTATGAGGTAACGTCAATTCCTCGCAGTCAGGAGACTGGGGCTTAATTGATATCATATGGCCAACAAATGTACTCCAAAGCCAGCCTCATTTGATTGCTTTTTAATAACTAATAACTCTCAGTGGGAGTCCAAAATATGTATGTATGAAAAAGAGTGCTGAAGCTGCCTCTGTTGCCTGCCAAGATCACTGTTACTGAAGCAAATTTGTACCTTTTGCAGTCCTGGAATAGATACCAGCAGTGGCTGCACACGTACTCTCAGCCTGCCTCAGCCAGGAGTGTCTGCAAGAGCTGCAGAGAAGCTGGAGGGCAGGTCCCTGGCAGTGGCAGTGGTTGTCCACCCTCTCTGGGGTGGGTGTCAAGCCGTGGCAGGAGGAAGGGTTGGATCCCTCCATGTGTCCTCTCTTGCCTGCCCAGACCAGCTCCACACGGGCACATCTGCCTGTGGCCGCAGGGCACAGAAAGTTGTTGCCACTGGGCAATAATTCTGTCAGAGATCACTTTTCCTGTGGAGTTCGTTGCCTAGCCAAGTCACAGACCCCAAAGAAGGAAGTCCTCTGTGATGGGGCAGGAGAATCATCCAGGGTTGGGCTGCTCAGTCCCCTTTGTGCCCCCACCTCACCTCCCCTGGTGCTCAGAGTGTCCCCGCTCACTCCCCAGGGCAGTGTCAGCAGGCCACCAGCAGTGTTCCTCAGTGTCCCTCAGCCCAGGAACAGCA
Organism: Sylvia atricapilla; assembly: GCF_009819655.1. Lineage (NCBI taxonomy): Eukaryota > Metazoa > Chordata > Aves > Passeriformes > Sylviidae > Sylvia > Sylvia atricapilla. The sequence goes on from NC_089149.1 coordinate 23,068,362, forward strand.
CAGAAACCAGCTGGATTCCCCTGAACAGCTGATTATAAAAAAGCTCTGCCTGAACAGCAGGGTCTAGCTGCAAGGAGATTTTTACAGAGCAGGGTATATCCAAAAACATCGTCTACTGACTACCAATAGCTGGCAAAACCAGATGCTGAGTCCTACTTTCCCCCCTTCTCTCCTTGCCCCATCAGGGTGGCTGAAGAGGAACAAAAGGATTTGACACTGCTGTGTCACAGGGTGCCTCATGCCTCCCTCCAACCCTCCCTTAGCTGTGAGAGCCACCTTCACCTTCAGTGCAAGACCTGCCTGGCTCCAAGTGCTGACCACAGGGATCCAAGCCAGAGCCACGGGAAGTTTCCTGCCGCAGCCCTCTCCTCAGTGGAACACAGCAAGTGTACCCATGGAGCACCACCAGCATCACTCAGTTGTTTCCATTTCACAATAAGATGACACAAAAATGCTTGTATCTGAGCATGCAAAGGTGCTCATTAAAAAGTCTGTTATTTTTTATGCCTCATAAATATAAAACGCCCTTTTAGTTTGCTGTGAAAACACTCCTTTTAAAATCTGAGCTATAGGACACAGGACAAATAGGATTTCAGAATAAAAGCCTGGTTTCTATTATCTCAAGAATTCCAACATTGTTAATTAATAATTCTCCTTTGCCTTTCTTTGTTTTCAAGTCTTTTCAAGGCATGTATTTCTGAAGATCTGCTGTTTCACTGCTCTCCTTTGATGAATATTTTATCACATAGTAATGAACATCTTGTAAGGCAATCGTACAGTTTACAACTGTTACACAGCGAAACATAAAGCAAGAGGGGCAAGCAAAAGCAGAACGCTGTTAAACACTTCAACTTCTAAAAAACCTGGAATGACATCATAATAATTTATTCTAATGCCAGGCAGCATTTTGCCGTTCTGCTCCTGCTGCCACTTCCCTGAATGGTGAGATTTGGCTGCTGGTGTGTGACCATGTTGTTGCTCACCCTTTCGGAAGCGTGGGCACAGGGAGTGGCGGTGGCAGTGAGGCCACAGCCAGTGTCTGAGGTGGGACACAAGCTCTGGCACACCCCACGTGTGCCTGTGCCCCTCTCCCTGCCCGAGGGCATGGCAGCTGCTGCAGCACTGGGTTTTATTTATGTGTGTGATGAAGAGCTGTCGGAGCTTCTGCTCTGAGCACAAGGCCATTGCCCCTCAGTGGGTGCAGCCCACAGAGACCCTCCTGATGCAGAGCATCACCACTGGGGGAAGAATTTTCAGCAGACATGATTTATTTACGGGCTGACAAAGTGTAGGCCTCAGGGCTGAATATTAATGTAATAACTCTAACTGTAATAAACCAGCTGCTTCTCAGAAGTGCTGATCTCCCACAGCTTTCGACGTCCCTCATTTTTTTTTCCCCCCCATATTCTTTACTGTTCTAAAAATCAGACTGTTTTCATTTCCCTCTACAAGCAGTCTTGTCAGGCAGCTTTTGGTGTTACTCTTGTTTCAGGATTGATTCTCGTGTTCTGCTGCACTCAGAGGCTTGCAAATCGTTTGTGAGCCTGTTTTGAAGATTTCATGTCTTGGGGATTTTTAAACGCTGATAAGAACAGCAGTACATGCAGCACTCCCCTGAACAGTGTGCAGGTACCACGGATTTGTTGTCACCATGACATGACACCCCCAGGGAAGCTTCACACAGTTCAGTGCAGGAATTCTTCCTGATGGAGGAACACTGGCACGTTTTTGTGGTGTGTGGTACATGGAGGCATTTAGAGCACTACAAGACGTTTGTATTTTATGTTATGAGGTGCAAATAAAGTGCTAGGGAAGGTTGTGTCCACCCTGACGGAAAAGATTTCTCTTTTCATGACTGTCTCCTTCAGCCTCAGTTCCAGGCTATATGAACAGTCCCAATGTTCACCATCCTTTCCTCAGTTCACAAGATGATTTTAAATTGTTTTTCTTTTCTGAAAAACGGGTGGAAAACCAAGGGTCGCTCTGTGCTGGGGGAAGAACCCTCCAGGGAGGAGGCTGAGACCTGTGGTCACAGTGCAGATGTCAGACCTGAAACAACAGCACAGGGTGAGGTCTGGAGACTTGGCTTCACTGCTCCTTAGGGTTTATTAAAAAAAACCCAAATAATTAAGCGTATGAGACCTGATGGACCTGTATTGATACCTCTCAAAACAATGATCCTTGTACACCAAAGCTCTGTCACACTTACCAGTTCCGTGGTCTTGGGTTGCTGAGACACTGTTCAGAAGGAAGCAGAGGGCTTAAACCCAATACTTGTGGTGGAAATGTTCAACAGAAGATGAGCAGGATTGTTTCTCCCCCTCAGGAGATGACAAGAGGCCTTGGCATGAGGAATCTTTTCTCAGCCAGCCTCAGGAGAACCAGTCTTGGCCCCAAACATGAAGTCACCAGTTTCCATCTGCTTGAGGCCATATTTATTCCACTGATGCTCCTTGAGCATGAGAAACTGCCAACAAACCAGAGTTTCAAACGCTCTGGATTATTTTTGGTGTTTCTGCTGGTGCAAGTCTATAGCAGCCTCTTCAGTAGCAAGGTAGAAGATCTGCCCAGAACTCATTCTGTGAGAAATACTGAGAGTTTTAGTTCAACACAGATCAGGGTGTTTGGCCCCTCTTACAGACAGCACAGAGCAGAACTTGGAGACCTACAGGAAGGAAGCAAAAATCAGCCATGAAATGCTAAGTTTTCCATTTGGGGCAGACACAAGCAAAAGGATACATATTCAGCTGCATAATACTGCCAGAACAGGAACGAACACGGTGAGTTTATCCATTATCACTGTACCAGAGTGAAGAATTTTGCATGGGGGAGTAAACAGATTTTAAACAGCTTTAAAGATTTACTACTGATTTTAAAAAGTTGCACAGCATGTGCATAACCTATTAGCTTTGCCACATATTATCTTTGCATTCAATTGTTTGATAGGGTTCACATAAGAGTTAGGCAGAGGGAAATGAGAATATCAGATGGCTCTAATGAGGTGGAGAGGTTTAAAAAGATGTAAATACTCAGATTTCCTTGGCGCAAAAGTCACTTCCAAAGACAAAACAATGCACAGAATGGAGCACTGCTCTGCCTGCTGTGGTAATTCCCAGTTCCTGAAGAGCCCCATACTACATTTTACTGTGTCCTCTTACACAGTACATTTACATCTGAGAAAATACAGTACTTGCTATCCTTGAAGTGCACACAAAAATTTTTAGCTGTTTACTCACATAAATGTAGAAGTGCCTTGGGTTTTCTCCTGGCATTATTCTGCCCCTGCCTGGCACCTCTGAGCTGCTTCCAGACCAGCATTCCTGATTCACTGGAGTGAGCTGACAGGGAAGCACAACACACTGAGCCTTGAAGCTGTGTGTGCACAGAAACGGTTTAGGAAATTGCTGTCACAATCTCAGCGTTTCAAATGGCATTAATCTTCAGCCCAGCAAGATTGCTATTACCTTATCTCTGGAAACATCCAAAATCCAGTGCCTTGAAGCCCATTTTTTTTTTTCACAGGCCCACAGGCTGAAAACCAGAGGTGGGACTAACCAAATTAAACTTTTCTCCTGACCTCCTCTGCAAGTATCCTTTGACACCTGCATGGCCACCAGCCCATCCAAAGGCAGGCAGGAGCCAGCTCAGCACTGTTTTGCCTTCAGCTGTTGCAAAATACTTTTGGAATGTGCCTGGCCACCAGGTTCACCACTCAGGGAAGCACTCAGTAAGATGAAGGTACAAAGAGGAGAGGGGAAAAAAACATCTATTTTTGGACATTTAAAGAAAATCTTTTAAAAATCACCAATCTTGGCAGGGAAAAATACTTGATTTGAGGTTTGCAAGTGAGCAATTTTATTTCTAAAGCTGGCATGAAGCCTGCCCTTTGTCCCACAGGATCTAATCCACCACCAGCTGAAATCACTTGCCCATGGACCTGCACTTGGACTTTCCTGTAAGTTAATACTTTACATAAAAACCTCGCGGCTCAAAATTACCCAATAGAAATGTTCGTAATAACTACCTTTCTATAAAATTAAGCCTCCATATTTTTAGGAGCATTTTAAGTGTTTACTATAAAATTTTATTATATATTAAACTTAATTACCCAAATTAAATTCTCAATTATTGTACCTATGCAGGCTGTTTCATTCTTTGCTTCAGTAATGCCAGATAGTATAGTGATTCGATTGTAGTTTTAAATTTTGATTGCATTTATTCAGGTATTTCAAGCTGGTAGTAAACTAATGATAGAACCTGGTTAAGCTTTAGTATTACTGTCAGCAACCATGCAGGCTCTGTACTGCCAATCACGGCTGGCAACACACTCTGGGAGTTTTTGGAAGAAAGACAGCAGTGTTCAAACAATTGGGACTGTCTGCTAGGTCCTAATGTTGAATCAAAAGCAGATTTCCATTTTGAAGCCAAATCTTCCTCAAAACCAGGTTTTCATAGATGAAAACATTACATTACCTTGGGGGGAAAGGGAAAGGATACAATAAGAAATTTTAAGGCAAATCAGCCCTATAGTTTGCCAAGTATATGACTGCTGACAATTAATTTCATTTATGCACTTATGGAACATCTTTTACATTCTTATATTCAGCATAATAACCTCCTCCCCCCATGCCCTGAGTCTCCACAGTACCAAACCACCAAAATAAGAAGTTACATTTTCACTCTTTTGATTTGAAATCTGAGTTCCCTGTTACTCCAAACAGTGTAGCAGGCATGTATTTTCTGGTAAACTCACTGATGAGCTCTGATAGCCCTACAAATAATACAAACAGAATTCACTGCAAAGATATGCCCCTTTCAGAGACCACTTCGTTTATTCCTTGCAGTAGCTGAAAAATCCAGGCATGAAATCATGTTTTCCAGCTATGCTTTTTGTCATATTTATGGTCTCTTTGGTAAAATCAAAGGAATGCACTTCTGTGTAATGGGGCATAGTTTGAATGGGGCACAGTAACCATCACACCATAAAATTTAGAGTTGGGCTGCTTGATTACAAAAGCATGTCCTCACTCCAGCCTTTGCACAATGCAGCTGTTTAAATCACTGAGAGTTTAAAATTGGAGTCACTTGAGAACTAAAATTGCATGTGATGGCAAAATGGAAGAGGATATTAAGTTTGGGCTGCCAATTTCAGAGCAATTTCTAGAAGTCTGAGAGCTTACTGATAAAATTATGAGATGAAGAACATGCAGCAATCATTAAACTCCTTTCCTTTTGCTTACATCATGAGATTTCTTATTGCACCATTTTATTGTGGGACTCCTTGGATTTAGAAACAGGTATCAACAAACGAGAACAGGGTAATCAGATTTTTGATGAATGGAGCCTTTAACTCCTGTTGGTTTTCTCCTGAGACATGCTCTCAGCTACTGCTCACTGGAACATGAATGAATGTTCATTTATTACTGTGTTGGACAAAATCTTGCAATCCCTGCTTGGTTTAAAAATGCTCATGATGTGACAATCCCATGTAAATTTTCAAGTACAATATGCTATAATGCAATGACCACCCTCCTTTTCCTTAAGGAGATGAGCCTGGAGAATGCTCCTGGGACACCTCACTGCAGCCTTCCAGTATTGGAAGGGAGCTTATAAAAAAGGTGGAGAAACTTTTCACACAGGCAGAGAGTGCTGGGAATGGTTTTAAGCTAAAAGAGGAGAGATTTAGATTTGATGTTAGGAAGAAATTCTTCTCCTAGAATTCTTCTCCAAGGAGGGTGGTGGGCACTGGCAGATTCCTTGGAGAAGCTGTCCAAGGGCAGGTTGGATTGGGGACCTGAGCAACCTGGTCTAGTGCAAAGTGTCCCTGCCCATGGCAGGGAGTTGGAGCTAGATGATATTTAAGGTCTCTTCAACCAAGTAATTTATGAGTTGATGCTGAGGAAGATTTGTACCATGGCTTAGTTTGGACAGTGGAGTCATCTCTGCTCACACCACCTCTGAAGGTGGATGGAGAGCTGGCCAATCCCCACTTCATTTCGCTCCTCTGGGAGCATGTGACAGAAAGAGAGGGAGGTGACACCTCACCAGACACTCTGAGTTACAATAATTGCATTGTTATAACAAACTACAGGGGCTACTTTTTCCCTTGTATTTTTCATACTCTTGCACAGAAGCACCCAAACCATGTGAGCTGCCAAAGATACTCAGGATAACATGTGACTCATTAAAACTCAATAAATGCAGGTTTAATAGCATGCTTTTGCTGCTTTTCCTAATTTCAAATACTAAATAACCCTATATCCTTTTCTCAGGGTAATTCCTTGTTTTCCAGAAAAGGGAATTTTAAAAAGAGAGAAGACCACGCTTCCCCACCCAAATATTACATACTGAAAACATAATAATTTATTTTTACCACAAATCTGTAAGAAAAATGCTGTGATTATCAGAGGTAATGCTAAATCACTGTCTCCTCAGGATGACATCTCAGAGGTCTCCAGATTTCATATCCAAGCATCAGTTATCTCCCATGCAGGGCGGTTTCTGCAGAGCAAAGGCCAGTGCAGAATCTGTCCTCCACTGTTTCCTGAAGCCACTCACACACTTTCCACAGGAAATGCAGTTTAAGGATTAGCAGACACCATGGTAAGTCTGCTCCTTCTGGTTTTCCTATACTAATAAACCCTCAGCCCTGTTGCCAACAAAATGTCAGTAAATTCAACAGCTTCCAAAACCCTGTGATAACTGTGGGGCATCTGCAACAGCACAGGGATGAGCAGAGCAATCCTCCTTTACAACCTCAAAACTGTTTTATTTGGAAATGAAGTGGAAAGCCATTGCTGAACCAGAGCATCACACGGAAATGAGAGTACAACACTTCTTTCTTTTCAGCTGTTAAACGGTTGTAGAATTTTTTTCCACATTCGCAGCTATTATCTTTCTCCTTTCTATTGAATCTGGGCTTAGAGTATTTCAGATCATTTTGATTCCCACCTGCATGAAATTTACACACATCTTGCATGGTCTGACATCACTTAATCTGCAAGATTAGAGTTAATTCTCTGTTTTACCTGATTAACTCCACTGAACTGATCACACTTGCTTCTCTCTCTGGCTAAGATGCACACAGCTGCTCATCTAAAGCATACAAATTATCTCATAGCCTAGTTATGCTGCTGACACAAGGTCATGAAAAATGTGCCAACAAAACAGAATCCCCAGTGCTCCAGCAGACAACAACGAACCTCATATTTCACTATAACTTGGCAATTAAGTTGGAAGAAATACCTCGGGAGAGGAGCCATTCTCCAGGATCTCAAGCAGAACAAAGCACTGCTGCTGAATTAGCTGAGACCCACTGCAGCGTGCAGGCAAAATGTGAACCACGCTGAAATGCTCTGTTCTTAACCTTTATAATGGCATAAATTAGGATTCCTGTAAGTAAGGCACAGGGACTGCTGGGATCTGTTGCACGAAACTGTGCTCAGCACGGCTCAGCATCACTTCCTCCCCCTGCAAACAGCTGCAGTGCCACCAGCCTGCCAGGCACCCAGCCTGTGGCTTGGCTGTCCTGTGGGAGCACCCCACAGCCAGGGTGACAGGGGACAGCTCTGTGGGAGCACCCCACAGCCAGCAGTGACAGGGATGTCCCTATGGCAGCACCCCACAGCCAGCAGTGACAGGGATGTCCCTGCAGGAGCACCCCACAGCCAGGGTGACAGGGATGTCCCTATGGCAGCACCCCACAGCCAGGGTGACAGGGATGTCCCTGTAGGAGCACCCCACAGCCAGGGTGACAGGGATGTCCCTGTGGGAGCACCCCACAGCCAGGGTGACAGGGATGTCCCTGTGGGAGCACCCCACAGCCAGCAGTGACAGGGATGTCCCTGTGGCAGCACCCCACAGCCAGGGATGTCCCTGTGGCTGTCCTGGCCCCACGTGTGTTCCCACATGCCCACTGGCACCTTTCCCCAGATGAGCCCACTGGGACCATCACCCTGACACAGAGGCATTAAGGACCTGAGGCAGGAAAGAGGTGGAAGCACCCCAGCAGAGAGCTGTAATGAATCAATTATCAAACCCTAGGCAATTAATGCCATTTAAACTTCTGCAGACTGCAGGAAGGAGCCTTTCCCTCTGCTCAGCACAGCCCAGTGCATTACCATGCACACACTTCCACAGCACTGGTAGAGAACAATACATTTTTCTGACAGGCACACAAATTTAATCAGAGCACACTACCTGCAGAAGACACTGCGATGGCCCAGGGAGCAGAGCAGGGCTCATTGGAAGTGACAGCCACCTCCTCACAGGGACACCAGGGACAGGCAGAGCAGGACAGCCAGGCCAGGGCAGAGCAGGGGCTGCAGAGATCCCACAGCTCCCTCACACAGACCAGCCTCCAGCTCATCCCAGGTCACTGCTTTGCTACCCAGCAGCAAGGACTGCTAGAAACAGGGAAGGGAGGCACAAATGCCACTGCTCTGTGTGGTCAGAGCTTACTTGAAAAGACACAAAGAAACATACCTGGAAACCCCAGAGAAAATCAGGTCTCAACTCATTTAGGAGAGCCTGGGCAGATGTGAAGCATGGTCTATTAGTCAAGCACAGTTTCAGATTTCACCTGTTCCTGCACTGGAAGAGGTCTGACATATTTTATGGGCACAAAAATATCCCACAGTTGACCATCATCATTTAACCTCATTTTTCCTTTCTAGAAGAGTTTCCTTTGAAGTTCCTCTGTGTATTTCATTATTGTCTTGGGATCTGGAAAAACTGTTGTTACTTGAAACCACGAGATCTGGAATCCATTAAAGATGAGACTGAGCCAGGGAGCACTGGCATGGTACTGAGCACTCAGCCACAACAATTTAACCCAACTGTGCAAAAAAACCCTGATTAATTATATCCTCAGTAATTATGTCTACAACTACTTCTACGCTCTAAATGAGAGGTAACTAAATTGAAATAACAAATTTGAAATAGGAATAACACACTTTTTCACATTCACATGATCTATTATCAACTGTATAAAATTACAATTCACTAAGAATGAAATCCACTCCTGTCCATCATCCTCAGAAAGTCTATATTGCCTGCAGGAAAACATACCAGCCACATGATGCATTATTCATGGGATTATGATGTTTCCTCTCTTTCCAGCAGCAGTAAGATTTGCGGGAAAATAACAGAGAATGTAAAACACAACGCAAATCAAAGCCTAAGAGGTAAGAGTTACCACCTAGTGCTAGCTTCACATTCCAGTGGTGGAAGCTGGGAAGGAGAGATGCTCCAGCCTGCACAGGAACAGCCCCTGGGGAAGGGACACTGGGACCATGTGACAGGGACAGTAATCAAGAGTCACTCCTTTGCCATCAGAGCTGGGACCTTGCTGTGCCCTCCCACCTCTCCCCCAGGATTACCAGCCCATTACCAGTCCGTCCCATCCAGCACAGTCAGCATGTGCATCACACCATCACATCACATCCAACTCACCTCACAACCCTTTTCCAGAGAAGGCACCACAGCAGACACGGTAACATCCCTCCAAACACACAACAGTTTTCAGTAAATCATTGTCTCTGCTTTAACAACACTGATCTAACTACAATCCTAACTGCAGGAATTCTCACAGCACTTACAATGAACTGCAGGCACACAAGAGAAGTCTTCCCAAACGTCAAGCAAATGAAAGCAGACACTCCGTGCTGCAGCACAGGGCACAGTGTCAGTGTCTGTGCCCTGCTGGGGTGGGAGGGGTGACCCCCCTGGACAACCCTGCCTTTCCCCAGCCAAAAATGATCAATGGCACATTGGGAGAGAGGAAGCATTTTAATGGAGTTTAACTAAAAACTAACTTCTAAAAACACCCTGTGTCTGTTTAAAATTACATTAGAAGAAAGGTATAATGAATGTCCCTACATCCACTAAAGGATTCTCTTACTGGAAACTCTGGTCTACAGGACAACAATCATACATTTAGGTTATCACTTCCCAATTACACACAAATTAATAATTCACTGCCACAGGGGAAAATGAGCCCAACCATGTATCACTGTTAGAGCAGCGAATTGGACATGGAGTGGGATAGCTCTGGTGGCAAACAATGCATATGGTATATCAAATTTTGTATGTAGATTTAGTTTACCTCCTACTAAAAAAGGGAGAACTCTTAATAGGCAAACCATTCATCTCCAGACTAACATGCACAACTGCCTTCACACATCCATCTACTGTTACATATGTCCATCATACAGAGAATATCTAACAAGCATCATGTTTCAACATGTGTGTGTGCAGATATGGATGAATATATGTACCCATACATGTGTATACAGACACACAGAGAACCTTACAATTAAAATAAAATTCACTGTGAATTCACTGACATAGAAGAGTCAAAACTTCTGAGAATAACATATTTAAAGTTTCCAAGAGACTGATAAGGGGTTGTCATTGTATCAAATGCTTCTCAATCACATACCATTTATTTGAAAGTTTTAGGAAAATTAAATGAATGTCATTGGCAAAATCCAACTGCTTTTTCATGTAAAACTGAAATCATTCACTACAGGAAAGCTAAGGAGTGGAACCAGCTGCAGAGAGTTTTGTTTTGGGGTGGGTTTTTTGTTGTGTTTTTAGTTCCTTTTTTTTTTTTAACAAAACAAAACATTCAGCTGCTCTTAGGGGCCTTTGAGTTTAAACATGAAAGAAATTACTCTCTGCCTTTCTCCATCCCCCTGGGCTAAACCCCCCATGCACATCTAAGCACTTCTCATGCAATCTACGCTCACTAGTGCGGGGTGTTGCTCTCCCCATGGCACAACCATTCACTCACAGCTCCACAAAAGACTTGGTAGGAACAGAAGATATTCAGACTTCAGAGCTTGAAAACAGAACAAATCTACTCTACATAGAGTAACAGTTTCTCTTTCTTAAGGTAGTTAGAAAAATTGTGAAAATCACCTTAACATAACCATGGTGATGTTATGCAGTGCTGTTGAGATGTAATGACCTAAATGCTCTCTACTTTTTCCACACTTCTAATAACAGATACTCGGACCCTTTCCACTCCCCCCTAGAAGCACAAGAGGGAAAGAAATCCTTTAACATGTTTTCCTGGCTGACACTGAAGGAACTCATCAACTCACAGTGGGATGCAGTGAGATCCAAAACTGGACTCTTTGTAGTTGAACAGGAAGAACTTTAGCCAACTGGAAACTACTCCTGATGGAAAACTTTATGATTTTTCTTTTCCAGCAGATTAATTGAAGGAGAAGTTTAACTTGATATTTCATTCCAGTATCTACTGGCAACTGATAATCAGTGATAACTGCTATGCTAGCAATTCAGGATTGAAAGCATTTCTCCGTCTTGCAAATAGCATCACACATTTGGAATTGATAATGCAGAGAGATTTGGCCTGAATTCCAAATTATCTAAGGATCCAAACTCATGATACTGATTATTTTTCAAATCTCATGTTTTCAAAGACAAACTGAAGTTCTCATTCCCTCATATTCCCCTGCATGTTTGAACTATTAGAAAATAGTTGGTTCATGTTTCAAAGGGTCTGATTTTCTAATAAAAGGACTAGAATTTTCTCCTTTATATTCTATTTTTATCGTGCAAAATTCTAGCTAGTCCACAGCCTCCAATTGCTATGGAATTATCATAGATGCCACAGTATCAAATATCTTAGGGAGAACTCCCCAACCCACTGTAAATCAGTACATCTGTAAAACTGTAAAATCTGTAAAAAAGAAATGTAGACTGTTCTATGCAAGAAAATAAAAATGAAAGGACAACAACAAAAACCCCAACAAAGGGATTCTTCACTCAACCCACTCTGGCAGGTAACAGGGAGACAGTATGTTCTCAGCAGGTCCCAGCACATTAGAGGAAAGATTATTATTAAAAATCAAATGATCATAGAATCATAGAATTGTTTAGGTTGGAAAAGATCTTTAAGATCACCGAGCCCAAATGTTAACCCAGCACTGCCAAGTCTGCCACTAAACCATGTCCTTAAGCCCCGCATTTACATGGCTTTTAAATACCTCCAGGAGTGGTGACTCCACCACTTCCCTGGGCAGCCTGGTCCAGTGCCTGACAACCCTCCTGGGGAAGAAACTTTCCCTAATATCCAATCTAAACATCCCCTAGCACAACTTGAGGCCATTGCCTCTCGTCCCATCACTTGTTACCTGGGAGGAGAGCCCAAACCCCACTTTGCTACAACCTCCTGTCAGGGAGCTGTAGAAAATGGTGAGGTCCCCCTGAGCCTCTTTTCTCCAGTTCCCTCAGCTGCTCCTCCCCAGACTTGTGCTCCAGACCATTCCCAATTCCACTGCCCTTCTCTGGACACACTCCAGCACCTCAATGCTGTGTAGTGAGGGACCCAAAACTGGACACAACACTCTGGAGGTGCAGCCTCACCAGCACTGGGGGACGGTCACTGCCCTGGGGCTGCTGCCACACCACTGCTGACAGCACTCGTGTGTAGTTGTGCTCTGGCCTGGACTGGAGGGTGAGAAAGGCAGACTGTGTCAGCCAGAAAGATCAACCCACCCCATGACAGGAGGACATCCCACTCCTCTAAGCATTTGCTCCAGAGATGGAAATCCCAAACCCAAACCACCCACCGCAGTTCCCCATAGAGCTGGCGGGAGGCACCTCGTGAGGCTCATGTGTGTGGTGGGCTGGGAATCTCCTGTCCCTTCCACACTCCAGCAGCCCTTGGCTAAGAGCTGGGGCTGGCAGACAAACCCCTCTGCTGTCAGCAGGAACATCTGGGTGAGAGGATGGAATGAGGGATTCCATGCCACCATTCAGAGTAGCTTTGGTGGCAGAGCATCCAAACAAGTCAGGAAATTAACACACGACTACGGCTCTGAGCAAAAGAAAATAATTTGTGAAAAGTCGAAGAAATTTTGCTTAATTCTGCCTCTGATCAAAAGCATTTAGCCCATACATGACTCCCCACTTCCAAGTACACACTGTGAGAAGAAAAAGAGAAATCATTTTTAGGCCTGTATTTGGAAACACTGGTTTGTCCAAAGATTCAGAGAAAAACTGGAAGTTGCCAGCCTGGTGGTGTATTCCCCATCCTGCCATCAAATGCCCACCTGAACCACTCTGTGATTTCTGTAAGCAAGGCAATACTGCTCCCTCACAGCAGAGCTCATTTCAACAGGTTGGGAGGGGGTTATGTCTGCCACCTCCTGCTAAGCGGAAAAAAAAAAAAAAAAAAAAAAAAAAAACAAAAAACAAAAAAACAAAAAAAAAAAAAAAAAAAAAAAAAAAAAAAACCCAAAACCACCCAAACCAAAAAACTAAACCAAACAAAAAAAAAAAATCCAACCAACCAACCAACCAAACCAAAACCAACCAACCTCCAACTGATCAAACAAAAAACCCAAAAAAACCCATAATAACCAACAAACCAAGCAATGAACAACAAAAAACCATCAGCCAACACACACAAGCCCCCCAGAACCAAAACCTCACAGCAATAATTAACCTAAATATTGAAAAGAAAATAATTTTTAATTGTTAACAGCAACTCTCATGAAGACTGTTGCAATAATGAAATGGAAATAAATTCACATTTTCATTCCACTAAATGAAATAAACACAGAACTCACACACACAAAACCACAGAGTTTGCATTGAAAAGAGAGCTTAAAACTAACAAGGTTTAACTCAAAAATTTTTTTTATTATTAAAGTATGAATGCATTTATGCTGGAGAACAGTTTACATACATTGTAAAGCAACAAGCATATTTTCAAGAGGTGTGGGCCCTCCTCAATACATCTCCATGCTCAGTCTACATGCTTTACCACTGGACTCACACATACACTCTCACATACAAACACAGAGACACAAAACACAGACACAGAGCTATCTGCTTGGATTAGCTTTCTTTTAAGGCTTCTGTAAGGTGCCCTAGTGCCCCTAACATGACCATAATTACAAACAAAATTGTACAAAGGAGCAGCATTACTTGCAAACTATTGATCTGCTCTCAGCCTTAAAAAATATCAAGTGAAACAAGTTTTTCCTTTATTTGAGTTTTATTAAACATCTGCATTTAAGAAAGGCATGACTGTATATCTTATGAACCAGGAAAGATACGGGAATCTTAACATGAGGTTCTCAACCAGAACAGATGTTCAAACCTGACTCCTAAGGGAGCATTTCCTTTGATCTTTACGTGAGGCAGCCCTGTGTGGTGAGACACTGCCAGCTCCGTCCCACCAGGGTTGCTCATCCAGCAATGCAGAAAGCAGGGACACAGAGCTGTGCCCACTGTGCTCGGATCTCCTCAGACCTGATGAGAAGTCACAGTTCAAACACTGACACACCCAAGTGTCCCTCAACTCTTCCCAGGGGGCTCCCCTCCTGCAGAGCACATCAGGGTAGGGTAATGCACAGACAGCAGGGCTGACCTGCTGAACCCCCAGCCCCCAGGGAGTATTTCTGCCCACCCCTTTTTGGTATCCTGCAGAACATAGTCTGAAACTGCAACTACTGGTGTTGGGTGAAAGATGTGGCAGCAGGTATATTAAGAAAATAGGTACAATGAATAAAATAAAGGATAGCATATGATATAATGTGTACATACAAGCATCTTTCATTTTTTTATCTGTGAAATGTGAATTAACTGCAGAATGCCAGGCCATTAGTCTAACAGGCTATGTATGGCTGTCTTAGCCTAGGTATGGTCAAAGGATTTGTGTGATGTATCAAGGGGAAAGATCCTTCGGGAACCATTAGGGCTTTCCAGGCCTACTTGCTCTTGTGCACCAGCATCAGCCCACAGCTAGGAATGCCAGAGAAGCAACTAACAAAATTGCCTGACCAGTCTTTGAAGACAAACAGGAATGGCTGTACTTCATGGTATGCACCTGAACTACAGAGACGAGAAAGGGACAGTGATGGGTGGGTGACAGAGGTGAGGGAGGGGGATCTTTTCCTCACTTTTACAACAGCAGCAAATTTCAATGCAATTTCAACGTAATTACTTTAATGATGCGTATTTGTAGGTACCAAATTGCTCTTCTGATTTAAAAAGCTGGTCAGACAAGTGTTTGGCAGTCCTTTCATTACCCAGTTTCAATTGTTGCTTATTCATCTATCAGCTCTCATTCCCTAAGCCATTTCTGCCTTTGTTGAACCGCCAGTGAGTCCAGTCAGCCATCGTCAGATTCAAATTCATGAGACACTTCCTCCGATGAGCTGTTCCTGTGGATCCGGCCATCGCTTTTCATGCTGTGAAAAGTCTTCTTAAAGGCCTCCATCATGGCATGGGCCAGCTTCTTGGCCTCCAGCTTGCTCTCACACTCCACAGCGTGGCAGTCCATCTGGTAGGACAGGTCATCGTTGATCTCCCGATAGACCCAAGCGAAGATGTTTGGGCTGACGTTGTGGTCAGCAGTGCAGTAGGCTATACGTGCTACCTGGAAGGTATCCATGTGCACTGTCGCCTCCCCTTTGAGGTCCAGATGATGCAGCCAGACTTGGAAAGGGCGAATTTCCAGCAGGGCATTAGCTGGGTAAACATCCTCCCTGGTGAGCGTGTGCTTCTTCCACAATTCAATCACTGGTTTTTCCGTGCAGCCTGACAAAAACTGCATCCCTGTTGTGGAAACCTTACCCAAATATGTAACCTGCAAAGAAGAGCAAAGATATGTGAAAACACAGAGAGCAGACTCTGGTGGTACTTTCTGCCATCCCGGGGAGTTTCACTGGGAAAATAAAAGCACACACAACTTCCCGCCGCAAACTCCCCAATTTCTGCATCATTTTCAGTAAAACAGTTTTCAAACTGCTTTCCAAATATTTGCTTTTGCGGATGCTGACTTCACTGTTCAAACCCAGAGATTAAAAATGCCCAAGTGTCCGAGTTTCAAGGCATTCCACTTTCTTCACCTCCCTAAAAAGCCCAGCTTCAGAGCCCATGACTACCCCATAGCTCATCTTAGCAAGTCCAAGTGCCATTGGAGCAGGTCCCAGGCAGCTGTGATGCAAACCACCTTTTTTCCTTCATACTTTATTCAGATGATTTATTTGTATAATACTTCAAACATTAGTATTGAGGAGATGGAGACATTCTCAGTTTGATAATGCAAGGCTGCAGGGAGTCAGAAAAGTGTGATCACAGCACAGAATTTTAAACCGTTTGAATGTTTCTTTTCCAAAATGATCCTGTTCGTCCACCACTTCTGTTACTTCTACTTAAGTATTAAGCCAGGAATAGCTCAAAGCTGTTCAAAATTTATCTTTGAGCAGGGCAGAGATATTTATTACATCAATTCAAGAAAATATGCTGTTAAAAAATCTAGTAATAAATCTACCTAACTATAATCACATCATCTCTCTGCTTTCCTGTCTAGTCCTAGCAAATATCCTGTTAGCCAACCAGCACAGGAAAGCAAGGTGGTTTTATTGCCTTTACAGTAATTTGTTCACGAAATATCAAATTCACTAGGAGGTCCACATCAAAATTCTGTATTAAGCCTGTTCCCCTAAATCTGTGCAGCTACTAATGAGGCTTCCTTCCACTTACAGCTGAATGGGAAGATTATTTTACCTGGGAAAAGGGATTTTCTCCAGGAAAGACAGGTCAATGCCACATAAATGCGATTATGAAGATTATTCTATTTATTGTTGCTGTCAGGATGGTGCATTTAAGAACTACTCTATGAAAACGAAATTGTTCCTCATTTATCTCTTGCAGCAGTAACTGCTTGAGACAGAATCTTTTACCCTTTGCTTGATGTCTTATAACCACGTCTACATTTTACTCAAGGCATTTGGAGGAAAAAAGTAAACACATGCACTTTCCAAACTAATTTCTTCATTATTCTGCATTAAACACACTGTACAGGTAATTTTTATGTTGTAAATGTGGTAAGAAATGTAAAGGAAAAAACATAGAATTTCCACATTTAAGCACATTTTAAAAATCCTAGCCACAAGAAATACAGGATTTGTAATCCATTCAAACAAAATTTTCCACAAGAAAAATATTTTGCTGGATGCTTCATACGTTTTGTTAAACTCAGAGGCCTAAATTAAGCCATAATTAAGGAAAAAAAGCTTACAAAACTTTATTGGAAGTCTGTGTCTTAATCATGCTTGCCAAAAAAGCAATTTCATAGCACTGGCATTTCAAAATGGGAAGTCTTATTCTTTGCCTATAAATATTCATGATTTGCACTGGGAAAATGTTGAATCTTATAAAGGGGTTTTTGGGGGGAGGGGTGTGAAACAGTGGGAAACACAACAGCTAGAACAGTTAACAAGGCAAGACCTACCAGTGTTTTGCCTTATTTTATTAGTGATGAGAGCTGAGTTTCCTAAAGTACTGTAGAAAAACTTAAAAGAAAACCTCAGAGTTCACAGTGCCAACTAAACACATACAAACAGCACATACAGGACCAAAGTGGAATGTGTCTGCAGCATACCGGGGCGTATTTCAACATATATCCAAAGTCAGATTGCTTTGAACAGAGCAAGACCATTGTGCAAATTTGCACATTCAGTATATTCTCTAAAGGTTTGTTCAGCCCTGTTTCATACTCACGAGCCAGCTAAAAAAAGACAAACACTCTAAACTGACACTTGGGGTCAAATTCAAAGCCCGTTGCAGCATCAGAAGTCGCTCACTAGCTTCAAAGAGATTTGCACAAAGACTTTAAACCCCCAGGAACAGCAAAATGGCCTCCTGCTCATGCACTTCCTCACTGCCCAAATACAGCTTTGAATCCCTGGCTGCAGGACAGGGCTGCCACCACTGCAGCATTTTGTCCCCCCAGCTGCTGGTTGGAGAAGCCCAGTGTCACCTGGAGACCACGGGAATCAGCACCTCTCACGAATGCACCAGAGGGGATGCAGGGAATTGTTTCACTACTGGCTTGTCCTAAAGGGGAAGTGCTGCCAGCTTGTGAACCGCCCTGAGTAGCATCACGAGGATGGGCAGAGGAGAGGAAAGCAAAGGCAGCTCCATCCCAGTCAGTGGTGCTGAGCTCTGTGCTGCAAATTCACCCCAGCCACAGCATCAGCTTCTGAGCATGGGCAGCTCCCAAGTGATGCTCGGACATCTTCAGCAGCCAAGGAGCAAGATCAGAGTAAGTCATTACACAGCAGCATAAACTGAATTTAATGTTCTCTTCTGTTCCTCTGCAGCAGCTAACTGCAACCCCCTGTCGGCCATCAATCCGTGTGTGGCCTGCTTAAGAGTGAAGTTACAAAAAATAATGGATTTCCCTAAAATAAAGTAGTTGTATTAAAAAGAAAAAAAAAAAAAAAAAAAAAAAAGAAGCAGTGAATTACTCTGCCAGCAGCCAATGCAAAAGTAACTAATAACAAGGATGGAACTCTGGCTTGTTTACCAAAATGGGATGTACTGGTCTGATTTACTGTCCCAGTTCTGTCACGGTATAACTGTGTAGGAACCTTTGGAAAGTTGCTTCTTTTAACGTCACTTTGAACCTCCATTATATAAATTTCATTTTCCTTTGAGGACACAGCTATAAATATTTATAAGGTGCTTAGACATTACAATAAGGAGTTCACAGGAAAGAATAAACAAAGCCTCAGCTTTAGAGTTTCTCCTGCACTGTGTCTTATATAGAAACATCTACATCTAGTAGTGCTGTCACTTTTTGGTTTTTTAAATGGATGATCTTTTTTCTTCCTAGTTGAGATACAAGCATCTGACAAGAGTAGCATCACTGAAGCTCTTGGTGAAGACAGATGTCTAACATTTCATCAGAGCATGGTCCCCTGCTGAAACAGAACAGAGATACAGGGGCTGGTGAGCCACCTCTACTCTTTGACCTACAAAAAGGTACTTCTCCCTGATCTCAGAGTTACAAGGTTATTCCACAAGCAGTGCTCCCTGCATTTTGGCTCCTGCCTCGACGCATCTCACAGCCTACCCACCTTTGTTTAATTGCTCAGAAACCACTGACCACACCATTACAGTGAAGCTATTATAGTACAACCATCTTCCTTTTCAATTTCCAGGTCTGCCAAACAAAGATCATTCCTTCCATTATCAGATGGAAAAGAAAGCCATTTTGAGGCAAAAATTCTCATTGGTGGTCTTTCCCATTAAAATCATTGATATCTCATCAGTGTGAAGTCAGCAGGGATTATAAAAGAGGACTCCAAAAAACCCAGAATTTCATCTTGAATTAATACTCGTAAGAACCAGATGTGAAGAGCACAGAAAGACATTAGTAGCAGCAGCAGTGATGTTACAGTTGTCATTGCACCTAAAAAGCACACTGAAGTGCCTGAAAAGCTTTACTGACCAGAGAGTGATCATTGACGAAGACAGGCAAAGCCACAGTGCAGGCTGAAAGCCACATCTGTGACAATGCAGCTCTGACCACAAGCAAAAGCTCACCAGGACTGAATAATGCTTTTTCTTCCTCTGAAACTCTGGAAATCTCTTGGCAGAAAACATCAGTCCAAGAATATCACTTATTTGTGCAAGTGTGGCATGTCCTATAGCAAGGGTCATCCTATACAGCAGGAGCATCCTACAGAGCCAGGAGTTTTATTCCCTCCCCTCTAGGGTTGTTTAGCACTGGAATGAGCTGCTTGGGGAAGTTGTGGAGTCACCATCCCTGGAAGTTTTCAAGAAACAGCTGGTCATGGCACATAATGCCATGGCTTAGTTGCCAAGGTGGTGATTAGTCAAAGGTTGGATTTGATGATCTTGGAGGTCTTTTCCAATCTTAATGATTCCGTGATTCTACGATTCTAGCCTCAGAGCAAGGCAGAGTAGCTACAGGTTGGTAGTAAGAAGTAAATTATGATCAAGCTTTTCCAGCTTTTACTTGTTTTGGACACTGTCTTTTAAGTGAGAAAAGGAATGCAAATTCAGCTCAATGCCACTGTGATAACCTTAAGCAGTGAAGGCATTTCCTATCGTATCTTCTACCAGGGATAAGAACATATTTCTTTATGGCCCTTTTAGTCCTTTGGTTTGTGTGCTCCATCTGTCTCACAAATTTCTGGAAGATACATAAACCTCACAAAAATTTCTTGTGCATGTTAAAAATTATCCACATTCTTTCCAGCCTTTCTATGGCAAATTTCATCCTCTGGCAAGCTACTGTCACCAACCATGACATAAAATACACTTGAGGCTTCAGCACTTCTATGCTTGCAAACATTCAAACCTTTTGTAAAAGCCAAGATGTTCTGAAGAGCTCCTGATTTCACCCTAGAGACTTGCCAACACCAGTGTCAGTATCTGACAAAACTGTCCTCAACTGAAAAATGCTGTGCTTTTGCCCTTTTATAATGCAGCTACACCCATGTGACACATAGAGACATCTCATGTCAAAGGACATGAAGAATAATTGATGTCATTTTTCATACACTCTCCTGGAAACACAGAAATATATAAGTATTTTGACATTGTTGTTTTCAGCCCCTTCAGTCCAATAATGTGTAGTGAAAATGTCTTTTAATAACTGTGTTCAAGAGCTTACCAGCTTTGAAAAGAAAAGTAGAGCAGCTGCCATAGACATTTACACTTCTAGCACAATATGATTTGTCAGAAGTAATAGGGGTTGTTCCCTTTCATACCCAACTCTTTCATGATTGATCTCACATTGTTCACTTGCAATTCACAGGAGACAAAGAGCAGCTCAGCTCCTGCATATGTCCATCTGACTCCCCAATGGATCGTGTGTCCATACTGCTCCTATCTCACAAGCCTCACTTGGGCACCTGAAGTTTAGGCAGCCAAACGACTTTTTCTCCTTCTGTTCCCTATCCCCAGTCCATAGGCTATCAGTGTTCCAAGAAAGCAGATCCAAGCTGTAAAGACCCATAATTACTGCATTACAGGAGGACAGATGCTCTCTTGGCACAGGAGCTTGGCACAGGAACTCACAGGACTCACATACCTCACAGGACTCTGGGCCCTCTCACTTTTCAAGACCGTGGTCAAAAGACCATGCGTAAAATTCACTCCTTGGTTATTCATATAATATAAGTATTTCCTCCATATGAGATAAGAAGGGTCTTTGTCAGCAAAATCAACACAGAAAAATATATATATATATATTAAAAAAAAAAAAAAAAGAAAAAAATAGAGCCCTGACCTTGAGCCAGCAGGTATTTACTCTGCCAATTTGGAGTCACCAGAGGATGCCCTAAAAGATCTTGGATCTTGGGCAAATCTTAGTAGTAGATTACTGTCTCTTTTGTTGATCAGTATTTTAAAATAAAGATTCCTTTAGCCTCAAATTTGGTCTAGCTGCAACTGGTTATGTTTGATCAAGATAGTAAGATATTTCTCACTTAAACGTAAGGCAAACAGAGGTAATGAGACATTTTCTTCCTAAAAACAAAATTGCTCCTGTGGCACCTTGAGGATAACATGGCAAGGAAAAAAGTGACTGTAAGGGTCTGTGTTAAGATGCACAGGTATAGACCCTCCAATCAGCAAGTAAACTATTACAGAATCCTGGAAACATCAGGATTGAAAGAGACCTCTAAGATCATACAGCCCAACCACACACTCAGCACCACCACTGCAACCCCTACACCACTGAACCGCATCACCCAGCACCAGATCCAGACACCTCTTAAACACCTCCAGGGATGGCAACTTCCCCATCTCCCTGGAAAACTTGTTCCCATGACTGAGGTTTGTCAGTTTGTTCCAGCCAAGCAAGAAAAACCAGCCTAAAGATCAGGTAAACTTGCCGAAGTTCTAAAGCAGAATGCAGAGGAGATTTGAAGAAGAGCAGCCAAAAGCAGGTTTAGGAGGATTTTTGCATGTCTTGTTTAAAATTGCTGCAAGAACACGTACATGGAGATGCTCCCTGGGTTTGCAGCACAAAATGAGATGCAGGATGAGAAAGTTAGAGCTTCACCTAGACTCCAGGTACATATTGTTGAAGCCAGGATACAGCAGGCTTCATCTCCACATCAATACAAGGTCTGGAAACCTCTCCAAGAAGTTGCCACTCAGGAAACCTGAGCTCAACTTCACATTAATGACAGTGTGCACAAGGGCCCCTGTGGAACCTGACTGGTTGGGGAGAACCAGGGCTCACCAAAGAGTCACAGATTTGATGGCTGAAACGAATTCTTCTTTTACTCCCGGTGGAGCTGGGATACATGTGGGACAGGCCTGCAGCACGCTGCCCAACAGCTTGCTAAGTCCTGGCACAGCTTTCATGTCAATAAAAGCAGATTTAGCTGTAGAGTAATTTTCAACATCTTTAATTAAAACATCCAGCTCCAGGCACAGCGGGAGCACTCTGTGCTGGACAGAGTACCCGTCTCACCACACCAACTCAGCTCTCCTCACCCTAAAGCACAGTGACTCAGCCTCAGGCTGGCAACTTGGGATTTAGAGCCAAAAGCTGCTTTTTGGCTCTGAAGGAAAAACAAAAATATCCCAGACATTCCACTGGATCACTGAGCAAATACCATGAACTGCATTCAAGCAACGTTTGCTTAAGACCCAAAAAATAACTCAGTCAAGTAAAAAGGCTGCACAGTTTCCCTCTGCCTGTCACAGCCTCCTCACCCACACTGCATGTGTCCAGCCAAAGCCTTGCAGCATGAACACGAGGGTCTTTGTGGGCACGGCAGGGCTCCTCAGCACACAGAAATACACAGTAAATGCAGTAATGTGGCTTACAGAAATATGTGAAGAACTGTTTTATTTTTTGAGACAAAATTCAGAGGGAGAACAGACTGAGCTAGGCAACTATTTAATGGAAAATAACCATCAACTCTGAGGGCTGCCCACTGGATTAGGAGGGAAAAAAAAATACATCAGTAGTTAATGTCTGGTTTATTCCATGGAATCAAAGAAAAAATTCCAGAAAAAGCTGGAAGCATCAGCACCTCTCCAGCAGTTAAGTCAACAGCCAGCATCTGACTCCTTTTGTGAGACCAAAGCTGAACTTAAGTCTTAAAACAATGCTACAATTCCCCCTTGAAAACAAAAATAATAAACAAGCCCAGCGAGAAATGTATTTGACTCTTTACATCTTCAGAACTCCTAAGGAAAAACAAGTGCTGGGCAGCAGCTGCTCCAGCTGTCCATGTGTCCCCACAGCCACGCTCACAGCAGCCCTTTGCAGGTGCCTTTATTTCCCCGTGTGTTTCTCAGCTGTGACCATGCAGCAGATCCTGCCTCAGCTGCCCCCCAAGGAACGGGTCACCACACAAGTAAGGCATAAAGTGATAGCACAGAATAGTCACTTTGGATATAATTCCCCAACTGAATGCCTTTGAAGGACAGAAGAGCTCACATTATCTTTAGTCCATCGTTGTTCTTCCAGGTTTTACAGCCTCCATGCTTCTCAGTAGCTGTAGCATGTGAAGGAGAAGGAAGAGCTGGAGCACTGTGAAAGTACTTTTTCTTGAAAAATGCTCTTCCCCAGTAGAAAGAAAAATATAACATGAATTTCAGTGCTGCTGCTTCCAAGGTTGCCTATCCCTGTTAAAGCCCTTCAGCATGGCAGCAGAAAGACCAGGTGAGTTACTGTGATCCAGGGTGGGTGTCCCAACGTCCAGTCCAGGGCAGCATCTGGGGAATGGGGCTTCTCTGAGGGCAGAGCTCACCCATGAAGACTTTTCACTTCTCAAAAACTATGCAGGACAAACACTCCAGGAACTGCAGATGATTAGCCTGAAAGTGCAGGGCATATCCCTGAGATCCTGTCCCAGCTCTGAGTAAGACACCCAAAAGCACACAGACATCTCAGAGCTCCTCTTCATGGCCAAAACCCCTCTCACCTCCCAGAGCAGAGCCCTGCCAGGCCTCCCAGTGATGGCAGCTGGGGAGGGGAGCAGAAGACAAAAACCTCTGCAGAATGCTTACAGGAGTGGAACCCTCCTTACCCTATGTGATCAGCCCCATCACCAACACCAGGCCACGCTGCTTGAGGAAGACATGGAAAAACACATCAACATTTGGCAAGTTTAAGATTTAGTAAATAAATGTACTGGAAGAAAAAAAAAATTACCCTTGATGGCTTAATTTCTAAGCTTTGAGAGGGGAAAAAAAGCCAACAAGAAAAAGCCCACTGAGTCCACAGCCAAACAGTCAGTGTGGGGTAAACAAGGCAGCAAGCCAAACTCTCCTGGAAAACACTCCTGAGAAACACAACGATCCAAGCTTTTCACCTTTCATTATATCAGGCTGCTGCTCAGCAAGTCTCTTTATAAACTACCCCAGGTATTAAACGACTGCCCTCAGTTAGACCTAAGAGCATTTAACACATCCAGTGACCAGGAGTCTCTGCCTCACTGGCAAAATAGCTAACCAAACCCAAACACAACCTCAGCAAGAGCCAGCTCTGCTCCCTGCAGCCTCCCGTTAGCAACAAAAGGATCGCCTCTTGCATTTCATTCTCCACTGGGCAGGAAGCTCTTTTTGTGGTTTGGCTTGCGGGGATGAATCTGAAATGAAATCAAGTGGAACTGGCAAACTGCAGTCAGCTTGCAGTCAGAGACTCCTCGGTCCTGGTGTGAGTGGAAGATTTACACCGCACTATTTAAAACTCAAGAAATCAATTTCATTCTAGCAGCAACTTAAAAATGTTGTCATGCAAGTCATAACTGAATGAACAAATACATCCATCACACACGACCTCAGCAGGGCTGCTGGACACCCTATTGTACAAGTCGATGATCACTTTTATTCCCAAATATTTTCTTTATGTTGCTATTTAGATCACTATCCCGCTTTGTCTCCTTTCATTGCCTCGTGTAACTTCCTCTCTCTGTACTCAGTTACTACTGGGTTGAAATTAATACTTGGATAAGCCAGTTCATTTCCCACTGTCCTTCCGGAGTCTTCACAGGCAAGGAGAGAGGTGGAGGCAGCCAGGAAAGTGAGAAAACCAACCCACTCTGCAGCTACTACTGCAATTTCTTGAAGTTTCCTTCGCACAAAGTCTTTCCAAAACCTTTCCTTTGCTACCTCAAAACCTTCTCACTGAGAACACCTATTCTGCCAGGAGAATGTGGCATAAGTTGGCATGAGCACTATCTCCCTGCAAACAGAAATCTACCTTCATGTTTATGTTCAAAGTACACACAAACCTTTTTCACTACACATTCTTCATTCACTTGAGGTTGAAACGGAACCTGGAAATCTGATTAAGCACTGCATCATGTTTCAGAAAGCTTTTTAGTCCTGGGCTCCTCATAGCTGTTGTCTCATAGTAGAGGGAAGGAGCCCATGGACACAGAGGGGAGCAGACTGTTCACTTTTACTTTGTTCCCCTTCCTTCCCAACCCACAGAAAATTCACTTTGGCATCAGTCCTACAAAAACTTTGGTTGTACCTCATGGAGCACACAAAAAGAGGGAGTACAGGAACAGTTACATAATTCAGCCACCTTTTCCACTGAGGCAGGTGTATTTTACATACTCTCCAAGACTTAGGGCACTGAAGCACTCCCAGAAAGCCATGCAGAATGCATGTGTTTCACTATCTTTTATGGTCAAGAGATCTGTCCTCAAGGTTCCCTTCTTTGTGCGTTCTCCAGGGGATCCTTGTGTTTCTCCTTTAGTTCCTCCCTTCAAAAGCAGATGCCAAGTAATAAAACTGAATAAAACCTCTGTTACTATGACATTCAGTTCTGGAGACCAAAAATCTCAAGTGCACTTGATTCCTGGCACAACTTGACAACACCTGAAATTAAGAACAAAAGGGAAGGGAGCCAACTTCTGGAGCCATTGAAGATGACTACAAATTTGGATTGTATATCAAAGGAAGTATCAGGTCTGCATCTCAGGAAGAGCAGAAGCAATGCTCAAAATTATTTCAATTCTTCCTCCCCCAAGTGCTATAAGACCAGTAACATTCAAAAAAAGAGAAAAAATTACAAAACAAACCACAGAGACTCCCAGAAATAGCAGTACTTGCTCCTTCTCCTACCATTCACAAACTGCAAATGAAATACATTCCCTGAAGAGTACAGGGGAGCAGAGAAATATCAACCCCATATAAATGTAATTGTACCCACATCCCGCAAAGTTTCAATTAAAATACTCTGTCATTACTTTTACATCTCCTTCATGAATCATTATGTGAAATGAGTTCCATGACTTAACAAAACCCTTTGAGATTTTTCCAGCTCTCACAAGTTTTAGCATCTCCAGGAAAAGTCTTATTTGAAGGCTGGAGAAGAAATACAGTGCCTACACTGGGATGGAGCACTTACACTGCAGCAATGAAAAACAGACCTTGCATATTTCAACTTAATAAAAAGCACTAAACACATTATGAAGAAGAAAATACAGTTAAACAACTCTTCTATTGCTAAATGAGTCCTTAGATAAATATGCCTGATTTATCATTTGTTTGTGTTATCAAATTCTGGATCCAGGCCACAGAAACACAGGCTCAACACAGACAAGAAAGAATACAACCTCACTGCCTCTAAGGTTTGTGACACTGTATTAGAATTAAACCAGAAATTTCCCACTCAACAATGCAACAGTATGTTACCAGACAAAACAACAGGCTTTAAAGGAATAAATATGTCCCAAAGACTAAAATGATGGAAGTCAATAGTGCCATACAGTTTTTAATTCATTTCCAAAGCCGTGGTTCACAATGCCTCCAATGTCCTGTTTTCACAATGGTTTTAGTGCTTGCCTGTATCTTTAATATAGTTAGTTTGCATTTAGATAATGTTTTTCCAACCAGCACAGAAGGACCTGAAAGTGATCCTTAGGCTCTGTGAGTGAATTGGGTATTCATCAGGCTCTTGGGGCTCCAGAGATGCTCATCTGGGAACTTCTCTCTGCATCAGGAGGCTTTTCACAGCGTCATAGAGGGAGCCTCCTTCCTTTTCTGATTAATTTAATCACAGTACCACCCAAGTGCCTCTCCCAGAAAAGCTACATTGCCTCCAACCCATTCCCTTGGCTGCATTTCACCTCTAAGGTGATGAGCCTTCAAAGCAGCCAGAAACACAACCCTTAACCACCTGCAACAAAACCCGAGACACGGAGATTTCTGTGGTGCTAATTTCAGCCAAGATGAAAGGAAACACTAAAGGTAGGATGGGAGAGCCTGGAAAGCAGCACTCCAAAGTAAAGTATTGTCTGGAGGAAAGAAGGGGATGGGGGCAAAGGTCCTCATCTCTGGGGACAGCTCTAGTTATCACTGCTGCAATTTATGTCATCTATTACAGCAGCTTGCCCCCAGTGCCATTCAGATGGCTGCAGGTCAGACTGCTCGCTATTCACACCAGTTTTACAGCAAGTTCCTAGGAACTCCCTTCATATCCACAGTTCATCTCTCTATTGCAGAGGTCACGGCTTTTACAAAGGGCAGAAAATTCATTTTCATAGTTTCCACTGGTCCTGAAGTTGCCTTTGCAAAGACAAAATCTATAGAGAGTAGCCCTGCTGTTGATCTGTTTGACAAAGGACAAACTGGCACAAATTTTAGAGCTCTGAAGAAAAAAGAAACTACTTACGAAAATAAAGAAATCCCTCATTGTTTTTCTGCACGTTTACCATCTTTATGCTGTAATGAACACCAGCAGATAAAAGCATCATAATTCTATTTTCTACCTTCCAGTCTGCAGTTTGGCAGTCACTGGGCCATGACCAAGCCATAGGGGAGGCAGAGCCCACGAGGAGCTTTCCCACTGACACCCAGACACCTTTACCCCAGCTGCTGCTGGACAGGGACAGAAGGCCAGGTCTGAATAAAGCAACACTGACTGAAATGGCTCTTCACCATGACAACAGAACACAACTTCCTAAAGAAATTAACATCACAGGATGCCTATAACATTCTCTTGAAGCAAAATGCATCATATGAAGCACATTCTCTGGCCATTCTGTAGCAAAATAAGCTCAAGGAGGTCTCACTGCCCAAAAATCAACATATGGCTATGACTGCAATATATAGGTGGTAAAAATCTCAGAACTCTTATTATAATTGTTTTCTATAGAAACAATTATTCCAGCATTTTCCACGGAGAAGGTGTTTTACAGCTCTGTAACAAGCAAAAACTCAGTCTCATTTATTATCATCCTAGAGTTACAATTTTTCATATAGTTTTTAAAATTATTTAATAGAATAAGCAAATCTTTTAAGAGTTTAATAGTTCTTTATCATATCAAACTAAGAGTAAAACTATTGCATAATACTTTCTCCAGCACTATCCAGGATCAGATGGAAAGGAAGAATAAAGAAGAAGAGTAAAGAAGCAATGTCCGAACTGACAAAGCAGTGGCCAAGACAGGAATAACTGCTCAGAGGAAGGTTTCTCTTCCCTAGAGAGCAGGAACTAAATATTTCCAGGCATTTCAAGAAAGCCCACGGGTTTTGAGTGCTTTCTTCCTTTTGCTTTGAGATACTGACAGAGAGATTTTTAAAAGAGCATGGACAGCAACACGCGTCGAGCATTTTAAGAAAAGCCGACCATTCTCTCAGCATCTAAAAATGCAGGGAGAAATCTGGCAAGAGAAATTGGTGTGTGCATTAACAAACAAAGAACTACTCATTGTTTAAAGTTCTGTAGCTTTCCCCATGTAGCCCAAAGCAAGCAGAGGCAAAGTGCTCCTGGTTCCCAGGGAGCCTGATCCAGCACTGGTATGAGACACGGCTGTACTTTTACACAGGGATTCGAGCCTTTGCTAAGCCTTTTCTAACACTCCCATTTCCTACCAAAGCTGTTATTGTTTTGGTTAAATGGTTTTAGATAGAAAATTACATATATTTTAGGTTAGTTATGCATCAGCTTAAACATGACAGCACAACAAAAAGCAAACAGTATTTTGGGTAAGAAAGAATTGACTTTATGCTGAAAATACAGATATTTACAGTACAAGCACACACTACCTTATTTGTTTCCTATTATCTGCCTCTAGCCTTCCACTCTTTTCCTCTGCTGCCTCCTTATCAAAACAAATTGGCATCTCTTGTTGGGCCGAAACCAAGCAGAAGATCTTTTAATTACAGTGCAAACCCACAAACACATTAAAGCTTAAGCCATGTATGCAAAAATAAAATCTGAAGAGACCAACTATTCTGGGACTAGAGATTCCTGGGAAGAAATTTTATTTACAAGAAAGCATACTACATCTACAACAAATTCATGGGGGGAAAAAAACCCCACAACAACAACAAAACAACCCTGTACTGTTTCTTACTCCAGGCAAGGGCAGCCAGTACATGACGTTTCTTTGTAGGATCTTGTTTACCTCTTGTTTTCTGAGAAGAAAAAGCTGAAATAAAGGTTAGTCTCCTCTTGAAAAACCAATTACTGTGGCAGACAGTAATTTTTCTTCATGTCTAATCATTAGCGAGGTCAGATATCTGATTTTTAAAAAGTAGTTATAAAACAACAGCCTCTCCCCTTCTCACAAAAGCACCAGAGAGATTATAAAAAATCTCCACATTAAAATCAACTACAGCAAAAACAAGGCAGCCCCTCCCATGGCAGCAAGATCATGCAACTGCAGCACAGCCCCTCTGGGGATGAACTGGTAACACCCAGAAATGGCATTAATGCATCATATCGTAATGCCTGTCACAGCCTTAGGTTCCTATGGTCCCAAATTGTTCAGCAGTGCAATAGACAGCTTCCCATCTGCGTGCCTGAAGTGACACTATGCTATTCTAACAGGCCATGACAGACACATATATGTACTACAAAATAACTCTATTGAATTATTTATAACACTTTTCTTCTTAAAGAAGCATTTAGCAAGCTGTATCATTAAAATATAACCAGCAGCTGCCTACACAGCCCTGTACATGCCAAACTCAGAGTTTAAAAGAGAAGGTGATGAATAGCATTACTGAGGGAAGCTGCAAGGGCAATTTATGAGGGAGCAGTGCAATTAACAGAACAGGAACTGGGCTCCAGCAGCCACGCTCAGAGTGATATTCCTGCAAAATGACACGCAGCTTTCCAATGATTGCAGCCCTTGGGACATGCCTCATTGACAGCACAGTGCCACTAGAGAGGTGTCTCCCAGCACAGCAGGGGACAGGGGCAGCAGTGGCCTTGCACCACCTCCACATGCAGAACCTTGGCAGAGCAGGCTCTGGGTATATAAACACCCAAGAATAAACTAACACAGAGGACAGGCACATATGAAGCAAGATAACTCCACTACCTTCTCGCGTCTGCTTTCTTTCCTGCTGCCATTTGCTCTGCTTCCATCCTTTGCTCCCAGAAAAGTGCAATCCTGGCAATGGACATGTGCCCCCTCTCCCCTCCCCCAGCACTGCCTGCACTGGCCAGGTGAATGATGGAAGTAGGTGTGAGCACCACCTGCTTGGGAAACAGCCCAGGCAGACTATGGAACCTACGGAAACTGCAGCAAGGTGGAACTTTATCCAGGGAAGACTGGAAACGTGTGGAGCAGAGAAAGAGCCACAACACAACCCGGAGAAAGCTCTTGAGGGATAGGCAGCTGTTTCGAGGGCAGATTGCAAACCAGAGCACACCCATCACAGGGAAGTGCATGGATGTCCCTGGATAATCCATAAAGATACTCCTGTGCTCTTTACAGTCAGTCAAATGTAGCTCATGTGATCATGAACCAATGACTGAAACGAGCACTGTAAGATTTACCCAGACATTTTTAATTTAAGATACTGGAATGAAATTTTAGAAGGTGAACAGGAGAAATTCCACGGAGTGGTCCAAAAAGTGCATCTCAAGGGTGGGTCATACAGTAGAGGATACCAGCCAGAAAGGCTAATAAAACCAGAGAAGCTGTGAGATCCCAGCAGAACTGCCACCTGTGCTCTCTTGGAGGTGGTCCAAGAGGATGACGGCACGGTACCACAGGCCAAAGCAAAATCTACTCTCCATTATATCAGGCTGTTGCCCTTTGGAAAAATACATGACCAGCACAGCTAGGTTTAGCTAGAACAAAGTTAAGAGAAGGCAAAAATCACTTGGCTACTACTTATAGATTGGGTTTGGACTTGTATTAAGAACTGTCTGGAAGATATCATGAAACCAAGCATTGCTCTTTGATGTAGAGTCCAAACTGCTCTGGAGTTTCTTGTTAAAAGGAAAACCTTTTATGCTTTAGGCAAAGGAGACATAATGTCCTTCACACTTTCCAGCTAACACTTAAAACTCTTACACAACACTTTGTCAGGTATAACCAAAATCTAATTAAATCAAGGATGCAATGGCAAGAGCAGGCTTCATCTTGCTTGCGTTTTTTTCCAATTCCGGCAACTAAACTGCCACCTTCAGGCACCTACTTTTTTTTCTGAAAGGAAAAATAAGTAAGCACACACTGTAAAACAACAGAAGAGAATGTTTTATTCAAGAGTGTCCAGCAAGTGTGGAAAAGGAGATAAAGCTCTGGACTTTGCCAAATGGCACAATCATCTAAGGCCTGGAAAAATGCTGAAAGAATCAACAAAAGACTAACACAAATCCTTCCATATAAATGGCTAGACACATGGAGCAGCTTTCATAACACTCAAAGACCTTGACTTAGGTACACCAGTCATTCTCCTTTATCACTACCTAACCTGATAAGGAATGAAAACTCCAGAATCACACTTTCTTACACTTACATATGCGCTTGTCAGCAGATGATTCTCAGATGAACAAAGCCCTAATCACTCCTGAAGGACATTATCACATGCATAGCACTGCCCAAACATCTAACACCTCGTATTCTGAAATCCCAGTGAATTCCCGGTTGAAAGAACTATAGCTCTTTTCCTTTCCAACCGACAATCAACTTGAAGTTACTAAGAAAATAGTGGGGTTTGTGGTGGGGATTTTTTAACTGAAGAAGATAGACTGGTGTCCAACTCTTAAACAGCAAAGCAACAGAGAACAGGAATTCAGCAAGATCACAGAGAAGAACTGACTTTGGAGTTTCCCAGTGCTCCCAGTGTGAGCCCCTGTGGATTTACTGGGCAATTTGGCAGCAGAGCATGGCACTGGTCTTCTCTGCTCCCTCTGAGTGACTTCATGCAAAACAGCAACAGCTTAAAGGAGAACAGAATTCTGACACCCTTGAACAAGACACAGCATAAAAACTGGTCAGAAGAAAACCAAGGGCAGAGCCTGGGACCCTGGTAACTCTCACAGGGTAAAACACACATTCCTGAATGACAGAAGGAAACAAAAACTCTTCTCAGCAACAGCAGGAGGAATACCTTTCCAAAAACTTTGTGATATGGTCTGGTTAGATCTATCATAACCAAGATAAGTCAGCCAGTTGACTTGAAGCAATCACAAAGCCTGGGCTCTGGTTCATGACTCAAATACCAAGCAGTTATATGGACATGTATCCATATAATGGATAACATGGATTTCATCCTGCCTCAAGTTATTCCTAGCCTACAACTGCCTAACAGGAA
Organism: Sylvia atricapilla; assembly: GCF_009819655.1. Taxonomy (NCBI): domain Eukaryota; kingdom Metazoa; phylum Chordata; class Aves; order Passeriformes; family Sylviidae; genus Sylvia; species Sylvia atricapilla. The sequence goes on from NC_089149.1 coordinate 23,100,705, forward strand.
GGTTGTTTCAAGTTTGACCCATCCTGCACTTGGCCACCAGCATTTGTGATGTGGAAGAAACAAACACGATTTTAACCTCTGGCACAGAGCACAGAAAGCAGAAATACAGTGGCCAGCATTGTCTCCTGGGCACTGATGTCTGTCATTAGAAGCAATCCCTGGTTTTAAACTTTAAGATGTTTACTCCCTCACCTCCGTCTTCAGCAGCATAGTCCATGGTCACTCACATCAAATGTCTCTGACTGAAATGGAAACCTGGAAAGCTCACAGAGACTTGATTAAAAAAACTAAAAAAAGGCTTTTTAAACTGTGTTTTCAGTGAGGAAATCTGCGTACAGCACATAGAACTAGACACCTGATGCACCAGGTTTATGCACAGCATGCATTGAGGGCATGTAGGGAAATGTAGGGGTACTACTACAGCATCTCCCAACAGATGAAAGCAAAGGTGTGGTGTCACAGTGTAAGAACCAGAAGCCAAGATGATTACTCTGCTTGTCCCTAATGTGGCTCAGGCACCATTGTAATAGGTGTAATTTCACCAAAACTGAACAGGATCAAAATTCATTCTGCTGGCTTAGTCTTCTGGCATGATCAAGCCCATTGGAAAGAAAAGCTCACAGTCACAAAAAGATGACACACACTTGATTGGGCAAGCTGGATTAGTGAGTTAAGTTCAGAGAAGTTTTTGTGCAAGGCATGTGATCTCTCTAGGCTGACAGAGGAGGGGAAAAAAAGGAAAACAGACATCGCATACTAAGACAGTAAACAACAATATCTGGAACTCCCATAAAGTCAGAGAACGTGCCTACCATCACCAGAGCACGGGCACTGCTGTGGTGTGAATGTGACCTTCCCAGTTCCCAATCCCCTCCCAGAGAACCACCATGGGCTGGCCTGTCAGGGAGGATGGCACGGTTCAATAAGCTCTACCCCAGGAAGAGAGCGCAGTGGGGAGCCCAGGTCCACCTACCCACCCCTGCCCTCACTGCCAGCCTCACCAAACTAGACTGGGGTCAGAGTGTGCCCACCCCGTGTGCTCACCCAGCCAGAAAGAGATGGGGTTCACACATGGTTGTCCCATCTTTCAGCACCAGCTGGCTGAGCTCTTCAGCCACCAGGACATAGCATGGAGCAGCACCTGCTCCTTCAGAGGTGATTCTGAGGTCTGACCGCCTCTTCCAGGTCACGGGCAGAGAATCAGACCTTTCATCTGTTTGTTTCTTAAGCAGATCCAGAGTGATCAAAGTTTGTAACAGCTCAGTATTATTTTATAACCAACCTATGCTAAATGCTAAAATGGGAATGTATGTTTCTTTGTGTGACTGTCAGACACTAGCAATTAAAACTCAAAATAAAGGAGTGAAGGAATACGCCAAGTTATATGGATAGAATTTTCAAGGTTCTAAAATGTTTGGCTTAACTTCCTAAATGCATTTTTCAACCCCTAAATCATCACTAGAAATCAGGTTCTAGAACAGAAACTCGAGAGAAATAAGTCATACATTTTCTCTGGCAGTTCACTGATACTTAGAAGGAAAATCTAGTGTTTTCTTCATTTGTTAAGATAAAAATGAAGAATGGTTTCCAATATCAAACCATTAGAGGACAGGCTATTTGTGACGTGTTGCTGTTAAACCTGTCTTATACTTCCACTACCAAGAAAAAGGAACATCACAGTTACAAAATTATTGCAATTATCAGCCATTAAGGATGAGGCTTATAATGTAGAACAAATCCCTTATAAAATGTTATAACTTCAGCTGATGTTTAATTTTATCTCTATTAAGTAATTTTCTAATGTTAATTTCTAACTATAGAAATTAACAGCCTTCTTTGCAACTTGAGTACAAACCAGAAAGCATATGAAGATTTTGTTCTTGAAGCCTTTGCACAGTAATCCCTGGAGTATTTAATGTCACGCCATGGGTATCCATATACAGACACAGTCATGTGTGAGGTGAACTTACATAAAAAAAAAAAAAAAAATCAAATATTTCTGATAATATCAAGTCAAAAGAAAATACAACTGACATTTGCAGGCAAAAAAGAAACAAGAAACCAAAAAAACCCAACAAATCAAAACCAAACATAAGAAAGCTGTAACTCTGAAGTATCAGTCCTGGTCTGACGTGGCCTCCCGTCACAGGAAGCTGACATTTAAAAGACTGTTTATAGAAAGCTGGATGATGTCTGTGTCCAATGCCAATCTGTAGCCACACAATGCCACTGAAGCCACAGCCATTTATCCTTCCTGGGGCTGTTGTGGTCACTACCAGACACCACGTCAAACAAGGAAATCATCAGCGGTGCATGGGACCAACTTTTGCCACTTTTTCAAACACAGTCGTTGAACTTAACAATGCCCTGTGATACACACAGCTCCAGAGGGAATTGTAACACCTTCTTAGCTGCAGAGATCTCTTCTCTAGGAACTAGAGCTCTACCAAGTGCATTTATTCAGAAATATTTCTAAAGTTCCAACAGCTGCCTTCACAGTCACATATGCAAAACAGTAGGCTGGAATTACCCATTAATCTCACAAGAGAGAATTAGGTTGATGTCATGTAGTTTGAATAGTAATTACAGCATGAACTAGAAACTGTTCCCAGTAATAAAAATTGTTACAAACAGTTGTAGATCCACAGAGTATGATAGATGACTTGTTATGACACTGAATAATTTTTTTAAATATTGCACTGCTTAAATTCCAGTACAAAGCACCATATTCAAATTTAGGGTGACTCAAATTTGATTCACACCAAAGGTTTGCTCGACATACAGTGTCTTAATTTAGAAATATGGGTACAGACAGTTGTCCACAAATGGTTTTTCCAAGAAGGTCAACATGATATTTTATTTAAATGTTGCGCAACTAAAAAATAAATCTTAGTCAAACTACTGGGAGCTTTTGGTCCTTAAACACAGCAAAATCTCAGTCTTGAAATGAATCTTGGAAGCATCACTAAACCTGGATGAAAAAGTTATCACTGCCCAAACCAAACTAGGTTATATCCAGCAATGGATAAAGCAGCTTGAACACCTGCCTTCAACACCAGCACTTCACAATGGCACCTTCTGGGGACAAAAATATTCCAGCTACCCAACCAAATACCACTTTTAATGGGTATTTTTAAACTTTAATCTGCCTTTGTCAACCCACTATTTTTAATGATCCCCCCAACTATTTTTCTGGAGTAAAAATGATGGAAATACTTTGGTTTATTTTGCTTGCTGCTTGACAGCTAATCAAATTTGATATTTATATTGTACTGGGATAATGAAATGTCAAGATGGATATTATAACAACATTTCTGAAGATAGTAATTTAACCTTCAGCAATCCAATTTGATTTGATGGTGTCTACATGCTTGCAAATGATTGTATTTTAGAGCCCTGAACCCTGATGGCAGAAATAAACCCTTCCCCTCTTAGATTGCTGGGTCTGGAGTGCCACTCGGTGGCCAAACACAAACCCTCTTCTTGTAGCAGACACCTCCCTAACACCAGTCAAGCCATGTGCTAGAGTCTAAGTTTGGGATATACTGGATTTGGAAACAATCATTCTGCCTTTGCTTACGTGACAGCCTAACACAAAGAGGAACATTTTTATTCCTCATATAAACTGGGGTGATGAAAGCCTGGTGACAGTCAACACATCCCCAGTGAAGCAGAAAACCTCCAACTCAACAAGCTGAATCTCTCACCTCTCACTTCAGAAAAATTCCAACTGTAACAAACATCTCCCCAGCGCACAACACGCAGAGAGGGACCTGCAGCCCATCCTTACCAGTGGAAAACTTCGAATCCTTAGCACTGTGAAGCGCATATAATAAATTTTTAAGCCTAAACAATCAAGTTTCTTTACATAAACAAATGTGCCTATTCTAAAAAAAGAAGGAATCAGAAAATAGGGTGGGGCAGGCAAAGAGACTTTATAAAGGTGGGAGCCTTTGTACCACTTGTACGCTGCCATCATAGGAGAATAAATTACTATTTATTTATTTGTAATATCTCATAACTCCAGGCCAGTGCTGAATTTGCATCACTGTGACCTGGCAGTTTCAAGGACAAAGCACTTCCAGTACCATCAGAAAATCTCCACTTCCTCTTGCTCAGCTGCCTCCCAGACACTGAGATGCAACAGGGATTTTTGTGTTCCTACTTGTTTTTATTACAACCGCAACAGCACTCACACTCAGCATAAACACCACACAGGCAGCAGGGAGTTAAAAAAATATGGAGAAAATTAGTTCATGCATGAATAACATCTTTCATCCTTCAGAGAATAAGAAAAAAAAAATCACTCCTAATTTTAAGATGTTCTCACAATCAGCTGAGTTAGTTGCACTGTTCCTTTTCCTGTTGGATAGTACAGCATATAGGAATGGAGAGCAGAAGTGATTATCTTGCATGAAGAACCTTAACTATAAAAATGAGATTTCATTACATCAAAAAGTATCAAACATCTTTTATTATTAATACTTTCACTGTAAGCTTTCCAAATTGCTAGCCAGCTTCCCAGAACATTTTTTTTTTTTTTGCTTCTTGTTTTTTCTCAAGGGTAAATGGCTCATGGTGCATTTAAGAACTTTTACACTGCTATCTGAATAAATCCCAATTAGATCAAATTAGTATTCAGTGTTCTTCAATAATCCACCCACACTGGTTTAAAGAGATGAAAAATACTATCTGATTGTAACTTGATATCAGACCGGAAACAACTGTCAAATACAACACAAGGAACGAGAAGACAATGCATTCTTAATTCAACAAGACATTAACTCATCCTGCATCAATCCACACCTCTGGGCAAAGCTCCTGCTGGGACATGACTCATACACCACCAGTCTATGGGAACAAGAAACTGTAAAGCCAAAAGTTGGTGCATGGGAGACTTTGTACCCATGTGGGCAAACCTCAGAGGCTCAGGGCCCGCTGGAGGCTGTGTTTGCACGGCACACTTCAGCAGAGCCTGGGATGCTGGAACTATTCACAGGGATACACAGGAAGGTCACCACAAGTGTGCCCATACTGTGGTACCAAAAACGTCTTTCTTTCAAAAGAGGAAAAAAGAAAAGGAACAATATGAAGTCATGGCAAGAAAAGAAAAACCCTGCATGATTTTTGTATGACATCTGTGAGCTCACTGTTCCCTATGATTTCATCGTAAGAGGTGCCATGAGAAGCAGCTCTGGCATGCAGAAGGTTCTTTGTAGCATCATTTTCTTAAACCAGAAGGTGACAAACAAACAGTGACATTGTGCTGAAACCACAACATCCTTACACAGAGAAGGTGCTAGCAAGGTCCTAAAGGATGCCAACATTTCTGTCAAATCAGCTACAAATCCATCATCTGGTTTTGCCCTCAAAGTTATCAAAACTAGTATATTCCAAATGCCTTTAAATCTCTGTGCTCTAATAAAAAACGTGGTCCAACCAGTGAACATCTACAGGCAGATGCATTCTGTGTTATTCAGCACTTGAAAATGAAGAAAAGGAATATGATTTGCTGAGAGCAGGTTAGCTGCACACCTGAGATATGAATTACACATCTGAGATACATGCCACAACCACATTTCAGGGAGGCTGCCATCCAGCCTTTTCAAACTGGAGGAGGCCAGTGGTGGGCTGGGACGATCCCACAGAGCTCCCTGCCATGAGAACAAAAATCTGTGCTGAACTGGTCAAGAGCCCAGTGAGGAGCACCAAGCTAAGTTCACCAGCTCCTTGCACTTCTCATACTACTTCAGTGAAGTACTTAAGCACAGGAACCTACCCCACGCCCACTGCATAATAGGAAACATTGACTTTTGTGAATGATTATAAACAGAAGGCTCTTGGAAAGGGCTTTACTCTCCAACAGAACCCCTTAAATATTTACATTCTGAGGGCTGATGTACAGTAAGGACTGTTCTCTGCTGAGGCAGCTCAGAGAGCTGCCACATGCCCAAAGCACCTGGCTGTGCCACATCTGTCACAGCAGCAGCAGCTCAGCTTGGCAAGACAGGATGCCATGGCGAAACTGCTGCCTAATCTGCCCCTCAAGTTCATTTGCAAAATAAGCCACCTATATTCTTCCTCTCCAGGACACAGTTCAGCCATCATCTCAAATGTCTCTGAGCAGCCCCCACCAGAGAGTGGATGCAGCTCTGCCCTCCATGCCACAGCTTTCTGGAAGCAGCAGAAATAATTCACTGCAACAGACAGCTCTTAAACGGGGTTTTGTTTTCCTTTTTCTTTTTCTAGGAGCTAAAGATGGCAGTCAAAAGAAGCTGCTACTACAGCTCTTACACCCCTCACAAATGCAATTCGTATCTTGGTAAGGAAGAAACCAGACAAATGAAATGAAAATATGGAAGGAATAAGATAGGGATATTTGAGTCACTTCCGTGACATGACCAAAGCTTTTACTAATTGCAAAATTGTGCTTTGTCTATTCACCAGCCCATTTTTCAGCTTTTCATTTAGACAGAGAAGCAGATATTTAGCATAAGCAAACAAGAATCCTGAAAACTCACAATAGGTGGTTCCTGTTCTGAGACAGCTCTAGTTTATCACTTTTTTTTCTTTATTGCTATTTAATGACTCATATCATGCAACTCCTTCCTCATTCCTAATGTCTGCTGCTGAAGTCTCCTCTAGAAAGATAATACTTGAATGCCTCAGGGAAAGTCAGAGAGAAAGATAACTGCAAAAAAATCACAGGAGTCATCATTTCCTAAGTCTGCATTGAAACAGATAAAGCTTCCATTGCCAAGATGAGTTCATACAGTACAATACAGGGGGAGATGGACAGATCTCTTTACATAGGATGATAGGATGAATCTTTCCATCAGATATATATGCAGACATATATGAAATAGCTTCTTTGAAATCAGCTGAGTTACTTTTGATTCACAGCCATAAATTTACAGTCTGAAATGAGTTTGCTCTGTGACTTGGCAGCTAGAAAATCCAACTGATTGTCATAGGGAAGGTGCACCTTCTTTTGGGATAAAGCCAAGAACACTAAGCAGAAAAACATAAACCAGATGTTATCGTAGCATATCGTTGCATACAGACCCATTAATTACTAACTAATTTCATGCACAATAACCTGCTAAACTAAAGCTGTAACTGTCACAAATGGTGCTATCCCTATTTTCATCACTACAGGTGATTTGATTCACCTTGGCTAAATATGAACCATACTGCAATTACTGAACAAAGTCACAAAGCCCAGATCGTATACCCAAAAGAATGCACAGCAGTCCTAAACATTTTGATATGGGCTGTTTTATATCATAGCAACAAAAACAGTCACCTCCTGCTCTCAAAATTTTAAGAAATAGATCAGTTTCCACAAGTGTGTATTATCTCATTGCTGGCCAACATCCCTGACAGCACAGGTAACTGAAGATGTTTTATACCGCACATAATGGGAAATCAGAGATCTATCCTGTGAAAATCAATAAACCCCACATGATTCCACAACTAGGCTTGCAGAGATTGCTCAGGGATTTCCCTGGAGAATCATAGCTAAGAAAACTGAGGATATTGTAAAACCAATACTAGAGTGTTTTCCAAGTGAGCAGATGACTTAATTTAGACCATAACATTGCTATGACTTAGTAAAACATATGCTGAAGTGAAGCAAAAATAGAATATCTTTTTAAAATGAGTTTGCACCAGTTCTGCACAGCTTTTGACACCCAGCCACAAACACTGCTATGACCAGGTGGCATCCTCCCCTCATGTCCCCAGCCCTGCTGTCCTCCCACACATGCTCTGCAGCAGCACAGCATCCACCTGTGCTGGCTGCAAGGCACTCACTGGTGGATACAGTGGGGACACATCCTCAGTCTTCCAACACTGTGCCACAGGGCACAGGGGGATTACCCAGAGAGCAAACTGCAGGAAAGCTGGGAAGAGAACTACCCACCAGCAATTGCACAATGAAAGAAACTCTGCAGAAAGTAGAAAATATTTTCCATGTTTTCTATCCTCAGGAGACTGCAGAAGTCACACACAAAAACCTCTGGCTCCTACTGAGAGAAACTAACTAAGCTCAATAGATAATGTATTTAGAAAGAATTGCAGGGAAATAGGAATGCATTCTGCCATGGGCTGTGGCTGCAGCAGTTCATACTGAGGCTCGATGAGCTGCCATAGGAATTGCATTGCAGAGGTGAGCCCCAGGCTTCCCCTCTCCTCCTCCTGCCAGGAAGAGTCAGCATGCAAGAACCACAGATCACATGCTCTGCATTCCTGATGCTCCATTCACAACCTACTCCCGATGCAGTACAGAAGGCAGCACATAAACCCGCCAGGATCAAGAGTTTTCCTACAGTCTAATACCCCTCATTTTAAAATCCAGCCTGGTTTGATTGTAGGTACCTGCTGCCCCACCGCCTGCTGTGACTCCCTGTCCAGAGCAGTGACTGCCTAGATATGGACAGAGAAGAAAGAGCATCTTCCCTCCTCCAAGCACCAGCTGATGCTGTCTGTCCTAAGCAGCCAACTGAAGCTCTACCCAAAGCCTCCAACAGCATAATTAAAGGATCCCTCAGCTAAGCAGGAAAGCAATTTATCCTTGCAATTATCAGAATGCCTCACAAATCTTCCAAACGCCCTTCAAACAGCACTGGATTTGCACTGACAGAAAGAGCAATTGATTCCATGCTGGCAAAGGCGGAAAATTTAGGGACAGCAGTTAATACAGCAGAGACAGGGCGCCCTCAGGAACACCTATGGTGCTCTCTAGCTCCAGGGACAAAACCATCAATGCTTCCAGGCTAAGCTGCTGGAGATGAGCTCCTTGAAGTGCAGGTCTTTCATCACGGATGCCTATTTGATAACTGCCAGCCCCCAAGGTAAATAATGGATTTCTATTTCAATTGATAAGCATCATTTACTGTGCATCAAAAGGACCTCTGTCAGTAGAAGGGATTAGAAAAACCAGGAGGTGCCTCAAGAACGCCTTAAAGCTTTCCCCAGATGAATTTTGTCTCCCAAATCTCCATCTTTTCTCATTTCTAGCTCCATAAACAATATTATTTCACCACCAGGTTTTGCAAATTCAGGTAGCATCTCTTCTTATGGGGGGAACCCACAAGATTCTTAGGTGGGGGAACCCTGGACCAGGGTTAAATAGTGTTTTGCCAGTTTTGTAATGTCATTAAAAACCAAGGAAAACATTTGTGTTTGCTATGACTTTGATGTGAAATGCATTTAAATGAAGTAATTTAGGCTGAGCTTGGGGCAAAATTAAAATCCCCACATGGGACACAACCACATAGGAAAGCAAATTCACTGAGCTTTGCAGAAATCATTATAGAGATCCAAGCAGAAAACCCATTGTTAACTTCCTGTAAGAATGGCTAAATTACAAAGACAACATTGAAACATTATAGTCAAAACACGTAATCTTGAAAGAATTTAGAATTTTTCCTTGAGGCCGCTGCAGCCCAGGCCCCCAGTGGGTCTGTGCACAGAATTTCTATTGTCTTCAGCAGGAGACTATTGTATGAAAGAATCACTAACCAAAATATTATTTCACGCCATTAAAACAGGTTTTAAATGTTTATGTTATATACAGACACATACACAAATACACGTGTTTCCAAAAAAACTTAAAAATCAGGCATTATAACAAATTCTCTCAATCATGAGAATTAGAAAGGGTTCCCTGAATTGTCAAAAGAGAAAGTAATTTTTTAGAAATAGAAAATAAGTAAATATATCTTTTTAATTACTTAAAGACTTCTTCCAGAATTCAGCTCATCTGTTAAATATGCCTACTTTTCTTTTTTTTTCTAAATCTTTTGAAAGAAAGATAGCCTACCTCCTTTCTAACCCAGTGAGCCAGCAAACCATCTGTGGCATATGTGGCAACACCTATCCTGATATCAGAAACCATATTCCTCTTCATCTTGAAATACAACAATAAAAATATAAGTTGCCACACCCTTCCTGTTTACTGCAGGACACCTCCTCAGACCAACAGGGTCCCCTCCAGCAGGGCTAGCAGCAGCCAGTGGGCTGAGCATGGTTACTTGTCACCTTTAAAAAAAAGTGACCCAAACAAGGGACCTACCTGCCTTCCCCACCATGGCAATGACCCCAGGAAGAAGTGCTCATCTCAGCCTGCACTAAGAATGAAGAAATCCCTGCCATTCCAGTTAGGTAGCTTTAGAGCCGTGGATGGGTTTTAATACTTTCTGAGTACTGGGATGTTACAATTAGATACTAATTACTCTCAGTATTTTATTTAGGAACTGCTCCTTAAATAAAGCAAAATTACAGTCAAGCCAACAAGAGTCTGTTCTTTTGGATAACCCAATAGCATCATCCCAGTGATCTGGGATGAAGCAATTACACCATTGTGATCCACAGCCATGCTTAAGCCACAATTTGGGGAAATAAAACAAGAAGGAAAGAAAAGAGGTGGAAATGCAAAAAAGAGAGTTCTAAAGAAGTTGCAATTGGTTTGTTACCATGATTCAAGACTGAATGCCAAAGAACATAAAGAACTGACAGCTCAAGTTTGCAACCTGCATCTTCCAGCAGCCAGAGCGTGTTGGAATAGAAATAGTACAAGGTACTATAAAAAAGCTATTCTGCAGGTTTGTATCACCACAGATTCACACAGCCTGCAAACACTACCTCTTCTGGGTATATGATGGCCACTTATCCTGCAAAGCAAAAATCCAGAGCAAGAGAAAATGAAAGAAAATGCCCAAGAATAGGCAGAGATGCTCTCTCTATCTGTGGGCAGCTCTCGCCATGGGCACGGTGCCAAACCCATATTCCTGTCCTTGGCTATATGGAGATGTAGCATGGAGAAAGTACCATATACGTAACACAGACCCAGATGTAAAACTAGTTAGTCAAAGTAATAATTTTTCTTAAAATACTCACCATAAAAACAAATCTGTTTTATTCTAAGTGTTGTTAAAACATAACACAGTGCAAGATAAAGCAAATTAGAACAGAATCATGAAAAGGATCTAGAAACAGCAGTGTAATTCCATTTCAGATTTTGATTCAGTTACAGTGCTGGAACAACTCCAGGTTTCTACCATCCTGTCAGACTATAATTTGCTACCACATATATGAAATCTTCCTCTGAATCAGTACAAAGAAACTCTGTAAAAACCTGAAGAAGTCCAAGAATCTCAGTACAACATGAGAGGTTCAAAGGGGAGTCCAAGAATCCTAAGTAATAATATTTTGTTTTTTCCAAGTATGCACATGTGGAAAAAGTGCCTCTAAAACAACGGCAGTTTGCAAAACATCAGCACACAGAAGTGCTGAAATTACCTCTCCCCCTGACAGTGAAGTGTTTGCAGCTGCCATACCGTGCTCAGATCAGCCGAAAACCTGTGTGCTGCATTCCCTCCTCCTCTCCTAAGACTGGAGAGGAGGAAGACAGAGTCACGACCCTTCTGTTTGCTTTTGGTTTTTCAGAGCACAGTACACAAGACTTTCTTTAAAATAAAAAAAAAAAAAAAAAAAAAAGAAAAGAAAAGAAAAGAAAAAGCTGCATTTTAAGAACCAAACCCTCTTATTCTTGACAAACAATTGCTTCCACTGAGTAGCACAAAGAATCCCTCCTCCTTACTAAGGTAGCTCCATAAAGCAAGCTGTATTTTAATCAGCATTTCCTGTCCAGACAGTATTTTTCACTTTCACTGAGCACTTCTCTCCCCTAAAAGACTGCCCAGCAAGAACTACCAAAAATTTAGTGTTTTTAAGAGGTTTTCAGGACCATGAGATATGATCTTTAAAACCTCCTGATTCTGCCTCCGCAGTCTGTTTGGGTGCCAACCTTGGCAAATGCAGTATTCAGCAGGGACAGGCATGGAGACAAACAGCTCAGCCCTCCTGGCTGCTGCAAGCCAGGAAGAAATACCATAAAGTTCTCTGTAAAGCCCACACCAACAGCTGCCCTTAGCTATGGACTGGGCAGGCAGCCCCAGCTCTCCAAGCTGTCTCACTGCAAGATGCTCTCACCCCTGGTAACAGAGGACTGCAATTCTGTACCAAACCAGTAACCTTCAAAACAAATTTAGAAGGTCATGATGTTTCTCTTGCTTCTGGTATCCATGTCCAGAAGCAGAAAAGGGCACTTTTCACCCCTCTGCTCTCAATCTGAATGCAAAATAGACAATCTCCAAAGGAGAGGTGCAAGGAATGGCCTAGCAGCCATTTTAATCAAGCAAGGGTTTGTTAGAACACAGGAGCCAGCCAAAACTCAGGAGGCATGTCAGATGTGAAGGGCATATTCTGCTCACCTCCAGCCCCTCCAGGCATCACCCAATCCAACACCATGAAAGCTGACTCAGGAAAAAAATGAAGCAATGTGACAGCATGGGTGCCCTTGGCTCTCCACCCCGTGTTATTCCATTCACGAAAGCCATCTATAATTCAACACACCCAGATGACAGGAAATCAAGAAACAAAGCACAAGAGAGAAGCAAAGGACATTTTCTCAAATGAGACAGATGTGTGTAATAATAGCAGTAACAAGACGAGACTGTGTATTTGTGCTCCAGGTTAACAGACGTCTCTGTGAACTCCTTCCTGAAAGTATTTATATTCTGTAGGACAGGAATATGAAATTATCCTGAAGGAAACAGTCATCACAAAATGATGATGTCCTGTCAGGTGTCACGTAGCTGCAGAGCCCTTTCCCTCCATGTGGGCACTCAATTATATCTAAAACCCTTGGAAAACAGATTCATCCTTATGTAGAAAATTTTAGGTTTTGCTTCTATAAATCCTACATGTTTTACAGTTTCTGTTCTTTCACCCTTTATCATCAGCTTGATTCCTTCCTGTGCTCCCTCAGCTAAGGGGCAGGGAAGAGAGCAGAGAAGAAGGGTCTGGGTTTGGCTCCAATTCACCTCTTCCAGAGAAAGGAGCCTGGAAACAGTTTGGGTCCTGCTGCAATAGGTGCTGTGGAGCTTATGTTGCAGGACTCCCAGGAAAACAAGGTCTTTCCAGATCAGCCTGGCAACTTTGCAGCAACACCCATCATTAAAATCCCCACAGCTTTCCACTTAGCAGAGAAGTGTGTACCTGTAAGACAACCCTCTGGGATCTCATGTTAGGAAGTGTATTATGGTATGAGTGACTGGGAGCAAAAACTTGCTCTCATCTGGACTACTTATTCAAAACTCCTGTACTTATTCCTACTACCCACTCAAAAAACATGCAGCAGAGACTGCAAAAGTAAATGAATTACACAGTGGTGTCCCTCATTCACAAGCCCTACACATTGAAGTTTACAGCTGACATCTGTGAAGGGTCTTCCTTTGCCTGATTCCCAGACTTCCTGAAACTGCATTACTGAACTCATACACTGGGCAAAAAAAGCTACATCTGCACGTGCAAAATAAAATCTTATTAAATCATTAATCACACAGAACCTTAGGACATGGCAGAACAACACAACGTATTTGTAGCTGTTTTGTAATTAGACCCTGCCTGCAATCCCAAGATGAAATTCTGGGTCAGTGCTGGATTGGCCAATCTTTTCCATGCAAAGCACAGGGGCCACCACAATGCTGAATGGAGCCCATGGCAGAGCAGAAGAGCCACCCCACCATGTTCCCTTTGAGGGGCTGAGACAGCACCCTCTAACACACTTGCCCATGTGACAGTGACTGGAGTAAAAGCTACAAGCACTGGTTTTAAATGTACTTGTGATTCGTGGTCAGTGTATCTTCAGTTCTCTCATCTGCATGGAATTATTGCCCCTTTCAAAATTGAAACTTGGTACATTTTATTTCAAGATGACTTTACAAGGCCTTCTAAGTGATATTCATTTCAACAGCTCTCTAATATTGCACAACAGTCATATGATCCAGTGTGTGTGTTTTATGAGACAGACATGGCACATGAAAATTAAAAACAGGTTCCTTGTCTGGAATACAGAGAGGGACTGGAGGGGAAAAAGGAAAAAAACAATGAGAGTGTGCGCCCAGAGACCAGGGTGGAGGAAAAAGGGGAGGAAAAAACAGGATGAGACATCAGAGTCGTGTCATCCTGCCCAGAGTGAAAACAGCTTTCATCAGTATGAAAGACAATTAATTTGCATAAATTTACTGCATAATACAATTGAACTGTGCTGCTTTCATTTCAGGTCTGGCAATCAGGATTGCTGTGTCTATAGCCTATATGCCTACAGTCATTTATCAATAATTTACAATATTCCCTTCTGCAAGCAAGACTTTGTAACTGCCCTTGCCTTTCAAACGACATTTTCTGTAGGTATTACATTCAAGGAGACATACAGAAAATCAGGATTTAAATGCACAGGATTTAAGGTTTATTGTGTAACCCGTAATCTAAGCCCTCAGTAAGAGGAGGTATTTCCTATGGTCAAGAGTATCCTTCTACATGTTCTGCTAATCACGGAGGATTCAGAGGTATTTCAAATATCTCACCACTGATTTGAGTGCATCTCTCATTCAGACTCACTCTCCAGACTGCATGACTGAACAATTCACAAGATCACCAGAAGTTGCAGTCATTTTGGTCTGTTTAACTTTGAATATATTTTTATTGCCATGTATGCATCATATACTATACTGGGAACAGCACAGGCAGAGCAGAACATCTCTGCCTCAGGAAGAGTCACAGCAGATATAGTCTCTGAGCTTTTGCAGAGGTCACAGCAGGAAAAATCACTTTTACTTTGTCTGGCCTGATGTTATGGGCTGAGACAAAGAGGCTCCTTCTTTTAACCAACCAAGGAAGTGTACTTCCTTGGTGAAAGGGTTATAAAATGGGTAATTTTACAAAGTTAGGTAACACAGCAGGTGTTATATTTACAGCTATGTGAGCATGAACAGAAAGACCTGAGGTAATCAAATCTCATGCTTGAAGGATAAGAGGATTCATAAGATGATCACCAGCTGAGATCAGGATTTATCCCACACCTCTTAGACACCAAGCAATCAGCCAGGCACAAATGTCTTTTTGTCTACTTTTCAGTTTCTCCTTCTTCAAGGCATCCGCTGCTGGAGGTCAAATAGAGAACAAGATGATGATCAAGGCCCATTTGTTTTACCCATGTAAGCAAAATGCAGATGAGAGACAAATATCTCAGCACACACAAGTAATGGGGAGGCAAGCCTGGACTAGCCAAAATGCTTGTACTGCTCATGTATCTCCAGCACATACCACAGGCTTACACAAACCCAAAAGCACTCCTCCAAACATGAGAATGATTCACTTTTGCTGCCTCTCTCATTGGAAATATCCCCAGACAGAGTCAGCAACATTCTTGAGGTAAACATATGTTCCATTGTATGGAGATAGACTGTTTCTCAAATGAGTTCACCTCCGTGGGATCTTTTGGAACGTGTAATTTGAAATTAATACCATCACAACCATACACATTTTACAACAACCTCGCTTGAAAAAATATTTTTAAACACAGACGTTGATTTTATAGGGAACTGAGTGCCAAGAAGCAAATAAATACAAAAATATATAACAAAAGAACAAAAACATTTCCTTTGAGTGAGAAAAGCCATTGGAAAGGAATACCTAAGAGCCATTTTTATAACTTCTGTTCCACAGCCTACTCAGGATATGCAATACACAAACATCAATGGGCTCCTCTTGTATATGCAGTTACCCCAACTGTAGTTGCAAGGGAGTATTTCCACCAGTAAAGAACCACTCCTGTGCCTGTTGAGCCTTTCTGCACACACAAACATATAAAATATAAACAAATACTACAAGAAGTGGTGTGAATGATTCCAATCATTGCGAATTTTCAAACTGCCTTTCTCTGCTTTGCGGCTTCTTTTAATAGCTTTAGTGAGCTATTTATGTTTATTTCTTTTAATAAAAAATAAAAAAAAAAAAAAGACCAAGGTCAGCAATCAGCTTGTCAAAGGTATGCTATTTAAAGGATAAAAAAGGGGAAAAGCAAACAGGAGTCATAATATGCAATAGTACCCTTCGGTCAAATCCAACTGCTACCAATATCAAAGGAATTGTCATCATGAACTTCAAACAGGACTAAAAATCGTATCTAAAACTACGGTTAAAAAAGCACCTTTCAGACAATGAGTGAGCAGAGGAACTGACTGTATGAAGAGGAAAAAAATATAAAGAAAGTGACTTAATTGAATCTACATTCATTGACAACCAAGACCAGGACTAAACTGATTACTTCATACTCTCCACTGCTGCTAGTGCAGAATATCACGGACGAGCAAGCAATCTCCGCTCAATCTAAAGTAAATAACAGTGAAATAAAGGCAATAATGGATTTTCTTCATGGTACTCTGCAAAGAGGAGCAAAACGGCCCCAAGATAATATTAATTCTGTGGGCTTAAAAAAAAAAATCCTTATAAGGTTTGGAATTTATTTTGGGTTTTTTAAAAACAAAATAATTTGGAAAATTGTTTGTTTGAGCCAATCTTTTAGAGAACTTGTTAAAGGACTTGAAAGCAACATTTCCAGCCAATGCTACTTGCATTCCATATTGCTCACATCCCTGCAAAAACACTCTTGATTTGCTTTTAGAGAGGTTCCCATTTTAGTTGAAGGATGCTAAAAATATCACCTAGTAAATTGGACTTGTTCTTGCATGCATACAACCTTTCACATTTATATCTGACCCCCAGAAGAAACATGAAACCTGATTTAACTTTGTGCTTAAATGTAGGCAAGGGTAAATATCATGTCATCTGTCTTACCAAAAAATATAAAAGGAGTGGGAGGGATGGACAGTGTTCACTTTTGTCACCCCTACATGTTACCAGGCAAATCCATCCTGATTCACCAAAACTTTGCTAGAATGAAATAACGTCATTTGTCACCACAAGGAAACCATGAGGATTTACTCATGGTGTCAGTGCAGCATGTTCTGCTATCTATCCAGTAGAGCCAAGCATAATCACTCTCCTAGTATTTTTGTACAGTCTCTACAAAATAATTCAGAGATGGCCAGGGTCTGTGTCCTTCATCCAAAATCTCAAATCTAAACATGAAGAGGTGGTTGGCACAGAAGACTTGTAGGGATACACTTTCAACACTGTGAAACCTTCAGCCACCCTCACACCCATCTCCTGCCCAAACTAGTGATGGGTGTGCAAGGTAACTGGGCCCAGGGGAAAGCCAAGCACACAGGCATTGTTCACACCTTATAACAGGGTCAGTACAGCAGTGGCAATCTTACCTTTCTTTTAAGTTTAGAAGGGAGAGAATGAAACACTGGATAAAGTTAATATATATTAACTGTGAGGAATGCATGCTGTTTTGGGGGGTTTCGTTTTCTACTAAGATCTCTGAATTTTACAGTTGGGAATAGCAGCCTGAGCCATAGCTTTTTTTTTTATATGCTGAACAAGCATCTTAAATATCTTATATACATTTTGATTATGTCGAAACTGTTCCAGACATGAAAAGACCAAGGCTTGCTTTGTGCTATACAGCAAAGGCCACAATCATTTATATGTTCTGGACCCTCAGCAAAAGAAATCCGAAACAGATTTCACTTGGTAGAATATGAACAATATGTTTTCTATATTACACAAAATGTAGTTGGCTTTATATGCAACGCTCCTCTCATCTTGGAAGAACTTACAACTGTGTTTTATATTGCAGTGGGGGGATATAGGAGCAATTCTGCACGTTTAGTGCAGTTGCTGTGGAATTATACTGCTCTAAAATGAATAGGGAATTTGCTTATGAATATAGAGCACTCTATTAAAAATATCTTTTAATATCTGTATAATCAGGCAGCACTTTCACCATCACCTGGCACATGCCCCCTAATACATTTCACGTTATTCAGCTCATCAGCTCTGGAAGAATTAATTGAAAAGATAGCCCTGAGATGTGAACCAACACACCAGCTTAACCAAATGCAGGGTTAAACCACAGGGCATCTCCAGTTCATTCACAATGATGATCCTCATTTATACCTTCTGTCAGCTGGAAATAAAGAAACACTTTATATCTTGAGGCTACAGTCAGGCATGACTACAGGATAATTTGTCTCTTTACGGTGTGATTTCCACAGCAGCATGAGATAGTAGGGAACTAGGCAGCTTTTTTTTCTGTTTATTCCCTGCTTCCTTTTTAACAATCTTCCTGGGGTAGGGGGGGAAATATTAAAACTCCTCATCACCCTGGAATCTCATAGAAAAAGACTCAGTGCTTTAGGGATGACACTTTCCTCTCAACTAGAGCCTGGAATGTCACACTTCCTTCCCAGCCCACATGTGACAGGGACCAACAGTGCCCACAAAACAGTCATAAAGAAAGGTACTGAGCTCTCATCTGAGGGTCCAATCATACCACCAGGAACTATTGGGTTAGCCACATATTTCCATGTTTTAATTCACTTTCTTGGCCTTTAAAGGCTACAATGGAAAACAGGCAGCAGCTTGTTTTAGGCGTTGCCAACTTCAGAGAAAGTAGTGAAGGACATTCACTCATTTCACACCCTAGGTCGAATTTAGCATGCCTGCATTTTTGCAGAGTCATGCTCTTAGAAGAAGAAAGCATTTATTTTTAAAAAAAATTTAGTCTCTCTTTCTTGAAAAGACAGCAAGGCTTTCTCTCATGTACTGGGAAATGTCATTCTTTGTCTACGCAATTATACAAAAACATAAACAACAAACAATGAACTTGAAGCAGAGAAGTCAATTATTGTACAAACGACTTAATCCTTTGTAATTGTCCTTCATGTAATAAACAAATTTTATTCCTCTCCTATCAACTGTTTAAAGGCAGTGCTTTATAAAGGATATTCTAAAACACACCACATAACCATCTCTGTAACTTGTATGCTGTTTTTTGTTTGCCTTCTGAGAAAAGGTAGTGCTACCTTGCAAAGACAGATAAGACAGGCCAGAACTAATTCACCCTGCATCTACGGATTAGTCACTTAAACCTCCCCAATTTCCAGCCTCCCCATGTGTATAATGGGGCAGCTCTGGTCAGGGCTCTTAGGAGGATTAACTAAGTGGCACTGAAAGGCTTTGAGATCTGCTCAGTAAAAATTATTTCTATAAAAGTGCATATGCATAATGTGCTAATTGATGCCAGCTGGCCTTTCATCCCGGGCAGCAAAAACAGCTTCTTACCACACACATTTCCTTTGGTGGGCACCAGCGGCATATTTTTTTATTTCTGAATTCCTGGGGTTTGCCTTAAAACATGCAAACCATTTCATTTTCAGGAATTCTCCATTAGGAGATTGATACAGCAATGTATTTCAGAAATTACCTCGATTAACCTTGCACAGGCAATAAGTGTAAACCTCTTAACACCTTCCAAACTGAGAAACGAGCCCTATTTGCTGTGCACAATTCTAGATTCAGCAATTTGCATCTTAGAGTCTGCAGCGCCCTGTTCATTTCCTAGAAAAACCCGACAATCAATTTACAACGGCCCCTGAAATGAAGCAGAAAGCTGCTGTTCCTCAAGTGGCCTTATCTGACAGGGCAGCATCAAATGAAGATACGTAAATAATTATTTTTCATTTCCACTCTGTGCTGCAAACAACCGTGTTTTCTGGAGCCACTCCTTCAGCTGCAGAAACTTGGAAATGCTCCACCTGCTTATGTTTGCTGATAGACGCCAGAGGAATTTTCACTTCATCTGTTTCACAGATGCTTAGACTCTTTCCTCAAGACACATCATGCAAAAATGTCTCCAAAATAATTAGCAGGATTTCAGTCGGCATGACTGTGTGGCTGCACGTAAAGTAAAGCTCAGACAGCTCTTAAGAAATCGAATCCCTGGAATGAGTGTCTGGGACCTTAACAGCACTTATTTAAATCTTCCTGCTTGACACATTTATAGTTTTTCATGTAGTCGAAAGGGCAAAGGGGTTGGCATGCAGAAAGCTGCTACAATGTGAGAAACATCCTGAACTTCTATAACCTCTTGTACTTATACTGACATGAAAGTAATAGCCAGTGGAGAACAAACATGCAATCTAATTCAAAGAGGGGGGGAAAAACTATGCAAAGATCTCTGTAATCATCGTCTCTACATCTCACTTCAAAATAAAATTCACGGCCTTATTGAGGAGCTACCTGAATAAAAACAGTCCTATGCAACGTGTTGCAATACTATCCCATTTAATTGAAAGATGCCCCTTGTTTGGCCACTTGCCTGTCAGTGGCCAGGGCTCTTGACCATCCCCAGCCTGCTCCTCCCTCCCTGCCCTTCACCATCCCCAGAGGCCCCCATCAGGCAGCCGAGCCACAGGCAGCACACCAGGACTCCACTGCAAAATGAGGGCACACTAACAAATCTAAAGAGACAGCAAGAATGCCTCGTGATCCAAGACCAAGTCCAGCGGATAAATCACCTAAACATCTCTGGTTGCACATTAGATTCCCTGAGAGTCCTCTAGTGCCACAGTGAAGGACTCAAATTGCAATCCTTTTGTTAAAAATGAAAGGAATTTAATTCCCACTGCATAAACTCTTGTTGAGAATATTTCAAAGGGCCACAAGTCACCAATGTCTGATTTCAGGCCTACTGTCACATGCAAGTGTCCTTAAAATGGACAGGACAGGGGACCTAAGGAATGGGATGGCTGGATGGCCAACCCTCCACCCAAAGCCACACCAGAGAGCTTTTGCTTTCTTTTGTTTCTCTTTGGACATAGGAAAGGCTTAGGTTATCAACATGACAGGTTCCAAAAAGCTGCAGGTGTTCACCCCACAAGCACAGGCAGCTGCCCATTTCGGGGATGGTGAGACACCTGGGAGCACACACAGGAACCTTGGGTCTCCCCCCATGGCTGGGGGCACTGCCAGGGTCAGAACCCTGAGTCAGAGAGCAGGGCCAGCAAGGGCTCTTGAGGCCCAGGACAAAGCCAGACGTGTCCTCACTCTGCTCTGTACCCAGATGGCAGCAGGGGCCACCTGGCCCTAAAGGATGGAGGGTGGAGGACACACAAAAACCAGCCCCACTCTGCTCCAAATGGCAGCAGCCACCAAGGAAGAGCAGATAGCCTCATCACAGCCCTGAACCAGAGCCCTGGGAATGGCTCTGGAAGGTGACAGCCACTATGGACCTGGGGCACCCCCGTGACCAACTGATGTAATCAGATATCCCAAATCTGTGGCCTGATAATTCCTATCTATTTATTTACCTCTTTAACCCAAGCTCACTTGCCTGTGACAGCACCACACACGGGAACTGAAAAGCCGACACAACTGCAGCTGCAGGACCAGGACTCAGAGACCCTGCCATGTGTCTTCCTGCCCATCTTCTATTTAGTGGCCCACAAACAAAACCATTTTTAAAAGGCCACATTTGCACCTTAGGTAAACGTGCCTGAGACATTCAGCGGAGCCCCACAGCAGATGAGGCAGTGGCAGCCGTGCCCAGGCAGTCAGGGCTGGGCAGGCAGCGAGGCCAGCGAGTTCCTTGGGGGCTACAGCCACTCAAAGATGCTCCACGAGAGGCATCACCTGCCAAACAGTGCCAGCGGCTGCTGGGGTGTCATTCAGGGCCCCGGGAGCACTGGTGGCCGGGCTGGGAGCTGGGAGCACAGGCACCACAGCACAGGGCTGTCTCCAGCCTCCTGCTCCAGCCAACAGCCCACGTTAAAGCCTCGCAGGGCACAGCTGCAGCTACAGCCTACACCTGTCCCCTGCTCTGGGACAAGTGCCACCCTGAGGACAGACGCCTGAACCAAACTATATATAACATTGAACCAAACGCAGGTAAGGAAAGTATTGCACAGCAAAAACCTCAGAGCGGCTCATTATTAAGTCACCGGTAATTAAAGTCATTCAGTTCATCCTCGCTAAAAAGGAAGTGCTGTAAATGGTTCCAAATTTAAATTACATCTACGGTATATTTCTTAGATGTATATAATTTTTTCCCATTTGGGAAAGCAGAGTGACACAATTTATTTGGCCTTGTTTGAAGGCCTGCAAATGCAACTCAAGGCAAAGCTCTGGGGTGAAAACACACCTTTCTTTAAATTACTATTAAAAATCATTTCAAGAATTACTTAATATTTTTAATGTTTCTGCCTAATAACAAATGACAAACAGCACTGGTTCCCATAGGCTGTATTCAATTACTTTGATTTTATTAACGGACTGCTTTCAATCAATAGGAACTCCAAGCCACATGTCAAACTAGAACGTCAGATTCTTACACGATATAACTTAACATGGCAGTTCAGTCAAAGGAAGTATGCCAATTTATACCATAGCAAAGCCAACCCAAAAACTGCATCCCATTAATGATAATTCCCATGGGGATTCTGGCTGCTGTGGTTACAAACAGCTGACAAAGCTCAAGTGTATTATTGCACTATTTGTAAGAATGAGTCAGACATCAGCACAGGGGAATTACTCCCAGCCTACAGAAAATTCAGTCACAGAAGCAGCTTTCATAAAGAACTAAAACCAGTCTGGTTTTCTGTTCATCCTGTTCCAGAGAACACTCAGAATCAACTTCAATGATATTCTCAATAAAATCACAACACACACATACACACTATCGTATTTTGTTTTCTATTTTCCTTATCATCTGTCCCAATTGTACTACTCAACTGTACCAGCCTTTATGAAGATCTTTCTCTAATCTTTGGTATATTCATTTAAATCTGTTTCTGACTTGAAACTTGCTTTTTGCCCTTTTAAAAAATAAATTGCAGGATGGAGGGACCCACAACAAACACTGAAATAAAACAAGTCCCCGGGGGTGAAAAACATCCCATCAAATAACAACTCATTGACAAATCTTTCTCAGCAAACAGTTCCATGAATCTTCAGTGAACTTTATAAAGTACACTTATAAAGACTCTTTCAACTTGCTCATCTTCCAAAATTTGCTAATTTAAGTTAGTGTCCCTTCTTTAAATGTTTGTGTACTGCCATCTATTAAATGTAAGGTTATCTACATCTCAGGTTTGGGATTACAAAGTCAGGGCACTGTCATGCCATTTAAATCTTGAGAGCACTTTAATCAAAAGATCATGTCATCATGCTCTAGCTGATGAATTCAGTATTTTTTTTCCTCAGTGTGCTATGCTCTAGCACTCCGAAAGCAGTCCTAGAATCTATCAGGAAATAAACATCAGCAATAAACATCAGCTTTCCAAAAAGGGATGGACCACAACCTCAGTGGGAATTCTGTTTCTTCAGAGTTAACAGGGTACTACCAATTCAACATTAGTTTTTCATTCACTGATAAAACATGATAAACTCAATTCCAAATTTACATTGCTGTGACATTCAGTATTTTACTTCTGTGGCAATATGTATCATTTAATAGGATCTTGCTGTGAAATGGCTATAGGAGAATACCAGAGATTCTTGGGTTAGTAATACAAGGGAAGTTCTTAACTTAGAGGTACTTACTCATTTTGCAAACCAGACTGTAAATTTGAAACTGGATCTGTCTCCTTTCTCAGAGAAAAAGATAGGCAAACAAACAAAACACCCTCATACTTCTGTTGCACCTCTTATCCCTATACAACTTAGAGTCCCAGAGAAGAAAGCTTACTGAATTACCACCAGCCTCAAGTCAAATATTCACAATAGTCTACAATAAAGGTAATTAATCAGCAATAGATAACATGTATCAGGCCTTAAAATTGCCCCAAAGCATTGTGCTGGTTATTGTTATGAACTTTTAATTAACTATGCAAAGAAAATAATTTTTCAATAAAATAAATAAATGTTATTAATCTCAGACACTGACATCCAAATCCTGGAATGGAAAGACTGATTTCTCTTCTGAGCTAATATATGTATACAGCACACTGCATTGCAGAATATATTGCAATAGTACAAGGAGAGCAGGAATACTCCTGGAACTAACAGAAACAGAAGTGGCACAAAGGACCTTCCTCTCTCTTATGACATAAAGCATTTTGGATTGCAACATTAATCTACATTCCAGCAGCCTGTGCACCTACGTTCTTGGCCACTGGTACCTCATCTGCAGGAGAATGGATGTGTAATCCAATTTCAGCCTGCTTGCTTGCCACTGTCATTTGCTCCAGTGGGAAGCTTTCAGCACGGAGGACTGGCCCCAAAGTAAGTACTGCAGGGTTTGAGCATAGTACAGCTGTAACCAGAGATTACAAATTCCCAAGAAGGCTCATGTTGGCTCGAACTAGTGTAAGCAGTGGGTACCCAGTGCCAAATGCAAATTTTGCAGTATTCTAATGGAAATCAAAGAAACAATATCCATGGCTTCGGGGGGAAGAGCCGCACAGAATACCTTCACAGAATAGGCACACATGCCTTTGTTGTGAAAAAGCACATCTGAAAAGATCTGCCAACACCTCTCCCGGCACATTTCATGCTGGTGAGTGGGGAGGTGCCCATTGCAACAATACCAGGGAGCAACAACCACAGAACCAGAAGTTTTTTGATTCTGTTAAAGGATGACTTCATGCGCTAGGAAGGAAGGGTGCCTCCTTCCCCTGAAAGCCAGCTCACAGCAGAGTCCCTAATGCCCCGAGGGCCGTGGAGAAGCAGCAGCCTCCTGAGTTCTCCAGCACCACAAACCACAGCCCCATCCTTCCACTGCAACAGCCACGCAAAGATGGAAACGTTTCCCAAGGACACGCTAGAACAAAACAATTGACGGTGACTGCAGCATCTGCTCGGCGTAGCCAACGTAATAAATTTCAATCTCATTTTAATTTTTATATGTCTAAAGCTATTAGGTCTTAGATATTTGAACTTTAATTATTATGGAAGCAATTAGCTCCTATGACCAGAAGGCTTTGCTTGAACAATTGCAATGAGCACAGTATTTTCTACAGCATGAAAAATAAATATCCTGACACATCTGTAGCTATCTAGGACCTTGCAACTGCAACTGTTCTTCCCACTGGTGTCCTGGCTTTGTGCCAGACTGCAAAAGCTGGAACTTACTGGCTGGCATAAGCTATATGATATTGTATATATGTGTAACTGAAGATTATCCCCTAAGGCATTCTGTAAATTTGGAATTTCAAAATTTAAATATTTCCTGCTGTAGAGAGATTAAATTGGTTTTGAAATTTAAATATTCTTTCAGAGAAAACTATTTCGGTACGTTATCTCCTACAAAGACAGCTATAATTAAACAGCTCCAAGTACACTGAAAAGTGGTATTTCTAAAACTTACAAAACAACTTACATTTGTGTTTCAAGATACAGAAGTTTTCTGCAGAGCTTTGTGCATCAAAAGAATTTCATTAATATATATTGCTTTTTAGGACCTTCATTCAATGCATTACCACTCAATGGAAGCATGCATTTTAATTCTCATGATCTTTTTCAGTTTTCCCCTCGTGTATTTTATCCACAGCACAGTGTGCCCACACAGCTTTCCCCCGAGCCCTGGTGAGCTGAGCTGACCTCTGCAAACAGGGCTGCTGGCAGAGAAAGGCAGCTGAGCAGCAGGAGACAACTAAGCTGTTTCAGAAGGGGCTTGGGGAGCTTTCTGGTTCAGAAATAATACAGAAGTACAAATCACCCTAAGTAAAGAGTGACTGAGCATTCACCTGCACACAGTGTCTGGCCTCCTCAGTACCTCACAAGCTTCTCTTTGCTTTTACAAGCAAAGGTGGAGATTCAGGAATGGACAGTGCTTGCTCTTAACCAAGTCACAGAGAGTATTTTTAATTCCTATATGTTGGCATTTTACACAGTGCTCTTTGAATGCAAATCACTATCTCTTCCATAACTGAAAGAAATATAAACTGTTCAGTGCCTTGTTTTACACTAAAAGGTTTGATTTAGATGACTTCTGCTGATAAATACCATTTGCTAACAAAATCAAGGGCCGATGACTTCCAATTCAAGCTTTTGTTGAATCAAAGGCAACTAATCATGTCAAAGCTCTAAAGCCAAAGAAAGTGCTAGATTCCAACCAAAGGGATTTCTGTTTAAGTTAAAAACATTTTCCCAGGCTCCATGTTATGCATTGTCACTTTCTTCACTGGGACCCAATGCATCCACTACAAGGGCAGAACTACAGCAGTAAGAAGAAATGTAATGTCCACAATTGTGCAAGTGATCAAATGCACGCACCAAGCAAAGCACAACATGGCAATGGATGCTGTGACTTTCTACACCCTTGCGTTTTCAAGGGGATTTTATTGTTTAGGGGTTATTTTCTACAGTCTACTGCCAAAGAAAATGGGTCCAGACACTCAGGTATCTGAGCAAAATCTGGCTTACTTGGTGCAACCTTTCTACTCTTATTTACTCAAGCAAGACAAAGCAGTGCTGGGAACAGTCTGTCCACAGACAAAGCTGGGGGCCCTGAGCCTTGCTCCGAGGAACTGAGGAGACCCCTCGACACAAACTGTCAGCGCTGGGGCAGGGGGACCTCTCTTCCCAGGTGCCTGGTCTGTCTGCATGGTCCACAGCAACTGGAAGCCTTCCCATGCAGCCCAACAAGAAGGGCCCACAGTCCCCTAGTCCTCCTGGGAGTGCTCACACACACACATCCCTATTTTCAGCATATTTTCACACACCTCTATGAAACTCCACTCACGCCCTGACCTTCCTGAGAACATGCCCAGCCTTGAGCTCCCTCCCTCTGGAAGCAAACCCAAAGGGAACCACAGGGAGAAGACCCAGCACCCGGGGTATTTCCAGCCCTTTGCTGGCCACAAACATGCAGGGCAGCTTCCAGAAATCCTCCCTGTCACCAGTGCTCTCCTCCCAAGGTGGTGGTCTTATTCTTTTCATGGAGCTCTTTAAAATTGAGACCACACTTTCCTGGTGAAAATCCAAAAGGAAACTGAAATAGGCAAAACTGACTTCCTTTAATTAATATACATATATTCCGAGCAAGGTTGCTCCACCATACACAGAAAACAGACTTCTTCTATGAAGAAAACTTTCTTCTGTAAAGGTAGTTAAAGCAGAAATATGAAGCTGACTGCAATATATGAATAACAAGATGCCCTTTACTTGAACCATGACTTGAAAAATGTCACCAGTGCAAATGCTAAGGAAAAAACAAATACCACCAACATATCTGACAGGACATAAGACATAACTTCCACTGCTCTCAGTATACATTATTCTTACAACACCACTTTAGCAATAAGCAAATAAAGTTATGCCAAAATACATCCAACGCAGCAAAACTGAACACTGAAGAAGATACTATTTAAAGCAGGCTCAGTTAAAGATTAATTCAATTGCTTTACCCAATTTATATTCTCCACCTAAGACTCCTGGACACCAGGAAATGAAGCATTACAGTGCTTTAACAACTTTCTGCACTTGCATCTACCCTTCATGTTTCTATTAGATCCACTGCACTCATTTGAAGTATAAATTCTCACTGACATAAATGGGTTTTCCATGCATGTAATTAAAGAAATCATATGCAAGACAGACTCTTTCCTAAGCTGAGGGCAGGCAGTGTCAAACACCCTGCAGTGAGGGCTGCTACCATCCTGCACAGCTCATCCCACCTTGCTCACAGCAGAGCCCACAGCAAAACTCAGCAGCTTCACAGGTATGAAGCAGGACCTTGCCATAAAGGCATGTTTTGAAACAGAAATTACATGCAACCCCCCATTTTGAATGTTAAAACAAGATTCAGCCAATAAAATCATGTTTCAAGGTTTCTGCAAGCAGTTTACTCTTCCACAACTTCAGGACTCATTTTTTTCTCTTTATTTTATTTCCATAACACTAAACTAATAAAAAGTAAAAAACACAGTTCATCTTTATATAGCATGCATGTTGGGTTATTAGTTTATTTGATGCACATCACCTTTGGAAAACATGTTATTACAGCCTCTACATCTCTCCCCAACCAGCACTTTATCTGTATCTAAATATAGTGAAGATACCAAGTTTTGCCCCATGAAAGATGTCATGTGTGTCCTTTTGATTCACTTTATGAGGGGAGAAAGCAGCAGAAAAACAATCTCTCAGTCCACAATACAAAAGAAGTAATGCTTAAGGATAGCAGTAGAAGGCCTTTAATAAAGCAAGAACAAAAAAACACTCTGTGCTTCCAACCCAGATGAAACACGATGTAAAACAGCAGGCTGGGGAGTGATGGTACAATTAGCTTTTCTCACTTGTTTGTCTCTTTATTGAAGTTAATGGTCATTTTAATATTACAGGCCTACCAAATGGTAATGGAGACCAGCCAGCTAGTGGAACTTATATTTACAGCTGCACTCAAAACAATCATCCTTGACCATTCTACAGAAGCAAAGAAAGCATTTTATTGAGTTTTATAAGTGAGGTGGTTTTAAGAATAAGTGCAGCTTCCAATCAGCTTTGGTTTCAGTAGTCAAAAGAGCAATAAACTTTCAACAGGAGTAGGCTTTTTAAATTATTTGTGGAAATTTAAGTAAAACACAAGATTTTTAACTACCCCTTCATGTCACCTGGACTTTACCATCCCAGAGAGACTATGGATGCATTTCCAGCCACTTTGAGTGAACAAGACATAAAACCAGTAAAGAGTACCTTGGTCTCTGGGTACTGACATGAGGAACAGTGTTCTTGTTGCGTTTCGTCTGATTCAGTATGAAGACACAAAACCAACCCATAACAGTAAAACAATTACAAGGCAGCAGAGGGAAGCCATTTGACCATGCTTCATCGACCCAGAGCTAAAACTTAGGCATTGGGGACCAATGAAGGGGAAGAGGAATGAGGCTGAAATTGCCACCACCAAAACCATGCTGTATGGGCTGTTTGAAACTGGGAGGATGGCTCATCAATTTAAACATTTTCTAGATACTGAAGGTTGAGCTGATTAGGAAGGGACATCAGTGGAAGAGGTTGCAGACACCAGAAATGATGGAAAAAACAGCTTTGGAAAGTCTGGTCCACAGGGAAAAGAGTAACAACATTGTAAGTTTTAAAAATGCAACGACCAATAAAAGCAACAACGCAGCATTTCTAAATTTGCTATAGAGGCATGTAGGGCAGAGTAAAAATGAGGTATTTTGCAAGTATGTGGTAAGACACAGTCCTGCTGCAAGGCCTTTGCAATCAAAATTAACAAGGCAGAAAACCAAAAATACGCAGTAATATCTGAGAAGACAGTATTCCTAAATGACCCCCTTACACAAGGAATTAGAATCAGTCTGAGGGGGAATTTTAAGACAATGTTTCATTTTTTAATATGTATCCCAATGAGAAACATTGAAATTCTAAAGTTCATAATTAAATCTCAATCAATCTTACTCTCTATTCATCCTATAAGCTTATTATGAGCTTTCCCCAATGTCTAGGGTGACTTTATGATGCTGAATTGTATCCCCATTCATCTGTTTAGCCCTTGCAGACCAAACTTCCAGTCTCTGCTGCACTGCTGTTCATCCTGTTGCTCAAAGCATGTGAGATAATTTCATGTGCGTGAAGACTGATTATCCCACAGGTGATGGAGTTACCTCTAATGGTGAAAACCACTTTTGAGAAAAGGGGAAAAATGGGAGAAGGACAGAGAGGAAAATGAAAACTGTTGGCAGCAGCCAGCAAAGCCAGAAGAGCAGGAACAAGGGCAACAGGCTGTGGTTTTGCTGAAGGGCCAGAGCTGCTGCTGGAGGCCAGGCACAGGTCAGGGCATCTCAGCCACTGGTCAGCTGTCCCAGAAAGCATCCCAAATCCAGTTCATAGCATCAGGTGTGCCCCAGAGTTACACCAGTCAAGGCTGGTTTCCAGCTGCTGACACAACACTGGTGCCACAGAAGCCTACTTGTGGCCTTGGCCCCACTGTCATCCCCAGCCTGCAGCCAGCTTAGTACAAGAAACACTTCCTTTTTGCTTTGAGAGTGAAGCTATTAAGGTATTCTGAAAGACCAAACTCCATTTATTTATATTACTTCTTGTCTACTTTTCAATCTCTATCAGTATGTGCAACACTTGGTTTTAAAACACTACTACCCAAAAAATGCCATTTATACAAGTGTTAAACAAGATTCCATCCATCTTAAATTAAGATACACCATCACAGAAGTTTCCACATCATACCTTCCACAAAGCCTGAATGAATAAGATTACCAAATCAATCCAGTAAGAGATGCAAGCAGTAAGTATCATTCCTGTAAATGCCATATCACTAAAATATATTTCCCATTTCATTAAAGCATACTCATAAGAATACAATTATTTGGACTGTTTATGCTCCTCTCAGCCCCCCCAGGCTGCTGAGAAAAGCTCGTCCATTGGTAGGAACTAGAAGAATAAGATTGCCTGACCCAGTGCTGATTATTCAGCAGTGACTTCACTTTGAAGAGTCTTCCAATAAAAAGGAAAAAAAATTAAACCTACTACACCACTTTAAAAATTGCAGACAGCATTTTTAACCTCTGTCCTTTTGCATTACTGCACCAGTGCCTGGAAAAGCTACAGCAGGAGAGAGAAAGTCATTTAGGCAGCTCCCTTCGTGCCACCACCATGGCTCAAAGGGACAGAAATCAAGAAACATTAGAATCAATACAAGCCTATTACAACACTAAGGAAGAATAAACCACACAGAACTTAAACAAAATCTGTTAAAAGGCATGGAGAAAGCAGACATTTCTGAGTAGAGAGTAACTTACTTTCTGGAAGTACTCCAGATTTTGCATTTCCATCTGGTGGTACTTAGGGCTGGGATAAGTGAAAAGGAGGTTTCCAGATGAAACACAGGAGTGCCCATTTGACATAAAATACCTACAAGCAGGACAGCCACAGTCTAATTGAAATCCTTATGATCTGAAGAAGAAGGGATGGTTTTTTTATATACACACATCTAAATCACACTCATACCTGAATGGAAAACATGCTCTACTAAAATAAAATCAAATCAGAACCTGGGACTGAAAGTGTGGTCCAGCTACTAACAAAAGATTTATTCTCACTCTTTTTTGTCATCCCTCAGGAGTGGGTGGTTTAGCTTAAGCTGAGACTTGCCATTTACAGGCATACAATAAGCCAGTTGAGGTTTTCCACTCTTTGGAGCAGCTGCCAACCTTAGCCCTTGGTGGTCCAGCATTCATAAATGTCACACACGTTGCTGGAAAGAGGCAGGATGCACACAGGTCTCCAGTTGTGTGTCCCAGAGAAATGGCAGCTCTCTGGGCACTGCATCCCAGTGTCCTGCCTCAGTATCCTCAGCTGAAGGAGGACAAGAAGCAAATGAGGACAAATAAAGCAAATGATACCCTGGAAAAGCACAGAGACTGAGTATTTTATTGTACCCAGAAATCCTGCTCTGATCTAGGCTGTGTGAGGCTGCACCACTCTGATCCCAGGGTTGTCACTCCACACTTGCAAACAGGGCTGGTGGGTTAAGGAGGGCAGGAAGGTGCCCTTTGGGAACTACAGCCCCCAAATCAACCCACCTGACTGAGCAACCAGCACCACAAACTCCACACACAAAAATGTGTGCACCCAAAGCTCTGTGCTTCAAATCTGTGCTAATATTATCCATCTCTCCTGCTTGGGGAAGTCATACCCACAGGTCTAGAAGGGTGGGAAGGACAACAAGCACATCAGACCCAAGCATGCAGTTACAGAAGGAATGAGTCTTAACCCTTCTGTTATAAGTAAAAAATATATTTGAGAAATCACGATGGCAAAAAAAGTTGCACCAGATATGGAACTGGACAAGAAAGAAAAGCTCTCTGAATTTGCTCAATTGTTTAACTTTCCAGATTTGGTGGGGGGTTCCTCTAGATTACTTCAAACTAGACATTTCCCTGCTATTCTTAAAACCATCCCATTGAATTACTAAATGAGATTAGATCTCAGCAAAAAAGGGTTTCAAAATTCAGCAGCTAACTGCAAATGAAAGCAAAAAGAGAAGCCTGCCTTGTGATGAAAGGACAAGTAAAGGAGCAATTACATCAGAAAACCAATGCCCAGGCCTCTAAACAGCAAAGTAATTGCATGTGTCAAGTTCTCACAACAAGATGGTGCCAGCTGAGGCTTATGTTAAAACTGTGCAATAAAATTAGATGTCTGGAGCCTCTGTCAGGTGAATGATGCTATCTCATTAATGGGATTACACAGAAAAACTGGAGGGATTTCAGTCAAGAGGAATAAAATGATTAAGGATCAAAAAAGCGTGACTCATGAAAGCAAGTAGAAACTGGATGCTGTGCTCTTGCCTGGAAAGCCCAAATCTCAGAACCAGACAGCCCAGTGGTACCAGCAACACCACAGCATCTCCTGCCTTACACCCGGTATAAGAGAAATAGATCAGATATTCCAGAGCAAAAAATCATATTATTAAATTCTAGCTTTTTTATGGCAATGCTACTACTCTATCAGTCAGCAAAAAAAGAAAAAAAAAATTGGAAGGGAAAGTGGACAGGAAAGTTAATTACCTGTTAACAGCTGTCAGGAAGAACACATTTAGTCAGGAAAAAAGAGGGGGAAAAGAAAGAGGTTCTGACTACAGAGACTAGGTAAAATTGAAGCCTTTCAGTTATTAACACGAGAGGATTTCTTAGCCACAGGAACAACATACACATGGAATCATCTTCCCAAGGCAGGTACTGAAAATCACAACAGCTGAACCACCTGAAGAGGGCCTGGCCACTACCCCAGAACCATCATAAGACTCCAGCACTGACAGGAGATAAACTAGCTGCAGGGGAAGGGGAGAAGGAAAAGCAGTACAAGAAGGAGAATGGGAGTGTTGTGGTAGCAGATGTTCCCTAGTCAGCACTACTATGCTATACTGCAGGAAAAATAAATTAATAAATAAAAGAGAGCTAAATATAGAACGAGATTATCTTCACTGAAGGGTTCAACATCGCTCTGCAATTCTTTTCCAATTGAAGGACTATATGTTAAATAAAAAGCTTCATTTAAATTCTATATACATTCACAAAGATAAACTGATTTCAGAAAGCATTATTATGCCTGACCTCTCCCACTGGGAGTGAAAGCCAGATACTTTGTAAACCATTTTGATCATAGCTAATATTCCCCAAAATTCATTAGATCTCAACATAAAGGACAAAAAGTATCACCATGGAAGAGCATATGTTGCAAGCTACTATACAAAGCATATTAGGGTTGCTTCCTCTGCATCAGCACAGGGCAGCTCTGCTTCAACACCCAGCAGAAGGTCCTGTTCCTGGCTGTTGTGACAGGCAAAGAGTCCAACACTTGGGAAGTGAACACTTTCCAAGAAGAAACTTTACTGAGGAAGTGCCAGGCCTGGAGGTACCCAAGTACAGGGGAAAGCAATTTTTTCCCAGCCCACCTCACTCACATCAGATCCCCCAGCAAGGAAGAGTGTGTGTGCATGTATTTGTGTACACACTGTGGCAGGGAAGGGGTTTAAGACATTTAATTGCACTGGATCTTATCCAGCACACACAGCATCAAGCAACAGCTCTCCTGGAGTTACCACTTCCCAGAGCAGGGCAGTCTGAAGCCCAGTTCTCTCCATTTTCACTACGACCCTCGAGGGCAGGTGGATACTCCCTCCAAGTGGCAGCCAGGCTGGTGAAGGGGAATTGGTTGCCAAGCCCCAACTCGCAGCACAGACCAGACTGGTACCCAGCTCAGTCTGCACGGCTGCCCATGGCTCTGCAAGGCCAGGCGAGCTCTGTGATCAAGGGAAGTGACTCCAAGAAAAGATTCAAACAGAGCAGATCTGTTTCCTATTTTTATATGGTTTCTTACCACAGAAGAATACACTCGAGGTTCTTAAGCTATCAAACTTTTAAAAAGAGGAAAATCCTTGCAGAAGCTCTGCTTTGATGTAACTGGGCAAATTGATCTTGTTTCTTAACCAAATCAAGACGCAAGTCTCCTGCCCCCCTTTTTCATTTTTTATCTTTAAAAACCCAAACAAACAAAGAAAAGAAAACCCAACCTAACTAACCTCAAGTTTTAATCTGCAACACTAGCCCTTACAGAAATAATGTCGGTGTTTATAACCAGCAATTCATCACAGGCTACTAGAAATCCTCCACAATTTGCATCATGACATGTAACCCAAACTCTTTCCTCCTGAAGCCCAAAATTTCTGGTCAGAAATGCTCAATGACTTTTTGATTAAGAAACTTTATAGTCATAGTAGCAGTTAATGAAATTTCCAGAACTGTTGCCTACTTAGGGTTCCTTAGAGTTCTCAAAATCACATAGGACACCTCCACAGTGGTCTCACTCCCTCAGTTTATACTTCTGAGTACCTTGCATCCAGTGTGAGTCCGGGTCTTCATGAGAGGGGTTGTGGTGCACAGCTCAATGGCTTCTGGTTCATGGAAGATCACTGTCGGGAGAGGTTCTTTACGAAGAGTTAGGACATTCAACTTAGTCTTTAACATGGTCTGAAAGTGCTAAACAGAAAAAGAAAAGAAATTACCTCCAGTTCTCGTGCAGAAAAATGAGAGATAATAATTGGACTTGTCTGCATGTTTCATTTGCTGTTCAATGCCTCGCAAGCTTTCCTGGGAGAGTTAACAAGTTCTATGACTTGAGAACATTCGTTACTATCAGCAATGTGGAGACTATTTTTAATTAAAAAAGATATACACACACAAAGTGAAAGGATTCATTACAATTCACATTTGTTCCACAAAGGGCCTAAATTCAAACTCTTGACCATTTGCAACTATATAATAAAGCTGTTCATGGACCCAGTTCCTCTACTAATGTCTACAGGGAGAAAGAACAGGGGATCAAAGACTATTAAAAGAACTATGAATTCATCCATCCTTGTTCTCCTTCCTCTGTACTTAAATCTCATCCCACTGACCTTTGTAGATGTTACCATTCCCACTGAGCTGAATCCCTCATTGGTTTGCCTTTATCATGTGAATTTTACATTCTCTTCCTTTGTAAGCAATAGTTCCTGTAGTCTCCAATGTAAATGTCACTCTTGGTACCAATGAATAGATGTCATTCAAAACTTCTCACTTTCTTAAACAGACTCCCCAGGCTTAGGTGAAGAACTATCCAAGTGGACAGTAAAGTCATCAAACTTAAAGTTTCTCAGCAATTGCTTAGAGTGAGTAAAGTCAATTCTTGAAAGACTTCCAAATCAATTTTGCGGAATCAGAGGAGTCAAGAGAAAAATTTTAACATTTAGATGTTTCTTTGAACTGACCTTCATTTCAAAAACTGAACATTTTCACATGCTACTACTTATCTAAGGGAGAAAAAAAATGCAGATATGAACCAAATCAAGGTCATAAGATGCCACAGCACTGTCTACTGCAATACGACTTTATCAAAACTTTGTAAGTTGGCTTTTATCAAGCAGCAGTTATTAGAGATGCGTGCAATGGCTCCAGATTACTTTCATCAAAACTAAACCATTTGTCCTGACTTTTGATAGGAGATTCTTAACTTGCTTTGCAGTCACCCCTTTTCAGTCTCCACTTTACCTCTGCAAGGCAAACAAGCATTACAGGGTCTGGCTTGCAGAAAAAGAGATGCTAAGTGATTTCCCAGAACCATGCAAGCTCTATCGGAGCTAGAAAATCAACACAGATCCTTTTTCAGTCCTGTACTTTAGATGAAGAGAGTGTCTATTCAACATTTTATTTATACACAGAGGATGAATCAACTATTTAAATACTAGGCTGGTTTTCTATGCATTTTTTTTTTGTGGATATGAATATTCCTTTGAAAAACTTGCTACCAGATCATAAATATTTTATCATGTGCCAACTGAAAGCCTGTTGATACACTTTTTTAACAGTTTAGTCCTTAGTTCATCAGTGTTACTAATTGTTACACTACTGGAAGTACAGCACTTCAAACACTTTTAGAAATATGTTCAAGACATATACACAAACAGTCTGTGAAAATAGTACTTGTTTACCTATTTCACACATGAAGTTCCAGCCTGTTAACAGCAATACTTTAGGGCCTCTGTGGTGTTTGTGCAAGCATTCAAGTTTTCATCCCACTGAAGCACTCCACTCATACTATTTTTCGTCTGCTCGTATTACATGTTACCCTGTTCACTCTCCCAAACACAGCTCCAGCAAAAAAGTACTCCATTTAAGATGATTATATATTAAAGAATATTCTGTGACATGTTTCTGAAGATAACAGAGCTCTTTGACAGCTAGGATTACTAAACTGACTGAAAAAACATACTTCATTTTACCTTTAGGTTGCAATTAACAGCCTTTTGTCTGGAGTTTCCTAGGCCTCTCCAGTGGAGCTGTTTGCAAAGGCTGAACAGCAGGTAAAAAGCCATGACAAGTACAAATCAAGTGGGAGGTTGGAGATGCTGTGTTTGGAGAAGCAGCATTGATTACCAGCTGCAGTGCTGGGCTTGCTGGTCCCACTGACCAGCTGCTGTTTAGTACAGCTTGACTTGCTTTTATCTATAGGCTCTAGGTCTGCTAACCTGCTGCTGAGGCTGTATTTCTGGAAGAGAAAATATGCAAAAGGCAAAGGGTGCTAGAGCATGTAACTTTTCCCTCCCTTGAGTGCTGAAAGAGCTCTATTTCCATAAATGATCTGTTTAGAAGGTTTCTCCAGTAAGGAACGGTCCTTCAATTAGACAACAGATGTAAAAAAACTCCATTTAGTCCTCCTGAGCAGTGAGCTTGGACCTGCAAAATGGTTCTCCTCCTCTGCTGACATCTCTATAAACTTCAGTGGGGCTACTGACAGAAAGGGCACAATTTGACCAAAAATGAAGAAAACTACGGCAATGTCTATCTTCTTTTTCACGTCGTAACAACCACATATACAATCTTAAACCAAGGAAAAGCCTACTCTGTGCCTTACAAAGGCAATTCAATACTTGTATGAGCAGCAAGTTGGAGCGGTTGGGTGCCAAAAACACGAGAGCACAATTGGCAGCAAACAGCTGATTAGTTGCCAGAGAAGTGCAGAAAGGATTGGGGGTGGATGCAGAAATAGCCTTTGCTTTGGCCCACAGGGCTAATGCAGACCACGCTGTGCTCCCTGCACAGGTCATGTGATGGCTGCCATAAGAAAATCAAATCTCTGCCAGCAGACATCGCACAGGGAGCCCCCAAATAAGCACGTTATTTAAACACATGCCTAACTTTCACTATGTGAGCAGTCACAGTACAGCACACGCGGGTAGTGAATGGGATTATTCGCGTGCTTTAAGCCAAGAACAGGATAAAGTGCTTCGCTGAACCCATTTCTTGGGTTTCCACTCCAAACTGGCATCTCCTGCAGAAACTGTTGGCAAAAGCTGACCTATAACAGTAGCCAACCTATTTTTTAAGAAGAGGCATTCACTCTCCACTGCTGTGAACTCGAAATATTCCTTTAAATGTTTTAAGTTCACAAAGTTCTTGAAAAGCATTACTTTGGCAATCCGGTGAATAAAGTCTCAGGGAACATTACACCATTCACATTTCATGTGCCAGAACCACTAGGTTCATTTGGTGGCTCTTACACTGAAATTCATCATCAGAAGATATTCTTAGCTGGCATGATTATACCAACAGCTCAAAACTACACTTCACTCATTCTTTATCCATTTAGATGGTGCTACTGATATGACTTTATATTTGAAAGAAATGCAAGGAGTAACATGACTGTAAAAAACTGGCAGTAAGTTTAAAAATACCTTGAGCAAATGAAAATACCTTAAATGCCAAAGAAAGCATCAGACCTGTAATTAGCATTGTATTTTCCTAGCTGTTGAACATTATATCATTCAGAGCAAAATTTAACTAATGCTGCCAATAACACTGGACAATTGTCTAAATTCAAAACCATAGTTTTGAATGACTGAAGTTCCATCAGCTGAACTACAGTTGAAGGATTCATATAGTTCCATAGTTGAAGGATTCAAGCTCCAACAGTTTATTTTGCTTAGTTTACCCATCTTAATGGCATCCTTTCCCCTTGCAGAAGAAAACCAAATGATGCACAACTGGTAGCCCAACCCCACAACTGGCTAAGACTGTCACTACAGAGGTACTGCCTCTTGCCTCCCTGGTGACCCTCAAAGTGCTCCCTATTTCAATGACAACTCTGTCACCACTAACACTTTTAGCTACCAGTTAACTGAATATAAGAATTAAGAACTTCTATGTTGTTTAACATATATTTTGTTATCAGCTTGAGAGTCACACATTAGCTCTAGACAAACTAGTTCAGAACGTGCAATTACAAATTTTACGTGCTGCATATATACTTCAGGCACAATTTATTCTGTGGTTAAAACTAAAAGTTAACAGCATTTGGGTTTTGGTTTAGTTTGTCAGCAAAAATACTGTCACTTCCAGAACTCAGGCCAAATATCTTGGAGAAAATAACTATGATTCCATGCAAGGAAACATGACTTGGAGGAGAAAATTATGCACTGAAATTTGTAATAATAATGCTCTTCATCTTCAGGTCTTGACAAAACAGTCACTGCTGTTCACAATATTGAGTATTCAGCAGCCAAGCCTAGTGGATCTTTTAATTTTCCTCATGGAAATAAAGATCCAAATTAAAAAATCTAAGAAAGGGTTATATATTGGAAATGAGTATATAAATAAATGTCAAAAAAGAGGGGACTGGAGCTCATTGTAATCTGTAATCCAGCAACAGAGTTAAGCAAAATAAATACATTTTAAAGGTTGAATGGGTTGCAACATGGTGATCAAAAGAAAAGTCTTCAGCACCTCAGACCTCATCCCCCATTCTCTCTTAACATCAGCACTACAATCAACACATGACTGTAAACTGGCATCACATTTCCAAGTGACCTGTACTTGGCCAATTTTGCCAAAGATGCACATTGAATCCAAACCCAAAAATAAGAGGATGTTAACTTATGAAAAACAGTTATTCTAAAAGTTCAAAGACTCTGGAAGAGGGATCTGCCAGAACAAGAAGCAGTCCTCTGGGCATTCATCCTTCTACAGCACCTACAAAGGAATTCCCAGACCAAATCCATGTTAGTGCATCAGCAAAAGATGAAAGGAAATTCAAAAATAATCCCCATAATTTACTATTTCAGCACATGTACCTCTCTACCTCTGAAACTCATTTACTTCTGGAATGAACCCAGAATTTTCAACAGCATCCTACAGCAAGATAAAGCGGCCTAGGACAGGAAAGACACAACAAAGTGAATTGAACTGCAAGAGAATTTAAAAAGTACAAATGTTCCTTCTCGCCTGTTCCCAGTGGAATTTGACTACCAGCATACCCAGTTTATAGGTACAAGAGGAGATGAGAACACAACAGACCTTCAGCACTGTGGTTACCCCATGAGTTACATGAGCATAGCTGTGAGCTGAGGACCACCCAACCCCAAGTCTCCAGCTTTTTAGCAAGGAAAGAAGTATTCTGATCTGTAAGAAAACTGATCCATTTCAAGACTTTGTTTTGTTTAAAGCAAATCTGTCCAGTACAGATAAATGTCATCTCTGATCCATTTCTTGTTAAACAAATACTGCTAATACAGTTTAAATGCTTTCCCTCCCCCACATTAAACTATATCATGTTTTATTTATTTTTTCTTTAGTAGCAGTTCATATAAACATTGTACTGAACACTGCAGTAAAATCCTCTACAGAAGGGATGGAAGCAATTTATCATGATAAAATCAGAAATCATCTCATCAGCAGCTGCTCTGTAACACTAAACTGACTGGCATGCACAGACCCAAGACCATGTCATGGCTATACTCAAGCAGATCCATCCCAACCAACCTTCTTGAAACCAATCCAACTCCAGAAATCTAGTTATTAAAAGTTTATCTCAAGCATCTCAGGCTCATCTAGCATCTCAAGACCTATATTTTGCCAGCTTATCAAAACAAATCCATTCAATTGCTTTCAGGTAACAGATGCTATTTATGTGGAAAATCATATAATTATGTCTGAAGTTTCATCTTTCAGTCACTAAGAAGTGGCAACATGCAGAAGTGGTAAGACAAGCTTGCCTGCAGGCACCCTGTGTTATATTTTTTAAGTAGAGGAGCTTGGACAGGCCCATGGAACAACTTGGCATGACTCAGTGGGCTGACGGAATGGCACCCCCAAGGATCTTGGGACAAAGCATCTGGGAATTGTTCCACAAAACAAAAACTAACCAAAAAACAAGCAAACTTTTGCTCCCCCTCCATATGTCCAATGACCATGCGTGGCTCAGCCAGTGCCTGCCACCATTTCCCCTCTCATGTCCCCATGCTCCTTCCACCCTACCCAGCAGACAGCACAGGAGAGAGATGGGGTGGCAGAGAAAGCTTGGGCACGGAAAGGAGCAATCTGCATTTGACAGGATAAGCTCTCATCTTTATGACAGGACAGCAGGAAGAAGACAGCATCACAGCAAGCAGGGCACGAGACTCGGGAAAGGAAAGAACGAGGAGAGGCAGCACTACAAGCAGTGCTGCCAGGCAGGGCCCATCCTGGACTTCTCCTGCCATTATTGAGTGTCATAAGGGAGTCAAGGATAAAGCTCTGCTGGAAAAACCTGTAGTACACAAAAAACAATAGGTACATGAAAGGGAAGGGGACACAAGTCTGCAAACAGAACAGCATGACAAAGAACACAGGAAACCCAAATCAGTTGAGTGTCAAAAAGCCTTCCAGCAAAGATGTTACTGGATCTTTGTACGCAAGTACCGAGAATTATTTCATCTCACTCTGACCCCAACTTCTTGGGAATATTCTTTTTCCTGTGGTGGCAAGACACATCTCTTAAAAACACATAACTATCAAGATTTCATAAATAGAACCGGCACTCCCTATCAATAGCTGTGATCGCACAGCTGCCTGTGTGATGGTGCTCACATTGCCTTGTTTTCCTACAAGTTTAAAGAATTTCTGTTCCCTCACCATTTAATTCATGTGAAACGTTTTGTTCTCAGACCCTGTGTACTTCGCGTTTGCTCTGGCTGAATGCCCCCACTCTGTTGCCAAGCTCATGCGATTCCGATCAGCAGGACTGCTGCCCAAACAAAACAGAGTCCCAGATACAAACACCCTCCAAACTGCAGGGGACTTCAGAGCCAGATGAGAATTTCATGACTGATCCTCTAACATTTCTCTATCATCAGTCAAACTAAACCCCAACCTAAACAAATCTAAGGGTACAGGATATTCAGAGACCAAGTTGCCAGTTTAGTCACAACTGTTCAGAACCTAAAGCCTCACTACAGTGATTCACATCAGAGTAAAAAGGA
This sequence comes from Sylvia atricapilla, assembly GCF_009819655.1. Classification (NCBI taxonomy): domain Eukaryota; kingdom Metazoa; phylum Chordata; class Aves; order Passeriformes; family Sylviidae; genus Sylvia; species Sylvia atricapilla. Next base: position 23,141,776 of record NC_089149.1, read on the forward strand.
AGGAGTCAATAATTCAGGACACTCAAAATCATGAAAATAAGATAAGGCCTCCCTAAGACATGAGTGGAGGAGGAAAAAAAAGTCACAGTACCACAGTAAAATGTTCTTTCATCAGTCTCAACATTACACTGCTTAAATTCCCAGGCTAACATTTCAGTGGAAATTAGGCATAATAGAAGACGAACATCTAAATATATCTGCTATGGATTTGGGCTGTTACAGTCTTTTACCTACTGATGACTGTTAAATATATTTTGAAATAAGCTGTAGTTTCCCATGCCTGGTGTTCATGGCATATATATTTTATAACAGAACTTTCGTTAGCATCAATAGAAAAAAAACATAAAAAACCTTCACCGATGTATCAACAGAATTGCTCTCATAAATAATTACTACCAAAGTTTTGGCCCCAAAAATTACTGTTAACTCTCAAATTCTAATAACTTTGTCACAACTGAATTAGTTCTGGAATTTTAAATTAGATTGCTGTTTCAACGATACCAGAATTTCTCAACGGAAGCAGAAGAATTTATGAGCTCCAGCATTTTTTCAGGACAAATGGCAGTCAAAATACAAGTCCAAGACAAGACAAATGGTTAAAAGGAAAAGAAAAAAAAAAAGAAAAAAAAAAAGTAGAAATAAATTAAGAAATAGAAGCTGACAAGAAAAGACAGAACAAAATAGAACACGCAGCAGCATAGATATGTCAAGTTCATTCACTTTGATTTTGAGCTGACCCCTAAGCTGCTTTCCAACATATTTTTCTCCTAACATGAGTTTCCAGTACATGTATTATTTGGTATAGTTGGCCCAATATTAAAACAAAGGAATCCTGCAGCATGAAGGCAGCTGTTGCTTTTTCAATTTGCTCTTGGAGGCTTTCCAATAATTTCTATGTCAGAGGATGCTTTAAAAAGTTTTTTCTCCTCATTCTGTGCCTGGCACAACAAGCCCATCTCAGACAATACCTGCCAGACAGCCACTGCACTCTACAGTGCAGCCCTTTCAAAATCAGTGTTTCACTCTGTCACTCTTCTCCTTCATTTTTTGCAATATCAGGAACTTGGTAAGCAGTTACGTAGTTCAGTGATACCTCTCTTGCTTTGCTAAGACTTATTTCCTGAGACGGGGATAGGGACTGGGTGACAGAGGCACCTGCTACAAATAAGGAATCTGCCCTGATTATTTACTATAAGTAACACTGTTTAATACTGTGGAGAAACAAAGTGTGCAAATTCTTGACAAAAAAGGTTATGTATCACTTATATAAATCAAATTAATTTCTAGTCTAATTAATTTTTGTTTTTACAGATACAAAAGAATGAGAATCCATTCCTTCCTCTAAAACTATTTTTATCACAGAGTCCTTTGATGCTAATGTACAGCACTGCCTCTTCCAGGTCAGAACCACCCCCAAGACTTAAACCTGGCATTCCTGAGGGTCTCTGAGAAGGGGTCCTGCTGCTTCCCACAGACACAAGCCACTTCCAAGGGACTATTCCTGCATCTTCAGCAAGTCAGCTTTTTTGGGAAGCCTTCATCAGGGTGTACCCCCTGAGCCCTAGCAAGGGATGAAGAAGAAGCCTGGTGGTTTTAGCCTTTCCCCCCGCCATGAGCACCATCAGCACCTGCCCCAGAGCCTCCACAGGGAGCTGTGTCTGCCCAGCACTACTGCCCCATTCATCTGCAACACTACCCCTTTCCCACCTCCAACAGCAAATTATCCATCAGGATAATCTGCCAGGATTTATAGCCATATAAATCCTTTGAGCAGACAACGCAGAATATAGATGAAAATTGGGTCCCACTGCAGTGCAGACACATAGCCACTACCCCAGGGCAACTTCACACAGTATGTCTTTCCACTTCTTTAAGCCATGAATAAAAGTAGTACACTAGAGAGCCTACATCAGAAATAAGGGATTCTAGAGAAAATGATCAAAAATACCTTTCTACAAAGTGTCTCATTAATTCAGCAAAACTTTAGAGTTGGATAATTGACAGGATTTGCACCAAGAAACCTTTACAAAAGAAAAATCACACCAACTCATTTACATTCCTGTTTCTCCTGCAACTACCCTACTTGTTAAGCTGAGTCAAAACAGCCAGATGCAAAATTACTCTGCTTTGTCCAGTTCAGAATGACTCAAGTAAAGTGGCTGAGGATGGTGCTTGCCTTCACTAAGGCCAGCAGGGCCCATGGGCAGGGCAGCCCTCCAATATCCACACCCTGCAGATATAAAAGTTAAATCTGCGTAGTGTTTTCAAGGTTTTTCCAAAAGTAATTAATCTTTTCTGATGCTTCCATTTTTCTGGTTTTCAAAGGACAATTCCTTAGCGCTTCACAAGACAGAGATTAAGCTTCTGACTTCTTGCAATTTAGTCGTTCAAACTCAGAGATACTCAGAAACTCCAGCTTCTCTATAAAAACCTCCGCTTCTTCCTCTTTACTCATCAGCAAAGCTCAGATAATTTTGCAGAAGCCTAACTAATCCCTCAGCTGAGTATTAAGGATCAAAACGCTGGTGGTTATACATATATATACATATCTACAGTTCTAAGAACAAAGTGGAGGGAAAAAAAAAAAACAAGGGAAGAAAAGCAAATCCCTCCAGAAAAGGAAATAAAATACGCGCCACGAGATTCAACCAGATGCCCTTATCCCCTCAAGGCATGGTTAATGTACTATCTGCCAGTACATATGGGACCAATTAAAAAGAGCTTACTCCTCGCACAGGCGCTGCAGCGTCACTCTGGAGGAACCCACAATCCATTAAACAAACTCATTCCAAGTAATTCCATTCTGGAAACACGTGCTCATTCATAACCAAATCCCAGTCTTTAGGAATCTCATATGCCATGAAAAAAAAAAAACAACCCTGCTTCCACAGAAATCTCTGGCAAATCTGAAGTTCAGCAAGAACAGAACTACCCTCATCTTTACTGCTGCCTTACATGTGCTGCTACCTGCACCGACATGAAGAATTACTACTACTTCTTCTTAGAGAAGTAACAATCTTGGTCTTGCACTTCAACATCGCCAATGAAATAAAGTGCATTGAATGATGGAAATAATTAATTGCTTAACTAAAGGAAACAGAAAAGTTCAAAACTATCCAAATGTTCCCTTCCAGCAAGACCAGCAGAATTGGAAGACTTCAGGCATGTACAAGGATCATCATTCAACCTCTTTATATTGTGAAAGCTACTTCCTCTGTTTCCAGTAATTACACTCTCACTTTTGTCCAATCTCCTCCAAATTTTGTTCAACAGAGAAGTGACTTACAAGTTTCTACACACAAAAGAGCTACAGAATAAAGAATTCCACTCAGTAACAAAGAGGAACATCATTATTCTCAGTACAGTCTCAACTTTCCACCCCTCTCCACTGATCGCTCATCACCACAAACACCATCCATTCTCAGCCACATTACAACCTAAATAATTCTGCATTGAAAAATACCTGTGTTTTCAAGCTTGGGCTCCTCTTTGAGAAATGAAGTTGCAAATGAAATAGGAGTGTAGATGAGAGGGTTGTTTGTGGGGGGGAGAGGTTATTATTATTATTAAATGTTTGTTCATGGAAACCCTGTCAATTATTGCAAGCAGTGTTTTAACTTAGAGCAAATGAAGTAATATAGAACAAAAAGATCTAAGGAAAGGGACTTGGGATGTTAAAGCCCTGACCTTCTCTAGATGCAGATCTAAAATATATTCCTGTAATACAAGATGGAAATATTCTGAATACCCACTACATTTACAGACCTTTGTCTGCCTGTGTCAGGCAGCTAGTTAAACAAATATGAAAGAACCAACAAAATTAAAATATATTAAATGCCTGCCCAGCATTTCCCCACTGTCTTCCTCCTTTGCCCATTCAATTTAACTTCAGAGCATTAGTGATGCAGTTATTCCAGCAACCCTCAGAGCACACAGAGCTGTAATTCTGCAGGAGATGTTAACAAGGTGGCTTTTATCAAACTTGATGCAGCTGAAATCTAAATTATTTACCCTGAAAGAGAAGGGAATAGAAGAATTTTGGGGCCTGTGATAAAATATTAAAGTATTGAATACCTATTAGTCATTCCTCTGGGGGAAAAAGTATCAAGACAAATATTTCTTTTAATAAAGAAAAAGGCATATATTTGGCTGAAAGAAAATATTCAACCCTGATGCAAAATGTTTGAGCAGCTTTACAAATTCAGTCCTCTATAATTATACTGAGACTGCTAAAAATTCCACTTTCATAGCCACCACCACAAATAAATAAATGTCAAAATAAATCCAGTAGATTATCATGCAAAAATGTGTCTTCTACAGCTTAATCTTGAGATAATGCTTTTTATAGCATGTCTTTCTGCCCAGATTTGCAGCTCTTGTTACTCACATTCTGACCACTAATCACAATGGTCATCAATCTTATAATTAATTTTTTTCATTAAATTCTTCATGGTGCAGCCCTGCTGATGGCTTCTCGCCTCTGCTCCTCTAAGCTATTTGCATATAGAATGGCTACAGTTCCTCAAAAGATCTCCAAGCCATACTCAATGATGTCAAGGACATTAGTTTAGACAAAAGAAAAAAGAAAAAAATAACCCAAGCATTTTAGAGGTAAACTGTAAGTATGAGGCAGATGGATGAATGCACACAGGGACTCAATATGAATCTCCTGTGACACTTTTCATTTGGTCAACCCCAATTTTGCAATGAAGAATTCACAGAAGACTTTTCAAGGGAATCTTTGAAGTATCCTTGTTCCACAAACACTTCTAGGAAAAGTAACTCTCTAGCTCTAAGTGTTTAATGCAGTTTCTTATGTTTGGAAAACAAGGATCATTTAGAAAGCAATTGAAATGAATACCAGTCCATGGCTGGGATGATCAGAACCAACCAGTCTGATGGAACACCATCCTCAGAAGGGAACCACTGTAGATGGAGAGCGTTTATCAGCAGAGCTACCCAGCAGTCAGGGCACAACGTGACAGCTCCACAAGACTTGTGCCACCACGCACTTCCCTCAGAGCTTCATTACAGCTGCTGAGATCCCCAACGCTGCCCACTGCAATGCTGCTCTGCCTACACCCTAACCAGGAACGTTCAGCACAAAACGTCCCACGTGGGCACAAAATCAGGCTTTTTCCCTAGGTCTCCACTTGGGAAGTCAAAAGGTAGTCAGAGCTGAACACTCAAAATGAATATTTCTCCTGCTGAGGGGTAATTCTGAGCTCGATGACAGATGGCTGTTTTCCTGCTTTCCAAGCATTACCATTATTTAGAGGAAAGTCTGTAAAAATGTTTGTACTGTTGGTAAGTTACTTGGGAGACCACCACAAGTAAAATATTTTCATTTTTAAAGAAAGAATGCCATTTCAGTCCAGAAGCAAAACTTGAAACAGATAACCTCAGAAGTGGAAAGTCTTGGGCAAGTTGTTAACTGAAGTCACAGATTTTCAGAGGGGATTTAACTCCACATCAATTAATCACCACCCATTCCCCTCCTACAGACCAAACTTTAATCCAGCTACACTATTTTTAGTGTCAGATGGCTTGAGGAACAGAAGGTATCCTTGTTTGATTTTTTTCAATTCAGGATCCCAGGTTGTCTGACTGGAACAGATTTTCAGATTACATTAGAAAAGCCTCTGAAATAACATCAGTCAAGTTTTGCATGCAGAGCTGTTTGCACAAGCCAATTCTACAGTTTTACCAGACAATCGGCTGTATAAACATCTGGCTGCTCCATTCCCAGCAGCTGATGAGAGAAGGGGACCTTTGATCATTTAACAAAGCCAGTTCCCTCCTGGGTACAATCCACAATTCACCACAATCCACCACAATTCAAGGGTTCCAAGTTTTGCTGTTTCCCTGTCCTGAAGCACTTGCTGGCTATCATGTGCATCTCAGTGTCATCCACAGCACAACAGAGAAAATCAGAGGCTGAAGCCACAGTGACTCCCTGCAGAAACAGGAACCCAACCTACCACCACTGTCTGGTCTTCAAGCCAGGGGAGTGGATGCCAGAGTTATCCACACAGGGTGACTGTGGGTTTTGACTAACACATAATGACAAAATGTATGATAAGGGCATCTGCTAAAACACAGATTTTTTAAAAAAATAATTAGTTTTAAATACAGGTTAGAAATCATTTGGAAACCATGAGACTACACAAGGTGCTCCTTTACTTTTAAAAAGATTAAAAGTGGAACAGCTTCAACCAGAACATGAAACAGGGCTATGTGTTATGATCTATTTTCCCTGCAGCATCGGTAGAAAGCTGATTAGTTCCAACTCATGCTCAACAACACGAGCACTTCCACTTTCATGTTTTATCACCATTATAGTCAGAAATTAAAAGACTCTGGTGGCTATCATTGATGTTCCCAACCTGGCAGAGTAAAGTCATTCCTGAAGGAAATTTGGGGCTGCCTTTTCTGTTTACACAGTAGAGAAATCACAAATGCACTTTACTGTGAAGCTGCCAATATCTAATAGTGTTTAATGGTGCAGTATCCGAGTGGAAAAAGGGCACAAGATTCTATCTAGTGTCTGGCTAACAAATTAGGTCATCAGTTTCCATCAAGTTTCCCTCTTTGTCTTCATCCCTGAATGTGTGCTGCTGGGTTGGAGTTGAGGGGCTATTTATTTGCTGAAATACCATCTCCAAGATGATTCTGGGGAAGAAATAGGAGGTAATTCTGAAAACAGGGGCAGCAGCATGCACACCATTGAAAAAATAAAGTAGGCAGGACACAGGGGTAAATCTCAGTAATAACTTGGCAGAGCTACCTATGGCAAGGCCTCTGACCTGCCTGAGCTGGACAAAACACCCCGGGGTGTTGTTGCCCTGTAACAGGTTAGGCTGCAGTCAGCCCAATCAACCCCCACAGCCCATTCTCATCAATTCTCACAGAGGATGGCTACCTTTCCATTTTAGCTCTAAGTGTGCATGCACAGCAGATGGAACGAGCAATGCAAGGTCCATTTTGGCCCAGACCATTTGGTTTGGAAGACACTCTTCTCCAGTTCAGCACATGAAGTGCTCTGGCTTCAGCCTCTTTTCTGTTTGGCACACAATCAAACCATATTTAGAGGAAATCCAATTCATCTATAAAAGTTGCATCTCAATATATTGTGACTTACCTCTCTTCCCTACCCCCATTCAAAGGGAGAGAGCACTGCACAGCTCTCAAAGCCATTCCCATTTAAACATTACTTGCCTTCTGTACATTTTTCAACTTCCAAAACAGCACTTGGTATGAAAAAAAAGAACAGCAAAGAAGCAAGGTTGTCTTACTGTATTATATTCATTTAATAATCATAAGCAATTTCTCAGAGAAGTCCTCCAGGCACAGTTTTAATGTTAAAGCAATTCTTGCTTCATTTTAACCATCCAGTGATGCAGAGCTGATAGCCCAGCTTATTAAAAAGTACAGGGCACTATTTCAAGAAATGTCATAATTTATCAGGCAGAGTTAAGTCACGCTGCACACGGCAGCCTGGATGCACAACACCAACTGCCTCTGACACTTTCTGGATCCAGCTCTGAAGTCCCTCTGCTTTGGGCTCAGCTGCCCCTGCTGCATGAAGTCACACAGCAAAGCTTCCTGCTACAGTGTCATCTTCCTTTTCAAGAGGCTTAGCAACATTTAAAAAATGCATGAATCTCACTTGAGTGACAACCCATTTAACCGGCTAAAAAACTCATTACAGGAAGGATGGTTGGAGAGAAGGTAAATACTGCAATCATTTCTTTATGAACTTTAGCATGGAAAGCCCCACATTAAGTTGACTAAGAAGTCCAAAACACTGACAGAGCTCTCGCTTTGTCCCGTTGGACATCAGTTCTTGGTCAGATTCGTTGTATCAGTGACTAGATCCAACACTTTGACTTTGCAAATTCTAGCAGGTAATGCAAGGAATCATTACCTGCAATGAGGTTCAATTTAGCCCCCAAATTATTTTTTGAGGGACTCTGTTTCTATTTTCTCAAGTACTCCTGACACACAGGAGATAATTACCAATCTCTGGACTCATGTAAGATGGTAATGGACCACCTACCCTGCCCATCCAAAGGTATTCTTCCAAGAAAATGAGCATTAGAGGAAAGCAGTAAACCCATCCCAAGCCCCTGTCAGGAAGGTGTGTATTTGGGACTATACTACATACTGGAAACCAAGTGGTGACTTTATCAGTAAATTCAAGTGGCTCTGTTGAACTAGGTGCTACACCCAAACAGGTGAACTAGATGAGACACTGCAAAACCAGAGTACCTTCCTGATCCACTCTGACTCTGCAAATATCATACAGCCCTGCTTCAGGATTTGTGTTGCTTTCTGGAAGAAAACCTTATTTTTAAACTAAACCCCACTCAAAGATTAACTGCTCTTAAAAAGTACTTAACCACCTATTTGCTTATTATCAAGTGGCCCATACATATCTGTCAGATGAGCACTATTTATGATAATGCATTAAATAAACACTTCTGCCTTAAAATACATAAGTTTACTTATGAGTAGTTTGAGACACACAAATATCTACAGCTTATTTAGTTGAAGAATCCTCTGCTCTCAAAATGTCCATTCAGCATCCCTGCCAGATACTGTTTCACAATACTACAGGCTCACTTATTCATAAACAAATCATTAACATTCTTGACATAAATCCATAGTGTACAACAAATCCCAGCTATGATAGTGTTTTACTACATTTGCTGTGCCCATCATGAATGGGAGTTCTGTCTTCACTAAAAAAACCACTCACAACAAATAAAAGGCAAATTATTCTCCACAAGAAAACCACCAGGATGAAATGCCTATGCACGGATTACAAACTAATTATCAAGTTCATACAGTAATAAACTGGTATTCAGTTAGTGAAGAGGGCTGCCAAATTTTATGCACGAAGTTTCCTTCCTAGAACTCTAGTAACTAAGAAACTCTGAAGGTAAAACACACCATTACAGGGTTTTATGTTTTCTTCAGCTATTCAAGAAACCTTTTCTCCACACATGGGCACAAGAATCATGTGAGAAAACCCTTCAAAACCCCTTTGACTTTCACTCACTGCCAGGGGTTTATTTACAGCCTTGGATCAGAGGGTTTCATCCAAGCCCAAAATGATCAAGGCCATTTTTACATACCTACACCACAACTTAAATTAGACTAATTAAAATGAATGGAACAGCTAATGAATGCATCAGGACCAGGCTTCTTGTTCTTTCTGAATATACTCCACATAGATGACAGCACAGGACAATATTTTCCCAGAAAACACAGTCCACAGGTGAAGTGAGTCCTCTGCAGGTACCCCAAAACAGCTCTATCATGTAGGCAGCATCCCTCTGTGCTGAGGGCCATGGAGGGCGTGGCAAGATGGGATTCCCTGCTCAGAGCTGGTCCACACAAGGGGGGGACACTCCCATAGCACCTCCCAGGACAAATCACACAGCATCCAGCCATGGGCAATGGCCAGTCACCAGCGAAGCTTTGGATAGCACAAGGTTAATCCCTCTACCCTCAATTCACTAATACCTTCCTCGCCATATTTAAAAAAAAAATTAAACACTTCCCTGAATGGCCATAGTTAAGTAATTTAAAAAAAAAAAAAATAAGGGGGGGGGGTGGAAGATAGTTAAGTTACTATAGATGTTCTTGGCAGATGAGATCTACGCTCACAAGAGCTGGGCTTCCCCCCGGCCTGATAAACATAAAGCAGACTGCCTCCTGTGCCGGCTGCCAGCTCAGCCTGGGGAATAAAAGATGTTTTCAATTCCGGAAAAGATACTTGTGCATTGAAACACTGAACACTCAGCAAGGCCTCAGCCCCTTACTCACAGTGCACAGGCCTGTGGGCGCCGGGGGCGGCTCAGAGTACATAAAAATACGCATATGGCAAAGTTTTGCAGAAATGAGACCTTTGTTATTGTAAATACACGCAGATTTTCATAGCAATTACATTGCAGCATTTTTAGGGACATGATTCCTCTTTTTTACTATTTCCATTGGCATGGCTTTTCCATTTCAGCTTGCTTTAGTTCCAGTTCTGTGATAATTTCATGGCACTACACTCATGTGTGAACATATGCAGCATGAATGGCTCACCATTTTCTGGTGTGACTACTGAGGACTGTTCTGCAATTCAGAAGGGCAGGTTTACAGGATCTATTTATGGGTCTCATTCTGCACCCAGCCTTTGAAAACATTTCAGACCTATTTTTGGCAGAGAAAGCTACCAAAAAAACACTGGGGTTGTCTAATCTGGCTTTTGATCAGAGCTCACCAACCCTAAAGTTCTTGCTTTCAGCCCTGATCACCTAAAGTTGTAACATATCCATTAGTATGAAAACCATCACAGCTGAAGGGATGAATATATTTAGCAATCTCCTCATTTGCCTCCAAGTTTTCTGAGCACCTCAATCACAGTTTTAGATGGTGTCCACAACAGTAACAGATAAAACCTAACTCTAAAAAAGCAACAATTTAAGACAGAAAATCACATGTAATCATACATCTGTAGCAAATGAGGCACTACAGAAATGCCAGACTATGGAGGAGGTCAGACCAAAGCGATCCATTATTTGAAAGAAGGCAAACAGCTCTGCCGGGAATCAGCAAGGAAACCAGACAAGTTAATCACTCATTTGCAGTATGAGACAACAGCCAAATGACACTGAAACCTCAGTGTCAAGTCACCCAAGGAAATGTCCATGCTGCAGAGCAGCCCGGGAAGCCCCTGCTTAGGAAACACACAGCCTTGCTGAGAGGTGCTGGGAAACAGCAGGACTGGAAACAGCTAAGTAGTACTGGAAAACTCAGAAGATACTCATGACCTGAAATTATTTCATCCTTCTGAGTCACAGGTAGATCAGAGAGCTTGCAGGGCAGCTTGCTAAGAGGGAGTGATGCCGCTGAAATACCACCTGCAGAGTATCAAAAGCCCCTGTGCTGGCCTGTGGAGAACCACAACAGGAGCCAACAGTAAAAAAATCCGAATTAACAGAGAGGCTGAGCAGAAATCGTGGGGATATAAGTGTTTTCCAGCCTTGATTGCCCATTTTCTGGAAATATCAGTATCTACAACCCCACCTTTCCTTTGCTGACCAGCAGCAGCATAAAAAACATTAAGTCCTGCAAACAAACAGCTGCACAGCACCTGGTACTGCTAACAGCTGTTCACTAACCTGGTTTAGAAGCTGAAATAAACACTACACTTTTGTTTCGAAAGGCAAAAGCTGGTCATCAAAACCCGTCTGTCACTGGCTGTGCTCCGAAATATATCTCATGCTAAACCCCAGCCTGCAATTGCACACAGCACACCCCACTCACAGGGCTCCAATAGGCACACTGACCAGCCACTTGCCTCCTTCAATACACTATGCTGTATTTTGCCCACTGTTCTAGTTCCTGGAAAAGAAAAGAGAAAAAAAATAAAAAGGCATGACCCTCTAGTCCCTGATCCAGCAGCAAAGTTTTCAGTATTTTAACAGTGATTTCAAATGGGAGCCAAGCCAAGCCTGAATCCTCTGATTATCCTTTGCAAAACCCCAGCATCAGCATTAGCAAATGAAAAGATCAAGTCAGTTGGCTCAGACAGACTGTAATTTCTGTACCTATATTTATTAACAGTAGGTACATAAAACGGAGGAAAAAGAAATGCTAGAAAAACACACAGTGATGTTAACCACAATGGCAAACTGAATGTACCGATCCTGTCCTCCAGCCAGGAAACATTTTCAAGCTGTTTCTTTTAAGCTAGTCGCTGGGTAGGAAATGCTTTTTAGACAGAAAAATATTTTCTTTTCCAGAAGACAGCATAAAACCCAGGCACAAAACAAAATATATGTTTTGATGAGAATTAATTACTTGTTTAACGTGGTAGTTCATTACACAGCTAATCCCCACACATTGTCTAAACAACTTATTTCCTCCAGTGAGTGACGAAAGGTCAACATAAACAAAACAGTTTGATTTTTTCCTAAAGAAGAAGATGCAGAGCACTGACAACACATCTGCAGGGTGTGAAAAGCTGAAAAGCAATATTAGAGGATGTCCTTTGAGCACCTTCCAGTTTTTTTCCTAAATGAAGCTATTCCAGAATGAAATGTCACCAAATATAATGGAATTGAGGTGTTCCACTATGCAAAAATATTGTTCTAAACCAAGAGCTATTAATTCTTCAGAGCTGTGGGCTGTAGTTTATCATTAGCATCTAGAAGTGAATGATGGTTATAACAGTCAATTCCATTTCTCCCCAGTGACTAAATCATGTACTAGCTAAATCATTTATGAATGTCAAAGGGTGACAGTTTTCAATTAAGATAATGAGATTCTAGAGGCTCTGGCCATCTGAACCCTGTCTGTGGATTTTCTTGCCAATTAGAAACAAAAAAAACAAACCAAAACAACAAAACACAAAAGGAAACATTCTGACAAACTGATTTTACTTAAACTGGGTACTCGCAATTTAGCATTAATCCTACCACATATCTGCTAGCTACATACCAAGAATAAACATTTATACTAGTCACCACATTCTGTTAGACATTAACACAGGGTTAAGGTGATGCTAATGGAATCACGCTGGACGTTGGAAACTGAAATTATTTTGCTCCCCTTGTGACTCTTCAGCTCCTCAGGCAAGGACCCAGCCTTTGTCCATACAGCATGTCAGCAAATGGACACACAGCATCCAAGGCCGGGCTGCTCTAGGAGGAGGCAAAATAGTCAAGGGAGAAATCAGGGCAAAATAGTCGAAGGAGAAAATCAAGAAAATGCTCACTGACACAGCAGGAGTGGGCAGCCTCCCCAACATCCAAAGTGGCCTGTTGATCCTGGGTCAGGTCCAAAGGAGGACACATCCCTCAGTAGCAAACACTGCCTGGGTGTGGAGATACATATTCCACATATTCTTCATAAATACAACCCCTGTAAGTGAGCATCCTACCCATTAGACTCTTCACTGTTAACTTCCATGGAGTATCTATAATATAAGTGCTGGAAGCAGCAACTATTACTCTTTTTAGCCATCTCACACCTACTGTTCAAATTCTTTATATTGACCCACTGGTTTTCAGAAAAACAAACAAACACATCAAAATAAACCATAAAGAATAACAGCTACATAGTGGAAGTGAAGATAAGCTTCTCAGCATAAAACTTCAAACTCCCACAGAAGTTCAATAGAGTCAAGTCAGAAAAGTAACACCACGTCAGACTTTGTGGTTCAAACATTACTAAGCACTGGCCAGACTCCGTGCTTTCTCTTTTTATTTTACTTACAATTAGCTGGCAAGAGACGCTGATTAGCTAGAAAAACCACATTCCCTTTTGACCTCCAGGTGTACAATGCTGAACAGCATTAAGTCTTTCCTAAAGCAACCCCTGGATCTTTAGGCAGTGTGCAGTAAGGCTCCAAGCAGCAAGTCACCACAGTGTTTATGGCACAGACTCTCACTGTGGAGCCTGTTAGCTGCTGGTCACATCTATCAAAGGGGCACTGAGTGCCTTGGCACCATCAGGCAGGCACCTGCCTCCAGACTCTTCCAAAGCCTTGTTCCAAGGCTGGACCTGTACAAACTACTGCATACATGAGAACTTAGAGGACAAATCACAGCATATTTCTGTAGAATGGTGTGCACTGCCAGCTCAACTCCCTGTTCCACTGGAGATCTGGACTTTACCATCTCTGTTCCCGGTTCATACCCACACTCACGAACAATTAGAAGGGCCAAAGAGTGCAACAACCATGCCAAGTATGGTAAATCAGCCAGGCAAAGCAAGGGGTGTTACTCTGGTGCAGGCAGCTCAGGGGAATGTCACCATACAGGATCCACTTCCAATAGATGGACAAATTGTGCTCTGTCAGTTTGTTCCTGTCACAAAATAGTCCCCAATTCCCCTGGAGAGCTCCCAACAGCTCTGTCCCCTCCCTGGCCAGTCCATCCCACTGGCATTGCTAAGGGAGCTTCTACCCGCTCCTTTAGCCAGAGCGCTCCAACTGAAGGGATTTAATAAAACTATCTTAAATAAAACTAGTTCTGCCTAATGAGACCTATTAACTGGGATACTAGAAAGACTAACTTTTCTGGAAACTGCTGCACAGCCAAAACCACTCTGCACTGAGGGCTCTGCAGCACAGCTGCAATTGTCAGCAGTCACTAACATTGTTATCTAGAACTCCTCAAACCTGCATTACTTTACACCTAGCATGGGAAGTCACATACGGTGCTGGCAGTGCACCCTAAGTTCGTTTTAAAGCAAACATCAAGTTACAGAGTGGAGGCCAGACTTAAAAACCTCCCAGAAAACTGTTTAAAACTTAAAATTTAAAACCCGACAGATTTTTGGGAAACGAGGAAGAATATGACTGCACACGTATGGATTCCAGGGTAAGAACATGTTGGAAACAATGTTTCCTTTTCCCAGGATGAGGCAGACTGCTCTTTAACTTCAGTTTCGTAATGAGGGCTGCTGGATAAAAAACATTTGTTTGCTCCTGAGAAATGCTGAAAAAAAAAAAATATAAAGCAAAGTGGGCATTTTTCATCCTTTGAAGAAACAAATACATGACGTTTTCACAAGAAAATGTGAAAATAAGGAAAAAAAAAAAAAGTAAGAAACAGACTGGATCCACAAATAAGAAATACAGGTTTTGGCTGAAAACAGAAGATATTTCCTGAGGCTCTGGAGGTGTGTGCAGCCACCAGGGAACACACCAGGGCTGGTGATGCTCTGAGCCCAACGTCAGGCAGCTGCCACAGCCCTGCTCCTGTCCTCCTGCGAGGGACCCACACTCCTTTCCCCACTGAGGGGAGGAACTGGGGGCCTGAGAGGCTCATGAACACTTCCACAAGTGTTCAGAAAAGCAGTTTTCCCCAGCCCCAGGCGGGCGGGGCACTCGCTGCAGAGCAGCCCCTTATCCAAACAGCATTAGGGCTTGCTCCAGGATGACCTCAACAGCACACACTTTCCAAAAAGAGTCATACAGAAACATTTCATTCTGCTCTCTCAGACGTTAAGTCTTGTCTCATATAGCTACTCCTAAAATAAAAAAAAAAAAATTTAAAAAAAAAAAAAGAGAGAAGAAAAAAATTCAAGTAAAATTCGGACTTTTAAAACAACACATGAAGTTTCTTCTCAGTCAAAATAAAAGAAACATAGGGTAACTCTGCTGGCATTAGTGTTGGCACTTAGATTTATACCAACACTCTCAAAATCTGAATTTGGACCAAAACCAAACCCCACATAAAGACAGGGGCAAAGTTTATCCTCAAGCGAACAAAATAACATCTCTTCTAGACATTAATGGCTTCTGAAACTCTCTAGCTTGATACAACATTAGTGATTTAAATGCCAAACCACATTCACTCTGTTTATCTTGGGAAGCTCCACATCCATGTAAGAACACCCTCAGACCATAACAGAGGAATGAAAGGTCAGGCTGTTGCTTTCAGAACCAGTGCAGTAAACACAAGGTATGGGCATTTCCCTGGTCAGTGCCACCCACTGCAGCTGGCTATTTTTCAAATATCATGTAAGCAGCATGAATAACTTCTGATACAAAGAAATAAAAAACTCAACTTGAAAAAAAAAAAGCAATAAAAATACACTCTGAAAGTAATTTAAACCAACCAGAAGTGAGCTATTTCAGTGCAGGATTTCTGCAGATGTGGCTCCTGGGCCATGCCAGGCTGCTCATGGACCTCTCAAGTCCCCAGCTGATGACCTGCTCCTCCCACACTCAGAAGCTCTACATCACTATATAGCACTTAACTTTATCCAAAGCCTCCTTAGATTCTGCTTTTCTGACAAACATATGTAGGTACCTTAAACAGACCTCACTGCCTCACACAGCTGGACCCTGCTCTGTCCTGCTGGAGCACAGTCCCAGGCTCAGAAAACCTCTCAAGCTTGTCCAGTCACAGGGGTGAAAACCCTAAGCTGCAGTTCTGAAAGTCTCTTTCCAGTTGAAGATCTGCCCATGACTCATTTCAGCTCACACTTGCAGCTCAGCATGTCTTCAAATGTGACTTTTCCTTAGGGGAGATGAGCTCTGCCACTTCTGCAGCCTGAAACATGTCAGCATTTTAAATGTGAGCAGGATGGGGGAGAATGGCTTCAGGAAAGGAATTATTAAGCACTAACTAGAATTGATTACTAGAATAAGTGAATATTTTTCACTGTCTTGAAGTGCCAGGGCTTTTCACTACCCTTGATTACAAAAGGCAGTCATCTCATTCATTTAGAGATGGATTTCAGGCTGGCCACAGCACCCAGACAGGCTGCCCTGTGCCTTGGCAGACCATGCAGCAAGACTGCTATTTCTGACAGGTTATTTCCTACACCAGGCAGCCCCACTTCCCACTGGACACCCCCAAGGAAATGATCTGAACTCCACGTGTGATGACCATTGAGGAAAACAAAATCCCAAACCTTCACAGTGGGTTAAGTCCTGGGAACTCTGTGTCCTGTTCCCAAGCCAGAAGCTGCAGGACTGTGAAGGGCAGGTGTAAGGAAGACCTTAAAAGGTCTTAAAATACCTTAAAAGACACAAGACTTTAAAAGCAACAAGAAAAAAACTGAGTAGTGCAACACCCATCTGTGGGAAAAGGCACCAGGAGAACCTACCTGTGCTTCTGTAACCTTTCAAATTGTTCAACTCCTCCTTCCATAGCAACTCTGTATTTTAGAAGTACAAGATTAAAACATTGCCCTTTGAAAATGTTACATGTCCCAGCACCAAGCTTCAGGCTCTTTAACAAAAAAAGAGCTGCTCTTTTCTCATTAAAGAAAACACCAGATCAAAACAAAAGTCAGTCACAAACAAACGCTTCCTAACATTCCTTATAAAGCAGAGAAAAGTTACACTGCCATCTCAAATGGCAAGATAAAAGTTAATGGATTCAAAGGTCTATTCCT
The DNA here is from genome assembly GCF_009819655.1 of Sylvia atricapilla. NCBI lineage: Eukaryota > Metazoa > Chordata > Aves > Passeriformes > Sylviidae > Sylvia > Sylvia atricapilla. Next base: position 23,158,693 of record NC_089149.1, read on the forward strand.
ACACACCAAGATAAGGCTGCATGCCTAAATCTGAGTGATTTAACACTCATTTATCGAAGTGAACTGTCCAATCTCATAGAAAGTAACATCCCCTCTGCAGCCCTCAGCACTGGTGCTCCATCTGCAAGAGTGTGACAGGGAGGGTTCCACCTCCCCCATCATCCCAGCCGTGTATCCCAACAGGCAGCACAGCCTGAGGGGAGCCAGGGCCACAAATCCACAGCTCCCAGGGCAGCCCAGCTCAGCGAGGGTGAACCTGAACCCAGCCCAACAGTCCCTGTGCCTTGTCCTTGGATGGAAGATGTCAGGACTTTGGGTGTCTGAGAAATCACCGATGGCTTTCTTCTTTGTTGCCTACCAGAAAAAGCAAGCACCCGGCACTCTCCAGCAGCACTGCACATCCCTCCAGCAGTTCATTCTTGCAGGAGGCACCAAAGCTGTCTTCACTATCAGGATTTTCTCAAACACACAGTACCAAGCTCAATAGGCCCTTTTTAACCACACTATCAAGAGGGCCGACATAAAATTTTCAAAATATCCTTCCTTCTAATTCTAATCCAAACAACAGAGCACAGCTGTGAAAACTGAAGCCTGTACAGATCTGCACTGCACAGGCTCCTTCTTAAAAACCCTGGGACAGGATTCAAGCTTCTGCATTTTCTGATTCAAATTTATAGTCAGGCACAGAAAATTCCCATGGACTAGGGAAAAAAGAAAAATGCTTAAGCTGACAATTTTCTGAAAGATGAAAAAAATTCACTGCTATCTTTTGCTGACACACTGTGCAGCAGTGGGACAGAGGTCCACACTATGCCCTGACAACCAGGCAGCTCCAGGAACTGTCAACTGGTGTTTGCTTAAGTTCCAAGAGGTACTTTTCTGGTCAAAAACCAGAAAAAATATAATAAATGCCATATGGAAAAGCTGAAATCGGGCAAAAGGTTCAGTTAAATAAATAGCTTCAAATGAGGGGAAAAAGGATTAAAACCCTGTTTTTGAAGTCTGATGTATTTTTTTTCCAACAATTTTGCTGCTTGTCTTTTCACTCTCCAGCTCAGAGTCAAAGCCAGAACAACCAGCGCACCATAACACAACTTCCAGTGCTCTTCTCCCCAGCAGAAGGGAATCCTAGAAAACCAAGGACAGAATTCCCTAATACGACATTAAAAACAAGTTCAGCATACTGATCTGGATGAGATAGTTTTGATGGACAACAACAGAAATTTGTTTTGCCTGTTTTCCTTAAGCAGAATGGCGGGGAAGGAGGGAAAGGTGATTTCTCTCCCCAAGAAACTACCATTTTCAGGTCACTGTCACCATGATCAGTTCAGAATGCACAGATTAATCCTGACAGCAGGAAAGCTGGTTCCCAGCTACAGGAGAACCACAGAGCAGCTGAGACTCTGGAGAGCCTCTCCCTGCACCCATTCAGAAAAGGAATGTTGCACCCAACCCTCCTTCCTACCCCTCACCACCCAGACTCAGGGAGGGAAAGGAGAGCTAGAAACTCGCAGGTTCAGATGTGTTTGATGCTGCCACCATCACCACGCCTTGGCCCCTCACAGACCCCAAACTCCTTTTTTCCTGCCTTCCAACCAGCAGAATTACTCAGGAGGCTCCATAGCAGAGAATATTGTTCATTTCAAATGAGATCACACAAACTCTCTGGATCTCCTGTAACAGTCCAATAGTTGAGTTTCCTGCTCCGCTCTCTGTCACCAGGCTCAAGGTTGGTACTGACCCCAGTGAAGTTTGGATCAGATCCCACTGCAGAATCTTCAGAGCAGTTACTTCACCGGCAGGACCAGACTGAACATCAGTTCTCTTCTCCAGACACTCAGTGAGTGGGTGAGTTTTCAAAAGAGCACAGTCCACCAGGTAAAACACTCTCTGGAAAAGACTGGCCCTGAACAAAGCTGAAGACCTGTAAACGGACTCTCCAGGGTCGTTCTGCAAGTTTCACATGAGATGTATGGAACAACCATTTCTCAAACCCAGAGGGAGCTTGGCATGGGAATAAAGAGGTGGTCACAAATCTGAGCTTCAGGACACTAAATTACATTTCTATCTGCTCTCAGTGTTCTTGGCAGCTCCCATCAAATATATCTGGAGAAAATGTTTTCATTTGAGGAGGTACTTGGAAATTGTCTGGCATAACACAGACCCAAGGCCACAAAAAGTGATGGTGCAAGGACTCCAACTGCCCTGGTGCTATCCCAAACCAGAAGCACTGGGCTTACAGCGTAACTCCACCAGTAAAACTCACCAGCAGCAAGTCAGGTTAGAAATATTCCTGCTCACATTGCCTGGAAGCAAAACCAGCCATTAACCTGTGAAAGGTACATTTATTTAAATGGTCCCAAGGAAAACACTTACGGAGGTTTTTCAAAGACCAACACTCCAGAAGTCGTCACCAAACTGCCAAGGTGTCAACGCAACGAGACCAATTTAGTCATTCTATGTGTATTTTGAGGCTATTTGTGCATGAGGCTATGTGTAATTTTGTTGAAGCAACATCATTAAAAGAACATTAAACACTGGCAATACGCAACTTTTTATTTTTCCTTCAGATTCTATGCAAAGATTTATATTTGCCACTCCATATTTTCAGTATTTCAGCGGGAAAAAAAAAAAATGAAATGTTGTATTAGGTCTTCTCAGGACACTTGTACAATCACCCACATTTACCATGTTTGATCAAAGAGTTCTGATTCAGTTATTCAGAAACAGCTCAAAAGACTTAACGCTGTCACTTGTAACTTTTCTAGCTATTATATGAAGTGCAGATAAGTTCAATTACTACACGTGAAAGCACTATGGGGAAAACAAATATTGTAAGGGCTAAACATTGCTTCAAGGGACTTTTCAACTACACATTTACTTGTCTCTGGGTAGTCAGACTCTCCTCTTGCCTGCACAGAGCCTCATCAAAAACACAATAGTGCTGTAAGGGTAAGGACACTTAGCCCAACACCTCAGCACCAACCCAAGGCGTGTCTGCTGAGAACACAGCTGTGCCTGGAAGGAAACAGTAACATCTGGGCAGACCACTGCTGACTGCCCTGTCCTGCTGGATGACACCAGGGACACACAAAACCTGAAACAGGTACTTAGAATTCTGAACTATTTAGACTGAATGCTTTAGTGTCCCTTTCTTCAAGGAAGTCACTGCTTAAAGTTTTTTTCTTGGTCATCAAACAGGCTGGCAGTTTCATAAACATAAACTAGTAGTACACTATAAATGAACCCTGAATATCATTTCCCTGGGGGCTTTTTCACAAGGCACTCACTTGATTTTGATTTTCTTTTGGTCACAAAATGCTTCACAAAATTAACATTTTTCCAGAGCCATTCAGTACAAACAATAAATAACGTAGAAAAAAAGGAACTGCCTGAGCTAAGTGGTGCCAGATGAGCCTCCTGGAATCACAGGGGGTTTGTTTTAAAGATTCCTGACTGCTGTAAAGTCATAGCAGCAAACTAGAGTGCAAAAAAAAAGTACAAAAACTCTGATGCTTGAAAGATATCCTGAAGCTATACAGTGCCAAAACACCGGGCTGTAGGACTTCAGACATTTGCAGCCACATGACTCAGGCTTAAATTTCAAATACTTTTCATTTTTTCCTTCTGACATAATATTTAATGAAACCAGAGTTCAGTAGTAGTATCAGTCCTGCTATACATGTCTTGCAGCAGTTTCTGCCTGGACAGCTGTTTGTGTGCTTACAACTCACTTGTGTTTGGTTTAGAAAGGTTTTCCACATGCTTGGAAAATCGGATAACTATTGTTTCAATTGACTATATGGTGCATTTTTAACACACATATGCATGTGAACACTGAAAAGGATTAGAAGCTCATTTTGAAAGTACCAGTGGCACCTAAAACCACATTACATCTGAACACGTGCAAACGTTTGCCACCAAACCACAGTGCCTGTGATCGCCTCGAAGCAGTCATACCCCAGAGCTGACTTCTCTTTAGTGAAAAATCTTTTCAATGCTCCTGATACAGGAAAGGCATTTGATGTGTATACTAGTGGTAGTGGATGCATGTAATATACATAAATTTAGCAAGAGTCTACAGTCACAAAATCTACAAGTATAAAAATAGATTGAAGATGCAAGGCTACAGGTGCATTAACGAATTCCTGTAAAATGAGCAATATGTTAACAAAGCCTTGGAAAATAGTGCTCACAGCCCAGCCTGAAGGTGAGCATCAACACCCCAATATGGCTGCTTTCACTTTTTTCACTTCTATTAATAGCTACACTGTTGTTTTACTGCTGTATCATAATAATGTGGAAGTATATTACACCAGCAACTCAAAGACTGTAGTAAAGCAACCTTACACAATCTTATTTCCCATGGACTTCAGAGGAGCTGCACAAGCTACATGATGGCAGAATTAAGCCCTGAGGTTCAGGAAATCAAACTTGCCCCAGTAAAGGACTTGAAGCTTCCTGCCCTTCATCACCCACTTCACTTCATCTCATCTTGCCCACATGCAGCTCTCCTGCGCAGTATTTCACAGCACATTAGGGGAGATGTGGAACTCTACTTCATGAAAGAAATACATTCTAACAATATGAGAATACACTAAAGCCATCCACTATTAAATCCTTGCCCAAATAGGGCCCCAAACTGTGGGTTTCAATAAGAATACTGAACTTCCAGATGAGCAGAGAGAGAATCACTGAAGTCCTACTGTGAACACTCGGCTATCTGCATGCCCATATGAAGCCAAGCAGTGTCCAGCCCATAGCTCCATGACACAGCACCCTTGTCTTCCTCTCTGCTGGGTCCCCACTCATGTGAGCCCATCCCCTGTACCACCCACACAAGCAGAGTGAGACCATCTCTAAAAAGAGGGCTCATGAGCATGGCTCAGCTCAGGGACACCCAGCACCACAGCACGAGGCTGGGCAGCACCAGCACTGCTGCTCTGGGGGAAAAGCTGTTTGAACATGGTGATCCCTATTACCCACAAGTGTCAAGAGAGTCAGGGAAACTTATAAACAGGGGGTAGAAACAGCACGACCTCGGAAACTATGCGCCCCCTGGGATTTATTATCTAGAAACAATGTCTGGCATCAAGCTTCCAGGAAAATTTAGGTTACAAAGCAAATAGCAGCCAGGCTATGTTGTCTCAGGCTGTGAGAACACCTTGCTTGTTTTCAAATACCAATTCAGAGTCCTCCCAGGAGCATCACTGAGACCATGAGCTCCAAAACCCCAGCTGTGCTGCCAAGGGCAGCTGAACCAGGCACAGAAGGTACATTTGGAAATAGTTCTAAAGAAAAGATTTCACAATATTTTTGGCATCATTTCAACAAGTGCCACTGCCACAAACATCAAGCCACAAATCAGTGCCCACTGCTTATAACTGCTGGTAAGGTCTGCTGCAAACATGACAATGTAAACCAGATCAGGCAGGTACAGTGAGCTCCAGGCTGGAGTCTCCCCATTCCCAGCAGGGGGAATGACCTTTAAATACCTGAAGCAACCTTGGCTGCCGCTCCAGGGAAGACTGGGACGTACACACATATTCCATATGTTCACCTGCACTTTACTGAACACAAGCCAGGAATGCCACCATAGAAATTAGAAGCTAAAAAGTCTCCCAAACAAACACAGTCCCAGATCATCTCTCTTACACTAAGTGTGAATAATGCTAATCCTGTATTACCTGCAAAATCATGATCTTCTTATCACATCAGAGACTCGCTGATCCCTGTGGTATATCCCAGATGTATGACTTCACATGTAACTGCCTGTCCTGCTAACTTTGGAGAAAACAGACGAAACTTCAATGTTGCTATAGGTGAAAGAATCATAAAAAGTGAAAGGAAAGGAAGAGCAAAAAAAGAAGTAGGCTTTGCTGTATTATATTTTCAAGAAGAAACCACAATATCTACGTTTTTTCTAGCTTATTCTTGCAATCCGTTTAATTCTACATATCTTCCAGAAACAGAGAGGCTTCTTCATTAAACGGCGGCATAACGGGAAAAGCTTCCATCAGGGGGAAGTAGAGAACAGGCTGACAAAAACAAAACAAAAAACAAGAAAACACAGCTTATTCCAGCAAAGCCAGAAATCAAAGCTCCGCGAAGGGGGGAACATTTTAGCAGCAGATGAAACTTTCAGCAGCAAATAGCTACCACAGCAATGGGGACAAGTCCTGTTCATGCCCCAGCTCACTGCATTCTGTAACCCAGCTGCTGATGACACTTCATTCCTATTGCGTATGCATGAGCTTTGCTGCTGACCTCACTACTGGAATTGTACCCATCCAGTCAATGCCAAAAACTCCAACACAAACTATGAAACTTAACAGGACCGAGCACAATTTGGAACAGAAGTAGATTTTGCGTGAACGGCAACATACCAGGAATGTGCAGTCTTGTCATCCATTGTGTGGGACTGGGAAAGGAGGCCCGTGAGCAATAGAGGACCAGGCACAGCTTGTCAGACCACACCAGGAGCCCTCACACTGCCATGGCCATTTAAGTTAAACATACACAGCTTGCCTTAGAGCTGAGGGCAGGACTGACCCGCACCAACAGGCATCCACTTCCAAAGGCAGTTCATACTTTCCCTTGCTGAACCAAGCCAAAAGAAATATTCTGAGAGATGAAAATATTTTCTTTGCCATTTTACTTAGTACAGAGCTACACCACGGACTAACAACAGACTTGCACTTCCCCACAGCTGGGTATTGACACAAGATACATCTGGGTCAAAACTATTCCACATACCATGCACACATTAGAACATCAAGAAAGCTGGGCCAGCTCCACACTTCCTGCACCCATACATCAGCTTGATGTAACTGCCATTATACATCCCCCAAATATCCTACAGTAGTGACTTGACATAACCGTAATCCCAAAATACATTAATAGAGACCATAAGACGTCGTCTACTCTACCCAGTGACCACATACCACCCTGCTACAACCAAAATCCCATACACAGAGCCTCACAACGCTTGTTTGTCAGCCAAGGAGAGAGCCTGTGATGCCAGGGACAAGCAGAGGGCCCCTCTTCAACACCCCCATTGCACCAGCATTTGTTTCACAGCAGTTATGTGCCAGGAGAGAGGCTGCCTGGCACAAAGAGAGCAACACGGGACACCTGAAACTAAATTAAGATGTTGAGGGGGAGGAAAAAGGGGGAAAAAAATGCATTTATACCTTGCACAAGCTCTCCTTGGGGGGCCAGGCAGCACTGCCAACAGTTCTGGCCAGGCTGATGAGTCACATGTCAAGGGAAGATCAGACCACTTGAAAGAACCAGGCTTCAAGGGTTTTTTGAAGAAAAAAAAATTTCAGAGGGGTTGGGGTTATTAGATAGTTTATTGCCCATGTAACTCTAGCTCATACGTATATGGATTAGGATTAAGCTTTCAGTTCCAGGATCTCATCCTAGTTACCCCAGCATCCTTCCCCTCACTGCACTCATTTTGTCCACAATTCACGACATTGTTATTTAGCCCCTTATGTGAACATAGAATTATTATGGGCTTCCTCTGATTTTTCCAAGGCTTTCTTCCCCCTTTCAGGAGCTGGTACAAGTCCAAAGCATCCTTTAATTCTGCAAATCTGAGTCCCCTGGATTTCTTGATTTTTTTTAGAGCACCTACAGTTATTCATGTACTTCCCCAAAAACTCCTGTTCGCAAAAAGTGCATTTACAGGCACTCAGCATTTTGATCAGCTCAGGATGCGCGGAGACTCCAGACAGAGGCAACCAAAGTGGATTTGCACAAAGTTAGTGGCCGCTGCTGAGTGTTTGGTGTTTGTGGCTCCCTTTCCAGAACAGGAAGGAGCACAGGCTCCTCTTGCTTCAGGCTTGGGTTCTGCTGCAACAGGTAAGTTAGAGGCCCAGTGATCAGTCATCTCTCCTCCAGACAGCCCTGGTTCCTCACAGCACACAGCCATTCCCACCCACTGCCTGAGGCCAGATCCCTAACAGTGCACAGGATAAGGCTAAACAAGGTTACGCTCACAAGCTTATTCTGCAAAACACAAGCATTTGGTTCTCTTTAGCCTTGCATGCTCTTGTAGGCAGCATCAGATATTTGTCATAATAGTACCTTGTTATTTTAACACCTCGCTAATTCCACAAAGGGGACACAAAGCCATTCTGCACAATCCAGACCAGCACAACACGACTAACCTCGGCTTTCCCTTTCTCCTTCCCTTCCCTCGCACTCTCCTTTGTCACCAGCCGCTGGGAGCAACCTCACCTGAGGTCTGTCTCCTGCATCAGCATCTCCCCAGAGAACACCCCTGCCTCCGCAGCACCCCAGACCATTAACTCCTTCACTCAGGGCATCCTGCCACTTGTGTTTAGCAGAGAGGTTTCTGACTAACACAGGGAAAGAAATAACTAACAATACGCTCACATAGATTTACCCCGGAATCCATCAACTATGCACGTGGTACATCATTCCTATCCACAAAAAAATCAAGCTTTTTATTGTAGAGAAAAATACCGTTTTTTCAGACCAGGAATTATTCCTGTTACTGGTGAAGATTAAAGCTCATGGATCTCTCAGCTTCACTCTACTATCAACTCCAATTAAACTGATGATTTTTCTGTTCATATCAAAGCAAATTCACAATCTGAATTGCAAAAGTAGTAATAACCTTTTTTTGTCATCTGCTGTACCCATTGATCCTTATTCTAGATGTCCAATTCTCTCACTCGGCACTTGCTCTGGAAAACTACACGAAACCGACGCAGTGGAACTACAGAGTGAGTTTTATTTCATCTCGCCCTCTCCTGTCTCGGATTTCCCCGGACCGTGCAACGCGGACACAAGCCGCACGAACAACGGCAGAGCCGGCACCGCGGGTGCGGCCAGGGGGGACCCGGGACCCCGACACATCCCGACCTCTGGGCGTGCGGCTGCCAAAGGACTCCCGCGGGATCCCGCATCCCCCGCGCGCCGCTCCGAGGGACCCTCGGAGGGACCCGGGCAGGGCCGCTCGGGGCTGCCCTCAGCCGGGGGACGGCGGAGAAGCCCCTGAGCGGCGCGATCCCCGCCGAGCCCCGCCGCCGCCCGCTGCCGGCACCCAGCGCCGCCGGGCAGCGACACCCGCACCGCGTGCGCGTCCCCGCACGCCGCCCTCCGCGCCGGCGCGGGGAGAAGTTGCCACAAACTCCCGGTCCGGGGGTGATGCTCCGCCGGCCCCGCCGCCCCCTCAGGCTCGGACCCCGGCCGGCCCCCCCTACCTGCAGCCGCTCCGTGGCCGGCTGCCACATGGTGCCGCGGCGGCGGGAGGCGCTGCCGAGCGGGGCCGCGCGCGGCTCTCTGCGGGCGCGCGCCCCGCCCCGCCCCGCCCCGCCCCGCCCACGCGTGGGGGCCACGCGCGGAGCCGCCCGGCACTGCCGGTCCCCGGGCACGGCATCCATCCCACCTGGGCACGGCATCCATCCCACCCGGGCACGGCATCCATCCACCCGGGCACGGCATTCATCCCACCCAGACACGGCATCCATCCCACCTGGGCAGGGCATCCATCCCACCTGGGCACGGCATCCATCCCACCCGGGCACGGCATCCATCCCACCCAGACACGGCATCCATCCCACCTGGGCACGGCATTCAACCCACCTGGGCACGGCATCCATCCCACCCGGGCAGGGCATCCATCCCACCTGGGCACGGCATCCAACCCACCTGGGCACGGCATCCAGCCCACCTGGGCTCGGCATCCATCCCACCTGGGCACGGCATCCATCCCCCGGACACGGCATTATTCCCCAGGCACACAGCATCGATCCCAGCCGGGCACAGCATCCATCCCCCCGAGCACGGCCAACATCGCACCTGGACACCTGTGGTGACCGGGACAGCGCCTCTCCGCAGCGCTGCCCCAGGCCGCCGTGTCCCGGCTCCGCACGGCGCTCTCGGGCAGCGATGCCGTCTCCCCACTGGCGTTCGCTGTGCGCTGCCTGGGAGCTGTGGACCCCTCCAGAGGAGCCTTCCCCAAGAAACGCTTGTCTCACCGCAGCTGAAACTTTTTCCTCCGGTTCTGCAGGTGGTTTCAAGCACATAGGACGTGTCATGATTCCGTAAGGTCGCTGCTGCTGGCAGTGCGGGGTCATGGAGCACAGGGAGCCGCCAGCTGGGGGCAGGATCCCCCCTGCCCGGTCAGTGCCGGGCTGGTCCCCCGAGGGCCAGCACCAAACCAGCATCAAGGCCACATTCAGCTGTTTCACAGAGCTGGCGATCCCAGCTGTGCCCAGCATCCCAGCAGTGCCCTGGTGCCCACAAGGACAGACACGCACACCGTATAGATCTGCAGGCACTGCTCTTCCCTGTGGAGGCCAGAAATGCCACAGAAAAGCAAAGTCTCTGCAGGTTCCAAAGCTGCACCCAGGAACATTTTTTCCAGACACAAAAGCTGCCTCTGGCCCTCCCTGCTCACCTGAGGCTGCCTGGGTAATGCCTCATGCTTGGATGCAGGAGGATTTGTTAAAAGCCCAGAGGAGCCTGTGTCATACTTGTCCCAAGCACTGACCACCCCGCAGGTTGCAAGCCAGGCACCAACCCATTATGGGTGTGTGACCCCAGGGACACAGGGTACCCTTTCAGTGTAAGTGTTTTAAATAGCAAGGAAAAGCAATACTGAAGGGAATTTTCTTTAAAAAGAGGCATCAGGCTCACCTGTGGACAAACCACGACCTTTGGCAGGGCAGCTCTGCCACAGGCTCTGTCTCAAGGACCAACACCTTGAGACACATTGCAGGATCCAGGCAAAGCTGGAAGTAACCAGAGCAAGACTCAATGAACATGAACTTTTAGATTGTTTCTGGAAAGACTCCACCAGGATGCCCCTGGGCAAGTAATGGCCTATTTAAGCAATTTTGTGTTACAGCTCCATTTACTGATGTATCACCTATCCCCCTCTGGGACAGGAAGCACTAATTCTGCACCAGCTCTTGGCCAAGGTGCCTCTAGAGCTCTTTCCAAACACTATGTCCCTATCACACCATTGTTTCTTCCAACTGGTGCCTACACTCCTGCACGAGGGCCTTTTCTAAAAGCATCATTCTTCCTCAAGTGAACTTTGGAGCAGTTTCACTGATCCTTCCCGTATGGGTAAATCCACCCGCCACCATTTCCTGAACCAGCTAGGAGCTGGCACAACCCAGGCTGTCAGCAGCAAGGCACACAAAGGAAGTTCAGGATGTGCAGTTAGCAGGAGGAGACCAACCCTGGGGCTGGAGGCTCCTTCTCTCTTAGTTTACATGACTTTTATACAAACTAAAACAATTGGGGAAGGAAATCTGCATTTGCTACAAAATGGGTGGCACGTTATGAGAACAAATGAATCACTTAATTTCAAAAAAGGACATGAAAACAAGAGAAAATGAGTGCTGTAGGCTTCAGGCTTTAGTTGTATCAGAGGAAGGTAGGAATATGCCCACATACGGGGAGGAGCAGCTCAGCTGAAATTTTTAAAATCCAACTGGTTGATTAGAAAGCAATCTATGAGCCTCAATCACACCAGCATCCTCCCCAAGCCTTACCCTTCACCAAAGCAGCAAATGGCACTGTGGGGACGAGAGAGCTACTGAGCCCTTCTGTTCATGTTGGTTTAGTCTCCAGCACCATGGGCTGTCTCAGGAAATTCAGCTGGTTTGCCCTTTTGGACGTGCCCCACAACAGCTCTGCAGGAAACTCGGTTTTCAGCTGGGCCAGGTGCTGCTGTGGTGGTCAGGCACCAGTCAGAGCCCAGCTCAGGAAATGATTCATTAAACTTGGGCGAGTTCATGTCACAATCTCACTAAGATGAGGTCATTTCTACCTAGATTTTCTAATATTTTAATCCAAGCATCATTTTTTATTTGGTATTTAAGCTGTTCTGCATTAGGTAAGGTCCTGCTCCAAGCCAGTCAGAGATCTTTCACTTAAATAAATAGTGTGAATTCCTATTTTCAGTATGTACTGTGTTCCAGAATGTGCCTGTAAGAAGATACAGATTTTTTTTTCTATTAATTTTCCTTTTACTGTGCCAAATTTTGGAGTTTCTGTTCACAGAATGAGTTAAGACAAGTCTTTCCAAAGATTGCAATACATTACACAGGTTGGTCCCACTTCTCTCAGTCTCCTTCATTTCAGTGCTCACAAGACAGAAATACTGGAGCCAGGGGAGATCTTGCATTTCAAAAGGGAGTATTGGATGTAATAGGACCAATTTCACTTTTATTCAGATAGTAAATCTGAAGCATTTCCTGTGACTCCAGGTTATTTTGTGTCTTCTAATGGCTTTTAGTTATTGAGTTTTTCTTCCTTTTGCACCATCTCATCCCCTAATGAGAATTATTCTATTTAAGGTCTTTATAGCAATATAGCTCCTCTGCATTTGAAAAGAATTTTTTTGTTTCTTTCTTTTAACTATAGCATTGCCTTTTTAATTAACTAAACTTGTCCAATTGCTGATCCCATTGAATTATTTGACTTCAAAAGCACCATTTAGCTTTAGAAGCACTATTATTTCTCACTGAAACACGACTAGAAGAGTCATTCAGGTTTTTTAATGGCACTTCCCCAAATATTTTGCAGACTTCGCAAGTCCCATTTCCAAGATCCTCTTTTTGATTTTGCAAGTTTACAAAGCATTCAGAAGTCATTAAATGCATCTCTCTTTTTTTTTACTGTTAATTCAGTTTACCTTGTATTTGCTTTTGTAGAGTCAATTTGCCTAATTAAGAAATTTAATGTTCTGTACAGTACTGTAATTAATAGCATACTTCCAAAATCTAAATACACTTGTTACTCTTAAACACTTTGTCAAATAACTTGAAGCAAGTGCAGCTACCTTGCATAGATGGCACCAGACACATCATCCGAGCTTTCCAATATCTCTCTGAAAAAATGTTTAGTGGCTAAGGAGCTCAAAATACACTATCCGAGCAATCCAAACTGTTTTCTTTGACAACTATTACATTTTAACATTCAAGGTATCAATAAACATATTTTTATGAAGAACTTCATCTCATGCAGATGACAAAGCTGGCTGGGATGGCACGACCTCAAATTTATGGCATAAAAATATGCCAGAGGGAACGGCCAAGCTAGAGATTTCCAGTTCCCATGGTAGGGTGCACACTTTGGAGTCTGGGCATGGGGGAGCTGCGGTGAGGCATTACCTGGGGAGGACACAGTCAGGCTGGGGCTGCAGCACCACAGCTGGCCATGGGATGCAGGCAAGGGTAGCCAGGAGCAGCATCAGAACACTGGCAGCTTGCAAACACTGGCAGCAGAACCCTGGGGTTTGAGGGGACTCAATGATTTCAGAGTTCAGAGGCTATTGAGAAGCAATTTCACTGCACAGATAGTGACAGATACATGGCCTTTGCTGGGAGCAGCAGCAGCAGCTAAAGGTCTGGCTCTGGCCTCTTACCTGGGACCTCATCATGCATGGCCACTGTTAAACTAGCAGCAATTCAACAGTAAGAATGTTTCATTAAAATACTGGCAAAGTACAGAACACGTTATCTTCAAAGGCACTTGATTTCCTTTCAGGATTGTGTTTTGGTGATTTGAAAGGGAAATTTATTTCCACCCCTGCTTACCGTACAATCCCTAATGTTATTTAAGTAATCATTTTCATTCTGGTTGTGTAGGCGCACAGATGATTATGCAGACATGGGAGCGCAGCTCCACCAAAGGTGGTTCAGCCGAGGGCACTTCAGCTCACCATGAATTTGCCTCATATCCCCTTCACAGGTATTTTAAAATGGCATCAGGAGACACCGTAACCTAAAGCACTGCGGTGTTAATGATTTGTGAAATTGAGGCAGCAATAAGTATCCCAGTCAAGGGAAATAATTCAGGTTTGGATATACCATATTCTCCCACCCATCCATGTTGTTCTTGCCACGGATAATGAGGTCCTAATTTCCAATTTGTTAGAGAAGCTCTTGCTGGGGTTCCCATAGCAACCAGGTATCTTTGATTACCTGTGCTGCTGCCAGAAGAGGTTGTGTTTCTGATTCCTCTTCAGCTGTAACTACCCCGTCACCTTCCCCAAGTACCAGGACAGCTACTTCTCTTTTGGAATTAAGTTCAATTTTGGAGGTGGATGAACTAAATAAAAGGTGAGATGCGTAGGTAGGGACGTATTTGGCCATGTTTATGTGATGTGATATCTCTTTCTACCTCTCACCTCTAGAAAAGAGATGTAAAAAGATGAGAATCTTTAGGAAGGCAGATATTTGGTCTTTTTCTTCATGTTGACGCTGTACTGGTCCTGCTCACGGCGGCAGTGAAAATAAAGCAGCAAAACCACGGCAGGTCAACAAGTGCAGAAGGAAGGTTGCTGCAAAGGTCTTGCATACATTTAAAAGGGCACAACACTTCTGTGAAGGACAAAATATACGACACTGTAAAGGGGAGCAAGCTTTATCCTGCCTCTGCCAGGCAGCCCCTCCACTGCCCCTGCAGGAGCCTGGCTGAGCGAGGGAAGAAGGGCTGTCAGCCTCCCAGCAAACACAGAGTCGGTATTTTGGAGATGCCAAGTCCTTGGGGTCAGTCCCACCGAGGCTGTTTTTCCGCAGGCAGGCTGGGGGAGGAAAGGCCGAGTCTGCGGGCGCTGGCAGCGGCGGGGCTGCGGCCTCTGGGCGCCGTGCCCGCTGGCCACAGCCGGCCCGGGGGAATTCAGGCCACCGAATCGGGGCCGCACGGGCGGCGAGAAAAGCGTCTGGAGAGAGCGGGAGAGGCGGATGCGATGGCAGCCCGCAGGGAGGCTCTGCCTCAGGCCAGGGGATGGGGCAGGGGCACGGCACAAAGCGCGGCAGTCCCCGGCGCGGGGCCGTGAGGGAGCGGCCCGGGCGCGGCGCCTCAGGGCGGGAGCCCCGAGAGGAAGGCGGCCGGGCTGCACAAGGGGAAAATCCCGGCACTCGGAGCCCGCAGAGGACAGAGCCGGGGCTGTGGGGGCAGTGATGGCATGCGGGGCAGAGGAGACAGAGCACAGGGACGTGGGACAGCAGGATTAGCCGTCAGCTCCACAGGGAATGCTCTCACCGCGTCACCACCGGCGCAGCTGCCGGCCAGACACCTCCCTGCAGGAACAGCGACATTCCCCAGGCAGCCTCCAACAGCAGAGCTTGCATCAACAATCTAAAGAAGCTCAAGTCTAGCTCTTAATGCACCAATTAATCTTGTGAGCAGCAGAAAATGAATGCCGGAAAATCTTCGGGTTGACACGTGCCAGATGCGTACACATTTGTTCTCTCCTAGTTCAGAAAAACTTGAAACAAGACCTGTTAAGACCCCTGTCAACCTTGTGCACCTTTGACTGTATGGTATTTGTTTTTTAATTGCCTCTAATGATTATTAAGTAGTTATTTGTCTGTGACAAAAAGAAATACGTACCTCCACAAATCTTTACAGAGATCCTGATGACCCCTACACCAGTTTTGCGCCGAACTCCGTGCCATCTGCATAGCTCCTCTTCATGACACTTTTCTGAGTTGCACAGATGTGATTCAGTGAATTTAATTCAAATTACGTCTGATTTTTAACAACATAAGCAAGCAAAGAATCATGTTTATATAGATAAGCCAGTTTTAAACTGAGCACTGAAGAGACCGAAATTATAAAAATGCATGAAGAATGATAAATGATAAATAATACTGTGGGCAATTTTACATGCACTGGATATTCCCTCAGAATAAGAAAACTTACCAAGAAAAGAGACTTTTGACAGTCTCAAATCAAAACTTTTGTTTGCAGAGCATCATTGTAGCAAGAAGAAGATTTGGCAATCTGTCATCTAGATTTCACCATTCCAGCTACCCAATTTTATCCATTAAAATAGGAAGTTACAATAAACCACACTTCCTATTTCAGTGACACATCCTCAACAGTTATTCATAGGCTTAGGGAGACTGGTCAGCTGTGTGGCAATCCAGGAGATGTTTCTCCTTCCCCCACTTGAGCATGGGAAGGTAGAGAGCTGCTGCAACAATCCAAATTCTCCTGCAAGCCACTGTGCACACAAACATTGTTTAAGAGCTAAACCCAGGTAATTTTCAAATTACACTGCTGAGATGTTCATGGCAGAGTGTGCAACAGCACTGGTGTCATTTCTTTAATGCACTCACTGTCCCCCACAGCCAGCCACTGGTACCAGTAAAACCACAGTGGCTGAGTATGGCCAAGCACATGAAGGTGCAGAAACCCAAGACCAGGGACACATATTCCCTGGTCTGCAGTGGTCATACTCTACAAAATGGGCGAGACAGAAACAGAGCAGAGTTCAAGGATGAAATTATGCTTCAATTCACCCCAGTTCCAAACAAGAAAAGGCAGACAGGTAAGCTGGAAAGGGACACCCTCTTTTTCCCTAACCTGTGCACTGCACTCATTATTGGCAAGAATTTTAACATGTGTCACTGGGTGGATGTGAACTGATTTTCTGGAAAATACCTACAAAGATTGTAAATAGAGATTTATGAATCATCCAGAAAAGCACAAGAATCACCCACTTGTGTACAATAATTTAGCGGACTTGAGTCCTTTCTAAGTTTTTGGGAACCAGAGTGAATGTAGAGCCCTCATGTAAAGTATAAAGCTGATGCCATCAATATTTCACACAAGATTTTACCAAGCCTTGCAAGTCAAAGAGCTCTATAAATGTAAAAATTCTTCAACCCTAGAAGAGGCAAAAATACATAACAGGAAGTTAACAAACCTCCAAAGTCCTTCATTAAGCTCACGCTTAAATTTCGTCATGAACAGTGGCCAGCACAGCAATGCAGCTGGACTCCCAGGCTTTGCTCAGCACTGTGAAGAGCTTCTTTTAAGCAAAGAGCAAGAGATTGGTTACAGAGCTGGACCTGAGACAGTCAGAGGGGCTCCCAGTGGATCCATCACATGGAAATGCCAATGCCACGTGGCCAGAGCAGTTTTTGTACATGTAACATATCTATAAGTAATTATGAAATTAATTATTATGAGATGGGATTTGCATTTGTCCTTTCAAAAAGAATTGGCTTTTTAAAAAAATTCAAGGGTTGCGTGCTTCTTTGGTGTCTGACAAAGAAGAATACATCCCTTTGCTGAGGGAAGGGATTTGCCAACTATTGCTACATAATATTACACAGAAAATTGCACTCATAAATCACCCCTGACACTAGAGTTTGAAGAAGAGGGATGTAAGTCAGAGACAACACATAAACAAAAATGAGAGACACAATGAATTCTCAGAAATCTCAAGGCTGAGTTGCTTTTGAATGAAGACCTCATTTAACTGTTAATTTGAAGACTGATAATTCTCTGTTCACAATTTCTGCCCTCTTTGAGAGGTATTGCCTTTATGGGGAAAGAGAAGAGGATTTTATCGCTTATGCAAAACAAGAGCTTCTTGAAAAACATTTGGAAAAACATGGATAGTGCCAGGCCTAATGCTAGGGTAGTGTAGTAATTTTTGAGGAATTTTGGTTTTCTCTACAGTCCCCTAAAGTGAGGGAAAATTAGATAGTATTAACCAATTTTTATAGTTTTTTTTATATCTTATAGTTTATTGCATGAAACTCCAAAATGTTATCAAAGTATCACCATATTTACTATTCAATAATCTAAAGCATTGAATAATGTATTCCAAATGAAATCTTCCAAAATTCACTAACATATATATCATTAAGTAAATCACAGCTGTGAGACATTTTGATTTAAACCTGACATGTCTGTCAATACTGCTAGCTTACTACCTTATTTTAAATCTTGCATGCATTGAAGTAAAATAACCCTTCAAAGCTCTCAGGGATTAAGACATCTCCATGGAATTGTAAAATATTCTCTCCATGGAAATTAAATGAATGAAGGATCGAGAAAAACTGATAAACTCCACACCTAATTCAGTGCTCTAAAAATCTCCTCCTGTCTTTGTCCTTATTGCACTCAGACAAGACAGGGCTCCAGGAAAGAGCAGAGCAACGTCATGAATACTGGGGATAAAAATAACTGGTCATCATCTTTTATATGTAGAACAATCTCAAGTCCAAATTCATGGCAAGATGAAAGTGAAATGGCATAATAGGCACATGCAAAAGCAGATCTGTCCATAGTTACATGACATTCTGTCAGCTTTTTTTTGACAGACCTTTCTAGCAAATGCCATACTAGGGCAAAACAACTGAAATAAATGTTCAAATTAAATTAATAGGAGGAACTGGTGTCATATGCAGACCACAAATAAGACATTGTGGACAGCACATTTTAGGTAGAAAACCCTTGAAATTAATTATTCTGCATCATGACATGTTACTGGCTGGTTGCTTTCTTCACATGACAGATGCGACAGAGCAAATCAAACCATCACAGAGTGATCTGTAGAATAAATATCAATGCCACGCACTGGGATCTACAAATGCCCTTTTCAGCAAGCTGGTGCTGCTTTCTGCTCTCTGTAACCTACCCATGCATTTCTCTGTTCTCAGCAAGAAAGAACCATAACTGGAACCTGTTGTTTGTGCTCTCTCTGTCCCAATACGATATAGAAAAAAAGCTTCCAGGAGACCAGATTTCACCAGCAGTGATCACGTATCCAGCAATTACAAATGGGGGCGAGAACAAAGTATTCTGCTGGCAAATTAATTGCTAATGCAGCTCCTACATGCCAGAATAACCTCCATTGCATTAAGCTGTTTGCTTTTCCACAGAAGCTACATGTATTTTTGTTACCTTGTGCATCTTGTATCTGGCTTATAGGCTCAGATTCCAGGCAGATTTACTTCAGATTACTTCAAATCCATAAGTCAATAAAAAAAACATGGTGAAAACTGGAACAGTCACACTCATTTCCTTGAGTGGTGTTAGACTCAGATCCATGCAGAGTCACATACAAACTTTCTCACATGGGAACATGAATGGAGTCCAAAGTTTAAGACCCTGCAGATGCAGATTGTTGCCCATGTGTGTTCTACTCCCAGGAGATGGAAGAGAAGCCACAGCTGACCTCATAAGAGATCTCTGTTCGGTTGCAAGGAGCTACCTCTGACAGGAAGTAGACCAGTCCACAGGAAAAGAAACAGATCAAAAATTTAGGTCGAAGGACATTTCCTTGACTAGACAGCATTGCTGCCAGAGTGATAAATAGAATCTCTCATGGTCTGTGGGATGCTAGCAAAAAGCCCAGGGTCAGCAAGATAGAGCAAATTGTTTCCCTTGGACTGGCCAGTTATTGAAGAAAGCACAGCAGTCCAGCTTATTTTCCTAAATTATTAACTTTGCTGCCTTTTCTGCTCAGCACATCAGATAAAGTTTATTCAGTTAGCTTATTTATTTACATTCCTTTGCCAAAGATCTCACCAAACAAAGCCTATTTGATGATTTATTCTTTGCTAAAGGGGAAGCTTATTTACAATAATCATCTTATCGTAAACGTCTTAAAAGGAGGATTTGAAACTGGAATTCATAATAACAGAGAAATCTGACTTTTCCAGAGAGGTCATATTTGTTGTCCATATTGCACTGCAGAAGGAAAGAAGCCAGCTGAGCCCAGATGAAGCTGGATGTGGCACAACTGCTTTGAAGTTTTGTTTGTTTTCACTGTTTGACCCACGTCCTGGTGGAAGGAACCACCTTCACCTATTTGGAGCCATTCCAAAGTATGAGGGGTGAAAAGGAAATAAAGGGTTCAGATGCTGGGTCCTACAGAGGGCATTTTGCAGCCAAGAAGTTGCACCTGAGGGATCAGCTCCAGTGCAAGCAGCAGAGAGTCAAGAGATGCAAAGATGGTTTCTGAGGGACACCTTTCCAGAGACCAGCACATCAGATTGAGGAGGAGCTGAGAGCACATCCCACTCTGCCCATCCTAGCAGCAATCTCCAGCATTCTCAGGTAGCAGCAGTGTCTGATTGCTCGGACACCAGACTCAGCTGCTCGCATCTCCCTGATGGGATGTTTAAGATGGACATAAAAGTGTTTCAAATCTGCCTGATGCCACCCCTCCTGACCCCACACAACTACAGTGTTTTGGCAGACACTCAGCCAAAGTCTCAAGGGACAAAAGACAAACTCGCAGGGAGGAGATAGAGCAGATCAGCTCCATATCTCTTGTTTGGCACCAGCTCTGTGCTTTGCCCTTCTCTCACTGCTCCCCTGCTCATGCAGAGCCTTTTTTAAGGGTAATGGATGCTGAGAGAGAAAATAAATTTTAAACAGGAATTTTGTTTATATTTTGTTTAAAAATAAAGGGTGCCTGAAAGCTGTAAGCCAGTGCACATCTCTCTCAGCAGGTTTGAAGAGAAGGTTTAAGCACACACACTGGACTGCCCTGACTCCCATTTTTTATTTTGGGAACATCTGAACTCATTAGCTCTTGATAATACACTCATTATTTTAACTATTCATAGCAGAGCATAGCAAGAGAGACTAAACCCTTCCCTGAATTAATCTGGCTTTCAGCTGCCCTCCATGATCCATGGGAGGACTGTACTTCTGCCCCTGCTGTGAGGACAGGAATACAAGAGCAGAGTACCATAAAAACAGCAATTTCAGCCCAGCTGCACTGAGCAGCACATGAACCTCAAAAATATGGCAGTAGCGAAAATAAAGAGGTTCCCAAAGCTGGTCACACAGCAAATACCTCCCACAGAAAACAGGCTGGAGGCACCCAGAGGGAGGATGGGCTGGATTTGCATCTGTCTGATGCAATGTGCCTGTCTGCTCTGCAAAAGCTGGGTGGATGTGTGCAACATGAGAAGGGAATCTCAGAGAAATTTTGGACACAGAAGGATTTAGCCACATGAAGGGGAAAAGAAGTTCCCTCTGGCAACACAAGTGAGGAGTGGCTCTTCGATTCCTCTCAGCCATTCACACAGAGAATAATTTTCAGAGGTGTTGAGTTTATTCCTCATCAGGTGTCTATTGCTATCAAAGAAGACACTAAACATCTTCAGGAATGTCATAACTGCTCAGGCATTTCTCAACAAAGCCCTGCTGGAAAAAAGCCATGCTGTTTCCAGAAATGAGGCTGAGACAAGATGAAAACATCAGTTCTGTGACTGAGGTGTCACAACACAAGACTTCACTAAAACAAGCAATGTTTACTCCTGTGGTCAGATCTATTATATTTTTAGATGCACAGGGACACCAAGCCACTTTCTGCCAAAACATCACACACATTGTCTTTAAAATCCCATTGATCTCACAGAGACTTTCGCTGTTTGAGGATGCACTTTATTAAGCTGAAGTCTCTTTTCAGCTCTCGTTCCCCTCACACCAGTACAGCATTTGGCCACAGCTGCAGTGGAGGTTGATGGTTTGGTACAGGGTGTTACCACAGCAAAATCTGGTTGATGGGTTTTGTACAAGGTGTTACCCAGCCCTGACTGACAGTGCACAGGGTTATTCAGGGCAGGGGGAGCCTCAGGTCTCCTTGCAACCCCTCACCTTATATGTGCCTTCTCCACATCCCATCCCCAGCCACGAGTGTCCCTCCAAGCCCATTGTTTAATATGCTATCAGGAATAGGGTTAGAGAGCTGAAAACAGAGTTCCTGCAGGCTCAGCCAAGTGGGGACTGCACCGCCAGGCCTTTCATCCTCTGCCTGCTTGCCCAGGTGAGGGATGGGGCTGGCAGTGCCCCACTGTGACTCATGGCAGGGCCACTGCTGCCACGTGCTCATCCCGCCTGGCACAGGGACACGGCCGGGCTCCCGGATCCCCAGCAGGGAGGAATGGGCTGCACTCAGAAAGGCCGGGCCCCTCACCCCAGAGAGCAGCCCACGGCACAGCCCCTGCCCTGAGTGTGTGCTGGGACACCTGGCTGGCTTGGGGACCTTATCTCCTTCTCAAGCCACCTGCACCCCTCAACAAGTTCATTTCTCACCGTGTCTTTGGAAGATGAAGCGTTGGAGTTAGGAAGGATTGAGAGCCAGCTTCTTCCAAGTGCAAGATCTGTTACTGAGCACTGGCTCTGATGTGGGTCTGAGGCTTCTCACCTGAGGGTCTGGCAGGGTGTCATCTCTGGAGCCCACACAGGAGGAAAGCAGATTCCTGAAGCACCTCCCAGAGACAAGACACAAAGAGAGGATGAAGCTGTGGCAATGGTCTAACTTTTCTCAGCTGAAGTTAGGTTTACACCTGCAGGTTTTAATGGGGATAATTTGTATGGTTTTAGCCAACATGTGTTTTCTAGCTGTTGTACTCAACTGCTCCCTCAGGCCTTGTATCTATGCCATACTGCAATTAGCCCAACCACATGGATAGGGTCACTGTCTTCATCATTTTGGACTGACTCTATCCAGAATCCATGTAAATTATGACATTTTCCTGTTAGCACATGTATCACAACTCTGAGTTGTAAAGGCAAGTTTCATACCACCCTGAGAAATAAGTAAGAATACACGTGCATGCTTCTGGGGAAAGAACATTCAAGGATGTTTTCCTATTTCCAGATGGAAGAGGATGAAAAAATAACCAAACTTGGAGATGCACAAGTACTAGAGGTTAACGATAATGGCAAGACTTGTCTCCATCTTATCCAGGAGGAGCTAGAGGCTGTTAGCCCATTACTAGGGGAAAACTACATACAATCAGCCCTTTCCACAACTGGATGATTTACAGGAAAAAAAGAAAGGGGGAAAAAAAGGAAAAAAAGGGGGGGGAAATGTAGTATATTAACAACAAGTGGTATTTGCTACACATCTGTATTTTCTCCCTGTACAGAACAAACCTCATCTGGTTGGGGAAAAGGATATGAAATAACCAGCGTCCCTTGTCCACATCCATGTATGTGCTCAGGACATGATCTGGTGTATAAAGACAGTAACCAACTTGTTCTTGCAGATTCAGAGTAGGGATACAAACACAAGATGGGTTTGTTCCCTCCAGATCTTAGGGCAGCTCCATCTGGCAGGCAGTGCAGTGCCCCACAAATATCTCACAAGTGCATGCATAACATGCCATCAGAGTTCAATAAAATAAATTGAAAGGAGACAAAGTAATTTTCAGAATGCAATTCACAGGATGCACAGGATGATTTACAGAAGCTAGAGGCTTCAAGCTGACAGGAAAATAGCTCCTCACAAATTACTTATCGTTCAGGTCAGTCAATTGAGAGAAATATAGGTTGGTCAAGAATCGCTACCAAGGTGTGATTTGTATGCAGAAAGGCTGCTGCTCATTCCAACATCTCTCTCGTAAAAGATGGACCATGAATATGTATGTTCCCTAGAACAACAGAGTTGCTTGTTTCCCTACTTTATATAGATTTGCAAGCCAATATTTTACTGACTGAAAAGGACAAAAATTCTGAAGAATGTGTATTTCCTTTCCTTTGATTAACAAATCAATTACGACAACAGTGCCCCCTTTCTGCTCAAGTTACCAAAAATAGTACAGGGGATAGTTTGCTCTTGATTTTTCTTTCTTAAAGGTTCTCAAAACTCTCCTAAAAGTCACAGTAAACAAAAGTTTCAATATATTGGTACAGCAAAAACCTGTACCAATAAAAAGAACAGCTTCTGATGGACACCAGATGGAAGTTTACAACCTCTGTCTTAGAAAACCATGCCTGAAGAATGAATCTAGTTTAAACTGGGATCTGAGCTCCTCAGTCCTCTTTTTAATAATTATTGTCTTGGACCACCATCACTGAAAGCCCATGGTCACAGATACAGGATGTCAGGAAAGGTACTCTGGATTTCTGATGAGAATTGGGCATTTTTGTAATTCAGACACAGAATGGTGTTACTAACCTGCACATCCACCATCCAGGACTGTGCCTTTACTCCGGAGCTGCATTTATCTCACTCCTGAGAGATCACCTTGATAATAAAGACATTTTTCCCTTTTCAGATTAACAGCTGGAATATCATCTTTTGGCATTATTTATAGCACTCATGTAGTTTCAAATTTATAGGCAATACTTCAGTTTGAAATGAAGAAAAACAAAGAAACAGCTGCAATCTTCACTGGTTAACTTTTATTCAGTATTTTCTGAAATAAGCAAGAATTTAAGACGCCCATAAGCGATCAAATACAGCCACAAAAACCCCATACTGATCCTAAATAAGAAGCACTATGAGAAATACACAATATTTCATGAAACAATACTGTACATCAACAACCTTTAGGAAACAAACAACTCAAACCATATGCTTAGTTTACTCACAATATAAAAAACTTTAACCTTTAAAGAAAAATATAGATTCAGTCCAATTGTAGGATCCGATCCCATATCCAGTGAAGTCAATGGAAGTTCTCATTGATTTCAATGTTTAAAGGATCATGCCCTTACTTTGCCTCAAGAGGCACTTTAATTATTATACAAGGCCTAGCCTGAATAACTATTACAAAAATGTCAAACATCAACTCAAGAGTATGTTTTAGCAATTTCAGGAAATAATGGAGGAATAGGTTATCTATCCATGCATGGAATAAGGCAAAAGCTAATTCATTCAGATTAGGAATAATAATTTTTACTAGTTTCTTTTTCACAACACAAACATTTTAGACTTTTTTAATTAATGGATATATTATATATCATATTATGCTTCACATTTTTCCTACCTCTACTGAGAAAGCTGGCACTGACATTTCATAAAGAACTCCTCATTAATTATTGTTTTCTGTTCTGTAACAACCACAAGAAACTCATCTGGGTTTAGTAATAGTGTCTACCAAGAAAAAAGCACACACTATCATAAGCTTATAGTTTATAGAGCTCAAGGTACATTAAAATGTAAATCATGAAGGTCACAAATTCTGTTTTAAAATATTTTTCCAAACTAAAAGCTGCAGAAAATTGGTTCTTAAATATTCTACAGAAAATTCTGAAGCATCTAATGGTTTAAATTACTTATGCTTTCTTCTTAAAAATATTTAAATTAGGTTAGTAGCCCATCCTTTTGAAAAATAATCCAAAAAAGATACACTAGATTACAAATCTTTTGTCTTAATCAGTGTAACCAAAGGTTTGTCATCTGGGCTGTAATCTTCATAAGCAATGGGGGTTGCATCATACATTGCAGGTCGGGATTTCTTGCCAAACCTGGAAATAAAAGAAAACTTTTGGTGACAAACTGAAATATGAATAAGTTCAAAGCAACAATGCAGTGAGTTATGACCTGTGATCAGAAACAAAGTCAGAGAGCTTAGATAAACTCTATATAGCAAAAGAAATCACAGGAAAATGAGGCCCAAAATGGTCAAGCATTTTTTCTTATCAACCTGATGCAGAGAAAACAGTACAGAAAACACAGAATTATTTTTGTTGTCATCCACACTAAGGATTTTTATGCATTTATGAACTGTATTAAGCCTATATTAATATACATGGTGCACAGTGGAGGGTGAAATCCAGAATATTCAGATTTTGAGGATAATATTTAGCCCAAACCAAAATCAACTTCATTTTCTTCCAAGACTTTTTTGCAGATTCACGATTTGCAATTTCATTCTTGCCTGTTTTCAGTGATTCAGAATTGCAGACAAAACTGAAGTGGCTGAAAGCATTATGAGATATATGGTGAAAATTTGATTTTTTTAAGGGCTTTAGCTGTCCATAAGGCTACACTAGATGCATTCCCATGCATGAATGTCTGCCTTCTTCCATAGGTTATTTTAATAAATACAGACAGGTCACATTTGCTCATCCCCATCACGATGGATAAACCTGATTTTCTACAAATGAGATAAAATTTCAAGAACTGAATGAAGCAATCAAGTCATGGCATCTTACTAAATCAGAGGCAGCATTGAATTCTGAATCACCCCTTTTCACCATCACTCTCAAGGGTTTAAAGGAAATAGTGCTTTGCAGAGATTCAAATGATGGTGAACGTTCTCCAGGGATTCTGACAGTAGAGAGTACATGGCTTGTCGCACACAGTGAAGCAGGACAAAATCTGTTTCCTCCTGTAGGTCAGGGTTGACATGAGCCCCTAATTAGAAAAGGCTGAGGAAAGAGCAGAGCACATGTGCAAGTTGTTTATGGTCTGGCTGTGCCACCGAGGTGCTCAAACACATTGCTTTGATCAGGTGGCTCAGAAGTCAGTCACTGCCCAAAGCTGCAAACAGAGTTATCACCAACCTCAGAGGTTTATGTTAAAGACAGAAGTGTTAACTGGGAGCTCTGTTCAGTGGGTGTGTATCTGCTAGGACTGCACAGCAGTGCTATGCTATCTAATTGATGGCATAAAGGAAGAACACACAAAGCAATTATCAATACAATCTTCAAGAGACAAGGATTCAAGGGCTAATCAATAGTGAAAAGAAGCAGGTTCCTGCCACAGAGTGTGCTGGATCAATTAACTGCCTGCTTACAACGAAAGCACATACAAACAAGTGAATAAAGATTTTTTTTTCCAGGGCAACCAAACACAAGATTATTCATCTAACATAGAGTATACACTGTGTGGGGAAATCTCGATCCTGGGAAGCACTGAGTTTGGAAAAAGACTGGAGGGACATGATGGATAATCATTGTACCATTAGCTTCAATGCCATACTGTGACCAATTATGTGCTTGGGTTGGTAAACAGTGTAGCAGCAGCACTGGGGAAGTTCTTCAGGCTCAGCATTTAGTTTTGGCATGTCCATTCCTGAGTGATGATGGTGATGTTCCGATGTGTACGTCAGACATGCTTACCAGTGTATAACAATAATACACATCTCACAGATAATCACAAAGTACATGAAATAACAATCAGAAAATACATTTTGCAATGAAGCACTGAAAAAGAGAGATCTGTGTAGCTTCAGAGAAACTGAGGGTTCCGTGACAATTCTGAGGACAGTATACATTCATTGTAGCAATTCTTGGCAAAGGCAGCTCCGTGTGTGTGTGAGAGACAGACACTGCAAATTATCTTCACATTTGGAATGGTCCTGCTCCTCCACTTCCTTAGAACAACATTTCAAGAGATGGCTAACTATAGAGAGTTATTAACCTCAACAACTCTACTCAAGCAGATTTTTGAGAACATTGGACACCTAAACCCTGAGGAAATGGTATCTTCTGACTTCTGTGGGACAGGCAGAAGTTCAGAGTTTACACAGAAACAGAATAAAGAAACCACATGCTGCTACTCTGCTCAAAACCAGCAACTGGCAAAAGGAGTCCACAAATAAAATTTAAACAAGAGAAGTAAAACACAGAGACCAGAAGTTAAAAAAAGGATAAAGCATATTGAGAGGAAGAAGGGATTCATTTGGCATCCACAGGAGGAGAATGAGAAGATTTATTTCCTTTGCATTATTCAGAGAAAAGGTCAGATGTGCAAGTGGTATTGTGCCTTGCTTAGAATAATTGAGCTATAATCCTAGAGTTCCCAGAAAATCAACCCTGGCAGAGAATGTACATTAAGCAATTGGCAGGTGATGTGGAGACCAGAGTACATGTGCATGTGATCACACTTCTACAAAAAGGGCAGCTGACAGAGATCTATGGCAGGAAATGGTAAGGAATGAGGGTGTGCTGATGCTCATCCAATTCAGAAAGCTTTGGACACCACGGTCTGACACAGGCAACCCACAGGAATGGGGAGAAAATGCAGCACAGAGAACTGTGATGGGACAATTTAATCGGAGTCTAATGAACCAGACTCTTCAACTGACACAGAGAGAGGACAGATCAGCACATGAAAATAAAAACTAAATAAACTACACTGTAAGTGGTGCATGAAGGCTACTGGTATGTGGGCACACACAGAACTAACTGCAGCATAGTCTGTCACCAGATAATTCATGAACTCAGTGTGAATGCTTTTCTAAAGTGAACAATTCTGTTTCAACAACAGATCTTGGTTCCATTTCAATGACATCTTCTGGCTGCCATAGCCAGTGGTCAACTATTTCATTACACTGTTCTCTTCCAGTGTATCAATTTTAACATCAAAGGAATATTTCTTTACTGTCTGCATAATGAATGCTGAAGACAACTGTGCTTCATCTGCCTGGAAAACTACCTAGCTCTGATCTGCAAATCCTAGGAATATTCACTAGAAGTAGACGTTTATTAGTAATGATCCTTAAGCACATTGCTTTTGTCTTACAGCAAGTACCTTGATTAGTAAAGATCAAATTATAAAAAAAAAAAATCTAGGGAAAAAATGCTGAGAAACATGAACAAGTAATTTTAAAATAATTTACTGAATATGCAACAGGCATGCACACCCTCAGACACCTGCTGACTTAACCAGAAACCTTCCCTTTAAAGACAATAATCTACTAACTTTTCCCTTGATCTCCATTTTCCAAAATTACTAGCAAGGCTTGGTATCTAACTGTGAAAGGGAATTATTTGCAGAAAATGCTGAACTTTCTGTTATTTGAAAGTAGATTTCTTAGATTCAGCAATTTTGAAAATACTGGCCTTTATATGTGTAGGTTTAAGAATTTATGCAAAAATAACTATAAAAGTTTTGCTCCTTTTCCTGGATTGAAATGGCCAAAACAGTAGTTTATATCTCTCTGAATCCAAAATATACACAACAATCTCCACAATAAAGCTCCATGAATTACCTGACTTGGCAGCTCTATCTTGAATTTTTAAATGGCATCACATTCTTGGAGGTACTGAAATTTTTTTGGAATGAAAACATTTATTTTCATTTGCATTGAGTAGAAATACCTTTTCCAAGCTAGGGAAACCCTGGATGGACAATAATGTAATTTCTAACTACATAATATGGACTTGAAAAATCATCATTAGTCTATCCCAGTCTAAGAACTTTTTGAAGTTGGGAACACTTTGAAGAGCTACTACCCAAAGCTGTGATGTGATTAACTGAGCCTAGGGGAACGCTTCATCCATTTCCAATAATTTTGATGACTTCAGCAGTGATACAATTTAACCTATTTCATCTTCACTGAAACAGAACTGGAGCACTCAGAAAATTAACTACCAGCAATCACCAACCAATATGTACATATTTCTCCATGTCAGTGCACAGGAACATGTCTCCCTCAGCTGTTTTAAGAGCATTTTAATGGTAATACATATGAATACTCTGCTGGAATTTGGAATGATCTTGACAAATTGAAGAAATGGGAAAAAGAAACATCAAAAATGAAAGTTCTACCCTATTAAGAGAGATCTCAAACACAGAAAAAACCATACTGCCTAGGAAGCAAAATGACAGAGAGGATCTTGGGATGCTGAAAAGGTCTAACAGGTCACAAAAGTATGTCCTTTGTCACTAGAAAGAAAAAAAGAAAGAAAAAAAAAAAAAAGAAAAAAAATGAACGGGAACGTATGAACGGGAACGCCATAAATAAGATGCAGGAGATGATTACTCAGTTTATTTGGTTCACATAAATCTTAAATCAGAGGACTACTTCCAGCTTTAGGGACCCTCCTTCAAAAAAGAAAAAGAGAAAGACAATGTGGAGTGTGTCTCAGGAGGACAATAAAGAAGTTGACATGGTCTGGGAGGAGATACTGAAAGATTGGGTTAATTAAACCTAGGAAAGAAAAAAGTTGTTTTGCTTGCTTTGTTTTTATCATAAAAGAGAAGGGGGAAGGGCTCAGCATCTGATATACAAGTGATATGAACAGTGATAAATTATCCTTCATGATAGCCTGAAGAGCAGTAAGAAAGAAGTAGCCAGGTTAATAGCAAAGAAAATCTAGGTTAGATTTTAGGAAAGCCCTTTCTAAATCTACTCAACTCCTTTGGAAGTTCTTAAACACAATTGTTGGAAAGGAGTGTCCTAGGGTGACTTTATGATGTTTGTATCCCCAATCCTCTGTTCTGTTTATGCTGGACATTAAGTTCTGCACCTTTAGGACTGGTTCTGAGAGCAAAGGGGGAAAAAGAAGCACAGTCTGTTTGCAGAAATGGCACTTGCTGCCCCACACCCTTCACACTGACAGTGCTGTCTGCAGCACAGACAGCGGGGAGAGCTCTCCTTTGCTTTCAGTTTGTTTTCAGCAACTGAGGCAGAGAAGTTCCCTGGACTGTGGCTTTTCTTTTTCCTGGAACTGATCAGCCTGCTCTGGACTGAAAGCCAGAACACCGCTGGGGGCTCACCCCTGTGTCCCACCAGGGCTGGGATGGGGCATTTTCCAGCACAGGAGGGGCTGGTGAGAGACTCAGTGAGCTGAGCTGCACCCCACAGCAAGGACTTTCTGAATTTGCCACCCCTTCAGGACAGTGAGAGGTTTTATTGTTTAATATTATGCATTTTTTTATGCTTGTGAATACTTTGCTTGTTAAATAAACAGGTTTCTCCACTTTTCTCCAAGGAAATCTTTTCCTGAACTGGCTGGGGAAAGGGCCAATTGAATCTGCTTTCTAGAGGGACCACTTTGGAAGTTTCCTCCCAAATTTGCCCTAAACCAGGACAGGGAGCTAGATATATTTAATGCCATATTGGTGCCATGGCTTATACTTGAGCTCTTAAATCCCTTCCAATTCCACTTTTGTATTATTCTGACACTCAATGCCCTGCCTTGCAAGTACTTCATTAAATTTCAAAGTAAAAAAATTACCGTCTCTAGGAAAGCAAGTACGAAAGGCAAATAGGAGCACAAAAACGAGTGATGTGAAGAAATTCTCACTGAATAATCTGGTAAATTAGTCACAAAAATCAATGTGCCTTTCCTATCTGATCATATTATATGTGTGTAGCAGTTAAGAACCTCTACGTCCCTAACAGAAGATCTGACAGGCTAAGAACCCTGCATCTGTCCCACTTCACCAGTTACACCAAATAAAGTCCAAATAACTCCATCTGTTTTCAAGGAGTTTTGCTGCATTGTCACACTTCAGATGAGAACAGTGAGCAGGGCTGGTGTTTTCCCAGCAGAGCAGCCCATTGGCTCTGCCAACAGCACCTCTGCACCCTGTGCATGGACTGAAATGACACATCAGAGCAGGTTCCTAGGGCACCACCACGCCCAGCACAAACCTGGCATGTCGGATGGAAGCGATTGCACTGCTGAATTCACTGTCGATGCTCCTGCAGTTGTAAAATTCCTCGTAGGCTGGCCTGGAAGAGCCCTGGTACTCGATGCGGCTGATGCGGCAGATGCCCACGATCAGGATGATCAGCATCAGGACAAAGGCCACACACAGGGCCCCGATGATGATGTAGAGGGAGTGACGAGGCATATTTGTTAGACTCTCTGCCATATGCCCAGACTTCCACTGCAGATCTGCCAATAAGAAATAAAAAGTTATCATTAATTAATAATTTCTATCCATCCTGCTGTAAAGAACTACTTTATGATATTCATCTTCAATATTTCTGACTTTTGAAGCTATGGAGATAGGTAATTGGAACTTTCCCAGGTTCTGTTACCAATACACCATCAGGCCTAACATGCCACACCTTTGAATAGCACTATGTTGAACCTTCACCTACTTTCTTCTGTTGATTTTTGAGGTCATATAGGAAGACCTATCTAGTTTGATGTCCTGTATAACCCAAGTAACAGAAAATCATCGAGTTATTCTTGCATTATGTTATTTTATACTACAGGCTCTCTAAAGGCAGGCAGGTTTTATGCAAAAGCTTCTAGGAACTAGCCAGTCCTCTGTGCAGTTTGTTCTAACAGTGAAGCCTTCCACAAAAATGTGTTTTTTAACATGTACTAAACACACTTGGTTTTTAATTTGAAACACAGGCTTTCTTATACCTATCTCCACCAGACTGCAGAGACTTCAGCATTTCAAGGTCAAAAAAGACACCTCATAAGGTCCTACAGTAGGAAGGCCACTAGAGTCTTTTCCCAAGCACAATTTCCCTGAGATTCTCAAAGCAGACCTTAATGTAAAGCCAATCTGGAAGAAGCTTCTTCTATTTATGTATTCCAGATCTTCTGTATAAATATTCGTGATCCCCAAACTATATCTATGCCAAACAGATTTTCTGTCAATTGCCTATGTCCTCGATCTGTTTCTCTGTTGCATGGGTCAGAATATTTCTCATTAACCTGTACTTCCCTCCAGGGTTGGTTTTGGCAGTCTTTTAAGCCTATGGTCTTATATTATTTCAAAACAGGAACAGACTTCCTGTAGTCAGGAATCATCCTGACTACAGAAATGTAGCACTCTGCAAAAGTTATTTCTAGTAGGTGCCTGTTCCTTTTTCAAATGTACTTCTGCTTTGCACTGATTTAGAAACTCCCTTTACTCAATCACAAACAGTCTGGCACAGGGCTTCCAAGCATATGCTTTGGGAGGTTAAGATATTCTCAGAAGCCACCTCTCAAGGATGCTGATGATGGCAGATAATTCAAGCACCTGAGTTGAAATCTCCAGTTCAGTGGCATCTGTGGATAAAATCTCAATCTATGGTAGAAATACAGGGAATGTATAAGGAGAGGAAAAAAACAGAAATTCATTTTAGAGGGAGGTGGTGAGAAAGCTGTAACATGTGGGATTCAGCTGGGCAGAGTTTGGAGAAATGGCTGCTCTTTGTCACAATAGTGAAGGTTCTCCTGGAGCACCTCCCAGCTCAGGGGTGCTCAGACTTTGTCCACAAATGTGAGCTGAGTTTAAGGCTGTTTGTTCCTCTTAGCTACTTCAGAGGTCAGTCAAGTTTTGATCAGCCTGAATCATTCAGTGGTTTAATGTCTCTAAAGCACTGTTACTGCAGTTTGCCCAGTCAGGATATGAGGCAGGGAATACAGCTGTGCTCTGTGCACTTTGGGATGGGCTTCTATTTCTGTTCTGCAGCACATTTGTCACACGCAGTGGTTTCTGTCAGGCTGTCAGACTAGGCTGAATTCAGATCTAATGTGTGCAGATACATGGCAAGACACTTCTGATTTAGATTCCATGTATTCCATCTCTGGATGACAAAGATGAGAAAAATTTCTTCCCTTTTTCCTCACCGTATCAAAATATAAAGATTAACAGCTTATGCTCCAGTGATTAGAAATAGCATATGACAACTCAAAATCACAGTATTTTCAGGGTTTTTATTAATGTTCATAAAATTAATTAAGAATAAGATTTAAGTGCACATCATGGTCTGTCCTAGAAATTCTTCATAATGTTAGTTTTCAAGTAACCACAGTAACTCCATTAAAAATTACAAAAGTGGCAAAGGTAATGATATTAAAAACCAGCAGGCATTAGAGAATTCATATGAGACATTTGTAAGCATTTTACAGTGAATGCTCCATTAACTTTTTAGGCAAATGCATTTCATTTTGAAGGGAAGAATATCCTCTTTATAATTAAGATCAATTTAATCCTATTTAATTGGAATTGCTAGTACTGGTAAGCACCATAAGATAAAAATATCAAAATTCATCCAGGCAATGTACATCTTGTCTCGTTTGTTGTATATACAGCACTTGGAAATTTAAAAGAACAGTCTGACAAGAAGATAACCCTGAAATCCTGTTAAGGTACTCACTTCAAGTAGCTAAACCAGCTGGTGAAAAGTGGGGAACTATAAATAGGGTGGTTCTGCAAAAAAGATTAAGTACCAATAGCCTCCTTCATGGTCAGTAACATGAAATCACAAAGGATAAAATGTGATGTATTTAGTCAAATGACACCCAAACACCAGGGTTTTTTTTTCCTGTTTTCATTCAAGACCAGTCCAAACCAGAATTTTTTACACTGTATTTTTATATCTCTTCTATTATTCTTATTTTATACACGCACTCTCTTAGCTACTGTCGTGTGTTGGATAAAAAACTATAAAAGAGGGATAAAAGTAATTTCAACCTCTTCAGTTGAAATCAATTGCCATGAACAAGGCAAGGCTGAATATTTCTGGTTGAGAATCAGCCTTTTAGAGCTACTAATGCCAGTTAATATTCCCTCTAACAGGGGAAAGAAGAAATAATTGAGTAGCTGGACAGTAGGAGAGGCTCCTTCCACCCTCCCTTCTGCTGCTCCTTTTCCCATATGTTTACATGTACTTCACTGTGTTTCTGTGGTGCAAACAGCCAAACTCTGAGTGACTAGAGCATGACAGCCAGAGCACTCCAGAACACACACCCCTGAATCCCTGCAGCATATCTGCAGGCTCAGAAAGCATGCAAGCCTTTGTAACCCTTTGGCATTCCATAACGTAACAGAAATGTGAATGTTACTTCATCGAGGGACTCCAGGAAATGTGTTTCCAGAATGATTGTTGCTTTCTCCATGAACTAAACCCATCTGTCTGTCAGCCAGCTACTTAATAGCAAAGGCAGGCAGAATTATACTGCCTTGCTGATCAACTTGGACATGCATGTTGCAGGTGTCACCAACATCAGCCTTGTCAGGAAAAGCTCATCTGAGCATGTTTTAGCATCAGCAATATGGCACACAGCACACAGTCTTGTGCTCCCAATGTCTGCTGGCTCTGCACCACCCAGGGAAGTGTGAGAGCCATTCACAGAGACAACAAAAAAGGCAGGGCTGTCACCACCTCTTGGATAGCTGGCAGTGATCTTCTGCAGTCTTTCCTTATACCAGAAAGCTCTGAAACTGAATGTACTGTGTTAAAGTAAGGACTAGCATCAAGAACATCAAGAGAAGAATCAATCTGAAAAAAGCAGTTGATATGTTTAAGTAAAGTTTAAGTAAAAGAGAGTAAAAAATAGAAGGTTCACGTGCTCCTTGTGTAAATGGGATATAGAAAACCTTTTTAATCCATCCTTTGTGTTTGTTTTATTAATCTATCACCTATCCCTGAAACCTGATCTGTGCTAAGGAACCTGTCAGATAGACAGGTATAATGACTCAAAGGATCTATGACCACAGTATCTGAGCACTCAAGCAATTAAATACACAGCTGAATTCTCTAGCAAAGACAACATCTCTAGCTCAAAAACAAAACATCAGGGAAATACAAAGCAGCTCTATGAACAGCAGAACTAATGAAGCCTAATTTCTATTTTTCTTCCACAGTTGGACTTCATACTTTCTGTCTCTCCTGGACTCTCCACTGTTCCATAAGAATGCCCTTACAGTGAAGCTTCTCTCTAAAATGAGCAACAAGGTCACACTGAAGTTGTTCATTGCAGTGGAACCTCTCTTAAGTTTTACTGAATGCTTTGGAAATATTTTGTCTTGGAGCCCTTCTTTCTAACAAATTAGGTGGAAATTAGCCTATGGCAGGAAATGTTACTCCTGAAAAAGTTGGTAAATGCCTGCACACACAAATTGCAGCACAATTACACAGAACCAGTTTCCTTAGGTAAGCAAGTTCCAAGTTGTTTTGCTGAAACATCACTAGAGCTGCAGGTGCTCAGAAGTCAATACAAGCCTGTTAGGACCGTGCTTATACTGCTATGGAACACACTTGACCCAGACTGTGCAGGGAGGCTGTGAATAATGAGCATAATTAAAAGGCAAACTAAATGCCCAGCTCTGAGACAGCATCCCTGACAATCTAGCCCAACACATCTCGAAGTAGGGTGCCCAGAAACAGAAGTTTTTAACTTTCATGACCACTTTTGAAATGCTATGGCCAAAAATTAAATTAATTTACCATGATTTTGTTCATTTACAGACGATCCAGACTATTTCTGCAGATAGGTATTTAGAGATAAATAAAACTTTCTTTAATATAACTTACAATTTGTAGAAATATTTAGAGAACTGCAAAACTTACGTATTTCACAGTTTGCACCGACCCATCCATGAGGGCAATGGCAGGTGTAACCGCCAGGCTGATCTATGCAAGTTCCAGCGTGGTGACATGGGTTGCTGTCACAGTCATTTACATCAATTTCACATTCTTCACCTTATATAGGATAAAAAAACCCAAAAGCAAAACCAAAATTATGTATGGCAAGTGCCTGATGTAGCAAGAACATCCTCAGTCATTTAATTTCCCTCTTGCTGCAAAACACCTTATAGTGCAATACATCTTTAGTCTCAGAGCATCAAAAGGATTCCAAGAAGGAAGTATCCTTATTCAACTAGGTGAAAATAAAGCCTAAAGACTAAGGGACTTGACTAACCTCACACAGACTCTTTCTCCTTTCTCTAAATATAATTTCCATCCCAAGAAAGTGCGCTATAACTGATGATAATGGATATTCTGATACGCTATACAATAACATAGATAACTGGTGCCTGAGAAACTGACACTGTACAATGGAAAGCTAATTCTTTTCTAAAGAATACTTTAATTAGAACAGATCAAAAAGCACAATTTGATCTACAAACCAGCTATGAATGGATTTACCTGTTACTCTCGCATTGGATATTGCCTTACATGACTAACAGAACATCAGATTGTAAATTATCTTGACATCAGATATTTGAATTATGCTAATCACATCAGTCTGAGTACAAGGCCAAAGGATTAAATGAGTTTCTTACCAGTACTCTGAAAGTGTAAATTGATTCATAACAGGTAGTTTAGGGCTTTTATCAATTGCATATTAAAGATAATGGAATAAGCTGTTTCTTGAGCACACAGTAACTAAGGTCACTGTTAAAACATTTTCCAGTTTCAACAGTGTCCAATTAGTGTATTGGGTTACCTGGAAATCTTCAAAAATACTATTTTTGAAATGCAATCTAGACTCAAGTCATAAGGTCATAAGCTGTGCTAAATAGCTGTTAGCTTTGTGAAGTCACTTTAGTAACAGGCATTTTTTTGCTACAAAGTTCAAAGTAGATGTAAGCAATATCAAGAAATTTTCATTCTCGCTGCTCACAATACTGCAAAGCCCAAATTAATTCCTTTCTTGAAGAGATACAGTCTTACTTGGTATTTCTCTTCCTCTAGATGCGGTGAACAATGACAACTAGATGTTTTGTGTAACACACAAATCACTTGCCTGCATATCCAGGTGCACAAATACATGTAGCATTTAGGCCTTCGCTGTCACAAGTGCCACCATTCTGGCAGTTGATGTTAAGACAAGGATCTTTGTATAATTCACAGTGCCTTCCTGAAAAGGAAAAATCAGTAATTGCCATTGACATGACTGATACTGGCAGCATGAATCAGTACATGTGATAATTTGACTTCACCTGGATGAGTGTGCAGACTCCAAATCTGTCCTTCTGGGCTAGTGATAGCATAACACTAAAGCCACGTGGGTTTATGCTGGTTAAACTTTTTACACACCTGCCTCCTCTCTGTTCTTCCCACAGGCTGTGGGCTAGGAGAGGCAGGGTAATTTCTGCTTAGAAGAACTATTGGTGGTCTATAAGAAACCATATAGTGAAGGATAAAGAGATCTGTTATCTAAAATTCTTCAGTAACATGTAAACAATAATTGTCTTGACTAAGAATTTTATTTAATAACTTATATAATAACATACATAAGCATTCTGAAGCCTCTCGTTACCTGTTGCTGGAAATGACGAATATTACTAAGGTAATAAAAAGAATTATTCAAAGGTATAGTTAAAAATAAATGACTGGATGGCTCTACTTCATGCCACTACCTTCATTCTTTCGTGCCAGTGTAAGCTTTGTGAATCCAGCAGGATTGCCTTGCAGAAGCCAGTGCAAGCTGCACCTGGCATACAAAACATATAACACAGCATATTCCCACCTAGGGATGGGGAGAGAGACTCTAATGCCACTGCTACATGCACTATTTCCTTGGGGTCTACTGATAAAACTTATTTATATATATATATTTTATATGTATACACACACACACATCCTCCCTACAGACCTGCCCAAAGCGTTTAGCTGACATTGGCAGTGTTAGCAGCAAAAGGCAGAGCACTCTAGTTGGGCATCCTGTGGGTGAGGAGGCAGAAGCCCAGGGGTACCTGCTGGCACAAGCTCCAGCCCCGAGAGCTCTTGTCCATCTGCCAGCCCGGGGCTCTGGAGGCAGAGGGGCACTGCAGATGGCAGCTCTGGGGTGGTAGTGCCAAGACTGAGGCCTCTGATGGCCCCCATCATCCCCTGAGCTGGAGCTCAGTGATCCCCAAAAGCTGCTCACAGGTCCAGGTGCCTTGCTTTCATTTACAGCACGATGGGCTGTGCACACAGCGCTTCCAGGTAACAGGGAGGGTGAAAAGAGAAGATAAACATTATGGTGAACATTATGGTTAAATGCTGCTTAAACTGTCATAAAAAGCTGAGGGTCATTTCCTCCCCAAGCCTCTAAAATGATGAATTCCATATCTATAGTCAAAGAGCAGTGCAATCACCAGCGTGAAACACACACTTAGCCCCAAGCAGCTGTTAAGTGAGCGTTACTTATCAGCACAGATAAGGATTGATATGCTTAATGAGAAAATGCTGGAGTAATGTTCCTTAAAACATAGTCATTCTGTGTAAAATATTTATTTATTTGTAGTCCTAATAGCATATAAAATTGCATTCTCACAGCACGGTCCAACACAGAATACACCAAAAAAGTATCACTTCAGCCTTCCCCAGAAGGACTTGTCACAGACCACTGATATGTGTTAATTTGTTTACAGCTGAAATCTACTGTGAGAGAAAAGATTTTGTATAGCCAAACAAACACTCTTCTCATCTATTTTATAAATTGCTTAAGGAATGCCAACGATGGATTCCATTTGAACACAGATTAAAGAATAGCTGCAGTTAACATGGAAAAGCAGTCACAGACCTAATCTGTCTGGGCTTTACAGTGTTCTAAATGGACAACTAAGATAAAACTTGTATTTCTAGTCCTTTGTGCTAATCTATTTCTAATATTAATCTTTTATTATTATGGTTTTAGCTCACTTTACTGGACAAAAGAAAAAAATAATTTGAAAGCTCTCTGTGTAAAGGGTCCAACAACAAGTGATGAAAAAGTCTACCTAACAGTTATGTTTTTTTTTTTTTTAAATCTCATCACTTTCTAATGTACCTTACAAACAGCAGAAAAAAACTACAACTGAGGAGAACACAGAAAACTCATTTGTGCCCAGACCAGGACATGCATTCCTCACACAGGAGCTAAATCTTAGCTATTAATTCCAATAAAGATTAAGGGATCAGGATCAATACTGAAGTTTGTCAATTTTACATGAGGGATGTATTTCTGCTCAGGATACGGTATCTCTCGGCTTGTAACAGAACCTACCATGAAAAATGCAGAGAACAATTGCAGACCCCAGCCTACCTTCGTATTCAGCAAGGCACACACACTCGTAGCTGTTGACGAGGTCTCTGCAGGTGGCTCCGTTCTGGCAGGGTGCAGAGAGGCATTCATTATATTCCTCCTCACAGTAAAGGCCATGGTAACCTAAATCACATCAGGAGGAAATGAAAATAGTTATGAAACACTTCGCAGTAAAAATTAACAATTAGGCAACTCTAGACCGTGGGCAGATGCTTGCTAATTTAAAAATACTGTGCAAACTGATAGATGTTAAGACAATGATTTTAAAGGCATCTGTTTCCCTGGTGAAAATTACCAAGAAAATAATGGAAGCAAAGGGTTCTGAGAGAATTCCCAGCTCCTGTGATAAACCACAATGAGGTGTAAGGATAGAGGCTGGTGGCAGAGGCCAGAACAGCAAAGTGAATACCCACACTCCAATTGTTAAAAGAAATACAGGAATATTGACTATCTCCCAGCTCCTTTGCATCCTTGCATCAAAGCCGCTGTTCATCAAAGGGGTGATAATTGTATAACAGTACTTAGAATGATTACATGCTTTAGCATTAATGCTGTACAATGTCAAAGCACTGTAGAAGCATTAAAGTACTTCCATCTTCACAGTATTGCTAAGCCATAGGCAGGTATTATGGGCTGATTGGGTAAACACAGAAAGCAGAAGCAGAGAAAAGCTACACGGCCTGTTAACAGCCACAGAGCCATTTGTATCATGAGATAAGAAAGGAGGAGTTAATCCACTTGAAAACAGCACTTTTTTCATTACTTAGTGTGCCACACAATCATTAGTCTTAACAGTAGTTGAAATTACAGATGTAGTAGTCTATGATAAAATACCATGTGCTGGAACAGTGTTCATGTGGGTATAAAAGCTTGATTTCCTCATTACATAAAAAAAAAATAGATGAACGAATGTTCAATGAATAAATATGCAATGGGCATGAATACAGATGCCAGGAAAAAGATCTAAAATACAAAGTGAGGATTCTGCAGTGTGATTTTACTTCTTGAAGTAATCTCTAGTTAGTAGCAAAACTCATAGATATGAAAGGAGGGTATCTTTCATGAACAAAGAACCAAAGAGAGGGGCATATTCTCGGGTTGGTAAGTGGCAATCAATCTACATTCAGTATCCTGGTCTAAATTTTCCCCAAAATTCTCATCGAATCATAGAAAATAGGACAAATCCTGCCTTCAGACACTATTTGCATTCACCCTCTCCTTCCCTATTATGGATAATTCAAAACAAAATTTTATGAAGATAAACTGTTAGTACTACTCAAGATATACAGACAATACCATCCATTATAATTCTCAAAAAATTGTCCTTTCATAGGAAATAGTTGGACTAGTAAGGTATTATGAAACATTTCAGAACCACTTTCTCCAAAGCTGTCAGCCAGGCAATAGAGAATTAATTATGCTAAATGTTACAGGTTTTCTTGCTAGCCTACAATGAAGTTTATCTAGCTTATGAGTATATGAAATATCCTTATGTAGTGAGATCTGTAGCCAACATACCAACCACCAAAATCAGACAGGAGACTGAGAAAAAAAAAAAAAAACAGATGGGAATTCCCAGTGTTTAATACCAATGTAATTAGATATTCTCAGAAAAGGTGTTTTCCACTTCTCACCTTTCCAAGAGAACGAAGGGAATTTGTGACTAAAGAGTTGTCTGGTTTCCAAAATCAATATGAACTATGGTATCCCCTCCTCTGGCTGCAGCCAGCTCATGCAGCCAGACACTGCACACAGTTAGAGAAAGATGTTTCCTCTCTCCACGAGAGGGCAGGTCTCACCCACACACAATTTCACCCTCATCGTCCTCACCCTGGGAGGAGAAGTTTCCTCCTGCTGGAACTGCTGGGATGGAGAACGTTCTGCTGTGGGACCACCTGAGAGAAAGGCATGTTTCTCCTCAGGGAGATAAGAGGCACCTTGTCATTCTTAATGAGCATTTCTCCTTGTATTACTGCTTTTAAATTATACTGATGTATAAACCCTGTAGTACACTGAATTCATACATATGCCTTCAAAAAGACTACATAAATAATTTCTACATTTTTGTTGAAGAATTTAGATTGCAACGGGAGCATTTTTCATAAATAACTTCAGAGTAATGGGTTCTAGTGTAGTTGCTTCCTCTCTTTCTAGTGGTGTTACGATTCTGCTGCTTTTATGTTCACAGACAATGCCAAATGCAGCTCTTTGCATCTTTTGTGGTGCACAACACTTCTGTGGACATATTCAGAAAAAAAGAAAAAGTACCTACATTAACAACACTTCTCCAGCTACTGTGTCCTGAACAGGATAAAAAAAAAAAAAAAAAAAAAAAAAAAAAAAAAAAAAAAAAAAAAAAAAAAAAAAACACCACAGTTGCAGCTTCAAAAAAGGGCAATTTTCCAGGTCACACAAAATTGGAAAAGTCTTCAGAAATAGAATCTTCATGAACTCAAGCAGAACCTGAAAATAAAGGTTCAGTTCTGATGTGCTCTCTTCAGAGGCTGAGGAATGGACAAGGAACCTAAAAAATCCCCTGAAGTAGAGATGTCCCCATGTAACCCCTTTTCCTTCTACATGACCACTCCTCTGATACCAGTCTTTACAAAAGCAGAAACAGATCTGATGCCATTCTCCTCTTGATCCCCAAATTCCTCTTCCTCTTTCTTAAGCAACAGGAAGGGTGCCTCAAAGAGAGCAGGTTATTTTCCTGATGCTTTCTGGAATGGCTTTCAGTTACATGCTGAACTGCGCTGTCTTTGCACGTGGCTGGTAAAAACTGCAGAAGGAGAAA
This sequence comes from Sylvia atricapilla, assembly GCF_009819655.1. Classification (NCBI taxonomy): domain Eukaryota; kingdom Metazoa; phylum Chordata; class Aves; order Passeriformes; family Sylviidae; genus Sylvia; species Sylvia atricapilla. Next base: position 23,200,472 of record NC_089149.1, read on the forward strand.
ATGGGAAAGGGAGCCCACAATCTGTGTCACATGGGCTGATGAGGAGAAGACATGGGCTTTGTCAAAGCCTTTAAGAGCAAAAGATACGGCAGAGTAATCTCTCAAGAATATCTGCACTATCAGGTAAACAAAAGAAAGAGGAAAAAGCTTACTCTCCCTTTAGAAATCAATAAAGAGCAAAGCTGAAATCTTTTTAGCCTTTTTAGACCCTAACTCCTCAATAGTGATCCCCTGGGCTTATCCATACTTAACACTTCACCCAATCAAGGCAGCAGAACACAAATCCCATCTTTATGGGAAGGTCTAATGGGGTTCAATGCAAAACAGCTCTATTTTGCAGGGAACAGCATCGGTTCATATATATGGCTGTTCACTAATTCAGAGCTGCATGTCATGTAGCCAGGAAATAAATGTGTTCAGATAAAGTCTGAGCTTGTAGAGCAATTAAGTAAGAGAAGGAGAGAAGAATGCTCCAGATGGCAGGAAGGTAGGAAGCCATGCTCACCAGCCATGGCCAGATTGCATGGAAGGTTGTCTTAATGTAGAAGTGGAAACAAGATGAGGAAACAGAAGCAAGAATGAGCTCAGAGACAGTCAGGAACTGGAATTAACCTGAAGTCACTTCTTCCAGAGCTCACATATCCTGCCCCAGTTACAAAATGTGGGAAGGGGAAAGACAGAGAAAAGAAAAATTGCAACTGCTGCAGACAAATGTTGCTCTGGCCTCTGCTAAGGCACTAAAATAAACCTATGCTCCCAGAATCATCCATTAAGCTGCATGAGCAGTAAAATCAAGGGAACATGCTCCGTGGTGCTACTTCTAAAGTTGCAGCCACTTTTTATACCCTGCGGCACTTTTTCTGAAACTCCTCCTTTTTTTTTCCCCCAAATGTTCTATATATGTCATCATATATATCTATATAGAAGGCAGGTGTAAATATCTGTAGATGTGCTTTGCAGTTTCAAAATCTATATATTTAAAAAACCCAAATCCAAAACTTTGCTGTGATATTAAGCCATGCAATTTCTAGCTACATTTCTACACTTCAGACCAGACACAATTAAAAATACTGTATTAAATATTTGCATTTGAAATTTATAATGGTAGCTGTATTAAAACAATTGTGTATAAAGAGTAAAAATGTTTATGAGGAGGAAGAAACTGTTTTGGGATCCAGAGACTAAATAAACATTCTACAAACAGACACAAAGGGGTCCCACTAGTTTTACCAACCAGACTCCAGATGAGAAATCCAATAAATGAGCACAAGAACTTTTATTAGAATTAGTTCTTTAATATGAGGTAAGAAGTAAAACATGGCACAAACCCTGAATCTAATGTCCAAACATTAAGTATTTCTTTGTTCACCTTTCTTTGTGTAAAGGGAAAGGTGATAAGTATTAATAATTAGGGTCTGTAAGCATATAAATAAAGATTTAAGGTAAGGTTTCATGTGCAATTGAAAAATCACACACATAGTACAAAGTAGGTAAGGTTGCATAGGCTTGGGGATTCCACAGAACCTCTCAGCAGACATTTGATGTATGTTCAACTTGGAAATCATTTACACACTTTTCCTTTCTCTCTGGAAATAGGAATATTCAAAAGAATTACATTGCTTTCCAAGTTAATTTTTACAAATTAGTTTTCCCTACAAGCTATTAGATGAAAGCCCACAATGAAAGCCAACACACACACACAAAAAATTAGTAGCAAATGTCTGGTTGTTCATGTTCTGCAAACTGTGCAGCTACTCAAATATGACCACTATCATTTATCATTCTTCAAATCTGTACACAGGCCAAAAAAACAAGGAGGCCAAACTGCCTACCAAGCAAGGAGACTTGCACAGACCTTGGACTAATAAGAACAATTTAAAATTCCTCTCTTGTTTAATTTTAGAGGCAGAAGTAACACAGATGAAAATTCAAAATCCAACTGACACTGTAAAACAGTGCATAAAGGAAGGACAGCATTCAGGTCACACATACAAGCAAAACTCTTAGGCACTTCATTTCTGTATTAGAAAACTATATCCTCTGTAAAATACTTAAAAAGAAAAAAAGCATTTAAGTGACAGATTCCAAAGGTTTTGAAACTGTTTTTCAGATGTGTCAGGTAATCAATACAGAAGAGAATTTTAAAATGTCATTTAACAACCTTTCCATTAAAATACATTTTAAAAAATGTGTGGGAATTCAGAGATATGTCTGAAATCCTCCTCTGCAAAGAAGCCAGTGGTCTAGGAGCTGGCACACTGATGCTGAGAGCCCTGCAGGTCAGAAAGCCTCAAGGTCACAAGGCAGAGACCTTTTCTTTCCTAGTAATATCTTTATTATTAACCCTTGATAATGCTACTAGACTGTACACAAATTTTATTCATTCACTTTACAAGTAATGTAACAGATACTGTCAAGGTCTCTTTAGGCAACACTGTAAATGCAATCCAGCTTCTTAATACCCCTGAGAGATAACTACATTACTCATCCACTCTAGCAAACTGCTTTTTGACAGAGATACCAAAAATGTATTAGGCTATGATTTCTAGTCATTACTTTAGTTTGGGGGTTTTTAGGAATTGCAACGTAGGAATCCTCAAGTTTAATTGTTCTTATCTGCCTTAAACTCAATAACTACCCAAACCAAAGGCAATCATGGTGCCTCCTACATGCTGATCTACAGAAGTTGACTGCCATCTATCTATTATCCTTTTAACTCATGGGAAAAATATCTGAAGATAATTGATTTGAATTCTGCTGCAATGACTTAACAAAAGCCCATAATGGTATATTCAGACTAAGAAAAAGGCATAAAAGTTATAAAATAAGGAAACATTCTGTCTATCCCTATCTTGCTGCCACTTAGGTGCAGTTCTTAAATGACCTTCTGAAGTAAGTTATCCAAGTTTTTTAACTACTGACAGATTAAAGATGGGCTCACTTAATCTGGCCTCTAGCTCCACCTCTGTGTGAAGGAAGTAATAATATTTTTAAAAGTGAAGTTTACAGCAGCCTGCAAAATGTTTGGAAAAAACAAATTTTTTTTAATTTCATGCATAGAGGAACATAAAAAAATGCAACTAAAAAGTGCCACATATGGTCCTGCATGCAACCTCTAAGGCTTCTCATATCTAACTTATAAAAGCATAAATATTGGTTAAATAAAAGTAAGTTTCCATAACATAAGAGGTCTAACACCACTTTTATGTCCTGAGAGAGACAGAATAATTTTGAAAAAACTGAACTGTGGAATTCTAATTAGGATTAGGTGACAAAGGTCTGAAAAAAAAGCTTTTATTTGACCAAGAATATTTGACTAGCTTTTCTTTGTTTGAACTACAGGCAAAAAACTTGCTGAAGAAGATTAAAACTTCCCTGGATTTCTTGGAAAGAGAAATGTCTAATTTTTCCTACTATTAATGAAAAGTGCTGTCAACAAATGCATTATAAAGTAACATTACTATGGTACTGTCTGCATTTCACTTTCATAATTTTCTCCTTTATAAAAGTGTATGTAATTTCACTATAAATCTGTCAATTCCAGTAACAAATTTCCATAGCTTCTGGTAATTTGTGAGTATCTCCCAAAAAATTTAGGGTGGCCCCTTCCACATCTCCGAACAGCAGATAAATTCTAACACCACCTAAAAATGCTGAATTTATAGATTTCATTCACAGATAGCCACAAATACATTGGTAGGACAGATGCACATCCTGAAAAACTGAGATGGGAGAGATGAAGAGTTGTGACTGGTTTCTCACAAAACAAGGAAAAGTAGCAGAGAGAAGATATTCCTCTGAAAGGAATCTAGAATAATGTGAATATCACAGCAGAGCTACTAACTATCAAATATTACTCCTCAGTTTGTCCCTTGTATACTGGAAATTTGTTTTATCCTTAATTTCTTCAGTTTTCAGATTTATAGTTTTATAAGTACAGACTGAAAAAAAAAAAGGTGCCAAAATTATTCAAGTGAAAAGAGAGATTGGTGCTCACTCTGTTAGTGTTTAAGCAGCAGTGGATGTGTAGCACTGGTTATCAGACATTTTAACTGCTACTTCACCTACTAATTATCGTTGCTAAAAAGGATAAAAGGAGCTATAAGCACCCCAATATTCTATCATATTAATACAAGGATGAAAAAAATCTGGAGCTAAACCAGTTGCTCTGCAGACCCTCCTCACTTGACTCACCTGAGCAGCCCTGCTGGATCTTCTCTAGGGAGACAATTTGTGTAAAACATGGATGAAAGAACTAAAAACCCTTTGGAGTAACTAATATTTTTCCTTCTCTACCTTTGTTCAGCCACCTTGTCTGTTCTTCTCTTTCCCTACTGATCAGTGCCACATTTTCCATTCTCTCGACCAAGTTTTGTTAATTCCAACAGCTCTGATGCCTCGCCTGAAAAAGATTTATCCTGCAGACTACAGTTTTGTAATACAGCTGCAGAGTTTGCTCAAACCATATGGATCTCAGTGGGTATTTCAGTGCTCACTCTGCAATTTTTGGTTTTCCAAGTGCAATGTGTAGATTCCTATCATTACTCCAAACAGATAGAACATCTGCTCAATCTGTTTTATAGACTGAAAAGAAGGAAGTAATTTTAAGCTATATATGGAGCCTACATATAAAAATATTAGAAGATTTACAGAGCATGTAACTGTTGGTACAAACCAGGGATACAGAGGCATCTGTAGCTGGTTCCAACACTGCGACAAATGCCATGTGCACACGGGTTCAGAGCACAGAAGTCAATCAGCTGAGCACATGTAGGTCCTGTAAATCCAGGACTACAGCTGCAGGAGAAGGCAAGTCTGTCTGCATAGCAGGTCCCGTTGTTCTGGCAGGGAGATGACGCACAAGGGTCTATTTTGTCCTCGCAAGTGGTTCCTAAAAACCCTAAAAGAAATAAATGGGTTTGATAAGTAAGCATCCTGATATGCACACAGTTTTAATAACCAAAGCACGTTAAAAGTCAGCCATTGAGAGATCTCTATTCCTTTCTTTTGTAATTCTAGGAATATTATAAAAATGCAGACTTCTTACGTAATAAACTTTAATTTTGCCCATTAACATTCTATGAAAAGAGATGCTTCAGCTAAAATCGTACTATAAATGATTAAGGCAGTGAATTGCAAAAATATTTGCTGAAAATGACAGTGCTTATCTGCTTTCTGAGTGAATCTGGCTTGAAAAGCAGAAGAGATTTTCTAAAGATCAGGAGCTGGCTAGCCTAGAAAAAAAGAAAAAAAGCCCAAACTGACCTATTTTTCTTAACTGTTAATGTGTATGTTAAATGTAACAACCTCTTAAACAGAACATGGGTTTGTTGAGTTTCAATAATTCAAAGAATATCTTTTACAAGAACAGACTCCTCATTAGCAGGAGAGACAATGATTTATTGAAGCAACACCAAGCCAAAAATAGACATAAGGAAAAGGATATTCTTGCAAGGGAACTTCTAATCAGAGGTAGGGAAGGAGAATGTTTTAATGAATTGCAGTAACTACAGTTTGTATCTATACATACACATACATTGTGTATGTAGTAACACAATGCATGGTTATTGTATCCTAAAGCAAGTCAGAAAAGCATATTAACATTCTAGAACCCTTCCAAATAAAAGAGCCAACTGTCCTTTCCAGCCCGTTATATATTTTTTTTTAATAAGTATCTGGTCCATTTGTACAGACCATCACTTTTCAGGCTTAAAATTCCCTGGAATATGTCACATTGTAAAAAAGCTCTTAATATTACAGTAGAATAATAAACAAAGGTGAGTAACCCATGAAGAGCATACTACAGAGATCTGCTCAGAGAATTAGCAAAACTTATATTAATGGAACTAAGAAAAAATGGGGAGGCCACAACTGGAGACTCACTCACAGCTCTGTGAGTTCCAGACAAAGCAGGATTTTTTTGGTCACAATTGGTAGCAAGATTTTAGGGCCATCTTCAAAACATTAGGTGCTGGACAAATGAATTTCAGTGCCACATCTCCCTTAGATGTCCATAAATCTTACATTAGAATTATGGAATGAAAAGCATGGAAAAAATAATGTAGATTACAAAAAAGAGAAAAAAAAGTAACCAGAAAGATGGAAAGGAAAGAAATAACCTACAGATTGGACTTCTAAATTTTGTCACACAAACTCTGCAACAGACCAGGAGAAAAAATCAGGTCTGTCAGGGCACAGATGACGAACAGGCAAGAGCCTTCTGTCCTCCCCATTTTGCTATCTTATGGCTCCATTTGCTTCATGGGCTTTGTCAGGACCACCTGCTCAACAATGCTGAACAGAGAGAGCCTAAAAACAAATACTAGAGGCCCTCCTATAGATGATAACTAACCATCAGAAACTCCAAAGAACACAAACCCCACGAGCAAGCATGTAATTCCAGCAATGGTTCGCTGACAAATGAAGAAAGTCTGCACTGTGGAAATAAAATCTTAGTCAGATTTAAAAGAATCTGCAAGGACTTTTAACTATTACCAGGAGGAGATCAGCCAATGAGTCCAGTGAAATCTCTCAGGTAACTCTGAAACCAGATTAAAAAGGATCAAGGAGACCTGAGGTCACACAATGACACTAATGCTACTTCACTACAACCTTTGCTGTAATCTTCCCTCCAAAGAGGAGGTTACTGGCAGATGGCTAATGTTTCAAGTGACAAAGTACTTCAAGAACATATTCAGGTTTAAAATACACCAAAACGTGTTGCCCTTGTGCTATCTTTGACTGCACTGTGAAATGCGTTTAGGTGATTCTGGAAGTTCAAATTTCAAGCATGAGTCAAATAATCTGAGAATACTCAAAGCAGAAAATATGGAAATCCATTATTCTGGCATTTCTGAATGTACATTTAAATCCCTATCAGTGCAATTTTTGAAAATAAATTATGCAAGGAATAACTATAAAAATCAATTTCAGAGGTATTGACTGAAAACAGAATCAAATTCCAGATTAAAAAAAAAAAAATCATTGTTTATCTGCAGGAAGATATCCCCTGAACTGCTTTTCAACCAGCTAGTATCGACTCAACCCTGCATGTAGGTTATTGCTGATAGAATAGGGACATGACTGAAATGCAAAGTCTAGTGGTAATTTGAAAGATTTGAATACAAAATTTCAGGGAATAAAAAAAGGAATAACACAGAAGGCAAAGGGGAAAGGCATTAATAGAAAATATTTATGCTGGTAAAACCCACAGCACTATGTCTCTGTGCATGGATCAGGTCATTTGGCTAGTTGTCAAGAAGAATAACAGTCTTAAGTTAGGTGATATGCTTTATAAATTGCTGCAGACCTCCAGGGCAATGATAAAATCGAGATCAGAAATATGTTTTCTGAGACAGAAAAGCTCCAAATAAAAGCCAAATTTTTCATCACAGTGGGATTTTAATTACTTGGCCACTGAAAACAGAAGAGGTGTGTGCAAGTCAAGGAAGTCAAACATTTTCTGAAGACTGCATTTTATACAGCTTGTGAACAACTAACATGAATGCTTCATTAGACCCGACCCCAAGCGTTACAAGAATGTGAAAAATTAAGTCTTTAAATTGCTACTGGTCAGGATTTTACAAAACCTTTAACTTTGAACTGCAGGGATAAGCACTAAAAGAAATACAAGCAATTTATTATTTTCCCTATAGAAATTTGTCTTGGGAGGAAATAGAAATAAATGGTATTTCATCAAAATTCTGTAAAGAGAAAAAAGTTACTAATCAGAAGGATCAAGAAATCATTAAACTGAAATTGAAATTCACTCTAGCTAAGTCTTCCTGAATAAAGATGAATAGAGGCTAAACCCATTCAAGCATTAAGGAGAAGTCTATTAAAAATAAGAGCAATTTGGGAAGGTGCCAGGTAAAAACATTAGATTAGTGGAAAGTACCAGAAACTAAACAGCCATAAAAAATTTTAATTAACAACAAAATGTTCTTCAGGTAAATTAAACTCTCCTATGGTAATACAAAGAATTCTGCATTCTGATCACCAGTAACCTTGGGAAATCTTCCATATGCAACAGCTGTGGGAGCCAGTTTCCTACAATGAAGACTGATCAAGATCGTTTATTCTATGTAAACCTAAAGAAGTTAGAATGACATCTGCTAGATGTGCCAGAGAAAAAGGCTTTTACATGAACAATGAGTGAGGGAAAATAATGAAAACCTTGAAACTTAAACTATTCTAAGTCTCAGTAAATAACTTCTGTTCTCCTAGTCAATTAAGATTCATGGTGACAATGTGCATTTTCTAGCTGCTATTGCAAATCAACACATATGAATCACAACTTAGCATCCTCTATAGCTGTCAAACTCTATTTTCTAAACCACGGAAACCATAATAAGAGCATTCATGAGTTTACTGCTTTCAAGTATTTTCAGAAATACCTGGAGATATTTCAGGACACTTTAGTGCAGTGTCGCCAGCAGTAGTTACCTCAAGCTACTCAAATCAAACTGTCAAAAAGTAAAATAAAATCAATGCTAAAATGGGAATTTGAAGTAATCTATATACATTAAACCCTTTATCATAGCATTGTTTTCTCTCTGTCTTTTATTCTAGAGGATGGCTGACATTCATTATTGCTGATTACTATTTTTCCAAAATACATTAACCCAAATTAAAATATTTTTGCCTCTTCTGTGCAAGCTGGTGACTTCCACACAGAGAATGTAGCTCAAGAACCCAGGTCAGTTTTATGGGGTTGGCCAGCTGAATGCAAGCTATTTTTATCAAAGATTGATGTTTTCCAGATCCTTTCTGAAGGCAGTTAATCTGTACTTATCATCAGGACATTAAACTTGCATGGAATAGAACTTCAGAAACATCTTGCAACAGAAGTTTATTTCTTTATTATAACGGATCTGCACTTTGTTCATTACTGTCTGGCTTTGTTCTAAACCATAGTCCACAACTAAATTATTTTAATATTACTGTTATGAGCAAAATTAACAAAGGGTCTCAAAAAAAAAAAAAAAAAAAAAGAAAAAAGAAAACAAAACAACAACAACAACAAAAAAACCCCCACCACCACAAGTACCAAGTCTTTCATTCTATCTAATTTTACAAAATTTGTGTTTTTAACAAAGATTTCTGTGAATTTGATCACAACATAAATAAGGATAACTAGCTTCAACATCTCTAAAACCTAGGTTGATTTATTTAATAATATCTGTTTATTAATTTAATGTAGTGACATTTATTTATTCCAACCAGAGTTTTTTTTATGTTTCCAATTACTATTTGTGTATTTAGTTCCAGTTCAGGGTATTTTGGAAATACACAAAACTCAGAAGCTTAAAGAAAATGGAGTAACCAAATGATGAGTAACTGATGAGCAGTACCCCAATCAGTTTAAATAAAATCTATTAATGTTACTGTCAAAACAATAGTCTGTTATATACTACAATAAGTGAAGTAAGAGGAGATATTTAAGAGTTATAAGGATGGAATTATTCTGAATATAAATTTCAAACATTAATTTTCAGGTTGGCATGTTTACTATGTGTGGGGTTTTAGAATGTCTAGAAGTTCCTTTGCATGATCAGTTGAAGGTAACATTTATAAAATGTATGTTTTTGACATACAATTAAAAAAAACAATCAAAGATCCCTACTCAATCGTAAGCAAGTACAAGATCCAAACATTATTTTGACAGTATCAATGTCAAAATTTTAAACAAATTCTTTGGTCTTTGGTATTGCTCAAGCTTCTTCACTACAAATTCAAGTATAAAATCCAATTTTCTCTTTAGTACAGGTGATTCAACAACTTCAGATAAGAGTTTATTTTCTGACATATTTTGGATTTTAAAATCTACAGTGCATCCCACAGAAAATGGAATCTGTAAGCATAATGAAATTTTCTTTACTACAGGGCTCTTTAGGCAGTAAAATTGTCTAAAGAATCATCATGAGTTGTTCACATCTGAGATAGGCTGCTTTTCCAGTGCCTCAGACCTGGCCTTCTCTCAGTTATCACGTGCTTTTTCATGAACCACAGATCTGGTTTGTAAAAGAAATGCACATTCTCAAGACCATTCTTCACTGTTTCCATCTCATTCCTTTATCTGTCATCTTTTTCTTTTCCTTGTGTGATACTTGCCACATTTTCTTATCCTTTTCCAAGGCACATTCTATCTGCAGACCGTAGTTCCTACACAAACATAAGCTCCTTGGTTACCTTTCCCCACTGTGCTGAATTAGCACTACAGAAAGAAAAGCCTTTTCTCAACAAGCAATTACTATTAAGCACAGCAGAATAGCAGCAGAGCAAGAGATCTCACTTAAATTAGAAAATTTGGGGTTGGTAGGCAAATTTGGAAGTTACTGCATCTGCCACTTTCAATTAACTACTCTTTGTTGTATTTACAGAAATTGTTGAATCTCTTCAGAGGTTAAAACCCAAACAAAAGCTCCCAAACTATGCCTCTGTGAAAAGATAACACATGAAAAGACAAAAGATATAATGATCAAGGGGCAGGCATTAGTAAACTTAGACAATACATCAACTCTTTCTTTCCTTCCACAAGATACCTGAATCCTTCAGCTCGTTGACATTAGACCTTCCAGAACAAAATGAAGAAGCAACACCTTATTAATTAGCATGTCCCTGAAGTTCCTCCAGAGCAATAGATGAGCCCTGCACACAGGCTGTGCCACTTCTGTGGCAACACACATCACAGGTACAGGCCAGATGTGTAACTTCATGGGAAACACTCACTCTTGGAACCACCAGCAACTGTCAGGGAGTCAGGGAGAAGCTTTGGAATTGCTCTTGAGTTATCACAGGCCGACACAAGAAGAGCAGTCATGCACACAAGATGTCCTTTGTTCCTACAAACCTAAGAATGATTTTCCTACAAACCTAAGAATGAGGTTCTTATGTCCAAGGAACTAATATAAAACTAATCTTTCTAAGAGAAATAATCCTGGCCAGTGCAGAGAGTGATTTCTGAGACATTTTATCCCCTCCAAAGGCTTTTTTGACGTTGGAAATAATGCAGGTCAAAGTACACCATCTGACTTAAACAGGAGTTGTAAGTGCGTTTCAGAAAGGCCTTTTTTCTTCTGTTGCCCCAGTGTTTTTGAAAACATTTATACCATGTGAACATGTCAGACATATAAATGAATAACAAGAGTAACAGCTTCCCCCCAGTTCCATCTTTGTTCTACAACACAGATGTTCTCAGAAATATGGAAACAATACTGGAGACTAGAACTGGTAGCTCTGCACAGAAGGTTTCAGAAAGATGACCCAAACAGCATGTTTGTCTATCAGGAAAGCCTAGGAGCAGAAAGGTTCTTATTGAAGTTGCTAAGAAACTGGTTTGGCTTTTTCTTGCCTGTGGAAGGGTCAAAAATCACATTGTGTCTGTAATGCAAGTCCAGAAACAATGGAAAACCTCAAGACTCTAAGCAGAAAAGGAGCACAAGCTTGTAACACAAAACAAAAACAGAAGTGCCAACAAACAAAAAGACCAGAATACTAAGATGATACCAATATGCCCAGAATAAAAAAGAGCCATGTATAAAGCTTAAACACTAAGATAGTACAATAACTGTGCCATAGTAAACTTAAAGCAGAGCACAAAACAGAAACAATTGGAAACTTTTCAGACATATCCAAACATATCCATAGAGATATGGATCAATGGAAAAGAAAGGAGCAGAAGACAATTATTCAGAGAACAAAGCAGGCAACAAGACTGAGGACTCAAGTATCTCAACACAGAGAGATCCAAACACGAGCCAACTGAGAAGAGGCACCGGTGACTTGGTTATCCTGCAGCAAAAGAAAAATCCCACATCCCTAGCAGTGGCACAGCAGGAACCTCTCTGTCCATCTCCTTGGGAAGAGAGCTCCGGAGGGAGGTGGAGGGGAGGTTTCTCTCTGCTGCAGTCCCCACAGGGGCACAGCGTGGGGCCCTGGCATGGGCAGCAGGTGCATTTGCAGGAGCAGCAGCATTGCCAGCAGCCAGCCCCACTCCCCCCACTGCTGATTGCCACTGGCACAGCATCCCCGAGCCCAAAGCAGCCACAGCCCCCCAGTGCCCCCCGTGCCCCCAGTGTCCTCAGTGCCCCCAGTGCCCCCCATGCCCCCAGTGTCCTCAGTGCCCCCAGTGTCATCAATGTCCCCAGTGCCCCCCATGCCCTCAGTGCCTTCAGTGCTCCCAGTGTCATCAATGTCCCCAGTGCCCTCAATGTCCCCAGTGCCCTCAATGTCCCCAGTGCCCCCCGTGCCCTCAATGTCCCCCGTGCCCTCAATGTCCCCAGTGTCCTCAATGTCCCCAGTGCCCCCAGTGCCCAAGGCAGGGGGGCCTTAGCAGGGCACTGAGAGCTGCTGCTGGCACCACAGCACAACCACAGTGCCTGGCACAGCCCTCAGCCCACCAGTGACCCTGTGCCATGGGCAGCAGGAGAGAAGCTGAGGTGTGATAACATATTCATTAACAGGCCATCAGGAGTGAGCAATAATAAGCCACACAGAGAAACATGTATGGCAGACATAAAACAAGCAAAAATTCCAGTATCTCCTCTTCCCAACATTATTGGAAAGATCATTTCCTGCACTGCATCCCTAAAGATTCTTGAACCGTTTTATTTTAAAAAATTGCAAGTAAATTACTGACCAAGTCTAACATCAACATTTTTCTCCTGAATTTCCTTACTATTTATAAGGGAAACAATTTCCAAATCTTTTCCACGTGCAGGATCTGCACAGATGTCAATATGTCAGTCTGTGTTTCAACACAGCAGTTAAGCGTTAAAGCATAGCACTCCATAAAAGCAAGGAATAAGCCTGAAGAAACTACAAATAATCTTTATTATTAAGCAAGTAGATATTAACAAAAGAGTTATCTAAGTCTTGCACCCTTAGAGCAAGCATTAGGTGCTGGCAGAACAAAACCATCATCCACAGATCAAGGGAGGACAGAAGTATAATTAGTTCAAAGTTCTAATCTTAATTATAAATAACTAATAGGAGGTTTCGTAATTGAAAGCTTCCACTCATGGTAATTTTTTCATGTGCAATTTAGGGATCTGTCATTGCAGTCAGCACAGTGTTATGAAAGCACACTGTGGCATTGGGATGTCCTTGTTTCACATTTACGAGGTTTACCAGTGAGAATCAGTGAGAACCTTTCATGTCAAGAAAGGAATATGTCCAAATGGAAAGGAGAATTAATTGAAACTTCGGGGGATTGAAATAATTTCTTTAGTTATTACTGTTACACACATTTTAGCCAACTGGCCCATGTACAGAAATGTGCACATACTGCAAGGGAGGCATCTTTTTTTCCCATATTTAGTGGACAACATAAACATCAGATTACACCCTGAGTCTCCTCAAATTCACCTTTCTCATCAGTGCAGGAGCCTGATCTCTATTGTAGAATGAAAGAACATTTATATACGCTGAAACACTCAACTCCTGCAACACTTCATATCCTGTTACTAATTATACTAAGATTTCTCATCTGGTTTTCCTTTCTTTTCTTCCTTTCTGCCTTACAAGCTAAGGCAGAATTTTAAAAACATTTAAATATACATATTTACATGCCATTAAAATTAGAGTAAGCACACGCCTAAAAGCAGCACTTTGTACAAGGCACTAGAGAGGTGTTTGCTGGTTACCTTCTGGGCACTGACAGCTGAATCCATTGAGGTGGGATGAGCAGCTCCCTCCATTCTGGCACGGCTGCTGGATGCAATGGTCAATCTCTGACTGGCACAGCTCTCCGGTGTAACCTACAAAACAGCTCACAATATTCAGAAGATGGAGCAAAAACAAGGGTTTACCACTAAACGTATCACTCAGCCATCCAAATAGTACCATTATTTTTCTTGGATCAAATTAACCAATATAAGCAATAGAGTCCAGGATGGTCTTTCATTTCTTATAAAATGAGATTTCTAATTAAAACATATACTTCACAGGAGAAGCATAAAAACATAGCAGAATTCTAGAGACTACATCTGTTGTATTTCATCAACAGCAATATTCTGACATCACTAGTAAATTGGCAGTAGATATTGGGTCCTCATTGATACTCATATAACAAAAAAAAAGTCTTTTTGGAATAGTTTTCAAATACAACTTGAATCTCAAGTCAATAATCTTCAGCAAGGCTTTAAACAGAACTTGACACTATGAATTATTTGTGCATATGCTGAATGACTGTCATTTGCTGCTACTTCTGGGCTTCAAAAAGAGTGTTTAAGTGGGAGCTGTGAAGAACTGCTCAGCACAGTTGCAAATTCTTCCAAATAAGCTTCTATAAGTTCACAAGCTACAGATTGTGTGTACTGTACTATTTGACCATAAGTTTGCTTTGTTCCATATGTCTGATGTCTGCAACACAACCCCAAAAAATGAACAAACTTAAAATACAATCTAAATTATTCTACACTCTGTACCTAAATTTCATAACAAATACCACACATTCCCCTTTTCTAGTTTTTAATTACCTCCAAGAAAATATCTTGGCTGCATGACTGAAGAAAAAACGACATGATACACACAGATACATCTTACTTTTTTTAAAAAGAACCCTCAAAAATTGTGAGTTATCTTCCATAATGAGCGTATTTAACCAAATGGCTGGTGTTAAAGACTAGTAAACTATGACCAGATGAGCACTGCTATGAACAGGTAAAGGAGAGAAAGACCCCAAGGTGAAACAAAGGACATACATGGATAGGGTTTAGCTGATTCAGGGGAGAAAAATGAAAAAATAAGGAGAGCCCCCCCTCCAAATCAAATAATAGGGGGGGAACACCCATGATTGTATTAAATAATTATTTTAATGCTATCAAAATCAAAATTGGTATGTTCTTGGCCTACAGTAAGACCCATACCTGTTTATATTTATGATATCTCCATAAAATAGCTGTCAATAGAGATTATTAGAGTTGCTACAGCACCACTACAGAAAAACATCTATAAGATTTTCTGTGTACCTTGCACTTTTATATGCCATAGGGAGCTAAATTATAAAACTATGCTCTGCAATGCAAAACCTGGAAAAAGAAACTGCTGTATGTTGTAAAATGATTCTATTAATCACCCAAACTGGAGGAAAAAATGAGGTTGAAGTCCTCAGAACTGTGGTCTCACATGGTAGGTCCTCTTGACTGAGTTGTAGCACTTGGTGGGAGGGATTTCAGTTTCACTCTGGGAAACTGGTGATTTTTTGCAATTCCAACTGGTTTCAAATTCACACAAATTTTACAAAAGCAACAATGAAGTATTATAGAAGACTGCATCCACTGACTTCTTTCATTTATAGGCTTCACAGCTTTTTCAGTTTGCACAATCAGCTGAATATTTTTATGAATTATAACACAGTGTTGAATGTGCTTAAGTCGTTTAAACATTCTTCTATCTTTGAACTGTTACCAAGTTTGTGAAGGTTCAAAATTACCCTGGAATTCAGCATGTATCCAAAAGAATGTGGCACGAAGGTCAAGATGATTGTGCTGCGCTGAATCTTGCTACAAGAACTGGACTTCCTGCAATCATCATTACAACTTGCAGGAAAAGTCATTAGAGATAAGGTGTTATGACACATTTATAAAAATAAATATGTCCTATCTATAGTGCCTGTTTCGTCCATCTGAAAGAGAATATGATTCAGGAATAGCATCCCAAATACATTGCAGGGACTAGACATGCAGAAGTTCTAAACAGCCACCAGAGAAGGGGGAAAAAAAGCTGGGTTTTGTGAGCTACACACTAAGAATCATTACATCTCTTCATTTTGTGCTGATATTTAACTTCATAACATTTCCTTCTATCAGAATTTGGGAAACGTGATCATGTTCACATATAAATGTTTCTGAAACTTGCATATGGAGACAATAAGATAATTAAACCATTACCTACATTTTTCTTTAATATTCCTCATATGAAATTAATATTTTTTAGAAATTCAAAGTTAAATGAAAAAAGTTAGTTTTGCAGACTGTTTTTTAGTGTGTGGACACAAATTTTGGTGGATAAAATAATTATGGGTAGAAACACAAACCACTGAAGTTAACAATGATTGAACCATTTGAATGACAATAGATATTTAATACTAAAATATTTAAGTAGAATTATAAAAAAAATATCTATACCTAAGCTTATGTGTGATGGTCACAGAACACTTTTGAAAAAAAAAAAAAAAAACTGATAAAGAAAAAGTTTATGTAAACTAAATTTTGCTCCTGTGTTTTTAGTAGGTAAAGTCCCACTAGTTATGATTAATTCCCTTATGGGGCTAAGGTTCAGATGTGTGCTTTCAATGGCATTTTTCACCAGTGAAGAGCCTTCCACTGCCCTTATGTTGTTGTTGTATTTTCTGTCTCTTCTGTTATCAGAAGTTGCATAGTTCACTGCTCTGCAAAATGATATGCAGTCAATGTCAAGCAAAGCTGCATTATTCAAGAATTCCAAACCTACCAGGCAGGCAGCTGCAGGTGAAATTGTTCCTGTCGTGTTTCTGTGCTACATCAGTGCAGGTTGCATTGTTCCGGCAAGGTTGGCTCTGACAGGCATCAAATTCTTCACAGAGGGAACCCTTATATGCATCTTCACACTCACAAAAAAATGTTGCCTAAAACAAAGAGGACATATACTTCACAATAAATTTTCAAAGATGATGTTTTCATTTAATACACTTTTGAACCAAGATGGTTTTCCTGTTCGTAACAACAGTAGTCACCATAAATACATCAACTGAGCAAAGTTACCCCTTGAAATACTAAACCTGCACCAATTCTTCAGCTCAGATTTTTAATGATGTTGGGTCATTTCATCTAGACAAGGAGTCTGGGATCAGATCCATAATATCTAAATCATTATACACTTTTTCTTCCATTCCAGAAATGAGATTTATGGGCTGAAATAACTGTCAGAATCAATAATGTGTAGATTTACTGCAGCAAAGTCCTACTACAGATATGAACTCTTACACATGACAGGCTCCCAGAGTGGCACTTCAGCAGTTAGACTCCCTTTCAATTTTGTTAAAATTGAGTCTTCTTCTGAGTGTATTCATTTCCTTTTCATTACCTTAATAAAAATCAAAACCACTACACCTCTTAAAGGTTTAAAGTACCTACATGAGGCATGATATGGCACATTTTTGTTAGTAATAAAATAATCAAAATCAGATTTTAAAACTCTTGAGGTGACTAAGTCTGTCAAGGAAGTCTCCAAGAAAAGAAGCAAGGAAAGCTCTCTCCTCTGTGGTATGCATTTAGATGCCATCTGAATCTTTGTTCATTAAACACTAGATGGCAACATCACTCACTCTCATCTATTTCAAAGCTGGATTTTTAGTGCTGGAACGCAGCTGTCCCATGCACAAACATTGGAATGCAAAGTGCAGAACACGCATGGAACTAGAAACAAGGAGATGGGGGCTTCTATTTTTGCTTGGTTTTGCTTCATATGAGTGAACAGATGTGACTTAAGTAGAAAATAATCATCTTCACATTAATAAAATACTTCACTCGGTAAACTCCAGATTTCACCCTTCCTTACAAATATCACACTGGTAGAGTTACACAAGACTGATTATGATACATCTTTAAAACTCAAAACCATGAGGATGTTATTCATCAGAGGTGCCAGAAGCCTTTCTGAAGGGCACAGTCTACACATGTTCTGGAATTTACCGCAGCCTCTTCACACAACAGCTCTGAATATCTCACACACCACCAAAGACAGGTTTCCAAACAAGGCTGTAGTTCAACACAAAGACAGGCAAGCAAAATGGAGTCAAAATTATTATACTCACATAGCACTATAACTACCTTTAAAGACAGAGCTGTCTACAGAGACAAAAAGAGCATGGCTCTGCCTGCACTAAAAGCTCAACATTACAATGTAGATATTAATACATTTAAACAATGCAACAATCAGCCATTGCTTCAACAATGATGGTGTAATAAAAAGTTAAAAAATATTCAGATAATATATCTCTCCAAAAGTCTGATATAGGGATCAATTTACCATAAAGAGTAGTCAACAAAATGGGGTTTGAAAGCTACAAAAGAAAAGCATTGTAACCCTTCAATCTGAAATATCTAATGACAGGTAACAGCTCTGAGATGCTGACAAGATATTCTGTGGAAAAGATTAGGTTATCATCACTTATTCCATTTGATATTACTTTTTTTTCCTGAATAGATAACATACACTAGTACATTTGAGGACAAATGAGTCAAGAAGCAGCTCCACACTGCCGCTATGCTAGAGTTAATGTTACTAAGAACTCCAAAAATATCTACTATTACTCAAGAAATCATCTGTGTATTTTACTTAAGTGCAAATCTATTGTATAATTTTGGATGGCAATTGAATAAATTTTTTAAATAATTTGCTATTATCCAACCTGTCCCATATTATAAATATAGCTGGAATATGGTACTTCTTTGCTATTCTAATTAAAAGAGTAATAAAGCCTTTCTTTTACTATAGCAAAGAAGTTGTTAAGATGACCAGAACAAAACTAAAACTACTCTTTTACTGAGAAAGGATTTCTGTATTTAGTACCACTCACAGTGAGTTACTATAATATTTGAGCAAAATGTTGCAGGATAATTACATACTTTGGAACATACTGTACTTAGTAAAATAAGTCCATATGCAGGACAGCATACCTTCAGGTAAATATGAGGGGTTTTATAATCTGCCCTTTTACAGATTATTATCAAATGGATCTATCACAAAGCTTTCAGCCTGCACAGAAGACATGGAAACTGCTGCTATTCAATTCAATATATTATTCCTCAGTGCAGGCAGAGGACAGATATTTTTCTGTAAATCTCATGGGTTCTAAGTCTAGCAATAAAATTTCATATTTACACAGTCAGCCCATCCTTATTTTATATGGGGGGGCCAAAGTTATGGAACACAGCAGTCTGTGAGAGAAACAATCTCTTATGTAAGCAAAACTGTGGCACTCACAATCAATGGATGGCCCAAGTTCACTTCAAAATCTTACATGAAATTGGAGATTCACACCAGACAAATCTGTCCCCTTTGGGTTAACATCAAAACTTTTCCATTAACTGCTAACTGTTAACTCACCCCGGTGTAGAGCTGAGTATATGAATGTGAGAGTGGCATTTATACTGTGATGATGCCAAGAACAGTGCTATACATCTGACATATTCCTGCTTCCCCTGCAGACAAGTGGAGAGCATGGCAGCAAAACAGGTGCAAAGTTCATACAAAGGAAGGAAAAGGCATCACTTGAGCTCAGCATCACCTCACACCACAGTCCAAGTGATGAATTTTATGTTACATTCAAATGCAACAATAAGTAAAACCAAAACTTTGCATTAGAACTTTGCTTTCCATAACCACACTCTATAAAAAGCATCTGGCTGAGTATAAGTCAAGTTATACATCAGCAAAGAAGGAGTAAAAACTGGCCAAGACTCCCAGGTTATATCAGAAATCATTTGTTTATATATATATATCTATATATAACAGTAACCTCCTGTGCTTATATCACTGCAGATTGTTAACTACATTTAAATTTCCCAGTAAACAGATGTGTTCCTACATTCTTTTACATTCTATTAGATTTGAAATAAAACTATGAAGTACATAGAACCCCAAAGACAACCATTAATCTTCTTGGCACTGGAAGCAATGACTACAGCTGGCAGAGCTCTGAGCTTGTTCACAGCATTGGGCCTTTTATGCATTCTTCTAAAAAGTTGCTTTGCATCCTGCAAGACTAGATTGTGCAAAACAGAATGAATTATGGATAAAAACAAACAGCAAATCACAAAGGGGGCGTTTTAAATTTAAAGAAAATTAAAGTTTATGTTCTGCGAAAAGAAGTGCGTCGTGGGAAACAGACACAATGGTTGTCATGTCGAGTATGTAATTTTGGCAGCCACTTGCTCCATCGCCAGGGAAATCATCAAGGTATTTTAGAGCACATCTCGCATAATTTGAGTTAAACAATGGCAAAAACATTCTACTTAATGAAATATGCACCTTCTGTTTTTATCTTATGCTGGGCACGAAGCAGTTTCCTATCTGAGGTTCTCTGAAGCACCTAATAGGCTAAAGAGCAAGGAAAGCTCACGGATTTAGAAACACAGTACAGACAAAAAGACAACATGGCTTTTTGATTCCCCCTGGTGTAGGAAGCTGGATATAAATTAACTTCATTTTGGTCACCATATTTGATATTCTAACAAGTTATCCCAGCCCAGTACAGGTTTGACAGCATTTGAGAGGATCGCTGGGAGCATTCCTCATTTGTTCCAGTTCTAGAAAACTCAGGAGCAGTTTGCAACTGCAAAAATAGAAGCAATTGCATTTCTGAAGTTAAAATTATATTTGAAGACAGCTAAATATTATATGGTAATATAAATATATTTACATTATTTTTATATACTTTTTCTATTTAGATATATTGAGAATCCTCCTAATTCTTGATCTCTGACTGCCATTAATTGATAGATACTCTTCAGAAATTGATTTTGACATGGTTTCTGTGTGTCACAGCTTCAGCCACAGGGTTTTTGGTCAATTACAGCTTAGCACATGTTGTGCCAAAAACACAGCCTTAAAAAATTTTTCTTGCTATTAGGTTCAGAGAAAGAATAATGGAAAGATATGAACACTCCTAATTTTTCTATTCACTTTCCAGGGAGAAAAACAGCCTGCACGTGCACAAGGCAGGGCTCTCTCATCACTCATTCTTCTGGTTTTAACATACAAATCTTCCAATGTCAAGATTACAGGTAACATGGATAGTGGATACAGGAACATAAAGATACTGGTTTATCTTTTTTTTGAGTTAAATAATTGCTTCTCTTTCTTGCTGTGAAGCCAATCTGCTTGTCTTTATTAAAGAAATTTTTACTGTATTTGTTACATCTTAAAAGATTAATAAGATGTGGATAATTATTAGAAGCCATATATGCTTTTCCCTTAATATAGAAAAGCATTAACTCTTCTGCATAGATGTAGGAAGCAATTTATTTTTATTTTTTAACATGACATGCAACAAGAGAAAGAAATTAGGGTCATAAAATTGGACAAACAGCATGAAAATATATGAAATTAGGCCATCTATCAAAAGATGTAACTCTCAAATTGACAAAAAATGGAAAAATATTTTGAGATGCCATTATGCATGGTAAACTTGAACATATTTATGTAATTCAAATTCAAAACACTGAATTTATAAAATAAAAATTATAAATACAGTAAAGCACAAAAACTAAACTGGACTATGAAATAGAATGATGTATCTGCATGAATAATTTATTTGGATACTAGCCAGCTGGTATGATAAAGTAGCATTTATTTCTAAATTCATCTCGCAATAATTACGTTCACACATTACCTCAAGCATTTTACAAAATTCATCTTTGAGAAATAAAACAGATAATTATTCCAGATGTTAGTACTGCCATGTATGTATAGATTACTGTGGCAATTTAATTATTGTTGTTCCAATTCAAAACACCATTTTCTATCAAACATGCTTATTGAGAATTTAAATCAGAAAATGGTAGCAGATGAACTAAAAGTGAATTCCCTCAATATGCCAAATTTTTTGTGCTCACAGCAGGCTCACAGCTGTTAATATTTACTCAACAGTTACTACTGCTTTTATCTCCCAGATGAATATTAATAACACCAAAGATTAACTGTACATATTTGTGCTGTAAATTGCTTTTAATCCATGAAATAAAAATAACATGTATAGAAGGTAAAAGAGTATACAATATCTAAATCGCAAAAGCCCAGTCTGGTTTTGTAAAAGCAGAATACAGACTGCAAATTTGATGTATTTGATTCTTATTTTCTTATGTTGCTAGATCACACAAAATCCCCAGTGTGCAGTGGAATAGCCATCGTAATCCCTCAATGCAGTATTATGTAAAGGACAAAGCTTGCAACCACTACCAATTTACTCCATTCTGTTTCTTCTCATAATTTTGGTCAGGTAATTCCATTGCACTGGTCAGTCTATTCTGAGTAAGCAATTATTAAGACATGGAGAGACAAGCACTAAATTAAAGCTGACCTAAAACCTATGACAAGGCTGAGAACTTAAAAAATCTGAGCACATTGGTCTGGAGATTGGAGATCCCAATTGCCCATGCCGTGGTCCTCTTTTAGAGAAACTTTCTTCCACAGTGACTGTAAGATGCAGTACAAATTCCCTTATCCAAACAATTGTTTTTATTGCCAGGGCAGGGTGTGAATCTTTGCATCTCATTTCTGTGATTTTCTTACTTCAAGTGCTTGATTTGCAGGTACAGCAGATAAATATTTGTTATTTAGTGACAAATGTGAGCTTTCTACGCCTGTTACACAGCGGCAAGGTCTAAACACCGAGGGCAATTTGCCCTGTGTTGAAATTATCCTGGAATTGCCACATTACAGGAATGTCTTGGTAAATTGACCTTACCTCATCTGGCTTGGTGATGCACTTCCCTTTCCCTGAACATGGGAAGTTGTCTGAATGGCTTCCCACAGGCATGCAGGTACTCACTTTCACCACCACAGTCAAGCGTAGAGCCACAATGCACTTGGTAACTGAATCATTCAAAAAACCTAAAAAAAAAAAAAAAAAGAAAAAAAATATTCCTGTTATATGACAAAATAGGCTGGTACTGTTAATGCTCTGCAGCTAGACAAACAAATAAAACTGATTTGAAATAAACTGTCAACTAGGAACAAAACTGCTCAGACTTAATACACACCTCTCTGAATGCAAGGTATGTAAATACAAGATAAAATCCAGTTTGGAGACAAACGTCATTATATTGATTTAAAAAAGGAAGACAGAATGGTGAAACATATCTACTTCCAGAGCTCAAACCCACATTTTTTAGGCTTCAAAGTTAAATGCTTTTGACTGCTACCTTTTGAAAAGTTAAAAAATATCTTTCTTTGATTTCTTTAATGACATAGAACACTAAAATCAATTTTTGTGGAGAAATACATTTAAATGAATTCATTAAAGTTACTTTCAGAGCAGCACCCAGATTCATTACTTTGGTAAAAGATGGAGAATCCCTTTGGCTCTGTTTTTTATGAAGTTTGCAAGAATATACTTAAACCACTTGACAACATTTCTTTGTGTATTTGCAATGCAAGTATTATTGAATGTCTGATCTGATTTCTCTATAAGCTGATTTAGCATGTAGGGATAAACTACACATGGAAGTAGGAACACTGGACAAGGAACAGGAAGATTCATGAATCTCTGACGAGCACCTGCAGTTGTATGGAATGAAAAAAATTGTGGTTGGTAGCTATTAAAACACACTGGAGCATAACAACATCACTATCACATATATTCCTAATAGATTTACCTGAAAAACAAAAGAAGTACGACAGGAAAGATAAAATGGGGCACCTACAAAGCTCATGACATATGGGACAAAGTCACAGTTCATGTCAAAATACACAGTCCCTGCTCCTGTACTCCACTTGTGCTTGAACTGATTTGTTCCAGCACACTGCTTAAACTCCTGGACCACAGCGCTTCCATGTGTGGCATCAATTAAAGTTTTTGTCTGGGGAGAATAAATGTGCACCGACACGAAAATGTGGGTTTGGTATAGCGTATATACTGTATGCAGAATTTATGTATAAAAAACAAGATCCATCCATAGATTGTCTAACCTTGACTTCACTATCCTCCATGTAGGGAGACTCCAAAGGGTCTAAGACCAGTACCAAAATGGAATGTTGCAGGCACAGACCGTTTTATGATTCTCCTTTTCTTTAGAATTTGTAGGGAGAATTTAAGCCAATTTAAGAAAAATTCATGTTTTTTTAAAAAAACAAATATCCTTTTTTTTTAAACAGAACAACACTAAATAGATGCAGCATATGACATAGAATGTTTTTTCTTAGATTTTCCACTTCAAATTGCAAAATCCATTTACAGGCTAAACCTCTAAGGAGCTTCAAAGATGCAGTTCTTGCATTATAGACTGGAGATAGCACAACATTTAGTCAAGAGGAAAAAAATACTAACCCCATTTTTAATGAACAGGAAAAAACAACATTTCATGAAATAGAACTTCAACTGAATTCTCTTTCAGAAGAGCTGCTAAGCATTACTTACATTTTGCATACGGAAGTGTCAAGCATGACTAATTCTACAAATTCCACACAAAATCATGTGGAAGACTTACATTCTTTGTTCTTCATTTTTAGATTTCACTTTTTAAAATGCTGCATTCCTTCAGGTATTAGTTGTCTATGATCTCTAAACCCTACCTTCAAATAGGAAAATCTCATGTCCTACAGAGACATCATTGGCTTGAATACAGCCTCTACAAGTTAGCTGAATGTACTAAAGGATCAGATTTTTTAAAAAAACAACACATGTATTGGGTACAATTCCAAATGCCTAATGGTCTGTTTTGGCTAGTGAAGATTATTGTAATCTGATGACCTCTTCAAAGCAAGCCAATTTATTCTGGCCTCAATACATACCCCATTTTTACCCATCTGTTCAAAGATGCAGCCAGAATTTTTCTTTAACAATTGAATGCGATTGTCACTGGCAGTCATGCAATTATATGTGAATGCTTGGAAGAATGTGGTATTTAGAAAATGTCTTTGGGTTCACATTTCCTTGTCTGAAGCAGATTGTTACATATTCTTCAGGACAGCTCCCTAAAGAAATATTAAATCAACCTTCTTTGTACTTTGAATCTTGTTACTATTTTGGTATCAAAAGCCCTTAGGCAAATCACTGAAAAAGTCATTATTCTCTCTGGAATGCCACACATTTTCCTGTAATTTCTAATTATCTCACCTAATTTGTAAATACTAGAAAAATATAAATATGGGTATTTATTTTCACTCTATAGAAGCGGCATGCAACTTTCTGAGCTCTCTAGGTTTTAAGGCTAAAAGAAGCTTGTCTGACCATCTAAATATAACACCCTGCTTAACTCAGGTCATAGCACTTCAATTAATTCCTTCCCCAATTCCCACAACAGCAACTGAACTAGAAGAGTTTTAAGTTCTATTTTTAACTTCTAGATGGGAGAATAATTTTGGAACCATATTTACAGCTACTTTCATCTCAGGTCTGGAGAAAAATATAACGGCAGTTTACGCCAAAAGGTAATTTTGTTCAGTTCAACCTTGCTGGTTTTCTAAAGCCAGTTAAAACATAATGGCATCAAAGCATTTTTAGTTGCAGAATTCAGGGTTGAGTTATTTCTAGTAATATTGCGGAAACAATTCTCAAGCCTAATAAATCATAATGTGACGTGAGTAGTCATTTAGATTGCAGAGGAGGCATTTTCAAGCTTTTTGCACACGTATTTGATAGTCTGAGAAATGCATGGTAAAATATACTACAGCTCGTTCCACCCTGCCACTTCCACACACGAATGTCTGGGAGCACAAAGTATGGATGATCCTGTTTCACCCACATCACGAAAATTAAGAATGAAAAGTAAGGAATAAAGTCAAACTAAAAGATGACAGGTGTCATCATTATGTCCAGGTATTTTCAGAAGATCATATCACACCATTCTGATTACCAGTACTCAAACATTAATTGATTGTGTGCTTTCTAGACTACACAAACTGATTTGCTTCCCTCACCAGCCCCATTTCTGAGCAATACCTTCCTTCTAAGCACAGCAGTCTGAGGTGACCAAGCTGGTCCACAGTGGACAGTCAAAATAGGGAAGACTGAAGCTAACAGACCACCAAGAAGGTTATCATATTGCACATAATGTTAGCAAAAGGCAAAACACTTCACTAGAAATCATTCACTAACTCTTGGTGTGCACCCAGTATGCTCTGACACACACCAACACCTTTTGCATTTGGTTCAAATGTATTTCTCTGTATCCTACACAGTGAATACATGCACTCCAAAGCTATTCACCTTTGGTTGGAAGAGTAGATTATCCTTTTAGTTCCAGTTCACAGAAGTATAGATCTTTGAGTTCACCTAAAGTTTTCTTGGCAGAGTGAGAGTGACTGCCAAGGGGATTGGGCACTCACAACAAAGTATCAGTCCCTCAAGTTTCCAACTTACTTTTAGCCTGGTTTCCCAAGGAAATGAGACAGCAGTGGGATGTCTATCAGTTTCCATCTGTTCTCTTTTTTTCTCTCAACACTTTCCCACACCAAAAGCTTTCGGGGTCAGTAGTCAACTTCAACATTTTGCTAAGCAGTGAAGTTCTCAAAGACACTAAGTGCCTACAGCTCCCCTGCACAGTAAGCAGCCCTGGCAACAAGGGCATTGGTAAGTCAAGATGGTAGGAAAAATACAAAGGGCCCCAGAATGTAAATTCTCCACCCCATTCCCCGTGTACAGTATAGTCAGCTGTTCATTATTTGGAAAATGGGGAACTGAGATATACTTAAATGGAAGGAAAACAGATCTCATCAGTCCTTCAGGATCAAAGGGGCAGCACTTGGTGTGCCTGCACTGTATCTTCAGTTCTTGTCATGCAGTAACGTAGTGAGACTGTGATACTTCCAGATCAGATTTTTCAAGAAAAAACACTGCTGTTATCAGAGCATCCTTTATAAACCTTACTGGTCCAGGATGGAAGCTAAATAAGTGTATCTGATAGTTCATCCACAGATGATGGAAAGTCATAGAATTAACCTAAAGTGTAAAAAAGTCCAGAGGAATTTTCTATTTGACCACATCTCCCCCACCACAAGAGAAAAGGTTATCCAGCAAGCTAAGCAAGAGTGGTCAATATGCTCAACCTCTTCTTTTATGGCCATTGAATGTTGCAGACATAATACTTTAAAGGAAGGAAGCTAGGAAAGAAAGACAACTCTATTTTTATTACAGTACCCACCAGGAAAAAAAATAAAAAAAAGGCCTGAATTCTAATTCTTCCTCCTAATATGTTTGATGTCCAAATTTTATCCAAAGATTATTTCATGTCCATGTATCATGTGATACAGCTAACACTCAGTACCACGAAAATTATATGAAAACAGAGGTTTATACTAATCACCACCATGCTTCAGTGCCTTTTGGAATCTAAGCATGAAGCTGGATATTTACTTTAACTATATGAACCAATCTCCCTCTGTTATGGCACTGTATATTACAATCTCAAATGTTTTACATCTACTAAACCCAAACAAGTTCAATCCTTCTCTTGTTCATACAAATCATGTTCAACTCATTTTAGAGACCTAACAAGTGAAAAAGCATTGACAGGATATTCTGATCACGCACTTAATTCTGAAAATTTACCTCTACATGTTAAAGTACTAGAGGCCTGCTTTCGATTTACAAATGACAAACATTTACTCCGCTTTCCATGGCACTAATACTCAGGGTCATTAGGGCCTACCATTCCCCTCAGGACCCTGACACTGATACTGTTCTACAGCATACAAAAAATGGGTCAGGAATCCTTTCCTAGTTTGCCTCAGGATGATTATCATACATAAGAAAACGAGAAGTGAGAAACAGGTAATCAATGCCATTTGCAATCTTGGATGCAGTACATCAGTGCCATCAGCACCATACAGAACATCTGAGATCACTCTCTAACGATGCTGCTAGGCAACATAGCATCTGGGGATACAAAAATACAGCTGCAATAGCGAAATTGCTATTTTGTCCACAAATAGCACTATTTATAGGTGGCACAACTCTCCCAAATTCTATATAGATCAGCATGCTTACTGTGCTTCATTCACAGAAGCCTTGGTCAGATATTACTTTTGAAAGTATGTATAGATTCTAATGAGAATCAGCTCAAGAACTGTTTCAAACATTTTATTTTTCACAAGCTCACATGAAACAGCAATTTAAAGAATTTTTCCTGGGAGGTGACTGAAAACCATCTCATGGCATTCATTGTCTTCTCCAAATTGCATTCATAGTCACAGTCATTTTTTAGATGATGTGCTTTCTTCCTTCGCTACAAACAATGAAGACAGCCTGAGCTCCTAAAATCAAACCTACACTTTCTTCTCAGGCATAACCACTAAAAGGTAAGAGGGCTGCTGCTCAAGTTACATCCTCAGTAACAATACTACAGTTCTACCAGAGGCAGATTGACAGTGATAGTGTTACACTGGTTTAAGAGAAAGTAAAATTTGGGTGTCAGAACATAATTACCAAAACTTTGGGAAGAAACAGCATACAGCTTGCCTTCCAAGCTGGAGTTCAATTTTGCAGAAGTGGTAATAAAAATGTATTTATGAACTGAGCAAACCAGTTGAATTCACTTAGCATAGCAAAGCCCCATGTTCCACTGAATTTCCTCTAAAACAAATGTCAATTTCTAAACTTCACTGTTGCTTAAACAATTATCCAACTTAATAGCTTGACTGGACCAAACTCCATGACAGAATTATGAAACAGTCAACTAGCAGGAGTACACTTACACTAACAAAGCCACTTGCATTCAGCTTATTAAGGAGCTGTGGCAGTAGCTTAAAGTGTGACCTTCTCCCAGAGTTTCAAGGACTCTGCTTACATTCCAAAGTAACGGTCACAGCCCAGCAAAGGGTGACAAGACTGCTCTTCTAAAAGATTTCCTGTATCACCAATTCCCAGTGTATCTTTATTTGTCAGCATTTCAGCCAAGTTGCCAAGCTGGCAGAGGACTATGTGGGCCCAAATGTGGCCCACCAGACTCCCTGATCCCACACTTCACAAACGCAGTGGTGGAATATGAAGTTCAGAAGCTGGGATGGCAAGGGTGGCTATAGGATATATCTGTTCAACTGAGAGCCTCTATTAGAGGCTACCCCACTTTTAAATACATGTATGTTACACTCCTAGCTGAAGATGTCAAAGCATTTTAAAAGCATTATTAACATGTATTTCACACCGGTACACTGCACAATGTGCCAGTTATGCACTGGTATCCGTATTCCACAGATCAGGTTAGGCAGTCTGTCCAAGATCTCACCGTGCAAACAACCATGTGATCAACTTAAAATATCTTGATTGTGAATTGGTCACAGAGCCATATTTGAAGAAATAGGAATCTTAAAATTAAAGAGACAAACCAAAGACATTTCACCAAACATTAAAAATTCGAGTAGATGAACCTCCAGAGACAGACTAGAAAAATAATTTCCTGTTACTTGCTAGAAATAGCAGTGAATTAAAAATAATTTTTAATAATTTACTTAGATTACTTAGAGTAATCTAAGTAAAATATTAAATTTACTTTCATTTAATAATTAAAGATTACTCTAAAGAGTAAAAATTATTTAAATGCTAGCTTAAAACATAATACAATGTATGAAAATAACAATTAGTCTGATGTTTACATCTACTTATATGTGAGATGAGGTACATACAACTTGATCATAAAGAACAGGGCATTTATTTTATCATAGTTATAAAAATACCCTTTCCTATATAGGCCAACAGCATTCTTCTGAATGGTTTGGATTTCAGCTGAATGCTTCATTTCTTTGCCCTACAAAACAATCTTTTAAAAGAAATCATTGAAATTAACACTTCACTGTGCTTTTCTCGCTGTTTGCACTTTGCTGCTGCTGCTATTGTTTACCAAAAGGTCATTTTCTGCAAGGTTAGCTCTTGTGCCCAGAACCCCCGGGAAATGTTCAGTAGAGCACAATGCTCAAATCTGCAGACAATAGGGCCCTTCCAGGCAAATTTCACACTTAAAAATGAGAACCCCACTAAGTGGAGCGGGTTGTCACCAACTCCCCGCAGTGAGGCTGCCTTGCACAAAAGGAGCAGAACAGTCACACGCACGGACAGAGGTTCTGCACATCAGCTGGGCACAGGCACCCAACACTCCAACCACGGCAAGAGCAAGGCACCGAGATTGCGTTTGGTCCAGGCTGAAAGAGGATTGAGTCAAATGACTGCGATATGCCTCTGTTGGCACATGGCAACTAATTAAACCTACAGTAACTTGATCACTTGCTTTCAGTGAGTTCAATTCACACGTCTCCTGTTATGAAATAAAATTGTCCTATGTAATTTTTTGCTTAAGTGAAAACAGTATCAAGATGCAGTAAACCGCCTTCTTTAAACAGAAATGTGTGCATGCGTGCAAAGGCCTGTAACAACAAAAAACACAACGCAAAACACAACGCCTCAAAGCCCCAGCTACAATTTGCCTTCTAATCTAAAATCTTACCAGATAAAGAGCTAGAAAAGACCAACTTGTTTCAAAATATCTCTCCGTAGTATTTTTTACACTGTTTCGTTTTGCCTATTCGATATAGCTGCACTAGTATTGGTGGTGACCACTCATTAATGCACGATGAGATCTTGCAGGGAGACGCATTGAATCATCAAAGGACAACAGAAGAGTAAATAACCGCTTAGGGCAGAGTTAGGAAATACTTTGTTGCATTTGAAAGGAGGCAGGACAGCATTTTGGATTTGAAAACATCCTTCCTAAGATAGAACCATATGGCTCCCACACTTATTAAAAAGCAGCAGATATCTTGTGCTTCAGAAGCCAAGCATTAATTTTCCTTTTTAAGCCAAACATCAAAAAGTTTTGTGGAATTCAAGCAAGCTGCCTTCGAGGTGTTGGCATTTGAATGGCATCAGTACTCTTCATCTCACCACAAAGATGCTAGAGCACCTATTTTCAAGTGAGTTTGTACAGCTAGCAATTTTATTTAAGGAAATATTTTTGAAATACTTGATAATTATAGTTTAAAGCAGCTAATTATATTGTATTGATCTAAAAGGCTGGGCATCTTGGACAAAACCAGATGACATGCCAAGTAATGTCAACTGACAACTCTACGTCTGTTTTTGTTTGCTGTGATGAAAATAGGCATTATAATTTAAAGGTTGTGCTGAAGGATTTATTTTCTGTTCAGATAAAAATATTAATTCATATTAAATGTTAAACTTCCTACCTTATTATCTGCAAGGTCTTATCTGAGAAATAGCAATTTTGCTTATAAATGTCTTCCTTTGATTTTATAAGCAGATAATAACCTAAAAAGCTAATGTAGCAATATCTCATGAAAGCTGCTTTTTAAGCAGCATCTTTACATTCCTTTTAAGCAGCTTCTTAAGCAGCACTGTGGAAGTGCTAAATAAAGCACAAAGTCTAAAAGCAAGTAGTTTCAAGCCATTTATAAGCATTTTTTTACAGTTATACACAAACTTTTTTATTATATTACCTATGAGGAAATGGAGGCAAAATATTAATGCCCAACTACTTGTTTTACTATTTTTCTGAAAGAACTCCCACTATTACTGCTTCAGCTCTGGGCACACTGAGGCAGAAAAGCAATTTTTCCAACATTTTATCATGAAAGCTGATAAGAAGATCTTTTTTCAAGAGAAATAATTTCCTAACAGCCATGATAAAGACCTGAAAATATAATTTCATTTTTTAATGTTGTTAGGAAAAAGAAAGAAAACAGGTTGCATGCACACAGAGTTGGCACTGCTAGCTCCACCTTCTACATTATGCCCAAAACCTCCAAATAAACACGTCTTAAAACTAAGTAATAATCATACAATAATCATATAATACGCAGTTTTGTATTGGTATGAAAAGGAAAATGGCATGAAGATGTGTCAGGGGAGGTTTAGGTCAGATATTAGGAAAAGATTTATCACTCAGAGGGTGAGTGGAACAGAGGCTCTCCAGGGCAGAGGGCACAGCACCAAGGCTGACAGAACTCAAGAAGTGTTTGGACAACACTCTCAGGCCCAGGGTGGGATTCTTGGGGTGCCTTGTGCAGAGCCAGGAGTTGGATGATCCTGATGGGTCCCTTCCAACTCAGCATATTCTATGATCCCATGAATTATTACTCAATCTCCAAATTCATTAAAAAGAAGCTGTGGTTATTTTGTGTCCTAGCTGTTAACTGGACTGTTAAATATGATCTGCTATCTGTACAGCCATACAGGTGTGTGTATATATAGCAGTTTTCCAAGCAGACTGGAAACTGTGTGAAATTAGAGCTGCTTGACTGCAAGTCTGCCAGCCACAGGTGTACCTTTGGATAAACCTGAAGCACAGAACTGTTGCCTTAGTAAATAGGTATATTAATTTAGTGGCAGGGTAAATTAACTGACTCGTGCAGAAACAGATGGTGTACAATCACTGTAAAACTTCTAAAATGTGAGCATTAAAAAAAAAAAAAAAAAAGAAATATTTTAATGCTTTTATCCTACATTGGGCTGGGTTTTTTCAGTATTTTGACAGCAAACAATGTTCTCAAAGTTAATGTTCCAATTCTCAGTCAGAGCGTGATAGCATGCTTGGGTAAAAGAAATGCATGAAACAAATCATAAAGGATTTTTGTGGTAGATGCCATACAAGCTAATAATGTCCTTCAAAGCCCTTCATTTTTAAAGAAAAATGTTAATGCATCATTTTTCTCAAGACAGCTATTATTTAATCAATTCAGGAAACCTTCTGCATTTGCAACAATCTTGTACAGAAAAATACATCCACATTCCAAAATCCAGTATATTATTCCCTGAAAGAGAAAAGTGCAGAGTGCTGGGTAGATTAGATTTCCCCCAAAACACATAGCAGGCAGCACTTTCAACTCACCCCAGAGATCCCTAGCTGTAAGCCATTAGCATTCAGGAGAACTTCTGAAAGACTCCTCCACCAACTGACGGTGCATCAGGGAATTCTTATCTCACTTTTGCAGACTTGTAAAATGTATTTCATCTGATTTCAATTTCTCAAGATATATTGCAATGAAGAATAGGTGTGTAGCTCTAACAATCTAACAAGTTTTGCAGTTAAATCATTTTCAAATGTTAGTCCAGTACCATTACTGCAAGGATAAATATACGAAGATCCAGAAATAAATACTGATGTGACATTTTATAAATATCATAAACAGTTTGTGCAGGAATCACTCATTAACTTCAAAGAACATTGGGACAAAGAGTACGAATCTAGAAGTCTAATTAATGGAAAGCCTGCCTTTTACTTCAACGATGTTTTTAATGTTGAACCCTTCATTCCATCTCTTATTTAAAGACACTATTAAACCCCTCCTGCTTCCCTTTCTGTTTCTTTGGCCAGTCTTGATGCCCACCCATAGCACTCCACAGAATTGATATTAAAAACACTTCCTGTTCCCAAATGCCCTCGATTGAACACCTTTTATTTAAATCTTGGTTTCAGAAGAAACACTGTTGCTGCAAACCAGGAGCAGAGACTAACACTCACCTGGCTTGTCCTACAGACCAACCACCTGGTGACCACCTCTGGCATTGTGACCTGTAACTGAATTGTAACCTGTAATGTAACCTGGCATTGAAAGCCACCAGCACCTTGGCATGGCCCACCTGCTTCATCCTCCTCCCAGCCCACACAACTCACTTTCTCACTTCAAAGCCTGAACCATATTGGGGTTTCTCCCCATTGGCTAATAAGCACACTCTAATAAAACAGAAATTGTTTTAGAAGATTGGCACATGTGTAGTAGCAAGTCTTACACAGAAACTCTTTAAAAATCCTCTGAGCAAAGCATGGAAGGAACGTGTTACAGAATGTCCAAGCCACTCTTCAGCTGGCCACGGCCGGGTAAATGCTGTAATTAAACCACTTAATCATGCTGCATAATCACAGCACCATCACTCTGTCCCTGCACTGCAAGAGACTGTTTGCAGATGCAGCAGCCATTTTCTAAACCCCATTACAGAACACAGAGTGCTCTTTTTGGGTGAGTTGTGCTGCACTCTCCCCTTCATTCTCACACAGTGCAGGTACTGTCTCTGGGGTGAACAGCTCTGTGCTGACAGGCTCTATTTTTAGATCTCAGAAACAGCATTCTTCCCAACCTCTAAACACTGTGCCCCGAACCACATGATCAGCAAATCAGCACATTACTGCTGACTTCTGAGCCTTTTCAATCTTGTATAAACAACTTTAAACTTGTCTTACCACAAGGTAAGACAAAAAAAAATATTTCCCTAAATTTTATCTTTGACATAAGTAACTTATTCAGAAAGATTTGCAAGAGGCAATTATAGTACCTTGCTGAGTAACAAAACTTGGAAGGAACACGGTGAGAAATGACTCAAAAAGGATGTAGATCAAAAAGAGACACACACACAAAAAAAAAAATTCAAAGCAAAAAACCCCACTCAGATCTTCCTCATTTTTTTTACAGTTCTAATTAGAAATCTTTTACAAGATTAAAAAAATGCCCTTATACAAAATTCACCAATTAAGAGAAGAAACCTTTAAAATTACATTTGAATAGATAGAAAGAGTGGAGGAAGGGGGAGGAAATCATATAAAATAAATGCATCAACTGACATGGTCCACAGCCTTACTGTGTGACTGCTTACAGAAGCCTACAGCATTTTGTGGCCCTCTCATATCATCCTAGCTTAAATATCGTCAATAAAAGCACTGACAACATTATTGGCTTTTTTATATAAAATCAGCCACTTTAACTTATTGTACCTTAGAATAAACTTTTCACGTCCATCAAGAATCATGGAAATTTGTCTATAGGAAAAGCTTTACTCAAGTGACTTATTGAAAGCTAAATTATTAAAGCTTGTGAGGCACGTCAAATTGACAGACCTCTTCCACACATCTCAATCAAATCTGAAGTAAAGATCAAATTATTTTTCTATAAGCCTTGGCAGAATTATGGGTTTCAGTTGAGTGAAGATAAAATTCATTTTCACAACAAATACCTAAGTTACTTTTTAAGTTTTACACCCAAGACTTACACTTCATTGGACAAAAACTGATGATGGGAAGCAAGCAGAATACGTCTGTACAACTGAGAAGGAAATTCAGAGGCTCTTCCTTAAACTAAAAAAATTCATGCCTTAATTTCAGCAGCTGGAAAATTTTACAATGAATTTCACTACTAGGACATTAAAAAAAAGAGAGACCAAAGAAAGTATCAAAAACCACATGGAAGTAAAGCAAGAGGTCTCAGAATACTTGTACTGCATCAAATAAACCATTTTTATGAACTCAACGTCATGTTGTATTCATCTAGGAAAAGGTACAGTTTCACCTCATGTTACCCAGCACACAATAAAAGATTCAAAGTAAGAATCCCAGTGACAAAATTTCAGCTATAGAGATGAGCAGGACAAGACAAGCTGCAAAACAGTAACACAAGACATATTTCAGTTATCTAAATTAACAGCCTGTGCTGCATGGCTTGTACAGTCAACTGGAGCCTTCAGAGAGCAACTTGGGTCCTCTGCTTCAGAGCTCAGCCCGA
Source organism: Sylvia atricapilla (assembly GCF_009819655.1). NCBI lineage: Eukaryota > Metazoa > Chordata > Aves > Passeriformes > Sylviidae > Sylvia > Sylvia atricapilla. The sequence continues at coordinate 23,235,677 of NC_089149.1, forward strand.
GCTGTGCCTTTAGGCATTTTCACAACTGCATAAAAGCTACCAATTATCCTGTCCTCAGGATATTTTTATCATACATTAACTACCAAAAAGCAAATGCAAAAATTTATTCCAGAGACATGAGAGCATGGGTTTAACTCTGATAAATTAAATGCAAAACAAGATTAAAAGCGGAAAAAAGCCTGAAACTAAGTATCTTAGAAGGAATAATAATATTAAAAGAAAAAAAGTGGAAAATTATTTGAAGAAAATAAACATCACTAAAAGAAACCACTGATGATAAGAATTAAATTATTCAACAACCTTTGAGTAGTATCTTTGGAAAGTGATAGCTAAAAAAGGAGAAAACAAGGTACTACCTTCTGCGTTTAGGGATTTTCTGTATTAGCTACACACTTGGAACTTTTCCCAGTCTTTCTACATCAAAATGTACTTAATTTTACATTTATTAGCATGGTAAGTTTTCAAATAACAATTGTGGCAGCTTACAGTTCCTGTAAAAATATACAGCATTTTAAGCAGATAACAATAAGTGCTGTTATTACAATGACTTTGGTTTCATGTCATTGATATAATAAAACATCTGCCCAGAAATCTCAATTTAATTAAATCTATTGTGTCTATGCATTAAATATAAATACAGCATTAAATCTGTGTTATTTCCCATACACCTAAAAATAATATAACAGGTTATTTTCATTATACTCCTTCCACAAAGATGCTTAACATTTAATTGCTGAGTGAAACAAATAGTATATTTCTAAGGTTCCATATTCACAGAGACAACACTAGAAGATAAAAAAGTACAGCAATTAAACACTGTTAAAATATAATAGGAAATCTGATCTTGTAATACATTTTTTCAATTTTTCTGTCTACAGGCTTAAGCTTCTTCACAAAGCATCCCATGACACAATACCTGACAAAGAAACACCTCAAGCATTTAATTATATACTGCAGCATTTGCCAAAGGCTTATTAAAATAGAACAAATAAAATAACTTGCATCATCTGAAAGTATCAGACAAAAATGAGCTGTAGATTTTAAAGTGAATGGTGCCAGCTGTGTAAGAATTTAGTGTAGCTCTTGTCTGGTTTGAATGAACCAATGTCTGAAACGTGGTCCCAATATCCCATCAGGATCTTTAGCACTTAAAGGAATTAGTCCTTTGTTCCTCTAAATGCTGAGTAAACCATCAGCTGTCACCCAGAGGTGATGGACAAAAAGTCAGCATGTTACTCACCAATGAAGTAGTTGTTTCCTAATGCAAGCATTTCTTCAGAAAGCACAAGTCCACCCAGTGCCTGGAGAAGAGTGACACTTCTGCCATCGATAAGTGAACACTGTTTAAATCCAGTGCTTGTGACCTTCCATAGCAGGATGAGAGAAGCAGTAGCATCTTGCCTTATTCTAAGAAAAGAAATTACAAGAATATTTGCATTGAGGGAAATCAGTGTAATCAGGAAGTACCTCACTGTAGAACTGAACCTTAACAAAGATGGGAAACTCAAATCTAGCAAGCAGAGAATTACAAAAAATCCAGAACACCTTTAGCATGTCCACGAAACTTAAAAATGCTTCAGTTGTAAGATTTGCATAATAGTTTATGTAATATCAGATTAAATAACACAGAGTCCCAATTTCCAACACTTGAAGGTCACCATCTTAATGCCCAAGGAAAGTTTTAGATAAATACCGCATAATAGTAAGGTATACCCTTATAAAGAGTCCTTATTCAGTCTTTGTATTTCTGCCTTTTTGAGTAGTGCCATCCTACAGTGCCACAATTTTCTGCAGCTGAAGTACATCCAGCCCTGTTGTTTACTGAAGAACATTCAAGGTTCGCTCAATATCGGGAGACAGATCCTGGTAGAAATCCTCATTTGTTTGACACACCAGATCCAAGATTCAGGACAGTTTATTCTTGTAAATCAAATGAGTCACATAATGCTCCCAAGGTCACTGAGCCCATGGTGCCTTCCTGAATATTGACAGATTGGATATAAAGCCTACTATTGCAGCCACACTGTTGGCTCCATTAGGGAGCTACATTATGCCAGCCTTTGTACTCCCAGGGCACTCTTTTTCCCTACTCACCTCCACACAGAAATAAAAATCTGTCATATTTCTGGTAAGGTCCCAAGTATTTGCATTGATTTCCTGTGAAGGAAATTCCTATGAGTTGGAACAATCCTCTAAAAAATACAAACACAACTGCATCCAACCGCTAAAAACTGATCATTCTCCCCTGCTGAAAACAGATCTCCATATACCTAGAGATGAAGCTCTGTTCCACAATTTCCTGTACTGAAATTGTTTCAATCCTGCTAAAAACACAAGGTAGTTTATCCCTGGTCACTTGTTATTCCATTTCAAAACAAGAAAAGCAAAGTTTTGTAATCATATGGGACAGAAGTTGAAAAAATGTTGCAACTAGGCATCAAAAGAAGCAAATGTTTTACAGTAGTGGCACCCCAATTGCTACTCCTAAAGCTGACTGTCTCACTTTTAGAAGAGGATAGTAACTAGGTTCACAGTTTAGGTCTCATATGACAATCCAAACAAAATCAACTTATTAAACTGAAATTATTTTCCTTTCACGGATAGCCATTGAATCAGGCAAGTTACTTGGGCCTTTAAGACGGTAAATGAAATGAAATTAAATCGATCTTGACTTGCACTAATCTACTCAGATATTAAACACTACTAAATATGTAAATTATCACAACTGACTGTGTACTCTGCAACCTCCTTTAAAACAGGGTTTCTCCACCAAGGCTCTTAAATAGAACTTTAGAATCCACAAATGCTGGCTTTTTCCTGATTCCAAGAAAAGACACTTGTTTGCTTTCAGATTCCAGCCAGCCAGGGCATCCACGCTCCCAGATCTCCCTGACTTAGGCTCAAGGCTCATGAATGAGCACAATTCAAAGCCCGTGGGAAGGGTGGGACAGCCCCCACGGTTAACAGTTAGTGCTCCAAACTGTCTGCAGCTTGTCTGCTCGCATCACTTTGTTTTTTCCTGTGAGCATGGCCTTTTCTAACAGAAACATGCAATTCTGAAAGATAAGATGACAGTACGAGAAAAGTAGGCTATTTTGGGGAAATGTAAGTCTAAAATTGCAGCAAAGCTGTGAGCCAGAGAACTACGTTGGCAGATTTTTTTCTTTTAATAAAATTTCCAATAAGAAAATGTCTCATCCAAGCTGACAGAATCAGATCTTTCTAGGAAGTCAGGTTCTGTTAATTAAATGTAACAAAACAAGTACTTGATCCAAAAAGCATGATTTTGAAAAATGAATAACAGAATAAATCCAATTTTCTTGAAAAACAAAAAAATTTTTTGGACATACAGAGATTTCACAGCTCATGATGACACCCAAAGCAATAACCCAGAAATCAAATACCAATGCACAATATACATGCACTTATATAGACAACAATAACACTTTCTATCAGCAAGAACACCTTGAGATTAAAGGGGGAAAAAGTGTTCATCACACAAAGTAGAAAGGAAATGTCATATCTTCTCCAAACAAACATCTTCAAGACATCTGCCCTAATTTCTAATGCATTATGATAACCCAGAGACAGCTTACATGCTTACATCTTCTAAAACATTAAATATGTGGGATAAATTATGCCAAGCAAAGAGCTGTCATGGCTCTGCTATGTGCTTGAAGTCTGTCTGAATTCTCTCATAGTCTTTTAGCCATTTGACAAATTTGTCTGTCTGAAAAACTGTTGTCTAAAATATCCAGTCAAATGAAAATAAACGTGCTTTTTTATTTCATCACATATAAGAATGTTCTCACTTTATTGATGTATTCTGTGGAACTTCAAAGGAGATAAGCCGGCCTCCAGCGGAAGTATTGGAACTGGCATTTCCACAAGCCACATCTGGGGTAATCTGAAAACACAAATAGCTTTATTTAACCATAAACCATAAAATCTGACTGAAGAAAACATGAAAGACTTTTTTCACAAGTTACACCAATAGTCCAGCAGTCATCTTCTAAGAATCCTCAGGAACATTCACTGAAACCTTTATGCTGTCAACAAAAGCGCTGGAAATTCATATAACTATCCTTTCAGGGTTTTGTTTTAACAAAAAATTCCTGCACAAATGGGTGGACTTCTAAAGGCATCTTCCTTTAAAAGTGAACATATATAGAAAAAGATTAATAGCTTTATGGTCTTTTAGAATAATAAATAATTCTCTAACATTTGCTACATCCAAGAATTAGTGCATCATTAATTTATGCAATACTGCAGGATTTATAGTAACAAATACAGGCATTGCCTTTTTACTATACTGAAATATGCTTTTTTCCAAACACAGGCTTCCTTTAAAAAACACTCTCCCACTTGCCCATTACTATTCTTTCCAAGTAAAAAATGCTTGACCAAATAGTGCTCTCAGATTGAAAAAACATTATGATCACAGTGAGAGTGAAAGGATGCGTTTGCCAAATCCAGTGATAGACTCAGCATAGAAATCAGTTACTACATTAGATCCAGACACCAGACAAGGTGTCATGCAACACAGGGATCACAGAGACTCCTTAATTATTCAGATCTTCAGAAGTACTAATTTCCTAAAGACAATTTGAAAATTATTACTGTTTCCAAGTGTATATTTATTTCAAAAAAGTAATATTTTATGTGGCATAATTGAGTCTATTACTTAATATCATCAGAAGTTTTAAATAACTTTTCATGTGTCTTCATCAACTTGCTTATGAAATGTCACACTGGGAAAAAAATCAGTTTAATCTTCAAATTTCTAGGCAGTTTGCAATGCTATTCTTTCAGTCACTGAGAATGTTAGCAAACTTTTTACATCAACCTTACTGAAAATGTAAAAATGCAACCTGACACATTTCCATTAATTAATCTTACATCAAAGCAAAGGCCAGAATAAAATTTGTAAATTTAAATACAATTCAAATTCACATTTTAAATATTACATGAATGTAATGAAACACATGTAAATACATGAACAAAAGAAATCCAGAATATGATGCAAGTAATAATTTTTAGGACACTCAGAGCTTATCTTGTCTCAGGCAAGACAAATACTCAGTATTCACATTTCCCAAGTGAATGATTTCCCAATGTCCAGATTACTCAATTCATTATTGAATTCCCTGGTTTATATAATACGAATCCATATAGTTCATGAAAATAAAGTGAGATACTACTTCACTGTATTTGTTCAAATGAATTTTGAAAAATGATAATATATTCATTACAATTTTTAAATCTCAGAAGTCCAAAGTGTGGACCTAACAATCAAAGTACAATGCATCTAAATGTAGTTTGGCTAGCACTCTTCCTTTAGTATTTCCCAACACTTAAACTTTTTTTCTTTGAGAATCTGGGTGCCTACTCGAACAAAGGAAAAAAAGAAATAAGTATCTCTATTCTCAGACAGTCTTATACTACATCTGAAATATACTCATTTTTATAGTATTTCTCTAGTTTTACAATTTCATGCATCTAGTACCTTGGAACATAAGGGGAAAATTGTAATTTAAGCATTTCATTTACCTTACTGTTTAATATAAGAATTTTTTAAAGTATTGATTTCTTTGCAACTAGAAAAAAAATAAAAGAATCATAGAAGCAAGAGCTGAACAAAGTGGCTGTAGAACAAGACCTGAGATTTAACCTTCAGAAATTGGAAAAAAACCCAAAAACAAATAAATACTTTACTTTGAAAATACATCAGAATTTAGGATTACTCAGCAGGAAAAAATGCACATAGGAAATATTGCAATAATAATTAGAAGAATGAAGGCAAAACACATGATTTTGACTCTTCTATTAGGAGATCTTTAGTGTTCGATGTATTTCTCTAAGAACTCATTGATAATTTGCCCTGACTTCCTGCTCTAGGAATCTGGTAAAATAACCATCTAAACCCAGGATGCTAAACCCAGGATTTTACAACAGCTGAAATTTGAAATTTTTATATGTTAACAACCCTGATGCTTGGATCAGACAAAAAACATAGGAAGAAGCAGAAACTCTCATAAGGAAAAAAATGGTCCCAGCAGTGTCCTATTTCAGACAAGTGCTGTGGAGATAAAAAATCACAGCTTTGACACCTGGATTAAGAAACAAATTGCATTTTTTTCACAGCTGCTAGAATTTTTTGTAAAGATTTTTAAGTGTGTCTCTTTCATCTCTTAACAGAGCTCTACAAAACTGAACTACTGAAGAATGAGGGCAAAGACAACATATATATTACAACAATAAAGGACACTCAGAAAATGAAAACCATCTGTAATTTTCACTCTCAAAAAAATAAAGGCTGCTAGAACTGGTAGGAGATATTTAAAACTGAAGTCACTGAGAAATATACTTCAATGGTTTTCAGAGGACAAAATAAAGTTCATTCCTAGTCTAAAGTTAAAAATATAAATAGAGTAGGTATCTAATGTAATTTAAAGACAATCAAAAGAAAACATAACAGAACTGCAATGACATCCAACACTTCTCCTGAAACATTTAATGATAGAGAAAAGTCAGGACAGCGAGAAGGTTCTTAGGGAACAGACTTATAAACATTTACACAAATGATGCAGCTACTTTAAAAATAGTCACCAAAGAAAACAAAACCTTTATGCACCCTCCAAAGTCTAAAGTATGTTTAGGAGCTGATTACACAGATAAGCTCCTGTGTCAACAGAGAATACATCCAGGGCTGTTCTTCAATACCTTATTTAGAGTTTAAAATAGTTAAATATCAAAATGTTGACAGTAAATACAGAACTTCTCTTTACATAAATGTTCCATAAGTTTGCATCTAAATCGCTTTTTCTTAAGAGATAACATAATATATAAAAACTTTATTTCTGCTTCAAATGCTTTTAGATTTTTACATAGGTAAAAGGGCAGCATCATTTAGAAAGCAAGAGTGAAATCTTGAGAGTTGTTACTCCTACCATCTTTACCTGGGCCTTAACAATCCAGCAGTGATTTTGTTAGATTTCCATGCCAGGCCATGGCAGTGGTATAGAAGAGATTGCAAAGAAAATCAGGGCTGGCTCCTAAGAGAGCAACTGACTGTTCTTTCCTATTACACCTTTTCTGAAGAAATTAAATAGCATGAGTTAGACAGATACTCTCCTGCCTTACAAAACCAGAATAATGAGATATACATTTGATTCAACAAGTGCTGAAATACATACATAAATCCCAAGGCAATATTTTTACATGAGTGAGTGCCTTTATTACTTTTCTAAGTGTACTAGACTTTAATTCAATAAGGCTAAGAAGAGGAGCATAGAGACTTCGAGTCTAAATCTATGCAGCCTCTCAGTACTGAAATTAGTTCTCTGAAGATAGCTATTGTATATGAAATTTCATAGTAGATTTCTTGAAAAGTTGAGCAGACATTTGTAATTCTACAAGGCCTTATCAACACGGGCAGACTAATCCTGACAGTGCAAAATCCAACCATTCTGCTTCTGTGAAGTGTTTGCATTTCTTTTGTATCTCAACCCTAAGTTCATAGAATGGCAGGAGGCTTTGACTTCTTGCAAAATATGCCACACTTTCCTCAAATTTAAAAGTGGTTTGTAAGTAGAATGGCCAAATTCATATGTGCCTTAGGAAGTCCTCACCACCCTATTAATAAAGTATTAATAAATATTTCTGAAAAGCAGCAGATAGTTCCAAAGAGTGGAGGAGATTAGACAGGTGTCTTATGGACTTTCCATCCTTTAAGTCTCAGCTGAATAAAGTCCTGAGCAACCTGCTCTAGCTGACCCTGCTTGGAGCAAGGGTTTTAACTAGAAAAAATCCTTAAGGTGCCTTGAACCTCACCTACACTGTGATGCTGTCAGTGAAAACTCACCCCAGGAGCCAGTTGCCTATTAGGTCTTTCCTGTTAATTGCCATTGTAACACCACAGCTTTCACTAAACCCCACTCAGTGGAGTTTAGTGAAAGTGCTTCTTTTGAAAATATTCCCAACTTAGCACAAGTATTTCTGCATGCATGTGCACACTCAGGCACACACAGTACAGACACCTGTGACTCAGGTACTTTCCTCCTGTTCTGAGAATGTTCTCTTTGGTCAACCTCTCGTTTTCTCATCTCAAAAAGCTGTTCTCCAATTTTTACCTCCTAATGAGGCAAGAGACAACTCTGCATGGTCTTGCAGCCAGAACAAAATGGGGCAAATTAGTCTGGAATTAAACAGAGTATATGAATGCACACATGATTCCTGAACTAAATAAAAGAGACGGATACAAACTCATCCTACAACAAAGATCAATGCTTAAAAGTAAATAAATAAATAAATAAATAAATAAAATTCAAAACCCCTAAAATTTTAAATCTATTTGAAAAGATGTTATGGAAGCAGTGAGAAAATGAGTTTTTGAGAAAAGCAAAGCTGTGTTCTGGGGTGGTACCGCAAGAAAACTGGCATGGTCATTAAGAAAGAAAACCTTTCAGTTCTTCAGTAGGGCAGAAATTGTCATGACAAATGCAATATGAGGAATGGTCTTGTAAATGCCAGTTCTTTCAGATTTTCTTCCAAGGGATTTAATATTAAATTTCAGCTGAATAAAGCAAGTTTCATAACGTGCAATTTTGGCTTTTCTGAACATATAACTACTTTTGTATCAGAATAGGGCCTGCAGGATTTATTCTCTTCTGACACTGTAAGTGTAGCAAAGAGGTATCCCTTATTTTCTAAGAAATAAAATATGTTTGGCATGTTATAGTCTTCCTTATGCAAGGGAAAAATAATATATGATAGAAATAAAACAGGTTAGATCCTAGCTATAGATCTTGAACAGCTGTCAGGAAATAAAAAGTGAAAAGAGAAGTAGGAAAACAAAAGGCAACAGAATAGAAACATAAGAGAGGGATCTAGTCCTACCTACTTTTTGTCAATATGGCAAGCAACAAAGCAGGGTCATTTCTAGCACAGAAATTGAACTCAGAACAAAATTATAAAAGAAGGGGAAAAAACCAGTTTCAGTACTCTCAGCCCATAGCACAGAAACACTACTGCTTCTGAAAAATCTAGTGTCGTTTAGCTTAACCTCCCCATCACTGAACTTGTTCTTTTTAGATGGGACAATGCTTGAAAGAAAACCAGAACAGAAAGAAAGTCAAGGTTTATTTCCAACATATCTCACTAGTGGGAGAGAGAAGCAAAAGTGTTTAGAGTACTCTAAACTCTGGTGCTTCTCTGAAGAACACCAGGGGGAGACTGACAGACTGCATCCAAAAACAGTACCAGATGAAGAAGGCTTACCAGTTACTGCAGCACTGAAAGCTGGTGTAAGGAAGGCTGCATATCCACCCAGTGAATTCTGTTGCTGGCTGCCAGTTTCTTTGCTCATCTGAGCAAGACTCACTTTGTAGAGCCAGCAACCACAGCACCAAGAGGATGCAGCACATTCCAGTGTGCAGGATTCTCCAGGCAATCCTCCAGATAACTTTATTAAACTTTGGTTTTCTGTCACAGACTATCAGTGCCAACGTCACACCAAGAGACAGATGCATCAGCAGGCACAGGAGGCTCTCTTACACAACACATTACCTAGATTATCACATTAGCAAGCTGCCTTCTTGTCTCAAGCCATCCACCAAATTCACTGTCAGCTTCATAAAATCTGACATGCAGTCTGTGCTGGTTTTGGCTGAGATGGAGTTAATTTTCTTCACAGTAGCTTGCATGGTGCTGTTTTGGACTTGTTATGAACACAGGGTTGATAACAGAGATATTTTAATTATCACTAAAGTGTTCATACAGCATCTAGGTCTTTTCTCTTTCTTAGAGTGCCCCACCAGCACGCAGGCTGGGGGTGCTGAGGGAGGACAGTGGGACAGCTGATCCCAGCTGACCAAAGGGACACCCCACACCACAAGAGGTCATGCTCAGCAATAAAACTAGGGCTGGGGGGTGGAAGTTGGCCAGAGCTGCTGTCGCTCAGAGACTGGCTGGGCATCAGTTACTTGGTGGTGAGTAATTGGGGCATTACTTGTTTTGTTCAGGTTTTCCTTTGTAGTTTTCTATTTCTCCTTTTTTAAATTATTGAACTGTCTTCATCTCCCCATGAGCTGTCCCACTTTTACTCTTCCAATTTTCTCCCCCATCCCACTGGATGGGGCAGTGGGCAAGTGGCTGTGTGAGGCTTAGCTGTCTATCCTCTGCTTAGATCACAGCTCAGTCATTCAATAAAGACTACTTCCATAAACAATTAATAGTAATTTCCTTTTTTCCATGGATCAGTTCCGAAAAGAAAGGTAAATACTGTGTAAACAAGTTCATTGAGCAAAAATTCCACATAGTCAAATCTTTGCACGTAGTGTATGAGCTCAGGTCACTGGAGGATAAGCTGGGATATAAACTTCAGCCTAAGACTGACTTGACAGTTTCAAGTCAGCTATAGATACTTCTACACCTAAACACTGAAAGGCAGTAAATATTTCAGGCTTCTTTTTTTTTTTTTTTTTTTTTTTTTTTTTTTTTCCTTTTTTCTTTTTTTGCTTTTTCCTTCATACACTCTAGGACTTCAATACAAGATGATTCCTGAAGGAGTCGGTAAATGAATCCAGATATTTATTTTTCAGAAACAGCTCTGGACAGCCAAAACTCCTGAGCACACCCACCAATCCAGCATCAGAAGAGAAGACCTTCAGTGTCTTGATGTAATTGTACTCTTCAGAGTTTCTGTCTAAAAGAGCTTTGATTTTTGGAAACCTGGTATTTATGCTAATCTATTAAACATGATTTAGTAAAGAAACACAATAAACTGAGGTTTGTATGAACTTCACATAAGTTTTGCTTAAGTATATTGAGGTTTTAGAGACATTTAGGGTTTTGTTTAGAAAATAAATATAATAAAGAGAAGCACCTATCCAGAGATGCTTACATCAAGTTGTCTATGAAAATGGCGTTTGTATATAAACAAAAAGTTCCATAAACTAATATTGTAGGGGAGAGACTTAGTGGAGTTACAGATTTATCCTAGAAGAAAGCTAATATTATTCTACCAAAATCTGTGCTTCCTTCATTCTCCTTATGTGTTTGTAGAATATCTTTTTCTCAAAGCAAAAGAAAAATTATAGAGATTTCCAAAACTAATATTATATACAGTTAGAAGAGCTGTTCTAATTCCAACCAAAATTACACACATTCCAGTACTTTAACAGCAAACATAAGAGGAATGCCATGAAAATCGGGTAAGAAAAGAGCAAAGAGCATATATACTCCAACCTTCACCCATTTCCAGGTCAAAGATTTTCCTAAGATGTCATTTCTAAGAATCAAGTTTCTATTCTGTATTTAGCAATCTCAAATGGAACTCTCCTCTGCTTTTTTTCAGATTATGCTCTGTTCCACCTTCTGCACCCATACCATGCTTTGACAAAAAAAAATGCACAAACATTTAGCAACACATAAAGTAGTCAAGACTTAAAGGTTCCTGTTTCAAGAATATTCTTAGGGAGTAATTCTGCCATTGCTGCAGAGCAGGAACGCTCTTTTCCAGGATTTTACACCTGATTCAGCCACACTCCTTTTAAAGGCTTGCAATTTACTGACTAAGGACACACATAAAACAAATGCTGTCCCCACTGCAAGGAGAATTAGAAGTTTATTGTAGCCTCTAATCATTAGTTCCAAACCCTTGAATCTGAGCACAAAATTGCAATATAAATAGAAGGTTAGACTAGGACTCACATGCTCAGCATTCTAATTTCTGGGCTGCGCACCTGGCAAATCACTGCTCTGTGCTTCAGCATCTCACTCTCTAAAATGGGAATAATACAGCTGATTTCCTGTGAAAAGAATTTCAGGTCTATTATGAAAAGCTGTATATAGGAGTATGGTACTGCTATTCTTACAGATGATTTTGTACACTGAAGGCTTTGTTAAATCCATTAATTGCGTAGGATTAATGAGATGGTTTCTTTTTCCCTCCATTACTGGCTAATAAATATCCTATATACACTATACACATAAGATGATTGAACTGGGGAAATGTGGATTGTTAGCTGGATCTCTCTTACAAGGGGATCTGGTTGCTCCAAGTAGGAAAAAGAATTATCTTTCAATGGATGAGCACAAAGATAAATTCATATTATACTAAAGAAAATCAACTGAGAGAAAATGTTCTTGCTTATGATCTATGGTTTTAGTCCTTAATCTGCATATCAAGAAAAGATTAATTTTTTATATGAAGACCACTCTAAGAAATGAAACTGCATCCAAAGACATGTGTCTGTTACTCACTGGTACAGACACTACTGAGACAGTTCATGCCAGCAAGCAGTGCTAAATGTAGATCTGGTATCCAAGGAATGCAGAAAACCTGTCCAGGTGTAAGCACACATCATGCCTCTCCTAGACAGCTTACTTCTTTCATGTGTTCATTGTTTGAGTTCCCAAAACTTCCCAGAAAAGCTTTCATGGAAACTTCATCCTTACAAGACAGTGAGAGCTTTCACTTGGAAAGAGTCTGGCAAAATTTCTCTCTGAGACAAAGGGGTCTGAAGAACATTAATTCATTTGCAGTATCAATATAGAATAATTTGGAAAACAGACTGTCTTGGAAGATTTATAAAAAACAAACAACAACATAGTATCAGCATTTGTTGTCCTCTGAATCTCAACAAAGATAAAAACAGTACATTTTTGCAATACAAAACCTACAGCTACTTTATTCTCTTCCTTTTAAGAGAGTGAAGAAGGATCAAGTTTTGCAATGTTCTTACAGCTATGAGGAAAGGTATTTTGTCATTAACACATTTTACTTTTGAAATCTCCACCAAAGAGGCTTTGGAACACAGACCTTCAGGCAAATCAACTCTCCTCAGTTAACACAGATCAGATACAATGTCTTGAATCAGCAACTGAAATCTCTTTGTTTCAGATAATCATCTCTCTCGCTGTGACTTCCAAAGAACAAGGTAGAAGGTCATTATGCCACACTGGAGAGCTTGTCAAAAATACAAGACCCATCACACTATATTAAAAACATATCAACACAAGTAATTTTGTAATAGGACAGCAAGTAATTTCCATGCTAGTGTTAGTCATGCAATAGCAATTGATAATCTATCTGTATTTCTCAGGCAACAGAAGATATGCAGAAGGGTGAATTTCAGCTATTAAAATACCACTCGTTAATGATCTGTTTGACTGAAATTCTTACTGTATTTACCTAAAATGCAAACCAGGCAGAAATGTTCCTTAGACAACAGCAGACCACAGATTGAGGAAGACACACCAGGGAAATCTGGTCCAGGGAAGAGCATGCCCTAAATTGATCAGGACATATGGACCACCCATGCAGAGAAGAGGCTGCATTTAAACTAAGTAATAAGAGCAGATCATTGTTTGTTTCTGCTTCAGCGCTCTCTCCAAACTCCATCCTTGGTGCCTGACATATGTTCTACTGAAGAATAAGAGATATGGGAGATGGAATTCCAGGAAATAAAGCTTTATGCTTCTGACATTGCTCAACAGCACTCCCACTGAAACGGAATACAGCGCTATCAATACTTATACCTCTGCTAAAATCAGAGTCGTACCACCAAACATATGTTTTACATAGGCTGATTCTACTTCCAGAAAATTGATTACATAAATTTTACAGTGGAAAGATCAACAAATTTGTTTGGGCTAGCAAAGAGTGATGAAAAATACACTTGTTCCAGGATTAAACTCCTGCCTGCTCACTTTCTCATTATGTAGTATGGTAAAACACCTCAGGAGAATCAAACTCACCAAAACATTTCAAAAGAGATACAACTGACATTTTACCTATTTAGCCCTGAATAAACTGAAATGAAATTATATTACAAGGCCTGTCTCAACAAGAAAATGATGTTACAAAAATTCTAATTTTTCACTTATAGAAATTAATTTTTTTTTCAGCAACAAGTTTCATTATTCCTAGCTCTTGGTAGTAAACTGATCATTACTTGAACAATACCTTGGTTAAGTTTGACAGAGTTTGTTTTTTTTTAATTTTTGCAGATACTTGAATCCATGCTAAACATTTAAGCATTACAAATAGGGCAGAGTACAACACGGTGGAAAGCAAAGATCACATTTCTTAAGGATCATACGTTGTGTGCTTTCCAGCTGTACCAGATATTGTTAAGTTTTGACAGAGATTTGTTTGTAAAACTTACACCAAATGTTTAAAAATCAAACATTTAAGTTTCCACCACTGTCATTGCATCTCTAAAGTTGTGCCTCGTGTAATGTACAAATTACCCCTTTTTATCATCAATTAACTATGTTTTCTGAATAATGCAGGAACATGTAGCAAAATGTGATTACAATGGCAAATACCAAAAAAATATATTAAAGGTATTGCTTTAACTTTTAGAATTTCCTAAATTTATTTGATGCTTGGAGATATGGTATCACACAATTGACTGGAAGGAACAATATTATCCCATTTCGAAGAGGTATCTAATACGCATATTAACCAACTTAAGTCCATTACTCACAACATGGATCAAGTGGGTTTCTGTTTTAATTTTACCAGCATATTAACTCAGGGCAGAAATCATATCTTCAGTCTTCTCACGAGGACATCATGAAACCACGCGCAAACGACAACCCCCAAAAATAACACTTTCAAAATCTTTTTGTCAGTGAGTTTTCCCTTTGACAGACTCCTCTCACCTCTATTTCATCCCATTTGAGATCGACAACTCTCTGTCCCGCCTTTGGCTGCCACGTGGGTAAGGTCACGGTGGCTCTTGAGCGGGGCAGGGCGATGTCAGGCTCCAGGGTGGCCGAGGCAGGGCTGCTGTGCCGGGCTGTGACCTCTGTCCGTGCCCAGGCTGCTGCAGGGCTGTGCAGGGAGTGTTCACAGTTTGTTCCCTCAAAGCCTTCGCTGCAGAGACACAGGTAGCCATCCCCACTGCTGCTGCAGTTACCATGGTGACAGGGGTTGCTGGCACAAGGATCTGAAACAAACTGGAAAAAAACATAGCATATAGGTCAATTACTGATGGTAAAGGATTTATTTCTGAGTTTCAAAAATACCGTAAAACAGGATTCTTCCCCCCTACTGTACTCATCTTCTGAGCATATTTATGAACCGAATTCATCTTTGATGTATCTTCAAGGAAGTAAATTCAAAGGATTCAAGAAGAATACAAATTAATCTATATTAACTACTTTCCTCAGACCATTTATGCTAATTCTCTCTTACCGCATTCAAACAAAGAGATAAACAGAATAAAGGAATGTGGCCACCATTCATTATCAGGAATTTTCAAAAACAGACTTAAAAGAGTAAGCTATTCAGGGAAAAGATAAGATATGTTGGAATTTAAGGGAGTAAGCGGAATAGGAGAGGGCACAGCACTTGTACAGATCAGCAGGTTACGAAGCAGCTCTCTGTGGTCAGAGCTAACCACATCACATAATCCTGTTTGTGGACACAACTTCCTTTGTGAAAAAGCTGGGCCCTTTACCTACACTTCGTTTTGTGGACAGCAGTTTCAGAATCCAATTCATTTGGGTGCTGAAAGCTTTCTAACAGGAGTCAGAAAGAAGATGCAAAACTGGCCTGTTTTTAAAACAGCATTTCTAACAGCAGAGGACAAGACTAAGCTCAGTGATGTAAGGAAAAATGCTGTCTGAGGCTTGCATGCCTTCAATTTCTATCTTGAATTTACCTACAGCTATTTTGTAGTTTCTTGTCATCACTGACTTTCAATTCGAATGTCTTCACTTTTCTATGTTGAATTTTACATCCATAGTGCATCTATAGAATACATCTACAAACTCTTCAGGTTTCACCTCCTGGAAAAATTAGCTGGACTTGCCCCATTTCCTTGGGGAGGACAAGCCCTTCCTTCCAGACACGTGTTCATTTTTACCTGGGCATCCAAATTTTAGCACTGCCTTTTGCAAAAACATCAATACTTTTGCTTGTCCTTCAGCTTCCCAGATAATACTGAAGAAATGCTTGCCTTAATGAGAGCTAAATCACACCGCTGGCTCACTGTCATTGACCAAAACCATCAGGCACCTCCCTTCACCTGTCTTCACATCAAAGGGAAAACACATCACTGGAATCAGACATTTCTGCATCTTTAAATGCAAATTTCACCCAAGTGCTCCACTCCTGAAGGTTACTTCATTCTTTCTGTACAATATTCCTGCTCTTCCCTGCATAAACAATGCTTCGTATTGTATTTCTCAGTAAAGCAGCACAGCTTTTATTATTAAATAGTTGATATAATTCTCTCAAGAATTCCATAAACCTTAAATATCATTAATGCAAAAAACAAGTATCGGGTCTACACTAGGAATTTTACCTTCCCATTAGTCCAAAAGTCTGTTGTCACGGACACCAAATCTTAATTTAAAACCTCCATATATAAAACAATACTATTATTGACAGCTGGAATTCTTTCTTTCTGCAAATTTTTGTCTGTATATACCCCAGACTCTGTAACATTTTGGACAGAAAATAGAGGAAACATTATTATGAAAGTTAACTTTGGAGACAGACAAACGATAAATGTCAGATTTTGTCCTGACTTTTGTAGAAGGCTTAGAGGCCATAGAGGACAGTCCAAAATATATGATCTATTAATTTATCTTGTGGTTTGCTCACAGTTCAGAATGTTATTTATTTTGCCTGGGGACATATCTTATACAGATAAGGTGACACATTAGACATCAGGGTCAAGCCCTGACTCTTCCTCATTTTTAACACTCAACTATGTGGCAAGTTTATATATATATATTTGACATATCAAGGAAGTATGTATTTTTATGTTCAGAAGAGCTTATCTCTTTAAAGTCACTTTCCTCTACAAATCAAAAGATACCTAAGTCCTCCAAGAATAATTTCTAAATCTCTTCTCCACAAAATAATATTTAAGTGACAGAAAAGAACAATTTTCAGGAAGGAACTATTCTGTTCTATGGTTTGTCAGTTACGTTTTAAGCTTGCTCCACTGCCAAGTGCCAGAGATATTCACAGAAATTTTCTTTTCCTTTAAGAGTATTGAAGATAAAATGTGTTGACATGTGAACAAAGCTCAGTTCAAAAACAGTTTTTTCGTATTCTAGTTTCTTGGACTAGATCTGAGTTTCAAAGAACTGCAGATTTCCTATTGTTGGATAAGCTCTTTACTCATGCTTTCACAATATATCCAAATTCAAAATAAGCCTATTTCATGTTAGTAATTCAATTGTTTTTGTCACACCTAAAATGTTAAGGTTATTATCTGCAAACCTAGTAACAAGAAAGAAAAAATAACGTTTTCAATCACAAAAGACACTTCCCCCATTATTGAATGCATCCATTCACTTTACAAGCACAATAATAAAAATGCTGTGTGATCTGTGCTATTTCCTGCAAACTGATTTAAGTTGGTTTGACTGAAAACAGATGTGTTTAATTAATTATTAAGTCCTGCTCAGTGCTGCTCATGCCATGCACTGAAGAACACCTTGTGCTTTAGGAACCAGCCCTACCCTTTCAAACATGGTGGAAGTGAAAATAATTAAATGGTTTAGATGAGGTGAAAAACAAACAAAGATGAAGAGATGTTGAACCTCAGCCACAGACTTCCTCAGAACTTAGTTTTATGAAGCACTTCACAGGATTTTATCATCATCCTCATTCCTTAGTTACTAGCAATTCAAAAGCTCCTTTGTCTTTCAATAAGCCTATCAAAACAAATCAATGTCCTTTGTGCATAGGTTTTCTGTTGAACTGAAGAGTCCATTTTAATTATCAAATAAAAAGAGATAAGCAAATAAAATTGATTCATTTGTGTTGGTTGTGATATTTCCGTGGTTTCTCCGGTCCTCACCAAGGTGGCAGCAACCATTAGCCAAGTGATCTGAGAAATATTATGAATATTATGGCACAGTGAAGAGTATGGCTACATCAGAATTCAAGCTAGCAAAATTTCAAGGCTTAACCTTCAAGGAACTGTTGAAGTTCAGGGAAAAAAAAAAAAAAAAAAAAACAAAAAAAAAAATCAAAAACAAAACCAAAACCAAAACCAAAACCAAAAAAAAAAAAAAAAAAAAAAAAAAAAAAAAAAACCCCACCACCAAAGCATACTGCAAGTACACAATTACGAGCTCCTTTTTTAGCCTCTCCTTGTGCACTTCACTGTATATTCAGAGACTGTTGCAGAGAGAAAAGTAGGCAGCCAGTAACACGAATCCATATAGCCCATGAATAAATACTAAATCAGTGTGATCACTACCAAAAAAAATCCAAAAAATCCAGGGTTGTTTAGGTACAGAATTTCCATAGTCACTATTAAGAAAGCATACTTTGTATTCAGGCCTCTTGTTTTTTCCCCATTTTTTCATTTAATAGTCTGTCTGTTTTTATAATACATACCTTGACTAAATAGGCACAGCCAGCCGGTTGCAGCTACAGAACCAAGCTAAAAATCATAAATGTATTTGCATGCAATACTATTCCATATGCCTGGACAATTGTAATCCCTGAAATATTTTTCCAATAGAATCCTAAGACAGATGCATACCAAGGTGCCCTTCATATCATAATTAATTTTCCAAAGGCAGACTGAATATGGTATAACAAACTGGGCCTGTTTAAGAGTCACACTCACAAACAGGAATTGTTTGCCAGCCAGTCCAATTGTTTCCTAAGGTTTCAGTTCAAGATAAAACACTGCAGGATGTAAATCTGCAAGATCTTTCTGCCAGTACTACTTGTGATAACACCAATTTGTCAGTTGATGCTCATTCACCTTCTCTTCAAAGTGGTTCTACTTGTTCCACCTGGAGACAGTCCAGGTAGATCCTCCAGAGAGCTCCAAAAATTAGAACAGTAAGTCTAAAGCCCAGGCTACAGATGAGCTCCTAAACACTGGCCAAACCTGTCTTCACCTGCAGTCTCCTTTTAGATGTGTTAGTACAGAACTAACTTTGGGTCAGTATTGCCGGTTGCCTACGGCCACAGACAATATTCACCCGCCTTGCAACTTGACGAAAATATGGGAAAAAAACCCCAGTACATCAAGTCCTCATATTAAGAATTCAGCAGATTCTTTAAATGCATTCTAACATAGTGAATGTTAACCTGTTAACAAAGCAAGCTGCCACAGTGATGTCAAAGGCTGATACATCTGTGTCCCGGAGCTCTCAGTACCTCTGAAACAGCCTGCAGATATTAAAAACTGACATAGTCCAAAGTTTTCAACTTTCTGTGGCTGCCTGAGAGAATTTTTCCAGTTACAGGGTAAATTGTTGTGGTTCTCAAATATGTAGAGTTATTCAAGTGGCTGGCACCTAATTAGTTTTTTCATGTGTTCAGGTAAAAAGAGATTTTAGGAGAAATTTAAATCAGTATAAGTAAAACTGCTTTGCATCTACATTGCTGAAGAAATCCCCCAATACAGAAGCAAACAACTTCTCTCCCAGGTGAGACCATGGGAAGGCCCACCACATATCACCAGGATCAGACACACCAATTTCAAGATTTGCATGGTACACTAAAAATTATCAACTTCTGAATACTTTAGAAAGAAAATAATTAAAACCTACAGTCTAAGCCATTATCTGCTTTTAATAAAGTAGAGGGGGAAATATTTTTCCTTTTAAGTACATCTGAAATATCATTTGGTTTTGCATATTCATCAATTTATGAAAAAGAGACAGAACACATTTAAATCTTTACATAGCAGTGACAATAAAGATTATCTAAAAATGTAATCTCTTTGAAAAAAATTGTCTAATTATGTCAAACTATTATTAAAATTTATTCTAATTCAATTCTCCACACTGTAAATTCCATTCCATTTCACATTAAATATTAGTGCTAACTATGAAATGAAAAGCAAGGAAAAAGATGAATTTAAATTTTAAAAGCCCCAGATATTCCAAACAGTATCCATAGGAAAAGCATTAAGATGAATATATCAAATAAATGCATTTTCTTCTGTTTTGAGAAAAGACTGTCTTGAAACTGAGAAGGACTCAAGCAGCATATCTGGGTTGAATTTCTGACTCTCTCAGAGACATCCTGTGTGAGCTGAGAACAGTCAGACTTCATCTCTGCCTTTTTCCAACTGGAAAATGGGGATTACCCTTCCTTTCTCACACTGCCTGTGTTGGCTGGATAGAGAGCAATTTTTTTTTCAGGTTGGGAACCACAGAGACAGAGGCAATAGGAACTCTCAAGCAGCACTGAAATAGAAATCAATACAAACAAAAATACATCCCTGTAGAGCGAGGCTAAATCTGTAACCTGCAGCTATTTATTCAGGTTTGTTTCTTAGTTTTCATTTCTTTTTTGCTTCTTTCTGTGGTCATTCTGATTTCTTCTGAACATTTCTTTGCTCCAATGAACAGAAGTGTTTACGGAATTATTCTGCAAAATTTAAAGTTAAGAAAAAATCCTAATTTATATTAACTCTTCTAATTATCCCGTAATGGGCAGGAAAACCATCTTAATATTGCATCTTCAGACAGTATTCCTCTTCAAAACAAGATTTGCTTCAAAACAGACATGCTGAAGAATACATTCATTTTCCAACTGTAACTGAACACAACAGAAATAAAAGTGGCTAAAACACTCCGATGAGGAGAGTCAGGATGAATGAGAGCTTTTTGTCACATGAGGATGTAAAAACAGAACACAATCAGCACCATGATCACACAGGTTCAATGGCTGCTCCCTAAAAGCTGCCTGCCATGTCCTCAGTGTGTGAATTTAAGGACCCTCTCCGTAAGTAACTCTCCAGCACACGCACAGGGACACCACGACACAATGACTGCCCGATGGGGTGTGGTGACCACAGGGATCACAGCCAGTCCATACAGGAGCTGGAAGGTCACAATCTGGCAGAAGTAAGGACGTGCCACCATGGTGCTGTTTATAACCCGCAATGGGGGGCAATGAACTACACCAGTCTGAGACCTGACTTTCAGGGATTTAATAGAACGGGCAACAACAAAGTAATAAAAAGTGCTTTATACAGAGGTCCTGCAAGCCAGAGTAATTGGTGATTTCTTTCCCATGCTTAAAAGTGTAAGCAGGACAAAACATTTCTCTATTTAAAACAGGAATTTGGCAGACGTCAGCTTGTCAGTCATTAGGAACTAACTACGAGCTACAGGACAAAATTTGGATTAATCAAGATTTAGAAGGCTAAGGGCAAGAACTGTATCATATGGAACCAGAACATAAGCAACTTCTTTCTAGAAGTAAACATTTACTCTTTTCATTTAGCAATTCAACTCTATGCCCAACCCATGAGGAAAGCTATCCATAAATCTAATGAAGTGCAACCCTTATCCAGGTAATTCAGAATATGATTCTTTGAAACACCATTACAATGAGAACTTTGGATTTCTTCCAAGCTGCAATTCTCATTCCGTTGAGTTTTGAATATCAGAGTAATGAACTGCCAGTGAATGCAATAAATGAATATAAACATTTTTTTTTACTTCAGTGAAGCAGAAAAAAAAATGCCTAAAGAAAATTGTCTGTTTAATTGCAAACCAAAGCACGGCTCCCAAATCTATTTGAAAAACCAGCAGACATAACAAGGCAGAATTGAACAGCATGATAGATTTTAAAATCTGAGCTCCAGCAAATGGCTGATTACCCTTGTGTAATAAGTTACCAGAACACCAACTGCTTTGCTCTACCTATCCCTCAGGCACTATTCTTACCTCAAGGTATCTGAAATAACTGCAGAGTAAATTGAGATCACTTTCCCTCTCTCTCAGTGAAAGGAAAATATCTGCTTCACACTAACCACTGAGAACTGTCCTATGTCAGCATGTACATAAACAATTATTGAGACAGCACCTTACTTTTTTTCTCCACTTTTCTCATCAGATATTTTCAATCCTTTTTTTTTAAATATATGTTTACCTTCTTGTGTTGTGAAAGGACATTCCTATATTTGATATTTTATAAATACAGCAGATTTAACATTACAATCCAAGAAGATAAGCTAAGCAAGTTTTCCCGCATATTTCCAGGAACACCATTCTGAGCAAAGACATTTTTTCAAGAACTAAATGAAGTCAGGTATATCTATTCCAAAGATGAGCCAAACTCTTAAGACAAAGGATCTAAGGAAATACCAATAGATCTCTGAATACCAGTATTGGTGTTTTTTACCACAGAATCATCTCATTTTACACTCACTACGGCTGGGCACCCTGCTCTAATTGTTAGTTGGGACCCCAGTGGTTCTCTCATTCCTGGTGGCAAAACCGAGGGTAATTGTGAAGGCAAAGCATTATATTTGTCACAGTGGCACAATACACTAGTTGTTTAGATCTTACGCTATTGTTTCATTATTAAAATATCACACAGTGAAAGAATCAGCAATACTGTATTTATTCTTAATATTGTTTTCCCTTCTTAGAAGAAATTTTTCTTGACCAACAGTAGGGCTCACAAAATATTTTTATGATAGGACATTAAATATGTAATGATATGAGAATTCAGAACATTTTGTATTTCTGAACAACTGAACTAGTGCAAAGCTGAATTAAGTAATATGTTCCCATATTTATCTAGAATCATTAATTGACCTAAAAAAGATGATGAGTAGAATTCTATAGAAAAAAACACACAAGCAAGTTTCCACCTTACATGCAAAAAGATGTTTAAAAATTTGAACAAAAGATTTTATTAATTCAAATAAATAAAAGTTTGAGATTAAGCATATGGGTCACAGGCTATTTAAGGTTACTAATATAATTTCAAAATCCTAAAGTTCTACCATGAATATTCTGAGTTATTTGAAATCAGGACTAGCACAGGCAGAAATATAGCCCATCTACCTTCATGGAAAAAAAAATTCCAAAACTCTGGTACTTGAATTTTCAAAATTACCTAAGGAAATTATTTATACTACTCAAAAATATTATCTTAAATTCCTAAAATTTTAGCTGTTTTTAAAACAATAGTGTGCAATAATCCTCTACAGGAATGCTGAGTCTTACCTGTTTGTCCAACCTTAAAAATATTGAACAAAACAGACTTGAGAGTTTTCTAGAAATCTAAAAAAATAACTAAAACTTTTACCTTCATTGCATGAACAAGCACCGCGGTCAAGGATCAAGCCTATGTAGGTTCTCTAAGTGACCAAAACTGCACAGGGTAAGCCACACTTAATTATCTACAAGACACAGCCCCTTCCAATGTTCAGCAACAGAACAGCAACAGCATTCTCATTTTCTTTAGCATCAACATCAATCAACCTCAAGATACAAATTATACAAAATAGACTTCATTAGTTTAAGTACTCAGGGCATTTCTCGATTTCCAAGTCTGAGGCTTCACACTTTTCTAGGTGAGATACAGCAAAATAGACACACGTTTCTTATAAGAACAAAAAAGACTAAATTACACAGCGAGTTGTGAATAAAACTGCAGTTGAACCATCAATAGTGCATGAAATCCTGAAAAACTCCGCAGATGTGACAATTGACTACTCTCATGGCTTTTTCCCCACAAGAGGCTGTGAAAACAGGAAAAGACAATAAACATATCCATAAGGTACCTAGGAGATGTGACATAACCGGCAGTTCACTGATGTCACATTTTCCAAATCAAGTATGAAGAAGACAATTAAAATTGGGGAGTTGAAATGAAGCAGTTGTTATCGTTTCAAGCCACAACACATCAAAAAGGAGGCATTTTGGCAGCTGAGGCATTTGGTAATCAATAAACAGCAAATGCTTCATGCAGTCGAGTCAAATAGATGAGCATGAGATGGTCTCTCAGAGCTTTCAAACAACCAACATTCCTGCCCTGCATCCAGTGCTACTGACTGCACAGCAAATCACAGCTATGTGGTCTGCTGATTTTTGCCTTATTTCTCATACTTCGACATCCTGGTCAGATCCAAAGTAAAATATTGTCTAGTTGGAGAAATACTGAAAGAAAGATGAAAAAATTACAAACCCGTCAACATATTCTCACAGTACACACTTTCTCTCAGTACACACTTCTGGTTTTCTGTGTTGGCTGATGTTACTTCCGTAACTTCTATTTTAAAAATCTTTCCTTATATAATATCATACTGATTTCAATCTCTGGACTTGTGATTAGAACTCCAAGGACCCAACTACATTTTATATAGTTATTGAGGATTAAATCAACTACTAAATATGTTAATTACTACACCCGAAAAACACTGTGCATCTGACATTTAAGGAATGTCAGATCTGATATCTACAGAGAGCAGTTGGAAGGAGATGCCAGTGTGAAGAAGCTGACTTCAGCTCTCTGTTCAGCAGACCAGGATTCAAAGCCTTCCTTTCTGGATTGAGGACCATAGTTTTCTGGTCAAAAGTGATTTTGAATTTTAAGACGGGTCTGGAGGCATCTTTATCTTGTAACAAAGAACCTGCTCACACATAAAGAGCGATGTCAAAGAGTTTTAAATCAACATCCAATTCCTCAAACCCCGTACCATTTTACTGCAAAAAGCATTTGGATCAAATATTTGACAACGTTGGGGCAGAGATAGAAGCCCAACATTTCTCTGCTGCTCCTTGTCTTAAACACCATCACTCCCTCATGTTGGTACTCACTGCCATTGCCACTGTCCCTCTCTGTTAAACACTTCCAACTACAGTGTTGTATCTCACATTTTATGACAGCCTGGGTGAATTCATTACTTCACAGCATCTAACACGCAGTAAATTGTAAGGTATGAAAACAGCAACACATGCCTGAACCTTGAGAATAAAGCAGTCTGCAGATCCATAAAATAGGTCTTTATTTTCAGTGGTGAGAGGAGTGCTTCTTTTGCTTCATCTGAAATATCAGGTTTGCCCAGTCAGTAGAACACCTTTCTGGGTTTTTTTTTTTTAAAAACAAAATTTATTTGATTGTCCCAAAGACCTCCTAAAATTCTATTAAAATAACATGGATAATCATTTTCCCCGTCCCACTCAGTAACAATTGCTCAGTGTTTTGTCTTGTTACTCTATGCCAGCACAATTCTTCTCACTGATAGGTTTTGATTATTTTCTTTTAATTTCAGCTACTTGATCACTCTCGACCTTCTGGTTATATACACAGACTTTTCCTTAGTGCAGAGGAATATACTTCCTGTTAGAACAATTCAGAATTCTCTAGGTCTAGGGAAATAAAAATTGGTGCATAGCCTTCCTCTCTGGGACAATTTATGCAATCTCAGTTCTCCTGAAGCAAATTTCAGGGAGCCTGTCATATAAATAGGGGAATTGCCTCTCAGTGTGTTCTCTGTCACATCAGAGATGTCAAGAGGAAACTTGTTTGTTTTAAGATGTTCTTACTGGTGTCTCCAAGATGCCATGCATACTCATTGTCAACATGATGAAAGAACCGTGGTAGAAATGGTAAAGTGAGTCAAAGTTCAACCCAGCAACAAACTCATCATCTATCATTTTAAATCTGCCCTGAAGATCACAGCTTTTACCAAATACATTACAATATTAATGAACAGTTCCCTGAAAGAAATGACAGGATTTGTGCCCCTTCTAGATGAAATGGCACAAATGAAGTGGCCCTTGTCCCTATAGGGCATAAATCATTATAGGGCTGCTTCTGCCCGAGTCTCTCTTTCAGTTGGTCCAAACCCTGGAATCTATGAATCAGACACAATACTGTACAGCCCATTTTTCTAGCACTGTAGAAAGCAGGGCTGTGACCCAAATAAACTCTCCTATGAATTCTGTTCTGAGGTCAGATATCAAAAGACTTTATATCTGTCATCAAACTACATTGTGTGCACACAGTCATTTTGCTGTCCACGAGAAACTCTAGAAACAAGAGTGGGTTTTATCAATACCATTCTACAACTTCAAACTTAATTTTCTCTTTGATGGCTTCCCCTCATGAATTAATCTGTATCCAGACAAGTTGAAACCTGTTATTTTCTGATACAATACATCATAACATCTAAAAATCTTAAGAGTAATAACTAACTGTAGATCTTCTGTCTGATTAAAATTTGGTAATTTTATTACGTGTCCCTACACCTTATCTTGTGATATTTAGTAAATGCATTGCTCTTCTTCAAATCACATGGTTTTAGAGACTTCTGCCAGAGCTGTGTTTGAGAAAGGGGTGAACAAGCAAAGTCTTAGATATTTAGAAGCTGTTTCATATACCTTGTTTTCATTCAGTATGCCTTTGGGGTGTGGAGAGAGAGTACCAGACAATGGGTATAACTTGGATTTATATACTGGTATTGCAATATTTTTCTGCTCTTTTCTCTGGCCCTTTCATCACAGTTATCAAAAAATTAAAAGCAACTCTTAGACCAATTCTCATTTGTTTTGACACTGTACATCATTTCCTGTCTGTATGACCCATGGCCCAGATTGTCCTGGCTGGTTTGGACACAGCCCCTGGAGGTTGTGCATGTCCCCATTGCCCTGCACATCTGTACAACACCTGGCAGTGAGGACCCACGGGAGCTGTGAGGGCAAGGACTTCCAGCTCTGATCACCACCATGCAGGGAATATTTGTATGGAACACAAAGGCAACAGCAGCTGAGTTGTGTTCCTGCAGATCACTCCAGCAGCCTTTCATCAGTTAAAGTCCTACATGCATGCTTACATTATTAATAGTTTTCTGTGGATTTTTTTCCCAAGTTTTCATTAAATCCTATAACAAAACATTCAGTTTTGGTGGCAAACATCAGGGCTTTTGAAAGGCACTCTCCTGTATCAATTTATGATATAATAGATAACAAGACACATAAGAGTGTCTGAGAGCACTCCAGAGGAAAGAGAAGTGTTTATTGATATTATTTTCTCCCCAGATTACCAGGTTTTTAAGGGTCCAAAGCACTTATCGCCTTTTGAAACAGCTACAAGAATTCAAGTGAGTATTTCCTGGCACTGGCAAAAGAATTCTAGGTTATTCTGGGGTTATCACCCAGCATATTGTCTCCACGTCATGTATTAGTGAGGCACTTGGACACTGTCACTGAGAATGCTTAGCTCTGATACAAGTGTTAGTCACAACATCAAAAATTCCACTTCTCCTATTGTAACTGTACTGAAAGATGGTGATTCAGGAAACATTTGGACAGGCAGCCAAACACCAAGTCTACTAATAGCAAAACAGTCAAGTACTTTTTGCACAGTATCTCTATCACTGGATGCCCACCCAGCCCAACACAGAATTCAGTTTGTCCATTCACGTATTCACATCACAGGATGGCATCTTTTGAAAAATGCCAGGCTTTTTATAAATTACTGAAAATTACACATACACGTCTTGCATCAGCATTTTGTCCTTGACCTTTGCAAACACATTTATACTAGCAACAAACTTCTTTTAAAAAAGAGTAAAAATAGGAAAAAAAAAAAATAACCATTCAAACCACTCAATGGGCATGCCTTGCAGGAAGCTTCTGGTGATGGACAAAAAATGGCTCATTAAATCCCTGCTGCACCATATCCTACACATCTTATTCTGCAGGTTACAAGATATTTTAAGGCACTACACCACTGAGGATATAACCTCTGAGGATGGAAAAGTGCAATGGGGTAGATTAATGCCATATTTGCAAACAATATAACCTCATTGAGGCATAAATTTTGTCATTAGTCCTTGTTCTTTCACTGTTAGTTGATTCAAAATTGATTTACACAAGTAGCTAAAAGAGTAATAAAAGTATGGAGAACAAAAATAAAAGTAAAAAAAAAAAGTTATTATCTCTTCTTTTGACTTGCTTCTGTTTTGCTTCTTTATAGACAGAAGACAAACCATGATGTGATTATTAAACCTGGCAAACCTCTTCCCATTGACTGATGCCTTTTGCATTACAAAAAATTTTTTTTTAATTAAAGACCCAATAAAAATATTTTTCTGGGAAACAAGAGTGAGTTTTCTAAATCAAAATAAAAAGTTCATTCATTGAGTAATTTCTTGTTTAACGTAGGAAGGAATCAACTCTGAAATACATTAGGAATAAATACTGGCAGAGTCTAGAGCAAGAGCAAAAAAAGCTAAGAGAAGTTGACCAGAACAGACATAAATTATTTTGCCAATACAAGAGAAGAAGTCTTAATTAATGAAAAAGTCTATTCACAGAATCAGCTTGATTTTCTAATATTTTAAGATGATGAATCATGGGGTCAAGATCGTTTTCTCAATTGCAACACGATACTGAGTTATTGAAATAAAGGGAGAGACACGGCCAGTGCTACAGTTTCTGCCCCCAAAAATAGATTTGTATTGCAAGGACAGAAGAACACAAGTATTTTACAAATGAATATGCAAATTTAAAAAAAAATAAGTCACCTATACTTGCTAGATTTGGTACTGTATCTTTAAGCTGAAACATCCCCGTACAGATGCATTCTTGAAGCATTCAGCTGCAAAAGACTTAGAATATTAAAGCACAAGTTTCTGAAATTATGGTCTAAGAGAAAAAGATATAAAAATTTAAAATTCTGAGGTGTTAAAGAGAAAAATGTTATTTATGCACATATATCATATAAGCTTTCCATTATTGCTTTCACTTACTAAGTAAATATGTAGGAGGAATACAACAATCCATCTATTGCAGGGCACAGCAGAAAGAATTTTCAGAACTACTGAGACCTACATTTTGGAACAGAAACACTCTGAAAATATATAGTCTCATTTCTCTCTTCTTCAGGAAAAATCAGGCTGCTGCTCACCTTTGAAAAAAAAAATTCTTGTGAAAATTCTTCATCACAATACCACTGTTTCTTGATCAAATTCTCTGAAAGTTCTCTGTAAATGCTAAAATACAGTATAATTGAAGTATCATCATGGGAAATCTATTGCAATTACACCCTCAGAGACTGGTCTTGATGATCAAACATATGTTGGAAACGAGCTTCTGATGAGCAATGGACAATTATGCATAGTTGCATCCTTGAGTAAAGAGGTATAAGTTGCAAATTCAAAATAAGATTCAGAACTAGAGAGTCAATAAATATCCTAGAAAATACCACTACCCTGCCTAACAGGTATTAGAAATTAAAATGTCAACAACTCTTGATACCTTATGTGAGTTCTGATGGATATTCAGAAACAGACTGAACTTACAAATCTGGGTTCCTGTGGCAGATCATTTGCTCACTCCAGTTTAGTCCTCTGGGTTCAAATCCTTAAGCACCCTTTCACAGGCACCCCCACATCTCTTTAATCTCCTGTTTGAAGGACACCATTTGTTTCAGGAGAACCCTCTCCTAGTGGGTCCCTTCCAGCTCAGAACAGTCTGTTATGTGTCTTCAAAGGGGATTTCATTGGGGACTGTGTTAGCTCATCATTTACCTCTGACAATGAAGTCAACTAATACTCAAAGACTGAGATTTTAGACATGCACCCACTTCACTGGGTGAAAAGGAAAGAAAAGGACTACAGTGGGTGGAAAAACATAGTATGTGAACAAATCCCTTTTCCACTGTGCAGGCTACACTAGGATACTTGGGTTACAAGTCAGTCCAAAAGCTTTCTTACATTCAGGCTTGCAAAATCCACTCTCCTCTCCAAAAATCACTAAAAAAAACCCCACCCCTCTTTAAAACCTTATCTGCTTTGCTAGTTTACCAAATCCATACTATTTTCCCTCCCTGCTCAAATGATCTGTTGCTGAATTACAAGCTCATGTGGAAGGATCAATATCACTTGGCAGTAACAAGTCATTATTCTAACATTCCTCTGCATTTGATTCAGAGAAACTCCAGTCAATTTTGATCATTGGTCTTCATATGCACCCTCTATCAATACCTCCTGGAATTCCAGGGCCAAATACACATTGGGGAGAGAAAAAATAAAGAGACAGAAGCACAATACATTTGTGGTCTCAAAAGAAAAAAAAAACTTCTACAATCAGATACATATTAAATCCTCATGGTCTTAACCTCTGAGAGAAATAAGCCCAGATTTGTGAAACATCACTGAAATCACATTTGAAGCCTAAAGGGTGGAGAGATACAGGAAGTAAAAAGTGACTTCCATTCTCCTGGTCTCCTCTGTCAAATCACTGACTTCCTGTGACAGCAAAAAGAAAGAGTAAATGAAACATTAAATTCTGATTATTTAAATCAGATAAAAAATTTTGCTCATTAGGGCCTTCAGCAAGACTGAATTCTATTTCACTATCTGCTTTTGCCATATCAAGTGGAACAAAGGGATAGACCTCCAGAAAGCCTAACACAACACATGCAGTAAAACAGACTGTTTCAGTCCCAGTGTCAACTTCTGCACGAATAACTAGCTGGAACAGATGCATTTAAAACACAGGTATAGACAAATTATAAACAACCTTATAAACATAATTATATCCAAAGCTATCCTTTTGCCAACGGCTTCACATCTATTTATTTTAACTTCAAAAAACAGCTTACCAGGAATGAACCATTTCCATGACAATTGTACTGGAATTTAGTGACTAGGCACATTCAGGGTAAATATCAGTCCACTTCTGGCAATCACACTGGCCCTCAACAGTTTCAGAGAGTAGAGTGGTTTTAAGGGATCTTCTTGGTCTTGGGAATTAGTACAGAATTTGGAAACAGATTGAAAGGTAACATAAAAAACAGCTGGCTCGTGCACAAGCTTTGTGACATTGCTTTGCCAATATATTTCCAGCTTGGTTTGTCACACTTCTGTTACTTTTCTATTATCCATTACTCAAACAGACTGCATATTTGATGAAGACATTCAGGAATCATTTCTTGCACACAAAAATGTCAAGTAAGAACAAAACAATGAGCAATTTCATTTAATTTATGATCTCAAATAGAACTTGAATCTCGATAAAAAGCAAAGGAACAACCTGAATTATGACTTCCTTGCATTGCCATTTTTGTCTTCTGTGGAGCACAGTCAATGTTATTTACGTCTGAAATGCAACTAAAATAATTGGCTGTGCTAACTGAACAATAAACCACAGAAACCCCTCCCTCATAAGCCAGCAGATTGGCAGCAAGTAGCGCTGTAGGGTGTGCCTGTGGCCCCTTGCAGTGGTACCTAGCACATAAAAAATAAAGCCATTTTCCACCACAAACATGTAGAGATCTGCCAGATAAATATTTGGAAACTGAAAGGCTGGTATTACAAGCAGATTGAAGCATGGCACCATCCCATCCTAAATTTCTTTAGGGTATGCTCCTTCTGCTCACTCTTTGATTGCAAAGACAGAAAAATAAAAGCGAAGCAAAGCAATGCTGTTTTTAGATAACAAACCATCTGGTAAAATGCCTACAATAATTACTCTGTTTCCTTTACAATAACTTTCCATATGTTGGTATCTAGTCATATTTTGTTGTCCCACAATATAATCAGCTTGGAACTAAAATGCATATAGAGTGCTGAAATTGGAGTTACAATCACAATTTAGGATATACCCTACTGCAACTGTACTTATTCTTTCAGTAGAAAATTATGCCTGTGATTTAATATGGTTCTTCATCACCAATCCTTATTAGATTTCAAATTGCAATGATCTTGCAAAACAAAGCACTATCATACATTCTTTCTTTTTCTCTTCTTTTTTTTAGATACAAGCCAGCATATCCATTTCATCTATTTACCTGTTCTGTTTATTATAAAAATATTGACATATTTCCAAAAATAAAGCTATCTTTTTATCTCCATCCTAGTAGACACATCCTCTCTTCTCTTTCTGTGGCAGAGATTTACTACCCAAGAGAAGCAAAGGCACTGAACATTTTTTACACTCCTCTTCTGGTCCCAAAAAATACTTTGGCCTTTTCTTTTTGTAATTTTTATTTCCCATAAAGAGTTCTTACCAAAAAATGCATATGACTCCATATTACATATGACTACACCCCACAAACGATGCAATTTTTTTTCCTTTGAATTCCTAATAGACACAAGTATTAGCTTGCCAGCATTTTTCAGCTATATCAAACTACTCCCCTAGCAAAATCTGCCCATTCTATCTACAAACCCCACCCAACAAGTGTAAAATATCTTTTATACTGAAGGCAAACTGAGCTTAAGCTGCTAGTTAAAAACTATAAAAAACAACCAAGCTCTTATTGAACACGCTACTTATTGACAAGGCAAGTAGTTAAGATACTTAGTGACATGACAAGACAGCAAAGTTTAAATTCTGTAAGAAATACTGACACCCTACAACAAGCAATGCATGACACCTATATTTTAATATTCAAGTAAAGCATAACTAGATGACAGAAATTCTCTCGATTTAGCATCAAGTCTTTTCTCGATAACTTGTCAAAATATGACAAGTTACACCTCACAGCAGCCAGCAGTACAGAAATGACCTAACAATACAAACAACACCCTTGAGGCTGAGGAAAGAAATACTGGTAAAAAAATCTCTAACATTCTTTAAATACAATCTCCCAAAGTTAATATGTAAAAGCTAAAACACCTGGTAAATCACAGGAATTTCAAATTTATATTTGCACACTCCTTAATACTACAGATTCTCTGATCCCTGCAGCAAAAAACTGAACCAAACAGGACATCGACCTTAATTTCCTCACAATCAATATTTACCCACAGGCCAAAAGCCAAGCAGCAGATAGTGTGCATTGGTATCATGAAATTGCAGTAGGGAGGGAAGGGCTAGGAGTAAATAAACTGAAAGACAACTAAGGCTGTTGTCAAAAAATATTTGAGAGGAAAAGCAAAATATGAAAGAGAAACAGTTACAATATAAATTATTTTATAAATACTAAACATATGAACAGCCTAGTTAAAACCAAAAATATGTTCCATAGATCACTTGGTTCAGTGTGCATTACTGTCATCTGCCTTAAAAACTGTAGTTGGAAAAACGCACCAGAAATTTTCCTGTTTTTTTCTGGTTCTTACAGCAGTGATAACTTCCAAAATAATAACACAGTACATAGCAGATTAGGTGGTGTTAGAGAAAATATCCGATGTAAGAGTCATGGAGCAGTAGCTCATCTACTTTCATATAATACAAAATAAAATTTCTTCACTTTCGCATTCAAAATCATCCTGAGATTGTTAGAATGGGGCACATCTCTGTGATTTAATGTCGGTCCATCCTATGAAGGCTCTCATAGTCTTACAGTGTAATCTGCTTAACTGTAATAGAAATGTGGCTTTATGCAAGAGGAGGGGAAAAAAGAGAAAATCACACATGTGAAATCTGCTCCCTCTGCCTGTCCAGCAGCAAGAGTGTTTGCCTTATCTTTAGGATGAGATGTTTCTATCTTGCAGCTGACCTTTTATTGCATCAGCTTCATCCATTGTTCCCTTTCTTACCTTGTTGCATTCACCCTCCTTTCCCACATTGATAAAATGGGAGAATGTCACATTTCACTGAGGTGCTTGTTGATCTAAGTAGGAATTTACTCCTTTCACAATCCTCTTAGATCTAAATGCATTACAGTGTGTTTTGGTAATTAGGGAACGTGTCACTCTCAAGCAAAGGTGTCTGTAACTCATTCTTGAGTTTCGTGAGTTCACAAACTTTCATTTCAGACTGTGTCTGCTGCAGGTCACAGCTTTGCCCCTATTTTAGGCAAAGACAAAAACTCCTCTATCACTCTAACCCAAATTCTTAAAATATGTCTTTGTGGAAATAGATCCCCTTCTAAAAATCTGCTGTAACTGCACAATTACACATTGAGAAACTTTGATAGTGTATAACAACATTCAGGCACAATTCTAATTTGCTCCTTGAAATGTAAAGCTTACAATTATAGATTTCTTTTAGAGAAAATGCAGCTTAATTTCTCCAGAAATTTCTTATGGAGAAGATGGGAAACTAGTTAATTCCATGCTGGTTAAGAGAACTTTAGACATAAAGAAAAAAAATTTTAAAAGTATACCTTTTTGTCTATATCTGTCCCAAAAATATTCCAGTTGAAAATACGTTCAAATTTTCTTTTTTTTTTTTTTTTTTTTTTTTTTACTCAGAACCCTTGAATCTTACAGGACACAGAAGATTATGGGAGACTTTTTATATTTACTTATAAATAAAACAGAAGTGGATTTACATTTTGTTCCTCTTATTTGATACAGTAACTTTTTCAGGATAAGACAGAAGTCATACACAAATCTTGTAGGCTAAAAACACATACTTAAATTATTGGTAAAAAAAAAGTAAAACTTGATAGTTGGCCCTGCATCCAACATTTACATCCAAAACTTGATACTCATTGGCATACATCCCCATCATTTCCTATGTTGAAATCTCGCATTTTCTTCAGATCACTTTGTTTTCAGTGAATGAGGACAAAGATTTAATTGTGAGTTTTAGGCACACACATATCAGAATTCACCTCTTATTGTTGGTGTACCAGCTGCTTATAATTTCACCACACTAAGTCTTTGGACTATGTTCAAAATCTTTTTTTTTATTCATATAATGATAAAATACTACTTTAATCTAAGCCAGACTTGGCCTTTTAGTGCTACCATGAATACATGCTTTAGTAATGACCTGTTGAATTTTATTTGGATTCTCTGTTACGGGGATCATCATAATTTTGGAATCTCTCAAAGATCAAAGAAAACCCTACAAATTAATTATATTGTTAATCCACTTGCTTCTAGATTCTGCTAAACCAAAATCCCCTTGGTTCTACAGAGATGATTTCATACACTCCAGGATATCCTTGACTGCTAAATACTACATGTCTAAAAGCCAACAAGAAGGTGCCTAAAATGAGGGAGAGAAGGTGAGAACCTTTCCAATATTCAGTCTCCTGCAGTGATTATACCTGCAAAATTTTTAAATATTCACTAACATTTGTTCTACCTGGATTCTATGGAAAAACTTGGTAGGCACAGAGAGCCTCTGCATTTCAAAGTGTCTGAATCCATGAACATCACAAAATGTCTTCCACCCAGAAAGGAAAGGCCATAAAGTATAATGTCTTAAATCCTAACTGAGGCTTTGCTAATCAAACTTTTGGATTAAAAGTTTTACCCAATTAGCTCCCTATTAAAAGATATGGTTACTGAATTTTCACATTTCCTTTCCAATTGCTTCCTCTAATCTGATTTCTGTCCATGGGTTCTTGTGGTGACCTATATAAAATGACAAAGTCTCATTATCAGAATTCTGCAGCACCCAGAACTGGCTGTAATTGATGAACTGAAGCCACAGCTTGAGCAAGAGCCTGTACATGTGAAGTCAGGCAGGAAGGTGTTCCTTTGAAATAAGACAGAAATGGACTGCTCTCACCAGGGCTTTGAAAACAGGGGTTGGTAAAAATGTGAAGTTCTATTATACAAGAATAAGGATGATGTAGGGGGGAAAAAAACCCTCGACTTGATACTTTTATCCTCCTAATCTCTTTCTGCCCATCCAGGCAGTCATCTGCCACCCCTCACAGATTTCCTGTGCTTACAAAGGAAGAAGAAAACAAATGTAACTTCTGCCGACATTGTAGGTAGCGAAGGGGACACTTCATACCCCATAAAAATTAATGAGTAAGTCTAGTCATGGAAAAGCCATAGAATTCCTAGAACTCTAGAAAGGACATACACAGACATCATCCAAAAAAATAGCTCATGAGTTATCTTAGATTGCCACTTCACATGTCCTCTAACTAGTGGGCCAGCATTGTTCAGCAGAACACGCAGGGCACAACACAAAATATTTTCAGCCTTTGAGAGCACATAAAATTACTGAGTATATTACTTTCATCTTATTAACTGAAAGCAAAGTGGCAAGACAATAGTTCCATCCTCCTACCTAATTCTCTTGAAATCTTGAGTACTCTTGGAACCTGCATTGTGTGTGGACTACTTTCTTAGATGCATCAAACATGCTGATCTTCAAGTGTTTACAATGCCAAAAGGATCCAGCCTTGATGCCCACATTTTCTCTCCATTGTGACTGAACTTTAATATGAGGAGCTCTATTCTCAGTCACCCCAAAGATGACTTCCTCCATGTGTGAAGGAAACTTCCTCCAAGTGAAAGAAACTTCCAAGGAAACGTCTCCAAACTCTTTCTGTTCTGATTAAAAAATTCTTTTCTTTTAGCTATAAGTTTGTTCTTTAGGCTTAGAATTGAGTATTGCTGTTCCAATTTTTATGAACCCCCAGTACTGGCAATTCTAATGGATCTTCAGGGCTTTGACAGCAGCAAACAATTCTTCAGACTTTCTTAGATTACCTCCAATATTTAAGTGTCTATAACATGAGACACTTTATTTGTACATTAACGTATCTTGGCTACACCTGACAAAAAAATCTCCAGTTACATGCATTTCCATTAGGAAGCCATCACAAAGTTCACCCGTGTCAAAACACTTGGGGTTATCAGTAAGTAGAGTAAAACAGCAAGATTTTCATCATCTAACAATGACTTAGATAGAACTCTTCGCCCCGTCTATAATCTATGCTTAAGGGTCATAACTAGGGTTAAAAGAAAAAAAAAATACTTTAAGGATATTTTAACGTGTTCACTGTTTCAGAGCAAAACAGTACTGACAGCAGCAACTGAAAAGCATCAAACTTCAGCCAAAACAGGCACAATGTGGATTTTGCTTTATAGCCTTATACCGTATAATACAAATGTCATCTGCATGTGTGCTGTCATAAAACATTGAAAACCAAGCTTTTGTGCCTCAAAAAGATATCAAATTAGATTAATTTAATCAGCTTTATTTTCCATTTTTCCACATACAAGCTGTGCTGCCTATTAAGTGGGACTACAAAAAACATAATTTGGTTTAAATTGCATGTGTCATGTGGAAGTAAAAGGTTGATAACATGTTTTATAGTCAATTTTGTTATAGAAAAAATCATAGACAAATTGCTCTAGATATGGCTCCTGTTTGTAAGTGACAGGTATAAAATGTTGGGACATAAAAAATGATATTTCAAAAATTTCATTTTAATAAAACAACTTAATTTTACCTCTCTGTGACCAAGAAGTAATTTTTCCACAAAAATGTTCTAAGAAGTATGAAAACTCTCAAAAAATGTGTACTTCAACAATTTCAAAGTTCCTTTGTACAAAGATGGACTTAAATAAGACCATGTTCTTTCTGGATCTTACACTGAAATTCATAAACACATTGAAAAACCCTACTAGAAACCACTTTGTCAGCGTCTTAGCTTGCAGCAATTAACCTCATCAAACTCATTAATTTGTTTCAGAAATCTGTTTGCTCCTTACTTTTGCTCCAATTGCCACCAATGAACCCTTCATAACTCTAGTAAGTTAAAAAAAAAAAAGTAAAAAGCAATAAGTAAAATGAAAAAAAACACATGGGAAAAAAGCTTTTCCTTGTTCCTTCAAACAAGTGCATTTATACACTTTGAAAACAATTATACAGAATAGTACCCATATTTTATAAATAACTGTAGTTACAGCTGCAACCCTCCTGCACTTGTGTAATCCTCAGAAATACATCCCTTCTGAAAAATGATATTTACCAGTAAATTTACATGCCAATGCCTCCAAATACATCCGCAGACATAAGAGGATAACACTGTAATGCAGAAAGAACTTTTTCAAGACTAAAGCATGGACCATCAACATCACCTTTTTTTTTTTTTTTTTTTTTTTTTTTTTTTTTTTTTTTAATTAAAATTGTGCATACCTTTTTGGTATGTGCTCCAAATCCACTGATTCAACAGAAGTACATTTTCCTAACAAGGCTGTTGCATCCTTAAAAGACATTCAAATATATTTCTGTATTTTCAAGAGATAAACAACTCATTTGCAGCTCGCCTTTTTAAAATTATATAGAGCATTGCGCTGTATCACATTATAAACAGGAACTACTTATTATAAATACATATAAGAAATGAACATTCCTAAAATTTAATGAGCAAAACTGTGATCTGCGTGCTGCGGTTCATTAGGATCTGATATGAAAAGCAAAAAACACCACAGCTCAAAATTAAAAACTGTGGGTTTATATTAGTTCTTTTAGGGCTCCCCATATTTTAACTGCAGTGGGAAATGGATATAAGAAGACAGATGCTGTAAGTTCAGTTCATTACTATCAGCTCTGCATTATTTCCCTATCATCCTGGCACCATGAAGATTGATTGCTACTCTATTCCTTTAGATGCATGTGGATTTGAAAAAAAGATTTTGTTTTCTCTACCATATTTCAGAAATCTTAGTATTTTTCTTTTTTCTCACATTTCTTTACATTCATGGCACATTTCACAAAACTCGTCTCAACATTTTCTCCTGCAGCAGAGGAACAAAAATGATTAGCAGTTTTGATTGAACTCTGTCATGTCTCCAAAGCAGCAGAAAAGTGTTTCACATGGGCAGAGCAGTGCTGCACTTCCCAGAAAAGAGCTACATTAGGTCCAGAACAGTGGCCAAAACAAAGCTGCCATCATGATCCAAGAATGAGGATAAGTTTCACTGTAGATGTGTGTAAGTAAGACAGAGAAGATAAAAGCATTCAAGTTAAAAAGCATGCACTAGGAAATACTCTCACAAACTACAACTGACCTCTTCATCAAGCAGCTTATTTTCAGTACCATATGAAAGCTCAGCCTGTTTATTGAACTTTAAAGTAAAAAAAAAACCAAGATTTACACTTAATAATACAATCTTTTGGGTAAGAACAGAATTATTGTGGTCTGGGAGATTTTTTATTTTTAAAATCTACTTTATTGCAGTAGAACAAAGTTTGCCTTGTCATATTTCAAGGCTGTATAATTTGGTTCTTTATCTCATGTCACATAAAACTTTAGATATCTCTGAACTGCCTTAATTTGCCAAAGAAGTACACCTCTACACTTTGTAAAAGCAAAGAGAGAAAAAAAGTATGCGTACTTTTATATAAAATTAATTTTAACCAAAAATTTATCTTTCATCAGATACTATCACGAGGTTTCATTTGGGGATATCCACTGGAGGAAACAACAATTTGAATATGTAAATAATGGAAGAGGATGCCCATTCGTAGCCCGACAGCTACTTTGCTCTGCAGTTTGCAAAACATGTATTAGTCAAAAGTGGATAATAATGCTAAGAATTACATTTATATAAAATCTTCTATAACTAGAAAATTCTGTTTATACAGCAACCGTGAACCACTGATACAGGGTTAGGAGAATGTAGGCAATTCCCATGGAATCTGGTTACTGAAGTCATGCCAGGTTAACTGAACTAGCTTTTGTTAAGCTAATACATTCTTTGTGCAGGGACTCTTCTATAATAGGTTTTCAAACAGTTATTTCAACTTAAATTGTGTCTGTGAAGTTGTGCTGTTCCCATTTTATGAGAATTTCATATAATCCTGCTAAAGAGAACTCTTGATTCAAACTCCTGCACTTCCATTGCTGCAGGCAGACATGGAGAGGCAGATAGGGAGGAGGATTATTAGACTGGAGACAGGCAGCTTTCCCATTTACTTCCAAAGACAGCCACAAATATTTCTTGCTCATGTGTTATTAAGCAAGCCTTTAACACTACTTTTTCTGCACTGTCATGAAAAACCAATCATGAAGCAAACACTGGTAAGGTCTTTATGTCTCACCATCCATTTTCTTTTGTGACTAACTGGAGGCCTTTTCATACAGGAAACACTCCTTCCTTCTGTGTCTATGCAAGTACAGCAGGATTCTCATTCGCTGGTAAGTGTATAGATGCTACAAACATGCATGAACTATTATATGCAGAATTACAAGAAAATGATGGTCTTGGTTGACTACCATGGCTGCAAGGTCAGAATCCTACATGGGAGGTTATTGCAGTCAGCTCAAATGACCCAAATTTGACAGGCTATGCCAACTCCAGCCCTTCCCAGGCTAAATCAATGTGAACAGCTCTCAACAGGAGCGTAAGAGCTCCAGAGTGTGTTTTACACTGCCTGCCTAAAACCATCTGACCCAGGAAGGATACACCTCACTGATCATTGTTAT
Organism: Sylvia atricapilla; assembly: GCF_009819655.1. Lineage (NCBI taxonomy): Eukaryota > Metazoa > Chordata > Aves > Passeriformes > Sylviidae > Sylvia > Sylvia atricapilla. The sequence goes on from NC_089149.1 coordinate 23,275,521, forward strand.
CTGGGAGGGAGTCTACGGCCACGGGAAACAGGCTTATAACTCAGAAGTTCTGTCTGAAGGTAGCTTAGGAAAAAATATATTTTGCTTTTCAGCTGTCGTATCTGAGAATATCTACCACGAGAATGCCTAAATGCAAGAGCTTTGTATGTTATGTTACATCCTTAAAGACCGCTAAAAATTTAACTAGCTGGAATCTAAAACATGTGACCCTAAATTGAGAAGCTGCTAAATAAAACATGTAGGAACACACTCAAAGCTTTCATCTGGAATTCTATTGTGGCCATTCTATATTTGGAGCTTGAATGTCTCAAGAATTACCTCAGGTAACCTATCAAAAAAACCCTCCTGGGGGCGGGGGGAAAAGGGTGGGGCGAGCCAGTGGCTCTAGGAGGAAAAATAAAAATAAATCCCCTTTTTAAACCTGCAGCCTACATGAACTGTAGTAGTAAACAAGGAGTTTGAAGCACATTTTGTCACAGCCAATAGTTTACCTAATTAAGTTGGGGGTTCACTATCATTTAGCATTGTTTCACTCTTAAGTGGATATCCAGAGTGAACAGCCAGCTGTCAGAAAGTGACAGAGGTGAATATTAATGCATGTTGGGGGGAAAAAAAGCCCAAGAGCTTTGCTGTTACACTAAGTTACACTAAGTTCTTACTTATTTATTTATATTAAAACACATTCCCCCATTTTTGGGGCTGAAAATTCCAAAATAATCCCTCATTTCATTACTTTTTAACTAATATGTGGCAACCATCACAGCTCCAGCCAACAATAGGCAAGGGTGGTGAATTGGGGGGGGGAGGGGGTCCCCACTATTAGATCATTCAGTTAATTGATGCTGATTGATGCTGATATATGAACCCATACATGTAGGAGTAATCAAATCCTGATAGTCTGATAGAAGGGGTAATTGAAGACACACTTTTCCTGATAGAATCTGCATACTCCAGGAGCAAGAACAAGGCAACACTTAACAGCCTCTGGTCATGAGCTTTACCAGCTTCAGAAGCTTCTCATTAACTTTTCCTCTGTGGCAGAACTTAGTTTTGCAGAAATTACACTGAAAAGGTGCTTCTCTATCCAATTTCAAGACAATTAAAATGTGCATGCACCTGAAACAATAAAAATTATTGGTTATGACAGCACAACACAAGATTTTGGAAAACAATTTCTTCTGAAAGTTTTTCTAATAATTTCTTGCAACTTCTTCAGTCCTGTCCCATATAATCTTCAGCAATTTCAATACTATGTTGGACTGTTATTGAAACATTCCAGATTTTTAGACAGGGCAATGCTGATTAGACTAATCTTTTCAATTAAATTTTCACCTGCCCAATATTAGTACATTATTTATAAGCTGTTTGCTGGTTTACAATGTTTATCCATTAAACCAAGTAAGTCCTTTCAATGATATTTGTTTGACTTGAGACCAAGACACTATTTAATATTCAACCCAAAAAAAGGCTGCAGTAAAGGACAGTAACAAAACTGTTTGACATCAAAAGTTGTTTTAGCAATTGTGGAACTATGAGTAAAAAGCAGTAACAGCAACATAAAAATCACTGAGTAAAAAGTGGGGTTACTTTCTTGTTAGAAGAATATGGCTTACAGAATAAAAATATTGGAGAAATATCGCTTCATGTGTATTTGTTTTCACTCCCTGTCAAACACAGATCTTCTAGTAAACAAAGCAATTTGAAGGTAGCTTTTTTGAATCTTTTATTAAAATTATCATATCGTCCTTGAGTTTCTCCTAGAAATCATTTTTCTTACACATCCTCCAAAAGACCTGAAGTTGAATTCTCCCATCAGTGTAAACCCATACATCATGCATATGATGATAGTCAAATCAAAGAACAAAAATTTAATCTAAATTTTCTTATCTGCAACCTGACCTGACAAAATTATTTCTCTTTCCACTAGATCATACAATTTTGTCTATCTAGCTGCTGATATTTCATGAAAGGAAATGTTCCTTTTTTTTTTGAGAGTACGAAAAAAGAATGCCATTGAAATTCTCCATATTTCAATGTGAAACAATGCCCACATCTAATAGGCAGTATTTTTATCAGCACAAAGATTTTGTTCAATAATAAATTCTCAAGCAGATTATGATGAAACAGTAGGGATTTTTGTTGTTGTTGTTTGGTTGCGGGTTTTTCTTTTAAGTACAAAATAATTTAGGGTATCTACTTACATCTTACTAAACCAAGTACAGACTAGTCCTGACTGTCATACCTTTGGATCCAATTTCTCCATAATGCCAGGCTTCCCCATTTCTATTCAAATCACAAGCCATAATTGAGAATTCATTATCCATTAAATCTTATGTGTAGGACCATTTACTTTTTAATGAAACCAAAATAAAACAACATAGCAGAAAATGTTCCCTAGCTTACAAACATACCTTCATTAAACCTACTTTTTTAATTAAAAATATGATATTAAAGTCAGGTCTAATGTAACTTGTAAGATCTAAAACCCCAAGTAAATACTTTGATAAAAACTTATTAAAAACATTTGTTACTACCTCATTAACTTCTGTGCTTGTCAAATGTGTCTATTAAAGAATGTTAAAATTTAATCTTATATCTACCTATTAAAAAGCAGAAAGCAAAGAGACAAATGAAAGAACAAGACATTATTACTAGAAGCCTGAAGCAATCGAGGCAGTGATAGTGATAGCAAATTTTGCCACCTCGAGAATATTGAGGCATGTTATACAAAATGGAGAGTCAGATACTTCTGGAGACAGAAAGAGACGAGTAAAATAATACACTTCTAGAGTTATGAGAAATATTATTTCTTTAATACTAAGCAAGGAATGTTTCTTACTATTTTTTACTTTCTATATAACATGGAGCAAGATTGAGAAGTATTATTAAAGGAGATAAGCAAGCCCATAAATAAACTGAGACTAATGAGGAATTGTCACCAAACACCACCTTTGATATGGAAGAAAAAAATCTCAAAAATTGTTCCAAGTAGGAGAAATTAAAGTGACATTATACTGTGCTACCCCACTGCCACAAAACAAAAAAGACATCAAAACAAAAGAACACATTTCAGAATTAGAAAAACCTTGACACTAGGGTTCAAAATCAGAAAATTTGCTTTCCTGTAATTTAGGGAAAAAGAAATCTTGTTTGTTGATTTTAACATAATCCTGTTCCCAATAGATGTAAATTATTTCGTTTCTTATATCTGTTTCACATGAAATGCAATGGAATAGGAATACTGTCACTGCATATGCTGCTGGTAATATCAGTTATTATTTTTTTGCCTTACAACACTCTAATTTCAAGCACACAACTCAATAAGCACTGCAGCTTTCAGGCCAAAAACTTTTCCTTTCAACTGTCACAAAACTTCAAAAGATTTCATATTTTAAAGTGTCTAGGAATACATGCTTGGTTTATTACATCAAAGAAGCAGTTCACTGTCAACCCTGCATCTGGACAATACTCAGCATTCATGGAAGAAGTAAAAGCTAGAAAACTTCTTTTCCTGATAATGGACACTATAATCTGAAACGCTTGATTGTTTTGAAGAGAAACTATCACTATTAGCTGAAACTGTGCAATCCAGCAAAACAACTCAACCTTAGTGGCAGCACAGAATTCAGATAATGTGACAAGGAAGCTGGACAGCATTCCAGCCCAAAGCAGAAATTTTGTATTTCATCTGATAAAAGTAAACCCGAATATAAAGTCATAAATATTTTTTACTCATTTTGAACACAGATGCAGAGACATGTGCAAGCCATGTTGCAGAAATCAATCAATTATTTGAGTTTTAGCTGACAATGTAATTTCTTAAACTAGAATTTCTTCCTCATCTAACCTGAGTGCTACCATCCATTGCAGTAACACAGTAAGCAAAGCAAGCCCTTTCTCTAAGTGAACTTCCATCCTTCTTTCTCCTTTTTCATTCCCCCTCCCTTTCTTTACTGTGAGAGATCATCCTGTAAATAGAAGATTGAAATAAACAATCTCTGCACAGTCAAGCATATGCCAAAAATTTCTGTTGTTGTTAAAATCAGTAGATTGAAAATTAAATGGTTAAACATTTTAATTCCCAATGATTCACTCATTTATAACAGGAAAATAATGTCTTAGCTTTTTCCCCGCACAGAAAAATATCAGAATGACCTACTGTTAACATTTTTACAATTAAAGATACAGGGCAAACTACACTCGTTTCCTCCTACTCATAAACAAGTTAGAAAACCTCCAGGCCTAACTCAATAGTTCCTAATTTTATAAACCTCTCTCCGTTTAATTTTAACATAAGAGGTGACAATAAATTTGCTTTACTGACTGTGCACATCTCAAACAGCTCTAAAATGCAAACAATGAGGTGAGTATTCTGCAGGAGTACGAAGGAAAGGATGCAGATGGCAGTGCAGGGAGAATTTGTGCTACAGATGGAAGTATTTCCCAGACTGAAGGCCTTTGTTAATCACTGAATTGTGCCCCTGAGCGCGGTGTTTTCATCCCGCGGCTCCCCCGGGATCAGCATCAGCAGCGGGCCAAGCCCAGGGGCAGCCCTGATGTCCCCAAGGAATGCCCGGGGCAGGACGGGCAGCTCGGCTGGGAGCTCACCTGCTGGACCTCACCTGCTGGGAACTCACCTGCTGGGAGCTCACCTGCTGGGAACTCACCTGCTGGGAACTCACCTGCTGGGAACTCACCTGCTGGGAGCTCACCTGCTGGGAGCTCACCTGCTGGGAACTCACCTGCTGGACCTCACCTGCTGGAACTCACCTGCTGGGAACTCACCTGCTGGGAACTCACCTGCTGGAACTCACCTGCTGGGAACTCACCTGCTGGGATCTCACCTGCTGGGAACTCACCTGCTGGACCTCACCTGCTGGGAGCTCACCTGCTGGACCTCACCTGCTGGGAACTCACCTGCTGGAACTCACCTGCTGGAGCTCACCTGCCGGGAACTCACCTGCTGGGAGCTCACCTGCTGGAACTCACCTGGCCCTCGGCCCTGGGAATCACATCCCTGGTGGGGCCACAGCTGGGAACAGCTGCACTTCACAGACCTGGCCAGGACACGGCTCCTGCAGTAGTACCGCCGAGCACCAAGGCACCAACCTCACCTCTGAATAAAGGGGTGCCTACAAAAAGCCGCTCAGTACTGGTGTTGAGCAACAGTAGTAGTACCTTGGGCTCTAGGAGACAGTCTGTGTGCCTTCTGCAAAATCCTCTGAAGAAAGAATTGTTCTGCACTGTTAAGTCTTTCTATTATACATTCTCTATTATTAGATATTGCTATTTTAAGTTCTTCTCCAGGTCTTACAACAATACTGTATAAACAGACTTCACACTGATAGCATTTAATTGCTTTGCATGTGCATTGGTTAATGCATGGATGATTGGAGCAACTGAGAGCCAGAGGTGCTCCTCAGTTTCCATCCCTTTAGAACTCAGGAAAATCCAGTGAAATAAAGCAATGATTCTCAGCTGGAATCATGCAGTCTGAAACCATCCAGTCTTCTGAAAAAAGAAAGCATGTAAAACATGCATCTGATTCTAGGGTTAAACAGGTATCACTTTGAGACTTTTGGACTATCAATATGACATGAATGCATATTTTAAAACAGCAAGAACGCTTACTTTGTGGATGTCTATAGAACCAAAGCATTTATAAGCAATTATTCCAAATGATGGATTACAATTTAGAAAGTTTATTTCATTCTTTAAAAAACTAAGCATTCAACCATTCAGTTAAGACAGCACCAATAATTTCCCCAAAGAAACTTAGATAAGAATATACAATGTCCATTTATGTGTCTAGTGAAGAAGCATTTCTTTTGAGAAATCAAATTGGTTTTTTGACTTTTTATCATCATACGGATCTATTTTACAACAATGAAAAAAAGACTTTTTCTTTCTGAATTACACATATGCAAAATGCAAACATAGATAAAACACTATGCTTTTTACAGGAATAAGATAGTTCTGAATGTCTAAGAAGCAGAGTTGAATTATGCTTCAAGATAAACAGAACAATGCTTATCATTCAGTGCTTTTCACTGTATTGCAAAACTATTATCATATAAATTATATATAATATGAAAAAAACCTTAATTTTAGAAGCCAGATACACAGAAGTACTTGTAACTAATTAGTTACCCATATTCAGAATGAAACAGGATCTTTTAATGCTAATTCTAAGGAGACAAAGACCTTGAATTAGGACATACTTTAGCACAATCTCATGGAAACCTAAATTTACTGAAATGTGAGGGTAATTTTGCCAGATAAACACCTAAGAGACTCTCAGGGCACCAGTCTCAAAACTGGTATCATTGAACCCTTTTACTGGTCTTACCAGCTGGCCTGAATTGACAGGAAAGGGGAAAAGCAAGAGGTTCTGTTAAAGGACCTGACATTGACTGCTGTATAAATCAAAACACATCAATTGCAAAACTACCATTTCCAAATCTCTGATTTTAAAAACTTGCTAACTGGAATTTAACTTGTAGTTTTCATATGTGTTCCTAAAGAAGAGATGACATTCAGATGACATTCTGATAACTATTGGAATATTTTTTTATTACAACAGCTATTACATCAAGTTCAAAACCTTTTGTTAGAAATGTCAACTCATTATACAAATTTCTTTGTCTAAATAGTTACATCTTACATATACATATTATGGTTCCTAAATTTTGTATATTTTGTTTAAAAGTTATGAAGTGCTTCTTATTGCTAATTAAAAAACAGATGCTAGGATAAACCTTGTCAGTCTATATGATAGCTCCTTTTTTAAATGAACTATCTGATTTTTTCCTTCAGCAACCCAGACACCTAAAATTAAATTGCAGAGGAATAGAGATATGAGCAAGGTCTACCTTTTCCATACTGATGTACCAACCATGAAGCTATTAGAGCACCAGGCCTGGCTTCTTTCAGACAATGCACACTCATCTGTATGGAGATTCTCCTGGAGAAATCTCATTCTCTGCATCAGATCAAGTTACAGAAGTCTGTGTTGGCATGGGAGCTAGAGTGGCAAGGAGAAACAGCCATTATTATTACAAATAATAAATTAAATTTCTTATTTCCAAGAAATGCCATTTATTATTTGTAAATAAATAATTATATATATATATATATATTTTATATATATATATATATGTATAATTGTTATTAATAAAGGAAAAATTTACTTCAACCAAGTCCAGAAAAGGCAATTGGCTGATGATCAAATATTGACTTGCAATTTGTAGGCAAACAGCTGGGAGAAAGCTGGATGTGCATCAGCCTTTACAGAGAGCTGACCTGGCAGCCAGGGCAGCCAGGGAAAAATGCACAGAAAAAGATTTCTGCATCTGTAGGTTACTGTAATTAGTAAAGAGCCTTCTGTGAATCTTCCTAAGACACAAAAGCAGAACTGGCTCATTTTATTCATATCAAATAAGAAAATTCCATGTGAACAATTTGATGACTACATTCAGCTTTCAGTTGTTAGCAGATTTTTTAGGGTGGAAACTAAGCAGACTACAGATGGGGAAAACATTGGAGCTGGCTCAGCAGGGTTAATTCTGGCATGATGCTGCATTACCAGTCAGCTGCAGTGCCTCAGCACCACACTCCAGGGACTGGGGTAATTGTGCATGGAGCTGGCAGGGAGTCAGGAGCTTTGTTAGCTCCTGATCAGCATTAACCGTTCTAAATAAAGCTCAGCTCCACACAGACAAATGTAGGTGACTCCACATGATCCTCCTCACCCTGGATGATTCTTCCATGTGGAGTATGCTGTTTCCCCAATAACAGATAATGCAAAGTGACTATTAGCACGAGAAAGATTTTGTCCAAAGCTCTTCCACTCCAGTTTTAGTCCTTCTGTACAAAACTTCCCAAAAATGTACAAAGAAAGGAGGAAGTTAGTATAAGAACCTTTGCATTGTCACAGGTGCATAAACAAAATTCTGCAATAAAGTGAAAAATAGAATTTGCATTTGTGTGCTTATTATTTCAGAGTGAAAATATTTCATCATAATGAGATGAGTTTTAACCATTACTGAGAATTCCATAAGGTTATAGTCCACACAAAGGAACACTGTCAGGGATTCAGAACCACTCTACAGAAATTAAGGCAAACTAAACAATTTACCAGAATAACATCCTGGAACAAGGTAAACTGGTAAAATTTAAAATAAAAGGGTGACAAAATGAAGGCCTAAATACAAAGGGAGACCAAATTAAGACCTTGGCACAACTAAACATAGAATCAAAATGCACCAGATTTCTGGAAGATTGACTAAAACACTTCTAGAATAAAACTGATAGGGACAATACGGAAAGTAATTAGTATCAGCCAATAAAAATCTACAGTACATATCAGCTCTGATAAGCCCTAAAAGGTCACCATATTCAAGAAATGTTAAATTGTTCAAGAAAGTTTGCAATATTAGGAATGAAAAATACAGAGCCCATTTTATGGTCTCAATTTCTATATTTTTCTTATAAGATCAAGAGATTTCCAAAGTGAAAGGTGAGCATATCTTATTCCAACATTATAGAGATACAGGAACTTTTGATGTTGAAGTAAATAGTGAGAAAATTTCTAGGGGCAGATTACAAATCATGCCTTGCAATATCAAGTTTCCAAAGCTTCAGACTGAAAAACAACTATCTGGCAGGAGACAAGGAGAAAAAGCAGGGTGAGGACAGGATTTTTTTTCTTCTATCTATTAATTATTTGTAGACAGAACTATTTTATCTGAATTGACATATAATGTGGTCTTGCAGATACTGATCACTATTGCAGTCTATTGATCCAATCCACAATCAGCTAAGTGCAATGGAAACAGTCTTTAATTAGGAATTTAAATATGCCTGTAAAACAGATTCTTCTTTCTTTCTTTCTTTCTTATTCATTCATCTCATCTTGAATCATATAAAATCTTTTGTCTTCACATAGAATCCAACATAGAACTCACCCTATAGTGATATACAATGAAAACATTAAAAAAATTTAAAAAGCATAAAACTCAAGGGCACCTAGAACAAACTGTGCCTACCACATCTCTACAGGACAGCATATGACTCAAGGTTTCAGAGCAAGGCCTCTGAGCTGCACTGCTCTATTCAAGCCATTTCAGAAAGCTGCCTGCAGAAATGAGCTTCTTGAAGACTGTCAGCAGCACCACAGTCCACTGCAAAAAAAATTAAACCACCTTTGCCACACCATGGGGTACATCTGCATATATATATAAATAATGGGAGTCCAATTCAACTGTTAAGCTCAAATGCATCATAGTAGATAATTATTTTAAATGTTGCCAGAAAGAAGTTATTGTTACACAGCTTCCACAATAGATTATTCTAAATCTATTCCAAATCCCATACAAAAATGGAATCTCAGATTTTACCTACACGATCAATCTGCACTGAGTTATCACAAGTGTAGAAAAATAAGAAAGTTGCTATCTGTTCTAGTTAGTTGAAACAAAACAAGAAGATGCAGCACTAATGACAGTTCTTTTGTCATCTGATTTCCACAAAGCAGTTTTAATTTTATAGTAAAATATTGAAAACAAATTTGTTCAGAATGATGCCTCTGTGTCATGGGATTTTCAAGTACAATTCCCATTCTCAGCTAGCTTGGTGATAGGAGCCATCAACTTGCTCCAGGAACATTTTTCCAGAATAAACAGAAACAGTAAAACAATTAGGAATTCATAATTACAACTGGCAAAACTCATTGAAGGACTTAGTCCCTCAGAAATTCAATCTTATAAATAAAACCAAAACTTATCAGCAGTGAAGAATTATAAAGACTGACTCACAACATATTTAACAAAAAGGAATTTTAGAGAACTACTTTTCTAGAAGAATCCTCTCAGTCAATGTGGAATTAGAAGAGATGCGATCCACTCACACTTCCAAGCTGATGTAGATGACTGTGCAATATGACCTCAGCAAAAAGCACAGGACCTCCACATTAGTTATTGGCCAAAGCAGAAATGAGATCTAAAAACCATAAGGACCTAAATACACTCTGAAATAACAATATTACTTAAGAGTAATAAGGGAAATTATACGTGAATGTAAGGATTAAGAGGATAGTAAAACCAAGGAATCTACCAAATTTGTCAAGCATTGGGCAAGTTTTACTACATTTTTCAGAATTAAAATGTAGGCAATATTTCTAGCTGGTAAGTCACTGCTGAGGTTGCTGCTGAGCAAAAATATTTTACCTATAAGTCCATAATTCGTCTAATAGGAGTAAATGAAAACTAAGTGGATCACTCAAGTTAGTTCTCTAGCATTCACTGTGAAAATGCAAATCAGATTTGCTACAAAAAAAGAGGAAATAAGCATAAATATGATTATTATATTTGGAAATTTATCAGCAATGAAAACTATTTTTTCTCTAAATTATCTGCTTCTTGTATATCCCAATTCATACCTTAATGCCAAAAATTAGTTCTTAATATTTCTATTCATATGAAATCCTATGGTAGATGTCTAACTATGTCTGCTTCTGCATTAAAGAACAATACTGGCCTAAGAAGAAGCAAAATTCAAAAATCCATACAGATGGCTAAAAATAATGTGGGTTGCTGTATCCACATGAACAATAGTATATAACATTATAATAGGACCAGAGAAATTCACAATCCTTTCATACCTGTGAGAGTGCTAAGGACACCTGGAACACTATGCAGCAGCATAAATGCATTTATTCAGACCTGGAATATAGGTAGGTGCCAAAAGAAAGGCCAACAGTAAAATTCTCTGATACATTATGTGAATTCACCTAGCTGAGGCACAAAAAATTCAAACCAACTATCCTTTTAGTTATACCTAAAGAACTGTCAGTACTGAAGGGAAAATCCCACAATGCCATTGAAATGCAAGTGAAGCAAGAAAAGAAGCTATCAGACTTTTTCAGCATCTAAATCCTCTTTGTCTAAGAAGAAAATAACTATTTTTGGCAGCTAACTTTATTTATGCAACTCACAGTCAAAAGACAACACCAGAAGCAACAGAAATTACATTCCTGCAACTGAAGTGAACAGATGCCAAAGCATCAAACAAACTGGGAATTGAGCAGATGTTATTCTGATAAAGGTAGAGGAAAACCAGAAAAACATACCTAGAAAATAGTTCAAGTAGATTGCCTTCTACTGGCCTTTTGAAGTATATATTTACTCATCTAGCAAGTGTCCTCAAAGGTATTCCAAACCCTGTGAAGGTCAAAGGCCTGGGCAGCTTTGTGGTTCAGGAGCAGCGCTGCTGTGGATGTGATGTTAGACCAGGGTCCCAGCCCAGTTCTCCCTTTCCAAACCAGCCAACACAGTAATGCAAACTTCCTTTGCTTAAAGTGTATTTTGTACATGAAATCAAACTTCTCTAGCTGTCAAACTCCAGAGCACAGACACAAGTGCTTTGTGCTTAAGCCTGAATATATAATATTACCTCATTCTATGATGAATATCTATGGCAAATATTTCAGCTTATCTGTTACACAAGTTTAAAAGTCATTCATAAAGTTGAACTTTTGTCCTTTTTTCTTCCCCAATACTGCCTGTATTTCATGTCTTAACTAAAGAAATGCAAATACACAACATTGTATTCCATACTCATCTCCATCCCACTTACTTAATGAGGTTTAAAGGGACTATGAATGACTTATTATTCTACTCATCCATAATTGTAGTAGAATGACTGCAAATTAGTTTCTGCACTGAAACACCCCTACATACACTTTGGTTCCCTCTAGGTTTGACATGATTGTCTTTAGAAAGAAAGCAAATTCTTCTGAAATGAGGGATACAAGTTTCATCAGCTCAGCCTGATCAGCAATCAACCTAACACCTTTACAATTCCCTTGAAAAACAGAAAACCTCATCTCTGTTATTGCAAAAAGACTGAGAAAAATAAACTGTACAGATCAACAACTGGTACTCAACAGTTTTACAATTTTCTCCAAAATTAGATTAGGTAATGGCAAGGTTAACATCTAAATAAATTAACCATTAAACACTCAGGAACTTTTCTCTCCAAAAGTGATAGAAACTTCTAGCTGAACATAGGGGTTATCAGAAAATGACAATTCGTTGATTAAAATGAGTTTTGTGCCCGCAGCTCTGATCAGAGGAGGCCAAATCACAGATGTGTTTCTGACAGCCTCTTTCCCTTCCTACTGCAGCACTAATGCTCTGCTCCAAGATCAGGGAATGCTGCCCCTTGGAGCCCTCAGCTGCAGCCCCACTCTCAGAGTCAGAGAAGAGAATTCCAAAGCCATAAAACTGCCAGGGTAACTTGAAGTTCTCAAGACTTCACAGAACTGCCCTGCTCACTGCCAAGAAGTCTGGAAAAGCCTCTGCCAGCCAGCAGCTCTCAGAGCTCAGTAGCTGCTGGCAGAAAAGGCCCCACCTCCAAGTGGGGTGAACTTCCACACCGTAGGCATGGAGCTTAGAAAATCTGAGAATACAGAATAGAGCTGGACGCAAACGCATATTGGAAAAGAAAAATGTCTTCAGAACCAGAAATCTGAAGTTGGAAGATGCTGCAGTACTCATTACAAAGCGAAAAGCACATTCATCATGCAAAAATAACTAAGATGTTTTGTGTTTGCTGTATGTCACATACTAAGGTTTGTTAGCACAGCTATCATTCCAGAGTATCTTTCAAATTTTTAGTGTAATGATTTACATTATATCTCATGTAAACATAAAATATGGTTAAAACACTCTCAAATATGTTACATTAATGGACAAGCCTCCATGTTCCTAAATCAAAACCAGCGAAGCTTGGGCCATAGCCTGGTTTGCTAAACACTGCTTACCAGCAGGATGTGATAATCAGAGAGCTGTAACTGATAGATCTATCCTGCTGTTCTTAAGCAGGCCTTTGTGAAAAGGCAGAATCACTGTAACTATTGATCTATCTTTTCTCACTCACCTGCAGAAAAGAAAATGATGAAATTTGATGATTGCAGAGGAAGATGTTTAACTGGGGAGAAAGGTGTTTTGGAATCAAGTGGCACAGCTGACCTTGTTCCTGCATTCTTTCACCTTAGAGAATTTATTTGGTACATTCCAAGAAACCAAAGCTCAAATGGTTACTGAAATAACAATTTCTAAACTTACCTTTAATGTTTTCATAGACAAAGGAATGACTATGAGTTTACATCAGCTTTAAGTGGTATCACAGTCAAGCCCCAAGTAGCCTTCTAAAGATGTTCCACATTTTTAGAATCCCTCGTACAAGCCAGGTCCCCACAAACCCTCAGAAAGATTACCGAGAATTTCTATAACATCAGCTCAGTACCTTTCCATTACTTTTAAAAGGCAATATTTTAACATTAGAGTCTATTACAGTTATGTAAATTAAGTCAATTTGTCCTTCCTTCAATTAAACATGTTAATTTCCCAGAGGACTCAACACCATTTTCTTCAGTTTTCACATATGCCATCATCACACTGTAGCCTTAAAAGGAATTAATCAAGTATCTGATCTTACAGACCCTGCCTATGTCAGCAAACCTCATGTAACCCAACTCCCTGAAATTCAAAGACATTTTCAAATGAGAAAGTTTCTCAGATCCCCCCACACAAGAACACAATCTCAGTGTTCCATAGTCACAATAAACGCCAGAAAACTCTCTTGCGACCAGAGAGCAGAATTAGAAATCTCAACACAAAAGGCATTTAGCTCATTAACTATTATTAGACTTTTACACAGCCTTCTTCCTTCTGTTTAATGCTCAGTTTGTCTGAAAATGGTTAAATTTGCCTGAAAATCAGATTAGAATAGAAGTACAAATATATAGTCAATCACAAGTTATTAATAAGACTGCTAGGTGTCTTTTAGGTATGAAACCTAAAAGATTTGTTTTGGTTAGCCATTACAAAAATTTTTCTCATTAATTTGATTTTGATAAAGGTATTTAACAATTTACTTAATTTCTTCAGCAGAAGAAACCATACATCACCTTTCAAGCAAAGATAAAAACTATTTGCATTAGTTTTTACAGATTTGCTGAACTGAATGCACAAATCACTAAGGCTGAACAAGACACATAAGAATGACCTAAGTCATGTGGTTCTTGGTGATAGTTATTGCTCTTGTGGACAAACACAACTAATGTATATTTCAAAGGGAGATCACAGCAGCATACCAAGACTAGAAAAATAAAAAAATTGTCCATTTATTTTCTTTAGCCACATGATTTTATTAATAGCTGATGCCCAGAAGTATTTACCTATCTCACTGATATTGGTTTTTTAAAGGATTGTCCTTGTCACAAGATTTCCTTCAGACCCTTCCTGTTTGTCTCTGTATAAGAGAACAAGTAGTCTATCCCACATTATTCAAATCTTTCCATATCTACTAATCTTTCTCGAGGTGCTATCTATTTCTGCCTTCTCTATCTTGTAAATAAAGTTATCTCAACGTGACTTCAGGGAACCAAGTACTATTTGTTCACAGAAGGGAACAACATTCTAGAACAGCTTTTGCTTTCTTGTGACATTATCTGCACATCTTTCAGTTGCATGTTGAACACTCAGGCTCAGTGACAATTATACCACATACATCCACCAAAACTTATGGATATTCCTCCCAAAGAATCAGAGTTTATTTCTTTATGCAGAATTGCCATGGTTGACTGAAGTTATCCCTCCCCTTGTACACTTGTCATCAACAAGCTTCAGCTTTATTAGATCCAGCACAAAGGACCAGATAAGGGCTACCTAGGCTGAAAGAGAGGCTTGTTGGAAAGAAAAGGAACTGTATCTTGTTACTTTCTTTACAGCTATTGTTCCTACAGCTACCCCAAAGTCTTCACAAACGGACAATACAGCTGCTGTTGTAACTAATACATGAGGTACAACAAAATTCTAAAATCATTAACATTCAGTGACCTTATCTCAGTAAAACAACCCTGCTTTCACTGTCAATTGGAATTCTGTTCTTACCTTATTCAAGAGCACCTTGTTCACTAACACTTTTGCTACAGAAGTCTTTGAAATACTGGTCATTGATATATTGCCTTGTTTCCAGTGGGAAAGAACATTATGAAACTAATCTGTAAACTGCTAGACTGAATATTTTCCCAATATAAAAATAGTACAAGTGGTTGATTTTTTTTCTTTAATAAGAAAGCTTTTTTCATTAGAATGTAAATATATCCTGATAGGATCACTGATGTATAATTCAGAATCTGGCATTTCCATACTATGATTCCTCATAAAGTACTTCTCACTCAGCATTCTTAGAGACTTTATATGTATTCATAAATTAACCTTTTGAACATCCAAGATTAACTGGATTTATAGAGGACAAATGTAAGCAAGAAGGTTCTATGAGTTTTTGTCCAGTGTGACTCAGCAAGGCAATGAGAATTGCAAGCAACAGATCCTGATATTCCCATTCCTAGCCACTATGTATCCATTCCAGACCTTTCTATAGCATTTACAGCTAGTTTTTCAGGGTTTACACCAGAATATAATACTAAAAATACATGATTGTCACAGCCTGTATTATTGTAAAGCAAATCAAGGTCAACTTGAAAAATAATATAGGGCAGTGATATATATTGCTGAACTCAAACAGGCTCCATGTGCAGCACACAAATCAGCTTTTGAGTGCCCAAGTGCTTCTTTGTGAGAGATTACACTCAGCCAATGGAAAAATTAAAGTGTTTTCTGATCAAGCAAACATTACTTTCTCAATGTTTATTTTGATGTACTTTTCTCTTGTTACAAAATCGTTGGAAAACTACAACTGAATTCACAGTTTAAAATCTTCTTTCTAATAATACTATTACAATTTATGTTTTGTGAGTTCATATTGACAAATGAAAATTTTCCCTCCAGAGAATATTTATCTTGGAGTTTACTTTATTCCAGTAACATATAAAGTGGAAAAACTATACAGAAACAAAAAGCTGAATAAAACTACATTTTTTCCTTAGAAACCAACTCAAAACTTTTAATAAACAGTGCTCTACAGTGTAAAATGCACATAATAAACTGCTTTTACCTTCAGATTTTTACTTAAATGCCACCAAGAAATTTTAATGCGATTAGCCCTACTTTTGCCAAAAACTGTGCTTTCAGCTGATGTGGGTGCACTGGAAATTTGGATCCTTTTATTTGAGGATCACCATACCACTAGGCAGGTTGCTGAGCTCAGCTTACCACATCAACCAAAAGCAATAAAAAAAAAATTAATAGTACCAAAACCTTCCCTCTAGTTGTCAAGAGAACAGGTAACCTCTCAGAATACATAAAAAGGGGATTTAGCATTGCACAAAACCCTTTTTTACATTAACCAACAAACAACAGGAATATCATTAACTGATTTATTCAGTTCTGAATGGACATTGTAGAAAGAAAAATATTCACTATATGCACACAGAAAAAGGAGTGGAATAATTAATTTTTAAAGGGAAAAATACAACAGGGAAATGCAATTAAATTGAAAGACAGGAAATGAAAACTAGTAGAATGATTTTTTCCATGCAATTAAACTGTGTGATTAACTGGAACACAAATGTAACACAAAATATCATGGGGGTTTGATATTTAAAAAGAACAGAGCAAGCTGTGAGAGCACCAGAAGCAACTGCAAAACCAACCAAGCTATGTTTGTGGTCAAGTGGACAGTGTTTTGAACAGACCCATACCTGCCTATTAAAATAGAATTTTAATTTTAATTAATCATGGTCGAAGATTTCTAGACTCACGGCCCCCTGATCAAGCAAGATCCTGCTAAATGCCACTTCTGAAGTCACTAATCTCAAACAAGTCCTTCTCAGGAGAGCAATAGGGACAAGATTCTGAGAGCCCTCAAGAGGAGGGGAGCAATCCTACCTCCTGTAACACTGAATCAAGGCATACAACTCCACTTCCATTGGGAGCCTGCTCCAGTAAAGATGAGTTCCAGAGCTATACAATACACACGTGACAACATCAAGTTAGATTCTTTCAAAGGGAAGTAAAACAATGATGGTTTTTAAGCAAATATGATTGTAAACTGATTCTCTTAGATCAAAGAGCATAAATTGCAATAAAGTGCAACATATGAAAAGCTGCAGCATCTTAGCATAGCATCTTCTATTTTTCAGTTTCTTTACACCTGATCCAGCTTTTTGCAATCATTAATCATAAAAAAATTATTGTATTGAAAGCAAACACACGAAACTTTCATTTATATGATGGAATTTTTCAGAACCAAATAGTTTGCAGTGTATCTAATGACCTGACTAGCCTTTAAAAAGAACTATTTTTAACAAATTTAAAGAGAGCATTTTGAGATATTGGAAAAGACAATAGATTCCAAAGGTCAGCGTGTAGATGACACCTAAATAATAACCCCTTATATAACTAAGACAGTTTGGGTTATTACATTATTTCAGTTTTATTCTACAGATATTTACAATAAATTTGTTTAGATCCCATGGCAAAAATCACAAGACAATTCTTGACTGACTCCTTAGGAAACTGCTGAGTAGTCTCCTACTCACATATTTTCACATTATATGCTTCAAGGCAAGATGCTAATTAGAAAAGCTTAAATTTCTGACTGGAAATACATTTCTACTACACTTAGAGAAACCAGATGTTATAACTGCCAAAAAAAAAAAAAAAAAAAAGGGTGGAGAAACTAGTTTTCACATTAATTTATTCTGTGCTATTTGAAACCACACATTGCCACACTGCAGAACTTCTCCAGCTCCACTGCAACCCTGGAGATCAGAGTTCAGGAGGTACCTGAACAACTCTGCACTTGCAGACCACATGGACTCACAGGAAACAAATTGCACCCATAAGTTCAATGTGACACACAATTGTAAATAAAAAAAAAAAAAAAAACCTCAACAATGACTGTGAAATGTGAATACAGTCATGTGTGACTAAAGGAGATGTAAGCTAAGTGTCCTGAAATTCATTTTCTAGATATCTAAATTGCCATCTTAGGGGTCCTGCTTGCATGGCAGGAAGTTTGTTAACATCCAGGTACAGTCTAAACTTGATGTAAAACAGATATATATAACAACAGATAAATAATTCAGATGTCCAGCAAAAGGAAGGCATGAACAGGACAAGTGTAATAAGCAAATGCAAAATCTAATGGGGGAAAAAAATGCAGGGGTATGTATATACAGAATGGTTTAGACTGGAAATTGAGGGAGCTCTCTGCTCCAAGCCCTGCTCAGGTCAAGGTATTTGGGATTTTGGCCACTCAAGCCCAGAATCTCCAAGGATGAAAGTCCTATAACTGTTCTAAATGCCTGTTCCAGTGTTTGACCACCATCATTGCAAAGAATCTTTGTCCTTAGATTTAACTGGGACTTCCCCTACTATAACATGTGTGTGCCCCCTCTTCCCTTCAGTGATCACATCTGGGAAAAATCTTGCTCCTGTTCTCTATGGCCACCCATTAGGTGCTGAGAAGGGCACTTGGAACCCCCTTTGTCACCTCCAAGAAGAACAAACCAAGCTCTCACAGCCTCTTCTCACACATAGTATATTCATCAGCCCAAATATTGAAATTCTGCATCTTGTACTGCAAGAGTGAGCAGAGCTAGTCAGCAGGAAACAACATGGAATCTCAAAACTCAGGCTAAAGGACATCCAAATAAAAGAAGAAAATTCCAGGGCATCTGCTAACTCTAGATGTTACTATTATTAAAGGTAAAAGAGCAAGCAGAGTGGTCACGTTACAAAACATTTGAATCACAATAACCATATAATCTAAGTATATACCCTTCATTAATGAGTAGAGAATAGAAAAAATAGCATTTTCAATATATTAGAGAATTCAGTAGGAATTTAAGGATTAGGGACCTTTCAGAAGGGATGTCAGCGCTTAATAGAAAACAGGATCATGTGAGGAATTAATCAGGATACTGACACCAAGGTGATTTAGCAGTT
Source organism: Sylvia atricapilla (assembly GCF_009819655.1). Classification (NCBI taxonomy): domain Eukaryota; kingdom Metazoa; phylum Chordata; class Aves; order Passeriformes; family Sylviidae; genus Sylvia; species Sylvia atricapilla. The sequence goes on from NC_089149.1 coordinate 23,294,441, forward strand.
AGATTAAAAGATGTCCTTTTACACAGCACTGTCCAATGCAACCTGAAATAACCTGGCCAGTGAAATTCATGCTGCTCATGCTGAAGTATTAGACTAGTAAGCCAAGAAACAACAACCCTTCTTCCTGCAGCAGTTTGCTAAGTCTGGATTTCTGCATTCGGCATTAAATACATTCCTAGAAATCTATTGACACAAAAAAATTAAAAAGGAAAAACCCAACACAAGATAAAAATACAAAAGCAGGGGTCGAAGGACAAAAAATCCTGAAATCACTGCACTAAAGTCTACAAACATTCAAATATTATTATCAAAGACAAGAAAGACAAGAATAAATTTATCTGGCATTCAAAGGTACAAAAAAAAAAAAAAAAAAAAGAGGGAATGAAGGAATGAAGAGAAACAATCAGGCAGAAATTCAGGAGGGGAAATAAAAAATAACTTTAAAAATTATAAAAATAATTATACAAAATTTAAAATATAATCTATTGTCCAATTTTTATAATATCAGTTCCTTCCCTGACTTTTTTAAACTCAGACTACATCCTTCTAGAATTCCATTTTAAATTAAATGTTCATAATTATGTCTAAAAAATATTTTCTGTTCTAGATGTGAAAATACAACCAGTAGAGTAGACACAACAAATCACCCCCAAGACCAAAAAGATCTCTTTGCTACGCAAGAATAACTTGAACACAGACTCAAAAATGCACTGCACCAGTGGCTACCACGTCACACCCCAAAGTGGAACATTCAGTCATCACTAATCAGACTGGATAGAAGAGAACTGCTGCAAAGTCAGAGTGCTGCTTTAGTATGCTTGGACACTGTTCTCTAGCTCTGATTACTGAAAACCTACAAAATAACTAAAAATATATCAAAAAGCGGCAAAGTAAAAGAACAAGAGAAAACTATCAAACAAAAGAGAGAGAAAAAATTAAATTAAAAAAACAAGACAAGCAACTAAAACAAAGCACATATGACAGTGTTTTAAAATACATTAATAATTAAATATTTCTTCATGTGATAGCCTTTTAATGAAATTAGCACTAGCATGGGATCAAATAAACATCATGCAATTCAATGCAATTAGCTAAGTTCCAATACTGTATTTTTAAGCAAATTACAAAGTTGATCATGAAGGTTTTTCATTTCCTAACCACTTACATTGTACCTTATGTCTCTAAAATTATTTCATGAGACAGTCATGCAAATTAATTTTTACATACAACTTTCCTGGCCAAGAAAAACTATTTTATTAGATTCTACACATCATTGAAAATAACAGAGTAGTCATTACGTTAGTCATTAGAAATAAAGATTGCTTTTAAAAGTAAAACAGAAATAAAATTTAGGGATTATAAACTTAATGGAACTTTAGCATCTGTTCATTTCCGTTTATTTCATCAAATTCTCTCAGTGTAAACCTGGGAAATGGCCAATTTCAAATTCCCACAGAAAAAAAGGCAGTTGAATTTACTATAATTTTTGTACAATTTCTTTGGGAATACATGTGATTTCTTTTCTCAGACCAAAGTTTAAGAAACTTCAACACAGTAATTCTATGTCTCCTTTACAGACTAGAAGTATTGTAAAGAAAAGTGGGAAAAAAATTCAGAACCATGGAAAGAAATGCAGGTAAATTAGAGCAATGTCCCACAATGGGACACAATGAGGGAGCAGACAATCCATAAAAAAAAAAAAAAAAAAAAAACACCACCTGAAGTTTGCAAAGCAAAGTATATTCAAACCATAAATAATGTGAGATATATACAAATGCATAATTCATGGGATGAATGTACTAGAAGGACCTGCAATTTCTGTTGTTAAATAAATAATGAGTCACTAAAGCAATTACAACATGAAATCATGGAATTGGCTTGCCCCAGTAAAATACATCACTTGGTGATAGGAAAGCTCTGGACTTTTAGAAGTATCTTGTGTGTACCTGATGTCAGTTTTATTCTTTGCCCTTGCCAGCACCAACATCCACAGATGCATCAAAACTAGTTGGAGTAAAACCTTCAGGGGTAAAATTGATGTGCAATCTTCAAGTTTGACTCTCAGCAATCTTTCTGCATTATCAACTTCACCATGCTCAGCTGACTCACAGGCACATTGAGAACATTTTGTCTTCATTCTAAAATCTCGACACATCTGAGCAGAATCATTGAAATGTTGCCTTCACTACAAGAAGTGACATGAAAGTAATTCTATCTTTTTAGGGAAGTGGGAGTTCCCAAAGAATCCCTGCTCCGCCATAAATTCCAAAAATCCAAACTTACTCGCCATGATCTGAGTATTTAAAGACAATAATTCCTATTCTTTCTTTCCTTCCTGGCATTTCCCTCTATGAATCCAACTGATCACTAACAGCTGCAGCATGAAGACAAAACCCCATATCTAGATATATCCCAGTGATACCCTGATTTAGCCAATAGTTTTCTCATTACCTGTAATGGTACATGAAAAAAATCCTTACTGTTATTTTTAAATCATTATGGTCGTTTACTCTCACTGAATTAGAGAACATGACCTTTCTTCGTAGAAGTTTAAGCCATTAGGTATCAGTTAAGCTCTGAGGTATCTGAATGACAGAGCAACACAAGAAGTAATGCATTTGTACAACAATTATCTATTCCCTACTTTGTAAAATGAGCAAAACCTCAAAGATGGGTGCACTGTGTTTATATTACACCTTTTAAAAGCCCTGCCTGGTCTCCAGTTAAAGTTACATTTCAAAATCACATTAACTTTTCAGATCTACCTGGTATCCACACTTGAACTGCTGATGAGACAGCTAGAAGTGGCACTCATTGCCTTATCCATATTCCTTGCAGGGGTCATTACTCACTATTTTATAAAGAGAAACAAAATGTATAACACCATAAGCCTCCCGTTATTAATTAATAGAATGCATAACTGCTATGAAAACATTGCCTACGTCTTTTATTAGAAAAACAATTAAGCCCTGATCCCCAGGCACAACACTTCACAGGAGGTGTGATGGCAGCAAGTGCAACATTTTACTAGATCTTCAAAAGGGTCATTAATCTTTCAGTCATCGATTTCAGACACTTAAGTCTAACAGACATGTGCAGAAGCAAACACACAGCGCTCTCTTTCTCTCTTTGTAGAGACAGAAACATAGTAAACTCCTAAGACAAGAACTAAAATAGCCAAAGAGAAATCTATTTAATCCACTTTCATCTCTCCGGTTTTACAGAATCTCATTAGTGCAAATATTTTCACTTTCATTGTTACATTGTTACAGCTGAGGCATTTCAAGGCAAGCAGAGAACTCTGTGCATAGCGCTCCCACTTTACAATGACTCTTACACTCAACTAACTACACATTAAGTCTTCAGTAAACGTATTATCCCTTTCATCTCTTCAGCAGTATAGTTCAAATACTACATGACAAAGGAAGGAGAAAATAAAGACTAAAAAGCTGACTGAAATTACTTGAAGTCATTTGCTTCTGTGTCAAATGCACTTACAAGCGAGAGCGCTGACAAAGCAATGGTCGTCAATCCACGGAGCCTTTTGTACACGACTGTCACAGAAAGTACCCCAGCATACACACACGCAGGAAACAAACCTCGGTGTGCCTACACCTGCTTTTCCTTATCTGAAGATAGACAAAACTCAGTGTTTGTGAATTTCTTAACACGGTAACAAAGAGCCTTAATGCTAGAGATATTTTAAAAAACCTACTACTTCATGTTACAATAATTAAATTCAAATATGTTGTTACATTGGGTCCCGATATGACCAAGCATATTAGAAACATATTGCTTACTGCTTCTCTGTATTTTAGATCATTATCCCTCCTCTGAGCGCTCCGATCTTTCAAAATTCAAAATCAATTCGAAAGGCACCCGAAACGTGGGAGCGAGCACTCCTAGCCTATGAAAATGACCACCGGAGACACGATTTAAGGATTAGCATTCAATGCAATAGAACATCCGCTTCCAAGGACCATCGTTTTCAGCTTCCAGTAAGTCCGCGTTAAATAACCTGCGAGGTCTGGGCGGCGCGGGGGGCTGAGGTACTGACATTAACCTGGGAGGCACCGGCGGAGCTCAGCCCCATCCTCCCTCACCCCGACCGAGCCCGGAGCCGCTCCGCCTGACGCCCGGGATCGCGCCACAGGGCCGGCAGCCCCTCGGGAAGCCCGGGGAGCCCGGGGCCAGCGCAGCGCAGCCCCGCTGTGCCCGCGGCGGCCGGGGACGGAGGCGGCGGGGGGAGCGGCGGGGACGCGACACCGCCCGCCAAGGGACAGGGACCGGCCGGGGCGGCGGGGCCGGCACAGGGCAGCGGGAACGGCGGGATGAGCAGCGGGCAGAGCCGCCCGCCGATGGGGCACGGGCGAGGCGGGAACACGAGGCGAGCATTCGCTCTGTCCCCGCAGAGCGCAGGGACAGCCAAGGGCAGGGACAGGCACAAGGACGCGCGGCGGGCGGGCGGCGCCGAGGCGCGTCCCTTACCTGGCAGGAGTCGCCGGTGACCCCCGGGGGGCAGGCGCAGCTGTAGCCGGCCGGGGGCTGGGGCAGGATCAGCTGGAGGCGGCGGGGCGGCGGCAGCGGCGAGCAGGTGCCGTTGTTGCGGCAGGGCTGGCTGAGGCAGGGGTCCCGGCCGGGGGGCGCGGCGCTGGCCGGCGCGGGGAGGCAGGCGCGGCGCTGGGCCAGGGCGAGCAGCAGCAGCAGCAGGAGCGGGGCGGCTCGGGGCATGGCGGCGGGGCGTGCGGGTGCGGGCGCCGCTCGCCGCTGGCGCCGGCGGGGAGGGAAGGAAGGAGGATGGAGGGATGGAGGCAGCGGCCGCCCTGCTGCTCCCGGCCCGCGTTCCCCGGGCAACGGGCGGGCGAGGCCGCGCCGGGGCGGGGCCGCTGCCGCGCCGCCGCCTGCCCGCCAGGGGGCGCCGCCCGCCCTCAGGCCGGGCCCCGCGGGACGGGCTGAGGGGCGCGGGGGCCGGGGCCGGGCGTGGGGCTGTGCGGCCCGCTGCACCGCGCTGAGTCTGCGGCGGACGGCGCTGCGCACCAGCCCCGCATCCCGGGGCGGGGTGCCGGCAGCCGGACTGTGCCGAGCTGCCGGGCCACGGGGACAGGCCGTGCGCCCCGGCCCGCTGGCCTAAAACGGGAGCGGCGCGTTGGTGGAGTGCCCGGCGCTGCCCGCCCCGCCGCGGGGACTGACGGTGCTGAGGGGCCCGGCGGCGCCGAGCGCTGCCCTGCTCTAGGCGGACGGCCCTAAGGGACACTCCGTGAGATCGACTCGCCGTTTGCTGCTTATTTACTGTTTCACGAGTGTAATTCGTTAATGATTCCTTTAAAGTTCTATTGAGACCGAAGCGGGGTCAGATGAAAAGCATGAACATTAATCCTGTCATTTCTCATACTGCAAAGAACCTGTGTGTTTTCTCAAGTGAGGTTATCTACAGTTGATTTTTAAAAATCGATTTATATTTGTCAGTCTTCTGGGGATTTTTTTACTACCTCTTACTAGAACTGAGGTACGAGATCTGTAAATCAGCTAACAGAGAGAAAAAATATAACCCCTGTTCTTCGGCTTTCTATTAATTTGCTTCTGCAAAAGTGAAGTATTTGAATTTCTCATAACTAATGATTTCTCCCATCCCTATGGCAGGGTACAGGAGGATTCCTGGCTACAATTTTCATAAACTCTCGCATTTCACTTATGGCTGAAAGCTCTATCACGAGCAGAAATAACTGGTGATGCTGATTGAACTGAAAATTCGTCAGGGTCTCAAGCAGTTTGACCACAATATTCTGTTCCCACATCCTGTCTCTGCTCCTCCATCCCCAGCCCGGTTCCTCAGGAGCTCTCTGTGCCCCTCCATCCCCAGCCCGGTTCCTCAGGAGCTCTCTGTGCCCCTCCATCCCCATCCCAGTTCCTCAGGAGCTCTCTGTGCCCCTCCATCCCCAGCCCGGTTCCTCAGGAGCTCTCTGTGCCCCTCCATCCCCATCCCAGTTCCTCAGGAGCTCTCTGTGCCCCTCCATCCCCAGCCCGGTTCCTCAGGAGCTCTGTGCCCCTCCATCCCCAGCCCGGTTCCTCAGGAGCTCTCTGTGCCCCTCCATCCCCAGCCCGGTTCCTCAGGAGCTCTGTGCCCCTCCATCCCCAGCCCGGTTCCTCAGGAGCTCTGTCTGCCCCTCCATCCCCAGCCCAGTTCCTCAGGAGCTCTCTGTGCTCCTCCATCCCCAGCCCAGTTCCTCGGGAGCTCTGTGTGCCCCTCCATCCCCAGCCCGGTTCCTCAGGAGCTCTGTGCCCCTCCATGCCCCAGCCCGGTTCCTCAGGAGCTCTCTGTGCCCCTCCATCCCCAGCCCGGTTCCTCAGGAGCTCTGTGCCCCTCCATCCCCAGCCCGGTTCCTCAGGAGCTCTGTGCCCCTCCATCCCCAGCCCGGTTCCTCAGGAGCTCTGTGCCCCTCCATCCCCAGCCCGGTTCCTCAGGAGCTCTCTGTGCCCCTCCATCCCCAGCCCGGTTCCTCAGGAGCTCTGTGCCCCACCAACCCCAGCCCGGTTCCTCAGGAGCTCTCTGTGCCCCTCCATGCCCCAGCCCGGTTCCTCAGGAGCTCTGTCTGCTCCTCCATCCCCAGCCCGGTTCCTCAGGAGCTCTCTGTGCCCCTCCATCCCCAGCCCGGTTCCTCAGGAGCTCTCTGTGCCCCTCCATCCCCAGCCCGGTTCCTCGGGAGCTCTCTGTGCTCCTCCATGCCCAGCCCGGTTCCTCAGGAGCTCTCTATGCTCCTCCATCCCCAGCCCGGTTCCTCAGGAGCTCTCTGTGCCCCTCCATCCCCAGCCCGGTTCCTCAGGAGCTCTGTGCCCCTCCATCCCCAGCCCGGTTCCTCAGGAGCTCTGTGCCCCTCCATCCCCAGCCCGGTTCCTCAGGAGCTCTCTGTGCCCCTCCATCCCCAGCCCGGTTCCTCAGGAGCTCTCTGTGCCCCTCCATCCCCAGCCCGGTTCCACAGGAGCTCTGTGCCCCTCCATCCCCAGCCCGGTTCCTCGGGAGCTCTCTGTGCCCCTCCATCCCCAGCCCGGTTCCACAGGAGCTCTGTGCCCCTCCATCCCCAGCCCGGTTCCTCAGGAGCTCTCTGTGCCCCTCCATCCCCAGCCCGGTTCCTCAGGAGCTCTGTCTGCTCCTCCATGCCCCAGCCCGGTTCCTCAGGAGCTCTGTGCCCCTCCATCCCCAGCCCGGTTCCTCAGGAGCTCTCTGTGCCCCTCCATCCCCAGCCCGGTTCCACAGGAGCTCTCTGTGCCCCTCCATCCCCAGCCCGGTTCCTCAGGAGCTCTCTGTGCCCCTCCATCCCCAGCCCGGTTCCTCGGGAGCTCTCTGTGCTCCTCCATCCCCAGCCCGGTTCCTCAGGAGCTCTCTATGCTCCTCCATCCCCAGCCCGGTTCCTCGGGAGCTCTCTGTGCCCCTCCATCCCCAGCCCGGTTCCTCAGGAGCTCTCTGTGCCCCTCCATCCCCAGCCCGGTTCCTCAGGAGCTCTGTGCCCCTCCATCCCCAGCCCGGTTCCTCAGGAGCTCTGTCTGCTCCTCCATCCCCAGCCCGGTTCCTCAGGAGCTCTCTGTGCCCCTCCATCCCCAGCCCGGTTCCTCAGGAGCTCTGTGCCCCTCCATCCCCAGCCCGGTTCCTCAGGAGCTCTGTGCCCCTCCATCCCCAGCCCGGTTCCTCAGGAGCTCTCTGTGCCCCTCCATCCCCAGCCCGGTTCCACAGGAGCTCTGTGCCCCTCCATCCCCAGCCCGGTTCCTCAGGAGCTCTGTGCCCCTCCATCCCCAGCCCGGTTCCTCAGGAGCTCTCTGTGCCCCTCCATCCCCAGCCCGGTTCCAGAGGAGCTCTCTGTGCCCCTCCATCCCCAGCCCGGTTCCTCAGGAGCTCTCTGTGCCCCTCCATCCCCAGCCCGGTTCCTCAGGAGCTCTCTGTGCCCCTCCATCCCCAGCCCGGTTCCTCAGGAGCTCTGTGCCCCTCCATCCCCAGCCCGGTTCCTCAGGAGCTCTCTGTGCCCCTCCATCCCCAGCCCGGTTCCTCAGGAGCTCTCTGTGCCCCTCCATCCCCAGCCCGGTTCCTCAGGAGCTCTGTCTGCTCCTCCATCCCCAGCCCGGTTCCTCAGGAGCTCTGTGCCCCTCCATCCCCAGCCCGGTTCCTCAGGAGCTCTGTCTGCTCCTCCATCCCCAGCCCGGTTCCACAGGAGCTCTGTGCCCCTCCATCCCCAGCCCGGTTCCTCAGGAGCTCTCTGTGCCCCTCCATCCCCAGCCCGGTTCCTCAGGAGCTCTGTGCCCCTCCATCCCCAGCCCGGTTCCTCAGGAGCTCTCTGTGCCCCTCCATCCCCAGCCCGGTTCCCTGCTCGCAGCCCGTTCGGTGCCGCTCCGGCTCCCTCTGCTGCCTCGGCTGCGGCCCGGGCGCTGCAGTGAGCGCTTCGCTCCAACCGGCTTCATTTACATTTGACAGGACTTGCTGTTGATAAGTCCACAGGGGCTGCTACTTGTCTCCCTGTTATCTTCCAAGTGCTCCGAATTAACTTGTATGTATCCTAGGTTACTCAGGGATTCGCTGTTAAAGCAGCAGGGCTGTAATTCTCTCTGTCCTCCTTCTCAATCAGGTTTGTCCTTTTGCAGTCTCATAGGACTTCACCCTTTCACACAGGCTGTCGAAGATACTTGTTAATAACAAGCTTTGGCCAGTTCTCTAAAACTTTTCTAGAACAAATCAACAAAACAAGACAATCTTAAAAAATGTTCTCCTCTCGAAGCTGACCCATCTTTCTTTTTGCTCAAGCTCTGCAGGTGGCTCAGGCTAATTGTGTTGAGCTGCTGACTGATCTTCCTAACGAAGAGGGTGGCTGAACAGTTATGTAGTGACCTTGTTTTCCAGTTGTTCCTCTACCCCCAAAAGGGTTCAATAATTCCAGTCTTTATCTGAGGGGTTTGGGGAGTAAGATATTTTAGGTGAGCATTGGAAAATGTGATTTCAGGACTGACAGCTACACTAGACAATGAATTCTGTTGGTGGAGTAGCCTGCTATTTGCAGAAAAGAACTATAAAAATAAGCTGGTCAACCAATGTAGGCAACCGAGCAGGATGGAACACAGTGCTCTGAGTCAGATTGTACATACCTCCATCAGAGTTTTCTTAGCTTTTTACAGAATATATAAGCAATGTTTGCATTATTTTCATATGGAAATATTTAACCTTACAACAGAAAATATTATGCCTACCTTATTTGTGATTTTTTTGAAATCCTATTTCTTTTTATGCATATGAATGTTCCAATGTGCATAGTTTAAATATTTTTATAGTCAGGTTTCCATAAACAAATTACTAATCTTAGTATTCAATAAGGATTCAAGCTGTCTCCCTCATTTACTCTTGCTAGGATTTGAATTGTATTACCAGTCTAATAGCTTATTAGTGTGGCTTAGATAAGCTACATTACAGCTTAACTATTTATTTTGATGGGGAGGTACTCATCCTCTAGTGGCTTGAAGGAGATTTTGCAGAGATTTTTTTATCTGTTCTGATTAAATATTTAGTGACAAAAAAGCCCCTCTCTTATTTGCTAAAAGGAAGCCACATGCTTTAAATGTCTCCTATGACAACAATGATCTTTTTCCTCAATATTGATGAATTCCTTCAAAACTGCTAACTATTCCTTGCATTTTTCTTTACTAGCATAGGAGTTAATTTGGATAAGAAATTTACTGTGTTGAGCCTTTTCTGAACAGTGTCTGGACTGTGATTCTTTTGTTGCTTGTTTTGGGTCAGGCTGAAATTGATGAACTGACAGTTGTGCCTGCTTTACAGCATCTCGGGAGTTTCAGTTCCGAATTACACAAGGATTGGGATCTTAATGTCACTGGGAAATTTCAGAAGGGCCCCCACTCAAGCAACTGAACTCAAATTTCAAGAAAATTTCCATTGCCCTCCCAATCTCATCCTGAATAGCAGGTGAAATTAAAGCTACATCCCCTTGAAAATCATTACTCAAATCACAGAAATTATTACTGTTTAACATTGTGTTTCATAAGCTGTAAATGCATTTATTTAAAATGTTTTGCACTTTCTTTTTCCAACCACATAGAGTTTACTGGAATAGAATCTATTAATTTAACTTTGAATGACCCACATTTCACTTTATCAAAATATTGGAGTATACATTTAAACACATAAGTAGCCCACAGAATTCAGTTAGTATACTCATCTTGAAATGAGCATGCTCAGGTGTTTCACATTGGAATTTATTTTGTCTCCCCTTCCTGAGTTTGTGGGGGCAGTTTTTAGCCATAGGAGAAAGGTAGTTTAAGGCTCTGAACAGAGAGAGATTTTTACTGCTGTAGGTGGGTGAAGGGAAATACTGCTTTATTTCTGTGTGTTCCTGAATAATTGCTATTTTCCTTCTCTCCTGGCATAGACTGGCACACACCCTGCTCCCTGACAGTATGTGGGGATTTATCTGCTTTTCTACCTAGTCCTTGCATTTAAATTATTTTAACCTGCTCCCCTTTATTAAGCTGTTTGAAGCTTGCATGTTTTCTTCTTTCTGTTTGCTAACTTTGCAGTAAGAAACGGTGATAATCCTGCTGGTCTGTGCCACTGTGTGCGTTGTTATTTCATGTCTGCTGGGCAGGGGAGCTGCAGTACAAGTGGGGAGGCGTTGACACAAGAGAGAGCTGCCAGCCCAGGTAGAGAAACATTCTTCATTGTGGGAATCATAAATTCTTGGGAGTCATAAATTGTGCTTGGAGACAAAATCCACCAGCGCAGAAGTTAAACTCTTTTATCACAAAGCCAGAATGCTGTGAAAATTCATGTGTTTTATGGGTGGCAGGCAGTTGAGGAGTGGCATCATTTCCCACATCTTCACCTGTTTGCTTGGTTCACAACAACTTTTATCAGCCTTTGTGGGTTTTATGTATTTTTAGCGCAATGTGATAAAATATACACAGTATAGATATTTCACAAACAGAAGAACTCTCAGATATCTATGTTCTTTCTCTAAAAGTTAACAAAAAATTTTCTCAATGACTATTGCACCTTTCACCAAAAAGCTGTACACATCCTTTGAACATAGGCACTCTTCAGCCAAGATGTGCTTTTTATACTTTTGGTAGTGTTTTTTATCACCACTTTGTATGACACCACGGCAAATATTACTGTACATCATAAAATGAGAAATTTGTCACAGGAAAAAAAACTGATCTGGACCTACCTCTAAGCAAACTTCATTGGGTAGAATTCTGCATATTTATACCAGGTTTGAATAAACTTGTTCAAAAAGTCTCTCATGAAACTGATATTGTAACTAACAGGTTAGCTCTTTAAATCTTATGATGCAGATACAACAAAGTAATTAAAAATATGTAGGGTTTGCCATTTACAGTCTTCTGCTTTATTCTTAAGCTGTGACTTAGACTTTCAAATCGTGATCTGATGTAACTACAATTCCAGTAGAGATAAAGAAAATAATTCATAAGGTATCATTCATACAGACAGTAATTTTTAGTTAAAGAAACAGAGCAAGTGCAAAGCACAGGATCAGAATTAATTAATGTCAGAATTACATTTAAATCTTCATCCTAGAATTTATAGAGATGTTTCAGTAATTCAAGTGTCATGCTTAATATGGCAGCAATCAGAAGAAGTATTTGACTGTAACAACTTCAAGGAAGCAAGGTATCTGAAGAAGAGCTATATTTATATCCAGCAATTAAATGACTTTTTATTTATATTAATTTCAAGGTGTGTATGGAAGAGGATGTGACGTCTGTGTTCTGGCTGACTGGAAACCTTATACATTAGAAGCTCTACAATGGCAAAAAAAAAAAAAAAAAAAAAAAGCCAATAGGCACCTACCCCCTACCTCTTTGTTCCCCCCTCAAAAAAGAAAAAAAAAAAAAAAAGAAAAAAAAAAGAAAAAGAAAAAGAAAAAAACCCATAAGATAATTCACTGACAGGTTTTAAGGCTTATGCTTCCTTTGTTATTCTTCCTGAGCAGTAAACAAAAAGGTGATGCTTTAGTTTGTTGGTAGACACAAAAGAGCAGTACCTGGCATACCCAAGGGGCAGCCAGCAGTAAAAAATGCCCCAAAATAAAGAACTGCTTCTGTTGCTTTAATTTCAGCACAAAATTTCACAGAAAATACAAAACTGAATTTATATGTTGCAATTTTTTTTTCTTTCATGCAATTTTTCTTTCAAATATTTTTTCAGGTATTTATTTGAAGTTTTTCAATTTATTATTTCTCCATAATATCAACCTCACTAGAGTTGAAGCTCACAATAAAATATCGCTTCTTTGCTATCTGTTCTTTTATATGTCTTTATGATTGGTAGACTATAGCTCAGTCTAGACTTGTCTTTTCAATTTCATTCTCTTCTTTAGCATTTATTTAAAAAAAAAGTTCACAGAATTACCAAATGGATTGGGTGGGAAGGGACCTTAAAGATCATTAAGTCTCAACCCCTGCCATGGGCAGGGACATCTTTCACTAGACCAGAGCTTCATCCAGCTGGCCTTGAACACTTCCAGGCTTGGGGCAGCCACAACTTTTCTGGACAGCCTGTTCCTGTGCCTCACCGCCCCCACAGAGAATAATTTCTACCTAATACCTAATCTAAACCTACTCTCTTTCAGTTTGAATCCATTGCCCCTTATCCTGTCAATACACATCCTTGTCAAAAATCCCTCTCCACCTTTCTTCCAAGGCTCCCTTCAGGTACTGCAGTGCCATGATTAGGTCACACCAAAGCTTTCTCTTTTCAGGCTGAACAAACCAAATTCTCTCAGCTTTTCCTTGGGACAGAAGTTGGTGGCCTCCTCTGGGCTTGCTCTGTCAGGTCCCTGTCCTTCCTGTGCTGGGAGCCCAGAGCTGGGTGCAGAGCTGCAGGAGGATGTCACCAGAGCAGAGCAAAGGGGCAGAATCCCCTCCCTGCCTGCAGCCCAGGACAGGTTTGGCTCTCTGGGCTGCCGCTGCTCATGGCTGGGGCATGTCCAGCCTCTCACACAGCAGCACTCCGAGCCCTTCCCAGCAGGGCTGCTCTCAATCCCTTCATCCCTCAGCCTGGACTGACACCTGGATTTGCCCTGACTGAGGTGCAGCACCTGCCACTTGCTCTCATTAAGTGGTGTATGCACCTATTTTAATAAAGGTGGATCCAATCCACAAAATATCTTGAGTCCTTTAAAGGCTGGATGTTCAGGGTCCCAGTTAACTGAGTGCTGATCATGACTCATCACCTCCTCCTCATTACCCCTCTCCTGATTTACCCCAATTTTACAGCTCAAGCTTCAGATCCTAAACAATTTAAAGGCTTTACCAACAAGCTGGATTCTTGCCTAACAGCTACAGAGAGGCTGTGGTAACTACAAAACTCATCCTAAAGCTCTGAACTACTGGTTTAGACAATGCTGAACCTTGCTAGAGAAAACAACCAGGCTCTAATTTCTGTAAAAATTAAGAATAAATATTATATGTTTATGGGAAAACAGTGAAGCCATATGAAAAGGAGGGTCACTGTGCATGACATGGTCTTTACATCAACTCAAATTTAGGGAAAAGTAGACCTGATAGATTCAAGGTATCCATGGTGTTTGCAAAGACAGTGGATGTGTGCTGGCATTCCATAGAGTCCACAGACTTAATGAGAGCCTGTTACAAACTCTATCTGCTGTTTCTTAAAACCATTTCAAAACAAAATGGTAATGTTGTAAGACAGTTCTGGGCCAGTTTTCATGAGACCTCCCACATAAAGAACTTCTCATTTATTTTATATTCAGACTAGAAATATACATAAATTACAGTATTTCGTCTTTATTTGAAGACCACTAGTGATAAAGACTCGAGGTATATTTTTCTCAGGAATCATAATTTTCATCTGAATTATTCTAGTTTTCAGTCACCAGATCTAATTTTACTTTTTTTCCTTACAGATTAAGGAGCCACATGCTAATAAAATAATTAACATTGCATTTTTACTTTGTAGGTGATTCTACATTAAGATTTAGACATTTTTACATGCTTTTAGATGAGTTGAACATTTTGTGATCACTCTTTATTAAGACTAATGTGCTATAGCTCACATGGACATATCATGGCAGTAAAAGTTGAATCTTCACTTGTGTAACCACTGCACATACATTTTCTACGTGCAGTTATCTCCCACTAAGAGTTACTGGTTTCTGAGGAAACAGGTTGTATGTTTAGCTTATGTGGGACCTGTAAAGACTTTATAGGGAATAGGCCAAAAATTACATGGATTTTTTTATTGTACTGTAAAAATCTTTAGAAAGAAACACTGCAGTGTGTATCATTCAGTCTTGACATCATCAGACAGAAAGCAATGGAGGACTTATCAAACTTCAAATCAAAAACCTTAGAGAGTGACTTTAATATGCCAGTGTGGGGTTTTTTTCAGACTAGCAGATACTACGTAACACTAATGGGTGAAATGACTTCCTTTAATTTTAGTTCTGGGTTAATAAATTCTATATTAGTATTTTAAGTTTCTGAAATTAGTACAAAATTATAGAAATCTACAATACTAAAACAATAAATAGCTCACTTTCATCTTTATACCTACAGCCCAGACATTTTTGTATTAATACAGCAGTGACAACTATTAATCCCATCCCACTGTCTAGTACACAGAGCAACAGCACATTTACTCTTTCTTAATATCTCCTTGTTTAGTTTGCAAGTGGCTATGAAGTTGATGCTCTTACACAGTTTAGCAAGTCAATAATCAAATGCAGAATCATTCATCTACGTTCCACATTCAGCTTTAACACTTTTTGCTTTTTTTATTTAAAGTGCTTGTGTGTCTGTTAAAGAATATGCTCACAGGATTCTCCACAGCACAGATATACAGATAAAGTCCCTAGTTTTGTTCAAGTAATGAGAAAGCTAAGTCATAAAATCTTGCTGTGCTATCTCAAAGATACATATCAGGTTCTGTCAACATCTAGCACACACACTTGTGCTGTGTGCAAGAGTCACAGCTGACCTCTGTCAGGCAATTCTGCATTAGGTGGTAGCTCTAGAAATGAGGCTTTGCTTTTGGGAGGATGACTGGATGGTTTTGCTAAAGACAGTGTCAAGATCATTTTAAAATTGCTCCTTTCCTCAGCAATCATCAATTCTTAAAAAGAAAAGCACACGTATAAACACCTGAAGGAACTGAGTTACTCACATTTGCAAGCTTACTGAATATTTTTAAATAAAGACACATAAATTGTGAATGAAAACCAAAGCTCTATCTTTGACTGCACACAGAGTGAGGGATAGTTCAAATGGTGTCTGGCTTTCCACTGTCACACGGGGGTTTTTTCCTACTCTCCATAGTCAAACAAGCAAGATATTAAGTACTTTTTATTACAAAAAAAAAAAAAAAAAAACCAAAAAAATTCAAAAAAAACCAAACCAAAACAAAAAAGCATGAAAAGCATACTGCAGAAATAGTCTGTGTCATCCATTTGACAGCTTCTGCTCCATGCAGAGGTGCAGTAGCTCAGTCTCTCTGGAAAACAGCAAGGAAAGCAGCAGCACAGCACATCCCCACGCTGTGTGCAGCCTGTCAGCAAATGGAGAGGACCTAATCCCTGAGCCTGTGCGGGGGAAAACACAGACACTTAAACAAAGCTCCTACAAATGAAAAATGAGGCGAGCTCTGTGGAGGAGTGCTTAACTTGAACTCTTCAGTAAATTTCATAAATGGCCCTGGCCAAGTAAGAAGATTACATTGAACTAAGATTAATTTTACTATAAAAATTGAATGAAGGTGCATATTTACCCTTTGGAAAGCTGATTTGCTGATATGGTGGAATACAAAGCAAATAGTGTAGATTTCTTAAGACCTTCTAAAACTCAATGATGATACCATGAAACATAGAAGACATTATTATATAATATATTCTGATCTTCACATTAATTCAGATGTGAAAGAGATGCATTTTCATTATTAAGACTCAAATAGGTAGACCTCTTAAATAACAGGAAAAGCCATATCATCTTTGATGTGTGCTTATATTTACAGCTAACTGGAATTGCCTTATTCCATTTGAGAATTATTTAAAAGTTAAAACTATTGTGATAAATTGAATAGTTTAATTTCTTTCTCACATAAGATTAAAAAGTAAATCTCTAGCAACTGGTAATTTTTTGCTTCCATTTCCAGATCGGGTAGCAGTTCTGAGACACTCTTCTCATAACCACGTTTTGCTTCATGCTGTGCACAGAAAGGACAAAAAGGCCTCTCCACTTTTTCTTACCATTGAAGCACAAGACGAGGGAAAGTCAGGCATTACAGAAAAACAACCCATCGTGAAGGGCATAATGAGACAGTATCAACCATCACAACAAGCCACAAGCATCCACAGCAATTGTCATTTATCATGATCGTTCCTGGGGCAAATATTATGACAAAGGACCTTTTTAAAGATTTTTAAATTGCCTGAGGCAACCTGAGAGTAAATTCAAGTGCAAGGTGAAGAACAGGAGAGGGAACAACTCTTCCTTCTCAGAGCACTGTAAAAGAAGAACTTTATATTTAATGTGGTGGAGGAAAGAGAACTAAAACATATACATGGAGAAAAGAGACTATTAACACAGTCAAAGCTGCAGAGTCTATCTGTCCCCTGAATGGGAATAAGCATCGTTGTCTTTACTAGCAAAAAAAGTGAAAACCTAAACAAAAATCCCAGTTACATAATGGATCTGATACAACCACTGAATGATGTATGTGGATAGAAGAGCACCTGCACAAAGCTTCAGCACATTCAGATCCACTGCGGATGCAGGAATCTATTTTTGAAGCCAGAGTGACAGGGAGGTGGGGTGTATTTAAAAAAAAAAAAAAAAAAAAAAAAGTAAATCTCTTGGAAGAATGATTAAAGGCTTTTTTTGGAGTTAACAGATATGAAATATCTGGACATCAGTGCTACTACCTCGGGAGTATAATTTGGTCAGAAATAGTGTGCTTCAGCACTGAAGGATAGAACCTTTAAATTATTAGTAAGAAGGAAGCAGTTGAATGTGTTTTAGTGCAAGACTACTGAAAAATAAACTGTGAGAGAAGAAAAAAAAGAAAGCAAGAGTGGGGACAGTAATTGTAACACATAATGCATGTAGCAAAAATAACAAGGATATGAGAAGATAAAAGTGGCATAAAGCTGTATAATATACAGCTGGTATTGTACAGCCTCTGGCCCTGTTCTATCAGAGCTTCCACAGTTCAGGAGTTGTAAACTTCCACTGCCTACCTAATGCAACTTGTACATCACTTCTGCTCTTAGTTTTGGAAGAGGTGTGGTAGAGATCAGTGCTGCTGGGGCAGAGCAGAGGCAGCTGAGTTACAGGGTCACCTTGGGGAGGGCACAAAGCACCTGTGTTCCTCCTATGACCTGCTGTCTGTTCAGCTTGAACTCCCAGATCTGCTTTTTCACTGTTGTTCTTCAGACAAATGTTTTTCTATGAAACTTCATTAACAAAGATTGCTTGGTGGATCCATAAATACTTCTCACCAAATAACTGATACACAAAATGCAATCCTACCTAATTTGAACTAATTGGGAGTTTCTTGATATATATCTTTTTCTATTTATCCTGCCATTGACATGCAGGATCTATGCTAATTCAAAATCAGGCCTTCTACTAAATTCTGCCAACAGCTTTGAACAATATCAAATGTTACTGACACCTGGAATGTACAAGGGTCTCAACACTGGGCATAGGATCCTAAACAGTGTCTTAGTCTGCTCCTTTGCCGATACATTTCTTAGGATCAAGGCTTAATTAATCTGTAACCTGCACAGTGAGATTTTGGTAGAAAATGTATTTTGCAGGTCTGTATCACTGAACTTTGCACTAACACAGTAAAGCAGGAGGTGAGTGATGTAGCCTGACCATAAACATCTTGAGCATCTCCATGGACATCCCACCCCACTGCTGGATCCTCATCTATCAGTACTCATTTTTCAAAGTCCACATACCGGACACAACTAAACTTTTTCCTGTCTTGTCCATCGCACATTCCTAATTCCTATCTTTCTATTTTCAGGATGGTATTTTTTTGGTAATACCTCTGAAAACTGCTCTTTCTAGAAAATCCTCTATATGAAAATATGGCATCTTTCCATAATTGCTGTCAAATCATGTTAACTACTTACTCCAGAAGAAATTGGAATCAGCCAGTTGCTTGCTGGAGCAGACATGAACATGGAGTTGTAACATTTTCTCATCACAGGTAAGTGCAAATTCATTCATTATTAAAAACAGAAGAAAAAGCCAGTTTCAATTTTCAAAAGTTTTTCTATTTTGAAAAGTGTAAGTAATTAAGGCCTGTGATTTTCAGCCAGTTGAAAAGGAGTGCTGTGGAGATTACCCATAATCTGCAGCTGAAACTAAGACCCTTGTATTTTCAGAAAATTTGAAGACCTTTCTCTCTGCATATGAATTTCTCCCATTGAGCTTATTTAAATTGAAGGGACTGATGTGGCACAAACAGTGCAAGGGTAAGATGCATAACAATTTAGTTTGATGCTGTCACATGGTTCTGACTTTAAATTCTAGAGAGAGCTCATTTTAAAATTGTGGTACATTTTAGTAAAACAAACAGATATACCCAGTTGGGTTTTAAAAAAGTCATGGGAACTGCACCATTTCTCCTCTGGGGATATGGAGTGAAGGAAATAATCCCTTCCCTTGATTTACCAGATGTGTTCCCAGCACTGCAGTGTGTGATGCTGCTGCCTTCCCTGGCTGCCAGGGCACATTGCTGACCAGGGCTCTGCCTTTCCAGCAGAACTGCTCTCCAGCCACTTTCTCCCTTTCCCTCCCACTTCTGGTCCAGCAGAAGTAGCCAGTACTGCTGGCCATAAAATGGAAATCACTACCCTTAGAACCCAGTGTTCCTAAAAATAGAATAATTTTTCTGTTTGATTAAGTTTCAAAATTCCTTTTTCCCCCTTTTGAATTTATAGTTTTAGCATTTATAGTTTTAGTACCCCAGAACAAAAGGTGGTCCTTTGCATATCAAGAAATATCAAAACTGTGGGAAACCTCTCTGTATGGTTAGTAACATCAGTACTTCCAGTGAGTTAAGCATACCAAGCTACAAAGGCATAAAGATTTTTTTTTCTGAGAAGCATGGCACAGACTATGGGAAACATTGTGGAGGAAAAAAGTAATCAGCCAGCAATTTTTTACTGTTTAGCCAATGTCTTGACAGTTTTGATACAGTGAAGTAAGAATCTGTAAAAAGGGCTGGAAGATGCGGCTGGGAAATAAAATGCCACCTCTTAGACTGGCTAACTATTTCTGGATCAGTGCTTGTGTCACCCTGCCTGCCAAAGAGGTTTCTGCATGCAAGTCCCAAGAACAGCTGAGCTGCAGTCAGACCAGGCCTATATTTAGCCTAGAACACCTTGGATAGCAGCTAAAGGAAGAGTAAATTAATTCGGGAAGTAGCAGTTGAGATGGTAAAACTGCAGTACGTCTATCCCCAGAGCACGAACCTGCCTTGGCTTTCACTGTGTAAGCTCGTATTTCACAAAGGGAAACCTCCTCCTTCCACCTCTTCCTGTTCTCAGGCAAGGACAGGATGGTTGCTGTCCCACATTCTCCCCCAGGCTTATCTACTTCTGTCTTTTCTGGGGGTTCAGCAATCCTAATCCTAAAGGGAGGGGTGGGAGAGGAAACTGGACAGAAGCAGACAAGATGAAAGCCACAGTACCTGTGCTGCTTTACCCCAACATACTGCCTCCAGGGTGAACTGACTGCTCAGTGCTCTCCTCTATGGGAAAGTACCACGAAAGACTTTAGAATTCCTCCCCCTTTTGTGAAGGGCATGTGGGAGAGGGGCTTTCATATCTACTGTTACACTTTTTAGTGTAGTTTGGGTTTGTTTTGTATCTTGCAGCATTTTGCTCTTCTCTCTTTTCCTCTTTGAACCAGCTTTCCCAGAAGCTGCTGCCAAACTAAATCCTGAGCCATCAGGAACTTCAATCTAGTGCCTTGAAAATACTGTGTGTGTCTTAACTATTCTCCCTCTACTTAGTTCTGCTTACAGCCCGACGTGTCACTAGTCCCCAGATGCAGAGAGGAAAGGAAGAGACCCAGGATCTGTTCCTCCCTCTGCCCCCAAAGCAGCTTCATACCCCATCAATACAGGCACGTTTCAGTACCAGGAGACAAGGACCTGGTATTTCTCTAGAGGCATCAGTCATTCCTTGAGCCATTTGCTGTCAGTCACAGGCAGCAGAGGATGGAATGCTCCCCATCTGCTGTACAAACAGGCACCAACGTTCTGATGAAGCACTGCCTGTTGTTGCTGCACTGGGCTGGGGTGGCCACTCCTCTTGGGGCAGCCACCCACACCCACCTGAGAACAGCTCCAAAAACACTACACAGTGGGGCAGTTAGGGCACGTTGGGAACAGACTGGGAAGGTCCTGCAGGATCACAGGAAGAGGTCACATAGCACAGATGTTTTCCAGTTCAAGCAATCAAGAGACCAGGAGAGGGAAAGTAGGAGAAAGAGGGCAAGCCTAGAAAAGGCTCACCTATCAGAAGATTATACTCCCGCTTTGAAT
Source organism: Sylvia atricapilla (assembly GCF_009819655.1). Taxonomy (NCBI): domain Eukaryota; kingdom Metazoa; phylum Chordata; class Aves; order Passeriformes; family Sylviidae; genus Sylvia; species Sylvia atricapilla. The sequence goes on from NC_089149.1 coordinate 23,315,034, forward strand.
TTCAGCATTTCCAGAATCCATTTCAGCAAGGCGGTCCAGTTTTCTCCATTCGACCAACAGCTTTAGCTACAGCAAAGTTTTGGCTTTGGGGAAGGCACATTCATATTGAAACCATGGTATTCACTCCCACGTCAGGTAGGCTCTAACTTCCTGCCTCTGCAGAGTCCAGGCTGCTCAGAGCATGGGAACTGGCACTACTCGTGTGAAGACAGCAGGGTCAGGGCCCAGAAACGCCACAGATGACAGCCCTACCTCCAGCAGGGACCAGAAGAGAGGGCACAGGTGTCACAGGCACCTGGAATTTCACCAGTCCCTGCCCTGAGGCACCCACCTTCTCGTCAGAGGAGAGCTCAGTAAGGAAGACAGAATAAAATAAAACACACGGTTGACAGAAAAGAAGGAAGAATCTGGACAATTCAATCATGCAAGCAGTCTGCATATGGAAATTTGAGTATCTGAGGAAGTCTGACAGTGGGGCATGGGGACTTGACATGTGATTGGAATTAATTCCTGTGCACCTTCCTAGAAAATAGGAAGAAGCACAGTAACTAATTCATGTCAGATGGGATGCTAAAGTGTTCTCTAAACAAGAGATTTTGGTATAAAGCCAACATCTAACAACAAAAACAAAGCATTGCACAAGTTCAGTAGCAGCTATCTGTGCCTGGACGGCCCTTTCATTCACACATGATTTTTTTTGCTACTTTTGTTAATACAGAAGGACATGAAACTCATTCATAACAGTAACTGGTGGTGCTACCTAAACCAACTGAATTTACCATACTAAAAAAGCATCTATTTTAAAAGACTTCTGATTGTACCTTTTATTATACCTTATAAAGGTATTCAAAGCAGTGCAGTACTACGATGACTACACACCCCCTTGGATTGATTTTAGTGAGCTTTTCCCTTAATCCAAAATTGCTGAAAAGGAGGAATCCTTAAGATCTTGCACCACCCCTCCACTCATTCTGAACTACTCTTAGATATATTACTTGTTTGCAGGACAATACTACAGTCATGCAAAATGTGACTTTTCATTTTATTCTTGTAACTTACTATCTTTACACCTTTTAAGTTAGACTGCTCTTCTAATATGCTAAAAGCTGCCCTTGGTAGGAAAAAACAAGTGTCATCCAAAAGGGTTTCATTCACTTTTCAGGCCAACTAAAACCTTAGTCTGAGCTCAAAAGGACAGCCAAAACAACCAAAATCACATCACCACAGATCCTTGTTTTTTCCTTCCTTTTTAAACAGGCAACCAACTTATTTTCCCACTGAAACAGTTACACAAACAGTTACACTATCAAATCTGAAAGTTCCTCAAAATTTCCAAGTCAATGAAAGCCAGATTCTAGAGGGAGACAACATGGGTAAAAAAAGTATCAATACACATGATATTTTAATACAAAATATTAGCTTTTTTCTTTTTTTTTTTTTACACAAGTCAGTTTTTTTTTAAAATATAGAACCTTAAAAAATGAACAAATTGCTATCCACACACTATAAACACTTGTTTGTGCTCAGTTTGATCAAGTTATCAGAACAATTTAAACACCAGTCCATAGTTTAAACACTGCCTTGAAGTTGGATGCAAACTATGCCGCACTGCGCGCTACCATTATTGTATGTACAGGGTGAAGCGCCTTCGGTCAGGTTTAATACGGTAATAAAAAACTGTTCAGTTATCAGGTTCTTTGTGCAAGGATTTCACATTCTACTCATGCTCATGACAGGTCTGTATTACATTTCAGTGGCACTGGTCTGAGCAAGCACAGGTAATTCTGTGAGTGTTCACCGGAAGAATGTCCGTTACATGTTCTGGAAGTACGCGTTCTTCAGCTGGATAAAAGAAAACTTGTTAGTTTAGGGGAAATAACTACCCTGATTAGCCAGAATTTAACAATTGCTAAGCACTGAAAGGAATTTTGATTTCTCAAAGTTGAATAAAAGTAATTCACTATCACATTTTCATAAAGATTACCTATGTAGCAGGTACATCTCAGGAATATTTGTAATGGCCCGTTTTTTGAACGCACAGAAAGGAAAAAATTTCCCTCAAAGTTGGAGGTCTTACAAGGTCTTGTTTTAGTAGTAAATCATCCACAAGTTGCAGGTTGTTAGCCAAGTAGATTTAGGATGATTTACTTGCATTACAGTAATTTACACAATTGAGCTTTAGGCATACAGTACAAAACTATGAACAAAAAGGTGAAGCAAACTTTTTTATTTATATTCAGGTAAAAACATTAACCTGATGAAGTAAATTATTGCAGATTTGAGAAATCAGCACATAAAACAGTTGGACAGAGCATTGCTTACAGGTGCTTTATCTGTGTCAAAAGACAAAGGCTGAACTGCTTGTTCCAAGCTAGCACGGGGGAAAGAAAAAAAGGAAAAAAAAAAAAAAGAAGAAAAAACTACAAAATTAGCCAGGAACTCAGATCAAGAACAAGAAAACTGTTTACTCAAACAGGGAATGAAACGACTAATTCGTCTTTTAAAAAACTTTACATCAATTCGAAATGCTCTGGGCCTTACCACAATACACACTGGCCAGCCCAAGCTGTTGGACTTCAACTACATGAAAGAAATAATTCTTCCTTGCCTCTGGTAGGAGGCTTTTGCTGCCTGAATCACTGTGTAAACAGCTCTGGAGCGCTCTGGTAACGACTGTCGCCATTATATCCTACCACTACAGTAAAACTATGCTATAAGAAAGGTTCTACCTAGTTACAAAGGCTGAATTATATTGACAATATATATTTGATTTCAGTAAAATTTAAATTATCTTAATCAGAGAAAGAGGCACGGAGCAGTTAAATGCCCATGCTAACCAAAACATAACAATTGTTGAATGTTGCACACAAAAAGAACCAAGTGAATTGCACATCAGACAATACATGAGGATGGGTAAAATTAGAGGCAGGTGAGGGTACACAGAACTAGTCTACTAAACTAGATTCGTCAAATACATGGTGTATTTTAATTTCTGTACTTATGTACAAAAGTTGTCTTTGGAGGAAAAACTTCAGACTTAGCTAGATGGATACACACAGCCCAGTATTAAACTGCACAGCGACATTTATTGTTCCAGCCTGGAAAAACATCCCTTTTTAAATTTCACACAGCAAAGCAAGTTAAAAACTTCACTCATCAAATAAATGATAATTTAAACAAGAACTTGCTAAAGAAACCTTGTCACAACAACTTTTAGGGCCTGATCACTTTAAGTCCAGAGGGGCTTTTAATGAATATCAACCAAGTGTCTTTGTTTATAATCTGCAAGCCGTTTTTCTACAACAAGAAGGCGTAACACGTTTCCTTGACTCAGGTGATATATTTAGAAAAGAATCATGAGTTTCTCTTTTGCTGTAACAGGCAGACATTGCATTTTTCATTGTGATCAGGAAAGATGGAATGACTGCTGCCCTTCTCTTGCAGCTATCAAGAGTTTTTCACGCATTATCTCAATAGTTGAATAGTCCGGCAATTTGAGATAGTTCACACAAGTCATTACTGAGGGTAAGAAATCATCAGGATTCTCTGTGGACTCAAACGTCTTCCGTACAATCGTCAAGGGAGGATTCAAACTTCGGAAACCTGGTAACGAGAAAAGACACTCAAATCAAGGCTCTTCCTCCTGAACACCCACAGCTCACTGCAGACACGCCCAGGGACAGAAGCAAGCATCACACAACTGACTTCCTGGACACCTTCAGAAGTTTAGAATACAGCTTTATAAAGCTGCCTAACAAGCTAAAAATACCTAAAATGCTGCCTGCAGATTCATTTCCCGAGATGAATTTAAAATTAAGGAATAAGCTGGATGAATCTCCTTTTAATTGTGTTCTGTACATGTACAAATTCTATTCCAATTACAGTATTTTTAAGTTTCTTAGCTTCACACACAGTTTTTAAGATTCTCAGGATTCATCTACAATTCTAGTAGGTGATTATTCTTATTCCAGCTATCATTTCTATACTCCTAACGCTCAATTGTGTCTGTACCATGTATCCATAGAAGAGATCCTAAAATATACTTAGAAAAAAAGAATAATCAAGTCTTTCCCCCAAATCGCAAAGAAGTAAATATTGGAACAGATACATGAATTCTGTTTTGATCTGCAAAGCATTCAGCTGAGAATACAGTAATATGTGTATTCTACAATAGTCCCTAGCAAAGACAGAAAACTTCTCTGTTCACTGCACTGTCTCTTACTTAAATACTGAAATTCAAAAAGAGGAGAAATTACCTAAGATTAACACTATCCTAAGTGTTGTCTCCTTTCTGGAAAAGAGACTATTGTTTTCAGGTTACAATGCATCATTTTGTTGCCATAACTTAATGCACCTCTAGCCAAAAACCAGAGTAATAGGACCTTTCAGTTTTATTTAAATTTTGAACTCTCTTTTGCCCTCTGACACATTTTCTGGCAACAATTTAAACCTGGAGAGCCAACTGTAGAAGTGTCATGAGATGAACACAAACGTTATGAGAATTACGCCTGCCTGAAGTCTGCCCAGCTGCTTCTGAAATTAGAAATGTGACACGAGTATGAACCTCTCAAACACATAAGTTAAGGAATGTCTTCCTATACTGAAGTAATCATCTTATTCAGAAATACATCCATATTTCATGCACAGCAATATGCAATAAGGAAAACCTACCTCCTACAGGCAGTCTGGGGCTGCCTGTCACAAACTGAAGAAACAGTCTTTGCTGCTCACTATCAAAACTACTGAGAATTTCAAAGAGATACTTCACTGCTCGACTGAGGAGGGAAAAGAACCAAGAAAATATTATTTTGTTTATAGTTAAAATAATTTAATCAGATTCATATTCAGCACAGTATGAACATTTTCAAATAAATGTCATATAGTTCCCTTAGGTTGAATAACAATGCATGAAGATGATTTCAAGAAAGTATTTTTTACTATTTTAGTTTTTTGTTTGTTTAACAAGACCAACACAGTATTTTATTTTACCTGTCATGTGTATAACCGTGATCAGGCCTGCAACATTCCATTAAAGTCTTTGCATCCCAAGTGTCTGTCTTGCTGCCACACAAGAGCTGCTCCAACTGTAAAATTACACAACAAGGAGTAAATGTTCCCCTTGGCCTTGCAAAGCTCCAGGAGCACCACAAAGGCTTGGCTAATGCACTGTTCCAAAGCGTGCTTTAGTATTTGTTTCCAAAGTCAAGGGTCTGAGTTTATAAACAAACCCCTCAAAGTACAGGCCTCAGACTCCTCAAAGAATAAAACATTCTCTCTTCTCGTCCAGAGAACCGTAACTGTGACTCAATTCAGTCCACTAAAGTGTGCTGAGCATTTTACAAAGAAGTTGATATGGTGGTGGTGAGAATAAAGCAAGATCAACTATGCTTATTCTTTACCCCTTTACATGAATTTCTTCTTACTGTCTGAAGCTTTGCTAAAAAGCTGACTACTTGTTTTATTGTTTTAACAGAAGACTCAGGTAGCATCCACATCTATCTACAGCTATTCAGAGGTACTGCAATACAAGGAATTAGAGTACCCATATTCCATAAAAAAATAAGTATGATACATAAATTAAAGCACTTCTCAAAAAAGCTGGATACACACAACCTAGAGAAAATGGAGCTGTTCATAATAAAAGCATTAAATAAGTGACTACTGAACAGAGGAATCTTTAAGAGTTAATTGTGGAATTTCAGGGACACTCAGTTTAACTAACCTGCATCAGAAATGCAATGTCAGACTGCCACGAATGCCCTGCACCCAGGTAAAGACTGCCCATACATACAGAAGGTTATAAAAGCGGCAGCAAAAACACTTTCACCAACCTCCTCAGGATAGAAGTACTGAAGATGACTAAGGGGGAACACTGACTCAAATCCATCTCTGAAGGAGTCAAACTGTCTGGCAACACCTTCATTTAGTGCCCAGAATATAACCAGCTGCAGGGAAAGAAAAAAATAAAAATGAAAAATTCAGTTTGAAAAAAGGAAGCATGCAGTGATCACTACAGAGTACAACTGCAGCAGCCAAACTCCAGCAGCCCAGCCATATGCTCACTGGAGTTACCACAGGCTGCACACTGATTCATGGAGCTGCTCTACAGAATTGCCTCATTCTGCCTTAATTGATAATTTAAATTACCCTTAACATGAACATTTGGCAGAATTTAAACAACTTATTTGCCTTTGTTTTTAACAAAGCAAACAGAACTCAGAATAGCTTGTTAAACTGAACTTATTTATCAGAATAATTTAAAGTAAATCTGAACATTTGTTATTGTTAAAAAGCCTTACCTAGGTGTTCTCTCTCTACACCACTTAAAATGCAGCACCTGAAGCAGAAATCCATAGGGCATCATTGGTGGTATTATCTTAATTTCCCCCATGGAAATATATGGGTCTCAATTCTCTAATATTAAGTTTTTAAAAAGTAACTCTAGCCTGTTTGATGTATTAAGTAGCTTAATATTCTAAGAATACACAGGAACAAAAGTAACTTGATTTCAAGTTACTGGAATATGGTTAAGAATCATAATACAAAAGACAGGAAGACACTAATCTAGGCTTTTTGAGGGTATTTTTTCTGCTTCGTTTTGGTTTTGTATCTGTGGTTACCCCCTCAACATGAAATTATCTTCCAAATACATATATGGACAGCATATACTGAAACAACAGCCAGTGGGGGGGAAGGAAGGGCATATGACATAAATAAGACCAGTTTTGCTAAATAAACCTCCTGCAGCCAGTATTTCTCCACTAAATTAAGGTATTTTATACGGCAGATTGCAGGCCAAGCTCAGATTCTTTTGTCAGTCAGTGCTATTGATGATTACACTTGCCTTGGATACCCTCACATCCAGCAGGAAATGAGGGCTGCTTGTAAAAGATGTGTTGTCAACACAGAATTGCTAGTTTAAAATGTGTTAAGAGCTCTGGCCTGTGGTGCTGATTAAAGTCATCTATGGATGTATCTGAACAGGTTAAAAAGTTCATGGGTCCTGCTGGAGTCCTGAGGCAGGTATGTAACCCTATCCCAATAAGGGAAGAGTTCCTGCTTCCAGAAAGTTCTCAAGATACAAAAGTTCATTAGGATCTGCTGATAAGTTTTCCAATAGAAGAGTCAGTCATTGAATTTCATGTGAGATATCTTGCACTACTTTCACAAACCAGTTTTAATACTGAAAAGGAAGGCAGCAAGCACCAGCAGCACAAAAAGCTCTTCTGCAACACAGAACATTCTATGGGTATTCTAACAGCAAAGTTGCTTACCTACAATTGTGATTACTTTTATGATCAAGAGCAGGTGGCATAATTAAGCTGCACTGTATTCTTGCAGATTCAAAGGAAAGATCAAATTGCTAGACAAAAGTCTACACTACTGAAACTATATATATATATATATTTTTTTTTTTTTTTTTTTTCCACAAATTTAGAACAAGCAAGGTGGCCTCTTTACAAAACAGGAGAGAGAGGGGGAAAAAAAGACAAAAAAAGATAGAGAATAAAGTCTTTCACTATATTGGTAATTGAAGCAGTTCTACTTTCTGATAAAGGCAGCTCCTGTGGGAACTGTCCTTGGGGGGAAAGCAGGGAGGTAGAGGGAAGAGTGACAAGATGGCAAGAGAGGCATGAAAAGCAACAGTAGGATATTCCAGCTTCATAAACTACTTTTCATGTTAATCCTCACACAACATTTTAATGAAAATGACATGTTCAAGAGCAAGGCAGCTGACCCACAGGGTGCTGTACAGGCCAGCTGATCAATTAAACATACTGTTTCTAAAATGCAATTCTTCACACTTGTGATGGAGAGCACATTAGTTTTCACTCTGAAATCTTTTCTATTTTTTTCACATCAAGTCCATAAAGCTATATAGACGAAGACAGGAAAAACTACACAGAGGTCCTTTAAGAAAATAGGTCAAAAAGTTTTTAGAAAGAGGAGAGCAAGTTTTCTGTTGTCATCTCCTTTCCCTTTACAACGCCAGAAGCCTGCAGCAGGACAACTACAGAATCTCCAAGCCATCTGTAAGCCTTTCTCAGTGTATCAGATATCTGATACAGGCTGCTGAGGGAACGAAAAAAAAATACTGCAAACTATGGAAATCAGACTGGAAATGCTTGAATGCCACATTATCCAGTAAATAAAGACTGCAAATTCTGTTTCTAATAACCTGTGGAACTTTGCATTGCTCCACTGTTAGGTGTGCAAAGAGCTTTAAATCCAAATACATTAAGTTCTGTAAGTGATTCTTGACTAGCAGAATTTACTTTTAACAAATAAATACATGAGAAGTGGATAGGTAACAGTTTGGAACTATAAGGTGAATAGAAACTGCTCAATATTCACTTGTAAGGATTATGGAACAGCTTTGCAAAATTTCTCAGGTGATAGGCAGAAATTTACATGACCCTTATTGTTTCTACCAGAACATCAGACGTGTTTCTGATCAGTGCCTCAAAACTTAACAGTCCTCAGAGTGAATCTGGCAGTACCCTCACTTGTCAGGAAATGCATTTAGTAACTGGAATAGTGATCCTCCCCTGCATCCCACTCACAGCTTCATGTGATAACATTGCATTCTTCCTGTCTTTCCTCACTTTTTTTCTAGGCTGCTTGTAACCAATTCCCTTCATCACTTCCTTAGACAGAAACAACTTCTTTGTTCAGCAATACCAACCTTCTAGTTTTCTATGTCCCTTCTGGCATAGGAATGAATCAATACACAGGTGAAGTGTTCATTTATTCTGGCAATATTTTGTTATCTTTTCCTTATGGATTCTCTTCAGGGTTTGGGGTTTTTTTCACACATGTTTGGAGTTCTTTGGTTGACCGGTTCAGTGTTTCTTGGGTTTTTTGTTGGTTTGGTTTTGGCTTTTCAGACAAAAAACTAATGCTTTAATTTTGACTCATAACTGCAAATGTTTCCTTAAGTCTGAGCCCCAAAAATTCACAGCAGTTCAAAGGCCACTGTGTAGCAGATGTTAGATCAGTATTGCTAAATAATTTGCTAAATCACTATTCCTAAAAAATTCATTATCATAACTATTTACAATTAATCCACTTCCAATACTTTTTCTACAAAAAGCAAAACTTCTGATGACCTCATTACATATAAACTGGATTTTTTGTACTACACAATTTTCAAGTCAGGAGCAATTAGATTCTACCAGTTTTAGTAATAAACTAGTACAGAAGAGAAGACATAAGTAGGAAAATTATTGTCATGCCTAGTTCATGAGAATGAACTGAAATCTATATGGCAACAAACTGTCTGAGAGCAAGAAAAAAGAGAATTTTAATCATAGGTTTGCTTTTACATACTCTGAGATACTCCTCTAAATTGTGGATAGTGACCGGTGTATCTTTTCCCCCTTTCTTCAGCTCTATATTTGGAAATCCAGGAAGTGTGAAGTCCAGCCCTAGATCTTCCACTGAGCAGCCATTCATAGTCAGAGCCTCCAATGCATACTGTAGACTTTCTTTGGTCTAAAAAATCGGAAGTGAAAACCAATGAAAGCAATTAATTCAAATAAACTTATCGGAAAGTTTTGACTTCTAAAGCACCTTTGACTAATCAGACATTTCTCTAAGAGTATGACCATTAAAACTGGTACAGCTCTCCTTGCTTTCCTGCTCGAGTTTTCATGCATAACAGTAAACCAAGAGAAACCAGACAGGCTTAATGGATTAAGTGGAAAGATCCCAGGTGCACACTTGTTTTTAGCAGTTTTGCAACTACATAATATGCCAGAAGACAAACTATCTAGAAAATACTATTGTAAGAAAAGGAAATGAGAAATATGCTATGGCTCAGAGGCTGTTTTTTCCTTTGAAGAGTGAATGGCATTCATATTTGGCATGCATACTGACATTTTTCAGCTTTCATCCACCAGATCTCAGGTTTTTAGAATTCTTGGGAAATTAAAATCCATGACCAAAGAGAGAAAGTGAGACAATGAGGTAAAGAGGAGCAACGACACACAAGCTTACAATATTTGCACTAGTAACAAAGCAGATGGATTAAATTAGGTTATTACTTCCTGCCACCTATTGGATGCTAGAAAAAGCATGTATGCCAAAGACTGTTCATCACTAGTGCCACAGTGAACTGTGGTGTTTGCAGTTAAGAGTAGATAGCCTTGAAAAATTAATGTCTATGTCTGAAACAACCTGTATGCTCATGCTTGATGACAGTTCACCTCATTTCTGCTCTGCAGTAAAAAAAAACCAAAACAACCCTATGTAAATGGCACTTCTATGAAAATCTGAAATTTCTGATTAAATCAACTCGTAAAAAAGCAAGGATAGATTTTTTTTTCTCTGATATTTAGGTTGGTTAGGTTTTTTTAAACTGAACCAAAAGAGAAGTTAGAAGAAATGTCTAAAAATGCCAGATGTTTGCCTGTGTTTAATCACACAGAAGAATCCCATAATGAATTTTTCTTGCTAGACTTTACAAAAAGACCATTTTATAATTATTAGTCACTGACCTAATAACATTGAAGTATTTTGTTTGAGAACAAAGTAATTATCACTATTACAACTAGTTTCAAGCCCTATGACACATTCTGAATTACTGCTATTTCATAAAATCCTAACACGTAAAGACGCACTCTTCCATTCCTAGGGTTACTTCCCCACCTGAGTTTTATCCTGTTCAAGTCTCTTCTTTTGTCTTACAATATCTTCAAGGTGATATATTGATTTGGCTACTACTGGATCAATACTGAACAAGTCATGCGATGTCAATGAAGTCTCCTGGCGCAGCATCCACTTATAAAAAGGAAGTCCAAGAGGAAGGTCCACCTGGAAACCAAAGCACAGAACTGTTTAGTACTGAACTGTCTTCCTGAAGTATCTCTCTTACTACTTCATCTCTTGACCAGATCTACAATACTATCTCACAGCTCTGGCACACACCAAAACACCATGTCCTAGTGTTCCTGCCTCAGAAATTTACCATCAGGAAAACCCAAGTGACTGCCTAGTGCATATACATTAAAGCAATCAGCAACTGCAGTAACAATGAGCCCAGAACATTCTTGAAGGAAATTGCAACACACAGCAGTAATGACTTTTCCTTTCTTACTTTATGGTCTCAAAAGCCAGGGTAAAGATCTTCAGCATGTATCACCCTTTTCCCCCACAAAAGTTCAGCTGCATGCTTGTCTTCCTCCCTGCCCTGCCTCAGACTGCCCTTATTTCTAGAGCTGAAAGCAATAATAATACCATTTAACACTTAATGATTTCATCCCACAACTGTCAGAACTAGTACTGTAATGTGACCCCTTCAGAATAGATTTTCTGTTCTATTCTTACCAGTCTGAAGTCCATGATTGCCTTGGCCATTAGTTTTCCCAGAAAACGGAACTTCATTTTAACTTTTGCAATGTGAGCTGGCTTGGCTGTTCTCCCAAAAGGAAGTGCAAAAAGGCCTTGAAGGTTATGAATGTACTTGGTACCTTCCTGGCTTCCTGTTGAGGAAGAAAAAAAGGAAAAATAAAAGAGTTCAATATTTACTCTGATAGTTTCTTTCAAGATGCAAGTGGCATTCAGATAACCTAAACCTAAGCTTCTTATAATAAAAAAACCCTACCAAACACACACAAAAGCCCCTCAAAGAACCACACACTATCATCAGGCACATTATCTACCACAAAATGAGGTGCTCTTTACATAACTGAAGTCAACTTAGAATCAATTAAATATTAATCAATATTTATAGATTAAGTAATAGAGCAATTACCTTTTGGATTGGCTAGAGTCACTTCTTCTCCCCTCCAAAGGCCTAAGTCTGCTCTCTGTAGTTCCTGAGATACAAGTGCATAGAACTCTAGTGTAGGGCCTAGGCCTGTGCCAACCTTCAGAGGATGGAGGTGAGAGGAGAGAGAAAGAGATAAATGAGTCCATTAGGTCAGTTTGAATACAAAAGTCGTTACTTCGTCTGAGAAATATTATACATTACTTGCTGTAAAATAGACTGCATGGCAAAAAGCATCTAGGGAACCTAACTACAGGAACATTTACAACATGACAGAGGCAGCCTGGAAAGATGACACTGCAGAGGAAGTAACAGTGGAGCAGAAGTATTAGCCACCTAATGATCATAATATAGAGGGAACACACACTGTTTAAGCTATTTGCTTAAGAGTTAGAAAAAAAAATAATGAGCTCTGCTGACTACAACTGAATATGAAATTTAGATCAGAAAGAGTTTCTCCTAGCAACTAAAAATCACAATCAAGTGGATTAGGGATAATTAAAGAATAAAATTCTTTAGCACCAACAATGTGAAAGATAAAGGGTCTGACCAAGCCATTGTAGGAAAGCTGTAGCTAGTCTGTATTAATCTTCAGTAAAAAGGGGTTAAATTAGACTGCACTGATATTACTTACTTCATTCTCATACTGGATTTCCAACATGGCTCTTGAACTGCCTAGATCCTGCATCACAGATTCTGCCTGTTTCAACAGCTCATCTCTGTTCACAGTGCGCTGCACGAGAGAAGTTTTATGCAATGAAATTACGGCTTTAAGTTCCAGCTCCCAAGGAAGGTACAACAGGTAAAAATTGGTTATGCACACTTTTTCCACCCCATGCCAATAGCTCCACAGTTCAGTTCAACAATTTGTAAGCTTATGCTTTGATATAATAATTATTGCTTCTACATGAAAACTGTTTAGAATGAATGTATTTGATATAAAACGAAAGAACAATGCCTAACATTTACATCAGTATAACTAATAGGTACTATTCTTGTCAAGAATATAGCAACAGGACTATGATATAGCAAAGTACTGTCATGCAACATTATATATCTCAAACTAATATGTAGGGAAGAAAACAGAGTAAAGATGCTGAAACCCAAACAAAACCCCAACACCACTGGGATTCCTACATGTAGGCAGCTATATTCTTTTTGAACTTAATTCTTCTGTCTCCTGCTGTTTTTCCCCACAGGTATTCAAGATCATATAGCACATGTAGCAGATCTTATATTAAGATAATATATCTCCAGGTTCAATGCAGGTATAAAGACTCCCTCAAATTTAACACAGGCACAGCTCGGTTTTATTATGCTGTGACCGGTGATTTACATTCCCCAAATACAAGGACAGTATTTTTTGTTTATTAAAGGTCTAAATCCCATTACTTGAATATTTCTGAGAATCCAGCAAAACAGAGGTCTACAAGCCAATATGTGGAAATATCACTAATGCTGCCTAAAACTCTGTGTTCACTGCAGGAGTTTAGTTTCAGGAATTCTGTCAGGGTGCCCCTCCTGCCCTCATGCGGCCGGCACGGAGAAGACACTGCGCCTTCTGCTGGGGGCCTGCAGGAACAAAACTCCCCTTCCATCACTATAACCACCACGACATCAAGTTCTACAAAGAAGCCTTGCTCACAATGATATCTTAAAGACAATATGAAAATAAATAGACCCGACATTGCATTTGAAACAAGATGCACTCACTTTTTTCCTGTCCAGCCGCGGTGCCACTCTGCTATCCTGAGAATCCGACTGATTGATCTCTGGATTCGTGTCCAGCAGCCTTTGCATGGCTCGGTCACGATCAAAGGCCGTTACATAAAACAGCATTTGGCGGGTATCAAATGGAAAGAAAAACGGGCTGTGAAGAGCATTGGATCAGTCAGCTGTGTTCCAAGCAGCATCCCTGACTAGTATTTGGTTTAAAACACAACAGAAATGTAGTATGCCCAAAACCAGTGCTTTATTACGCACTGCGGTGAAAGCAGCCTCCAAAGGAAGCCTTCCAGAACACCTTAGTTTTAGTTACAATGCTTAAGAGCAAGAGTTTTTTGAAATGCAATATATGGAGACAAAAAGTTCCAGAAACTTTTGACTCTTCTTGAAAAGTAGCCCAATATACTTGAATGCCTTGGCTGTGCAAAGTTTACATCAGAAAACAAAATTCCTTTATAACAACTGTACAAAAATTAATAAACCCGACAGATCAAAGATTGAAGTACAAGCTCCCATATTTGGCAGCAGAAAGAAACGAGACTCTGCCTAGAGCAACACCACTATTCTACCTTCCACCATTTAGAAAAAATACTCAAGAGTCCTGTAAGGAGGATGCAGTGTGCTGCCCAGCCAAGATTCCTAACTGAACTGGAATTAAGAGACACTACACAGCAAATCACTCATACCATGTTTTTCCAAGTTCTGTCAGCCAAGTCGGGATGTTTCCTGTCATAATTACCAAAGGATCCTGAAGCTGCCTGTTTGCTTTTGCTGTCAGTTTACTGTTGATAAACTCCGAGGTTGGAATTATCTCCTTGCAGACTGCGTTCTGTGTTAAATAAAAGCAATGTATTTCTAGTTAGAGAAATGCTGAAAGAAGTAGCAAGTCTTTGTTAAAAAGATTTTTAACGCTTCTAATTTGCTTATCATGGAAAGTAAAAAAACTTCTTAAAACTTTTACTGCCATTTTGTTCATCCAAGGTCTCAGACATGAAAGGAGGACTAAGTAGATGTTTACTACTAATTTCCTTTACAGGAATAATGCTGGTCTAAACTTAAGGACAAAGCATGGATATTGTGTTCAATACAGTATGAAGAAAATATGACTGACTGTAAGAATTTACAGCCCTTCATCTTCTCAGAAATTAGAGAAGCATGTAGGGAAAGATGGCAATTATTCTGTCTCCTTGAGGGGGAGTGGACGGGGGAAAAGGTTATTTAAGATGTTACAGATGATTCTGTCCTGAACCAAGTATCGAAGTGATTTAAGAAATGCTCTACTCACATCATACAAGTAATACCAGTATCGACTGATAGCATGTAAAACTCTCAAAAGAAGAATAACATCTAATGAAGGATCTTCAAATGTTATATTTTCAGGTGGAGTAGATATGAGGTAAATTTCCAGAGGATTTAACACCGAAGGGCATACACCATCTAGCAGGAAAAAAAACATGTTAGCAAAACAATGAAATTCGAAGTTTTCCCAAGATTTAATTGTTAGGAGCCTAGGGAGTTTTAGTCATAGCATTCACTTAAATACAACAGTTCAGTTAAACAACTCAGTAAATATCTCACTTTTAGTTTTAATATACAGCTAAAAATACATGCTTACTATTTTTTATACTACGCCTGCTTTAAAAAATCGTATAGTGGCAGTAAACATTTTGAAAGTTCTGAAAGGACTGAGAGGAAATCTAACATAGCAAGGTACCACACTCACCATGCCACAATTCATCATGTTTTTTAGAATTTCTAGGGGAGGTTTTTGTGGGAGCAGTTTGTGCTCTTCCTCTTTTACCCCCAACACAGTCCTTATTACCATCTTCATCCTCTCGCACAGGTTTGTACCTAAGAAGTAAAAAAAAAGTTAAAACTTTAGAAGTTTTGAAATGCTAACTTAAAGGGACACAAAAGAACTTTTAAAGGTGGTAGTTCTCAGATTTCCAGAGCTTTACTTGAATGACAGTCAAAAGCAGAAAGACAAGAACACTGCACTGGGATATGATCCAGTCTCTGAAGCAAAGTATTACACAGGGGAGAAAAAACAGGGAACCTTCAGCTCCATGAACTGGAAGAAGAGAACATGAATGTATGAACAAAAACCTGAAGTGATTGCGGTTAGAGTTGGGGTTAGGTAAGGTTTGGGCATTTTTTGGTGGTTGTTTTAAGGGGTTTTATTTGCTTGCTTTTTTTCTTTAGCACATTTAAACGTTAAGAAGAAAGAGACTGGAGAACATTAAGAAGTACAACACAGTCATGTGTCAGTGTTTCTTGCAAAGTATGGCCAAAGAATACATTCACTTTCACACCAATCAACTGGGAAAAGTAGTATGAAGTTGACCATCAGTAGCATATTGCACATTCTCTACTGTTTGTGGTTAGTTACCTAATGCTAAGAATAGTTTCTCCCCATCTAGAAGGTGCAATTTAAAATTCCCCATTGCTTGTTCACCAGTTTTACTCAGGAGCTATAAATAACATCAGGAGCTAGCAGTGAAATCTTAATAAGTTTTAAGTATCTCAAGCACATCAGGAAATTCAAAGCTCCACCGTTTTTGAAGGGATAAAAAAGAAGAGACTGCTAATATTCCAAATTTCCTGATGTATATACATTTAGTAAACTGGAGAAGTTATTCCTGGATTTCTCGCGGCAACTTACCAAATGGTGTGCGTTTTTGTCCAAATCCCAGCTCTTCCCAGTGGGTTGCTTTCATCGTCTGTAGACTCCCTCTCTTCCTCAGCTTGTAAACTGTACTGCCTGACTGCTTGGTACACAGTCATATTGTATGGCAGCAAGTGATCTCCAATGTAAAACTGCAATCTATGTCTCACATTCCCTGAATTTAAGAATTGAGCAGCCTGAACAAAAAAAAAAAAACACACACAACACAACAAACACCACACACCAAACACACATACACTCAAGTTAGTAAACTTGTTGCATAGCTTTTCTTTAAGGCCCTCCACACACTGCACCCTCCCTGTACTCCCAGAGCAAAAGCTTACCAAAGATTCATCTATTTCTTCATCTGACCCATCATCATCACTATCTTCATCATCTTCTCTAACTCTTCCATAGCCTGAGGCAAGACAGAAGAAAGGCATCCTCACTGGATTTTTTTCATGAAAGATAATGCTTTGGTACTCTGACTATTAAAACTTCTAAAACTTTCAAACCGTTCCAAAATGCATCACTTAAAAATGGTAAGATTCAGAACAGCTAGAACAAATTTCAGTATCAACACCTGGCATCAAAACTGCCAAGCTACAGCCAGTGTGACAGTAAAGCAGTAATACTTCTGTTAGTATTTTGACTGAACTGTTTACCACAGGAAACAGTCTGTCCCAGAAAAAGAAGATTCTCTACAGCTTTAATCTCCTCCCTTGTGAGCAAGGTATCTTCAGAGGCACCTTCTGTTTATCTTCAGCATAATCCTCACAGGTTTTTACAGACTCCACACTGACAGCAGGAACTATTCCAAAAAGGAAAACACAAGTGACTGTATAATATATAAATACCTCTAACTACAAGGTATCTTTCAATGGCTTGTACCAAAGCCAGAGGATCAATCTTCACAGGTCCACCTTTCCACTGTTTCACATTAGCACAGTCTGGATGTCTTTGCAGTTGGCATTTTAACTGATGCGTATTGAAGAATTTTAAAGCTTGGGATCCTCTGTTAAGAGAAAAACTCAAAATAATTTGTGAAAAAAGTTGCTACACAAAGAATCTAATAACCATAATTGCATCAAAATGCAGTGCAGTAGGCTTATACATGCATTTACAATTTTACTTCTTCAGAGTATTATTTGTCAGACTATTTCCCTAAAAATAAGCTACTATGATTTGGATAAATAGATTAGAAGTCTTCTTCTACAACAACATCAAAATCCAAGTGGAACAAAATCCGGAAGCTATGTGAATTGAGAGAAAGCCCAGCCTGAGGTCTGATTACAATATACTATACTGTATATAGTATAGTGGCCTATACTGACTACCTTTGAAATCTGAAGTAGCTCAGTTGTCAGAGATTTAGAGCTGTGTTTATGTGCAGTGCAACAAGAACCAGAAATGGGCGTGGAAAATGCAAGTATTCATTTAAATGGATTTTTTTCAATAAATACCTAAAGAGAACACCTGAAAGCTCCCCTTTTCTTGCCAAGAACAGTTTATATATACATTGCACGTCACCAAACTATCAACACTCAAGCTAGCTGGTATTATACAACAAGCCTCTTATCTTGGGCTGCTTCTATTTCCAGGTGCTAGTAAAAGACTACCAAAACTTAATGCCTCAAAATCCTCACTGACATAATCCACAGTAAAACTTTTAGTCAAACAATGCCACAGCACTCTGCCTTCCCATATTTAATTCTCTAGCAAAAAAGAACAGCAGGATTTTGGTTCTATGATTAGCAGCTTTTTAATTTTGGTAGTTATACCAAAATTATGTAAGGAAGCAATCTGAGATTACAGAGCACATATTATTTGCAAAAGCCAGTATAGAGACACTGATTTCTTCTCATAAGGAGTCAGTGTACTCCATTAATTCCCACTGATTTTAAGTTTCGCAAAAAAACAAGTACTGAATTTTAATGTTAGTCAGATTAATGCTATAGTGTGAGGCTCCAATACATCAGGTGAAATGGATGTTGTGTCACTATTAATGAAGAAAAAACCCTCTCCACACTACCTTACTACCTGAGACAAAGAAGATCATTTGACATTTCTAACTTTAAAGAGTTTTCAAGAAGTCATTTTCAATGCTCCTCCTCTCATGCTGAGCTTTTAGCCAGCACCAAAATATACTTTCAAAACTTACATGCAACTGTATTGAAACAGATTCCCTGTTATATAATTAATAAAAACTAATGTTGATTTACTCAAGTACAGAAAAGAAATTGTAGAAACAGGTCTTTAGTCATTCAGATTTGTTACCTAAAACACAACTACCAATCTTGATTCCAAATTTATTCTGTATCTTAAGACTCAGGGCAGGTCTAACAGCTATTTTAAACTCTATTGACAGCCAAGACTTATCACTTAATCCACTATCATCCTGGAGAACAGAACCTATATGAATAACAAAGCTGAGCACTGTAATACACTCCCTGCAATTTAATTACTCTGCTAAAAAACAGAAGTGTCCAAGCAATAAATATATTGCTTCTTTCCAGTGTTTGTTACATGGGGATAAAGAAGACATTTGGACTTTTAAAGGGTAAATTTAAAGATTGCATTTAAAGTTGATCTATCACGCCCAATTTAAGTGAGACAAGTTTCAAGATGGTAAGGAAATAGTACAATATTTCATCTTCCACTGACTAAAAAAACCCAACTGCGTCATTGCCTTTGTCTTTAACAGGGTCAGAAGTTTCTATAACCTCCTCTTGTAATTGTACTTTTACTTGTACTTATCCCTTTTAGTGTTGTTTGAAACAAGTTCTAGAAAACACGAGCTTCCAACAATACTGTTACCTGAGCATTAATCCTTACCTGCTCCCTGTTCCATTTCCACTAGGGAAGTCATGCACTTTAACAGGAAACTGTTCCATCTGACTGAGGCAGTTGTTCATTTTATGGACTAATGCCAACAAAGGTGCATTTTCTAATGGCTCTAATCTTCCAAGGGGCTCTTCTCCAGGAAGCTGAAATACACGCCAATCTTTAGTTACCTGCTTGAATTAAACCATCCTAAACAATTTATACCATAAATGAAGAATCCCTGCTCTCACTGAAAGTAGCAGCAGTATCAGGATGAGTAAATGTCACAAGTTTATGAAAGACCTGTTGCAAAAAATGTACTTTTCTCTCCTGGTTTCAACAGAATAGCCCAACAGATTTTAAGTCTTCACCCTTAACCATGAGTAATAAGCTTTTTGCGAGTTTCAGTTATCCGCTTTCCTCTCTTCCACTTCAAATTTCTTCCTTTAAAAACAGAACACTAGTTTCTTGCAGTATTTAGTCCTAAGTGATAATATTACTATCCAAACTCCTTCCATATCAACTTCTTAAAAGACAGAAACAACTTTTAAGTTGCTCAAGACTCAGACAATTGGCCATTTTGGCATTTTTTCCACTGCTATGTGGAACTTTGTGTAATTTCAGGGTATTCAAAAAAGTTCATGACCTACGAAGACATTGAACAATGTGAAAATTGCAGTGTTAATGCAACTTCTACATAAACAAAACATTCATTCTATATTTCCCCTTTAAGACAAGGTGAACACAGAATCTCCCAAACCCTTTTAATGAGAAAGAACATTTGAGAAAAAGACAACTAAGCACACCAGAAAAATAAACAAGGAAACTTACTGGAGAAGAAAAAAATACATGAAGAAATCTTTTCAATCTGATATCCCTGCTAACAGCATCTTTTTCACTTTTAGATGTCAAATAGAGCAGCAGTTGTTTAACAAACCCACTATGCTGGATTTCAAATGAGGAGACGTCAGATTCCGAGACAATGCTACGGATTTCTACAAGGCACTCTGTTCCACCATCCACCTGAAAAATGAGAAGAGAGTGTTTTACTACCTAGGTATTAAAGGCTTAAGAAATCCAACTTCTCCTTCTACTGCATGAAACAGCTCTAAAGGGAGGGGGGAAAAACAAAAGGGAAGTCTGGAATGTATAGTAACTCAATACAAGCAGCAATGTAGGGCAAATAATCTGGTACATGTGTCTGTGTTCAAGGGGAGACATTACAGTCAACATCTACATTTTCTCTACTTTGAGAGAAATACAGAGTCCCATTTCTATCTTATTCAAGGTAAAGATAAGCTCCAAGCAGGGGTGCTTTCTGTTCTAAAAAAACCCCAAACAAAACCCCAACAACTCAGATAGATGTCACATAAAACATACACCAATGTGGAAGAGAGGGAGGGAAAGTTTCATATTTCAACCATTGCTCAGATCAAAGCACAGAACACAGCACAGCTCTTGTGCTGGTTCAGAAGTTACGTGTTTGGACCACCTATCGAGGACCACAACTTTCTGAAAAGCAAGGCTGAAGTTCTTGACATGCTACCACATTTTCCCCAGTCTGTATTTCTTCTATCATTTTAACAAAATGCTGCTTCTCTCTCCTCCCCTCAATCTCAAAGCTCTTACTACAAATGGTATTGTTCTTTGAGAATAAAGTCGATCCCTGACACTTAAGTGCAGAACTCCTGAATTTGAAATTAAATGCTAGGCAAATGACACACTGCTAGGACTTGTCTTTTATCACAAGTGGTGTGTGTCAGAGCTTACACACTCATTCTAAAAAATTACTCCAAGTCAAATTGACTCACAAGTCAAGCAAGAAATTACCCCCCACACACACACTCTAAGTAAGTTTGCCACTTCTAACCTGGAGGTTGAGTTGTTCAGTTGCAGTGCAAAGTCTCTGTAATACATTTAGTGCAGGATTGCTTCCATCCATGTTTTCAGAACTAAAATAATGTTCTACAAATTTATGGGCTTGCTCCTTAATCCAGCCCTTAATTTTTTCTCTGTAAAGAAGCACACAAAAGGCTTTTAGTCACACTTAGCATTTGCATACATCAATATGGCAAGTAAATACAACCTGAATATCATTCTCTCCATGTTAAACAGCAGTCCCACCAAAACCCTTTGCTTTTACTCCAACACAGTCAAGCACTTCTCTCTACAGATCACTTCTTACATGGTTTTTCTCATTTTTCTCCACCATGCAACTTTAAACTATTCAGATGTTATTTTCTCTACCTTAATTTCTTGGTTCTTTTTTCCAGATTTTTTTTAACTGTGATTGAGCTCCAGCTTCTTTCTAGCTGCTATTTAATCCCCTGATCATAGTCCACATCATGTTACAAGTATTGTGATTTTTTTGAGTGTACCTGTTATTGGAAATGGTATCCTTGGAAGCAGCCCTTGCAAGACCACTTACTCCTGCTGTTCGTGCTGGTTCAATATTATTACTGTTGGACTGTGTGCTTAATCTTCCCCATGTTTTAGGATTTAAACTTGCCAAGAAAGAAGATTTAGGAGACTGAGTAGTTGTAGGGCTTTTAGCTGGAGGAAATAAAGACAAAATTTAAGAGAATCAACAGGTTTATTACAGCTAGCTCTTTCTGCAGTTTATAAGCTTACTTTAAAAATGTCATACTTTAAGAATTATTTACCTTGATTGTCTACTTTATCATCATCTCTTGGAGGGGAGTATTTTGGTCTCCTTGGCCCTCGTTTTGGCAGTCTTTTTCTCTTTAGAACATCACTCAGTCGTCTGTCCAAATTTAAAAATAAAGTTACTTATTTCCACCCATGAATATATATTTATGCACACACCCCTCCCTCAGTTTAAAATGCATCTGCCAACTACTTCTTTGAGAATTAAAGAACAGGTTCCATCCCATAAGGAGGATATTCCCCACTCTAGGAGCACGGGCCTCAACTCTCTAATTGACAGGACAA
Source organism: Sylvia atricapilla (assembly GCF_009819655.1). Taxonomy (NCBI): domain Eukaryota; kingdom Metazoa; phylum Chordata; class Aves; order Passeriformes; family Sylviidae; genus Sylvia; species Sylvia atricapilla. The sequence goes on from NC_089149.1 coordinate 23,336,969, forward strand.
GTAGAAAGGGTTTTGCTGGCTGTCATCTTTCTATAATGAGTAGCCAAATAGAGACAGAAGTGACACTAAAAAGAGGTTTCTCATTATTTTCATGCTTTAATTGGGTAAGCATTTGGTTGTCCATTTGTTTGAACACATTTAAAATGAAAACAAAATTCCACAAATCTCTACTGAATAAACACCAACCAACATTGGATACTTGACATGCCTCCCTACAAAAGCCCAGAAAACACTTCAATTTATGACCTTTCTACTCAATCACACTTCGCAAGTTCACATATTTGAATTCTTTTTTAAAGTGACAAATATTTGACCTTTAAAATAAGAGCAAACTAGTAATTTATTCCCACACTCTATTTTAATTCCACAAGTGTTCAAAACTATTGCCTTCCAACAAAACTCGAGGATAACTTTTATTTTTTGTCCAGTTGCCAGCAGAAAGGAACCATGCCCTACAGCTCTGAAAGAATCACTGTCCTTAACAGTTAGATAAGACCACAAACTGTTGCTCTCTCAAAACAGAAAATTATCTAATATGATTATGATAATAATAAATACAAATAAATATTATAATAACTATAAATATAATTATTTAATATAACTACCAGGTCACTGCTTTTTTCCTCTTTTAAACATTAAATATAAAATGAAACAAAGCTACCCCCTGAAAAACTCAACGCCACTCCAATTTAGCCCTTTAGAGGAAAATACCATAGTGAAATGCAGATGCTGTGTGGGCAGCCCATGTTACAGAAAAAAACCCCCAAAATCCCACAAGAAAGCACCAAAGCCAGAACGAACAGCTCCCTTTCAGGAAGTGCACTTACCCCTGTGGGCTCAGATCCAAGGAATCCTCCCGGCTGTGCTGTAAGCTGGGAGAGCCCAAATCTGCAGCTGCGTTGCTGGCAACAGTGGCTGTGCCAGTGTTTATGGTCGTAGTGGTTCCCAGCGTTCCTGATCCATTAGTGCATACTTTTGGGGGGCTTGTTAGCAAAGCCTCAGACTCTGCCAAGTTTTTTACTTGGTGCATCACCCCTTTTGAGACAGAAGAGATCTTTGTTTGGTGGGTTGGTCTGGGGTAGGGGGAGAGGAGGGGGTGGGAGAGATGTGGTGGCAGGAAAAAGGGTGTTTGAAAATGTAGAACTGACTGTTATTTGAACCTCTGCTTTGACTATGGCAGTATGTGCTCATCCCACCCATTAATACTAAGCTTTAAAAGCAGTTAAATCTTTTCTTCAAGAAGTTAACCTACATAGTTTAAAAATAAAAAATTAGACTAGTATGAACAGTAGCTAAAGAAACTCCAAGCACAAAGGCTAGTAAAAAGACTTCCTGCCAAAGATTCATCAGTTTTCTCCACTAAGACTTCCCATGTAATTTCAGTGAGCCATCTTCAGCCTGAGTTCACTAGTATCTAAGAAGCCTGTACAAACTTGCTTCAGAGTCTCAAAACACAAGCTCATCTCCTACAGAGTCTGGGGCAGCTCCCCCCTAGTAATAGGAGGAGAGCTTGCACAGATTAGCCTCTGTTATTCAAGAACAATATTCAATTTTTACAGCTTGGGGAGAGTGGACACACAGTTTTAAGATACTACATAAAGAGGTGAAGAAAAAAAAAAAAGAAACCACGATTTACCTTCTCTTCTGAAGTAAACACTAAAAATGTCAGGTAACTTTTGCATTAAAATCTCTGCCATCTGCAGGGCTCCAACTACTATCTTAAGGTCTTGACTCGACAGCATGGAGGCAATATGACTAAAACAGATAATTTATTAGAATTAGCTTTGTGGGTTTTTTTGGCTGGGGTTTTCTTTTTAAATCAAGTCAGTTTATCTTGCATACACAGCACTGGGGACTGAAAGCAAACAAATTTCATAGTGCTTTTATAAAAATTATCAATAGGACTGGAACAGGTCTCTTCCTACCTGTATCACTTTTACCAAGTTTTAACATGGCATAAAGGAGAGAGACTTTTATAAATAGGGTGTTCTGGAACTTGGTACTGTCCTTGAAAAACTACTTGGTTTATTTTCCAGTTGCATCCTCAGACCCCCAACTTTTTGTGTAACAAGTAGGAGAGAGTTCATGAATAAAACCTACCAGTTGAATGCTATTACATCTGTCATTGTTCATATTGTATTACCTCAAAAGCTATCTTGCCCACAGAGAATTTCATAGGCAAGTTTTAGAAATCAAAAAACCAATAAAAGGTAGTATTAGACACTCCTAGTTCACAAAGTCAGAGGCCACCTAAGTATCTAGTAAGAAAGCCTAGCATGGGCAACTACTGCAAAATCTATGATGCAAAAAATTCCTGCAGAGCTGGCAGCCTCAGTGTTTGGAAAAGAAGTAAAACTTTCTAAGTATCATTTTTCCCCTGAAAAACATGATTCAATAAAAGTAATCACAAGCTTGAGCTGTAAGCTCAAAATTAATTTCATTTGCAGCAGTTAATGAACCCACCTTGAAACAGCATGGTTTTTCAGCACATCCTTCAGAAGTTCAGCATCAGCAAAATAAATTATCCTAAGAATTGCTCTAAGGCACTTGTGTCTAACAGCAGGTCCAGCTGAAGAACTATATACTTCATAAAGAACACCAAACAGTGTTTTGATAAAGGATTTTGCCAGTTCTGGGTCCTCTTTCATTAATTGTGCTCGAGCATCATCCTTCTTCAATTCCGAATGTCCACCTGTGAGAAAGCGTGCAACAAATCACTGGACAGATCTTTGTGTTTCTCCTCTGATGATTACTTTCTTTTGTTAAAACTGATTTAATTCAACTCTCAAACTGAAAAGATAAAATCCAAAATGCAAAACCTCCGCTTTCAAGGAGTTTAGTCTTTTTTTCTTCAGTTTTCTTACAAATTTCTGTATAATAGTAAGAAGCCCTCACAAAGTCTTCATTAAATAAAAGAGCTGTATGAATAGAACTGTTTCAGAAATCCCAAGCCAGGAACACCCCCAGCTCCCTCCCATTTCTACACATTTTCAGGTCCCAGGAGGAGTTTACATGTTAAAAAGCACAGATGTCAACAAGGATGAGTTTTGTTATAAAGCTTTGTTCATTCGTGTAATTCAGAAGAGTTAGATGAACCACAGAGGCCGTAAGAAATTCTTAAGTTAAGCAATAAACTGCTGCACAACCCAGCATAAATTAGCCACAGCTAGAGAGCCCAGGTGTTTCCTGAGCTGTACTTACTAGTGTTTGTATTGGCTAAAGGGTTTGGTTTTCGCTGAATGGCACGAGCTGTTCCAGTATCCTCATTTATTTGCTGCATAGAGTTAAAATCAATAGTATAGACACGCCCAAGCGTAGACAGGCTTATCTCATCCTCACCAACCTGATGAGCTGCCTAAAATCAAGGAAGAGTTTCAAGTTAAGAAATCCCTAACAAACAGAAAACTGTATGAAAGGTGAGGAGAGGGGAAAACAGTAAGAAAAATGATGACAGAAATATACTAAATACAGCAATTGAGTGATTAACTATGGCTGAACACCAAAATACTGCAGAATGACAGCAAGATGTTTGAGGAAACTTGTGTTTCTTACTCAGAAAGATCCAGAGTGATATTTTGAAGGACAGAGAAAGCACTTAATTCCCCATACAACCACATGCAGATTTGAAAAACATCACCACACAAACGTGTGGAATTATTACCTCTATTATTCGACTATCAATCCTGTTATAGGGATGCCAGAGACCCCTGTCATCTCGCCACTGCCATATTGCACCATCTGTGTTTTGTGCATTTCCTTTCTTTAGCATAGTATCAACAGCAAAGATCCCCTCTTTTGGCAGGCAAGGCATCAGTTCACTGTAAAGAACATTAAAACAGTATTTTACTAAAAGTATACAATCAAGCCAATCTAAACTGAAAACTGTTTGCCTTACTTTAGTGAAGTTAAGGATTTTAGCATTCCAACCACACCCAAAATCTAAGACTGCAAGACTTACCAGATAAGAGAAGTAAGTTCATAAAGTTCTTGAGGACTTCGTGGAACAAGGTCAATTTGTTCTTGACAACTCCCATTAGAGGCTCCACAAAGGAGGAAGTGAAGCGTTTCTGCAATATCTATAAAAATTATTATTCATGAGACTGCCTGTATCAGATAGGGAATCCATTTTCTGCTGGACACTACACAGAAGAGATAGTTACTGCCCAAAGCAAACAGAGACTGGACTACAGGACAAAATGTGTTTCTTTGAACACTAAGAAATGTGTTTGTTCTCAGTTCTGGGGTTTGTGTTTTCTTCCTTTAAGGGACAACTAGGGGAGACAAAACTGCTCAATATACAAGACAAGGAAGAAAACAGGGAAAGATAAAGGGCAGTTGAAGTGGTCAGTCAAAATCTGTGAGATGGAACAAAGAGAATGAGGGACAACTAAGAGAGCTCTACAGCAGTTAATTTTGTTAATGCTTTCCCCTAGAAGCAGCACTTAGAAGTACATGGTTCCCCCTACATGTTAAAAACTAAGAAAATAATGATTCAGCTTGTATTGAAATGAAAATAGCTTGTGTGGCCAATACAGACTCAAAATTAAGTGAGCACTGCAGTAACAACAGCTAGAACTAGAAAAAAGGACAAAAACCCCTCTGGATAAAAGCTTTCAACAAGTTTAACCGAATTTTTTATCCCAGGAGAAACATAATAGAAAAACCAAAATAGCAGAATATTTATATAATCAACACCACAGAGGTCCAAACTAACTGTAGGCATTTACATGAACAGGTTTCCTAGAACATGGAAGTGTAAGAACTCACTTTGCTTCATAAGCTGGACTGCAAGGGTGGGGCAGTTGGAGCACATCAGGGAGAACATGCGCACCACCATGATGAACATTCCTGAGCTCAGGATAGGAGGTGTCACGACCAAGAGCTGCTGGATATTTGTTAACAAATCCTTGGAAGCAACCTGCTGCAGCAAGTTCTTCAGGAGGGAACAACAAAACGGGAAACATTAGTCCTTGAAAGGTGAGACCTCCAGAGAAACAAGATGGGTGGAGAAGCAAGCAGAAATACACCCCCAATCCATACTCTTACCTCTTCATGCTGGAAGTTGTCCACTAGGCGTGCAAAACACAGACAAGTGCTTTCAACTGACTTTTTGTCCTGTTATAAAAAAGTTTAGTTTAAATTGCAATATTTTAACTTGCATTAGAACATCCTGTCATTTTGAGGCATTCATAAAATTTCTCCAAGAGAGTCAGCCTGATCATATTTTACACAACGTTACAGCTCTGACTTTTAAGTTCACTGAGAGTCAAAACTGACCTCCTGATACAGCTGTGCTTCCTACATATTCCCTGGGAAACACCCCCCCTTGCAACACAGATACTTTCATGGACCTTTAGAGATGAATAAATTGATCTCTAATATTCTTTTTGGATTCTGCAACAATAGGGAAAACAGCTACAAAGGCAAAGTAACGTGAGTTACAGATAATAAGCAGGAGTTAAGGCTACTGTTCCACAGACAACATGACACTTGATTTTGATATTATGCAGCAAAGACAACACAGCCAATTTAAAGACATAAGTAAAGAGTGCTCTAAAAATAGCTCTAGTTAAAAGTTCAATGAAATGCTCAAGGAAGTTCACCTGAACATCATAAAACACTAACCATAATGGTGGCTGAGCACTGGAAGAGGTTAGCCTGAGAGATTAAGTCTCCATCCTTAAAGATACTTAAAAACAGAAAAAAAATCATCTGGACATGCTCCTGGGCAATCTGTCCTAGCTCACCTTCCAGGGGAGGTAGGACTAGGTAACAGAGCTCTCTTCCAACCTTAACTATTCTGTTAAGAGCTAATTCAATTCTTTTTCAGAAAATTTCCACTTCAAAATTTCTTGAAATCTTACTTTGGTGGGTTGTAGCTTCTCTTCAGAGATCAGGACTAGTACTTGTCCCTACTACTGGTGAAAATAGTGCTTCCTGTTTCGAGAGTACAATCTAAAGCTGTCATTTGGCTTCTTAGAAGCTGCCTCAAAAATTCAAGTAGTTTTTCAGCAAGATGTAGGCAAAATTAAGAATAGCACAACAATACACAAAACCATTACCTGGAAGCTTCCAATTAGGTGCATTTGTTAACAAACAAAATAGTTCTCTTTTTTCATCTTTCTAACAGGGAACTGCCAACCAAGCAGCTCACAAAAAATATCTTTGGTGCACCAGTCGTTGTAAGTGCTAATTTATGAACACAGCAGCACTGCAGGATATGTTGCCCTCAGGAGCCCCTTGATTCCAGATTGATCACTTCAAACTATTGTACAAAAGCAGGAACTTTTTAAGAATGTTGGGTGGTGGGTTTATGGCGAAGTTTAAGCACAAAAAACCCACAGAATTCAAACTGAGGGTGTTCTAAATTTAAACTGAGAGAAAACCTTGCAGCCTATCTGTTAAGAAAAAATAAAATCAGTAATGCTACCGGCCTGCCTCTTACTGATGTCCTTGTTCTTACAAGGACTACAAAACCATTACTCATGCTTTGAGCTCAAGTACCTTATTTGTCTTGTTTTATAAAACATCATGTTTACAGAACCACAAGAGGTCCATATGTACATTGGTATATCACAACTTGACAGAATAGAAGCTTAAAGTCAATTATGACCTTGCAAAGGCAAATAATACACCGCAAAGAACCAGGTATCTGGAGACACCTTTAAACTGCTTTCAGCTCAAAATCAAAATGTTCCATTTTTTAACAACTTCTTACCTGATGGGTTAACCTTTGTGTTAGCAGTGGCAAAGAGTCTGCCACAAAGTGAAACTCATCAGGTGTTATACTCTGGCAGCAGTTGGCAGCGATAGCTAGTGCATTCCTTTGTGCATTTATACTGAAGAATTCCAGATACAGCAAACAGTCTGCCAACCCACCCTGTAACAAAACAAACGAACATTTTCACTCTCAGTATTGCTGAAGTCACAGGAAGTTGTTTTCTTATTTCGTGTTCACAGAAGATCACCAAGATGCAGAGCTGGAGGAGGCAAAACTGCCTTTTTTGGGTTTACTTACTGCCTGCAGAATGGCTTTACTGTGCCTGCGTGACAACATCTCCAGGGCTGTAAGCGCCTGCTCTGCCACATCAATGCACTGGATAACTTGCAGCTACAAGAAAACAAAAAAGCTTGTGCATCAATTTCTAAACCAATTTGCAAAAATAATCACATTGATAAACACTCAGGCATACAGCCTCTACTAAGACACATGTGCTAATGCCAGTTCTGACCAAGCCTGCCAGTTTAAGGCTACCTCAGCTGTGGAGCTACTCCAAGAGGCGACAGCTCATAATTACACATTTTGTATGTTTCCAACCCCAATCCAACAAGAAGTTCTCAGTGAAGGAGAGAGCACTTTTCAGTAAGGGTGGGAGCAAAGATTAAGCCTGGCTTTAGAAGCTTCTCGCACATTTTATACTATCTTGTAAGCCATGAAAAGAAGCCACCATCTTGATGGCATTTCCTAAAGTTAAAACAAAAGATAAAATCCCCTCATGCTGTTTCATCACTGTGTTGATTTCATTTTACCTTTTCCAAGAAGACAGGAATTGCATCTACCACCACAGCAGATGATCTGGGAAGTGCTTCCATCATGTATGTTAAGGCCCGACACGCATGATTCATCTATTAAATACACAGATATTTGATTTTAGGTTCAGTTAACATTTTTGTATTTCAAAAGCTTCTTAAATATTACAAATTACTTACAATGTCAAAGTTGTGCTCCATCTGCAGCAGTGTTATCTGTTTAAAAAAAAAGTATTCATTGTTTAGAAAAATGTATCTAGATATCATCATAAAAAGGGTAAAAATCACTACTGTAGCTTTTGACCCAGGATTTTGAATGTTCGTAAGAATTCCAAAAGAACAACTACCTATTCTTGAGCTGATAAAATATTAATAGGACTACCAAAACCTAGCAAAACATCCTCTCAAAACCAAGTAAGATAGATACACATACACACACTTAGAAGTAAGACAATATAAATAACGATGACTTAATTTAAGCACAACATTGAGTGAAATATTATATCCTCCAATAGAAATCTGAGATTAAATCTTTACCAAAGCTGGTACAACACTCTTGACTGGAAATCCTCCTAATGTTTCTTCATTTCCCATAACCAACAGCTGGCACATCTCAATCACTGCCTGTAGTTGCTGACTTTCATCAGTGGCTTGGAGACCTTGTAAAAGCTGTTGAGCTTTAGAACCTAGATATCCAGAAAAAAATTTAGGAAACAAGGTATTAGAAAGTCTTCAAGGGAACTGTTATGCTATACTTCTGCCAGAGTGGAAGACCAGAGATAGTTTTCCTCTGTATTTGTAGTTTCATTTCCTTTCCCTGTCATAAAAAGGTGGAATAGGGAAGGGAGACAAAATCCCACTGTTGGCTGCCTTTCCAGTGCAGACTGGTCAGCACAGGGAGTCCGCCACACTGCTCAGCACAGCCATCTTGCCAACCTACAGCAGGTGCCAGAACCCAAACCATCCCACCTTTGTGCAGCAAAGGACTCTGCAATACCCCCCAGATAATACAGCACATGGAGCACTCATGAGACCCCATCCTCTTCTCGGCATGCAGTGTAACAGGCTGCCTCTAGCTCTCCTGGGAAGCCAGACTTGGACTGGAAGGTGCACATCTCATCCAGCTGCATAGCGCAGACCTGGTGCAACAAGTCTAAGGACCCACGCTCTCATTGACACAATGTCTGAAGGAAATTCATTCTGTCTGAAACCTATGACGCTTTTGAAACTAAAACCAACATAACTTAGAACTGACATCTACTAATTGTTTTAAAGCTAGCTTAAGCATTTGTTTAAAGCTAGCAAAAAACCCGAGGGAGTTGGAGAGGTCTTTTGTTAAGCAGCCCATCATGCAAAAGAAAAAGATAAGGAAGGGGTGAAAAGGCAAGAACCCTCCCTTTCCCACCTAGAAGGGAACATTAAGATGCCCCAAAAAGAAAAGCAAAGAAATACAGCTAATGCAAATTTTTCTTCCTTAAAGGAAGACAAGCAAATTAAAATTGTTGACAAGTGGTCTAGCACTATCATGACACACAAGTCTCCAACACGTAAAATACTAAATTAAACTAATGAAGCTAATACAAATATCAGATTTACTATTGGCTGAATTCTACTAGTCTGGAAGTGGAAAGAATTAAGTCAAATTAGACAAACTTTGCTTACTAGCTCCACTTCCAATTGTCCTGTGGAAGAGCTGCGACATCCGAGGACCAAGAGGGCCAAACAGGTGAGGAGGAAGACCCCTAGCCTCTAATAGAGCTAAAAGCAAACAGAGGATAACAGCCATTGTCAAAGCTTCTAGGTATATTTTAAAAAGTTTAAATTCCGTGATGTTATCATTAAGACTACTAGAATTTTGATACTTTAAGAGTTAGGATTAGATGCCTGCAGCTACCTCGATTTTGAAAAAACACCAAAAAGATGACCTTAAAGAAACAAGCAACTAATTTGTTTCTATCAGAGCATTAAGGTCCTTTACGAAGTCACCCGCTGACTTTCCACAGCTGTGTATTTCACAAAAGTAATCTCATCTATTAAACTGTTATAAGCCTAGAGCCAGAACAGCAGATACATCAGGCTGTAATTTCAAATCTGAACTCAAACTACACAGGGCAGGTTAAGCTTATCTTCATGTTTTCAGGACCTGCAGGCACTACTACTTTGAAAAAAATGACACTGAAAAACAGGCTCAACAGCTTTGTTTGCTGATGAGCAGGAGACAGAAGAACTCTGTTAAGTATTAGCAGGTTTCATTTTTGATTGATTATCAATACTTTGCAGTACTATTACTTAAGGTAAACTAAGTGGGTGATTCTGACTTTTGCTGTAGCAACCATGACTACTACCGATCAATAAAATAATCATTAATAGTGAAAACCAATTTAGCCCACTATTCCTAATGCGTATCTGTACTTACTGAGAACTATAAAGAAGTGAACTGATACTGACAGCACTCACTTCCACAATAAATATCCAGATTAACAAAAACCTTTCATTTGCAAGGGAGATCATGATCTCAGGACTCCCTGCAATGTAGTAGTAAAATCATTAGACCAGTTGCAGACCGTGCAAACTGAGTTTATACCTGCCATACACTGATTTTAAAAGACCAGACTCCTTTAGCCCAAGCACAAAAGCAAGCATTTTAAGAACATTCAGACTTTTTTGGTCAAAGCTTACAGCAACATGGGTATCAATGACAAGCACCAAAAAAAAAATGTTATCCAGAAGCAGGCAGAGTATATACAGTAGGCCTAATCTGGCCTCTAAACTTAAAACATGCTTGCAAAAAGTTATTTTCATATTGGAGCTGACTTAATAGGACTGAGTTCTCAGTTCTCTACTCCCCTTCCCCACTAGAAAATCATTAGTATTGCCCATTTAAATTAATAAAGACACTATCCCACCCCCCTCCAGACATCCTTGCATCTTTTGTGAATTACGGCTTGTAAATCCCTGCTTCAGAATTACTGTAAGCAAAAACACATTCACAGACAGGGAAACAAAATACAGACTTCCCACTTGAATGTCCTACAGAATTATTTATTGTTATTTATAGGCAGCTAACAACCAGAAAGATAAATTAGTAACAACTTTTATACCTTGTAGTCTTCCCATCTCAGAATCATCTGACTCACTTTCTCCAGAAGTTGTCATACCTACAGCTCCAGCAACAGAACTAGAAGCTAAAGAAACAATGAGAGATCAATGCAAGTTACAGTATCTTTAAAAGCCACAAAATTCACATCAAAGAAAGGCTCTGCCATCAAAAGTGCACTCCACATTTAACACTGCCACCAGCAAAACTGTAAAACTTCATTTTAAAACAGACCAGTCTAGAGGACTAGTACTTTCCAAAAGCTGAAGAGAATGGTTTTATCAACACAAGAAAAAGAAGAAAAAATACAGCTAATTCAGACAGATTTACCTGTATCCTTAATAAAAGTACATTTCTCTTAATTGAATATTATGCTGTACTTAAGTTTCCATTACTACTTTTTGTACTGATGCAGCCAGCTCTAAACACAGAATGTTTAGTATTTTTTACCATTCAGCAGAAATACTGCACAGCTCCTCTGAACTCACTAATTAAGACCAAATGATAAAATCATCATCTAATAGAACTGTGGAAGTAACAGTATTCAACTTGGTTACAAATTCATTCAGTACAGACATGCTTGCAATTTCAATGGAAAATCTGTAGAACATGAACTTGAGTAGTTTCAAGAGCTTTTACAGGTAATGCATGCCTTCTGTATTCTGAACAGTTTAATGTCTTTTCAGCTGGTGGCATTTATGTAGCATCAGCTGAAGTTACTTTTTAAAGAAGTACCAGAAGCTTAAAAACTAACATCTGGATTCCTGGATATAGTTCGGATGCTACAAAAAAAAAAAGCTAACTGAAACATGTACTAAATAGCCAAAAAATCATAATCAAATGTAAGGGTCCCTCTCACTCAAAAACCTTCCAGGATTATTTACCAGCTTAAATAACTTCTCTTCAGAACTTAATCCATTTTAACTACTTTTAAATGTAAGAATTTTATACCAGCAAACTATGATAAAAATTCTTCAGCTGGAATTCCTTCTCACCTGCAGCTCCCTGGGGAGGCTCATCTGTCCGTGCAGCTGAAGAGTTAACGCCATCCTGGTTGTTGTCAGGATCAGCCATCTTCTCCTGTCGGCGAGCTTCAGCTGCTCCTCTTTTGCCCAGGCCAGAGCCTCGCCGACTAAAGGTTCACAAAACAAAGCTTCAGATCTTATGAACTAAGGTAAGAGATTTATTAATGTAAGCCTACTAGAGACTACATAATGTTTCTGTACATCACTGCCGTAACATTGCACGAACGAGCAATTAGTGGAAGAACCTATCTTCACAAAACTATCCAGCCTTTCTGTACACTCCCTGCCCTGCACCATGGCAGTGGTTTGTTTACACTAAGGCATTACAGACAGGTCCTTACATTATACATTTTATGACCAGGAAGTCTACTGAAATATAAAAGCAAAAATGAACAAGCTTAAAGTGACTGTTAGTTATAAATCACATACACATTTGAGAAGGCCAATGATAAGAGTAGTCATCTTTACCGGAAGTTCTAAACTACTGAAAGCAAGAGGAAGACTCTGACATCCAACTTGGTTTTCAGTGTCAGAACAAGCTGGAGAGGATGAGCATATTTAGGTTTGCAGTTTTAAATACTACAGCCTTCATCACTACAAATACATATGCCTTCAAACTAAACAGTCAAATTCTAACACACACTTGACAACAAAACCAAGACTTCAGAACTGGGTTTTTAATGGTGTGAAAGAGAGAAAAGAGGATGTGCTAGAAGTACTAAGCAGTCTAGGCATAAGAACAAAAATGAAGTTTAAGGCTTCCTATGTCTAGCCTCACAATATATGCAATTACAGAAGTTTATTGCATCACTGGATACATTAACTCTCCCCTCCCATTTAATCTACCAGCTGCTTAAAATTACTAATTCAGGACTACTGCTCCTCTGCACCAGGAAGTACATTAAGTACTTAGATGCAGTTCAGATGAAACTGCTGACAAGCTGAGTCAGCTGAACAGTGCACCCTATTAAAACTGACTCCTGTGTGGTACCACAGTCTTGTTTTTCAAAACAATTATCTATTTCACTACTCATGACAGACAGACGTTCAGCCCTTCTGCCTGTTAAGTAAGTAGTCCAGCACTACTGTCTGTCTTCGTAAACACCTTTCTAAGGACAGGATTACTTGTTTCTCTTCCTCCACCTCCACAGCTGAGGGACTTCCTGGAAGTCTGATGGTGACAAATTCTACGTGCTATCCCTGACACTGGTGTACAGAGTAATCCAGCAGGCCTGAAAAGCTACAGCTACTTTCACAACAACCACATCAGAGACAGACAAGGCCAGTTTTCATGCATGAAAATGATATGAATACCAATTCACCGTAGTAATCAAGTTCCATTTCCCCAAGTTTTACCTGGTGCTAGCACAGGAGCCCGTGGTCTTTTGCCGTGTGCTCCGCCGTAAACTGGGGAGCTCAGCAGGTGGTGATTCACTGCGCTTCTTCGTGGATTTTCTTAGACCTATGCAATATGCAAAGAATTGAGAGTAAATCACCCTGAAACACATAGCAGCTCTACAAAGCAACTAAACTTTTGTGTACAGGAAACCTCCATGTAGAACAGCTTCTACATAAGAACCAAAACAAGCCCACACCAATTTTAGTCAGCTTACACGGAACAGCTATACCACTAAAAGGTTCAGACATTTACTTTTACTCATTAAGTAATACTAAACTCCAAGCTTTTATGTAGGTACTTTTTATTAAACTATATACTACAGCTATAGATCATCTTTCAATGCTAAATAGGTATCATATTATGGGACACAAGTGTATTATTTCCATATTCAAACAATTAAAAGAAGATGCCTTAGCCTTAAACAGAAAAAAACAAAACAACATACACTTCAAGAGAGAACGAAGTGGTAGTTGCAATCTCACATTTTAGTCAGTTTTATTCACACTAATATGGCTTAAAAAACTGTCTTCAGTTAGACCCACACTCTCCTCAAGGAGTCAAGCAGTATCAGTGCTGAGATTTACCCCATGGATTATTTGTGTTCCTATTTCAACTACAGCCCTTCGGCCCCTCTTACTGTCATAAGGCCATCCTTGATGTAAATAAGCAAGCACATCCTCACAGCTTTGGAAAAGGAGTTTCAGTGTTTAATTTACAAGTATTTGCATTGTTGAAAAATGACCCAATTGATAACAATTTTGTCTAGGTGACAAAGCCACTGTTCTGGTAACATCGCACCACAGAACCAGGTTAAACACACAAAAACCCCCTGCAATACAACATTCTCAGATGATCCTCAGCAAGCTATCAGGTTGAAATATCCAATGGCAGCTTCCAAAACATGAAAATGATAATTTAGGGTAAAAATCAAAAATTATCAGGCCCAGTTTGACATTGCAGTGACCCCATCCATACATCGCCACAAAAAATAAATATAAGAGAACATCATAACACTGAATTCAGACATGTTATTACTAGAACAGATGTAAACATTTCTGGAAAGTAAATTAGATTACTGCTCCCTCTTCTGGCAACAAAGCAAAAATAAAACATATTTAAACATGCAATGCATTTGAGTTCAAAAGTTATCAAACTAGCTCCTGTTTCCTTAATCCTAAAACATTCCAGGAATGCAGAATTGTGGTACTGAGAGATGAAATGATAATCCAGCCTCTGACTGGATATGTAACAAAAAAGTGATTTATAAAACTACTACTGATCTGGACAATAGCACATCCTTTCAAACATGTATTTGACCCAGAAACACAATGCTGTGTGCAGTTAAGGTCTATGCAGATGAATGTTAACCTGATATTCATGTATTTACCACATACATGGCGTAGCAACTTAAGAAAACAATGTTCTGTATTTAAAAGCCACCAAGCACTGAACTGAAGCAGGCCAGTCACTTGGAATTTTCACATGGTCTGTACATATAGAACATACATAACTTTTTCCAACATTCAGAAAAGTAGTGGCATTTTTACTACATATGCTTTGAAACCAAAACTGTAAGTTGAAGCTACCACAATACAATGACTCAAACCTTACTTACATATAGTATATGTAATACCTGGGGGAGGGGAGACAGGTGTGACAGGAGAAAACATGTCATAAGGCAGAGATACAAGACAAAACTCATTTGAAATGGCTGCAGCAGGATCCCATGCCATAGCTACACTTCTCAAGTACTCAGAAGTACAATAGTACATCAAAATTCCCCTCAGAGCTGGTTGTACTCTACACTAGAAAACACATCCTTCAACTGGCACCAGGTATAGCACTCTACTACTCCACAGATAAAATTTGTTTGCCCCACTGAGTTCAGAGATACACTTTCTCATATATAACACATAAGGAAAACTAAGTTATGTCAGCACATCATTTACTACTTCACATCCATGGGTAGTCATTTTCAAGTAGTCAAACCTAAATTAGGTAACTTCGTATTAGCTTAGTAACAGGCTATTGATGAGACACCACACATCCATTGTAAGTGAAGATGCTTGTATCAAAACAGGATTTCTGCTAAGGGCAAGAGTTTCACAAAGCATCAGAACAAGCTTAACAACTTACTGTTGTTCAGAAATATGGCCCATCAATCTCTTATTGTCCCCAAATCGATCCCAAGATGTACAAACTACACATATGATACACACTTTCTTGTTCTAGTATTCTGCCAGTTTGGTGAGTGAGCTTCCTTAAGGGTCAGATGAGTACAGACACGAAGCAGCAGGGCAAAGATGCAATAAAATGGGTTGTCCTTTTCCATGAGTGGCATTAAATTAGCTGAGCCATCTCTTTGAATTACCTCAAGAGGGTTGTAGAGAATGTACAGTTACCCAGTTACTCCTTGGTGGGTGAGCTGCAGAATACATTACATCCTGAGCATCCAGAAGAGCTGAGGACATTTTCTCCTGCTGCTCAAGAATGTTCTACTTATCAGATCTTTCTACGTGTTTCTTTTCCCAAGTCTTTTATTTTGTCTCTGAGCATCTACCAGAGTGCAACTGAGCTTCCACCTCCCTCTATTAATTGTAAAGGCTAAAAGAGAAAGCAAAGAAAGTCTTCTCACAGCATGTTCCCTTCCTGCTGTTCAATGCCACTCTGCCTTTAAGAAGCCTTCTTAATCAACTTTAAGTCAATCTTACCACCTGCATCTTTTGCAAATCCTTAGAGCCTTCCCAATATCCTAAGTGCAGAACTGCTAATTTCTTCAAACTGAGCCTTCTTCCTTTCACTCACATTGTCATTAAAATTTGGGATGGCCAGCACAGTCTCCAAATTGAAGGTTAGTCCTGCATCTTTAGGAGTCACAGGAGGCTTAAAGTGGCAAGCATTCACCAGTAAACAGAGTACAGCCAGTGTTCAGGAAAATGAGATTAAAGATGCCCTGTGCGTGCTTGATGGAGGAAAGCACCAGTCACACTGTCACAGACAGCAAGGGCTCTCAGAGGAATTGGTTTGTTATCTCCAGAAAATGTTTATTCAGCATTATTTCTGTAATACATAAAGCAATGGTCACAGACTCACAGAAAGGCTGGGGCTGAAGTGACCTTCAGAGATCATCCAAACTCACTGCGACAGCAGGTTCACTGCTCATGTTCAGGCACATTTTGAGTATCTCCAGAAAAGCAGACTCCACTGTGTCTCTGGGCAGCCTGTTCTACTGCTCTGTCACTCTAAAAGAGGTTTTTCCTCTTATTCAGTGGAACTTCCTGTATTCAGTCAGTGTCCTCTGCTGCTTGTCCTGGTGCTGGGCAGCACAAGAGTCTGGCCCCAACCTCTTGACAACCACCCCTGAAGTATTTGTATGCATTGATAAGACAACTTTTCTCCAGGCTAAACAGGCACAGATGCCTCAGCCTTTCCTCATGAAAGATGCTGCAGTCCCCTCATTACCTTCATAACCTTCCACTGGACCTTTTCTATAGTTCCTTGTCTTCCTTGAACTGAGGAGGTCAGAACTGGACGCAGCACTTGAGGTGAGGCCTTACTAAGGCAGAGCAGAGGAGCAGATCAACTCCATTGATCTTCCTAACACACCCCTGGATTCTGTTGGCCTTCTTAGCCACAAGGGCTCACTGCTGGCTGATGCACCACCTGTTCCCCACCAGGGCTCCCAGGTCCTTCTCCAGAGAGCTGCTTTCCAGCAGGTCAGCT
Source organism: Sylvia atricapilla (assembly GCF_009819655.1). Classification (NCBI taxonomy): domain Eukaryota; kingdom Metazoa; phylum Chordata; class Aves; order Passeriformes; family Sylviidae; genus Sylvia; species Sylvia atricapilla. The sequence continues at coordinate 23,353,743 of NC_089149.1, forward strand.
CCTAACCTGCAGCAGTGTGTGAAGTTACCCTCTCCAGGCACAGGACCCTGCACTTGCCTTTGAACTTCATTCACCCAACTCTGCAGTTGCTCCAGGTTTAGCTGGATACACAGCCTCTGGTCTATCAGCCACACCTCTCACTTTTGTATCATCAGACTTGCTGAGGGTGCACTCTGCCCCCTAACCCAGGTCACTGATGAACCAGTAGAACAGGACTGAACCCAATACTGACTGCTGGGGAATGCTGCCAACTAAAAGCCTCCAACTGGACACTGCATTGCTGAGCACAACCTCCAAACTCTGCCATTCAGTCAGTTCTCAACCCAGTCCATTGTCGTTCCCCTCATCCACACTTCCTGAGCTACAAGGATACTACAGGAGACAGAGTCAAAAGCCTTGCTGAAGTCAAGACAGACATCCACTGCTCTCCCCTCATCTCCTCAGCCATTCTATCACAGCAAACTATCAGACTAGCCAAGCATTACTTCCCCTCAGTGAATCCATGTTGACTACGACTGACGACCTTCTTTTACTTCACATGCTTAGAAATGAGAATGCAGGATGAGCTCTGCCATCATCTTTCAAGGGATGAAGGTGAGTCTGACCAGCCTATAGGACCCTGGGTCCTCTTCCTTGCCCTTTCTCAAGTGACACTGGCTTTCCTCAGGCATCTCTGCTGTTCTCCATGACCTTTCAAAGATGATGGAGAGTGGCTTAGCAGTAACACCTGCCTGCTCCCTCTGCACTTGTAGGTGCATCCCTTCAGGGCCCACAGATTTGTGGGTGTCAAGTTTAACTAAATGATCTCTAATCCAAACCCCTCCAAGAAAATCAGCTTTAAGCACCTTATATTCAGCACCTGCAAAAACTTCAGAAGTAAACTTCAGAACTAGAGCAGAAGCACAGGCTTTCTTATGGCAATATTGCTTATGCCCTGACATCATCCTATTTTGCATGCCAAGCACTCAAGTTTATGAGTCAGAAGGAAAATACATTCAAACAGGCTAAACCTGAAATAGCATGGCCTAACAAATCAAACTAAAAAATCTTAACTTCACATTAAGCATGTTTACTTGTCAGCATCTTTTTAAGGAAGATTCTGTTGTGCAAAAGAAAAGTTCTGAATGCAGCTGTACTGCAATCACTTATTAAGTCTGAATGTATTACCCAAGTCAAAACAAAGTTAGACAACCAGTTCATAACCTAGAAAGCCCTTCATCTGCAGTTCAGAAAGGCAATCAGGAGTGATTTACTTGTTAGGACTGGAATTTTAGACTTCAGATTGGCTCCTGTGCAAGGCTGCTCTTCTCACTAATTGAGATAGAGTAAAAAGAGCTATAGCAGAGGAAGGCAAGACAGTCTCCTATCATTCTAAAATTCCTCTATTACCTTCCCTCAGTACCAACCCAGCCATCCCCAGAACTTATTAAAGCCCCACACAGCCTGTCACCACAATTAAACCAAGTATCTCCAAGCTAACCATCTTACTGCTTCAATCCCAAGTCCACATTTCCAAGGCTCTAAGTACCATCACCCAGTACTCTACCCACAATCCCAAATAAACCAATTCAGAGCTATTTTCTGACTCTTTTTTCCCCTCACCACTGCCAAATCCCTCAAAGCCAGGAATTCTGTACCACTCGTATTTTGTCTTCATGTTCATGTGGCTTTCCCCTAATCTCCAAGTGCTAGACAGAGACCTCCCAGGCAGGGACAGCTATCCAAGTTACCCCACCCTTAGCACTGCTGTCCCAGCCACTGCTGCCAGCTTCTTCCTACTTAAGGGCCACAAGACAACACCCAAAGGACAGCAAAGACTTCCCCAATAATGGAAACATAATCAAGCTTGATTTATATTCTTACATAATCAGTAACATGACCCAATTTGTAACATTTAAAAAGCTCCTACAACAGATACAGCCTGAAAGGGATGTGAAAACAGTCAAGTCATGAGAGCAAAAGGAGAAACTTGCTTTCTTCCTCTCTTCCCCCAGGAAGAAATATTCAACTGCTCAAACAGACGTAAAGAACTTTAGTCTAGCCTGTTTTTATTATTCCAACATATTCTTCAGCCGTTACTCAGTGATGTCACTACTGTGTTGAGCTAAACACTCTGAAAGTCACCTGGGCTGAATTTAACACCTATTTAGCTATCCAGAAGGACTGGACAAGAAACCTCAAGGTATTCTCCTCATTCTCCTCCAGCATGTGAAAAACTTTGGCAAAGATGGCAGCCATGTTTCTCCTCATTCTTCTCTTCAGTAGACTAAGTCAGGTCAGCTGTTCTTATTTTTCATTCATGATCACAATCCCTTAACAATAATTCTTGTACTCCTTAAACTACATCAACTCCAGAAGGGAACAGCATTGTATTTATATAGGCATGACCAACCAGGTGCAGTTTTGAAAACCTGGTGTAGTGGAAGGTGGCCCTGCCTGTAGCAGGGAGTTTGGAATGAGATGATCTTTAAGATCCCTTTCAACCAAACTATTCTATGATTTATGTTAGCCTGAATAATCACCCTTATTCTCCCACTTATTTTCCTAGAACCATTTCTACTGATCATTTTCCTGAAGTTTTTGCAGTTACACTTGCTTTTTTGTTTATCTCCCGCTAATTCTATAAGTCCTATTCCAGACTTCTACAAAGACATTTCATAATACTAACACTCACAAAAGTCTACCAAGTTTAAGCTTTTAGTTTCTACACAGAATTACTCTGACTTTCAAGGACTTGTTTCCAGTTGGGAGGGTATACACCTCAGTTTTATCTAGACCACTCTCTGCCCTCCTGCTTTAGACAGCATCAGAGTGTTAATATTTGTGTGAGACACCACTTTCTTCTGCTTACTTATCCTTTAAGACAACTGGTCTGCTACAGAAAACAAATTTGAACTTGCCCATTCTTTCTCAATAACCTATCCTACTGGTTTATTTTCTTCCTATTTTCATGAAACTTCTTAGCATTATTCAAAATGTGTGTTTTCTTAACATACTTCAAATTTGTCCAAATAGTTTGAAAGTGTATGCCACACAACCTTCCTCTTTTTTAGAAGACTAAGCTAACAGTAGTTTTTACTGATTCCAAGATAACCTCAACCTGTTGTCAGAGATCACTCTTTAAAAGGCTGAGACTGTTTGGAAATATCACTGTTCAAGATATTTCTGTTCTGTGTTGGGCTCTTGTATTTGGTGATCAATGATATTTACTGGAATAAGTTTTGCTGTAATCTATGGTAAAATAAAGAGGCATTAGACATTTCACACTTCCTAATATCATCTGCTAGTACTTTTCCCCTCCCTCAAATTGAAATGTAATCTATAGAAAATAACTTGATTCTCTATCACATGTAGAGAAATGTGAAAAAACACGAGAAACATCTCTCAACACACTTTGTGCCCCTTAGCAGTGACATTCTATACACACACCTATATTCCCTACCAACTTGGTTTTGTCACACCTATCTGAGCATCTTATCTTCTAGCAATAGACCTTTAGCTCTTCTATGACCAGAAAGTTAAGTCAAAGTATCTTTCTCAGTTCAGTCTTTGCAGTAACAGTTTAGGCTCACATTCTCAATGCTGTTTTTCAAGGTACCCAAAACATACATACACAGGCCTTCACACTGTGCTATTCAACCTTTCCCCTTTCTCACTCCTTCAGGAAGTTTTGTAACTTATTACATGAATTACTCTCTACCTTCATCTTCTTGTTCACTTGCTGGAGGTAAACTATTTCTTCTTCTTGTTGCCTTTCGTCATTGCCTGCAGCCTGACTTACCACAAAACTTGTTGGTCATTCCCATTGTTCCCTGACTTCTATTCACTTCCCCTCTCCTTCCACCCTGTGCAAAATCAGAGTTTTGATTCTGGAATTCATCACCTGGTAGCCTTGAATCACAGAGCAGATAGAAAAAAAACCCTGCTGTAAAGCAAGTAATTCCTCTCTCCTTCCCAAATGCCATTCTTCATCTGTTACATCATTCCAGAATCAATACTCCAGTCATGCACATTAGCCAAAACACATCTGTTAAATTTAATTGACCTGTGTTGATTATACAGGAAGACACCCAGTTGCTTTTGATTATTTCACCTATTTCCAGCATTAGTATTAACTATGGATGTGTCCCAGTTGGGGCAAGCTACTTGTTATCATGACTAAGTAAAGGAGAAACAGTAAGCAAGCTCAGGAATCCAACCTCATACATCAAGTTTTAGAGAATACACGCAGTTAATAAATCATTCAGTACACAAAGGCAGCAAAACACATTAAAAAACATTTTTTTCAAGACAGAGCTACAAGCATATCTGCATACTAGCAAGCAGGCGTTCTGCTTGGAAACAGCTTATATTTCTCAGTGATCATGTTCAAGAACAGTAGCTGCTATTCAAACTCAGCACCAGAAAGAAGCCATATTTAGTAGGAGCAACTTGGAAGATAAAGTGACTAATATCCCCAGCACTATGTACACCAGGTTTACAAAACTGAAGTTTTCAAACATCAGATTCTCACAAGGAAGAATCAGGAAAGTAAGCTGAAAGAAGAAACCACATATGGTCTATTTGTTTTCCAGCATCTGTCATTCCCACTTCAGAACAGAAGACTTAAGAAAATGAGGGGGAATAAAAATCTGACAAAAGGAATATAATCAAGAGTGTTTTATAACATACATGCCCCCATCGCATGTATTTTATTTTTAAAATTGACTTGTTAGACACAGAGGCAACTTTACCTTACAAAACACTGACTGAACTTAAATCATCTGCTTTAGCTGTAAATAGTTTCAGTCACAGCTTTACTTAACTCAGCAGAACATACTGAAAGTCAATTTTTCCAGGGAGAGCACAAGCAGCTTGAAAAAACAGAAGCATTTATTTAGAAGACTTGATTTTAAAACATGTGTGTTTATTTTTCCAGAAAATAATGACTTACTTGCTAGCTTAGCCTGTAGTCCTGAAGGTCCAGGTTTTGATGTCTCCGACTTGGAAGAGCCTGGTAGAGACAGTTTTGTTTTAGGGAGACTGACTTTGGGGCTGAATCGAGCAGCCCAGTCAAACTTTGAAGAGCCACCTGTTTTACTCGGTTCTTTGTCCCTGCTACTCCTTCTTGGACTGGGGCTGGATGCAGAACGGGAACGTCTGGCCTTACTCTGGTCCTTTCCCTGTTTCACTCTGGCACCCTGAGGAACAGTAGAAGAAGCAGAGGCAACAGCAGAAGAGGAGGAAGAGGTGGAAGCTGAAGAAGAAGAATCGGTGATGGTGCTACACCCAGCTTTGGCTGAGGTCACCGATTTTGAAGCCAGCTTGGAGACTTTTGCTGACTTTTCTTCAGTGCCAGTTGATTCAACTGATGACCCACTCTTTATACAAGACAGATTCTCTGTCCTTTTCCTTTTCTGACTTCGGGAGCTACCAGCAGCTCCACCCTTTCTGGTGTGAGCCTTGCTCGTTGATGGCAATTGTGTAGATTTGGGCTGCTCTTGGTCTGAGTGTCTTCTCTTAGATTTAGTATGTGGCTTGCTAGTTTCTGAGGAAGTTTCAGTGTGTTGAAGTGCTTTGGGCTTTTTAGCAGAGCTAGGAGAATTGGTCCTCCTGTAATCCGGACTAGCACTGCGTTTAACTCCTCGAGAATTGTCTTTCTTAGGCACTTGCCCCGTTTTTTGCTTTTCTGAAGTACTGACTCTCTCTGGATCTTCTTGTTGTGGTATTAAAACAGCAGACGAACTACAGCCTCTGTAGAAGTAAGCAGGAAGAGCATTAGAGTTGAACTCAAGAAGCCTCACAGTGGCAAGAATTTCACATTAAAAATGTCATAATTCTTTAATAATTAAGGACACTGCACGTAAGAAACACTGTTAAGTTTACACTGAAGCAAACAAAAACTCCCACATGCTTGTATCTGAACCATCATATTGCACATATTTGTTAGCTTAAAACTCAAGTAGACTGCAAAATAAAAGCACAATACATCTTTTTAAAAAGTAAGTTTAACTTGAATAGATTTTACTTTCATATATATATATCAAACTGATTAAAAACAAACAAAAATCAAGCCATGAATCTATTAACTGAATGTTTGAAAATATAAGTTCCACAAGAGAGTAAGGAGTGTTCAGTAATGCATAACTAGTCACAACTGGATTCTAGTTCAAGAAAGGCTCTTAAAGAAAGGACAGTTTCTCATCAATCTTTAAATTGATGTAGTGAATCACATACAAAAATAGCAAAATTCTCTTCTGTGTGATAGAAAGCTGTTCCAATGTGTATATAACAGAAGGATATGAAGAGCAGACAAGCAATAACAAGATGATTACCCTGAACACAGGCCTACTTTAGATTACTGCACATTTCAATTCACATTGGACATTGCTCTAAACTCCTTGGGCAATCTTCCCCCAACATGAAGCAGAAGAAGGGGAGAAAGACCTTGCAAGTATTCCAGGACTAGTTATGCAGAAATCATTTCCTCCCCATCACTGATGGAATGCTCTTAGTTGGTGAATTAAAAAAAGAAAAAATAAATGCAAGTGGAAACACTAAAATATACCCAGTGAATGCAATACCTAGATTAGTTAAATATCCATTAGTCACATGTTTTATTAGAACTCTGTATAACTCAATAATTATACAAATTTTTGAAGTGCAGATAACACTGGTTAACATATGAATATGAAGCACAATTACCTTTTAGAAAAGTGTCCCTTGGACTGCTCAGAAGTAGTATTAGACTGCACTTTGGGTGTCTTTGAAAAAGATTTTCTACTCTCAGGAGGGCTATGTGCCTTATGTTTTGCCTGCCCTAAATGTGACCTGTCAGCAGAAAGTCAAAACAGAAAGCTATCAGGATTCCAAGATAAAGATACAGACCTGTAGGTGGAATATTGTTTATTTTTGGAGCATTTACACATATAAATTTACAGCTACCAATTTTTCCACATCAGCTCCTAGTATTAAAGCAGCATTTCAAAAGAACCACCTGACGCAGTTACAAATCACAACCAGTGTAACTGTTTTGCAAAGCACACAATTATTCAGTCATTTTAAATGAATAAAACATCTTCTTACATCTGAGTTTTGCAGGTAAGTTCAGATCTTTCTGGTGTGCAAGATTACTGAATTATTCACTTAAGCATTAAGCTAGCACAGTAAAGCACAAGACTAGAGCATCTGTCAAAGATCTCTTCTCAAAAATAGATACATATTCATCTACCTCCAGATTCCAGGCATTAAGTCTTTATACAGTTATGACTATTTACATCTTTGCTCTTCAGTTAAAAAAAAAAAAATAATCAAGTGCTCAGAATGGGAACGCAGCCAGTTGCACTTGGTAGGAAAGCTCAGCCATACCAGTTATTTTCTGGCTGCAAGATCTACCAGTTCAAAAGATTGAGAGCTGTTTGGTAATAGCTGAAGTAAGAGGAATGAAGAAATGCACACCACCAATGAAGGCAGTCAGATGAGACAGGAAACTTGTGATGTCAGGGACAGGAACGAGTTTCAAATAGATAAGCTGTAAGAGGTCTTCTAAGCAACTTTCAGCTCCATGAAAAAAACGGTTTATGGTATGAGCCCTGACTGAAGGACAAAGATAATACTACACACCACAGATAAAATTTAAGACCTAAGTTACATCTTCATATATTCCACATTTACTTTGAAACCCACTCAGAATTACCATCTGCAAGACTCAGAAGAGAGTGCTCATCAGCATTTAGAACAGGACAGTATAAATAATTGCTAAGGCAAGAGACATCTCACTTGCACTTCCCTGGATAAAATGCACTTTTGACTCAGCTAGCACCAGAAAAACTACTGCACGTATCCTACCTATACAGAAGCCCCAAGAACCACTAACCTCTGAAAAACCTCAAACTTGTCTAGTATTAATGCTGAAAGAAGAAATGTTTCAAAGTTGAAGAACTGCAGACTACATGGTCGTATGGTATGAACCCAGGCCTAAACAGCTTTCAAGCTGAGCTCTGCAAACACCCATGGAGGATGGGGAGGAATTATGGACTTGAAATTTAAATGTCTTGCTCTAACCCACGACCCCAAATATCATCAAGTTTAGGCCAACAGACTAAGTGGAAGTGGTAAGAGTTCCACAAGTTTTAAAATAGCTTCTTCCAATGAAATTCCAGAAGTCTAGTAGTAAAGCCAGAGTATACTACTGACTAGAAAGCTTCCCCATCCCCTTCAGGATTTCAACACAAACTTGAATCTCAGTGGAAAACAAGTACCAAGTCTAACCATCCTGATGACAACTAAATGCTAACTCACTTAAGAGTCTAAACAGGTAAACTCCAGTAATGACTTTTTCTTGATAACTTTCCTCCTCCTGCTTTCTTCTGAATTATTCTCACTTAGGCAGTTACTCAGATGAATGCACATGGACAGTACATATTCAACACTTTCCGTGCCCCCATCTAAGAGCATGACAGTATGAAAAGATTAAATTAACAGTATCTTCTCCATACTGCAATTAATTTTATTTATTATCCTGTAAAAAATATCATTTACTATCAAAATCAAGTGAAATAAATTCATTTTGACAGCTAAATCTTGAGGTCACAATGGCAAACTCTATCAAGGTAAACTTGGGAATGTTTCACCTAATCTTAAGTGTCTGGATTTTCCTTTTCCCAACAAAAGATTAAGGCGTGAAATTTAATTTTCCCCATGAAATGTTTTTATTATGGAAATAACAGACATTATTACATAATTTACACTTGGCAGGAATCTCGAGTTTTATGTAAGCTAAACTGATCAGGGTTCATTTATTCTGAAGTATATTTTAAAAGGTTACTTTCTATAAAGATTTTTGTTTTGCTTTAGATTTTCACAAAACACTGTAATTGAAGAACTTTTCAACTAAAATACTGCTAAAACAACAGAGGCAAAACATGCACTGAAGAGTTTCCACTTGTTTCCAGCTCTTCTCCTTTCACATTTAAACCCTTCTGCTTCTTACAAGTTTTACAAATACACTTTCATACTAATGTCCAATTTGTGTGGACTACTGAAGCTACACCCATATCCTAGGGGTCACAAATACATGCAGAGTATTAGCACTTGCTTTGCTTTCTTTATCCATTAAGCTATCAGTACAAACAGCCTTTTGAGCAGAAAGGTTACTCTAGAAACATCCCAAATGGGGAGTCACAAGTGAGGATTTTTTTTTTTTAAATTTAATTTTAAAACACCTACTGTGCTCTCACTTCTCACTCTGACTTTAATCATTCACTTTGCATGTACTGCCAAGAGAAGGTCCACAATACAATAGCAACTATGCATGCAGTAGCATGTCAGACAACAGGAATATGACATGAGCTCTCAGGTTTATACAAGAACAAGAACACAGAATTTGATCACAGGGTTAAGATAAAAGCTTTAACCACACACCAACAAGTATCATTGTCCCAATTTATATTTAAGTTGTGACAGCTTACTTAAGGTCTCCTTCAAAAACTTAACTCATGTACAGAGGTAGGAATAGTCTGTAAAGATCAGACTGAGCAATGCCTGTAGAGCAATCACGTGCTATAAAATATCCCTGCAAAGCTGGAAGGCTAATTTTAAGATGGTAAGCTACATGTACTTTTTTCTATAATCCAAGGCTTTTCACTTTTAACTTACCATTGCAAGTTCTTCTGTCTTTTCCATTAAAATATCATTCATTAAGAATCATCATTCCAGCAACAAGTGTTTTCAGAGACTAAGTTCCCCATTAATGACGAAAAATAAGGAGCTAAGTATTTATAAGCTTGCATTCATTCATTTCCACTCTCAACTGAGCTCCTGCTGCACCATCAAGTTGTGTTTTGTAGGGGCTTTTAGTTTCCCTTCCCTCCCCAAACTTTAAGACAGTTTCATAAACAACTCCAACAACTCATTCAACTGGGCATCAGTCTGCTGATGCACATTTAACTCACAGGCAGACACTCAAGTTTAGAGTAACACACATACAGAAGTTGACAAGCTAACCACCATTTAGCTTGCTGTGTTATATAAACAATATGGTGGAAAATGCCAGCCCTGAGCAAAACCATAAAGAACCAACTAGAACCTGTTCTCAGAGTTACTCCGTGCATATTAAAAAAAATAAACCCATACCTTTTGAAGTTAGTTAATAAACAAAGTGTTTAATCATGTTCCTCAGCAGCTGAGAGCGAGCTATTAAATGCTTCCAAACAAAGTCTGCAAAAATCCTCCTCTTACTTCTATCAAAAATGAGATTAAGAAAAAAAAGCAATAGCACAGATAAAAACTGTGGAAAAATGTCTACTTTCTCACCTCGGAAATACTCCAAATGTCTTCCCCCCAAACCCAAACATCATATTTAGTCTTTTACAGATCTCAGGTAAGGTCTTACCAGTTAACAGATCACCAAGACTGGTCCAAAAACAATCCTGTCTAGAACAAAAGCCATGTAACTGACAAAAGCACTCTTTCAGCTTATACAAAGTCCTACATGCAGCCAACAAGGATCTCACTTATCATTTAGCCTTCAATTCCAAATATACAAGAACATGCTTATCTTTTATTCCAACACATTAAAATTTGCTCATAAAGTATCCTACTTTCATACAGAACAACAGCAGAGCAGTCATTCTTGTTGAAGTGATATGCTACTTTAAATGCTACTATTCCTAAAGATTCCTTAAGATTAACGACATGCAAAAAGATAAGCACCACGGTCATTTAATGCCACTAATAAAGTAATTTTTGCAGCACTGGTAAAAAAAGTTCCAGTACATGGGACCACTTCCATTACTCTATACCAACACAGCGAAACACTACTCACAACTGTGAAAAGAACAATCAACTGCTCCATGTCCAGAAAAGATCTTATTGTGTGCCTCACAATACCACTTCAAAATTGGTCCCATTCAAAGTAAATCCTATGGCATCACTGGGAGCTAAGCCAGGAGAGCACAATTCTTCAACACACATGGCAACAATGTCAAGATACAGTTATGAAGATGACAATAAGTACCTTCCACCCCCTCCTCCTACCCCTATGAAAAGAAAGCTTCATTAACACATCTGCCTGTTTACTGCTGCAAAAGGAAACTTTAGCATCATTATTGCTTTCTTAACCTGAAGAGAGCCACCCTTCAGGGGAGAGTGCTCCAAGAGACACTTCAGACAGGGTTTATGCTGTACCATTAGAAAAGTGCCACTGTAACAGTAATCTACGTTCAGAGGTAAACACCAAATACTTTTCAAAATGGTAGTAAAACCACTAAGAACTGTAATACCCACAAGAGCTGAAATTTATCCAAATCAGTTACTGCAACATCACTACTGACATCCAAAAGTGAAGGAAGAATCACATTAGTCCAACTTCACCAAGGCAAATTCGCTTACAATGCATACATGGGGAAGGAATGACACAACACCAGTTCATATACCCCTTTTCAAACACAGACTCCCTTCTTCTTTTAGAGAAAAGGGCACATCACTGTTAGAGCACAAACTGCAAATAAACAGCAACTGTCTTTCTACTCTTTCTTGAGCCTAGTATCATTGTACCTTTAAACAATGCACCTCAAAATCAAACTCTGAAAGCTCCTATCAAGTTACTATGCTGAGTGTGAAATTGCTGGTAAAACTCCAGCAGAAAACCATTACAGGCGTCCCCCGCTCATCTTGACTCAAGTATTGACGTTATGGGGACATCAAACAAGCCCAGTCTAGAGGAAAATAGGCTTGCATTGTTGTTTCCAGGTTAAGCCAGTCTGTCAATACTCAATGTAACAGGAGGGAGTTTCTGCATTTAGAACAGACCAGAGAGAAGTTGAGAAGTTCCAAGGTCTTCATACGAGTGAACAGTAGCAGCTCAGCAAGTTAAACTGGCAGTTTTAACAAAAGACCTTTAAGCTGTAGAAGAGTTAAAGATCACAGAAAGACATATATTAGTACTTCAGATTGGCAGTATTATCATTCTCCTGACTCTCTCCTTTTTAACACTTTTATCAACTAAGGTCTCTTGCATTCACTCCAGCCAGAGCATAAAAGAGATTGAGGCAACTCTAAGGCTGTTACAAGGCCATCTGGCCATACCACAAGTTTACCTTTATTATTAGCCTTCACATCCAAGTCTGAATACACAAGTGACAAACTGCATTGACTCTCCAACCTTTCATCACTTAATTTGTATTTTGGAAATGCATGCACCTCAGCCACAAAAAAGCTTTAAGAAAAAAGCTGCCTCATTTCTAGCACTGAGAAAGCTATTTATACAAAGCAGAAATGCAATCAAGTACACAAGTTCAGACAGTATCGAAACCTGTCCTTGCTCGAAGGGTTATGATTGCATATCTATGACCAAAGTGAAGTAACCTCCAACACTTCAGAAGGTGTGGCCCTTAAGTCTGCTTACAAACTCTGTGGCTAATTTTAGGCATGAAGCAACAACCCTCTACAGAGTCACATTACTGTCTAATTCCCTCTTTTTTATTGGGAAGAGGGGGAGTTAGGAGTTTTTAATCTTTGTGTATTGATTTGTTGTTTATTGGGGGAGGGTAAGAAATACATGGATCTAATAAAGTGGCTGAATAAAATCTCACACTGTCTGTACAACAACATCAATAAGTGGTATGGATCAAGAGAAGAAAATCTATAAAGCAAGACAGTTGCCATTAAGAATCAGTGTCCACCATCTCTGCATTTCAATGCTTTCTACTTCAAAGCATACCGGATTACAACCACAAGTGACCAGAATACACAAACTGCTCTCATAGAGCACAACTTTCAGTTCAGTTTCATCCAGAAAGATTCCAGTTCAAGTGCTCCAAGACCATTCCACATTAGCCAAAACACAGCAGGTGAGGATGACTGACTGGCTTCAAAACACTCCCAGCTCCAACTGAAATACTAACACAGATACAGCCCAAGTTCAGTTATTTGCACAATGTATGAGCATATTATTGAAACTAGTCTTTCCACAGTTTATTCTATTTTAAACGATTTTACAGCTGAAACTGAAGTGTTTCATTTAACTGACAACAAATGCAAGAATGACTGAAAATAAATTGTCTCAGGCATCCCAAAAATTTCCCCTTCCTTATGCCACATTATTCGAGTGGAGAAGCCTTGTGTTTATCATCTACTCTTCCACTTGTACAGTAGACCTAGTTTAGAGAATTATTCTCCTCATAGTTCCTTAGAAGCTGGCCTTCTTCACCCATTCAACAGTTCAACTTGTTCTCAGACTTTAGACTAGTAAGAAATACACCCCTTCTTCATTAAACTTCATAGCCCAGTTCCTCCATAGTAAAAAACTTTCGTGCCACTGACACTGACCTGCAATATTTTAATACTCATCCCAAATTTAATAAAAAAAAAAAAAAAAAATCAAGCCCAAGGTACACATATTTAACAAATGCACCAGTAATGTATCTGAGAAAGTAGAACATAGACAGATCTGCCAACCATCACACTAAACACCTTCGTTAGACTGATCTTTTAACAAAGTTAAAGAAACACTTATATCCATACAGCCTGCTTCACTTATGGCAATAACAATAGAGTAATCTATGAAGAAGTTTTAAGATCCTCTTTGCTCTGCACTGCGGAGGCAATCACAGAGCAAATACAATCTGGTCCACTTGCTCACTATATCAGGCATATTAAATGATAGCAAACCTTTTTTTTTTTGTTGAATTATTCAACAGCTGCACAGGATTTATATGCAATACAAAGGTAACAGAGTACCAGTTATTCAGTCTTCTCGAAGAGGAATGCATTTTCCCTAATTCCCAGTAACACACTCTCTCTGTCATCCCCCTCCCACACTTTTAATACCAGAGAAAAAAGAGGGGGAAAGAATTTGTTACTACCTCTGATTTATGGAAAACAGATCTTTTTCCCCCTATAGCTCTGCTACTGCTATTCTAGCTAAACAGTATGGTTGTGAGTTATCCATGAGTTTATCCCATGCAGTAACAGTGCAGGTAAGCATTTCAGGGGCAAAAAGATTTTATGCAAGTTTCCATGCTTGGACTGCAGGGTGGAAAACATTATTCTCTAAATCACACCCATTTCAGTGTTACACATTTTACACTCATAGACAGCAGTCTTACCTTCCTCCTACTGCGTCGTCTTGTGGCTGGGCCCCGGCAGTGTTCCTCTGTGAACGTCGCAGTGACCCCCCTGGATTGTTATTAGGCCGGTTGGACATTGGCACCTCTCTCCTGAAGGGACATACCCTTTCTAGACACTATCATTCACTGAAAGACAAGAGAGGAAGAGCTGTAAGATACATGGCATGAACACTCACCGCCACACCTCCAGAGGCAAATGTAAAATGCTATCGTTTAAGCAAAAACTGAAGAGAAAAACTTTCAAATAATTTTTAGTTATAAAACACACAGACATTTACCAACCAGGTTTTGGTATATATAGCATACAGATGATTGACTGAACTAAATGACCTTTAAAGATCCCTTCCAACCCAAATTACAAATGCCTCTAATTTTGCGATGACATGCTTCTTTTCTAGCACGCTTCTCTAATTCTAAGGAGACCGGACAAATGCAATTTAGGAGTATCTGTTAAGGAAAAACTCAGTGCTTGATAGAGAGCAACAGTATTCAAGTAGTTTAGCTTTCATCATAGGAGATTACAAAGCCCATTTCAGGAAAAAGCAGCAGTATTCACAACATATCTACAGCACTTTCCAGCTTCTTTCTCTAGTCTGATTTATGCAACTTTCACTTGCATAAAGCAAGACACAGTCATTCAGGAAAAAAGATCTGGCTTTATAATCAGAAATTCTGCTCATGAGAGCTAAATTGAAGGGAAAAGGTATTTGAGACAGAAGGATTAATGAATGTATACAATTATTTTTAAAAAATAATCTAGGACAACTTTGTATTACTACTTTTGGAATTGCTTTGTGACTGCTAGAGGTCTACAGATATTATTTTGATAGTTATTTATAGAAGACTATCATAACCCCCAGCCACAGTCCTCAGAAACAGACGTATTGCAAGAACAAGCCCCAGTTAATTCCTCAGTGAAGAGAGGTGACTTCTGTATCCTGCGCTAAATTGGTATTTCCACATAGCGCATAGCAACAGGACGACAATCAGCAAATCCAGTTTTACTGTTTCTAATTTTGTGGAATCTAGTAAAAAAAGGTATTTGCAGGTGAAAAAAAAGAAGCTGTAAGAAGGAAAGTAATCCAAGTTTAAGAACTCAGTAGTCTATATGCTGATTTGGTACCTATTATATCCAGAGCACAGTAAGAAAGAAGTCTGTCACAAAAAAGTTTAAAACACTGCAGCTTCAGATTCAAATTCAAATGTCTCCAATGAAGTAATTTTCAAGATTTGGCATTGTCAGTAAAAACAGTGAATAGCTGAACATAATTGTCTATTCTTCTGAAAAGGGCCTATAGAAATGAGCAAAGGTGACAGGAAGGCAAGGGGGGACAAAAAGAATCCTAAATGATGCAGTTTTACCATAGCCCGTAAGAAACCAGCCATATAAATTTGTATTATGCAACCTGTTACCTCAGATATGTTGCTAAAAGGAACACATGTATCATCTATATACCTGGGCAGCATAGGAAATTATTGACCAGGATTCTGCTAGCTCAGACTGAGTCTTGTTACACTGTAATAGTACAAACTAATATTGAAAGGTCACACTTGGCATGCCAGAAATACCTTAAATATTTCCAGGATTTGAGTAAGAATACAAAGTTAGGCAGAAGAATTGCTCTCCATCCTAACCCCCACATCACAGGAAGTTTTGGAAGTTTTTCAGGTTCTTTCTACTAAGAGGTCCAACCACAGCAGCAAATCACAAACACAGAAAGTAGAATTAATTAACAAATCAGTTTTACCTTCATTGGTTTTGGCTGGGGTGTTTTTTTAAACCTTCATCGTTTGGGTTGGGTTTTTTTTTACTTTATGCTTAGGAACTTGAAATATAAGTAAAGCACGAAATACACAATCCCACAGAAATACAGCTGTTTGATAAACCTCTATGTAGAAGTCCTGATGACTAAGTTGAGAAAGTTATAAACATAAAAGGTGAACTTTTCCTTACACAATTGTTTCCTCTTATTCAAACTCCTTAATCAAAGCCAATAATCCCACTAACAAAGTTTTAAAACTTTACAGTAACATGTAAGACCATCAATCTACAACTTCTTACATTTTAGAGCACAGAGACTTACAATGAAACAGAAAAAGCTTGCAACTACTGGAAATCATGCCAGCTTGCTGGTGTAGCTAGATCAGCCAAGTTGAGGAGATTGTAAGTTGTAGCATTCTCTCCAGAACAGCAATGCAAGAAACAAAACCTAGCATTAACCAGGCTGAAAGCTGAGCAAGGGCCCAGCACTACCTAACGGGTCCAGCTGAACTCAGTCACAGGCACTGTCAAGAGTTGTTGTGCATTCCCTTTTTATTTCCTTGTATTCAAACACAAAACGAAAAACAAATACCTCTAATATCAGAAATGAGGTACATTTTGCGCATTTTTCTAAAATGAGGGAGTAGTGTCCCCTTCTGCACAAAGGTCAGCTGGCACTGGAACTGTACTCATGTCAAACTTTCAGTCATACTACAAAATGGTTGCCACAGAACTATTGTTTCACCTTGTACCAATTAAAATGTGCATTCCAGCAGGTTTCGTTCTGCAAGGAGCAGTGCTCACTGAGACCTCTGCTAGGTTAGCCATGCACTTTCCCACCTAGGGCCAGAACATGGGCTTCTCCACACACCACCACAAGAGCCAGCTGACAAAAGCATCACAGGCAATCCTGGCCCTCCCTAGAGAAAGTTTAGTTTAACACTGATCTGCCTGGATGTGCTGCTTTTGTTTCTGACAGACTTGAATTCACTCAAAGTGGCTGGTACAGGGCTGTGTTTTGGATTTCTGTTGAACACAGCATTGATAATAGAGCACAGTGTTGATAATACAGATGTTTTTGTGAAAAATGCTTAGACAGAGCCAAGGCCTTTTCTGCATTTTGTACTCTGAGTCATGCTGGTGAGGAGGCTTGAGGTGGAGGTGAGGTTGGAATGAGACCCAGCAAGGAGAGGTAACCCAAACTGACCAAAGAGATAGTGCAGACCACCTGACTTCACACTCAGTATATAAAGTGGGAAGAAAAAGGAAGCAGAGGACATTTAGAGTGATGGTGTCTGTCTCTCCTGGAGAAGGCTAAACACCTGCCCAACCATGGGAAGCAGTTAATTCTTTGTCTTGCTTTGCTTGTATGCACAGCTTTTGCTTTTCTTATTATATTGTCATTATCTCAACCCACAAGTTTTCCAGTTTTTACTGTTTCAATTCCTTTTCCAACCCCACTAGTGGGGGAGTGAGCAAGCAGCTGCCTGGAGCTTGATTACTGTCTGGGATTAAACCATGACACAGGGTTAGCCAGACACTTCAAGTAGTCTGTGCTTAGAAGTTATGTAGCACAACATGTCATACACACGGTATTTTCAGCTGTGTAGAAGAATGAAATGACAACTGTTTTATCCTGTAAGGCATCTGTCAAGTCAAGATGTCCAGCGTTATCTTCTATATTGATACCTCTTGACTTAGCTGCATTTCTTTTGACTACTTGTTGCCATGTAACTCCCAGTTTGCTTTTAAATATAATGCAGCTTCATGATTCAGCTGTGACCTTTAACATCAAAACACTAACTTAAGTCTCACTGCAAGCCACACAATACCATGTCACAAATTAGTCCAGTAATGAAGAGACTTTCACAACTGCATCTTCCACATCCTAAAAAAACAAGAGAAGAGCCCAGATGTTTCTAAATATCAACTGTTCTCATTCAGACTTGTCCCTCTATATCTGAGCACACGTGGCTTCTTTCCCATCATCAGACACCTACACTCAAAAAAAACCCACACCACACACAAAAAAAAACCTACTCAGTAGAAACCAGCCAAATGTGCCAGTGCAGTCCTACCAGATTTTAAGACAATCTCCTCAACTACACTGGTTCTTCCTCACACCCAGAATAACAAAACGCTATAACCATCCATCAGACCTCCATGCTCCCACAAGAGACAATGCTACTTAGGAATTTTTAAGTTCAGGTCCCCTTCTAGCATAAAGTTATCTGCACATAAGCCTTTTTGGGTAATGTTTTGTAACTCCATATTCCTAGCTATGATGATGCCAAAGCATGGGCCTGCAGAGGCTCTCATCATCAGTAAAGTCTTTAGAATGAGGATGAACTCCAAAAGCCAGCATTTCATATAAACCCACAACATATCTTCTGAGGTCATGTAACAACACTGCTATCTAGTGCTTATTATGCTACATAGTATTTCTGAGTTTTAGCAAACACTATTTGATGACAGTTTAGTGTCATCTTTGTTACAGTACAGGAAAGCAACTGGAATTAATTTCTGTAGAACTAACATGCCCATTGCAAATACTATAGCTAATGTACAGTCAACATATTGCTTGGAGAAGTTCTACAGGAACACAAGACAAACCACCTGTTACCTTGCAGTGAAGCCTTTACCTTTCTCCTTGTGGAAAAGCCAACAGGAAACAAATAACATGCTCCCATGGTTTTGAAGCAAACTGGGAAAACAGAACTACACAACAAGCCTGTATCAGCCTTTGCTCAGCATCCAAATCACTCCCTGAAGGATACTAGGAACTAATGCAGCGACCCTGACACAGAGAGAAAAAGACAGTAAGTAAACTAAAGAATTCCAACATGCTCTAGGGCCACTAGTAGTATAACAAGGCAAATCAGTAACACTACCTGTAAAAAAATGAACTAAACTCTTCCACAAGGGCCTTCTTAACCTACTTGCTTGAGCTCCAAAACTTGTTTGGGGTGTTTGTTTGGTCTGGATTTGTTCAGTTCTTTTGGGCGGTGGTTTTGTTTGGGTTTTGGGTTTGAAGTTCCTTGCAATAATCTTGGTAATGCAAGAGTTTTTTTCCAGACTCTTGCACTCTCCTGAATATTTCAGGATATGTCTAGCATCTCTGCCTATAATGCTCCATTATAATACCTGTTACCTGCTTAGAGATAAGTACACTGCCCTTCCTCTCTTAGTTTAGCCCAAAAAGCCTCAGTGCCTTATTTAATGCTGCTCCAGCAATCCAGCTCCTCAAAATTGTACAGACTTACTGCTCCAAAGTCAGTATTAGGCAAAAGGAGGGGGGGAAAAGGAAAAGACAGGAGGATTTTTATATACCTTGTAAGTTCAGAACATTTTTTTCCAGCAAGTTGCACTTCTTCCCAGCCAGAACCCAGAGTTCAGCGTACATATCAGAAAATATTAAGCCTAAAACTTCAGATTTGTATTCCTTTACTTCAATGTGGACAACAATAACTTACTTGAACAGCTGTTTCTGTGATAAATCTTGTCACTTAAGACTGAAAAACGCTCAAATATATAAGCATATAACCCATTTAAGAGCTCAGACGTAACTTGTGACTGAACTGAAGAAATTACTGCCTCTGGTTTAGTAATTGCTGAATTGTTTCAGATTTACATCATTTTCAACTGATCTCAGCTGCACCTCATTTTTGCTCACTGTTCACAAGTGAGCAGACATACACACCTCTATATCTGCCTTACAGGCAAGCACTTGCAAGTACTCAATTACTACTTCTACTTCAGTAAATCTATTTAATCTGACTTTTCAGTCCAGGGAGTTGCTTTAAACTCAGTCTTCTGCAGCTCCCTCCCCATACTCTCCAAATTCAACAGTTATCCACTCATCCTTGTTCTTTTTCCACTAAGGTCCTCACCCTAAACATATAAGCTCCACATAGGCAGGAGTTTGTATTCTCAGTTTAGCAGCCTCTTGTCCCTTCTGGTTGTAGAAGTAGCTCATGGAAGAATTTTAGGGAGTAGATACAATAACAGACTGAAAAATTTTTTGCAACATGTCCTAAACTCTTATCATCCCTCTCTTCTTCCTGACAGTAAATTTCTGTTTACACAAACAAGAGGAAAATACATTCTCCCATGAGCCTCAGGGTGCAGTAAGGTATATGCATTTCATCTGCATTCTTGCAAATCCCAGATTATTCTGCTGCATGAAACCATTGAGTCTTAAGAAAATGATCAACTTTTCTTCTTCCAACACAGGAAGACCAAGCTAACACTAAATTTCTTTATCTGCTCCCATTTGTACCTTCTCTCCATGAACAGCCATAAGCTGCCTTCATGATTCAAAGATGCCAGAGTGCACTAAGGCTTCCCTGCTGCACTGCATCTAGTAATGTAAAACTCACACGGTGACTTTTATCAAAATGAAGTTATTTTGATACAAAAACCACACAAAATCATGCTGAATCACATATTAGGGTGGACTGTGTTGTTTTTGTATTTTCCTTCGACAATGCTAGAGAAGAACTAGAGAACTACACACAGAGAACTGCCATGCACAGACACCTAACTAGAGCAAATTCAGTACATACATTAAAATCTCCAGGATAAACAAGACTCCACAGCCTTCTAATGATGTAACATTACCTCACTGCTAAGAAGGCAGACAAGCAGGTTATCAAGGAAGTTTCTTCTGGAAACAAGCACGTACAGCTGTAAGCAAATAGATTTCTACAACTCTGGCACAGAATTTCTCCAGATTTATATGGCTGCATCACTTTTATCATTTCTCTTTGGAGACATTAATAAGGTATTGATGGGAAGACAAGCAGAATTTCACAGCATTCAGAGGCAAACTCCTCTTCAGACCAGATGCCTTTTTAATGCAGAGTTCAACTAAGTACAAGAGTTATGTCAGAAATATTAAAAAAAAGCCTTGGCTGGAAAGAATCTCTTGAGATGATACGGTTCAACCCTCTGGTGAAAGTAGGACCTCAAATTACACCAGACAGCTCTCATTCTGAGAAGTGACAATTGCTAACCATGTTGACAAAATACACTGAATCCTGAGCAAGAGGTGAATCACAAAAGCTACCCTGAACAAAGAAAGGGAAACAAAAATATCAGATTGAGGTATCAAAGCATTGCCATATATAAAAGTATGCAAAGAAGACACTAACAAAGTATCAGAAACTTTAAAAATTCATGCCATAGATGTCAGTTCAAGTAACTTGAGATCTCAGATCTGTGTAAGATGTACACATACCCAAGGACACACTGCCCCATCCCTTCCAAGGACAACTACTCTGAGAAGAGCTATGGTCCAGCTCCTCACTGCCATCACACAGAACTCAGAGTCCTCCTTCTCTCCCCTTTAGTTCCTCAGAATCACAATCCAGTAACCTAGACTAAGAGGAAGAAGTAAGAAAAATGGGCATATATGCTACAAACTTCAAAGGAGTCTAGTTTCTGAAGATATTATACATTAAGACTAGCTCATATACCCATTTTTACACTGAGTAACTTTAGACAATATGTAAGCTCTTAGCCAGAGAATAATTTTCCAAGTTGCCAACAAAAAAGAGAAAAACTTCAGTAAAAAATTCTTCCTAGGTTAATTTTCAGAGGAAGAGTTCTTTTTAACTCTTAACCCCTTCTGACACCACTGGAATATTTCAACATAAAGAAAAAAAGTAAAATAAATCAGTCAAGGAACAGGAGTTATTCCCTGTTCCACTGACTTAACAACAAACAGCTACCAGAAAATTAGACCAAACTTTGGGCCTTGATAAATCAGTAAGTCAGCTTTCCCCTTCCAGGCTTTCAAGAGCTCAGCCCTTGCCTGCCCTTCTAGCCAAGACAGTGGCAGTCCTAAAGGCCACCTTGACAGACCAGCAAAATGAGTGTCTAAGAGCCTGAAAGGATGCAAGCACTAGCTAAGTTTCCAGACTGCATTTATGTATATATGTCTAATGTCATAGAGACAATTGGGAAGAGAAAGTTTTTGTTCATATGAAAGAGGAAGGGAGGAGAGCAAAAAAGCCTACATTTGTAATCTTTTACTGCTAACTGGTAATTCAAATACTCATTATCAGCAACAAGAAGATTGACAAGCTCCCACAGGTGATAACACCACCAAAAACACCTCTGAAAAGATGCACAGCACTACCTGCCAGAGGAATGCCCAGGCTGTCAGGGTTATGTGATCCAAAAGGTCATCCATGCCATGACCAACCAAGCAAAGTAACACATTTACCTACTGACTTCTGGCTACTGTCTTTCTGAGAGGACTGGAAGGTTTGAGAAGCAAAGTATTGCTTAAGGGAAAAAAAAAAAATCTAAATACATGTTTCTAAATCTAATCAAATGTTTTGGTGCTGGTAAGAACAGTGCTATGACAATGACTGACTTGCAGAGGCTGAATAGTCTCCCCTGCTTCAAGCAGGTCGACTGAAGTCTGAGACTGCAGACACCTTTCACTGAACCTGATACAGGAAAAGAAAACTAAAGACTACTGCAAAGACCTGAGAGAAATGTAAAAACTTGTTCCATTAAGATTACAGAGAACTGACGATCATCATTCCTTTAGAAGTAAAACAACTGACTGGCCTTTATGCCACAGCCTGAACCTCACTAAGTCCTTCTGGGCTATGGAAAAGTCAAACTGAAATAGCAAATGAGGCACTACTCAAAACTACCAAGAAGTACAGGTACCACTGGCAGTCAGCAATACAACCAACTTGTCAGCTGAAGAACCAAGAGAAACATATGCATGGAGGGGAGGGCTACAAGTTAGCTAAAAAAAAATCTTAAAAATTAAGCACCTGCTGTTAGACAGCAGAACATTTCCAGTCATCCAAATAGATTCAAGGGACAACAAAACTAAAGTTTGTTCAGGTTACATACAAGGGCAAGCTCAGATGTATCAGGTTTGATTGTACAACTGGTGTTCCCAGTTCATGGTACACAAGAATCCAGAGCTTCATTCCATTACTGAAGAAAAAAAATCATTGTATTTGTGCACCAAGAAATTAAAACCAGGTCTAAATCTTAACTGAACTCCTGGAAGGTGGTTGAGAGGGCTACCTAACATTAAGACAGTGAAAGCCTTTACTCCTATAGTCTTTTTTTTTTTTTCTCCCTCAGGAAAAACAGAAGCTGCAGTCTGAGGAGAAAAATTAAGGAAGTTGCATGGAACAAATATAAGTCTCTTGAGGGCATCACTCTTCACTTCTGCCACATCATTGCTTTCTATCTCTTATGTTCATCAAGGACTGAAATATTACAGTTTGGACTGGACTTTGGTTCCCAAAACAACACACAGGTCACATCTTTGATCATCATCCAAACAAGAAACTAGGAAAAATAAAAAGCATTTCATTTTTTCCCTCGTTTCTCTGTAGTTTTACATAATGTATTGAAAGTTCCGTCAACAGCAACTATTCCTTTTGTTTTTGAGTGTGTAAGTAATAGTTAACTATAAAAATAATCTCCTAGAACGTTTACTCACTACTTCAAAGAATTTTCCCTTGTAAAAGAACTCTAATATTAAAGTTGTTCTTCTCCAAATAAACCAAATTTGACACCTTTCCATGTCACCAGTATGGTGTCATGGAAAAAACAGTATGGTTTGACTTGAACTTATTAATGAAGGAAGAGAATGCTCTGACTGTAGCACAGACCCAGGACTCAAAGCTTCAAGAAAATATTTTCATGTTTACAACACCAGTAGTTTCTAAGTCTAAATTCAGTGTTCTATATTGCTTTGGCTTTTTAACCTGCTAAACGTTAAGTTTTGTTGCATAATTCAGTCAACTCTGCAGCAGTTAAATTTTTTAATATGGAGATATAAAGATTATCAAAAGCATAGGAACCAGAAACTCCTGAGTCAATCTATATCAAGAATAGTCTGATCTGGATAGCTGCAAGCCAGCCAGAGACAGCTCAGCTTAAGAAGCAGCCCAGAGCTATTTAAGCCCTGTCAGTAACACAAAGGATTTGTTAGACCACACACAGAACAGGCACACAAAACCAGCAAATGTTTGCTGCAAAATACTGAGCCAGCATTCTTATCTTTGTTGAGAGATCTTTTTTCCTTTTAGCCCAGCAATGGGAAACAAAGGAAAAGTGAGGAATATTTAAAGTTTCATCTTCTGTACACTTGTGTCACAGAGCAAAATTTTTCTGCCAAATCAGTCCTACCGCAAGAGCCTGACTTCACCTCTACAGGACATTTAAAACTACTGTTACATACTGACAGTCTACAGTATGAGCACCTCAGGATGCAATTCTGCTACCAAGTGTTAATAGAAGTGTAGTTTCAACTTGCAACAACAACGAAAGTAATAGTTCTTTTCCTTTTTAAAATCAAACAAAAGCACCTCTCTCCAAGAGAAAAGAACACATTTTTCCAACAGCCAAATTCTGACCAAAACCATGCTGTTTGTACAAAGTGAGCTGATGTGAATTCCTCATTCCTTGCAGACTTTTGACTGAAAGACATCATAAGCAATGGAATTAAAATCTTACCTGATCTTCATTTTCAGATTCTCTAGAAACCCTTCTTTAGTAGAGGCCAAAAGTCACTATCTGAAAAGTGGTTTAAGCTTTCACTAACAGTATAATAATAAAAAAAATTAAAATCCAAAACAAACACTAAACCACATTGTCTGGTAAGAATGGAGAAGACACTACTCAGAAGACAGGAATTAATTTGAATTAGGAGTTTATCTTCTGTAAGACAACATGAATCAAAGCACAGAATCCTCCATGAAGTACAGATCAGTGCCATTGCCAGAAAAGAAAGCACTCTAGAAGCAGGTGGTCAAGCTAAAACCAAGTAAAAGAGGTGTGGCAAAGTTGGGAAAGGAGGCATTTATTTTTATTACCAGAGAAAAACCTCAGCTGAGTGATTTGTACAAATTTCAATTTAGTAGCTTATTTCAGTACTTTCATGCAAGTGAACCAAGAAATACTCAAAAGAAGTACATCACCCACTCTACATCTGCCCTAATGCTTAATGCCCAGCTGCCTTTGAGCTGCATTTACCTACAACACTGAGTCTGAAGGCAGAACCTACTGCTCAAACACCAAGCCTCTTCCCTATTCCAATGCCACAGACCAGATGGTGCCAAACTGCAGTTTGCCATTCACCTGCATCTGGTACGCAGAGCCCTTAAGCAAAACCAAGTGCAACAACACAAGACAAATACTGATACGGTGCACAGCCATGTCCTACCTGCAGAGCCTGTTAGACAATACGTGCCCCAAGTTGCAGCGTGGAAGGTTTTCTGAGACCTGCCAAATTCCTAATCAACTTTTGCCAAGCTGTCTTAAATTACTGAGACATCAAGTGAGCTCAGTAGCTAGTAGAACATTGTTTGGTCACCCGGAGTGTAAGTTAACACAGACCATCTCTGCAATATCGCAGAAAACTAGAAGGGTACAGGCAAAACCAAAACAAAACGAAAAGAAAAGAACTTTAATCAGCCACTAGACTGAAGAAAAAGAAAGACAAAAACCAGTTAACTTGCAGATGTGGATTAGAAAAATTCCACAGATGAACTCAAGACCACAGGTCTTATAAAAATAAGGTAAAGAAGCAGAAGACTGGGTCTTCATCTCGGTAATATTCAGCTTCAGGTCTAAATCACTCTACAAAAACCTGCTCAGCAATAGCAGCATGTCTTAAAAACAACAAAGATAAGAAAAGAAATTTAAAAAAAAAAAAAAAACAAAACCTATGCTTCCAAGACCAAGTAGAATGTACTCATCTGTTTTCTACTCACCTAGAATGGGTTTTCAGATTTTTGCATCTTCAAAATATAATTTAGACAAGTTTGGGACAAATCAGGAGGATTTCAAGAGCTTTCGTGTTGTTTTTCTAATCAGTGATGTCTAGCCCTGATTCAGACTGATGCCTGGTGAGGTTTCCTTTCCCACCCTGGGCTCAAGCAGGTTATGCTGTTCTCCTGAACAGAGACTTCATCCAAATGCTATGCTACACAGGAAAGTCATGGGCCTAATGCATAGCAAGAGTCCTGTGCCACATGACACAATCTGGGAAATGGTTTAATTGCAGTCATTGAGGAAGAAATCCAATTAAAACAGGTTAAGTTTCCGGCTTCCTCAGCACTGGATCTGCATAAGGATCTTTGGTTATCACAGGAATACTGTAACAACAAAAAAAGGGATTAAAACACAACTAGGATTTCTAAACTGGGCAGTGCTCAAACCAGCAGCAGCCTAGAATTATGTGCCATAGACATATTCTCTCAACCACAGAAAAATTTATACATTTACTTTATATCTTAAAGTGATGTAATTAGGAGCAAGCTCCAATACACATACCAAATTACTGACACAGACACAATTAAAGACATTTACCTGGTATGAAATCATGAACCAAACTGCCTACCAAATATCTGTACAAACAGAAGATCTGTGTAAAGCTGAGCAAAACAAAGTCACAACCCAAGAAACACCTGTCAAACACTAAGGATTAAGCTGTCTTTAGCCCGATCCTATAAATTTTAAGATCATGATTTTACAGTGCTCAGAGCTATTCTTTCACATTAAACACACAGAACAACATACAATTTTAGCTCCCACAATTTTATTTAAGGAAAGTTCAAACTTCTACAGTCATAGATAAAGTTGTCAGAAGCCAGAGTTTTATGAAGGAATTAAATAACTTTATGGCACACTTTTTTGACAAGTGTCTACTCCACTGCACATTTACACCTTCTCAATGCTCCATAAATAAAACAAGGGTATGTTGTAGGAACAAGGCATTGTACATGATGCTGACCTTGAGCAAAACTAAGTATTAGAACTCTCTGAAGTGCTTTTTAGCAGGATGCCAGATTTAGTCTTAGTTTTAAGCTACATAAGAACTCAGCATCATTGAATACATAGAAAAAAAGTCTGCTACAAATTCCTCTCCTCCCTTCCTTACGTGCAAGAACCACTAGGACATTTTTCTGTTTCACCTCACCAATGCTTTTGACCTCATCTTTCCCAGGCTACCCACACACTTTCCTTGAACAAGAACAACTGTAACTATGCCCATATGTTACAGCTCACAAGACTAACAAGGTAACACTAATGAGGTGTTTTTCCTAAGGTCCTAGCATGGCCAGGTTTCTTCAAGTCTGAATTTCTTGTCAATAGTCAATCACTTCAGAGCTGGAAGAAAGGCTCCTTACGTTCTACCCACAAAATGTTCCAATAGGTACTGCCCAAGACTGTTCAAGGCTTTTTGCTACATTCCAACTAAACTGCCGCTCTCTGATGAATACAGAACACATATCAGAAGAATACAATCTCTTCACTAGCCTGAGACACTCAAAAAATAACAAGCAGAGCTGCAAGTTTTCTGTAGCTTGATCAAAATGATTATTTAAGAAGAAGATAATACAATAGCTCGTTTGATAAGCCTTTGCTCTTGCAATTTTCTCTGTGACCCAATCAGAATACTCAAAGAGCTGTCTCCTATACTGGTGACCTTTCATCCAACACTAATGATTAACTAGGTTTTATGAGCAAACCTACAATCTACTGCCCCCCAAAACAACACACTACTTTTGGCCTTGTCTAGGACTGAAAAAGAACAGGGTGAGGGGGAGAGGAGAGGAAAGGAAGACAATGCTTCTTCTAAGTGCTTTGTGCATACATCAATGATATAATACCTCGAAGCAAAGTGATGCATCCATCCTTGCTACACTCCTAAAATGTATTTTTGCAAACATGAAAATCATGCAAACATTAGTAACTGTTAATATGACACTGAATTTGAAGCAAAGTTCACTCAACTACCAAGTAAGATTTCTTATCTTTCTGGTTTGTTTTCCACAGTTTGGGTTTTTTTCTTTAAAGAATATCCATAACACACTCCAGAACTACTCCACATCCTCTTTACTCTCATCCTCTTATAAGCCGTTTAATAAAATGCACTAGTTAAGGAAGACAAACAAAAGGGTATTTAACTGGAGCGGGCAGCTTCATCATGGTGCAAGATAAAATAACTCTTTACAACACTTCAGTAAAAAACGCACAGAGAATGGAGTGTCTTCAGAGGAAGATAAAAAAGAATATGAAGTAGACAGGCTTGTAAAGAAAGACAGAAAATACCTGTAAGCCCAGAAGGGAGCCCAGTTTCTTCCCTCCCATTTGCACAGTATCCTATGTATCAAATGTAAAATGAACACATTTCCTACAGGCTGCAGCCTGTCTTACTCTTCCATCTGTTCTGCAAACCAAAGACACTCAGCTGGGAGCACAAGCATCCCCGTCCCACATATGAATAATGAGCAAAGAAGCATTCTAGCAACCCCAGTATCTTTAACGCCTCTATTTCCCCAGGTCAAGTCTTGGAAATACATCTTTTCTCCCATCAACTACTGGGATGAGGTGCTACGAGAACACCTCAACCTCTATTAGCTACCAAAAACGCCAAATTAATTGCGCTGACTTTGGATCTTTATTCTATGCTTTTCAAAATTTTTCTGTACGTTTACTCTGTATTTCAAAGGCCCCCTGACAGACCAGTTTTGGGACACAGACATCATGCACTGCTATTTGAAAACAGCCTGATCTGTCCAACAAAAAATTCTTCCACAGAATTGAAAGATGATGAAAACACTGCTCTCCAAATATGCAGTTATCTATGAAAAACTAACTGAAACTATTTTCTATTAAATGTCTATTTTGTTAGAAAGTTAAACCATCTAACACTGAATTTTCAAAATAGAAGTCTAGAGGGTTTTTTTCTTGTATTAAAGCCAGAATGCACCACTAGCATATTACTAACATGGCAGTATTTACTATATTAAACAGTTACATTATACCAGCCTGAAAGTTTCAGAAGCGCATTTTCAAGAAAAAATATTTCAGATGTGGCATCATAATCTGTGTTTTATAGTGTATACTTTTTAAATTGACAGCATAAACATTCTGCACATACTCAAGTATGACATTCTGAGCAAAACACCTATTTGTTTTTTGGGTTTTTTGTAACTCTATTAATTCTAAGCTTAGTGGTGATTACACTTCCTCATACTCTTCATACAATATTTATCTCACTACTGAAGTTACAGCACACACTAAGGAGAGAAAACAAACAGGCCAGACTTGAGGGCACTGGACTCATGAGTCTGCACTATGCAGTTGCTCAGCTGAGCTCCATTATATCTCCCAAAGAATACCAAGTACTGACAGAAGCTAAAAATTGCAACTACATTTCACGGGAGATATCCTAGTGAGTATGGTCACCTCGATAAAACAGGAAGGAAAGTTAGTTGTTCTAATCCAAACCTACATGGAAGTCTTGTGTACTATACAGAAGGCAGTTTCCAACAACGGCATGTATTTATCCAAAGTCCCACACACCTCAGAGGGTATGAGGGATAGAGTACAATCATTAGCTTCACTATTATGCCACTGCAGACCATTTTCATGTTAAAATTCAGTGCATGAAACGTAGCGAGTTGGTCAAAAGTATAGATTGCATCTGTACAAGTGGACAGAAACAATTTAAAACCTGACACTTTGATCTATCACCAACTGTCACAAGTTAAACTTTTCAAATTCTGATGAAGCAACTTGAAATTACATCAGCTTCTCCTCCACTCTCCCACCACAAATAATACTCCAGTCTACTCAAGTACAAAGAGCAAAACAGTTTAAATGATAGCCAGTCACAAATTTGTATTTTCAAGTTACTCCCACTTCAAAGCTGGGCCATCAACCTTCCCAACAATAGAGCAAACACACCCCAAGAGTAAATGCAATTCTAGTTTGTTGCCACAACCTGGAATACTATTACGTAGTAACAAACTACCTAGCTTTTGGATGCATCTAAGCTAAAGTTAGACATTTAAATCACTATATTCTGCCATAGGTTGAGCTGCTGCTTCTAGCTGCCACAGGTCTGGGCTTGAACTAGTCACATCCTGCATTTGATGTTGCCAACAGAAAGCCCAAACCCTTCTGTAGTAGGCTTTTCAACCAGGTAAATCATATACATAAGGCCAGGATAGGGGTTCACAAGCCCCAACTCGGCTCTGTCTCACAGAGTTAGGTGAAAATTTGAGGAAATACAGTAGCTTGCATCTCCTCTACTTATCACACTCAGAGCAGCATTCCTGAATCTGTAGACACAAAACCGAGTTCTTGAACTCCTTGACTCAGCCATTGAAAGCTTAGGCATGGCAGGTTAACATCTTCAGAATGCCTTCCCTGGAGGGACATAAGCACACAGATTCCCACAGGAGCAACTATCTTTCCCGGTGTAGCTGTAACATTTATGACAACACAGCTAGAATCAGTGGTATGAAAGCTGAACACTTGTACATACTTTTGCACTTCACTTCTCCTCAAGTTAGCCTTTAGCTGGCAATTAGGCATTTTACACAAAATTCAGGGATTTGAAGTCCTCCAACCTAAAGCAGTACAAAAAAATACAGTAAGGAAGAATTGTATCTTTGCTTTAAAATTACTATTTAAAGAGATACCCTTGGTCCAGACTGTTTCTGGAAATTCCTATTTCCAGGAATAGGCCCTCTCCTTTCCTGAGAAACAAAGTCTATTTTTTCAAGCACTTCTCACAGGACAGCCTACATTCCCTTCCCCATGTCAGTAGTGCCATGACATTATATTTGTTTACTCCATGAACTTATGTAGATTGACATTCTCATTGAACTAAAGTTTCAAAGTTTAGCAAAAAAGTACTCTTTGATGAGGACTACAGCTTCCACCCAGTCAGCGCCAAAGCCATGTTACTGCAAACACACTCAAGTAAGAATATTCTATCATTCAGATGTAACTGGACTTAAAATATTCACTGCTATTCTGAATGTGCAGTCAAAGGCCCAAGGTTTTGAAAAAGAGCTGAAAAACAGTGTCTCTGTAAGCTGTGGGTGCTCAAACATTTTTAACACTTGAAGGCAGGTAATAATGTTTAACTCGTAATGGCATTAAATCTTGAAATCATACTTCAGTAATGACAGGACATCAACAGACCCCAGAAGCAGAAGATTTTAGTTTTTGACAGCACAACTCTAGGCACTTGTTACTATTTCCTGGCTCACAGAAGAGAGGTCATTCATTATTTCATTTCTGTTTTGTTAAACCCAGGTCTATTTAAATTGTTGTTAAGTAGCATCCAAACAGACCGCATCATTGCACAAGTTTAACAGAAAGCGTTTGTAACGATGGAAGACTGTTGCGTGCAAGAGAAAAATATGAAAGCTTTATTATTACAGCCTTGCTTATTTCCAAATAACTCTACAGGTGATATGGTTATCTAAACACAGAGCTGCTCCCTCAAAACTCCCCTTTTTACAAAATTATCAAAACCTACAAGTTCCCTTTTCTCACCTCTGTGCCTCACCCAAAATAGTAAGGATATATCAAAATATGGAACAGTCAAGTATTCTAAAGAGACACTTGAAATGCTGTCAAGTACAACATTACCACTCAATATGGAGATACTGTACTTCAGTACTGAACCCAAAAAGCATTACTGTAAGCCAAACCCCCCCAGCTGACCTAAGCATTAGTGACTACATGTTCCAGTTCCTCCCAGAGTGATGCTGGAGGGGAATGGGAGAGGAGCTGTGGAAGAGGAACCAATGCTTAGTTAAATACCCCATTACAGAGTAACTGAGAATTCTCAGTGCTTTTGTAAAAACAGTGTTTATCTGGAATACTCTATCCCATCACACTGGGCCTTTGTCAAGGGACATGAAATCCAGCTGAAAATCAGACAGGTGATCTTAAAGAATTAACTAATAAAACCTGTATTATTTAGCCTGGCAACAAAGTTGTTACTTACTTCCAGTAAGTGCTAGGAGTAAAACATCAACAGAAGAAAATAAAGATAGGATAGTATTGATACAGTTAGCAGGCAAACACTTAAGAGAAACTTTCAGGCTGGAAATTAGATGATCCTAAATTCTGAGACATGACATGCTGAAAGAATATCCCAGGAGGACTGAAGAACTAAGAAGGCAAGTATGAGGCTTCTTCCTAAGCCTACTCCCAGAGTGTCTTCATTGTCCTTACAGAGGACTAACAAGTTCTGCTGTCCTACTATGCCCACCAGAGAGGAGATGCTCAAGCTGCCCAGGAACAAAAACCTCTTTAAAGGCTCAAGTTCCTAAAAAAAGCTAGTTCCCCCCCCCCACTTTGGAAGTAACTAAAACACCATTCCTGCTATTGTAACAGCCATTCTCTTTCTCAGAAGGTGCAACAAGTCAGAGGAGATACTGCAAAGAAGCCAACACCTCTATTACCTACAGTTTGTGAAGCTTTTCCTGACCCTCTTGTCTCATGGTACCCACCACAGAAGCTCTGTTATGACTGAAGAGAGAAAACTTGTCCCCACACCTTCTCCTGAGAAAGAGGAGGGGAGGCAGAAAACAGCCCTCCACAAAGCAAATTACTGCAGTACACAGCAAGTTCTAGGATTTAAAAATAAAAAAGCCACAAACCATATACCACACTTTTGGATAGGGTTAGTCTGTGCAGAGGTTGTTTATCCAGCTTGATCCTCCTATTGCTGTGTCACTCTGTGCCCATATGTTCATGTTTGATATCTCCCACATGGGGGGGGGAGGCAAAGGGGGGGGGGAAGGAGAGGGCAGGGGGAGGAAAGTTGCCAAAGTTAATATATTCCAAAAACCAAACCAGTTATTCCATTTGTGGAAAGAGCTCTATGTAGAAGTAGCAGACAAAAACACAGGAGTCCTATGAAAGTGCAACAGAGAAATTTTGTAACTGAGTTGCTAACGTTCAACTCAACTGATGTTTCAGAATGGGTTACAGAACAGAGAAAGTCAAAATACTAATTGAAATCTGCTGTTAGATCAATCAGCATAATCACCTGCTATCTGGTTTTGATTTGCCATCTTACTAAGCTGACCTTCCAAACAGCCTGACATCATTTTGGTGAAGATAAACAGTATTGCAACTCTGAGTCTAAGGAAGAAACCATTTCTTAGCTGAAGAGGAAACAGCTTTTAAATTAAATCCAACTATACAATCTGGTGATGCAGAATGATCTAAATGGCTTACTTCTGATAAAAGTTTTTAAGATGCTCCAACACCACTAAAATAGGATTTAAATTAATTCAATTAAAATTAATTAATTAAAATAAGAGTACAAATGAGTCCTAATAGGGTTTCCAGTAAGTGCAAGGTAGATGTGAAACTGCAACAAACAGATGCCATAAACAGAAGCAACACCAGTTTAGCACAGGCAGACTGCTGAGAACAGGCTGAGGGACTTGACAGTGCTCCTGGTAAAACTACAGGGGCTAGAATCATAGTTAGCATTCAAGTGTGATATCTCAATCTGATATAAGCCCAAGATTTCATCTGAATAAAATACATTAATTAGGAAGTTTTGAAAAACAGATGATACAACTGTTTACCCACTGACTTATTACTTAATAGGACTATCTAAACTATGAGAATAATTTCAACACCTTTTGGCTAAGTCTGTGAGAGGAAAAGCACACAGGAATATACTTTACTCCAGGCAACCTCTGGAAGCCACAAAGTCTAGCAACAAGTATGGTCACCACATTGTATTCTGAAAGCAACAGATTGAGATTACTTTGCCTGTCACTTCAGTGGAGTCTCACAGCCAACTTTACATTTAGTTTAAGTGTATTCCCAAAAATTAACTCATCACTACATGTCTATTTACCTCAAGTGTTTAAATATAAAGTTCCCAGGTTCTAGCTTACTCGAGTTCTTCTCCATAAAACACAAAGTTAGAATTTTAAGTGTCCATCCTGTTCAAACTACAGTTTGATGTGGATAATATGTCAAGAATCTCTAAACTATTAAAAAAAAAAAAAAAAAGTATGGCCACAGAGCTCAAATATGTCCACATTAACAGAAGACATTAAAGTGATACAATTCCTTCACATCATTAACTTCACAAAATTCATCTTCCGTCTTCACAGCTAATCTGAAGAGAGCTCACTTTCCACCCACTCTATGGAGTATTTAAATGTGCAGACTGAAGTGTGCAATAGCATTTCCCTTAACACCCTTCTTCCAATTCTAGTTACAAAGTGTTGGTGAAGGTTCAGAGGGGCTGTCAAGAGTCAGGTACCCAGCAAGGCTATCCTCATTTTCAAGTCTAGGAATACACAGCACAACTACATCAACTTAAGAGCTGCCACAGAGGAAATCTGACAAACATGTATTTCCTATCTTACTTTTGGCAAAGGAATGTATCTGTTCTTCTACCAAGTTTCTTGTAACTGAGCAAAAGAGTGAAACTAGCTTCTTTAATCCACAGTCTTATGGTTTAACACCAGTCTTAATTTTTATTACCAGTCTTTTATTGTAGAATATTATCTGCTAAACACAACAGGCAGAATACTACCACAGTAAGATATAGCAGCACCCACTGTCAACACATAAACTTAAAAAACACTGTGGAAGAGACTGCAGCAGATCTTTAAAGCACAAGCTGTAACACTTGGAATTGTGGCTTAAAGCTTGCCTAAGTTATGCAGCTTCCATCCCTTTTGTTAAATGAGATTCAGCTGAAATTGTGTTTTCTCCAGCTGTTTGACTTAAAGATCACACAGGTACCTACTTCTCAGGCACTGTTCACTCAGGCTTATTGACACAGCTTATGACTGTCTGCTGTCCTAGTTCAGCTGAGCAATTTCCTACCTTCCCCTCACCCCTGTACAGTGAGCGAGTTCATCAAGCCATCACACCTGAAACAACTGCAAAGCTCAAGACAAATGAAGTTTTAAGGAGAAATTACAGTTTGCAGTCAGTAAGTTGATTAAAAATAAAGTGTATCCTCAAAATAAAGAGGAAGAAAACACTCTAACAAAGGCAGAGTTCCAAGTTTAAATTCAGCATACAGCCTATTAATATGCACCCTTAGTTACTTTCTTCATTTGTTCTCTTTAAATGCACAGCCACATCTCACTTGTGATCAGAAGATTCAGTTACACTGCACACACCTTCCAGGACAGGACACTCCCTACACTGAATAAGCTAACTGCATAAGGGATTTGACATTAGAAGACACAGAACATTATTAACTTGGATAAGATGCCATCCTCTAGCCCTGACATTAACCACATCTTACACTATTACTTTGTCCAAAAACACACATCTACCACATATTCCACAAAAGCATACATCATGCAAAGAGAGCTTCTCCTCACGACCTGCAGGAGTTCAAGTAAGCAACTAATCATTATACCAGTATCAAGGACATGTAATTCAAGTCCCTTGGTGAGTGGGTGGGATGCAAGTGTGTGTTTTTCCTTTTCTTTAGGGTTGGAGGGAAAGGGGAGGAGGGCAGGCATGGAGGATATCAGAGTCCACCCTGACTAGTGTTACTAGGCATCGTTTCCACCTTTCCTATTTTGGTGCCTCAACTCATTTATGTTGCTCCTTATCCTAAAAAAAAAAAAAAAAAATCCATGTTTTCAAATCGGAAGATACAAGAGTGTATTTTTGATTTCCACACTTATTTACCTGTACTTTTACATCTAAGCAGTCTTGGACTGGAGCAGAGGTACAGAACAGACTTCAAGCATATAAAAGCTGATGTACAGAGAGAGAATTTCTTCTACCCAGAGCTGGTAAGACAAACTATCAAGTAAGGAAAGTAAGACAGAAGAGAGATATGGAGAAAAAAGAGGGAGAACAAAACACCATACATGTTTTCTAAAAGCAAACATAGCTGAATCTGCACTTAGTTACATTGGAGCATGCATTTGTCACACACCTATTTTTCCTAATAGTTTCACTGATAAAAACTGCTCCTGAAAATCAAGGTAAAAATTAGAGTTACTGCTCTGCATTAACAAAAAACTGGTATTAACCATGCTTCAAATAGCCAGCCACAAAACTGAAGGCACACACTGCTATTATTAAATCTAATGCCCATCTCAGGGCTTGACTGCCTCCTGAAAGTTTAACACTTTTGCTCCCAAAAACACATGCATACATCAGAAAATAAAGAACATGTTTGTATTATTTTATTTCCAGCTTTACAGAAGTCTAGCAACAATTTGCCCTTCTTTACACTAAGTCTAGCTATTTGTACTTCATGCAATAAAACACAAGTTGTCAGCAACAAGTTGCTCTGAAAGCAGAATAAATGTGAAATACATCTTGCCTTTCAGATCTTTAAAAAAAGCCACCTTATTCAAAAAGTAGCAGGGAACCTCAGCTTCCATTTTGAAACACCAAATTGCTCCCTACAACTCAAGGTTCACATTCCAGAAGATGACTCAGACCCTTTCATACCTTTTATGAAGGTCAGATCTTTGCAGTTCAGCATGTGCACTTTATTGTGGACAGACACTATCAAAGCAAATCATTCAGAAAACACTTGAGAATATGGGATTTCCCCCCCAGTCCATGAGCCAGCATAGTCTTACTACATACTGATAGAATCATTCCAGTTTCCTCTCCACACATACCTCTGTATGTTTATAAGATCTGGGCTTTTTCCTCCTTATCACTCAAGAAAACGAATGATTGAGAATATGAGATGAATCTTTTCATCAGGTTGTAATCAATGAAAAACTATTCAAGGGTAGAAGGAGTCAAATATGAGAAGGGCCAAGTTCCTCAGGTCCCTTCCAAACAGGCTTTCTGTACAAATCCTGACAAGAGAGGCTTGTCTGGAGCAACTGAGGGCAACCATGGCTTGAACATCATGGTTAGTATTTCTCATGCATCATTGATATTGAAGTCCAGTATAAAACTATCATGATTAACTTTTTCGATAGTACATCTAAATTTTCCATTTCTCCTATATGAAAATAATATTTCCATTCTTCCTTCCAGAGCTGACCATCTACTGCTCTCAGGGCAGCTTGCTGCCATATTTGTACCAAGTACCTTCATGAATCAAGTTAGACTGGCAACAGTCAGGACCTTGCAAGACAAGGCTCATCACAGACAGGGAGAGTAAACAGATTGGTTCTGTGTGCTTGAACCTTGGCTGCCAGACACAACTGAAGGAGGGTATGACTGCATATTTACACAGTTGGACTCTACCAGCCTGATGGCAGGATTAGGAGTACAACTGCTCCCAAACTGAACTTCGTACCAAACCTGAAAGCAGGCTTAGGAGAAGCCAGGTGACTTAGCTCTGCCCTCCACAGACACCGCACATCTGATACACAGCTAAAATTTCTTTTATTTGCAGAAGACAGCTTTAAAGCATGAATTCAGCAACTGTTTTGTTAAAAAAAAGTGATCTTGAGACAAGTGGCTACATACAAATATTTTTTCATTATTGCTGACCACTAAGAACTCTGAAAATAGTTTTGCTCCTTCAGAAGCACTTTATTTCATATAAATTGAAAAAAAGTACGTAAGTAGGGAAAAAGTTAATACGGCTTTGTTTTGCAGTTACCAAGCTCAAAACTGAGCTATGGAAACTCTCAGCAAGAAGTTGCTTCATATACTGCCATAAATCTGTTGTGATACTATGCAGTGATTAAAATATTAAGGGCACATTTAAAATATTGCTCCTTCAGAAAACTAAGCATACTCACCCAAAGCCAGTAAGTTACTGTACAAAAAAAAAAAAATATTCCAATGTACTACACCTTCAGAGCCAGTACTGAATGGGGACAGTGACACCTTGATGAAACGGATCAACAAAGTGCTTTTTAGGGAGTGTTACTAATTTGACAGGTGATGAACAGGACACTGATCATCCAACAGGCCAAAGGAAGATCCCTGAAACATCCTAGGTTAAGATTTTGCCGATGCCATAGCTCACCACGTTGTACAACTTTGGTATTTGATTACACTTTGTCACAATAATTTAGCCCCAGTGTAACAAAAGAGATCCATGATCAGAAGTGTTCTACATGATGCTTACCAATTACTTGGTTAGAAAACATAGACAGAGATCATTTAGCTGTGAGATGCATTTAGCTGAAAATTAGGTACACACATGTAGTTTACTTACTAACTTTAGTACTTCTGCTTCAGCTTCATCACTTAGAGACAAAGGCAATTTAGTCAGGTTATGTTTCTGGACTGCTGCAGTGAGTAACTGTACTTATCAGTGATGTAAGGATCCACATGGAATCGATCATGTTTCCACTGACCACATTAAAGAAAAATGCATTTTATTTTTGCTATACTGCTGAAGAAGGAACAATGTTGTCACCCATAGCTTTAGGCCTCAAATTTAGGAATGATTTTATAAGAATAAGTATTCATCACAGGGTTTTGTTCTGTGATATTTACACTTTAGGTTTGAAGACAGTCAAAGTACAATATAAAAAGGAAAACTTAAAAAAAAAAAAATTCCACCCAAAACCAAAAAATAGATTTGTGCATGATTTGTGATTAGGAATGACAGCTTTGATTATTCATTCTCTGGGAAGATGTAGACTATTTCCCCTAATGGTCACTTTGACCTGAAAAACTTTTCCAAGACATCAAAAGACCCCATTTTCCTAAGCTCTTACTCAACAGGTTGGCACTCCTACTGAAGTAGCTCTGCTGTATTAATAAGCAGTAATGTCACACTGTGGATGACCTACAATCTTTCTGCTAAGAACTAAGACATGTTTAGGTTCCTAGCTATGAAACCATCTGGAGATAGAAGACTTCAAGGTTGTCAATTCAAGTATACTACTCATTTTTCTCAGAAAGACCCTAAGAATGGGAAAAAATCTGATTACCTGTATTTCTAACACAAACATAAGATACAGCAAACAATAAAAATTAAAAATACCTTTGCATTTAAGATCCAAAAAACAGAACTGCTCACAATCAGCTGCATTTTACAAATATAGAAACTATTACAAGTTAAAAACATGTATATTTTAAGCTTTAAAAACTTTAAGCATTATTTACAGAACTTATTCACCAGACCAGTGTTTTTAAACTTCTTAGTTCAAACACAACATATTCTGTTAAAATATCAGCTGTAAAAACTGAAATAATAATATTTTCATAAATACATCTAACTCCTATCAGTATTTATTAAATAGGCTACCAAACAATAGAAAGCAGTTGTTTTTCCAGTGCTTTCATGTCCATTATGTATATTTACATACCTAAAATAAAACTCGTTTAAAAATTTTATCTTAACAAATATCTTAATAAAGCTCAGAAACCGAACACCAAAAAAAAAACCCACAAAAAAAAACCCCAAAAACAAACCCAAGCCAAATCAAAATCCCAACCCTGTACAATTAGCACTGTAGTTTGGGGAGTGGAAGAGGGAGAACTGAAAAGAAAAGACCATACAAGAGATAACAGAAATAATCACAGCGACGCTTGCTAGCTTTTAAAGTGTTACAAAAGTATATCCACAGTGTCCATTCCCACAAGAAAATCTTGAAAAATTAACTTAAGTGCTCAGAATTCCTCTTCTTTCTCATTATAATAGATGTACTTCAAATTTATCAGCTGGTAACTACTCAACTTCTCTTTGTGCCAGCCTTTAAAGAACCAGGAAGCTCAAAATTCATATTACACGCAACACAAACAGTAGAAGTTACTCTGTTTGAGTAAAGTTTTGCATTACAGGGTTAGAAGCTCCGAATCAGTATTATTTCTGCTGAACAAGACAGGAAGGAAAAAAAAAAAAAAAAAAAAAAAAAAAAAAAAAAACCAACCTGAACTGTCTTTTTAGGGGAAAAAAGGATTTAAAATAAAAATTGTTACTGGATTGCTACACATAATAAAAACGCTCCCAAAACAAACTACACACTCTCTGAAAGCGTTCCTAAGTTCCCTGCCAGACTTACAGAATAAATTTAGGCCAGTACCAAGCGCTCATTTCTTCCCCGTGTGTAAATGCGACACAATCAGGCCTCACATGCAGGCCTCTCTCTCCAACACAGGCAGGACCTTTGTTCGATACGTCGATGTTTTTCCCCCAAAGCCCTTGACATAACTTTCCATTCTTTCCCCTATTATTTTCCGGTTCCCCGTCTAGACTCCGGGACCGCCGAGCCGCGCAAGCCCCCGCCTGCCGGAGAGCCCGGGCACTCGGAAGGGGGAACAATAAAAAAGTTGGACACAGGAAGACGGGCCTGCAGGTCTGGCCAGAGCCCCGGCCTCGGTTCCTTCCCCTCCCCGATGGCCGGGGCCGCAGGCGGGAGCCCGGTGCCACCCCCGGCCTGTCCCAGTCCCCAGCCCCCGGGAAAGGGAAGGGGGAAGCGCCAGGCAGGAAAGGCAGAGCCCAGCGTTTGATCAGCCTCCAAGTACGACGCATTATGCAAGCAAACGCAAGGACCGGGCAACTTGCTTCTTGACTGAAAACAAGAAAAACATCAGCTCGAAAACATTTAGCTGCGAAAATAATCCCTTTCGTGGGCAGCCAGCTTTGTGACTCCGACCCCACGGGCGCCTCCGTTTTCTGCCCACCTTCTTCCTCCCCCCAAAAAAGCTTGTGAAATATGGACGTCGGCCGATTGTTTAGCATTTTTTACCGAGCTGGGCAGAACGGAAAGAAAGAGAAATTGCTATTTTTTTTTCCTTTAAGATATTCCCTACCTTCTTTAAAGGGGAGGCAAAAAAATAAAAGGGGAGTGGGAAAGAAAGAACCACTAAGGAAAAGGGGGCCAAGCGGAGTGGGGGAGGGAAGACGGGGAAGGGCATCGAAATCGGCACGGCAGTGTCAACACTGACACTGCCCTTTTGTATCGGCAGGCACACAGGGCCCGCGGAGGGGCGGCCGCGCTGCCGCCCCCGTCCCCGCCGGGCGGCCCGGGAGAGGCGAGGCGGCCCCCGGCACCCGTGCCCGGGGGGCGAGGGCCGGCCCTGCAGCGGGCCCGGGGACCGCCTGGCCATTTTGTCAGCTCCGTTTCCACCCCTTCCCTCCACGGCGAGGGCCCCATTCCACCCCTCCGGGCCTCCCCAAACACTCACCGGCGCGGCACCGCGTCGTTCCCGGCTCCCCTTCGCCCCCCCACCCCCATCTGCAACAATGCTCCGGGATGGCGCCGCTCCCCTCCCCCTGCCCCGGGCCGCCAGGAAGGGCAGCTCGGCTAACGCCGGGATGACACAACAGGCCCGGCCCGGAGTGGCCGAGGGGCCCAGCGAGCGCCCCGCCGCCCCGCGCCCGCCCTCCCGGCGCCCCCCGACCGAGCGGAGGGGCCCCGGGTACCTAGTTTGTCCCGGTGCGGCCTCCGCAGACGCTCCGTGCCTCCCTCCTCCCGGCAGCAGCCGCCTCGCTTCCCTTCAATTATCAGCTGAAGCCGCAGCACCGATCGACGCCTCGTCCGCCGCCTCCGCCGCCGAACCCCTTCCAGCGGCGCGAGGGGGAGGCCGCGGGACTACTTTCTCCTGGCGCCGGGGCCCCGCCGGGGCCCGCGCGCGCCCCGGGCCGGCGGGCGGCCCCTGCCCCGGCTGCCGCCCCCCGCGCAGCCCCCGCCGCGGCCCGGAGCGCGGCCCGCTCGCTGCGCTCGGCGGAGGCGCCGGCGGCGGTCGGTATCCCTCCGCCGGGGTCGTCACCTCGGGTCCGCGGGAATGTCCCCCCCTCGGGGCGGCCGGGGGATGGCCGGGGCGCGGGTCGCTGGTGGCACCGGCGGCGGGGGTCAGACCCTGCCCGGCACCGCGGGGCCGCCGCCGCTGCTCCTTTAAGAGGGGGCCGGGCTAGCCGTGACCCCGCGCGATGTCCGCCCCTTCCTGGTTGCCGTGGAGACCGCCCGCCGGCGTCCCAAAATGGCGGCGGCGGGGCCGCGCGGGGCCGCCGCTGTCTCCGCCGCCCAGGAAGGAAGGAAGGAAGGAAGGTAGACCGACAGCCGGAGGCGGCAGCGGCTTTAGCGAGGGTTTTTCCGCGAGGAAGGAGCCCCTCCGTGCCGGGGCAGGACGAGGGGCCCCGTTAACGCCGCCAGGAAGCGACCCGGGAGGCGCCACCGGTAAGTGCCGCTGGCCTGGCCTCCTGAGGGGCTGGGAACCGAAAGGGTATTTCCAGGCATGGGTCTAGCGAGAAGCCTCAATATGTGGGACATTGCTTCTACCTGGACTTTCCCGAGCCTGTGGGATGGGGCTCTGAGTGAGGAACCAGAGGAAAGGAGGAAATAGAAATGTTTCAAAATGGTGAGTTAGTAGCCTTGCGAAGCGGTACATACGCATCGTGATTTTGTACCCTTAGAACAGACATAAGTCTACTCTCCGAAATGCTCACAAATAAATGTGGTTCATTGTTTAACACAATGAACAGCAAATTCCTTATAAAGAAAGATAAGTTTAGCTGCACTTTAGGCGTAATCAGACTTAAGGCAACAGGATAAAAAGGGTAAGGAATAATCTTGCATGTCATATGTCCAAGAACATAAAATTAACATCTGGGAATGGGAAGGCTGTATATATTTTCCACATGGTACCTGGAGATATTAGGTCCTGCTTTTCACCAGTGTAGATAACTGTTTGTTCAAACAGGGAAATAAGCAATGCTAAATATCCTGGAAGAGTTTTTTGAACCTTTGTTTTGAAATATCCTGCAAAATGTGCAATATGAGCATTTTTCAGAGTAATGTAATAAAATCATTAATGAGATATGCTGGACAGTAAACAAATGAAATTTAACATGAAATTAAAATGAAATCTGATTATAAGTTCATAAAATTATGAAATAAAACTGAAAATGTACTATAATCTTTGTTTCATTTTGACCCATTTTTTTGCTTAGTTTACTTATTTTATATTTATTAGAGAGACAAACACATGCTTGTCTCATGCTGGACATACTGATTTAGAAGAAGTAAAGTTTCAGAAACTTTTCTGAGAAAGTTTTCTAAATGTCTCACCAGAACAAAAAAAAAAAAACCCAAAAAACCCCTACAACATATTTTAAACCAGGAGGGAGTTTTCAGTTTGTTATCATAAAGTAAGTCGAAATAATGAATATATGCTCTTTTAGGGAAGAAGTGCTGCACAATAACTGGGAAATATGTGCTTCTGAGTAGCTGAAGTCTTGTAGTGGGCCTGTCCCACTGACCCCATAGGAATCCTACCAGTGCTCTGCTTGTCTGTGCAATGTGAATGTCGTGGGGTCTTTGCTATTCATTATTGCACTCAGATAATAAAAACAAGATGATTCTTACTACTGTCTTCAGGTTTTTGGTTCTCATATCTGTTTCCTGTCACACACTTCAGGTATCTATTCTTGGGTTTGTTTTCAGCTGCCCAAATACATCCTGAAAACAAACCAAAGTCAGTTAACAAAAACCATGCAAAAAAAAAAAGCTTTGTAACTGTCAGTGTGAGTAAGTTCTAATTGTTCTGCAAACGTTCGTTTTACAAAGCATTACCAGGAAGTTGGTGTCATTGAAAAATATCTGGTTTGCACTATTTGAAAAATTCAGCTTTGATTTTATGGCAATAAGATCATTTAAGTATTGTGCAGTGAATGTATGTTTTTGAATATATCACTATATTTTGTGAAGCTAATGTATCTGATTGCAGCAAAACTCCCCAATTCACTCAAATTTTAATTCCTTACTCCTCAAAACACCTTCACATAAGTAGTGTCTCCAGTTTTAATTTCTGTACATGTAAAATTTCTGGATGCTAGTTAACCTTTCTACAGGTTATGGAATCTCCTGAGAAGAGACCTGTCAAAAATAGCAGCTGAAAGAAGGTACATCACTGA
The DNA here is from genome assembly GCF_009819655.1 of Sylvia atricapilla. Classification (NCBI taxonomy): domain Eukaryota; kingdom Metazoa; phylum Chordata; class Aves; order Passeriformes; family Sylviidae; genus Sylvia; species Sylvia atricapilla. The sequence continues at coordinate 23,397,223 of NC_089149.1, forward strand.
TGTTCCAAGTTGTATCTCATGTGAAATATATTTATATGCCTATCCTGGGTTAGAACAGAGGGGGCCTCATTGTTGGTTCACATTCCCAGTGTGCTATTTTACAGTCTCCTGGTAAGTAACAGTCTGAGAGGTCTCACAGTCTAAGCCCCCAGCCTGGCACAGGGGTTACATGAATGCTGAAACCTGCTACTTTGAATAGCCCCATTCTTGGAAGTGAGTGGTTTCAGAACTGTCTGCTGTTTTCCTGTAAAAGCAAAAAGGGGAGTTTTGCTGCATGGTGGATTTGTATGAAAGCTCCCATAATTCTGTCCGGTGTTGCCCTTCTTTGAATGGTCTACTTGGGCTTTACAGGAGCAGTAAATTCAGCTCCTTCAGGATGAAGGTACCAATTTGCTGGGCATGTCTTACAAAGCTCCAATGCTTGTGTTCCTGTGGTCATCACCAGGATTTCCAGGCATCAGCTGATTATAAAGTCAAACTGTCACAGAACCAGAAATCCTGTGCAAATACAGAAGATCCTAAGAATGTGTTAGGGCAAGAAACTTAGTTGCATAAATAAGCATTCACAGAATACGGTTCACCCAGCTGTATTGTGTGGAAGGAGAGATCTTCCGAGCCATCAGTGAAAATAACTTTTTTCAAATAGCTATTTTAAGTCAGCAACCGTAATTTTACAAATGCAGAGAAACTATTTCACTTATTTCCCCTGTGTGAGCCTCTGCCGGTTCCACTACAGAAATATAAGACTGAAAGAGACAACTTGAGGTCGTCCAGTCCCAGTGCTTGCTGTTTCATCTAGCTACATAATAGATCTTCATAGCATAAATGGGATTAGATGTGTTTCAAAGGTAGTGAAGCTTTTCTTCCTCTGCTACTTCAGACAGAACAACTGCTCCAGACCATCACATCTCTGATGGTGAAGTGAACAAGTGAAGTTATGCAGATTAATTGACATTTATTTTGTTCGGGTATCTTGTGTGTAGGTAACAATGCTGTATATATGTGTATGTGTGTATGTATGATGTATATGCTTAATAAATGCACACTCTGTATAGGGTTTGTTTTGTTTTTTCAGTCTCCATTTGTGAAACAGACTCTCTGCTTCTTGGTCGCTCTCATCTTTTCATTGCATTTATTCCCATTAATACTTTCATTTTTAATAATAATAAGCCTAACAAGTGCCATATGCAAAAGCATTGTTACTTCCTCATGTCTTCTGGAAAATCCGGGGTGACTTAAATTTTAGGACTGTATTTAACTTCCTCTACCAAAATCACATTACAGACTCTTGATTACCCTTCGATTAGTTATTATTCCAATGTCTTTCTCCTCTGTCAACTTTCAGTTTATAACCTTCTGGTTTATGGTGGAATTTTTTTCCAAATGAATGACTTTGCCATTTTTACTTTTCAAATTTTATTTTTTTATTTGTTTTATTTTTTCTTTTCCAGGACTGCTCCGAGTTGTTATGAAGGAGAGGTTGGTGTACATGTCAGAATAAACATGATAAATAAAAAAATCATTCTTGGCATAAAATGTGTTCTAGGAATCCTGCTAGTATTCACGGGAATGGTGAATAGTTTTTGTTTTGTTTGAGTGCATGTACTATTACACAGAATGGGAATCTTTTGGCTCAAGACTGACCTGAGGGATGGCAACTTGTTTCACATATACCTTTCACTGTACATGTTTTTCAATCCTGAAATGCCAAATTAATATTTGAGATGCCAATTATAATTTGGCAAGTTTATCACAAAAAAACAATAGATGTTATCTGTTTGTACAAGGCAAGCGACTAATCCTATGGCTTCCAACATTAAATGTAAGATGGCTTGAGAGAGCCAAATAAATAACATTTCTTATAAATTGTCTAACAGATGATAAATGCAGGTTTTGAAAAGTGCAAGAGGAATCCAGATGGTGGGGTAGTGTAGGAAAGATCAGTCACTCCTTTTGGTCAAACAAGGAATATAGACACACATCCCCCCCCTCAAAAAAAAAAAAAAGTCTGGTGCTTAATCTGCTTATAGGGCAGGCTGATAACTGGAATGATGAGGCTGGTAACAAAAGAAATGTAATGGGAAAATGATCCGCTCAACATGTAATTAATACTAGCATCTGTCACCATTTAATGAATGCTACACTAATCAGAAGATTCTGTCATGTTAGTAAAATGTTCAGCTACTTACTCACAAAAGACCAGTGTGGTGCATTCACAAAGCTGCCGTGGTTCTGTGCAATATTCCACACATGATCCGCTCATGTAACAGCCAGGATAACTGAGCTCTCAAATATGCAACTGCAGAACTGTGTGTTTGGCCAGAGATCAGCAACTGGCTTCTCTAAAAGATACACACAGGACATGTAGATGAGCAAACAGTGTAAGTAACTGGGCAAACAGTTCTGATGAATGTTCTTGTTCTTTCCCCCTCATTGCTCCTATTGTTTAGTGTTCACTTCTATGTCTTCAATCAGTTTCTGATTAAATCAATACATTATGAGCACAGCACATTATTTTGGATACTGAGTACTACAGTATTTGCTTAAAAGATCCTATTGTTAATTGTCAATTAGTTATTTCAATTTAAAAAATACAGGGTTTTTTCCTGGCTTTTTTAGTTGAAAACAAAAATTCTGAACCTACAGCACTTAAATCTTTGAGAACCTATTTTCTTAAAAAAAAAATCCTTTTTCAATAAACAACCCAATTCTGTAACTGATCTCTGCAGGTCCTACACTACAAAAACCTAAGCAAACAAAAAACCACCACCACCACACCACCAATATAACCCAAACAAAAATTAAACAAAACCCTCCGACAACTTATAATTTTCAATAAAATTTCCATTTTAGGAGACATTAATAAATGATCCTTGTAGTGGTGGGCTGGCTGATTTTCAGTTGTGAGAACTTTCATGATTTATTAAACCTGCAAAGACAGCTCCTCCCTTTGGAAAAAAAGGTACTATACAGTTAACTGTTATATCTTGGGCTTGTTTTAAAGTCTTTATGATGACGTTTGATATGTAACCTCTTTGACTGACAGCAGATGCCATTTGAAGTGCTTAAGCCAGATGGATGGAGGGGGGGAAATTCACAGATGTTCTAATAGTAATTGAGCTGAAAATAGTTTCATGTTTCACAAAACAATTTTTTGAAGGATATGTCTTAAGTAAAGATCTGTGGGAGATGAACCTTTTTCACAATTCTACTATTTTATTTACATTTGAAACCTGAGGGATGCCATACCAGTTACTACCTAGCTGGATTCTATCCAAGTCTCTTCAAACAGACATTTGGGTTCTTAGCAAACAAAAAGAGCACAGAAATTTCTCACGAGGGAGTTCTAAAAAATTATATTTTTATTATAAGCTATTTGTATGGAGGAATTCAACTGCATAAAATAGAAACTTGTTGTTGTTGCTGTAAAGTAGAAATATTTCAAGTCTAATTTGTTGAGGCCAGGAGAAGGCAGCCATTTTGTCTCAGCTCAGGAAATGCTGTGCTATGCTAAACAAGTGTATCTCCAAAAGAATCAAACATTTTCATGGTAATGGTGTCATGGAGTATTAAGCAGTTATGATCAAGAAAATGTTTGTTAAGCCTAAAATACATAGGGAAATCGCCTTTGCTTTTTTGCTGTCTCTAATTCAGACATCAAAGTAAACAGTAGAGCTGCTTGGAAAATGGAGACAGTTTCTCTGGGGAAATAATGCTGCACTGGAAAAACATGAATATTGTTCTCCAAGTGTTTCTGTCCAAAGCTAAAATAAGTTGGTTTAGCAGTGTTGTGACATGTTACAGTTTGGATTGCTGATGGTACCTCTCATTTCTTCCATGATGTGCCACCTCTGGGTGTATGCAGTTGCTAGATCTTATCCATAAGGTTTTCAGGAAGATTTGGGAATTCTTTGGTCATGATGCAATATTGAAGATGTAATACAGCACAAGAACTGACATAGGAAAATCTGGGGTTTTAACAACTGAAATGCAATTTGTGATGTGTTGCACTGTCATGCTGGAATTTCAGGACTTTCATTATTAGGGGAGCAAGATTTCTCTACAGAAGGCATTACACACAGCAGTGTAAGTGGTAGATTTTTACCTTCACAGAAGACTCAGTTCTCTTTTTTGGAGGACGGTTGTTTTGGCTTTTTTTCCCCACAGACATTACCAAATGCTTAGCCCTGTGAAACGTATTTTACTGATTTGAAATTAGATCTATAACTAACGGAGTGATTATTACTTGTGAAGTTGAGTCCTTAGTGAGCCTATGGTAATGCAGTGCTGTTGTGTGGGCTTATAAAATTCTTTTTCAGTAGTGGTTGAGCTGTCATTTGAAGATGCATTGGAATATTCTCATATGAGTTTCAATTAAGGTATGTTAAAGATGATAATGTAATCTTAGTTAATTCACTATTAATCTGGTTTTACTATATCACTGGTAGCCTAGATATGTATTTTTTTATTTTTGCCTCAGCTGGGTTTTGTCTACTTATAACTAATCTTTAATACACAGACAGCAGGATCTCACAGAGTTGCAATGTTTAATCTCTCAGTATAAGTTTTCTGCATGGCTTTAATATTTGTGGTTTTCTTTAGAAGTATCATACTTGATCTAGTCCTACCTGACAAGGATGATTTTCAGGTCACAAAGGTATCTCAAAGTAAAACAAAGATTTCTCAAGGTAAGCAATCACAACTACTTTCTGCGTAATAATGTAACTATAAGAATGTAACTATAAGAAATAAACATTTCTTGCTGTAACCAAGTAGTGTTCACATGTTCCTTATTGCCAGTGCTTGTTCTTTAGAAACAAAGAAAGATTTAGTTATATTTTTCACTTGCCTTACTTAGGTAGTAAATCATTATCAATCTTTTTTCTCTGTCCAGGAGTAATTCTACTTTCATATTAGCAAAGGTGAGTTTGTGTTCTTTCCTGTTGTCTTGTTTTCCTTTTTCCTGCTTCAAGTTAGAAAAACAATTATTTCTTTTTTTTCTGTCACTTTTTTATTAACCAAGTGCAGTTTGCATGATTTCATTTTCCATATACACAGTAGCTAGCATTCATGATGAAGAAATGGTGGATATGTTTACTTAACTAGGCATACCATGTATTTATGCATTTATTCATTTATCAAGAGTAGTTAAATGCACTCAGCAAAATATTCAAGGGAAAGAAGGCAGCAAGAAGTGTAGAAGGAAAAGCTAGAAAAGGTCTAGAATTTTTATCTCAAAGAAAGAGAGGCTATGAATACTCTTATCTATGCACCAGTGCAACCTAAAAATTATTTTAAACAAAGTTGCTGGTCTAAACTGCTCTACGGATTTTTATTCTAAAGATTTGCTTGATTTTGATCTGGTATAAACTAAATTACTTTGTGTTAAACTGAAATAAACCTAAATAAAACCAAAGTAAAAGTGCCTGCAGCTTTTGGATGTACTTGACAAAATTAGATTAAAACTGTGCATTGGGTACAACCAGTGTAAATGTAATTTGTTGGCTGAAACCTGAATTACACAAATTATCTGGAGAAGGGTGGGAACTAGAAGAATGAACATTAGTGCACAGTCAAATGATAGAAGTCATTTGTTGAAAAACTCAAAATAATACTGTAGAAGCAGAAGCCTGGGAGACTGTCTGAAGCCACAGTTCTAAATAACATAATAGGATGATAGTGAACAATGGAGTGAAAGGAATGACAGCAGATGGGGATTGCAGGCAAGAGAAGCTGTGTGGCTGGAAAGCATCAAAAAAGCAAGCAGATACTTGTGACAGAAAATTCAATGTATGTTTTAATGCATGTGCAGATCAAATTATCATGACAAATGATAATGAGAGATTTCAGCTTTTGCTAAGTTGTGCTACAGCTGAGTTGTTTCCTCCTGTGCATTTTACAGTGAGACTGAAACCTGAAGGTAACAAATGTTAAGTTTCATGTAAAATGAGTAATTAAAATTGGACTGAAAAATCCTATTGTTTGAAGAAAGAGGAAAAAAATCAACCAACAGGTAGCACATGCTACCTACAGTACTGGGCTGATAACTGATGGAGAGAAAGGGCACACTTGTTGACACAACTTTTTCTGAAAAATGAGACATGCGTAGGAGTCAAGTATATCGGAATGCCTGCACCATGTGATAGATTCTTTAGAGTTCCTGTCTTCTGATTCGAGGTGGAATTAAAGCTGTAAATAGACAGCAAGGGAGCTTTGAAAAGCACACTGATAATGTCAGTTTGTTCTCAAAAAATGTGATGAGATTTTAGGGGCCAGTGCAATAGATGTTCCTCAAAATTTAGAGTAGGACATGTCAGTGCTGAAAGTTAGCTGCCCACGTAAGAATATAGGAAAACTGTTTTCAGCAGATATTGGATTAAACTGGTGGCAGATGTATGCAAATCAGGAAGATAAGAAGTATCCAAGAAAGGAGCGGTGGGGTGATTTAACTAAGACTTCATCTGTAATAAAAAGGATTGCCAGTTATATGTACAGACGCTGCTAAAAGAAGTGCAGATTCCCTAAAAATTACTTTGCACTGTAACACTACCATACTTCAGGACATTTTATATAGATAGCAGAAGTCTGACTGCTCTGTTCTGTTGTTTGGAGTTTTTTTACTCTAATAAAGAGGAAACAAAATCAAACTTAAATTAAAAAAAAAAAATCAAAGCATTGACTAGACCTGAAATTGCAACAGGGAGACATTGAAACTGAATTAAGGAGGACAAAACTAAAAGAAATGGTTTTAAATTAAACCTGTCACTGTCCTACCCATCTAGAAAGGAATGTTATGTCTTGCACTTTGCTTTCATGCTTTGTTCTGTTAAGTAGAGGAATAATCTCTTTGTGGCAGTCTGATCTAGGTCTGCCTGTTTAATCACATTAATAAATGGCAAGTATCATGCTCGTAATTGAAGACTCTTATCCTCTAGAGTAATATTTTATTCCCTCTGATAGTTTTGTTTCCCTTTCAGCACATCCCCTTCCTTCTGCATTCTCTTGCTCTAGTATTGTTTCTCTGATCTCTGTGCACAAGTCCGTACAAAGGTAGACCTTAGCTTCCAAAGCATCTGTGCTGTAAGCAGCTGTGATAAACAGCTTTACCTACTTTTTTTTTCTTACTTTCTCCACTTTTTATTTATTCTCCCACCCAGCTCTGAGAAAACTCTGAGAAAACTATTAAGCTCTGAGAAAACCATGGAAGAACGATACTAAAATAGGAATAAGCAAGGTATTAACTGAGAGAAGGGGAAGAGGCCAGAGCAAGACAGTAGATTTTGTGCTCAAATATAACTACTGCATTCCTCAAAGGAAAAGGCAATTAATATTTCCAATCTTTTTATTGAATCTTCCTCCTGTATTTTATCAAAACGTTTTTCAGATGCTCTAAGTAGGGAGCCTTTGGTAGTCATGCACACACACGCAAAGCTAATCCTTTGGTTAAGTGGGTTGATGTTTCCAAGTGTGAGTGAAGTGAGGGAAAAATTATCAGCTTCATAGTTGCTACATGTGAAATTTTGGAACTGAGACATTTCTCTTCTCTTCATGCACTTGAAATATTTGTTAAAAGCACCGCACAAAACAGTTTGCCTTGACACCAGGAAGTTATCTTTTTTCTGTGTGTCATTGTCTTTACCTCTGGACTCTGCTACAGTCAGTGTTATATTTTTGTTTGCTAACTAAATTGTTTTAGCTTTCCTTGCTATTAATAGTAAAACTTCTTTTTCTCCAAAACCAAAGCAGACATAAGGAAGGGAAGTATGTGGGTTTCCATGATGACTAATGTGGTCCTGAGAAGAATCTGTACGAACTTTCAAGTACACACTGTTGTCCAGGATTTCAACTCAATTATGTGTATGGGTTTTTCTTGCAGAACAGTTACTTTAGCACAGCTGGGTATTAAGTTTTACACTTTAGGTTCTGTGGCATATATGAAGTGGATATCTCTTAGAAATACTGAAAAATGCACTATGTCAAGTAAATGCCAAATAAACCTACTTTTTCTTCTCCTGAGTGCATATCAGAAAAAAAACTATTGTCTTGTAGAGATCCTATCAGTGTAGATATAATAGTAATCTGTATAATTTCCTTTACTATACCAAATGCAGATGTTGAGGTTTTGTGTCAGTTGTGAAATGAAGCAGAGACCTTGTAAGCCCTACCTTAAATTTGAAAACAAAGTCAGTAAATTGCCAAAAGAACAAAAAGCATCTGATTTCACAGACATAACGGGCAACAACTAGTACCTATTTGATTTCGTATTGTTCATGCCTGAAATGTGGAGTGGCATCAGTACATAGTTTAATTTCAGTTTGGTGGACTCTTGCACTATTGCACCTAGATGTGTTTCATTTTTTGTGCTTCCTCCTAAAAAGTTTCCTTCAAAGACTTCTGAGAAGCCCAAATAGGACTTTGTTAACTGCAACCTCCTGATAGTCCATTCTACTTTGTTTTTCAGGTCAAACCCTGCCAGTAATTTTGAGCTACATACCAGCACCAGTCCTAAAACCAGTATAGTCCTTATTTCTAGGCTGCATTTGTTAATGTTCACTTTCTTGCATATTAACCACATCAGGACTCTCAAACTAATCTGCTTTGGCCAATCATGTATTTTCATTACCAAGAGTCTAACTGGTTTTGGAGGCAGGAAGGAAAAAACGAGACTTAACAGATTCTTCAGTTCCAGAAGATCTGCATTCTTGCTTTTAAGTTAATCACAATATGCCATTGTAGCCTCACATGAAACAATTGCCTGTGTGTGTTATCGTTCCACAGCAGCTTATCCCACAGGGATCAAAATAGCATTGGCTTGAGCTGGGTCAGTGTCCATGCCTAAGGATAGCCTCACTCCAGCTCTTTGTGAAGTTATGAGACATTTTATTTTAGTTCTTTTGCAATTACCTGTCCATTGTCAGGGCTAGCTGCTTCCATAGTTTAGACACAGCACATGGTTAGACACAAGACAATTTCCTTCTTGGTGAAATTGAGTAGAATTTTAAGGTACCTGCTTTGCATTTTTTGAAGTTACCTAAAAGCCTCAGCTTCATTCACTTGCAGAAGGAGCATAGTTTTGTCTAAGCCTAAAGATTTCTGCTGTCCACCTCAAATTTTCCTTCATTTCTTATGCAGTCAAAGCTGCAGTGTGGATGCAAATGCAACTGTGTGAAAAACCTCACTATAAAGTAAAAAAACCTCTACTTCTCAATTAGACGCAATGATGTTAGAGTAAAAGCAGAAAAAAATATGATGAGAGGATGCCTCTTCATAAGTAAAAATTCTAGAAATATCTAACTTATAGGTATGTCCTTTAAGATACTTCAGTAATGCTGATATTTATTCCACTTCTATTTTGTAAAGATTTAAGTGAGGGTGAAGTGGGCAATTGCTTAACCAAAATACATGTAAGTGAATTGTTTGAAAACCAATAGATCCATTTGAAATAGTAGTAAAAATGCAACAACACTGTGCAAGGAAAATAAGATAAAATTATAAAATAATAGAAAATTAAAAAATAAGCTGAAGAAGCATTTTAATGCTCTAATTTTAAAATCAAGTTTTTATGGTCTTCTCCAATCTACAAAACACAACCAAAAGCAAAGGTTGTATTTTGAAAAAATACAACGGAGAAGTAATATAATGTGGGATAAAATTGTCTGGGGAAAGGGATATAGTACAGATGAAGTCTCTAAGACTAGCTGAGAATGTGACTTTTTCTCTGTAGAAGACACGACGGCTCCTTCACTGTACAGTGGAATGAGATCCTGGGCTGTAGTAACAAATCCAAGGCTAAAAACAAAGACTGTGGATTTAGGCCATTCACCTGGGACAGAGGAAAATGTTTGAATCTAGATCTGAATCTCAACAGCATTATTTTCTACATTCTATAGTCACCTTCCTTCTCCAATGAATGTTTAACTATTTAAAGGAGAATAATTTAAGGGGAAAATTAACCTCCGTATACCCTGTAATCTGAGAACTTGTATTTTGAGTTACTAGTTTTAAGCAAAGCAAAATCTTAATCTGAAGTTTGAAATCCTAAAAATACTGGAGAATGAGAAAGTTTCTCATGTTTGCCTTTGTCCAGGGTTTCACAATTCACACTGTCTCAGCTTCCCCCAGAGGTTTCTTATTATATAGTATGAGTCTGATGTGTGAGACTTGTCTTTACCTCTATAGCTCTGAATGAGATTCAAGGAAGAGTGAGACCCACATCCTTAAAAGCTGGCTCACCATATGACAAGTTTCAAATATTACTTTCTCATACAATGTAAAGAGTCCCATGCTTCTGGTAATCTAGAGTTCTGATTCATTCTGACAATAGATACTTCCTGAACAATTTATGTTTTGCTAATATTCACTTTAATATTTTAGTTGTTTTATTTGTTAAAAAAATTGCAATGACTTATTACCTGAAGCCTTGTTTAGTTGCTGCTGTTTATATTTGGGTTTGCTTGTCCTTTCCTCTTCTCTCTTTTTTAATGAAGAAAATGCCAATGGAATAAGCAGTGTGGTAGTGAATTCTTTTACCACTTGCACCTCCAAATAACATTGAGAATGGAATGTGTCCATGGTAACCGGGAGGTACCCATAACACTTTCCATTCTTCATCTTTGATCTATGCAAATAGTATAGTATTATAAATTCTATGCAATATTTTATTTGAAATAACCACATGCTAACAAATTACCAAGGTAACTGCAATTTGTCCTGGGTATTTGTACATAAAGCAGTTTTTTAATGGAGTGGTGGTATTGACAGTTTCTTCTACTGTAAATGAAAGAAAAATGTTTCAAAAATCCCAGTGGTGTTCAATAAAATTACTTGAATATTTTACTTTTTCTGTGCCTCTGCATGTTGGCCTGATCTTTCCACTTTGGCAGAGTTCTGTGGCAGTGTGCTTCCTGGTACAGCAACTAAGAGGAGGCAATGTTATGGAAGTATGTATTTCTGTAGTTTTTTAAAAATTCCTATTAAAATGCCTTGGAATTTATAATTCCAATAACAATAATTTGGAATTGTATAACAATACTGCAAGAAAGTACATTTTTATACCCATATTAAAACACCTAATGGACAAGGATATTTCATTTGCAGAGTATTGACTTATATTCCATTTTAAGGTTTGTTAGATTCTGTAAAGATAAAAATCTTTTTCAAGAGCCTAAACACACATGTGCCCACTCTATTGTTTGGAATAAATATGTTCTTGGGCACTCACATATATTTAAGCTTACATTGTAGATAAATTCAGTCATACACACAAATTAATAAACGAAAAGTATATCAAATACTTACTATTCATTGTACTGTGAAAAGTTTGTCTTGCTTACAGCAGTGCAGACTTTGAGTATCTGCTATCTGTATGCATTTTGTTTTGTTGTACTGTATATCCCAGACTGAAAAGTATTGATTAATGTATCTTATAACAGATCTATACACATTGTAATCTGTGGTGCAACATAGCTCTGCTTTTTTAAGAATCAGATTTCTAAAATCGTGTATAGTTAATTTTCTGTAGAGATTTATAGATTTAATCTGTAGAACATTGTTAGGTATGCAAGTTCAAAAGTTTGAAAGCAAGTTATTAATCAGTTTTGGTAAGTGGTTTTGGGGGCAGGTAGCTATTTTCTTTTTCAGTTACACTTGGCATTTTCATGCTGAGAAATGGGTTGGTTTGTTTGGTTTGGTTTATTTTTTTAAAGAAATGTCACTTCCAACAGCAACATGAAAAGGCCAGGAGAAAGCCTATTAATCATGTTTCTTTTCTCCTTTAACAATGGGGTTTTTCTCATATATGCTGTATTTTTGTGGACTATGTTGAAGGGTATGCAAGCTGAGGAACATGTTACAGATGTCCTTTTTTTCCTCTATTTGTGTATCAGTTTTGTTCTGACCTTATTCTCACCTCATGTTTTCCACAAATAAGAATGGAAGTAGCCTTGTGTGCTGCTTCTCCCTACACTGCTAGAGATAAAAAGAGCTTTAGGAAGTACAGTACAGCATTCACTGTCCTATTATCCCTGTGCTGGGCTGCAAACATTCAAGTTCTAAAGCCTTCCCAGGTAGTAACATCATCTGTGAAACAGAATGACAAGGGCTTTATAACCCCTTTTGCACTGAATCCTCATTACCATTCACGTATGAAATGTTATTTTAATGACATGGTAGTCTATATTGTGCTTGTACATCAGAGAAATATTAATTCCATGTATCAAATATTTCTGGGGTATCATTTATTTTTCATATATTAAATTCTTGAATGCAGTTTGGATGAATGTGGGCTTTTTTGCCTTCAAAGATGCAACTGTTTCAGTGCAAAGGACTAGAGACTGTGTATTGTAAAATAAAACTAACTTATGGAACTGAGTAGGACTTTTTCCTTTTATTCACACAATAAGGTTCTTTTACAGAATACTGAAGATATCTCTGAGTGTTAATCAAAGCTATTTTATATGTAGGCAATCAGATACATAATTTAGCCATTATGATTACCCCATATCAAGATATATTAGCCACAATGACCATCAAAATGATAGATTTTACCTGGCTATATTTGACATTCAGATAAAAATGTTAAGCATTTATTCAAACATATTTACTGTTGCTGTATGTGAGATATCAACAGGATAAAAGAAAACCTTGAAAAACATGGAAATGATTGGTGTAGGCCTACTTTAGCAGATAGTCTGGAATCTGACCTTTCATTTGAAAATTAGTGCTTAAACTGAATGCAACTCATTAGAAGCTACAAGTACTTAATGCTCAACTTTAAAACTTACATTTTAGCACTGAAATCCCAGAGAGATCTAAAGTTAAATTTGATGTTGAGGGACGTAAACCACTGTTGTGAGATCTAAGATTTGTAAAAGTAACTCTGTGTTTTTCAGTCAGTAAATGGAAGTATTGACAGTTAGCTCAAGGCTTGTTTTTTATTTTCCTTTTTGGCATGACAGAAAAAGTAAAGATCTATGGAGTACTTTTTTATGTATACATGTATGTAAATGTGTTTATAAATGTTCACCTCACTACTATTCTCACTTGCCAGTTTTATCACTCACGTCAGGAACTCACCTATAGATATGACGGTGTAAAGTTCTGACTTTTCTCAATTAAATGGAAGGAAATATACCAGATTAATTTTAGTAACACTGAAATACATAGGGGTTTTAACCTTGTCTACAACAGCAAGTGAATTTTACTTGTAGCTTGGAGCATGATCTTGATGAGCAACTTGTGTGAATGATGATGACTTTCCTCTCATGTAGGCCCAGCTGTGACAGCAGCAAAAAGAAAGTCAATATTAAAAGCCAACACTCTGTTCAAGCATATATGTAATGTTTTAAGAGAACCCTGGGAAAATTACTGGTAGTAAGGACCACTTGTACTCCACCATTTCATAGCTATCTAGTTTACTATTCATGTTATTTTTTTTTGTCCCAGTTGCATGCTTTATAATGCAGGTTTTCTTTTCTTTTCTTTTTCTGTCTCCGAAAATGTGAGTTGAACATGGATTTCTGGAGAGCTTTTGCCACAGTTTTCAGTCTTAAGTTCTGAGCTTCAAACTGTGCTATTAGTTTTGATTTTTACAAATGTTAAAATCCCAGTTTAATTCTAAGCTGCCACTTTTGAATGCCTGAGCAGCTGGATGGGTATTTCTACTTAACCACATAATTTCACACCTGATACATTGTGATTCTATGAATAAATGAAAAATGAAACCAGAATCTTTATAGTCTTGCCAGCTGAGATATCTTTAAGGATGTGTTTATTTCCATGAACAATTTGCATGTAGGGGTTGTTAAAACATTTTACTGTTGCTGCAGGTTCGTTATGGGATGTTTATTGTCCCTTGAAGCCACTGGTAATATAACTGTGGTCTGATCTTAGGAAAACTTTCTTTTGGGACTGTAGTAGAATTTACATAACTCAAACCCTGAATTTGGTAATATATTTATCTTGTGGTAATTGATAATAATTTCTTCTGCCTTTTTTCTTTTTTTTCTTTCACAGTTGCAAGTAATTTTCAGTTGGTGCAAAATTTCTCTTAGGAATGAATTTCATCGTTTAAGACTTAGAGAAATTATAGCATCCCAGGAGGATAATAATAATTACCAATGTTGGGTGGCATATAATGGAATAATCTAGCAAAACTGATCTGCAATAAATTTCATGAAAGATGGGATTGCTGTGGTTAACATACTTCTTTCCTATTAATTAATTAAGATTAATGTGTGAATAATGGAAAAAACCAAAAACATGTGACAGTAAATCTAAATATATGAAAAAGCCCAGCAACATTGATAGTTTCATTACAAGACAATCACAGAGATTTTAGCAACAAATATGGGCCAGAAAGCAGCATTCTTATGGCTAATAACTCAAAATGCTCTGTGCCAGCACATTTGTTTCTATGACCATGTTATGAGCCACCAGATTTGAATTCCCAATCTAATTTGACACAATCAACTGCTAATGCAACAGGTGATTGGGACCATGCAAGTGCAAAACTACTTCAGGAGCAGACAGCCCGTAAAGAAAGGCCACGGGGACACCACGAAATTAACCAAAGAAGATAGACTGGCCACTGAGAACATCTGAAATAATGATGCATTTTCCCAAAGTTCCCTGGAACTGTGTGTCCCAGGTAGTTATTGCTCTGCCTCTTCTTATAATTTTGATTCCCAGTATTGGATTAATGGGGTCATGTCACAAGATACCATTGATCATGGTTCACAGGGGAAACAGTCCTCTGAAAATACTGAGCCAAAAACACCTTAATTCAGTAACTGCTGGGGATGGATGAGGGGACCTATGGCCTAGTCTGGAAATTGAGAAGTCCATATCTGCAACTGCAGTCTCTTTTGAGCAACTGCTCTATCAGCCCGAGACCTGATTGCACAAAACCACCTTGGATTGGTGAGATCTTGATTTTTATTTTTTTTAAATAAACTGCTTTTGTTTTCTGATTCTGTACAGACATTTAAAAAATATTTACAGAGGTGACTTCATAATTACCCTGTTTTTATTATGAACTCGAAAAGTGTCATTTTCAAATCAAATTTTGTTTTTCTTATCAACAGCTTTGGTAGACATCATCTTGTTGAATGACCATCTTATTTGAGTAAGTTCTTCAGGGAGGTTCTGGATTCACTGTCTCTGGAAGTGTTCAAGAGGTGTCTGGATGTGCCACTTGAAGAATGATTTAGAGATGATTATGGTTGTGCTGGGTTGATGGTTGGACTGGATGATCTTGCAGGTCTCTCCAGCCTTGGTGATTCTGTGATTCCATGATTATTTACACCAAGGTGGAGGAGATCTGCTTTCCCAAGAAGTATATGAATCTTGGGAAAGAGATGTGGTGGTAGGGGGAGGGTACAATTATTTATCTCTCTTCAGGAATAAACTTGAGTGTATCTTCACTCAGTCTCAGATAAGACCAACACATTCTCGGTGCTTTGCTTATTAAAATCTAACACTTCCTACAGCACAATTGAGAGATTTTTAGGCCTGCTGAGTTCCTGTGGCCTGCACTTCTATGTTTAGGTTTGTGGGGTTTATGTTTGTGTTTCTGGTTCCATATTTTAACTTTTGCAACTGATCAATTTTCAGTGAACTTGATAGAAATAATAACACCACCTTGGGCTGCTGGGTAGGGCTGCAAGGGAGCCCTGTTAGTGCTTCATGGATGGAAAGGCTGCACATTCTGAGCTCAAGGGGCTGGATATATGCACTAACCATGGAAAAAGTTTCAATCAGCACTCACAGTCCATGACAAAACCAATCTTTAATTCCAGTTATTACTGCTTGTTTTGACTAGAAGGGGAATGAATATGTCCTGAACCAACAGAAAATGGGCTGCCTGTTGAACTTGGCTCAGGCTCAGAGAGTCTTTAAATATGCTGGGGTTTTGCAGATGTTCCTAATTGCTCCATTAGTTGAAGCAAAAAGTTGTACCACATTTTAATTCATGGCAAAATTGTTCATATTTTTTTATAAATTAGAACTTCCAAATAAGTAGTCTTCTATACTTTTTTGTTGACCTCTTTTTTTAGTTTACCTTATAAAAGTAGATTTGAGATGTAAATATATGCTGGTAAAAAGAATTCTAGCTGTTTGGTTCTCACTCACTGCTTGTAGTGTAAGGTTTTCCTGCAGCATTGGATATTAATATGTTACGTGGGTGCAATGGTTTAGATAGTTAAATTATTGTTCGCAAGCAGTTTTCTGCTGTTATTCTGTGGTTTTAGTAGGTTACAAATAATTCAGTGGGTTATAAATATAATCTGCCTGCTTTTTCTTGAAAAGTCTTATTGGTGGTTCAGAGGTTTCCTACCATATAGGAAGTATTGAAAGCCACAGTTGCCATTCTTTTCTAAAATGTAGTAATTTCTTCCTCCTTCTAAAAGTATCTCTAAAATTGAGGGGTTCCCCTCTATTTTTTATTAAAATTGTAATATAAAATAAAGGTGTTTTCTTTTCAGAAAAATGCTAACATAAATAGAAGTATTACAAGTATAAATTACTATTGTCAGTTGTATTGTCATACTGAGATTATTCCTGTCCATAGTTCTTGCTGTTCCACACAATCAGATGTTTTTACACCTCCTCACCTCCTGTTAAGAGCTTTGCTGCTCCTAAGTGTTCACACACTATTATTTTTCTATTAATTCTCCACAAATATATATATATACACACATATATACACTGGAAGAAGAATAATTGAATAATATTAAATAAACTGGAATAATTAAATTAATTGAATTGACTGGAATAATATTCTAGTTATCCATACTGATTTATTTGCCAGCTAAGGGTTCAGATAAATAATTCTCACCACATCCATGGCTTGCTGCTAAATATTTGGTACATTCCTGCCACTAAAACATTTTCCTGTTAAGTGTTGGTATTTCCTGTCATTATCTCCTGGTTTTCATTCCTATGATTTTATCTCTTTCATGTGATTGGGATTTTTAGAGAACTTTTTTTTTTATAAAGTACCTGAACTATTAACATTACCATTTTACTAAATATATAAGAACTACCATACAGCTGTGAACTTCCATGTTTGTTTTGAGATGTTTTCTGTTCTTTTTGGGCATTGAAATAAAGTATAATTACATTTCTTTTCAAAATTTCCTGAAGCAAAAACAATAGAGCAAGGTTTTGTATTTGGTTTTGCTGTGATGGAAAATTAATTTGTGATAGTGTGGAGCAAGAGAAGAGAGGTCTACTTATATTTCTGGATGAGTGAACAATTAGTACAAGTCATCAAATATTCTCCAGCACTCTCAGAATGAAAATTTCATAGAAAACTTAACGTTCAATGGATTTTCACAGTTAGTTCATTTTAGCTTCACATACATTAATTTAAAAAATTAAATACTGAATATATTTTAGAGTAGCCAAACCAGATCACACTATTATTTCTAGAAATAAATAATTGCTAATAAAGAAAAACTCAAATATCTGTGTGGTAGCCCGCTTGATTATTCAACATTAAATAGACGTACAGTGAAAATATTATTTATCTTCATCATTCCCAGGGTGAGAAGATTTGGAGCATTCTTCATATCAGCTTGAATTAGATCAGCCCAACCATTTTTAGATGACTGTGTAGATCATTTTGTACTTGCATAAGGAATTTGAGGGAAATTACCAAATATATAGAACTGAGATGCCTGGAATGCAAAAAAGCAAAGGAGAACTGACAGCAAACTGATCCTGCAGTGTGATACAGCATGGGGAAGAGAGCTGCAGAATACTGGGCCATCTACCCAAAGACATGAAGGAAGAAAATGTGACAGCTTCCTCCCCTATTGTTACCTCAGGAATATGTGGGGGGAAATAAAGAAGAAAAAAATCTTAACATCGTAACTGTAAAATCATGTAATTTTCAAAGCTCTTTCAAAAGTATTCACATCACCTTCAGTTGTGTAGTTAATCTTACAAAATACTTTGGAAGGAAAACTGCTGCATCAAAGTAGGCCTATAGTCGGTAGAGTTTCAACTTCCATGAAAAATAAGGAAAAAAATCCTGTACAAATCTGGATGGCTGCATTCATTCTGTTAGGAAAGAATATGCAGCTTCAAAATGTACTGTTGATTGTTCATTAAAAGTGTAGCAAATTTAATTCAGCATTCTATTTTACAGTGAACCAGTAATTTTATTACAGAAATTTGATAAAATAGGTAAGTGATGTGAAAAAAAGAGTAAACTCAAAAGGCCAGGTTCCAAGTTGGACAAAGAAGCAGAAATAATCAGCTGACTACAGAATGGGCAGTTCTCACTAGGTAGGAGACTTAAGAATGACAGCTTGGTGTTGTACTGGATCACAAAGGAATAAGTCAAAAAATGCCCCATCCCTGTAGAAGGGAACTGCCTTCAATTTCATGTTGGTTTAGCTGTACCTATGTAAGATATGAAGCACAACTACAGGGACTCGTGATGTCAAAGCCATCATTATTTTCCCCAAAGCATATGACTGCAGCACTTTTTTCAGTTGTTTTACTAACCTCTCTCTGAGTAAACAGCACAGTCTTTACATAAAAATCTATATGTATGTGGAAAAGTTAATCCAAAAATGAACCTGAACATTCATGTTAAATAATATTTTCCCTAGAAAAACATGGAAAAAATAAGGTTTTTGTGGGGTTAGTTTGGGTTTGGTTGTTATAGTTTTTTAAAAGATATACCTGCATAACTTGAGATTATTGGAAAGAAGTTTCAGGCTTTTACAAATCTGTTGTCTCTTGGATTTGGTTTCATTTTTCCCCGGTTCAGATTGCTGTAGTGTTTGGTGCCAGAATTCTGGAACGTCCTCAGTCTGTGCCGAGGTAACTATGACCTCCTGGAACGGCTTCCTGTCCTGTTCCTCCTGTACATCATTTCCTTTCTGGAGCTTGAAGATATTGCCAGACTTTCTCAAGTTTCACACAGATCTGAAACAGTAAAAATTTAAAATCAAAAAAATTCAAATTGAAATTGTTTGCTTTGCTGAGCAGCCTGTTGGCTTTGATTCATCTCACTGGTTTAACATAATCATCAATCTGTCTGCTTTACATAAGACAACAAGTAAATAAGGATTGTCTCGTTTTTGAGACAATAAATGAATCAAACTGAATGGCTGCAGTAAAAGCCAGATCCTTAGAAAGGCTGTGTTTATCCTGCAAGCTTTTGTTTTGTAATAAACACAGTGATCCAGGTAATTCCATTGCATCCATTGCTGGATGTTGCACACTGCTTCCAGGATTGGAAATACGAAACCTTTGCTTTGTGTTATGATTTGTATTATTTAGTGTCTAGAAATCTCACCCACAAACTGGGATCTCCTTATACTGAATTCATCACCAAACAAAAATTCCGTACATTTTATGTCTTTGACAAAAGACATGAGTGCAAGGAAAGAGGTGTTTTTCAATATTTTTTGTAGACTTTGCAGCAAGGAACTGTTAGAAACACAGGAGGATAAAGGAGTGACTTTTGCTTACCTGCTAGGAAGTTCTCCCCAGCTCTCAGGAAATTGTGGGAAATAGTATTTACACGTTGAATTGAAACTTTAAAGAGTGAATAACAGAAATTGCCATTATTGGACAGCTGGAGTAAGGGCAACCTCTCCATGCTGAATGAGGGGTGAGGGATTGGAAGGATAGCCTGGAAACTGCAGGAGAATGAGGGGCAATCTGTTGGTGCAAAAGAGAGAAGATGTATTGGAAAGGCCTTCGGGAGGTGAACTATTCCAGCCTCCAGGTCTATGCAGGGTCAGGAAGTTGGGATGGAAACCTGAAACATTCAGAGCTATTATGTAGGAAACTTATTTTTGTGGGTCTGAATACCTCGAAATTGTATTTTCTATCCCTGTCAGAGCCTTAACAAAGGCTGCTGCAGTAATTCAAGCAGAAGAAAAAAAACATCTTCGCTTATGGAAAATAGGAAGAGAAATGTTTTAAAGAGAAAAATAACTTTATTCTTATCCCCAAGGGTGCTGTAGAGACCTTATGAGGGAGTTAAAAACGGGTTATCTTGTTTCTGCTGTGACAACTGGATATGCTCTGAAAGATTTCAGAGAGGCAGATTAAGCTTGCAATATGGAGAGTAGGACATGTCTGGTGCAGAGTACATCCCAATCAGAATGAGATTGCTCACAGAGTTTGTATTATTTTGAGGCTATGTGGGACAGGATTTCAAAAAAAGTTCTGTGTCAGACTGGCATTTCTAGAGAACATGGCTGTGCTGCTGTTCCTGTTGTGTGGCTACCAAGGCATTACAGATGCTTTAGTGAGAATGAGTTCAAGTGTGCAGAAGAAAAAGGGGACAGGGCAAAGAAAGCACGGGAGGAAATGGCTAAACAGGAAAATAGAGCGTGTCGTTAATTTAGAGATGAAGGCCAGATGGGAGTAGATAAGCTGAAGTTCTGGGCTTTATTTCAGTCTGAAGATAAATCAGTTGATATTGTGACAGGGGAACAACTGAATGGAGAATAAGGGAGCAAAAATAACTGAAGGAGAGGAAGAGAATGGATTGAAGAGAGACCAGGAAATTATTTGTCAGTATATTTGGAATTCATCTGTCATTTGAAGAGTGTGAGTGGAGTAGAATAAGGTATTATGGAGGGCAGTAAACTTTTCATTAGTTTAACACAAAGCCTTGGATATTTTGGAATATAAAGAAATCCTAGAAATAATTAAGTTGCATAATAAAACAAATACGATTTTGACACAATGCAGTAGACTATCAGAACAAGTAAAGCCATGCTCCCTTTCTCTCATTTCAGCAGCATTTTAGGGAATTAAAAATTTGCCCAAATAAGATGAGCTTTTATTTCCAGAGTAATTTATGCTGGAATGCTGCTCTCTGTGGAATTATAGAGTAGCATATTCAGATTTCCAAACAGAGGAAGTAGAACGGTCTCTCCACTCAGGAATGGAGTGTGCCCGTGTGGGCGTGGGATGTCCATCCCATCCTTGTAGGCTGAACCCAGCAGTATCTGCACTGTTACCCCAAGCACGGCATTTCTCTGACTGGAGTCATAAATCCGGCTCTCCAGGAGATCCAGACGCTTTCAGTGTGTGCGTTCCAGAGGATTTGAGATCGTTCACGAGTAGCTATTCTTACGTCCTGTAAAAGAAGCTCCACGTCAAAAGAAACAACGAACAGAACTCCCAACGCGGACACCGCGGTGTGAGCACTGTCTGCATTTTCCGATACTTTCCCGGGGAGCGGCTGCAGTTCCGCGCTGTGTCCCGGGCCGGTCCCGGCTGGGTCCGTGTCCCGTGTCCCGTGTCCCGTGTCCCGTGTCCCGTGTCCCGTGTCCCGTGTCCCGTGTCCGGGACGAGCCCTTCCAGCTCCGGGCGCTGCGGGGCGCTTCGGCCGCCAGAGGGCGCCCCGGGGCAGGGCCACTGTCACCGCGCCGGGGGACAGCCCGGGAATGGCCGGGATTATCCAGAGCCCGGGAATGGCCGGGATTATCCACAGCCCGGGAATGGCCGGGATTATCCACAGCCCGGGAATGGCCGGGATTATCCAGAGCCCGGGAATGGCCGGGGTTACCCACAGCCCGGGAATGGCCGGGGTTACCCACAGCCCGGGAATGGCCGGGGTTACCCACAGCCCGGGAATGGCAGGGGGTACCCACAGCCCGGGAATGGCCGGGATTATCCAGAGCCCGGGAATGGCCGGGATAACCCACAGCCCGGGAATGGCCGGGGTTACCCACAGCCCGGGAATGGCCGGGGTTACCCACACCCCGGGAATGGCCGGGGTTACCCAGAGCCCGGGAATGGCCGGGGTTACCCAGAGCCCGGGAATGGCCGGGGTTACCCACAGCCCGGGAATGGCCGGGGTTACCCACACCCCGGGAATGGCCGGGGTTACCCAGAGCCCGGGAATGGCCGGGGTTACCCAGAGCCCGGGAATGGCCGGGATAACCCACAGCCCGGGAATGGCCGGGGTTACCCACAGCCCGGGAATGGCCGGGGTTACCCACAGCCCGGGAATGGCCGGGGTTACCCACAGCCCGGGAATGGCCGGGGTTACCCACAGCCCGGGAATGGCCGGGGTTACCCAGAGCCCGGGAATGGCCGGGGTTACCCAGAGCCCGGGAATGGCCGGGGTTACCCACAGCCCGGGAATGGCCGGGATAACCCACAGCCCGGGAATGGCCGGGGTTACCCACAGCCCGGGAATGGCCGGGGTTACCCACAGCCCGGGAATGGCCGGGATTATCCACAGCCCGGGAATGGCCGGGATTATCCACAGCCCGGGAATGGCCGGGGTTACCCACAGCCCGGGAATGGCCGGGATTATCCACAGCCCGGGAATGGCCGGGGTTATCCACAGCCCGGGAATGGCCGGGGTTACCCACAGCCCGGGAATGGCCGGGGTTATCCACAGCCCGGGAATGGCCGGGATTATCCACAGCCCGGGAATGGCCGGGGTTACCCACAGCCCGGGAATGGCCGGGGTTACCCACAGCCCGGGAATGGCCGGGGTTACCCACAGCCCGGGAATGGCCGGGACAATCGGTTTTGCTTTTCTTCCTGTGTTTTTTTTTTTTTAATAGAGCACTCTGTTTGGAAATAAAAACATGCAAAAAAATAACCAGTCTATACTGTTTTTAACTTAATAATGTCATTTTTTTCTTGGGCAAAGCAGATTGGTGAGAGGCAGAGAGTAAACTGAAATGAAAAGAGAACTTTTAAAAGGTTCATACATTTTCATTTCAGCACTTATACACATTTTTTCCCCCAATAATCCCTGCTTTTGCCGTGCTAGAATGTGCTGGTATGCTGTGTGTGCCTGCATAAGAACAACCAGGAGCACATGTACTCTGAGACAGCTTTGCTGTGGGCAGAGTGAAGCAGTTCAAAGTACCCAGCTACATCTGCAGTGTGTAACACAAGTTACACCAGGATTTCTGCTTTTCTATTTCTGTTGCCACTTGCATTGGAGTCATTGAGTACAGCTGCACTTAGGCTCCTGCGACTGCTCCTGTAGAAAAGCGGAACATCTGGGGGGAAATCAATGTTTCTGTGCTCTTGTATAATTCACAGGGAATAGATAATATATGACACAGAGTATCTTCATAATTTTTTTGTGATAGTTCTAGCATCTAAAAAGGTTTTTTTTTTCCTTTTTTTTTTTTTAAACCCTTGTATTATTTCCACCTGATTCTGTTTATGGAGTCATTCTGAAAGAGGGAAGCATCTCCTGAGAAATAGGCTTAATCCTTACATACATCTGAAAGTTTTTTGGAATCGCATTTCTGTTCAAACCCCAAAGGCCTCTTTTACTTACCTTGAAAACAGATTTGTATTTCTGATGCAATTTCTATGTCCTAACAGGTTTTTTGGCATCAGCTTACACAGCTTGGTTGATTTCAGAGCAGCTGTATGAATTACACACCAGGAAAGTACGTGGCATTACAGCTGCTTTTTTTTTTTTTTTTTTTTTTACAGTGGCAGAAGGGCCTTGCATATTATACCAAAAATAGCTTCTCAGATTTTTCACAGAAGAACATGCAATATCTTGCACTGGCAACCCTTGGCAAAACTTCTGCTGATCTCCTGTGACTTTTAATTACCACTGTGTCTTTCAAAATGCGTGGGCAGCTTGCACTGCAAGTGACCTTCATACAAGGCCTCTGTGCTGTCTAAACACATTTTGTGCAGTGGAATAATCAGCAGTGAGTAAGCCAAATGATGATTTTAAGCTTCTGCTTTCTCTTACAAGTGGCTGTGTGACAGCAATGTGCTCTGGGAAGCTCTTAGGGAGAGCCTGTGTGACACAGCCATGGGCAGTGGCCTGGGAGCCTCCAAACACACAAATATCAGCTACAGCTCCAGAGGAGGCAGAACCACCGTGCTCAGAACAAAAAATTAACTGAATAAAGGTGCATGTTCCATTGAGGCAATTGTTACAATGCATGGCTGGTAATTGGGTCAGACACAGGGAAAAGACTTTTTAAGGACTGAAAGAGGGAAAAAAAAAAAAAGCCTTACCAGGAGAAACATGTAAATATTACAGTATTTAGTAGGTTGGGTATCCTGAAACTGTGTTTTAATCAGCATCATAGCAGTTACTGCAATAGAACAGGTTGTGGCTACTTTGCATTTCTTCATTCTGATTACTCCGGTTTGTGTCTGTGCCACACGTACTCCTTGGCTTACAGCAGATGCTGTGGCATTGTCATTTATAGAGGCTGATTAATACATATTATACAATTGACTAGATTTAGGACCCAAATATTAAAAACAGTGATTTCAGTATTTGGGTATAATAGTTTAATATTTGAAGAGTGTAAGGAGTTTACAACTTTTTAACATCCCAAGTACTAAACGTGAATTTTATAAATTGATTAAAAACCATGAATACAGAGTTCTTGTACAATTCTGTTTCTTTATAAACCAGTACTTTAATACTTAAATAGTCACTGATTTAGATTAAGGATTTTTTTGTTCTACATCTATATACCATTATGTTGGAAACATTCCATGATTGTTGATCTTTAAGTATATGAAGCACTTCGATATATATTCTTTCCTCTTCGTAATTATTACATTTTAGGAAAATTTCATTATGTGGCTAAAATACAATACTAACTTAATAAATGATCAGAAAGTGTATTTTTGGGTAATGTAAGTTTATTCCCAAGATATGGGCCTGTAAGAACCTCTATAGAAAGATCTATTGCAGATATCACAAGTGAACTACATGTTTTTTATCACTGTAATATGCAAATAAAGTTGCTTTTGACAAAAGACAAAGTGAGGATCTATGTATGAAGGATACATATCTTTAAAAACAACAAAAAAAAAAAGGCAAATGAGGGAAATCATCACAATATATATTTCATCAGTAAAAGATAGCTCAGTTCAAATGAGCCATCAGCAGCATTCCCACCAAGAAGACATTTAACCTGTAATAAAGAACGGACATGAAAATTTACGTGCATATTTTCTCCAACTACAAAAGCTGATTTTAAGAAGTTACTGACTGTGTGCTCACACCATGTGTTGCAGTTCAGTGCCACCTCAGTTGTCTTATGTGAGTTTTAAAGGCCATACATAACTACCCTAGACGATTGCACTGATGTAAATCTTAAAGTGATTCAGGGTTTCTTAAGGTAAGGTTTTATTTTTTAACTTGGCTCATTTCAGGGATCTTTAAGGAATACTTTAAAGCATGTCCCTGCCAAGAGTTGTAGAAGTGCAAGACTAAGAAGCTGGTGAGTTGCAACATAGAAGATACACATTCAGAACTTTCTGTTAACCAACCTTGCAGCCATAAAAAAAATAACAGGATACTGATATTGATGCACACTGAACTGTTTCCCAATAGTTCTTCAATATAATTAAAAAGTTTCAATTGCTTTTCAAGGAATTCCAGAAGCACGTAGCAATATTAAACTAAGAACCTGATTCATCATGCAAAGAACTTTCATAAAGCTAAGAAGATGAAAACTTACAGTGGTTCTTATTTTATAGGAAAATTAACATCAGACTCACCTCTCAAAGCTGAAAAAAATATGCCCTGTACCACCATACATCACTTTCTTCATTGTTTACCAGATTCTGAATGTTAAGAAAAATTATTTGGATACTTTAAATGCTCTTTAGCTATTCCATGCTCTGAAGTGTCTAATTTTCTAGTGAATAAACTTCTCAAACATGAAGAATCTTAGTCAGTTCGTGGTGTACATCACAGGCAGCAACATGATTGCTCATATGGAACAGAGTTTGTGAACAATTCAAATAAATTATAACAAAATTTAGTGTGCTGTAGTAGAGTTCATTCCCATGAAAGGAGTCAGTGGCAATGTTATGAAATTCCACAATAGCTCTAATGAGCTAAAGGGGCCAGAGAACTCAAACTGTTTCTGGAAACATTTTCCAGTCACAATGATATTTTCCATGTTTCCTGTTTCTGCATTTATAGGTTTTTTACTTCAGGTGAATTAAGTGTCACAGCATTTAAAATGCAGCCAATGTATTGAGGATGGCTACTTTAGATGCAGTTGATACTTTAAAAAATAAAATTAAAAATCATTGAAGCAGAATCACAGAATACACTGGGTTGGGAGGGACCTACTGAGTCCAACAGAATCACTTCAGAAATATATGAGAACTTTTCTCCAGATTTGCATCACACAGAAACAGTAATTTTAGTATGCTGAATTGATGGAATTATTATAGTAGCATTTCAACAGTACTTGACTAGCCAGGCAAGAAATACAATCATTTTCTTATACTCAGTAACTAATCTTTCATTAGATTGAATACAAAGTAGAAAGGACTTTTATAAATCATTCATGTCCTGACCAAATTCTCTCATTGGACTAGGGTAAATCAGAGAAACTGCACTGCAGTCAGTGGATCTTCACCAATGGTTAATGGTGAAAAGTTAAAAGAGAAGCAAGGGTAAGGGTTCTTATCATTGTTCTAATATTAAAATCCTAGCAGTGTGCTTTTAATCACTGTATTTGGTAGTTCTAAAATAAAATAGCTTAACTAATTTTAAAAGCATATTTCTAATAATTTATAAACATTATGGGGCACATTTGCTTTTCACTTAAGTGCAGCTAAATGTGGTTGGTTCCATAAGAAAAACATCTTCATACTGTCATACACGAGAAACAGGAAAACAAAAAAGTTCTGTAAAAAAAACTTCTGGAATTTGTTCTATACTTGTTCTTCTTCTGTAGATTTTTCTCTTGGCTGTTTCTTTTGGATACAAGGTTGTATAAGTAAAAATATTATTCCCACCATGTATAGCAATCCAGCTATGTAAAAAGAAAAATCATATTTTTGTGTGATGTCATAGATCCAACCTGGAAAATAAGGAAAAAACATGTTTGTTACAAAGCTTGACAAAAAAAGCACATTTAGTGAGAAAATGCAGAAAATACTTCACATTTCTTTCACAACATTTCTGTCAAATCTACAGATGCTTTGTGGAAAAAAATTTTTCAAACAAGTCATCACAAGTCTCATTTTAAAATCGACATTTTGTAATCCCAAAGCAATTTAGTTTCTCCTCCCTATCATTGCCTCTGTGAAATGCCCAATACTGATTAGTTCAAATGCTGTGCCTTGTGCAAGCAAACACATTCCCCAGAGCTGTCTCCAAGCCTCACATACCAACAGAAGACTGTTCAGCAGATACAATCTCAATACTGCAGTGACTCTCATTCCAGCCTCGACTCCTGGGAAGGTTTGAGAACCCAAATGAGCAAAACTCCCTCCCGCCACTCTGGCTGCACTGTGATGTACCCACAAGCTCAGAAGCTCTCTTTACCTCAGCTGCTTGGTCCAATGTGCTCTGTAACCAAAGAGCAATTACAGGGACGGGCTGAGCACAGACTGGGAGGTGTGGAGGGGACGTGGCAGAGTAGAACACTGCTGCTTTCAAGGGGCACTGAGGGAGCTTTCTTCTCACCCAGCGGTGGGGAGAGAAGGGGCTCTCGCTTTCTTGGGCTGCTCATGCTGCTGCTGGCTTCCCTTCAGCCTAGAGCTGCCCCTGGCTCACCATGGCCATGACTCCCAAGATTTCTCACAACTTTCTTCTCAGCAGCACCTCTGCAAAAAAGAGCTGGAGTCTAATTTAGTACTGACAATCAGTACCTGTATCTCTTCCGTACTCCCTCACCTCTTTCTATGAGGAAATGTATAATGAATGTCTGTTTAATCCTAAGTAACCGTGGGGACAGCAAACATACACTTCTTCCTTCTGCTGGGGATGGCAGTAAAGAGCTTATGAGCAGTGCAGCCCCCAAAGTAGGTATTTCTGGTCGAAGGAAGGCAAAGCAAAGTTAGTTAAATCAACACATCAGTTTGCAGTTTGCAGTGGGGGACACCCAAACACACAGCACAGTCCTTGGGGTAATGCTGTGGTACAAACAGCCTGCCCTGAGAACTAATCACCATTTCTTCATGTGGATAAAGGAATGAATATGTATAGCGCATACAGTATGTAAAACATGAAAAAATAGGTTACACTTTTCTCATTAAAAAAAAAAAAAGTGTGATAACTATTTTAAGGAAACATACATCATAAGGATAGTTTGTAATAGATTTGGGGGTTATGTCCAAGAACTGTAATTTGCAATGTGAGGGCAGTGAGCTGGAGCCCAGCAGATGTGACCTGGACATCTGTGCAATGTAAAGCTCGATGTTATGTCCATTCTAGAGCAGCTGTGATTTTGTTAACTACACCTGCTCATAGCATAAGGAAGGTTAATAATATAGAGTCACACGGTCATTACACAAACATCTGTGGGTTAGCAATTTGAACTTTTTACCTGCAAAGGGTGGTCCAAACAAAGCAGATATTCCATTGGCACAAATGATGATGCCATAGGCATTGGCAAGGTGTTTAGTTCCAACTAAATCTTCAGTCACAACAGGCATTAGAGAAAAATAGCCACTAGAAAATCCTATTACAGCACAAACCACAGCCAGGCCAATGTATGTCTGCATTAGTGGCAAAGTAAGAATGCAGGTGACCAGGGTAAAGTTAGCCATGAGGAAGACATTCCATGTGCTGATGCACGGGAGATCAGAGATGATTCCAAGGATCACTTTACCAAAAATATGAACAATGGCTATGATGGATGTCAAAGGAAAAACGTTGTCCTGCCTAGATAAGTTGTACTGCTTGACTATTTCTGGAAGGTGAATAAAGGGAATGACAAAGCTGCTGTAGGCAAAGAGAGCCCAAATGACAAAGGCCACGAATACTCTATTGGTAAACAGCGATGCAGCTCCAAAGTAGCTGGAGTACCAGAGTGCAAAGCCTTTCCTGACTGTCACTGTCAGCTGGCTCACTGTCTTAAAGAGGCGCAGTCCATACATGCTCCTTCCGCTTCCAGATTTACCTCCGATTTCTATGTGCTGCACACTGCCAAGCACTTCTTCATTTGCTGCCTCTTCTTTTTTCTCTGTTTCTTCACCAGGGACTCCATTAGATTTTATAGTCTCTGTAGAATGGGACAGAGCTTTTGCTCGATTTTCTTCACTATCACTTCTCACCACGTATTTTTCATGGAGGTCTTTGGGAGAGAGTGGTCTCATAAGTGCCCCGCAGACACAAAGGTTCAGGGAGATGGCCCCCTGGATGAACATGGCATTCCTCCACCCAAATTCAGCACAGAGGTGCTTCAGTAAGGCAGTCATCAGGAAAGCTCCAAACCCTGTTCCCGTGGTACTGAGCCCTTGTGCAAGTGCTCTTCTCTTCTGAAAATACTGCCCTACCATCACCACTGCAGGCAGATAAACCATGCCGCTTCCAATGCCTATTAAAAAAAAAATTAAATAAATCTGAACTTTTTGCCAACAATGTAAGAAGCAGGGAAAAACAATCAGTTTTATTCCTAAGTTTGTATAAGCATAGTAGTAAAACCTATAATAAATATTCAATTCTGATGTTAGCTTTCATTTCTGTCTCGTAGGTTTTACAAAATCTGAATTACTCATTCCAGCAAGAATGCAACACTGATGTTTATTGGTGGAAAAACGAAACACAGGGAATATAAAATCTATATCTGAGGTCAGCATGCCAACAACTGGAAAGTTACAGATGTCCCACAACCAATCAGTGACAGTTACTATGGGCACAAACATAGACACAGCCAATTTTGAAATATCTGCAATTATCTGCAACCCACAGCTGATGGTATCAGCGGCCAGAACTGCTTAGTGAGCACATCTTGTTGCTTTCACCTAAGATCCCCAGCAATGAAGATTCTCACTGAGCTGCTGTCCGTGTTCAGTAACTGTGGAGCCATCGTGACCGTGACATGTATTTGAGGAGTCAGCACATGGGGTTAGTGCACTGGTGGCACCTCAAGTCCAGGCTGGTTCTCTTTGGGCAGCCCAGGGAGGGCCACACAGTAGCTGCTCAGTCTTATAAGGCAGATCTCTAATTCTGGTAAAAACCCCCACGTGTAGTTAAAACCAGGGTGGGTATTCATGGCATTTACTTCGAGCAGAAAGCGATGAGTTGTGCAAACGTATCATTACAGGTAACACTTCACCATTTTTTCTCACAGCAGATTCTTCCTAGAGGAGTTTGGATTGGAACAGGTGTATGCAGAAGATGCTTCCTAATTCACTGTCATTGCAATTCAGAAGTGTTTTGTGACTTAGAAGTTTTCCTAACTAGGTGCTAACATAGCTCATGCAGCTACAGCTAGGCCAGAGAAAGCCGTGATTCCAGAAAAGCCTGCAAAAATAAGCCCTTCAACATCACAGCCTGGGGCCAGGGGAGCCCCAAGCAGAGGGGCCCTTGGGGAATGTGCTGAGGTGGCTGTGGATGGATAGGGGAGGTGGGATCGCAGGGATGAACTGAAGGCTGCAGCCATGAGCAGAGTCACAAGCACAGCGTGGAGGCCCAGAGGTGATGGCAGCAAGAGGTGCTCACTGCAAGGAACAGCAGCTTTGGGAACACAGAGAGACTTCCCTGGGTGGGCTGGGACTGAAGGTGAGTGAGGACATCATGAGGAAGGGGACAGTGAGCAGAGGTCTCAT
Organism: Sylvia atricapilla; assembly: GCF_009819655.1. Lineage (NCBI taxonomy): Eukaryota > Metazoa > Chordata > Aves > Passeriformes > Sylviidae > Sylvia > Sylvia atricapilla. The sequence continues at coordinate 23,427,748 of NC_089149.1, forward strand.
GGAGCAGGAAGGAACCTCTCAGGTATCTCTACACTTTTTCTGAGAATTACTCCTGCAACATCTCGCTTTTCCACCTCACATAAAATTTTGTCTCTGATTCTTTTCCCCCCGTAAAATACAGTGTTCACCTCTCTTTAAATTGTCTATTTAAACTCTGCCATTTGTTGTTTTGTGTGTGCTCTTTCTGAAAAGCAGCAGCGGCTGAAGAAGAACTGTGTAAATTCCTGCCTGTTTGATTATATTCAATATATATGGAAACAGAAATTCTGAAAAAGGCAGGATCCTCTCTGTGATCACTGTTCTCCATTCAGAAATTTACAACATTACTGAAGTCTATAGCATGGTGGTATAAAGGGTCATCACAGTGATCTTTGCTAGTCTTAGTATTTTCTCCATCCAGAAAGCTACACAAAAATTTATATATAGAAATTCTGTAGATTTCCATGAAATTCTGTGAAAGGAAGTTTAAGAGAATGCAGGGTACTGAAGCTATTAATAGTATTGCAAACAATCTCTTTTTTTTATAATGTTTTCATCTGGGAAATGTAACATAGATACTGCTTCATTTGCAAACATTAACTGTTATCTGTGGAATGAGTAACATTTCAAAGCCCCTTGAACTGCTCAGTGTTGCTCAGATAGTAATTAAAGCCTAAATTTTGTAATTTTTACATGGATAACTTTCACATTTTTGTTTCATATCTATTAACAGTATCTCTTTTCAGGAATGAACAGCAAATAAAATGGAGTAGTGCTCAAAGTACTTAATACTGGGTTCCTCTACATAACTTACTTCAAGTAACTGAATTTTTTCACAGGAAACATATCACTAGAAACTGTGCCTTCACATACTAAGGATCTGCTGGCTTTGAAGGAATATGCCTGAATCCACATATTTTTGTATTTTGATTGGGCTCTTACACATGTCAAAAGGTTTTCTAGACATCTAATCCATTAAAATGACATAACATTACTTCAGTCATTTTGGTCTTAAAAATTGTAGCAACATGATTTGCTCTGAGTGGTTGTTGATCCAATATGAATAACAGTTACTAGAAAGTAGGTATGAAATACAGCCCCATGCATTATTCCAAGTGAGGCTGGGATAGTTAATTGGCTTCCCAGCAGCTCATCTGGGGCTGTGTTTTGGATCTGTGACCAACCACTGCTGCTAGCACAGGCGTGGTTTAGCTGTTTTGGACAGTGCTTACACAGCAGCAAGGCCTGTTCTCTTTCTAACCCCTGTGAGGGGGGGAGCACCAGGAGCTGGGAGGGGATGCAGTGGGACAGGGGACCCAGCTGACTGAAGGGACATCCCACACCAGGAGATGTTGTATCAGCAATAAAACTGGGGGAAGGGAGGAGGAAGGGAGGACCCTTGGAGTTGTGGCAATGTCTTCCCAGGTAATAGTTACACATGACCAAGCCTTGCTTTGCTGGGAACAGCTGAATGCCTGCCTGCCCGTGGGAAGTAGTGAATGAACTCCTTATCTCTTGTTTTGCTTGTGCATTCAGCTTTTGCTTTATCTACTAAACCCTCTTTATCTCATTTTAACCTTTCTGATTCTCTCCCCATCCCACTGTGGGAGAGTGAGTCAGCAGCTGTGTGCAGCTTAGCTGCCTACCAGCTGTAACCCACTTCACCCTTTAAAATGGGGTTTGGAGCAGTGCAGAGTTATCATAATCCACTATTTTATTAATGTGCAGCAACTTCTGGAGAAAACATTTGTTATTCTTTCCTGTGACAAGGAGAGGAGTTAGCTAGATATGCAACACATCTTTCAGTTTTACTTGGCAGAGTTTGGGTTACAGTAATTCCCCTAATTAAAAATGTCCTCTAATGTATTCACTTGGGTGAAACTGATAAAAGCACCACCTTCACATGGCAAATTTAAATGACCACAGAAGTCATTGGGCCCAATCCACTGAGGAAATAAGCTCCCTAAAAAGATAACAGACTGTAAAAAGCGTGAAAGCAGAGCTGGAATAACTTTTACAGTCTATGTTTCCTATTTACTCACTGAGATAAGCTTCAGAGGAATCAAAAATAATTGAAAGAACCTTCCAACATTAGTGCAGCTCTCACCAGCTGTCACTCCAAAGGTGAGGAAGAGGTAGTGCACATTTGCTGCATAGGCACTCAGTATCCAACCCAGGGCATTCAGTATCCCTCCAATTATGGCTGTCGTGCGGCACCCACACATGCTGATGAATAAACCAATAAAAGGACCTGTGACAAAACATGAAAAAATTATAAATTATTTATTTTATCCTTTATGCTCTAGTAATTTTTCACCTTAAGTTTCTTAATGTCTTAAAATAAATGTTAAAACATCAGGCAACTCATGCCACTCAGTTTATTTTTCATATTGCTTCTTAAAATCATGGAAAGAGAAATACAACCGAATAAATACTTAGCAAATATCTGCAAGACCTACAATCAAAGTTACTATGAAGAAGGGACAGCTTAAACAGAGCAATAAGCTGAAACAATGCTAAAACAATGAACAAAGTTCCAAAGGCTGATGCCGTGTGAGTGCAAGACTTTTTCGCAAGTTACCAGAAGTTAAGAATTTTTATCTTGTTTTCAGTAGAATAATTTAGGCAGATCTAAACACAGCTTTTTCAGTCTTCATTTAGGGAGTCATAGGTGTGTATGTACATATTTACACAAACATTTCCTCCAGATATTATTTTGGGTTGATCCAACTACAGCTAAAAAAATACATTTTCATTCAGCTGCCAAACTGATATACAAACTGTGTGAATTCAACATTTTCTCCTCACAGACAGAGTATGGGGAGGATTCCAAGCTTCACAGATTGTGTTTTATTAATTCTGTCAGACCTGGAAGTCACGGGCTTCCTTTCCTGCTTATGCAGTCTCCTGGACTGTCTTCCCTGTCACCTTCCCTGTTATTCCCTTTCTCCATCTAGACTGTAAAATTTGTCCAGGTGACTTTAAAAGGTCAGCTTGGGACAACCATAAGAAAATACTTCAAGGATGGATGGCAAACATATCTTAAAAGTCTATACAGCTTTAAAACCTGTGATGCTGGCACATACCTACAATAAGCGTGATGCCCATGCTGAGGGAGCTAACCCAGGCTGTTAAGCCACGACTTTGATTAAACTCTTCAAGCCATTCCATGTTGAGTATTCCAAGGGCCATTTGGGAACCCATGATGAGTATGTGCACAAGGAAAGAGGAAAGTACAATCATCCAAGCCCATCCTCCATCGATGTTTGGATTAGGCTTAATTGGCTTACTTCTAACTTTTGAGTCATCTCCAAAATCATATCCAATATCCTCTCGACTAGCATACATTTTCTCCACAGTATTCTGAAGCAAATGCAGTAAATACCTAAAAAATACGTACAAAATAATCAGATTTTGTAGCTTGGTCATAGTGAGTGCCATAAATCACTATCTTATTTCATCTCTGTGGTTAGTGCAGTTATAGCGAATGCTGTGACTTCATTGTTCAAATGTAAAATGCTGAGAAAATTGTCCAATTAATTTATTTCTTTGTGTAACTTGTTATCATGGCTGTCTATGCAGAAGTACTTACAGGCTGACAGTAGGATGCATTATTTCCATTACTATATATTTTACTTACTTTTAGGTGGCTGAGAGCCCTCACTCTTCATGGGTTGACCGGGGTCACAAAAAAGACTGGTCTCTCTCTGTATATTATGTCTCTGTGTCACCTTCTGCTGTTCCAGTAAGATGATGTGCCTTTGTGTTCAAGTTCATAAAGCCCGGAGTAAAGAACTGAAATCCTGAAGCAGCAGGTAGATGAAGTTACCACATCTTTTCAGAGGAAACCAGTTTGGGGATGTATTTCTTCCTTAGCAGTGGAAGAACAAGAATGAAGACAGCAAAAGATAAGGAGTTAAGACTCTTAATTTTCAAAATGTTTCACTTATATAAATCACAACGAGGCAATTGTTACTACCTCTCTGGAAAGTTTTTTTATGAGAGTCAACATGACAACAGTTTGCTAATATGCTTTCAGCTACCAAAACATTAATCCTAATAATCCTACTAAAACCAAAGAATTCTTGCAAATTAATGTCAATGCCTATCAGAATCAAACTGAGGGGAGAGTTACATGCATAGGTGTACATAGGATCAGGCCACACTAACTTAATTTGATTACTTCAATTTATTCTCTTGTTACTCTAAGTGAAGATTGCAACACAAGGTGAAAATAAATTAAAAAACACTTTTAATTGATTAGCAGTCAAGGTGCAGAATCCAGTCTTCCCTCTGTCTGATTTCTGCTGCAACAGATTCAAATCTTACCCAACTGTGGAGCACCACATAGGTTTCCATGGAGACTAGAAATGCAATAATACAAATTACCAGAGATGGTAATTTTTTGTCTTCTTCTTCAGAGAAATAAAACGAAACAACAGTTCCACAACATTGACATTGGAAAGGGAAAAAAAGTTATCAAAAATTATTTTAAAAAGCTCCTTATGTCTCCTGTGAGCCCTCAGAATGTGTGCCTCTGGGCTGGCTCCTCACTGCTGCAAACAGGCAAACCCAGATTCTGTAGCAACAGAAAACTTGTCTTTAAATACGTGAGTACATTTTGCTTCTCAAGTTACTACCTTTCCAAACTGTTTTACTTTTTTTTCTTATGGCTAGATAAACACCCAGAGAAGGCCCTGGGGCATCCCACAGTAATCCATAGCTGGAGTCAGAGCTGGCCAGTCCCAGACACCAGTGATCCCCTGTGCAGCCCCTCCAGCCTGGCTGCTGCCTAAGTACCCTTTGTAGTCAAGTGCCACCTCACTCTTCCTTGCAGTGCAGGTAATCGTGTGCAAGTAAGGGCAGCTTGAGTGTGTAGGTTCTTGAAAGAGCACACTGATCTGCCTCGTAAGCGAGCTGCAGCTAAAATATTATGTACTCCTGGTAGCAAATTTTCCATAGTTGTTTAGTGACTATGTTGCCGTTAGTCCTAACTTGGCCATGGGAGGTGTTGGTGACACAGAAAGAACAAGAACTGCGCACAAACTGGGAAACAGAGAATGAGGATAGTGCTTAGAGGTTCTTCTACAGGTCCTACAGGGTGTTTGAGCAGGACGGGCAGCAGGGGAACAAGTCAGAGCCATGTGGTGGTGCAGACTGGTTTTGTGACCATAAAAGGACAGCCTGGTCACCATTATTAAATTATCTTATTAATTAAATTGAAGAGGACAGCCTTAGTCATAATTATACTCCACCCTTCCTCTGTGAAAGGCAGGTCTTAAAGATGACATCTCAACCCTTTCCTAATGCTGTACTTGTAGCCAGATCCTCCGTTGCTGTAGGTTACAGGACTACTTACAGAGGATTCAGCCCACTCACAAGGCAGAGAGAGACTAGGTGCAGAAAGGTGACAAACACAGTGAAAAATCATGCTAATGGGAAATAATGAGAAGAGGCAGAATGAAGGAAAATCACAAGCTGTTGCACATCCTCTGCATAAGATTAATGAAAATGTATGAGGGATATTACAGTGCATCTTAGATAATGGAATACAAAATTATGTAACTGGAGATTCAGAGTCAAGATGAAATGTAAAATCTCGCCTTTCTCTCTTACACTTTTGACTGGTTTTGTGCACACCTGAATCCTGATACTGGATACAAAAAATTTCTTCTTTGGACAGGAAATAGGTACATCTTTTGTACATTTTAAATTATTTGAAGAAAAATAATTGATAATGAGCTGCAAAGTTATGACACTCCTCTTTGCAGTCTTGCTGACAGAACTGGCTTAGACTGAGTAGATGCAAGTTAATGTCATGCTTGTATGAACCCCCACAAATCTTCAGCAAATGTATATATTTTCCATTTGAAATGAATTCTTGCTCATTATTACTTTCATACTGTTAACTTTTCACTAAGGACACAAGTTCAGAGTGAATACACTCAAAAGCAGTAGAGGACATCTCCAATTACTGCACAAACTCTCAGCCTTTGGATAAAGCGAGGACTGGATGCCTGGATCCCCTTCCCAGGACCAACTGATCATCCCATGGCCATTTTGCATCCAGGAAAAAGGCACTTACCTGCCTTCAACCTTCTTCCCACACAGCACTGCCAAGAACAGGCTCATGAACCGCAGAGGAGCCAAATGAACTCTTTGCAATTGTGAAATCCTAGAGCAGCTGTAATGAAAATGACAGCAGCTGATTTGTGAAGCCAGCCAGTTTCCCCAATAAGCAAGGCAGGGAAGACCCACTGACAGTACCAGTGTTTGAATACAGCCCCTCAGAAGGAACTTCGTTTAAAGACAGGAGAATCTGGATTCTTATTTGGTCACCTGGAAAAGAACGAGATGAATTTTTTTCCCAGAAAAAATTTTAGACCATATGCCCACAAAGTATGCAGAGCACTTAGAAAAATGGCCCAAGTGTTAGTGCCAGCAAAGATGCTGAGCTTTTTTGAAAACCTGACTCATGAGCTATTTTAGGGACAAATGCAGGTGCTGTAATAAGACCTAAGTTAGCAGCAAAACACCCAAGTTCCATGTAGCATCAGTGGAGCTCTCTATCTTGTAGTTGAACTAGATCACTGAAAAACATCTGCTCTTGCTATAAAAAGTCCATACGATGAATAATTTACACATATTTGGTCAAGTTCTTCCAGCATTTGACTGCCTTAGTGTTGAAAATCATAGAATAAAATTGTACTTTAAAGGTAGTTCCAACGGATAACTCATAAATGCATTATAACTAATAATGAGTTTTACTTTGTAATATTCCCAGTAAACATGCCACATGTAATTATTTGGTAGCTGAAGGTGTACAAGGAAACATTGCAAAAAACATGGTTTATTTCGGTTGTCATATGCTTCCACAGGCTGACTTCACCTTGCTAACATGCCGAGCACTTCAGCTGTCAGCAACTTCACGGAGGTGTGTTCACCAGCCACCTCTGCCAGTCAGAGCCCCAGTGCATATAAATGCGTGCCCAGAAAGGACCACAAATTCAGGGAAATTAAATGCTTAAAAGGCTAAACTTATTGCCAGGGTCACAAGTTGGCATCAAGTCGGCAGCAGCTCCGTTTGCAGACCGGGGGCGCTGCCCTGCTGCCCCTCCTTGAGGGATGTTTCTGGAGCCCTGCTCAGGCGGCCTCCCCGGAGAGCCCTCGGTGCTGCTGAGCCCCGGTGTGACCCACGTGTGGTGGCCGGTCCCCGGGGACAGCGGAGTTGGCTCACACAGTTTTCACCCCTTGGTACCAAGGGAATGGGCAGCTTGCATCAGGCGATGCAAGCTCGATTTGCACAGGCTTACAGCCCGACGGCAGGGGTCCTTTTTCTCCCAAGACAACAGCTTTGGGAGCTTCACACGCGACGCCTTCCCAGCGCTCCGGCTCACCTCTGCGAAGCCGAGCTGGGGCGGGGACGGCCGCCAGCGCCCGTGCCCGGGGCAGCCCCAGCTCCGGCCAGCTCAGCGGCGGCCGGGGGCGCGGGTCGGCCCGCGGGGGCTGCGGCGGGGCCGGCCTTCGGGGGCCGGGGTTCGGGAGGCGGCGCGGCCGCGGCACCGCCCGCCGAGCACAAAGGATGACCGCGAGTTACCCCGCTGCGGCAGTCGCGCTCCCGGCCCCCGCGCCTCCGAGGGGCCGCCGCCCCCGGCCCCGGGAGCCGCACACCGGGACAGCCCCGGACGGGACAGCCCAGCCTGTGCGCCTCCGCCGCAGGCAGCGCGGCCGCTCCGCCTTCCCCTCCCGCTCCGGTGGCGGTGCCGGTGCCGTGTGGTGGCTCCCGGCTCCTCCCGAGGTACTCACCGCGTCGGGCTCCGCCAGCGCCGCCGTCCCTGCGCGCCTCGGCGCCCGGCGCCGCTGTCAGCGCTGCTCCCGGGGCTGCCGCGGGCTCCGGTGTCCACCTGCGCCCGGCTCCGCTCAGCGCCCGCGCCAGCTCAGCCTCGCCCCTGCTCGCCTCCCTGGGGCTTATTTTCTATAGGAGTGCGGCACCGATGTGGGGCCGCCTGCCCCCCGGGCAGCTCGTCCTCTGCACCGCCTTGTCTCCATTCTCCGCAATTTCAAATCTCCACGCTCTTTCATTCCTGCGATACCGGCTAATTCTGGTTTGGCGGAGCAGATTTGCAATCCTCTCACATGCACACTCTTGTGGCTGAATGAAGTTTATTGCTGCACAGGTTATGGCCGGAAATTTACATCCCAGAGAGCTGGAGGATATGATCCGGTAAAATCAGCCAGTATCGAGATTTTAGCGGCCGTTGAATATGTTTATTTCAGAGCGGCTGGCTGAATTTATGTATCCAAACCACCCTGACAATGCAGCTTGGGAAGTTTCACTGTATGGTACCTTATTTGCACTTAATAAGTAAGTTCCAAAAATATTCCACTCATGGGAGAAAAGCTGCAAAAATACATTGCTTTTTCGGATCAATATCCAGTCCTGAGTTGGATCTTTCTACGTAACCTGACTAATGAGGTTTACATTCTGCAATTCATTGCTCTATTTGCAGTGAATATACCCAGGCTAAGGTGGCTGTATGCCACCACACACAACTTTCATTCTCAGAGATTCTTGATGTCCTAGCAGTGCACTGAGTAGTATAAATGAAGGCTGTTCAAGAAGACATAAGAAGTATATTGAGAGAAGACAAAATTAGGACAGGCCAACAGAAATGTTTTAATGGTGCTACACATACTGCCTACGTGCAAAACATGGCACAGAATCTGTTACAGAAGGAATGGTCTGAAGAGGGTTAAAATTTTGAATTTGGGGCTTTTAAAATATTTTTTCTATATTTTTACTTGACTCTTTCCTCCATCTACCAACAAAAGCAAGTCTGATCTGGGTTTTTTCATTTAAAAAAAGAGCTGTTCCATTATGGGTCTAATTTATCAAATGTATCAATGTGAAACACTTCTAACTGGGTTGGGTTCAAGTATACCACACAACCACTTCTAGCTGGTTGTGTGGTAGACTATAAACTATTGCTAGGGCTTTGGTCTTTACATAAAACTTACACTGCTTTGCATTGTAAACTTCAAAAAAAATCCTTTTGCAGAATAAATAACTACATTAGTGTCAGAGACTTGTGATTGGGTTTATTTATGTCTCCTTCATAAATAAAACTAGATTTCCATTTTAAAACACTGTGATAGTGCATTGCAAATGTGTGTATTTCTAGAGTACACATGTTCCCTGGTTATTTCATCTTTTGCAATAATATCTTGCCCAATAGTGTACAGACACTGGTATCCCAGAATTTAATTTATAACTTGGTATTAGCTTTTTGAGCCAGAGTTTTCTTAAAAGGCTTAATGCTAGGGGCTTGGCACTTGAAATTTGCTGCTTATTGACTAGTGTTATTACTCAAGTTTGAGAACACACACTTGGATTTATGAATTATCTAACATCTTTTATTAAGTCTGCCACGGAAACAGATTTGACTGGATGTTAACCCAGTGCCTCCAGCACCTGAGATGCTGCCTATGTGCCTAAATCCTTGTGCCAACAGAGATTTGATCTGATGGGGAGTTCACTCAGCTGTGTCATACTGCTTCAGCAGTTTTGGTTCATATACCGCAGTGGTTCTTGGCTTTAGTCTTGGATTTATGTTGTCCCTTGGGAAGATGACTATGTGTGGATCTACTTGAATTGTAACCATTAAACTGTGCCCATCTAACAACAAGAGTACAAATTATGTTCAGTAAGGAAAAAAGTCCATTTTTTAAGAATGGAGAGGGCAATCCTATGGTATTAGAAAAAGTCTGCAGTTTTTAGCTAAGAAGAATAAGGTGCCTGATCCAGTAAAATAAGAGGTAAACAAAGTCTGACAGACTCTGGTGCCTTAGAAATCTTAACTGTGTAAAATGCTTGGATGGCAAGCAGAGTAACCCCAACTGAAAAGGAAGGGTGCTTTACTAGACCCTTAAACATAAAGGTAATTAGATATCATATTATAACTTAGAGGGAAAGAGGAATGGAGGGAGAGAGGGAAGAAGGCAGAAGTAGGAAGAATTGATGACTCAATTTCCTTTACTGTGGCAGCATAGTCCTAGAAGTGGTGGTTGGAAGGGATCTCTGGGGTCTACCCTGTCCAGCCTTCCTCTTGAAGCAGGACTGTGACCTGTGGTATTGCAGGTCAGTCATGGTCTTGCTTAAGCTGCCCTTGAAAGCCTTCAAGGATAGAGACTGACCAGCCTTTCTGAGCAATATGTTCCTGTGTAGCACCAGCCATGCAAAACACATGCATCCAGTTACAGCTCCAAGGACTTGGCTTGTGACTTTTCCTTCTGGTTTTGCTATTTGCTACTACTAAGAGTCCAGCTCAACAAACTTTGCCACTTCCCTTTGGATAGTTTTAGATTCTTGTCAGATATTCCCTTATTTTCTTCTCTGCCAGGCAAACCAAACCAAACTTACTCTAAATCTCTTCACAAGTTGTGTGCTGCAGGCCATTTACCATCTCATCAGCCCTCTGCATGCACCTCTCCTGTTTCTTGACATCCTTCTTGAACTGGGGAACCCCAAACAGGATATATTATCCAGTGTGGACTCACTATCACTAAATAAGGAGGGATAATAATTTCCATCCATCTGCTGTTTGTGCTCCCTTCCTAATGTAGCGCGGACTGTGGTTCGCTTTATTCACAATGAAAACATGATGTTGGCACATGTTCAACTTAGTGTCCACTGTGACAGCCACATGCTCTTCAGCTGCTGTTGCTGCTCTGGCAGCCTGCACTGGTGCCTGGCACTCTTCAACCCCGTGTGTTCACTTTGCACTCCTCGTCACACTTTGTAAGGTTTCTGTTGCCTCAGTTTTTAAGTTTCCCAAAGGCCTCTCAACTGAACCTCCTCTGTTTTAAATTGAAAATCACCCCTTCTAAGTTAATATGGTCCGAAAATCTGCTGCAGGTGCATCCTATATAATTATCCAAGTTAAAATCAAGGTAATTAACAATTCTGGCACCAGAATTCACCCCTGAGTGTTCTGCTTGTACTGGTCACCAACTGAACATCACCCCATTGATTCCTATTCTTCAAGCTCAGGGTTCCATCCAGTTTTAACCCATCTTGCAGTTCATTCATTCAGACCACATTCTTCAGCTTCAACCACTTGCTTAATCCCCACTGCTCAAAAGGGCAGCTGTGCTGCGGATCTCAAAGACCATTCAGCCCTCTGGAAATACGTACCAATAAAAATATAAAGTGCTATTTATCTTCCCAGCACTTTTCCTCTACTATTGCTGTAGTGCTGATCACTCTTCTCCCTAAAGCTCTCATTAAGCTGCCACCCTGCTTCCCATGAAGTGGTAGTGCTGCAGTGATTGATGAGGAAGGAAAGTTTTGAAATAGGAGCTTGGTTGCTGCAGCACCAAGATACAGAAGAGAAAAAAAAATCCTTCTCCCAGTTTTATTGAACCGCTGAACTTTAAACCAGTACAAAGTATCACCAAACAACCTGGCCAATTCTTCGTTACACAGTTACTGTTAAAAAGAAAGATAATTTATGGTATTTATAGATTTTGCCTCCTCTTTCTTCCAGGAGCCTCTTTGGGTGACTGAAGAATTCTGTATATTTGCAAGGATATGTTACATTGGTGCTGGGTGAAAATGCAAAAAGAAAAACAAATTAATATTATCATTTGCCATAGAGACTGCACAGCAGTACAGCTTTCTTATGACACCCTAAAAGCTTGTGCCCTCTCTTCATTTTGGTAACTCCAGACTGCCAAAAAGAAATAATGCAAATTTTCTTCTTATCCCACTGCTTGTCTGTGAAGAATCCTTGGTATCTTTGGTGGATTCACCACAAAACAACATTATCGTACAATACTGTGAGCAAGTAGGAAGATTTTCAGCAATTCCCCCACCTACTCCCATGATAGCAGCAGAATCTTACTCAAATGGGAAAGAATGAACTAATTTGCTATCTTCAAGTTCACCCAATACTGAGGATAGGCCATTGGAATGGAATTCAAAAGTAGAGGAAAAAGCAACGTTTTTATCATTGCTGGCATGGAGATTTCCATTTGGAGAATAACTACTTGTCTTTTCTGTCTTTTCTCTCTCCAAGAGCTGGTGCATTAAAGCAGCCACAGATACAGGAGGTCCTGTGTAGTTTCCTTGGAGAACAGTGCAGAATGACAGAATGGTTTGTGTTGGAAGGGACCTTAAAGACCGCATAGTTTCAAACCCCCTCGTGTGGTTAGGAACACCATCCACTAGACTAAGTTGCTCAAAGCCCTATCCAGCCTGGACTTGAGCATTTCTATGGATGGTGCAGCCACAGACCCTCTGGGCAACCTCTAGAAGTGCCTCACCAGCCTCACAGGGAAGAATTTCTTTGTAGTGTTTAATCCAAGGCAACCCTCTTTCAATTAAATTGTGTAAAACCCCCTCTGCGTATCCCATGAGAAATGTGAATGTTTCCTGGACTGTATGAAAAGAACCAAAGGATGTTTCTCAACAGCTGGGGATGCTGCAGAGGTTAGCAGTCCTGCCTCTGAGTGGAGAGGCTATTTTATCAGTGACTTCTCAAGATTCATATTAGATTCCCCCAGCAAAACTGAGTATTGCCTCACATGACAGGTTGGAGCCAGATTAATCCTGCCACAAGAAGTGCAGCAGGAATGAAGGGAGTGAGTAAAAGCAGGAACAGGATACTGAGTTGAAGAAGAAGCCTAAAGAGCTGCAGGGTACATTGGATGGGTAGGAGGATGTATGGTGGCCACTGCTTCTGAACTGAACTGCTGCCACCCACACACTTTCAAGTTCTTCAGTGGCAGCAGTGACAGCAAACCTACATTTCCCTGTTGTAGATAAAGGAATCCACAGGAAAATATGTGTTCTGCAACTCATTATAGTTATTTCCCTGATTCAGAAAGTCACAGCACAGGAGGAATGACACTTGCTCACAAAACAAAGGAAGAGGTGGTAGAAGTCCCTTTTTGCAGCGTTATTTAATGTCACCTTTCTACGTTAGCAATCAAAGTTGTATATTGAGAAGGTAAAATAAACCATCTTATCAAGAAAAGTCCTATTAGTCCTAAGTGCATTTGTAACACTACCATGGTTTGCACATGGCGATTTCTCACTTTTCTGGTTCAAAACGTGAGCATAAGGGTGTGGTTGCAGTCGGCTGAACATCTGAAGTACTGTGTGAGGAGAGAGAACTTGGGGCCTCTAACGTGACTCACACTGGCACTGCAGGCACTTCCTCTGGGTCAGACTTGGGCATGTAAGGGATCTCAGAGCATTCAGTGCATGACTTGGTTGAGAGTTGCACCGGTTGCAAATATACCAAATTAACTGCAAATTCCAGCAAGGTCAAATTAGCACTGAACTAGTTAATAGAAATTCAGGTGTTTGTTTTAGTGGAACCAAGGCTATGTCTGATTTTCTGGCACTCAAATCACAGTATTGATCTATGCGCAGTAGCTTTCTAAATTTTTGCTCTTGAAATGTTTTACTCCAGTGGGTGTAAAGTAAATGTTTTGCATGTGTCTTGTGCAAACCAATAAATTTGACTTCACTGCAGATTACACATAAAGTTTAAGATATATACCTACCTTTGTTCTGTAGTTTTCTTCACGCTTATCTTGACAGACATTTCGGTCAAAAGAACCTTCCAATCTGTAAACATTCTGAAAACATAATATAAAACAGCATTTGTACTTGTAAACATTGAGTTTTTCTGAGATTGACTTGAACTGTGTGATTTCCCTCTCTGTTTCCCTTTTTATTTGCCGTAGCACCACTGCCAAAGTATTACTTCTTTATAAACAGTTTGTGAAATATCAAAGCTTTCATGAAATCCTAACACAACATTTTAATATCTTGATTTGGGTAAAATCCCAAAGCAATATATTTTCAGAAAACATATTTTTAAACACCAGAACATCAATGGTGTTATGATTCATGAGAACAGAGCAGGTAAACAATGATTAGACACAGAAGGAGACACATACACTGTCTTCCACTGAATTGAGAGCTGTAAATATTTCAGCCAAATTACAGCAGGTGACTTCCTCAGCTCACAACTAAACTGCAGTGTGCCATTAGTGGCTCATATCTCATAAAGTCATCTGCAGCATTACCTGAACCAGGGGTTTTCATGTTGCATGAAGCTGCCAGGGTGTGCTCAGAGTTCTGCTGCTGTTGTGCTCTCCACAGCTGCACGGGCTGTTTTGGAGCACTGGAGTGTGACTGATCTCCATTAGACCAAAAAAACCCAGAGATCCTGCAACAGAGATCCCTGTGACAGCTCAGCCAGGAATAGTTATACAAAAGCTGCCATTATACATCTAAGATGGAGCCATTCCTTCCTTCTCAGTAATTGTTCCAATATCATGTGCTTGTTTTGTTGGGGTTTTTCAATCTCTGTCTGCATAGCACTCATGTTGTCAATAACTGGTTTTCCCTAAACAGAGAAAAGGAATGTATCATTAAACTGCCTCCAGTTCCTTAGAAAACTTAAATAAATATAAACAGGACTGCAGAACAGAAGTATATTTAGTGGAATTTTTTATTTGTGAGTATTTTATAAACTTCAGAATTAAATTCAAACACTGTATTAAGGCCTGGTTTGTGTTTCCTTTTTAAGTTTTTGTTCTTGAACCATAAACAGACGGCTTCCTTTGAAATCTGTACAAGCACAAACTGAACAGTTGTTGCCTTGTGCTTAGGTTATCCACGTCACAGTATATAAAGAAGTATTTACAACTTTTCAAGGTCACTTAAACTTCTAGTGCTAGATTATTGCTTTGACGATTGATATATTAACCCCTCCCAGCCTTTCTTCTCTACTCTTTCTGCAGTGGGTTTTAAATAAAATAACATTTCAGATATCAATTATCCATGGCTGTCCTTCAGGTACTGGGCATCCTGTGCCCACTTTCCAAATTACATTGCAAATGCATCAGAAGTTTGGTTCTGCCCAGAACTCTGAGCTAAACCAAGTATCTCAAGTATCCAAGTTTCTGTGGGCTGGAGCAGTTCTCACACAGTCTGTGGGCACACAGACACCAGCACTTGTTTTCTTACCCTACCAGAAACGGCAAAATGGAAACATCGACACTCTGAACTGTTACTGTCAAATTGTCTTTGGGTAGGTGGGACTTCTTTGAGCTTCTGAGATGGATAGTGACCTGTTGGGTGGAAGAAATCATGCTCTGATTTCTAAGGAAACAGTGAAAATTATGCAGTACGTGTAGGAATGTTACACATCCAATACAGAATGGAAAGTACAATATAGGTAATTTTGGGTTGTTATCAGATTAGTAACTTTTTCACTATTACAATTTCTGTTACTTTTGCTATTTATTTCAGGTGTTTTAATAAACATGTTAACACCCACGTATATAGAAAACAACGTGGTGTAGTACTGATTCCAGAAAATAACCTATCGGCAATGAAATTTTAGATTTCAGGCCTTTAGTATTTTAGGAGTTACTTCGTATTTGATATTATAATGGTCGAAATGCTCGGGGGTTCCCCCTCCGAGCTTGACATCATTGCTTTCAATGGTGCAGAATGAAACTGTTTGCAGAATCTGCCCAGCAACAAGAGCTGCTTTCTCTCCCTCTAGTGGAGGATAATAAAATAGTTTTCTTTCCGTTTTTCCATATGTAAATCGTCAAATAATGTTGTCAGAGCTTGAAGGCTTTTCTGAAGAATATATAACGATTTGTATTTAATGTATAACATAAATACTATATTAATATAATTGTAATAGTATATATTTTCATATTAATGTTTTCTGCAAGTTCACTGTTTTTAAAATGATTCTATGTATTGTAAAATACTTACATGTGTAAATATTTACATATTTCTAGACCCTTTTAAAAATAACAATAAATCAGTAAAGATTAAAAATAACTCTTAACCTCAGAAGTCAAATACAGCATGCTTACATTGAACAGGAGCAGCTTGCTTGTTGTTACTTGCCAGATTAATTCTCAGTTTAAAAAACATGTACCTAAATTATAAACTTTTTAGTTTAATCCAAATGTTTTCAGCATTTGTAGTGCTCACCTTAAAAGAAGAAGGAAAGTGCCACAATACTTGGATGCAATGTGTATTCTCTTTTTCATAATTAGATGCTACGATCTACTCCTTTGTTTCAGTCTCAAATAGATTTTTAAAGAACAGCATAAACATCTTCCAAGGATTTAGTATTCATTGCAAGTACAAACTTCTTATGCAAGGAAAGATTTACAGGACTAAATTCACAACTAGGATGCTAGAAAATACTTCTTATGTATTGCTGATTAAGTAAGATGTGCCTCTAATTATTCCACCTCTAGTTTCCAAAATATACCAAGACCATTGTTTCTTGGCTAGATTCCTGTTGCTGTTTTTAGGGGAAAGTTTGATTTCTAACTCTGCTGCTGAGCTTCCCTTTTAGCATATTTTTTCTACTTTGTGTTTTTATTATCTCACTTTCTCTATTAGTGCTTTTCTCGCCCTTCATTGTTGCCATATAAAACTTCACACAGGCTGTCAGCTCAAGGGAATCTGAAAGACGATGCACGTGTAGGTAACTTCAGAGTCTTCATGTTTCAGGAAGAGGTGCTTCCCCACCTGGAAGTCACTGCCTTGCACTGTGTGTCACTGGGAGCATTCCGGTTCCATTTCATTTGAGTTTGTGTATTTGTTGTTCCTACCAATTCACCAAGGGATAAAAAGCTACTTGAGAAGAAGTGTTGGATGACAGCTCTGCCTGGGTTGCCACCGTCTCAATACCAGCGGTCTCACCGTCAAATACCAGCAGAAAGTGGATCTCATGGAAAAGAAGGAGAGCTTTTATTTTCTTGTACGGGGTAGCGACTCCAAGACTTGTGGTATAATGAGTCACTCCAATTGTAATTGCTTTAAGTAGCACAGAAACTTAGAGAGGGAACAGTGTGCTGAGAGGTGACACGGGAGAGATGGCAGAAATGTCGGTATGGGCTCCTATCCGTAGCCTTAATTCTCCTCCAGCATGAGAGGACCCGGAGGGCTCTTGTGCTTCTGTGGCTGCTGCAGCAGCTCTGCACCTCCATCCAGATAGAGACAGGTTGGCAAAAATGCACCCCAGACTCTGGAATCTGACAAACTTTTAACGCCTCAGTTAGTTTGTGTTGTTTTGGGGAGGGTGACAGAGAACAAAAAGCAGGGGAGCAAAGTGTGAAAGGGACATTTGCCCAGTCACTGTTTTTATTATCAAACGGGGAGAGAGAAGTAAGAGGTTGCTGGACAGGATAACATCGTAAAGTCCTCCCACACACCAGCCTGTAGATGTTGTTTTCCCAAATGCTTATTGCTTTCGTTTCAGTGCAATAAGAATGCAATAAACATTGTTATTTGAGGGAGAGTGAGGGTGTGGGCTCCCAGGCGTTCATTGGAGCCAGCTGTTCACTTCGCCCTGGTTTCCAAATGGACTCAGCTCCAGTGGCTGGGGCTGCCCCGGCAGATTTTGGAGGTGCTGGTCCGGCTGCTGTAGCGGCTGCAATGGGAAAAACAAACTAGTAAATGTTCTCTAATCTAAATCAGTTGGTCATCTGAGGAGTTGCTTTAATAGGGAATGCAAATATTATTTTAATGCTACTTCATTATATGTTAGGAAAGGAAATGATTGTTGACCTCTACGAACGTCGTTTTAGAAGCACTTTTTGTTCGTGGTCTGAAATGTCAGCGTACTCCTGACACTGGGATGATGATGATTTCTGCCTACAAGGTGCACTGTCTTTTAGGTTAAATATTGCAGACCCTCTTCGCAAGGTTTTATTCAAAAAGGGCAGGTTTATTCAGCTTATATTATTAGTGGCCTTTTATTATTTCTGCCACTTTGTATCTTTTAATGTATCTCTTAACAGAAACGTAATACAGCCCTAACGAGGAGCTATAATTAGTTTTAATGAGGCTTGCTGCAAGGAGCAGTCACCACAAAGTTTTACTGTCCCTAAAAATAATAATGTTCCAGCGTCTGTGGCAGCCCCTTCCCCCGACATCCCGCTGTGGGGCCGGCACTCTCTGGGATCCATCCCTCTGAGGGGCCGCTGTGGGGCCAGTGCTCTCCGCCATCCCTCTGAGGGGCCGCTGTGGGGCCAGTGCTCTCCGCCATCCCTCTGAGGGGCCGCTGTGGGGCCAGTGCTCTCCATCCCGCTGTGGGGCCGCTGTGGGGCCAGTGCTCTCCATCCCGCTGTGGGGCCGCTGTGGGGCCAGTGCTCTCCATCCCGCTGTGGGGCCGCTGTGGGGCCAGTGCTCTCCATCCCGCTGTGGGGCCGCTGTGGGCCAGCGCTCTCCGTCCCGCTGTGGGGCCAGCGCTCTCCGCCATCCCTCTGAGGGGCCGCTGTGGGGCCAGCGCTCTCCGCCATCCCGCTGTGGGGCCGCTGTGGGGCCAGCGCTCTCCGCCATCCCGCTGTGGGGCCGCTGTGGGGCCAGCGCTCTCCGCCATCCCGCTGTGGGGCCGCTGTGGGGCCAGCGCTCTCCGCCATCCCGCTGTGGGGCCGCTGTGGGGCCGCTGTGGGGCCAGCGCTCTCCGCCATCCCTCTGAGGGGCCGCTGTGGGGCCAGCGCTCTCCGCCGTCCCGCTGTGGGGCCGCTGTGGGGCCGCTGTGGGGCCAGCGCTCTCCGCCATCCCGCTGTGGGGCCAGCGCTCTCCGCCATCCCTCTGAGGGGCCGCTGTGGGGCCAGTGCTCTCCGTCATCCCGCTGTGGGGCCGCTGTGGGGCCAGCGCTCTCCGCCATCCCGCCCTGGGGCCGGCTCCCTGAGGGCGCGGGGCCCGCGGGGCGCCATGGCGGATCCGTCACGCCAGAGGGCGCCGTGGCGCAGCGGCCGGCCCGCCTCAGGCGGCTCTGCCCCGGGAGGCGCCGTGTCCCCGCCGTGTCCCCGCCGTGTCCCCGCCGTGTCCCCGCCGCGCCCGGGCCGTGCGGAGCCGGCACCGGGAACAGCCCGGGCCGTGCGGAGCCGGCACCGGGAACAGCCCGGGCCGGCCACGAGCAGCAGCTGTGCCGGGGGCTGGTGTGCCGTGACACACCGGGCCGGCGGTGCGGGGCGGGAATGACGCCGGTGACACCAGCGCAGTGGCAGCGGGTCACGCTGGGGTCAGACACCTTACGGGTTCTGAAACTTTAATTATTTGACAAGGATACATTGGGTTTTGGAGTTTTTTTAAAAAATCTTTATTTTATGTGCTTTAACTAAGATTAATCTGAAAATATTGCTATTTCAGATGTAGCAAATTAAATTAAAAATATTTTTTAAATCCTGTATTAATTTCTCTCATGATATTGCCAATTTATTGAAGTCTTGATGGGTTATTTAAGTAAGCCCGCTATAATGGAGGCTTATTGTTTAACACATAATTAGTCCATATCCTTGAAATTCTATAAAACTTTGCTGCACCAAATAGCAGCTGTTAATGCTTTCTGAGTATCTTTAATATGCACAATTCATAGTACTTTGCAAATCATTAAAACATGACATTGTTTCACAAACAATGCCATGTTCGTCACAGAGGAGCCAAGAAACACGCTGGGAGCAGACTGCTGAGAAGACAGGAAATAATGAGCTCGTCCTCTGACCCCATTTTGGTGCCTCTTTGACCCAAAAAGCGAATAGTGCCTGATAGGCAGGCAAGGCTGATAATCGGGGCCTCTAAGGAGGTTACAAATTGCGTGCAGGAAACCTTAGAATCTCTGGTTTTCACATCAGGCTCAGAAAGACATCCATGGTTTCTGTATCTACTGAAATACACCTGACATCTGTTAGAAAGGAGGGATCCTAGCTGTCAGCTGCACTATTCTGAGACTAGAGAATACTGTACAGCAAGTACATATAAAGTCTGACCTCTGTGTCAAATTACTCTGCTCTTTTCCCCTGCAGTTCTTCTGGAGGCGGGGGGGAAGTTTCTGGGTCTCAACACTGACCTTATCCTCACCTTTTGAGAAAAAATGTCGTGGGCTAGCTAGGAACACTACTGAATGATGAGGTCTTCATTTTCTGGAGTTACAACAGCCTCACGGAACCAAATCTAATCTTACTCTGCCAATAACCAATTGCAAACTCTCGTTACCTTTTGCAGGGTTAGCATGAAGGCCTTGGCCTGATTCTGCCAGAGCTGCAGGCAGTTTTAGATAACGGCTCTCACAATATTATTTGTCAGACCAAGGTTTTGGCTTACACAAGATCAAAAGGAAAAACAGTTATCAAATGCACTGCCAAGTCATGGTTCCAGTGAGAGAACACAGGGAAATAAAACTGTTACTAAACCTTTCAAATGTTACATTAAGTCATTTCACCCTCCGTGTTCTTCACTGATTACTAAAGTTAGGGAAAGAAGTCCTAGCCATTAGTAAAAAATGAATAATTACAGTAAGTAAATAAATAAATTGGAAAGAAGCCTGTATTCTGTAAATTTGTACACTGACCATGAAAAGTGCCAGTGTGTATATATAAAGTCTCATGAAGGACAGAGGCTTCAGTATTGCCTCTTGCCCAGGACCAAGGTCATACCAAGTTAACACACAATACTGATCCTGCAGTGTTAGATGAGTTTGTGCTGAGGCAGTGAGCAGGACTTTTCACAGCACAGTGCATTTGGGACATGCTGTAATTGGGGACATCTGGGGCCAAAACCTTACAGGGAATTTTTCTTGGGCTTTTTTTCATAAGGTTTAGAGAGCCAGATTTGCATTTAAAGTTGCTCCCTATTTCAAGTTTCTTCGTTTTTAATCTGTTAGAAGTCCTGTGTCCATCTGCTTTGTTCTTTCTGAACTTCTGGCCTCTTTCAGATGTTTCAAATTTGACACCTAAGAATTGGGATGCTAATGACTTCTGATGCACTATGTTGTATCTTGATTTGTGTGTTTCTTAGTCAGTTAATAATTTTCCTTACAGGTAGCTGGAGTGGCCTGCAGCTGCTCCCCTGAAATCTGTGGGAGTCTTTCAGCTTTGACGCCAGCATGAGCTGGCTCTAACCTAGAGGCCATGCAGCTGGCTTTTACCATACTTAGCTGGGTATGAAATCATTGTATTAGTCAGAACAATGAGGAGGCAGCAGCAAAGCCGAAATTGAAGCTTCAAGGATCTGACTCATTCCACTTCTGGCACAAGGAGGTGCAAATTGCACTTCCTGAATTTGCCGCACACCTACCGAACCCCAATTACAGCACACCCCAAATGCACCGTGCTGTGAAAAGCCCTGCACACTGCCTCAGCACAGAGCCATCAACTAATTTGCTGTTGGCAGCAGCTGTTTGTAGGATGTTAGCTGAAAGATGGCTGTGTGTTGCTGCAACTCTCCTTACCAGTTCTGCAGTCTGAGCTCACTGTCACCCAGAGAGCCTGGCTTGTTGTAATGGTACCCTGAGAATCTTCAGTTGGACAATGACATGGCAGAGCAGGGCCCCCATCCTCTCTGCAGCATATTGTTTACTTGTTTTTTTCCCTCAGAAATAGCAATAATATAGCTTCTCAGATGTGGTCTATCTGTTCTATCCACTAGAATAATTTTATTACCCGAATTTCATAAAATTATACCCCTCACCCCCAAGAAAGCCCAAAGCCAGCAAGCCCACCGTGGTCTTGCTGAAAGCATGCTGCAGTCACTTTTAAGTCACAAGCTCTGTCTGAGAAGTATCAACAAAATGCAGTGGGTTGTCTGTCTGATTCAGCAGGTACTTGTGCATGGAGACAGCCACAAGGTACACTCAGCATGAGGAACCAGCCAAGGGAAATTCTGCTTGCTGATCTCTGGTGGTTGGAGCAAAGGAGGAGCTTTCAAGGACAAGTCAGAGAAGATGGAGGACCCGCTTTTCCCAGTGCCTGTGTCATTATACAAAATGTACTGGTGCAGTTACCCCTGGTTGCTGTTGTTTTCTACCCAGGATACCAGCTTGCAGCCACCTATTTAGGACTGTCACTGACAGCTAGTTTGAGGGAAAGGCTGTTGCCACTCTAAGGCTTGGGACCAAAATCTGCGTGAAAAATACGGAGGTTTTTTGGTTGTTTCACCCACGTTTTCCAGGCCACTTACGTTTTCCTTCCACACTTAAAATTCACTATTATAAGATTATTATACATTAGAGATTATCAAAAGTGATGAAGAGAGTCCCAGGAATGATTTTTCATTAAAGGTAAGTTAGTTTTTCAGTTACATAGTTATATATTTATTTCTGCTGCACATAGAAGATGCTCTCTTGACCCTCTCTGGCTTGGAAGACCATAGGACTCCACAAAAACAGCAGTGATTCAATCTCAGATGCAGAACTGAGTAATAAGCAGTGAGAATGGGTAGTGTTGATGTAGAAGAAGGGATGTTCTCTCAATCACACCCTTCGTCTTGCTTGTCTGTACTTACTGAGTATTGACCTTGTAAGAATCCATCTATTTCCCATGGGCTATTATGTTCCTTATTTCTCATACCTCTTCTAATATTCCATTATTCCAAAGCATTTTAAAATAATTTATTTATGAAATATTTTTAGTCATTTCTTCAAAAATTTTGAAACAGCTTTGAAGTCTTGCCTTTGAGCTGTTTAAGTTGGCTGAAGGGACAGCTGAAGTGATCTACATGCCATTAAATAGTTAATATAGTTCATGACATATATCAAAAGACCTTACTTTTTTTCCTATTCTATCTGGATGGAAGGAGGATTTTTGTAATGCTTTCAGAGAGGAATGCTAGAAAACATGTTGAGAACCCAAAGAATATTGACAGTGATAAAAGATCATTCCCAATAACAACAACAACAACAAAACCACAATAACTGTTTATGTTCCCTTTTCTGTGAATCAGACTAGCTAAATTATGCACATTATGTCTTAGGCTATTAACAAGCATTCTCTTTACCACAACTAATTAATTGGGAGAATTTCATTCAACATAAGGGGAGCTGAGATTTGATACTTTTTCTGTTTTTGTAAAATTTTAGGCCACAGTAAATCTACGATAGCTGTGAGGTTATTGTTTTTATTACAATATTTATATCTCTTGCTATTACTTTTTGAGTCTATGAAGGCATAAAAAACTGTAAATGCCTCTATAGAAGAACTCACATTCTAAATATGCAATGACATTCTAGACATTTTGGTTTCCAAGTAACTTCTCTATTTTTGCTTCTCTTTAATTTCTCTTGCTTCTTCTTTTACAATGAGCAATATTTTAGCAACACAGAGAAAGAAACATGCAAAAAGTACTCCAATTTGAACAGAGACAAAATGCAAGGTAAGTTAATTTTCTTTGAATATACAGTCAAGTTACATCATATTCCTTTAACTATCAGAGTTTAAAAGGCATGAGTGTACTGCTGAAATTGGTGTTTTATCTGTTTTTAGAATTTTTCTTTTCCAAATAAAAGTCTGGGTATTCCCTACATGAAAATCTTATCAGTAAAGGGAAGAATTTAAGACTACAGTTTGTGTTAAAGTATAAAACTAGACCCAGTAGCTAAACATCAAAAGAGTGGAGATACACCAGATTATTCTCCTCAGTAGTAAGAAAAGCTATTTATGGAAAATATACTTTTGTATTTAAACTCTGCAAGATATAGTTGAAAATTATTCTTGATATTCTTCAGTGAGTCTGCACCCTAAGCTTTGAGTCATATTAGTCTTTAAATACTGCCTCAGTAGGTTCAAACTTACAAAATGTTCCTACTTCTGAATTATTTTTAGCTCATCATTCTTGTCCTTTAAGTTTACCATCTTCTTATACTCATTTTGTATTGTGAAACTTCTCCAGATGATATTTCTTAAATTTGGGGATAGATTATTGGTACAAAATCAAAATACTTTTGATATGTCCCATCTTCTTAACATTTTACTTGTAGCTAACAACATTCTTTCTCATGAGTCTAAATAAAACTGCAACAGACTAGAAAGCATTCAGCATCAATTCCTACACTTCCATCTTAAACTACTCCTGTCCAATTGAAACCAGCAGTACCCTTTGGCTTCAGTGGAAGAGAGTCCATTATTTTAGCTAGAATTACATATGATTTTCTGTCATCATGTGGATAGTTTTTTTCAGAATAGATTCAGTCAGCTTTGTGGTATTACAGACAGTTTAGAAATACCTTATCTGAACATCTGTCTGGCCTGTTAGCAAGCGATGCCTTCCTAGCATCTCACATTGCGATCCACGTTTTCCCTTCTTTAAAGTCTCTCTCATTTCAGGATTACAGTTAGAAGCAGGCCAGAATCAGAGCAGCAGGCTGCTCATGCAGTGTTATTTGGGATGAAATTCAGTTTCCTAAATGGAGGCTTCCAGTGCCTTTTAAAATGCCCTGAGTTACCTTCGACACCCGTATGGGGCTGTCAGATGTGATGGAGCTGTCAGAAGAAGGAGACCCTCATTCTTCTGGAGCACAAAGGGGATACAGCCCAAGCAGCAGGTGAACATGGGGTCCTGGATGCCAGGTCGGACTGCCCCTCTTGAGTGGGGGGAGTTTGCTTCTGCTGGGTTTGTATTCCTTTTGATTTGATTGCCAGACCACTTCAGACACTAAATATTTAAGTGTTAAAAATCCCTTTGTTTCCACAATGACTAAATATTGCTTTCAGATTATTAAATATCTCCAAATATATTTAGTCAAAATTAGTTTGGTGTTTTGAAAGTCAATGAATGTAGCAATGATAGAAGATAGTATAAGACACATTAGAATGATAATCTGATTTTGATTTCCTTTAAACCTTTCCTAATTTATTCATCAATATATATTATTCCCATGGACACTTCCCAGTGTCCACGGCCAGTGCCTGAAATAATACAACTAATATATAGTGGGCTTATTATTTTGTGTAAATGCTAAAATGAAAGAATTTTACTTCTATGTAGTCTAATTAAAAACTCCAAATGAAGTCTGTAATGCTTTTAAAATGAAGCTTTAGCTCCATATAGAAACATTGCTGATGTACAAACAGGCTTCACTTCTTATCAAACTCAGTGTTAGCAATTCTTAAGCTTTTATAATATTGCAAAATCTGCAAGATGAAGACTTCCATGTGTTGTGGGTAAAGACTTGCATGAACAGGCCCCATGACTCTGTTACAAGAAGTGTAAAAGAAGTGTAAAAACTGATAAATTGAAATTTTACCAGATGCCTTGCAGACTGATCTAAATCAGCATACAGATCTAAACTGCAGAGAAGACCCCTTAACCACTGTTTTCTTTTGCCCATACCTAGGAAACAACCAACTGATAGATGAACGACTAAGCAAAGCTTTCCTTATTTATGCACATATAAAATTGACTTTCTAGGGCCCCTAACAACCACAGGACTCAGTGGTTTAAGACATTTAACAAATGTCTTTGAGAATTCTAACAAAAACAATAGCAGTTTTCTGCTTATTTAATGCGTCCTTTCAATGAGTTCATCATTCTACACAATAAATGGAAAACTGAGTGCCTGCCATGCACATATATATATATATACATTTGTATATATATAATGTATAAATGGCTGAAGTAGCTAAATATGCCATTTGCTAAACAGATTATAGTAGGAGACCAGAAGGCTGATTCATGACAATGCAGTGCACTTTAAAAATAGCTCCAGACACCAGTATTGACACTGCTGAGCTGCAGCTCAGTGGCTGCACTGTACAAACAGAAGCTGGCCTGTGTGCAGCAGTTTGAAGCTTTGGAGCTGTAACTCTGAAGTGATGTGTCAGTGCTAACAAGTTGACAGGAAGTGGTGATTCAGGCCCTTGGAGGGAAGCTGCAGTCACTGGCCTCTTTTGCTTAAACAAAAGAAAAATACTAATATTTCTCTTTTTATGTAAAGCTTGTACACCTACAATCAAAATAACACTTGACACTTTCATCAAAATAAACTTCATGCACTCTGCATTTTTCCACAGGCTTTTTGCAGGCCATGTAATCATTTTAAATGCTTATCTCTTCTCTGTGTGCCCAAAGGCCACACGTATCTATGGAGACTCTATGTCACCTTCTTGAACCATGCAGAATCAGTAAGAGATGCTGACTCTCTGCCATCCAGATGCTGTTTGTATTCAGAAGTATTCTTGAAGAAGATAACTGTCGGTGAACTATGGAAAATCTACTCTAGGGTTTTCTTAAGACAGAAACTCTATATAGTACCTGTGTTATGGCTTGCTGTTGCCCAACAGCCAAGCACAGGCTGGTCTTCATTGTGATAAAAAGGAGGTCACTGGGCACTCCAAAGCAGCCTGGAAGTTTTGTCAGGAGGAAGCCTATGGCTGACAGCTGAGTGACAACTGGCCATGAGCAAAGTGAAAGCTTCCACCAAGGCTGTTACATGACTTATGAGAAAAGGACTTATGCTCTGAAATTACCCAACTGTTTTGGAAGTGCTTAAACTGTAGTATTTGTGTACAGAAGTACTTTCTTAATTGATGGTCACACAGACAAACCTGAGACTCAATAGATCATTTACAGCACCTCCTTGCCTCTGAAATATCTGCTTTGGTTTTGGTGGTTTTTTTGGGGTGCTTGTCTCTTTTCTCAAGTATCAAATTCAGTCTTCTCAGTAATGTGAATGTTAGTTAAATGCATGGAGCATCTAAAGATGTCTGAAAATCACACAAAAATGAACTGAAGGAAAATGCTCAGTATCAGTGCAGACAGAAAATGTGCTAAAACCCATTCCTCTACACAGATGCTTACATTGTTATTATTTCACTTAGGTTGCTAATACCAGAGATAGTTTGAGAATGCTTTCAAATGAAGAAATGAGTGCAGTATTTTCTCCTGTGCCATCGCCTGCTCTGTTTTTCCCTCCTCTGCAACCTTGGTGCAATCTGTTAAACGGTACAAGTACTTAATGTGAGAACTCCACAATCTGTAATATGGGCAATGTTTGGACTACAAGGAGCAAGTGGCAGAAGACCTGTTACTTTGATGGCACTTCACCAGTATCTTGCTGCATATGCTGATGTCCACAGTATTTACCACCAGTGTGCTCAGTGAAACACCAAGTCATCATTTGTGCTTGGATTATAACAAAACTTAAAGCTATTTGCCTATTACTTTCAGAAGTCAGAAAAGAAACACCTCAAGATACACTCAAAACAGAACCTCATGGCCAACTCTGCCTGGAGCTACTTTTGTCAGAGCAGCTGGAATTGTTTTAATTGTAGTTCATATAATCATCATTGTAATTGACTACTGTCTCTTCTGCAGAGAAGAAAAACATGATGGCCATTTAAAGATCTAAAATAAAAAGCTCAGAAAAACTATCATTATTCATGGACTGCAACTGAGTTTTCACCTTCTGCTACTTCTGATAACAGCTGTTGGAAGATGCCATGAAAACACTATTTTACAGCCCTTCTTACATTGTTATTTGCACTGTGTTTTAACTCTGTGGTTTATGGTCAGTGAAACAAAGAGCTGCAAACCAAGCTATTCAAGAGGCAAAGATTTGGTGCAATTACTCCGCAATGGCAAGCATTAATGACACAGCAGCTGAGTTGGCTGAGTTAGGTGACTGATCTTACTTGCAAAATTCTAACTTTGCACCTTCTAAGAAATTATGATCATCAGCACTGTAAAATAAAGAAGAAAATGTTGGACACTCCTTCACAAAGTGTCTTTATGTCACTGACTGGGACTTAAGGGAAGTTGAACTGCTTCACTCCTTTAACAATTTTCATATCCTTGTTATCATGATCTTACTACTATGAAGCTGGCTACGAAACAAGATCAAGCAGAAGACAGAGTATGAGCTGGCATGTGAGAATGCTGCAGGCTTACCAAATGAAATAAAACAGGATTAATTTTAAAAGAAATGAAAACCTACTTCCACTGGCAGTAAAAAATACTATTATAAAGAATATGATGGAATCTCTCTTAAGGTAACTATTGTTAGATTGGGAAGCAACAGCAGTAAATTAAGTTCCACTTAACAATCTTTCCAAATGCAAAATCAACTTGCAGTTTCAATCAAGTTTCAGAATAGTTTTTAATATCTGAAAAGATGTACCTTTTTTTTTTTTTTTACTCATTACATTTAAAACAATGAGATTTCATTAAGATTTTAGTGAACTATGGGGTTTTTTGTGAATTTGTCCCTTTTACTGTTGAATTCTGAAATATGTCAAAATATAGGAACACAAATTCTTTTTATTTAAAGCAATGAGTTCTTCATCTAACAGTGCTAATACGTTGTTTCTGTAGGACCTCTAAAATTGTTGTGCTTGAGGAAGGGACATGCATATTTTTTCACTTCTTCCTTCCTTACATTCACTGTATGCTCTGGAAAGTCTAGAGGTTGTCTCTTGAAGTAAGGTAAAGCTAATTCAGTCCTTGGGGATTTATATTGAGAGAGGCTACCTAGACATAAAAATCTGAAAAACTAGAATAATTTTTAATTGAAAATTTTTCCAGCATTGTCAGCTCCAAGAGATCATTCATAAGTACATACACCAGAAAATTAATTGCAACTTTTAAATTATTATAAAACTAAAGGAAAGCAAATCTGGTGTTAGCTTGCCTTTTAATGTTTAACTTTACAGAGTATGTTTGCATTTAGCTTTGATATAGATCTGTGAAGCTAAAAAATATTTTTAAATAAATGCTAATACACAAATACATTACAGGATAGGATCCCCAAATCCTATCCCATAATGCTGTGATGAGGCAAAATGTACATTGTATTTTAGGGTAAAATTTCAGTAACTGCTGCATTACTGTACCGTTCACTACATATTGACATGCACAACTCGTGACATTTAAATTTGAAAGCAGTGGCCTTTTGTACATGGTCTTAGTTTGCATATCTAACAAGCAGATGAAAAAGGAATAAAAGACCTGCTTATTTAGCAGTGAGTGTAGATGAGCCAATGAGATCCTTCTTTGTAACCTGAAGTACAAAAAGAAAGGGAGGGAAAAAAAAAAAAAAAAAAAAGAGGAAATATGAGCCCAACCACTTGCCAATTTCTTCTGTGGTCAGGCAGCAGATAAGCTGTTTTCAGCTTGGCCTTTATTTTAGCTTATTACTGTTGTCATAAGTACAGCGCGGTTTGCACAGAGACTGAAAACTAAAGCCAGCTGATAATGAGTTCCACTTTGGAATGAGCCCTGATTTTTAGATATAACGGGGGGCGGGGAAAGTCTCCTGCGTGGCAGTATAGCAGAGGGAATGGTAGGCAGGTAATGGCTTCGGGAAGAGAGCCCGCCGAGTCCGCGTTTAAACCCAGAGCTCACTGAGGAAAACGTCACAGGATGTCAAAAATAACACAGGATGTCTGATCTGTACATTCACAACTCCCGAACAGGTCTCCCAGAAATGCACGCATTTCAACATCACTGAATTGCTGTGTAAAAAATATGAAAACAAGCTATGTAATACCATAGCTCCATATTAACAACGGGAAGCTAAAAATTATTCCAGCCAGTTCTGGAAAATAAAATAATTTTTAATTATTAGGGGATTTTTTTCACCATAAATAATTTGAAATCTTGCTGCTTTTCTTATTTTACCCTGTTATTCGTAGTGTCGAATCAGAGCAGGAGAGACTGGAAAAGTCCTGCTGCAGGGAGGCGGGGAAAGTCCAAGCTAACAGGTGGAAAAAAGCGCTGTCTGTGTGAAGGCTGGACTAACATGGCATGTTCTGAGTATCACTTAACTGCATTGCAAAGACAGGACCAGATTTAGAATAACCGCAAACTGAAACCTGAAGAGTGGTGGAAACAGTCGTCTCTACAGAATTTTAGTAACGAGTTGAGTGATCGATGGGGTCTGTCTTCTGAGTGTCTTGCTCACAAGCACTTGTCGTCCTGGCAAAAAGCCCTAGCTCCTGGATATCAGGAAGCAGTTCACAGATTTTCCTTTCTAGGGCTTCTTTGGGGTTACAGCCTCAGGAACAGACTTAAGGTCTTAAGTTCAGTCAGTAATGCAGATTTATGGTGGCTGTTATAACAGTAGTAATTTCGGTATCTTTTAAAGGCAGAGTTTGCAGTTAAATTAAATTCCAGTTGATAAACCTTTAGATAATACTGGATTTTATGCATTTTAATCATAGTGAGATGATTGTAGACCACAAGCTAAGGCAACCATAGACATTCGCAGACAAATATGCTCAGCATGTTATATTTAACAAGATACTAAACATTCCAGAATCATCAAATCCTTTTCTCCAATAGAGCTCGTCCTTATAAAAGTAAGAGGTAATGCCAGTAGAATACAATAGAATAGAATACTTTTGTCAAGTAGGCAAAATGTAATGAAGGATGTAGCTAATTTCTGACTTTCTCCTTATCCCTTATGAGAGCTCTAAAAACCTCTCTTAAGTTACTTTTGCTTTGTTGTGTTTTTATGTTTTAAATGCATAATGCAAAATACACTATTTTGTCCTTGCTTTTCCTATGCATTTGTAGGATGGACATTGGTTAATTTTACAGTGGTAGAGAACCTCAAAGAGCAGCAGCAGCCAACCTGCTCACCCACAGTGAGTAACCACAGGCTAAAAACAGCTGAAACCTGCATGCTATGTAGAAAAGACACTCAGAAACCGATTGTCCTTGTGGTGAGTCTTCTCCCTTCAGTGGATTATGATCGGTATTTCTCGTTAATTTGTATATTCTCCCCTGTTAATGGAGAAGATATCTTCTGATGATTTATACAGAGGCTTTCAGGGTGCTGACAGCTTCTGGTAGCTGCCATTTCAGAGAATGTGGACACCTTGGAGTGTATCTTCAAGGTTGCCTTCTGTGGTAGTGCATCCTCCCCCACTCCTTCCCACTATCATCTCAGGAACACCCATTAAGCCTCCTCCTTGATGAACAGCACCTAGACAAAGCTCCTCTTGAGCTTATCAGAAATTGTGTCAGCTCCTGTTTTTCAAAGAATAGCCTTGAAAAATTACTTTTCAGGCTTGAACAACTTGAGTGGAACAACATTTTTATTATCAAACTTTCAAAGAAAGTCACTGACCCTAATTGTTGCCAGGATGGAAAATTACTAAGACTAAAGCCAGCTACTGCAACCCTATAGAAAGTGACCCTTTGAGCTGTCCTGGACCAGAGCAGGCTGTGCCCAGCCTCTCCCCTGGGATGGGACACACTTGGAGCAGGTGAAGTCTCAAGTTTGCTATACTTGGAGTACCTCTGCCAAACACTGCCAATGTACCAGTAGACCACTCATTTGTGACACCTTCATGACAGATGTTCTACAGTCCTGGCAAAGCTTTTCAACGCTTTGCAGGAAGGTCTATCAGACAATGTGGTTCTGCCCACATGTAAAGATAGGTTGGGATATATTACACGTGTGGGTTGAAACCAGTGATTTGGCCTAAACTGAGATTACAGAGCAGTTTAATAGGGCAGCAGATAAATTCTTTTCCACAGGAGCTGACATCTGCCAGCAGTAACTGCAATCATGTGATTAGTTTTCCAAATTTTCGATTTTTTCAGGAGAAAGCAGGCTTTTACATATATTCTTATGTTTTAGTGTTCCTATTCAGAAGTAAAGGTGGCATGAAGTATCATGAGTATTCTCTCAGTGTCTTCAACTCAAAAGGCAATAGGTTTAGGTGATACATCCTGTTTTCTGTATTTGCAAGCACAGTGAGTGGTCAGGTCTCTGACAATGAAGCACTGTGCTTTTCAGTGCATTTTTCATTGATAACAAAAATCCTGGAAATGGAGTTATGGCCTTGCTTGTATCTGCTCAGCCTGGCTGCCTAGACCTAGAGCCCAGGACCATACTGACTTCATGGAACTTGCAGTGATGTAACAGTTTGAAATTCAGCTTGAGAAAAAAATGAAGTACATTCTCCACTGAGTAAAGAGAAGCTGGACTTACATTATTAGTTTCCAAAACAGATTCCCTCACAGTTAGATGTTTCCAACAAAACTTGTTTGCATATTGCTGGAAAAAAGATTTTTTGATCTTTTTTTTTTTTTTTTTTTTTTTTTTTTTTTTTATTGTTCTGTTTAGTCAGTGTGGTTCACAACACAAAGGCTATTGTTTAAAAAACCCATGAATGTTAATTTGCATTCCATTGCTGGGTTATTACACAGAGTGTGGAAAGAAAAACAAGCTCTGATTAAAAAAAAAAAAAGGACATTGTTTCCTTTTCCCTTTCTTCTTCCTTCTGACTGGTTCTCCTTTATTTTAATGTTTCTAGTCCAGACTATGCTGTTAGACACAGTGAATGTCTTCTAGTACTTGTAGGTAAATATATCCACAGCTGTGTCTATAGGATAGAATATTTCAGCTGGGAAGGACCCACAACAACCATCTAGTCCAGCTGCATATAGATCACTTAGTTTAGAGCTATATAAATTAAAAAATTAAGTCTATAATGATGTTTATGAGCTGTGACACTTGCTCTTATATTAGGAGGTAATTGCAATCTGAAAATTCTTATCTGTACTATTCCAGAAGACTCTGAGTGTAGTTTCACAAGTGGCAGAGACCCCAATTAGACCACAATGCCACATGTACCATCTATAGAGTCTCAGCCCTGAGCCACATGTTCCAGCCACCTCCACAGCAGCAGTTCTGGTATTCACACAGCAGTGTGGGGAAGTGACTTTATCAAAAGAGGATTGGTTTCCTCCTGAGCTGGTCTGACTCCACAAGCACTAAGCCAGAATGAGGAGGGTGGGAGAAACAGGACACAAGGAAGAGGAATGAGTAGAACTGTTGGGCCCCTGGTGACACTAATAAGCCTTTATTGACCTCCTCCACAGCCTTACCCATGGGCCCAGAGGCTCTGTTTACATTCAATACCTGTTTCTACCACAGCCATATATTTCTACCTGTGCCTATGTATGTAGGTCCTGTTGATCTGGGCATGTTCTGGCCTCAGACCCGTGGACTGACTTTCAAGCCTGACCTTGGCTCTCTCCTGTCACTGTTGTCCTGACTGAAGATCACAAGGCTGGACCACTTCTTGGCTTGACCTCAGCTCTGCTCTGGCATCACAGACCTGCCTGTCAGTCACAGGGCTGTGTCTAACCCTCACGTGCAAACTGACTTCTCAACCTGACCTTGGACCTGCCTCATTGCCACGAATTTGCTTGATGACCTGGTTTGACTCTGGCTACCACCCTAGCCTGCCCTGCTCCCTTATTTCAGGACAGGGGGAGGGTGTCTGGTGAGCCACCTGCTCTGGTTGCTGCCATCTACCTCCCTGTCCCTAGGGAGCAGCCAGCCTTGACAAGGTGCAGGTACTGGGAGCAGAGTGGTCTCTGCCTGGCCCTACCAGTTTAAACAAATTCCAAGGCTGTGTTAAGAGGTGGCTGCACAATGAAGGTAGTGTCAGTTCTTCCAGGAGCTGCTTCCCGAGAGAGGCAGTCAAGCCACTTCCCTAGGCACAGGTATTTCTTCCCACCCCTTTTTCCTGTGCACAAGCACAGGTGTTTCCAGCACAAGTGTTTGCACAGCGAGGCAGTGAACCAGGACAAACAAAAGTTATGCAGTTTGTTCTGGAAGGAATGGATTTAACCCTTTACCTGGATCAAGAACAAAACATTTCATGTTAAGAAGAGTGGCTGACACAGCTTCAGCCTCAAGTGTTTGTGGCAACTTTGAAGACCACCAAGATTAGGGATTTTACTGTGATTCCACCAGGTCTGGGATCCCAGGAATTTGTATGATTGGCCTAGGCTGAAGTGAGCAATTGTGTACCCTCCTTTCTGTCACTACCCGAACTAGCTCAGGTATTAAGCTGCTGCTGCAATTACATCCTGCAACTGGCAATGGAGACGGAGCTCTGGTTGTTTAGATTTTTCTTATGTAAGTAAACAAAGCAACAAAAATATTCACCTAGACCCAAAGGTCCTGGGCTCAGGGTTTACTTTCAGTTCATATTGAACAAGGAGAGGGTCAAAGCAGAAGTGTTCTGTGCCTGACTCTGCCTGTTCAATTGTGTGAGGTTGAGCCCCTTTGGTCCTGATTGTCTGTTTTGGGTTCTTCTACTGCTCAGCATTTTGATTGTTCCTTCCAAATGTCATCTTTTGTCATAATCAGCATGGGAGTAATATCATTACTGGTATATCTGAACCAGCAGTGTTTAGAAGATGCTAATTTATGGAATCCTCAAGGTACTAAGTGAAACCTCCAGGATAAAGCTCCCACCATTGACCATACTGCTGGCAGGGAAGATTGTGATTAGCTGGAAATGGAGACTAAGCTACTGCTCCATTTGGTTTGCTTATGTCTGCAGTGTTCAGCTCCTATGTTACACTAATTTAATTTTTATGAAATGAGGAGGAAGAAAAAGTTTTCCTATGAACTGATAGAGCCAGAACTGCCCAGCAAATAAAAGGCATATTCAGCATAAGCAGGCAAGAAACCTTTAAGAAGATTAATGAAAAAAGAAAATGGTAATCACTAAAAATTTCTTCAGAATGTTGTAGAGGAAAACACCTTTCATTAATTACTAGTTACTCCCTATTGGATATTCATAAGAGAACATTTGCTTTCTCCTGCTATGAACGATGACAAGTCTGTTAAGGACTTAATTAAAATAATTTTTTGGGGACTGACACATTTGCATAAAGATTGTGATATCTAGAAACTGATAATGTTTCAAAACGTATCAAATATCGTGGACATTAGGAATCATTGAAAAGGCAGTCTAAGGAGTAGTAAACCAAGCAGGCACATGAAACAAACTACCAGTGTTCAGAAAGTAGCAAATGATGAATGGTACAAAGGGTGGAAGAAAGGATTATTTTTGTCTGGAATAGAGTCCTGGATGCTTGGTAAAGACACAACTTCGTTGTGCCTCTTACTGTCAGCTACATTAAATCAGACTAAGATTAATGAGTGCCAGATTAGGTGTTTGCCAGGACATTCAATAAGAAAAGGAAGCCAAAACAGCTTTTAAATGTCTGGTTGTTGTTTTGTTTTTCCCAACAGCTGAAAATATTGAAAGAAATTGGAATGGTACTTGGATAGACATTTTATTATTTTAACTGTCTTGTCCCCCTTTTTATAACCAGCATGATGTTTTAAAGGAAGTGGATGCTGCCCTCTTCTTTGAAGTCTTAATTGATGAGAATAATACAGATTACTGCTTCAGGCCTCATGGCCATTATTTTAAATATTCTCCTACTTTTAGGTATGTACCTGAGTAAACCAACATAACCAGTAAGAAATTCTTGGTGCTTATGAGTCATCTTGCAAAGGTCCAGTGAGAGTTTCAAAGTAAACAAACAGTTACCTGCTGTACATTCACAGCAACACTACTTCCTTGCTGGTGAGCACTTCCTCAGAGCACTTTCTCAATTACATCATGGTTTTGGGAGTGTTTTATAATATTTGTATCTGACATGTCGCTTGGATTAGTCTGTCAACAATTGTTGGTTGGGATAACCCCCTTGTGCACGTGGTGCTGGGTTCTATTCCTGAGTGAATCACTTAACCTCTCTGTCTTTTTCTCTTTCCATCCATAAAATTAGCATAATAATGCTAATTCATCATAGGCTATAGTTAGGCTCAATTAATGTTTGTAATGATCTCTGAGATTGTTGGATAAAACACGCTGTAAAAGTGTATTATTATTGTTAATAGAGCCTTTTGTACTTCGGCACTCTGACAAAGCACTACCATTGCTCACCAGCTCCTAAAATTTCATTGAAACTCCTAAGGACTTAATGGGATACAGCTTTTCGTTACTGTGTCCATTTATCTTCCTGACCCATTCAAACCATCAGAACAGTTTCAGCTCTGCAAGTGGAAGAGCTGTGGAGTTTGTGCAGAGAGAAATTATGTAATTTTGTAAGTGATCTGGGACTAAAAGCTTTTTAAACAGGCCCTCATTTACACTGACCTCAGTTCTGGCTGAACTAGTTCAAACTGCAGAGCTGTGATTTGTAGAACAACTTTTTTTAAAATGAGATACCTGTCTAATCAGAACAATAAATAGTAATAGCTGTGGAAATGATGGCAGTGGAAGAGAGTGGGAGTAGATAAATCTCACTCTGTACTGTTGGAGGAAATGATCTGGGGTTCTTGGTTACACATACCAGGTTAACAGCTGGAAGACAAAGGCTTAGAACTCCCTTCCCATTTGTCAAGAACAGAGGAAGAAACGAAGCAACAAGCTTCACAACTCAACTAATAGTGAGCAATAGTTTGAGATCTACTGGTCTCAAAGAGCAGCCCACATTCCGCAGCACATTGGACAGCTAGGCTTGAGCATGTGAGCCCGAAATGGTTTTGTTGGTTGTATTGGTTCTACATTTGTAAGATTGTTTGTAGCTATGAGGTAGTCATCTCTACACATGGGTTTTAAGCAGTGAGATTACTCAGTCCTGTTTTGTGACATTTTATTTTATCACATGCTAAACAGCTTTTGTGGCACTTAAAGTATTTTCTCTTCTGCTGATATACGTTAGCTTCATACCCCTGCTTGTTCCAGTACTTGCATTATTCACAAGTGATTTATTACTGTTTTTAATAATGAGAAATGTCTGGTATTCTCATCTTGTTTGTTCTTCAAAATAGCTGGACTGTCCCTACTAAAGGTTTATGGAAAAAAACCCACCAAACAATGATTGAGATCATTTTCACAGACTGGTTTTTGTAAAATTCTTATGTTCCAGAAGTATCTTTAATCATGTGTTTTTAAAAGATTTTTTTGATGAATTGAAAATGTAAAATGGCTGAATAGACTTTATGTTGACTAGTTCGAGAAACTTCTTTTTTTTCCAACCTATTTCTTTCCAACCTAATTTTTATTGCCCTTCTTGTCTACTGTCTAGAATTACCAAGGATGATTCAGACAAAATGACTGTAATCTCTCTGCAGGATTTTATGTGACTCAGAGAAGCCTCTTTCCATATCAAATCTTTGAGTCTATCACTCTCTAAAAGAAAAGTTTGCCCCTTGAAACTGGAAGAAATAGGTGATGTGAACATGGATGCGCTGATCAACACAAGCAAGTTGTGCTGTTTTGTACAGAGAAAAATAAAATCGGTAAGGACATAGTAAATTTGATAAAAATACAATACCTACATATATACACTAATCATGTGAATTAGCCAGGAGTGATAAGAGACAGAAATTTGAAACCTTTGTCATAGTGTCTGGCAGCAGTTTAGAAAGGAAGTAAGGCTTTAGGAGTAGAATCAGATGGAAAGACCATGCTCATCAGTAATTAAAGCACTATACAGGAGAAAAACCAAGACAAAGCCACTTATTATTGCTAATTACTGTGAGTGCCATGTTATACAGAAACACAACCTGTAAAGGTGAGTGCAAATATCTGTAAAGGTATCATTTTCTTGAGATGCCATGGATGGTTCTACAGGTTTTTTTAGACATTGTTTTTGCCATTTGTTTACAGTGAATCTCAGGTGTTCTATCCTAAAAGATTTTGTAATTCATAGGGTACTAGACTATAAGTGGCATTCAGAAGTATTTCACAAAAAAGCCCAGCACCTCAGTGGATCTTAATACATGACTTGTCTGTGATCCTTCAGTGTAGGAAAGCCTATGCTTTTTCCTAATGCATATTCCTAATACATTGATACAACAGAGTATGTGGATACATTTCATAATATTCAGATACTTGCTGCTTTTCTAAATTCTCAGTACTTGCCTTTTATAAAAGGAATCACCTTTAAATGCTGTTCTTTTAATTCAGCTGGGAAAATCCCCATCTAATAGGAAAGGCAGGAGTCTAAACTTGCATCTTGGATCACTTAGGTATTATTTTTGATGGCCTGTTTATACGAGTGTGACATTTAAAAATGAAGGTGTGTAAATCATTCATAGGAACAACAAAGAACAGCTGTTTTCTGTCCCAGCAAATAATGGAAGACCCTGTAGCCATACAGAGACACAGGAGCCATAGGAAAGTCTTGGAAAACTGTAAGCACTCAACTGAGTTGCCCTGTATCCTTGGGGCAATTTCAGCTAGATGTGAACACAGAAGGAAGTCGAGGGCATGTTGGCTGGATCAGGCATAAATGTGCTTTACTTTGGCTCTGGCAAGGCAAACTCTGGAGGTTCTACCATCAATCCTTTTTTTTTTTTTCCCTCACCTTGTTTTCCACATCCCAACAACATCTAGTGGAGATTTCAGCACTGAAGGAGGCAGCTTCTTCATGTAGGATTTAGCTGTAGGAGTTTGGATGGAAGGCATTTGAGCTGCAGGTTAGTTGCTAGGCCCAGTGTCTCAGTGTATGGATGCTTTCCTGAGTGTGTTATGTCAGAGAAATTTGAGTTCATGATAAAGTGTGGGCTTTTTGTTTTCCAAAATAATCCTTAATTTCAAATGGAGTGCTCATCAGTAATGTGTTTTATGCAATGGCTCTAGTGGAAAGAAGAGACAAATGTAATTGATGCAACTAAATTCAGAGAGTGAAGGAGTCATTCCAAGAGCAGGTTTGCTGAAAGGCTGTAGCCAGTTCTGGAATGCCCTTTTAGAAACACCCACCCTGAATTCCCAGCTGTGCTTCATGTCCCCTTGTCATTACTTGGCAGGGATGGTATCACCAAACAGTTGACTAGTTTCTTGAGGGTTGGGGCTGTCCCTTTGAGACAAAAATCAGTACAGTTTTAGGGGCTTCAAGTGACTCTTTCTTTCCACACTCTACCTCCTTTTGCCAAATGATTGATGTGGAGGACTAGGACATTTCCTCTAAAAAACCATAATACCACGAGGAGGATGCTCAATATAAAGTGATGTTGGAACTCTTCATTTCTCACCAGGTTTGATAAGCTATAGTGTGTGAGGAGAGATAAGAAGTTGTTGCACTCAAGTGGTGATAAATAAAGGAAGAGGAAGCGTGTTTACAAGTAGGATGCTTGAAAGTGGGAAAGGCTGCGGCATAAATAGTCTGTGAGATCCAGTGTGGATATTTGAAATAGGCTCACTTTAAGCTGATTGCATACAGAACCAACACGAGCTTATAGCATGGTTAGAGAGAGTCCTGACCCAGCAGAGGCAGGGAATTTTGAAGTAAGGAATCAAGTGAGAGAGTGCCCTGGGACTGTAACAGTTTTGGCACAAATCATGTTAGACTTAAATCCAAGCTGCTGACTGAGAAGTAACATAGAGTATTAATATATGTCAACCTTGAAAAATTTGACTTACTTTGTGCAACATCCAAGTGCAATTTAAAAAATTTATTTATTTACTATGGCATGTATTGTGCAACTGTAGAATGACTTAGGAACTGATTTCTGAGCTGAAATGAGGTTGAGTCTGAAGCAAAATCATTGCAAATCTAAGCCGGCAAAACTATTACTAAGCACTGAAAATGGCCCATTAAAGCAAGAGGTATGCATAAAGGTTTGGACAAGCTCACTTCCCTGTTCACTGTGAGATGTTTATTCCTCTGCTGTGTTCACCTCCAGCAGGTTTTTAATGTTTCCTAAATCACACAAGCCAAATCATCTTGTTGTGTCTGTCCCAGAGCACTACTTCTCTGGGTGAATGAGGATGCTGTCTTCAAGAATGCAGGAACAGATATATATATTGGGAGGCTCCACTGAAAATGGTCTTTTCCTGGAAACGGTTGTCTTCAAACAAAACTACCACTTGCTTCTGAAATAATAATATTGTACTTTAACTGCTCCATATAGCTCAAATCTTCAGTTCTTGAAATCTGTAGGAACTTTGCCATGGTTTCAAATTAACATGACAATATACATTTGACTAAGAGATGAACATAAAACCCTCTCAAAATTAATACAAATTTAACATTCTTAAATTTGATATATGAGGCATCTACATAATGAGACAGCTTATACTTTAAAAAGCTCAAAACAAACAAAAAATCTAAATAAAGGCTTGCTAAAATCCAAACTTATTTCGTAATCATGCATTGGAATAGCAGTTGTTTTTGCTGGTCTGATCTGCCTTTCTGTTGGCTGGATTCCCTTTCTGTGACAGATGTGCTATTTATGGAAGGGGATTCTGAATATTTTAAAGCACTGACTGTTAGGAACATCTCATTCCCAGCCTTTAAAATGAAAGAGAACAAAATGCCAAATAACTTCTCAAAGAAAAACCTCCAAATTAAGCAGATACCTATTTAGTCATTAAAAAATAAAGAAGACGGGGGGAAAAAAGCAAAGCCAGATTGTCTATTTTTTGAAAAGGGGTGAATACATACATACAGCAGATGAGTTTTTGCTGCACAACATTTTCTTATTTAATACAATGCTTGGTATTAGTCTTCACTTTTAAAAAGATGTGCTCTTTTGGAGGAAAAAAAATCATCAGGTACACAGGTTCCTAGGGAAAGAATATGTGTTTGAAAATTTGGCTGCTTTCTTCCTCAGCCATATTGGCAAGTCAAATAAAAGGTAGCGGAAAAATCTTGACAAATCTGGCCTCACAAGGAACTGTTTATTTCTGCAGTTGATCAGAAACCATCTAGATTTACTTATACATATGGTAAAGAACGGTTACTTAAATCCTTCAGTGGAATATTTTTAGAACTAACACGTTAATCTTCACACTTCTGTTCTTGTGCTGGGTATCATCTTGCGGTATTTGTAGGTAGAGAGATAAAGTGCTGAGAGAAGTCAACGACATAGTGGGGGGGGATTTTGCTCCTCAAACAGGTATTATGGTTTGCTTTACCTCACCTGATGGTTTAGCCTTCTGAGAAGGTAACTCAGGTTACAGTAAACTGCAGCACGGTTTTCTCATTCTCCCTTTGGAGACAGAGGACAATGAAAATAGCACCAGTTTTGCTTATCAGGCGTTTTAAAAAAATCAGATTGGCAGTTTTTGGATGCTTTTCTCTTTGCATTATTTTTCATTATACATGCAAGAATTTTATTGTATTTTTTAAGGTTTCCAGATGATAACCCTTGTTTGACATTTACAAAAATCTAATTCCCACAATTATTCTTGCAGTCTTTGCAGAGGGTGATACCAATTTAACGTATGCGGCTGAACAACGTGCATGCTATTAATCTCAGAGGGTAATAGAAAGACATTAAGTAGGTGATGTGAATTTTTTAATTATCATTATTATTATTACTATTATTGCAGCTATGGGTTTATATTCCAATTTTTTTTTTCCTTAAAGACGACAGCACTTTAGTATCTGCATTGACCTCCATGATGTCAGAATGTCATTGTGCAACCGTAGCTAAGAAAAGCCGCCGAGAAAAAAAAAAACAAAACAAAGGAGCTTTGCGTCTTCCAATAACATGAGATGTGCATATACAGTACGTAGCATTTTGGAATTTATACTGTGGTAGCGAGTTGTTGCTTTCAGTTTGATTAGACAATCATTGTTTCGCTTTCCTTGCTTTGACAGTGAGTATGCTTGCACGCTGCTTAAGTCTTCTTAGTGTTATCTAGGTCAGTGTACTTAGGATAGCTTTTATATTCTGTAAGTCTGACAGATACCATGCTTGACAGAGATCTGCAGCAAATTTTGTTTTATTTGTTATATCTGAGGTTAGAAAAATATCTTAAAACTAATCAGAATTGTATACCACATAGCACCTACTGTTTCTGCATTGCAGATATATTTAGCTCTAACACTGCCTGTGGTTAACAGGGTGTAGCGTAGACACAGACAGCTGATCATGCAGTCAGACCCGGTGCTCGTGTGGTTTGTCAATACTGCTCAGGATTTTGATGGACTGTAAAAGAGAGAAAACAGAAAGGAGAGAAAAAGAAATGTTTTATTTCTAATGCCTGAACATTAGATCTTTAGCTATATTATTTTTTGCTATCATTGGCTTTTAATTTTATTTTTTAATACTGAAACTTAAAAATTAAGAAAGCACAGCAAATGCATCCAGGATTTAACATGTGCGACGTGAAATCTTTCTGCATCGAGAGGATGTTGCTGTAGTGGATGCAGCGTTTCTCCAATAAGCAAGAAGACTGTTTTGTTTTCCTCGGCAGGCGACTCAGCCATTGCACAAGGAGATTTTGATAAGAGTTTGAAATGCCTACTACTGTATCATTGTAGAATTTGGAGTTTGCTAACAGTGCTACTGACTGGAGCTCATCTTGCATCACCAGTTGATGACAATTTTCTTTGTTCCCTCCCACCCAGTTGAACCAAGACTCTGTAGCTGATACGCAATGTCACTTACAACATTAATCAGATACTGCATTTAAGGTGAGCTGTCCCCTGCCTCCTCCCTTACCAGAGCTGTGCTGCAGTATGTATCTTACTCCTGCAAGCCTAAAATGGCAGGCAGGATTAACGTTGCTTGTGCTGTGTGCATGCTGTGTATTGAATTCATTATACTGTGCCTAGTATCTCAAATGTGAGTATGTAAATGGTCTGTGTGCCATGTCAAGCAGTAGTGAAGACTGGTTTGTGCTTCATTACAGGCTTAGATATTTGAGCATCACCTTAAAAATTCTTTTTTCATTTTCAATGTGGTGAGCTGTTAGCTTGTCATCACATTCAAACTACATTATTAGCCCTCGGAAAGGAAAGAAAAAAAGC
The DNA here is from genome assembly GCF_009819655.1 of Sylvia atricapilla. Lineage (NCBI taxonomy): Eukaryota > Metazoa > Chordata > Aves > Passeriformes > Sylviidae > Sylvia > Sylvia atricapilla. The sequence goes on from NC_089149.1 coordinate 23,470,097, forward strand.
AAACTGTGCTTCCAGATGGTGTCACCCTTTTTCTTCTTGCATTTACTGTAGTTTAAATAATGTATATTGTATTGTTAATTAATGTGAATATCGAATTAAAGCACTTGAAACTTACATATTTATTATGCAGGTAGGAGGCATGTTGAATCTATTTTTAACTCTTACGCAGTCCATGTTGTGCAATGGGCTTTGGTTGTCGAGTTTATATTTTCAGCTGTGATATCAATAGGTTGATTTTCAGTAAATGTGACAAGTGGCCTTTGCAGTGGTCAGCTTCAAGCTTTGAAGCCTCTAAGGAGGAGAAGAAAAAAAAAAAAAAAAAAAAAAAAAAAAAAAGAAGCCAACCTTGTTTTGCAGTTTCGGAAAACCTTGGATGAGGACTTTTTTTTCCTACTCCTGCTTTCCCTATTGATAAACTCAGTTCTCCTGCTCACGGTCTGTTCAAGCTGCTTCCCACCTGAATTTTGACAACTGCTTCTAAAAAATTATCAAGAAGACCAAGAACAGGACTTACCTCCATCGCTTTACATAAAAATGGCTGGGTGCATTGCCATGTTAACACTGCTCTAAGTGGTACATGCAGGTAGGTTGAGATTTGCATGTTTTACTGTTTTCTTGGTCAGTCTTGCAAGAACATGAAATGGGCTTTGGAATGTAGCTTTCAGTTTTAAAATGCACTAAACTGTTAATGAAAACAACCTATATTAAATTGTTGGCTTCACATACTGGCATGACAATTACTCTTACCTGTTTTTTTTTTTAATCTATTGTGAAAGTGGAGCAATCATGTCTGTTAAAATAATCATATGTACTAAGGGCGTGGCAACGCTTACGCAACAAAAGAATTTTTGAAAACCCTATTGATTTCATTACATTTTAAAGCTGACTATAAGCATTACTAAACTTGCAGCTAAAAGGCAGAAATAAAAATTGAGGAAGATTAGAAAAAAGAAAAATATTTAAATTCTGTCGTAAGCGGTTTTGTGTTTTGTGCGAAATATTAAATAAAGAATAATATGCTTTAATGCTTATATTTTCAGTATTGGCTACAAATATAAAACTTCAGTATTTTTTGTTATTTAAAGGTAGGAGAACTTTAAAGAGAGAGATTGATATAAATGGCCCTGTCATCTTAAACTAAGTATCAGTTTACTGAAATGTGTTTTACTTCACACAAGAAAACCTTAACAGCTTTAAGTACAAAAACCTGAATTTAAGCATATATTACAACAATAATTATGAGTAGTCTATTACTTACACCAACTTTTATAATATATTTCTTTCAGATTAATACTGGGCCAGAACCAGTTTCCTTGGCAACCAAATCCTTTAAAAAGGTTCAATGGTAGAGATGTGGAAAGATGTTATTCTCTTTAATAGCAATATCACAATGCAAATGGAAATGTCGCAGTAGTTTCCCCTTAGCTCTAACTGAGAATGTGATCTCACTGCATGTTTCCGTGTGGCTATCAGTTCTTAAGTGATGCCATGTTTAGAAAGCTGTACACACAAAAACCTGTTTTATTTCTAGTTTGCATTGGTTTTTCCCAGAAACGTACCCTGGTTTCTTTTTTATTTAGCCAAGTCTTGCATGTAGGTCAAGGTTTGTACTGTGTGTAATGGTTTTATTATCATCACAAATATAAAAATATCACTAAAAGATTTAGCAGCTGACAAATGTAGAGAAGCAGAAGGTTTAAACCTTTTTAAACTTTGCTGAATTCAGCCACAGTAATGCTAATAAACTATTCTCTAAATAGTGGACTCATTCTGAAGTTCAGGTAAAGAACTGTGTTTAAGCATACTGCAAAAGGACTCCTTTCAGACCTTAAATAAGCCTTTAGAGAATAAGCTCACTTGTGGTCTGCGGTAATTTGCAGACCTTATAGATTTTGCAAAATTTAAGTATTATAATTCTTTATTTCTATTTTTAGCTAACATGCTTTACAGTGCCAGTAAATATTATATATACCACAGGTATACAGATCAGATGTTACTGAATGTCTCCACTGAGCTTATAACTTAGTGTATCTCCTCATCAATGCCCTTTGTACGTGATTTGAGAAATTCTCACTACTGCAATGAGACTTTTGCAGCAGGGAAGCCATTTTCCTTTCATGTCCTTGACTTAAAAATAACTGACTATATTTTGTGTGGAAGAAGACTCAGCACTGAAAGTAAATGCAGAGGAAGTATTTAGAAGCACAGCATATCATCAATAATAGCCTTGACAGTATGAGTAATATTAAACTAATTCTCATTTACTTCTAAATATACCAGTTCAGTGCATTCCAAATGAGCAGAGTGTAACTGTTCAGGAACATGACTAGTCATATGTCATAATAGGCAAATCCTTAATAACAACAATAAAACCATCTGATTCATAATTATAAGAAAAATTTAATCCACTCCAGTATTCCTCTGTTCCACCTAAAGAAGCAGAACTGAAAATGTAACAGACAGCACATCTCAAGTGACGTATTAAAGCCTGCATTTTTTGTAATTTAATTTCTCTCCAGTAGCTTGCTTATGCTGATTATTTCCCTGTCTCAAATGTTAATATGGAGGGCGCCATTAAATGTAGTGAGAAAGTACATTTCTTTGTTTATTTCTTGTGTGGTTATTTTTAAAGGAAATGCTGAGCAAATGCCATGTCGAATCTATTTATTGCTTCTGATACTTATCTTTAGAAAAGATGGGGCACTTAGCAATAAACTGTTTTTATTATATCTTTGTGTTTAAACATGCCCACTCAAGACATTTTTAAAAAGTAGCTCCATTACATGAACACATTTCCTTCCCTATGGTTGTTTTAAATCCATTTGCAGATTTGCTCTTTGTTAAGGGGTGCAAGTCCTCTTGTAATGAATATGACTGAACTCAAGTGCTTTTCATGAGTCTGGAAAAACTCATTGGCAGCCTGCGAATGGTAATTTCTTCCAGCGAAAGAAACCGATTTCTTTATTTAGGAGGAGTCCAGTAATTAGCAAGCTGTTTCCAGTTTGACTGTTACACGTGGGTTGCTGTATGTATTTCAGTGGCACTTACATCCAGCTAATGCAAAGTGTCAGAATGTTGTAGCCAGAGGTGCCACAAAAAATCTTCTGTAAACTTCATCCCTTTTATTCTTTGGCTGAGAGGGGTAACCAGGGCATGGAGGAGCAGGTGCAGTTTTTCCCACCTTCAGCACAGCCTGCAAATGTTATTGTCAGGGGGGGCTGTTAGGGTTATTGGGTTTATTTTTTTGTGGTTTGGGGGGGTTCAGTTTTATCATAGGAGTCTAGTTGTTGATAACCTTTTTATAACTGGAATTTGTTCTTTTATCCATGCAAATTTCATTTCTGGCTAACAGAGAATCTAAACAAAGAGTAAAAATGAAATCAAACCAAAAAATTATTTACTTGGACACTGTCCTACTTGTTTTTCAATGGTCTTTCTAATTAAGGATACTTGTGCCTCTGAACTTCATTTTGATTTGGAACTGCAGGTCCCTCAGTGGGAAACGAGCGGTGTTCAGATAATATTTGTCAGACTATTAAACAGATTCTGGTAGTAATGAATAGGTACCAATTAACCCTTTTGAGGCATCTACTGTCTGTTTTGCTTTATCACATAAATTGCTTTACTAAGTATTAAAAGGGCTTTATTATGGATAATACTGTATTTGAATTCCAGTATTACCAAATTTGGAAAATCTTTAGCTTTGGTAAGATCTTTTACTGTTGGAATCCTCCAAACATGATGTTTAAGCTTCCCATTTCTCATATTTTGGTCATTTATGAATATACCATTATTGGAATTTGAGGTAATAATGATTTACTGCAATTTTCTTTCATTCTGGCCTTTGTTAAGGGCAGATATGAGCTACAGATTTCTTATTCAAATTTACATGTACTAAAAATGTGCAAGGCTACATTTTTAACAACAACAAAAAATTAGCAATTAACAAAAAAAAAAAATCACCTTCTTACCTTTTCAAGCCAAAGTAATGGCTGTATTTACCATGCAATGTTATTGCTAAGAGCATATGGGGTATTTGCAAATGGAGGATGGAGCTATGTATTTTTAAATGCTGCTCCATACTTGCTGCTGTATGAATGCCTATCAGCTGAGTCATAAGGCCTTATCTGCATGATTTTGCAATTTCTCTATGGAACAATTTCATTTTTTTTTTTTCAGTATCTTCGAAACAAAACCAGGTTCCGCATAATTTTTATACTGGTACAGGAAAACCTTTTTAGGATGTTTGATGCATAATAATAAAATTAGGATGTTTGACAGTGATGAATAATCATTTAAGCAAAGAAATACAGGATGCGTATTCCAGAGAACAAGACCTGCCGAGAAATGTCATTATCACAGATACTGTGGTGATATCTGTGACAAGAGAGATCAAAAGAAAAGTGGTGGAAGAGAAAGAGGAGAAAGAAAATATCTTTCAAAATAATTACTTTAAACTTGAAAACATCCTTACATTTGTGTCTAGAACATATCATTATGTCCAGTCTGCACTACACAGGTTAAACCATAATAAAACAGTGCAGCAGAAGTTTGGTAAATGCTGATGGTTTATTGCTGGTGTGTTCTAAAATTCCCAGATGTAGATTTGGAGCCCTACAGCACCCCAGGGAAAATTTTGATGAATTACACAATGTATGTGGAAATTAGTACTCAGCTAATAATTCAGTCATTAAATTTGGATTTTTCCCTTTGCAGGCTGATACACTGTAGCCACACAGTTCACAAAATTACTGAGATGGTTTTGCTGAAAGTACCTGTCTATACCACTTTTAAAAGACTGTAACAGAAGAACAACCTGATTTTAGGTGGGTAAGTTTATGGGGTAATCTCACATAGAAATAGAGCTAAATTATTTACCACCATCACCACCCCATCACCTGGGTATATTTTCTGTTAATTTCTAATGTATTAAAATAATTTAAGATTTGTTTTCATTATGTACCACATTACTCTATTGTCATGTTGATACTATTGGATTTTTCCAGTTCCTACTAGATCTCTATTGCCATAGAAGTTGGACAAACAAAATCAGACGGAATAGTTTTTGAAACAAACAGGTTGTTACAGCCTCCAGTGATCTGTACAAACCGAACATATCGGTAGGCACACAAACCCCTGAGCATGCCAGAATGTTTGCTCTGGATCCCAGTCACCAGTGTTCATTACAAACCTGTGCCATGCAGGAAAGGCAGAGGAACTCTCAGTGCCAGTGCCTTTTCTGACACTGTTGGGTTGGTTAAGCTGGCTGTAATTCATAGAATTTCTACCTTTATACATTACTTTAATCAGGGACCGTTAAAAGCCTCTTGATTTATGAGCTGGAAAGAGCAGTTTGTAGATTCAGGTATAGTATTACGAGACATAATCACAAAGGGTATTTCAGAATACCAGTTCACATTTTGCACAGCTTTTTAAATATTAGTAGTTTCCTTTTTTTTTTATTGTGAATGTCCAATAATAATCTTGGTTAGTATAAGTATGCCTGGTATCTATGTTTTAGATTTAAGATATACTTGTATTGAATGAAAGAATCAGTGAAATTCTGATTAATTCATTAATTTTTAATGTGGTCCTTGGTCCCAAAGAGTATAAGAAAGGGACAAATCCCACTGATTTCAGTGGCACTATTTGCAGAAATTTTGGTAGGAAATGCTTTGTTGCATCAGAGTCATTCTCGATGTGGTATCTCTACACTGAAATAAGTAATTAAGGTCACCAGGCAGAATGCACAGTAAGGAATGAAATTTTTAAAAATGCCAAAAAACCACAACCCTACAAGCCAAAAATCCCCCTTCAATTCCTAGAATATCTCAAAATGTTTTCTGTAATTAAATTTACTTTTAATATGCAATGTTGTATGACATAGAAAATGTAATGGATTTTCAGAGACAATAAAATGGCATTGGTGGTTTAAACTAATCAGTGAAATATTACAATTAGGTAAATTCAGGTTACCTGCATTTACAGAAGCAATGAGCTACAAAACCTAAGTTGTCCCTATTTTAAGTAAATTATTATAGAACACTTGCTCAGTACATTTTAGACAGAATACTGGGCCATAACCTGTTTCCTTGACAACCACATAGGAATAAAAGGTACATTAGCAAAGCTGCAGATGTGTGTCAGTGAATGCTTATTAAGCAGCCCAATGCATTTACATACCATGTGCTCACAATAATGCATGCATCTTGAAAATCACCATATAAAAAGATTCCTGGGCGTGGCCCAATGTGGATTCCTAATACTCAAAGATTTTAACCAAAACCCCTCATGTTTGCAATGGAAATATCTCTTATGGCTTTTTATTATTGCACTTTCATTGGGTTTGCAATAGCTGGATAAAACTGCCACGGTAGGCTTGGTCTGCAAATGGAAACCTTCCTCTAGGATTCTGAATACTTACAGTGCTGCTGTAAGTACGGATGGAAATGGTGGGCAAGGATGTCTTTCGGAAATGTTCAGGCATTCTCAATATGAATCTTGCACCAGCAGACAGAAGTGAGCATGATCATACTGCTTTACAGAGTGACAAAACTAAAGCCACTAAATAAGAATGAAGCTGGTGTTGCTTGTAGCACTCTCGTTCTCTCTAACATATCCAGGCAAAGAAATATGACCCAAGTGTTATCTTCTGTCAGACGAGGATATAAGGCAGGGGCTGAGAAACAGTTGTGGAAGTCAAAATGACAGTTGATCATGGACTTCTGGAATAATATCTGGATGTAGCATTTAGGCAGCGCTCACACTTCCTGTGCAAGTGTTCAGTCCTGGATCACATAGAAACTTAGACAAATAAGATCGGTTCTGAGAAATGTGTGTACTGATTTCAGCAAGTTTGTGCACAGGCTATTTTTGGCCTTTCTTCCTAAAGTATTAATTTATACATAGAATGAAAAGTGTATCCAACCCTTTGGGTTATCCCCAAATTACATATTTTTAAGAAATAAGTCTAAAATCCTATTAATTAAAAAGATGGGGAAAATGGGATTTTCCCATTTTCCTGCAGATCTTGGGTTTAAAATCAGTGGGTGTAATCTGCGAAGTTGTTTAGGTGACAAGTAGGCTAATTAAATTTGCCTTGAAATCAATGAAAATATTCTCATTTACTTTTTTTGGAGTGCTCAGTATGCTTCATATATAACAATCAGATTTAGGAAATGAAGATTATCTTGATAATGTTCAACATTTCCATAACTCTCAACAGCCAAGTTGAGAATCAATACCAGAATCTAGTATTAATTTCAGGGAGTTTAAACCCTGCCACATGAATCTTTTCATGATCCTGAACCATAAACAACGTGGTTACGTACCATTACATGCTACTATTAAGGCTTTTGAGTGAAAGAATTTGGGGAATTATTAGGCAGAGGCAAGCCAACTGTTGGGGTTTTAGTTGTAGTAGTAGTAGTTGTAGTAGTTTTCGTTGTAGTAGTTGTTGTTGTAGTAGTTGTTGCTGTTGTTTTGTCCCCCACCTGAGGTGAGCTCAGATCTGAGCAGTTCACACTGGTGGCAGAGCAAGCAGCACAAACCAGAACTGGAGCATCACAGTTTTCTTGGTGCTGACAGCGCTATCTGCTTTTGCTACAGTCCTTCTCCACTGCATGAGCAGAGGCTTTGCTTCAGCCTTTAGTTTGGAAATGTGCAGTATGATGGAAAAGGAGGAGTAGGGCTTGGGCTGAGCCCCTTTGGTCAGCACAAAACGGAGCATAAGAATATTTTAGAGCATATGAAGCTCTCATGTGTCCGCTAAGTTGTCATAATATTGGCCACGCTGAAGTGATCACTCAGAGCAATAGCTATCACTTGTATTTTGGTTTACCAAAACAATAGCAAAACAAAAAATATTTTGAAAAAATTTAAGGAATACTGGAGGCCAGTGGTGGCCAATTAACAGCCTGAAGACCAGTTCTGGTTTCCAAAATGGCTGTGTCCAGCCATCTGGCAGACCAACTGAAAAAGGTGTTTGCAGGGGCAAGGATTGAACTCTATTTCCAGTCCATCATGATTTGCTACATCAGCTGTAGTAAAGGGCAAGAACAGCTGCATTGGCCCCCCACATACCTCACCCAGAAGAACAGCAGCCCCAAGCCTGTGTTGTGGATGCTGGCTCCCATATTCAAATGATGCTTCCCCTGAAAATTGGAAAACGGAGGCTGAACTCAACTACTTTTATTTTACCTTTCTGACTACAGAACGGGCAACAGAATACCGCATAGTAATTTTTCCGAATGAACGAAATCTAAATGTTTCATTTGCTTCTTTTGTTTAAAGCTATTCAAATATATTAATCACTACATTTGACAACAGTCATCAACAGAAGAATGTCTGTTGTTGTCACTCTGTCTGTAAACATAGCTTCATGTTTGCAACTGATCTCTGTTAGCTAAGGACTGATAAGTCCTACAAGTGTAGGCAGCTAGAAAACGGCTTGTCAGCAGCACATAAAAAAAATAAAGACTTAAATGGAAAATAATACTAAGATGGTTCAGAGATAGCAAGATGTAAAGTCAGCTGATTCTTAGTAGCAGTATAACATAAGCTTTTGTATTTTGTGCAAGAGAAGAATTTGGATTTATGTTATTGTTGTTGCTTCATTTTCTTTTTTAGACTGGTGAAAAAGATGTAGTTACACCTTTAAAATTGCTTGTACGTGTCCTGTTTAGTGTTGATGGGACTATGATTTGGCCGTGCCTACATTTTAAGAAGGCAGCATTTCGTGGAGAAGGACTTGGTTCGGTGCGTGTGCACAGCTCACACAGTTTGAGAGCCGTGAGTTGTCCCAGGCTTCTCTCCTCTCCACCAGACTTGGAAGGGCAAGGTGCTCTAACTGGGCTCATTCTCCCTCCACTTGACGCTGAATAAGAGGAAAAGGGTTGCACATGGAACTCTTTCCCTTGTTCACGGACCAAAAAGGGGAGCTGAGGTAATTTTGGGCTGCTGGGTCTTTGCTGTGCCCCACTCTTGAGTGAAGGGTTAGCCTGCTTGAGAGTACAGCAGAGCTGTGTTTGCTTCTCAGCAGAATCCCCGGCTGCTCGCACCTCAGCAGGGAGAGCAGTGAAGATGACAGGCTGGTCTAGGCACTGAGACAGAAACCAGTCAAATCCTGGCCAAACTCCTGTTGCTTGTGAGCAATTTGCAAGACTGAGTAATGCTCTATATGTTGTTTTCTGCTGTTGATTAAGAACTGAAACTGCTTGACTAGAGGAGGAATATTGGCACTTTTTTTTTCATTAAATACTCTTACAGAAAGAATGCCACGAGTTGCAGAAGTGAGATTATCAGACTTTAGCAAAGCAACCACCACTTCAGTAACTATACATTTTAAAGAGATTTGCTGAAAATTTTCTCTATATCTTCCAGTTATACTGTATGAGAAATAATCCAATGCTAAACTACTTGGAGTTCCTTCTAAACGGACCACAGTATTTGTGCGCTGTGATGTGCAATCATTTATACGTTTGATAGGAATTGGTACAGATACTCTAGCAAGCTCACTATTTCTAAAGTACATCATTAGTCTTGGGGCTTACAGCCTGGAATCAGCGCTGCAGAGCAAACAGATCTTGTCTGACTTTTCCCAGATATCACTGGAGTGCATTCACAGATCCGACTGCAGCGCCAGTGCCTCCATTTTCTTTGCATGCAGTTGGTTTTACATGAAACATTAGACTGATTATGTAAAATCTTGGATGAGGCCAAGACAGCCTTATAAAGAATTTCTTTTTCCAAAGAATATTTTTAACACACAAAGAGCTGATGGGACTGTGAATTCCCAATACATCAAATTATACGTACATATATATTATATATGTATGTGGAAATTAGTACCTTCAATTACACTACTAGTCACAGAAAAGGTGATTCTTTTTTTAGTGGATGAGCTAAAGTTACCTTAAGAAAACACCCTGTTAAAAAAAAGAGAAAACGTGATTTTTTTTCATTCTCCGTATCTGTTACATTGTCTATAGCAATAAAGACTGCCAAAGAATCCAGTGTTTAAGTACAAATAATTTATTGTCTCTAAATTGGGAGTATCAGCTACACAAATGATGGTTATGCATCTGATTTTCAAAACAATTTAAAATAATCAATTTTAATTAAGATTTAGGGAGAATTAATAACCTAATCTTCCTTAAATTTGTTTCAAGATGCTTGTTCAGTAAGGCATTTATTTCCTTTATGGGATTACAACAGGTTTAATTTAATCCATTTTATTGTATTGTTACTGACAACACATTTGTCACAAATACTTTTTATGGCACTTGTGTCAAAAATCTTCAATAATACATATGATTATGTAGATACATATCTAAAACAGTAATAAAGGAAAAACAGCAAATGAGCAACAGGCAAAGTCCAAGATTAAAAGTAATCTACATACGAGTATGAAACTTTGCTTATCCATTATGTAGGTTGGAATAAAAAAGAATGTGGGGGAAACATTGGGACACACTCTGCCTTTGCAATCAAAACCACTGTGTTCTTCAATTATTTGTTCCCCCTCTGACAGCTGTCGGTGAACAGCTACTGGTCATCTCATGATTCAATTTGCCATGAGATTAAAGAAATAGTTTTTCGGTGACAGAGAGCTCTAAGCTAAAAACATATTCATTGCTTCAGTAGGTGAACTTACAGGTAAGAATTCCAGTGATCCAGAATTACAAAAGGAATTTAACTCTTCACAGAAATGTTCAGTATTTCTAAGATGAACTTTTAATGTGGGCTGCGTAAGTTAGTGAAAGATGTGTATATAGATAAGTCACCGAAATTGTTACAATTTCCTGACAGGAAAAAGATTTCTTTCTATAGCTTTTAACCAACAGGGAAAGCATTGATAGTTCTGAGACAGTATGCTGGGGGGAAAAAAAAGACCTCTCGTCTTTATAATAGATTTTGTACATTATGTTGATATTAAGCGGTTTCCTGTGACGAAAAGCAGTATTTCATGAAGAGGCTCTACCAAAATTCTAACTTCCAGGCTCATCAAGTGTGAAAATGATGAAATAGTTCATGCTTCTGGACTTTTTTTTTTTTTCCCCCTAAAATCAATCAGTTACTATTATTCAGAGCTTTAAATGCATAGGTTTAATATTTGAAAATAAAGTTTCTGTCCCATGAAGCCTTATACATAATACTTCGTGAAAATAAACAGAGGTTAGCCTTGGGTAAAAGCAAACTTTAAGATAAAAAAAAAACCCAACTGTTAATTTATCTAACAATGTTTTTCACCTGTCTCAAAGCCCAGTTTTCCTCTAAGCTTCATGACTCCGAATTCTGAGAAAACAGATTTTGCTGACTATTTGCAGTGAGAGGCTGAGAGAGACAGTATTTGGGAGGGCTCTAGCAAATGTGTTGGAGTATCTGGACAGATGGAATCAGGCTCTGCCCTTCTTTATCTAACGGAGCATTTGTTACTGCTTATGCAGCACTCGTGCTAGCGCTGTGCTTGTTTCCTGAGGCAGTAAAAAAATATCAAGAAACCGAAATTATGATTAAGAATACTGCTTAAAACAAATTTCCTCAGGTTATTTAAGTTTCTATATATGCTTTAAAAAATACAATATAACCAGATAAGGAAAAGGGTAAATGTTACTATAATTCAGTAATTAAATGTAGTTTGTTTCAGGGTTTGGTTATTTTTTTTTCCAAGGTTATGTTTTATCTCTGCTTTCTGGAGGGAAGTGGCAGAAGGTAGCCCCGAGCTATCCATGCTCAGCAGCACTTTCTCTGTCCTCCCGGCATGAAGGCCTGGGAGGACAGTCAGGCATTGAAGGCCTGTGTCGGGTCCGAGGGGAGCCCTCGGGACGGGCACAGCACGGCGCTGATGGCCGTGGAGCAGGCGGCGGGCGCCGGGAGCGCCGCGTTCCCTCAGGGGTGTGAATTTTCGGCGGAGAGGCGCGGGCCGCCGGCGGCCGCGGGGCGCGGGGCGCTCGGTGCCGAGGGCGGACGGGGAACAGGCGCGGCGGAGGGCGCGGGCCCGGCCCTGCCCGGCACAGCTCGGGCAATCCCATCGCCGGCATCGGCACACCAAAATGGCGGCCGCGCCGTCCGGCCGCCGCCGCGCCGGGATCGCGGCCCCGGCCGCCGCCCGCCTGCCGCCCGCGGAGAGCCCGCGGGGCCGCCGTTAATGGCGCGGGGACGGGGCGCTGCTGCGCGCGGGCCGAGGCTGCGCCGGTGGGGACGGAGCGGCGGCAGGTCAGTCGGTGGCGGCTCCCGCGGGAGGGGCCGCGCGGGCTCCGCCGCACCGCCATGAGCGGGGCTCGCTGCGGGGCCCGCTCGCAGGCGCGCAAACAGCGCGAGGCCGCCGCCCCGCACCGGGGCCCGGGTGCGCGCAGCCGGGACGGGACGGGACGGGACGGGCCGGGACGGGACGGGACGGGACGGGGAGGCGAGAGCAGCCGCCGCCCGCGGGCCCCGCGCTCCCGGCGCTGCGCACGGCGATCCCCGCGCCGCGCGGGCCGGGCCGGCAGGGCGGGGGGCAGCGCCCCCCCGCGGGCGGCGGCGGCCGGGCCGGGAGGGAAGCGGGGCCGGCGGGAGCGCACCCGCCGCGGCCACGGCCCTGCCGGGGGAACGGAGCCAGCGCACAGCGCCCGGCACCGGCTCGTCATTCGTGTCCGAGCCGGGCGCTGCCGAGGCCGCGCGGGCTGTCCGTGCGGTGGGAGAGGCCGTGGGGAGGGAGAGAATGGAGGTCGGGATGCTGATAGTGGAAGAGAGTCCCAGCTCTGAAAGACTAGTTCGTGGCGGGGCGTGAGAGGTCTGTTAACACTGACATACCCTTCGGCTAAATTCCATCACCCCAACCCAGCCCCCCTGGGCTGAATTAAAAGAGAAAAGCGCGAGGCTGAAAAAAAAACATTTAAAGTTACGCTGTTCTATAGCAGCAGGGAAGGAAGGATGTGCGTAGCGAGAGTCCAAAGAGAATGTCTCCCAATGCAGTTGAAGTAACGTGTAGCTCGGTAGAGTGAGCACTAAGTTACACGCTGCTGCGAGCTATTGAAAGTCATTAGACATCGTTAACATCATTAGACACCACGAACACGGCCCTGCATGCCCGAAGCTGCAGGGAGGCTGCAGCACCCTGATCCAGGCAGCCCTGCTGCCGACACGGAAATGATTCCAGAAAAAACTGTCACCGTAGCAGTGATGGTTGGACAGTAGGGTTCCAGGTAAGCAAGGATCAGAGCTCGGGGAATGTGTGTGTGTGTTGTTGGTTGGGGATTTATTTTTATTGGTAATGCCTGACTCCGTTTCTGCTCTAGAACAAAACCAGCATCCTTTAGGAAGGAGATTTAGATACAGGTGGATGTTCCTCCTCAGTTGGGGAAGCCGTCTGGAAACAAAACAGAGACTTCAGAGTACCCTTACAGAGTGAAACTGAACATAAGGAAGATCTGGAATGAACATATTTCTGTAGTGTCCTGTTTGTTAGTTCCAGAATATATTAGCACTTTAAAATCCCAGTAGAAATCTCTGGAGTAAGAAAACAGGGAGAATTCTTGCTACAGTTCATAATTTATTCTTGCTGGTTTTGATTTTGCCTGGGTATTAGCAACTGCCTCTAATGCTTTGGAGATTTTTTTTTTGTTACATCACTAGCTTGTCTTTCAAATTCAGCTGACTGAAGTGGAATAGAATAATCTCATATGTAATGGGGGGCACTTGTCTGGCAGTGGATTTCAAAAGATAAGCAGAAGTTAAAAGAATACTCCTAGATTATAATAGTTCTCTTTGGAGAAGTTAAAAGAATACTCCTAGATTATAATAGTTCTCTTTGGTAGTAAAAAAAGTTGTACTTCACGGGTCAGTAAAACTTCTTGTGAACTCTTGGTTGAATTCAGAGTAATGTTAATATAAAAAATAACAATAGCTTCTACTCTGAGCTGTGTCCACATAGAGCTGGCTTCTCTCTTAATAATTAGCAGCATCATCTGTGAGGTATAAGTAGTCAAATTTGTGTTTGGATGCATCAATCTCTGATCTTGACATTAACTTTTAATGTTATTTTCATTTGTGTGTTGTCGTGGAGTGATGTTCTGTTGATGTCAGAAAAGGTACTATTATAATTTAATAAACTTAGTGACTTACACTTGAATGAATATTTAAATCTTATTTTTCTAAGTGATTCAACAACTTCTAAGGACAGGTTAAGTATGTTACTGTTTTTGCAGAAAATCTGCGAATAGTGCTGTAACTCCCAATTAAAAATTCTGCTGTTCTGAACCTGAAGTTATTCGTAGGTGTACCAAAGACCATTAGGTAATGATACAAAGGTACTGTTCAGATTACTAAGAAATTATAGATGTCTAGACTGAGAGTAAAAAGTATGAAATTAACAGACAGATTTGTGTGAAAAAAAGAGGGATTAGTTGGTTGAGGAGTTTTGTTGCCCTTTAACAGATCAAATAGTATTTATATATGTTTTGCAAAAAATTTACAAATAAAACTAAAATTTCTACCATAACTCTATAGTAAAAATCATACAGCAGAATAGTTACATTCTGAATGGACTTTCCAGTGCTTTGATGATAAATATTTAATGCTAACACATCTGAAAAGTTAGATCTCTGTATGTCTTGGTTCTTGGTAGTGCTCCCTTGGAAAGTGAAGAGCAGGTTTTCATTTTACAGTATGAACTGCAAATGGAATGGAAAATATTCCTAAAATATTCCATTTATATGTGTATGCTAGCTAGGGCATTTTGATTTTATAGCTTTTCAGACATGTTTTTACAAATGCAAGAAGCAAGACAGGTGAAATAGAAGGTAGTAGAGAATAATTACAGACGTGAATAAATGGACTATTTGAGGTATGTGTAGGTTGAGATGAAAAAGAAAAAAGTGTTTGCTCTGGAAAATGATTGCTCTGGATTTTTTCTGTATAACTTTCCAATGAGATACCTAGCTTATGGTTTAGCACACAGAAAAAAAAAACAAACTAAATGGCCAAATAGCAAACGATAATTTCTAGAATGTTGACACAAGGAATCTAGTTTAGTGTTTTACTGAGTGTACCAAATTATCCAGGACTGCAAAAGTTGCCAGTCTATGTACGAGGCAAGTAGAAATTTAAAATACTGACTTCTGTCTTTAGGAAGATAAATTTTGAAATAATTAGTTGAATGATAAGACTTGTGCTAAACCCACTTGGGTTTGTATGCCTCTCAGCATGGCAGTAGCAGTCTGATACACTTAGCAAACCGTCTGTCAGATGATGTGACTTTGAACTAAAACCAGCTGTCTCCAATAAAGAAACAGAAAAAACACAGGCTAGTTCCTGTGGGGCAGTTCACTGGGAGGTAGAATTGACATCATTTATTTCCTATACTCAGGAAATAACCCTATCAATAGCTCCTGTTGTGAAATGTTTTTGATGTCTGACAGTTGGTTTCTAATACCACATCACATGAGCAAGTCAGATGTAATCTCAGACATTGTCAATGAGGAAAAGGAATCAATTATGGAATAGTGGCAGCTTGCTGGAAGAAAAGAATTGTCAGTATGCTTTCTGTAGACTTGATATGCCAGAAACTATCTACAGTTACATCTGGGTTTTCAGATACCCAACCAAAGCAGGTAACTGTACCTAACCACTGTGAATTTCAGGTTGACATTCCAAATTAGTAAATATTCCTTATTTTAAGCCAAATTAGTGTCATAAACAAACCTACCATAAATTGCGATTTTAAGATTTCAAGGCACAAAACATTGCATCTAGATTTACAGCTGCTGAGAGTGATCAAATAATCAAAATAATATTAATGTATGTTTCTATCACCATTATACTGATGAATTAATTTCTTGCCATCCATGGCATATCATGGGAAACAGCCGAGGTATTTTTTGTGAATCAGAGTTTTGTTCTGCATTCTGTGCATTGAAAATTCTCAGCCATCGAAGTCTGTTAAAAATTTTGACTATTTGCATAGACAACACCTTTCCTGATAGAAGCAGTGGCTGTGCTGCAAGGTAAAAGTTTTATTTCCAAGCTTCATCTGTAATGTACCAAATTACAGTCTTGTTCATAGTATGTTTGTCTTCACAGTAAGGTTGTTGCAGCTTTTTGTGTAATTTGATTTGCAGGGAAGTAGTTTGTGAATTTGTGATAAAAGTCTCATAACTGTAATTAGATGGGCTATAGCAGGGGTGTATGACTTGGATTATTTAACTTTGTGATAAAGATCCTATTTTCCAGAACGGATTACTTCCAAATATTTTGGGTGAACAGACCAATGATTTATCAATGGCCATTGCTGTTTGCCTAGTGAATATGGGTCAAACCTTTATTTTGCCATTTGGATCAAATGCATCTTATATATTGACATTCCTATCGTAAACTGTTTGTGGGTAAAGGTCAAAATAAAATGTTTAAAGCTGAAAATAAAGTTTGGAGCCGCAGATGGAGTGTTTAAAAGGTAAATCCTAACTTAGAATGTTGTAATATTTTAGCCTATCTTAAAAAATTTCTGTCAGTAATATTCTTTAAGGTGTGTTTTGCTTCCACAAGTTTAAAGAAAAGGATCTTTAAGTGTGATTTTTTAGTGTAGTGATTGGTAAGTGCCACTAGCACAACTATTTCTTCATAACTTGAAGTCAGAAATGGACAGTAGTAGTTCAAAACACTACATGGGGGGAAAAAAGGAAGAAAACCTCATTATGTACAGATCAGAATTTGAGAAAAAATATCTGGTGAATACAGACATTTTCACCAGATACAAAATTCAGTTGGCAGAAATTGTCAAAACTCAAATTCAACTGGGAAATTAATCTGTTTTTCTTCAGAATATTTTTCATTCATATTTTGCATATTTTTTTCTCAATGAAATGAACCCGTATATTCATATAATAACATCCTGACTAATCTATATAATTTTTGTCAGCATTAAACCTCGTTATTATATATTAGCAGTTATTTAATGGTACTTATTATTGCAATTAAATCTTATTATTTGAAAGAATTTAAGAACACACTATCTAATTATAAAGTGTGAACACTAAATCTAAACTATAACTGAAGAAAAAACCTCTCATTTTCTACTTGTTATTCCATTATTTTTTACTTGTTCTACTCAAAACTTTTCAGTAATTTTAAAGTAGTGTAAATAATCGAGTGAATTTAATCACTATTCAGAAAAAATTCTGTTCACATAAACAGCATTATAGGTACATCACTGTTGTCTACCAAATGGTGGTTCTTGTGCATTCATTTGCTTATAAAGCCTTATCCTGAAACTGAGACTCTCTTGCTGTGATTTAAATATGAGCTTAGTCAGGGGGTCAGATGCAGCTGTGTTGTGAAGTCGGTGTGTGACAAACAATCCAGAAAGCAAAGTGCTCACTCCACACAGAACTTCGGCAGCACAGTCTCCCCCTTCGGGTGTGCCAGTTCCTCCGTGGAATGCTGAGGAATTCCAGAATTCCATCCAGGCTTCAGGGAGTCCTCCGGGGTGAGCCTGAGCAGCTGCACCTGCTGGCAGAGCAAAAGCCATCGGCTGCATTCCCAGGGAAAGGCACAGGATGGACAGCAGGTTCAAGCTGGGGAGGGAGTGGGAGGGATCCTCTTGGTACTCCTGTTTCCACGATCTGGACAGACATGTCTTGCACTAGTGTTGGCACCAGGGAATATAATATTACTTAAACCTGGAATATTAACACAAAATTTTACTCATCCTTAAACTTTGAAAGTTAATAAACTAAAAAAAAAAAAAACCAAACCAAACAAACAAACAAAAAACCTAGCACTATAAACTTGATCTGTAACTGAAATGGATGAAAAATGCCTTCTAATTTACATTTTTTCTCTTGTAGATGACAGTCATGTCCCATTCAAAGGATCTCAAGGACGACTTCCACAGTGACACTGTACTTTCCATTTTAAATGAACAGCGCATTCGGGGTATTTTATGTGATGTCACCATAATTGTGGAAGACACCAAATTTAAAGCCCATAGCAATGTGCTGGCAGCTTCAAGCCTTTACTTTAAAAACATTTTTTGGAGTCGTACTATCTGTATTTCAGGTCATGTGCTGGAGTTAGATGATCTCAAAGCCGAAGTGTTTACAGAGATACTGAATTACATCTACAGTTCCACAGTAGTTGTTAAGAGGCAGGAAACTGTAACGGACCTTGCAGCTGCAGGGAAAAAACTGGGAATATCATTTCTAGAAGATCTTACAGATGTAAATTTTTCAAGTTCCCCCTGTCCGTATTCATACGGCGTTAATGAAAAAGGGACTGTCAAAGAGGAAAAACATGAAAAGCGACATGAAGATTCTGCCGTGACAAATGGACCACGAATTACAAATGCATTCTCAATTTTTGAAACAGAAAACAATTTGTTTTCTCCCCTTGATTTGAGAGCCAGCTTTAAAAAGGTATCTGACACAATACAAGCTCCCAACATCAGCCTCGACAGAAGTGATGGGTGCAAAGATGCTGAGCCAGCTAGTACCTTGGCTGAACACTCCTATGCAGTTTCTTCTGGGGGAGATACTTCACAAGGAGCACCTTTTGTTGACCAGGACAGCAGTCCTTCATATCAGGTGGGTGAGGACCGCTATGAAAATCACCAAGCCACCCCAGTCATTCAGCAGGGAAAACAAGCTGGTAGTACTCCTAAGTCAGCCTTCAAGCCCCAGGGTACTGGTTTGGCTGTAGCAAAAGTACCAGCCTCTACCGTAACCACTGCAGAAGCCCAGCACGAAGCAGTTACTGATCAGACAATTACTTCCCTTCCAAAATCTCAAAATAAAGCAGGAGATTTGCACGTATCCAGAGAAGAGGAAAACACTTCTGCTAATGTCTCTGCATCTGGGGCGACTGCCACTCCACCTGTTTACAGTTGTAACTGTTGTGCAAAATCATTCAATGACCGGGTGTTACTCACTGCTCACCTTCAGCTCCATTCAGAGCGTCAGGAAACTTTCATATGCAAATACTGCAGCAAACAATTTGCAAATCTAAATATACTGGAAAGTCATGAACAAGTCTGCATGAGATCAAGTAACTTATCAGTTCACAATGGAAATGAAAAAAGTTTTGCAGATAACTGTACTGCTGCAGAGGGACAGAATGGAAGTCCCTGTGCAAACACACAGCCTCTGTTGTCTGAAAACAGCATCACCGATTGTTCCAATGCAAACTGCACTTTACCAGAAACGGATCATTTGGTTAAAGTCGTTGATGGGCAGATATTATACACTTGTGTTGTTTGCAAGCGTAGTTATGTCACACTGTCCAGCCTTCGAAGACATGCAAATGTGCATTCCTGGAGGAGAACATACCCTTGTCACTACTGCAATAAAGTCTTTGCGTTAGCCGAGTACCGCACCAGACATGAGATCTGGCACACTGGAGAGAGGCGCTACCAGTGCATTTTCTGTCTGGAGACCTTCATGACTTACTATATACTGAAAAATCACCAGAAGTCTTTCCATGCCATTGACCATCGCCTGTCAGTAAATAAAAAGACGGCCAATGGTGGTTTAAAACCAAGTATGTACCCGTACAAACTGTATCGACTCTTACCTATGAAATGCAGGCGACTGCCTTATAAATCCTATCGAAATTCTTCCTATGAAAATGTTCCAACAAGTACCCAGGCTAATGAAAATGCTTCTACTAACTGTTTCATTCCGAGTTCTCTTAGCTCTGAGCTACCACCGCTGAATTTTCAACATAGTATAATGTCAAACAACAGAACCCTGGCCTTGGATACATCTTCATGTAATGATACAGCATCTTCCACAAATACTCAGAATTCTTCCTCTTGGGGAGTAGGTATCTTAAATTCTGACCTGCAGAGGAACTTTTTCCCAGCTGAAAAAAGAGTTTCCACTGCTGCAAATGACTCAGGTTCGCAGGAGTGTGATTCTTCAGTTGTGTCTTTAGCTAATGTGAATGAAAATTCAACCTCTGTCATCAGTTACAGCAGTTCTGCACCCTCTGTTATAATGCACAGTAGCAGAGTTTCATCAGTAATAATGCACAGTAAAACAGTCACTTCCGTAGACAGCAGTAAGACAGAATCATCAAATAAGCTACCCAGTCAGTCAGTAAGTGATGACTGTAAGTATGGGTCAGATAATTATGGAAAGTGCATTACAAAATCAAAAACTGTTAAGGAGAAAAAGAAAACACTGCTGTACAACAGAGCAGAAGCAACTGAGGATATGCAGCACGTGACAGGATCTGGAGGTTCATGTAGCAAAACTACAAATACTGTCCAAGAGTCCAGTAAAACTGAAACATACATTGCAAAGCCTGCCTTACCTGGAACATCTGCTGACAGCAATGTGGCACCTCTTTGTCAGATAACAGTAAAAATTGGTAATGAAGCCATTGTAAAAAGACATATATTAGGATCTAAGCTGTTTTGTAAAAGGGGCCGAAAATCCAAACATGAGTCCAAACAGGACAATCTCATTGAAGAACCAGAAATGCAGGTAAAAGAAAAAAGTCCGTCTAGACTCTACAGCTCAGAATGCCTGGAGCTGACAGAAATGTGTGATGATGTTAGTGACCAGGACTCCAGTGATAAACCCTGGAGACCTTATTATAATTACAAACCAAAAAAGAAATCCAAACAGCTAAGAAAAATTAAAAAGACCAAGTGGAGGAAAAAGCACGGAAGCAAGAGCACCAGTATGGAAAGCCACAGCACTTGCAGTCGAGAGTATGAGCTCAGGAATGCTCCTGAGGAAAAGGCGGTCAGCCAGGAAGAGAACACAGAAATGCCTAATCTTCATTGTGAGCTCTGTGAAAGAGACCAGTCTTCCACAGCAGAACCTCGAGAACACGTACACTTGCACGTAGCTGCTTCAAAGCCTTACATTTGTGAGTTATGCCAAAAACAATTTCAAAGTCCATCCACTTTAAAAATGCATATGAGGTGTCACACTGGGGAAAAGCCCTACACTTGCAAAACCTGCGGTAAATGTTTCTCAGTTCCTGGAAATCTACAGAAACATGAACGTATTCACCTGGGTGTCAAAGATTTTGTCTGCCAATACTGTAATAAGGCATTCACTTTAAATGAAACACTCAAAATACATGAAAGAATTCATACTGGAGAAAAACGCTACCACTGTCAGTTCTGTTTTCAGAGCTTCTTGTATCTTTCTACCAAAAGGAACCATGAGCAAAGGCACGTACGTGAACATAATGGAAAAGGATATGCTTGCTTTCAGTGCCCCAAAATTTGCAAGACTGCAGCTGCTCTGGGAATGCACCAGAAGAAACACCTATTCAAAAGTCCAGGCACACAAGATAGAAAAGAACAGTTTTGCAGTGAAAGCACTAAACTTCTGGAAAACCCACGTTTCCTTGGGTCAGAAGGGAGCGAAGTGAAAAAAACACAAAATGTAACTCCAGAAGTTATACTCTGAGTGACAATTGTGCAAAAGAGAAGAAAAACCCAAAACTATATATTGGAGAAGATAAAGATGTATTGGATGGGGAAACATATCAGTAAGGTCAAATTTCTTCACCTGAATGTGTGTCAATATATGCAAAAGAAAAAAATAACACAGAAAAAGTAGTATTTGCAATAATACAAATTTAATGTGGAACACCCAAAATACTTTTTTCACAACTGACTCTAACAGAGAGAAAGAAAAATGACCAACCCAAACCCTTCTACTTAGCATTACAAGAAACTAGTCACTGAACTATTTTACAGTTCTGGTTTTGAGTCAGAATCATTCAAAGTAAAAGAAATAAGTAGGTTCGTGGTGTATTCTATAGAAAGGAATTTTTGCTGCAGAAACCATATATTGCATTTTTTTAAACAAAAATAATGTGTTCATAAAGGAAATAATTGTAATCGTGTATTCTAAATGAAGGTGGGAACTGTTTCATGGGCTTGGGTGTTCTGAAGTACATTTGAGTTCTGCCATGCTTTTCTATAACTCAGCCTTTACAAAACATATTCAGAGTTTAAACTACTCTTTTCCTTTCCATATTCAGTTTTGTAGTTACCATAATAACTGTTAAGTCTGACTGCTGATGTGAGAAGTATTCCAGATTTATATATCTCTGAGACATTTAATAAAGGTTCAGTGGAACTTGCTATAGCTAGTCTTCCAAACTGCATAAATCAATCCCCATGTCAATTGTCAGTGGCCTGGTGAGCTCTTCAGGTGCATTGGTCTAAAGAAAATTGTTCTCATGAAACAGAAATCATGTATAGAAATGTCCACCTCCTGGTGGGTCCACAACTCTTGTCTTTTAGAAATATATGTTTATATATATATATATATATAGTTCTTCTCAACAGAAGGACATGTAGACAGAGTTTTCCTCCTCATCCTGGAATAATGCTTGGACACAAACAATAGAGCAACTCCCTATAAATACTTTGGTTTTGAGAGGAGTAGGTAAATAAGACTCCTGCTTCCATATATATCCCTGATGCTATCCCTGTGTATAAACAGGTATAGGGCCAGTTTGTGGGGTTCCCTGTCATTTCCATGCCTTAAATGCAACATTTAACCTTCAGATGTCCCTTCTCAGTGATGCCATCAACCATTCCGGCAGTGTCCTGTGGCCACAGCAGAGAGGGGCCAAGAGTGGGCTGCTGGAGGAAGGAGTTTTGGCCTTCCTGCCTCCCTCATGCTGCCACAGCAAAGGATTATGGTGAGCCTTGCAGCTGCACAGTTCACTAAGAACTGGGAGAGCAGGATTCTGAAAGACAGCACCAAAATACTCCAGTTCATACCATTTTGTAGGAGTGTGATTCATTTTAACTGAGATGCTTAAAAAAGTCCAAGCGGGACTTGTATGTCTGCAAGTTGCATTTTATATGATAGGGCTCTGTTGTACCGTGTCTGCATTTCCAATAGTCATGTATGTTCATCCCTGTGAAGTGTTAAAAAATTAAGTCACAACAAGGGTTAGTGGTTCTCGACTTCATTCTCCGTGATGGTTCACAATTTATTACTTAACTTCGTCTTCTTGAATATTTTAAACTAAACTATAGCTTGGGTACAATAAAACTACAATTGAAATGATAATACAGTATTGATTGAAGTAATAATACAGTCCACTTACTTATTCTATCACTGGTGAATGCTGTGAACCCTTTGAGAAATTCTGGTTTCATGGCAGCTTTGGTTCCATTTTAAAAAAGGATAACAGAATAATAAATGGGAACGTTTCAAAGAAAGTACACAAAGATCTCTTCTAAGTGGACTTGTATGGTGATAAATATAGACCAAAGCAAATAAGGTAGAATATTTATAAATACAAAGATAATTTTACAAATATTTTATATAACTGTATAGTTCATAAGAAGAATATTGTTAGCTTGTGTTAGGTTTGGGGGGGTTTGTATATTTTGATAAAAACACAACAACTTTGTAACTCTGTATATTCTCTACAGTTTATAGCAAAGCAGTTTTAAGATGGCAATGTCATGTTTATAGTTCAATTGTGGCACTTTTACTACAAGTAACATGTTGCAGTAATGAATCAAGTATTAATGACCAAATTAGAATTAAAGTAAGTGTAAGAGAAGGTAAATACTATACGTTGTCAAAGACTGTAATTTGCTACATAATTGCATCTGTATTTTTGTTTAGAAGAAAATATTAAATGCAGATGTTAAGGATTGATAAAGAGTCTAATTTTATTTTTAGAAAGAGTGATTATAACTCTGTTTTTGCTTAATTAAAATAACCTATTCCTATTTTTCTGTAAGTCTCTCCATTTTTTAAATTGTTTTAATACCTATATAATCTATATGATCCACAGATACATATCTTCTAATAGTTATTTCAGTGGAAGATTAAGCAACACAGTTACCAAGTAGTCCATTAAGGTCAGAACAGTGAATTGAAAACATGCCAGAGCTCAAGGGAAGTGATGGTATCTCCTGGCATCATACAGGGTGAATGCTATACAGAACAGAATCTACCTGCTCAGTGTGTCAGAGGGCTGCAAACACAGGTGAACTGTGTTTAGTACTTTACAACATCTTAAAACATGCTCATGAGGACGTAAAACTTGGAAATTTCTTTTCAGTTCTGCTAGTAACCTTGTAGTATTGCGTGTAGATTGTGTATTTTACACACTCTACTTTTTTGGGCTCCTGTCAGGAATCATAGTTCAAAATGCAAATAACTAATTGCATATGAAAATATGAAGATACATACAAAATAGAAGCCATGCATATTCAAAGTACTTCCCCCTTCAGCTAGGTGTCACTCGTCTGTAACCTGCGTTAAAAAGCAAACAGGCGAAATTATGCACGTCGTTTTGGGATGGTTGTCAGGAGAGATACATAACTAAAAAAAAAGTTACAAGTTTGCTAATTGTAATAAATACTTTTTTCCCCTCTATTTTTCCCTCTATTTGAAATGCTAATTAAAAAGACAAGTGGATCATCATGAAGTCTGTGCATCTAAACACAATGTTAGTCAGTCCTCATTTATCATACACCCAAAGTTAGAACAAATGTAATAAATGATACTGCTCTCTCCTGTGGAGTGAGATTGCATGACAGCTACATGACAGGCAGAAGCATTTGAAATAAGCCACTATGTGTTATCATTACTATTATTCGTGCTAAACTTCCTTAATACTGCAGCTATCACTGACAGTTCAGCACCTTGGCTGTGAGGTTCTCTCACAAGAAGCAAAGATGGTACATCCCCATTGTTAAATTAATCTTTCCAGTAAGTTTGCAATTCAGCACACCAGTGTTTGTTTAAACGATGTCCTTAGCTGCACAGACCTACTGTCATAAAGATACCCCTAAAATGTAACTTTAAAAGAGGCCAAAAATGAATATTATGCAATTGAAACAATATTCTGAATATTGTATGTTATACTAAAGCAAAAACGTTTTTAAAAATAAAACTGTCAGGAATCAGACAGTGGCAAAACTTGAATTGATAACACAGGTCAGTGCTTTAGAGACAGCTGATGCTAAGTTAAAACAGTAAACCCCAACCGTAGTCATAACTTTTGAAAGAATATGGAGGCCGTAGTCAGTCTGCCTTCCAAAGTGTGGCAATGCATAGTTCGAGCACACATCTCCCTTCTCGGGGTGCTGCCCTGCTGCTTTCCCAGATCAAAGCTCCGACTCTGCCCAGGTGAGCCTCAGTTCACCAGCCAGACAGGGCAGCCAGCCTAGACAGCTAACTGTAGATAATCAAATCCTCAATTTGTACTGTAGAGGAACCTCTCATTTCCAACAGGTTAAAATTCAGCTTATGCAAACTCACGTCTTTGTAAGGTTTAGGTTTTTGCATTCACACAAGTCCACCTGTTACCGGTGTGATGAAGAAGTTTGTTCAGCACCACTACCCTGCTTGCCTTGAAACATACATCTGTCCTTCCCCAGCCACAGTGTGGTGTGGGGATGAGGAAGGAACGTCACCACTGCTGAAGAAGCAGTGGGGGAGAAGTTGGATGCAGGAAAAGCCATCAAGAAATGATGACACAATATATGGCTCTATACCACACCATAGTGATAATGGCAAGGTTTGTGCAGGAGAAATAAAAAATGGCCAGAGCACCACAGCAGGGGACTTCACTTAGAGACAATGGCAGATGCTGGCCTGAACTTTCCAAGTTTCCCATTAACAGCGGGGCAGACTGAAGAGGGTCTTCACGTGTAGAGTGAAGAACCCTAGTCGTGTACTGCTTCCTGAAATAGCTTTAGCCAGCTGAACTACCTGTGTATTAGGATTTGTCAGTCACTGAAGGCTTTCACTAGACTCTGCCTACAGGGTCTGGGAACAGATGTACCCTCAGGTTGACCTGGGGTGACACCCAAGTGGAGGTGTCACCCTGCAGCTGGCGGCTGCGTGGATTGTGCAGGCTCAAGACAGATGCTCACCACCAGCGCAGGACCCTAGTGAAGTCTGGGTGTAAGCCAGATTCCAGAGTTCCACATTAGGATCGGTGTCTTCAAGAATCCATGGTAGAAAATGCGATGCAAAGGCCCTTCAGAGGGCCTTGATGGAGGCGAGCGGCGGCAGCCTGCGAACACCCCTGGGCGCTGTGTGAGGGAGGCATGGCCTGTGGCGTCCCGCAGGCAGCCCGGCACTGCGGCAGCCCAGCCATGTCCTACTTGTGTCACGGCATTTCTCACACGGCCCAACAGCTGGACGTGAACTAGTGACAGCAGTGGAGATCCCGTGGAGCCCGTGCCTGCTTTGCGCAGGGACAGGCGCTTGGCACACCACAGACCAAAATGGCAGAACCTGCCGCTCGTTCCATTTAATGTGACCACCTGCCATTTAATGTGGCCAATCTCAGCAGAGAGGGCACAGCTGAGCCCTCTGCCCCCGCGGGAGGCACAGAACCACAGAACCCATCAGGTTGGAAAAGACCTCTGAGATCATCGAGTCCAACCCAACATCGCCTTGTCAGGCAGTCCCCGGCCCTGAGCGCCACGTCCAGTCTTCCTTTAAACACCTCCAGGGACGGTGACTCCATCACCTCCCTTGGCAGCCCATTACACTGTCTAATCACCCTTTCTGGGAAGAATTTCCTCCAAACGTCTAACCTAAACGTTCCTCGGTGCAGCTTAAGGCTATGTCCCGTCTCCCTGACTACAGGGCAGGGGAAGGGGCGCCCGGGGCAAACTCCGGGACCGGCCGAACCCGCGGCGGCGTCCGGCGCAGGCCACCGTGCCGGCCGGGGCGGGGGGTGCCGGAGCCGGACGCGGGCGGAGCGGCCGGGCCCCGCGGCGGGAGAAGCCGCGCTGGCGCAGGGCCGCGCCCCCCGCCCGCCCCGGCCGGTGGTGCCCGCGGGCGGCGGGGGCGGGGCCGGCCCGGGCCGCTCCTTCCCTCCGCCTCTCCCTCCCTCTCTCCCTTCCCCCGCGGCGCTGAACTGCGCAGGCGGCGGCGGCGCTGCTGCGATGGCGGCGGGAGACGGCGGCGACGAGGTGCGGGTGCTGCAGAACCTGCGGGGAAAGATCTGTAAGTGCCGCACTGCGGCGGGGCCGAGCGCCCGTGGCCGCCGCGCTCGGGTGTCGCTCCCGCCCCGGCCCCGCCGCTGCCGCTCCCTCCCCGCGGCGAGACGGGCGGGCGCTGGCTCCGCGGCCCTGGAGGCGGCGGGGCGGGGGCGGGAGGGCGCGGAGGGGCCGCGGCCGGGTGAGGGTCGGGCCGCGCTGCGGCGGCCCCGCGGAGGGGCTTTGTCGGGCGGCGACGAGCCGTGCGGGGCTGGGCCGGGCTCTGCGCGGCCCGGGGTCTGCGCGGCCCGGGGCGGGATGTGTGGGTGAGCGGATGAATGGATGGACGGGATACGCGGACGCGGCGGGGTCGCCGGAGGCCCGGAGCGGCAGGGAAGCATCCGTGGCTCCGAGGGATCCCTGGAGTCGGCGGGCGAGCAGAAATGCCCCCTCCCGCCCGGACCTCGGGCATCGGAGTCTGTTTGTCAGGCTGAAATTGCGAAATTAGCGATGTGCAGGAAGTTGGTGGCGAAGGGCTGTTCTGGAAGCGGTCACCAGTACTCCCGTGCCTCCGCGCAGCGTGTGTGCGAGCGGGAGGAGGCGGAGAGAGAGGCCGGTGGCCTTACTTTGGTGGTTGGGAAGCGCTGGCTGCCCGCAGCGATAGGCTCGGTAACGTGGGAAGCCGGCGGCCGGGCGGGGAGGAGGCCGGGGAGGCGCACAGATAGCGCGGGGCGGCTGGGGAGCGCTTCAAAGCGAGTGGGAGAAACAGGATGTGCGGCGGCTTCCTCAGGGGTATCGGAGTACATTCATACCGCTCGGACGCGGCCCGGTTGTTTCCTTTCTCACGCAGCCGATCGACTTTTTTGAGAATGAAGCGAAACGAGTTGAATCGGGCATGGCGCCGGGGCTGAGAACCGGTTGTGAAAACATGTTGAAGGATTAGGTTTGGTGGAGGAGTGCAGTGGTGTTTACTTAAATATCGTCACGTAGCCTAGATGTATTTGCTGTGTCTTCAGTAAATAGAAGACTGGGCCGTGAAAACAGGAGATGGCCTGGAGTGGGGCTGGAGGTGCTCTCGCTGCGAGGTGCGAGCAGTAAATGGGCCGTGGTTGGGTAGGCAAGGCTGAGCGCACACTGAGATCTGCTGCTGTTAGCAATCAGCACAGAAATAACGCAGGCCAGCTGGCCTTCAAAAAAGCGTACCGTTAGTTTTGGGGTTAAAGCATGAATTCATAGAGTCCTAGGGTTATGAATTGGTTTGGTTTGGAAAGGACCTTAAGTATCATCTCGTTCCAATGCTGGTGCCATGGGCAGGGACACCTCCTGCTCCATCCAGCCTGGCGCTGAACGCTCCCGAGGATGAGGCATCCATAGCTTGTCTGGGCAATCTGTGCCGGTGTCCCTCCACCCTCCAAGTAAAGAATTTCTTCCATATATTGAACCTAAATTTTCGCTTTTTCAGTTTGTTCCCATTACTCCTCATCCTGTCACTGCAGTTGCTGATGGAGAGCCCTTCTCTGGCTTCCCCCATGAGATATTGGAAGGTTGCTGTGAGGTCTTCACACTGCTTTCTCCAGGCTGAGCTCCACCTTTCTTAATCTGTTTTCAGTAATCTCTAGCAACCAATGTTTCATATATTCCCTAGGAAGCAGGTCATAGTACTCCCTAGGAAGAAGGACTATGACCTGCTTCCTAGGAATACATAAGAAGTTGGTTGCTAAAGGTTATTGAAGCTGGCTTATTTTTTGATACTATTCTGCTTCCTATCTTTTGTCGTAAGGTTTTGTCAACAGTGCCTACACAACATTCAGTGAGTTTTACATTTTGGGATACTCGATGAAAGTTTTCCACTAAGCATTAAAAAAACAAAGCCAAATGTCTTGAGACTTAGGATGAAACGAGTTTTATTGTCCTGTTTATGCATCCTAGAGTGAGCCTGTGGTTGTATCATAACTCTAGGTGTTCAGTTACCTGACAGAAGTGTTGGTAAACAGAGGACTCTGACCTTCCTGGGAAATACATAAAGAGTTCATTGCTGAAGATGGACCTGTAAAAACCCATTTGAAAAATGAGTGGAAGTAAGAGATGCAATAAAAGACGTGTCTTGAAACAATGTGAAAATCACTTTGTAACCCTACTTATTTTTTCTAAGAAAACAAAAGCTGTTTAAAAACTCTCAATGAGTTAAATATGCTGTGGAAGCTTGGAAGCCCTCTGATGCATATGTGCTGGTTTGGCTTCTTTGCACAACAAATACTGTGTTATGTTCACTTCTTGCTAGTATTTTAATACTGTGTTTTGTGAGGGAAAACCCTCTGAATGAACGGTAATAAACAAATGTAATCATGCAGCCCTCCTTGATCTGGAGGGATTAGCAATAGCAGACCTTCCTTTGGAAAGCTGATGTTCGTAGTCTGAAGGAATTCCTTATAGCATGTTTCTTACAAGGAGAATACATTTTGGTGCCCAAGCTTTGCTGGCAATTAAAACTTGACACTGACTCATTTTACGTGTGTTGCATGAGAGAGCATGGTAGTTTTAGTGAGATCATGTCAGTTCTGTGTAATTCTGCATGTATAGAAAACACCATCTGCAGGAAGTTGTTATTTATACTGTGTTTTGCAATGCACAGATCGGTGGCAAAATCTAAATTTAGTGATGTTATACAAATCATTACACCAGATTTAGAATTGAGATGTTCTTAAAGGTGAGTTAAGCAGCCATTGCATTCCTAGCAGTGAGGAACCTGAGTAAGGACACTTTAGCAGTCCCTGGTACCCTGTTTTTGTGGGCTGTTAATGTTTGCAACCAGTGTTCTGCCTCCAGTTTTCAAGTGAGGTGAGATGAACTGGTCTCGCTTGTTTAAGATTTTGTAATATTTTTTGGAAAATGTAATATTACTCTTAAGTAGGTTTTCACCAAAACGCAGTAAAATACTGTCTTTTCTTTTTGAGAATGCTTTTGTATTGCTGGCTCTATTTCATGAGCCATAGTAATGACAAAAATTCATTACAAAGGTATGTGGTGTCAGGTAGC
The DNA here is from genome assembly GCF_009819655.1 of Sylvia atricapilla. Taxonomy (NCBI): domain Eukaryota; kingdom Metazoa; phylum Chordata; class Aves; order Passeriformes; family Sylviidae; genus Sylvia; species Sylvia atricapilla. The sequence goes on from NC_089149.1 coordinate 23,500,053, forward strand.
TTTAGGCTTATCTTGTAGTGTAGTGTTTCAGGCTGTGACTTCTGTTTTCATTTTATGCCATCCAAAAGTACAGGAAGTTATTTTAGTTGCCTTGATTTACAGAAACCTGCATTACTGAAGCACTTGGAAAACTGCCCCTGTTGTCTCCTAGAGCTCATTTGACAAAATTCAGGATGTATTCTTTTTCAAACTTGCCCTGTATTTTCAACAGTTCATGGTTATCTTCGATTATGCTACACTCCTGGAGTGGAATTTATTGTTGCTATATAATGTGTTTAGTCCTGTGAGGCAAATACTTCAGTGTGTGTGCATAAATGTCTTCTGGCAGGGACCCAGAACAAAGAAATGTAGACTATGGACACTAATTGCACACTTTTACTCAACAGAGGAAATTACATCTATGTACTGAAAATGTAAACATTCAAGCAGATATCTGATATTGTTAATACTTGATTTTTATGCAGCCATAGTAGCCTTAGGTTTCTCAGAAAAGGGAAGATGTGGTGTAATCGAAGATTTGAGCCTTTAAAAAAAAAAAAAAAAAAGGAAATAGCTTCTTGGAAGAGGTGGATCACTATTTGAGTGGAAAGTGTCCCACGGTTAGATACTAAGAGGTGGTAGAAAGGATGTGAAATCTCATGCTCTGTATTTCACCTGACAAGTGCTCTAAGGTTATTTTTAACTCAGGATTGAGGATTCTCTTCCTACCAAAAGTTTGTCTATGCTTTAAAGCCAGGGCTACTTGGGCTACAAAGTAGAGGTTTTTAACTCATTAGAAAATCAGATGTCAGAATATTCCGAGTTGAAAGGTACCCACAAGGATCATCGATTTCAGCTCATATGGGGATTGAACCTGCAGCCTTGCACCATGCTCTAACCAACTGAAATCCAAACTTCTGTTTTGTGTATTTCTCTGGGTAGCAAGTTTCTTTTAAAACTGAAAAACTGCTATATAGTATACGTCCAAATAATGAATTATTCGGAAATATTTAATTTTTATTCCGTTTAAGAAAATATGAAACTATAGTGACTGTAATTTCCTTTTGAAGTCCACTGTACTGTGCCTTTACAGTGATGATTAAATAATGTCATATTTAAAATATTTTATTGTAAAATAAGACTGTGTCAAGTATTAACTGAAACATAAAGGTTCTTCTCAGGAACAGCTGACACATGCAGTTCATGCTTATTAATTGCAAACTTTTGGTATCAGGAGCTCTCTGGCGATTACATCCAGATTGATGAATTGCTTTTTATATGTCATATGTTTTATTAAATTAGCTCCTCCTTAGAAAGAATTAAGGCAGTGGCAATCTGATGCTTTTCTTGGTTCTCCTGCAATATCTCACTTAAAGGGTAACTTGGAGTTTAGTCCCTTTTTGGAGTCTAAAGCCACTGAAACCAGGTTCTGTTCACGCCTCTCAATCTGTCAGCATGAAGTGTGGTGTTTAAAAGTAATGTGTATACTTCCTCCTCTCCCACACTGAAGTTGGTGAAAAGCTTGTTGATGCTTCTGAGAGCACAAGTTTTAACTGTGGAAGTTCCTTAAGTGTCTGTTCATGCTTTCCATCAGGGTACATATCCCTGACCTGGAAAATGTCATGATTGAAGTTCAGTCATGTTCCTGTTAAACTGTCACGTTCTCTGCAGCCTTTCCAGTGCTGGGCATTCTTACCTGACTTCCAGGACTCTAACAGGTTAACTTAAATAAACTGACTGACACAAAGAGTGTGGAGGAGAGAGAAAACAGAGCTTTGATTTTACATTTTACCAGCATAGAGAATAAAGCTTACTCACTGTGCTTCATATCTGCATTTTTCAAAAATAAACATGTATGACATTTCAAATCTAGTTTCAAACTGTGCTTTCTGAAAGGTCTTATGCTATTCAAACATAAAAGTAACTAAAACTCAATACTTTGTACTTTTCATCCTATTTTTAATATCTTATGTAAATAGGTAGTGTTTCAATAAAGTTGATTGCACATGTTATTGTCAGGAGAGGTATTCCAAGAAGCAGGCAAGGATGGGCACTACTGTGAGAGGTCCTGGCTAAGAGCCAATGCAATTCTGGTTGCCCATGGTTTGGACAACCAGGTGGAGCAGGGACAGATCACCTCTCATGGGAGAGAGCCCCAGAAAAGCTTGTAATTTCTTTTAGCAGAATAAAAGGTGGAAAGGGTCTGTTTGCTCTCTTCAGATGTTCAAAGCAGAAAGTCCTTGTTTCATCTAGAAAACGGTGTTGCTATAAATTAGTGTAGATGTCTGTAGCATTTAGATTTTGGAAGAGCTTTCCAACTTCAACTGATTTTAGCTGTGATTGCTTAGAGGGAACCATTTTCTAAGAGAGCTGCCTTATGTCCAGCGTGTAATTGCAGTGGCCTAGATTCACCACCCAGCAAATATTTGTATTCTTGTGCTGCCAATCTTTCTTTTTTATTAGAAACTTCCTTTTCTTCTTTTCCATGTTGCATTGAATTAAGAGGTGATTATTTCCCCCTTCTGCTAGTTAGGAAAAAATGAATAATGCTCATGAGGGGTATATTTTCAAAGGCTCAGCCAACTCAAAATCTGCTGTTCATTTTGGAAAATGAAATAAAGATTTGATGGGCAAGTTCTTATTAATCAGCTTCCTTTAGCTCAAGTATTTGCAGAGAAAATACCAAGTGAACAATAGCTCAAGCAGATCATGTCTTGGTGTTATGACCTAATGCCATATGACCTCAGGCTGTGAGTGTCTCAGATTTAGCAAGTTGTGCAGGGTCAGCCCAGAGATGAGACCTTTGAAGGGAAAGTGCAGGTGCTGCAGGAAGTGGTGTTCATGAGTCAGTGTGTGTCTCTTCCTGTCAGCTCTCATTCCATGTGTAAATGGATGTAGCAGCTTCTCTGCCCTCTTGAAGTCAATGAATTGAAAATTAATATCAAAATGCATGCTGAATGGAAAAGTAAATTTTCTGAAGACACTGAAACTGTGACATTCTTGTACCTAACATTTTGTTTTTTCCCCTGCAATATTTACAGTGTTTATTTTTTATTTACAGATGACGCCAAACACTTAGTGCCCAACAAAATGAGAGATTTTTTCTGTACCATAAACTTGGACCAAGAAGAAGTTTTTCGTACACAGGTAGTTGAAAAATCTTTAAGGTAAGCTCAGTTTTAAATGGATATGAAGCAAGAGTGCCCAATACCAGTGTGTATGGCTTTTGCTTTTACTGCTTTAAAATGAGAACTGACTTGTGGCAGCTACTCAGAGATGTTACAGCAATGGGAAAATCATGAGACTGTTTCGAGAAGTCAAAAGTGAGTCTTGTGAGCTTTAAAATGAAGTATGCTAGAATGTATTTCACTATTATCAATTCAAAGTTCCAGTGGGCAGTGTAACATTCTTTTTCTTGCCAGGGAAAGAAATCTACTTGATACTTGCTCTCCATGTAATTTCCTACTTCTGGCAAGCAGTTGAACTGTATTGGTGGAATTCTGCTCTTATTGTGTATCTGGTAAAACCTGTTTCTGCAGTGAAGGAACCGGAACTTTCGACGTGTCAGAGTTTTCTGTGCTGTGGGGTGTCCCCTGAGCAGGCCTTGTTCTCTCCTGTAATTCTGGTTCTGGGAACTGTAACAGGAGCCACACAGAGTGCCCTGCTTTGCTTCCCTGGGCACCGCTTGCTGTAGTTTCTGCTGCTGTTTTGGAGCCTTAAAAAGGATCAAACAAAAAGTCAGGATGACGCTGCTGCACTGGCGTAGGTGCTTTCATGTCTCAAAACTCTGAAGTTCACAGAGCACCCAAAAAAGCATCATTGCAGCTTCACTGATCAGAATATTTGAGTGACAGTTTCAGTTATATGGAGGTGACATTAAACCTTCTTTTTAAAACCCACACAATCTGTTCAAACTCTTGAAAGTTTTCTTAATTCCCTTTTCCGGTGGTTTTGTTCTTAGTGTTTGTTCTTTGAGCACTCCAGATGTTTACAGGTGAGGAGCAGCTCAAATGGCAAACTTAAATAGTGAATTAATTTCTTCAGAACATCATTTCAGAGCCTCTTTATGCTTCTGCATGAAAAGCAAATGCCACATATGTACAATCAGGAACAAATACTTTGCTTATATTCCTAATCCGTAACTGCTGTAGTCAGATCTATAAAATTTTCAGAATTTAACAGGCTGCAATTGAGATTGATTGATTACCAAAACAAAATCAATTGACTAATCCTTCAGAGAAAACTGTTAAAGAGACTGTATTGATAAAGCAGAAACTTAACATTTCCCCTTTATATAGACAATAGTTTGATGAGCAAAAAACCCTAACGCAGCATATCTGTGAAATACTTTGGAAATATCTGATTCTGATGTTAGTAATGGAAACCCTAAAAGTTACTACTATGCTTAGAAACAAGACCTGTTACGTATGCTGTATATACAGACATTTTTATTGTATTCCATTTTAAAATTATTAAATTTATGTGCTTTCATCACTTGATAAAAGAAGTATTAGTTGCATAATAAAATATCTTATAAAGCAAAACACCTTAGAGCCGTCAAAAACATAGTATTGAAGTTTTAACTGAAATTTAATTGCAATGAAAATACTTTTCAGAGGAAATGAAGTAAAAAATTTCACTATAGCGAAACAGTTGAGGGGGAGAGAAGTCTCAAATTACATGCCTCAAGTTGAGAACTTTTCAGGTGATATGAAATTAATATTTGTAAGATGACAACAATGTGTTAGAAGTTAGAACCTGGCTTTTAGAATTGCTCTTTACCTTTTTGTCTCCACCGGCTTCATAGGTGACCCCTTCATCCTCTGCATTAGGGGAGGGTTCCATACAAACCAGTGAAATGTAATAAAGTAACTCATCCTCTACTAGCAGCTACCAGAGTTGGGTGCTTACACTTGATTACTACTATGTATGCAATTATGAGAGTTGACTCTCATTCCAGAAACTTAATTACAACATCTTGTTTCTTATAGCTGTGTTAAACTAGAAGCTGTACTAACCTAGAGGTATTGGGACAGGGGATGAAAGCTCTAATCTCTTAATAACCTGAGAATTGTATAAATTGCTTTTCAGTAAGATGTTGTACAGTTTAATTTTAGTCACAGTTGCAACTTTGAATTTGATTGTTTTGTTTTGTATTATTTGCTTGCTTTTTCTTACACACAGTTCAGTCTGTTTTTGTCACTGTATTATGGGTTGCAAATATACAAGTTGTAATCTAAATTTTAGTCTTGTGAATATTAACTAATTAAATGTCTGTGGAAGTAATTATCACCAGAATTAAAATTAGTTTTGACTACAGTGATTGAAAACCATTAAGTAGTGTATTTATTAAATGTGCAAATAGGCTTGGCCTTCCACCAGCACTGGGAGAGTTGTTATAGTGCAGATGTAAAACAAATTACTTTCCAGAGTTAAGAAACCATGAATTAATACTGAAGTGAAAGAGAGATATTTTGGCTAATGACTCAAGAAATATTTCCTGACATGGAGTGGGATTTCTGTGGGTTCTGAAGAAAGAAATTTTTTTCCTTTGGAAAGTTGAAAGAATATCTGTGAACCTCCTCAGATGTCTGGTTAGATATGAGGAATGGGCAGGGGGGGATGGAAGGGGGATTGTGGTGTGTGTGTGTGTGTCCTCTGTCCTCTTTTTTAATTTAAACTACATTCACTTTTTTTTTCTCCCAACTGAACTTTGTGGTAGTGCAAGATTATAGCAGAAATTAATTCCCTTGTTGATGTAACCATTGCTTTTATTAACTGACAGACAGTGTCCTCACAGAAGTGCCGGGTTACTGTGCCAAGTAACCAAGGGAAGAGCAGAGGAGTGTGTTACACAGTGAAATTTAATCTTCTGTACTACTGTAATCCAGTTCTTCCTGTATGGCAGTCTGGTCGTACTTTGAATTAGTGCTATCTTCTAATTTTGTATCCGTCATAGTCTTTAAAGTTCTTGCATCAAAGTCACAAATGAAAGTACTAAACTGACTGAATCCCTGAGGAACAGGATGAGTCAGTTCCCCACTTTAATTATTCCTCGTTGGTGTAAACTGTTGTACCCTGTCAGTCTATTCTGGACGTACCTAAGAATTTCTTTACTAATCCATTGTATTCTTTACCTTAGATTTTCTCTCTCTGCCCCATACTTTGTTGCTGAATCAAAAACTGATAACTGTTAATTTAGGTTAAAAGAAGTGTATCAACATTGGTAAAACAATGTATTACCTTCTATTTGTGCTCATATTATTGACTTGTTCTTTCTTGCCTAATCTGAGACTTCCTGCAGTGTTGAAGTCAAAATAATAATAATGAATGTTAATGGCTCTTCATCCTTTGGCGGCTGGGGGATATGTGTAGCTGTGAAGTTTGCTCTCTTAGGTGCAAGATAAAGGTGCTAAATAGATTTTTTTGGAAGTCTCTGCTTATAGTCTCCATCCCAGCCTAATTACAATTGGATGCAGAGTCCCATAGGTCCGTGCAGAATAGGGATTAAACCCTTGGCACTTGCTGCTGTGCACGGCAGTCTGCTGTTCCCCTAGGGTGTCTGTCTGAAGCTGAACTAGAGCAGAGTTTCCCCTGACACCAGTGCAGCCTCATTCTCCCACTGCTCACTCCTTCTGCTGTAGTATCTCTTTGTTTGTACTGCTGCAACTTTATTTGTATAGCTGTGAGGGGAAGCAGATCATGGACTTGAGCAAAGTTTAAAATCAGCCTTTGTTTCATCCTCGGTGTTGGTCTGAGTTATTGTGTCAATACAATTAAAAGCAGCAGTGATGGTAATAAGGAAGTTGAGGCTCTTTAGGGCTGCTAAAGGTAATGCTTGTGAGTGTATACCTTCAGTCATGGTGCTGACAAGAAGAACCCAGCCCTTGTAATCAAAGCAGAATTTGTTGGCTTTGAAATTTTAATAAAAGAGAGGAGCTGAAAAACCACAGTTGAATTTTTCAACTGAGAATTCTTCAACTATTTCTCAGTGTAGTGCAGAATCTAATACTGATTTGTCTGCTTTGAAGCCTGTGGTAAAAGGTCTGTGTTTTAGCAACAAGGACATTTTCACTTGCGGAATTCCTTGTAATGAATTCCTGCCCTGAAAGGTCTTGTTTCTAAAAATCTATTATAGACATTTGAATTAGATTTTTCAGCTGTGTTCTTTCCCACTTTTTAGATTAGTTATCAGCTCTTCTTTTTAATTTCTTTAATGGGCCATTGTCCTTAATCATGGGTGGTGTTTTCTTTTTCTGTGATTATTTTGGAGGGAAGAGAGTAGTGATGGTGACATGTTTTTTCTTTGGAAAGGTAATAACATATACTACTTGTTCCGAATGTAAGCATATTTGTCACATTTGTATCAGTTTAAGAAAGTATTGTGGCAATAGTGTCAGAATGATCCTTTGCTGGGAAACAAAAAAATCCCAACGTTTGTTTCAGGGTTTGGTATAACTTATCACAGTATTTTTCTGCATAAAAGTAGTTTCATGAACATGAGCATCTTCCCCCTGATATTAATACATTGTAACTGGAACTGTTTTAAGAACCCAGTTGTTCCAAAATAGCAGGGTTTTTCTGTGGATCAGCTTGACTTTCAGAATTCATCACTTCCAGTAGCGCAAACAACAGTGTGGTTTTGTTCAGGCTTGAAATACAATTTTCTGACTGCTGGCTCAGATTACATCAATAAGTACTCTTAAGTTGAATGAGAATATAAGTTCTGGGAGTGAAGATACCAACACATTGTATGAAATATGTGTAACATAGAGGAACCCAAAGTCTTTCTGTAGAGGGCTGTGCGATGGCAGTTAAATGGGGTGAACCTGTAAACATGATACTGGACTTCTTTAGGTGGAGAAATGTGGTGACCATTTAGACTTGAGGGAGACTGTGTGTGTTTGAGATTAACATTTCTCTTTTTCACTGTTCTATCTTACAGTTTCAAGTGATAATAACTTCTTACAGGTCTGAATCTTAGAGCAGCAGTTTTGACATGGAAGTTAGAGCTAAACAAATGCCAGTTAATTAAGTAATCAATAAGTTGTGTTTAAATGTAGTTTAATCGTGTACTGAACAAGAAAATTAAACCAGATTTGTGCATGTCTCAGGAAGTCTACAGAACAAGCTAGAATAATCTCAAGACAGAAAAATAGAATTGAAATTGCAGAGGAGACACCACTCTCTGTATGCTCTGATTCTTACCTTTGATTCAAGAAACAGAAGGCATTGCCATGTTACTGTGTGTTCTTGTATTGAAATGGTTTTGGGCACCTTTGTTGACAGCTAGCTCAGTGTAGTGCTAAGGGCCATGGGCTGGGACAGCAGTAAAATGCAGCTTTTTAATATTCATCTTCTATATAAATTGTATATAATGTTTCTCTATTTTAACTTCAGAATTTTTTTTTTCAGTCCTTATTTTGGAGAGGAGTTTTACTTTGAGATTCCAAGAACATTCCAGTGGTTGTCGTTCTACATTTATGATAAAAGTGTTTTACAGAAGGACCTGCGTATAGGTAAGTGTCTGTGAGGTGCTGTCTGCATCTTGCAGGACACTTGGTTGTTTTCAGTAGCATTATCTGTAGGATTAAGGGTACAATTATTGGTGAAGCATCTTTCAGAACTGTGTATAGTGCATTTAAATGCTCCTTTAAAGTTTGAAAAGAAGGATTTTAATTCCTTCCTTCATTCTATTATACTAGGATATATTTGCTTTTTAAGCTAGTAGGACATTTTATAGTCTTATTATGGGCTGAATAAATTTTTAAAAGTTCCCTTTGTTTCTTCTCTGCTTTTGCTTCTTTGGAATATTTGAATAATTGTCACTACTTATAGATCTTTAAAGAATAAATTGTGGAATAATTCCCTTATAATTACGATTGTGGAATAATTCTTAAAACCATTTATAGATAATTTTTCCCTGTCAGTGCAACCTGTGACTTAGTGACTTACAAAGCATTTGGCAGCAACTTGTGTAGTTAAATGAAAAATCATGGGAGGTGGATTTCTTTTTGTCCCTCCACTGCATAATGACTTTATTGCAGCTGCTTTTTAGATACAAGTTCTAATAGTCTGCTGTAGAAGAAGCCTTTGCTTTACTTGAATTGAGGAAGGAAATAATTTGCACCAGGATGTCAGATAATTTGATGTAATAACAGCTTTCCAAATAGCAATCAGAAGAGTAAAAGGCATCTACTTCAGTTTCCTGTTTAAACATTCTTGAACACCATTTTTGTTCTTGAAAATCTATTATGTTATTTCCAGCCTCAAGTGTGTTCTTTATTTTTACCTTCTTATTGGTGATATCCAGGATAACAAATAATAATTAATGCCATCAGGCTTTATATAAACTATTTTCTGCTCTACTTACCCATAACATTTCCTTGTTTTATGTTCTTCATATAGTATCATAAACTTAAAAAAAAATTAAAAGAGTTTACAAAATATCAAATTTCAAACAAAATTGTTTTTTCTATTCAAATGAAGGTAATATTTATGCTTCTCTCCCCCTGCCATCCTCCCTCAGGAAAGGTGTCAATCAAAAAAGAAGATTTATGCAACTACACAGGAAAAGAGAACTGGTTTATGCTTCAACCTGTTGATTCTAATTCAGAGGTTCAGGTAACTATTCAATTGTACATTTACTTTTGGAAGTTAAATACAAATAAGAACTACTGTGATGGTAGAAGATGACACTAAGCTGTAGGAGATAGGGCTTAGCATCTCTATTTCTTGTGAGGCAGTAGTGTCTTCAGCTTGGTTAGAGAATAATGTATTCTACACCTAAGTTGGTATTATTCTTCATGGTACTTAAAACTGACAGAAGACATGAAGCAACTGTTTGGGAGATGTCTTAACAGTGTTTTGATGTCTGAAATGCTTTGTAAGAGTCCTGTACTTGAGGCACATGAATGGATCCTAAAACTCTTGGATAATTTTTTTTTAGTCATTTTTGGTGTTAACTGAAATAATGGCTGATTCTGTGACATTGAAGTGGTTAGTCTTCAAAACTTGGAGGTGCTTATGCTCTGTTCATCTCTCTTACCTTGAAACACTTTCTGCATTCAGTATCAAACAACTAGCACTTCAGTTTTATTTCAGCTTGTGGTTCCACTTCTTCCAACAGGATTGGTCTAGGAATATCTAAAAAATGCTCTAGAAGTTGTAGCAATTCTCTTTTTGATTTCAAGAACAAAACAGAATTCTTGAAAATATCTTAACCCTCTTGCTGTGATAAACTCTTAGATTTTACTAGGGGTTTTTCCAGATTTGCCTGAGGGCAGAAGTGTTAGACTTGACAGTGTTTGTATTTTTTTAGTAACCTGAAAGTCCCTTTGGGTAGGGAGAATCCTGGCCACTTTTACAAGATCTGAACGTGCACAGAATTCTCATATTATTTCCACAGATGATTCATTTATGAGCCATAAGTTTAGCCTGCAGCTCTTGGGTATAGGAGGACATGTGGTTGCTTTACACGAAGACAGATTTTCAAAACGTCTGAATACCACTTCCTCTTGTTGTAAATCAGCCCTCTTTGGAAGGGAACTAGAGATCATCTAGTCCAGCTACACGTTGTCTTCTTTGAATTCTTTAATGTACACTCCCACAGTCTAAAAAGGACTTTCCAGATATAAACTGAAAGGCAGTTTCCACTTTGACTTAAACATTGTCGTGCTTGCTATGTTTTTTCTGTCATAAAAATGTATTGAGAAAGGTATTACTTCTTGTCATAATACTACATAAGCATGTGAAAATTCAGTTAGAGTGTGCCATTAATAGAATTCAGTGATTTCTTACATAATGGAAATAAAAAGGTTGTAGTTTTCCATGGCTTTGGGACTCATAGCAGAGTGTAAACTTTTACTCTTCTGTGACTGTGCTGTGCAAAGCACTGTCCTGCATGACACCTCCATTAAGAAATAATCTTTTCTGCTCAGGTGTATGCTCTTTATCTTTTCTTGAGTCAGTGCATTTGGGTAGGTTTCTCCTGAACTGCTTTATTTTTCTATAAAAATCTTCAGAGCATAGCTGAGACCAGTTCCCATCTGCCACATTTGGCTGAAAACTTGTTGGTTTGCATGTGCTCTGCAGTACTGAAATATGTTCTGAGATGTCCAGGATTGTTGACTGGACATGGCTGAAAGTAGCAGACGTTTATATTGTACATGTGCAGAAAAAGTGCATGAAATATTTATAAAGCTAAAACAGTTCGGAGAAAAAAAAAAAAAAAAGTTGTTTTCTTCTCCTCGCAGCACCATACATGTAGCTGATTTTTTTGTTCCTCTGGTTCCCTCCATGTGAGTATTTTCCAAAATTTACGGTGTGTCCAAGGCAATAGGATAGCAGAGAAGTATTTTGTGTTCCATGGATATGCTCAGGATACTTCAAAGTTGCTTGGTTGGGATTATTTTTCGGATTTTTGGTAAGATGGTAAGATAAAAATCTTTCACGCACTGTTAAGGTTTTTGAATATTCACTGTTCTTCTTAAAATTGATAGGATCTGTATCAATCAAACTCTGTCTTCCTATAGTAAGTACCTGAAAATTGATTGTTAATCCATTTGCAAAGTTAAAGTAGTACCTACCTGCCTTTGAACAACCCTAACATCTACAGATGCGAAGTGCGTTCACACGAAATCACTGTTTATTATTTATTGTATAAGAATGGCTGATTTCTATATTTTGAAGTAAAAGCCTTCTGTACAGCCACATTTAAAACCCACTTGCATCATATGTCAGAAGTTCTGATAAAGATCTGCAGATCAGCAGCTTTAGGAAACCATCACGCCGCTCTTGACAAACAAAATGACAAAAATGTTCTAAAACTCTGCGTGCATGTTGGGGAAATATTTACTTGGAGCCACGTTACTGTAGTCATCATGGCACTGAGCTGGTAGTTCTCACGGTACATGTACAGGTAGTTCCCAGGAGCAGCAATGAGGTGTTTTATTCCTGCTGTTTGTGTAAAGCACAATTTGTGGGGTTTGGTTTTAAAAGCAAAAGGAAGGTGTTCAGGCCATTCACAGTATCTGTTTTCTAAAACAAGTGAAGTCAGCTATTTTAATAAATACTACTAATGTCTGTCTTATTTGTCATTCCAAAACTTTGCCTTGTAAGGCTGTTGGCATGCTTCTCACTATCCTGTTTTTATCCTGTAAATCTGTTTTTGTAATGGAGTTTCTCTGCTTGACAAATACTTTCTTAATGTACCTGTGTTCCTGTCCCTGTAGTAACAGTTTGCAAAACACTTGGCAGGCATCCCAAAGCAGTTACGTTTGGAACTGCCTTGTAAAAGGAGCTTCATTTCTCCTCCCATGTGACGAACACAGAGGGAAACGCAGCCTTTGCCCCAGGGGATTTGCAATAAAAACTTTGCAGTTTTATGGCAAAACATAACTGCTCTAGAAATGCGTGCAAGGTCAGCTAAAGGTTTTACTTCTATTTTAGCAGAAAGGCAAAGCTGTAGTTCAGATTGTGACTTGCTTCCTTTGCCACTCTTGCAGATCACCTTCCAGAACCATTCCCTGAGAATTTTGTTTGTGAGCAGACCAGTATCATCTAATGTTCCATTTAGCAAATACACAAAGTCTGAGAATAGCAGGGAGAACACTGTTAGAGGAAAGGCTCTGTCAGTGTGTGCTTATCTTAGCTATAAAAGCCAGCACAAACAGCTGGGCACTGAAAGCAGTAGTAGGTATTGTTCGGGAGGTAGCTGTTTGGAGCAAAATTCAGCTGCTAAATTTTGGTCATCTCAAGAAAGTTGCATATCGTGGTTTAATGTTATGGAGCCTTTTATTGAGAGGGTCCAGTAGGTTGGCCCTTGCTGATTTCTGAAGGTAATTCATGCTGTGCTGTAATTTATGGGTTCTTTTTCTTAAATACATCCTGCCATATCAGAAGAAGAAAAGGAGGAAGCTGGGTTTAGTAATTATTGCTACCTTTTCCTCTCCTTTGGTTGTGTTTACTGTTCTTTGAGTACATCAGCAGTCTTCGTGAGATAATTGAAAACTGCCCTGGGAAGCACAGTACGTTTCTAAATTATCTTCAGTCTGGTGTGATGGACAGGATTTCACAGTGGATATTAAATGCTGCTGGTTGTGGCTATTGCATGCTCTTCTACTTTTCTAGGTATGCCTACCTGCCTTCAGAATCCAAGGTAATTTTAGAAGTTTCTCCTGGAGTGTTCAGAAATTCATGTCTGTGCAAGGGTTCATCCCATGCTTGGGACAAAACAGCTGTGACTCTTGCTCTTGGTAATTGCTCATGCTGGAAGAAGTACTTGTGTGTGTTAAATCTGTAGAAGCTTGACTGATTCTTGTGCTGTCTGCAGGTGACATAGTGCATCTCTATAGCATTGTCTCAAAGTTCAGGTGCATCCATCATGCTCTACTTGCAGGATATATGCTTTAGATGAGATACTTTCTTCAAGTGGTTATATTGGAATTACCTAAAATAACTTCGACCTGTAAACTGTATTATGTTCAAATTCTTACTTTTAAAAGAAATGCTTTTAAAATTATTTGTGTTTCTCTCCTGTGTTTTTTTTTTTTTTCAGGGAAAAGTTCACCTTGAATTAAAACTGAACGAACTGATAACAGACAATGGATCTGTGTGCCAGCAACTAGTAGTACAGTAAGGAAATGCGTTAATCCTTTAATATTTGATTGCTTGTTAGAACATTATGGGATTTGTCTTTCCTGATACTGGTTGTCTGCACGTCTTGGTACCAGTAGTATTTTTTCTTATGTGACTTTCCTTGGAATCAGCCTTATGAGGAGATGAGTGTATGTCTAGGGAACGCCAAGAGAAGTTTTTCACTGAAGCTGCTCATCTCTGCTGCCAAAGCTCTCACTTTTATTGGGACTATTAGGATTAGTGTCTTGTAATTCCAGCTGAATTTGGCCTGGTGAGAAAGCTAGGAATGTACAGTGCGGCTGACAGCCAGAACTTGCAGTACTGCTGTTACTGACCGAATTCCTGCTGCCTGCTGGTGGTATTTTTGGGGGGTTGGTATGGTAAAATTTATTGCTAGTTTTGCTTCAGAATTATTTTCTTCTGGTTGACCATGATAACAAATTCTTACAGAAGAACGAAGTACAGGAGTTGTGGTTCTGGAGCAGCATGTTTGCCACATTTCAATAAAACTTCATAGCAACAACTTCAGGAGTTTTCACTACCAAACTTAACTTTGACTCTGAAGTGTAAAAATGCTTCAGCATGTCAAACAGCATCATAAAAACAGTAACTTTTTGGTGTATTTGCTAACGTAATTTTCATTATGAAGTTAAGATGATGTTCTTGTCTTAGTCAACTCTCTAAATTCAGATGAGTAGTTGAGTTGGAACCAGACCCAGCAATGTGGTCTGTTTGCTGTTCTCTAACTTGGTGTGAAGGGAGAAGCTGTTCTGTGATAGAACTAAGCTAGTGAAAATGGTGGTGGCTTAATTGCTTAGGCTGATAATTCAGGTAAGATGGAACTTGCTGGACATAAAGGTATGTTTATTACTTAAAGATAGTTTGGAATATGTCTGCTTTTATAGCAGCATGGTTCATTGGCAGTCCTGTGGCTCTTACTTTTGAATCTCGTAGCACAAAGCAGAATTAGAACAGCTTTTTCCCTATGGACTGTTCACCACCAAAAGCTGGCTGGAGCTTTATGACTTGGTGTTTTATTCCCAACTTTCTTAATTTTCAGAAAATTTTCTATTTGTATATGTTCGTGCACTCCAAGTTAGTGTTTGGGGTTTGTATTTTAAAACCTTGCCTGGATTTTTCATATGATGAAGAAAAGTTGCATTAGAAAGTTACTGTTGTAAGTTGCAGTTGTGAGTAGGAAGTGGTTTACTCAGTGTGCCCTCTCTTAGGATCTCTTTATGACGGAGATAATTGATCAAAAGGAAGCCAGGCTTCTCTTTTGGTGGCTGCTCTCACCCACTCACTGCCATGTGGGAGAGGATCGTGCGTTAAACACTGCGGTCTGACATCAGTGCTCTTGTCTGAGGTTATGAAATGCACTGGAGTTCCTTAAACTAAAAATGTTTAGTACGATTTTACCACGTGTGCTGCTGCCCTTGAAATAATTTACTGCATTAGTAGTACATTGCACAGAAATATATTTTGGATGTACGTGTGAGAGTATGAGAAATAAGAAATCTCTCACTGAATGTGGTACTGTAGAAATGGACATAAGGGCATTTTTGAGACCCATTTGACCTTAATGCTTAAGGAACTTACAGAAAATACATGTGGGAGTATTAAAGAGAAAATTAAACACTTCAAAACCCTGCTTGTTTTGTAAATTTCCCATGGTAATTAGTAAGTGATGTACTTTCCTGCTATGTTTCACTAACCAAGCCCTGAGAATAGTGGAATTAGTAACTCTGTAACAAAGCTGAAAGATAGAAAGGAGCAGAACCATAACTGAGTAAAAGAAAGACAAAGAGTGGGCACAAATGTATTTATTTGTCTGTTCCTGACTCTTCTTTATTTGTTCTAATCTGGGAAATAATGGCCAAAGGAAAAAAAACCACTGAAAACATAATTCTTGGCATACAGGCTATGACACTTGCCTTTCAGGAGCAACATTTTACTTCATGTTCATATTAATAGTGTCTCAATGCAATGAAAATGAGATGCTTTTAAACCTTCACCAGTTAAATTTTTTCTAGGAGAGGAGAGCTTTAGATACTTGTGCTGGCTTCTGTGCACACTTGTGTTGCTAATGGATTTCCACTGTGTATTCCCTGAGAGTCCAGAAATGCTGCAAAGATGAAAAATAGTAGCTCCAACTTCCATTACAGAAGATGAAATGTGATGTTAAGTGCACATACAATAGCACGTAATTCAAAGGCTGTGATTCTGAGCATTACCTGGAGTCCCTATCACCTTGTGGCTGAACCAAAATGATGACTGGCTAGGCAATGGATTCCTGTTTGTTTGTCTGTAAACATGGCTCTAGAGGCTTTTTCTGCTGGTCTTCTAGATGAGTTTTATGAGGATTGATTTAAAAACTCAATTCCAGTAGCGTTTTTTGGCATAAAGCATTGTCAGTCTTCCTTTGGTGGAAGACTGTCTTAGAGCTAATGCAGAGCAGGCTAAACTCTGATTTAACACATTTTTGTATTAATTGCAAACTTGCTGTTAAGTTTCATGCAGTTACACTCACAGACTGTGAATTAAAACTTTGTTTTGTCTCCTATACTAATTATTTCCTTTTCTAATGTGTGAATGAGGAGGGGAAAAAGTGCAAGAGATTACCTGCTGACTCAGTTTGGGTTGTTTTTTTTTTTGAAACCACAATGGTGTGTATAGTAGCACATTTCACATTTCATATCCTGTCAGCTCTTGCTGGGAGTCCCTAAAAAGGATTTTGCATGGCCACTGTTTGCATGTTTGCTGCTGCTGAAATAGATGATACTTGAGCAATTTCTTGGCAAATTGGTAGTTGGGTGGTGGCACCTGCCTTCTCTGGGGTTAACAGCCCTTCAACTCTGAAAGAAGGTTTTATGTATTTACAGTCTGAATACTTCAAAGCTCAGAAATAGTTTTACAGCCAGATTTTGACTTCATTGCACATACTTTTCTAAATGAATGATACACCGTGATCTTAAATTGACCTGTCAGTTTGTTACTGTCCTGTTTATAACTTTGTCCGCTCACATGAAGTTGTTCTAGTGACCACAGCAATCTTTATGAAGTGCACATACAGATCTTAATGGCTGCAGTTAGGGAGTGTCTGTCTTTGGAGAACTTTAGCTGATTTGAATGATGGAGTTAGTCATTGAGGGGGTTTATTGTGAACTGGCTCTTTTTAAGGACTTATGTTCATCTTCTGAGCTGAATATATGCCGGTTATATCTGAAAGGCTCTCATTTCCTGTATGAAACTCCTCTTGCACAATACTACTGAGAATTAATGTAAACTGAAACGTGTCTTAGACTCTACTGAAACAGGGCTGTAGTTGGAGAAAAGAACCAAAGTTCTGTTACCTGTTGATTAAATGATACACAAGGATATAGTAGCCTAAAATATAAAAAAGGCTTCATAGTTCCTGTCTACTTCAAATGCCGTGTGTTTATGCCTTTTAAATGACAACTGCCTAGCTGGGTAGATGAAATGACATGTCAAAGCTGAAATATTTTTACTGTATGTTAGAAATGTATTTATTATGGTTGTCAGAATAGGACTGTATATTTAGTGTTATTTTGGTTTTTTTCGTTGCTGAAAATGTTTGGCCTTTTTTGTGTAGGTTGTGGTTTTGCTGGGATCTTAGTTGTTGTTTCCCTGTTAAAGGAGACTGCAGTTGCAGCACTTTGCCTGATTCTTTGAGGAAAGGCAGTATTCCTGTGAAATTGGCTGACTGGCGAACTGAGAGAGTTTTTTTTTTCATTCCATTCATTTCCATTCCAATTTTTCGATTTCTGCTAAGTCTACTCTAGTTTAGCCACTTCAAACATCTTCAGAATTTTTAAACATGCTTACTGCAGGCTGTTTGTTTAGTAGCTTGAAAGTATCAGTAATGATTCAGTGCAGTGTGCTCAGTCCCTAGGGGGGAACAATCCAGCTCGGTAGTGCTGAGTTGATTTAATGGCTTTCTGTCCCTAATGACTGCTTGCCTTTGGAGCTTGGGAGGGCTCCTGCATGACCAGGGAAATTCAGTTTGCCAAACTAACAACTGGCTTGCAACCTAACAGCTTCCTGTGAGGGTGGTCAACAGAAGCAGCAGTTCAGCTGCCCTGGCTGTGCTGTCACATGTGTCTAAAGCAGATTCCAGGCAGTTCCTGCAGACTGAAGGGATGGATCCGACTTGGAGCGAGAGGTGGAAGGGGCGGAGGTGAGGTAACTCTGGAATAATTTTTTTGTGCCTTATAGGTGGAAGAGAGAGATTAGGGGATATTAGGAGCTGATGGTCAGGGGAGGTGTTGGACCAGGGCAGGCTGTCTCATAAACTAGGCAGACCATTCTTGCTGGCAACAGAACTGGGACTTGGGCAGGAGGTGAAAAGGGAATATTAGAGCTGCTTCTGTAGGGAGACCAGCTGGAGCATGAAATCGACTTGAAGTGACATATCCATAAGATGAATCTAGAGATTCTAGTTCTGCTGCAAGACTGTGAAGTTGTCACTGAAATGTTTTTCATCTAACAGGAAATCACAAACAAGCCTTTCTTTAGTTTGTGTGTGTTGTGGTCAAGAGAACAGAACAAGCTGTTTGTGTAACCAGAAGTCCCAGAGGATCTGTTAGCCAGAGAAATCCAGGAGTTTGGTCAGCATGTCAAAGACTGTAAGAAGGGAAATTGTGGTGTTCTTGTTGAAACAGCTGAGTTCTCCTCAGATAAGGTTGACTGATCCATCTGCTTTGAATTTCCTATGAGGTTTAAATTGAATCTGATTAAAGGTACTCAGCACTCACACCTGAAACTGCAAAGCCCGAGGAGCTGCAGAGTGTTTTATGCTGCAGGATGCCCATCAGTCTGAAAGAAGGGTCCTGCCTCAGATCAGATCCCCCAAATGACTGAAAAGTCTAGACAGTTTAATTTTGTTGCCACTCTTCTGTGCCACTTGTGTGTTGGAGGAGGAATCAATTAATGCTTACGGAACAACTGGATGTTTCAAGAACCCATTTAAATGGTGGGTTTGAAATCACTGTAGCGTTCATTGTGATTCAAAAATTATTGAAATGCTGAAGGCCACGTGCTTGATAACTGGAAGAAAAATAACAAATGATTGTGCAGTGGTTCAGCACTAAATGTTCCCTGAACTGGCTAAGACAAAGGGACTTTTGGGGGGAGAAAATACCATCTGGTTTATAATTGTGCATACTCCAAAGAGGGTGGAGTTTTGAGGCAGCACAGGAGTGTTAGTGTCTGTTGTTTCCACACTTATGTTTGAATTTGCAGCTCCTGTTATTTTTTTAACACCGTTTTGCTGCAGTACATAAAGCATTTATTTAAAAATGTGTGCAGCTACATAACTTTAACCTGTTCTGTGCAACTTATTATTCCACATTTTGCTATTAGAACATTGACTTAGTTGTTCATATGAATCTATTCTATATGAAGTATATTTTCTCCTTAAAGTTGCCTAGGTCTTGAATTTTTTTCAGTATAGCAAATTATGACAACTGAAACTTTCTTGCATTATTTTAGTTAAATTCCTGCAGTACAGCTAAAAAATGCATTATTTTAAAGAGAACAGGAATATAACATTCAGATCTCATTTGTGTTTTGTTTATGAAATTTTGTAATCTGCTGAGTGTTTCTGGACTTAAACTAGTGTGTATTGTTGCATTAGAGCAGAATTTTGCTAGAAAGTCTGGTTTCTACTATGAATTTACAAACTCTCCTGCTTCACTTTTGTTGTTCCAGCTGTTTTGAGTTAATGCTCATACGTGGGCAGCATCTGAAGGTTAGGCAGCTTTGCTGACCCAGCTCTCCATTGCTGTTATGGTGATTCAGAGATTTCAAGACTTTAGAAAAGGTCCAGAAAAGGTTTCACTGTGTCCATAAGCATTAGTTGCCAACCATCCTGTCCTTTTTGCATCAGGAGTGGTGAACAGTGTGCTTGGGTACCTGTTGAACACCAGTTTACCATTTACTGTATGAATTACATTTTCAGGATTATTTTTAATAATCCTGATGGTCATTTAAGCCTGAACATAAACTGTTGTGAAAAAAGTTTGAAAATAAACCTTAAGCACTATTTCAAAGGTAGAGCCAGAACTATATGCTGTAATAGTTTTGGATGCTTAATTTTAAATACCATTTCAGGATTTGACTTGGCATTTCTTAGTGTAACTCAGAATGTAATTTATCCAAAATGAGATACTTCAATCCATTTCAATGCCTTCCAGATACAGTTGCTGCCACTGGTTGAGGCCAGATAGCTTTCTGTGGGCCTTGAGGAACCAAATTTAAAAGTTAAATGAGATCTGCAGTTTCTCCTAACATATAGCAGTTTGTTTTACTTAGGATTTTGTCGTTCATGTGTGATACTGGAATGTCTTTATCAAAGTAATTCCAAGAGTTCTCTTCTCACAGAGTCCCCCAAGTCTAACTGTTTACTTGAGTATTATTTTGTTTTACTATCTGGAGATCTACTTCAGGTATATGCATATGTACATACGTGTATTATATGTGTGTGTAATGCAGCAGGAGATAAAATGTTTTCAAAAAGAAAGCATTGTTTGGGTTTTATTTTTTAAGCCAAATAATTGTTTCACTGATCTATTGTTTGCCTTCTCCTTGTAGCATAAAGGAGTGCCATGGGTTGCCTCTTATAAACGGACAGAATTGTGATCCTTATGCAACAGTCTCTCTTGTGGGGCCTTCCAGGTAACATTTTAGTATAAAATGAATAAATCTACAAATGCTGTGATGTTGAATTCAGAAAGAAAGTCATAGGTTTTAAGCAAAATCTTTAAAACACAGAAAAAATCTTGCAGTGCAGTCATGCATACCTCTCATCTCCATGGATACTGTTCTCTCCCCTTCCTTGCCATATGCTCAGGACTGGGATGGTGTTTGGTCTGTCTGAATTGTCTGCTCTAGTCAAGAGCCACATGTGACTCAGTTCTTTCTTATGTTTGGTATTGGACTCTTGATTTCTGCACTGTACTTCCTTTTAATTTATGTGACATTCCCGTATGTCATGATACAGTCAGTTGCTCACTCACTTTCCTCTCTTCTCTGTTTTTCTTAATGTGTGAGTTTCTTTGCAGCAAACGTGTAGTAATTTTGAGGAGATGAGAGAGGAGAGGTTCTGGAACGCCTTCAGGATGCTGTATTCAAAGTCCCCACAAATGTCTCCTTGTTTGGGATCAGTAATCCTCAATAATTGCTGGGTTATTTCATTTAAGAAAAATCCTCCATCCCACACATTCACTTTGTGCAAGTCCCTGCCCAATAAGGAGGATAAGTTTCAGTTGTTTCTTTTTTGCCACATCAAACCCTTTCATTTCTCTGGTGCTGAGGAATTGCCTTTGTGAGCATAGTGCCAGGATGTGTTGTACTAAACTTGCTTGGCTTAAAGACTTAGGAAGGATTGTCCCTCAGTAAGCTCTGCATGGAGCATTTCTTTTCTCCTTGGTAATAAATGATCACATTTTTTAGGTTTGTCTTGGGGAGTTTTTTGTTTTGTTTGTTTGGGTTTTTCCTAAGAGGACTAGGGAGACTTCTTATACTTAGGAATCATGGGGCCAAATGGCAAAGAAGGTTAATTGACATCCATTTTGTGTTTGAGTCCTGTGATATGGATGGAAGTGGGAGAATGTTGGTCCCATAAAATATTTACCCTGTTAGTATAGGAATATATGTGCAAATCTTACAGGAATTCCTGGTTAAGATTTTCCAGTCTTATGAATGTGTGACTCAGGTACCATGACTGGAATATTTATATGTCCAGTGCCTGCAAATAGGTAGTTGATACTTAGGGCAACTTTTCTTCTCCCTTGTCTGTTTTTCTCACATATTTTATATTTCTTTCTTTTGGAAAGTCATTTTATACTACCACAGACCTTTGCTAAATAAATAAATAAACCTGTATTGCTTTATAAAATTTGTAAAAAAAAAAAAAAAACAACAAAAAAAAACCAAAAAAAAAAAAAAACCAGAACAAAACAAAAAAAGAAAAAAACCCAACAAAACCCAAACCCACACCACAAGGAAGTGGGGGCTGTTGTTTTGTTTAGCCCTGTGCTGCTTCATATCTGACATGAGCAGCAGTTGCTTTCAGAGGAGACCTTCAGTGTCTTGGGTGTAAGCCTCTGTCTGTAAAGAAGTAGTGGGTATTTCACCAGCAACAGAGGGTGGGAAAAACAGAAACTGCAGTTGAACAAGGCAAGGAAAAGTGTGCTCATTACCTTCAGGCAGTGGTAAAGAAGTTTAAATTTTAAATGCATTAGAAATTGTTGATGTATTTTAATTAATATATGTAAGTTTTACCTGTTTATAAAATTAAATACAACCTTTGGGTTGGTTAGATGCACAGTTAGCTAGATACAAGATTTAAGATTTTAGCTCTTTAAACTGTATTGTGAAGATGAACTGACTTTATTTTAAAAATTTCCTTATTGATCAAAGTGAATTCTAGAATAACAAAAAATGTTTTGAGTTAAATGCATGGGTCCTTCTTGACAATAGAATGTCTTTATAATTGTGTGTTTAAGTTGTCTATGGTAAAAATTTTACCACATTGGAACAGGAATGACCAAAAGAAGACCAAAGTTAAGAAGAAAACAAGCAATCCGCAGTTTAACGAAACATTTTATTTTGAGGTAACTTTTTGTCTGCTGCTCTTCCTGTTTATCTATTTCATGCAACCCTTCAGGTATTTTTAAGCAAGCTGTGTAGCAGTACCTAATGCAGAAAGCTCTCTTCAAGCAAATTGAAGAGCTTTAACTGGCCTCTCAAATGTAAGTGAATGACATACTTAAATCTGTCTGCCAGACAATAGCATGGTCCCTCCAATTGCTGTGTGAAAAATTACTTTCTCATAAGCACATATATGAAGGTAATTCCCTATCTTGAATCACTTTATGTATCTTCTATTGCCATCCAGAGTTCTGAGATGGTCTTCTATTTAAATATTTTTAAGCTTGATCTAAAAACCCCAAACAACTTACCTATTTAATAAAGTAATACAGTGATTATACCCTAAAAATTGTATTCTATTTTAAAAAAGTTAATTTTGTTGTTATTTAGGAGTTGGTTTCAATTCTACATGAGTTACCTGAAATAAACAAATTATGAGTTTAAATTTTCTTCTGATTTGTGTCAGTAATAAAAATCAAATTTGCCTTTAAAGCATGCTGAACTGAGAGTTGGGAGGAGTACAACTGTTGCATGTGCCTCAAAAGTATTATAATTTACTGTGTTTTTATAAATCCTGGTCCTGCTGTGGAACTTGAGTGAGAAATAGTTTTGTACCTATGCACGGCTTCAATGCATGTGTGTGTCTCAGTGTGCTCAAGAATACTGAGTGGATTTTTTAGGAAGTCAGATATTAGGATAAAAATGCGATCCAAACCACTCTGGTAACTTTCTGACTTATGAGTTATTGGAGTTAAATTGAGAATGCAGTCAGTCAAGAAATGAAGAAAGTGTAGATGAGAGGTTACCCTTGTGTTGCAACTAGGGTGAGAAGAAGGGGCTTCTTATTTGTTGTTCCTTAAAACATTTCAGAACTGGCTTCAATGCTTTCATGGGGTTCGTGCAAAAAAAATTAAATTTTTGCCAGTTTCATGTCATACTACTTGTTTTTTCTGAGAGATCTGTGCTGTAATTCCTTTGTGTATCAGCTAGCCTTCAGTAGGTTCCATCATGAACTCTTTTTGACCCATTTTTCTCCTGCTTTCTGGAAAAAGGCAGTTTGTTTGGTCAACTGGCCTTTTTCTTTTGTATAAGGAACAGTAACTATTTACCTATTCTAGAGGCAGGGAGGATTTTCATTGTTTTTTTGATGTCCATTATGCAAAAAGTGTGTTAATGGGAGGAATTTACTTGCAGGTGACCAGATCCAGCAGTTACACCAAAAAGTCTCAGTTTCAAGTGGAAGAAGAAGATATTGAGAAGCTAGAAGTCAGGTAAGTTACGTGGATTAGAAAGTGTTTTCATAGAATCATTAATGAATCATAGTATTTTGTCATCAAGACAATAAATACCTGTTTTATCTTAGTGTAGCTCCAGAGGATTACTGATCAGACTTGTAGAAAAGATGACACAGAAAATTTCTCTTTTTTTTGAACTTGTATTTCTTACTGAAGATGAGTTCTTTTGTTTTGAAGTAAATAGTGATTGAGTGTATCTAGCAGCCTAAACTTACTTCCTGTACCTGTGACTAAAGAAGTATGAGTGCCTTCTATCAAATTATATTAATTTGGGCAGAATACTGGTAATAGAACTTGTACTGAAAGATACCAGCATACCTGATCCTAGTCTATAGTTTCAAACAAAGTTGTCTGATTTAATAAAAAAAGAGAGAAAAGCCTCTTTTATGAGATTTTTGCGATTTCATTTTGCTTTCTAGAGGAATATTAGTGTTTAATCTTTTCCTTGCAAATGCAAATACTCAAAGTATGTTCCTTTTCTGCTGCTTTACCCTCGGAGCAGGTCTGTATTTATGCAATGTAGTTAGAACTGCAGAGATCCCTGTACTCAGTTTCTTTTCTTTATTGTGCACATACATGCACCAAATCTGCTGAATGACAGAAAGTCTTCAGGGCCAGCATATGTTTCCTAACAGGCATCAGAAGAAAAATTTAGCAGTTAATCGAAATAGCCATTATAGAACTAACTCAGTATGTGCATTTTTAACTATTAGCTTCCTTAATTAGATCTGTATATTTCATTGTAGATGCAAATATATTTAGAAAAAGTCATGCCCCAACAAATCTAGTTGTCTTTTGTTTTTGTTTTTGTTTTTTTGTTTTTTTGTTCTTAACAACTGCTGTCTGTCAGAAATGTCAGAGAGGTAAGAAGTAAGAGAACAAACCCAGGGTGCATGTCTGGAACCCGGTTCCGTTTGAGGTTGTAAGCGTACGAGCTGCTGCTTGGAAAAACAAGCGCATGTGTTGGTGTGGCATTGCAGTGTGCCAGATTCTAGCACTTAGGTAGATACTTAAATATATTGGTTAAAAAGTTCACTTGAATTACCTGAGAAGAAATGTGCACCGTTTTGGGGGTGGAGACTGCGCAGAACCCATACTTTGTGCCAGTATCACTTTTATTTACTGATGCAAGGTCTGCAAGTCTTAACTTTCACTGTTTGTTTCTTTATCTGTTCTTTATGGGTTAATATGCCACTTGTTTGAGTCTTCTTGATTTATTTACAATGGAGTGAGATTTCTAACATTTGCTGCCTGCATGCATGTGGATTAGTGCTGTAAGGCAGTTATTGTAAATATGCTTATTTCTCTCTGGGAGAAAAGAAAATTAAGCAATGTTCTTGTTTTCAGGGTTGACCTGTGGAATAATGGGAATCTGGTACAAGACATCTTTCTAGGAGAAATTAAAGTTCCTGTGAAGGTGTTAAGAAATGACTCCTTTCAAGCATGGTGAGAAATGGTGGTTCAGCAGTGAATTTGCTTGTGTCTTGCACGTTTTCCTTTGCAAAGGTTATGTTTTATTCTACCTATTCATTAAACCATGTCTTCCTGTTCTAATCTAGGTAAAATGTATTTCCAGAGTTTTCCTGCTCAATAAATTAACCTTGTCAGAGGTACATTTAGCTCTGCTCTTCCCCCTGTCTGCACACAGTCACAGAGCAGTTGGTGTGTTTGAGGGGGAAGTGCAGTGAGTGAAGATGGACTCTAATTGTCTCTTGGTCAGGTTGCTGGATTTCAGTGTGTGCTCTTCAGCCTAACCAGCAAACCTGGAGCTTCTCAGAATTGCATCACTTGTCATTCAATTCCTATGTCAGATTTCCAGAATGACTGATGAAGAGTTTATTTGATTATTAAGTGTGGCTTTTTTTCCTTCCTTGAGGAGGCTCCAGAAGTATCGTCTAGAGCCAAGCCAACATTGTGTCAGGGGAGCAGGCACAGCAGCTGGAGGGGTGAGGTATGAAGGGACATCAGGACAGAAACACTTCTGCATGGGACATCTCAGCACCCTCCCTTCGGATGTTTTTGGGAGCAGGAGCCTTTCTCTAGCTCCTTTACTGTCCCAAATGCTTAGCAGGAGGAAGGGATGAGTGCAAGGGATTTGAGTGCCTCCAAGTGTGTGAAATATTCTGCTTTTAGTGAACTTTTCAATACAGGAAAACACATGGGAAGGAAGTGTGTAAACAGGAACTAAATGTAACACAGGTCTTGGCCAGGAGCCATTGCTCCATGTACTCACCTCAGGCTCCCAGTGTCCTGGATGTTGAACTCGGACTCTTGGTGTTTGAATGTGACCCTGTAGGTGTTTGTGTTGGAGTTTCTGGTTTTTGCACGGTGTATTGCCGACATGGGGCTTGTTCTGCCAGTGTCTGATCAACAGCTGTATGACCATATTAACATGAAAATAGGCCTCTGTTAACAGCCTGTTGAGAGAAGGACTGTATCAACGTGGGTTCATTGCCACTGAGCTGTGCTGTGTAGCTTTTTGGATTGACCTAACTCATGTCTAGTTGTCTTGAGTGTGTCTGCTAATATGCTTTGTAGGCACACCTTGCATTGAACATCCTCATGTCCAAGTATGATCTGCTTATCAAAAACAGATCTGTGATCAAAAATAACAAATATTTTATACTATTGCTAATCTGTATAATATGGTTTTGAATGCTACTGAAGTACAGCAGAGAAATCATCTCTACTATTAAATATTTGGAAAATAAACCTAAATAAACCATGCTGTTAAGGAGAGGGTCTCCTGTTAAATCAGTTTTATTTTATGTTAGTGTGCCTTTATGGGCACTGCATCTGATTATGAAAAAAAGAAATCTGATCTCCTGTTGTAGAAGTCTAAATATACATGATTGTTAAAGAATATTGTTTATTGGAGTTTGTTGGAGTCACTCCAGTTTGTTGGAGTGCATGTTGAAACTACTGTGACACCACTTGAAAGTTGTTAACATTTTTGTAGGGCTGCACCTCCTGCTGGAATGCAATGAAACTGCAACGAATGAATTGTTCAATGTATTTTTTATTAAGAATAGAAAAAAACCTGCATTTTCCCTATATCTTGTTTCCTCAAGAGTGGTGCCTCTTAGTATTATGTGTTTTTTCTGGTCCCAAACAAGACCATTTAAATTCTTCACACTACCTGTTTCATCTGAGGTGTCCCTAAATATAACCTAGATGTAAAATGAGATGGCCCAGTGTAATCTCAAACTATCCCTGTTAACCTACAAAAAGCATATCATATTTTACTGTTTGAAAAGATGTGAGAAAATAAGTATAAGTTCCATTATGTGCTAAGGATTAATTAAATGCTGCTCATTTTTTTACTCTCATGTCGCAAGGGAGATTTGTTGTTAATTTTTTGCTAGTTTTCAGATGTAATCTATGCATACTGAAATAGTTAAATGTGATACTTAGCTTTATTATGGATTTAGTCAAATGAATGAAATAGGTATCTAATATTTTATAATTGTATTGTTGCTTATAGGTACTTACTTCAGCCAAGAGAAAATGGAAACAAGTCTTCTAAAACTGATGATTTGGGATCACTTAGATTAAATATCTGTTACACTGAAGACTGTGTACTTCCATCTGAGTACTACACTTCTTTAAGGAACTTGCTGCTAAAATCTTCAGATGTTCAGGTACTTTTGTTGAAAATTTCATTAAAGTGAAAACTAAAAATGGATTATGTGGTTGTGAGACAATATGAATTACTCATATCTAGATAATTGGTTTTATTTCTTTGTGGTAATTACTTCTGTCACACCCAGATGAACAGCTTCTAGAGCTTTTACTTCTGTTCCAAAGTACCAGGATTTTCTTCTTATTTTAGAAGAACCAGTGGAGACAGGAAATAACCTGTGCTGTATGCCTGGAGGAGATAAAATATTTTCTTCTTGTTGGCTGTTCCTTTCAACACTGTGTTTTTCCACTGGTCTCTATTAGCTGCATGGATTTAGAGGTTTTCCAGGGACACTGATTCATTATTGGCACTGAAGGGCAGATAATTAACAAAAAGGATCTACTTCAGAATTGGTTCCAAATTTTACTTCTGAATTGCTTCTGCCTTCCCCAGGATGTTATTAATCAGCATGACTGGATTTCTCACCAGGACATGGTGACAAAGGCCGAAGTGTGGCAGAGGATTTGCATAACATTGAGATGGGAATCCAATTGTAGTAACCAGACCTCATATTCTGAGCTCTTTTACAGCTTTTCATCAATTCAGTGTTAGTGAAGTACTTACAGAGGAGAAGAAAGATAGAGGAAGCAGATGTAACTGAAGATTTTGCTGGCCCACAAATACTGCTTTGCTGGAATTCAGGAATAGCTGAGTATATAGGTAGCAGCAGTCAGCAGCTGTCTTTTCTACTGAAATTATTTAGGTTTTGTATTCAAATTCCCAATTGTACAGTGACAACAAACACTTTAGAAGGGTGTGAACTTTGTTTTAATGTCCCCTGATTATAGTTTTAATAGTCCTATAAAGATACATGACATTATAGTAAAACAATTGCTTTCTGCCTCTAACTTGGGTTTGTGACAAAGCCATAGGTTAACCCTTTAGGGAGAATGAGTAGCTACTGAATTCCATTTTTAAATGTATTTATAGAGTAGATAATATTATTTTTCAGTTAAGTATCTCTGGAATGGAAGCTTTTAATTGCCATGTTACACAGTAAATATTGAACCTTTCTGTTAACAAACTATCTCTATAATTTAATTAGACTTGATCTGTACTTTTTCAGATACGCAGAGAACATTTAACTGCTTTACTCAGATTTTGCATTGTGCTTTCTCACAGCCTATTTCTGCATCTGCTGCCTACATTCTGAGTGAAGTTTGTCGAGACAAGTGCGACGCTGTGCTGCCTCTGGTTCGGCTGTTGCTGCACCACCATAAGCTGGTTCCCTTCGTTGCAGCAGTGGCAGAACTCGATCTGAAGGACACCCAGTATGTATTTCATGTTCACTGATGTCATACTTTCTAAAGCTAATCTTTGAGTTTCACAGGGCTTCATGGTACAACACTGATAAGTAAGCCCTTTGATTTCTTTCTCTCGCTTAAAACTGACTAACTATATTCATCTTTTAATGCTAGTTTTTAAAAAATTCACTAAAATTACTTCGAAGCTGGGAGTCAGAGTTAAGGGTGCTGGGCAGTTTGGTAAAACTTTGGCTTAGAGTACATAGTTTTTATTTTAAGTGTCTTTATTTGGCCACTCTTCAAATTTTACTGTGCTTTGGATCGGAACTTAAAAACTTAGATGGAACATCTTTAAATTGCTGAAAATCTCACCCTGTTTCCTTTAACATGTGGCTTACATGAGGACCACTCTGTCTGCAAAGATGCCTTGTAATTAGGAATGTGGCCTGCATGCCTTGCAAGTAGGAAGCATGGGAGTTTTTCCAAGCAGCAGCATATGGTCTGTGAATTCCAGCTCTGTGGTTAGGAGAGAGATAAAGCAGATGTGAGTAGCAACCACTGCAGTGCTGGGTCATGTCCAGTGGAGCTGTGGGAGCGATTTTGTCACCACAGGACAGTTCATTTCAAAGCATTTAGTCTTGATTTAAATAATGCAAGACAGCTTAACTGTGTATAAATAGGTGACTCATAGAAAATAATTCTCTAAACTGCATTTTAGTACATTCCATTGTAATTGAACTGTAACAAAGGTAGCTTAAACTAAATATCTCAGATTGTAAAGATACACTTTGCACAGCTGGCTCTCAGGTTTTTCAACAGTTATAATGAATAAAATTGTGACCTTAGATTAAATATGTTTTGCTTTAAGTGTCTGGGTTCATTGGTGTAGTGTAGCAGTGTGCTGTAGCTCCAGATTTTTTTTTTCGCCATGACTGCTGGAAGAGGAATTGTATATATGCCGAGGTACAATTTTCATTGTTTTGGAATTCTCTCCAGTTGTTATTTCTCGTGTTCCATACTGCACTATAACTTAAAGAGTATAACATTTCTTAGGCTTTTTCTTATTTATGTTTCTGAGTTTGGTAGTTGCTGTAATAATATTCTTGTTCATACTCTTTTTTTGTTACTGAGTGCTGTTGCAAGCTTGGTGTATATGTTCTAGAATTCCTGATTGAAATACATGATGAATGCTTTTTTGAATAGTTATTTAATAGCAAGATAGAGTATAAATTGAATTTTGTAACTGAACTTGCTGGTTTTTTTTCCTGTTCAAATAAAATAATTTCTTTTCTTGCAGAGAAGCAAACACAATCTTCAGAGGCAACTCATTAGCAACTCGGTGTGTAGATGAAATGATGAAAATAGTGGGGAAGCACTACCTAAAGGTTACTTTGAAACCTGTTATTGATGAGGTAGGTTATCCTACTGCAACTTCTTTGGGGTCACTCAGCCCTCAATGATACCCTTATCTGTTGAATAGGCATTCTTGTTTCAGCTCTGTGGTAGGAATCACTCAAGTAGGGGAATCCTAGAGGAAAAAATAATTCAGCAGTAATTGGTTAAGTTTAGTGGGAGGAGCTGTGTTTTGCTATTTATGTTCCAGATGCTTCAAAATAAACAGTCAATGAAAGTTGTTCCAGCCTCCAGCACAGTGTAGAATTTGCCCATGTGATGCTTTATGTAATCAATCCTTTGAAAAGGCACAAACAAAAGTGAGGGTGATCATTGCACGTTGTTATGGTTGGTTAGAACCTATTCAGAATTTTATTCCTAAATCTAAGAGTCTGGTTTTAAATGGCTGCATTTCCATACTTTCTGTCTGAAAAACTGAACTTCTATAGTTCTGTTTGTTTGTTTCAGATATGTGAGTCTCCTAAACCCTGTGAAATAGATCCCATCAAATTAAGAGAAGGGGATAACGTGGAAATGAATATGGTGAGTTTCCCAACTGGTCTCAAAATCTGAAAGAAAAGTATTTTTAAAAGCAGCACTTCGTAATGGAAAAGGGGTAACTCATAGTAGCAATATAACTCTCTGTTTTCCAAGTAAACAAAGAGCTGTGTTTTCTTACCCCTCTTTATGAACACAGCAATCAAAAAGTCCAGTGGAAAATGGGACAGAAAGTAGAAGCTAAAGATGACAGTCATTGTTATCAGTTTTTTGGGTGTTTTGATTCCTGATGTCCTTTACTCAGCATCTAGATTATGATGTACCTAATTAGAATTGCTCTAGCATTTCTCATTGAAGTTTTGCTGGCTGCTTCCCTCTTACAAGATTATGCTGATGTTTAAGGCAACAGTTGCTGCAATAAAGTTAACGTTCGCTTGATATACATGGGAAATGCTCCTTCCTTGTTGTCAAATTACAAAACCAGGTATTGATAGGTAATTTATATTGCTGGACAGTGCTTATATACTTTAAGTAAATATCATTAAATTACGTTATAAGAGTTTTAATGCCATATAAACATTCTGAGGCTTTTAAAATATGCACGGTACTAAAATTCTGTACTGAATAGTCAGACAGTGTTATGTTGGTGCCAAAAGGAAAAAAAAAGGAGAAATGAGCATGTTCATGGTCTGAAAAAATACCTTTTTTTCACAATTGCAGGAAAATCTCCGCTATTACGTGGACAAAGTGTTCCGTGAAATAGTGCGGTCGAGTATAAGTTGTCCAACCCTGATGTGTGATGTTTTTTATTCTTTGAGGCATCTGGCTGCCAAAAGATTTCCAAGTAAGTGTTCTCTAAAAACTTCTTAAAGTGGTGTTCAGACTGAAAACTTCTGCAGTTACCTTATGGGGGTTGTTAAAATCCTTGTCTTGTCCCAAGCTGTGCCCTGAACTTTGACAGTCAGCAATTTGTTTTTCTATCAGGCTGTAAGTTATAGTGAAACTCTGTGGTCAACCAAGAGGCATTTTTTGTTTTCTGATACAAAAATATAGCAAGTCAGAAACTGCAAGACAGCAGCAAATGAGAAGTCATCAAAAAAAAGTACAAGATAACAGAAGAAAAGCACAAGCAATACAGGAAGCTATTTATTTGAAAGATGCTTATAAATGTTAAGAGGTGTTCTGTTTGTTGCTTCTAAAGAAGCAAGATGTGAACTTGAAAATCACTTTAACATTTGCATCTTTACATCAACTGTCACTCTGTTAAGGATGAGCAGCACATTCATAACTTCTGTGAAGTTAGATTTAGTACTACTGCAGCTAAGCTAGTTATGGGTAGTTTTGAGGAGGGTGGATAATAGAAATTATTTAATGGGTTTGTAAATAGGACCAGTATTAGAATAGCTTTATTCTTTCGGAATGTTTTTAATATAGGAGTAATGTAGTGAGTCTGAAATACTCATACTTGAGTCAGTTAAAATCTGAAATGAAGCTACAGGTGAGGAATACACTTCTCATAATACAGAACATTCCTCTGATTCATGTTTATCACTGATTCATGTTTATTACTAGAGCCATAAATTGCTGTAAGTTAGACAGTCCTTTCAGAAAAGCTGACTTACTCATTAAAGTAAGAATGTGATTTTACAGTATTTCCCAATATAAAAGTAAATCTACACAAAATGTTTAATGAGAACTCATTTACATCATCAAAATTATATAACAGCATGGGTTTATGATGCAACTCAGAATTGCAATTATACTTGTTCCTATGTGTTGACTGTATTTGTCATGCAGCATTAATGTATTTGAGTTACCAGTGAGTAGCTTTCCAGGTGAATCAATCCAATAGCCCCACAGTTTAGAGGCAGCTGCTGCAGTGCTTTATCTCTGGGTGCAGCATCCAGCCAGACCTAATCAACTGTGTATGTAAATGCTTGCAGCCATCTCGTGGTTCCTCCCAGGGGAGCTGATGAACCAGTTGTGTGGGAATAGAACTTCTTTTCAGATAAATAAACAGTGAACATTCCACTATAAAGAGAACATTTCTTACCATGACCACCTTTCTCATTTCATGCACTTCATTGATTTTTCTATTCTATTTTAAAATATAAATGTCTCCTCTGATGTTATCTTAAGGATTTTTATGTTAACTGTCTTCATGATTTCCTGTTAAGTTCAGTGCATGTTACATTTCATGGTTTTTCTCTGCAGATGACCCTCATGTACAGTATTCTGCAGTGAGCAGCTTTGTGTTTCTCCGTTTCTTTGCTGTAGCCGTAGTCTCACCTCATACTTTTCATTTACGACCTCACCATCCAGTAAGTCCTGTGAAGCTTTGTTCTGTTTTATTCATACCGTCAGAGCTGTTGGTGTGGGAAGGCACAAGTTACTGTCAGTGACTGGGAAATAAGATGGCTAAATGTCTCTAGGTTCCGTTTCCAAAGGAAGTAAGATATTTGCAATTCTTCAGCATCAGATCCTTTAATCTTTATGGGGTCTTCTCAAGTGATGCGGAAGACCTTTCAATATTAAAGATGATCTGCTTTCTTTGGGAATGTGCTTCTTGGGCAAAATAGCAACGTGACCGAAGGTCCTTTAAGGTATAAGCCTGAACTGCCTCTTTCCACCAAGCAAGTTAAACATCCAGACGTTTTTTGCCATTTGGTTCTTAAACAGAAGTTGTAGCATTATCCAGTAAGTGGTTGGCGTATTTGTCCTGGGCTCCACTAGTAGCAATGGGTTGACAAATTTTCCATTTTTATTTGTCAAGTAGATACGCATTACAAAATAATTTCTTAGACAGGAATATCAAGATTAAAAAACCCTGTATTATTTTTCACATTAAATACAGAAAATGTATGAAATCTGCGGCTCCAGAGGTTATATTATTACCTTATTTTATCTACTTAGGTGTGTTGTGCCTTTAAAAGAAAAAGATACGCTTACTCAAATTAATTTCTTTGACATTATGCAATTTTTTGAGTAAAAAACAATTACAGGATTTTAACACTTTGAGAGTTCAACATATAAAAGGGAACAGCGAGGCCACTTTTGGAGGCTGTGTTTATAATTCTGTATCACAGTGCAATCAGTGAGGTAACGAACAAGTCAAGTAAAAGCATTAAAGAAAGTTTTAAATTTCACTTTTTCGTTGAGAACTTGTACATTTGTCCAGTATTTTATTATGTTTATTGTTCAGATGTGTGTTAGATGTATAGTAAAGATTACAGAATTCAAGGGTTTCAGATGTTTTATTGGTAAAAATATTTCTCCAGTACTACTACTAAATTCTAGTGGTAGTGAGTAAAATAGTAAACACTCTGCAGTAGCTAATAAACTATATCATATTTCATATGTTGTTTTTTTTCTTTTGGGGCAAAGAAAAGGAATGAAGATATACCAGATTTACTACATTGTGTAATATAATAACTTTTTTTTTAAATTTTAATTTTTTAATCAATTGTACCTGGAACGGTGAAAAAATATGAGTTCTGAATTTTGCTTTGTTGTTTTAGGATGCACAGACTTCTAGAACATTGACTCTTATATCAAAAGCCATCCAGACTTTGGGGAGCTGGGGAAGTTTGACCAAAAGCAAACTTGTAAGGCTATTAAAATTCTTTCTCATTTCAAACATTATGTTTATGGAAAGTTCATGTGCAAGTTTATTTATGTCAATATACTTTTCTTTTCAGTCAAGTTTCAAAGAGACATTCATGTGTGAGTTTTTCAAAACATTTCAAGAAGAAAAATTTACTGAATCTGTTAAAAAGGTACCTTTCAACTGTATTTTTTTAATTGTTGGTGTATCTGATCAATCTTCATTATTCAAAGGTTGTGTTAGTGTTCAGTTTTCTATTAGAGAGAAAAAGAAAAGCTGTGGTCTTTTTCAGACAAAAAAACAAACCCCAAACCAAAAAACAACATAGCAAAACCAATACAGTCAAATACACAAGAGTTACACAGAGTGAACTAAGCTAATTTAGTTTAAAAGTAAAGTACATTTTCTGAAAGAGATTTTATTGTGTCTTCTCTTTAGAAACTCTTTAAAGAAAGTTTGTGTGACTTCTGGGCATCCATTGGTACATTGTTCCGAGGCCCTGCCATATGTTTTCATCTGTTGCATAAAATAACTGTTCTATTCAAGGAGAAACTGTACATTTTTATTTTCAAAATAGTTTTAGGGGGTTTTGTGTTTCTGAATATTGTATATTTATGTTCTCTTTGGGTTTTTCTCCTTAAGTTCCTGGATGATGTTTCTTCTACTGAGAGTAAAGAGCCCAGTGGTGTGAGCGAGCCAGTACATCTAAAAGAAGGGTAAATGCATCTTGAATTTATTTTGTCCTTAACAGAATTTACTTCAGTCTTTTTTCATTAATGCCAGATTCAGATAATGCTTATTAAAATGTCTTGAAAAACTGTAGAAATTACTATATTTTTAACATGGACAATTCTGGGTATAATTATTTTAAAGTTAGTTTAAAAGGCTGCAAACTTTCATAACTCATCTTTTAAAAACTTTAAAGAATAATTAAAAGCAGCTGGAAACCTATTGGAAACTGCATTACTGTCACAGTTGAATGTGTGCTCTGTAGTGGTTTTTGAGGACTGTGAAAGTGTATTTTTAAAGAACATTATTAACTTAGAATAATTCTATCTCCTGTATAAGCCTGGCTAGCTAATTTTTCTGCCTTTAAAGTTAGATAGAAAACTACCCTGTAATTGAAATACTTAACATTTAGTAATAGAGTGCTGTTATATAGATTGAGGTGAAAGTCACTCTTCCTAAGCAATTAACTGTCTCTTGCTTGATGTTGATTGAGAATAGGTGATGATTTGAACATCATTCTTGAGGGGGGAAAAAATCAATTTATTTGAGAAGCAGGTTTATAAGAAGAAAAGATTTTTCTGTGAAACAGCATCCAGATTTCAAACAAGGAAGAAACATGTCTCTAACTATAGACACTGAATAGAAGTGAAGGAGGAAATTGTGGTGGATCAACACTTGGTTATAGTAATGAATTGATGGCTGTTGCTCAAAACAAGAGTTAGCCGTGAGTACACTTAAAGTGTACTAAATGCATTTTCTCTCCCCTTGCTATTGAGCTGTGTCCAGTGTCATTTCATTGATACTCAGTTTCTGATCCAGATAAAGCCAAGTACAATCACAAACTCCTTTCCTGTTTTTGGAACCTTGTACTCAATCACCATGTTGGGAAGTAAACTCCAGGATCTGTTGTAAACAAGTAGTAGCGTTTTTTTAATGTACAATGAAGTAGATTTTTATATAGCTACATGGTGAACAATAATGTTTTATTTCAGTAAATGGTTTTGAAGACTAATGGTTGCATTTCATTTGATGTTATCTTTACAGAGAAATGTACAAAAGAGCTCAGGGAAGGACTCGGATTGGTAAAAAGAATTTCAAGAAGCGATGGTTCTGTCTAACAAGTAGAGAATTCACATACCACAAACAGCAAGGTAAACAATGGTTTTTTACAGTTATTTATTTTGCAATATTGTCTAAGTGTTTGTAGCTTTTAAGTGTGTAATATTTTTCTTTTCCTAGAATACCTATATTTTAGTTACTTTTGCCTTGATTAATAGAGGCTTGTCTGATTCATGCCTTATCTTTTCGATAATAAAAATGCATATTTTTAGAGCATTAACTGCAATTGCAGTGCCCTGGAGATTATAAAAAAGTTCTTAAAGATTGCTTCACTCCTCTGTTTACAATTTTTTACAGATAAAGAACCAATTTTCACTATTCCAATCAAAAACATCCTTGCAGTGGAGAAACTTGATGAGAGCTCCTTCAACAAGAAAAATGTGGGTCAAAAGATAGTTTATATGTCATTCTTGAATATTCTTTAAATAAAAGATTGTAATTAGCTTACAGAGTTTATGAAAACCCATTACTAAACACTTCAGCAAAAAGTCTTTTATGGCTCAGGAATAACAAGCTGTAAGCAGAATCTCCAAGTGTTCTGAACATGGACATTAACCTGGAAATTTTCCTATCTGCACCAAATTTTCTGACTGATTTTGACTTTGCCCCCCCCCCTTGCCAGATATCTGGAATGAACGTTAAATCTACATGACCTTATCACAAAAAACTTCAAATTATCCCATGTACTACTAAAAGTGTAATATTACCCAACTTGTATTTATTCCTATTCGTGAGAACTTCCTACAATCCCTTCATCAGCTGAGACAGTTGTCAGTGCTCACGGCCTCATTCTGGCCCTGGAACACATTGGTTATTTCTGTTCTTATGTCAATCCAAACATCTGAGGCAGTGAGAAAAGAGCAGCTGTCACTGAGGCCAGGGATGGCTAAAGGAGAGACTTCTGGGAATCTTCTGTTGCTGTCAGGATATGAAGCATGAAGGCCATGCTTCATGAAATCTGGGGTCACGCTTAAAGATGTGTGGACGAAGAGGACAGAAGTTGCAGCCTGTTCTGATTTATAAGGGGTTCTTTCTTAGATGAGGAAGTGGTGTAGACAGAACACAGGGAGCTGTTCTCATGGGACTTTTCTCCTCTGTGTAGTTCAAAGAGGCGAAGAGTCTGCTGTTCCCCCTTGTCTCACTTTCTGTCTTAATTTGAGTTTGTGGAATTGCCTGAGCACCGAAATCTTTTTTTTAGCATATTTGAAGTTGCTCAGTAACTGGATTTTTTTTTTTTTTTCCACTCAACAGAATAATGTGTTTCCTCTACAGATGTTTCAAGTGCTTCACGGAGAAAAGCCTCTCTATATCCAAGCAAATAACTGTGTAGAAGCCAGCGAGTGGATAGAGGCTCTTTGCCGGGTGACGAGGTGCAACCAGAAGAGGCTGAGCTTTTACCACCCGTCGGCGTTCCTGAACGGGAGCTGGCTGTGCTGCAAGGCCACGGCGGAGAGCACCGAGGGCTGCGCGCGCTGCACCGCGTAAGTGCCGCACGGCGCCGGGGCTGCCGAGGCGCTCTGCAGCCTGGAAATGGGAGCGGCCTTTCCCTCTCTCATTCAGCCAGTGAGGCCACAGAAACGTGCCTCTGGCAGGGCACTAAGTGCTGGAGTTCTCTATTTGCGTGCCACCCTCCGGAGGTAACCAGCTCGGCGTGGAAATCACAGATTCCCGGTGGCTGAGATCTTTTTGCGTAGAATAATAGATCGGCTTCAGATGCCGGGGTGAATGTAGAAATATGACACAGCTAAATCGTTTCTGTGAGATAATTAAAATGCTTGCTGCAGAAAGTTCAGCCTGGAAGTCTTTCTTCTCTCCTTAATGAATTTGTCTTGTTTTATACAACCGCTGTTTTATTTGAACATCACACTTTAAAGGAGTGCCCTAAAAAAGTCGGCTAAATAATCTTGGATGTAGATTCTGACAAATCGTTTGGGTTTCGTAGATATGTCAGAAAAATTAATCATGTTTTAAAAAGCTTTAATGCCTTTTTAGAAGCTGCTGATTTCTGAAAACAAACAAATGCTGTGGTTTCTTTTAAAAATAAATTTATCCTTAAGTGGGTAGGTTAAATAAACTTATATACTAAGTTTCGTGAAGCTGTCTGTGAGTGATAAGCATATTAAAAGGCTATGTATGTTGAAAAATAATGAGTTTAAACTTGCTTTCAAGAATTACTGATATTGATTACTTGTTTCTTTGTTCAATTTTCAGAGATGTTCCTGCTGATACTCAAATTGAGATTGATGGAGACAGAGAGACAGAAAGAATTTACACACTTTTCACTGTCAACAGGTCTAAACTACAAAAGTTGGAAGGTACTCAAATGATAATTAATAAGAATTATGCTGATATTCAGTTCTAATTCTCTAGGCCGAGAACAAAATTTTGAACAATTAACTGAATTTAATTATTCACTTGAAAATAATAGAAAGTAGAGGAAGGGATTGAATTTTTTATCTTCTCAGTGCCCTGGCATCTCATGTTGTCCAGGCATTTCTTTACAATAAATATCAGGCATTGTTCTAATTGAATTTCCACATATATATTATTTTTAATAGTTTAAACAGAGAGACTGCAACTGCAGGTGATTGCTTTTCTGCTTTTGCTGTCCCTTTCCTGACTGTGTGATGAATTCTATTAGATGAGGTTTTGCTGCAAGAAAGCACTGAACTTCTCTTAATGTGAAGAGAGAGCTGGATGCTTAGGATGCTGAACACAGCTAGCAGAGAATAAGATACAGAATTGTAAATACATTTAGTTGATACTGCCTCCTGCTTTTATCTTAATCCATTTTATGTATAAGCCAGAGTAACTTTACATTTCAGAATTTTGGAGTTACCATTTGCAGAGGAGTTAGATTTGGTTTTGAATCGTTGAAATTCTAAATGGGATGACTGTGGTTGTTTTTGTAGAGGCTTGTGGAAGTATAGCAGTCTACCAAGGTCCTCAGAAAGAACCTGATGATTATTCTAACTTCACCATTGAAGATTCTGTAGCCACTTTTCATACACTTCAGCAGATAATAGATATACTAGAAAAGTTGGGTGAATCACATGAAAAATACCAGAAGAAGAGATCATCTAGTGCCAAATATGGCAGTGAGTAAGTATCTTATGTAACTTTGACATTGATAAATCTGTATTTTGAAAAAAATAAATCATGGGATGAGGCCAGACTGGAGAGAGGTCGAGTTAGACAACACAGACATGGAGAGAATAAGGTATATCGTTTGTAGTAGTGCAGCTTTTTAGCAGTTGTTGAGGATGTGAGTTCTTCTGGTGTGGATTCACCTGTTCCTGTTGAGATTGCTCTAAGTGGGTGCAGTGATGCTTTTGTTCCCTTGCAGTTTAACATTTGAAGTGCACACAAAATTTATCCATAACAGTATGCCTACCTTCTAATTTTTTTTCCAAAATTTTGATTAATTGAAGTATCAAGTTATATGAAACTGTCAAAATGTTACTGCAGAAACATATCTTTCAGGTATGTTTGTATTTCACTCGATGATAAATACTGTTTCTTGTGAAGGTAAAGAAACTCTGTTCTTTGGAGCACATTCTTTAATTCTCTTCAGTCCTGGCTTAGGTTATGCCTCTGGAACACCACTAGCAAGATTTTAGATTTCTTCTTTGCACCAGTAAGGATTGATCACCAGGAAAAAGAAAAGCTCAAACCCTGATTTGGTTTGCCTAGGTTAGTGTTTGACCCAAGTTGTTCAGAAAAATTGACTGTGATTTAGAAGTCCCATGTGAAAGCAAGTGAGTTTTTTGCAAATCACTAAATTTCACAATTAGTGGTAGAAATGGAGTCTTTTGCTCGATAAATTAAAATTGCATGATGAGAACTAGAAAGCAAATGTTAATCTTAAAAGTCTTTTACATATAATATTTTGGTTTTTTGCAGAGAAAATCCGATTGTTGGAAAAGTTTCCTAACCAAAACAAACTGGCCCACTTGGATGAAAAAAGAAACTGGAAATGTTCTAGAGTGTTTTGGTTTTTCAGGTTTTTTTTCTTTTTTTAATTCATTATATGCATTTTTTGCAAAGTATTTAAGAATGAACATAAATGCTAGTTGTGTTGACAATCTATTTAATATTTAATAGAAAAATACTTTCTTGAAAATCTGGTCTTTAAGGTTTATTCTCATTTTGCTGAAGAACTTGAAGTTCCAGGTTCTTGAAGTAACAGATGTGAATAAATCCAAATGTCGTTTTGCCATTGTTGTCTTATTGGAAAGAACTTTCTAAACAAATAAGCTTTTTCATGGAAGAAAATCCAGACTGCATTTGTTGGTTGGATTACATCTCAGTACACACACTGCAAACTTGCATGAGTTTACCATGAGTGCCTGCCCTGCTGAAACGGATCTCAAAATAGAAATCCCAAGATCATATGATGTGGAAAAGATCTGAAGCTTCACCCTCAATACATTTGACTTTTTTTCCCTCGTATTAGGTGTTGTCAGGACTTGATTTATCTACAGTTGAAGTTCTATAGAACCATGCAGTATGCTGCAAATAATCTGGACAGCAGATACCAGTGTTGTTGTGTTATTAAGTACTAAAGAAGAAATCAGGGAATTTATGTTGTACCTCTTGTTTACATTTGGAATGAATAATATATGGAGTGACATTAGACCACTATTTTCTTTAGCATTTTTTAAGGTACATATTTTTTCTTAATCTAAAAAGAAATGCAGGGTAGTAACATTCTTGATAAGTAGGTTTGCCTACAGAAAAATTTAAGTGTGAACAGATTGTGGTTAAGTACTGATCAATTAACATCATCCCATGTATGATTTAATTTCTTGTTTTTATAAAAAGTAATAACTACGTCCAGCTCAACTTTTGACTACAGATCTAATAAATAATCTCTATTATAATCACTCAAAGCACTTTAGATATCTGGACTATCCCAGATTATTTTTAGATACTTTGTAGTATCTGCTTGTTATGATCAGTTGAATGATCAACATTGTTTTGTCTTTAAGCAATGCTTCAGTGAATATTTTTGTATCTTTAGTTACGTGGATTCATATTTGCCACTTAACACAATTTTAAACTGGCATTCCTGACTTCAGTAAGATTAATTTTTGCTCACTTCATCTGAGAAGCTAGTTTTCTGCTGAGATAAAGTATGTGTATATAACCAGGAAGAAGCAGAGGTATTACTGTGGCAACTTTGCTTCATCAGTATTAAATACAATGGTACTTGTTGGAATATTATTTTTAATAAAAGTTGTATGTGGTACTTTTATTTTTAAACATTTTCTGTGGGATCTTCTGTTGTTTTGCTGGGGTGTTTTTTTAGGTTTGGTTTTCTTTTTATTTTTCCAATCACAATTTGGCCAAATTAATCAGGAATGTAACTTAGAATAGAAATCCTCAATGCTTGAAACAGTAAGATGTTGAAATTATCACACATTTGTTATATTGTTGTAAGAAGGCTTTCTATAATGGAAGCAAGGTGGTGAGACAGGATTGAAATTTCTTTGGAATGAAATGTAACTTGATAAAATGACTTCAGTTTAATACCAAGATATTTTAGAATATCTGGGATTCAGTACTAGGATCTGCAACATCACAATCATTTAATCACCTCAGCTGGTTTTGCCTTTTCCTTTTTTACACATTTGATGTGTTCAACAGGACTTTTATTTGCCAACAGTTAAAACTGAGGGAGAATACAGCAATGCCAGTAAATGTGTGTTGCCAAGGTAAAGGTAGTTGCCATTAATCAAAAGCTGCCATTAAACAAAGTTGAATGTGGTTGAGTGTGAGGATTAGGGTTTGTTGTATATGAATTAACCCTGTGGCAAACCCTCTTCCTTGGAGCCATTTTCTGTTATTTTCAAAGTCAAATTTATGAAAAGATGGGTAGTATACTCTTGCAATGTTGGGGTTTTATAATATGCACTTTTTTGTTCTGTTTCGGTACTGGAATATTGAGAAAAAAACCCAGAAGGCCATTGAATATTTGTGACCATTAAGATTTGATTTCTCATTTTATAATGTTTTAAAGTGCGATAGTTGTTCTAGAATTTAATTAGGTACAAGTAGGATGATTAATAATAAAAATTGCCT
The DNA here is from genome assembly GCF_009819655.1 of Sylvia atricapilla. Taxonomy (NCBI): domain Eukaryota; kingdom Metazoa; phylum Chordata; class Aves; order Passeriformes; family Sylviidae; genus Sylvia; species Sylvia atricapilla. The sequence continues at coordinate 23,541,990 of NC_089149.1, forward strand.
TTGTTTTGATTAGTCTAGAAAAGTGATGTTACTCAGTAATTAGTTCTGTTAGGATTGTAAAAGTTTTAATGTTATTACGATGATGTATTGTTGAATGTATTTTTATTTAAATTTTATTTTCTTATCAAGACATTAAAATGTTTTGTAACATTGCTTGAGAATAACTCAGAAATAAATTACAACAAAGCTGAGATAAGCTGTGTGTTTACTGGGAGGCCTGGCTGTTTAAATGTTCACCTGAAGGAATGGGGGTTACATTCCCATGGGGATAGAGAAACCTAATTGATGTCAGGGGCAGAACCCACCCAAATTAACCTGGGGGATGTGGCATCTGCAGCACTAAATTGGTGGCTGGGGAGAGAAGTGCTGGCTCATCATTTAGTGTAAGAACATGCAGAGAAGCCTTGGGAATTTGACAGTGTTTAAAAAGTTTCTGATGATGACTTTGAGTTGAAAGATAGCTGGTACACTTGTGTTGTTAAGTGACTCGTTTTTCTTCTTGTTACTGTCCCATTACCTGTGCTGTGTACCAGGACAGACTGTAGAATTTGTCAGAACTATTTAAAATATATTGTGTATGGAAAAAATAATGTTTACTTTTCTCAATCTACTTTTTTTTTTTTTTTTAATGTAATCTGGGTGTAATCTGTAAACTTTTTTACCACCCTCCTGTGCTTATAGGCATTTTTATAAGGAAGTTTTGTACAAGCATTTTTTAATGCCCTGAGGTGTTCTGTTTCCTTGTGCAGAGAACTGACCTGTTGTCCTTTGTTGCCAGCACAGAAGCTTCTGTCAGTAGTTAGAGTGCAAACCTTCCAGCCATTTTGGAATTAATTTTGATTAATCTGAGGCAAGATGTATTAAGGCTCAGTATGAGCGGTCACTGCATTCATTTGCAGAGATTAGAAAGCAGAAGAATATAAATACAAAGTTGGAAATACTGGAGGAATTTTTTTCTCTGTGAACAGTTAAAAAAACGAATTATCCGTGTTTTGTAATGATTATAGCAGACTGATCCTTTCTTTTCTCTGCCTTCTCTAACGTTCCACTGAGCTGAGTTTTCTCTAAGCCGTGACACCAAAAGGGGCATTCCCATTTCAGAGCTGTAGATGTGCCACTCGGGCGTGGTTCAGTGGTAGACTTGGCAGTGTTGGGTTAACAGTTGAGCTTGATGATCTTAAAGGTCTTTTTCTAATCTAAGTGATTCTATTAATAAATGCATGATAAAAGCTTTACAAGACGTTATCTTTAATTCCTGGTCATCTGTATGACAAAGTTTGCAACATTTATTCATGTTATTACATGAATAAATTACATATTTATGTAATTTATTCAATTCAATTCAATTACATATTTATGTAATAAGGACAGATCCTGTATTTTGTTTAAATTTAAAAGAATTTAAATATAATAACAATAAACAATGAAATCCAAATCAGGCCAATAAGATCCCAGTAACAAGCAACTTACAGTAGAATGGACAAATGCAGGTTATTCGAGGTTCTTACAGATACTTACAGAAACATATATAACTAATGTTTATGTGATTTATGCACATTAAATAAACCAGAAATTATTTAATTGCAGTAAGGGGAGTATATCAGTGTTACTGTGTCCAGCTGTGATGACACTGCTGCTAAAATATTTGTATTCTTGGGATTCATCATAATAAACAGTGTTTAAAAAAATTAATTTCAGAGTTTAAGAGCTGTAAGAATTTGGAATGTAGCCTTAAATTCAGCTAAATTGCTTTAAAAGACACTTTGTGTACCTAAATCAGGGACAAAAACATTGATAACTGGTTGCTTTACAGTCAGAATATGATTTTAAAAGATCCAGTGACTACAGTGTTCATAAAAGGCCTGTGCTTTATAAGCATTAATTAAGTACAGAAATTAAGGATTTTAATTAGGTATTCTTTGGAAGACTATTTAGGGTAATTTTTTTTAAATAAAAGCAAATATATGACCTTGCTGAAATGCTTTTAAAATATTCTTTAAGTTACTAAATGTTTATGGGAAATAACAAAATTCATCCATCTTGCATAATAGAGTTTTACACAGAACATCTTATATGACTGAGATTTTTTTAAGTGTTTGAGTCCATCATTATTTTAGCATAATTACTGTGGTAAATGCCACGGCAGTTCTGTGAAGTCTAGTTAACAGTTTCACCAAAAAGAAGGTGTAAATAATTTTACTGGTTTAAGAAACTTTATGGAAACTGTTTAGTTTGCTTTAAGGGGTTGTGATTTTGTTCCCCACTTTCATCTTTTATTTTTGGTCATTCCTTGTACACAGGGAGAAAAAGCTGAGAGAATCATACAACAGCCAAAAAGTTGTGTGACTTGAATTCAAGACTTACAGGTAAAATTCTCTTACCTGGGAAAAGCAGGAAACAGACAAAAATAGTAAAAAGGAAACTCCCCTTTAAGAATCAAGTGATCTGCAGTAATGCTCAGACCTGACAATTAGCTGCATCTTTCATCCACAGACCTTTAAAGTACCTAATGAAAGAAGGGGAAGTCTCTACAATTTGGTCTCTTCTTTGCTTTCTGGGTAACATGTGGCACTGTGTTTTGTACAACAATGTGAATTTGAACAGTCTAAGAGGGAAGAAATAGAAACTTTTTGAAACAAAACAAATAATGATTTCTGTGACAACCAAAATAATTCATCTAGCTTCCTCCTCAGTAGTTCGTTTATATTCCAGTTGAGTTCTTCCATTCCATCATGGTGTGACACACACATGGGTTTGTTATTTTATTACTATTTTTATATATACACTTGAATTTTAAGTGCTTTTTTCTGGCACTGCCTTGGCCAAAACCTAAATATAGAAAAGTAGGTCAAGGTAAAAAAGATGTGGTGTGAAATGGTGCACAGGATATAACATCTGCAAGTGTGAATAATGAGAAGATAAAGTTGGCCTGTGCAACACCTTCCAGTAATATGTGAGTAAAGGGAGTTTCTTTAGGCAAGTTATGTGGCTTCTCTTTCTAGTGTTTTTATTTTTTGTTTAGAGATTTTTTGAGGAGATGAGGTCTGGTGTGGATTGGAGGGCCGGATTTGCTAAGAGTGGCTTTTGGGGTCTGTCTTGATACTAGGCAGGATCCAAATATCAGAGAAATGTTAAAAATAAGACAGACTGTGTTACCTCACGAATTTATAGAAGTGTCCATATTTCAAAATAGGTGGGGCCTGTGCCCCCACACAACAACAGAACAACGTAATTTGGTTTCTGCTTTTTAGTTCAGAATGTGGTTCTGTTCTCAAACGGCTAACTACAGTTAAAATAGGCAAAATTTTATCTTCACAGGTTTTCTAAATTAAAGAATGGATATGAGATAGACATCTAACCTGAAAATCAGCACTGTTAAGAGGTAATAATAATAGCTGAGTTTTACTCCAGAGTAAATCAATTAGGAAACAAAAACACAGTATAGAATTTCATTAAGTCGGGTCTTTGTGTCTTTGGCTTTTAATCTCTGCTGCAGAAGGAGAGATGGATGAGCCAGGGTGTTGTGTGAAGAATGGAGAAGTTCCAAGGGTTTAGAGCTGATTAAAGCAGCTCAGCACAGTCAGGATCTCTTTAGTCTTGTGACACAGGGTTTTCCATTAAAGCAGGGAGGTTCCCGTGCAGAAGTCATTAAGGGTTTTTTTAAAATAACTTCTGTAAGGATTTTCTTTCTGTGTATTACATGTCATGAATGTTCATTTATTTCACTTCAAGAGTAAATCACAATACATTTAAGAATTGGAATTCTGGTACTTGGAACTGCTACTTCTCTGTCTTTAGGCTCATTCCTGGACTGTGATGAAGTTCATGCCCAATCACATACATTTATAGGAATATTTGGATCCCTTTGCTATTCTGTGCAGCAAGATATTTGTGTGATTTCTTCCCATCCAGCAAGATCTTCCCAGTGCAAAATCATGCATTTTATTCCACAAATACATTTTTTCCCCTATTCCTATTGTGATTTCCTTTGTATTTCTGCCTGCTGCATGCTTCTGTTTCACAGAAACTCTAACTATCAGCATTGGAGTCTGTTTTCTATTTTGGCAATTGCATCTGGCAGCTTCAGGAAACCCTTAGGATGCTACAGGCAGGTTTGTCACAGGTGGTGGTGTGCTCATACAATACTGTTCCCTGTGCTGTCTTCCTCTCTTGCAGCCCCACTGTAGCCAACTCTTGGCTCTGTTGGCCATTAATGGATGCATGTAGCATATTCCTATTGGGAAAGAGGCACAGAGAGACACAGAAAACCAGAGTTTAAGAAATAGTTTTGGCAGAGAAGTATGTTTAAATTGTTTTCTTTGGCAGTCCTCAAGTTTTTTGATGTATGTTAATCTATTGACAGAACAAACAGTAAGTGGGATAATACAGTCCAGCACATACATCAGTTGGCCAGGGTAAACAGGTACTTACATAACTGTTCTTTGCATTATCATAAAATTGACATTTTGTAAAAACTTTGTTTTTAATAAGAATAATTTTCACAGAATCATGGAATCACTAGGTTGGAAGAGACCTCCAGGATTGTCCAGTCCAACCCAGCTCAACACCTCAACTAAACCATGGCACGGAGTGCCACATCCAGTGTTTCTTTAAATGCATCCAGGGATGTTGACTCCACCACCTCCTGGGGCAGACCATTCCTGGTACTTGATCAATCTTTCACTAAAAAACTTTTTCCTGATATCCTACCCTTGGTGCAGCTTCAGACTGTGTGCTCTTGTTCTGTCAGTTGCTGCCTGGAGAAAAAGACCAACCCCACCTGAGCACAGCCACCTTTCAGGGAGTTGTAGAGAGTGACAAGGTCACCTCTGAGTCTCCTTTTCCCCAGGCTAAAGAACCCCAGCTCCCTCAGTGGTTCCTCACAGGGTTTGTGTTCCCAGCCCCACACGTGCTCAAAGGGTCTCAATGTCCATCCTGAACTGAGGCCAGAGCTGGACACAGCACTCAGTGTCCATCCTAAACTGAGGGGCCAGAGCTGGACACAGCACTCGAGGTGTGCCCTCACCAGTGCTGAGTACAGGGGAAGAATGACCTCCCTGCTCCTGCTGGCCACACCATTCCTGATCCAGGCCAGGTGCCCTTGGCCCTCTTGGCCACCTGGGCACACTGCTGGCTCGTGTTCAGCTGCTGTTACCAGCACCCCCAGGTCCCTTTCTGCGTGGGCACTTTCCACCATCCACATCCTATAATGTTGCAGGGGGTTATTGTGGCCAAAATGCAGAACTTGGCACTTGGACTCATTAAACTTCACCTTACTGCACTCTGCCCATCCAACCATTCCGGGTCTCTCTACAGAGATTTCCTACCTTTCAACAGATTGACCCATGCTCCCAACTTGGTGTCATCTGCAAATTTATTAATGAAAGACTCAATATCCTCATCCATGTCCTCAATAAAAATATTTTCAATTCTATGTTTTGGAGTAAACAAACTGGAAAAAGAAAGCAACAACAATGTCATGGAGTTGTAAGAGGAAAAAGAAAGGGGAAAAAAAAAAAAAAAAAGAACAAAATCAGGGTATTTCCAGACATCTCCATTCTCAAAGGATTTATGAAAATTTATGCAAGGCATTGTATATCCTTTTAAACCACTCTGTGCAATATTCAGAATTTTGTAAGGTGTATAGAAAACGAAAATGTTCTTACAATGTGAAGATGCATCTGTATATTCATTTGAAATGGGAGTAAGAATATAAACAGAACATTTAGGGCTCTTACATAAGTTGGGTGTCAAACACCTGGAGCTTTGAATGAGTATTTTTTTACATGGAGACAATCAGAATCACTGCATAATTACTTTGAAATAATGTCAAATTTAATTGATTAAAGATTGTGTAATATAAAGAAATATTTCAAATTTGGATACTTAGTATTACAAACATTGCATTCTCAGCTGACAAGTTCTTTTCCCTTTCTGTAGCACACCATTGGGTTTAATTCTAGCTGAACAATCACTTGATGGACTGGAAGGAACCTGGTTTGAAGTCTCGATTTTAGATTCTAAATTTGGAATGTTTTCAGTGAATGAGATGAGCAAATGCTCAGTCTGAAATAATGTGGGTTTTATTTACAGTTAAAACCTGTGACAATGTACATAGGGAAAACGCTCTGAAAGAGCTGTCATGGTTTGTGCCACTCTCCCTTGTGTGACCTCCTTAATGTCATGTGTGCCTGCAGGGGACAGATGAATTACAGACTGCCAGAGCTATTTCTCAAAAATGGCTTGAAATTTTTCTTACACAGCTCTTTAGGTGATAAAATAGCAAGAAAATAACTTTTAGGTGGGCAGCTATCACTTTATTTCTCTAGGGCAGGATGGACAGAGTCAAAGGTGCCTGTGTCATATTTGCTGTACTTCACTGGTAATCTAAGTGGGGTTTGTATTTGACTTTGCATCATGTACAGCACATGTGTGATGGTTTGACAGCACTCAAACACAATCATAATCTCTGTCATCCTTTGCTCTTAGAACTGAAGAATTGTGTCAGTTAGGGATACAAGGCAAATTGTATAAATTTAAAAACCCCAAAACTCCAACAGAATTTGTTGGGTTTTGTTTTTATTCTTTAATGTCTGTTTAGAGGTAGTTGACATTTTACATAGCAGAAATTAAATGTACTTAAATCTCTGATTTTTTAATTTTAAACTTTAAGAACGCATACATTCGAATTTTAAAAATCCAAGCAAAGGGCATAGAAATGCAATATATTATCAAAGGAAAAGTATGTATACATTTTCTTTTCAAGCTTTTACAGAAAGTAATTTTTTATTTAAAACTTTCTGGATTACATCTACTCCCAGTAATTTAACTTCAGAAGTGCCATGATGGTTTTATCAATGGACTGAAAAGAATGATGAGTTAAAACAGTGGCGCTGGCAAAGGGAATTGAGCAGCGTGGATTGAGAAAAGTGTGAACCAGCCAAGCTCAATGACCTTATTCACGTGTTTTAATAGTGTTCAAGGTGCTTCGGAATTGATAGTTTAATACCGTACAAACATAAAATCTTTAGTATAATTTTTATTTTTTACTTTATTACCAAGGGGGCCAAGGTGCACACCACTGCTGAAGCGTTTGGCTTATCCTGTTAGCAGTGTTAGGAAATGTGCCGAGGTGGAAGATTGGGTTGTCTCCCCGTGCTCAGGGCAGCCCGTATCACTGGTGGAGTTGTGATTGATTCACTTGTACTCTGCCTATGAGGAGAACATCCCTCATTCCCTCATGCCCAAAGCCAACTCGGCACCTGCTCGGTGTGCTGCTGAAACACAGGAAGTGGTTCAAAGCTCTCTAAGTGTCCCGGCTCTCCCGGGAGGCCTCCCCGCCCGGTTCTCCCAGGAAGCCCCCGGCCCGGCTCTCAGGGAGACTCCCCGGCCCAGTTCTCCCGGGAAGCCCCCCGCCCCACGGCTCTCCCAGGAGGCTCTCCCAGGAAGCCCCCGGCCCAGTTCTCCCGGGAGGCCTCCCCGCCCGGTTCTCTCAGGAAGGTCTCCCCGCCCCACGGCTCTCCCAGGAGGCCTCCTGCCCCACGGCTCTCTCAGGAAGCTCCCCGCCCCACGGCTCTCCCGGGAGGCCTCCCGCCCCACGGCTCTCTCAGGAGGCCCCCCGCCCCACGGCTCTCCCCGGAGGCCTCCCCGCCCCACGGCTCTCCCCGGAGGCCTCCCCGGAGGCTCTCTCAGGAAGCCCCCGCCCCACGGCTCCCCCGGAGGCTCTCTCAGGAGGCCCCCCGCCCCACGGCTCTCCCAGGAAGCCCCCCGCCCCACGGCTCCCCCGGAGGCCTCCCCGCCCCACGGCTCTCTCAGGAAGCCCCCCGCCCCACGGCTCCCCCGGAGGCTCTCTCAGGAGGCCCCCCGCCCCACGGCTCTCTCAGGAAGCCCCCCGCCCCACGGCTCCCCCGGAGGCCTCCCCGCCCCGGCCCTCCCGCTCCCCGCGCCGCGGGCGGGGCTGTGCCGCCGCCGCCGGAGGGTGGCGCTGCCGCCCGCGCGGCCGCCGCGTCCCCGCCCCTCCGCCATGGCCGATGTGGAGGACGGGGACGAGCCCGGCGCCCCCCACTCGCTGCCGGGCTCCGCGGGCTCCAAGGCGGGCGCCCCCGACAAGATGTTCTCGCTGAAGAAGTGGAATGCGGTGGCCATGTGGAGCTGGGACGTGGAGTGCGACACCTGCGCCATTTGCCGCGTGCAGGTCATGGGTAAGCGCGGCCGGGCCGCGGGGCGGGGGGCCTGGGCCGGGGCACGGCGGGCGCAGGGCTGACAGGCGGAGCGGGGGGCCGATCCCTCCGCCTCCGCTTCCTCCTCCGCGCCTTCCCGGAGGAGAAGGAGGAGGAGAAGGAGGAGGAGGAGGGCCCCGCGGGGCCGGGCCGCCGCGCTGCGGTGCCCCCTGGCCGGGCCCTGCCCCGCCGGGCCGCTCGGGGCCGGCCCCGTCCGTGCCGCGCCGCCGGCCTGAGGGCTGCTGCTGGTCTGCAAATCCCTGCACTGACTGACAGCCGGGCTGGACCGAGCGCGGCAGCCGTGGGGCTGCTCTTTGTGGGGTGCGTTATGTTAAGGGTCTTTTGTTCGGATTTTTTTTTTTTTTTTTACGAGGCAGTTAGAGATGTACATATACATTTATTTTTCAAATCTCTTAAACCAGGGTGTCTGACACTACTTCACAAGCGCGATTACTGGTGCACTTTAACACGCATAAATGTGCTGAGAAATCTCTTTTAAGTAAGGGGTTAATTTGCTTGGTTCTGAAATCCGCAGACCTTTTGAAAGCACCTTCATTGTTGACACATATTACTGTTTTCTGACATCTTTATCAAATACGATATTTATCTTAGTTCTTCGAAAACGGAATAAATTCTTCTTTGCAGTGTGTGCATATCCAGTTTTTACTATTGGGCTGAGTCATCCCAGATATCACTGTCCTCTCGGTTGGGTGTGCAACACTTTGGCAGGACAAATGACCCAAGATTCCCCCCAGAGCACCTTGCTTTTGCAGGGCCAGGAGCCATGACAGTGAAAATGAGCTCAGGATTTGGTCTAACAAAAACGAGATAAAAAGATGCAATTCTGTCATATCTCACAAATGTTTTTGCTGGGAGCCTTCTGTGGAACAGAGGAGGCAAAAGGGTGTACTGGAGGAAAAAAGATGCGGCTCAGACTGAAGTGGTAGGAGATTGATCTTTTTACATAAGCGTGTTTTGAAGATTATTTGCTTTTTCATGGTAAACAGAGACCACTCTGGAAATACGAAAATGGCTTCATTTGCCGTGTAAACGATAATTTAAAAATGCATTTATCCCCATTGTAGCTAGCCTGTTACAGGACACTCTTTAAAAAGTCTTAACAAAATCTATTTGAGCTATAGAGCTATTACAAAAGTTAAAAAAAAAAGTTGTATTTTTTCATAGCTGGACCAAGGGAGTACTTCAAATCTGAAACTAGAAAAAAAAAATCCGAAAAAAATCTAGTAACCATTTTTTGGGAACAAACCACATTGTTAGAATGTGAAACTTGATCATTACTGACTTCAGTTTAGCAATTTTGAGGTGACCCTGCCAGAGCGGGTCTGGCTCCTGTAGAGCCACTGCGTCTGCAGTAACCTTAGGTGGGAGGCAGTGCCAGGCTGAGACTGGCACTTGCTGAAAGTTTGTTTGACTTTTGCAGGGCAGGAGGTGTTAGCTGGCCCCGTTTTCTACTGGTTTAACTCCTTGAACCAATGTGGTGTTAGATGCACGAGGGAAAGAGGCAGAAATGCAGGTGTTAGGTGGAAAGCGCAGGATTGCAGCTGGACTGGCTTTGCTGTCCTTAGCCTTTCAGACTGACTGCCCTGGGGTTATGATGTAGGAATGGGAACAGGTTACTTCGGTGTGGTGGCAGCGATTTCTGTCCTTGGCTCTCTGTGCTGCTTCTGCCTGAAACTGCAGCTCTAGGGCCCGACAGGACAGCTGATTTATTGTGACTGTCTGCTGTGACCCCGGATCGCTGGGCTCCCACACACCGTGATACAAGTTGAAGCACTTCAGCTGAATCTTCCCAGCACCTTGGCCCTTAACTGCTGTTGAAATATAAATTATAGGAACAGACAACGGGAAAGTTTTGCTTTTGTCTCAGTGAGGAAGGGGCAGCTGTTTTAGAGTTCTCTCCTCTTTGTTCTCTATTACCTGAGAAAAGGAGGAATGTCTGGGCAGGTCTAAAATAGAAGTACTGGTCCTATCTGGCAGAGACAGTTAAAATACTCAAATCTAAGTTCCTGTAGCACATTATGGTTTTGTCTTCTGGGAGAATATGGTCCAACTAGTGACATGTAAACCAGATCCAACCTGCAGGACACTTGTTTAAACTAGTTCCTTTTCTTTGGAGGAGATGAAGATTTGTTTGCTCACATAAGGGTTGAACACTTTCTGTTGTGCATGATTGGTGCACGTTTGTCTCTGGCAGCCCATGTTGGGGCAAAGGAGAAGCAAAGGTGTTTTTCCACTGATTGTGTGGCACAGTGAGAAGCCTGGAAGTTGTCACTCTCGTATCTTATTGAGTCCTGGACCTGCCATCCAGTCCTAAAGCCACAAACTGGAGTGCATAAAGATGAGAAATATCTTTAATTAGATATCGTTCTGTATTTATTAACATATATTATCAAAGGTACCACTATATTTGTATGTGTGTGACTCCTGTGAAAATTAGATGCAGGTACTTGTTAAGGGAAGCTACTATAAAAAGTAATAGGTGGTGGGAGTTGTGGTGAGAGATACACAGCCTAAAAAATCAAAATTGTGAATGACTTCCTTAAAAGGAAATGCTGACATCTGAAAAACAAAGTCCTGTAATTAGGGTTTGGCTTTGTGCTTGCTCTGGTCTTAATATGCCTGAGTGCCTTGGCACAAATCTGTGGGCTTTTATATCTACAAAATGGAGAAGGCTTTTTTTCAGCAAAAGTTATGAAAATACCAAAGCAATGGAAAATAAACAAAACATGCTGGAGAGTTCAGAGTCCTTCTGATCTCTTTCAGATATATATTTCATTGTCATTTGCATAGTTTTAGAATTTAGGGGGCTCTTTAATGTTAAAGGGCCGAAGTAGACATGAAAACTTGGGATTTTTACTTCTGTAAATTTGTATTAGAGTTTATATTTTCCTCTGACAAACCTATTCTTAAGATGGAATCCTGAGAATCAAATTGAGTTTGTTCTTGTTTACTTTTAGATGCCTGTCTTAGATGTCAAGCTGAAAACAAACAAGAAGATTGTGTTGGTATGTAGTGACTTCATTCGCTTGTTTTTCAATTGAAGCTTCTCTCAGTATGGGGCATTTTAAAGTTTGAAGGGAATACTGGTTTTATTAATGCTCAGAAGTAAACTGGTGGTTTATTCAACATTGTATTGTCTTTTTACATTAGTGATACTTTATGCTTTACTTTTGAGCACTAAAAAAATCAGTTTTCGTGTCAGCTGTGCTGTAAAACAAAACTGTTTCCAATTTCCTGTCAACACATACACAACTAAGAGGTTTAGGTTTCTTTTACCGTGACCGTGTTTGAGATCATAATGTACATTTTTGAAGTGAGTAGGAGAAAGCTGCTTTTTTCTTCAGAGGTGCATGCCAGAAAACACAATGGTAGTACAAATAAAAATCCTCTGTTCTGAAATAAATGGGTGTCTGAGTTAGAAAGTGGTATTTTTCCCACTTGTAATTCAGAGATAACGGAGGCAATGGCCAGGTCGTTCACTTTTTATTTTCAAAAGCGGAATCACTTCAGTTTGAACTTAATCATACTTTCGGTGCCAGTGTGTGCAAAAGAAAGTCTTAATTCTGGCTGTTTAAATTGAAAATAGTGAAAACTATCTCAAAGAGTTTGCTTTAAATCGTAATGACAGCTTTTAAACTGGTGGTAAACCTTTCCATGCTGTTGAGCTTTGTGGCACTGGGTGTTTTTGATGATTGTTTTCATGGGAATGGGGTTTTCCTGTTCTAGATATCTTAACTGTCTTGCTAAGTATCCTATTTAAAATAGACAGGAAAAGGTATAATTTACAGCACTCCTTTGATTGGTACCCTTGTGCTCCTGCAAAGAAAATGTGAGCTAATAAGGAGAAAAAGCAAAGCAACTACATTTTAAAACGTTATTCAGGAGTAAACAGATAACAGATAACAATTTTTGTAGTGTTGGAACAACTGTAGCGTGTGAATAACTCCTGTTTTAAAGTCTCATTTTAAGTCTATATACTGTGTGACGTGTGCCTCCTTGCTATCATAAATTTCAGTTCAAACAGTGTGTTTCTTATGAGAATTTGGTGATAGGCTGTGGTGTGAGAGTAAGTCAGTAGGGCACTGGCTTATTTTTGGCACTGGGGAAATTAAAGGGGAAGACTTAATAGTTGCACTTATTTCCTGGGCAGAACTGCTGAATGTGTTCATACAATCACAAACCCCTGTCAAGTTGTCCAAAAATGTGAGAATATATGCATTTCTTTTTTTAATATTTGGAAGTAAGTAAAAAGCTTGGTGATGGAACTGACAGCACCAGGATGATCATAATAATCCAATCTCAGTGGATAAAATCAGTGATTTTTAGTGATGATCAGTTTTGTCTTTAAAGTTTCCAGTGCTTATAAATATTTGGGAGTGATAGTTTGAACATTGCTGTAAGTGTCGATTGAACAGCTGAGTGTGACTGGAACATGTTCTTTCTTCTCTTTCAGTGGTTTGGGGAGAATGCAATCATTCCTTCCACAATTGCTGCATGTCCTTGTGGGTGAAACAGAATAATCGCTGTCCCCTCTGCCAGCAGGACTGGGTAGTCCAGAGAATAGGCAAATAAAAACTGGAAGGGTTTCTTTCTGCTGCACTCGTTGGAATGGTGTGTGTGTTATGCCCTGTGCTCCTGCAGAACAGAACGTGTCCCTCAGGACATGAGTCACTTGGTTTACCTGCTCCAAGACCAGAGTGGGTTTGGTGCAGTCCGTGGCCAGACTCACTGCAGGGCTTCCACAACTGAAATAGGAGATGCTGCATCAACAACTGTATCTGCTATGATTAAAGTCTTGTCTGTGTCAGGGCACAGAAACTTAGTGGTGCAGATTATACCCTAAACACTAAATGAATTAAATTGAAAGGGTCACCTTCCCTGGTCTGGTACACTGCATAGTTTACTGTCAGGATAAAGAAGATGTTTTCTAAGTACTATTGTATGCAAAAACACAGTCAGTGTGTTTTTTAAGAAACTATTCCGGGTTTTAATCTAAAATGAACAGTGTGTAAAACATTTGCTGTGTGCTTTTTCTATCACACTGTATTTAAACTGCTCTAATTTAGGTTTTCTTTATTACTTTAGTTTTGTTGTTGCTCTCTTATATTCTATGCATGATTTCTACAACCATAACATTAAAATTTAACCACGTTAATAATTTTTTTAATTTATATTTCTGTTAGTGATCATGGAGACATATATTTTTAATCCAAAGATTTTTTGTACAAAGACACGTGTTTGATGTCAGTTAACTAGAGGTGTAGACAATCTTGCTGGTTAGCTGATTAATATAGGAAGCAAACAAAAGTGATAATTTAAATAACCCAAGGAAAGGAGGCACTAATAAAATCTAGGGAAAAATGGTAAATTGGGATTTTATGAAAATTCAGTTAATAGAAATTTCTTTATTATCTTTGTATCCGTCATAGTGTTTTGGAAGCATTTCTTTTATTTTTGTGGAAATCCTGAATATATAATTTTCTTTGAATTTTTTCTTACAACTCTTAAAGTGCTTGCCACTAACTCTGCATTTTCCCTAAATATCCAAATTAATATGAATCTGAATGTATGCTGTGGGATTTTTATAATACATGTAACGGAGAGGTAGAATTATTGCTTTAAATCTGTAACAAATTCAGGCCTAATAAAATGGTTAATCAACATGGGTGAAATTGAAGCAATATCCATATGCATTGTTTACTTCAAAATTATCATCTTCAATGTTTAATGTGTTTCTCAGTAGATGTATTTCTGTTGAATTCTAAGTACTTTTAAAGAGGTTTATCTTCACTGTATAAAATAGTTCCAATTTTTGTGTCATCAAGCATATTGCAAAGTTTACTGTGGTTTTGTTTAATATTGTAATCTTGTTTTTAATATGTTTTGATGTTTTAAATGTAGCTTTTGTTTAATTACACACTGAGATAAAAAAATCCTGAGTCACTGTTACACTGTATCGCATCAGTTGTTACTATGCCAGATGATGTCTGTCTTAAAACTGAAAACAAATGGAAAATATGTTAACAGTAGTAATGAAGTGCCTATAGCATTTACATTGTTACGGAGTTGTTCGTGTAAAAATATTCCCAAAATTTTTGCAAAAAAAAAGAAATCTGAGTGGATGTGAAAATAAATTTGAGCTGTCATAGTCAAACTGTATCTTACCCACCACCTGTTTTCTCTGTCCACAATTGGTCCCAGGCTCCCTCCAGTGACCTCTGGTAATGCCATCTAGTCCCATCAGAGGACTTTCTTCACTTTTCTTGGCTTTGTAGGTGAATATGGGAAGTACCAAACCCTGCTTTTAGCTCATGTCACTCACGTGCATGGCAAGAGTAGCTGAGAACTACAGTTGTGGAAGAGTTTTTCCAAAGTGTCAGCTCAAAGAGGTGTTGACACAAATGAGGTATTAGGAGAGTTAATGTTGAAGTCAAAGCAGCTGATATTTTTGTGTATCTATTTGCATATTGTAATTACCTTGTTGACCAGTAATTGAGGTTCATCTAGAACATCAGGTAATGAATTTTAAGTCCTGCATATTTTCTCTGTGATTTAGAGATTAGCCTAAGTCCCATTCTTTCTATGAGCTTTACACCAGAGAAGTTCTCCAAATCATACCCTGATATGCCTGGTTAGCATGGTTGTTAGTACATCCCTCTGTTCAGTTCTGTAATTGTTGACCTCTTCTACATGCAAAATAAATAATTTCTGCTTCTCACCCAAAAGTACTGTTTTATGAGCAGGTAACACTACCTTAAACAGCCATTATCAACTACAAGATTAATGCTGATCTGCTTTTCTCCAGTGTTTAATAAAAGCTGAGCAGATTTGGGTAAGTCAGCAAGCAAATTTCAAAAAGTGACTCAAGTAATGAGTCTATGTTGAATGTAATACTGTTTGATTTTGCTGTTCCTGAAGTTACGTTATTTTAGAGAAAATTTATGTTCTGTAGAAGATAGGAAAGATTCTAATTAATTGAGTAGAATGGTCTTCGGAGCTGTAAATGTGTCTGTCTTATGCATGTGCCATAGATATTAGGTATTTTCTTGATTTGCTTAGGCATGAACATACCAATAGCTGGTGTAAGCTTGAGTTCAGCTTTAGGGCCCCAGCTGCCAGCCATTTGTCCTGCTGCTCTTTGAGCCATAGTGGATATTCTAGCCAAACATAAAAAAGACCCTACTGAATTTTAGGAAATTAAAGTATTTTAGGAATCTGTTGCTGTAGGTCCCATTTTCAGGACAGCCACCAGCAGAATTCCCCATTTCTCCTGTTGGCTCTTTGCACTGTTGCCCAGGCTGTTGGCTGCTCTGTTGAGCCCTTTACGTAACCTTCTCCTGCCTTGTGCTTGCTCTCACCTGGCAGAACTGGCCAGGCTTTCAATTCCCCCTGTTCTTGTGCACACGTGGCAGTTTGCAATGGATGGCCCCCTCCATACTCCTAGAAAAACACACCTCCAAGGGAATTCTGTAGAGTTTTGCATGAATTTTATGTCAAATGGACTCAATGCGGACAGGATCAAGCATGTAAAACCAAAATACTGCATGGCTGTAGAATGGCAAAAAGCAGCCAAGAAGAGCTTAACACTTACTATAGAGAGCCTGAAAAGTGCCTGTTAACTACTCTTAGGGTTTAGTTCTTGTGATTCAGCTCTTCAGCTGGCTCTAAGATTATGAAAAAAGAAAAAAGAAACTTGACCTTGACCTCAAGAGTACTGCTTGACCCCAGTGTTACTTCTTTCCTTGTTCTCATAATACTTCCTTATATTTAAGGAAAGTTTTAACAGCCAAATCACCTGACCCCACAGCAGAAGGGGGCTTAGCCTAGTGAGTGCCACACATAATTTTTATTCTTTTGAAGGGGAAAAAAAGCCTCCTGGTAGGCAGCCAGCAAGTGAAGTCAGGTGGAATTTGCCTTCACTTGATTATAATCAGCTTTGTCCCTTTGTTGATGTCACCTCAGCTATATGTTGTTGCCACCTTCTCATCGACCACTTTCCGTTATAAAGCTCAGCAGGGAAAATAAACTGAGGCCCAAACAACATATGGAAGTGTCTTAGCAAGATTTGGCTGTTCACTTGAAGTGTTTCTCTTTTTTCTGTGGGTAGGAGAAGTCAGAACTGTGTTGTTTCGTATATGTAAGGATCATTATTTTTAGACCAACGGCAGTTCTTAGCCTCTGCGTGTAATCTGCTCAGACAGAGCCATGCAAGGTAGCAGGGTTTGCATGAACTGTCTGTGGGGCTCAGTCACTGATGTTGAGTATAACTCGAGTTTTAGAGGTGTGAATGCTCAAAGCACTGAATAGTGTGGTAATTCAAAGCTCAGCGTCTCATGTTCGTCTCTGAATAGGCACAGCAGATTTGTGCTAAAGGCTTTTCATAAAACCAGTTGTTAGGCTGCTGGTGTTTGATGTCGACTGGGGGAGATGCAGGCCTGTTCCTGCTGCCTGTGGCCGAAGTGCCCCCTGAGTTGGACAGTGCGTGTATTGCAGCCAGGAATCTCTGCCTATTCCCAGCAGCCAGGGACAATGCATATGGAGAGAATCTTGGTACATTTAAAGGTTATCAGGGCCCATTCTGAAAAACACCAGCTGAACCACGTGCGTTTGGTACTGCCAGTGGGAAGGTTTGCCATCCCTAGGATGTCATCTTTCAGCTATACATAGCAAACTCAAAGCTTCTTACAGAGAAACCTCTTACCAGTCACTTTCCACAAATGGTGCCTATACCTAAAGGTACTTAGTGAAAATCCTTGAGAGGTATTTAATGCAAAAGCAGTTAGTGTCTGTGGTGTTTTTCAGAAGCCCTCACACACCACTAGCAGGGAGAAGTGCAGTGCAGCTACAGCACAGCTCCTGGGCCAGTTACTCATTTTGTCTGAACCAGGCTCTGCCACCCCAAGGGCTTGCCAAGATGTGTGACATGGGGGGGCTCGACAACCTGATTGCCAACACTGCCTACCTCCAGGCAAGGAAGAGTGGAGAAGGAGATACCAAGGAAATGCAAAAGAGGCGTAAGAGCCTCTCACTGCCCAAGATTGAGGACTGCAAAGAGCACAGAGAGTCCGTTGCTGGTGATTTTGACAGCATCTGTGAACAGCAGCCCATTGGCAAGAGATTCTTCAGAGACTTCTTAGAGACTGTACCAGAATATTTGGTAGTTAGGGACTTCCTGGATGAGGTGTCAAACTGGGAGTTGGCAGAGGACAATGTCAAGAACAGTACCATGGAGAATATTTTCACCAATTTTCTGAAGGAAGGCGCCAAAAGCTATCTGTCTTTCATGAGCTCTGACTTGGTCAGCAAATGCAAAGCAGCTACTGCAAAAGACTATGAGAACATCATGTATCTGGCTAAGGAGGAAACCAAAGTCTATGTTAAAGACAAGCCCTTCCAGGACTTCCAGAACAGCCCCTTCTATGACAAATTCATCCAATGGAAAGTGTTTGAGAAGCAACCAGTAACTGATAAATACTTCTCTGAGTTCCGAGTGCTGGGTAAAGGTGGCTTTGGAGAGGTAAGAACTTGTACTTTAAAGGATGTGAGTCATCTCTCCCCTTTCAAGACTAGGAGGTGGGTTTGAGAAGAGCAGTGGATTAAGCCATTGTATGAAGATATGTAAAATGTGCCCCTTCAGATTGCTCATTTTCCAGAAATCAGGCTGGGTTATTTATATTGTAATAGAGCCTCGTGTTAGTAAAAAGCTGCTTCAACTTCACAGCTGTATCTGTGCTAGTAAAAAAGCAGACTTCTTTACAAATACTTGTGTGAATGTTCATGTAGTTAACTATTGGTCTGCTCCTTGACATCTTAGCCTCTGCTGTCTCGCACACTCCCAGCTAACTCCTAGCTGCAGTTGAGGAAAAAGCACACATCAGATCTGTTCCCAAAGTACAGTATTTTTGAGAGTCAAGGAGTTTAACTGTACAGATGCAATCTGTACATGCTGCTTATTCTCATGATTACAATTTTTTGTTCTTGTCCTTGTGCCTTTTTTATTTGCTAGTACATGTCTACTAGTGGCATCCTCAAAAGCTTTGCATCAGGGCCACCAGCTACTACTGGTCCAGAACAGAACTGATTGTGCACTTGTTTTTTCCCTGTTTTCTGTGCTAATACACTCTTCATAGAAGTTAGCATCAGCAGCTACTAATAGGCATCAGTGATTCCCCACTTCCTGCCTGTTAGTACCCTTGATATTCCAGTCTCTGTATAAAATTCCTTCATTACCTTTCCATGTGCATCTTCTCTAGGTTTGTGCCATCCAAGTCAAAAATACCGGCAAGATGTATGCCTGCAAGAAACTGGATAAGAAAAGGTTGAAAAAGAAAAGTGGAGAGAAGATGGCACTGCTGGAGAAAGAGATCCTGGAGCAGGTCAACAGCCCTTTCATAGTCACACTAGCTTATGCCTATGAGTCCAAAACCCATCTGTGTCTTGTTATGAGCCTCATGAATGGAGGAGATCTGAAATATCACATCTACAATGTGGGAGAAAGGGGTTTGGAAATGAAAAGGATCATCTTTTACTCAGCTCAGATCACCTGTGGGATTCTGCATCTCCATTCCATCAAAATTTTGTACCGGGATATGAAACCAGAGAATGTCCTCCTGGATGATAATGGGAATTGCAGACTGTCTGATCTTGGATTGGCAGTGCGAGTCAGAGAAGGAAAAAGCATCACCCAGAGGGTGAGTACAAATTCTCTGAACATAGGCAGTGGGAAGTGAAGCTATTCTGTTTCTAATGCCTTAGGAGTCTAAGACTTAATTCCCCGGAATTGATTCTTTGCTTAAGACCTAATGTAGTTATTTCATTCTGAGAGACAGGTTGTAAGAAGATTTGGTTTATTAACTCTTTAGCTGCTGCATGTGGTAAAATAACTTCTTTTGTACAGAAACAGTAGAATCTACTTGACCTTTTTCTCTTAAAATAAGCTCTTGAACCAATGACTTTAGAGAGGTAGATGCTTTGTGCCTTATGGAATACTGCATAGTCAGAGATTTAACAAATTGTTTAATGAGCAGCAGTCGAAGATACAACTCCTCTTTTGCTCCTAGGAGAATAATTTCTTACACATTATTCTTAAATGATGCTACTGATTGTATTGCAAGCGTGCATAATAATAAATGCTGCGTAATAAATGACTTCCAACCTTCCTTCTCCTCACAAATTGATTCCTGAAAACATTAGCAGACTTGATGGTTTGTGAATGTCCCTGCCTGTCTACGTTGTTGGAAGAAAAAGATGGATGACCAACTGGATTTTGTGTGAATTAGATTGTGCAGCACTTCAGCTGTGCCTGTGGTCATCCCAAACTAACCTGGATTTGTAATAAAGTCAGGAGATTTACACAAAAAATATGTATTCTTAATACATATTAAGCTTAACTGTGAAAAAGATATTTCTCTCAAGGTATCTGGATCTTAAAGATGTGTATAATGAGAGAATGTATCTGAAATACACTAAGAATATGAAGAAATGGAAGCAACATTACAAAATTGGTCTATGCTAAACTCTCCGAGTTCTCATTAGAAATTCAGTAGAAGAGAGGACCCACTAAATGCTTTCTACATCCTGTTTGAGTGCACATCTTTTGATGTTGTTAAATTCAGTAATTTTGAAGGATCTTTTCTTTTCCTGGCAATTGAAGAAGTTTGTACTATGAGTGGTTTTAGTACTTGCCGAAAGAAAATGTGGAATTTGCTGTATGTATAGATAGTAAATAATATAAAAATTAAACTGCACGGTGTTTTGGATACAAAAATACAGCTTCTGTGGGAGCTAAGGCAGGTTTTTCAGTACAGCTTATGTGAAATGAGAATGTTGGTTTGTTTGTAAAGATGGCATTTTCATCAGTGAACCCAAAAGTATAAACCTTACTGTGCTTTGCAAGTTAGAGGGGCATGCACTTACTATGATCAGAACAAATAGTTTTGTCAAAGGGCAGTTTTTCTTATTTGTAAATACAGGGTGTTTGGCAGAAGGAAAAAAACCCTCAGAATTAAAGAGTGTATTTAGCAATACATAACCACTTCTGTTGGTATTGGGGTAGAATCTCAAAGCAATATTAGGGTGGTTGCTCCTGCTCACCTTCTATGCCAGCCATCAAATGGCTAGTGCCTTTTCTTTGGGGATTTTTTTGGAAGCTCTATTCACAATTATATGGGTGCTTTTATTAGAGCAGAAACTGCAATAACTACTGTGCTACGTGACTGTAATGATTAAAGGCAGTTTTATTCATACGTTACATTGAAATAGGAGATGGAGGAAAAAGACCTTTTTTGGTGTGTGTATCATAACTATAAATTAGTAAAATTAATAATTCCCATACTTTTTTTTATTTTTGTAAAATAGTACTATTTGAAAATGTCTAAAAATTTATATTTTCAATACTCACGTCATACACAGGAAGACCAAAAAACTCATTTACAAAACTTACATTAAGCTTCACCATGTACTCTTGTAATAGAAGTGCTGTTAAATTAATTTTTGTCCACTAATCATAGTTACATTCTCACTTTAAAATTATCTGAAAATTGACATCATAACATGCTTTTTGAGAATGACTGCCAAATTGTTATCACTTACCAAACCTGTACATACCACTTTTTTCACCCAAAGGAATGTATGGCTCCAAGACAGGTTTATCAAATGAAATTTAATCAGTTGCACCATTTTGCAGACACAGCTTTATAAGAGCATTTTTATAAGCTAAAGCAGAATATATATTCCTTCCAGGCCAAATCTGTATTGTACTGATATCTAAATGCCTAATATCATAAAGCTGTTTCTAGATTTTGGATGATGGTTTGAACTGGCAATATGAGGCTTACAATTTTCAGTCACTAATTAGGAATATTGCTACTGATCTATAGTATATAATATATATTATATAATTTATCTGGGTATTAATTTCATTAAAGATTGAAAAAAATACACCATTTTAATGAAATCTGAAAGTTTTCTGCCCTCTCATAGCTGTACAAGCCATTAAAGATTAAATTTGTTCTGTTTTCAAAGCAGAAAAAAATTCCTGTCCTCTCATGTATGAATAAGTGCACATCACCCATACGTCAGCTGGAGGATCCATTAATCCCTTTTGTAAATCTTATTAGGTGATTAAGTTATCACATGACACACAAGTAATAAGCTTGTTAATGAGTTCCTGTTTTAGACATTTTCCAAGTTTTCATTGAGGATTTCTACAAAATTATAATGTTTATGTACTGTTCATCAGCCAAAGAAATGTTCTTTGTGGGTAGAAAGGTTTTTTTGAATTTTAGATGGATGACTTCAGCCTGGTCTTAATAAAAAATAAAATATGTTTATGCTTCAGAAAAAGCATTGTGCAACTGGTGATTCAATACTTATGTAATTGAAGAAGTAGCCTTGGTATCCTTTAAGTACAGCCATTACATACGCTCCTTTTGAAAGCACTTGTGTGCTCCATACTAATTGCTCATAACTATTAAAAATAGAAATACCTTGATTTCACAAACAGTACTCCTTACAAAGGTCTGGAAAGAGTTGGATACCCAGCCTTCATTTTCTCCTTCTCTTTTCAATTGCTAAAGCAGCAAGGAGGAACATCCAGCTTTCTGTGTGAATGTACTTTGAATTTATACTGTAGCTGTCAGTAATCAATACAATAATAATCACAAAATTTAGAAAACTTTAATTTCACTAAATTTTTGCTGATTTGCCTTTGTGAAGTGCCAGCTAGCCCTAAAATGGAGAAATCACAAAAAAAAATTAAAATACACTAGTTTGAATAATAACAGTCTTGAAAATAAAAGTAGAAGACCGTTGAAAGCTACTTACAATGTAATTTTCCTTCATTAAACATACATGGATTATATGGGGTCTTCTCATGATAGCTACATGTGCAGTCTACCAAGAAATATGTCTATGCACATTTACTCAGGCAGAGCTTGTACTGACATGGCTGGAAACAGAAACAAACCCCTACCTAATGGTAATAAAACTATTCGGGACTTTAAATGTCATTATGAGTTCTTGTAAATATGTCTGTTGCATCTGATCTGATGTGTTGATCAGACCCTGCAGGAACTAGTTTGTATCTTAAAGTTATGGCCTTTTAAATGTTGTTATTTTCTCTGTCTTACATAATTAGAAGGAATAGACAACAAGGAGAAACTGAGAGCCTGCAAAGATGGCTTTTACACAGACAAAGTGTACACACTAGATGGATTCTAGCACTAGGGGGATTTTGCATGTGACAAAAATGAGGAGCTTCTATCCCAAGTTAATTCCATTTTTCCAGAAGTTAGTGTGTATTTGCTGTTTATTGAAGGAAGAATTTTCTGCCCTTACTGGGTATGGCTTTTATGAAAAGCAACTGTTGCATGTAAATTGTGAAGAAGAACTTTTGTGCAGATGCATGTGAGCCAGAGAGCTTAAATATTGACATAATAACTGTGAAAAATAACATAAACATATTTTTGTAGTATTTATAAAAGTGCATTCATATCTTCAGAGGTTTCAGGCTTCTTCATAGTTTTCCTGTGCTATGTTTTATATATTTGAAGGACATCATAATATTTTTATAGGAAAAACATGTTTTGGTTAAAATCTTACTCAAAATGTCCTTTTGCCCTCCTGTATGTTTGTTTATTATAAGATTCTATTTCTTAGGAAAACACAAGGAAATCTATTTAGATGTTCCTGAAACTTGCAGTTTAATTTCGAGGCAGCTGAAAAGCAGGAGGAGGGTTTAGACTTGTGAAATAAAAAATAACTCAGCAAGCTATTCTACAGTTGACCTTTGTTCATTATCACATGGCATTCTTATTGGATAAGATTCTGTAAAAATTTCTTCTTCTTTTGCACTTTGAAGAATGACAGCTCTTCATTTGCTCCGAATTAGAGGAACTTGCTGCTGTTTCGCTTACACATTTTGAAGTATGAGATGTAAAATTGATGAAGTTTTTACTAGCAGAACTTTGTTCTTAAAAATGTTGATAACCACAGTTATTATGAGGTGTGTCATGCCAGGTGTTTCAGACTCTTTTAATCTCTGAAATGTACTTTACAGAATGCAGCCTTACCCACAAAACTCCCTGGGGCCAGTTGGGATCCATGCAAAGGTACTGAGGGAGCAGGCAGAAGTGCTCACCAAGGCACTTCCCATCCTGGATTTCCCAGCAGTCCCAGAAAACCAAGGAGGTCCCATTTGGCTGCACATTAGCATAGGTGATGCCCATCTACAGGAAGGGCTGGAAGGAGGATCTGGGAAACTACCAGCCTGTCAGCCTACCTTGGTACCAGAGAAGGTCATAGAGTAGATCATCCTGAGCATGATCATGCAGCACACACAGGACAACCAGGGGATCAGGCCCAGCCAGTGTGGGTTTAGGAAAGGCAGGTCCTCCTTGACCAGCCCCATCTCTTTCCATGACCGGGTGCCCTGCTCTGTGGATGAGGAGGTGGCTGTGGATGTGTCTGTGTGGACTGTAGGAATGCCTTTGTCACTGTTCCCCACAGGAGAACCTGGCTGCTCGTGCCTTGCCCAGGTGCTCTTTGCTGGGTCAAAAGGGGCTGGATGGCCGGGCCAGAGAGTGCTGGGGGATGGAATGACATCAGCTGGCACCTGGTCACTGCTGGGGCTCCCCAGAGCTCAGTGCTGGGGCTCCCCAGAGCTCAGTGCTGGGGCCAGCCCTGTTTTATGTCTTCCCTGATGATCTGGACAAGGGGATCAAGTGCACTCTCAGCGAGTTCACAGACAGCACCAAGTTGGGTGGATCTGCTGGAGGGCAGGAAGGCTCTGCTGGGGGATTTGGACAGGCTGGATTGATGGGCTGATGGCAGCTCTACAAAGTTCAGTAAGGCAAAGCAGCAGGTCCTGCACCTGGGTCACAATCCCATTCAGTCTACAGGCTTGAGGAAGAGTGGCTGGGAAGCTGCCTAGTGGGAAAAGGGGGTCGTTGGTCAACAGCTGGCTGAACATGAGCCTGGGTGGGCAAGAAAGCCAGTGGCATCCTCGCCTGTGGCCAGAAGGACCAGGGCAGTGACCATTCCCCTGTGCTCAGCACTGGTGAGGCTGCACCTTGAATCCTGTATTCAGTTTGGGCTTCTCACTACCAGAAAGACATTGAGCTGCTGGAGTGTGTCCAGAGAAGGGTAATGGAATTGGGAAGGGTCTGGAGCACAAGTCTGGGGAGGAGCAGCTGAGGGAACTGGAGAAAAGAGGCTCAGGGGGACCTCACCATTTTCTACAGCTCCCTGACAGGAGGTTGTAGCAAAGTGGGGTTTGGGCTCTCCTCCCAGGTAACAAGTGATGGGACAAGAGGCAATGGCCTCAAGTTGTGCTAGGGGATGTTTAGATTGGATATTAGGGAAAGTTTCTTCCCCAGGAGGGTTGTCAGGCACTGGACCAGGCTGCCCAGGGAAGTGGTGGAGTCACCACTCCTGGAGGTATTTAAAAGCCATGTAAATGTGGGGCTTAAGGACATGGTTTAGTGGCAGACTTGGCAGTGCTGGATTAATGGTTGGGGTCAATGATCTTAGAAGCTTTTCCAAACTACTTATATGAATGACATGATCATGAAAGTGAAAGAACAAAAATGATTTTGTGGGACCATTCTGCTTCCTGCAGTTTTGCATACGGCAGAAAGGATACTGCAGTCATCTCAAATTAAGAGAATGCAATATGTCCCATGAAATACTTTTCCTACCCACAGTGTGCCATCCATTTTTTTCTGTCAGGGAATGACATTGGAGCCCTTTATGATGTAGCACAAGGTCTCAGCATGACTTTTACCATTGTTCCTCATTCAACTTAATCTGACAGTTAATAAATGCTATAGCATTTTCTACAAAAGGTGTACATGCTGGAATGATCCCTTGGGTAAAGCATCTAGTGGGCCACACATTGACTCGTTATAGTCAAAGATGTTTTTATTTCATTGGATAAGAAATGCAACATTTGGCTGACACTGTAATTCTTTAAACTTTCGATTTGACAGCTTTGACCAGAAGCAGTATTGCAGAAACAGCAAGAGCTGTGAGATGGTGAGGAATGTAGTACTTCTGTTCTTACTGGACCACATGTGACATTCCACTTGCTGTCATGAGCAGTTTCAGTTAACAGACATGCAATTAGTTTTTTTAGGAGTCAAAGTAAAATCCTGGAATTGCAGACATATGCAGGTGAGAACTAGGGGCTTGGTTTTGCCCATTATTCAAGTTTCAAATCTGTTAGTGAAAGGTAGCAGGTGGGTGGTTTTTAAAATGGGTATTAAACCAGAGTGTAGTTAAGCTGCAGGACACTCCTGCAAAAGGTCTTGTAGGCTCTACAAATTTATCTAGGTTCAGGAAAAGAGTGGACAATTGATGGAAAAATGTCTCGTTGAGAGAAACCATTTCTGTCTCTGGAAGCCCCTGAACTGCAGATAATTGGAGTCTAGGAAAACATAGAGCAGTCTCAACGTACACCCCAGGGCCTTACCGACTTCCCTATGTATTCCTCTGTTTGAATGTAATTCACAGACAGTGAAGTGGCTGAATGGGCCATTGCTCTGATGCAGCCAGTACCCATCTCCTTGAATTTACATTTTAAAGAATGGTACCTCCAACGCTGGTTATAATCCTGAAAGATAAAGTGGATTAAATCCCCTGGATTTCAGTGATCAGCAGTTACTCTCCAGGCCTCATTGATATTTGCACTGCTTAAACTACAATGGCTGTGCCTACACTGGAGGGCTCTGCCCTTCCCAGGGAAGCCTGTGGTGCTGTCCCCTCAGTCACACTTGTCACAGAACACAGATTTCTCTTTGATGTCCCCTTTCTGAGGAAGCAGTCTATGCATGGTGCCATGAGACAGTATTTGCATTCATTATCAGGAGCTTCATAAAATACAGGCAGAGCTAAGTAGATGGAGAGTTTTCTCCCTTATTAACACTGCTTCTGGAATATTCTGTGCTTATTAAATAATGAAACCACAAATATCTCAGAAGTATTATTGTTTTTTACATTATAGATGGGGAATGATCAGGAAAAATTTAAAAGGAAATTAAAGGGAAAATCATGTTAGGAAGACTAAAGAACTCTTGTAATTCTTATGACTTATGTGCTTATGACTCTACCATGTGTTCTGTTTGTCCTAAATGCTCTGTCCTATAATTTCTGATTGCGTCCCCGTCTGTGAATGCCTTCTGATGTCTTCTGCTGACACTTCACTGAGGTGGGAGTGTTTGCAGGTTCCCCCTGCAGTAGGGATCTGAAGCAAAGGTGATCATGCAGGAAGAAAGCAGGGAGCTGCTCTAGAATCCAAACTTAAAACTGGTGCCTAGTTAATGGGTTGCCCTTTCTCAAGCCCTTTATCCCTTTGACTTCTGTGCAGCATGAATCTAAGCTGAAACCATGTTGGAACTGTGTCTATTTCTCTTCCCAAGGAGGAGCACACAGGCAGCAGTCCCTACTGCACAGAGTGACTTTCTTTTGTTGTGCAACTTCCTTCATTTCAGTGATTACTGATGGCCAAGCTTAAAAGATTAAAAACCAATGCTGAATTTTTTTCACTATTCCAGTTAGTGACTTTGAACCCAGCGCTGTATTTTCTTTTTTTCTAATATAGCAAAAATCTGTTTTGTCCCTTTTGTGCTTTTGCCTGTGTGAGCTTTTTTTAAAGCACACAGCTTTCCCTATGAAAATTATCTTCTTATGTGAAAATCAAAAAAAGTTTAGTCTTGAATTTTGGATAAACATGTAGGATTAAGCTAAGATAAGGATTAAGCTAACCTCCAATATTGTCTTTCTCACTATCTTCTCCTGCTATTCTGAAGAGTCCTCCTTGTGTTCTTCTGAATCTGCAGCCCAACAATTCGTGATGGGCCGTCTCATTGGGAGGTCCCTCCCTCTCTTAGGCATTAACAATATGCCAGAATCTTTATTCTGTGTGACTTTCCGTTGTGCCTTTTGCCCTATTTAGATTTAATTTTGTCTTCTTTTAAAAGCAAAACAGTTGCCTATTAATTGGGTCAGCTGGTTTCTTGTAACCGTATGAAGGTGTGGTGAGAAACTGTGGAGGAACTGCAACTCTGTGTAACTCATTTAAATTACGCTCTGTTCCCCCTCACAGCGACTCTTGGGAGAAGAATTAAGATGGTGAAGTGAGTGACTGAGGCAGATCAGTGCTGTTCTCCACATCTAGGGCCCGTCAGCTTGTGTGCAGGGAAGAGATTTCTGCGGTCTGTTCCTGCATTCCTGCAGGGTCTGTTAAGGCCATTGCTGAAGGAGCGGAGGAACAGCTGGACAAGAGAACAAAGCAGGCAGTGGCACCCCTTGGAGGAAGGAAGGACCGAGCCCCAGGAAACAGCTGATAGAGCTAAACTCAGCTTGTTTTTTTTCCTCTGTTCAACAGTTCTTGTGCCATGGCAAACAAAAGATAGACGTTCTGATTTGCTTTACTGTTTGGTTTGTTATATCAATTGAGTTTGTTTTGCAGAGATCTGTGGGAAAAGGTAGCAAAGATCTAAATCCCGTTTCTCCGCATTTGCCCGTTTCTGTGCCGCTGAGAGCTCCAGAGAGTTCTCTGTTTCTTGCCTGCACCTGCTGGCAGCTGGCACAGGGGCGGTGTGGAAGGGGCTGTCCCCTGGCAGGACAGCAATCGGGGCGCTGGTTCTGCTCTGAGCTCAGCTCTGCCAAGGGCCCTTTGACTGCGCCGGCATCTGAGCGCGCTAAGTGCTTCTCAGGATCACATCTTGAATTTCTAAAAGATTATAATTATGTGACCTTTGAAAAATTTATGCAGGATCGCATTTCACAAAAGAAACGTTTGTATACTTTCAGATGAGTCATTTCTACTGTGCCCTGTCAAATCACACTCAAAGCAATAATTCCACTCAACAGAACATCTTTGCTAATGTAGCCGAGGGCAGCATTTGGTCATTACATTTTAGAGGATTACTGAAAAATGGTCTTTTGGGTTGTTCTCAAGATAGTGAAATAAAGGGAAAGTAGATCTGTGAACCCTTTTCAAAAGCAGGTAAATTAAAAGTTAATTGAATTTTAATTACTATTTTTATGATTCAAGCAGCATATGCAAGTAAGGCATCCTCCTTATCAGAAAAGACCATATTAGATGGAGAGCAAGCACAACATTGCTAGTGTTGTGCTGACTACGCTTCTGTAAGTTCTGTGCCTCTACAATGGCATAAGGTTTCTGTCTCTAGTAAAAAGCTGGGATAGTATAACATTCTTTGTCTTCTTTGTGATATTCTTATTGATTGTGTCCCGTTATTGTTTCCAGGTCAGTGAAGGTGTCATATCATGTGTTTGTGTCTCTGTAAGATCACCTGATTAGTTAACACATATGTTCAAATGGTTCCTTGTGTTACCAGGAATTGTCCAGGAAAGAAGAGAATAATGTGCTTGGTCTCAGTCAAAATCCAATGAACATCCTAGTAGTGTAGAGTTGACAACAACTCAAATTTGACTTCAAGTATGAGTTTTTTATTTTCTCTTTCCATTAAAAGCGTGAAATTTATCCATGTAAAGAAGATCTAGTAAGAAACAATGAGTTTCAGCTAATACACAGCTTCTGAATTTACTTATAAATTGTACTGAATGAAAACATCTGCAAAATCATTCAAACCTAGTGATTTTTTGTGTGATAGACATATGAATATCCCATACTTGGAGATACCTGTTCTGAGGCATGGTCAGATAATTCTAACTGAATTAAATATTCAGTTCCATCCCATGGGAAATAGATGCCTTCAAAAAATAATGCGTTTATCTTTTGTGGTAGCTTTTCATCTCTTTGCTTTCTGTCCCTCTTTTTTTTCCTTTTTTGCACTAGAATATAGTATACTTATTTACTTCACAGCCTGATAAGAGTTATTTACTTTAATTCACTTTTGCTTTGAGAATCAGTGGATACTTTTTCCACCTAAAACATTATTTTTTGCTGCTCAGATTTCATTACTAAAATCTGAAATCAGTGAGAGTTGTACAGTTTAAAAACTCCCTTCACAAAAACTTTTGGTTTACCTCCTTAGGTAAAACTCTCCTGAGGTTATTGAGGCTGCCTTTCCTATTGGCCGTAGGATCTCTTTTCCTGGAAAGATGATCTGATTTTTACATCTTGTTCTCCATAATGATTAGTGTAGGGATGTTAGGTATTACCTTCCCTCTAATGCTGCCTGCTCTCCAAAGATAGAATTAAATCTTCATTTGAAGGATCTGTGTTCTTCCAGGTGCTGAATAATTCCTTTTTTGGTGTTCTCTAATACAGGCTTTAGCATCTTTCTTCCCAAATTATTTTGACAAAACTACACATATAGAGAAATAGGTGGAAAAGACTAAAATTTAAGCTCTTTTCTTCCTTTCTTCCAGTTTTGATAAAAATAGAGATTTGTGTATTGCTCCTCCCTTATTGTTTTTCTTCACCCTTAAAAATCCCTGTTCCCTACTTGTGAAATGTGTTTGCTTCTGCCATAAAATTGTCATGTTTTAGTGGATTTTAAATCTTGAATCTTAAGAGATTAGGTTTAGATTCCTGCTTCTTAGCCTGTTCCTTCATTGTGAATAGAAGGAAAGCTTCAGGATTGGGAGAGATTTGTTTTTAGATTCAAGTTTGGATGAAATTTTATGAGAAAACCAGCTCTCATGAAATTCTGAATGGAAATGGTTTGGCATATGAGAGCAACGATATATTTCTAGACTTCCTCAGACGGAGTTGGATCAACTCAGTAACAGCTCAAGATTTCAGTGCTACTAATTTAGAATGTTGAAGTTCGGTTCTTGTTTACATTTAAACTCATCCACAGCCTGTCACTTCAGTCTGAAGGGAGGCTGATGTTGGTCCATTCAGTTTTCTGTTTAGTCGTGTTGTTTTTGGTCTGTGGTGATGGCCTTGCTTTCTCTGTTCTTGAGAAGCACAAGCACCATGTCAAAGCATAGTGTTCTTCCAGATGGTGTGTCCTGCTGGAGGGGATGCTGAAAATGCCCATGGAAGAGACTGAAGTTACTTGGCAACTACTTCTTTTGAAAAAATAACTGCAAAAGAAAATGCAAGTGGAAGGAAAGAGGCAGTCTGAAAGGAGCTGCCTTGAGACACATCTGTGACAGTAGATTTCTGACTTTTCCATGGCAGATGTATCCAGGTTCTGTATGATGATGCTAAGTTGCAGCAAAGTAATCTCTTATCAGAAAGACCATATTGTGCTGTCAGGGCACATTTTGATGATAATGTGACTCAATAGTTCTTCAAAGCTTTAGTGCCCCAGCTTCATCTCAGTAAAAATAAGAATGTTTATTGCTTCCCAGAAGGAGAGAAAAAAAAGAAAAAAAAAATCCAGAAACCTATTTAGAGCTGTGTTTACTAATCCACAGTGAGCTCTGTGTACAAGCTTTTGTATCAAGATTTCTCTACTACTTTCAACCTCTCCTCTCCCTCCCAGGTTTTTCTGAGGCCAGATGGATCTGGGGTCTGTGGTCCATGTTTGAGTATTTGTCCCCTTCCCTGAACAGGGCAGTAATCATACCTAAGAATGTAATACTGTCAGGATATCTCTCAATATTTTTAGTTAGAAAAACTCAGTGTAAGCAGTACAAATTGCCTGTGGGATGATGTCAGTGCCCATGCTGCTCCTCTGTACTTCTGTGGCTTTAGCGAGGGAGGCAAATGTTCACTTTTAACCTTTCCTTTTGCTTTCAACCTGACTGATATTTTTGTTCTTCTCATCTCATTTCTGGTTTTCAACAATATGGAGGACTTTGCTCTATATCCTTAATAGCAAAAAGGAAAATTACAAAGGGAGAAAATATAGTGGATTTAATTTTCTGTCTGTTGGGCTTATGTTTTAATTGATGCTAAAGTGGTCCCTCTTGCACACATTGTTTACAGTAGAGACGTTATATGTCATAATGTTAGTGACACAAGCTGAAGTTAATGGGGGACCTGACTTGGAAGTACTCTGTCAAAATTTGCAAAAATCAGAGGGGTTATCCAACCCCAGAAAATAAACTTCATCTGTTGAGCTGTGCTTTTTGTGAATACAATTTGTCCAAATGGGCTTAGCTTTACCTTTTTCTAACTGTTTTGCTTTGGGGTGAATCTCTGTCACTGATGTATTCTGACAGCAGTAATAATGACCGTCTTGAGTAAGCTTTAGTGGGCTTTTGCACAGACACAGTTTTTTATTTAAAATTGTTATATTGGTAGTACATCAGTCCCAGTATGTAAAAAAGATGTGAGAAGTTCAAGCAACTTTTGGCACGATTATCACTGTTAGCTGCATCTGGTAAGTACATATGATAGAGCATGAGACACAGTAGTAAATGTAGGTTCAGCTGAGGAAATGCTGTTGCAATTGAAATCCCACGTTCTCAGTCATGTAATGGTGCAGCAGAGAGAGCTGATCCTTTCACTTCCCTCCCAGGTGAGTCAGCTCCCTGGGGACAGAGGCAGCAGGAGCTATTTCAGACATTGCAGCCTGTCCCCCAAGGGGAAAGTGGCAGGCCTGGGCTGGGAAGAAAGCAGGCAGATGCTCCTCTCAAAGAGTGGCCATTTCTTCTCCCAGAGAAGGGGCCATTAGTTCTGTAAATAATCTTTATTCAGGCATCTTTTTTTAGTTGGGAAGTATGAATTTGTTCCTTCACTCAAATGCATGTAATTTATGAATTATAATTTTCATAGGTTTACTTTCCTACAGTGGTTTTTAAGAGTTTTTCTTGGCCCTTGATGGTAGAACATTTATCCAGAAACCAAGAGGGAGGTGGCTGAGAACTTCCTCATTGCAACTCAGCTACTGGCTTGAGAATTTTCTCACTGGCAGAAGAACCCTGTGTTGGATCAGTTATAACCATTGCACAGTGATTGTTTTGCCTGATTTTTGTATTTTTAAAAATCTTTTCAAATTGATTGCTACTTGTGTTTACACAACAAAACTAAGAATATCTTCAATGAAAAAAAAATAAAATGGAGGAAGAAAGCAAGCTAGCCATGAATGTAAAAATAAACCACTTTTAGGTAGAAACTGCACTGACATTTCACCTTTGAGAAGCATATTTAAGACACTTTTCCTGTGTGCCGAGATGTTTAAAGAGAGATATGGTCCATGTGCTAAAAAAGTCATCCCTCACAGTTTCTAGATTTAAAAAAAGGTCAGAGTTTCTAGATACAAAATATATCAGTAGAATTACTAATATTTTGGAAGAATGATAGACTAGTCTGTTTATTTGCATGCATTTCACTACTGACATTTTATAGTAAATCTGTCTGTGTGTTTGCAATAGGCTGGGACAAATGGTTACATGGCTCCAGAAATCCTGAAGGAAGAGGACTACAGCTATCCCGTGGACTGGTTTGCCATGGGGTGCACCATTTATGAGATGGTTGCTGGGCGAACACCATTCAAGGATTACAAAGAAAAGGTCAATAAGGATGAGGTTAGAAGAAGAACTCTGGAAGATGAGGTGAAATTTGAACATGCCAGCTTTACAGAGGAAGCAAAAGATATTTGCAAGCTGTTTTTGGCTAAGAAAAAAGAGGATCGTTTAGGAAGCAGGTATGCCTTCTTAATTTCAGTAAAATAGAGATTACAGCTGCAAACAATATAGTTATTTTACTTATTGCACAAAACAGGTTAGATCTTCACCATCTACAGAGTGATGAATTTTCCCTTTCACTTCTAGGAAGAAAGAGGTGGAAAGTTTTGAAGTTAATATGGAAATCAGGAATGTTGTTGCAGTAGTGTGATCATCTATCCTCACTCTAGATGACTCATAGGAGTTGCCTTCTTGTTACTTTCTGTGTTAGACCCTTTATAGTTTTGGGAGAAAGGGTCAAAAGGGTTTTTCTTACACGTTCATTACTAAAGATAAAGGATATTCAAGTGGATACCTGCATCCCTGCTAGAGCAGACTGAAAGCAGAACATTAGGCTGTATTGCTTACTGGAATGATGTGGGCAGAAATCCAAATCTGCAATGTGGATTCTTTTCCCTGCAGATATCTAATTTGCAAAGCTGCGTCATTGGCTTCTTACTGGAGAGATCTTAACCCCTCTGCTCTGCTCAAGTGCTTTAAAAAAATGCTGTAGTTCTGGTCATCCTGACTCATCCCAGGGAGAAAAAGAATATTTGGCACGAATTCCCGTAAAGCAAAACATTTCTGGGCCCTTCAGAGGTGGCTTTGGGTTGATGAAGACTGGTAGATATGTCTGTGACTTAGCAGTTTCAAGGAACTGTTCAACAAGAAGAGAATTGCAAAGCTAAACCTTGTAACATTTAACTTGTATTAGCTCTGATCCCTCTGATATGTATGTGTGTGTATAAATAGTATAATGCATTTCTAATTAGACAGATTGCAGATCTACATTTGCAATACAGACAAATTTTAAAAAATTAATAGGAAACCGATAATACCAACCTTTAGAACACACTGTGATTCGAATCATCTGTGAATACAATTGTATGTATCAGGTGCTTTTCCAGTCTAAAGGTGGAATAGACAAAGGATCTCATTGAATCAATGCATAGATAGTCTTCTAAATTTGTATTTCATAACAACGTGGAACAGTTTTTCAAAATGTTAGGCTAACACTTGCCTGAAACAATTAACTCTTAATGAAAGATAATAGGTCATTAATACACATATTCTTAATATTCTGTTGCTAAATGAAGACAGCTATTCTTGTGCCTGATGAATTTTCCCAGGAACTGTGCCAGGCAGCAGAAAAAAGTTATTTTCAGCAGCATATGGGAGTATGTTCAACACAAAATCTACATTATTTTACTATGTTTTAAAAGCTTACTTTAAAAGTAAATTTAACACAAAAACATTCAGAGCACTCTAACTTAAAGTCAGCGTACTTTGCAGACATTTGGACTCACAGCACTTTGTGAAGTAAACAGATTTCAAAGTAGGGGAAAATGAAATTTAGAAATTGTCAGTGGCTTGGTTGAGTTCATTCAGCAAGTCTGAAACACAACCAGCAGCAGACGATTCACTTGCTGTAACCACATTGCCTTTTCCAGATGTTCCATAACTTCTCTGCAAAACGAGAAATGTACACAGAAAGATTACTACACATAGTATTTTTAATTTTCTGCTGTTTAAGATATACTTCCTCTGATGTGCCACACTTAGAGAAGCCAAACAATAGGATGTATATACCCTGAGCATGATACAGAATGGAAGCCTGCACATACCTCTTAAACAGGGTGATACTATTCAGGACAGCTGTGTGTTATGTAAAGATTAGTACTGTAATTCTTCTAAGGACAACAAGAGCTTGGGTTATCCACAGCAGTGCCTGTTGCATAAGTTAAAGCTGCTCAAAGACAGCTTTATTTTGTACACCTGACCTTTTAAAACACTCTACTCTTCTATTGAAGATGTGATTTCACTTAGCTAACTCAGGAAAGATGTAACCCCTTTCACTCAAGCTTTTTGAGATTGATCTCGAAAATCTCAGATCTGAAATCCCAAACCTGTAAAGTGATTTTTTTAAATGGAAGAATACAAAATTGACCAACTTCATGTGAGTTCATTTGTTCTTCCTATGTAAGTTACGTAAAAGCAGTTCACAGAGGATGGGCTCAAGTTCATCTCCAGCTAGTTGGAAGATGTCTCAGTTCCAGTAGATGGCATTCATGTAGCTTTACATTTTTTAACTTTTTATGGTTTCAGGAGGAAGAACACTGCAGCAATCCATTTTGAAGCCTCCACCAGCTTCTAGTGCTTTTTGGTTTATGTTACAGAAAGGAAAAGCAAAATAAAGGGAGATTTTTGCAAGTGCATCTGCCCAGTCAGCACTACTGGCTCCCCAGTGTCCCAGGACACCAGTTAATTTGAACAGCAGCTGAAATGCATTTCAGGCTAACAGTCAATGTGAATAAATCATGTCAGGTTGCTGAAGTACTTGGTTATCACTGGCTAGGTAAGATAGGAGATGATTTTGCAAACCTATGGATGTGCAGAAGTCAAGATACTTAATCTGTACATTCATAATTTGTTGGGGTTGAAAACATAATATTTTTCATTGCCCAGCAATGATGGATGGCAGCATCTTGGTCATTCCTGGTGGTGTAGAGGGGGTAGTGGCTGCTGGTGGTTTGCTCAGAAGAGCTGGGCAGCAGAGCTGCAAAGTGACAATTTTCTTGCAAGGAGCTGAAAAGAGCAGCTGATGGTTTCATCTCTGCTGTGCCCAGGGAGCACCAAGACAGGCCAGAAGCACAGCAGGGCAGCATGAGGAGCAGGCAGCAGTGCCAAGCTGGACGAGCTGTTCTGCATGCATGGAAATTAAGATCTAAAAAAATAAAGGTTTTTCCATAATCACACGAATCTACTGCTTCTATATGGTGCTTCTGCACATTTGCAAAAATAAAAAGACTTGCCAAAGGTTTGCATTACATTTTATTCATAGAACATTGTCTAGAAATACATGAAGGCTTCCACTTTGCTAAGTTTGATTTTGTAAGGAGGTTGGAAAAGAAAAAAAACAACGTGTTAGTAACTACCACTTTCTGAGGCCAAAACGCAGACAGATTTGGTTTTCCTATGTTACTGTTTCCAAGAGCAGTGCATCCATGAATACATTAAACAAAGAATACATAGGTGTGCAAAAGACAGTGTTCCTCTCTGCTCCTCCTTTCTCTAGAAGTCTGAATTCAGACTTTGCATGCCTTGGCACTAGAGGCACAGTTCAAAAACTGTGGTCTTTGGTCATGCTTCAGCAAGCACACATTTGAAGCTCAGATGATTTTTATCACCAGGAAATATCCTACAAGTCTCTCTAGGTCTACAATGAAACAATTCACTAGTTCTTTTACAGCTGAAGTTCTCCCTGAGGTCTGCAGTTGTTTTTTGTAAGATTTATTTAACTTAAGCATTTACAATGATTTAGTCCTTTCTGGTTTTTATTACTGGGTTTTAACTATATTAATAAAGGATTATGTTTGTGACAGTGGCACACATCCTTTTGTTAATGTCATAATCTGTGAATCTCTTGCCTAAAAAAGTCTTTGTTAATTTACAAGAGTAGTTACTTTGAATGAACAATCACTATAAGTGGGAGTGTTTATTTGAGTGACATAACTGGATTTTAGGATGTAAATGTGTAGATGCTTTGAATTAAGATAGAACAAGAATTGTGATTTGTCACCAGCTTCCTATTCAGATTGTTGCTGCTTAGAATCAGTCTTTAGATGTATTAACCCAGTATACCCCATTCTAGAGTTTAATACATATTCTTACCCTATAGTACAGATACTTTGTCCTATAGATACAGAGCCATTCACTGAACTTCCCTTGTGGGACAGTAAATCCAATAGTGCCCCTTCCCACCCTGCTGTAAGTTCAGTTCTGGTGGAAGTGTAGCTCTGGATGGGGTGTCCCAGATGCAGCTCCTGCATGGCACCTTGCCTGGACTGATTCACCCTGAGAGGTGCAGGGAGGAGCAATGGGATCACAATGTGTCCAGCTGCTCGGCTGTTCCTTGGTTAGGGAAAAAGGAATTGTGCTGCATGATATCTGTATATCTAGATATAGATGTAGATATAGATAAATAGGTATATATATATATATAAAGTACTGTTGTGTACAAAACACAGACACTCCTGTATCTCTCTTAGAGCAAAACACACTGATGGACGAGCTTTTGCTTTATTGCAGGAATGAAGACGATGACCCAAGAAAACACAGCTTCTTCAAAACAATAAATTTCCACAGGTTAGAGGCAAACCTTATTGACCCTCCATTTGTGCCAGATCCATCCGTTGTCTATGCCAAAGATGTTGCAGACATTGCTGACTTCTCTGAAATACGAGGAATTGAGTTTGATGACAAAGACAAGAAGTTCTTCAAAAAGTTTGCGACAGGTGCTGTCCCTATTCCCTGGCAGGAAGAAATCATCGAGACAGGACTGTTTGATGAACTAAACGATCCCAACAGAGTAGTTTCTGGCGGTTATGCAAACGGAGGGGAAGCTAAGTCAGGAGTTTGTTTGTTGTTGTAATTATATCATTACCAAAAAGAGTAGAAACCACCTCAGAACTTTCCATGTTCTGACTCTGTTTCAGAAACTCAGTACACCTGTTTGAGAGGAGCCAGCCAGTGTAATGGGACATTGACAGGCGATGTAGGACCACCAGCTGAATAAACTGTATTATTTTCCTTTCCTCTAAGAAAGGAGATACTTTTGTGTTGCTGGAGATGTATCAAATGAAGAACCATATTTCTCCAAAAGGCTTAGAACAGAAATTCTGAAATACAGAAAGCAATGATAGAGTGATGAGGCAACAGCTTTTGAAAATGACTGATTACTGTTTTGAATACAATGATTCGTTGGTTTTCTTTCTTTTTCCTTGTTATTTCTACTAACATTTCCTCTTTGTTCTACAGTTTTCAGGAAGGATTTTTTTTAATTTACAAGTAATATTGGACAGTGGAGCTCATATACGCTGTCAAACTTGGAATCTTACTGGTTAGCCAGTCTGTCTGTTAAATTCTCTTAGTTTTTGGGTGGTTTATTGTAATATGTTCAAATTGTCATAAGATATAAAGAAAGCTCTACATTTTTATTTCACTTGGAAATAAAAACAACAGGATCAAACTCTTTGCAAAAGTGATTTTAATGGAATGAAGATAAGATTTTACAAATTTAATGGAATAAAACATTAATTTATTATCATTAAGTAATCTTAAAAGTGATAATACTGTATACAGAGAAAATGTATTTATAAGTAAATACACATTCTTTTTGTCAATTTTAAACTTATATCAGATTTCCTGATATTTTTTCTGTATTTTGGTGTTAAATTAAGCTACAGATAGACTGAAGCAATTTGTAATTGACTTTTACAAGACATTTATTTCAGTGTAATATAGATTTTAATTCAAGTTGCAAAATGCATTATGACTATTAAGTGATGTAATGGTGAAAAGGTTAAGTATGCAAGCTGAAAATATCTTCAAATGCTTATTGGTTCTCATGCAAATTTTGAAGTGTTTTTATTTTTCAATTTTATGGCAACCTAAATTGAATTACTTGGGAATATTGCGATGAATGCTTGCTATTGGTGAAGTGTATTACTCATGAGATGCCTCCTGCTGATTTTCTGTGGTAAGAAAATAGGCAGTTGTTCTTTGCACAATTTCTAAACCTGATCCTGCACATGCTGGTCACTGTCATCTGTCCAGCCATAATTTCCATTGACCAAAGTGGAAGTGGAAACTACTTCATTCCTTGGAGTCCTGGAGGCTGCAAATGCCCCGTTTTCTGTTTTTCATACAGCAAACCTCCTACTGAACTCAAGGACTTCTTTTAGCTAGACACCAGGATTAACTCTCACGTCTGGTTTAGAGGAGGAAAACCTGTAGATAAATGTCTTCTGTACTCGGGTCTGTCACGTGCAGCACAGAGCATTGGTATTTATTTATAACCTAATAGCACATCCTAAACTCTTAAGTTTTAAATCCTGTAAGTGTTTTAGTCACAGCTAAGTAATACTTTGGTAATACTTTGTGTTGTTCTGAGTAGAAAAAGAATTGCTCTTTTTTCCTTTTAAATTTGCTTTTCTGGTATTTTATATACGTAATATTCAAGTGAAAGATCAAGAACAGTGTTACTTAGGATTAGTGGGTAATTCTGTTCATGAATTATGAGCATAAAATTGTCTGCCTTTTGAATGGAGACTTTCTGTCAAATAATGTAAAACAATATAAGCTGAATTCTGACTTTGTCTTTTAATTGAGAAGGATGATCCTGAAAGATGGTGAAAAGCAGAGGAAGTTGTGAGAAGAGTGATGTCCTGGCATAGATTTACAAGAGAGCTTCCACTATTGACATCCATTGATTTTATTTCTCATTGCTCCCACCTGCAGAAAGCCCTCACAGTGGTAGTAAATATATTAGGCCATTATATTTAAGAAACCAAGACAAAAAAAATTTATTATTATATGCATTTTAAAAAACCCACAAAAGCGACACAAAACCCACAACCAGCAACTGATTACAGCTAGGAGAGACCTGTTAGTGCTAGTGGCATAAAACTTCTGTCCTGAATTGATACACCTCGAGTCCATAGAAATGGTTTCAAAAATCCTTCAGGACCAGAAAGCAGTACTCTGAAAAGGCTGTAGGTTTTCCAGTGCATAACTGAGTTTTAAGTTGCCATTTGGAAAGAGGTTATGTATAGACAGAACCAGAATTTAATGTCTTGTTAGGATCAGATATCCCCAGTGATACTGGGTGCTGCAAGACTGCATTTTTTCAAAAGGTGGTGCAATACTGAGATCTGTGAATTTGGTACACCATGTATGCCTAACATTGGATTATTTCGTTTTTAGAAATGTTACGGTGTCACTAATCCCAGCAGGATGTGCATCAGTGAGCTCCATAATGTTAAGTGTTTCATGAATCATTCAGAGTAACACATCAGAAGTCTGATAATGCACAGTTTGGCACGGTGTATGACAGAGAAGAATGTGTTGTTTTGAAATATTCATTTTCATTTTCTAAAATTCTCTTTTCACAATATGGACAACTTCTATTTCCATCATGGAGAAGAAGCAGGGCAAAGATTCTTTCTGAATTCCTGTTAGCACTTTCAGTGAGTCTTTTAAAAATGATTTTCCAGTTTTTTAAAGGAATCTGTAAAATACTTGGTTCTTTTCTTCTTGCCTCTGTGAAGTTCCTTGTTAAGCTTTCAGGAGCAAAGTTATTTTTACAATCTGCTTCACCTTAACAAAAAGCCAGCAATCCCAAAAGATTTACGTGTTCAATGAATTGTCTTACTGCAACCAAAGATGCTACTCCTGTGAGTAAACTTAAATGTATATGAAAATGTTGCAAGAGCAGGGCCCAAGTCAGAAGTATTGACCAAGTTACTGGATGTTTATGATAGAAAATGAGGGTTGACTTTGAGGGAGGAAAATAACCTTGTGGTTGTGGATTACTTGAGTTGTTGTGGCAAAAGAAAATTATGTAATTTGAAACTGCAGTTTTTTTTCTTCTAGCTGTCTCCCTTTTTTGCTGTTTTGCCAGTGTTGTGGTGTCTCACTTGGCTGCCTCGCTTTCCAGCACATAAGATGCATTTGAGTGCTAATATAATCTTAAAAACTAAATGTGAACTCTATTGCATTAAATGGCATCTGTGACAGGTTACAGGGTGCCCTGGCCACTCTGCAGGCCTTGTGCTAACAGTGCTGACTTTCCTGCCCTGTTTTACTCAGTCCAGCTGTTGGAACTGTTTGGTAATTCTAACTGTAGCAGGTTAAAATGTGAGATTTATAGCAGCTTGATGTGTTCTTATGAGAACATAATTTAAAGTTCAACAACGCTCCTGCTGCCTCTGAGAAGGTAAAAGAGAAAGACCTTTCCTTTGTATCTCAAGTCCAGATTTTCTTTGGTATTACCTCTGTTCCCCTTACCATTACTCCCCTCATTTCACTGAGCACAGAGACAAAATTATGTTTAGTATTAATATTAACCTAATGAAATCATTGTTCTCAGAGGTACTGAATACCTTCAGTTGTTTCATGGCAAAGGCTCATTTAGTGACTAATTACCTTGTGTTGCAGCAAGTAGTTCACTTTTATATTCCAATATGAAATAGATCTAATAATAGGAACCTATGTGCAAATTCCTGGCTATTAGTGACATCTTTATTAGGGAAGGCACCTTTACATTAAGCTAAGAGCATCATAACAAATATAATACTTGAGATAGTTATTTCTTCAATCATAAACAAATGCCAATACAGAATCAAAATGAGATCTATACTTAGAGCTGATGCCTGAAATTGTACAGTTGTAGTTATAAAGTGATGCATGGCTTTATATACTTTATATATCAGCACTTTTTAGAAATAAAATGCTTATAATAGTGTATTTAAAATATTGTCCCTTTTACAGCTTTTAATGATATATCTGT
This sequence comes from Sylvia atricapilla, assembly GCF_009819655.1. NCBI lineage: Eukaryota > Metazoa > Chordata > Aves > Passeriformes > Sylviidae > Sylvia > Sylvia atricapilla. The sequence goes on from NC_089149.1 coordinate 23,583,135, forward strand.
AACATTTTTCTGATCTGAATATACACATCTATGATGAGGATAAGTAAGTATGCTCTTGTTATTTACCTTAAAAAGTATAAATTGCTTATTTGATGTTATAACAATAATTTTTATCTTTTTATCATTAGTTTTTAATACCAAAACGTTTAATCTATTTATATTGTAATGAATTGTAAAAGAAGTATTTTTATTATATACAGTGTTTTTTCTCCATAATAGGATTTTAATTATGATCTTAGCAATTGTGGCTCATAGCACCATAAAAGCACTGAAAATCCTACCAGTTCTGGCCTTCTGCCTAAATCAAAGCATACATTTCTCCTGAGTGACAAACATCCACTTTGAAATCTACAGGTGGAAGAAGGTACTGGTGCTTGACAGTCTGAGACCTGGCAGGTGCAGTGTTTGGGTAAAGGTCCCCTGTGGTCAGTGCAGCTCAGGGATGCATTTGGAACTTTGTGTCACAACAGCCTCGGGAGCTGAGGGGCACAGTGAGGAGTGCATGGACAGAAACTGAAATCCAGCTCAATGCGCCACGTGGCATTTTATGATTCAGCACTGCCTCATTACAGCAAGTAACAATCTAGTATTTCATTTTTTTAAAAAAATAGACCAAAAGATTAATGTTTCTTAGGAAATCATTGCTTGGTGTTTCTCTTGAGTTTCATTTATGTAACTGTCTGAACCTGAGTATAAAATTCTTACCAGTTAGCACTTTTCCTTATGGAGTGGAAATCTTTTTGGCATCTCTTGCCTGGAAAAGTGGAAGAGTAAGAGCACAGAGGGTGTCTTGGAATGCAAGTACCTTTATCCATGGGAAAACATGCCTGGTGATGTCTATAGGTAGCACCCTTCTCCTGATTTCCTTTCCTTTTATATGGCATAGCAGATGGTCCTTATATTTACCTCATTGTGTAACTCTTCTGTCACTTCCAGAAAACTGGCACAATTCTGAATGAAGCCATTTCAGATTTCAGGGAGACTTACTTCTGTATCTTGGACAGGCTAAAGGTGCCATAAACAATAGCTGTCAACACCATTTAGCTTTGACCCTAAGTGGTGAAAGGCTTTTGTGGGGAAAAGCATGGGAAAAAAAAAAAACCTGTGAGTCTCTTTGAAAGGGCTTCTAGATATATTAAATCTATTCCTTTCCTTTTGACAATTTTGGGGCAGCTGCAGTGGTTAATTCCTCCCTTTCCTGTTGACCAAGCTCAAGCACAATCTGGTTTAGTAGTTCTTTTATCCTGTTTATACTCTTTATCCATGCTTTTTGATGTCTGAGCTTTGTTAGTTGGCCAGTTCTTCCAAGTGTTTTGTTTTCTGGTTAATGTACACCAATATGGTGCTATTACAGTGTTTGGTAGAATGACTTACGAAGAAAGAAAATTTTCATTTTTCTTCTGTACACAAGCATTACTTGAAGTTAAACATAACTATGAAGTTAAACATAACATAATAATGAATTCTGACATGTGTTTTATCAGTTGTGCTTTACCAAACTTACATGTTAGCCTGTACAATTCATTGAAGTTGTTCTGACAGTTACATTTTACAGAATGGAAAGACACAGCCAGGCTGAACGACACACTGTGTACATGTCCTTATGATGGGAGTTCCTCATGATGAATGTTTCCGTGATTCATGTTTTCATAAAGAATGCCAAAGGGATGACTATGGATATATCACTTGTCATAACTTGTAGTTCAGTTAACAATAGTGAAGTAACTGTTTAAAAAAACAGCTATTGTACAGGAATGTTCAGTTATGTTTGCTTTGCAAGACTTCAGGCAAGCATGACATGGGATGTGCTAGACATGTCTCGTGACTTTTGAATGGCTGGGGTAAAAGGGGTACTGCAAGTAAGAGCAGATCTGTTAATCACTCCTCTCTGCAAACATTCCTACAGCAATACATTCTGTTCCCACTGCACACCTTTTGGACAGCAGTGCAAGCTTTCTTTTAACTCCACTGCTGCTCTGCAGAGCTTAGTGCTCAGTCTGCAAATGCGATGGAACTACAAAGAGAAATGGTTCTCATCGCTTGGGCCTCTCAGAGGACATAGAGCAGAGTGATATGAGCACTGCAGTGATATGAGGGCTTGAGCCTGCTGCTGCAGCACCAGCACGGAAGGCAGAAGTGGCTGTGGGAGTAGGAAAGTGGGCAGAAGGAAGTCAGGTTTCATAACGCATGGAGTCAGTTCAGACCCACTGTTAGGAATGGCATCTCTAGACTGAGTGACAGTAGAGCTATTTCTTAATAGAAATGGATGATTGGAGTGGAACCAGCGAGAGAATGTCTGCAACAGGACCAAACAGGAAGGCTGTAAAGCGTTCCTGGTCATTTCCTTGTAAGAAGGAATTAAATTCATTGTAAGAAGCATGGATAATTCTTACCATTATCAGCAATAATAACACCAGGATCATAAAGAAGAATTGCTAGCACCAGTTACCAATTTAGCCTGTTACTCTGCAGCAGCTTGAAAGAGGCCTGATTTACAAACAAGGCAAAAGAATTCTGTTTCCAAAACATAATGCCTTAAACAACGAATACCATGAACGTCTTGTTCATGACAACAGGATGTCGTGAACAAGAGGAGGAAACTCTCTGGTGAACTTGTACAGGACGAGTTGACAAAAGAGTAATATCAAATATGGCATCTGGCTTGTAAATTTATTTTATTCTATCCTTATTATGCAAGAACTATGAATCTGATTTGACAACAACCATTAGGCAAAGTTTTTTTCTGAAGAATACAGAAATTTTTCCTTTCTGTTCTTTACAAGGTTTCATCCCTTCCTCCAGGGTAACTTCTATCCTATTCCCTACTAGAATGTGATACATTAATGCAATTTTGCAAACAGATGAGAGGCTATTTTTGACCCCAAAACTGTGAAAAAGTTGGTAAAAACAGAGCTAACTTGTGAAGGTAATGATACATCAGTAATTACCTGGTGTCCAAAAGGATGAGAAATCGGAAATTAACATATATTGCCAATTAGGCTGTAGTTTAAGTATCACTCTTGCAGGCTATTTCAATCAGCATCCACATAGAAATATTCATCGAAAAATTAAGTAAGGTTTGAAGAGGCCAATTTAAATATCTTGCTGCATACAGTGAAGGCAAATACTTACTTCTAGATATTTAATTAAGACAGCTAAGCAGTGCTGCCAGTACTGTGTACAAGTATGTAAACTTCTGGTTTCCCACGCTGACTTAGGGAAAGCAAGAAACTGCAGTGCAAAAATCTAGAACCTATCATCAAACTAATGAGCTGCCAGAGCACACTTGCATAAAAAAATTCAAGTTTAAGGTATTGCATTAAAAAGGATGAACTCTCTGAGAGACTGTGAAAAGGTGTAATGATTCTACAGTAATGCAGCTATTAATACTCAGATCTGGTTTTATTTAATGAACAGTAAAAGCAGCAACATTCTCAGTGCTTTTTGAAGAAATACGGGAAACTGTGTTGTGCAGTTGTATTGCTCAGCTGCATCTTTTCGTCAGGTAGAGAGGAAGAAATCAGAGAATGTGCTCTTCCTAAATTGTAAAAATACTTTGTATGCTGCTTAAAATAATCTGATAATGATATATTGTCTGATACAACCCAAGAATTTTCATGCTTTCATTTTAGTATAAGACATCCCAGGAGAGTTCTACTCTGTTAAATCAAGCAATGGATAAATGTTCAAATATTTGTTTTCCTAAATTCCACCCCCCCAGGTGATTTTTCTCATTTCTGCAGTTCACATTTTTGCTCCTCTCCCCATCTTTCTGTCAATACTTAATCAAGATGTTACGTTCTTTCTGATGTGAATGGGTGAACAGTCCTATAATTCCTGAATTCATAACCCCAATCCAGGATCTACTACCCATGAGAACCAAAACTGAGTATGTATTCTTATATTTGGTCTTTCTAAAGGCTCTTAGGTTACTTCTGTTCCAGGCAGAGAAAGGAATAAAAAAATGGATAATCTCTTCAGAATTTTCCATATGCTTTGTTCAGAGAATGGCAGATCAAGTGTTTTAAACAAAGAAAGGAAGGAAACTTTGATTTCTTGCCAAGAGATTGAAACCTCCTGTTCTTTTGCCAAGCTAGTTTATTTTGCTGCCAACAGTTTCCTCACCTTAAACAGCTCCTTTTCATCTGTAAAGCCAACAGCAATGAAGGCTCTGCAGTATGGCAACACTAAGAATCTGCCCTAGTTTATGTAGGGACAGATTCACTTTCAAATTTTGATATGTACCTGAAAACACAATTCTAAGCAGGGAGTCACCTCAGGTGATTCCTGACCAAATTTTACTTTTTTCTCTAAGTGCATCAAAGTTACTGGCTTTGTGAATATTGATCTCTTATTGAACAGGAATTAACTGCTTTTGCTCTTGAATAGAATATGACCCTGATTTTTAGGATTCCATATCTTCTGTCTTTTTAAAAAAATGTTGAGATTGACTGAATTTAAGAAACTGAACTCCTTTGAAGTGAATGCATCAGTTCTGAGACTCAGACTCCTCTAAAACTGGTGAGTTTGTTGTTGCAGTCGCACCATATCCCCAGTGGTTGTACTTGTGATTTCAGTGCACTCTCTAGGCAGATGTGCAGCACAAATTCTTAGATATTTCACTGTTCCTTTTTCAGTGAGAAGAACAAGATGATGAAGATGTTTGGTGTAGTCTGACGTCAAAGGCTGGCCATATGGAAAGGGTTTTAGTTTTATTATGCTAATAGACCCAAGACCAGATATGTGTGATGAAATTATCTTCTGTGTGGTAATAGAGCACAGTCCTTCAGCATCTTGTCCCAATCATATTTATGCAGGGCTGATTAATTGAGGACTTAATCATCTATAGGTATCTGTTTAGTCTTTAGTTGAGAGTAAAACAGAGGGAAGAATTTTATTTGGAGAACTGTAAATTAAAACAGTAATAAAAATTACTGATTTTGAGGGGAGAAAGTTGTAATTCATGATCTGTATTAACAAACACGTTCCAGTCGTTGTCTGGATGGACACAGGGATAATTTGTTATTCTGAGACCCATGGAATGGTCAGTGTTCCAGACTGAAAAGTATTGTTCTGAAATGACCATCATATTGGCATTATCTGAAAAAAAAAAAAAAAAAGGCATTTAGAAATCAGTTTAAGACAGGATATGCAGGACCTTAAATCTTCACTTTAATCAGGAGTGGCAGTAAATGCATTAATTGTGTTCTGTTCCTGCAATTTTCCGGTAAGGAGAAAAATAGACTCATTCTGTAAAAGCTATTCTTTTAAATGAACAATGCCTTTTTTTTTACAATAGCAAGAGAGCAAATGCTGCCTGAATCTTTCTTTTCCCCTTGGAAATACTTTCTAATTTATAGTAAATCAAGTGAACAACCCTCGATTAATTTGTTTTTTCCTTCACATAGCTAGCAGACTGCAATTAAAGCTTCTACCAGCAGAACTGATAAATAAGAGAATGAAGAAATCTTTCAGACTTCAACACACATCTCTGGATCACCTAGATGATATGAAAATATTTGGACTGTTTAGAAGAAATTTATTTATTTATTAACAGTAAGTGAAAACTCTCCTGAAGCCTATAACCAGCAGGCAAAGACCAGGGCATCTAAAGTAATTGTACCAACTGCAATGAACTTTGTGTATCCATCTCTAGAGGGATGGTTTACTTACCGATTTCTCAGTCGCTCAACTTACTATTTATAGATTACTGCACAGTCATTTGTATAGTTTTGTTTCTAGCGACAACACAAATGGTTTTGTCAATGTAAAGAGCTTTTATTTCACTGGAGAAGCAAAGCAATGGGGAGGGAGACACAAGGAGAGCCAAGGAGAACAGCTTGAGAGCACAGTATATATGCTCAGAAGAACTCAATTAAAAAATACTTGTTTTTATAAGAGTCTCTGTGGTCACAGATGCTTATCTATGCAATACTAAATGACACCCTAAGGATTTTTTGGGCTATTCTGCTGCTTCAAGTTCAGACAGCAGCAATTTTATTTACTTTATGCTTTATATTAACCCTTTTTAGAATAGGGAAAAGTCTTGGAGAAAAATAATTAACTATATGGTAGGACAACCTTTATGAGAGAACATTGCCCTTCTTTTCTGATTTGAGCAACAGGCATGAGTTCTAATAAAAGACTATTTCATATTTCAAGGTGCCAAAAAGGATTTATTCTGAAATTAGTAGTTGAAAAGCAAAACAATAGTGTACTGAACCCAGCACTACTTCCCTCAAGCTGAACACAAACTTAGAAAAGTACCATGAAAGAAGGGATTTTTTATTTAATAGGAATCTTAATCAGATAATCATCTCTACAAACTGATTTATTATGTATTATTTGACCAAAAAGAAGTAAAAAATCTTATGTCTAGAATATGTATCTCACAGGGTAAAGACTCAGAACCTGCCCTGAAAATCTCTGGAAATGCACACAAATTCTCTGCATGAGCCAAAGAAAAGCAAAAGCCCATGAAAGAAATACAATCTTTATCTCATTAACTTGTTCTTTTCCACCTGCACATCAATCACTGGTTAAGAAGTCTGTCCCAAATGTAATTAAAATTAAAAGACAACAACGATAAAAGTATAATGTACTTACACATTTTTAATTTAATGCAAGGTGGGGAATTAAAATTAAATAATGATTTTTGCATAGAGTTACAAGCTTTTTTAAAGTTAGTGGCTGAGGATTGCAAATGAGGTTTTGTGTCTTTCTGCTATGGAAATGGCACTAATAGCAAAAGCACTGACTTCCCCCTAATCAAAGATTTCTTAGGTCTGTGTTCAAGAACATTGTTCAGCAAGAATTGCTGACAATTCCTTATGCTGCATAAACAATTCTCTCTCCTACCCAAATACAGAGTTTCCAGTTAGTGGCTTACTTGTCTCCCAGTTTACTTAAGGGTATGTACATGTAGATAAGATGAACTGGGTGTGTATCTCAATCATATGAATCCTTAATGATTAAATAAAGAGACCTAATTTTAAACCAAGTTTTGAAATTGAGTCTCCTTCTAAGATTATTTTAAAATACAGAGCACATCCCTACAAGACATATTATAGCTGCCCTACCTGGACTCCACTATGGGTGCTGACAATGATTTAGGATCTGACAAAAAAATCTGCTCTTACTGAGATCATCTCAATGACTTGACAATTACCAAGGAGGAGGGAGGGGGCAGTTATAATTGTATTTCATGGTCAAATTTAAGGTAGATGTTTAGTATTTCCTGGTGTAGTATTCATTTGAACACTGGGGCAATATATAATGGATTTGAGTATGAATTCATTGCCTATGATCTACACAAATAACTATTTCCTCTGCAGTCACTTCAATATTTTCAATGTGATTAACTCTGAATTTTTTTGTCATAGTTACACAGGGAAATCATGCCTCTCAAGTATTGGTTAATAACCTTTTAATAAGCTTGCTAATGACCTTTTCTGTGTGCCAGATTAGACTAGTCCATCTAGATTGACATGAAGGGAGCAGCTGTGCAGCAGCCTTAGCACTACAGGTGTGTTCAGTGCAGTGCCCAGCTGTGCTTTGTGTTTAAATGCTGAGAACACAGCACTGCTCTTCATAGCACTTATAAAATACACTTCCTTCATCTGTTTCATAAATTATCTTCCACACCTGGAGGCTGCACTATGACTTCTGCAAGAAATCACAACAGGTTTGCTCCTTAGGACGGCTGTAAGTACTTTATTTTATCTGTAGTGAAATAACTTTTTAAAAATCCATTTCTTTGGCCCCAGATTTGTTAACAAATAGATCTCAGGTATAATCAATGTGTCCTTGTCTGAGCATTAGTATGTGCAATTATATTTGCACAAATCTATATAAGCAGATGGGCTTTTGTTATAAATGATCTTCTCTTTCTCATGCTAGCAAACAATTTAGCAAATAAATAAAAAATGAAGATTGATGGTATTAGAACAAAGTGCCCATTACAATTACAGCAGCAGAGAACTGCAATAACAAGGATGTAGAGCATTTCAGTCTATTTTTTTAATACTCAGGATTTGTTTGTAGTTTAAGATTTTGTTTTCTCACATGCTTTGTGATTATAACAGACCACTTTTGGACAGGGTTTTCTTTTGATTTTTCAGTGAACTAGATCCTGCTCCTCCTGCTCAAACACTTCCATTCATGTATGGCAAGTATCTCTCCTAGCATGGGAGAAGATACAGCAGCTTTGCTTATTATGTGAGCACTCAAGTGTGGATTTTTGTTGGTTTTGTCTGCAGAATGAATCTGAAGAAAAACTTTCCCAAGCTACCATGTTTTAAAAAATTTATATTTTCCCATCCTCTTGTAGTAACCACTGTTGCCCTTAAAGTAGAGAGAGATAAGTTAAATGTTCTATTTAAGTATAACTTCCTTCCTTTCAAAGGATTGCATCTGGCAGTTGGAGGTAGAACAAGCATTTTTAGATTGCATTATGATTAGGAGGCAATGTAAAGGGAGGCTGGTTGTACGTGCTTGTTCAAATGTGAGAGAAATTGGAAAATACATATAAAAATAATTAAAAGCCTTTATTGGTGGCCCTGTTGGGAAATGCACTAGCATTTATGGGGAATGAAATAGGCAGGAGCCTGCAGAATAAAAAAGAAAAGGGCACACAGATCCTATATAGCTACGATTCTTTTATATTATTCCTTTAATACTTTTTTTATAAAATTATGTTAGAGAATACAGTGTATCTGCTGCCTTTACACAACCACAGATTGTTACAAATCAACAAAAATCAGTTACTAAGAGTTTATAATTTTGTTTAAGATCATTTGATAATTTGCTGGAAGGGTAGCACAATCTTACCAAAAATGCTGTAAAAAGTCAGACCAAAAATAGACTAATGGTGGAATTCCTACACATTCATACTAGAAAGAAAATGCTGACTTTCATTTTTCATTTTCAAATGTTCTCTTTTTTCCAACTTCCTTCTCAAAAATCACATAAATAAACAGATTAACTGCCTAGCATGAAAAGTGGATATTATCTCAATTTGTAAGCCTTGTGACTGTGTGGGCGTTCCACAATTGTACTTACTATAGGGATACTCCCTACGAGTGAATTTATCAGGAACAGATGGATGTAGGACTTCATGGAAAAAATGCTAAGCATCTGCAGTATCATTTGTGGTTAATGAGGGAGGAAGGTGCTTGGCTTTTTAACAAATCTAGCTCTCACTGAGGGGCAGACATACTCAAAAAGACTTAGTAAATAACTCCAGATAAAAATATCAGTCAGAAGCTGTTCCTGTGTAGCAGCTGGTTCAATATTTTTATAACTTCAGTTTGATGCCACCATCACTAAGGTGTATATCTGTAACACACACTATTTGGATTAGGAAGTAAAATGGAACATACCCAAAGCAAGCAGATCACAATACATGTTAGTAGTCAAAGGAGAACTACATTGCAATGGTTTATATAATACTGTGAACTTTCTGCTAAACAGTACATAAAAGCTGGCTTGCTATAATTTTTTTTTTCACTAATGTATGCTCAGAAGGACTAATAATAGGTCTTATGAGTCACAAGCATTCATTAAATAAGCCACCAGAGTTTAAAAAACATAACAGTTGAGATCTAGTCTGTTTGAAGTGAACCAGTAAATTAATATGTTTTAAGTAATAGTGACTCTTTTAAAAACACTATAATTATATGCTTCTAAATATTTAAGATTCTTTATTCTATGCAAAACCGTCATGTTAATTACTGGATTAGCAAGACTATCTTTCAAGACCAAATTTGAACCCATCTTCTAGGTTTTGAAACACATTTGGAATGCTTGACTCCCTCACGATGGTCCCAAGGGGAAATGTGTTACTTTCACTCGTGTCAGGTTACTGGGGAAGGCACAGTTCAGGCACAGGCTTTGGTTTGCAGGGAAAAGCTGCTTTTTACTTTACTTCTCCCGCTGGCTTGACTCGGGTGCAATTAAATCAAATGATTTGTTCAAGATCACTAAGAGATTCAGTGACTTGACTGGGGGAAGAAAGCTGGGCTGGGAAAACTGAAAATACTAGTTCCCATCGTGGGACAATTTCTCAGTACCATTTAAGTAAATTAGAGGGGCAACCTATTGTATTTCAGAGCCATCTGCACAAACTGCTGCATTGTATAGACTAAATTTTCATCACTAGGGAAATGCAGATACAGAAGGAAAATTGAATGAAAAAGATTAACACTTCCATGTGACAGATATTTTAACAGATAAAAAACCAGAAAAATTTAAATCAAATTTTGTCTGCCAAAGATTTTTGGTTTTGTAGGCATCCCTTTTAGAGGGGAAGTGTATAATGAGCCTTTCTTGCTTGTCTTTAGCTGAGTATGAGTCAACCTTTAAAAACTGTATTTTGTAGCCTTACAGGTGTTCAAAGTTCCTTTGTCTTCTTTTGTTTTGTTGTTGTTTAATCTTTTTTTTCCTGTTTTTTAATGACTTAGAGGCATGTCAATACTATCATGTTGGTATGATATCACTGCTTTTATCAGTAAGATTAGATGACTGCAAAAGACTTCCCTGCTGCATGCATTGGTTACTGATAAGAGTAAGGAGTTGTCATCCTCTAAGACAACAGAAGGCAATGACATATGCACATTGGTTTATAATTTGCATCAGAAAATTTTGGTGGTAATGGATAGTGAAATTTAGTATTTTCTAGTGTATTTTCAAGAGCTGAACATAACGCTGCAGCAAGGACAGGCTCCTGCAATTTCTTTCTATCTTCCTCCTTCCAAACCTGACCTCACTTCTCAAGGCCTTTCATTCCCTCTAACATCAATTTTTCAACAGTGTTTTGTCTTCATAGACTCTTCATTTCAGCCTCAGTCTCCTGACTTAGCCAGTGCTGGCTTTCTCCTTGGCTTGCTGCCTGAGTCCCCTGCTGAACTCAGGATGTGGTCCTGCCAATCTAATTGTGGGCTGCTACTGAAAGGGGTAGTCCATCCTGTTCCTCCTACTGTCTGTCCTGGTCTCCCTTGTGAGCTGACTCAGGGAACTAAACTTGTATAGCTCCTTTTCTTTCAGTTCAGCTCTCTGAATCAGGTCATCATGGGGTAAAATGAACACCAATGCTAAAAATCACAGCCAGGGATGGAAGGAACAGTGGAATAGGGAGAGGAGGGACCATCTCTTTCAGCAGCACTTGATAATTAATGTGAGTTTCATCATAAACTGTATTTCCAGCCCCAAACTCCTCTCCCTGCCTCTCTTGTGCTTCATTTCCCCCCTTATGCCCTTCTTCCTAACAGCTTTCCATTTGTCCCTGCCCTTTCTGCTCCCATCCCAGAGATAGCCATGAACTAATGCCAGCTGTCTTGTCTCAGACCTGTTCTTCACTCATGTAGACAGACTTAGCCAGTAAACACCTGTGGTCCCTCAGTTGCTGTTTACAAAGTATTAGCTCAAGAGGATAGAAAATGCTTCAGCAATTAAGACAGATACCTCATTTTTATAAACTCTTCTCAAACCAGCTTTTGTTACGAAGCTCTTTTACTTGTCCATGAAAAAACAATCTGAAACGGAACTCTGACAACATGTTATAAAATGGATAAACCCCTGATAGTTATGAAATTCCTACAAATTGAGCTTTCCTCACTTCAAACCCTTCATATTAAAAATAAGCAGTGAAATAGTTTTTAACAATAGTTAGAGACTTTGTTCCTACTGTAAACAAATGCTGAATATATGAGCAAAAATCTCTGTGTAATGCAAGTCAAGTCCCATTGACTTCACAGGAGTTATCATGCTATATATGAGAGCAGAATCTTGTCTCTGTGAATAAAGGAGTTTTTTCCAGAGTGAGGGGGCTCTGCACAATGAATGCATTTTTACCAGCCCTTTCTGATTCACTGGCAAACTCCCAAACACAAGAACTGTTTCTGTACTCTTTCTACTCTCACAATGACAGACATTTTCTTTTTCATTTTTAGTGGGAAGTCTTTTGTACGTATTTTTCTCATGAAAACGTGTGTCTTGGTGTTTTGTACAGTGAAGTAGAAAGTATTTTTCAGTCACTATATTTTTGAAGTTGTTCCTTCCTGAGTTTATTGTGTGTCTTCTAATTCCAGTTTAAACTTAGCTGAAGATAAAGAAGCAGATTTCAGCCTGATGCATACGTCTCCTGCAATTCAAAAGCTGCTTTGAAACGAGACTGGGCAGGCCCCTCTGGAAGTTCCAGCAGCCCCAGGGAGCTATCCAAGTCGAGCCAAAGTTGTGTCATGCTGTGGTCCACCCTAGACCCAGACTAGAAAAGAAAGGGATGGCTTTCTACTTTTCAGGAATTCTCCAATGGGCCAATGTGAAATCCCCTTTAGCAACACACACACACAAAAAACCTCCCTTGTGCTGAAGAACTGCCCTCTGCAGAGTTTCTGTACTGTTAGCAATTATAATCTTGCCTTCAATCATATTTTATTTTTTCTCCAGAGTTCCACACGACAATTTTAAAAAAGAACTTAGCAGGTATGTTTAGGAAATATTTTTGAAGTTTGAAATATTTGGTGTTACATGATTTACAGTTTTAGCATCATCTCCACACCTTATTTTCAAGGTGGTTTTCTTCCTGTTGTACTCTGGGGAATAAATATTACTGATGATGCCATTACAAAGATCAGCCATTGCAGATAAAGCTGCCTCTCCAGAGAAACAAGAAATTGTAAACTGAGGAGCTCTCAGTGCTGAATGGTCTGTGAGATGAGACTACACGTGACCATGTTCAGACACCCACGTTCAGAACCACCCGTGCCATTCCCTCATTTCTCTGTGTGGAACCAGCTCAAGTATTTCAGTAACCTCCTGACACACAGGACTGGATTTCTGCCAAACCTGAGTTAAAACCTGCCTTTTAAAAGTATATCTAATCTCATGTTTAAAACCCAAGCAAGGTATACACACTATCTCTGCTGATAAAAATTATTTAAATATTTAATTGCCCTCACAGTCAGAAAATGTCAACATTAGGTTTGTCTTGCTCCAGTTTCCAGCAAATGGATACCATTGCCTTTGTCAGCCAGGTTGAAAAGGTCATACTATTGAGATAACTTACCGATATTTAAGTATCTTTTCAAAGTAATCCAGTCTCTTGTCAGTTTTTTTTATTTCAGAAGCAAAATAAGCTGAAATGTGGGAGCTTCGTATTCTACATTAGCTTGTTTTCTGCTCTCTGGATAATTTTTCAGTACTCTTTGAGCTATCACTAATATTTCTGTGCTATTGTAAATATCAGAAGTGGCTGCAGGTGTTTTTGTACCATTTCTTAACCAATGTGTGCAGATGTCTGCTTTCTAGAAGACAAGTGGTTATGCCCATTATATTGCATTAGTTCTTTCCCAGTTGCTGTGATGTAGCACTGCCAGGGCTGTGCTGGTCCCTGTGCCAGGCCAGGGCCCTGCCCACCCAGCCCCTGACTCTGGGGCTGATGTCCACATCTGGGCTCTCACAGGAACACCCCGAGGCTGATGTCCATGTCTGGGCTCTCACAGAACACCCTGGGGCTGATGTCCATGTGTGGGCTCTCACAGAACACCCTGGTGCAGATGTCCATGTCTGGGCTCTCACAGAACACCCCGGGGCTGATGTCTATGTCTGGGCTCTCACAGAACACCCCGGGGCTGATGTCCACATCAGAGCTCTCACAGGAACACCCCGGGGCTGATGTCCACATCTGGGCTCTCACAGGAACACCCTGGGGCTGATGTCTATGTCTGGGTTCTCACAGAACACCCCGGGGCTGATGTCCATGTCTGGGCTCTCACAGGAACACCCCGGGGCTGATGTCCACATCTGGGCTCTCACAGGAACACCCCGGGGCTGATGTCCACATCTGGGCTCTCACAGGAACACCCCGGGGCTGATGTCCATGTCTGGGCTCTCACAGGAACACCCCGGGGCTGATGTCTATGTCTGGGCTCTCACAGGAACACCCTGGTGCAGATGTCCATGTCTGAGCTCCCACAGAACACTCTGGGGCTGATGTCCACATCAGGGCTCTCACAGAACACCCTGGAGCTGATGTCAACATCTGGGCTCTCACAGGAACACTCCGGGGCTGATGTCCATGTGTGGGCTCTCACAGAACACCCTGGTGCAGATGTCCATGTCTGGGCTCTCACAGGAACACCCTGGGGCTGATGTCCATGTCTGGGCTCTCACAGGAACACCCCGGGGCTGATGTCCATGTCTGGGCTCTCACAGGAACACCCTGGGGCTGATGTCCACATCTGGGCTCTCACAGAACACCCCGGGGCTGATGTCCACATCTGGGTTCTCACAGGAACACCCCGGGGCTGATGTCCACATCTGGGTTCTCACAGGAACACCCCGGGGCTGATGTCCACATCTGGGCTCTCACAGAACACCCCGGGGCTGATGTCCACATCTGGGCTCTCACAGAACACCCTGGAGCTGATGTCCATGTCTGGGTTCTCAAAGGAACGTGTGGCAGATCAGTCTGTATTCATTAATTTGAATTCACTGGACAGTTGAGTGACCCTTCCATTTTACCTGGGCTCAGAGTGCAGCTCATGTGTTTATATGTCAGTGAGTCAGGATATTGACCCTCCTCCATTTCAGAAACAGTTTGATTTTCAGTGGGGGTGAGGATCCACTGTTCCATCCAAGTCAGGCTGGGCTGCAGGAGATCACCGAGTTTAAAAATGAGGATAATAATTATCAGAGTAAATCTGAGCCTCTGAAACTCACTGGAGCAGAGTACAAGAAGATTGCTATGTTTTAGGATGTGCACACCAAAGAGTTTGAGTGATGCTGGATAACACTAGTTCCTCTAATACTTTGGTTTACAATTTCTTTGATTTTTAAAAATATTAATATATTTAGCTGTTGACATTTCATTGCATAATGTAGGGCTTGGTCATTCTTTAGAGACAATCTGATTTTAAAAAATCTATTAATTTCCACAGTTCTTTTCATCTAGTCAACTTTAATGTTATTAAATCCATATGGTGCCCAGTCCAAAAAGATTGATATAGGTATATTTTGCTGATATGTTATTCCCTAATAGTGTAGGATACCTATTTGAATAAACTGGGAAAAATAACGCAGGAAAGTAGATGTTAAAATGGAATGACAGACAGTCTTTTGCTTGGTGACATTTAGAAGAAAAATAAAAATGGAAATGGCTTATTTCTCACTTGGAATCTGTTAGCTGAGTGCTGTGACACAGAGAGTGATACATTATTTTCTCCTGTTGTTCTAAAGCAAATAGAATGATTTGGATGTTGTACTGTAACAGTAGAGACTACTGGAATCAGACATTTGAGGGGCAAATAGGTTTATTCTATTTTATACTTTACATTTGCTGCTTTCTGGCAATACTGCAACCATTGTAAATATTTAAACTAACCATGCTGATAAATACGTGTTTCCTCATAAGACATCTCTTAAATTGCTTCTCTTACATTTTTAAGATGTCCTCTAGTGTAGTTTTTTCACTCGGGTTTGGTCTCTTACTATTTTTAAGAACTGCTTTGATGCAGGAGCTCTCCTGTCACACTTGACTTTTTCTAGTTAATGCCATTATTGACTCCGGCTGAGACCTCTGTGAGAGGGAGAACCCATTGGAGCTGAGCCCCGGGGCTGGGGGTGCTCCACTTCGTACTGGGGAAAGAGGATGGGTGCCAGAGAGTAAATGGAGGCTGCTCCTGTGCTGCCAGCCGGGGGAGGGGGGTTGTGGCTGTGTTATTCAGACCCTCAGGAGCGTGACAGCAAGGGACTTTCTGAGCCCTTAAGCTCCAGGAGCCACCTTACCAACAGCCCTTCTGTAGCATCCTGACACACTCGTGTTCTGTCACCCCGTGTTTCGGGGCGGTGCAGGATCGCGGGGAGCGCCGAGATGGGGGTTACACTTGCCAGCCTTTCTGTCCCCGAGCACTTCTCTAAGATGGTTGTGCATCAGGATCCGCCCCAGGGCGCAGCATCCCCGGCGCCGCAGCGGCCGGGCACACGGCGGGGTCGCGGTGCCCGGAGCCGGGCCGGGAGGGGCCGGGCGGGCCCGGGGAGCGGCGGCCGGACCGTGGGGCCGTGGGGGCCGTGTGGGGGCTGTGGGGCCGTGTGGGCCGTGGAGGCCCTGGGGGCCGTGTGGGGGCTGTGGGGCCGTGAGGGCCGTGCCGTGGGGGGCCGTGTGGGCCGTGTGGGCCCGTGGGGCCATGAGGGCCGTGGGGGCTGTGTGGGCCCGTGGGCCCCGTGGGGCCATGAGGGCCGTGGGGGCCGTGTGGGGGCTGTGGGGCCGTGTGGGCCGTGGAGGCCCTGGGGGCCGTGTGGGGGCTGTGGGGCCGTGAGGGCCGTGCCGTGGGGGGCCGTGTGGGCCGTGGAGGCCCTGGGGGCCGTGTGGGGCGTGGGGGCTGTGTGGGCCCGTGGGGCCATGAGGGCCGTGGGGGCTGTGTGGGCCGTGGGCCCCGTGGGGGGCCGTGGGGCCATGAGGGCCGTGGGGGCTGTTTGGCCCGTGGGCCCCGTGGGGCCGTGTGGCCTGGGCCCCGTGTGGCCGTGGGCCCCGTGTGGCCTGGGCCCCGTGTGGCCGTGGGGGCTGTGTGGCCGTGTGGCCCCGTGTGGCCATGAGGGCCCGTGGAGGCTGTGTGGCGGTGTGGCCGTGGGCCCCGTGTGGCCGTGGGCCCCGTGTGGCCTGGGCCCCGTGTGGCCTGGGCCCCGTGCGGCCGCGATGCCGTGCCCGCGCTCGGCGCGGCCCCCGCGGCAGGGCGGCGCTGGCCGGCAGGGGGGCGCGCGGCGGGCCGGCAGGGTGTGGGCGGAGCGCGGCGGGGCCCGCCCGGCGCGGGGGGCGCCAAGAGGGAAGGAGGGCGGGATTGGGGAAGGTCCCGGCGTGCCCGGCCCCCGCCCGCTCTCCCGCCGGGCGCCGCGGCCGCAGTTACTTAGCGGTTGGGAGCGGGCGCTGCTTGCGGCTTTCTTTGCCGGGGAGGCTCTATCGCCGGAGTACGCGACGCAGCCGCTCCTCGCCTCGCCATGTCGAAGGAAACGAAGAAGCCCTTCCGCCAGAGCATGGCCGAGTGGCGGCAGTTCATCTACAACCCCAACAGCGGCGAGTTCCTGGGGCGCACGGCGAAGAGCTGGGGTAAGGGCTGCCGCGGGGGGCGAGGGCGGGGCGAGGCGCCGGCGGAGCCGGGGGGCGGCAGGGAGCGGGGGCGGGATGCGGGAGAGCCCCCCGCGGGGACGAGGGGCCGGGCGGGCGGTGCCCCGCGGGGACGAGGGGCCGGGATGCCGGAGGGATGCCGGAGGGATGCCGCTGGAGGCGGGAGGGGCCCCGGGGGCGGCGCACAGGTGAGGCGGCCCGCGCGGCGGCGGCGGCGGCGCACGCGCCCCGGTGTCCGTTACAACCGCCGGTCTAAAAATAGCTCCGTCCGTGACAGCGGCGGCGGGGGTCGGGGGAAGGGGGAGTTCCCGGGGCGCGTCCCGAGCGGACTCGGCGCCCGCCCCTCAGCCCGTGCGGGCCCGGGGGCTCCTCTGCCGCCCGCTCCGCCCGGGCCGCCCCGGGGGCCGCCGCGGTGCGGCCGTGACGGGCTTCCGCCGCGAGGTGCGGGGCGGCCCCGCCCGCGGCATCGCCCGCCGCATCGCCCGCCTGTGCCGGGGCAGCGCCCCGCTCCGGCCCTGCCCGGCCCCGCGCCGCTCGGGATCCGCAATGAATGAGCGCCCATTGCCTTTGTACTGCGAGCCGCAGGTCGCCGAGGGACAGCGAAGGAAAACCCCCAACCCCCTTCCCCGAAAGTTAATGAGCCCCAATTCCAGAAAGTGATCGTTGTGTGTGGTTGTGCGTCATCGTGCTAAATTTGTTCCAGCGAAGGGCTTCTTGGGCCTTTTATTTTTTTTAAAGGAAGCTTTAAATGAAGGCTTTCCAGTAAAACCTGTGAAGGCAGTGTTTGTTTTCCTATTTTCAGGTAGTCATCCTATTGCTTTCTTCTGAGCTGGAAAGCATGTTATCGTAATCTGGTTGCTTCCAATAAAAATATTTGGATTTTCCGAGTGTGTTTTCTCATATTAAACAGTTATACAAATGCTTAATATTAGGATGATTCTTCAGCCCTCCTGGGACGTATTTACTGACTTCAGAAAATGCTGCGTCTCCTCCCAGAACTTGGATGTAGTTGGGGTACGTAATAGTTGTGCTTACAAAACCAACACGGCTCTCAGCGTGGCGTTAAGGAGCAGGCCAATACATCCTTGGCCTTGACACGATCTCAATGAATACTGGTGTTGAAATAGCGAGGAGGAGCTTTAAGCGGACTGTGCATGGGGTGTGCTTTCTCTGCCGTGCCAGTGTCTCCTGTCTGTCAGGAGAGGGCCCGAGCTCTTACAGGAGTTCCCCTCCATTCACATGGAAATAAGAGCTTGCGGCTACTCTGCCGGTTGAATAGCAAAGGATAGGAAATTTCCACTATGCTGTTGTCTAAGGGATCTTTCTGCACAGGCAGGTTTCCTCAAGTGCGTGGGCCGGGTGTGTGGATTGCAGAAGTCTGTCTGTGTCATGAGGCTGAGCAGCACAGACTGTAGATATGTTAGAAATAGCTTGCAGTTTTGTGGTGGGTTTTTTTTTGGTTTGTTTTTTTTTTTGGGTTTTTTTGTTGTTGTTTTTTTTTTTTTTTTTTTTAAGGCGAAGATGAAACCAATTGCTCTGTTTAAATCCATCTTGTGGGATAAGTCACTTGGGATGTTACTAGTCCATCCAAGTTAGACCAAGGCCAATAGATAACATTTCAAGTTGAGATGGCTTAGTTGGCAGTTGAGTTTCTACAGCTACTTGAGAAAGTATCTATAGACAGTTTGAATAATTTTGCTTTGTGTAGGCAAGTCAAATAATTTTACTCCATTAAGAAGTTTTATTTAGTAGTTTTGGTGATTGGCATGTGGTTACTGCTATACACCATTTCCTCAGCCTGGACATCAGGCAGTGAAGATCCAGTAACACCTTATTTTCAGTGTATTTTTGTCATCAATATTTGTTTGGTTTTGGCATTCCATTATTAACATACTGTGCTTACTTAATTTAATTATGGTCTGACTCTTTTGGGTCACGGTGTGTGGCATTCTGTTTGGTTTTACTTTTTAATGGCAGGACACTAATTGGGTGGCTCTGTTGGCACAGGAGGATATGTAGGGTTTGGTCTCCTGCTCTTCCAGTAGAGGTGTGAGCTTAGAGCTCTCTCCCTGACTGCAGTTCCTTTTCTGTTGCTGGTCTCTGAGCTGAAAGGCGAGGACACAGGGGAGGAGAGCTCTGGTTGCCAGTCTGCTGGGTTGTCCTGTCTCCAGGGGCAGCACGATGAGAATTCAGCTGGCTCTGGTTCTTCTGTGCCTATTTCTCTTGTCTCAAGACAGCTTCCTCACAGAAATAAGACAGGAGCAGTAGAGGAACCGTTAAGTAATTATTCACAGTATGTGCATGTTTTGCCCTAGTCTGACACAGTCCCGGGGACTTACGTAAATGGTAACTGCAAGGCAGTGATCCTCTGTGAATCCCAGTGCTGTGGCATTGGAGTACTCCCCTATCTGCCATTTCCACGGCAGGGTTTGTGAAAAGATCAAACACAAGTGGTTCCTCCACTCATTTGTCATGTAACAGAGGTTGCATTTTAGAGTTGGGTGTTGCTTTTTCCTGGTTGGTGAAAACTCTGTAATGTGTCTCCTCTGGCAGAAAAAAAATTTTAAGACTTTCAGCTTATTTTTTTTGCAGACTTGAGGAGTACTTTAGTTTGAATCTTTCACAGGTTGATACCCAAACCTACACATACGCCCCCCCCACCCCCACCTCTTCTATTTTTAATTATTTGGCATAATCATTTGTTATATTAAAAGAGACAGAAACTACTGGGGAAAACTGCTGACCTGAGGCCGTGCTGTTCTCAGCAGCAAGGCATGAGGGGTGCTGATAGCCCTCGAAGAGCTGGTGGGAACGAGGGTGGGTCTGGGGTACGCCCAGCGTTTAATCAGGTGGAGCAGAGAAAGGCAGATTGGGCTGACTGCTGGGTGAGGGTTCCTGCAGGGGAAAGGAAGATCTGTGTCTGCCTGAAATGGCAAGGTGCTGTGTCTGCCTGGAGTTAGCAAGAATGGAGTGAGAGCATCATAAACGTCTTGTAATGAGATGCTCACTGCATACTCAGATGTGTACACTGTCTTAACAAGATAGTTCATTCTTTTTGCGCAAGGTTACCGAAAAAATCATTTGTGCCAAAAAGAAGGGCAATATAGACTGGAACGGTGCTTCATCTCTGGTCTCAATAGATGTCATGCCAAGTGTTTTTAAGTGGTTCTGTAGATCTGGTTGTGTCAGGGTGTTTGAGATAGAGATAGCATTGCCTTGAAGTACATAGAAAATCAGACCTACTGATTTTTTTTTTTTTTTTTGAATGCTTAGTTGTATTCTTTGGTGTACAGATATGTGTTTGTAATTACAAACAAACAAAAACGTTACCAACGGAACACAACACCTTATTTTTTGGAAAGCTTCCCACCATGTTGAAGGAATTACACTCTTGTTGGCCACCATAACAAAGGATCCAGCTTTACATCTTTTTTTTGTCTTCACTGAATTCCTGGTTGGAATTCAATGAAGACAAAAAAAGTGCTGTCAGATTTTTAACTGCTTTTCTGACATGGTTATTCTTTTTTGGTGTTTTGAGCAGGGATTTATTGTCATTTAGATTACTTTGTGAGTAGTGTAGTATTAAACATTCTGGCATCACTGTCTGCCATTGCCATAGAATATTTTATTGGTTCCAATTGCTCTGAGAAAAGGCATCTTGCTTTGTCTTGTTACAGATACCACTATGCTCTAGTAGTACAGTAAGTGTATTTTGTAGTGGTGGGTGTTCTAAATAATTAAGCATGGCATCAGACCCTGGCTTTTGTGACTTTCTCTTCCTGTCTCTGCTGTCACCTAAATCTGGAAAACAGTAATTCTTGAGCGTCCAAGAAATAAGAGTAGTGATTATTTCATGTGTATAGTTATGTTAGGTTAAAGTAAGGAAATAATCTGCAGGTGGACTGAAACTCCTAGATGTTCCTGGTACTGGTAGTAGTCAGTAGGAACATCACTTGGGTGTTTAAATCCCACTCGTTTAAGATGCTGAAGGACAGTCATGCAGGCGATAGGATCAGTGCAGCATGGAATCCAACAAACCATAAAAATAGAGTTTTTGTTGTTGCAGGTAATGTTGAATAGTTGCTACCCTGTTTGTAGGGGTGTTTATGTTGATACCTGTATATATCTAACTATGCATTACATATAGGTGGATTTGCCAGTCTGGTTTATGCCAGAGTAACATGCTTTTCACTGCTTTTGCCATATAAGGTTTGGAAAGCTTGTATCTCATGGAAATGATGGCCAGGTATGTGATAGCTTGCATTCACCAGAGTCAGAAATTCTAATTTTCACAGTGGAGAAGAGTTTTAATTCCTGCAGATGAATTCCAGCTAATGACAGTACCAACATACTGGTTCAGAAATTGAAGTTTTCCAGATTTGACTTGCTTGTCGACGTGGTTAGGATATGAATAAGTGTTTTATGTACTGTGATGCTCTGCAAAAAGGAAAGCAAACCAAACCAATTAGGTAAATTGTAATGCAAAATTTTGGTTTCAAGTTTTTCTTGTGTTATTGTTTTGATGTACAAGGTGTTCTACAACAATTGAATTGGGTTGCATTTTAGATGTGGAAGCTGTACTTTGTTTGGGGGAAATACGGAAGATGGCTTTTCTCTGTTACTTGGGTACATCTTGTTTCCTGACAAGAAACCCAGTGTTATGTGATATTATTTTGGCAGAGTTTCTTGACAGGTTATGGCTTGCTCACTGTGATTAGCTAAGGATAATTAGTACTAATAGGCTCACAAAGAGCAGCTTACTCAGTTTGGGGCTGTTGGAAGGTGCAGAGGGGATTTTTGTCGTTTGTTTTTTTCCCCTTCTTTTTAATGTGGCAAAGCAGTGTAAATGGGTCAGTTTAGTGGTCAGCGTTGTGCAGTACATTTACAAGCCATATTAAAATAAAGATTAAAAATAATCCACGTGTGAGCACGCATGCGCTTTGCTGGGCTGGGGGAGGCTGGTGGAGCTTCAGGGCCGTGAATAGAAACAGCCTTTCCAGGCGTGTTCCTGCTGCTGTTCCCGGTGGGTGGGCTGCAGCTGGGAGGGAGAGGGGCTGGCGACGGTGCCGTGGTCTCCCCGGCAGAGTGGGGACCACTGTTAGCCCTGTGCTGGTGTGGGTCCAGTGGCCCCATGGCGGAGAGCTGCTCTTCGGGGTCAGGTACTCTTGGCCCAAAGCAGAGCTCTTCTTAGAGCCATGTCTGCTTAGAACTGCACACCATGGTGCTCTGATTACCCATGTTATGTTCACCAGTTTTTTCTTTTTCCAATGACGTTTGGCTTGTTGTTATAGAAATTAAAATACAGGTGTATTCTGAAATAATTTTCCCTCATTTTCTTGCTTTTACTTGCCACAGTAGCACTTATCTTACATATCAAATTCTTCTGTTGCATTGGGGCTGTTTGATGAATGTCTTGGTTGCCTGATGGAAAGTGTACTTTCTAGATAGTTTGAGGAAAGTATCTAGTAGCTTAACTTATATGGATCAAAATGTGGGCTGACCAGAGGTTTTGTAAGGGAGATTTTTTGTTGGTTGGTTGGTTGGTTTTTTAATACCCAGAACACATTAGCTATTGATTGGAAGATCTTTGTTCTGTTTTGAATCCAGTTAAAGCATTTATAAGCTTATAGGTAAGACGGAGATTGCTGCTGTGCCAAATGCAGGTGCAACTTTTGTAATGGCTTTTGCTGACTAGAATTTCTACTATTGTCTTTATATTCTCATTATAGTAGCTAAATAGCTTCTAAATAACCTTAGCAATCATTCACAATAGATGTCCAGCTGTCTTGTTCATTATAGAGTAGTCTTGTTTTTCTGTTTGCATACTTTGCTACTTCTAATTGTTGCATAGAATCTTACACCTTGGTGGTCTCAAATATATTTTAAATAGCTGATAATTTTTGGGTTATTGCAGATTGGCAGGTAACTTCCTCAACATGTGACTGAAAACTAAAACCAAACCGAAAATCCACTGACATTCAGTTTGGTGCTGTTGAGAACTTTACTTAGAGTAAAGAATTTGGAAACTACGTCATTATTTTAATAGATGTACAAAGAATTCTTTTGGGAGAAATAAAATGAGTACTTGGATTTTTAGCAGTCACGGGTTTCTGGGGACCCTACTACACTCGAGACTTAATTCAGTGCAAAATGCAAGCATAGTTTCTGGGACAGGAGCCAGGGTTTAGGCTTCCTTTTGTCATTTTCCAGAAGACAGTGCATAGCACTGGGGTACAGTTTGCTTTTTGCCCTTTCCTTTTCCGTGAAAGGTTTAAAAGTTCTGCACTTGATTCTCTCGCATAATGAAGTGCCAGTGATAGGATGCTGCATAATGGTTTTGAAGTGCTTTTCTTCATGCCCGAGTTACATCTCTGGCTTCTGATAGCAACCTTACAGCTAGAATATCCAATAAAAATTGAATTTCTGTCAACCATTTGGTTATGTTTTCGAATTAAAACAGTTTTAAAGATGGCTCTCAGTCCAAGCATCCAGTCTGCTTTTGACAGTCTCTGAATGTGTCCTTAAGTTTCAGATACTCAGTCTTAAAACAGAATCCCATGCATACTTTTTGGGTTGGTACTGAGTTAATGAAATAAGTTGAAGCTGGTAATATCTGTGTGATTTGGTGGGCTTGTTGGGTCCCTGGGGTAGATTGGTAAAGCAGGTGTGTGTGTTAGGCTGGACAAATCTGAAGAGAAGGCTTGGTTTGTTTTCAAAAACATGTGGCAGAAAGCATTTTCACCTTGAGAAGTATTTGTAACAGATGTGTGTGGACTGCTCTTTGTGGAGTTCCTCAAATATCAACTGTGTTATTAAAGCACCAATTGCTTCCTCCCTGGTCTGGATCCAGTGTAATAATTTTATCTTTTCCCTCAGTTCTTTCATCTTCCCAACAACCAGATACAAAGCTAAAATTCCAGTAAACAAGTGAGTTTATTTTTTTTCTAATGCACTGCTTAGTCATTTTTGCCAGCTTTCCTGTATAGCCTAAAGAGTGGTTTTTAATGCTTCTCTTAAAAATAGAAATGCCAAAATGCCCTTTAAGAATCAGAAAGTATTAAAAAAACCTCTTTGTATCTATTATTGTGCACTGTGCATTACATATGTATGCTAAAGGCGTGTTTATGACTACAAACATTGTATTGCTAATTTCCCATTTTTGATTTTCAAAATAGCTAATGGAATTGGATGAAACAAAAATAGTAATTTTAGGTTGGTGTTTTTTTGTTTTTTTTTTTTAACAGGATTGATCTTGCTATTCTATCTGGTGTTCTATGGCTTCCTAGCAGCACTCTTCACATTCACGATGTGGGTTATGCTTCAGACACTGAGCAGTGATATACCGAAATACCGTGACCGGATTTCTAGTCCAGGTAACACTGTATTTATTTTTTCATAAACCTCTGTCTGGTTTAACAACTGAGGTTCATTTGAGAGCTTTTTTTAAGTATGAACTACTTATAGGAAATCATTATTCAGTTAGTTGCAGGTTGCAAAGGTAAACCTTGGTGTGAGGCAAGTTATACATGTTTATAGCATAAATTCAGGCAGCTTTTTGTGTGTATGTACTAACTTCTGCTGGTTTGTTTTTTTTCTCTGAGCTCCTGTCGGTTGAATTTGTCATTTAGACCACAATTTTGCCTGCAGATCCATACAGCATGCTGATGTAGAAGTGGGCTTATAATTTAATCAAATTGCTTTAAAGATAGTTTATACCAGTTCTCTTGCATCAGATGGAAGGCCACCTTGATTAGTGTTTGATCCTTTGCAGAAGGTACAGGAAGGCCATACTGTGGGTGTGATGTGCTCAAGGGTATGTAAGGACTGTGGTACAGAGGCCTTTTGCAGAGTTTTTATTGCAGTATTAGGTAGTTTCCAACTGACATGGAATGTCTGTGGATTTCAGGGATTGTCCGCCTGTTACGTAGGGATCCACCAGAGAAAGGGTCCTGATTTATGATGAAGCTAAGTCTGTGTAACACATAGCTGCCACTGAAAGGGGTGTCTTGCTTCCTTTGTGCACTGCCCACCTGTCTCACTGGTGGCTGCTTCAAGGAACTGTGTGTTAAAAAGAAACCCTGTACAAATAAGAATGAGTAATAAGGTGTTTGTCTTCCCCAGAATAATATATTGGTGGAAGTGAGACATTATTTTTTAAAATACTTATTCCTTTTGTTGAATGCAAAGCTCTTAAAATTGAACATCATTTTGCAGGTGTATCCACACTTAAGATGCCACAGTGGTCTTTGTGTGAGCAAGTTGCAGTTGGGCCAATGTGATAATCATCTCTGGATTTTGAACAAAATTTATTTTGCTGTAGTGTTCTGGCTTCTCTAACAAGTGTCATATTGTAAAGGATTTTGAGGATTTGTGCTGTTTTTTTCAAGCTGAGAATGGGCAAGATGCTGGAAAGAAAAATTTTTAAAAAAGGAAGAAAAATAAAGGAGGGAAAAAAGCTGGCTTAGTTGACCTTTTCTCCCCATTTCCATTGTGTCTGTTGAGGAAGTCAGAAGCGTCATAATGGATGGAGCTGTGGGTAGCTGTGGCTTAATGCTGGGCTGGAGTGACATTTCTTATCTCATGCAGTTCAGGGTATTACTTTTTCTTGGTTTTGAAATAAGCCATAAGGGATGTTTGTTTTTAAAAGTATGTATGCCACAATTAGTTTTTAATTGAAGAATTCCTGTAACATTTCTGAATTAAATCTGTTCATTAACCATGTCTTTAGTAACTCTTACATTGAAGTTAATCAAATTGCTTGTTTCTGTTTTAATGTTTCTCTTTAACTGTCGTTTTTCATTTGCAGTGAGACATGTAATGTTCCTGGCTGTAAACTTAAATTCTTTAAAAAACCCTAAAATCTACACACAAAACCTGGATGCCGTAGGTCAAAGGTTCTACTCTTGTTAAACATACTTAGAAATCTCACAATTGATTTACTTTATGATTGATATCTGACTTGCTTTGTACACTGGGTTATAATAGTACAAATCAAATCCAGATGATATTTAAACCTTTTTTGTTAAATTCCTCCTGGAATTGTAAAATAATGTGATCTGTTTTGCAATCCTAGATGTGATCCTGTGCTGAGGCTGTTAATTCAATTCCTCCAGAAGAGCTCAAATCCTCAATCTCTGAGTCTATGCATCAGTCCTTCAAATAGCTTTTTCTGTAGAATATGCACCGTAGTTTTTAGGCAGAATATAATCCACTAAAAGTGGAGCAGTCCCCTCTTCTTAGGATATTTCTGACATTTCCCTGAAGCAGGAAATACCTTCAAATTATTTTTTTCATTCATTGATTAGTAGTTTTGTTATTTTGTCATATTCCCTTTGAAAAATACTTTTTCAGTCCTTCATTTACATTATAGTTCTGTAGCTAGTAATCTCTTATCCCTGAAAAGTTCCTAATGTGTAAAACATCTTCAGTGATTTTTTCAGCCCTGCTACTAATTGCCTTTTATTTTGTTGAATCCCAGTTCAGTGTGAAGGCCTGAAAATTACTGTAATGGTATAAAGTAGTCTGCAATCAAAACAGTGTTTGTAGCTTTATATGGACTATCAGTCATTAAGGCCTTTACTTGTGGCTTCCGTGGAAGTAATTTAAATACTGTTATTGCAAAAAAGGGGGTTTATGATTTATTTATAATCCTATAAAATACCTAGAATAAGAAACATTAAATTGTATTTTTAAAAAAAAAGCTGAAAGACATTTGTCAGTGATGAATTTCTAGTACAGATGTTTATTATTTGCAAGTTGCAAGTATTTGTTAATAATTTCTGCCTTTAGATGAGAAGCTTGGCCATTTCTGTCAGTAAATCCTTAAGAGACCTGGGCTGCTGAACTGGACTCTCGAAATGCTTTACAAAACCTTACTGTGATGGTTAACTGCAGTAACCTAGCTTTATCTTCCCACTGCAGTCTTACTTTCTTAAACACATATTTTTTTACAAAGATGGCCTGGTTTAATTTTTTAAAGATTTTTGTTTTCTGCCTTAATTCATTTGGGAATCCAGTTTTAATTGGTTTTGCCAGAGAATAGGAAAACTACATGGCATCCTAAGATGATACAATCAGTTGTTGTGTAATTGCAGCTTCTTCCTTTATGGCGAATTTGACTTTGATCGAACAATTTTAATATTCTAATTTAGAAGAAAATGAATCTGCTGAAATATAGGTTGGGTTTTGGATTTTTTTTTTTTTTTTTTTTTTTTTTTTGGTTTTTGGGGTTTTTTCCCTTGTGCAACTGCAATGTCCACTTTTAGGTGTACTTAGAGACAGATGCATGGACACTCAATCACAACTGCGGGGTTTTCATCTGTGCTAATTATTTATATTAAATAAGAGTTCCCTTAAGATACTGTGAAAAAACCCAATCAGTTATACATCCTTTTTTGAACTCAATCTCTGCTGCAGTATCAGGTGTTGTAGTGCTATTTTATCTGCTGCTGAAGCTGTGATGAATAATAGAAGCATCAGGTACCGGTGTGACAGCTCCAGCTGGCACAGGCTGGTGTATCAGTGTGCATTTTGCTTTCACCTGCTCCAGAGCAATCCCTAAGATTGAACTCTGCAGTTTTCTGGGCTGTATTCTGGGAAGCAGAGGGGTTTGACAGGGTGCCCCAGGGGACACGAGGCAGCTCTGGGGTGTTCTCAGTTCCCAGGCCTGGCTGAGCCGAGCCCCTGTGGCTGTGTAAAGCGTCTTGTGTTCTCCGTGGAACAGGTGGCACCTAAACTTTGTTTGAGGAGATGGAAGAGAAGACTGAAAACTAACTTGGTTTGTCGGTTTTGACTGGGGTAACTTTCAAGCCGCCTTCATTAATAATCAAAATGTTTTAAAATATTTTTTCTGTATTTCTATGAGAATAATGCAATCATAGCTTCACTCTGTATTGCCTAAAGCTTTGAACTATTGCTTGAAGTGAAGGTTTTCTGGGTGTGCTCTTGGTTATTTTTTTCAATTATTTTTTAAGCTTAATTTGCTGAGTGTGGAAAACGGATCAATAAAAATCTTTGATTGAAAGTGATTAAACTGCTGATTTTGCTTTCCCTAATCACTTGGGTTTGGTTTGTGAATTGCAGTTATACATTGGGTTGGATTTAAATGTTAATTTATGTAATGCTGATTTTGATTACTGGCTGCAAACACGAAGTACCTTCCACACAAAGTACTGTGGAATATGGGGGTAACATTAATGTTTCTTTACAGATGATAGACATTTTCCAATTTATGGATATTTGAGTAGGGGTTAGAGTGGTGGAGGAAAGATAAGTTGCTTAGTTCCTAACTTGAACTTTTTCTTTTTAAGGACTTATGATCTCCCCAAAGCCAGACACTGCATTGGAATTTTACTTTAACAGGAGTGACAGCCAGTCATATTCAGAATATGTTACTACACTTCAAAACTTCCTTGAATGTAAGTTACAATTGCCCAAGCAATTTAGGAGTCTTCATCTTGAGTACATAATTTCATTTCTTGCTTGTAGTTACTAATTGCTAATGGAGACTAATGCAAGTTCAGGATTACTGTAGGTGTGTTCTAAAAGTCTGTATGTTGCAAAAAAAGTATAATGCCTGTATAATGTATTGGACAGGGAGCTGTGAGTGTGAGGAATAGCGTAATACATAACGGAGAGTTTTGGGTGATGTGGTTAAATACTGTAAGATGTAGAAATTACGTATGCTGAAAGAATTCAATTTAAAAAAGATAGGTCTTGTATTTGATAATATAATAATACTTTGTTAGTATTCAAGACTATCAAGTTTATCAAGACTTATCTGATTAATCTTAATCTAAATGATTCGGTAACTAGTGAGAATACTTCAGTCTGAAGAATTTGAGTGTCTGAAAAATGAGGCACAAAAAATTGACATTAATTGCAATTTCTTGGTTTTTCACTCTGATACACAATATCTACAGAGAAATATTAAAACACTGAATTTAGAATATGGAGAAAAGATAACACAGGACAAGTCTGAAGGATGGCAAAATCTCTGGTTTGTCATACATTATAAGTTTAAGCCCCCATAAGTTGTAAGTCAGAATGAAGAAGGTGCTGTGAAATCTCACCTGTGTGCATGAATTGCTTTGTTAGCTACAGCTCTGCTTGAATCTTCCGTATTCACAGTTTTGTGCCGACTAAAAGGTTCTATGAGTAGGCTTTTCTTTGAGAGCTGTGCCAAGGGTTCCTGGGAGGAATGCTGCATTTCATGACTACCTGCCTGTCCTGCAGTTCTGTGGGTCTTGCACTGAGGATAAACTTTCCCTTTCTCCATTTTACCTTATTAGCTGGGAGCCTGGGGTGTAAGGGAGGAGGAGAATACACGAAGTATCTTATGAGTGTATTTTAGCATTTGTGATAGTGGTCTGTGCACTTCAGAAACAAAAGTGAGAAACAACTTGAGATGTTAGTAAAGCATCAATTATACTACCTGATGTAAGTGTAGAGATAATTTGATATCAATTATTGAAATACTTCTAAGTTTTTGTGTGTATTTGTAAAAGAAACGTGTGCAAAGGGAAAATTGGTTGAGTTTCCAGGTGAAAACTTGATTGTTTGTATTTTAATACATTATTGGCTTAGAGTACATACTTAGTTTATCTACAAAAGTTAATGAGGTTGCGATTATTGTTACAATTTAAAAAGCAGGAAATTATTAATGCTTCTGTAGTATTCTTTATTTTTCATTTAAGTACATTGCTATTTGTCTATAGGCTTTGATAAAGTGTTAAGTTGGATGTAAAAGACAGTGCTCTGAAAATACTACTTTGAGAAAACTCTTAGGGAAGTAGCACGACAGTTACTTATATAGGCATCTTAAGGTTTTGGCTACTTATATGTTTTGTGCCATTGATTTACAAGCTGTTTTTGTTTTATAGCATATAATGATTCAAAGCAGTCCCAAAACATAGAGTGTACCTCAGGAAAGATCTTTGATCAGAGTGATGCTGCTGTTAAAAAGGCTTGTCGATTTAACCTCTCTGAGCTTGGACAGTGCTCTGGGAAGGAAGATACAAATTTTGGCTATTCTAAAGGAACTCCCTGTGTGCTTGTGAAAATGAATAGAGTAAGTGCCTATTTATTTTATAGTTCTTAGTACAAATGCTCCCAACTACTGCTGAATGAAAAAACTGTGGAAAGGACTGAAATATGTGTTCAGTTTGCTACTCAAGATACTTGCATTTCTTGAACAGTGTAATTTACTGAAACATTGAGCAATTTCAGAGTAATACGAAGTGGCCTTTTTGAGCATTCTAATACAATACAAAGTATTGGCTTTGACTGCTTGCACCAAAATATCTGAATCCTGTTTTAAAAGTATATTGTTCTTTGCTTTTACTTATTGTTCTGTGGAACAGATTCTAGACCACTCTCTAAAATGAAGTGGTTTACTTAATGTTTTTGTTCCAGAACTCTTAACTAGAATGTAATACATTCTTTAACTCTTAAACTATGAAAGATGAAGAAAACTTACAAAGTATTTGACTTTTCAGTGATGTTGCCTGTTACTTGAATTGCTAACTGTCTTGATCTATTAAAGTTACATGCTAAATGTTAAATAAGAAAACAGTACTTTCTGTGACTGACTACTGTAACTATTTTGAGTTAGCCTGAGTAAACTATTTAACTTAACAATACTTTAAATCTTAGTCCTAGTTTAAAATTGTGTTCAGATAAAAATGACACTGAATAGATTTGCTCCCTGTATGAATTCATATTTATGAAGGAAAAGTTCAAATTCAGACTGTAAGAATGGAAAAGGGGAAGAAAGGTCTGTAAATATTGTAACTTTGTTTCTTTTAGGTAATTGGATTAAAGCCTGAAGGAGAGCCACATATACAGTGTACCCCTAAGGTCAGTTCAGAATGTAAGAAATAAGTGTGTTGTTTATTTTCCTTGGGATTGATGGCTCATGAAGTAGTTTATTCACTCTTCCCTTCTTCTTAGAGGTTTTGTACTTCTGTTTGTTTTTCATCTTACTGAGTGTCTAATTTAGTTTTAGTGTCTTTAATTTTTTTCAGTGTACTTATAGAAACATTTTTTGGTTGTTATTTCATCCTTAAATGTGTTTGAACTCTGACTTGGTTTAGAGTTGAAGAAGATGCATACATGTGTATTTGTGCTCTCGTTTATTTATTTATTGTGAGTTATATTTTGTTTTCCCATTTCATAACCTATATTTTTATTTTTTCTCCATGCTGCAAGTGCACCTTATACAATTTTATAAATGATGGGTAAGACAACTGTGTGTGGAAACTAATGTTACCGCTCAAGTAAAAGTTGCCTTCAAATCAAATATAAACTACTTATAATAACAGCTAATCTTTGCATATTTGTTATGTACCAGTGGATTTGCACAGAATGTTTTATTGCAATTATAATAATTACTTTGACTTATGGGTGTTTTTCCTAGACTGCTTGGGGAGCAGTGAAAAAGTTGGTAAGTTTGTAGCTTGAGCAAGGGGCAGAGTCCTGGCTTTTAGCTTCTGATAAAAGTGCAGGCTGGAAAATATCAGCAGTTAATGAGACAAGCGCTTGTAAGGGTTTCTGCTTTCATCCTAGATACCTGTGGTAGGCACAGATTTTAATACTTGATTTTTGTGGAGTCTTTGAAAGTTTTGATCTCTCTGTGACAGTCCATTGCAAACGAAGGTGATTCCTCCTCTTACTTGAGACTGATTTCTTTGCTTCCATTCACAAACCTCACACTGTTCTCTTGAATAGAATAAAGCAGTTAAGCTCCTTCTACTTCTACTAGTACTTTTTTTATTTGACTTGTCTAATTTATAATTTTTTTTTTGCAATGTGATATCCCAAACTGGACAGAAGTTTGCCTGAGGTATTGTTAATGACAGCATTTCTCCCTTTGTGATCACATTGAAAGCAAGGTGAATTTGCTGTTTGTAATACACTAGTCTTTATTCTTTATTTTAATTGTTTTATTGTTTAAATCATTCTTCTGGTTATTTCCCAGTCTGTATTTGTAGATGTGATTTCTCGAAGTTCACAGCTTTGAGTTTCATTGGGCTGGTTTTGGCCCCTTCTCTGTCATTTTTTGTGATAATTTTAAAGGGATCGAGTTCTCTGAAGTGCTTTGCACTATTAGCTTGGTGCCATCAATGAATGAACTTGGGTTTGCATCTCAAGTCCTTGTTGAAACACAGAATAGGATCCAGAGCACTCATCTTCATTTCCACCAGAAATGCCTTGTGATGTGCTGAGAGCTAATCTTCACGTAATTTATAAAATAATGATGGCAGTCCTATTTTATGATTGTATTTCTTCACCTTCTTCTATGGATACTCTTGAGACAATAGTAAAAATTATACAAAGCAGATGCTACTTTTTTTTTTACTCTCTTCCTGGTTTCACTAGCAAAACAGTAGGTTTGATAACAACTTGGCTCATCATGGTGGCATGTTTTGCTCTTTTTTTTTACCCTTTGGGATACATGGAAGTGATTTGTGTGGGTTTTCTTGCCTCCTCTTTCTATAGGTGTACAAAGTTCTGCTACCGTATCCACTTAAATTTTTTGTGATCTACACAAATGTGATGGTTTTGAGTTTTAAAATCACTAATCCTATTAGTACTATTAGTGACTTCCAGGGAAGTATTTATCAGGCTTTGCTACTTTGAATGCATCTATTTTATCTTTATTAGCCTATTCTCACCCTAGCTCATAGTAATTTATTTGCTTAGGAAAGCTTAGGTACCAGTTAGAATTCATCCTGTAGATTTACTGTTCACTGATTTTTATTTTCCTTTCACCTGTTTTTAAATTTTTCTTAGAATTAAGAGTCACAGAGTAGATAAGGTTGGAAGGGACCACAGTGGTCATCTGGTCCCACCTCCCTGCCTCAAGCAGGGTCATCCCAGAGCCCATGGCACAGGGTTGTGTCCAGACAGTTCTGGAATATCTCCTGTGAGGAGACTCCACACCCTCTCAGGGCAACCTATTCCAGTGCCCAGTGACTGCACAAAAAAAAGGTTCCTCCTCATGCTCAGATGGAACTTCTGTGCATCAATCCTACATATATTGAGAGCAATTTGGAGAAGTGTCTGCCTGGACTTAACACACCATCTGACTTGTAAATGTTATTTTTGCTTTTACAAGTCTCTCAAATACAAAATTAGGCTAATAGCTTCTGTCTGCATGTCCTGAAAGTCTTGGCCACCTGAAACATTTACAGTTTTTCAGTGTGGAATTTATGTTCTTCAGGCATTCTGCTGTGAGGTGATTCTTCTTTTTTCTCCCTGCACTTTTTATATGGGATTTTTTGAAATGGAAAAATTTTAGATAGATGGATTATTTCAGAGTCAGCACACTTGTAGCTGGGCATGCTTCTCCCTCTGCCCTCGTGCAGTTGAAGCTGTAATCTCTGTAGATGGGGGAAGTGAGTTTTTGTAGTGTCAGGCACTCTTTAGAGCTGGTTCTTCCTCCTAGACCCTGTAGGAGCTAATCAAGGAGCAGTCTTGAGAATCTCCACAAAGAGAAGCAAACCAACAAAAGATTGTCTTCAGGAAGTTTGAAGATCAGCATTTTAGGTCTTCCATTTGGGGCCAGAGTTGTGCAATTTCACATGTGCTAGAACATCTTGCCGCAGTATTTATTTCAAGTTAAAACAACCTTTACTGAAAACTGGTGAATTCGATGGGATTATTTTGTTTAACTAGAGAAAAGGAAAAGATCCTTAATTCCAAAGTACATCTTTTTCTGCTGTTTATTGACCATCTTGACTTTGTTAGGTATCACTTTCTAGTTGACCAGAATGAAGAGTAGCTGTATGAATGACACTTTGTGTGCCTTGCTTCTGTCAGCACACTCAGGATCTGAGTTAACTTGCTTTTTGTGACAGCAGTCTGTTGTTTTACAGTTTCTACTAATGCATGCTGCTCTTCTCCATTTCTTCTTCTCAAGTGATTATAGACCATCCATGTCCAAATTCTTTTCTTTGGGTCTCTGTATATTGTTTCACCATCTGGGAAATTCTTCTTTCTAAAGTAATCTTAAGTAAGACCCAGGTAGTGATGTGGAAGTCTGTCTGTCAGCTAAGTTGTCTGATTTTTAGATTTGCTGACTGTCAGCAGCTCTGTGGAAACTAAAGGATAAGCAGAACAAGTGACACTCACTAATGGACTGATTCTTGAAGTTCTTCAGCAAATGCAGCTTGTTTAGGTGTTTCTTGGTTGCTTTTATTTGTGTAGGGATATTAATTAGGCTTGTTTGCTCAAGATCTGGACCCCCCCCAGCAGTTGCACTAGATAGGCAGCTGCATGTCCCAGAGCCTCCCTGCTATTGCACTGATAGCCTAATGCATACATTTAGTGTAGTGATGACTGCATGCATGCCTTGAATTTAGCTGCTCCAGAAAGCACTACTCCTATTTACTTTGCCTTTGTTATTCCTGATGCTGATTATTTAACCATTATTTCAGCAACACACTTGAAAAGAGTATTTTCAGCTGCATGAGCTTCAAATAAAATAAATAATGGTGAAAATCAACATATTCCTTCTTAATAGTTGTATATGCAAGCTCAAGGTCCAATATATTAATTATATTAATTAACATTAATAAACATATATTAATGATTCCAGTAATTTAGACTGCAAAAGAATGAGAATGTGGCCATATCCTAAAAAAATATTGTATGTTCTTTTGAGGAGGTGAAAAGAAGGTAACCTTGAGCCATGTCTTGTTCTTAAATATGTTTTGGTCTTACTGCAGTTGCCTTCTGAACTTTGTAGGATATCTGTTTAAAATTGCAGCTGTAGTATATGGTAATGGTGGGGGGGGAAACAAACTTGCTAATTACACTTTGAACTTGTGAATTAGATGGAACAAGCAGTGATGTTCTGAACTTACATTTAGCATTTTGGAGGGGTTGTTTTAGTGACATTCCCCTTGGTTATGGCAATATATTTCATTTATTACAGAAAGGCCTGTTAGATGTGGGCTTTTCCTAGTGGTTTGAACTTGCAGTAGTTTGATATTCTACCAGGATATACAATCTTGAAAAATGTTGTATACAGGGAGAGGTGTTTGTGTTTCGCTATACTGATAGCCTGTGTCTGGACAGGTCAATCATCCATACATATTTTGTATATTTTATGGATTGAGTGACTTCTTAGTCAGAAATTAAGCAGAATCTTTGTAGCTAGCTGCTTCTTACTCTAGGATTTGGGGTTGCAGGGGCCAGTTGGGTGATAAGGCCTGCATCTGTATGTATTGTTCCTTGGAGGTGATGGTATAACTCCAGCAACATCACCATTTTAACCATTTGGGTTTCTTCTGATCTGGCCTGTTTTTGAAGGATAAGAAGGTACCTTATGTTTGGAGTGACACCATTCAGAGAGGTGTCTGTGATTCTTTGTGAAGGCTTGTATCATTGAGAGGCTTAAAAACCTGGCCTTAAATGGCACCAAAGGGATACTTACATGGTTCACCAAAATATGGTTACTTATGGTTCACCAAAATACACAGGCTTGCTTGGGGATACTTGGGATTTTAATTGTATGTAGGGGGCTTGGGATGTTAAATTACTCATTACAATGAACATACTCTTCCCCCTTTCCCATTACTTTGACTCATAATTTTGAAGGCAAGCTGTCTTCGACTTGATTGCTAAGTTAAGTAGTACTGCTAATCATGACTGCAGCAGATGTGTGCAGCACGTTTGCCAAAAGAAATCTGGTTTGAATTATTCTATGAGTTTGTAAGTCAGTTGCCCTTTTTTAGGTATTTTGCATTTTATCATTGGATTATCATTTTTATTTTGTGCTCATTTTTATGCAAGCAAATGTTAATTTCTACTTTTGTTGCTGCCTGCAATTACAGGAAGAAGGCATGGTTAACATAAACTATTTTCCTCCTAACGGCGCGATGGACTTGAAGTACTTCCCATACTATGGGAAAAGCTTGCATGTAAGTATCCCTTAATGATGGTCTGCAGTTTCAGTGTTTTGTTTCTGTGTGCATTTACAGTTGCTGGTAGCAGGTTAATTCTGAAGTTTGGACTTTGTAAGGAAGTACTTCTAAGGAATATTGCAGATGCAGACGTTGCACAGCGCTCGGTGAGGCTGGAGTTGTGCTTTGGCAGACATGAACAAACTGGGCATTGTCCTGATGGAGGAGTGGCAGTACACAGCAGTCTTGAGAGTGGCTGCTCTTTTTTGCTCACTGAAATCTTTTGGAGTCTTTCTGAATGCAGGGAAAGGCAGGAGAAGTAAACTGGGTCTTCATATTACAATACACTTTCTAACAGTTTGTCCTTGGTGTTTCTGTATAGGATATTAAGTTCGTGAGTCCTTGTGGTGTTGTTAATTATATTTCTTTGTGGCTCTGCATGTCATGTTTTCTGTTTGCCCTGTTTTATGAAGAAGGACTTCAAAGTAGCAGATAGGTTTGGAGTTTTTTAAATTACTGTTGTAAAAACCCCAAACACACTACTTTATGAACACAGAATACAAAGAAGTAAAACTCAATTCTTTAAAACTCCAGTCTTTTGAAACTTGAATTTAGTTAATTTTTTGATTTTCTTGCATTAATTTGTGATCACTGCAAGCAGAAAATTTATACCTTCTATGAAACAGAAAATTATATATTGCCTCCTACTATTATTTAGTCTAATAAACAGTGTTCACCACTGAAGATAGAGGTACTTTTTAAAATACAAGTCTGTTAGATCCATAATGTACCATGGTCGGTGGTTGTAATTTCACCAAAATGATTTTTGGATTAAATTATTCTTTTGTCAGTTAATTTTCCAATGTACTCTATACTTGCAGCAGTTCCCTAACTTTTTTATCCTCCCATGGCTTTTGCTAATGAGGAAGGAGTTTATCTTCAGCATTTGCTTTCATATTACTTCTGGGTGGTTCTGTATTTTCTGTTTTGTTGCCATGTTGTGAATTGGTACCCCATCTATTCACTTCAGCATGCACATTAAAAAGAAGTTGCCTGTGCTTCCAAAAGCTGGAGTCAGTACAGACTCTGTCCTTTCCTTGGAATGAAAGAATAGGGAAGGAGAGCAAGAGCATTTCTTCTATCCTAAGAAGTGTAAACTACAGCGTCTGTGGACCTTGACATATCAAAACCCAGTTTGTACCAAGGATGGGATGAAAAACCTTACTAAAAAATTTCCCATCTTGCTGCTGTACTGATGGGAAATGAAAGACTATGAAAAGGCACTAATGAAGATCAGCAGAATAACCATAACCCTATTCCTTGCTTGAATTAGGTGATATAGAAAAAACCTTTTGTTATTCCCTCCCCCCTCAGTTTTTGGTTCATTGTTCTTTCATGTTGCCTTTGTCATGTGGAACGGGGTCTGTGGTTTTAGGGATTCTTGCATATGTGAGGCCTAATTCTCCTAACATTAGTATAGTGAGCAAAAGAAGAGGCAGTAGGAAGAGTTGTGAGAAGTTTGAGTATTTGACCAGGTCTCAAGGGTCTGGATTGATCTCTTGGCTATGCAACAGAATTATGTTATACCAGTGTGGAACTGGTAAATTACTTTATTCTGTAAAGGAGTCAAGATGATTTGAATGAACTTGCTGCTCTTGTTCAGGTAAAAGCCAGAAAAGGACTAATATCTACAATTTTGTGGTCCAGGATGGTTCTTTGTCTTTTGCTGCTTAGTACAATAAGCCCAACCCTGTGACCTTGGAGAGTGTTCCCTTTAGATCATCTGACAGAGTTAAGGAGGATGCTGCCTCTCTTCTCTTTCGTCCTCCAAATTTTATACTGAGTAAAAGTCTATTCTGGTATCATCTCTTTTCAAAACATCGTAGAAATTCGTGTACCCCTTTGGAAAAATCTTCATGATGAGAAGACTTTTCTCCCTGAGGAAACATGGGAATTTTAGTTCTGATTTTTAGAAAACTCAAAGTGTGGTATCACCCTTAAAACTGGAAAGTTTTTTGAGGGAGCCTTGCCTAGCTGCATTTCCTCCCTTCCAGTCTGAAGTCTTTGGGAGTACAGGAAAACTTCTCATCTAGAACCACACTATTCAATGAAAGCAACTACTTCAGTCTACTTCTTACTAGAACTTCATATTAAAAGATTTTAGCACATCTACTTCCATGACATAACCCTTTGTAAATGAGACTTTGAATACTCTGTTCTTCAGTAGAGAAGATAGCCTAAAACCAGCAGAAATGTATTAAAGAGTTTTTTAAGTTAATGAGGAAGGAAAAAGACTTAACAGAAAATTTTGTTTAATTAAAATCCCTGGGTTTTACTTACATAATACTGTAGTGTTGTATTTAGTCCACTGACTTGTGTGAATTTTTACCTGGAAGAGAAATTTGCTTAGTCAGCAGTACTGACCTAAAAATAATAATAAAGTATGGAAATGCTTCATGAACATTGCATATAAAGGGTGCCTTAGCAGTGTATAATAAGCTCCTATTTAATTCATAGGCACTTTACAAGAGAGTGCAAGTTGTTCTTACTGAATTGGATGTCAGGTACAATATTGGGTTGACAAATGAAAGGAATTTGATTCTACTCTCATTCTTTAATTTTGTAGTAGTCACCAATTGATATTGTTCCACTGAAAGTGACTGAGCAGGAAGGATACTGTCAGGGTGCCCAAGGAAAGGTTTCTGTGTAAAGCTGTTAAACAGATAGCACCTTTTAGACTGGTTTGTTGCTGAACAAGTAAATGGAATAAGGAAGAAGGGTAGCTGGTTTATTAGTACTTGTTGCATCATGCTTTTGGAAGAAAAAAACCCACTTCAAACTGCAGAAAACTTGGATTCTGTAGCAGATTACACACACCCTGCCAAACCAAACCCAAAACATGCAGAAGAGTCAAAAGAATGGGTTGGAAGACATTAATTTCTGAGGTTCTTTCATTGAAAGTCTCTAGAAGAATTGGACCTAATAAAATAGAAATGGGTAAAGTTATATGCCTCTTGAAGATACTCTCTGTGACTCAAATTATGTTTAATATATTAGTTAAGAAATAGTATGAAGAATGTATTTCTAACCTGGGGGGGAAAAAGTGTCTTACCTGAATGAGATTGGACTTTTCAAAGTTGGGTTCTTAATTAGCTTTTTTCCTAACTGTTCTGATGGATTAAATGTTAATTTAATGCTAACTTACTCTGGTCTCTCAAATATTTTCCCCATCTTTCTGTTTACTAGGCTAACTATTTGCAGCCCCTAGTGGCTGTCCAACTAGCAATTACCCCCAACGGTACCAAAGAAGAAATAGCAATTGAGTGTAAGATCCTGGGCTCACCTAATTTAAAAAACCAAGATGACCGTGACAAGTTTCTGGGACGAATTGCCTTCAAAGTTCTGATGTCTGAATAGCTGGAGTAAACACTCTCCACAAAGTAAATGTTGTGTTGTCTGTTTTGTATCAGCTGGACATGCCATTCTAGGATATGAGACCACCTTGAAGAATGTTAAGGTGGTTTATGGCGTTCAGGGTAGCATAATAATATGCTTCCAAATTGTATGTTTAAATTCCCTTAAAATAAATGCCTTTCCTGCTTTTTGCCTGCCCCATTGGAACAGTGTACAGACTATAGTTATGTCATAGGGACCTGTAAATAGCTGTTTTCAAACACATAATAATGGTGACCTTTGTCCTGCTCTAAAATGTGGTTTTATCCTCCAAGTGAGTGTCTCAAGCTTAATGTGCTGTGCTCTGTAAATATTGTATTGATTTAACACTGGTTTAACTGTCATATCTCAATGCTGACACGGTTAGAGGGATAAATAATAAATGGTACCTGATTGACATAGTGATTTCTTTGTAAGAGTGAACACCTCCAATAGAAATGGTGTGTGTGGGAGTGGGTGGGTCAGTGGATGGATGACTGTGTGGAGATGCCTTAAATTGTGGACTGGGTGGCATGGGAGAATTGAAGTGGATTTTAAGAGTTGGTATGGATATCTGAAAGTAAGTGCTTAACTAGTACTTTCTTGTGCTTGTCACTGTGCAAGTATTGTGTACATGTAATACTTGGTATAGAGTTTGGTGTTCTAGCTGAGGAATTGAACCTTTCTTTGTGTTGTTAATTGCTTGTAATATGTGGAGCACAAATAAAATCTATACAATATTTTGAAACTTTTTAGTTCAGAAATATCAATAGAAAACAATTTAAATAGTGTAGGATCCTGGTAACAGTTGTACAACAGAGCTGCTTGAAAGAAGTGGCCTCACTATTGTGGGAATAGGCTTTGATTTTCCAACTAAAAAAATTCTGGAAGAACCTCTGTTTAAGAAAAAAAAAAAGGAAAAAGAATGGATTGTCTTGATTAAACATTCTTGTTTAATTTATATATCTGTTTTGTCGCATCATTTTAACATCTCACATCTTCATCTGCTCTTTCATCTTGGACTTCCTGTGTATTTCATCATCATCCATTTAGAAAATTGGTGTCATCAACTGCTTTATAGAAATACCCTGTTGACTTGGGGTTAATTACTTGCAATGTAACTTAAAGTGCAGCTGCTAAAATTACTACAACCAGACTGGTTTAGTTGTGACTGCTGTTCACTTTCAGCCAGGCTGAGCCATGCTATTGGGCTGATGTGGGCAGTTGAGCTGACATGAGATTTATATTACTCTGCCCCAAGGTTTTTTTGTCTTTCAGTCTTGGGGGGGTTGGGCTTCAGCCAACCAGATGGTTCATATTTTGATGTCTTCCCAATATTAAAGATCACAGCAAATCTGCATTTGTGTAAATACCTGTATGTTGTGCTAGTTAGGCCCAAATTTGTTACTTAACAACTTTTATACCTAATTATTACAGTGGGTTTTGATGTTTTATTTAAACAAATTCAATGAAGGATTTCTAAAATTCAACATCCAGTTTTAATGCCCTGCTTCAAGTTTGGGGCCAGTCTAAGCCACATTAGTGAAGAACTTTTAACAGCTGTGCAAGCCTACACTGATGCACAGTTGGAGAAAGCTGCTCTTAATGGGACTTGAACAGTGTCTTAAACCTCATTAAAAATAGATTTATATTGATCTGATACCATTCAGCATGCTTTTTTGTTGTCTACAAAAGAAAGTTGTTGTTCCTACAATATGCAATGAATATTTTTGTAATAATGGCATGCATTAATACTGAATGAGATGTTCTTTCAAAATATTCCATTACTAATGTTTTAAATGATGCACTTTTAGAGCTGGGATAGATACCTGGCTTCTTGAAGATATGACTAATTGCTTTTCCGTGTATTAATACTGCCTGAAAGTATTTTAATAGTTGTGAGGGACCTTAAGTGTAGATGTTGCATCTGATAATGAAAAGGACTAGCTTCATGTAAAAACTTCTCACATTTGTGTTCACTTAGGAATGGTAAGAAGTTCTGGAGAAACACTCAGTTTTCAAATGAGCTTGTTTTTTGCAACAATTTCTCTTTTGACTTATCTTGTCTATAGACAAAGCATGAAATGGCAACTTTTCACCAGCACTTTTCAGACAGGTAAAACTCAATAAACTCCTGTTCTCCCTAGATTCTGTACAAGTGGTGTTTTTATTGTTTGGGTTTTTTTTTAATTGAAACGTATAAGGATTATCAGTTGGGGGGAAGAAAGAGGAAAAAAAAAACGATATTGAGAGGGTTCAGATATCAAAGTAAGCATGTAAAATGTGTGTGGGTAGTAAGTCTAGTGTTAAGCTATTTAATTAAACTTGAACTATTTCTCATTTTTATTTCAGTGTCTTGACTAGATAAAGGATACAGCAATGATACAATTACATCTGTAAACAGATACACAGACTATTAAGATGGATAAAATTACTGTTTTCCTTCATATGAATTTTAGAGTAAAGGTTTCTCAGCCTTCATTTTAGATTATGAATAGAGATTTAAATTTACCATGTTATCAGAAACCTGAAATGTTTAACTTTTATACTGGTAAATTCTTACTGGGTAACTTTTAGTGCCTTCAAGTCTGGAACAAGGACTTCAAATTCAAACCTGTGAAATTGCCAGTGTGTCCAGATCAGCTGAGGTGCTTTCTCCTTGCCATGCCCCACTCCCCCTGTCATCCCCTACATGAACACACACTCAGGGTTACAGGGAAAGCTGAGGAGAAGCCTGTCAAGAAACAAAATGAGCTGCAGGCTTTTATTTTATATCCCTCATGCAGTAGATAAGATGATCCCTTGAGGACAGATGACATTTAGCACTGACTGGCAATTACTTCCAGCTGGGGATGATGCTGCTTGTAGAACAGTAGTAAAGAAAACGCTTTCCTTTGGTGCTGAAATGTCTGCTGTAGTAATTCCCCAGCAGAGAGAAAATCTGGATGCAAATGAAGAGTAGAAGGAAGAGTTGTAGACTAAAGGAGTTGTGAATCAGTATGGAAAAAAAAACAAGAGTGGGGAGGGTGGGTATTGGTTTTTGTGTTTTTAATCCCCTGCACCCTGCCTCTTTCTCAGTAGGAGGTTTGGAAAGGGAAAATATATTTCTCAGCACCAAGTCCTGCTGAATGATTTCCTACAATTTTTTTTTTTAAATGCAGTGTTCTCAGGAACCTGGTACTGAACCTGGATTTGCCCTATTTAAGTCTACCTCTCTGTGAAGCTTATTCATCATTACTTTTGGAGAGATTGAGTTAAATAGAGCTTGAAGCTGAACAAGAACTTTGCATCAAAGGGTACACTTTGGTCTTCTTAAAAAATAAGATGGGAAATGGAGAAAACTGCATAATTTAAGGTTTTCTGGAAAAATCCTAGATGCTAAGAGTGTGTGGGCAGCTCTGGGTATGGATTTCAAAACCTCAGAATGCTCAAAGCTTTAATTTTAAAAGATCTTTGCAAGAATTCAGGGCTTTGACTTCGCTGCTAATGGAAATGCTAACCATCATCTTTGGTAGTTGGACACTTGGTTAAACATTCACACTAATTCTGCCATCAAATTACTGAAGCCTTGTGATAAATTTAGATTTACAGTTCGTGTTAGTATACTTGGAAACAAGTGTGCTTTTTTCTTACAGAAAAAAAAAAAATCTGTTAATGTCATCTACCATGAGAAAAATCTCATTTAGATAGATTTCTTTTTCATTCTGAGAATAGAATATGCAAGGCATAAATCTGTTCAGAAACTGCTGTTCAGTTTTGCCTGTAGGTCAGATCTAGCTCTGTACCTGTTGAGAATAGAAAGTCTTCACCTGCAGTGGGCAGAACTCTGGTCTCCCTTTGCTCCAGGCTGTTACAAATGTGGAAAGGGCCTGAGGTACCCATGTACACAGGGCAAACAGAATTATTTCATTTAACACGAGGGTTACTAGAAGCTTGAATGTCACTGTGTGGTTTGGATGAAATATCTCTAATAATTCGTGACAAAAAGTAAGGTTTTTGTCTATTTAAATCTCAGGCAAGTACCTATGGAAGCCAGTAAAGGGAATTTCACAGTTTTGTTTACTAGCATCTACTTGAACCTTTTTATGTGGTCTGAACAGTAAGTATTGCATGGAGCTGTAGAAGCAGTGCCTCAGCTTGATTTTTGCATTACCTGAAGGGAGTTGTTAAAAGAGTTTAATCTGGATTTGGCGACAATTCCTGTAAAAAGCTGATGGTTATCAATATATTTGGAACAAAAAAAAATTCGTATTCAAGTATAGGAAATTTACTCAGCTGTGTATATTGTGTATTAGAGAGGATCATCTTTTGATTTTGCTTTACAGTCATATGGAATAAAAATGTATCCTTCCAAGTACCCAAATGTTATGTGACTTGTGAGCATATTGTGCTATTTCTATTTTTTTTGACACAAGAGAGCCCCTACAAGTGATAAGTCCTTCAGGGTTTATTGTCCCTAACAAGGTCTCTCCTAAACCTGCTGGGCTGCAGATTCTAACTTCAGAAACTGCTGCTTCACTCCTAACTACAAATGGGACAGATGGTCTTAACACTATAAATATTTTAATTGGCTATTATTTAGTACCAAGTTGTCTTAACATTTTAAGTGTTCTTGTGAATGTGAAAAAGCGTAATGCATCAGAGCTTGGGTGGGTTTTAGTGTAAGGAATTGTGGTTTTGCTTACACCTACCTTTTTTTAATGCTGCTTTTGCCTTTCAATTTTCAGGAGAGGTTAGCACATAATTAGCACAATATCTGTAATTCTACAAGTTCCTCTCTAAATTTGTGTGGAGAAATTGCTTGATTTAAGTATTACTTACAAGTGGTTGTACATTTCAGACCAACTGATTTAAGTGTTAGTTTAAAACAAATCCACAGATAAGATTACAAAGCTAAATGTGCTCTTGAGAAAAGTTGCAGCAATGGCTCTGCCTTT
The DNA here is from genome assembly GCF_009819655.1 of Sylvia atricapilla. Lineage (NCBI taxonomy): Eukaryota > Metazoa > Chordata > Aves > Passeriformes > Sylviidae > Sylvia > Sylvia atricapilla. The sequence goes on from NC_089149.1 coordinate 23,627,528, forward strand.
TGAGAGCAGCTCATTATTTTGTCCTCTAAGTTGCATGGTAACTTCCTTGTTGGGTACAAGGGAGCTCTTTTTTTAAGCTGATAGCATAGAAGGGTTTGCACTGAGGTTCAAGGCGATGTGTTAACTTACCAGCAAAGCTTCTTAATTTTATTAGTTATCTTAAAGGACACAAAATAAGAATTCCGTCAATAACAAGATTACATAAAACCTCTTTCATTTGACAGAGAAAGTAATTGACCCAAAACAAGAGTATACTAAAATGCTTGTAGTTTTCAGTAGCACTAATACCCTCACCTAAAGCTGAAACATTGCAGGAAAATAGTGAAAGAACGATCACTGAGGCAGTGTAGTAGTAAGGTACAAATTGGATGGAAATGGCAGGGCAAGAGTGATAACTGTCCATTAAAGAAAAGGTAAAGCAGCTGTTGGTGAGTATACTGGATGTCATTTGGCCATAATTATTTTGTCTTCGTGATGGTGTGTATGGTCTTTGTTTCAACCATGCTTAGAACTTCCCTTAATAACAGAACTTGGGGAGGGAAAAAAACCAAACCAACCTTTCCAGCATTTTTTTGAAGATCTATACTGCTCTGTAGACCTTGAACTTCAACATAGTTTGCAGAGACAAGTGTCTGCTGGCTCATTCAGATAACTGTGGCCTTTAATCAGATTACAAACTTGAAATTTCCACACAGTGAAATGTGCCTGGAGTCCTGTTTCTCATGGGGGAGGAGGAAGGGATAGTAATCCAAGTTTCTCCTTATTACTTCTCTTGTTTAAGGCTTAGTTCTAATTAATGGTAAGAATTATTCTATCTGCTCTCTTCCCTTTAGTAGTGTTGGGTTCCTGTTAGTAGTTTGGTTCACGTTTGGTAGTGGAATTAATAAAAGTGAATCAAAGATCCTCTGATAAAACTTGAGTTCTCAGAGATCTTCCATTTATAGCTGGAGTTTGGGAGGATGCCTAGAAAACCCCTTTCTTCTGAACACAGCTGGCTGGTGGGAAAAGAGAGAAGATCCCTGTGCTGCTATCCAGGTCATGGTTTATCATCAGTCACACACACAAGCTCTCATTTGAGGTGTTCTTCAGGAAAACTGCAGCAAAGAAGGGCTGAGAATGAGCTCACAGGTCAGTGCCTATGTAAGAGCTTACTGACTTGATCTTTTTGAAATAATATGCATGGTCTCTAGCTAAAAATAATATGTATGATGATTGGTCTGGATTCTCCTAATGGCTTGACAAATACCCTGAAAATTATAGTCTGTCACCTGTATTTTAGTGGATTCATGTGTTTTGTCTGAAGACTTGCTGCAATGTCATGCTGTCAAGCAGAAAGCTGCTGCAGTGGATCTCATGTTTCCAAATGCCCCAATGTTATAAAGTAGGTCAGAAATTGCATAAGATGCCATTACTGGAAACTGCTGTAGGCTGACTTGCATATGAAAACTCAGCAGTGCAACTGGCAAATGCACTCTGACAAAGAGAAATGCAGCCGTGGCTTAAAACATGACAAGAGAGCTCTCTGAAATCTCCCTAGGATATGAATGGCTGTTGGAATTGTGAGATGTCTTTGCCCCTTCAGTTCATGTTCCTGCTATCTGCTGAGCCAGACTGCCTGCCTGGCTTGTCAGGGGACTCACATTGTTCTTATCTGCAGGGAACTCAGGCACACGGCTCCTTAACTCCTTCTGCACCACAAAAAACACGTTCTGCATTCCCCTGCTTGCCCCGCTCCTTGAGGACACAGCACACAGTGCACTGCGAGTCATGGAAAGGCAGGAATCTGTAGTAGCTCTTACACTGACAGAGGGGCTGCTGGTGGTCAGTGAGGGCCGGGGGGAATGGGGGGTAGTGCACAAGTCTCTGCAGTTTCTCCTGTTTAACACCACCAAGCCCAGGGAGCACAGAGCAGGGTACAGCATGTCCATTTTCTCTACTCCATAGCCCTGTTTCAGAGCTTCACTATATTTTACTTTCAGGTTTTTTATCTTGGAAGAATTTGCACACTGGAAAGTCTCCTGTTTCACAGGGAGGGGGTTTTGCTACTGATACTTTCATATAATCTTTTCTAACCCAAGTGTAAGCAATTGAATAGAAACAGGAGAACTCCCAGTTGGGGGGATTATAGTCATGTGTAATCAGAGTGGGGTATATTTGGCTGCAATTGTCTTTTAAAATTATTATTATATTTTTAAATTATCTTTTAGTTCAATGTGGTTTTTTAACTGTGAATTGTTCATTAGTCAGAAAATATACTGCTTAGCGATACATTTTCCAAAGGTTTGAAATATCGGCACTCCTCCATGAAATGAATGAATTTGCAGTTATTTCTGAAAAATCTTCACCGTCCAGGACTGCTTTATTTCCTGGAATTGTTGCATCTCTGGTGGTATATGTGCCCATTTGTCATCCTGCCAATCACCCATTTCCTACAGATAAATAGATGGGTCAATGCCAACCATCTCAGGAACACACACAGAGTTGTACAGTTCGATGTGCTGCAAGGGTCTGCAGTTAATGTACAAACCTCAGCAGCTCTCTGCCAGGGCAAACACTTCTGCTCCTCATTTTGCTGCTCAAGGGCCAACAAATAGAGGTCTGATAAATGCTCTGATACAGTTGACTCAGTCATTTGGTGATGGCCTCTAGACAGAGCAGCCCTATCACATCCAGTCTTAATTTAATAGACTTGATATATTGCCTGATGACAGAAAACCGTAGGTAGAAGTTTGGCAGAACATTAAACAGAAGTTTGTAAGCCTAGATAGAATGTTCAGACCTTGACTTTAGTCATGCTAATGAGATGATGAGAAAATACTTAAAGGTGAGAAGGTTTAAAAGTAGTAACAATAAAAACTTGGGCTTTCCCCGGGTTTACATCAGCCAGGCCAACCTGATTGCAAAGAGCCAGCAGCTGAGTTAAACGACATCTTATTAGCAACAGTTCAGCAGCTTTTTCTACAGTTTGGTTAATTTAGTATTAGTAATACTTAAGGACTTGGCTGTGGTAATGTCGAAGTGTTATGTTAGTGTTAAGACGCTAATTCCAAACTGTTCGGGAGTCAGGGATGTTTATAAAAGGGTGGATTTGGCAGCCGTGTTCCCCAGGGTCCCGGGGCGCCAGGCCCCGCGGGGAGCGCACGGCCCTCAGCGGTGGGGCGGCGGGCCGGGCCGACAGGGACAGGGACAGCGGGCCGGGCCCTCAGGGATAGGGACAGGGACAGGGACAGGTACAGGGGGCCGGGCCCTCAGGGACAGGGACAGCGCCGGGATAGGGACAGGGACAGCGGGCCGGGCCCTCAGGGGACAGGGACAGGTACAGGGACAGGGGGCCGGGCCCTCAGGGGACAGGGACAGGGACAGCCGGCGGGACAGGTACAGGGGGCCGGGCCCTCAGGGACAGGGACAGCGGGCCGGGCCCTCAGGGACGGGGACAGCGCCGGGATAGGGACAGGGACAGCGGGCCGGGCCCTCAGGGGACAGGGACAGCGCCGGGATAGGTACAGGGACAGGGGGCCGGGCCCTCGGGGACAGGGACAGCGGGCCGGGCCCTCAGGGATAGGGACAGGGACAGCCGGCGGGACAGGTACAGGGGGCCGGGCCCTCAGGGACAGGGACAGGTACAGGGACAGGGGGCCGGGCCCTCGGGGGACAGGGACAGAGCCGGGACAGGGACAGGGACAGCGGGCCGGGCCCTCGGGGACGGGGACAGCCGGCGGGCCGGGCCCTCAGGGACAGGGACAGGGACAGGTACAGGGGGCTGGGCCCTCAGGGGACAGGGACAGCGCCGGGCTGACAGGGACAGGGACAGGGACAGCTGGCGGGACAGGTATGGCGGGCCGGGCCCTCAGGGACAGGGACAGGTACGGCGGGCCGGGCCCACAGGGACAGGTACAGGGACAGGGGGCCGGGCCCTCAGGGGACAGGGACAGGGGGCCGGGCCCTCAGGGACAGGGACAGGTACAGCCGGCGGGACAGGGACAGGGGCAGCGCCGGGCAGGACAGGGACAGCGGGCCGGGCCCACAGGGACAGCGCCGGGACAGGGACAGGGGGCCGGGCCCTCAGGGGACAGGGACAGCGCCGGGACAGGGACAGGTACAGCCGGCGGGCCGGGCCCTCAGGGGACAGAGCCGGGACAGGGGCAGGGACAGAGCCGGGACAGGACAGGTACAGCCGGCGGGCCGGGCCCTCAGGGGACAGAGCCGGGACAGGACAGGGGCAGCCGGCGGGCCGGGCCCTCAGGGGACAGGGGCAGAGCCGGGACAGGGACAGGGCCAGGACAGGACAGGACAGGGGCAGCCGGCGGGCCGGGCCGGTGGCGGAGCGGGTGCGGTGCCCCTGGTACCGGGGCCAAAGGCCGCCTGGGCTCGGTCCCGCCTGTGTGTGCCCATGGAGCCGGGGAGGGGAAGGCGCCGGGCACAGGAACACGCAGGGGCAGACACGGGAGCTCGGTAAATACCGGCCGGGTCCTCGGGACAGGCAGGCAATTTCTCGGAAAGGAGCGTAATACGGGTGTTGTGGTGAAAAGCTGTCGTTCCAAAACAGTAAAGCACAAGAATCCGCCTCTTAACAGAACCTGTGAACATGCAAACACCTCTTTTTCTGATGCTTAACTAAGGTGTGGCCTTAAAACATGCTGGCATTTGTGGAAGCTCCACGGGTTTCTTTTTTAACCCCCCTCAAAAAATAACTGCTCCCTTTAGCACAGAGCAGCGTGGGTGCGGTGTGGGCTGCCTGTGGTGCGTTCACACCCTGCCTTTCCTTGCAGCGACTTGTTCTCCCTGGACTCAGTCCTGTTCCTGGGAGCATTGCTTTCCGTTTAAATTTCACTTTGCAGGGCCGGAGGCTTCAATGGTACGCAGGTCAATCATAGGACATTTTCGTGGAGTTTACTCATTTGAAATGTTTTTGAACTTCTAAATGTGCCAAGACACTTATGTCCTTGTCGTGCTTATTTGTTAAAAATAGCTATCTTGCTTATGCCAGCAGCTGCTGTAAAAATGCAGTTTGCTGCTTTTTACATAACATGGCGTTAAATGTAACTTTTGTTATTTAATATTTGAAAAATGACGTTCGGTTAATGGTGGCAGATTAACTGAATGTAGTATTTGTATGTAATGCTGTCATTGCTGCATAACCTGGGCTTTAATGTCAGGATGGTGAGAACTTGGGTTAGCACAGGACATTTGAACCAAGGGCGAGTACTGGCTGTGTGGTTTCATGTGCTGTACATGAATGGCACTTAGATAAATTTTGCCTTTTCGTAGCTCTGTTTGTCGCCTTATGCTGGAAGAACACAAACCCTTCTGTTTGCTTACTTCTTCCTTTTGATGTCATCTCATTGTTGCAGGCTTTTCCTGCGCAGCTTTGCCTGGGACAATGGTTTTCAGTTTTTTAATGGGTCTGTGAGTTCTCTGAGTGGCTGGTGAGGGATTCTTGAAATGTGACAAAACCGAGCCCGCAATGAGTTGCCCAGGGGGCAGCTGTAAGAACCAGTGGGCAGCAGTGCCTTCAACAATTTGGGACTCTCAGTCTAACACACTTGATTTAACCTTTGTGACAGATGGGAAGTTCTGTGAAATAGGTAGAACAGCTGCTTCTGTTCTGTTGCCTCTGAACTTGGTTCAGCAAGGAGAAGTCCCAGTGACGCGAGGTTTTTCAGCCTTTTGAATGGTTTGCAGTCGGAGGAGCAAACAGGAATGCAGAATTGTGTGGGCCCTCCCCCGGCAGAGAAGGACGGGCACCGCAGCACCGCCGAGCCCCTTCGGGAGCGGCGACCTACACGGCTCCGGGCACTCGTGACACGGCGCTCCGACAGTGGAGCATTGTTCACATTTATCTCCTATCCTACACTTGGGCTTGGGACAGAGTTTAGTGAATAATAAACCTACACAAATTTGGGGGTTTTCTGGTTTTCCTGAATGTTTTCAGATATTTTTTTTTTGCTTTCTAACAGAATGTGTGGAATTCAACACGATACGGTTTTAAATGCTGTTATTTTTTAACCAAGGACAATATTCGTTGTTGTCTTAATGTTTCCATTATTAGCACCGAGCACCTTAATCCGGCAGCAGTTTCCATTGCTTGATTCCTTTTTTAAGGAAACGTACAGATTTACTTATGTGAAGAAAAATATAAGCTAGTTTATATGATGGTGTCTGGTTGGACAGTCAGAGAAACTCTAACCAAAAGTATTTGTAATTTTAGAGAGCATTATATGCAGACTTCTTAGAGATCCATGCTGAGTACTTCTTAGAAAAGATGAAATGGGCTTTTATGCTTTCAAATTTCCTCAGTTGCTTTGTTGGGTTCTTGGGGAGGACATCCAAGTTGAAAACAGCACAAAGAACGAGGATTCTTTAGAGGAGAGTATTCCAGCCAGATTCACCATCAGCTTAATGTTTCAGAATCATTCTGGTAGCAACTTATGGAGCATTGACACAAAGGAAGGTAAGGATTTTTAGACTTTTTTTTTTAAGAAGCATAAATAAGCCTAAATATCTTTATTGCTGATATAAAGTCTATACCCTCTCATCCTCTCCTTTCTGCAGTCATGTTTCTTCCCCATAAAAAAGACATTGCAAGAGTTTAGGGTGTTTGTTTGCCAAATCTGTTAGTGAAAATGCCTTCCCAAATGTGCCATTTCATTTTAGGTGAAAGGAGTGTGTGGTAGAATTTCTGTTTATTACACAAGAATGACCTCACAGTTTTGTAAGTCTTCTGCTATTGTCTTCAACCTTTACTTTTAGCTGGTTTAAAGATTAAAAATAGTGAGTTGTGGGTCTTCCGTGCACATGGGGAAAAGCAAGCACCATGACATTACTTGATGTTTTTGTATTTGGCAGAGTTGGAAAACCAACACAGAGGATCAAGGGGGACTGCATGTAATGCCGCCTAAATTCTTGTCATTTGGATTCTTGCTACCAAAATAGGAGGAAGGGGTTTGGAGGGGTCGTGTTCAAAGTCCACAGGTGTTTGAAGGGTGTTCAACAGGACAGATCTAGACTGAAACCAGGGGAACACACCCTGTTTCTGGGGCCTTCTCTTATGTAGAGATTAGGTGTTTGTCTTGAATGGATAGGGACAATAATATCCCTAAACATTTGTGAGCTATCAAAATGGAACAGTGTCAGAAGCCCAGTGTCTCTCCCTGGGTAATGACAGAGGAGGTTTCTCTGAATGACCAGGCAACGAGGATGCAGTTGCTAGACTGGGATATTTTAAAGAACCAAAGGATGCAATATTTCCCATGTTAAGCAGGTCAGTCCTTGTTTTCCTAACAAGCTGTGCAGACTGGCAGTGTTAACCTTGAGTGACCTTTGCTCTGCAATGTTCTTCACAAAGACAAGCTCAGTCTTGTTGCCTTGAAATTATTTTATTCAATTCTTCTGCAGTTAGGGTTTACATTTCAGTTCACATAAAATTGGATGTTCTTCTCCAAAGCATACACAGCTTTCACCTCAGTCAGACTGTCTGCTCCCCACCCCCATTTGCAATGTACAATTCCCACTTGCAGCATTTTCAGTAAACATGGGATCAATTGAGTATACAGAAAAAGCTCCTATAAAATTTCTGTTAAAAAAATAACAAGTTTTTATTTACAAAGTGTTTACTACTACAAAGTAATATTTCCTATTGGTTCAAATATACTATTTGCTAATGCCAGTGTTCCTATTAGGAAAGTAAAACTTTGTATACGCACTTTTCTTTATATCTCTGTCAGTGTTTAAAGCACATAAAATACTACCACATTCTTTTTTACACTACTCCTAGCCACATACAGTGTGGTAGTGGAAATAAACACTATTTGATCTGGACAAAAAATCAGCATAGCTTAATAGCAGACTTTCTGCAAAAATAAAACTTTAGTTTTTAATTTATAGGTATTGAGAAAGAAAGAAATTTATGGAGAAATTCAAAAATATGCAGCAAGTGAAGATGAATGGGAAACTTGGGCCTTCCTGAAGATACAAGAGTTTAGCACAAGAAAAGGGACAAAATTTTCCACTAAAGTGTTTGTGTGACGCTTTGTGCCAATACACATGTTGGGAGAGCAAGATGAGTAGATTAAAAAAATTAATTAAAACTTCAAATCCTATATCATTAGCATACCTGTAATTAGATTTGTCTCTTCCCACCCACCATGTTTACAAAACCCTGCTTTGAGTTCAGCATTGGAGGTCATTAAATAGCTTTGTCCATGACTGGCCTAAAAAAAAAAAGTTTAATTTAAAAGTTAATGGACTTTCAAGTGGTTTCTGCACTTTAAATATAAAAAGGAAGTGTCTCTACAATTACTTCCACTTAGAATCTAGTGGATATTAAAAAGTGCTACTGTAAGGGGAATGGAGGGCTGGACCTGCCTTTTCTACCCCTTGCTGCATGTTGCAGCACCTTCAGAACATGGGCTGATGGCAAATCAGCATTAAGAGTTCAGCATCAGTCCTCCTTGCCAAGGACTCATCTATTGCCAGCTCACCCCCAGGTGCCAACCAACAAGTCCTGCTGTAAAACTCTGCCTGTGCTTGCTGCAAGTTTCTCCTGATGCCGTGTAGGACATGCAAACACAAGGGCTGTGCCTTGGTCCCAGGGCATGGTCTGCAGTCAGGGCCTGAGGACCAGCTCACATCCTACTTCTTACAGGTTCATTTAAAGTAGGATTCATTTTTTACAGTAGGTGCTTGTGAGATACAGTGTCACAACATTTGCATATGCTTCTCTGAAGTATTTTTCACGTATACAGCATGGCCTTTAAGACAAGGGAATGTTTCAGAAACTTGTGTGATGGATTGTGATTCAGCTGGTGTTTTCCTGGGGAAATTCTGGGAGGTTCACTTAATCCCTGCATTAGTACAACCAAATCTACTAATTGTTAAAGTTAAAATAGCAATTCAACCAACTCACCAAAAGGCTTGGAGACTGGTTTTGTGGACTTCATCTTTTCTAATAGTTTTAACTTCTGTGGCCACTCAGAGTAGTTGTGTATGACCTGAAAATGGCAGTGGGAAGGAAGGGCTGTGGATATGTGGTGATCTTCCCTCTCTGGCTGCCTGACTCGTGTGGGTGGGCAGCACAGGAACCAGGCACTGTGAGGGACAAGTGCTTCACTCAGCCTGGAGAGGAGAATGGGCTAAAATCAACTCACCAGTAAAGACTCATTTTGTCTTGGAAAAAGTTTCTGCATAGATGAGTTGGATTTGCATCTACAACTGGATTGAAATTTGACATTGCTGTATCCTGGTATCCCATGGTGTCCATATATCTAAAGTACTTACGCCTGGGGATTTTTGAGTACTTAAGAATGGCATTTAGGGAAATCAGATTTAAGTGATTACGCTTTTCTGGCCAATATAGAAGACTAAGGAGAGATGCAAGTTTGAGCTATTGGGAGGTTCCTGTATCTGCTTGGAATTATCATGGCTGTTACAGATATTGACGTGACCCAAGTCAGTCTGCTTTTCTTAGATAAATGCAGAAGTGTTTATTTGTTCCATAATGTTTCTAAGCAGGAGGCTTTCCCTTGGGATTTGGATGGTTACATCTCAGATGTTACTTCTGCCCAATTCTGAGCAAGGATTTTTGGTGTCCTGCAGTTTAGATGGCTATCCTAAAACATTGGATTCTTCGGTACCGTCAAAAATATGGAAGCAGAAAGAAAACATTTTGGTTTTGTCTGATCTCTGGGTGGGCAGACAAGGTATTAAATGTGGAGAGTGACTATGGAATCTCTGAATAGCTGTGATAAACAGCCCCTTCAGTTGTTACTGCCAGACTGCTTTAATGAGCATTCCCTCCCTCCCTGTCAGTGCCAGCTCAGGCCATCAGATTGAAGGAGCTGGGGGGTTCTTGCACAAGCAGCTCTGCAGTGACTTGAAAGGACAGTAATCCTTCGCAGATGGAATGAACAACTGGGAGTAACATTGGCTATGAGTATTTTTTGGCAATACACCTGGATCGGGGGAAGAGGAGTTACTCACAGCCTCTTAAAAATACCAGTCAAAATTTCAACAGCTAAACAGGAAAGAGATAATCTGATTTGGGAACTTGGTTAAGGAAGGAGTTTTATGAAGCTTTATGGTATCAGATCAGTTGTGTGAACATCTGCCAGCAGAAAATTCAATATTTAGAGCTGTTTATGTGCTCAGGTTGGTGTGTGATGTCCACAAATTAACAAATGATTCACTGGAGCATTAGCTTGCAGACAGAGGGCAGAATTCAAGAAGTGGCACATTTTAAAGAACAAATCTCCATAAACAGGTCCTTGGCCTCTCCCTCCTGTGTTCTTCACTAATGCTGCGAGAGGCACCACTTCCAGTGCTGACACCTGAGACACCTTCAGCTTCAGAGTGACCCAACTGCAGCGGAAGGATGTCACCTCAAAGTATGGCTATTACTAGAATTTTTATAATCACAAATTAAGAAAGCACACAGTCTTTCCCCAGCTCATTACATGTGATTATTTAATATAATGATGTTCCTGAGAGATTCCTGGAATGAAAAGATCTAAAGGAGGTGGGTCAGGCAGAAGATAGCTTGCTTTGGTTTGTTCTCTGTATACCATACATTATGGTACTGGCTTTGTTTTTAAATTAAGCCAAACCCCAAACATCTTTAACTCACTAAAAGGGAAGTCTTTACAATCAACTGCCTGGATTATTTTCAGCTGAAAAGGGCCAGTTAGCTACAAAAAAAAAAAAAAAAAGAGTATTGCCCAGATTGCAAATATAGTTAAGTTTCAGCCATACTCTTGAAATGGTGGATTTGGTCAAAAGAAAGAGCACTTGAGCTTTTAAGCCTTGACTGTGGAATTCTAAATTCAAGCATCATTTCATGTATGAACATGAACTTGAAGGCCTCATTTGTCTTTAAAAAACCAAAAGGATTAAAATTTTGTTATTAGACCTTTTTACATAATTTTACTTTAGGCTGACATAGTTGGTCAGCAGAAGCCCTTCTGTGGGAATTCTGTATCCTTGGCAATTTCCAGCTACTCAAAAGGATTTAGGGGTATTTGCAAACTGTTTAAAAATTAAAACCCCTTAACCAAAATGGAAACACCCACAGCAGGGCTTGTATTGGGTTCAATAACTAATTGAACCAGTTAATGCTCCAGTTAGTTTAAGTCATACCTTCAGTTGAAGTGGTCTTATTTGCTAGATACACACACTTTCTGAGATTAGGTGGATTGTTACAATTCATTCCAGTGTGGAAATGAGAAGACTGGTGTACTTTAATACAATTTTAAATATCAAAATCCACAAACATTATGTCAGATTTCCACATAATAGAAAAATGCTGTCTCTCACTTGGAGTATTTCATTTAGATAGTGGAGCTGACAAGTTTTTCTAACTCAAATTTAGATTTGTCAAGAACCACAAAGTTAGTCCAGAAATAAAGTTGTTTACTGCACTATAGCTATAAAGGCATTTACATACAGCATGAAATTGCTTGCAGTCAAGTGCCCCCTGAATGTATAACCAAGAAAGTATTCCAAGACACAGAAACATCACTTGAATTGATCTTAAATATACAGTGCATGAAAATTTAAGTGTTAACTTTTTCTTATACGAAGTATTATCTAGTACCAGTTGCTGCTTGATTCCTGTCAATGAATACCAGGGATATTGCATGAGACAGGAGATGATGATGGGAACTGAACAGAAAATGGGGAAACTAGTCTTGGTCATGACTGCTTTATTGTGGAAAGTGTTTGCTGGCTTTCAGCAGGAGGGAGGGCCTGTGTGTTGAAGCAGCTGAGCACAAGCACTGCCATGAGCTTAGTGGGAGCTCTGTGGTTTGTTAATATTCTCAACCCCCTTAACTCACAATTGCAGCAGCTGCTTTTAGTGACGTCTTGCATTTACCTGTTTTGGTTTGTGGTTTTTGTGTGTGTTTGTTGTTCCTTTTTAAAATATGGCAGCTAAGATCACCAGAAATAATTGAAAGGTTTGCCTGGGATCATACACAAGTGACTGTGGCTGGATAAGGCCCCAAATTCTCCTAGTTCCCAGACTTTAGTGTAGCCACAAGACCACTGCTTCAGTTGAACTTCATCCTCAACTGGTACTTGGCACAAAGAAGCCCAAGGAAAGAATTTACTTTTGAAGTCTCTTCTAAATGTTCTAACTTGTTTTGTCCTTTATATTCAACTAGTCCAGGGAAAATAACTTTTAAAGGCTTGGTTCAACTGTCAAATAAATGTTATGTGCTCCCATATTTTTTATTTTTTATCTTTAAATTTGATAGTTTGATGTTTGCCAGAAAGCTATGCAGGCTGCAGCTTTGAAGGGCACAGACATGAGTGGAGGAAAGGTGTCACTGAAGATCTTCCCTCTTTAGAGCAGAAAGCCCACTGACTGCTAGTAGAATACATTCCATTTCTGGGCTGGAAGCCTTTTTTTGCCAGGTTCTTATAGTTCAAAGTGCTGCTTTTTAGGAACTGATTAATGTTTTGATGGTTTTTCTTTTTACACAAAATTTGAGTGGGAAGTGTGAAGAAAGTGTAAAGTTAAACGTGTCCTTAATGTATTGTTGGGGTGAGGGAGGTATAACTACTTTGGAAGATATTTCCCTCTTAAGGAATTCCTTAGGATCATGCATACATAAATTAACTTTGATCTGCCTTCCCCAATAAAACAAGGCAGTTTTTGAAAGAGCAATGGGTTGTTTTTTGTTTTTTTTTAAGAATGTAAGTGATGATCTGTTTAAATGAAATGTCAATTATGAAGCTGACAATTCCATAGTAGTATGTGTTGAGTACCTGTTCCCTTCTTCCCTCATTTCAAAAGTGAGCCACTTGGCTCAATGCACTAACTCAGGAAGAATATTCTTTTGTATCTGTAAAGCTTTTCTGGTCTCGAGGTAGTGTTACAGATTTGGTGGAAGTGAGAGGGTGGAAGGCCCTGTCTGCTGTTGTCTGTGAGCTATGAGCACAGGATGGTCTTAACAGTCTTGCCCCGCGGGTGAATACCATGGTAGGCATTTTAGTTTGTGCATTTGCCATTCATTTGTGTAAAACAGCTCAGTCAAGAGCTCTGTCTACATACTGCTGCCCTCAGGGTACTCCTCATCAGCTGGAGTCTGAACTATCTGTGAGACGTTTCTATCTGATGCTTTAGTTTGTAATGTAAACATGTGGCCGGTGCTTGTCTAGTCCTCACAGTTTTACCCGTCCTGTGAGCAGCCAGCCCTGGGCTAACTCCTGCACACAGCCAGGCAGCTCTTGAGCTGGAGCCTCATTTCCTCTCTGTAGCTCGGGCTTGGTGCTTTTGGACCTTGCTGGCCTGAGTGAGTGCAGGTTTGGCTGTAAAATGATCTGGACACAGGCTGTGAGAGTGACGCTGCCAGCAGCCCAGGGGTAGCAGCTGCCATTGCTCAGTTGAGCAACAGCACAAGCAGAGCACAGCACAAGCTGCCTCACCCCCGGCACAGGAACAGAGCCAGGACAGCTGCCTCAGACAGCTGAGACATGGAGCAACCACCTACAGACAGTGTAAAAACTGGAAAGGTTTACCTCATGAAAAATAGTTAACTTAGAGGCTAGGCAAAGTCCTGGATGCTGGAACACCATGGGAAGAGTACATCTACAGTGTATTTTGCATTGATATTCAAGTTTGGGTTTTTTTTCCAAGGTCTTTATGACTGGATGTGATGTTAGCCGTGAAAAACACAGCCTCCTGCTGCAAGTCTTATTTAGCAGTTCACATGGGATATGTGTTGGGTAACTTGAGCACCAGATCAAGTGGTTTGATACAACTTTCAAAGGTGCATCAAGGTGAGTGCAACCAAAGATAAGACAAACCACTGATAAGAAAGTCTGTCAGAATCCAAGCTGACTGGAATGCAAAACATGAAATGATGTATTGATGACATTTTATTTTTTTTCTAAGAACCTCAGCCTATGCTTTAAAAGTTATGTGACCTGCCTACCCCAAATTTGAAAAGACTGCCTTGAAAACACACTGAGGTCCTTAACATGGTGGGAGACCTTTTTTTTAAAAACATGACATGCTGTAACATCAAAGGGATTATATAAAATTAGAACAGTAAAGGAGAAGCTACTGAATATGCTGTAATCTAGAAATACAATTTTTTAAACTTATTTTCCTTGAAAAAGCTGGTGCAGAGAATACTGTTTGTTTCCTGTTTTAATAATGGCTAAGAATAATCGCTTATAATAAATTAGGCCTGCAATATAAATGAACATATGAACCTTTTATACTAATGTTACTTTTAGAGTATCTAAAACGGATATAAGCTATTTCAAGATTCATTTAATCACTTGCAATTTATATTACTTTAAGAATCTTCTATACAGCAAGTTGAACAGAAAAAAAGCAAACATTTTAACAGCCCCTTTTCCCTATAACCACTCTCATACAAGATAGTTTTAAATAACCATTTTAGCACGTCTGTGTGTGCTCACTCCCCCTTTTTCTAAAGGCAGCACAGCCAAAAGACAGTGCAAGAATTGGCTTTCACTGACTGACTGTTTTCTTCTCCATCTGAAAAAGACAAGGGAAGAAAGAGAGTCCCAAAATGGAAAAGATGTACTTAAGGTTTACTTTGCCAGAGACTTTGTTTTTTTCCTTGTTTATAGTTTACAAACCCCATTATGCTCTGCCTCTGCTTGTCACTCTGTGTTCAGTTATACAATTCTTCAATTTCATCTACGGATAAACTTGTTTTGAAGCTTCCATTTTGGTTCACTAAACACAGTGAACACCAAGGCAAGAAACTAGTAAAATCCAAACAGGAACTCCCTTTAAGAATATTTGAGCAGCATATTGTATATTCCATTTTCTACTGTCCTCATTCTGGGGAGGAAGAATCCTCATCTTCATCCTCTTCATCTTCCTCGTTGAAGGAGCAGGGTGTCTCCCCCCGGGACGCTGCACTGCTGGACTGCTGACTGCTGGGGCCAAGCAGCTGCCCAGTTGCTAAGGCCACTTCAGCATCCAAACACAACCCTGGATTCTCACTAGCAAAACAACAGAAAGGGTCAAGTTTAGATGGTTTCTCATGAGGTTTTAAACTTTTTCTTTTGGGCCTCAGCTTTTCTTTTAGTCAAAGAAATGCTACCAACAAGGAAAAATCCCAAAGTGTTACAGTAACACAGCTATTAGATAGGAGAGCTGATAAAGCATTGGAAAGTTGCATTAGAAAAGATTATTGGGTGACTTCTTTTTTTATATAAACCATTAGTAGAATTGCTTAAACCTAAGAAAAAAAAAAAAAGGGAAATCCATCACAGTTTCATTAATGCACAGAAATATTTGCAATATAAAATGAAGCTATTAAATGCTATGAGAAAGAACCTGCTCCAAAATAATAATCCCTAGAATAATACCTATTTCCATTTTTTATGGTACAGGTAACCTCCAAGCAAAGTCCAGCTGCTGAGGTGTATTTTAGGTTGGGTTTTGCACATGGCACTTTTTTGTTTGGTTGTTGGTTTTTAATTTTAAATTTTTATTAAACTGTGAGGACTAAACTTCTTTCACGAGAGCCTAAAGAGTGGTGCATTTAGAGAGCAGACATTCTTATGCATTCCTCAGAATTATTACCGGGCTTTTATCCACATGTAATTATCTATTTGTAGTCCATGCCCAGGCAGGAATTTAAGGTTAATCAGGAAAAGGGGCTTGAAAGTGATTCTATTCTTATGAAACATAGGTATGAAATAGCTAGTATGTTCAACATTCAAAGCATGTTGATTTGACCTTTCAAATATAATTATCCTTCAAGGAAGACAGAATTAGAGACTTTTTCACAATCAAAATCAACCATGATAGGAAAATATCTCAATTCCTGCATTCAAATGGTATGAAATTGTAAGGTTACTGAAGTAGCACAAGTATATAAAACTATCCTTGAATAAAAAATTATTTTTTTACCTTGATTTAGCATCGTAAGTGCCTCCAGCTGCCTCGAAATGGGAAACTGCTTGTGCTGAACTTGAAAGTAACCCTTGCTTTATCCATGAAAATCCCGCAGACATATCTAGATGAAAGCATAACTGTTTATGATATTTACTGATATTTTTTCTTCCTTTTACAATTTTAAACTTTGCATTCTCTTTGCAGTTAGGATCCCTTAATTTAGTTTTGAAGATACCAGTAGCTTGAGTTTTCTATTAGATGTGTCCTGTTTAATGAAGATAAAATTATATCCTGTCTTTGTGGATGCACTTAAGCCTTGCACTCAACTATTCCCTCTCTGTGAAGAAGATTCACCTGGCTGGTGGTTGTATGCAATCACAGGTACCTGAGATACGAGCTCTGGAGTCCTTCATGGAAACTTACTGCCCCAGCCTGACCCTGTGAAATGTCCCAACAGCTCCTTGGCTGCACCACTTGGTGAAGGCACAAAAGGAATTGTTTGTAGCTGGGTTTGAGGTAGTGCAGTGAAGCCTCCCAAGCCCTTTCTGTGTCGCTGTGTGTGTTCTGGTGGCCAAGGGCAGTTTCAGCCTGGTGCTCTCATGGCTGGCTGTGGGGCAGCCTCCTCACCCACTCTGCCACCAGGCACAGCTGGGCAGCACCTCTGGACATGCACAGACCATGGCAAAGGGCTGGTGCCAAGAATGAAAGAGCCTGTTGTACGCTGCATATGAGACATGAATGGCACTCTCCTCCCTAGGGATAGGAAATGGGAGGGGGTTAAGACCATTAAAATGGTCCTCCAATTATGCTGAGTTTCTTGAGGTAGTTTGTTAAAAGCCCCCTGAGGGATGTGAAGAGGTTACTTAACAACCCCCATAGTACTTGTTTTCAAATTCCCCTAACAAGTAATGCCTGTCAGTTGTTTCCAGTTATGCACATTTTTGCTAAGAGAATTAGCAAAACAAGTCCACTGACCCAGTTATATTTATGGATTTTTTTTGTGTGTATTTAATTTGTTTCTTAGGTAAGGCACTTTTATTCACCTACATAAATTTCATCTCCACACAAAGTTAACGTTGAAACAAAATTATCAAAACTGTCTAGTTCTTTTCCATGGTACTTGTATGTGGCTTTAGCTCGTTGCATTCAATCATAAGTTAGGGTCCTTACTGTTAAATTCTATGCCTAACCAAGCCTCTGTTTTAGACAGCATCGTGACAGTAACTGGGACTCTACTACTCCTAATTATCTAGAATTGTTCTATAGTAGCAGGTAAGAGGAATAACTGTGTTTGTTACATACACATTCTCACTTGTCCTTCTGTGTTCTTGTCAAACTTTGGTTCCTCTAGATTTGGCAGTGCTGCCTAGCACAGGGACTGTTTTAAGCAGGTTGACACAGCCATGTAAACTGGCTCACCATCCACTGGGATGGATCCTCAGGCTGGCTACTTTGGTTTGTGCTGTGGAAAGCTGTTGCAGAAAGGTACTTAAATGTCACGTTACAAAGCAAGGCTAGCAAGGGTGGTGTTCTTGGCAACAGTCCTTGGAACATGACAGCAGACATTAATAAGTGTCAGTTTTAGGGTGATCTGTGAGGACAGAATAGATGAGAACAGTTAAATGTGGATGGAACTGGATGTCTTTCATCAAGATTGCCCTAAATGAAGGTTTTGTGTTACAGTAAACATGTTCCAACAGCTCCCTCCTGTCTGTGGAGGAGGAGGCTTAACCATTTGGAATGACTGCATTGTATTTAGATTAATAGAGCTGGACCATAGTGTTGTTCTCTGGTATTTTGAAGGAGTGTACCTGTGTGTACATGTTTAATATTCCAGAAGAATAACAAGACACTGCTAGTAATCTTGTGGTTTATTAACATTTCTGGATAATAGCTCGTTAGTTTTCTTTTTGAAGAGCAAGGTAGAAGTATGGCAGAAAGGTGATTCATAAAAGCATATCCCTGCCTTGTATTTTCATTGCCTTATATTTCTAAATTCAATTTTCCAGTGAGCTCTGAGAAGCAAGGGATAACAAGTTTGTGAAAGATGGGGAGTTGAAGCCATTTCCAATATGGAAAAGTCTGTCAAAATAGAAGTGTGCCTAAGATGAATTATTTATTCTGGCAGTGTAGACCAATTGCTAATAGCTACACTTAAAACCAGGGAAGCAGCTTGAATAATCCTTCCCAAGGTGGTGCAGTCCAATCTAATAGTGGCATTGTTATGTATTAGGCATATCTTGTAGCAGATACACTTGGCAGAAATTTATACTTTTTTTGAGAAGGCTCTAAATCAATACCCTCAATAGCTTTAGCAGTTACTATACAAATGCTGCATGGAAGTGTTGTTGACATCTGAACAAACTCGCTCAGGCAGTGGGTGCCCTTAGCTCATTAGTTTCAACTCCAGCCTATTTTCTAGTCCTGACTAATTATACAGGTAAACAGCAGAGTACTTCTTCACACACAGGGAAAAAAACCCAAGTCCGAAACTGCACCACTTTGTCTGCCCACTGCCTTAGTGGGATACATAAGGTGAGCTGTTGTTACCCCAACTCCTAGAACCTCAGAATTTTTATTTCCTGCTCTTTTTTTTTTTTTTTTTTTTTTTTTTTTTAATCTGCAGCCTCATTTCTAGTAGTCAGGACTCAACTAACAAAGATGGGACTTGGTTTTGTGTTAAGTCCCTGTAGGATGTGCACAACCCTAAAGACAGAGAGGGTACTCTGGCTGCTGTTCTACGAGTTTATGCTTGTCCCAGGCAGTGGAGTATTTCTGCTTTCCCAGCAACCTCACTTCCCCCTTTCCACTGGAACTGTTCTGGTTGGAGCCCTTTGCTACATAGTTCTACTTGTTTAATTGTTGCAAAGTCCTCTGCCAGACAAAGGCTGCAGTTTAGTACCTGGAACCAGCTCAGGGAGAGCACACAAGAAAACCTGGATCAAAAATGGGCAGGAATCTATGACTGGGATTGTGTCTTTGGAATGTCCTTTTAATCTGGTGCAAATGTCATGTTTTCAACACTGTCAGTTATGACAGTCAAGCAACAGAAAAGTGTGTTACAAAAACAATTTATGATACACAGAATATTTTTCTCTATGAGGTCAATATGCCTTAGCTTCTGCCGATTTCAGTGGCAGTCATACCTAGGGATCACACAAATGTAGAATTTAAAATGCATATTACAAAAATACATTTATTTGCTAAAACACTGTGAAACTAACAAACCTCAAAGACACTACTTTTATCAAATTTGGGCATTTGAAGAATGGCTAAAGCACATGATCTTCAAAAGAAAATCCACCAATAAAACTTTGATGTGTGCATCATCAGTTCAGCAATTCCAAGCAATTTATGTGGCTGTTTAATGCAAATAGAAAGTTACTGCTTTTCAAAGCTGAGATTGTCCAACATTTTTTGTGAAGTTAAAGTTTTTTTAATTGAACTGGTTTAGATTTAGGATTCTTCCAACTGCTTCTCTAGTCCTACTGGTAAGCATCATAGTACGAACTATAGTTAGTGTTTGGAAGTGAAGAATTATCTGAAAAAAATTACCAGGCTAAGCTGAAACTAACATTTTACAGGAAATAATTCACCTGCTTGGACATATTAGAACAGGACTGGTTCTAGAGCAGTTGTCCATGGAGTCAGTTACTGGGATCATAATGAATCTTGATTGCAGTGAATAAATAAGAGGCCTGGATCTGTTTTTCCTGTATAGTAGTAACTGAAGCCATTGTTTTTGAAAGAGCCATCATGACAACGTAGAAGTAACCATGAATTTTAGAAATCAGTGATGACCCTTCTATTTCCCTACTCTTGCTGTGTAAGAAAATGTCGAAAGACTCCCAAAGTTAAAAGAGGGAGATAACCAAAAATATATAATCAGGCAAATGCTGCCTTTTCAAATTATGTGCAAAACATTTAAATGTTTCCTTTATTAGTCACTTACTGCAATTAGAAACCACCACTATGCAATTCATACTCTTAACTGTAGATTTGGATAGCACAATTAAGTAATAAGCAACAGATACAATAAACCTTTAATACACATACTGATATGTAAATGAAAGTATTTTTTTTAAATACATATTCTAGTAGGAATACCTCTGAGCTAATTTTTAGAGAGGCTGAAACAGCTGAATGTAACCCATGTGTGAAGAGTACATTACTTGCCTTAATGATTTTTGAATAAAAAATAAAATCAATGCATTTCCTATGATTCAAACTCTTCCAGGCTGCTGGTTTGCTGCTAGGGAAGTACTCAGTAAATAGTGTCATGACACAGGGTTTTTTGCAAATGTAAGGAACCCCTGTTCTCTGGAGGTAAACTTATGCAGGCTTAAAATGAAAAAGGAATTTTCGTTTGATCCTTGACACATGGGAGCAATTAAGTAACTTCAACATTGCACCACTATTAAAAGATATAGGTTCTGTTCCTTTCCCCTTTTTCCTTTTTACATTGGTGATAAATCACATGGTAAATAATGTTGAGCTGAATGAACCTGCGAGGAATAAATCAAGATTTCTTTCAACTTTTATTTTTGGTCAATTTTGAAATTACACCGGAGCTCATTATAAGATAGCACTCACAACAGAAAGAGAATATGAAATCTTAGTTTTAAAACACACAGGACAAGAGGACCAGGAAAACACAAATAAGTGTTAATAAACATAAGTACATTTGATATAGTTTGAAATGTTAAGCCATTTAAAATGTACTGCTTTCATCGAATGTAACTGAATTGTAATTTATACATAGCAGTAGAGAAATTAGGGCAAGAGCTTTCTTTGTTCCCTTTCCTCAAAAACAAAGGTCTGTATGCAGTAATTAATTGGGTAACACTTCCTTTACAGTTAAAATCCCTCCAGAAACTTGAGAAAATGCTGGGCTAAGTTTAAGCTGCAGGCACAGCAAGAACAACACACTGACAATAACTATAGGAAGTGACAGCAAATTTTGGCAGCTCGAGTCCAGTGATGCAACACTGAAGGAGCTCTAGCTTTGTGTCTAAGCACAAACAGGGGAGGTAAAAGCCTGAAGTCTTTGGAGCCTCTTGCTTTATTTAGAGAAGCTTAGTTCTCAGGTGGCACCTGCTGGCTCCTGAGGAATTACACCGACCTGTTCAAGATGCTCAAAATATATTTAAATTTGCTTTAGTTAAGTAAGGTTATGGTTTTGATCAAGAACAACATTTCACTTACCTGTGATGTAGCCTTCTAAAGCTTTTGGCACCAGTGATTTTGCAGTTCTTAGGTCCTCAGCTGAGCATTTGCCTGCTTCGAGCCCAAAGGACATTCCCATTCTCTTCAGCACCTCGCTGTCATCGTGAATCTCAAAAGTATTATCGAAATTAAAGAGGTATTCAAATCTGCATGTAAAAAATTAAAAGTGAGATGATTCTGAAAAGAGCACAGCTGTGCTCTTCTTGCCTATTCTTTCTCTGGTGGTTTTGGCATGCACTGAGGTAAACATCTAGAGTCTTGGTTTTCTGTAAAGGGTCCTTAAGGAAAGAGAAGTGCAAGAAATGCTTTCTCTTTTCTGTGACTGGCAGGCCTACAGCTTTAAAATGGCACATTCTCAATTAAAGTAACTTCACCAGTGCAGGAACAAAGTTTAACATTTTCTACCTCATTGAGTAGATTCAAAGGGGAAGAGGGAGGCCTTATTAAACATGAACCTTCACCTGCACTAAAGCCAATAAGGGCACTTGAAGCCCTGTCACCAAAACAACTATTTTGTTTTTCTGTTTTTACATTTCACTTTCTGTTCTAATGTGCAACACTCCTCCTGTGAACTGACCTATTTACTTTGGTATAATTTTTCTTTTTTGGATGCAGCTAGAAAAGCTGTCTGTTCAGAGTCCTGTGTGTTCACAACCCACTGTTTCGGCTGCTGGACTCTCAAAATGTTTTTAACTGCATTTAAAAGTGGAAATTGAGATATAAATGTCAGACAGATTTAAGAAATGCAAGGGCATTTAGGCTGGCCTTACACTGTCATCACAGGTATTAAAAGCCTGGACAGTTCTGGTCTGTAAAATAAGGCTTAGTTCCCAGTACCTCCTTTTTTGCTGACAAAACCTTTATCCTTGGAAAAGCAACCCATCTGTGAGATACAGTTTCTAAAAGATAACACACTGGTGGGTCCTCCACTATCTCTCCAAGCTCATGTTACATGTCAATTTTCTTGCTAGGTTGTTTTCTAATAGTTATTTTCTTATACCTGAACTAGGAAGCTTGAAAGCTTTACAGCTCTTGAGTTTATACACAGAATTTTCAATTGCTAATCTAATGCTTTGTGCTGGGTGTAATTGTCAGTTACACACAGCATTTCTTCTGTGGCTCATACCATAAAACTTGTAAAACCTATTGTTTACACACCTTTATTTATTCCAGCATAATGACATTAAGAAGGAAAATAAGATGTGTTGTTATAATTTTAACCAGCACAATTACATTGCTGCTGCTAAACTAGTACAGCTTGGTGTCATACCAAGCTACTACCAGCAAGCTGTAATTAGTGACTCATAACTGAATTCCAATTTATGGCACAGGATCAAAAGCTGTATTTATAGATAGCTCTACATTTCTTCTCCCATGTGCTGTGGCCAAATACTGGATGTTAGAAAGGAAGGTAACTTATTTTCTTTTCCCAGCAAGTTTCCAAACTGAAAAATTTACAGTCTTCAGTATTTCTCCAGTTTATTCTCTAGCAGCCTGCAGTCACTGATACAGGAAATCTCTACACTTCTTCTACTTTGCTGTTAACAGCTATTGGAGGATTTTCTTTCGGGTACTTGACATGACCCTGTTCCGAACTTACGTAAACTTCTGGCATGAACAAAATCAAATATTACAATTTGCATAAACTTACAAAAACATTCTTTTTGTCATCACCTGATATCTTCTCTTAATATCTCTCAATTTAATAAGCACCTGTGTGCAGCTGTTCTCTATGCATGCTTACCGTATCACCGGTGATTTCTGAGACACCTCAGACTCCACTGTCCTCTCCTCTCTGGGCCAAAGAGCCCATCTGCTCCTTCTGTCAAAGCCTTTCCATAGCCTCAGTCCTTGCTGCCCTCCTGTGTCTCTCTTGGTTAAGCCATACTTTTTCCAAGAACATGAGAGTGTGTAGTATTCCACACAGAAAGCACTACATGCATCTAGTTTTGCATTGCAGTCCTTACTGTTTTTCCTAGTAATTCCCAGCATGATTCCAGCTGTTATTGAGAAATCAACTTTTGTTCTCACAGAATGATCTACTGGGCTGCCATGTTATTATTCAGTACTACCAGCCAGGTTCAGAGGCCATTAATACTCTGTATACAAAATTTGGGTACACTTCCTGTCCCTTTCCCATGGTAAGTGCAAATTTGATCACCAGTGACTTTGATCTGGGTTTTTTGTTGCTACAGTCAATTCTTTCTGTAAGGGTACAAGAGGCCACTTCCTACATGTCCTCTCTAATGTACAGCATTGTATCTCCAATGCTGTACAAATTCTTCTGCATTTCCAAGTTTCTGATACATCTGTTGTATCTGAATGCTTGTTTAAAACAAGGTATTCTGGTTACTTTTTCTTTCTTTTTCCTAGAACCAACAGCATTTATACAGAAGTACCATATACATTAAATAAATTTTTCCTGTTTAAATGGGACTTACTTATTCAGGTGCTTCATCTTTAAAATTAGTTTTTAACTACTTCGTTTTTACCTGAAGACTTTGTTTTTCCTACTCCAATTTCAGAAATTCCATTCCCAGTATGCTGCTTGGCACCCATCTACCTTCTCAAACTCTAAACAAAACTTGCCCAATAACTTCTCTCTTTTTTTATTTGTGGGAAATTTCATTCTGTTTTGGCTGTTCTTGCATAGGAAAAAAGCTTAGAGGACACAAACCAATTTTCCTTCTGATACTAAATCGCCCTTGTATGTACAACATTTCCAAGCAATAGCTTTCCTTTAGAAGTTCATCTGTAAATACAATTTTGAGTAGCTAATGCTGTGAGCTTAGCTCTTCATTGGACTTACTAACATCAATACTTTATATAAATGTTACCTGGAGAAGAAAGGGAAATGGAAGCCCTTTAAAAAGTGGCTTTCAGCCTGGAACCAAATGCAGAGCAATCACTCAGGCTGACCAGTGATAGAGTCAGGCAGCACAAACACTCTCCAATAAACTCCACAGACTGGGAATTCTCCAAACCAAGTCAGCACCTTTGCTAACTGCCTTATTTAGCAGATCAGTGTAACAGTGATTAAAACAAAGCAGTTTCTGGCACTGTTTACCTATTGCTGCTGCCACTAATTAGTTGCACAAATAATAACCACAGTGAAAAGCTGGCTTAATTTGGGTTGTACACTTAATGACCTCCAGGTGACATACTACCAGAGCTGAGTTACATAAATTTAAGTATCAACAACTTCAATAATTTTGGCATGCTCACGTTTAGTAGGAGTGTTTTCACACAGCTGGAGAGTGTAGCAGCATGTTACACTGCTCCGGATCCCAAATGTCAGATTAATCTGACAAAAATTGTTCAACTTTTTAACAACTTCAAACCTAAATGTAGACTCCTGTTTAAAAGAGCAGGAAGACCTCAATAGTGTGACTATAGAATAAGGGTATAATTATGCTAAATCAAAAATGATCCTAAAATTCCCACCTTGCTGAACTGCAGTGCTCATGAGAGCATTCCACAAGTTTTGTCACAGAATGTGCTGGACGTATTGTAATTTTCTACTAAAATTCTACTTTCAAGAGTATTGCTGTTTTGCATGCTGGTGGGTTACTAGAGCCTGTCTATTTTTGCTGTGTGATTGACTTGAAGTTCAGTACAGGATTTGCATACCACAGAGTGAAATCTGTAATCTACAGTATTAGAGCAAAGCCAGCTATTTTCAGCTAATAAACTGATTGTGAGCCGATTACCAATTAACGTAACAGCGCCTCAAACTTCGGCCATATTTTCACAGGATGAAGAGCACAAACACTCACAATTATGTAACTGGAAGATTTTCAGATTAATGTGAATGTAACTGTAGCAGTTTGCTTACAAAGACAGTATTACAAATTTCTGTATCTTTTCCTTCAGAGAACTTTTTGCTGTTAAAAACCACTTTCAAAGTTGTTTTTATCATCTGGAGTATGTTACTTTTGTGTCACATGGATAACCTTGTGTTTCTGACTGTGTACAATTTTATGGCATGCTAACAGTAAGAATTCACATGGCTGCTTTAAAAGGCAGTGCTGTCCTAATAAACAGTTTCATTCAGTTATTTCTCCTTGTGCAGAAAAAGCTTCTTGAATGTCAGCTTGAAATGCCTTTTAAAACACTGAAATTCAGCCTGGTTTAACTAGAGACTGTAAGGCAGTGTTAATAAACTCATTCATATTATTACTGCAGTTGCATTAAATATTTAAAAAAACAAGCAACCCCCTGAAGTGACAGTTGCAAATGTAATACAGTAATTACTTCTAGTAAACTAGAAAAATTTCCCTCACTTGTTTGAGGAAAAATTCCAGTTCATAAAGAAAGTAAAATTATAAAAATGAATTCCATAAACACTCACTTATCACTTGATATGCTGCAGTCTATAATTGTTCTTTTGCTAGTGTTGACTATTAAGAAAGGCAGCTGTATTGTGGAGGTCAAAGATGGAGGGCCTTGATTTTGCTGTTCATTTTGCTGATTTCTTTGTACTAAGTTTTTAAATGCTATTTGCTGTAAAACACAAGAAAAAAAAATTACTGACAATAAAAGAGCAGACATCAGTGTTTCCAGGAAATGCAACCTCATAGGTCTTATTTACCAACACTCAATACCTTCAGTAATTTTTTTGTCAAAAAGTGAGTTGTGGCCTGACTTCCTCTTGGCACTAGTGAAGTTCACCAGGAGTAGAAGTTAAACCCAATTTTTGCACACATATACTACTGACTCTGTCCTTCTCACTCTCCCTGAAGAAACAAGAAAGGAGCAATAAAGTTTGCTGAAGAATGCTTCCCCAATCCCTTTGAAAAGGCTCTGGAGTCAGAGATTTTCTCTGGTACTTTTTATGTGTAATTACCTCAGGGTAGGAGATAGTTACACTGAAACAAAAATTCCCCCACTTCCCATATCTGTATTTTTATTCTCTTTCCCTACTCATCCATCACCACCTTCTCTCAAAAGAATTAGTTTGGAAATTCTCTTCTGGATGTTATTAAGCAGTTGCTCTTTGTGATGCCACTCGCTGCCTGCCGGTTTCTTGTATCTGACTGCACACGTATGAAAACGGGTGAGTTTAGGAAATGTTATTTGAGGGACTGGAAGTCAGTGTACTCACCCACCCGAGGCCCTGCTTATTCCATTTCAGGGGAAAAAGATGGATAGCCAGAATCCCAAAGGACTGGTAAACCCTTTGGCTAACAACACAGGGCAATAATGGGGCAGTGGTGGACAGTAAGGGAGTCAACTCTGTCAATATTTGGACTAAAAATTAAGAGGGCCTGAGTTCCCTTATTTTCACCAGTCTAATTTGCTTTTACTGTTGGAGGAACTGCTGATGTATTGGGTCAGACAGATAGAATCCCAACTGTACCCTAAGCAGAGAAACAGCTTTTGGTGATGAACAAAGAAGCAGCATCAGATATTTGAAAGTTTCAGTGAATATCATGAAAACTGTATCAGTGTAGTTGAACCAGGAAAAAAATACAGCCTTATTGCCTGTTATCTCATAAAATCATTTGTTACATTTAAATTACTAAAAGTCTCCACAGACTAGAATGTTAAGGAATGCTCATAACTGTATTTATAAAATGTTACCTTATAAACCAGATGCATGTGAAATATATTTCAGCAATTAAAGCCAAAAGTCATCTCCAAGATATGTGACTGAAAGTAAAGGTGTTGGATTTGCCAGCCTTCCACTCTTAAGATCCAGAAATGTCTATATCCCCCCAAACAACTCTGCAGACATTTACACAAGTTCTGTTGTGAACTTCATAGCTTAGGTGAAAGAGAAAATTTGAAGAATGACTCAGGGTAGCTCGTCGGGAACTTAGAGTCAACAAAGGGGACTTGTGAGTTGTTCCCATTCCCACTGAGGTTGGCAAAGCTTCACCAGAACACTTAGGAAAGCTTGTGGCACACAGATGGAGCAACAGGCAGGCAAACTGAACCCCAAAGTGTCAGCAAGAGGTCCCCCTACCAGAGTCCAGAATGGTCACAGGGGTCAAACTTTTCTCCTTAGTATGCCAAAGCTGTTAGTTAAATCTAGAAAGAATCCAGAAGGTCTAACATGCTGGATTTGCACTTGATATTTTCATTTATGGGGGGGAAAATAAAAATTAAATATACCTGCAGTAGTAGTTCTTGCAGTTGGGCTCGCTTCTGTTTTATTCTTTCAATCCGCTTCTGTTTTTCTATCTTAAAAAATAAATGTAAATGCATCAAGATACTTTGTTACATTTTCCATTCCCTTGTGCCAAACTGAGCAGGCTGTCTTTGTAAATGGGGGCAAATTGCATGGGCGTAAGAGTTTCTCCATTAAACAAGTCTGGCAGACTGCAATGTCCTTCTCTGTCAACAATTT
Source organism: Sylvia atricapilla (assembly GCF_009819655.1). NCBI lineage: Eukaryota > Metazoa > Chordata > Aves > Passeriformes > Sylviidae > Sylvia > Sylvia atricapilla. Next base: position 23,654,989 of record NC_089149.1, read on the forward strand.
TCACTCCAGTAAGGATTTAATTATTACAAGAGACTATTATGTTCCCCCCCATTCTGCCTCTTCTGTCTTGCACTGACTGCCAATTGGCACCAAATCAAAAACTTATTTGAGGGGATGCTTTGGTTTCTTGTTTTGGTTTTTATTTTTTCCTTCTGCCCTCCACTCTTTTGGAATTGTGCATGTCCCACTGTTCTCCTAGCTGCAAGCTACTAGACATCAATATGTGGAGGCTGGGCTTATGATCACCTGAATCTTACCAGGGACCTCCACTTTTTGTTTGCACTGCACATCCAGCAGTGTTTGGGGCCATGCTGAAGAACAGGACAACAGTCATTGGTGCTGAAAGGGGTTTTTGCTCATCATCCTCTTGGTGCCAGCACTGCATCACTGGCTCCCCAAAACACTAAACTCTTAAATTACCTTTAAAAGTCTTTTAAAACCTAGCTGGCCCAAACTCCTCTATCTTTTTTACAAGGTTGCTTTGTAGTGATTCCCTCCTCACATGCTTTAATGTTTAAAATGCATCTTTCAGATGGCTTTCTGTGCTAGGACTCTTAACACCAGTAAGCAGTACAGATATCACTCAGGCATAGTTTCTGTATAACAAGGTCTTTTGCACTGATTTTTGTACTGGTAATCTTATTACGGATTTACACTGTAAGAACAGTTGACAGTTTATACAGCTTTAAAAGCAAAATTAATTCTGATTTTCACACCATGAAAATGCAGCTTTGTTTTACGTGCTTTTCTATTATGTCAGAGGAACAAACAATTTTTGAAAAATAAGCCTGGCTTCCATTTTGTGCATGTGCAGTTAGGGTCTGAAGCAGTGAATTGCATATGATTATTGAAGATGAGACAATGAAATTCAAGTTCCATATCTGTAACAGTAACCTGTCCTAGAGACAATGCATTCACATGAATGCATGCAAAATGTAGATTTATCCAGAATATAAAAACCAAACCATCCTGGATCATTATGATTGAACACAGGCATTCTCCTTGGATGGATGTATTTTTCAAGTTGCTGTAATAGACAAGGACAGTAAAAGCTTTTCTCTTACCACATCTAGAAAGACAATTGATGTAAATGACCCTGCACAAAAAGAACTGTTCTGCACTGGAGAGGCACCCACCCACCTTTAAAGATACTTAATGCCCCAAGTGTCACAAACTGAGATGTATTTGCAGACAGCCATTACAGCACACTGCAGTAAATACAGTGACTTGTGCTTTTTATTTATAGCACATTTGGCCTGAAGGACAGGCAACATTTGTGCATATAAATTCTGGCATCCCTGCAGAAAACACTGTAACTCTTAGCCTGCTGAAAAAATAATGGAAATAACCGATAAGTAAAACTACTTTTTGCTTTCTCCGGCAGTTCATAACCAGTATTTGACATTCCAGCAGGAATTAATTTTCAATTTAATTTCCTTTGAATTATATTTCCAAGTCCAGACATTAATAGAGAATTTGTCTCATTTTAAATGTAAACCATTTTGTGAGTATAACTGAACTATAAATTCTTTTGACTTTCTCCTGATTCAAGGTACTACAGACTTCAGTCTTAAAAATAATCCCAGATTTACTCAATGTCCATTCTTGTAAGGTAAAGAGCTTGGCTTTTTTTAAAAACCAAATGTAATGTATACTAAATTAAACTGAACTAAGCATACACAAACATATTTTTTCAGTTTCTTCCAATATCAAAATTTGTATTTTCATAGTGCACAAGCATCAAAACCAATTAGGTTCAAACTGAGAAAAAGATCCCTCTTCTAAAGAAGAGCAACTCAATGATCACAACACGTGAACAAAACAGAATTTCCCATGTAGCTCCCTTTACCTCTAGGTTCTGACATTCCTGAGCTGAGTTTGTGGGAAGGCCGATCCAGCGGATTTCCTTCTTCTCCTTTGAAATGATGTTCATTGCCATCAGGACGTTGAGGGCATCGTAAACTCTCCGTCTAATATTTTTCTGATCATAAGCCTGCTAAGAAAACAATACACTAATTACAACAAAATAATTGAATTAAAAAAGGAAAAGCTTTTTTTTTTTTTTTTTGCTCCACAGACATGGAGAAGATCAAATGCCAAAAGGGCAGTTCTGGTCAGAGTGGTGTTAAACCCCAATCCTTCATCTTGAGATACCCCTTGGATACCACATGAGCATACCTTGGTCAAAAATGGAAGCTTCAGGCCTTCCTGAAGCATCTCTGCAGAAAATTCCATCATGGCAAGTCTGGCACAGCTGAAAAGCCTGACAAGATCACATATACAAGAGTAGCCCTTTCTTAAAGTTAGTTATTTTGGTGGATTCCTCTATTTTGTTAATAATTTAGAGGGAGTTCAATTCTATATCTTCATTTTGTATGTTTAGATTTCAAAGAGTAAGTTTATATTTGAGAACTAGTTAAGTGAAGAAGAGTATGGACTGTGGCAGGACAGTGCAGAAACAGAATTCCATGATAAAACAGATAAATCTGTACTGGTGTAACAAAATTCAACACATATTTGCTTACTGAATCTGTTGGTAGGTGGCTGTTAGAATTTGTGAATTCTGATACAAGCTCATCAGCTACTTCGTTGTATGAAGTTGTTCCTTTACGTTGAACTTTTTCACAAACTTTCATTGAAAAATGCCTCAGACCCTTCCCATTTTTATCTCCTTTCTTGCTCCTCTTACTGAAAAGAGAAAAGTATTATTTTAATACATTGAATGTTAGTAAGCTACTTTGTTACACAGCAAAAGATCTACCTTTTGCAACAGAAATCTGGACTATCTAAATAAAAAATAAAACTTTTGTAGCAGTTTCTTGTTTCTTACAAGTTTGCAAAGAAGTGCACTAGAGCCCCTTCCCCTTCCTTGACTACTTCAACATTGAAGGCATTTGAACACATGCTGCTGGGAAGATGCTTAAAATGGATTTGTAATTCATCTCCAGGTAGTCTCACAAAAGAACAACCAAAAAAAAGAGGAAAATCTCCCAGGGTGCTCATGTGCCTGCAAGCCAGGTTTATTTGCATCTTTCATGTGTGTGCCTAAAATAGAAAGGCTCAGACATCCCTATTTAAAATACAGCAGGAGATACTAAACTTGGTCATTAGGGGAATTAAGGTGTATCCACCATAGAATATATCCATACATATACATCACAGTATATATATACATATATATACATCTATTCTATGACGTGTCCATCATAGAATAGATAAAAGAATCTCTTTTGTGGAGAGTAAGTACATATTCATTGGGTTTTAAGGTGCCAAATTAAGAACTGGCAAACTGTCAGGGTTATTTTCCATTCACCTTCTTCCAGTGAAGCAAGAGCTTAGGTAATGGTAATTGAAAAAAACAGGAGCAGTTGTTTTTATCACACAAACTAGATCTGGATGTGTAATTCAATAGAAGTCTTAAAAAAGTTCAGCTATGTTGGATTTTTTTCTTTTTTTTTTTTTTTAATTAGTGTCATGGTTTCATTTGACAATGTGCTGCAGGGAGAGCTGTTATTTTACAGAAAAGGCTCCCCTGTCAGCAGTAAAAAGCTAAAGAAACTATTAAAAAAAAAAAAAAAGAATGATTTTCAAAACTGTGAATGTATTTAAGAAAATAGAATACAGGTAAAAGAAACAAAAAAGAGTAAAAAGTAACATCAGCAGACTAAAAAAAACCCCGACACAGCTCTGATGTGAAAGGGTGAAAACTGCTGAAAGCAGGAACTGGACAGTCATCTTTCTGAAAGGCAAATCTGAAGCAAACCAAGTACGACTCTATACACAAAATACACATTCAGTAACACTCACCTTTCTGAAAAATCTGACTCTATAATTTCTTGAGTCCGTTTTCGCTCCCTAAGACAAGACAATTCAAACTTAAGTTGAAAATAACATTGTATCTGTAGACCACTAAAATCACTGCATATGGGGCCTAGCTGGTTCTAGTGTTTGCTCTTACATCTTTAGTGAAAGGGAAAAATACAACACACAGAGCTTTTCAAAATATGAGGGAAGGTAGTTAGGACTTGTGGAGAAAGTTGTCAAAGCTCACTGCCAAATTCTGCTCCAAATTTTACCACAGTTTGCCCATAGAAATTGAGGGAAGTCACTTCACCTTGGAACTACAGGAAGTGCTGGTGTGAGCTAGATGTCCAAAGTCCATCAAAAAGGAGAAGCTGTGCTCCTTTGAAAATTCTTATTTAAAATTCCTCCACGTGGAAGAAAAATGTCTTTAAACAGTTCATAAGATATTTCCTACATTTTCAAGCCAGTGAGTGTTCAGGAATCTTTAAATGAAACCCCAAGGTAAAACACTGAACATGTCCCTGTTAGAGCTGATGCATACAGAGCTGAAGACAGACTGAAGAAGCAGCTGCCATGAATTTTGAAGAGCAGCAGCAGTCTGCAATCACTGGCCATTCCATCATCCTGTAGATTCCCCACAGCAGGCAGGAGCTGCTTTCCAGAGCTGCCTTTTCCTGCTGCAGGCGACCCAAGGCAGTGCCTGAGAGCTGTGCTGAGCTGGGGAACATTGTCTCCCAAAGCAGGGCTGCCAGCACAGACTCACACAGCTCAACACCTGACACTGCTGGGAAGGGAGCTGAACAAAAAACGGTGGGTTTGAAAACCTGTGCTTGAAAGCCAGCACACTTTGGCTTTGTGATCCAGAATGCACAACCAGGCCTCTCCCTCAGCAGCACCAAAGGGATTTCTGTCCATGGTGCTTAACTGGGGCTGAGCAGCTGGGCTGGGGCAGTGAGTGAGAGCTGGGCCCTGCTCTGCACACCAGCCTGCCACAGCCTGTGCCCAGCCTGCCAGCGAACCTGCTCCTCTCATCTGGGAGATTATTTGGGGTCTGTGAAGTAAACAATAGGTAAAGCAAGCAGTCTTCTCAAGTGTCTTCAGCAAGGGCTCCCTACCTCAGTTCAGGAACCACAGACCCTTCCTTAACTCTGTTCCTCCAATGGAAATATGGCCTATTGTATGGACTTCTGCAGGGATCGCTATTGGTCTGTCTGGAGTTGTCTCAAGCCTTTTTATGGATGAAGCAAAAGATAAAGCTCACTGGAAATCCAGTGTCTCCACTTGGACAGTACACAAACAGAGAGATGTGCTTTGTGGTGGTTGATGCACTGCCACAAGGCTGCTCTGGGAATCCCCATCACTGGAAGACACTTTGGAAAGCGAGGCATGTTGATTCTTTGGTTTAGCAACTCTACCAGACAGTAGAGTTTGTCCCTCTTCTGAGTACTGAAGGAACATCTGCTTGGCCTCCACATTTCACAAAATTTGCAGAAAAAAAGTAATCTTTGACAACTCCTTTCTCAAATAAAATCAGAACTGAGTACTTTCAAAAGGTATTTCAGGAAATGATAACATACTCAGCAAAAAAATCAGCTTAAAAACTGCATGGCTGTGCCTGCAGTTTATTGACTCTCTGGGGGAATACAGTAACTGTGAAGTACAACCTGTAACAGACCTTGCTTACAGAGCAAAACGGAGAAAGTCAAGGTACAAACATGGAACTCTCATTTCTGCTCTTTCCTAGATGTTCCATTTTCCACCTCTGTTGTTGAATTATCATATTGTTGTTGACAATTATCATTGATTAGAAAAATTAATCTAGATGCAGAAATATATGACTTTTTCAGAGGCAAATCACTATATCTCTGCTTTGAGACAGCTAAACTCAGCAGTACTGATATTAAAGAAAAATGCCAAGAAACACTGTAAAGACCAGATTTAATCAGAAGGGATAAAGAAAGTCATGTTCGGTCAGAGCACCTCAGAACCCCATGAAACTTGTTGTTAATTTAGAATAGTAATAAAAATGCCACACTGATTATATTCGAAGTTTTCTATTAAGAGTTTATTCTTAAGTGTCTGTTGAAGTGTTTTTGACAGTCTCTCCCCCTGCAGGCACCTGCTGCTGTGCTCAATAGCAGTGCTACATAGATATACCATGAACTTATGGAAAAAATAAAAGCTTCCTTTAACAGGAGTCTGTTAAAGTCTTTTAACTCTCCATTTTCACCAAGAAACAGACACTGTCAGAAACCACAATTAAAGCCGACAGTGAAGTGACTGGTGCTTATAATTTGTGTCCACAGGCTCCAGACATCAGAAGTGCCTCCCAGTCTGAAAAGCACATGCCATACTCCATTTAGCTGTGCAAGAACTAGAAACTGTAAGTCAGTGTACAGATTGAACAGTTTAAGCAATGGAAAAGATCAGAACAGATGCTCAGACACGTTCAAAAGGGACAAAAGCCTTACCCTGGGACCCAGCCAGCAGCCTCTGTTATGTGTGTCTGTGTGACCATTGTTGGAGCTGGGTTGTAGGGACTCCCAATCAGAACACTCCCTGAACTGGTCAGTCTTTGTGGTGTGCTTATGATCTGGAAAATTTAGCAACAAAAACCATAGCTCTCTTAAGAAAACAGAGGTTACTACAGCCCAAAATTCATCCTAAGCATTACACTAAGAAAAGTAATAATAATTCTGTATCAGAAGCAGTCATAATATACAGAAGAGATGGCATCAGAAGATCTTCACACAGCAAAGCCATTACAGTGCTAAGTTTCCTATTAATTGTACCATATTACTGTATTATTTATATGGACAAGAACCAGACAAATGATTCCAAGTAATTCCTAGGTATGGCAGAGAGGATCTGTACCTATAGACACCCAATTGTTTCTTCCTGAGTACATCTAAACAACTTCTTGATCAATGTAATCAATACAGCCTTCTTTCTTTCCAATGGATTTGTCTCTTGTAATTGTGTATACAAAAGACAATCTGAGCTGCAGGCAAAGCATTCCCTGAAATTTCTGGCATTCATAAGATCCCAAGGCACTCAGGCAACTAATTGTACCTACAGAATTTGATGTAAAGTCTTCACGGTATAGACAGAATTTACATTTATGCAAACCTGGTGAAATTGTAGGTACACTGGTTAACACCAAGACACCCAGTCTCAACTTGTAAATCACATCCAAGTTCCTTTTTCAAAGTTGGTCACCGGAATAATTTAAATAATATTTAAAAATGAAACACTATTGATTAGCTAATCTTTAAAATAAACCTTTAAATCTTTAAAATTAAAAAAAAAACTATTTTGATTTCATTATGGTAAGATTCATATCAAAGCTTCTTGGAGAGTGTTTTTTACTCTTATATCTTGCCTAATTTTTTAAAACTTTATTTTACTTTACTCCATTTATTAGTGACATTTTGAGTAGTGATTGTACTAAACTTCATCGTTTCCTTTACTATTTAAGTTATCCAACACCTGTGTAAGCATCCCAAGGCACTCTGGTAATTAACTGTTGTAAGTATATGCTGTAAGTATACAGCAGATATATAGGTACTGCAAGTGTGTGTATATATGTATACACATATCTAGACAAACTACAGATAAGTATACAGCATTTGTTTGGTATCCATCATTATTGTTTAGACAAGTAGAAAAATGTTATCTGAAGAATTCCCCATTTCCTTAGCTCATTGAGCATTACTTCCCATCCCTTTGGTACAACGTTGTGACTACACACGTGTCTTTTTTGTCTTAAAGACATAAATTTACTTCACTTATTGTTTGCAAACGTGCGGCCTGACAGAACCACGGGGAAAGAGGAAGCAAGAGAGAGGTGCAGAGGTGATGTGTTCATTCCCGAAGGCGCTGTCTCTCCGCACGGCAGGAGTGTCAGCGCCCTCGGTGTCCCGGAGCCGGGCCGGCCTCTAGCGGCACCCGCCGCTCCTGCAGCCCGAACCGCGCAGCCCGCAGGGTAAATAAGCCTAAATAAATTAATTAACCAAACTGGGGCTTGCTGACACAGGCAGATGCTGAGAGAGCGCTACCACTGACACTGCTGAGAGCTCGTGAGCATTCACTTTTAAACAGCCTGGCACAACACAGCTTTATGTTGGGTGTCTCACAATGTCTGCGTTAAGGGCTATTTATTAAGAAAATGTCTTCTGAAAATAGATCTATCTTTGCAAAGCAGCAGAATAAAAAAATAAAAATTTTAAAAAAAAAACTTATGCGTGTCTCACATCACACAGTGGCTTTTGCAACATCTACCTGCTATAGAACCCAACCTGCAAGCAGCACTCACTGAAACCAAAAGCAGGGCTTGGGAAGTCAGTCCTAACAGTAGGGACAGCATTAAGTGAGTGCTCTCCCTGTTGTGGGCTCCTTATTGCACTGGCAGGACACATCCTCGGTGGCAGAGCTGTCCCAGTGCAGTGCCACAGCCGCACTGCGCTGCTCCTGCCAGCAGCCCCTGGCAGCGCTGGGCACAGCTCTGTGAGCACCGAGTGCCACGGGGCAGGCTGTGATGTGTGTGCCCCTCTGCCCAGCTGGACACCCCCCCCAAAGAACAGCACACACTGCTCGTGTGAAAAAGGCCCAACACCACTTTCATAAAACATGTCAAATGGTTCTGTACTCAGGCTAAGCGCTTGGCAAGGAGGTATTAGGTTACTAGAAACCGTTCAAGTATTGCCTGTTTAGCTCTCTGGCCACCAGAAAATTTAATTTTTTTTTCTCAAAACTAGATTCAAAATCCCTGGCACATCTATATACATATACAGTTATCGTGGACAGGAAAACAGAGTTTTAAGAAGAGTAGTTTCAACAAGTTTAGAATTTCTACCAACGCTCTCTGGCAATGCTGGAGATTTACTGGTGAGAACATTGACTTTAAACATTCAAAGAGTATCAATAATGAGGGGGTTTTCTTAATACACTTCTCAGTAATAGTTAAAATGTCAGCTGGTAAACCTGTTTCAATTTCCACTCAAACCCAGGAAGATAAGTGCTCCCTAGGGGCACATACAAAAGCATTGCTGGGAGTGGCAATTCTGGGATGCCAGGCCTGCTGTGCCCCCAGGTCACCACCCTCCTGTCCAGGTGCAGCACTCTGTGGCTGAGGCAGGAGGCAGCAAGCTCCTGGTGTGTTCCTGTCTTACACCACCAGGAAGTCACAGCCAGTTACACAATGCCCCACTGGCATTACTGGGGTTGCAAAACTTACCATTTGGGGTCCAACATTCACATTGATTGGTCCCAAGGTTTTTGGCAAAATCTTAGTCGGAGAGTTGGTGCTGGAAACTGGCAATGTGATTACTGAAATATTACCTAAAAAGAGTGTTAGAAGGAAAAGTGTTAAATTACTTCCTTAGTAACCTGTGAAAAACACCTTGGCAAATTCTCACATCACTCTAACACTTGGCAATCAGGTTGGCTTTTTGCTGAGAACACACCTTCACGCAACCTCCAGACCTCTCAGCAGATGTCACAAGGACACCTCACAAAACTAAACCTTCATTATTTTACTTTTAAAATTACATGCATTTTATTTCCAGAAACAATTTATTCTTGCTTAAGACAAAGAGCACACAGCCTGATATTCCTCAACATTAGAAGTGAAAATTATGAGAATACTTCTAAAAGAAGCCAACATATAAATCCTACTTACAATCATAATCAGGTGTACAAAATATGCATCCATAAACCTTCAAAGCCTTAACCATTCCTCATCTGGCTGTCCCAGAGCTGTCACTACAGTCATTGCTGATGTAAGCCAGCCACAGCCTGCCACTGTACAGATGGAGTAAGTGATGCCTTTACAACTCACCTAAAGTCACAGAGCAGGCAGCTGGATGTCACAATAAAGTCGCCCATGCCATCTCCAATGAAGCATGTTCTCATCCCAAGACGTTTATCATTTTTGTGATCCCAAACTGCTTATGGGTCTAAGTCATCCTGCCTTCCACAGAGAAGGGCAGCTCTGTGCTGACAGCCCCAAAATACTGTTATTCCTCCTCTATCCCAAATTGCATCTTGTATCTTGATTATTTGGAATTAATGTTTAAATCAAAACTGTTGCAGCACCACCCCTACACCTTGAGTGTTCAAACTGTTGTGCACAAGCCTCTGCAAGCCCTGAGCACATTGGCTTATCCACAGACACTGTGGTGGTGGCAGCTCCTTTCTCTGTGACAGCTTCAAAGTGGGAGAGCTGGGAACTGCTCAATAACCAGCAGCCCCCGTTCCTACACACAGCCTGATCCAGCCTGGCAGGGATGGGCTCTGAGGCACAACCAAATAGAAGGAAGAGCTGCCACTGCCTGGTAAGCCAGAGTCAGCCTGGGTCTAGCTGGGGTCATGAGGACAAGGATTGGTTCCTGGAGAGCTACTAATGTTCTCTGGCACTGCAGACAGCAGCTGAAGGCATTTGAGGTGACAGGTCCCTTCAGAGCAGCACAGGCACCAGCCCTCCTCCCACAGGGGCCAGCCAACACTCAGCTTAGCACACATGGCCCAAGCTGACTCAGTGGTGTTACACATTCCTGCTCCCCTGTCTTTTCTCACATCATCTGTTCACCTCCACTGCCCAATTTTCTTTTCTCACTTGGTCCTGAATCATGGTCTCTGTTTTTTTTACATTTTATTTCAGTATACTTATGTTTTTCAAGAGGTGCCTGACAAATGATAAATTCAGCAAAGTATATTCTCTGCAACAGAAAGCAGAAACAACACAACTGAGAGGAAAAAGCATCTTTTGGCATCTGGAGTAATACTACGTCTTAGTATTAATTTTCCAAAAGGCAAATCTGTATCTGAAAAGATCTTCAGAAGCAGCTTGCATCTCTACTCAAAATGAATAAATTATTCAGTCATGTAACAAGTTTTTGTAGGTAAAAACAAATATAAACCTCTCACACTTGCAAACCCACCTCTCCAGTAAATCTTTGCTCTGTTATGAAACATCTTTTGTGAGGTAGTGCTAGAGAGCACAAGAATTCGTGATTTACATACACTGTGTTCCCATGCTGAGCTCAAAATAGTTCTCTCACTTGCCCAAGTTTTACTTTTGCTAGAGATTTTGCCCAGGATTTCCCAAGCTGTGCCAGCATATTCCATCAAAACCCAGTCTCTTCCCTCATTCCAGGCTGTTGCATCAATGATGTGTCACTTCCCAGTATTAATGTAGGAATTTTCCTCTTTTCTGCTGCAACTGAAACTTTTGGCCCCATTATCTCCAAGAACAGCTCTTGTGCTCTTTCTCCTTGTCCCTTTTCTTACCAGGGAAAAGAAATAAACTACTTTCTCTGGTGCTGACAGCGTAAGGTCACATGGCCAAGTGCAGTAAAATTGTGGAATGTCGGTTTTGCCTCCCAGCTCTTTTACTGCAGGGCTACACCACAGAGTTGTCTCCAGTCGCACTTCCCAGCCTGCAAGGGCACTGGGCTGCCATGTCTGTGTGTGCCAGAGGGTCCAGGTGGGGCTCACAGCACTGCACAATGAGCACAGCAGCACAGGCATTGCCCACGGCCACCCACACACCCAGCACCGGGCACAGCTTGTTTCCTTTTCAGCACACACCACACAGACTGGGATCTGTGGGATCCGTGTGCTCCATGGGATCTGTGTGCTCCATGGGAACCGTGGGATCTGTGTGCTCCATGGGATCCGTGTGCTCCATGGGATCCGTGTGCTCCATGGGATCCGGTTGCACCTGGGATTGCTTTGAACATTTGTATGGATGTTCTCCCCTCACACACACATTCAGACCCATGGCCAAAGCCACGGGTTTACTGAGCAGCCCTGCAAAACCCACTAATAAACCACTAATTAGCAGCTACTGCTGCACTGTGCCTTCATTTACAAGGCTCCTTGGATAAAGGAACATGGGTAGCATTGGGGTAACTTCAGTAAATACAAGGGTCATTCCAATGACTTGATCTTGAATTTAAAAAGACATTTGCTTACATATGGTGTGTGTTTAAACGTCCTTTTGGCCAGAGTTACTGTCAATAAAAAAGATTTTCATCTTCTAATCCTTACACAAATCCTCATTTGGCAGCAGTACTGTCAAAACAATCTTAAGAGTTGACCGAGTTTTCAAAGAAATGTTTCCCTGCCCTTGTTCTTACTTTGAATTTTCTTCTTTGGCAAATACAAATATGTGAATTTGTAGATTTTTTAAATACAGATAGGATGAAAAAGAACCAGTTTGTTTTTATAAGTCAGGTATTTCTTATCCACAGTGGAGAGAAAGAAAGAACAACCTAATTTTTCACAGTACGAGATTGCTCTTTGTGTTTGTCAGCAGTTAAAAAAATAGTAAACAGAAAGTTTTAACAATTACAACTAAAATATTCCACCTTACCATTTCCTTCTTTTCCAAATAGCATCATGGTTCAGATACTCATGTAACCTCAATTGTTTCAAATATTTTTCTTATTATATCATATCATTATATTATTATATTATTATATTATTATATTTAGGAGGAAGTAGATGTGACAAAACATTCAACAGATTTCTGTATTCAAGTGAAAGCAGAAATATCATCGAAGTAACTATATATACTATCACAAAGCAACTGCAAAGGCTTTAAACATGACCAAATTCTAAATAAATGCCAAGTCTTAATAACACCCATCATCTGGAGACAGAAAAAGAGTATGCTGATTTATGTCCAGGGGCACAAGAGCAGTGAGTACAGTGATAAGCTGAGCACAATGAGACCCATCAGCCTTGAGTCACGGTAATCTCACCGCATGGATGGAAAAGGTCAGCACAGATGGATCAAACTGGAATGATTTGTATAATAATACTCAATTCTTATATAATGTTTCTCAGCAGTACTTTCAAGGCACAAAGGAGGTCAGCGTCATTATTCCCATTTACCTATGGAAAACCAAGCACATGGGAAAGAAACCCACTTAAAACTCTCATAGGGAGGCTTTAACTGCAATACACAGAAAGCCATCCCAAACTGAGCCTCCTTGGCACTGAAGCATATTCACAATAAGAACCTGCCAGTGGATATATGTATGTTTCTCTCAGAACAAAAGAACTTTACTTCTACATGAATTATTTTTACATCCTTCAGTCACCACTATTGTTTCTTAGGGAGAGAAACCAGTGTTGCTGTAATTTCATATTTTAAAACACCATCATTGCTACGTAAGTGTTATTCTTCCTGGCATTTGTGCAATGATTTTACTGGTGCACAAAATGAAAAATTCAATTTAAATGATCTTCAGCTTCAAGCAGTCACAGACAAAGTTATTCATGTTTATGTAGGTATGTTCATGTATATGTAAGCTCACATGCAGACCCTAAGCAGCTCACCAAATCAGTTTAAATCATTATGTGCCACCCTAAATAGCTTAATTGCACATAAACAACATGCACTTCTATACAAATACGAAGCCAAAGAGATTTCAGTGATTTTTTTATCCTGTATAATTCTGTTAGGTCTGCAGCTTAGTTGCAAAGATAATCAGAAACAATGTCAACTGGAGAATCTATAGAATCTGTCACAGCCAGTTTGAAGGAGACCATGGCTGATGGGGAGCATGGCCCAACCAGCTGAGGTTACACACAATGCATACATCAACAAAAAAAGCCATTGAATTTTCAAACAAAACACCAAGAAAGTGTTGGCAATTTGGATTTCATATTCGGAGCTCTAAACAAATGTTCTCTTTTAAAAAGAGTCTCAGTGAACAGCCATTTTTAATAATGCAACCTACAGCTTGATGATGATGGCAAAAAAAACCCAGCTCAGAGCTGCGAGATAGCAGCAGCCCATTAGGGTATTTTGCAATGACTTTTGTGATGTGTCCTCAGGCTCCTCTATTACACTAAGACATTTGCTGATCTCCAAGATCAGTATTATAAAAGCATATAGAAAAACAGAATTATTATTGCATTATTAGTACACAAGTATTTTCTTGATACATTTCTTCATTTGTGCATTGCATAAAATTATGGGGCTACAAACCTAACTTTAAAAATTCCATACAGATGAAATCAAAGAGATCTGTAGAAAAGAAAAAATAAAATGGAGCAGAGAGTTTTTCAATGTACTTCAGGCTTCCAGAGCAGTACAATTTCAGTCCTTTACTGTTCAATTTGAGACAAATCTACAGGAGTTAACAGCTGTATAAAGCTGAAAGTACCAGGCATAGCCTATGGATAACTACTTCTGATATCTTGGTCATTTTAGCAAATCTCTTCAAGCAATGAATGAAGTACAGTACAATGAAGTACTTCTATTACAGCAGCCCTGTGCATTAAGTTTTTAGAACACCAGCCCTGGCAGGACATAGTAAAAGATAGGTACTGTGTAATAGAAAGATGGATTGAAACAAAGTTCATTGTGAAGTTGTATTAGAAGTGAAAATTCCCACCCAAAGCAAACTCTCTGCAATTATGATTAATGGCTCCTCCCTCATGGAGCCTGTTGCAAGATTGGTGCTCTGTGGCTGGACTCCCTTTTCCCTACACAGCAGTAAACAGGGAACATGTAAACCCATAGGAACTGGGAATACAGTAACGAAGAAGTATTAACTAAGGACAGCAGAATTCCTCAAAACCATTGTGTGAGTCTACATTGCACATTTTAAGGTAAGAATCCTGTACCTATGGCCCCAGCAGCAGCAGATGTGCCCAGTCCCACTTGCCCCATGGCAGTCTCTCCTTCCTCCCATGCACACATCCAGGTCAGTACCTGGGATTTAACCAGGCTCTAACACCCCCAGTCCTGCTCTGTACCCCAGGATTTAACCAGGCTCTAACACCCCCCAGTCCTGCTCTGTACCCCAGGATTTAACCAGGCTCTAACACCCCCCAGTCCTGCTCTGTACCCCAGGATTTAACCAGGCTCTAACACCCCCCCGTCCTGCTCTGTACCCCAGGATTTAACCAGGCTCTAACACCCTCCAGTCCTGCTCTGTACCCCAGGATTTAACCAGGCTCTAACACCCCCCCGTCCTGCTCTGTACCCCAGGATTTAACCAGGCTCTAACACCCTCCAGTCCTGCTCTGTACCCCAGGATTTAACCAGGCTCTAACACCCCCCCGTCCTGCTCTGTACCCCAGGATTTAACCAGGCTCTAACACCCTCCAGTCCTGCTCTGTACCCCAGGATTTAACCAGGCTCTAACACCCTCCAGTCCTGCTCTGTACCCCAGGATTTAACCAGGCTCTAACACCCTCCAGTCCTGCTCTGTACCCCAGGATTTAACCAGGCTCTAACACCCTCCAGTCCTGCTCTGTACCCCAGGATTTAACCAGGCTCTAACACCCTCCAGTCCCACTCGCTGCACAGCCACGGAGGCGCCCAACTGAAGGGGCTGATGACGACTCATTGACCACTAACATGAACTCTCAAGTGATATCTGATGGCAAATCTTGATTTTACCACCCAGACAACAGCAAAAGATCAGGGAGCCTTGGGACTCTCTAAGTTGGCAGGGAGTGCTAAAACCTGCACACATCCCTGTGCATGCAGAGGGGGCAGGGGGTGGTTTTACAGGGCAAGGGGTAACACAGACACACCCTCTGCTTGGAATCGTTGGAAAAACGGCTTCATTTTCTATTGTTGTAATAGATGTGAACAGGATTACAAAACTTCAAGCATGTAACTCAGTGACTGGGAGCGGCTCCCGAACAGATTAACTTTTACATCCTCATGGTTACACCTGCAACTTTTTATCCTGAATGCTACATCAGGTCTGGTTGAATTCATCATAGATTACAACAGCTACCCCAAACCAAAGGCAGAGCTGCCACTATCCAACTCATTCACAAACGTTATTACACTTGCCTAAGGACTATCTTGAACTATTTTACCGAATCATTTTAACAGAATGAGCCCAACTCCACAAAGACACTTTGCCACTTCAAGCGGGATTCTGCCTGAATGATGGATGCAGTTCCTCAGTTCCTGTCAATCCACCTTACTGGACATCAAAGTTCTGTTGACACCCAGGAGCACATCAGTCTTGTTAGCACGGATCCTCCCAAGAGTTATCTCCCAATAGGCACAATCCAGGATGGAAAACTAGAATACCTGACACATACATACAGATCTATCCCCAAGGCTACAAACAGCCATCTGTGTTCTCCAAAACTTGAAGGAAGCATCTCTTTTTCATTCAGCAACTCAAGAATATTAATTTACTAAACAATGAGAATCCGAGCCATTTTTTTTCTGTCTGGGAAAATGAAAATGCAGGTCTCCTACAGGAATAATTGCAACCACTGGTAATTACAGGTAAGGAAATGAAGCACAGGCAGCCCAGCCCAGCCCATCCTGTCACAGCTGAACAATTTTGACTTCAACAATAAGAATCTACTATGGCAAAGACCAAGTGAAAAGGACTTTCAGAAAGGAGATATCCTGACTGTGATGCATGGGCTTCTAGAATATTTTACCCAGTGGAGGTCCTAGCACAGGCAGTCCCCTGGCATTAGGTACCATGGCCATCAGTGAAAAGTCCAAATGCCTGTGGCATTCCCTCTCAGATCCAATGAGTGTTCATTTCAAGCAGAAGAAACAAGCTCCAAAGGGAGAGGCTTTTAGCCAATGGAGCCTGTTACCTACGAGATAAAGGCGACAGATGTAGGGAAGTGAACTGTCTGTTGAACTAGAACTGTTCACTAAACAAAGTGAACAGCATTTGAGCGGATGCTCTGCTGAGCACTGTTAAAATTTCGTCTAGGCACATGTAGGAAAAAAATCTGGTCCCCTTCAGAATTAGGCAGCAAGTCTTTTTATGAGGATTACAAATTTGGATGCATATGCTTTGATTCTGCAATCATCACATTTAAAACATCAAATTCCTTAGTCAATTTGCACTGCATTTAGATACACTGGGTAATAGAAATGTTTTTTCCCCTAGACATCATCTACACAAGGAATAAAAACACAAATACTGAAATAATTCTAAAAAGCCTGAATGAATAAGACCTGCAGCAGGAAGATGACAATTTTCACTAACAAACACAGGAAACAAGCTATAATAAGAAAACTGAACCCCCAAATAAACCAAACAACCTGTCAGCCTAGACAGAAACTTTTATTCAGATTTTAAAACCAGCAGAAGTGACAGAGCAGTACTCTATCAGATACCTAAGCAGTCTGTGAGCATTAACTTCCCCTGTAGCAAAATACACCAGAAAAACACCCAGAGGCTGTGCATGGACCCTAAAGGTAAAGGACACTACAGGTACCGATGGGAAAGATAAATGAAGCCTGATCAAACAAACACTGCACTGGCAACAGAGTAACTCCCTCAGATGGTTCAGGGGAAAAACTTGCAGAGAAAGGAGATTTTGAAAACTGAGCCTGTAAATGGAAGAAAAGCAGAGAAATCTATTTTGAAGTGCAAGAGTCACATGATCAGCTACTTTGATTAGGCATTTTTAGCGAGACAAAGACAGAACATTTCCCCAACACAACGATATTCTCGTGGTGCTGAAGCTGTGGAAGGAGACTGCAGTATCTGTGTGAGCACAGAAACAGCAACAGCTGACTTGGTGTCTCAAGACATCCTTGTGCAGTCTGAAACAGCATCCTCAAAGAGCCAGGCTGCTGCTGCCAGGCAAAGGGACAGCACTGCTCCAAATCAGACTCAGTAAACCCAGAATTTCACAACAGATTTCACAGAAAAATAAAAGACCAGGGTTCATTAATAGAAAGGAAGACATTTTACAAGGAATTTTCTATGGGCTCAAGGTTCAGCACGGGAATATGAAGTGTTCCATTAATGCAATACTGTTTGTGCTAGAGGTAAGTAACAAACACACACCACAATTATCTTTTTGGAAAGAAAAATGCAACTTTTTAGAGCAAAAATTTCTACCCCTTGAAATCTGATGCTTTCTAGCTGTATCTGTACAAGTTTCCCCAGCTTTTATGGAATATTTGATATTCTAAGAAGAGCAATCCATTGTGAACAAGATGTTTTATTTCAATAGAGATGGCAACAATTTCTAATTACACTGCAAAGTTTAAAAAAAACCACTAGATAATAACATTTTATAAAATATATAAAAATGGAGGTAATAATGCATCCATCATCCCAGAAGCAAAATCTGATAAAGAGTGGGATATGGGTCACTGGGATATTCCTAAAAGTAATGACTCATACTTTATAATGTTATTCAGTTATTTTCTGGACAAATCAATTACTTGTTTTAGAAATTATTTGAAAAAGTTGCAGTTAGTCTTTTTCCCTAGCATCACAAAACAATAATCACAAAACAATGAAGCACAAAGGGCAATTATCTTACCAACGTGCAATACATAATTCTCAAAGGTTTCCACCAGTGTGCCATGTTCTGCAAAGTTTAGAAAACTGGGAAGATGCTGTAGCTCCAGCCATTTTCTGTTTAGACTGTCTCCTTTTCTCAGTCTCTCAGGTTTGATGGCATGAGCCACAAATCAACCTTCCTGCTACTACATGCATTGGTTTATTGTGTTGACAACAGCAAATCAGTATTTACTTAGAAATGCTGATTGAAATGTTTCCTGAACTGGAAATCCTTGAGTTTTCTAATACAGATAAGGGGTTTATTTTACTGGAATACCACAGTTGTTATGACTGATCATAAATTGCTTTTGAGTCAAAAGTGATTAATCTAGAAGTGCTAAGATAAAACAGGATAGGACAAAATACAATTATTGTAAATTGTGCAGAATATTTAGAAGTATGACATCATGCTTAGCCTTCTCTGTCTTTTTGACTACAACAGAATCAGGGAACTTGAAGGGTGGGGTAGCAATCAGGAAATTCAGCATATTATTCAGCATCAAGGAATGAAAGGAAGGGCTCATTTTATCCTCTTACTATTTTTACTACACCTTTTCCCCTCTGAAATTCTGAAGACCTTCCCATCTTTGCTACTGACACTTACACGTTGGTATTTAACAACTACCAGTGGAGATGTATGAAATATATTCTGAACATTTAAATTCTGAGTATCCCAAATGTGAAGCAACCATATGCAGTGAAATCAATCTTAAAGTATGTATTGAATAGAATTCTCTTACCTTTTGTTGGACTCTGGTTCTGATCTATAAATCCTTTCAAGTCTCCATTTGTGGAAGTCACACCAACCTGAACAAAAGATTTTTGAAGTTTTACAATGTGATAAACCTTTTTATGTTTTCTAATATGCAAATAATAATATGATGATAGCAACCTTCTGCTTTATGAAACATCATAATCCTATGGACAGTAATGATTAACAAGAGCGTGAGACTCAAGGCAAGGTATCCAGGACATTTACTGTGCATATATGAAGACAAACTCTACTTTTAACTAAGTTCTTACCTAAAAAACACCCTGAATATTCTGGCCATGTACTACATATGACCCAAGCAGCCCATTCTGGCTATGATGGTGTAAGGCACTGTCCCCTCCAAGTCAAAGGGAGCAGCTGCCACCAGTAACACAACAGAAACCTGCCCATGTCCAGTTGCCTCAGTACTAAGCTGCACAGTCCACAGGTCTGAGATGTGACTATTGATGCATTCTAAATACATTCCCTAGTCTTCAGAGATACACTGATTTACAGAGGGTAAGTTACTGGAGACATGGAAAACTTAAATGTTATACCGAATAGTGCGACTCAGACTTTGGCATGCACACAAAGCATAGGAAGGTGTAGTTTGTACAGAAAAATACAAGATCACAGCTCCTGGATGAAGAAGGGAAGAGATGGGAAGTCCCCCATATCTCAATCTCTTTTTAAAATATTATAAAAACTGCATGCTTCTGTAAACCATTGGGACAAAGGGTTCCACTATCCAAGTTAAAAGAAGGCAATGATACGACGAAGGATCAAACATTTTGCTTAAATTTACAAATGTATGTAGCAATAATGGAACCTATGCTAGGGCCACATGAAGAATTTTAATACACTCAAGTTGGAGCATCATTTAATTTTAGGTAAACAGTAGCAACTTAAATAAAATAAACTAGACAAGACAAAAGACTACCTACTATAAGCATTTCAGTCTCCCAGTTCTGATTAGAGACCTTGTATTGAGCAAATAATTTTTGTAGGGGAAAATTGGCACATAGCATTGTGACAGACTCTTGAAAATACTTCTACTAAGATTTTTTCCCCATCAGGAAACATGTAAGAAGATCAACTGTTTATGCACTACTCTGATTCCAAAACACTGCCCAAATGAGCTCAGTTCTGTGCTTCTACAAACAAGGCCTTTAAGATGCCCAGTATAGCTCCTCAGTTTATCTCGGACACTGTCAGAATGGGACTGGCTCTTTCCTGCCCTTCCTGGCACACCCAGCTGGACCCTCCTACACCCCCGGGCTGTTGTGGTGTCCCCAGGGGCTGTGTCCAAAGAGGGCTGGCCCCTTTGTCCTCCCGCTCCTGGGCTGTCTCCCAGCAGGTGGCAGCGGTGCTGCAGCAGTGCAGCAGTGGTGCAGCAGCAGAGCAGCAGTGCAGCAGTGGTGCAGCAGTGCAGCAGCAGTGCAGCAGCAGTGCAGCAGGGCCCGAGCAGGAACACCTAGACTGGAGTAGGGCGAAGGGAGGGAGACATAAAAACAACCCAAAACGCCTCCATAGCACGGTTTGGTAGCAGATCCATACAAAAAGAGCAGCACTCCGGGATCTCTGGTGCTCGGGCACAAGGATCACTCATGTGCTGAGAGGCCACTGTGGTTCCTTACACTGAGGATGTGCTTCTGAGGAGATGTTTAGCCAGAGCTTGGCACGGGTGGGAGCTGCACAGTGTAAAGCATTGCAAGGCCATTCCAGGGCCCAGCCAAGGGAAAAGGCTGCACTGCTGCCTCACACCTCTGCTGCCTTCACAAACAACACTGTCAGCCTCTCCCAGGACCCCTGCCTGCCTCTGCAGCAACTAGAACAACACAAACGGGGGAAATTTTAAATTCAGGGCAAGAATAGAGGTCCACAGGAATAAGTATCATGTTAGATTATGGGCCTCAACTCATTCCAAGAGGGATTACAAGGAACGTCTTCAAAGAGAGCACTGAAATTTGTTCACAATTGAATGTTCAGCTCTAGATCTACCACTGTACATTTCCCTATCAATTCGGATCAGTTTTTTTAATCAAACATTGAAGACGACATACATAAACAGTGTAGAATGAAAATTCCAACCTTTACATTTAATTCTCTGAAAGATTTAGAAGGAAATGCAACAAAGTACTTGAGAGGGTTTTTTGGTGTGTATGTTGTACTTCAGTGATCCAAATGACAAAAAATTACAAAAATTCAGTTTGCACAGAAATATGTTTTCATTACAATGGTCCTAGTAGTATTTATAAAGAGCAGCACTTTTCTCAATTTTAAAATCCTTGTATCTAAGTTTAGAAGAGCTTGAAAACAACTTGAATTTCATGAGAACTGAAGTGAGAAATGTGACAGATCAAAAGGAATTTGTTTCTCTTGCAGAAGAATGATCCTAACTGAACCCCCAGAAGCAGCAATGTATGATGCAACATTATGCTACTGCTGCACAGCAATATATAGGATTTATAGGATTCCATCTCAGTGTTCAGGAGGTTCCAGGCCACGTTGTTATCTGAGACAGACCACACACTGCTTTTGGGAATCTTGTACTGTAACAACTCCTAAGCTGAAACCAGCAAACAATCCAATGCTTAACTGCTATCATTTGCTACTTTCTGTACTGCTCGTGTGATATTTCTACTTTATATCACTGGCCCAGAGTGGCTGGATTACTGGGGATGGCAGGAGCTGGACTCCTGCTTCTGTCCATCTGCTGCACAAGAAATCCACAATGGATTCCACCTTCCATCTTGGATCTTCTGTGATGGAAGATGAAGAAAGGACTTGGCAGGCCTTTGCAGACTACTAAATATCCTTGAGGTTTGTTTGTCTTTCCTGTTAGGTGACTAAGTTTCAGAACAAGGTGAGGGGAAAGAAAAGAACAGTCTCAGCCAGAGTCTTGGATGGGGCCAACTTCCATGAGCAGCTCCTGTAGCTCGCCTTGTAGCCCAGCCTTCTCTACTGCTTGGCTGGGAAAGTCTCTGTGACCGACTTCAGCAGTTAAACTTTCCTCCATGCTGACATGTGAAAGGAGAACATCACAGCCATTTAACTGACCTTATCTATGGCAAAACAGCCACCCTCTGAGAGGCACTGACAAAAAAATTCACAATCAAAACTAATGGTCTTATTCAAAAAACCTGCTGAAGTTATATCATTCATTTGTTTGAGCACGGAAACTAAAAATTTGTTCGAGTAAACTAAACTAAAAATAAATTTACCATGAGTATTTGCTCTTTGTTTTCTCCATTTGTTCATACTGTTTTGGTGTCTGAAGGACCAATGGGAAAGGAGATACAAAACACGCAAGAAAGAACACATTTTCTCATATAAGTAAAGAATGAAATAACCCAGTTGGAGAGGGTGATTTGAATTGGATACAATGTATATGGTAAGCACATACACATGGCTTTCCCAAGAGAACCTGTAACTTTTAATCAGCATTTTCTTATTCATAGCTTCCTTGGTTGGTTTAGTTTTCTAAGGAAGGTCAAATAACCCACCAACAATATTCCACAAGCAGATTCAAGAAAGGGACCTGCATTTAAAGAAAATGAGCAGTGAGCCCAGCCTGGATGATTCTCCCACCACACACTCAAAGAGTTAGGAAGGAAAAACAGCGATGGGGAAGGTTATTCATCTTGCACACATTCAATCCATGGGAACACTCTGGCACGTGCTTGAAGCACAAGCTGCCTTGGACAGAAGGTTGTTCCAGACAGCTTCTTGCAAGGTGGAAAGCCATTCCAGCCATAACTCAGTGCACAGGGCTGTGATGCAGCAGGAGCACAGACTTGCCCAGTGAGGGCCAGGGAGTGCAGGATGCAGAGGTGGCAGCTTCCTGCTGTGCACATTTAACCAAAGATACATGCCCTTCCACAGTTTGCTGGAAGATGTCCTAATTCCAGTACTTCAAAATTTCCTTTCCTTGATGCTTCAACATAAAGGAAAATGAAGCTCTCTCCCTCAGCTCACTCTGCAGATCACTAAACCATTTCTGACACTGTAACAAATACTAACATTACATTTGAAACAGGTTTTGAGCTGCAGAAAGCCCCAGGTATATACAGAATCTAAACCCTGCAACTCTGCAAATTCAGAAGCATTATTGCCTCCTAACAGCATCAGGAAACACCAGGGCTGACACTACTGCCCTGAGTGTGCAATCCTGATAACTAAGGTTGGGAAAACTCTAAGAAGTGCTACCAATAAGGACACAAAGCATATGACTACCATATGAACAGGTAAACATGAAAACTGAGTCCTACATTCATCTGCACCACAGTGGCTGATTTTTTTTAAAAACAAACCTATCAATATTAGGTACCTGACTAGGTTTGCATGAGTTTGATATGCAAAATTTCAAAGCATACATACCAATAAAATATTTCTTCTCCAAAGTACCCATAGCATTGTGCTGAAGTAAACAACAAAATCATATTTCTATATTCAGCACAAGAGTAGGTTACTCAGACTGAATGCCACATCTGTCCTCAGAGATTTTCAAAACCCAAAGCCCTGATGGAGCTCTGAACAAAGCACCAAGCAACTGGGTTCCAGTGCCAAAGAGCTTTACACAAAGCATCAGAGTAGATGGCCTCCTGAAATCCCTTCCAACCCATACCACTGTATGACTATTACACAACACTCCATGGATTTTATTTGGATTGGTATTTATCCTTTGACTGCATCAAACAAAAGGTCAAAGCCACAAATGACCTGGATTTGTGCAGCTGTCCCACACACATCAGGAGAATTACTTATTTCTACTAGAGCTGAATATGACCTATGAAACAATAAGCAAAGGGTTTTGAATATACATATCAGTTTATTTTATGTCTTGGTAAGCTTGAATCAAAAAGTGATATATAAGACACCTCAAAGCCTGGATCTACACACCAAATGAAGCTATTAATAAAGCCAACAAAAATTTCCAACACTTGAGAATTAATTTAACCTAACTATGTCATTGGCACCAATCTAAACCAATATGCACAAAAGCTTTTGCATTTACTGAGCAGAGCACAAAACCAGGCTACCTGCACTTTTATTGTGGAGCATTTCTTTGGTGGTGTTGGCTCCTAAACCCACTCAGATTTAACTAGAATGCAGAATGTCCTGTCAAAGACAGTCAACAGGCAAACTGCCCAGGGTCCAAAGTCATACTCAATTCACTGATCTCCAGGATTAATCAGAACTGCTCTCTATACAAGCTGTGTACCTCGAGAAGCACAGCTAATTAGGCAGAAAATTAAGGTCAGGATGTTAAGACTTTTCATAAGCTTCCTCAGAACTCAGGATAGAGGAGTCAAATATAAAGCCTTGAGACACCACTACAGAATGGTTAATGAGCAAGCAAAGAAATGAGAAGCCCTTCAGTGTGTATCAAACTAAGAGTGTATCAACAGTAGCAAATATGCAGTCTTTCTATCCTTCCTTGAGATCTGAGACTCAGACTCGGTAGAAGGATTTTACAGAGGTACAAAGGTGAGAAGATCCAACAAAATGTGCAGATTTCACGTAAGTTTGAAGAAATGTTAGAAGAATCACAGACTCACAGAATATCTCAAGTTGGAAGGGACCTGCAAGGAACAATATGAAATCAACATAAAGCATTGCCTCAGTTATCAACCTGACACACAGCTGAGTAAACTCCACATGCTCAAAGAGCTTCTAAGCAGTTAAAATTTATCAAAGATGATGGGGTACATATTTGTGGTATGCAAAAATCAGACAAGCTTTCTGAATTTGAAGGTATTTTTGATTGATTTCTCATATTTGTCTACACAATTCTGAAAGTCAGAAGTGACTGGCAGAATGCCAATATGAAAAGTGACACGTTGAAGAGTCATACTTACATTTTTTGCCGTCATGTCAAACAGTATTCTTTTATACTTCATAAAGCCATAAGATATCCCTTTTCATCTTCACAGAATCTTTAAAATGAACATCCTGTAAGAAAGTTAATGAAATACTTTAGTTGAAACCGAAGCTTCTTATAAAATGATCACCACAATAGCCAGGTTCTGCAGAGATACTAAAAATGTTCCCTGCTTGGAACAGGCAGAGAAGAAACACAAAAGCCCAACTTATATAAAGTCCTGACTACATTAATGTGCTAGCAAAACCATGTTATATTGTTACTAGAGTTTTGTAATTGCAGCTATTAAAATCTTTTGCATTTAATGCAGATTGGCTTTAAAAATGGAAGTGAATTACTTCTCTCCACTGTCTCTTTAGCCACCAACAACAGGGAAGGCTTTTAATGAAATGTGCATATACAGAAAACATTCAGAATATTTAGGAAACATGCAAGGGAAAAAAAACATTTAGCTCTAACTAATCTTTTAAATATTTTCATGCTTTTTTATTTAACCTGTGTAGTTAGAGTTATATTAGAATTCCAGGAAAAGAGAAAAATTTTGATATACCAAAAATAGTTTAAAGTGACTTAATTTTTAAATTAAAGTTTCCAGAAGTCTTACAAAAACCAAAAGAAAAGTTACAAATTCATGCTCTCACACAAACAATTTTAAAGATAGAATTAACCTGACAAAGTGTACTTTGTACTTGAGCGTACTTTAAAAGTACTACTCGCAGTTGGAAAATAGGCTACAAAAGACATTTCAACTGCATTTGAATGAATAAAGGAGAGAGAACTGTTCATACTTCGAAGTGTGGAATCAATTCCATAAAATTAGGAAGACACCTAAACTATTTATCGAAGAAGAGTCATGACCATTTACAGCAGAACTCACCAGCTACAAAAGCAGGGTGCAATTCATGCCATTTCCCCTGTATTTTACCTGTGTGAAGTTTGAGACTGGCCAGTGTCTTCACCTCCCTTCAGGGAAGTGCCAGGGGTTGCTTCAGCAGTGTAAGTAATGAGGAACTCTACCATCACATTCCATCACTGCTTTAGTAGTTTTGGATAACCCAGGAGAATTTTAAATTCTGGGCTGTTTCTACACTTTTGCTGTTGTTGTTGTTTATTCAGACATCATATCAATTAAACTGATAGTGGAAAACCATTTTATTCAACTTAGAGATGTCCTCCACTTCCTGTTGACTGAACTGTACTTATCTTCCTTATGATTCCCTTTATTGCAGCCATAATTAAGCAGTTACTTCAGCATGTGCACACCAAACAATTCTACTAAGACATTCTCCTGTGAAAATTTGCACATTTTAGTTGCACCACTAAACATGCAAGAAAATAATATCAATTTTTCTCTGGCTTTAGAGAAGATACCATGAAGAGGTATTTACTGCCACTCTGGGGAAAGGGGTGACTGGATCTGGTAGTAATCCTGTAACCTGAAGCCATAAAGCCACAGAGGCCATGGCAAAGAGCAAATACTGAACACTTGCAATGCATCTGAAAATTATCATCTTTGTGCCTGTTCTTTTTTGACATTTCTGACCCTTGCAGATGAACTCTCCAAATACCTCATCCAGAGCTCCGGCCAAAATTCATGTTGCAGTCTGACCTCCCTCTCTTTCTTTAAGAGGCTTAACAAGTAATTTACTCAAATAAAACGTAGTTAAGAACATAATTGCTAAGCAGTTTTAAGTCATTTACAGATAAGCAAACTACATTCATCTTTGACAAGTTATTTGCTGTCAAGCTTAGTGATCCAGAAGGTATTGTCCATAAACTATTACAGTCCTCTGCCACAGTGCTCTTCAGCCAGTATGAACAGTTGGTATTCTTCCAGCTTTATGAACACATTTTGTCAAGCCCCAGAAGCCAGACTTTGTGACCCCACCATCTGCCATGACCTCTTGTCAGGTTTAGACAAAAGAACCGACACAGATGGCCTCAAAATGGAGATTTTCTTCATGCCTGGTTGCTGCATGTGCTTGCACCACACAGACAGAAAAACATAAAACTCAACTTTTTGTCTTCTTTTGCTGGTTTCTACTGAAAGGAAGCTGCATAAAGACAGGTTCAGGGCCCAGAGCACATGAGACACGAAGATTGCTTCATTTGAACTACGTTTGTCCCTTCATAAGCTAAGCCTTGGTTTATAATCCACTCCCATAAATTTGCCTTTTGGTCATATATTGTACGGTACAAGGAGCCAACCAAACTGATTTTGTAAACTTTAAGTTATAGCTTCTTCTAGAACACACTTCCTAATCACTTATGCCACTGACATTAAAAAGCTAGTTTGAGCACTAAATTTACAAAAGCCCAGGTAATCAAGCTCTAGTTACAGCAGAACAGCACAGGAGTTTAATCTGTACCTATTCTCACTACAAGCTAAAAGCCAGATCTGTTTTGAAGTTTTGCTGATTCTGAAGCTGAATCCCACTGCAACAAATAGTGCAAATCAGAAAAGTTATCTGCAGGATAACACTGCATTCCTTCTTATGTTTATTTTCTATCTATTGTCCAAAGTCTTATTTTTAAATTACCCCTTTAAGACAACATAAAAGTCTGTGCTCTGCTTTACCAAACTTACCCTGGTTTCTCTTCTAAAATTTTATCAGTACTTCAAGTCACACCTCCACCTAGACCAGCACCATGCAAAGATCCTCCTCAGTGCCAGAGTTTATGTAACATTACATCAGTACTAAACATCAGTACAGAGACAACTATTGGACAATCGCTTAAATTGTTACGATGAAAAGTCTTTTACGGAACACATGAAAAATAAAAAAGAGATATTTTAGTATACTAGAATGATTTTTATCACCACTAAGGAGCGCTTTTTTTCATTTCCTTGATAAACAGTATTGCCAAGTGAAAATTATTCCAGGTAACTGGGTCAGCTAAGAGGAAAGTGTGATTAGTTCCAAGGAAAAGAAACCTGTATAACACCAGCCTTTCCACAAGAAAGGAATTTATACTCTTTATATCCCTCTCCACAGTACTAACTTTCAACTATTACAAGACTGATTTCAGAAGACAGCACTAACAGAAAGACTCCTTATTAATCAGTACAGGGTCAGATTTAAAGCACTAATTTATGCACAGCATCTACATGGCTCAGACCACCTGTTACACATATGCTGCTTCAGTGTGTCTCAGTTTTCAGATCAATAAAATTTCAAAATTATTAGGTACTTATCAGAAATCCACTTGCTCTCAGAAAGTGTTTCGCCTAAAAAAATGTTTCAATATCCAACTCCTTTTTGAAAAAACTGATGTTAAAAAAAAACCACGACAGGAATGCCATATATCATCCAGCTTGTCACTCAATGAAGCTCTTCGAAAAAGTCAGCCAAGGTCTTTATTCAAGTCACATAGGATGAGAAATAAGTCACCACCTTCAGCTGTTATACAGTAAATTTATTTGAAAATAACGTTAGAAAGCAGCTCTAAGGAAGCATTTGAAACTCCCACCGTGACATATATGATAAAGGACTGGCAGGTATAACAAATTATTTTTCCAGCTTTTACTGTGAGCAACTGTATGCCTTTGAAAGAGTCCTAGTAGATAACAGACAAGGTGATCAGAGAGACTGAACAAAGGAAATCTAAGTGCCTTGCCCACTGAATGAGATTATGAGGTTTTTTACAAAATAAAATAATTTGAGAAGAGTATTCAGTTTAAAAGTGTCATTGTTTAATCACCTTTACTTGACTTAAAAGGCTGCAGCTGGTGAATCCAAAGTACGGAAGTTCTCCCAGCTATATGACACAAAAAGGAAATGAGGATGAGTGCTTTAAACCAAGATGCAAACGAAAGATAAAACTACCTGAACCTAATTTGAAAGTGATGATTTCATCATGTAGTTACCATAGAGCAAAATGTCAATGTATCATCAGAAAAAATTAACTGACACCTCCTGGCAACAGCAGTAATGACTCAAGTTTACACAGCACAAAGAAGCTGGAAAAACAGACGAGGTATTCAAGCAAGTTCAATGAGTATGAACTGTAGCACTTCATCTCCATGAGGGAGAACCACCAACTTGTGTGGTTTGCTAAAAGCAAATCTCCCCTCAAGGACTTCATGCAGCAAATACCAAGGCAACAAATGAATTGGATCCCACTCAGTATTCTCGGACTCAATCCCAAATGCTACATCCCCATTGCTGCCACTATTTGCTGTATTTACTCACTGCTGCACCTATTCTATTATTACCAATGTACCAATGTACATATTATATGACTGTTGATGTGTGTATACATGACTAGCAAAAGCACTGCTGATGGAGGCTCCTGAATATCCTGAATCCCAGGGATGAAGACAGGTCTGAGTGAGAACACACGACATGGGAAGAAAACCCAAAGCTGGATTCAAAGGCTCTCCTAGCCAATAGTGTTCAAAGTCTCCATTGCCTTAAGTGCACTGCTGACCCTCACATTCTGCTGCTTGTCCAGTCCTGACAGTGCTGGGCCCCAATCCCAGCAGCCTGGAGCTGGATGCTCCTTCTCTCAAGGATTTTTTAGGCATGTTCTTAGACATGCTCCATGTCAGTACCAGCAGTAAACTTCATGTCTAAGAATAGGGGCAGCACTCACGGCTTCTTTCAAAATTAATGAGGTGAAGCATGTCACTAATTGTCCAAATAAGGAGAACTTTACATTAAACATGTGGAATAATTCCCAAGCAGCTGAACCTTTGAAGGCTCTTTTAATTCCCCAAATCAGCTTACTGTCATTTGCCTGACATCAGAACAGGTAACATTCATGCAGCACTTAAATCATGATCCAAAATGTCTTTTTGAGTTCTATAGACAACATTTATCAAGATAAATCTGGAATTAACAGAAATTCAGCTGACAGTCTATTCTGTAAGGTCATTTTTTGTTCTCTCACTGGGTTTCTAGCCTATAGCTGACTCCTAAACAGAGCACAACATTTGGGAGTCTGCTGCTTCAGTGGTAAGAGGCAGGTACAACTTCCTTTCAGAGTAAACAGCACACTGTATTTTCACAAACACATTCTTGGCTTAAGAAATTTCATTTTCACAATGGATTGACAAAAAATTTAGTGATTTATGTGATGACTGTAAAATACCTTGGTAAGATGGTCTTTGTGCCTTGCCAAGAAAATACTGCCACCTCTTTTAATCAAGCTCCACTGAAAACAGCTTCTTTTTGACTACTGAAACTTAACACCAGTTTCTCACTAACACCAGCTCATACATCTAGATATTAATCTGGTTTTGTAAGATATAATATCGAGATTTCAAAATTTCCAGAATCATCAGTGCATTGACAAATACATGGAAAAGTTTAACCACACTGTTGAGATATACTTCTGGCTACACCTCACAGCTGGAAGGATCTTAACAGCCAATGAACTGAAGATAATTTTTCATTTGCATTTAATTAAAGATCATCAAGTTATAAGAAAAAACTTGATGATGAAAACTTGGAAGCTATTTCTTCCATTTTCCTCATAGTTTGCTGGAAGCTTTGCTCTAGTTTAAAGCCATTCGTTATTTGACTCCGTTCTTGCATGGGTTGAAGATTATGACAGTATTCACCAAAGGGTGAAGGTAACAAAGAATGTCATACTTTTCCAGTTATAATTTGTATAAAGGCAAAAAAGGATTTTTCTGGTGATGAACAAGCTCACAAATACTGATTACAGCACACAGAAATACCTGAGGGGCACAATGCCATGAAATACGTTGCACTGCTCTGAGATCTCACCCCTGCTAAGATTGCTAAAAGGGATCTTCCACTTTTACCCATCCTTCCACTTTCCACTCCTTCCCAACACTGCCCACTGAACAGCTCCCATTCCTGCCTGACCCTCAGTGAGCCAGTTCAGTTCTAACATTGTCAGAATTCCAGCAGTGGGGCTGCAAGGGGGCAGGAGAAAGTTTTCCATCTGCTGCCACCCCTGAGAGCTCCAAGGGCCCCCCAGGCCTGGGCACAGGACAGGACTAACCCTCAGATTTGATCTCTGATTGACCAGTCCAGTCTGCTTTTCAGAACCACACCACGATTCCCTTTCTGAAAAAAGCATTCACGATCCCTCAAAATGTACTTATGGATTGAAATGTGACAAAAGGTTGGATACGGTCTGTTCATATGAAGACTACTGCATGCTTTTGAAGAGTTTACTGGTGTCTGTGCATGCTTCAAATACCCATTAGGAAGGGGGATATTTCTGTGTCCAGATCACAGCTTCCTCCATTTCTTATACAGAAAGAAGCAGGATGAATAATTTGCTTCTGACAGAGAGCAGACGTCTGCTATTATACCAAATCAATACACAGCTTGAAATTGTATCAGTTGTATGTATGAAGTTATTGATCTAAAAAAATGAATGTATTTACAACTGTAAGTTGAATTTTAAATAAAGTGAGGTTTACAATAACCTGATTGCACCTTTAAGAGAACAGAAATACATTTTCACATTTCTCAAATCTCAAGGTCAAGTTTAGAACAAAAGGAAGTTACCCAACTCCTTCCTTCCAAGAAACGCAGAGCCCATGCACACGCAGGTTTCTTATTTCATTCTGAGGACATAAGCTCACTTTCACAGTTTCTAATCTCATCCATAATTACTGGTCATGTTACCACCATACACTCTTGGATGACCATTACACTTCACAAGTGACTTTTAGTATGTCAATGCATTGGCATTCACAAGCCTTACAACTACTGACATATTGGCTTTAATTCACACAAATATATAGTAGCTGCTACCAAGCTGAAGAGTTCCCCTATACAACTAAAAGTTCACAGCCTTAAAGACAGTGGGTACCTGTTGCAACCTGCTAATTTCTTTCTGACCTTATTTTTCTTTTCACACCCCCCCCTGAAATTTGCAATAAGAAAACAGTAAATGAAAATGGTTCCGTATTCACACAGAAAAAATTTGCTTACACTACCCATGGGTAAATGGATTATGAATTCCTATCAAATTAACCTTCCCACAGAAATGTCATAGTCACCCAACAGAGGTCAGTGAGGGACTCTGTTGGACAAAAGTACTAAAGAGGCTGTAAACCACAACTGAATCATTTGTTATTCCCACCCAAACCAACACAAATCTGGCAGCAACAGGAACCTGATGGAACAGGAGAAACCTGCCTTGCCAAACAGAGGAGCATATTCTAAGCTCCACACAGAAAAAAATAATTAGGCTGCAAGACCAGAATTACATTCACAAATGGATTTTGGTCCATAGATGTTAACAAAAATCCCGTGTTTTGGACACAGGCACTTCATTCATTGTAAGCAAAGAATGGAGGAACAGAAGTACAGTCTCAGCTACCATCATTGCTTTCTCTGACCACTGTTTGTGTAAAACCTGGGGGTCAGGCCACATCCCACCGACTGAAGTAACACAAAATGAGACAAAACATCACCTCTGTAAAGTGGATTATTTCTACAGGTCATGCTAATTAACAGTAGGGTCAGAAGTTTTGTGAAAAACCTGGCTGTTCATGTCAGTCAAACATCCTACAGACTGTAAACCAGGAAGATCTCAGTGCTGTGACAATTCTGGACAGCCTTCAAAGATACCTCTAAAGAAATCCCTTCTAGAATTCCTGCTTAAATGATTTGGGAAGTTACCAAAAATCAATTTGTCTTCTCTTTAAACACTATCAAGTCAGAAAGAATGAAACTGTGCCAACACCTGAATTGCTGCAGTTCACAGCCAAGCACACTAACAACAAAACCACACTCATCTTTTCCCTGCTTGGTTCCAGGCTCCACAGTGGCAGCCAATACTGGATGTGAGCTGGCTAAAGCATTATTTTTCACCAAGTCAGTGCTACAAAAATCTAGAAGTTACTTCAGGTTTAAGTAAAGACAAATATCCTCAAAAATGGCTTCACAGTAGGCTGTGGATTTTGCAAACCATGTTCTGAAAGGCAGAGTTTCTTCAACAGTACTAAGTGAATAGCCTGACCTCGAATTATTTTCAAATATCATCCCTTTTCATTTAATTACTGTTCTGTATTTCACTAGAAGTATGATATTCTAAAAAGCTGTGCTTTTGTTACAGTTCCATTAATGTATATGACAATATATTAACATATATAATGGTCTTGCAAACTGAACTATTGTAGGCCTGAAGTTTGACTTGCTTAGATTGATTTTTATGCTATCAATACTGAAAAGCATAAAAGTAAGGTTGAACAGTCTGTAAAGGCCTTTACTGGAAACTATCACTGTACACAGGAAATCAGACCAAGGAGCAAAGGAGTTCCTTTAAGGAAACTGTGACAGTAAGATCACTTACAACTGCCTCAGATTCTTGCAGAAGAGTCATAGTCTACAAATCAAATCATGGGGGGCAAAAGAATTCATTTAATTCTAATACTGGATGTTACAAAACACAAGAATAAATCCAGACAGTTGTTAGAAAACTGTCACTCCCTACCACACCTGCACCTTTTACAATATTTCCTTGCATATCCCTGGTTTCTCAGATCCTGCCACAGGCATTTGTGCTCTCAGCTCCACCATGGTATGTGGCACTATTACCACGCCAAGACACTGGGATTGTTTTTCACCTAATACCTAAAATTTTGTTATAAACCCATCTGATTCCAATGGTTTCCTGGCTTTATGCACAAAAAAAATTCCACAAGTGCATTTCCTTGCAGCAGACCAGACAGCTGATTTCCCCTATTTTAAGATTCACTGTTGGTTCATTAAGAGTCATGTACAGTGAATGTAATTGGAAAGGCAGGGGAGAAAGTCTTAAACCATTACACTCAGAAAATGAAAAAGCAAAAATTTAAGAAATTATCACATATTAGAGACAGCCCTAAGAACATTATTTTAAGGTAGCACATTAGAAGAAACGCAATTCCAAGAAATTATATAGAGTGGCTGTAACCAGAACTCATGCTGCTCCATATTAGGATGCAGATTAATGTCTCTGTCTACACAGGATGGGCTGCAGCAGCTTTCCCCCCAGACCATGCAAGTCACTATTCTTACACTGCATTTAGAGATTCACATTCAGCTTTCAAAGGCACAGCGAGAAGGCGCGCACATCTAAACCAAGTAACATCACATACCCTTGAAGAGGATGTAATGCTGGAATTTTGGTCCCTGATTCTTCATTAAACCTTTAACAATTCCAGCCAAAGCTACTGAAGGATCTTCACTGGGAGGGTGCTCACAACTGTGCAGGAAGTGTGTCCAGATGCACCAGAGGTCTCTAGAGTGCTGTCCAACAGAGACAAGAGTACACAGAGATAAAGAATTCCCTTGTACTACTGACATTCCCTGCAAACAGCACTGCTGCTGCCCAGCTGGACTTGCTTGGCCTGTGCCTTTTACACTGGAGAGCTGCTGCCAAGATGCTGCTCTGAAAACTCTACCTTCCCACTTTGTAAAGCGAGGCTGCCAGTCAGAACCCTCTGCAGCAATTAAGAGCATTCCCCTCATTGGTCTGTTTTCTGTAAAATTAATTATATAAAGACAGTACAAGTCAAACGGTTTATTTTTGCTATACTGCAGTAGTGATTTTTGTTCAAAGAGGAAGCGGTTAAAAGAAAGTCACATAATTTCACAGTAACATAAGATCACTCCTAAATTCACCCCAGAGACGATGTTATTAATATTTAATAAGTTTCATTTTTCCCCTAGTAAAGAACTAAATCATTTGACCTGTTACTCTGTCCTCTTCTAGAGGCACTAGACTCGCTTCACAGTAAGAAACTTTTCAAAGGAGAACTTGACTTTTTTTTCCGTCTTGACCACCTCTCCTGCCAAGTTTTTTTCTTTTTTATAATGTAAACTTCTCCTTAGTCCTCCATGTTTTTTCCAAAGTACTATATTTAACACCCTACATGCTACTTTGAATAGAAAATCCTGAAATTCAGTACTTAACTGTGCAAAACCCACCAGTGAGTATACACAGCATTGGCATAAATATGGGCTGTGAAATACAGTTGTGGACTTTCCCTGTAACACTGGTCCTCTCAGTCTTTGCCCCACTTATACAGATTCTTTTTTTGTGTGTATGACAGGATATAATATAATCAAAAGAAACAAAATTAATTTGGGATGGGTGCAGGAATAGAGAAAATGTATTAATTACTTTTTTAACAGCAGCCATTTTTAACAGCACAACATTATTTTTGAATCAAAGATTGTATCAAATTGCAATTTATTACAGCACCACACAACCTCCAGCATTTTACTATCATCTGTTAACAAAATTAAGCTACATCAGTGATAGAAGTTGAAAAAAAGTCTCTGTGAGCCACATTAATGAAGAGTCAAAAAAACTTGAACTCTTTTAAGAATTATGAAAACTGACCAAGAAATATTTTGTAACAATTGTTTATCCAGTACACTATACCATATAAATTAAAACTATCCATTTACTCTGTCAAATCAAGAATTTACAGAGAAAATAACCCCCGAAATCCTTTCTCCAGAGGAGAACAGCAGAAGCTGTGACACACAGCTCGGCATCCCCCCCGCACTCAGTGAGGGAGCGCGCTCGCATTTGCGGTTTTCCTCCACATTTCAAGGAAGTTTCCTTATTCTGTATTTTCCTGCTATTGTTTGTATTTTCAGCTCCAACACTGGGTTGTTTACACCGGGTTCACCTCTGCCGCCGAGCCTCTTACAGCCGGGAGCCGGGGCAGGCCTGTAACTCCCAGGAAGAGGCAGGCAGGGAAGTTTTGTTGTTGTCGCGCAGGACTGACCCTCTCCCGATAGGACCCGCGGGTGAGAGCCGCCCCGACACGGAGCTCCAGCAGCACAGAGCGGGGCCGGGAGCGGGGCCGGTGGCCTCCCGCCCCGGGCCCGGGCCGCCGCTCGCCCCGCAGCCGGCACAGCCCCGCCGCGGCCCGGCCCCGCCGGCGCTCCCCGCAATGGAGGAGGCGCCCCGGCTGTCACCGCCGCCCGGGCCCGCCCGCAGGTGCCGGCCCCCGGCTCCCGCCCTCCCGGGCCGCCCGCCCGGCGTGAGGCACGGCGGGGGCCGAGGCGGCGGGAGAGCGCGCTGCCCGCGGCACCGGGGAGGGGGCGGCTCGGCCGGCGGGACCGCGCCGCCCGAGGCACGGGGGGGCGGCGGCCGCGGATCGCTGGAGAAAGGGGCTGCCCTCCCCCCCCACAGCCCCCCACAGCCCCCCGCTCACCCGCAGGCCCGGCCGGGGACCAAAGGTAACGCGGCGGCGGCGCGGGCCGGGCCCAGACAGCGGCGCTGAGGCGACGAGACGGCGACGGTCCCTTGGCAGCCACCGCGGCAAGGAGCGATCCGGCCGCGCCGACGACGCCTCTCGGCCGGGCCGGCGCCGCGCACTCGCCTCCGGCGAGGAGGCCGCGGAGCCGGGACCCCCGGCGGCCCCCGGTACGTGGCGGCAGCAGCGCCCCCGGCCCGGCCCCGCCGCCCCCCCGCGCCCGCCCCGCGCCGAGCGCTGCCCGGTCCTGCTCCCCCGCACAAGCTTGGCGGCGTCTGCCGGCCGGGAGCGCCCATTGGCCGCCGCGCCGCGTGACGTCCGGTGCCGTCCCCGCGCCATTGGCCCGGCCCCGTGTGTGTACACACACCGCCCGCCAATCCGCGGCGCCGCGGCCGGGGGGGCGGGGCGGAAGGGCGGGGCCGGCCGAGACCCGCCGCCGCCGCCTGTCCCTCGCGGCGCGCGCCGGCCGCTGTCAGCGCCGAGGTCCCGGGTTCGATCCCCGCGACGGCTCCGGGCGGCCGCACCTGTCCCGGCGGCGCCGAGGTGCTGCGGGCGGAACGAAGCGTATAAATACACAAACACATAAATATATATATATAGGCCTGTATTTACACACAGCGCCCGGCGCCGCGTTGGCTGCGGCCGCCGGCCGTGCCGCTTATCTGCGAGGCGCTGGCGGGGCCGCGTTCCGGGATGCAAAGTTCAGCCCCGCCGCGGGCGCTGCAGGAACGCGCGGCCCCGGCGCAGGAGCCGCGACAGAACGAGGCCAGGGCCGCCTCTGCAGCGGGCCAGGCTCCGTGGTCCCCCGGCGAACAAAGGCCAACAAAGCGGCGGCGGGGCCGGGGAGCGGCGCCCTCGCACCTCCGCCGCCGCCCTGCGGGACCCGGGACCCTGCCCGCGCCGCGACCGCACAGCTCGGCGCCTCTAGAAAAGCCCTAAGAATTCTCTGATTTCAACATTTCCTCACCGCTTTAAAAAGCTGTTTCAACAAAACAGGGCTACATGTTCTTACAGAGACCATAGAAATAGAAAGCCCTCCTAGGAGCAAAAAATAAAAAAATAAAAAAATAATTCGGCACTAGTTCCATTCAAAGCAACGATGCGACATTTGTTAAGTCTTCCTCAGTGCAGCCAGGCACACATCCAAAGCGTGCACCCATTTTGCACATTCCTCTAACACAACTTCAGCTTAATGCCGCTGAGCAAGCTGACAAAACAAGGTTTATGGGGACACAAACTCTATGTGCTTTAGATCCCTTGCAGATCACACATACATTACTAGATTAAACACGGTAAACTTCTGTTTTTCTTGCGTTACAGCCAACATTAAATGCTCTAGAAATACGTATTTTTTGATCCTGTCCACAAAGAAAGGCGGGAAGATCAAGAAAACAGGTGTTCAGCCTATAAAATCGAGTTCCTGAATGCCAGTCTAAGGAAAATATTAGCAAACAAGACCTTTATATTTATTTCAATGGGGCAGTTTACAACTAAAAATCTTGCATGTGCCTAAGAATTTGCAGATTGTGGTTTTAGTTTCTTTTCTTCCTCTATAAAACACTTCATGACATGGAACGAGACCTTTTATCCATATTGGCAGTTATGCAAGATGCATTCACAAAAGCAATAGAAATACACAAACTATTGTGTATTCTCTTGGAGCCCCCTCTGACATGTACAGCCACATGACACACACCTGACAGAAATGCAGAAGGCACACACTACCTTAAAAAAGGAAGCAAACCAGAAGCAACCAAGTTAGCTGGTTTGCTGCACTATTGTTAGTTACCACAGCTACACAAATACTTGAACCCAGCCTCAATAAAGACACTTGTGCTTCACAGATCTCTTTTTGGTTCATTGGTTTATTAACTTTTTTGCAAGAAACACTGACAAGCTGAAGTCAAATACTGAAACTGATTATGAACATGAAAAATAACCATTTTAACACCCAAGGAGAGAAACAGAACTAATACACAAACTTTCAGAACTTTCACAAATCCCAGATTTTGCCCCAGAATGAAGGCTGCATTGAAAAAAAAAAACCCTTAGAATAGGGGTTTTAGACATGGTAAGGTGTGGGTTGAGCAGCTACAACTGCCTTGCAGGAAGGTCTCGTGTCTCCCTCCAGAATCCATCTGGTGTCCTAGCCTTAGACCACCACCCTGCTCCCTCTGGCCAGTAGATCCCCCCCTTTCCCCTTTGACAATACATCACTTCTTGATATTTGCTAGTTGAACTGCTTTCCTGCCAGCCCACAGCCCTTGCTGTGATAACCTGCACAAACATTAACCCCAAACAGGCTCTCCCTCCACTACCACCCCTTTTCTCCTGCTGAACCTGCCCCAGCTAAAGCCTTAAACTAACAACTGCCCAACTGCTGGGTCAGAGCACTGACATATTCCCCGACTCACCTGCAGGACTCTCACCTCTTTGTTTCAAGAGGGGCTTTGTACTCTTGCCCAGTCCAGTAACACAACCCCACTAACAGGCAGGAAATGATTCTCACCGCTCTCCACAAGGCTTCTCTTCAGCTGGTGAGCCTCTTGTGCTGTGCTAAATGCTCTTGTTAAAAACAAATGAGAGCAACTGGATTAATTTTACATAAAATTAGTTGTTAGAGTAGGGCAGAAAGTACTGCTTAAAAGAAAACAGTACTCAAAAATCTTGGTCAAGTTCATTACATTTAAAGATTTTAAACATAGCTGACTTGATTTTTTTTTAGCTATGTAACAAAATTTGTACAGCTGCTCAGTATTTTCAACTATCTGAAGACATTTTCATCTGCCCTTTCTCTTGATGTACAACAATTAATCCAATAATAGCAAGATTACTCCAACAATAGAGGGATTATTATGAGGCATTATTTTTCATGCCACATAGTCCCCACATATTTAAAAGGACTATATTTTATGAATGATCCAACTGCCAAAGTGATATGACGTTATCTACTATCAGCACTCTGCGATGGCAGAATACCCAGAGATTATTGACACATCTCAACTGAATGCCTTTCTGTGTAGCAAAAATTGAGACAGCACAGCACCTATAAAAATATATCTGAAGCTTATTTCAAATCCATTATCAATTAGCAGGTACCACTCTTAGATATCATCACATTAAAGGTTTCCTGGGAAGATAAAATCAATTTTTCTTGTAAAAGATAAGCAAAAGAGGCTTTGATGAGTAACCAAATTTCTTCAAAATGTCAGTTACTCTGCTCAGTCTTTGGGCAACTTCCTGTCACAAGTTGTGGCAAATGCTCTGATCTCCAAAGGTTGCTCCATCCTGGGAGACTTTCAGACACCCTTCTTGGTTTCAGAGCCTTACTCCCTACTTTGAACCTCTCCACAACAGAACTCACAACTCTGCAGGCCATTTGAAAGGTTCAGGTGGTAAATATAGCAAGGCCTTGTTGAATCCTTTATTTGTAGTGAAGTTTCTCTCCTGTAGATTTGAGGCTAGTGAGAGAAAAACAGCTTAAATTCCTGCTTCAAATTAAACAGTGACAGTGGGAAAAAGGTTATCCAGAGTGTGTCCTCTAGGACACCACCTGGAGCAAGAGCACTACATAATGTCTTGGGTATCTTCTTTCTCTAGCTGTGCCATTGCCAGGGTGAAAACCACCAGCACATAAAGGTGCAGTATCAGGCACACAGTGCAGAGTTGCCTTCAGCAGTGATTTGATCAGAATCAGGTTCAGCTCCCTGTCAGAGCTCTGTCTGGGAGCACTGCAACATTGCCTGCTCAGCCTGACAAAACCTCCAGGCTATCAAGAGAACCTAAGTCCAGGAGCCTTTGACAGAAGGGCAATAGGTGGACATTATACCCAGGCAGATGTCGATGAAACTAAACTCTCTCAGTAAGAACAAAGTGCACGGTGCCAGTGACTAAGGCACAAACGTCTGCCCAGAGTGGCAGACTTAAAGCCTTTCTGCTTGCCTTGGAAAGAGAACCTTCTTGCTAATGAGCATTTTCTTTAGCAGTGACTCTGTGATGACACAGAAGTCCCAAGCTGAATACAGGTGTTAAAGCAAAGCAATTGTTTCACATATCCTGTAAGTGCAGAATCTTACCTTACAGCAGCAGGAGTGGAGAGAATCTCGTCGAGGGACTTTATACTGGAGTCTTGGCACTAGGGCCTGGCATGTTACTAGAAATCAGCAGACACACTTGCTTCTGCACTTCATTTAAGCATTCACATTAAAGGAGGTTAAGGAGAATTGGAAAGATACCCAGAGAAAAGAAAATTGCCAAGATGTAGCAGAGGTTGAAGGGCAGAATGTAACAGAAGAACAAGAAAAATGGCATGTGAAGCTAGGGCTGACAAGTAAAAGAGATGGAGTCTGAACACAGCTAGAGGAGATGCTCTAACTCAGGGTACATGACTGAAGGAAACTGAGGAAATTGTGTACGATTTGATCTTCTATGTATCAGCACAAGAAAATGAATTATAGTTCTTCAGCCCTCTTTCAATGACATTTAATCTAGAAACATTTCTTATCTCCAGTGTCTGTGGAATACAAATCACCCACAGCTTGAACTTGGTATTATTCTGAAATTAAAATGTTTAATCATTTACACATAATTCTGAGAAAATTACAATAATTTAATATTAGAAATAAGCAAATATATAAGAATAATTAACTACACATTTCTTTAATTGCAATTTATTTGTTTAAAAAATACAAAAGTAATTTATAGCTTCAAAAATAGACTTTTTACTCCCTTTTAGCTAATAATAATAGGATTTAAAAATGGCCTTGAAGATAGTAGTAGCCAGTGCAGATTTTTACAAGTTAGATAGCATACCTGGAACTAGTTTTAATGTATCTGTGCTGGCCACACCAGATAAAATTGCTTTTGGTCTTATTAAATTTTTAAAAAATTGAGCTACAAGCTAGCTACAAAGTATCAGTTACAAAAATCCTGGATTTTTTTTAACGGAGTGTTGAAAGCCTATTTGCTTTTGTATTTCATCCTGATCTAGTGCACAGATAATGTGATCACAGCGCCTAGTGTCAACCAAAAGGTGGTAAGAGGCTACTGCCAAAACAATGTCTTTGTACACAACTGAATTCCTCACAACCCAGCCCCAACAATCATTTTGTTTCTTACCAATGCCTAGGGGACTAAATGTGCCTTTTACCCTTCCTCGATGATTAGCATAGCCAAGATTCTCCAGATCCGAAGGGAGCTGCTCAGTAGCAAACCCATCAGTGCAGTACATGGTAGGATTTGAGCAGCTGGGCCACCCAAAGGAGGTCACTGAAGGGACACAAATGCTGCAGCTGGACCACAGCTGCCACAGGGATGATGGGAAGGTTCATTACAGTATGGTAAGTAATCCAGCAGCAGGGGGGGGAACTGAAATACCACACAACTTATAATATCCCATCACAAATTCCAGTTATGGTTTTTTTTACTGTCCTGTTAATGTCCAGATGTTATAAAATATGAATTAAACCGTCTCAGCTCTT
This sequence comes from Sylvia atricapilla, assembly GCF_009819655.1. Lineage (NCBI taxonomy): Eukaryota > Metazoa > Chordata > Aves > Passeriformes > Sylviidae > Sylvia > Sylvia atricapilla. The sequence goes on from NC_089149.1 coordinate 23,696,420, forward strand.
CTAAAATAAAAATGCCAATTTCTACCAGTGTGGTGAGTGTTTCATTGCTTGCAGCCATGCATCCATAGCAGGTCTGTATTCCTCTGAATCCTTTTGGGGCTCAAACACTGCTTCTATTTGCCTTAGCTTCATTAGTTGTTTTTTGTCAGTCCAAAATCCTATAAAAAGAAAATTCATTCTCCAGCACAACTGCAAATATGTTATTTTTCAGTTGTTTTAATCTATTTCCAAGAGATCCAAAGCAGAAACACAGTAAGAAATAATGACAGCTTTTCTTTACTCTACCAACAACTTTCTCAGAGGGAAGCATATTTTTAATATTGTGAAAATCCTTTCTGATAGGATCCACTTGTTTGGAATCCTGACAACAGCGCATCTGCTGAACTGGGATGGTTTCCAAGGAACAGCTCTGGTACACTGAAGTTCCCTTAGGTTTCATCCACAAAGTGCTTTTGGTTGCAGGTCCTTCTCAACGAAGGGCCACAGAAACCAAGACTTAGCTGCTTTCCTACTGTCTTAAAAAACTGTATAAATGGCAAGAAACAGCTGGTGTTACAGATTCCTATTAATTTATGTTATTAAATCATTCTTGTCTGTCAAGGGTCTCAACTTTCTAGCACTTTCAATTGCTGAATAAGTCTTACAGAAGCATGAAGTTTTTACCTTCATCTGTGTTATTTACATATCAAAGCACTTCAACAAAAACATGTTTTGTAGGTACATATTAAGCAAAACCATCAACAGTTTGTAGCTTTCAGTCTGGTTAACAATATGAAACAATTCCGTGTGAGTAGAGCTGTTTTTCTTGTTAATAATTTATTTTGTACTTCCATCCCTGTGAAAACCTCGAAGGAGAAAGGCTGTGTTCACAGAGCACAGGACACAGCTTCAGTGGGAGTGACAGTGCTGCAGGTGAGCACGGTGGCTCCCCAGCCAGCACCAGTGTGGGAATGGACATGGGGTGCCTGAGTCAAGGAAGAGGAGGCTGCAAAGACAGAATTCACCTTTCTTCTCTAGTAATACATCCTTCTAATTGTGCTGTACAGAGAAATATAAACACTATTTACCTAAGATTCTCACAAAAATGGCTTAAGTAATCCTTTGGGGGGAGGTTACATTATTTCAAGTTATGCCCTTTTTTGTCTGATCTCTTTTCTATTGTATTTACAATATGCATTATAAAGAGGGAAAATATATTTTAATGTCTACGTACCTGAAGCAAGGCCTGCTAGAAAAGCTGCACCAAGACTAGACATGTCTGCATTTGCAGGTTTTTCTATTTCCTTATTAATTAAATCTGATGTCATCTGCATGACAAAACTATTATTACTGACACCTCCATCAGCTCTATAGGGAGAAGGGAAGAAGTTGTTAAAAAAAATGTGTTAAGTGCTTATTGCCAGCATTTCAGAAAACGACGTTTGGTATTTCACACTTATGCATAAATCTTCCTGTCACTCATACACAAATGCATTTCCACTTTATGGGTAAATTTAGAGGACAGAACAAGGTGCCAAAAAAAAGAAGAAAAAAAAGTTTATAGACTTGGAGAGGAATGATTGACAGATGGGGACACAGTACACTATCAAAAGCTCTGAAAGGTCTGGCTTTTAGAACTGTACATCATCTTGGCTGAAATGTTAGGCTTTATAACAGAACCTTTACATAGTTACCACTACAATATGACAACAGTCAAAACCATGACACCAAACAAACCTTTTCATATGTTTTCAGATCTGGAAAAGATCTTTTTCCTTACTACAAAATCTTTGTAGTAGTTAGCTAAAATACCTTCACAGTTGCTTCTTTTTAAGAGGAAGTTCAGAATGAGGCTTCCACCTGTCTATTTTCTTAATTTGAGACTAATTTAATGGAGAAAACTAGAACTTATCAGTGCTAATCTTTAATCATCTGAGATTTCAAAGTAATTACTCTTATAAACAAAATAACTATAACAAAACTCAATCTTGGAAATGTCCTAGATAGATTCATTATGCTCTTGTACTCCAATACCAGCTATGTATGGAGCTGTTGCTCTGTCAAATGTGGTGCAGAGAAGACATCTAGTGTTTATTGCTACAGAAAGTGTTGGGTAATAAAACTCAATATCTGCAGGACATGTGGACTAAAGCTGAGGGCTCTTTCTCTGTGCTTTCCTTGATTGTGTTGAGACAAGCAAAGAGAAGCAATATCAATCTTTAGAGGACTAATGAAAATAATGCCCACAGACCAGAAAGGAAGGAATACAAGACAACAACTAAAAAAGGAGTAAATGAATTTATGGGATAAAAACAACAACAAAAAATCAGAGGTAATTGACAGATGCAAAAGATGTGCAGACATAAGGATGGCAGAGCACTTTGCAACCTTACTGAGAACCCCACTGAGTGTCTCATTGTTTTAACATTTAATCCACAAGCTGAATTGCTACTGTTTTTATTTAAGTAATACAGACACTATACAGAGCTGCAATTTTATATCCATTAATAAAAAATACCATGATCATGCAATTTAAAGCTACATTGCAATATAAATGGAATCAGAATTCTAATGCTCCCTAGGCTGTATTTCTACGCTTCTCATATTTTAGGAGTTTTTTAAGAGTTTGCACTTTTAATGTGACTTTTCAGATTTTGGATGCAATTTTCTATGTTAAAAAGCTTCCTAAGTAATCAAAGTTCTGGCACTTTTCATCTTTTGTTGAAACCCCTAACCCTGGCTGTTTCTTCACCTTTGCCTGCTCTCTCAATATGTGATAGAAAGCAGAAACTTTTACCCCCTCCCTCTCCTGTGCTCTTGCTTTTTTTCCCACTGAGAGTTTGATTTCTGTCTACATGCCTGCCAGTCCATTCTTCCTTTGCAGAGGCACAGGAGGGATGGGAACACTCGCCTCTGCTGCTGACAGCAGTGCCACGCTGACCCCTGGCTGCCCGAGGGAGGAATTTTGTTGCCATGCTTTCTGAGCCTCAGAGGATTGGAATTTCTGACAACTGCTGTGCTCAAAGAAGGTCCCTACCAAAACGTGCAATGTGGTCTTCCAGCAATGTTTCATTCAGCTAAATGCTGTGCAAGCATATTCTAGGAATTACAGTTACCTCACTAAATTTGATATAGTTCTTCAAGGATTAAAGAAAAGCCAATGTCTTAACAATTGAATTGTAAAACTAACCTCCCTCTTTTCCTCCCAAATAGATCCAGTTTTAACCAATGTCTTGAAAAATTGTCTGTGAAAGACCCAGCACAGAAAATGTCAGTATGAAAGAATGATGACAAAGGGTAGAATGACCTTTGTGGTGGGCACTGCTCACTCCAGTGCTACCTGAAAACATGGATATGCCTTCTTTTTTAATTTCTGTTTTAATAATTAGAGCACTTCATTACTCCCCTACTAATAATCACCAATGCCAACAGCTGTGGGTAGACTATTGCTGCTTAAGTTACATTAACATTTGACTTGGAAATCATCTACTTTTAAACAGTAGAATTTTTACAAAAAGATAAAATGCATAATAAAGCTCAAACCTGTTTAAAAGCCAACTCTTATATGTCAAATTCAAAAGTTATGGGGAACTTACCGAATAGTTCGAAGAGGAATGTGCACCTTCTTCACAATAATATCATAAAGCAGTTTGTTTCTTAAAATAAAAATATAGTTGAATTAAGCTTTATATATTCCATAAAGAGCTTTCAGTATCTACAGTCAGAAAATAAATGCAAGGCAAGAAAACCCTCAGTTCTGCTAGGACTGCTGCAATAGCTGAAAAGTTACTAGAATGCATAAACGAAAAGCCCAAACTCACTGAAACTGGTTTTTGGTTTTTATCACTGCTACAAAGGAACAACTTGGCTAAATCATGGCCCATTCTATGGCAAGTCACTGTGGAAGGTTCATTTTTCCCACTGAAAGGTACTGATGGGTTTCTAGAGATACAATTGTTTTGATGTAACAAGTGCCTTAGAGTGTGGAAAGTAGGCAACAGTGCTAATTAGAGTTTATCCAGCCATTCTATAAGGGGAATATCTGAAGCCTCTAAGTTTGATTTTTTCTTGAAACCATTACATTTAATGCGAAAAAATCTAAACACAAAGGATATCTACTTTATTCTCGTTATTTGTATGCAGTATTTGAATGAGATGGATGAGCTCTTAACATCCCTTAACATCCTTCTCAAGACACCCATATGTCAGTTCAGAAATTACTGCATCTAGCTTACAGTGCAGAAGAAAAACGCATTAGAAACCAGCTGCAGCAATTCAGAATGCTGCTCTCCCTCCAGCTCTTTTCTGAGCTCTTTGCAGGAGATTTTTATGCCCAAAGCAAAGGTGTTGACTGCATGGAAGGAATCACATCAGTGCTCCCTAACTGGCCTCAATGCAGGCTCAATTTGAGCTCCATTCTGGGGGTTGGCAAAGCAGTGAGATACTGATGTGCTATCAGCAGTGACATCTTTAGCCTTCACACATCTGGAACCTGCTATCCATTCTCATCTTTTAAGATGTTTAAGACGCCTGTGACTTTGTTTTATAAAACACCCACATTTCAAACTTTAAACAAAAGCTAACATAAAACTTCCAGCTGTAGAGCTACTTTAAACACAGCTGGAAAGGACTACAGCTTCTGACAAAACACTGTCAGGAGAGGAAGGACAAACTTCAAACAGAAAACACTTTTAAAACATGCAGAAAAGAACATTATTTAACAATCTCTATATGATTGCTTAATGACAAAAAACTCTGAACTAACAAATATACACAAATTTATTTGTAAAGTGTTAAAAAAAAGGAAGCAGCTAAAACTCCTTTCCAGTCTTACAGTAGTGTATTGTACAAACTGTAAAAGTCCATGTATTCATTTAACACTGCTGATCTAAATAAAAGCAAATATAAGACAATATAAGCCAGATAATTGAGCAAGCAGTACCTGAAAGCTACAGATTCCAATATAGCTCGAACAAGATGGTTTCTGTTAGTGGAAGGGTTCAGCCCCATGAAAGAGGCACATAAATATGGGTCATCCCCAGAAACCTGCAGAAAAAGATGTCACCCTGAGTTCAGTGAATTCTATTTGTAAGCGTTTGTGAAAGAAGTTAAAGAGTAAGAATAAAATAACTTACGACAATTACAGGCAGCATAGTGAAAGAAGAAAAGGGAAAACAATATGTAAGAGGTATATAGTGTTATTTTAGCTTACTCTGTGAACAGTGTAAATTGCTTCTTTCAACAGCAAAACATTTAAGTGACTTCTTCCAATTCAGACAAACTAAAAAATACTAGTCCACATATTTTCCCTTTAAAATACATTTAAAGTGCACACAAAGTGTCTAGGACAGGGCACACTTATATTACTGATATTGCTGTTCTCTAACAAGATTTCACACGTCTCCTCCTGAACTCCTGAAAAAAAATGAATTGACTTTCAAAAGTAATGCTGAAAAGGACAATATTACTTTTTATTGATGTATACTACAGCCTGTTATCACTGGCACTGAAGGAAGCTGGGCTATCTGGAGAAGAAATTAAATTCTTCTTTGCTTTGTTCCATTAGCATACACAACTTAGACAAAAGTTAGGCAAGATGTTAAGTTTCTTCATAAAAAACACTAGTCCTGGGTATGATCAAACTGAGTATGGTTAACTCAAACTATTAGCAACACACCAAGAGATGAGCTTGTATCACTGAAGGCAAACAGTTATTAAGACTTCTAAGAAAGAAGTGTATTATACTGAGTTTGATCATTCCCAGGAGAAGTGCTTAAGTGTTATCTTTGCTTTTCATAACACTAGGACTTGCAATCTTGCTAATATTTACATACTTTAAATATTCTGATGAATTATAACCTACACCTTGAAAAAAGGCAGAATGAATTGTTTTTGAACAGTGATTAGAAGTATTGTCTCAATGAAAGCTCTGCGCTTCATAGCATAAAAGCCTGTGACATTGTTTTGCCTCTCTGCAGGCATTGCCTGTGTTACTGGGGGCAAATAGTTTATCTGCCCATCACTGCTTTTCCCATTTGGTAGGGTTTTCCTCAAGGGGAGGAATGGCATTTGACCGTTCCAATATGACAATGGCCTTCATGCACTGTGATGGGCAACAGACAATAGGAACCTCAACAGTACAGAATAAATACTGTGATAAAATACAGATTATTACCTTTAAAATGTAAAAACTAACTTTAATTGAGTTACTAAAATATATTTTTGATTTTACTATTAATAATAATTTTACCTGCAAACCTGGAATGAAACAAACACCTTGAGAATCAGCAATACTCTTTGCCATTTCTGCTGTTTCATCTACATTGGTGAAAAGTTCTGTAAGGATACAGAGGTTGTACAATGTTATTATTTCCTTCAATTTCTTCATTTTGCTTCACTAAGAAAAAAAAAATCTAGAGTCAAGACTACTCCTTTTGTAATATTTTCAAACTACATGTTCTAAGGGAAACAATCTCTTTATTTCATGTCCATCAATAATCCCAAACTATTCACATGAAGGCTAAACTCAAAAGGATCATCTCCTAGCTGCTGTGCTGTAGCCTTTTAATCTTCAAGACATATATGGGAATTAAGAATGATAATGGTGCTAAGAGTGCTAAAACCGTAGATTCGTAGAACATACTTTTTCCCCCCATGCTGTTACTGTCAGTCCAACCACCTAACAACTACAGAGAAAGTCCTTAATATCCATATTTTATCAGCATCCTCAGTATCTTTACAAGTGACATAAAGTAATAGATCACCCTCTTATTGCAATAATACCTCCTGGGTAGACACTGCTTTTATTCTCTTCCCTGCCAGATGACTCCTTTCATAAATCTACAGAGATTCCTCTTTAGCTTGTTCTTCACCCACATGCAACTCTTGTACTAGCATCCATCTTCCACAGTTGTAACTAGTGATGTCCTTATGTGGCCACATAACGTGATATTACAGAAGACTAGAGGTCTGTACATGAGAGCTATTGCTTTTTCTTGTCTAAAAAAGTGTATTTACCTACTAAAGATAAATTAGTTTAATCTAGCTCAACTTACCTTTGAAAACCCTATCTTAGTAACTTATCAAGAGTTTCACTTTACCTTTGTAACCCTTATGAATTTGTGGGAAAACTATGGATTTTACTCTGCTCAGACTAATAAACCTAAATCACATTTTTTCCTTCTTGCTGTCTTTGCCATTACTGAATTATACATATAGTACCTCTACACCAGGACAGAAAATCAAAAATTAGGTAAGACTGACTTCATAAGGAAATTCCACATACTACTACTACTTCAAAACTCTTAGAAGCTATTTGATTCCACTAAAAGAAGTCCACTAAACTAAGTTTGCCTTGCTGCAGAAATTGCTACTTCCAAACCTTTACCACTATTGTGTCTCATCTTCACCCACGTTGAGCCTCACCACCCTTACTGAGGCCATTAGCTTACCTTGTGTTTTGGCCCAATTCCTTCTGTGGAGCTAAAGTTTTTCCATTCTCTAAAACTGATAAAATTTTTTGAATTCTGCTTCTTTGCAACAGTATTTCCAGAAAATAAAGGCCTTACTTGTTAGAGAGTTTAAAGCAGCTTACCTTTTATTTATCCCATCTCTAAAACATTCCCCCCTCTTTTTTTCCTATGGTAGCAACTGTAGGTCATGATCATTTTACTACTGACTAGCTAAAAATCCTTTATAATTCAGCATATAGCAATGATATCCATTTTAGGTACAGATAAATTCTATATGGATAATTATCCATTTTAATTATGGAATCTGAAGTAGCAAGCTTTTATGTGTAGCACTGACACTTGAGTCTGCAGCACTGAACTGTGTATTGAACTGAGTAATTTCCTCCAAAGCCTAGTGGCTGTTATTCTCTATGCTCAGTCAAATGTTGGATGAAGATGTGAGGACCAGTCTGAGTCATGCTTAACCCTTAGGGGCACATACCAGAGCACACACATGTACACATGCACCTAAAGCTGACAGCTTCAAGAAATGTGGAATTTTGTGGTGAGTTACACTTGAGGAAAACCCTTCCCAGACAGTCCAAAGTTTGAGACACTAATCACTTTTTCTCATCCTAGTAAAAATGTACTAAATTTCAAAGCAAGCCAAGTAAATTTTGAAGTTCTAATTAGAACACTGAGAACAGGTGTCCTATGAACAATCAGTGGGTTTGAACATCAACTACTACAGAGGTAGTATTTTCTTAGTCTGTCATTAAACCAAAATGTGAAACCTTTAATTACAAAATAATAACAACAGCCAAAAGGCACATTACGTTCATGTAAAGCAACTTACTGTTACTTGCAAAGTTCTTCATGTTATTTTCATATAAATCAAACCTGTTATTCGTTATGAGATGTACAGCTCAAGACCTCTCGAAAGCAAGTGAGGAGTAAAATGTTTCCAGAAAATAAAAGCCTAGTTAGGCAGGACAGTCTGAGGCAGAGACTGAAGAGGAGATGATTGTGCAAACCAAACTCCCTACAGCAAACACACTCAGCAGAGCGCCTACTAAACACTGTGCATTTCTGCTGTCCAAAGCATGTAGACTACTTCCTTCAATTATAAATAATCAAATCAAATCCAGTAACATAGCTCTGAACCCACAGAACAGCTTCTTAAGTAGTTATATATTTCAGCCTCTATAAAATTAAAGATCTTACCTATATCCTGAGCCCATTTTATGGCTGTGCCGATGTCTGATATGGAGCCTTCAATTAAGTAAACAACTTCTTTTCCAATCTTCCAACCAATCAGTGGGTAAAGACCTTAATCATTTTCCATGAAACAAAACGCTCAGTTCAATTAAATGTTTCCAGAAAAACATGTCGAAACATTCCTCACAATAAATTCACCTAAATATATATATAAGCTTTATTCAATTCCTTTGTAGAACCCAAGCTAAAGAAGTCACTGATGGAGGTTAAATGTGTTGTTTAAAACTTTTATCTATGTTTTTCTATTTAAGTCCATGCAACTTTCCCCAAGGGCTTCTAAAAAGTAAGAGTTTTTTTTTCCCCAAAACATAAAGCATGAAGGCTTGGCTCTCACATGGGAAACACAAAACTGAAACAGACATACACACACAAAAAAAGTAACACAAACTTAGAGCATAGATGTTATTCACAGAAGAGGATGAAAGTGATATACTTTTTAATTCCCTGTTTAATATGCAATGATTCCTCACACAGAAGGTAAAAAAGAAACCAAGTTTCACCTGCACTGAAGCTGGAGAAATGGCTTTTCAGGTCACTAGATGAGAACCCAAGTAGTCAGTGGTCACTACAACAACCTCACCCAATCAAGCACAGTAACTGCTGGAGTGAAGAAAGCACCCAGACTTCCCGAAACCCTGTTGAGGACTCAGAGATCATGGGTAATGCAACAAAGGCAAACGTGTCCCTGTGTACCTTTACAAGGGCCAGAAAAACATCAGAAGGATCCAGGGGTTCTCTCTGCTTTCTCAAAGTGACTGATGTATATGTTCCTCACACAGTCATCTCCAGTTTGTTTGCCTGTGTCCAAATGAGTTGTGTGGGAATACCAGTGCAACTGCAGAAATGTGTTAGTGCTAGAGGCACTCTGGTGCTTACAGTGTAAAACCATCAGCAGCACTGATTAAAGTCTGTATTTGTCTCTTGAAAGGGGAATGTAATACATATAACTCCAGATCATCTGTGCAGGTGTCCCTTGAAATCATTATTTTTCACCAAAGGTAAAACCACAAAGAAAAAAGCCCAAAAAAAGATTAACTGAGCCACAGATCCTAAAGAAGAGCAGCTAATTAGGGACAGAGACATCCATCCATCACGTGGCCTCCCTAAAGATGCTCACACCAGAGTCTCTAGCAGTAACATAATCTACCTCTAGAGAAGAGATCCCCATGACACTTGGCATGACCAGAGGTATTGAGAACCCTCAGACTATCAGAGGTAGCTTCTAAACCTATACAACATAATTCCATCACTGAATTGTGAGAAGGCTGTTCTTGAAGGAACTACTTTTTTTTTCTTTTTTTCAAACTATTATATGTAGGATCTAAATGTAGACCAGAAACTACAACAGCAGCTAATGAATAGCTTGCACAAGGATGCTGCAGGGATTTAAGATCTTTCAGTCTTAAATACATATGTCAGCTTTAAAGATTGAACGCATTACATTTCATGCCCAGGGCACTGAGAAAGTCAGGCACTTAACTTGTGCCACTAACCATACCCCACAACAGCCAAAGAACAGGGAAAGTAATTTTAACATAAATAACAGCCTAAAGCAGTTGAAGATTTTAACTCCTATCAGAATACAATAGCTAAACTGAAAAACATTACAGCCTTCTTTTTGCTATTACATTTTAACAGACTACATATGTATTATTACCTAAGTAAAAGTATCAAAATAATGACATAATTAATTAGCATAAAAATAATTTGCATTCATAATGAATTCAATGTCTATGCTATTGAGTTCTGACACATCTCATGTATTTGCCAAAAGTCCTTCAAGACTTGAGCTGGTAAAATTCTCTTTAACATACTGCTGTCCTCCTTCCCAGCCCCACCCCATCTTAAGCAGCAGACATCCTGAAATCGGTAACTCTTTAAAAATATGCCAGACACAGAGAGACTGTGTAGGCAAATTTACTTCAGTATCACCTTCAGTGTTGCTCTCTTGACAAATAGCTATCTCAGACAAATTAACAAGCTTGACAGACCACAGATGGTCAGAATGACAAAGTTTTAAACACTAGAAACACACTGGGGAGCCCATTTAAAAAGAAAAGTAGTAACTTCTAACCCTGCATTATCTCATTGCAGGTGCTTCAATGCATAAAGGCTCAAGAGGAGGAACTTGCAGTCATTCACTGCAACATTTTGATATGAGAAGCCAGAGGACCAATCCCCTTTTTCTCCAATCCTGTATAATAGTGCTATGAAGAACATGTGAAGGAAAAAACAAAACAGGAGGGATGCAGGTAGCAGATATAATCACTAATGATGCCACTTAAGTTCTCTTCCTGAGAAGCTCACTTTAGAATAACCAAAATTTACATTGGTAATTAAAATTTTCCAATCTTCTCTTCTGAAAGAACTCTCAAGCTGTTTTTCTACACCTACAGACAGAAGGAAAAGCACAGCCCTGTTTTATTCTTTTGTGTAACCTCAGCACTAACAGCTATCAAGGAACAGCTGAAAGAATAAAATCCCCAAAACTTCACTGTCTTACTTCCCCGTGATGCAAAGAGATGCTCTCCAGTATTGACATTCCAGAAACCACCTGTTCCCATGGTCAGTTTAACATCTCCCGGGTGAAAGCAGCACTCTCCAAACATAGCTGACTGCTGATCAGCTACCTGCCAATGCAACAAAAACAATGGGACAAGTCAGCTACCGACTGCCGACCTGCAATGCTGGGTTTGAAAACATCTCTGTAAACACTTGGGAGCTCTGAATACAAGTAAGCACTCAGGAACTGAGCATTCAGTGAGGACTCATTTACAATTTTTAAAGTATTTGCAGGCCATTACAACAGTCAGACTTATTACTGGCATCAAATTACACCAGGTTTAGACACAACCTGAATAGCTGTAGTACTGCTTGCAGCACTGAAAAACATTATGGAAACAAAAGAAGTATTTTGTGGTTTAATGTTTAACAAGGATAAACGGTGCATTTACAATCCCAGGGAGCAGAACAGAGTAGCTTGGCCTGAATGCCTTTTTCTCCAAAGAGAAAGTTGAAGTTCTGAGGTCTTGCCTTTCTTTTTCCTTGATACCCTTCCTGTACCAAATAATTCCATGTTCCATTTTTCAACAATGATGATGGTTATTAAATGTATTTACTTATGTATTTGCCTTGGTGAAGCAGTAAGTTTACAGATAGATTCAGTCCACACTTCTTTAAAATAAGCCAAATTCATGTTAGCTAAGGGACAGTTTTTTCATTTAGCTCAATTCAAGCTGATTTTGCTTCAAATCATCACTTCAGGTTTCCTTATCCTAATTCTAACTACTGAGGAAAGAACATGTTATTTGCCACTTATTTTTAGTGAAAAATAAAAAACGGATAGAAGGTACGACAAGTGGCTCTACTAACAAATACTTTTACAGTTGTTTGGTCTTACTGAAGTCAAGCCAGAATGGACTCTTGCATAACTTTATACAGAACAACTGATTTAAAGGCAGATACACACATTATCAGAGCTTAGAGTCCTACACTCAGTACTGAGTCATTTGGTCACACAACCTTAATGGACCTCAGCCTTAGAAATCCCTTCTTGATTTTTTTCTCCTTCTTCACCCTAAGGTTCTAGACTGAGTTTCTGGAGAAAAATTCAACAATCAATTCTATTGTAGTTAAGTCACAGAGAATGAATAGAGAATATAGATTCTAAAGTACTAAATCACAGCCAAATAAATAGAGTATAAACACACAGGTTTAAGCATATATTTTCACTTACCACTGCCATTATTGGAATAGGTACCCCAAATATTTCAGAGTCAGTTGATCCAAAGTTGAAGCTTAAAATAAATCACATTAAAATTATCTTTTTGTTAAAATGAAATCTAGGTACATACAGCCTGGGTCTGGATCACACATAAAAGATAATGCTACTTTTATTTTAAAGGAAATATTAAGACTATTGCTTTAAGAAACACAGTAAAAAAATTCTGGACTTCATATACTTTTATATAAGGTATAACTGTATATAAATTTTTGTGCACTTGTGTATTATTTGGCCTGTGCAAAATATTTAGTATTTCTTAATTAATCACAATTAATTTAGCAATTAAATTAACAATTATCATACTCTTTTAGTTATGCCTTCATAGTTACCTTGTGTCTTTCACTGGTGGATAAATAGACATAGGAATAGAAAGTAGATTACACAAAGTGTGACTCCAACATTTCTAAAATGAAATGGAAAAAGTAAAAACATTAGCAACCCTCTGAGAAGCACAATAAATGGCAACAACATTCTTTGTGAACAGCACATACCGTAAAGGGTTCAAAAATGCCTGTAGAACTGGCATTTGAGTAATCTGTAGCATACACAGAACCTAGCATGAAAAGAAATAGAACAAAGTAAGATTTTTAGACATCCAAATACTTAAAGAGTTTTCTTTAAACATCTCATTGGCTCTCATGAAATATAAATCAAGTGTGTATGAGCAAAATCAATGATACAATGAGCACGGAGATTTTACCTGCTGCTCCCTACAATGTGCACACATTAATTACCTCATTTCCTCTCACAAATGTCTCTAGAACAGCCAACAGCAGCACACCAACTGCATCATAATCTGACTGAGTCATAATCTGACTCCTAAGGCATTAGTCCTCAGGATAGAAACTTGTCATTCTTCCACATTTGTAACAGTTCTTTGTTCTTTTGCTTTCACAGGTACTTTTCTTCAATCAACTCCAATTAGCTGTTAGTCCTCTTACACTCTTAGAAGGCTGATTACACTGAATAAATATTTCCCTTCCAGGTAGGCCCAAAGAATAACTAATTCCTAACTTTTTTGTAACAGTAAATACATTACAATTTTTACTGAATATACAAAAGCACAAATTGCAAAAAAAGCATCTGAATTCTAGGATATAGAAATGACAAGTACTGAACATAATTTCTTAGATTCCAGTGTGTTTTACTGATATTTAAGAGGAACTGTAATGTTCACCTTTAGTCAATCTATACAGTAACCACGTGTCAACTGTTCCAAAGCAGCAGTTGTTTTTTTTGGCAGCTTCTTCAGCCTGGGGAAAAAAAAATAGATTAGAAAAATAAGTATTTACAACTGGGTACAATAAGAGAAGCGTATTTACTGATTTCTTTTATTATTTTCTTCATGATTAATCAGAATGTCCTCAGAAAATAAGTCTCTGATTGTAAACTTTTCTTCTAAAAAGGTTGAGTTGGCTATTTAACTAATATTATCCTACAAGTTCATGCTCCTAAAAGAAAATAAGAACACTTTCTTACAGCTGCTGCTAAGGGAAGAGAAGCAACTGATCTTCTACTCTAGGGGCATCATAGCCTTATGAAAAGAACCTTATAGTCACAACTATAACAGGGCTCATCAGTGCACTAGGTTAATCCAGCACAACTTATTCTACGTGAATTTCCAATTCACCAAAATGCAAAATGAATTGTGCAGTATGGTATTATTTGTGAAACTGCAAAACACTGGACTAATGCAGAGTGGAGAGGTAAGAGAGTGCAAACAGCTTTAAAACAAAGTACAATCACTAACTGTATAAATGTATCAAGTGAAATAAGATTATTTTCTTATGTTGATTCTGTATGAGGAAAGCTCTTTACTACTACACATTTCCAGAATAAGAGTAAAAATTCCTACAGATGTAAGTCACTATTTAGGTAAACAGGCTTTGAACATTATCACAGAGCAATTTTTTTCTGGTTTTTCTGAGAAGAACAAGCCAAACAAAACTGAAGCAACTATAGCAAATAGTCACAGAGCCATGGAAGGTACCTGAAAGAGCCCCATTCAACCTGACCCTGAACACCTCCAAGTCACAAGCCATGTTTATGACTTAAGAAACCTACTGTTTTTCCTTTTCCAGCTTACCTCAGGTATGTTTTTAAAAACCCATGACAACTTCATAGAAGTCTGATGTGTTGAAAAAGTAAGAAAACTGGGTGCCAAATATCGATCATTCCCAGTCAAGAAATGAAGCACTGTAAAAATAACATGGATTACCTGTTTCAAAAGAAAACAGTTACTTAATTTTTAATCTTGCCCTTTAAAGGTTACTGATCAATTACCTTTAAGGGATGACAACACAGATGAAAGCTGCTGACATGAGATTAGATTCAGAAAGCTAGAACTCCTTTAGAGGATTATGTAAGGATCTTCATATCAACAGCCAGCCTTCCTGCAACACACACCACAGGAAAGAGCAGCTGCTCTAAGCAAGGCTGCTGGAGCACTGACAGCCACTGCTCTGCACTGCCAACACTGGTCACCCCTGTGATGTGGCTGACAGCATTACATACTGTTATTCCAGTGGAGGTTCTCTTACAGTTGACAAGCTCACTCATGACTTAATAGATTTACTGAAATTTAATCATTAATCAAGTTTTCACAAAAGAAGTAACTGGCAAACCCAAGAATTTAATTTCTTACTGTGACTGTGCTGGTTAGTTTCCCTTAAAGGAAAAGTAACTTCTCTTTTAGCACTTAGAGTAAATCTTTCTCTTCTAAAGGTATGAAGACAAACCACAAACAGCAAAAAATGTACTTCCTATAGATAATTTGAGCAAAGGGCACATGAAAAAAACAATCCCGGAAATCAAAAGCCCAAACCACTTCCAATTCAGACCTGCCTACATCCAGAATCTATGCTGTAGTGGTGTTAACATGCAGCATTTTAATATAACATACTAAAAAGCAACAAAATAAGCCTTAGACCTACAGCTATCTTTTTCCATAATAATTACTTTAGGCTACCAGTACCAAACTTTTTTCTTGGTACTATCTTACATGCTAATATCGCTCAGTTAAATGCTTTTAGGCCACAGCACATGACATCACCATGTGAACAGGACACTTGCAGTATTCCATATAATCCCCTTATTTGTCATAAAAGTTAAACAGCTCTAATAAATCCAAGCAGTATCTGGATTAGGGCAGTCTTACCTTCAGCAGAAGGGACTTATTCCAGGAATTCACAAGTTCAGCACTTCTTAAGTCTTGCCAACTTATGAAATTATGAAAGGGTTTCCCTGTCTTCCTGAAAAACAGTATTTGAACATTTAAAGCTAGAAAACACAAATTGCCCAAAACATTAAACATTATTTACCATTTCCAGTCAGGAAAATAAGCACTAGGTCAGTTCCTATAATAACTGCATATCCACCTGGTGGATTTGAGAATTGCTAAATCAGCAAACAGACATTTGGAGTGTCAGACTTCTCACCAGAATTAAAAATACATATGCATTCATCTCTTTCAATGTACAAAGAACAAAAAGGCCACACAGAGTCTGTTCTGAATTACCCTAAGGTGTGGCTGTGCAAACACAAGAGAACATGAGTGACTTGACAGTTTTTACTCTCGACTTCAACACTTCTACAGCCTGTTTCCATCCAGTCTGTGAATAAAAATTAATACAAATTCATTTTAAAGAACACACAACATACATACTTGTGCCATGTAATGAAGGTTCCTCTCTGGGTGGAGATGCCAAGACTAGCAATTTGCCTCATGTGAAGTCCTGCAGCTAAAAACCGGAAATAAATGACAATCACAAAAAAAGCATTTATTAGGAGAAACAAACAAAAAAAATTTCTTCAATGTAACTATAAAGCCTATGGAATACTCAGAAAATAATAGTTTATGAGAATGTAAATATCTATAAATTGTTCAACTAAGTGTTTAGAGCAGTTAAATATTAGAGAGCTCCGAGTCAGACAATTGGTTCTAAAGCAGATAAATAAACCTATGTATTTTCCAAAAGCAGCTGTGGCACACTGACCCTTTCCAGCCTCTGAAAGGCCTGTTGATACTAACAGGAACAATCTCAGAGACAGGCAGGCAGATTACATATGCCCACATAATCAATTAGAATGTGTATTTCATATGGATGAATGTGAATGAAAGCACCATTACAGACCTAGGGAAAGAATTTCTATAAAGAAACAAAACTAGATCGATCTTGCAGGCAGTAAATAGATAAATGTGAATATGCCATGACTTTTTGCATCACTTTGATAATGACAAGTCTCACTTTAAATAATTCTTAAGCAATGTTTCAAACTTTCTAAGAATGAATTTGCTTAAACCAGGTACCACAAATGCAACAAAGTATACTTTAAAGTCAGAAGTACAAGTATGTACTTGGAAGTACAAATATGTATTTGGATATACACCAATTTTGTTGTTAAACCTTACCTTCAAATAACTGTTACAGAACTTTTTTTCTAATGTAAGTGTAAATAATTAAGTATGCCCACAGCTATTTTCAAAGCAAATAGCTGTGGTCAGCTTGCTAATTAACTCCAGCCATACTTAGAGAAGCAAAACTACATGAAGAAAGTACTTCTGTAACTTTTCCACTTAAATGACAGACTACCCACCCTGTCTTAAGTACTGCTACTCTGAAGGGCTTTCAATCCAGCTCCCTGAACAAATCACAGATTAAGTAGGTCTTGCTCATAACATGTTCTCATGTTCATTTTCACGTGTAAAGTTGCTCATTTGTGTGAGAATGTCCACAGACTTTACACCCAACACCCTCTCAGTGACAGAAGAGATTTCACAAAGAAAGGACTGGGCTGCCCAGCTCTACCAATGTGTGCTTCTGCACCTCCCCTTTCTCTGGATCCCTGTGTTCCTGCCACCACTGCTATCAAATCCTCCATCAGCTGGAAATTAAACCAATGCTTTCGCAAGGCCACCTGCTCCACCTGCCTGCACAGGTGCTGGTGGCAGGAGTGTACAGGAGGAGGACCTGGGAGTGGGTGGCCTGAGAACAGCTTTATTTCTTTTTCAGGCAAAGCCATACAAGCACTTCCACAGCTCAGTAAGGACAACTGGCATGTGTTACTCCTTCCCATCTCCACAATCTGCACGGTCCCACCACTTTCCCTGTGTCAGCTGTCATGTTCTCCAGACACCCGCATAAGTGGAGCTAGCTTCCATTACAGACAAAAACAAACCTAGAGACAAACATGGATATTTTTCAGTTAAGCTGTCTTTTGGATGGAGTGCCACAGCCAGAAGTTCCCACCTTTAGGTAGCACTGAACTACAGCAGCTCATGCACACGTGCATGGAATCCCAGGTTTAGCTCTGCAAGCCCTACAAACCCAAGTGTCACCGTGCTCCTTCTGCTTCCACACAGCCATTCCTGCCCCTGCTACCACATCCTCTTTTGCGTCAGCACAAACACTGGTGAAGCTCTGCTGGCATAAACAACCGGACAGTGATCCTCCTCAGGAAGCTGTCCTAGACTGAAAACAACTCTGTACAAAAGGGGTGGCACTGCTTCTTTTGACAGCACTGTGAGTTATGCTCACTTACACACCCACTCAAAAATGACTGGCCAACAATGTGTACAACTTGGCTACAAGGAAATCTTCCCTTTTTAAAACTAGCTGAAAAGTCCTGCTTCCCAATTTATCCCACAGAATGGAAATGAAGGAAGACAGTGAGGTCTTTGGGGGTTGAGGCAGCATTGCTGTTCTTGTGACAAAAAAGGTGTGGCTGCTGACAAAACAAACCAAGAGCCCAAAATAATCTGCTTCAGCTTACACCTGGGGATATTTACTTTTCTTGGACAAGCATGAGCAACGGTGGAGACCAAGCAAGAGGGGCAGAACAGGAGGAACTCAATTAGTTGAATGAAAGAGTGCAATGTACACACTCTTTCATGTACAATGTTTCAATGTACACACCCAAGGAGGCTGGGGCACTGTGGGAAGACAAGCTGGAGTCCAGTTGACAGTTCACAGCATCAACATGGCACAGAAAGTGATCCAGAATGGATGGCAGAACACTGGAGGTGGATTAATATGAAAGCTGTGAGAGTTGTGGAGAGTAGGTTAGAGCAGCATCCAGAAATGCGGAGGAAGAAAACCCATTATAGGTTTGTCAGAAAAGGGAGTTGTATGTATTTAGTGTGTGGAGTACTAGGAATTTTTAGGCTAAAGTACAAATAGAAAAGAACAGTAATACAGGAAGAGGACAGTAAGAACCACTTAAAGTCTGAATGGGAAAAGTAGGAATGTCAGGTTGCAATGGAGTGAGCACAGCTCTGCACACCCCACATTGATTCTCTCAGACACTCACACTCAAACATACAAAGTGGCACCAGAACAACGGGGCACTGGCAGGGGAACAAGCCTGCTCTCTGTTCCTGCACACAGGCACTGCAAGGACACACACTGGGGAAGGATGCATACACAAAGAGCTGCAGCAACAAAGTGCTGGCACTGATGCTAAATCAAGTATTCATATTGCTTCTGCTTCAATCCTAATCTGGCCCCAGTGAAAGGAAAAAGGTAATGGAAGTGTCCTATTATACATAATGACTGAATAGGCCTTAAAGCATGTTGCAGACCAGTGCCCAGATTTTCAGTCCTAGCTAAAAATTGTTTTATTATCCAAGTAACTAACTTTACTAATTTTCATAAATCAATCATTTCTCAAAGTTTAAGCCCTTACCTTGTACAGTCTCTTTTATTACAGCAGTGAATTGACTCCATAGCACTTCAGGATCTAATTCAACCCATCCAGGATGAGGATAAAGTGATTCTACCTGTTCGGGAAACACAAATAGCAGTATTATGATCCCTAGTTTACAGAAACCAGTAAATACATTTGGGTTGTTTTGTTCTTCATTTTGCAACTCTCCTGTAAGAGTAGAAATAACAGTGTAACTCTTAAAACATTGTTCAACTTGGGTGTGCGATCTCTAGAAGACCTCCTCTGTTCAGGGGAAATAAAGAAGCTCAAACCCCTTGAAATAAACTCCAAACCTCTTGGAAGAAAGGAACCTGTAAAACCCGTTTTAGGGCTGCAAACAGGAAAGCAGGTGTCTCAGAAAGCTGTTTCTGTCGCATTGCTTAATTCAGACGTCGACGGCTCTGAGCTTCTCAGTGGCAGCACAGCAGGCCAGGGAGCACCTGTCAGACGAGCTTCCAGCGACAGCGAGGGGCAGCTCCACCGAGAGCAGCCCCTTCCATCCACGAAATCCATCCGATTTCTTACACCTCTTCTCGCAATAGGTAACAGTAAAAAAAGTTAATTCTGGAAATTGCCTTGACCCTAAAATCACGAGCCGTAGGAACCAAACGCAGCCTGAAATTCCCGTTCTAAAGTTGACACTTTTTCACACGGCACTGTTACATGATGGGACGCGGCGTGTGAACACAAAGTCCTACGCAAATCTCAGCTATGCTCTAACAACAAAAGTGGCTTTGTTCAGGCAGAGATTGGTCGATAAACGACCTAAGGTAAGGTAAAGGGGAAAGGTGGGAGGGGGTGAGCGCCGAAGTAAGAGGCTGAGTGCTACGGCGGTGCCGCGGCGGTCGGGGCTGTGGGCTTCCTTCGCCCCTCTGGAGGGGGAGCCGCTCGAGTCCGCCCGGGCTCAGGGGACCAGCCGAGCTGGGTGAGCGCCTGCGGACGCCTGCCACGCCGAGCCCCGACGGGCAACCCCCGCAGCCTCTCGGGGGCCCGCAGGCTGGAACCGCTCCGAGCAGGGCGGACACGTTCGGCCCCGCCGGCTCCCGAGACAGGCGCTGCCGCCGGCGGCTCTCGCCGCTCGGCCCGGCTCCGGACCGGGGGCGCGCCCCGCGAGGCGCCCGCACTCACCTTCCTGGAGCTGGAGCCCCTGACGGCGGCCGCCCGGTCGTAGACGTGGCACTTCACCACCGTGCTGCCCACGTCCACCCCCAGCACGTACCGCGCCGGGGCGGCCCCGCTGTCGGGCTGCCCGCACGGCATCGCCCGGCG
This sequence comes from Sylvia atricapilla, assembly GCF_009819655.1. Taxonomy (NCBI): domain Eukaryota; kingdom Metazoa; phylum Chordata; class Aves; order Passeriformes; family Sylviidae; genus Sylvia; species Sylvia atricapilla. The sequence goes on from NC_089149.1 coordinate 23,716,886, forward strand.
CGGCCCGGCGCGGACTGAGGGCGGCCGAGCGGCCGCGCCCGCCTCAGCCGCCGGGGGCGGGGCTCCGCGGCCTCCGCGCCGCCAGGGGGCGCCCGTCCGGACAGGCCGCGGCCTGCGAGCGGCGCGGGGACACGGGCACAGCCACACCGCCGGAGACAAGCCTCGCGTTTGGGCTGGGCACTCTCTGCACAAATCTACCGCATGCACGTAAAATAAGGCTTTTCGTTAAACACCAAATGTTAAGGGCTTTTCTTTTATTCAGCGAGCGCCAGTGGGAGGGATGCCCACGGTGCGATGCTGAGCCCCAGCGCTCAGTCCCTGACCCCAACTTCTCCTTACAGTGAACGAGGTGTGTTTGCTCCTGGCCTTTGTCACTGAAGGCACTCGGTATCCATGAACAAATTACACATTGTTACACAAAGTCATGAGCTGCAGCAATTCTCCGGTGCCATCAGTTTGCTTTACAGAGGGAACAGCATCTAAAATTACTGTTGAAACAGAATTAGGGACAGAGATGTTGCTCTATTGCCCTTAGACAGAGTGGTAATTTTTAAACAGAAATAACCAGAAATACTCACGCTAAACTAATAAAATTCAGAATGCTCAACCCAAACTAGTTCCTGTAGAATTTAGTTGTAACTCAAACATAATCAGAAGAGTTAGTCAATTCGTTTTAACTCATTTCATTGGAGCAGAAAAAGCAAAAGAAAGGGTTGAAAATATTTTGCCCTTAGACTTCTGGTTTGGCTCCTCTTAGAAAAAAACTGCACTATGAACAACAAAACTATTATGTGAGATAAGTCTGGCATTATTGGATCTTTAAAGCAGGAATACTACCGACAGTGAAAGCCACATTAAGAAGAGGCTTCTCACCTCACATGGGCAGTCACAGAGGTCACTGGGACAAAGGTACAGATCACGGGGAAGCGAAGGCACGTGAAAGAGAAAGCCAAGAAACGATTGCTTGACCTCTCCTTCCTAGGGAACAACACATTAACAAGTCACAATCTCTTTAACTTTTTATTCTCTTTGACTGTCTCTTGACATGCAGCTAATTGATGTATGTCCGAAAGGTACCAAGTACTTCAGTATCTGACAAAGAATACTTTCCTTTAAACTAATCTATCAAAACTAACAGCATAATAAAAATAATAATTTAAAACTTCTGATGAAAGCTCCCTCAGTAAGATTCAACATGTGTAACATGTACAAAAGGCTAAAACCTCTCCAAACATTCAAAAATTAAGAAGCCTTAAGAAAACAGGCATCTAGATTTCCTTTGTATTCTTGCAGGGCCTGCCTCCTGCACGATTAAGCAAAACTTCAAAACAGAAAATGGATGAAGGTTACTTTTTTCTTTCACAAGCTCCTAATGTAACAAATACATACCCTTTTGATTGCATGGAAGTGACCACGTAAAGTCGATTTCTTCTTGCACACATCTTAAATTCTCTTTAACATGTTAACAAAGAACTTAGATGTATGGAAAAAGATAACCTGAACCAACTTGCAAAGTGTCAATGCATATGTAATCTGTCACAGAGAGCATGTATTAAAATTGCTTAATTTATGAGAGGCTTATGAAATACAATTTTTTAATTATTGTTCTGTTTGTAATGTCATAAAAGTGATGCAATAAAAGAGTCAACGTGCTTTGATATATGCAGAGCGTGTCCATACATGACTCATCTGGCATTAGTTTATATTGTTCTCTCAGAAACGGTATCATTTCCACACATGCACTCTTTGTCTGTCCAAAACCTCTGTCACCCTTAGAGAAAATTCTTACTGTCAATGTGCACAAAAGCCCCAAGTTCATCTTAGCATAGGCAAGAACATTCAACTTGAAGTAAAAATGTATGGGCACTTTCCTGCTAACAAGCCTGCATAACCCACACCAGGACCCTGAGTCCTCTGTTTGGGTGAGAGCACGTGGGTGCCACGGCACTGCTCACAGAGGGAGCTGGCACACCTGGGGCCACATACCAAGTACCTCAGCAGCCATGTCTTGTACTTCTGCATCTTCTCTGCTGAAATCCTCCATTTCTTTGCTCTCTGGAAAGCATGACTGGTCTTTTTTACTGGGTTATCAAACCAAAGGAAGGAGTGGAGGCACTCCAGGGACCTGTACAATGCTGTAGCAAAGGGAAGAGTTATTAAGTAAAACAAATCAAATGGCAGAACATCAGGGTCAAGAAGATCCTACACTGCTAGCAGGGACAGCAAAACCCCTATCATGAGTAATTTATATTGAGTATTTCTAAGCAATGTCATCACAACACAGCATGTTTCATTCAGCAAGAAATACACTTTATAGGATGATGCCAAGGCAAGAGACCTTGAGAGATGGAACTGCTACAGACCCAGCAGACGTAATTTCCCAATAGAAAACTTGACACTATCTTGATATTTTCTAGTACCAGATTATTAAATAAAATTTCCAAATTAACTGTATTTTGAATAGTTAACTTGCTTTTTTCAAAAAAATTAAGTACTCTCAGGTGCATTTCTGTTGTGTGACTGATACACTGGAGCATCTTCATTCACCTAAAGCTTCCATTATGAATCAAACTTGCCATTGGCACTGCTATCAGGATTCCTCACACTCAAATCTTGTAGAGCAAGATTCAAAATTTTAATGCATGGGGTTTTATCTTCTCTTCCTCAGCTGTTTTTTTGGTCAAGCTGCATCTATCCTCCTACTGTCTCCTCAAACTGTGAGTTACCATTTTACCCAAACACTTAGCTTTACCTTTTTAACAAGTTTTAACATTATGAAAGCATAGAGCTGGGGCCCTTTGTCAGCTGGCACATAAACAAGAGCCCACTAAGTCCTGTTGCTCCACTGGCTGGTGCAGCCCACATCCACCATTCATTAAGACCTGAAAACTTAACAGACAGACCAAATGAAAATGATCTTTACTCAAATGTTGCTGCAATAACTTACCATATGACCCTTTCTCATTAGTTCTTCCTATATTCCTATAAGCCAGAAATCACCCCTCTTCCTTTGGTCAACAGACAGAACCACATGCAATGACATCACTTGATGAATCATGTTAGATTTGTGGGTCATTCGAGCTTTAGGCAGCCACGGGATGTTTCTTAAGGAGTTCCATTCTTGCTAAATCATCCCACCCTCACACCACAAACTGTACCAACCCAGCAGTTCTTGGGGCTCCATGATGAACTATTATGAAAGATAACCCAGGGGAGAGTGCCAATCAGAATAATTCCTTGAAAAGGTTCATAAGGTGGCAACACAGTTTGGCATGAGCCAGAGGGAGCAAGTACTAAGAGACTGGTTAATCCAGGATTACCACTAGAGTATTGCACATCAAATCTGTGCCCACATGCATGCATGAGGTTTTGCACTGCACCTGAGGCACAAGGAATCCTCTTCCCTTCTGCCAGCTCTGCAACCCAAGTAAACTTTGACAGGAAATGAGGTGGACTTTAGGACAATCAGGTTGTAAGCTAAGAATTTATCTACCAAAACATGTGAAGTGAAAACTGTACTTAATGCACTATACTTAATAATGAAACATTAACAAAGTACTTACTCTGTTTATATTTCTTTATTTGCCTGTTATTTTTGACTTGGCCTATGGAATATCTGCATTTGGAGAAGAGCAATGTCTATTATCAAGAGAGTGTCCATCATCCTCTGCATGTCTCATAAGGAATTACTTGTACACTGAAAATGACGTAACTATGAATAATTTTAAGAAAATGAGTGATTGAGTTCGTGTGTATATATATGTGTGTGTGTGTACATATATATGATGAATGGTCTATTCAGGGCTGAATAGCTCTTTAAAAGAACATTTATTTCAAGTCTAGAAATTAACAAAAAAAAATTAAAAAGACAGAAAAATGGCCATCAATGAGGCTTAATTAGAACAAGAGGATGGATATACTAGAAGCTGAAGGGATGAAAAAGCAGTTAAGAACTATTGTTTCAGTAAGACCTAACCATTAAAAATAACTTCAATTACACAAAATACACTAAGTGTGATTATCAACTTTCAAAAAGCACTACCAATGCACAGATGTTTTACTGACAAAGTTTTACCAGAAAAAGTTTTAATGGAAATTGCTTTTTCTGTCTTTTCAAATAATAGATATCAGGTTTTCTATATGCACTGGATGGCATTGTGACCATTCCTCTGATTTGTATTGTATTTCAAAGCAGAAATGAAACAGGAAATTTGTAAATTATAGAAAAATAAGACTAAACACCCACTGAAATATTGACAGCAATAAGGAACTGTTGTTGGAACCATAGATTCTTTTAATAAAGAACAGCCACTTACCTTATGATATCAGTTTCTTCAAAACATTTATCAGTTACAGTCTCAATATTCAAGGGTCCTCATGCACCTGAATTTGAATTCTTTTGGCCAAGAGTGTGTATTCAGACTGCCCTTATGCCCTTGATGTCACTGTGTCCCCTTTCCAGATACAGAAAGAGAAGAACATAACTGTCTCTCAATAGTAAGGAAGGCTGATTATGGAATACATAAGGAGATCACATTGCAAATAGAATTAAAAAACATCCTTACGGTAAGTAACAATTACTTCTTTGAGATTCCTCACCATCAGGGGTCATCTAAATAGTAGTTTAGATCAACTCAATTAAATTGAACAGAAGTCCTGTAATTTTTGAATGGGAGCACCCATGCAAGATTTATTCCGCAGTAACTGATCTATTTTCAACTTATCCCTTAATTTAATTTGCTTGACTTTTCTTCAGTGCTATATATCGAGATGGTAGAACTCACCATGCAGGGTAACAGCAGTTAAGAGTACATTGACTAATCATTGAAAACAGTTTATGAAATGCAAGATTTTATCTTGGTTTCTCTAAGTTGGGCAATGTGACTTGAGTGTTTACACCAACCAGACTTGTTCTGTACAGAAACACCAAGGTGCATACACAGCTACACAAAGCTGCAGTAGCTGGTCATGCTAGGAGTGCATTCCATCCTTTATGCTGGTTACTTTAAACAAGCTAATTCACAATAAAATGTGTAAAAAAGACATTAACATTCTGCTTCTCAGCCACCAGCTGGTTCTCTACCTTGTTAACAATCACTAGGACTGAGCTTATTGGAAAATAATCTTATTGACTTCTCTATAGGCTTGGGTTTTTTAAATCTAACTGGTGACAAGGCCAAAAACTTTTTGGAAGATCGGTCTCATGTTAAATGCTTTTAATTGCAAGGTGACCAACAGCCTTTTGAAAAAAACCTCTGTATTTTCATCTCAGTTACAGTTGAAAGCCATAAGGAAAGAGTCTGGAGGGCGGGTCCTGCATCTGAGAATCACAGAAACTGAGTTTCGTGAGATTTAATTCATATAGTAAACTTCTGGGTTGGAGCATACACAAGTTCCCATGTAGCATTTGGAAATAAAACAGTGAAAATAGGTAATGTTTCTTGTTTCAATATTTAATCCAAGCAGACACAGACACAGTTTATAAAATTACTCTATTGCATTAGAGTTCTATATAGCATTTAAGTTTTATGAATGTTTTTCCTTCAGTGTAGCATATATTCATATTCCAAAATATCTTTGCACAGTCTTTGTGCAACTACATGCTAAAAATCTGCAAATGCACACTTAACACTAAACAGCACAAAAAATACATTCTGTATCCATTCATATGCAAATTTAAAACATTTCACTTGGCAGATAAACAATGAAAAGTTATTTTAAAAAAATCAGAAACTACAAAAACGCGCACATAAAAGTCTTCCCTTTTGGATTTTTAGTAAAATACTGCTCTGTATAAGATCTAATGAAAAACTCCAGTGCTTAGAAAATACTTTATATCTATGGGAAAAAGAAATGCTTGAATTTGTATCTGTGTGAGTTAAACATAATGACCTGGTTAAAATATAAAAATGAAACCAAAGGGGACAAAGATCAATGCAGATGTCACAGCTACCAAGACACGTAAAACTGTAATTAACTGGGCACCAGGCAGTCACTTTCATAGAACAGAAAAACTAAAAATCAGGGACTAATACAATATGCAGCAGCTACAGAATAAAGGTTTTAGTCACCTAAATATGCTACACATAGCAATCCCACTTGAAGAGGGAGCAGAAATCCTAGTCTGAAGTAGAATAATTAATAAAAATTGCTGTGTTCACTGGTACATATGAGTATAGCATCCTTCATAGCTTTGTTCCTCAAAAATCTGCATAAATTGGCTGTACAAACACATCAAATTTCTGTGATGCAAGAGTCTCATCTCTGTCATGGCAATTTTCAAACAGGTAATTTCTCTTATGATCAGATCATTCAGATAGTTTCAGTAGACTAATTAAAAATCACATAACCACTTCTAAAATATTGGCATGGCAGTATCATATCAGTGTTATGTTGCTAATAGGAATAAAAAACCAAAAAATACAACTTTCCTTTCACAGAATATGGCTTTGAACCTCTTGAGACTAGATGACTATAAAGACAACAACAAAATCAATGTCATTTTAGACTATATGTAGACTATTCCACAAGTTTTGTGATACTAAGTAAAATAAAATTTCTCAATCTTGTTTTTCCCTCTGCGATCCTTTTTATAGGGCTTGCTGCTATTCTACAAATACTGCTGAGCCAACAACTGTTTTGGAGAAATGAAAATTTAAAAGTTAAATTAAAAAATTTAAAAAACTCTATAACACAGTAATAATGTGAAACTTCATACTGCACCAAGAAATGGAAGCAAAAAAAAAAAAGGAAAAAAAAAAAAAGTCTATGGACTTGCAGATCCAGAATGAAACCTGTTCAGAAGCAACAAAATTACAAAATTAATCACTTAAGTTTGCTTTATTTCTGGTTCCTGGGCCTTAGAGGAAAAATACTTCTTTTTTAGAACAGATGAAAAATGAAATTTAATGAATGCCAGTAAGCAGCACCAACAGAGGTTTGGAAATTTTTCTTAGGCTGAAGATTTCAGATTTATATCCAGAAAAATTGTGCATGTGGGTTAAAAACAGTACAAGGACCTTTGAACCTTCTTTTTTTCCTATATGAACAAAGAATCCCATAGTTCTGTCCAAAAATTCAAGTCAGCTTTTTCTTGGAATATTCTTGTGGAACCAATAGCAACACTTCCTGATAATTTAATTTCATAACACAGAAATCCTCTCACAAAAGTAAAAAAAAATATTAAAAGTCACTAGTAACAAGAAATAACCTACTATAGAGAAAGTTTCAGGGCACAGACTATTAGAGGAAGAAATGGACTCTAAGTAAACATAACTTTGACAGCCATCCAGCAAAGTGGGGTGTCTTTAAACTCTGGCCATTTTTATAATTTAGAAAAAAATCAGGATATCACAAGCATTTAGGAGGCTACGCACACCTGTAGTAGACAACTTTGTTATTTTATCATTAGAAAACAATTAAATTGGTAGATTAAAAAAGCTAAATGCACTTTACCAAAGGGGTCTCTACTTTGCAAATATCATTTTTTTATTCAATACATCCCATAAATTAATTTCCTGGAACAGACTGTGCAAGAGCAACCACTTTTTGCCACTCCAGTATGAGACACACAATAACACCCATGTTCTGAAAGCTGTAAAGCTGTTTCCCTCTAGCACATAACGCAGCAGTTTGTACTTAAGAGTGGATCTGGAAATTTCTTTGTAGTCAGCTTTTAGCTACACTGATTCAACTCAGACAGACCTGGAGTGCCAATATAAAAGCTGCATTTAAGTAATTTTTACTTTCTGTCTTATTACACTATTTAAAATCAAGCTAGAGTACAATATGTCACTGTTAGATGCCCAACTTATTACTGTTCCACATCCCTTCCGAAAAGCACATCCAACCTGAGTTAAGGTTGCCACTGTTATTGCTGCTTACCCGATATTGTCTGTAAGCCACTGTGTAGATACCTAGGCACAAGGAATGGCATGGCAACCCTAACTTAGTATTTCCTGGCTTTTGCTAATTTAAGTGAAAATAAAATAAAGTTTTAACATAATTTTTATGATTTTAATGACAACCTGAAAAATCATAGCAAATAAAATGTATTTCCTTCTGTATTATACTTAAAGTGGCTGGTCTTTTTAATAGAGATTTCTGATTTTTTTAAATGATAGAACATAGCAGTGGGGAAAGAGTTAAAGGTAAAATACACCTAGCTACCAGATTTATTCTGAAGATTTTGGTGCGCCAAAATTGACAGCCAGTTTTCTTGGCTTTCGCTTGCTGGAAGTGTTTGGTGTTGATTTGTTATGAGGAACACTTGGAGTAGCCACATTGTCTTGAAATGAAACAGTGGATTGAGCAGCTTGAGGAGATTTTAAAGGAGCTGAAGAACTATCTTGCTGAATGTGGTCAGAAGACACTGGCTGTTCATTCTTTAGTGGTGCAGCTTGAGGGGAACTCTGAAACTCCTTGAGTTCAATTTTTTTCTTGCTAGCAGCCCTTTTTTTAGTTACCTTTAAATTAAATAAATATTATTTAACAGAATGCATTCTCAAAAAACTGCAAATATTCCACTTTCAGAAAACATGCACACATATTTTAACAATAATTTTCTAATACTAAATAGTACTTCTTCACAATGAGGGTGTTGCTGTATTCATCTTGAAGTCGCATTTTTTTTACAAAAATACCATATTAAGACAAACCTGCTGCTCTTACCTGCAGAGGTATAAACTGGTTGTGAGAACCAACTGGTATCGTTCCTGCAAGAGACACATTTCCTGGATAGGAGCCAGGATAATAATGCTTAGGCACTGGAGTTCCCCAGGACACTGGACCAAACATGTGAGACGACGGAGGCATCATATTAGCTGTGAAAATAAGAAACTTTTAGCTCTCTTTCCTCAAAAAAAAAACAAAAAACAAAAAACAAAAAACAAACAAAAAAAAAACACCCACCAAAAAACCACAAAAAAACCACAAAACAAAACAAAACAAAAATCAACCAAGAGATACAAATTCCCCAAGAGCCCAGGACAACCCCAACTACATCTGTCTGCATATTGTTTATCTTTCCAGCAAAGCTTCACATGCTTCATATTTACTTCAAAACAGCTAAGTATTTATTATCAAAAGTCCCCAAACAAACAGAACTACATCTAGATGACAGCACAATTAAGAGCACTAAAGTCATGGTATCAGCATTCCAGAGTGCACATAACGTGGCATCTCCATATCCTCAGCTGAGCCAACTGTATGAGCAGAAAGCTGCAAGCTCAGGCCATCATTTTGGAACACAGCAACAGCAGAGAAGCTCTATGGAAGAGAGATTTAGCAGCTGCTGTATGAGTTTCTAGGATGCTACAACGGTGCTGACTCATTAATTCCTAGCTGTGAATGGGAACAGCAGTAGAATACAAAACGACTGGGAGTCAAAAACAGCACCAGAACTTTTAGCAGTTTTGGGGGGCTTACTTACCATGCTCATATTTGGCAGATTGTAAGAGGATTGTGACATAGCACTTCAGTGAAAGTTGGGCATAGACAAATAAAAACAGTATTGCATGGAGAAACATTAACTATATGGGGGGAAAAATCCATGTAAAATATCAAGGAAGCTATTTCTTACAAATTTTGGACTGCGGACTGTCTGCTTTCATATAGTTAGTGTTCTTTTAAAGAAAAAATAAACAGAAAAAGCACCTAAGACTGAATGGATAAAAACATTCTTGAGGTGAAGAAACAATTAATAGAGATGATTCTTCATGCTGAATTAAACTGCACATTGATGTGAAGATGGTCATGAACTGTTTTCAAAACTGTTCAGACATACAAGTACACACATGAAGACCAAAACTGGAGCTTTCTGGAAAGCAGTCCTTTTCATATAAAAAACCACCACAATTAAAGGGTATTGTGGTATTATCTGAAATGTTTACTAGTTAAACACCTACCAGGGGGCTGTGCAAATACTGGAGGAATTGATGCAGGTGGTACAGGAACTCCTAGTGGTTGGTAATTTGGGAACACTGGGGGAGGCAGAGGTGGAGGCGAAGCAAAGTTTACTCCTACAGAACCCTATGAAGAAGGAATCAGACGTTTACCAACAGCTGCAGTGCACAGAGACAAAGATTTGAAGAGATTTTTAAATCCTCACCAAGCGCTGTAAAGCAAAAAGCGCGGCTTTCTCCTTTGCTTCAGCTTCGGAATGACACTGCGGCCCGTGAACCAATAAACCATTTGACAGCTTCACGTGGCAAACTGTCATGGTCTAGAAAAACAGAGAGAAAAGAGTTTTGAGGGAATTCGTTCTGCTAACAAACTGTGAGACACAAACAGAGATTTGTTGTTTGTTTTTAAAATAGGCAACAAAGGGAGCTAAGGTTTACTTCCAGATAGATTTCAGTGGTCAGTCCAAATATTTAACACAGAACAGTTGACAGAAAGTTGAGAACTTGTACTTTTACAGAAAAAACATTTTACCTGTGGCGTTTTTAGGAAAGAGAAATCTGGTTGTGACATTCCAAGAAGAGAACAAACACGAGAAAGCTCAGAAACAGTAGACAGTGCAGGCTGTGGACAACTGAAAGGATGACCTCCAGATTCTGTTGCTGGTGTGTTCTGGGGGCCTCCAGGGCTATGCTTGTTCATATAAGCAGCTGACAACAGGAAAAAAAAAAAAAAAACGTAGCACAATTATTTCCTTCACTACAAGGATGGCAACTTGGTTATTAGGGGAAACAAAAAAAAAAAGCTTATTTGATTTTTTCCTAGTATTTTCATATTGTTTAACAAAAAACCAAGAGACTACAAAGATGGAGATTTTATTACTATATTTTGAGACTGTGTTCTAAAATGTCACTCCAAGGTGAAGCTCTGAATTATGAGCTGATAGTTAAACTTACCCATTTTTTTTGTTGGTCTGTATTGCACAGCAGCTCCATGGCAATCCTGTCTACCAGAGGGAGCAGGAACATCATTAACTTGTGATTTCACTTCATTCCTTGTTTGCGGATCTGAGCCATCTATCTTCAAAATCTCTTTGAGCATCTGTGTTCCTTTCTTTAAAAATAAAATAAACCACTCAGGAACATGCTGGCATTCAGATAACATGACCTTCCTAACACTGATTATCATAATTGGTAACAGAATCGTGTATTTTATTTTCCAATCAGTTTTATTTTATCAAAGCAAAGATAACAGCATCTTAGCATAAATAAAGGTGTTTGCTAATTTTCTTTGACAATAGCTAATTAAAAAATCATTAAGACACTTTAAAAAGCAGTCTGAGGTTTCATGGAGATTCTTTAAATAGAAGCATTGCTGCTAAGGTAGCAGATGCTAAACTGCAATGTAATGATTCCTGCAGCATACAGACCATAGCAAACGACTGCGGTGACAGATGTTCCTCGTTTGCAGCTCTTGCTTCCTTGGAATAAGTTTGCACTTCATTTTCTTTGGAAATTTTCAAAGAAGCTAGAAGGCTTTCCAGTTCATTGTCCTTCTAAAATTAAAGAAGAAAAAAGGTACATGAACTAAGTGTATTCACAAGCGGATGCAGGAGGAAGGGTATATGAATTTGAGGTTCATTTTATTCTCATTCAGATTTTTCCTTTCTTAGCTTACACAGGTCACAGTCATGTCTGTTCAGAGTGTGAACAAATATCTGGACACTGCACCAAGTTCTGCATATTAAAATATGCAAGTATTGGCCAAGAGAGGATTAATTTAAAGAAGAATCAAAGTTACACAGGTTTGTTGTATTTTTTTTGAACATGAATTTGCAAACAAATAACCAGGAACAACTGGAACAAAATGGACTGGAAACTGAAGTTACTCAGAGAGCACAAGACAATCGATTCCTTAGATTCTACCTTTCCACCTGTGCAGGGACCATCAACTGCAGCCTTCTGAATTAAAGGCATGTTGGGACTTCCATTCCTCTTCAAAAGTTTGACATTGTACTTATTCACACCTGTGAAATTCTGAAATAAATTGCAGCAAGTATTATTAAACACTATTACTATCTCTGTATTATCTATCTCTAATTACACTCTATTACACAATCATATTAGAATGGCATCTGCATAGAGTTTTCACAAGCTAATATTCTTAGAGGATTTCAGCTTATTGAACACCTAGCATTTGTGTTTTCCCACTAGAGCATAGATTTTAGAGTCTAAGAGGAACAGCAAAGCTGTTTGGTACCATCATACATTTAATGCACTTTGTCTCATATTCTATGTATAAACCCCTAATATAAAAAAAGGAACAATCTCCAAAATAAATTTTGACTGAAAGAATCTGACTAAAATAATCAACTAAGATGCCAGTAAAAGACTAATCTTTAAATCACATCAGAGTAAAATGAAAGGAATAGATGTACTCAGGACAAACAAAATTACCTGTTGGTTTGACATTTTATTATGTGGTTGACTTTCACCTCTTGTAACTTTGGAATCTTCTTTAACTACAAAAGAATGCATTCTTTTGAAATGCTCTTAAAAACTGTAACAGTCAAGACTCAAAACAATTAGTAACTCCATACAAATACAGAGAGTTGTATTAATTTGAATGGTTTTATCAAATATTTAATTCTTACTTCATAGGTAATTTGGTCTATGCTTTTTTTCTAGGATAAAATGAAATTAAGTATATTCAATAATATATCTAATCTTCTATTCTACAAATGTGATGATCATAAGCAGATTTTCAAAGACACGTGTTTTTTTGTTTGTTTTTTTGATTAGATGGGTGGCAAGTTAACAGAACACAGAACAACTTGCCTAAAAGGTTCAGGATCAAGTGTGGAGCAATCGAATATGCACTTCAAGAACATTATTTGACAATAACAAGTGCAATGTAGTGTTTAGAAAACGACAATAAATTATTTCCTGTCAATAACTACAAAAAAAGGCAAAAAGCTCATCAGATGTTTCAATGAAGGTCAGATAAAGCAAGCAGTTCCCCTGAATGAAGTTTCCAATGATAGTACTTACATTTTTTATAAGGCTCCTGTTTTCTTTGCTGACATTTAAAGCTGCCGTCATTGAAGCCTGGCTTGTAAAACTGATGGCCAGTTCCCAGCTTGATTTCCTGAGGTAGAACTGCACCCTAGGGTTTCAAACATCAAAGCTTAACCAGAAAACTGGGTATCTATTATTTACACAGTAGTGCCCTAGTGCCCTACGATTACCCTTTTCCAGAGCTAGGCATCATCCACATTAACATCACTTTCATCCAGAGGATTTATTTGAAATGTGAACTTTCCTGATACAATGAACTGATGTATGATATTAAGTATCTTCAGATTTTGAATGCAGAGATCTGTTTAAAGTTTCTATACAAACCTTCTCATGCATGTTTTGTTGAACATGATGAGACTTCCCAGAACTCTGCAATGACTGCCATATGCTGCAGAATTCATCATCTTGCTTACTCTGTGCCTGACAAAATAAAAAAAACAAAGACCCTTAAACTCAGCAGTGATAAATTCAACCTTTGAACAGCTAAACATATACCAAGACATTCTGGAAATCGTAAGGTTCAAGTTTAACAGTCCTCAGATGAAAGATATTTTCATACTGACACAAATACAAGTTGCAGGTAATTAATAATGAAACAAGCTGTTGTAGTGGATTGCAGTTAGAAGTTTTTGCAACTACAAGATTGCAGCTGCAATCTGCAACTGCAACTACAAGATTGCAGCTACCAAACTGAAATGAACTTAGTCTGATGATTAAGTATAATGAAATTCAGATAACATTTCAGAATGGTTTCAAAAGCATGCTTTCATATTGGGAGTATTCTTAGATTTTATTATTCATGAGTTATTTTGTAAGGCCTTGCCAACAAGGCTCAATTACTTCATTACATTACAGGTATGTTACCGCAGAACTGCACTGCAGCTATGCAAAATAACACTTCAATATCTAAGCAAGGATAACAAAGGATGTTATATTCATCCAAGAACTGAGAGCAGAGCAGTTCTGCTTCAATCTGAACTAAAACATCTGATGTACTAAAACAAAACAATTTATTAATCATGGGAAAATGACACCCACCCTGAACAGAGGGCCAAAACAGAGACACTTGGGTCCGATACTAAATGAAGCCGAACACTCACTTTATTTTTCTGATTGCCACTCAGAAATGATCCTTTCTGGGGTGAGTTAGAGTTGCCCTGATTTTCAGCCCTGAGATTGTAATGCTGTCTTCCATTCAGTTGCTAAATCATTGAGAGAGAGAAAAAAACCCACAACTGTTTCATTGTCTTACATTTTTTTTGCAAAGTACTTTTTCTTGTACAGACTTGGAAAACATGAGACAACTGTTTTCAAACACATTTAGAGCAATATAAAGTTACTAATTAAGGTAGGTTTATTTAAAGAACTCTCTCGTTAAAAAAAGAAAGTGTCATTAAACCACCAAGAAACTCAATTCACTTGTAATTTTTCCTCCTTTATTGTAGTTTCAAAATAAATTACAACCAAGAATCAAAGCTGATAGGAAAATCATGACTTCCATTTCTAAGCATGGACAAACAGCCTATAAGGATGCTGAATTTACAGTTTTAAGGAGATAATTGCATCTCTGGCCAAACACACTATTTGTTGATACTAAATATGGTGTCACTGCTCCAAACTAAGTATCTCTCAGTATCTCTGAGGAAAGCAACTGGAGTTACTCAGAGCAAAACCACTGTCAATAAGGGAATTTTAGTCCTATTCATTATCAGAGTAATTCATTTCTCCAGCATAAGAATTATTCTACTTCTAATATATTGACATAAAAACTCTAAATTTTGTTTGGACCAATGAAGATAACCACATCAGTATTTCAGATTCTACAGAAAAACATTTTTGTACAAATGTGAGAAAAGTCTTACTTGAGTAGGAACAAAAAGAGAGCGAGGAGAATGGTTGAGGCCTCCCAGATGCATTTTTTGTGAGCATACAGATGAGAGATCAGATGCATATGAGTTGTAGTTATTCACTGCTGGCTGAGGTTTAACTATGGCCATCAGCTTTTGGTTTCCCATTTCTGACCGACTCCCATGAGACAGGTTAATTAAGGCACTTGAGGGCAGGCGATAACCTCTGGCAGGTGAGCACCTTGAGAAAAGTGAATTCCAGAGTTGTTTCATGCAGTTTACTTGTTGCCAGAAGACAATGACTCAAGTTTGAACAACAGAGGCTGAAAACTATGCAATACTGAAATCTAGTAGCATCGCAGACAACCTGAAACCCATGGCTCCCCTTTGCCCTCTGGCTGTCAAACAGTAATTAGCACTACTCTTCAGTTTATATTGTACCTTTCAGTGCCGAGCTTAAAGAAATTTTTAAGATGAGTGAATTGTTATAGCACAGCTCTGTAGTAAATATTTCTGTAAAAGAACCAGAAAACAATATTCTTTAATTTTTCAGAAATGAAAACTGAAGCTTCAGGTTCAGTAGCAGAATTAAAAATTGAAGTTAAGCAGCATTTCTGAACACTAAGTCTTATCTGTGTTACAGAACATGCAAGGGCTATGACTGCTGAATGCAGGTAGTAGGGAAGACTCTCTTCTAATTTCCATCATTAAATCCTTAGTTTAGGTAAGAACAGTAAAATGAAGCCTGCTGGGTACAGCTGAGCACTTAGAAGTAAGTGTTTACTTCAACAGAGAGGAGCTATCACACTTCTAATAACAAAAGTACCTCCACCTCCTGAAGAACACTTCAGCTTTTAATGGTTGGAATTTAGTGTCCAAGTATCAACTATTGTGTTCAGAGTCTCTCTGAACGGATAATTTCTGGCTGGTTTTTAGTCTACATGTTGAATACTGATAAGAACCTATTTTCTACATATTTGTTTCTAAGGACACCTGGATCTAGTGCTTTATTCTGCTGGTTCATATTTGCTTTCTGCAAGTCAGAAGTTTATACACCAAAAAAGCCTAAAGAGCATTTCCACAATGTAACATGCTTCAAAGAAATTATCACTACTCAAAGAAAATCAAGAAACACAAAAGAAATAAAAAGTGACTAACACTGCCAAGAAACAAAGTTTTAAGAAGAGGCATTAAAAATACTCAACCAAACCAAAGCCAACAATTTCATGCCATCTATACCAATAGCATGAAATAACTCTGAACTCCCCACACAAACCTTATAGTGAGGCCTCCAAGGAATTCTTCATCAAACAAAACTTCAAAGAGCACATCTGTTTCTCTAGCAGCTATAGAAAACAAAGCAAAACATCATCCTATACAGTTACTTCCATCTATATTATATAAGTATCTATCTATACTAGTTATACATTAAATAATGACAAGACAAAAAATCAACAACAGATCCCCAAATAATTTCTGAGTTATTTCATTAACAGGAATTTGGAAATGCTTCTCAAAGTCTCACACATGTCTGCCCTTCAGTAATGTTTCATGCATTACACCTTACCAATGTGCATTAATAGAACTGCAGATTACAGCAGTATGCCACAGCTGTCAGAAACTGGCAGGAAAGATATGCAAGTCACTTCTACATTCAGGCAGCCAGAAACTGACAGCTACTTGCATAATGATAGACTACAACAGCTTTAAAATTATGTTAGTATCTAAGAATGATGGAGAAAAGAATACTTTTTTAAAAACTGCACCCAAGTCCAGTCTATTTGAAATTCTGTTAGATGCAAACTGAATGAGAAAGCAACTACTGAAATGGCAGGTAAGAAGCCATTTGTAATACTTGATCTCCAACTGCTACACTGTGGGGCTCAATAAATCCTTCTTGATATAGATTTATGGTTAATCTTAAGGTATAAATCCACACGAAGAAATGGAAATGGAATATCACAGAATAAAAATACAAATACAAAGTAAAACTATTTAAGACAAATCACACTTGATCAAGCTTTATGTTCAATGTAAGTATTAAGGCTAATACTTGGTTTTATAACTACTTCACTTATCTTTGCCCATATTTTCTCATAACTTCACTTTGTTCCTGTTCTGATCTGCCTTCTTCATATTAAGAAGAAATGAAGAGTAATTTCTAATTCATATAGGAAGGAACATAGAGTAAGTAATTTCTTTTTCAAATAACAGCTGTGTAACACATGAAATTAAAATAGAAGACTTCGAGGTTTGATTCAAAACAGTAAATATGTCATTATCAGCTTCAAGTTGCATACGCTTCACAGTGAGAAATACGTGCATACACAACCATTATACAAAACACTATCCTGAATCCTGCTTTCACATTACTAGCTGAGCTGTTATATAGCTATAATAATGAAGAAAATATTACCTCCTTTAATTCCAATAATGGTGCCTCGTAGACCAACAGGAACAGAAAAGTTCTCTCTGACATTGACAACACGGTCAAAGAGCCTGTACTCTGCATCTCGATCTGGAACAACCCCCTTCTGCTGCTCTAATGGCTGACAATAACCAAAAGACTGTGTTAATGTATGAAAAACAGTAACCATTACAATAAATTGCATTTATAACAGTATCTGAGACACACTATAAATTAAACTTTCTGGGGGAAAAAACATAGAAAGTTCCCCCCCCCCCAAATAAAAGCTTCCCTCTCCAGATTTAAAGCAAACTTTTTTTCTCCCCTTGCAAGTCTCACTCAGTGCTTCTGCCTGAAAATGTGCTGTACACTAGCTGATCAAGAGAATCAATTCAGACAGAACCAAAACATGTGTAACCTGCCTATATCAGTAAAATGGGCAAGATGAGAAGTTGGTATTATGTAAAGAACTGAATAAAAAGTGAGATGTGAGAAAAGAGACAGCAGAAAGCACATTTTATTTTGCCTTTTTTTACAGAGCCAATAAGAACTGTAGAAGCATAAAGGACAGAAGGTAGAAAAAATCTCAAAGTCAGTGCCTGACATGAGAGAGTTTGTAGTTAGAAGAAATTCTCTCCCTTTGTAGAGACTGTTTTCAAAACTCCTTGTAGTACTGTTTTCAGAATTATTTTTTAGAAGGCATAATAAAATTTTTCCTTTCATCAATACTGTCATAAAATTCAGTTCTCCTAAAGTTGGCAAGCTTAGGTAAAAAAATATGATCTGGACAACTTAACCCCTCCCCTGACACATTCACATCACTTACTCTGTACAGCAAATGAGGTTTCACAGTTACTCGCACCTTCTTGTTGCTCTTCCTCTGCTAAAGGAAAGGAACAGAAAGTCTTTACAAACCACTCTAGGAACAAGCATTGGAATAAGTAAAACAAAACTCCTGAAAAGATCATGTAGGATTCTTTAGTTTCTTTCAGATAATGGTATAGAGGTTTAATGAAGTCTTTAGAGTAAGTCTAGTTTTTCAAACATGTTGGATTTCATACCAAACCATTTGGTGTCTAATTCTAGATTTCACACCTATTTTCTATTATGCCCTTGCAAGTTATTTCAAAAATCAGCCTATTATTTCATTTGGATTTGTCCTTAGCTTTTACTTTAGTAATTTCTGTGGCCCCTTTTTTTCATTTGTGGCCTTCAGAAAATAACTTTTTAATTTTCTGCAAACTGAAGAGAAACTTCAAGGCAAGAACAGTTTGTAAAAGAGCTGTAAAAAGATGTAAAAAGAGCACTTGAGTATTTTTCAATATATACTGATACCTGTTCCTTTAGAAAACCACCAAAAGGCACAGCTCAGAGTATGTCCCACTGCTGATAAATCACCCCTAAAAGAGTGAATCTCTTACAAATATTAATAATGAGCCCTTCTGAATTTCTGGGATAATTCATATTACAAATCCAGATTTTACATTATATTCTGTATCCTTTTTCTTTGGAATGGCAAGTAATCTTCAATTGTCTTATTTAAATTCAAGAACTTCAAAAATAATGAGCATTGCTTTTTGGTTCACCCCTGCTCATAAAGACACCAAGCTGCATACCTTGCATTTCTCTATTTCTTCTTCAATTTTCTCAACAATGGCTGCATCCAAAATTTGCAAGTCACAAGATGAGCGAGACAAAGCAGACACAGGATGTGCTTTTAACCAGGCAACAATTTCTTGCACTTTCTCAGCTCTGAATAAAAAATGGCATGAATGAAAGCTTTTAGTTGCATAAACCAGTCATTTTACCACGTTCCCTATTTTAAGCAGTCAAATATTATCATACAGGCACACTGATTGTATATATTCATAAACTAATGGAATCTTTATGACTTAGGAAAAGTCAGAATTATACAGTACTGTTTCAAAACCATAACCTGAAGTTTTGTTTCAGGGAAAAAATTACTAAATTAATTTAAAGTATTGTGCAAATGAAGTTTGCATCCAACCAACAAACTGTGTCCAGATGTGATTACTGGTTCTGTGACCAGCTGTTTCTCACAATACAGGAAGAAAGAACTTCACTGGGGAAGATCCTCTGGTAAAACGGAGAAAAAAAATCTGAGATTCTTCTACAAGAAGAGTCCCACACTGTTGTATCACCAGTTAAGAGTCCTGCAGATTTACTGACTGAAGCCCATGGCTTTGGTTTATTAACTAAAGCAGTTTCAAGTTACTGTACTATGTCTGGAACCAAGGTTGCTATTTTTCTCCCATGTAAATGTATACCAAAAATGTGCAAAATACTTCCAACTCTGTGGGACTTACTTTTCAAATGCCAAGTGATTCCAGACAATTACCACAATTACTTTATTTTTGGTTATTTTTTAAAATTTATTTACAACTAGTCATAACTATGCTTAGTGAAGCTTATTTTAAAAGCAAGATTTATGAAATAGCCACTGAAATTGATATTTCTCATTTACTGGACTTGAAGTCTGGCAGAAACTTTCCACGACTGAAAAGTACAGCATTCAAATAATGTTCTCAGCCATCACTGAACAACCAGGCTGCTGGAGGAACAGCAAGGTTTCAGTTAAACAACAGCCACTGCACAATCATTACCAATTTCACAACTGTCAGTCTTTATTCTCCTCACTGTAGAAAAGAGATAAGGACCATGGCTTACCCGTTCTCATCCTCTCCAGGCCAAATGTCGTCTTCATAGCAGATATCTTCCTGGCTGTTCTTGGCTACATAATTAAATAGTTCAGGCACCCTAAAAAACCCCAAATATATGGAAGATAACTTTAGTTTCACATCAGCACAGACCACAAAAAAGACCCATCAAAATCAAGTCTGGCGAGCTTCAAAAGTTGTGAAGCCTAGATGGGTTATTTTTTACTTGATTTAGTATCACACTACTAATTTTTCAAAGGCAAGCTACTAACAAAATTACTCTATCCCAAAATAGAACACTGGAGTAAAAGAAACTAACTCATCATTCTTAGAAGATCTGTAACCAGAGGACAAATTCCAACAATTGATACAAAGGTGGGTAATTTGAATGAAGCTCATATCCAATAATTTACCTTTCTAAATACTCAGCAAGTAGTTGTTCTACTGCAGAAGAATACATCCATTCATTTCCAACTTTCTTAGTATAGCCAGGAACTTCTTCATTTTTCTTATTGAACTTCAGGTTTAGCCCCACATTTGCTTTGTGATCACCATGAGGACTGGAAATACGAAAGAGTTCATTAGCTTACAATAATATGTGTGTGTGTTTACATACATTAAAAAAACCACTCCTAAACATACATTCTTGATCTTAAACCACAGAAAAATTAAATTCATTGTATTGTTTACTTATTAACATTGTGTCAGTTGTAAATGTCAGAGGCCAAAACCTGTGCTATGGTAGCTGTCGACGTGTGTGCCTACACTTCACTGCCAAGGAGGGTAGGAAATATTTTACATTTCTTCCTTAATTGAGATGTAATCAACCACAATCAATCTGGCATTTAGCAAGGTGCAGAAGAATGTCCTTGAACAATCCATCAGGAAGAACTGTACACGTTAGATCACAAGAAGATGCTCAGGCATCGACCAGATCTTTAGAGAGGAATCACAACTGTGGCACTCACAGGATTACATGGATTGCCTCTCTTATGGATTTTAAGCAGTCTTAACTAGTTCTGAAAAGAAGCTACAGGTACAGTTAATCTCCCTTTATAGTAGGAGTAACAAGCACAATGAAATTAGATTCTGATTCCACTTTTTTATTCTCAGTATGGCAAGCAGCTGACCAGGAAAGTCAAGTTTTATATCTGTCTACAATATGAAAGCAAACAGAACTGTCCAGTAAACAAAAATTTAAAACATGCTTCTGACAGAAAAAAAGTACTGCATATCAACTTTGTTTACAGCAGATATACTCCAAAGAAAGCTGCAAATCACAAAAGAGAGTACACTTGATAAAAACAGCACTTGAACACAGCAAAAATTCTGTAGAGTTATAGCAGAATTTAGAAGCTTCTCTAAGTCAAAATTCACAAAGAGAACTTACTTTTTCTTTGATCCTCTTCCAATAAAGATACTCCCTGTAAATCTGGAGACAAGATATCCACTTACTCCAAGACGGCTGGCCAAAATATATGCAGGATTGTATTTCACAGAATATTTCTTTAAAACAAACAAACAAAACATATTGGCAATGCCCAAAGGATAAGGATCTTTATACAAAGGGCAAATGAATGAAATATCCCATAAAGATATTTACCATGGCAAAATCTATTTGATACATTGTTAAAGCTTTTACTAAAAAAGCAGAAGCACTCACATGCTGGTTCTGTATTAAAGTTTCAAGCTGGGGTTCACATGGAATATTAAAAACTACCCGGATTCTACCTTCTGGGATCACATCATGGGAATCCTGAACCTTGGAGAGAAACACAATAGGTTAAAAATATTAGAAGTGCTACTTAAAACCAGCAGTCTTTGGATGACAGACCTCATGTTCTACTTCATCAACAATTTTGCTGCAGTAGGCACAGAGATGCTTTGGGATTCATCACCTTGCCTTGATCTGTACTTTGCTTCCTCATAGAATCAATCAATTCAGCATTAAATCAGAGGAACTGATGACTGAAAGTAACACTAATGGGAGCTTCATGTATCATCCCAAAAAAACTAATAAATATAATCCTGCATTCAAGATCTACTTTTTCCTCTTACACAAGCAACAAGGACATGGAATGCAGAAGATTGATCTCTTTCTCAGACTAAACCACCAGGGAATCCTAGATTAAAAATTTTAGTTAGCAAATGGCCACTACTGTCACACAACATCTTAGATTATTATAAGTTTGCAAAAAGAAAAAATCTACAGGGGGAAAAATGATGAAATTACTGGAACTAACTTCTCCCATGCAGCCATAGTAAGGAGATCCAAGCATGAAGGCTGTACTTCCAGGAGGAAACAAATCATCCAAAGTTTTGATGTTTGAAAAACGGGAGTCAAAGGCTTTGATATCCTACATGAAAAAGACAACAGTGATAATCTTAAATATCCCTCAGTTCCAGTAGAATAATTAAAAAGTTTATATAAATAGACACTTAGTTTAAAACATAGTCTAAGGCTGAAATAATTCCGTGGAGCTACTGAACTTGTATATTTACCTTGACAACTGTTTGGTAAACAAAAGGAAGAACTTGTTTAGACCACTGCTTCTCCAAATAAACTTCTCCATTCTGTTTTAGTTGATATCTATTACCAGTGAGTAACTGTGCATATACAACTACCGACGTATCATGGATGATTATTCCTTTCCTTCTCTGGTACCTGAACACAAAGCAGAACATTTAGCTTCATTACAATGAACAGAACTGAACCAAGAGGTTAGAATTAATTTACTGAAGTAAAATAAAATAAAATAAAATAAAAAAAAAAAACCTCTTTCAAAAAGGATTCTAGTAGTTTTCTTCTTATTTTACAAAAATACCCAGAATAAATGTTAACCAACAGCTTACCCACTGCTGCACAGCCATCACTACAGAGCTCAGAGTATTAATTTAAGCACATTTAATCTTTACAGTAGAAGGGTTAGGGGTAGTTAAATCAGTTAACTCAAATGACAGATAATGAAATGCCAAAATGGTGCCAAACTGATTTTTGCCTTTTTGCTTTTATATATTCTCTATATTCTTTATATATGCATTTGTAGCTCTGTAGCCTATCACAGGACTTGCAGCTTGCATTTTACCTACTCTCTTAGACAGAAAGACAAAATAAATTCCCCAGCAGCTCCAAGCTGGAGGTCCAAGGTTAGATTCTCTGGGAAGCCAAGGTTGAAACCAGCTCTCCAAGACACATTTGCATAAACAAAGTTTAGTTCCTTTCTAAGGGAGGTGGGGGGAAATTCAGAAAAGGTTGAACTGAGGGGAAATTACCTCATCACTTACGTCTCTAATTGGGGACTCTTGTCAGTTATGCTAAGTGGCTGGACACACAAAATTATTGTGCTTTATGTTATGGGTGCATCTCCAGGTGCTTTCCATCTAGTGTGCTGTGCACCTAAGGATTCTTAGAAAGGCAATTCCTTTTTATCACATAACTGTGTCTGGCTTGTGACTTAATGAAAAGGCATCAAAACTACTGTAACTCATTTATAGTCTACTGAGCACCCACACGTTACAAGAGCAAGAGCTGTATTCAGATTTAACAAAGCTAAGCTATTTGAGCTGCAAGTTGATTCTGTATTACTTCATTCTACATACCTTCTACAACTGAAGATTGCTAACACCAGAACAGTGAATTGAGAAAGAGAATAAATACTGAAACTCATCATTTGAGAGTTCTTTTGTAACAGCATCTAACTTTAGTTACCTCAGAACTGACTCCATATATTCCGAAATTTCAATAAAAGCTCTTTTATGTTGTTGTTTAAAATTTAAGCAGACTTGATTAACCTTTATCATCAAGTATGCAGCAGCTCTTCTGTGCTACTTAGGTCTGTAATACAGGCACAAAACACAGCCAAGACATAAAATGCAAAGCTACACTTTATTTTTTGAAGTTACTTACTGCTCTGAAATGCCTTGAACTTCTTTTACCCACATGCTTTGTTCCTTATCTCCAACATAAGCCACTTTAGTTGGGGGCACTGCATTTCCCATGTAAAGCTTCTGTGTGCCATGTGGTTCTTCCAAATAAAACCTTGAGAATATTATGACGGGTAGGAAATTTAACCAAATAAGACTAACACAGACATAACCAATTGCGAGCAAAACTCAAAATAGTTAGAAATGTTTTTAATAAAATATACCAGTACATGTGCTATTTATAAAGGAGGATTGTATAGAAATGTTCACTGTGTGGATTTCTGTGCATGCATTTTCCCCCTCAAAACTCAGAGGGAGCTCTCCCAAGCTTCTACATTTATAACACAACAGTGAAAGACCAGACAGAGGCAACCAAACCTCAGAAAAATGTTAAACATTCTTCACCAAGCAGCCTTTGTTACAGCTGGACTGATTTGTTGCTAGTTTTACAATAAAATCAAAATTTCTGTGCAGCCCAAGGAACTTAATTTGAAAAAAAACCCAATAAGATAACAAAGAACTATATATTAGGTAACTCTTACTTAGTTTCTCCATCTGACACTGCAACAACTCTGGCTTCTTCAAGATGGGGCCAGTTTACAAAAACTCGCTTTCCAAGTACCGAAC
Organism: Sylvia atricapilla; assembly: GCF_009819655.1. Taxonomy (NCBI): domain Eukaryota; kingdom Metazoa; phylum Chordata; class Aves; order Passeriformes; family Sylviidae; genus Sylvia; species Sylvia atricapilla. Next base: position 23,741,346 of record NC_089149.1, read on the forward strand.
TGGCAACATTTTCTACCATCTGAAAAAAACCCAGAAGTTTTATTACTAATTGTTTAACATATTAAAATATTTTTGTTACAGTGTTTTCTTGCTGTTTTTGCAATAAAAACTACAGTAGTTAAATAACAGATTTTCCTGCAAAATAAAAAACTTGTTTTATCTTACTAAAATGTATTTGATACAGATTACATAATCCCTGATTAAAAATGTGAGTCTTAAAATGTTGCATGTGTTACCTGGAAGACCCGTGATAACTTGTATGTCTCATGTAAGTTTGCTAAGCACTTATTTTGTTAAATCACTTAGAACTATTTGTGTCCCTGGGACACAATAAACAAAATGACAATTTGAGATTACCGAAGTATTTTGTACGATGTATTTTACTTATCTATGCCATTGAAAAAAGGAACAACATTTATGTCTCCAACTTGCTAGCATCTGTAATTTCAGTCTCACATTATGTTCTTTTTTTCCTAACAAGTCTCTGCTGTTTTTTAATATATTAGTTGGACTAATTTGATTTTTCTTGCCATGTATCTTGAATATGCACTCTCCCTATCTCTCTACTGTCAAATCATATCATATTATATTGTTTTCTTCCTCTTTCCCTTATTTTATTTATTTTTGACATTTTTTCTTTTCTGCACCTACCATTTGCTACTTCGATTCCTCCCTCCAATTCCCCTCTCAAACAGCCTCATTAGAGTGGAAGGTGTTAAGTCTGCTTCTATGATTAAAAGGAAACACTTTTTCTTTTGAAATGGTCATCCCTTCAGTTACACAAAAGACAAACAACACTGGTCTGGAGACTGTTCCCTTGCATTTATACCATTCATTAGCCACCAGCTCCTTACCCAAGAACATCTAAATGCTACCACAGAGAATGGCCAGAAACTCAACTAAGGAGACTGATATTTCATATTGTCAGGTCTGGAAAAATTTTAACCTTTTAGCAGATACCCAAAATTCTAGACTGCTTCCCACACAAATGTAGCATTTTAACACCTCAAATCAGACTTTAACAAATTCAGACTTCTTAACAAGTCTTTTGTCCAGCTGTGGGGCTTTTTCTTTTTTTTTTGTTAGGCTTTGGTCTTCTGTTAGGAGCTGAATGCTTACCTGGTCTTTAGAGTTGTCATCAACTATGATTTCTAACATCATGTTCTCTCCATGGCTGCTTTGCTGAAACACTTGTACACCACTTTTTTTAAGATAGAACTGGGTAAAAAACAAAACAGCACATAAAACTTGAGCTCCTGTATAGTTATCTATCAAATACAATTGAAATGTTGGAAGAGAAAAATCTTTTACCTTATGTTTAATGTGCTTTAAAGTAGGAAATCCACAAAAATATAATGCGCTCTTGTTGATTTTAGTTATCTTATTGTGGGTTATTTCTACATGCCAAGCATCCAAAGGTATTGTTTTATACCTAAAAAAGAAGTTGCACAAAATTTGCTTATGCAGATTGACCTTCACCTTTAGAAAAACTCATTACTCATTCACTCATTAATTAACAAACCCTTTGCTTTCCAGCAACTAATTTATGTCATGGGGAATATACAGGAAGAACTATAAAAACCCCCATGCTATTGCTGCAAAGAGACTATTGATTAGGAAAAAAAAAAAAACAACACTTTAGTATATATGCCAAACTCACTATTTTAAACAATTGTAATTACCAAATTCTAACTAGCAATGGTTCCATACAGTATCATGCATCTTCACAACTGTCCATTCTTTATCAACTGTAATCCAGCAACAGGCATTCCTCCTCTACTCTAAGTTTGACCACTCTTAAGCTTGTGTTTCCATTTCATCTTCAGTCTGTGTGAAATAAAGCTGGCTACTTTCAGCGAGAAGGTGAAAAACAAATTTGTGTTTAATTCTCTGCACTGGATCCAAATGTTTACATTTAAAAGAAACACTCTGGATTTCACATGCCAGTAAATGATCACTATTTAACAGGTATTTGTACAAGTCTTTCACTCTCTGTCATACAAATTTTAGTAATTCTCTAGATTGTTCTTGATGACTTAGCATTGGTCATCTGTTTTGCAAAGTAACATCCGAAGGGACAAATACTTTTACGGTGCCATCCAAAGCAGGCAACATCTAATTCAATACTTTTCAATTCTCAGTTTACACACTGGCATATGCAAGGCTTGGTTAAAATGTTGGGAGAAGTCCTCCTACTGCTTTTAGCCTGCTCCAAAATAGTTACACCAGCACTACCTTGTGTGACATCGTTCTATTGCAGGGAATTTCTCTGGCCACGGTGACAGGTACTGGAACTCAGCATCTTTGTCATACCAGTACATTAAGCAAGCACTGTGAGTGTTTCTTCGTTTCTCCTCTTCTTTTAGGCCCTTATTACAGGACTCCATGGCCTGCAGCAGTCGTTTCTAAATTTCAGAGGAATTAACACATGTGAAACTGGCAACAAAAATTAGCATGGAAAAAACTACACTGGGAAAGCAACCTGACAAATCCAGATACCCAATGTGCTCACTGTCCAGCTGCTGTCTCACTTTTCTCACGTCCCTGATAAAAATGTTCTCTGAACAATTACCATGGAATGGCTTTGGAAAATAATCACCTTTCTGCAAGCCTGTTTCCAAAGGGTAGCCTTCTCTAGCACATTATCCTATATGCAAAAGTAAAGTACTATTTTATTGCTCTTCATTAGTGCTTTCCTATTACTGCTTCATGTGAAGAGATTTCCTGTAAAAATACTTTTTTTTTAGGTGTTTATTTTATTTTACTTACAGATGTTCTCTATTTTTATATGTACATAGGAACAGAATATTCTTCTCAAAGAAACTGAACCAAAATATTTGAATAGCTGATTAAAACATGAACAACACCAAGTCCACAGCCCTTACTTAGGACTTTTGCCACCTGAAACTAACTTTGCTTTGTGGTAACTTAATCCAAATTTACTCCCCAAGTAGAAACATTTATATTTTTTGTGGTCTTGTCAAATGTTAATTTAACCTTCTACTTAATTGAATGTCTAACTGTTGATCAATTAAGAAACTTAACAGTCTTGTTAAACAGCTTTTATGAACAGCACATGCTGAAAAGAACTTACCTCATCAATGAACGGGATTAATACTACAGCTTCCCATTCCTGCTGTTTACCATTTAGGTCAGTTTTAAAATCAGGTGGGTAATATTCTATAATAGGAGAGTCTTGACTAGTCATCAAATGCTAGGAAAATACAATAGAGATGATATCAAAGGCAGTTTAGCACTAACCGTAAGAAGACACAAAGGAAGACTGCTATTAAAACCAATTCAGTGCTGTACAGGAAGGAAACACTTAACTGTACTAGCTGAAAATTGCTTAGCAAATGTAAAATTTTGTATTTATTACTAACTTTACAATGCACTACATACAGTAACAAATAGAATATTTAACCATACACCTGAAATGTAGAGATAGAATATAATTAACATGCAAAACCACCAAGAACAGAGTAAAATAAAATAAAGCAGACAACGAGTAAGCAGCAGATAATGAAATTTAATTCTATACCTTACCTGGTAACATTTAGGTAGCAGATCTTTGCTAGCTGCTGGAAGTACAGCAAGAAGCTGTTCAAATGGCATGAAAGGTTTTCCAAGATCAAATTTGATTTTGAGTTCACTGATGTTGTGAATATCTGACAGGTAAGGTGCATAATGATAAGGGTAATACCTGCAGGTTAAAAAACCTCCTAAGTTACTTGACTTCATTAGAGCACAACAGTGTTCACAGACCATTAAATGTTTCCAGCATACAAGGTGAAATATCACTCTTTCAGCACTTACTCATTTACTGTTTTTTCTTACCAGCTCCATGATTGAACACCATGGTAATAATAATGCAAAATCCATTGTATTGCCTGGACATAACATTCAGCTTGATCAGCCAAGAAGGCACTTAAAAGAAAAAGGAAAGATACTTATTAGTTTTCTCATTTTCACTGGTATGTAAGAAGTACTTAGCACCTTGTACATGGGGATGAAGATAGAAAATTCTGGGAATCTAATAATACCATGATTTTCTAGATTCATTTCCTCTCTGGTCCTCAATACCTACTACAGAAAACTTGATTTGCAGCTCTGTTGCATTAGGCAAAATCATCACCACTGCAGTACTCTGCCATGTGTTCTCCACTTTTGACATGGGATGAATATTCTGTCTTTTATTAGATTCACAAAATGTTGGGGGGTGGAAGGGAATTACAGATCATTTTGTTCCAACCCCCTGCCATGGGCACAGACACCTTCCATAGACCAGACTGCTCAAAGCCCCATCCAACCTGGCCTTCAGGGATGGGACATCCATAACTCCTCCAGGCAACCTGCTCCAGTGTCCCATCACCCTCACAGTAAAGAATTTTCTCCTTATTATCTAATTAAACCTACTCCTTTCAGTCTGAAGCCATTGTGCCTGTCCTGTCACTACACACTCCTGAAAATAGTCTCTAACACAGATTACAAATATATGTCTCCAGTAAATATCTACAAAGACTTGTCTTCAGCATTTAGGAATAAGAAAAGGAAGTATATACTTACTCAGACACTACTTCTACACCCATTTTAGTCATGTAGTAAGTTCTTTTGTATTGCCTAAACTCAGTTTCAAACAGATCATCATCTTCTGGTTCATCTTCCAATGTGGCTGGAAAACCAGTCACAAAAAAAATGGATTAACATTCACTTCTCCACTACAGTAAGGTTTGAGAACATTCACTTCTGACATAATGCCCTAATTTTACTCTTCAATTCAAAGCTATAGGCGCTCACACCTTCCTTGCACTGAAAGTAGCACGAAACAATCAAACAGTATCTTCACCCAAAAAATTCTGGAATTTTTAAGACAGATAACCCACTTTTTCGCCCAATTATAAGAACAAAGAAAGTAATACAAGCCACCAGAATGGATCTGAGAAAACATTAAAAGGAATTTTAAGATTTAATTAAGTTCAGCAACATCATCTAATATAATGTAATAATATTCATACATTTTTGACAATTAATTTTAAAACACGAGCAAAAAGCATTTCCTACAAGTAGAATGAGTTTTAGAACAACCACAATCAAAAATCCTAAAACCATACAAAAAACTGTTCCCTGTCCCCCCCCATCTAAGAAAATACTTATGCATACAATTATCAAAAGCACAATATTGGTGAAGGTTTGTTCATTAATTCCTTTAACTCACCATGGAAATACAGAGCATGGAAAAAGCACCTCTAAAGCTTCAGCCCCACTCTCTCTCACTAGGCAGTTCCACCTCCCAACAGCTGACTATGTAAGTCTTGCATTCAGATTAAGCTCATCTCTGACATGCAATTCTTACAGTTCTTTGAAATCTATACGCACATTTTTTGTTATACGTGTATGGAAAAATTCTTTGCACTTACTTTTAGGGGTCACTTCACCTTCATTTTTTTCTAAAGCAGCCAAAGATATAGAATTTTCCTGAGCCTATTAAATTAAGATTTGAGATAATGTAAAAATACAGGTTAATATGCACAAACCCCATTCAAAACTTGCAACTTAAAATGCTTCAATCAAAATGTATAAATATTATTTATTATAAACCCCATTTCCTTCTCTTAAAATTGTTTCAAGAAAATTATTTAAGCAGACAAAAAGGACAGATCAGACAAAAGGAACAGTCTCAAAACATTAACTACTTCTAAAAAAATACCTGAATATTTGTGTTCCAAAATGCTACTCTTTCCACAACTGCTCTGTACACAAAGAACAGGATAACAATATACAAAGGCAGATTAAATGCAATGGAATTTTCTCCTGCTACTCTACACCCTGCTGAAGCACACAGTGAAGGGCAGTCAATGGAAGTGGTGGTGGGGAACCTGACACTGGGGCAGAGACAGGATACTGTTATGTAGTAGTACACACATATATACAAGGTGCTGTTCCTTATTAATTGGTTTTACGTAGAACTGCAAGCTTAATACTAATCTGAGATAGCTCACCAATGAAATTGCCCTTACCCTGTTTATTGTCCAAGTAGTTAGCCAATATTAAAACACACATGAATGTTCTATCAGTGTGTCTGAAACATCTGCAACTTCAGCAGACTATGCATTAAAAATTAAGATTATGAAGCATAACAGGTTTGGTCATAACTCACACAAAAGTTAAGCTCTGCTGCTTTTGAAGAACAGCAAAGCATTAAATATAGGTTTAAGAGACTTTAAAGATCAGGAGAACCTGCCCCTGACTGAACCATTTCATCATCACAAGGAGCAATGCATACAGGCAGAATGCAAATGGTTACAATTTACTACCTTCTCTAGTTCACAGAAAATCTCAAAACAGAGGTTTATGCCACTTAATCTGCCTAAGATCAAATTACTGATTTGCAAAATGTAACGTTCTTATTTCCAAAACTGTGCATATGAAACACTGACCTTTTGTTTCTTTTGTTTATTTTTTCTGGCTTCCTCTGCTGCAATCCCAGCTGCCTCGTTGAGGTATTTATTGCCCACTTTACTTTCAAACCATTTTAGGTCAACAAAGACTTCACTGAAGTGTTCACGATCAAACTGTGAGATTAAAGTAAGTTTGCAAATATTTGAGGGATGTCAAATTTAGAATGCCAGATTAACAATGTCTTTTTAGTTCATGCATTAGATTACATCTAAAGTCACCTGTACATAAACATTTTCCCTAGAGATACAACTAAATAGATTAATACTAAAAATTCTGTTTCTCAGCAACATATACAGCCAAGCCATATTTTGCTGTAAGTAAGGCAGCAAGGTGTAACAAAGAAGAATTAAATAACTTCTACATTTCACTATCAACTCCAGAAATAGTACACATACAGGGTCTGGTTAATACAACCTTGTGCCACAGATCCAACACTTTTACAGCTCTATCCAAGAACCAGAAAACAAGACTGAAGCAGGGACAACAGACAATCTCCCTCTTTTCAAGTTCAGCAGAAGGTTTAATCCTTTCCATTTCCATATGGCCTGTACCTTACCTCATCTCTAGGATGGATTACTGCACCAGCACTTAACAGGATTACCTCCTGTATACCACTTAGTTCACAAACAACACTCATGCCTGCCTCTCAGAGATGCTTCTTCATCTTTAGTGGTGATCTTCATAAAACACTTACAAACAATTCTCCCCTCTGAGACCTTCAGACATAGCTCACCCCACAGAAACTACCAGCAGGGGAAACAAAGAACATCACTGCCTGCAGCAAGCTTCAAGAATACACAGAAATGACAGACAATCCTGAGCTAGAAGAGAGCCACAAGGACCATTGAGTCCAACTGTTACGTGAATGGCTCTAGAGGGACTGGACCCACATCCCTGGTTTCACTGGCATGTGTTCTAACCAGCTTTGCCCAATACTGCCACACACTTCGATGGGAAGTGAGGACCATGATTCTACTGGGGAATCCTCATTTGACTTGCAGTATTAAAGCACTGTGCTGGCTAAAGCACAGATCAAATGATTCAATCTTTTTCCTCCTATGCCATAAGATCAGACAACAACTGATTGGATTCCATCTGTTCAATGCTAAAACAGCTGATTAAACCACCTGTAAAACACAGGCATTTAACAGTTCATTAAAACTACAGTAGTGTATTTTAGGGTACAATATTGAGTTTAAATTCAACATTCTCTAAATTTCAGAGTTACTTACATCTGACAATCTTGTGAGATATTTCTCAAAACGTTCTAAATTCAGATGCCCATTCTCATTGATGTAACCTGTTGAGAAAATTAAGTCTGTTTTTGAACTAACAAGTCAACAAATTTAAAATTTGCATTTAAATGCTGCACAGACAATAAAATGCAATCTTGCTGCCTCTCTAATGAAACTATAGTAAATGCTAAACATTCTAATGTGGCAAGAAAAGTTAATGAATATAAATACACCAGTGTTAATGCTTCTACTTTCCACAACTGGACTTAGTTTTCTCACCTCCCAGTTCTGGCAAGATAGCCATGTATGTTCTATAAAGTAGCGGCAGTGCATCATGATTAATGTGTAAATGAGGTAGATGAGGAATAAAATCATTTCCTACAAGGAAACCCATTAAGATCCAATCATCTATTATCCTTTCAATATCATATTCAAAAAAAATCTTGTCCTAGAGGAAAAAGAAAAGGGAAAAAAGAAAGTATAAATTTTGTTATCATTTTTGCATAGACTTCACACATTTACACATTTTTTCACATCTCAGCTCCATTAGAACTTACTTTTACTGGGGAAAATTCATAATCAATATATTCTCTCATCAGTGATAAGTGCAGTAAATGAAATGTGGTTTCCTCTGGTGCACATACTCTGTAAATTATTCAAACCACCAAGTTAATTATTTATAAACACACTTTCAACATGAATATTAATAAGTCCAAGGTTACCTAAACCCAAAAAATTTTACTAGGATTGTATCTTTGCAGAAGAAATAATGTATAAACATTTCCTTGAATCTATTTTAGGATTGATCTGGTTTGGTCTATAAAATTCTGCAGTAGAATCTTCTAAACACCAGACGTGATTGTATGGAGAAGAACTAACTTAGAGAAGAGCTTTGTGGAGTTCCATGCTGCAGTAACTATTTCCTAAATCTTATCCCATTGCTCAAAAAAGAGACAAATTAGCCTAACTTGGCACCAAGCCTCATCATTTTAAGGTATTTTCTAACTAATCTGTGTAAGAACAGAGTACACAGCTTCACATCTAAACCAGATGAGTTACATTTATAGTCATTTGAAATGCTTCTTGTAAGAGATCAATATGCTCAACTTGAAAATATGCTCTGTATGTATTATTTCATGGCTTCAATGCAGCACTAAAAGAACAACAAACCCACTGTGTGTTTATGGCATAGTCGACACATATTCTGCCTGTCCTTTTTCTCTTCACTAAAACTACTCATAAAAACTCAAAGGCAACATTAGCCCCAAATCAGTTAATTCCTACACCAAAAGATTAATGAGCTAAATGATGTCTTTTAAATTAAGAAAGGACTATTTAACCTTGTAGCTACTATTAACTAGCTGAGACCACCTCCAATGACAAACAGGCATAAATACTTCTGTCTTCACACATAAAGAGGAAATTGTAGAAATAATCCTTTAAGGAAGATGTGTGTGATAGCAGCCTTCAGATAAACTCATGTAAGACAAGCTCCAAGCCACGCTGGGCTTCAGAACCAATTGTGTCTCTTTCTAAATGCAATTTTCATACTGGTATTAAAGAGCTTTGGCAACCAGGTTGATGCGGTAAGACTCTACAAACATTCTGCTCTTACTCTTCACTGCACTGGACTTGAAAACCTTGACAAAACAAGCAACTTCTCTCAATAAGTAATTGTGGAGAGATATTAATTTATACATATTTTTAGGGTTTTCAAATTTCCAACTCTAAGTATCCATAAAAGTGACAATATTGGCAGAAGGCAATTCCTGTAACTTACCGAAGTAAATTTGTGTAATAAGTGAAATTATTCAGAAATTAAAATATGGAATAATGCTGGGGGGAGGAGAATAAATAACAATTTGCCTTTTGATTTCATATTTTCATCAATTAATCTTTCAAAAAGTAATCACATTCTTATTTCACTTTATTTTACTTTTTAGAAAGGTAAAACCAAGGTTTTACTCTGATGTAAGATCTTTAAAAAATATTGCAGTGCTGCATGCCAACACCACCCATCAGTATTAGTGAAACACTGACTGCAAAGACTGAAAAGAAAGCTTGTATCTGATGTTCATCCCATTGTCCTTGGCAATAAAATATTCCTTTATTAGCAGAAATTACACATTTATCTAAACATTCATGACTTATCCTGTGTTATTCAAAATCCTCACTGTGTGAGAAATGTTTATTTCTGTCTAGCTCATGTCCTTCCTTTATGTACCCAAAGGCTGAAGGCCCTTCAAAGAAGGAACCCAGCCACAGTAACAGCTCTAAATTAATTCCTGCACTACTTCAGAACAGCTCCAGGTACATCCACAGTTCTGGAACAAGTCACCATCTTCTGCCTGTTCATAAACCATGAGTTCTTTCAACTGGGCACACCCTGAATAAGAGCATTATGCAGCCATTTTCAGAGAGTTTGTTTTAGTAATTATCCTAGTAATTTACTGACATGCACAAAACTTCAGATAGATAGATAGATAGATAGATATACATTTTAGTAAGTTAGTATCTGCATAACACAGTTATGGAAACAATGTCAATACAGCCCAGGTTACTTCATTATAACAGGAAGAAAAAAGTAAAACACACCGAAGTTTAAGGATGTTTATAAACTGTTCTGACAGCATACATTTTTTCATGTAAATCAATTCAAATACACAATTCAGCACACTGATTTCTCTAATTTCATGACTTTTCTAACCCAAAGAATAAACTAAGACTTCATTAAATTACTATGCAATCAATTTAAAAAAACCCAAATCACCAAACACACACATGTTTTAGTCACCCAGTATGTTCTGGATTTCATCATAAATAAAACAAGAGTAAAGTTAAATCAATTCACCTTTGAGCCTTTTTACCACCAAATCTGACTTCTTCTCTTAAGAGCGCAAAGTGTGCCTCATGACTTGTTAATCCCAGCATTATCTATTACAAAGAGATATCAGAAAGATCTTACTTTTTCATTTTCTTTTAACCTTTCAAGCAGTATAATGAAATTTTGATGTTTGGTTTCATTACAAATTCAAAAGTTTGCAGAAATACAAAATCACATGCTTGTTTCAAACCACTTCAGAACCCTATGAGCTTAGGAAGATATTGAAAATGTACACACTGGAGAAATCCCCGTCGTTTGTATTATTTTAGTTGCACATACCAAGTCAGCATCTAAGCCATAGAGACAGTGTCTTGTGTTTGGATCATGATGGGGCTTGGCTTTTTCTGATCTGATGAACTCCATAATTTTATGCTCACCTTCCCCTGGAGTCTGGACACAAAAACCAAAAAATTCAGCAGTAAGTATTACTGTATTAAAAAAAAACTATTTAAAATAGGATAGTAAAAAATATAATGACCTCATGGCCTGATAAGTAGACTGTTATTCCTTGCCAGGATTTGTCTGTGGAAATCTTCATATTTACAAAATATTTAAGATGCTCATTCAATCTGGCCATGAATTCAGTTCCTGGAAACAGAAACCTAAGTTAAAGCTTCTCACTAGCCTGTATTTACATATCAGAAGTATTAAAAAAATGCCAACAAATAAAACTTTTGCCAGAAATGAATGGGATGACTGGTTTCTTTCCTAAGACATTTCACTTTTTTGCATAGTAATCTAAAAAGTTTTTAGAATAAGACAGTATTCCAACCTCACTGAACATTACTAAAGTTTTTGTTACAAACTTACTTAAGCCTTCATTCATTCTGTCCTCTATTTTTTAAAAAACATGCCTTAAGACAGGAAAACAGTACCAAAATACAGACAATAAACCACAAACACTTAAATTTAAATAACTGAAACATTATCTTACCTGGTGTAATACAGTTGGAGTCAAACCTGGCTTCTGTAGGGAGAGTTTCTCCCTTTTCCAATGCCTTTTTTATTTTGTCCTCTGCCTCTTTTGCTGATCTAAAACAAGAGAGCATTGGAGAGAGAGTAGAGAATGAATCATCTTATTCAAATGTTAATATCCTAAGAATAGCTTTTTGACAAAATAAATATACCTGACGTTTTAGAGTGCGTAAAAAATAAAAAGGAAGAGAACTTGAGTTCCTGAATAGAGTCTGAACTTATTTCTGATTCAACTAAGGCAGCTTAAAAATAGCACTTTTTCCATAGAAAGGTGACAATCTGTCACTGTTCAGTTACAATTAGGATTTAGATTATCAAGGTGATCTTACAATGGTTGATCAGAATGAATGGATATTAACGTTGAAACAACAGGAATATTTGTTATCTAACCATCTGAAAATGCCACCCCAGAACAATAACTGTAACACAGTTAAACAAAGCAGCAGGTGTGGAATTCCAAGGGAGTCATGAGTGAATTAACAATTTATCATGCTCAGTAATAGACAAACTAACAAACACCATGACAGACTTTCTTGGCCAAGAATTTCCTAAACTCCTCTGAACCAGAAACAGAGAAACCACCAAAGTCTTAGGTTTTTGTCTGACTTTCAATTCTGCTATAATTTTCTATTTAGAACTCTTAATCTCTGCTCCCTCTCAAACCCCCTTTAGTCCTTAAAGAAAAAAATACACCAAAAACCAGACCACAAAAAAAAATTAAAAAAAAAATCCAGTTGCTTGAAAATGTTTTCTCTTGCTCCTTTCCTGCAGCTTGTTTATGCTGCATTTCACTCACCATCCCTGTCTGACTAAAGACACTGGCTTTTTTTCCCTATAGCAATCTTAAAAAAGCTTCCAAATCTCTCAAAACATTACTGTAATTCTCAATCTAGTTATAGCTCTATATCTGAGCTAGCTTGGTAACTGGTATCAATAGGAAATAAGTATCATCAGAAACTTGATTTTTTTCTGTGACTTCCACTACAGCTACCAAATAGGCATATCTGGTACTAGCATTCACAAACACCAAAGACTCTGACAGGTTATGAAGCATTTGGAAACATCTGCAAGAGCTCCACTGCAGAGTGGTTTCACAAATTTCATAAGAAAAAGCTCCCCTTGTCACCAAATTCCACATACACAGAGAAAAATTTACGTAACAAGCAAACTTTCCTTTTGGAATCCTGATCTGAACATTTTCCAGGTAGTTACCTTCACTTAATTAAAAATACTGTCAAAGGCACAACCAACCACAATCACTTTTACTTTTCATGGCATACATTTCAGTAAGTGGGTTCTTTTAAGGGTTTACTATCCTCAAGACAGAGTCAGAGCTGATCTTCTTACCTGAAACGTCTCCCACGCTGCTGATTCATTTTTGCTCTTGGAGCTACTCCATCAACTGCCATGAAGAAAACCTTCCTTGGCTTAATAATGCGAAACAGTACTTCCAAATAGTGAAAAATATTGGCAAAAATCTTATCTTCTGAGATTCTGAAGTGGACATCGTCATCATTTGGATGCGAACACTGATGTATAATGCCATTCATGTCCAGGTATAAGTTGTCAAATTCTGGAATCTACAAGTGCACAGTTAATATCACTTGGTGAATGCAGCCACAGCCCAAGGCACACCTGAGAGCATTCTGGAAATGAGCTGAGATGGGAAGACCTCTGAGGAACCCCCTGCACACAACAGGCAGAGGAAGAATATCTTGACTGGGAATGAGTTTGCCTGCACATGCAATCTGTTACTATCGTTTTTCTCACTGAGTCAAGTCAGCTGAACAGATTCCTACTTTATCCAGGCTGTTTCTGGCACCTCAGGACTTTTGTCTGCATGCTCAGACTACCTTCTACAGTGTAAAATGGAAAAGCAAACCAAACCCACTTTCTTCAGGAAGACTTCTTTTCTTTTTTACAAGCCTGCACTTCCCCCCCCCTTTTTATAATTGATTGAACCTTTCATAGGTGCACTACAAACAATAAAAACTACGAAACTGAGTATGCAATTTCCAACAATATTTCCAAGCAAAGCTGGTTTGAGAAGCTTTAGAGCTCTCTCCCTGCTCAGCAGCTCCTACCCCAACCACTGCACGCTGTCTCTTCAGCAATGCTTGTGAGCACCTTTGAATCTAGCACCAAAAGCAGAATGTTGGCAATAATAGTATCAATTTCTTACCCAGACTTTCCAAACAGACTTTCTTTTTCCTTCTAGTTCTCTGCTCTTCTAACAGCCTTATCTGTGGCAGTCACACTTTGTTTCAAAGGAAAAAGAAAGCCTTCACAAATGCACACAAGCAACATACACGGAACAAACACTGGTAAATGTATGATGCAAAGGGACCAGTACTACCTCTGTGTTACCAAAATGCACGACAAGAACAACTGGCATTAAACAAATCTATTACTCAATCCCCCAGTAAGGCTCTTCACAAAAATCCACCTATTATCACACCTAAAAAAAGGCACTGCTTTTGCTTGCTACAATCTTCTACAGTACTGCTGCTGACACATCTTTAAAGGCACTTTATTGGGCTTGAATTTACCCTCCAGATGCAAGAGAAATGTAACTGATTTAGAAAGAGGAAATAGTGAAGAGAAGAAATCAGAGGCAGGATCAGGAATGATCACCTGCTGTAACTAGTCTTCTGTTGCACATCATGATCCTTAGTATGGTTAAATCAGTAACCAAACTGCTCTCAGTGCTTTCAGATAAGAGAGCTGAGCAGTGCACAGGCAGCATTCTATAGAGACAAAACCTAAAGCTTTTACATGAAAGCAACATACATAAAAGGTCCTACGTTTTCTTCAAGAAGCACAACTATAATATGATTTAACAATAATACTGTTTGACATAGATATGCCTTTTTAATTTGTTGGCTTGTTTTAGTTTTTTATTTTCTCTTAGCATCTACTCTAGATGCCAGTATGCGTCAGTCTGTATATTCAAGTCATCCGGAAGAGTTAAGTCATGCTTACTGTTTATCTTAAGAGCTCTAAGTGCCTCTTTCAGAAGGCATCAAGGGCAGCACCCCCTGGTGCCATCCCCCTGCTTAGAGCAGACACTGCTGCCTCCTCAGCTTGCCACAGTTCTTCACCACAAGTTTAAAGATGTGTGAACGGCTCAGGCTTCTAAGAAAACAGCAGAAAAGGCAGCATAAACTGCTGCCGCCGTGCTACACAGATGGCATTAGACACTTCAGAGAAGCCCACCAAAATATAAGCAATGAGCTAAGCTTTGAAACTAGCAGGAAAGGCCAAACATCCAGGCTGGGAATCACTTGAGCTGGGCATCTTAGTTACACTGGACACAACAGCTATTCAGTCTTTAAAAATCACAGGTGCTTAGGGAATATGTATGAATTTTGAAACACACTCTCAATTATCGCTTATCTCAGAACATTCAATCTATAAAACCACATTTATGACACCAATTGAAAATGATAATTACAAGAGCCTGCATCCAACAGGTACCAAACAGGACGTCTCTGAAAAGATGACGTCTTTGTCCAACTCTTAGAAGTATCATTTACGGCTTTCGTTTTCCAGGCTTGAACATACTTCCCGGTAGAGCTGCTAACACAAACTGTCCGGCGCAGGCGACAACAAGGAAACGCAGCAGAGCTGTAAAATCCGCCCCTGGTCATTACCGAGCCACCGGCCGTCCGCTGCTGTAACTTTCCTGAGCCCACCGAGGAGCAAACTCCGAGCCCGGGCGCTGAGGCGGCCCCGCGGAGCTGCCGAGGGGAGCGAGCCCGGCGGGGCGGCCACGGGCTGCTCCTTCCCCGGGGAAGCCGCGCTCGGGCTCCGGCACTGCTGAAACCAGCGCCGCGCCCGGCCGCGGGCTCCGGGCACTGCGCCCGGCCGGCGGCGGGCTGTCAGGGGGCAGCGATCGCCCACCGCCGTCCCACCACCTTCGGCCGCTCCGAGCGGCGAGTCCCGCCGAGCCGCAGCCGCCCCGGCTGTCGGCGAGCCGGCCGGGGCTGGGACGCGGTCCCTCAGGGGCCGGCCCGGGACGAGGCCCGCGCTCGTCCCCGTCCCTCGTCCCGCCGAGGGGCCGCTCGGGAGCCCCCCGGGGCGAGCCCGTGTCGGGCAGCGGCGCCCCGACCTCAGCTCACCTGATGCTCCTTCAGCACCTGGCTGAGGCAAGGGTATCGCTCCGAGATCCAGCGGTAGAACTTGGGGACCCCCATGGCCACAGCTCCCCGCCGCCCCCGCAGCCCCGCCGGAACCAAACACGGCGGGCCGCGCTCCGCCCTCCTTCCGGCGCGCCGCGCTGACAGCGGCCGAGCGCCCGCAGCACCGACGGCGAGCGGGCACACAGCGGCGCCGGAGCGGGGCGGGGGCCAGCGGGGCGGGCCCGGGCCGGCTCCCGCCCCGAGGCCGCCTCACCGCCGCCTCACCGCCGCCCCGCACCGCCCCGGCCGCCGGGTCTGCTCCCCGCGCCACGGCAACGCCCGGTCCGACCGCTGCCCGGGCGGCTCTCCGCGCTCCCATAAACAGATAAAGCCTGGGGAAAACAACAACGTCAGCACTCAAACACAGCGCTGGAAAAGCCCGTCGTGTGTTCCAGATATTTTACTAGGAAAAGTCGTCAGGTTTATGGGACAGTGACAACACTTCTAGACCGCCCACTAAATCGGCAGAGAAACAAACGCCCTAGAAGCAGTTGCAGAGCCATTATTTTACTTTCCCAAACCTCTGGTTTCACACCACAGTGTGAGCCTGTGATCAAAACCTAATAGGGTTGTCTCTCAGAACAGTAGAACAAAACCACGTTACAAAAATTCTAACGAGAGCCTACTGTGGGTTTAAAGGGTATAATTTTTCCCTATCTCCCCCTACACCTCATTTCCCTACAATTTGGATGCCTCGAAAGCACGCATTACTGTAAGTTAGTATTTGCATTTCAACCATATTTCAGTCTACCCTTGTCTGTGTTAAAACACCTTTTCTGAAATGGAGTGTGACAAACACTCCTTAGAGCCGTGTTTTTTGCAGCGCAGGAAGAGGGGCTGTGCAGGGCTCGCAGGAGCCCGCAGGGATGTTCCAGTCACAGCTGCCCGCAGCCCCGGCCTTACAGCCGCACTGCCAGGCTCCTCCAACTCCAGCTTCAGCAGGGCTTCTAGAGCACTGCATGCAAGGGCTAAGGAAACAGGTTCAGAACATGGTACCACTTTATCAGTTTACTTATGCTAAGATTTAAGATCCTAAAAGATTTCCTAGAGAGAGCCAGGCTACATGGAAGAAAGTTGAAGAAAAGTCTATACTGCTGGAAAGAAATACTAGTAATTTTTAGAAAGCCCTTCTGAGTATGAGTACAAAAGTTGAAATAACCACTTTACATCGTATCACTATTAAACTTCATTGTATTTTCCAATCTAAGCCAAATGAGAAACATGTTTACAAAAATATACAGTACTATATAGAGTGCATCTGCAGGATCATGGAAATTTTTCATATAGTCAGAGTAAGACACTTGCAGAGCCTTGCATAGTCTAATTTTAAGCAGTTTTTATGTACTGCCTTCTACTTGTGTACAAAAGGTAAATCCTAACATCTTATACATATGCATTCACAGCATCCTTGCAAGGGCACTGTACATTTTACACAGAGTTTGGAAGACCAGAAGCCTGTTCTTCTGCTTGCAGCCAAAAATCAACCAAAGTAACCGGGTACCACTGATTAATTCCTTCCCAACAGTATTATAGCTACAGCACTTGTGATATCATTCCAAAGGGAACAAATTTCACATATATGGAGCCCAGCCCATATACATCTGGCAGAGCAGGTTGTCATCACTTGCTTCTTGAATGAGGTAATGAACATGCCCTTCGATAGATAAAGGTAATCCTTTGATTCTGTTTCTAGTCTTAATGACACCTTGCAGCCGTTGTTCTATATCAAGGACATGGGTTTTGGCCTGGAAAAAAGAAAAAAAAAAAAAAAAAAAAGGTACTATTAATGAACTTCCGCTTCTCAAAATAGAAACAGTATTTCTTAGGATGTGTTTGAAATCTTATTATAATTTAATACAAAATCCAGATGCCTATGCCAGCTACATTGAAAACAAAGGCTACTCACTTTTAAAAACGATTCTCTAGAATGGATATGCCATTGGTCAAGCTATAACTTTTGCCTTACGTTTTTACAGTTAAAAGTTACCAGAGAGGACTGAAAGAGCTATATAAATATATTTGAGAATTCTTAGAAAGCTTTATTTCATACAACTACTTTCAAATAAATGCAACATTTTCCTAGACTTGTTCCTGGAAATCTGGATAAAATTTATGTCAGAAAATTTAGGTCAGAATTATGAGCAACTGAAAATGAAGAAGTCAAATTAAAGAGGTTCTGCTGAGCATCTCAAAATGAGCTGTTCCAAGGCCCACTGGAGTTGCTAGTTCATAGCAATTACACTGACATATTTTCTTTTAAAGCTAATGCATAATGTTGGCATCTCTCCAGAAAAAGCAGTTAACATATACAACTGTGTGGGTGGTCTTGTAAAAGAAAATTATGTAGACACAGCCTGCTTAGTAACTGTTTGAAGACCAGAAGATTTTCTGTGCTGAAACAGCCCAGGTAAATCCTTTGTTGTGATACAGTTTCAGTGATGTAGTTTTTCCTTATCTTAGCTGTTGTGTTTGTCAGTGCTCCCTATTACCTGCTATTACACATTTATTTTCATTAAACAGTCCTTAAAAAAAATAGAAAGGGACAAATCAGAAATTTTGCACGGAGGGAAGATAATAAAAATTAAGCTATACCTTGGATGAATAATATAGTCTTCAGCAACAGCTAATAAAGAAATGAATATGAAATATGAAAAGTATGAAATCCTAATTTTAATCATGTAATTATATGCACCAAGGCATGTATTTATTCAATAATAAACATTCACTCAGGAAAAGCACAAAATACACATGGAAAGGACTCCGGATGTTACAGTTGTAAATCTGGAGGACTGTGCAAGTGAGGGGTAACAAGATCCATTGCCTCTGCTGATGTAGTCCTTGATTTAGTAACACTAACAAGTGAATTACAGGCTTTTGTGTTTGGTTCTTTAGCAGAGAAATTACATTTTTAATCAGTTTTTAAAAATCTCTTTATAGATAAAATCATGAACAGAGAAATAACAAAGAACAACCAGAGAAATTTTTAAATGGAAAAGAAAAAAAGACAGTTTCAATTAGAAAATACGTAATTCCTAACAATAACATATGACATTTGAAAACCTTAGGTTGTGCTTGTTTTAAACTCACCTTTTCATTGACAACTTCTCCAGTTTCATTCACCTGGGCTTTTGTATTTCCTTTAACAGGTTTACTCCATTCCACAAGAGGATCATGGAGAAAAGTCTTTAAGACACTAAATAAATTAAAAAATTAGAAAAGAATACGATACATAAAATACACTTACTTTTCAAAACACAAACACTGACAGGAGCCTGCGGTTAGTGCTGAATATTTACACCGCTTTATATTTAGCTCCATGTCCTGGCGAGAGCGAGCTGCAGGATAGGCATATGCTGGAACTGGCATATTCCCCAGCAGCTCCTGTTTCACACGTTCAGACTAGAGCCAGCTTTGGGGAGTTGGTGGCCAAAGCAGCTGCCATACCTCATCAGGGGCTCCCTCTGGTCACGCATCAGCCGCAGGGTGACTTCACAGGCTCTTCGGAAGAGCCCCTCTGTTCCCATGGGGCCCATCCCATTGACCATGTTGTGAGTGAGGCGGAAGGGAACGATCTCCGGGACTTCAAAAGTTTCTCCCTTTACGTTGAGGAAAAAAAGGTTTGCCCTAAGTCTTTTAAGCATTATTAAAGAGTAGCATTTGCATTGGCTTTAGGATTTTTCCTCCATCCTTGTCATCCTTGCCTAGCTGGCAAGAGACGTTCGCTCAGCTCAGTCCTACTTTGATAACAGGAAATAACAGTGAGTAAAAGATAACATTGTCCAAATAACCTCTTTTTCCCTGTTTTAACACACTAATACAGGGCATAAAATTTTCTTCTTAATTATTTATTTATGTTCTGTAGTCTCATTGCAAAATGCTAACTTTTATAATATGCAAGTTAGCTTAAACACATTTTTTTAAATTAAGTGTTATATAGGACAATTTAGACTTACTAAAAGGAAACCAGAAGAAATAACCTAACAGTATTTCTACCTCACTTATCTCAATTAAAAAGACCACATGTCCCACACCAAAAGCATCTTTCAACTGCTTTTCATCTTTCAACTGAAACACCAAAACTCCAAATCCTAATCTGGCCACAATTTCTGCTATTTATTTTTACAGAACCGTTGGAATTCTTGTGCTAAATTTGTGTGAGAGAGAACAAGAAACTCTCCACAGCAGCAGAATTTTTGATGTAGCAATTACAGGTTTTTTTTGGAGGGTGATAGTGGAGAGAGGAGAGTGACAAAATATAAGCAGTCTAAAATTTGGGCTATTTCAGTGTATTCACATCAGGTCATCTGATTGGCTAAATCAAAAAATTGATTTTCATTGAATGCAGCATACAGAACAATCACATCCTCTTTATATATTCCAGGCTTTCTTTTGGGTACAAATATGAGACAAGTGAGAGAAACAACACAACTGACATGTTAAAGACGTGGAAAAAAACCTCAAGACAGTAGAAATTGGTAACTTACACGCATATAAAATAAAGAGCAGGTTCAGCAAAGTGGCATTTCTCACCTTATTGAAAAGGCAGTTGAAATCCACATGCACACACTCCCCAGTGAAGGAGTCAAACAAGATGTTCTCCCCGTGGCGGTCTCCCAGCCCCAGGACGTAACCCACCATGGACATGACGGCGACGGAGCGGCAGTAGGCTGACCTGCTGTTGTACCTGTGGACACAGAGCAGGCAGCTGAGGCACTGCTTGGCCTGGCTGTCCCCATCCTGTAGTCCCATCAACTCTTAGGGAAATACACAAAGGAGATGCTCTCGAGCTAGTCTGATCCCACTCACCAGGAAGTGGGGTCAGGAAATGTTCTAAGAAACCATTCATGAAAGACAGGAGGGTGACGAGGCAGAAGGACCTCTTTGAACATTTTCAGCTTTTCAGACAAAGGTGCTGACTTGGGAAGCATGTGCTGCCGCAGTTCTTTCCCAGTCATATAGATACCTGCAACAGATTTCCTCAGTTAGGCAAAAGAAATCTCCAAATATAAAGCCCAATATGTACTATTACAATATGGTAATTTAAAGAAAATAAATATCTCTGTAAAGTTGAAATAAATGATCAAATGAATAATAATCTAGAAACCATATCAGTTGTGGGGCACAGGAAAGTTTTTCCCTAAACTTGTATTGTACTGATCACAAAGCTGCTCTGTTAACAAGAAATTCAAAAGAAATCTGATATTTTCTCTGGGAAGTTGCTGTATTCCTAACCGTGCTTCAATTGTATATTATCTTAATTATCTCACATACATGTAACAGAAATAAAAACTAACAAATCTAAAGAAAAAGTTCATGGTGTTTTTTATTATTCAGTGCTGCACTTACATCCTCATGCTGCTGAAACAATTTATATCACTGTATGTAGGAAAGTATTAAGATGCCTGTGCTACCAGTTCTTGTAAGGAACTTGTTCATTCCAAGCATCAACTCTTTTCCATTTCAGAACAAAAGTCAACCTCACAAATAAATAATAATATATTGCAGATAGATAAAAATACATGTGACTACATCTTCCTAGTATTTAGCCTGACTCTTGCCGTTGGTTTAATTTACTTAATAAGAATCCACGCCCTTTAAAAATACCTAAAAACTTTTACTACAGTCTAATATATTCCTTTACCTTTCTCCTTATAAAGTTTTATCAGGATATTTCTTAGGCCAGCAGTGTTATTCACCCACTCAATGATGCCACATTCATCATTTAATGGAATCACTGCGTAGGTGCGGATGTGGAGCTCTCGCCTACGGGACTCTGCATCTTTTCTTAAGCACTGTTCACAAAAGGAAAATGAGATTAACACACACCAGACAGGATCAAAATGGATCTCTAACACTTACATTCTATCTATAACTACTTCCCAATCACACAGTCTAGAATTTACAAATCTAAGCTTCACAGTTTGCAGTAGGTCAAATGAAAGCAAAATGTGCATCTGTTCACTAAAGTAAATGAAAAAAACAGAGAATTTTGCAATAAAATAGTCAAACTGCAATATTTGAAATAAATCTTTTAGTGTTTCAGAGACACTGTCATTTGTTTTAACCTCACAGAAGATATGGTACCTTAACCTTAAGCATATTGCTGAAAAGTAGAATAGATTTAAAATAAGAGATATGATAAGACTTCAGTATAAAAAGATTAATTTATCTATGTTTTATAAAATATATTAGAAATTACTAAATAAGAAATACTAAGCATGACAGCAGAAAGGTTGCAGGTATTTATTCATTGTAAACAACCTGTCCTGTCTATTTTTTGCTAGAATAAACAACTGTTTTGGCAGAATATTTTTATTTATTATTCTTTTTCCAAGTCTGTAAGAAGTAATTTATTATCAATTCCTACTGGTTTTTGCTGAAATAAGGTATTTTGCACCAGTTTCCTTTTCTTCCAGTGAGCTTTACCTCAAGCTAAATTGGCTTTTTCTGTTAGATAACTTAGTGTTCTGTCCTGGCCAATAAGTATAATGCACCTGATTGTCTCATTCATCAAACCTTATTAATAAGAGAGTTGAATTCCATGAGTCGACAGTCTTTTCTTAGATCATCTTTTGGCTTGCACATCATAATGTAAGATTTCCCATCTGAACCTTTCAAGGTGATCTTTTTTGGCTTTTGAAGTGAGGCAAGAATTTCCACCTAAAGAAAAATAAAGGTTCTCACTAACATCTGCATCAAATTATCCAAAATAAAGTGTGTAACTGTAATAAACCACTGCAACCAATCGTGTTAGCACTTGCATGGTGCTGCAGCACATCAACCTCAGACCAAAACTTTATCTGAAGTGCAAGGGGCCACACCTGCCTCAGGCTGCTGTGACAGAAGCCATTATGGAATTTCCTCCTCCTTCCTCCCATTTCTAGAGAGCAGAGATGTATTTGCAGCTACGTTTGTTGGACATGAAGGGAAGAAGCAGGTGCCACCTAGAGCCTTACCGCATCGTCAAAGCCGGCAATGTAGGCCCAGCAGCCAGGAAAAGGGTCGTGGTTAGCGTGGGTACCAGGAATTGAAGGAAGAGTTGGTATCATTACAGACTGTAAGGGAATGAGGATTTCACTGAATGTGTGCTCCTCTACTAATCTTTTCAGTGTTTTGAAGTGAATATTCATGCTTAATGTTGAGCTGTTTCCATCAACCTTGAAAAAAACCCAATGATCTAAGTTAGAAACAGCATTTAAAGTTAACGAACACTTAAAAAAATACTGCCCTTTCACATTAATTAATAAATAGACTAGAATAAGAAATGCTGATTGTAATAAGAAATACAGCAAGCTACATTGCAAATTAAATAATCAAGAAGTAAATATATCTAGCTGTTATGACAGACTTATTTTTCACTTTGAATATAAATATAGAATAATGAAATAATTCATTTAGTTCTACCTTTACTATCAAGCTCATTTGTTCATAAAAGCACAATCACCCTATTTTTACAGCAAAACTCTGAAAATTAATGGGCATGAAAGTACAAAACAATGTAAATCCTATGCACTGTTAAACAAGCCATTATGTACTGAAATATTTCAGTGTGCTCAATTTAAATTTTTTACAATTTAGTGGAGTTTCTGCTAAACTGCACTAATATTATGAATTAATAATAATTAATATTGATCTAAAGGAATTATTAATAGAATAAATTTGTATTACTATAATTAATATTATGAATTGGCTAATGAAAGCAATCAGAAGCAGCTTTTGCATGACATTCTTGAATAATCCTACAACATGCATGAATTTGTTTATTTTTGTATGTACTGGTTTGTTGCAGAGTTCCAACAACTTGTCCGTAAGGCGTGTGGCATCCCCAATAAATTTTCCTAAAGATTCCTTCATGTGGATAGCTCTGTTTAGAATTTCCTTACATCTATTGACACGCATAGGGTAAGAGGACTGAAAAAAAAAAGAAAGTTAAAATTTATTAAACAATAAGTTGAAGAACTGCCCCCAGTAATTAATATTCTTTCCTCTGCTTATTGCTTATAATATTTAATATCTGGAGAAGGATGTGCTTCAGTTGAAAAGTTGAGGTGGTGCTGTTGGTGGGTGTGTGGGGGTTACTTCTGAAACCATTCTTGGGAGTCCCACAACATACAGGCCAATACTGAAGCGTATGTTTGTGTATCCTGAATGTTACTTCAGCAGCCTAAAGAAATAGTATGCACCCCACTTCCCAGTCTGCTTTGGAATGACCTTACTGCCAAGTAGTTAGTTGTACATCTATCTATGATTATAGGACTGAAAGTACTAAACCACAATTAGTAAATACAACAAAATCTGTTGCCCATAACTACACAATTAATCAGCTATTTGTTACTCAAATTTCCTTTCCTAATACACCATACAACTCTGGATGCACATTAGCATTCCAATTTGGAACATTTAAAATGTAATACCTGAATTAGGACTGCAAAAAAATAATTTGCAGTGATGGCATTAATATCCTCTTCTACAACACTGTATCATAACAAATGAAACTCTCATATCTTTCTTACCAGCTTAGAGTAAAATAGGTTATATTTACATTTCTGAGAAAAACAGTTCTGTAAACTTATAAAGGTGTATCTATACATTATCAAGGTACCTTGGACACAGCAGTCATCATCCACATAGCTTGCTGTGGATAGGCTAAAAACACTTTAGCAACAATCACCATCAGAACTGCAAAGACTTCATCATGGGAATGGCAGATTCGGGAGATAAGCTGAGAAAAGGCTGTCAGGAACTGGTAAGGAGCCAGGTGGTTCGTGTGCTCTGTAATCACCTTGTTTATTTTGGCCAGATCATTTTTCATTTGAACACGTTCTGAACGACCTGCTGTAAAATCAAAAGAAAAGACCATGTTCCTGGTTCTCCCCACTGGAAAGAGAAAGCGATTTAAATCGAGGCTTATAGAGTAATATTTTGCTGTCAATTTCATAAGCAAAAAAAAAATAAAAATTGAAGACAACAAAAAGCTCCTACTGTTAAGTTCTTTTTAACACAGCGTACAGTGACTGAATACATATGCTATTTAACCAAGCAGAATACCAGGAAATTAAATCTCCTTACACTCCTAGAATTACTTCTCTAGAATGACACAATGGCATAGAACAGACTACAAACACTCCATGAATTTGCCTGATAAAATGATTCCAACGTTCTTTAATGGAGAGGAAATGAACGAAGTCTTTCCATGGGATGAAATTAGCACATCTCCTATCTCCACCCCTTCCCCTGAGGAGCCAGCTTGAGTTTCAAATCAGCACCTCAGAGCGCAGGATCTGATGTGCCTGCAGCCAAACACAGTTTACCTAAGTGTGTAGAATGAGGACAAGATCAAGGAGCATATCTGCCTGCTTCACTCCAGACCTGCAAGCAACGTTTACAATTTTCATTTTTACCAAAATCTCCCACCCAAAGCGCATCTGTGGTGTCAGTTTCACACGCCTTCATGCTGCTGCCTACAAGATTTTTTTCTACCCCCTTCATTTCAATAAAATGAAGCAGAAATTTTCAGTAAAATTCTTTCAAAGACTGGAACCAAAACAAATTGAAAAAAAGCCCTAATGCCTAACACTTTACTGTAGCAAGTGCATACAAAACTACTACTCATGACTCATGAGGCACCTTAAAAGTGGTGACCAGGAGCATGCAAGGATTTTCCCTGTATCTATTTAATGACTTCAGTGACTCAAGGAACAATGCTGTCTCATTATACACTTGAAAAAATTCTGGAAGATTGTATTAAAATAATCAATACTCTCCTGCATATTAACATCCTGTATTTTACAAGGGTAGTAGTACTTTCTTGTTTCCATGTAACATCAGGCAATAAATCTAAACAAAGAACTGTAAATACATGTCACTGCTCTTTCAATCATCTATTCAAAAGAATGACATAGGAACTATGTACTGGGAAAAAATGTTCTACCTTTATCACATTCATATGCTTTTGCTCCAAAGTCCAGCCATAAAGACAGCATTCTTGGCATTGACTGATAGATGAATTGGTTTCCATACTGTAGAGACCTGTGATTACACATTTAAATCCAAGTATGTTAATGATATGTATTAGAAGTGGTGCAAATTTTATTTTCTTATTTGTTTAATACGCCATTCTAACTTAAAAAAAATTATGTCAGCATTTTAAAGCATCTGCAACAACCAAAAATATACAAAAGGGGTTTTTTTTATTACTCAAACCCACAGATGAAATAATTAACTGGCTGACAAAAGACAGACAATTGCATAGTCAGAAGTAAAATTAATTAGGTATGAAAACGAAAAGGAAGCATGCAGTATTTTATTTTACAATACTCATAAAAATTTGAGTCAATCAGAGTTGATGAAAGGACATATATTCCTACAGAAATGCTTTTTCCCAGTATAACTGTCATCCTTTTATAGAAACTAAGCAAAGTTCCCCTCTAACCTCCCAAAGTGATGAACAATGTATCTAATCAGATCTCCTTGTTTTTCCATCTTGTTGTCAGTTACCATCGGCATTAGTTTATCATAATATTTTGCAAGATAAAAATGTCCATCTTCCCATTCTGGCAAGAAAACTGTAACATCCTGCAACAAAATCAAAATGAGATTATTACTTTTGAGAGGATGCTAACTTAAAAATAATCTCAAGAAACAAGAATTTTGTATCAGTTATGTTGTGCAGAGTATGTGCAGAAGAAAGTTTTAATTGTTAACACTGTAACTGGAAAAATCCTAGTTTTGCCTCAAGATAATTGCCTCTACAAACTAGAAGTCTGTTTTCAAAATACCTTTTCATTTTGGAGACAGAGAGTTGAAGACAGAATGATATGGGACTCCTGAAGTAGAAAAGATCATACTTTCATTAAAACCAGGTTCCTGATCCTAATAACTCAGTGCTGAGTTTCTTGGAAAATCTTTTTGAAAAGTGAAACAGCATGATGTTATCAGTTGGACTCAATGACCTTTCTGATCTTAATGAATCTATGATTCCATAATTTTCATATGTTTGTTTTCCTTCTAAACCGTGATATTTAGAAGAAAAACAAAAAACTGTGTGACATGTATTAGAAAAGAAATAATTGGTGAGAGGCACATCCCCTCTCTTAACAACACCTACTTCCTTCCTGTGCCAATACTTAGCAGAGAGTATTGAGTGTTAGTGTTTTCATAGACATAGGCTGAAACTTCATTTGTTTACATTATTTCAACCTTCATTTGATTTGATACATTTACATTTTTATTCTCTAAATGACTGTTACACAAGTATGTTATTAAATAAGACAACAGTAATTACTAACAGTATCAAATGCCAAAATTTGGACAGGAGACAGGCTGTTTTTAAGAAAGCATAAACATCTGCATCTCCTACTGTTTTAGGAGGTAATATTAATCAATGCAAAAGAGTATTTCATAAGCATCACAAGATGAAGCATGCAGTGCTGTATTGTTCAAGAAGAATATACCATTTGTCCCTTTTCCCAGTCTTTCAGGGACTGGAAGCATATTTAAATCCATCACAAGTCACTCCCAGAGAGAGAAGTAACATAAAGAGTAGTACAATGTATCACCAAGTCAATTCTGTGTATTTGGAGTAGTCCACATTTTAGTGAGGAATTCTAATCTGTGCAAGCATGAGAACAAAGCCATGCTTCTGTAACTTTTTATTTTAAAAGAATTATATGAACTGTAGACTTCCCTGTACTGATGTGTTACATTAAACCTGGTTAAGACAGCTAAACCTTTACGAGAAGAATTGCTTGCCTCCTACACACTGATGCACTATTTAATCCCATTTATGTTATACTTGGTTGACATCATCAGAAGCAGAACGAAAGCTTACTTAAGAAACACATTAATATTCAAAGCTCCTGCCTTGTTAACAGTAGTATTCCAGATTACCTTATACTTTTTCATGACTGCATTGCTTTCAAAGTTAGCAGTTTCTTCCATAAATCTGCCCACTAGCAGCATGGCTCGACCATGGATGAGCTGATTTTTGCTATTGCAGGCTGCTTTATTTTCAGGGAAACATAACTCAACCCCCTTCTGGAGAACAATTAGTGCCTCATGAACCTCACCCTAAGGAAAGACAGAGAACATTTTATATAAATGGATGACATATGTTTAAGTAACATTTTATGAACTCTGGATATGAAAGATGCAAAACTTCCCTCTTAGAATTGTTATTAAGGCAATGCAATGTCCCCAAACGTGTTCTAGGCCATTCTGGCTGTGGTGACTGAGTATTACTAACTTCAAATGCTTCCATTTCCTTGTTATCTCAGCATTGTTGTGCCTTTAGGTGTACCACAACAATTGCCCTCATGTTTGCTGCCTACTGCTGTAAGTTAAAAGGAAACAAATTAAGGAGAGGCCTATTATTAAGATAATTTATATTTGCCTGGGCTGCTTTGACAGTGGCAGGTAATCCACCAGTTTTATACAAAGGTGCCAGGAAAGTCGATGGGTACAAACCAGGGCTGACCAGCAGTTGAAGTATCAGCTGCAATGTGTTGACAGTCCCAAATGACATATCTTGTTTTACACATGCTGATTGTGTGCCATTTTTTCTTTGAAAAAAAATTAAAAGTATTATCTTCTTGCATGTAGGAAATAAAATTTCAGTTTTGTTTTCCTTACCTTGGACCAGAGCCACTTTGCTCTTTCTACATAAAGTTCTGAGAGGGTTGATTCCCCAGCGTTCAGCAGAGCATTATAGGCAGTCTGGTGATGCCCAGCTTTCCTTGCAACTCTGGCACTCTGGAGCCAACACTGACCAACAAGCTCACTGTAATCCTGGCTGCAGGGACATTTGGGGAAAAAATGAAACATTTCTATTTTGAATGCTACTTTAAAATCTGAAGTAAATATCACAATGTATTGAAACACAAGTTGAATTCCTCAATAAGTTATATACTACATGACAATAATTTAAAACTATTTTAATGCATTTCTTTCACCTTTTTTCCACTTAGGCAAAGAAACAAATACACTTTCTCCCTGTTTCTTGCTTCTCTTTCTTTTAGACAGTAGATACATAATATTAGATGACTACTTTTGTCCACAGCAAATTCCCAGAGTTTTATCTTCTCTCTTCTAATCTTCTCCAGAGTATTACTGAGAATACAATTCTTCTTATCTTCTCCAGAGTATTACTGAGAATACAACATACACAAGAGACAGTCATGTCCTCACCTTTTATTGAGACTAAGCAAAGCCCTTCTCAGTGCTAAAATGGGTTCTTTTGCTCTGTAGGAGTTTTGGGTCATTTCAATACGGGCACACCAGTTCAGGGAATCTTTACTGTGGTCACCATCTGGTTGATGAAACATTGGCCCAATACTGTGTTCCAGCTCACACAGCATATGCAACCTGTGTTAGCAAAAAAAGGGCAAAAATTGGTGAAAGTTGATTGCTGTTTGAGATACATCCAAATTTTACAAAGTTTTTGCAATTTCCCTTCTAAAAACTGGCTCTGTAAATAATGCCGCCCAGTAGGATTTATGCTAAAAGCAAAAATGCAGCAAAAGTAAGCACACAAAATCTAGGATTTATAAACTGATTCGTTATTTCCTCAATATTCCTTTGCCAAGCTGCTGAAAAGAGAGACAATGTGGATCACTCAGACAGAAGTCAGTCTTTAGCAAGAGTATTCCTATCCACTGGTTACTTCAACCATTCTTCAGAAAGTCTGACATTTCAACAAATCCAATTTTAAAAGCAATGTACTTTTACTTAAAGTGAAGTTCTTCCATTTATTTTTAAATACCATTAGTGTTAATATCTGTCATTGTAAAGATGGAAAGCTGAGTGGTTGTAAATGTCCCAGTTGTCACTAGCAGAGCCCAGATGTGTGGGCATATCTGACAGAGAAAAAGTGATTCTTGAAATGCTTCCAAGTCGCCTTGATCAGTAGCTAAAGGAAACTGCTTTAAAACACTTCTTTCCCAATACCCAAACTTCATGCAGAAATTACTAACAAGAAATAGAATTAAGAAGTAAGTAAAACACACACTTCGACTGGCTTCAGCCAATATCTTGCCATAAGGATGCTTTTACAGTGCAGAAGTATCAAGTCCTTTTATTCAAAAAGGCTACTCACTTCTTAGTCTACTAAAGCCAAATTAAAAGTTTATTAATAAAGAAAAGTAGAACTACTGAAAGGGATGAGGTTTAAATCTTACTGCTCTTTCTTGATAAAAATGGAGTGCTTTTCAGCCTCCATACATATCAAAAGCAATGCTCTTAAGTTAATGGAGTTACTGGCCTATTTGCACTACTTCAAGCACGGAGTTAACTTGCTGCTTTTTATGACCTGACATTTACATTAGCTTGCTAGCTGATTTTGAAAGACCATACCACATCATTCTATTGTGAATATTTTCCATGGAGGATAAATATAAATTCATAATTAATCAAAAGTTTTCAGTTGAATGAATATTAAAAAAAAAGGTGACAAAAAATGCACATCAGTACCATTTACTGTAGAAATGCAAAATTCTTGCTCCTGCATACTTGCTTATGTGACCTCTGAATTTAAGAATAGTGCCATGAAAATGAGAAACCTGATAATGTGTTCATATCCCCGCTGATAGGAGCCTCTTTCAAAGCTTGCTGCTGAAAGGGGCACAATCTGTTCTGCTCGGACCACCTTGAGTGTCTCGTAAAAAGCTGCTTCATTCCTCTTCTTGGCTGATAACAGCAAATGGCCCAGTCTGACACTCCAAGTAGTGGACTTCACATCTTTGGAGAGAAAAACAAAACTCTGCTTCTTTAAGCAGCTTAATCTAAACATGCTAATTTGTCTAAACATACTACTGGAAAAATAACTTTTTCAGAACAGAGTAATTGCATGTTAGTAGCACTGTATAATTCGACTCCACAATCCATCCAGCCAAACAGGCCCAAAAGATAAACTGTCACTCCAGACTTCTGCTCAAATACTATCCAGGTTACAATCAAACACAGTTACAAAATCCAGAAGGTAGAACCAGTCTTCCTACCAGTAAAATCCAAGACAAATGACATTATCTGCCACTTGATTCAAGATGATTAAACCAAAACATACAATTGTTCAGAATTGCAATGAAGTATTAATACTACTATGTAATGATAACTTACCTGAAGCCAAATAATTTTCCAGTAAATCCCATTGTGACAGTTTCCAGGCTGCTTCCACTCTGTAAGTGTTCAATTCAGAAATCCATTCAGACCTATTAAAAGAAAAGAAAAAGGCATTAAAATTATGTGCTGTCTCCTCTCAGTATGTTAATCCTACATTATATTAGCAAATGTTCTTTATATAAAACTTCTCTTACTTGAAAAGAGGCAAGATAAGCTTGCTTCTAAAGTCAGTAAAACCAGAGGACATGCACTGACAACAAAGAAGAGCTGTACAACATGATCCCACACATGCAACCTCCAAAAATGCATTTAACTTCTGTAGTACACATCAAAAACTACCAGCTGTTAATCCATCTACCTATTAGACTACAGAATACCAATGGAATCAGTGACATGGGAAACAATACAAATATTTTATCTAAGAAATTAATGCACATACCAACACTGCTCACAATGCAGACAAGAACAACGAAAATTTCTGGACTTCTTGAAATAATTTATAGCTAAGGCACTCAAAGTTTTCTAGCTTCATATTGCTAATTCAATTATGTTTAATAAGCCTCAAATGTTTGATAATGAGCAGAAATGGCTACTGAAGCAGAGATTTATACCAGAGCTTCATACTATTCAAATGAACTGTGTATTAGATGCTTACAGTACCTGTTTGCAAGCACTCCATTGACCTGAGTTATTACAGTAGATAACTGGCCAAGGCCTAACATGGACTTCACTACACCATGATAGTGAATAATCTAGAAAGAAGAAAAAAAACAAAATTAAAACCTCACATACACATTAATGAAATTCAGGGCAATCTGATAGAAGAAATGTGCCCATTTGGGTGCTTTTTAGAATACAAATAGGCATAACTAATTGCACCACAAGCTAAATGAACATTCAAAAAAATCCAGTAAGATATTTGTTTCAGTTCATAAACCACTTTCAACAGCAGTAATGATTTAGCAACCGACACATTAAGCACTTAGATTTCTATTTTACTTAAAATATTCCAAAGAAGTTTTTCTTTTGCCTTAGTTGTCTGTGAGCTAAAAAGATTTAAAACAATAATTATACCTATTAAAAAAGAAAAAAAAAATTATTTCTTTACTTGATCAGGTTCCAGTTGGATAGCCCTGTCATAGCAGGCTGTTGCATCCCTTAACAAGCCAATACTTTCATGTTCCAGGATTTGCTCCTTGAGGGAGGGCTCTGCCTTGCGGATGGCGCTCACCCCGGCCACTCCGTCCGGCTCGTGCATGGCAGCGTACAGCTTCTGCTCTCAGACACAATTGGACATGGCATGAAAAACAACAGGTTATTTCATGGATAACGTGCAGAATCGCAGAGCTTCTTGAACATGAAATACACACTGCTCCGTAGGACTCATTGCCAATAAATTTTCATGGAAGATGTAAGTTCTGCCAGGCTCCTATTAAAGTTGAGCCCTACTTCTGCTTAGTGTACAGGAATACTTGTGATCTCATACTATTGACATGAAATTACCTGAAACCATCTGTATAAAGAGCAAAATAAATATCCTATTGTTACATGATAGCATAAAGATGATTACTTTTGGTGAAAAAGCAACATAATGATATTTCAAATTTGAAAATACTCTGTGAAGAATATAAACCATAGAAACCACAAAAAAGATCATCCCACAGGTTAAAATACCGCTTGAAAATAAATTCTATCTGCAACAACTTTAGCATTGGCTCTTTTTCTACTTTAGAATAAGCCGCTTGGAATTTCTTCTAATATACTTTGGCTTTTTTTGTTGCTGTTGTTATTATTATAGTTGGCTGTATTTTCTGGTAAAAGGCACAGAGCCAACTTCAAAGCAATAACTGTCATACGATCAACAAACCCACATTTAATTATTTTTAAGAATTTGCAATATTTTATTATACAATAGAAGGCTATTCATTCCTTTACATATAAAAAATATGCCAAGCAAGAGAAATTACTAAATATTGCTGAAACACAGATGACTGACTAAACA
Source organism: Sylvia atricapilla (assembly GCF_009819655.1). NCBI lineage: Eukaryota > Metazoa > Chordata > Aves > Passeriformes > Sylviidae > Sylvia > Sylvia atricapilla. The sequence continues at coordinate 23,774,196 of NC_089149.1, forward strand.
CTTGTATTCAACAAGTGTCCAAATAAATCTTTTCTTCTTCCCATCACAAAGAATTTGACCAAGCTTTATTCGTCATACACAGTTTCATCTTAAAATAAAATATGAAAACCAAAAAGAACTTCAGAACCTGAAGAAATCCAAGATGTTCCTGAATATTTTGTTTCTTCTCTGTTATAAATGATTCAAAGTGCATCACAGCCCTTGTATAAGCCTTGGAGCGAAAGGAGGCCACAGCCAGTGTATCCTGGGGAATGAGGTCTAGAAAACGTGTCACGTTTTGATATTCTCCATAATCCTCACTTGATGCTGTTGAAAAAAAGACATATTTGTCAATTGAGGTTTGTCAATTGAGGTTTCATTTGTAAGAATTACTTTATGCATCAAAATTCAATTAACTCATTTAACAATTTAGTGAGACAACTGTACTAATTAAAGAACATGGTTTTCTCTTCTACCAGTAGTAATTCATTTATAACAATTCCAGTGAACTTTCTACATCTTACAAGACAGCACAGAATATTATATATTGTATATAATACTATATATGTAATATAATAATATATTCAGTTGAACTGAATGTTTAGAAAACTATCAAGAAATTAACATTTCATTGTTCAAATTTTAAATCTCTAGCTCTTGCAAGAGGATTCAGAACAATCCATTTGGGGTGGAAGAGGTGGAAATCACAATATGATGTTAAGAAATCATAAAAGAGATTACATACTATACTAATACAGCATTTGTAAATGGTCACAACGTGAAGCTGCAAACATAAATAAAATACTTCTTTGAACAATGGTAATGCCATTTTAAATAAAATAAGCATCATCCCTCACTTTTTAGATCACTTCTGTCTTTGCTAGACTTGCCAGCACTTTTCTCAGCAATGAGTGTTTGAAATTTATGCCTTGCCCACTGAGTGAGATGATCCAGCATGGAGAACACTGTCTGTGTGCTCAGCTGGCTCAGGTCAGAGGCACTGTCCTCCAGCCTCCTGCTGGACTGGTCATCGTGTTTCAGAACAGCCATAATCTCCATGTAAACCTACACAAAAGGTAAAGGACACAAGTGGCATACTCACAGCAAAATTGTAGGAAACAGAAATTAACATAAACTCAAACTAAAATACTGATAAGTGTGTATTTTAATAATTTGCAGATTATTTTCATGACATTGCTGTCCCACAGTCTCAAAAAGAAGAAATGGCAAACCAAGCAGCAGCTGTTGTCAAGGGATTCTGTACAGGGTGAAAGTCTTGAGATTTCAAGACAAAACAAATGCTACTGTATCTCTTCTACAAATACAATACTTCAAGATTTCATAAGAATAAAGTTATCTACTGATTACAAGATGACAAGATCTACTATTTTGTCTCTGTTTAAATGAATGCTATGACAAAATATCTGTTTTAGTCCATAAAATATTAGTTATTATAAATAACAGATGCTTATTGTGGACGTACTTGCTCACAGAAGAAGAATCATCGTATGCCTCTATATACCCACAATATTTAAACACAGATAATTTAGCTGTGAAATTTCAAATTAATGGAATATAAATTGTACTTTTCAGTATCTTCTAATTCCTTTGTTTCACCCAGGACATGCTTACAAAGAGTCCTTGCAAACTTGCATATCTCTGTACATACATGTGCTGCTCCCAGTAAAAATGGCAGCATTTGGGCACATGCACTGACAGCTCAAGCAAACTGAAGGAAAGCAGGATGACTTCCCCCCACCCCTGCTTTGCCTCAACACATCTACAAATCCTGCTCCACATGAATCTGGCAGATCAATAGTTTATCCTCTGGAACTGTAATTGTAATCAAAGGAGAAGAAAAAATGACGAGTCTGAATTCTTGGAATTATACTCGTTACAGTTTACTGGCTGTTTTTGTTGCACGCTTCCTCTTTATACACTCCAGCTGTTGATGTCACTGCAGCCATAATTAACTACATAATATCTCAACCTAGTTCCAACTGATGGAAATCGGCAGAAAAGAGGTTCCAACACAAACGTGTATAAGTATACTCAAAACCCTGTCAGAAAATTTATATTATTAATACACAAAAAGGAGTTTAACACCTGAACAATTTATTTGTGTAGGGCTACAGAATTGAGCAGCTCTCATGAGGAACAGCTCCTGAGCATTCCTGTGAAAAACACTACCATCTTATACAACTCACCTCTTGTTGATCCTCTTGACTGCATCCCAACAGAACATAGACAAGAATATGTGGAAGAAGATAAATTGTCACTTTATAATCATTTTTCATCATAATACTGCAGCAATCAAAAACTTTTCTGGCAAGATCATGTCGCACCTATAGAGAAATAGTATTTCCAGGAAAAGCATCATTACAAAAGTGCAAATACATGAACAACCAATAGATTTCCTTTTGCTGATGAACACAAATTCTTGTCCATCAAATAGTTTTAAGATACCTGTCTTCTACACAAGGTTCATCTGACTTAAACCTGCAACAGTAATACCAGATGGCAGCTGCTATTACACCTAGCAATTGCTGACAGCAGAAAAAGAGAGATAAACCCTGCTTACATTTCCACTTCTACATGTGTTTTACACCACTGTGAACTTGCCCTAGCCATAGAAAAAAGCTTTTGGGCTGAGAGTCTACCACTACATTCAGCTTTTCTTCTGCCCTTCAACACCTGCAGAAAGTAGGATATTATGAAAACATTCTGTCAGAAAGAAGACAGTGTAGTTACTGAGCTATTGTAATTCAATTCACTTCTTACAGTGGCTGATTAGGAAGTGACATTTTTGGTGGGTCACTTAGATATAGGAAAGGGAAAAGGAAATACATGTAATTTTTATGTGCTGGGACTATGGACAGGGAAATCTTTCCAAAACTGAGAAGGTAAATCCAGAAGCATTTCAGACACTTTTCACAAGCATTTCTCAGCGCTCTCAGTTTCACAAGAGTGTCAGGAAAAAGGCAGGTTTCCTTGATTTTTAGCTTTGACACTGTGAAGCCTCACCAGGAACCAGTGCTGGGAAGGGGGGATGTAGTATCTGCTAAAGAAGCAGCAAAGTCCTGTTAGGGGCCTGTAGCCAACAGACATATTCTCCATCCATCCCTGACCTGCAGAAACTGAAATGAGGTTCAAGAACTGTCTTTCAAAGAGCATTACTTTTGCAAAGAGAAAGATTTCTTTCCTTACCTTTGTTATAAGATAACCTGCCCAAGTTGCTGACCATTCTGCAAAATTATCACCTAATTTGCTTAAGTAAATCGGCTTCTTCACCTTAGACCAGTTTACAGCCTTCTGATAACTCTTGTACCTGTAATTTTGAAATAACTATTTAATAAAGTTAACTTTTCATTGAATACAGTAAACAGCACATTGCTAGTTATGAAATTCCCTCAGCAACAATATTAAATTGTCTTCTGAATCTTTAAAAACAGAATTAAAATCACTACTTTCAGTAGTCAACTTCTTCTATTCTACTGCTTCTTAAAATGAAATATGAAATAAAGATTCTCATAACTTGTTAGGTTGCAAGTATATTTTAATGTGCTATTCATAATCAGTTTTAAGAAATGGAGTTTGATAAATAGAATACTATGTTGTTGACAGGAAAAACATAGAGCATACATGAAAGCCAAGAAGGCCCAAAAAGTCTGTTTTCTAAAAAGGTAAAGCTTATCACAGGAGAGCATGACTGTCTTCATGAGGAAACAGAAGGAAAACTGACTATTTCAAGTTAAGACACCAACATAATTTGAAGTTTTATTTTGTTGAAGTAATGATAAAAATTATGTGAAGAAAAAGTCAAATTAAAACTCAGTGAGCTCCTCCTATTCTACAGAAGGTAATAGGATGCTGATAGATTTGAGTAGAGGGGAAAGAAAACAAACAAAAGCCTCAAAACATCATCTAAGTTAATGCTCTAAGGACAAATAGGCAGATCGGGGCAAAGTGTGAGCTCTGAGTTTTGCCTGTTTGATTTAGAGGGAATTACATTCAAATAAGTGCTAATTCAGCTTTTAGCATAGAAAGACCTTATTTCAATTTTGTAAATATATATATCACTCTTCCCAGAACAGTGACAATCACAAAACCATATAAGGTTAATATTAGCCTAGAGGGAAAAAAAATCAGATGTGCTATGAAAAGCCATTCCTTAAGCTGTCATATACCGTGTGTTTAAGTGAGGTTCCAAGATCTCCTGCACATGCTCAGGAAACCTCCTCCAGAGCCTGGAGCCTGGGCAGTCAGTGTTTGTCTCTCTGCAGTCATAAATGGACAGTAACTCCTGAAAAGGCATGGTTTGCATCCCCAAGTTAGCACTGAGAATTTTTCACAGTACAAAACCCTGTGTACATGATCAAAACCCCATGCATAGGATATGACCTTTCCAATCTGAATTATTCTATGATAAGTAATGAGAGAGAAGTTATGGAATGCTTAATTCAGAAATCATAAGTGCAAAACTGTCATCCAACACTCTTAATCCCCTATTACTAGGCAGTTTTGATTTCAACTACTGATTCCTCAGATTCTCCAGCTGGTGTTTGAACCACATTATCTTGTATTCTTCACATCTGCCAATAAACCAGGACCAGAATTTAGTCTGATTCCTCCTTGTGCAGGAAGTGCACAACTCTGTGCATATGCTAATAAAATTCTTATCCTGCTGACTACATAGGGCCACCTATTTTCCCCTGGACTAAAGAACTGTCCTGAAGTTTTCACAAATATATTAAACATCAAAAACAGTAAGCACAAAAAAAAAAAAAAACCACACCAAAACCCCCATCTGCTAAATAAAACCAGTACAAAAGACTAGAGCCAGAAAATAAGGGTAGGCTCCCTTTCAGTTGCTTCTTAAAAGTGTAAGCAGAAACCAGCCTAGGAATACTGCTTTTCGTTTCTGCCTGTGCAACCTGAGCTAATTCTAAGCCTCTTTTAGAATTATTCCTTATACCCTATGTATGGACTGCTAGTTACCTCTAAAACATCAGATGTCTCCTAAAATACTATGACACAAAAGCAAACAGATCTATTTTATTTGAGAACTACTCAGAATACTATGTGTACTTTCTAATTTAAGCCTGCTACAGGATGAAGTTTCAAGCACTTAAACATATACTTCAAAATGAAAATTTGTATTGCTTAGTTTTAAGTTCAATGTTCCAGAAAATAATCTGTGAAACAACAGTAGGGTCTAACCATGTATCTTACCTGGATCGCATACGCTGCAGAATCCTGAGCACGAACATTGTCAGCATAAGCAAGAAAAGCTCTGGTCAGTTCCATTAACAATCCATAGGCAAAATTTGGATCTTCCACTCCAGCCTTAATCACAAACAGAACACTTGTTTTACCAGAACAGAATAATACCTGTATCTTTCACTAAGCACTGGGAAGCCTAACTCTAAACTGTTTTATGTGAGACAGCAAGTCTAGATTTTCAAAGGGTGCAGAGATAAGAGGTTCCCTCTTTCCCAAAGACTTTGAGAAGATCTCTAATGCTAAACATAACACAACTGCAATGCTTCTTACCACAAAGGTAAAGTGTTTTCCCTGGGTTTCACTTGTTGAAAAATCAAGCCTGCCGGGATCTATGGCTCCCAGTTCACCTAAACATTCCCCACAGAGCAGTCGGGCTTGGGAATTGGCGTCCTGGCAGCCGATGAGAAGCACCGTCACCAGCTGGGAGATGACTGGCTCCACGGTCTCACTGTCTGTGACATACTTGATCAATTCTTCCTAGGAAGATGAATAATAAAGATGAGTTATTTCACAAGCATATTTGTAAATAATCTTGGAAATCTTTGACCTGTAACTTCACTTCTGATTTCATTTACCCATGACTTCAGGTGGTAACTACAGTCCAAATGCACTAATCTGCTTCTCACCCTAGGAAGGACTAAACAAATGCATGAAGGATTTGGGCCTCAGTTAATAATGCATGATCATGCACCTCTCTACTAACTTCATTTTCTTTCTTTGTCCTACCAAGTACCTCTTTTCTACATTATCTCATTCACTTTTTTATCCCTTTTCTTATGTATTTCAATACTTCCTCCCAATTTCTCTCATGCAACTGTTGTCATACCTTCTGAGTTTGCTGCCATTTCTATTCTTATTATTTGCAATCTCTTGGACATTTCTCCATTCTCAAGTCCTACAAAACCCAGGGTTTCAAGTCCTTTGATCTATGCCCATCATTTTAATTGGGTGTCCTTTCTTTTTTTGTTTTGGCCCAACTTTTATTCATCAGTTTCACATTTAGTCCAAATACAGAAAAAAAATCAAGATGTTTGTCATTGTTATGCTTAATGAAAACTGAAGCCACAGCCAACATAACACAGCAAATAGTCCCACAAGCTGTGGAACTAATTAAATTTGATTTGCCTCAATTATTTTGCTAGACCTCCAACTCAGCAAGACATGGAAGAATTTTGCTGACCTGAGCTGCATGAATTACTGGTTAGCCAGGAGTACACACAATGATTGTTTGTTCTTTTAGCTGGACTTTTTTTTTTTTTTTAAATTTCTGGCTAAAGAGTGTCCCACAATCTTATAACTATAAGATTTATTACTTTTTCTAATGGGTCACATACACCCTTTGGGCTAATAACCACACAGAATTATAAAGCAGTGTCTTCAGCTTGTACATGGCTATAAAATTTATTTGAATATGATCAATGATTCCAGTTTTTGAGGGTGGAAGATGAAGAAGGAAGAGAAAAAAAAAGGTGTGAGGTGGTACAACACATCTTAATTATTTCATTTATTACATATACACATACACTTGCTTTTATGTATGAGACACCTGATGCAAAAGCCAAGCATGCCCTAGATAGTCAATAAGCCCACATAATAAATTGCTGAAATGGACTTCTTAAATGCATGATTCCTCAGAGTGAGGGAAAAAAAAGTACACTAGCCTTGCTGAATCAGCGTGACAAAGATTTGGAGGATTTGAATATCCACCTACATGGAGGTGTCATGAAAAAGAATCCATTTTCCCCATTATATGAAGAAACAGCTTAAATGAACTGAGGAGAATAACCCAGTTCCAGTGAACACTCTGTAACAATGAAGAGTTTTAGACTTTTGGTCCAGATGCTAATTTGATTTATTTTTAGTTCTGCTGAAGGAAGTTTTCTGTACCTGGTTTCTGTACAATGTCTCTTTCAGGCTGGTAAGTGCGTGAATGCGAACATCCACATTCTCGTGCTGAATAGCTCTCATGGAGAGCTGCAGGGCTGTCTGCAAGTCTGTGCTTTTGGAGGATTCCTGAACAGAACAAGTTCAAGTTAAGTATAACAGGAATATGACTGAACAGCATCTCAAAGAACACAAATAAGAACATATGGAAACAACTGCTTTTTTGCCTATTTTCTCAACTATATCCATATACCATTGTCTTCTTGCCTATTTTTAAAAAGGTTTTACTCAAAAAAGTGCTATATTTTGCTTTAGAGTAAATATAGTGATGGTGTAAATAAAAATTATAAAATCAGAAGAAAATGCTTTGCTTAAAAGTCTGTCTAAAATCAAATTAAATTCTACTTTTGTTGCATCATTCCCACAAAATAACTGCTACTTCCCATCTACCACCTAATCATTCTGAGGGCAAGCAAATGAAATGGAGTAAAGAGTACTCCTAAGAAGAGAAATTTTCCTCCCTGTAAAGAGAATATGGCCATAGCTAAAACTGTTGACTTCTCAGCTTATAATCTGGCACAAAAGAAATGAAAAGCCAAGGTTTAGGAGATGCTACAGAAACAAGAATGTTGAACACAAGTATCTTTCTTTCCTAACTAAGAATCAGAACATGCTTCCAACTATGCCTGTGATACACAAAACCTATTTTGTGGTGGAGGCAGATAAATGTATTTCCACTTAACAATACACTTCACGTTTTCCTCAGTTATCATGAATTCATTTGATGCAATAAAGCCAAGCAAATAAATAAAAGAAGCTGTACCTTTCTGTATTCCTGAAGGACAACTTGAACCTCTTTTAGTTCAGGAAGGTCAGGTAAAAAATATATTTCATGCAGAAAGTCTCGTACTGCATCCCTAATAATTATTAAAAAAATATTGCAAAGAATACAGCAAACATTAGGTGAATCAGAAAAACCTTAAAAACCCATCAAAAGAAAGCAATGAAGAAATTTCTTTCAATACTGCTACTATGGCCTTCTACAAGAGCCTTTTTATTCCTATTACTACCTTTTGTTGTGAAAACTGTTGCTATGATACAATAAAAGAAAAATGAAAATCCAACAAAAGTAATCAAGATATTAACTATAAACATTCTTAAAAAAACCTTTTTAAGCTACAAAATGTAAGATGAAAAAAGAATTGACTCAACCTTATCTTCAAAAAGGTGAAGTCATGAGAATTAAGGTATTTTGTAATAAACTTGGATTTTATTTTCAGTTGGTGTGAAAATGTGAAGGGAATGTATGAAACCTTACTCAACATAATAATCTGTGCACTTCATAATTATACCTCTAATTATTGAAGAAAATAACACATTTTCTACCCACTTCCAATTTTGTACACCTCTCTTTAGCTTAGAGCAAATGTTAGCAATCATTGTTATTCTGTAGATGGAAGTAATTTTCCTATCAGTACAATAAACACATTGAAGAAAACCTGGCAGAGTTCAGTGTCTGAATGGGATGTAACTTGGCCACAGCATTGTATACATTTATAAGGACAAGATAAAAAACCCTTTTCAGATGAGGCTACCATTTCTTACATTTCAAGATCTCAAACACAATTTAGAGAAGGGGCAGTTTTACAGAACAACAGCTATTTAGCAGAAAAACAAGATTTCTCATCTCAGTGCTGGATGACTTGAGTTTTGGGTTATCCTCATTCCTGCTGCAGGATTTAAACTATGTAACTGAAAATATTTTCTGCAGTACCTGTTCTCCACTATGAGGAAGTGGAATATTGCTGTGGTTTCCTTGGGTTGGATATGTATGAGGGGCAGTAACACTACTATCACATGGCTGAGCAAGGAGCCAAGGTAGGAATGGTCCAGACTTCGAACAAAGCAATCCCAGGCTCTAAATAAGAAAAGGCAACAAAGCAAAATAATCAATGATTCTTCTCTGCAGGAAGCATTTCAGGTGAGTCATGAGAAGCACTTTAAGCTATTTCAGCACTGTGGTTTAGATTAAAACCAAACAGTATATTAAAAGACAGAAATAGCAGGGATGTCACTGTTTGAGTACACCATCAGTTCACCTGCAACACAGTTCTGGGAAGTCATCCTTGTATCTCAGAGCTGTTCTCAGCGTGGTCATCATCTTCACTCTGACTGAACTGACGTGTTTGGGACCCATGAGTGTCATTAAAGACCTCAGGCTGTTTAAAGCCTAGACAGATGAAAGTCATTGTAGCATATTAGATACTCAGGATACTGTAGGAGTCATATTTTCTATTAAAATCAGGCTGCCCTTGCTTAAGAAATCATACTCTAAGACATCAAAATTAGTTTGATATTTTAATAAAGAACTTGGGTTTAGAAGAAAAAGGGGGTGAAAGGAAATCTCTAATGACAAGGTTGTAACAAAACTCTACATTGTTTGGCCTGTTGACAGATTGATGAGGGACGAAATGTGGACACCAAAGGAGTTAATGATTATAGATGTCTATTACAAGACATGATTAACTATATATCCCAGGCTGAAAAGGGAAGGCTTAGGAAATACAGAGGAAATAAACAAACTAGCATTTTAAAGGTAAACCAAACCAAGAAAACCTGAACAGAGTTGACAGACAACTGCTCACAGAAGTCACTGTCAAGCATCAGGGAACAGGTAATAGCTCAGTTGTCAATGAAAGACAGAAGAGAACTACTGAGACGCAGGAGGCATTTCAGTCACAGTAACACTACACCAAACAAGGTAGTAAAATGTCCAGCATGACAGATCAGTAACTTGAGAAAAGGTCATGCAAGAGGAAACTCACCAAGAACAAAAAACAGAAGAAAAGACAGAAATAACAGCAGGTGCAGCAAAATAAATGCTATACAAATTAAGAAATTCAGAAAGTATGAAGAAAGGGGGATATGAATATGAGAACATTTTAACATGAATACCTGAAGAGCAAGAAAACACCAGAGAAAATGCAGTCCAGTCTATTAATGCAAAGGTTATGTACATTCTAGCATTGAAAACTTAGTGCTGAAATCACCTACACTCCCCCTGTGAGGAGGCTAAAAGGCCAGTCCTGTGGTTACAAGCACTGCCTCAGCAGAATTTTCACTTTGTCTCAAGCTGTGAGCTCTAATTTCTCTAAACGCTCTCTACTGCAAAGTTTAAAGGAGCTGTTCTGGGAGAACCAAAACTAATGAAGTCTAGCTTCTCCTGGACTTCCACCCTTTTTCTTTACCTTTACCCTTTGGTGTCCTTATATAACCCCATGCAGTAATTCCAGTTTTCTCCCACATTCCTTCACCCTCCACTGGTGTTCATTTCACACACTAAAAATCATACACTTGGATTTCTCCCCTAGAATTCCTGGGTGACTGACTCATTGCATACACTATGTCTGACTGAAATATGTAATACACTACCTGACCATTAAAGAAACCAAGAACTTTTAAGCTGCCACAAAACTCCTACCCACAGTGAGACCATCAGTTTTAAAGAATCATTCTGCGACTCTGGTATCTTTGAGACATCCATGACAGTTGCATGATCACACAAGTAAATCTGGAATATTAAAACAGTCCTTGTTTTTTTTTTTTTTTTGTTTGTTTTAATATTCAAAATTAAGTTCACACACCATTTTTTTATCCTCAATGCCAACACTGGAACTCAGTAACTGCATGTTAAAAAAAGCCAGGATACCAAGCAATTTAGGTTGCAGATAATCAGCCTGTGGAGAGGGAAAAAAAGAGTTAAAACTCCAAATAATCTTACAATTAACACATGCCAAAGCCTAAGAAGTTAAAAAGCAGGTGTGAAATGCTAATTCTGAAATATGTATGAGAAGAATCCCAAACACATAGCTACTTAAGAAATACCAGTGTTATTGAAAGACATCCCTATTAGGCTGTGAGTTTTGCTGTTTTGCAGGACGTTAGGATTTACATGTGTGGTGTTGGTTTGTTTGGGCACTTTTTGTTTTGATTTGGTTTTATTCATACTTGGTATGGATCCTTCTGTTATAGAAACACTTAACAGGAAATGTCAGCCTTTCTTGAACTTTTTGCCTAAAATAAGTGATGTTCAGAGAATAGCAAATCGCTTTCACTCTACGAATGGCCAAAAAGAAATTATTGAAAAAACTGAGCATGATGATTTTGATGTTCTTACCATTTGCTCTGGTGATGTTATTTCCCTAGGCCCCTGATAGGGATCATCCTGAGAGGCAAATGAAGCCAGTATGGACAAACCATTGAAGACTTGCTGGTAGTGCTCCCCGATCCGCAGCAATAATTCGTTGTGCAGGCCCTGGTAGTCCTGCCTCAGCAAGCTGCCCAGCTCTATCTCAGTCTCATTCTACAGTCAAACACAAAGTCTCCATTTCATCACAGTGTAATTAGCACAGAGAGACAGGAGGCATTGGGCTCTGGCTGGTTTGTTATAGAAATCAAAGGAAAAGCTTTCAAACAGCTCAATGTTAGACAAACAAAGCTTTTAGAATTTGCCAAGTTCTAAAATACTTTAGACACATTCCTCAGAGCCAACAGAAGTGATTATAAATAACAAGAACAAAACTTCTGCATATGCAAATTCCCAACCTCTGCTTTGCAGTACCTTAATTTAAATAAAGCAGAAAGCTCACTGTGCATCAACTGTTGCTCCTAATCTGCAGGTGTAACAGAGCAAATGCCAATTTACCTTGAGGTAATGCAGTGCCCGCTCAAGCTCATCCTTGGTGCAGGAACAGACCAAGTGAGAGAAGATGTATTTGAAGTTATTGATTAAAATCTCTCTCCGGTTCACATTCAGTTGCTTTGCTATGGTTCTGATAAGTGTGGAGGCTGCAGGACTGGCCTTGGCTGCAAGGTCAGGAAGCAAAACTTGCAGGGTCCGCTGGTAAATTAAGAACTGCAGTTAATGGAAAAAGCAAACAAACAACAAACAAACCCTCCAAAATCCCAGGGTTAGGCTAAGTTCAATTAATGTCAGTACCACTACACAGGTGTCTGGTCATAATTATGACCATAAATATGAACAGAAAAACTTTAATAAGATGAAAAAACCTAGTAAAAATGCAGATAGAACTAATTACTTCAGGAGCTTCTTCATCTCATCCATACTAAGAAATGTGTAAACAAAAAGTGAGCTAGCATTTTTTGTGTCAATCCAGATTCTCCACAAAAGGAAATTTTAAAAAAACCCCAAGAGAAACCAAAAAGCCAACATGTCCACAACACAACACTCGCCCAGCCTATAATTCAGCTAGAACATTGCTGACTCAACAGCTGGGCACTTCCCATCTACAAACAGGCAAAATACAAGCGTGATTCTGAAGTTACTTAGGATTTCAGAGGAACAGATATCTAACCAGATCAAAAAGATCTGCATCCACAGAATGGAAGCTTTCTTCTTTTGAAGTAAGAAAGCTGACACCAGGTGAAAATCACACCTTACAAAGGATGCCTCCAAGTGCACTGAATTATTAATATAGATATACTTAATGAGCATTCTCTACTTCAGCTTCTTATCCATCATACTTGAATTGGCACTGTAGCCATCCCTCTGACTCCTCGACAAAACTGTTCCTCTGCATCTCAACTCACAGTTGCAGCATTCCCAAGAGCAAGTGTGGATTAAAATTGAAATTCACAAACACAAAATATCAAAAGGACAGACCAACTTACTGAGAGAAAGCGATTTAGGTCTGGAAAATCAAATACACTGGCAATCTCAGATAACATGTCCAGAGCCATTTCTCTCTGGTGAGCAGCTGTTTCTTTTTGCAGCTCATTGCCCTGGCACGGCGCACTCAACACCACCATCTGGCTGGAGTGCAGAGATTCCACTAGAAACTAAGCATGAAGAAATAGGTATTCAGTATTATTTTCCCCTTGTTCACTCCCCAAAACTAAACACAAAAGTTTCACAAAAGTTTATATGCCTCTGTTTTTCTCTCTTATTCATTGCATATAGATCTATGATTACTACTTTGCAACAGAACTGAATTATCATCCACTTAATTACGTTCAGTTTTGCAACCCTGGATTCAAATATTGCATTTTTTAAAAAATATTCAAAATTAGAAAAATCCGCTTTTGATGATTTTCTTTTAAACAGAACTTTCTGTCACTAGGTAATGGGTATAATGAAAAACCTAAATGAATCATGGCAGGATTATGCCTGAGAAATGCTGACTTCAAATCCAATTTTAAACCATAGTGTCTTGCAGCAATAGTACTACAGAATGCAAGAGCCTCTATTTTAGAGTGAAGCATCTAGGGAACAGAGAAGCAACACTGTTGAGGGGAGATCACAACACAATCAAAGATTTCCCATTTCTTCCTGAATATTTGTAGTATTTTTTTCCTCTAAATCATTACTTTTGGGTCCTACGAGATTTCACCTTGAGCAATACTGCAATTCTGACCTTGGATTCCATTTTCAAAATATACACAAAGGACTCAAACACATGCACTTTCTAAACCACACACACTTTTTACCTGACAGATTGGCTTCTTGTACTGGCTGAAAAAAGCCTGCAGCTTGATGGCCTTGGCTGCTGCCAGGGCCCGGATTTCTGTGTACGCTGCTCCGGCCACTGAAGCTGACTTGGACAACAAACAGTGCAACAAGTGCAAGAGGGCAAATGGTACCAAATCTCCTTTGGATGCCCTTACAAAGTGAGCAGAAGAAAAAGGATTAAAAAGAAAAACTGAATTGTTGCATTAATAACACGACTTAAGAACATGCAATTGCCATCATGCAAAATGAGTCCTGGTTGTATTGGCATGGCTTATCTGTACTCTCTATGACAGGGCAGAAGAAAATGAGGAACGTTCCACAAAAATCAACAGCTCTGTACAGTTGCAATGGACTTGGGGAAAAGATGGCTTCAAAACAAGTAATTTACTTTTACACTTAAAGGGCACTTTGTATCACAAAGTGATACTGTATCGCAAAGTGAAACATGGCAATTTTTAAGACACTATGAAAAATACCTTCCAATATCTCCTGTTGTGAGAATCAAGGTATCTTTAAGCTCATTATTCCTTGATATTTTGGCATTTGTGTAGGCTTCTTTCATCCTTGAAACAAACAGCTGGTACATAGGAAAACAAAACCAAATCAATGGTAGCGTTTGACATTAGTGAAACAAAAACCACAGTAAGTTAGGAACAAAACCCAAAAATAAACATGAATTCACCTCTTTTATGAATCCTTCTTCGGAGTCGAGGGATTCCAGTATGTTCTTGATGCAGTCACTGAAAGCCACTCGTACATCTTTGTCTGGATCTTCCATTAGATTTAATAAAGACCCAACAAGAGTCTTCACACTGGACTCATCAGTATTAAAATCCAGGTGTTTGCAAAGATGAGGTACATTTTCTATAAATGCTGGGTGGCATGGTTGGAGGAGGAAAGGAAAACATATATTTAATATTTTTTCAAAATCTACTGAAGTGCACAAAAGAGTGATGCAAACAAACCATAAAGCACACCTTACTTTTTTAACCAAAAAAAAAAAATATTGTGAAATCAAAGAGGATATTTAGAATTCAGATTTTATCAATATTACGGTTTTAGATATGGTCATAGACCAAATTTAAGCCAAGACAGTTCAAAAAGAATATCACTGACAACATTAAATATCAGCAGTGATATCAAATGAAATATAAAACTTCAAACATCAATAGAACTATTAGAAACCCAACACAGAATAAAAGGAATGGGGAAAGGTTCAGAAACAGTGACTTTGTACCTCCGATGGAAGTGTAAAATGTTACTAAAGCCACATACCTAGCTTTACTGAACTGGGTGCTTTGCTCTCAAGGAGAATGAGAAAGGGCTTGAAAACACAGGCTTGCACAGAAGAGGTTTTTCCATGAGCAGAAGTCACAGTAAGGCTGCTACACAAAATATCATGAGTAACACTCTTAACGGCAGAGTCTGCTAAGGAAGGTCGTACATGGAATGGACCAGAAAGACAGCAAGATAACTTCCCAACTATAGCAGCACAAGCCTCCTTGACTAGCTCAGACTCATCTTTGATTTGATTCCTGAAATGGAAACAAAAAAGAAATAATTTTAATAGATAATTTACCTAGAAATTTGTTTTTCTACATTGTCTGAGTTCTCTAATTATACTGACAGTACTATCAGGACAGCTTAAGGGTCTGTATCACTAAATCATCTTTGTCCTTTTCAGATCACTCTCATGTTCTGTTAAATGTCTGAAGTAGCACTGGGCATGGTGAGGGTGGCACGCTGTAAAGAAAAAACTGAAGACTAACACAAAAGGACAGAAGACACCAAGACACATATAGAAAAAAAGGCAGAGAAGCTGTAAAGATTTAGAGACATATGGACAAATACCACATGGATTTCACTGACAAAGGTATCTCCCTGCCCTAATTTAAATTGGAGTCTTCAGCTAGCAAAGGAACAAAGGAACTTGTACACTGACATGGTAAGTGAACACTATTCTGTCACACAGACATCATCATATGCACCTATCCTGTTGATATCTGATGATATCTGAAATTAAGATCTAGCAAATTTCATATGAAATGAACATTCATTTTCGTGATTATACTCCATTTATTAGTTGTCAATTTTTCCTCTTGCAGAAAGATAGAAAAGCTGCATTAGTACATACAAAAGAGCTCTGGGAATGACGCTGCAGGACTGCATAGGATGAAAGAGGAGAGAGAATCCTTTAACACAAGTAGCCCGAATTACTTCATGGTCACTTTGTAATGCCCAGTGATAAACTGATCTTCTCCAATCCAGATGAATGTTTCTTGGGAAGAGAGACAGAAGGAACACACAGTGTGACTGAGTTTGGGGTGCTAAAGAGAAAAAACAAAGCAAATAATTACTTGATTTAAACTTTCAATACCATCAATCATCATAAGAAGGCAAATAATATAATTTTACTTTAGAACAATCATTCCAAAGTGGAGCTAGGTTTTTATACTTTAACATACTTACAGAAACTCTGTGCAGTTTTTTGACTCAAAACTACAGGACCAAACCCCCAAATTGATGTCTGAAAAGAAGAATCACCAGGATGGCTGTAAATCCAGGGCAGAGACAGCAGCCCACATAAGTCATCAAGAATCTGATCACTCAGTGGAATTTTCACTAGGGGAAAAAAACAGCAAAACAACAACAAAAATATACTTTTTCAGCTCTATAGAGTTTCTAAAACATTTCATGTCCTTAATTTGCTACAAAGTATTACTTTTTCTATTAACAAAGACTAGTATCATTATTCCCACATGTTGACATCCTATTTAGGCATGTAATAATAAATCATCTAGTGCTAAAAAAACTAAAAATCTCATTGAACAGATGACAGAATCTAACACATGAGCAGCAGAATGAATATAACTTTGGTATCTCTAGATCACTTTCAGGTGGACTTTGGGGTGTCTGGTAAGCTGAACTTATAATAACATTTCAGTCTTGGTAACTGAGTCTGTCCTCCATCCCACTAGTAACTTTAAAAAAAATGGAAGTACTTAATATTTTTGGTACCACACATGCCATGTTTGCTGAAGCTGGTCACAAGCTTTGAAAGTGTTGAGTGGAACATAAATAGTAAAGTGTGCTGACTCTGTGTGTCTTTAAAAGGAAACTGCTAAAGTTTGATCCTTTTCTATGTGTTTTCACTATCCCCACATATTCTCTTGGTCAGATAAAAATCAATAGAAGTACAGACAAAAAGATGTAAATTATGTTCTAAAAGGAATGAAATGAAGGTCTCTAAACAGAAAATAATGCTCTTTTTTTATTTAACCTTTTTTTGTAAAAGAGTTAGAATACTAGTACAAGATTCACAATTTCAGTACTTCTACCAAAAGAGACTTAATACAGCCAGATGAATTCCTAATTCACAAAATACAAGACATCTTAAAGCGTTTCTTACCTTGTGCATATAGCAAAGCATCAAGGATTTTTACTATTCTGTCAATCACTTGTTCTAGATTAACAATCTGTGTAGCAGCCTCTAAAAGCTTTCTGCAGACTTTCACTACTCTTGTGGTAAAATCAGAAGAAATCCACTTGAACTGTATATTCACCGTTGAATCTGAGGAGTTTGGAGGAGTATTCTTACACGAATCAGAGTTACACGGATGAGACCCTCCATGCTCTTTACTGTTAAAACAGAAAACACATCAGTGCAGCAAACAACATTTAATATTAACTACTTGTAAGCCAAGTTACTATGAAAATGTACTGGACCCATCCAATATTGATCCTGACACACAGACAAGCATCAAAGTAATTACACAGATTGTAATGAGAGTTACAAGAAACTCTGGGTCCCACAGTCTCCCCTGGGCACCTTTACCTGGTGGAATCTGTTGGGGAACAGCAATGAACTATGCACAGAGCAGCCACCCGCAGAATTACAGCCATCCCTTCCACAACCTGAACAACATCCCCTGGCAGCATTTCTTCCTCAAGGAGAGAGAGCAAGGATGCAGCTTTCTTAGTGATGGCATTCCACAGAGCACTCTTCAGTTTCATGTTTACAGGGCTAAGTCTGTAATTTGACCATAATAATTATTTCACAACACACACTTTATTTCAGAAAAGATAAATAACCATAGCAAAACCAGAGTTAATCTACATTTGATATAGGATTAGGAAAACAACAAATGAAGCTTTAGCTTAAATATGTTGTTTGGATTGAAAGGAGCCTAACTCCGAATTTTAGTATGACTTATATCAGATTTATTTGAAAGGCTACAAATGCATAACTCTACAGTCCTTGGAAGGTCTTGGTAACCATAGAAAGGCAAATATTATACATATCTTTGAGAAAGGCAAAAAAAGAAAATCCAAGGAACTATAGGCCTGTCACCCTAATCTCATTCTCTAAGATCATGGAAATCATGTCAATCCCTAAGATTATGGAAAAAGTCTTCCTTGAACTCATTTCTATCTGCATGAGGGACAAGAAGGTGACTGGAAACAGTCAGCATGTATTTATGACAGGCAAATCATGCACTTGATTCCTTTCTACAATGAGACAGGCAGCTCAGTGGAGAAAAGTGGGCTGCTTTTTCACAACACTGCAACTGCCTACAAAATTAGGCTGACAAGAACTTCATTAACGTCTGTATGACAAGTCCTGCAACCGGCAAAAAAACCCCTGACGCAATAGAACAAACTAACAGCTGACTAATTAATGAGCAGCTTTAGAGAAATGACCTGGCAGGCTTCTGGAAAAGTGGAACATTAGAGCAGTGTGACCTTGTTTCAAAGAAATCAACTACAGCCTGGGCTGTACTCAAAGAGTGAAGGCTGATCACAAGCCCACACCTGGAGTGCAGCATGCCCCAGCCAATTTTGAGAGCCCAAAGACAAAAAAGAGATCAACTGCTGGCACAAGTCCAAGATAATCAGGGAGCACAGCACAAGCAGAGGTTGAGAGAACTAGTTTTGCTCATCTGAGCACAATTTGACCTGCTTAAGTACATTCAGTGTAACAGCACAGCCACATACAATTCTGTCACACTAGGGATGCTCTCAGGTTTGTTCTCAGTCTCAAAACCTGAAAATAATTTTCATTGAACACATTCAAAACAGTCTCTTTGATAAAGTTTGGCTTAATTTTAACCAGTAGATTTAGATCCCTCAAAATATAACTTAGATTTGTTCCCCAAAAGCTCTTTTAATCTGCAAAGCTCTTTTAATCAAGAAGTTGTCTTTTAACTCAAGAAGTTGTCACTTATTATTCAACAGCCAAACTACTATAAAAGTAGTTAGTAAGTGCCATACATTAAAGGTGCAGGTGATTTCTTTGGATGTTTTGTGGGTAGGCTCAGTCGTAGTCTTTTCTCTGGAACTTCATCGCTGCTGCTGCTCCAGCCATCAGTATCTGAGCTCTCCAGCTGGTTCTGCTGAAGCTCCTCCAAGATTTCTTCTGTCTGCGTTTTTAAAGCTGTATAAAGTGGACTCACCAGATACTGGGATGGACAAAGAACAGAGGTACCATGATGTATGCTCTGCCTTACTTAAAGATGTGGTATTATCACTTCCGACTTAAAGTATTAAATTGCAAAATATCATGGTAAAAAAGTTCATAAAAACCTTTCTGTTCAAAAAATCTTAATTACAAGATGAAAGCTCTTATGAACAACAAAGTTTCTTGTGCTGCTACCAAAGAGGATGCAGCTTGTTCAGCTGTTACCCAGTTCCTGCCATAATACCTTGCCACCAAAGCCATCAAACAGACACACGAACAGGTAGGATACACAGATGAATGTGTGGAATAGAGACACTCAGCATATCTATCTAGTTACGGTTTTTAACTAATACAGAGTTTATTTAGGTTGAGTATCAGGAAGAAATTTTTTTATTAGGAAGGTGGTTACACATTGGCACGTGTTGCCCAGAGAGATAGTGGATGCCCCATCCCTGGAAACACTCAAGGTCAAGTTACATGAGGCTCTGAACCCTGATCTAGTTGAAGCTGTCCCTGCTCATGGCAGGGAGTTGGACAAGACGGCCTTTGAAGGTCTCTGCCAACCTAAACAATTGACTCTATTTTAATTTACACTTTTCTGTCCACCTGTCCTTAACAAACATGACTAAAATCATATGGTTGGAAAGTATGATCATCTCAAACTACTGCACACTACTTGCAAAGCTGCCCTCATGTGAGTCCACTCTGGGCCTTGCTCTCATCTTGTATTATGATTGTGGACAGACAGTTGTGCCTGCATAGCTTATGGACAGTTTAATACATCTGAAAAACACAGGAGTCCAGCTACATCCAACAGTCCAGATTTAAGAACCCTGACCTGTAGAAATATGTGAAACAGATGAGAAAAAAGAAGTATCGACCTAAACACACAACTAAAACCAGCATTTCCTAGATTTTCTTCTTTGTATAGGTATAAGTTTTTGTATATGGTCTATTCACACAATAAATTAAGTTTTTAAAATAAACCTACCTTTTGCTCTTCCTGAGTTCCAAGCACATTCACAAAAATTCTACATATGGTTCCGATACGAGCTTTTCTTATTTGTAAGGCAGATTCATAACCAGCTGGAACAAACTCCAGAAAATACTGCAGTATATGGCAAAAAGCAGTTTTCAGCTTTTCAGACTGAAGACACTTAAACACATCCCCTTCAAACAAAGAGCATAGTTTCTCTAGCAGCATATTCAAGTAGACAGGTTCAATATTTTTGTAAGAATCTGCTTCAAAAGGCAACAATGTCCTCACCAACAGTAAGAGTGGTTCTCCAAAGAGTTCTGGTTCCTCAGTATCCATTTCAAGGGCTGATTGCAGAATTTCAAAAAAGACTGTAAAGAAAATACTGGCCAGCTGTTCTGGAGGTCCTCCTAAATGAATTAACTTCACCACAAACTTCATTGCCAAGGTTTTAACTTTTGGACTGCCATACTGTAACAGAGAGCAGCCTATCCCCCAGAGAATAATATCTTGTCTTACAAAAAACATATCTGCAACAATATTTGTCAGAATAGACATTAATACAACTTCCAAATATTCTATATTTGGCATGCCCATCAGCTGTAATGGTGCCAATCTTAAATATCCCACTTTGTCACTTATATTGCTGGAAAATCTCTTTACAGTCACTGGCCAGACCAGTCCATCTCCCCAAATATTCCTCTGTACATCTCTTTCATGCAAGATGATTAAGTCTTGAAAAAGCTGTAGCAAGTCTTTAGTTAGTGCTTCAAAAATGGAGCAACTCTTCATTTTAAAGAGAAAAAGTAAAGAGCAGATGACATCACAAATGTTCTTGTGCAATGTGTTGCAGTTTGGAGCTGCAGCAATACGAAGAAGTCTCGTTATGATCCAGTTACTAAATTCTAGGACAATAAAAGAGAATCTTTATTATTAAGATAAAAACTAAAATCTCCAATAGAGCACCTCTATAAGAGCGGATTGTTTATCACTAAAACTAAACCCCTTGAGATAAATGCATGCATAAATGAAGGCTCAGTAAACAGAGTCTTCACTGGGACATTTATCCAGCAGATCCCATTGAAAAAGTGGAAAAGAAGGGGCAGAACATGAGGGTTGGGAATGGAAGACACACATTGGACACTGATAATACCAGA
Organism: Sylvia atricapilla; assembly: GCF_009819655.1. Lineage (NCBI taxonomy): Eukaryota > Metazoa > Chordata > Aves > Passeriformes > Sylviidae > Sylvia > Sylvia atricapilla. The sequence goes on from NC_089149.1 coordinate 23,795,462, forward strand.
CATTTTCCTCTGTCAAAAAAACCCCACCTTCAGGCAATGAGTACAAGCACAGCATCTCATCAACACTATACAATAATATATCTACGTAGTGATAATGAATAATGCCAAAATCCGTCCTGAGAAATTTCCATTACCACAAGTGCTAATCCATTCACATTATTCAACGTCTATCATCATATTCATTTATAAATTTATAATGATGAACTTACACTTCTGACTTTCTCCCTTTTCTGTTGTTTTGGGTGATCCCACTGTCTGCAAATTTAAATCCTGAAAATACCAAGCTTTAACATAAACATTTTCAATGAACTCACCAATGCAACTGCATTCAGTTTCCTCCTGATTTCCATCCACATTTACAAACATAAGTGGGGAAGATTTCATGATATGTTGAATAAAATCAAGCAACATCACAGAACTTGGTTGTGAATCTGATTTCTTAATCAGTTCCAAGGCAACTTCAAAAAAGAAGACAATATTTAAATCAGCATTGCAATAAACCACTTCCCAGATTTTGTTCACACCTTATGAGAAATATTTTTAAAATATACATAAAATACTATGATACAGCATTAAACCTTCCATATTATTTATTGGGAGTATATTTTTTTAATCCATGAAAATAATTTCATGCATATTGTCACCCTCTACGTGACTCCAAACTGTATGAAGAAAACTATAGTCATTAAATATTATTAACCCCAAATGCATTAACATTCAGTTAAAATTCTATCCAACTCTATGCTGGGTGAAGAATAGCAAATACTCAGCATTTCCCTAGGTTTACAATCTTGCTGGAGAAACTTCTAGAATATAAAAGGTTTTAAATGGTAAATTCAGCTTACTGAAGGAGGAAGTTTTGTAACAAAACACTGAAGGTATCTAATGCTGCTCCACCTACCATCCTCAGGTATCTCAATCATATCAGATTTATCCAGATCCCCCAGGGATCCTATCCAGTGTTAATTAGTGCAAGAAGGAAACTATCTGAGATTCAGACAATATTTCAATTCTGAAAGACATGTGAATATTAAGAATTGGAAGCTATGTTACTCATGAACAGTGACATTACTTGACACTCCTGCTTTTCAATGTTGTGGGCATTTCTATTCATATAACCCTGCAGTGCATTCACCCCCTCCTTTGGGGGTGTGTATGTATGGTTTACATACACAGGGAACTGCACGTCCTAACAGACAATACTTCACCACAGACTTTATGAAAAAATAAGTCATAAGTGGTATTGTATTCAACTAAAACTTTCTTAAAACGAGAGCTTTAACTTCTATTTTTGGCAGGAATTACTTTAAGTATAAAGCAGACAATTTTAGATGATAGGAATGTAATGCTTACCAACATCTACATCTGTAAGAATTCTGTCAATGAACTGGCAGAGTATTTGTCGTGGTTTCTGCACAACTGTGTTGTATTCCTCTGGACTAGCCCTAAAATTAAAAGAATGATATTTTGATGTTACCAATCTTAAATTACAAAATAATTATTTTAAATCTATCGCAACAACTTAATGTTAAAGACTGATTTTCTTTTCTTCTAGAAGTCTTAAAAAAATAAATATAAATTGATTTCTTGATGTTGCGTAGAGGTTTGGGGGCGGGCGCTGTTTGTTTGTTTTAGTGACTGGCCTGTCCCTCGGCACACAGGACTTGTAGAGTCACACCTTCAGTATACAATTGTTCCTCCACATCAACTCGCTGCCGCCTGCACAGCAAAGCTGCAGTGCTGGCGCTGCCGTGAAGAGGCCGGCGTGTATCGCTTCATGCGGCCCTCAGCGAGCGCTCGGAGCACACACACAGCGGCGGCCCCGGGGGCTCGGACACCGCCAGGCCGCCGCTGTCAGCCTCTGCCAGCCCCACCCGGGGGGAGAGAGGGACAGCCCGGGCGGCTGGGGCAGACCCTGGCAGCTGGCGGGAGAAGGGACCAGCTGAGGTGAAGGCGCGGGCCCGGCCGCGGGACACCTCGCACACCTCCTTCTCCCCTTGCCCGCCAAACACGCCGGGCCAGCCTCCCCCAGCGCAGCGCGGCCCCCGCACACACACGCGCTGCACGGCGGCCGCCGGGCCCGTCCTACCCGGCGAGCTCCCGCAGCGCGGGGATCATGGAGGCCATGCCCAGGCCCTGCTCCGCCATGCTTCCACTTTGAATCGGGCGGCGCGGCGCAGGGCGGGCACGGCGGGACGGCGGCCGGCAGGGCCCAAACCTCCTCCGCCGGCGCCGCTGGGCTTTAACCGCTTCGTCTCCGCGCACGGAGCGGCCGCGGCGGCTCCGGCTCGGTCCGTGATGGCTCCCGCGGGCCCCTCGCCGCCTCAGTGAGGCCCTGCTGCGCGGAGCGCTGCACGGACAGGTAACGCCCTGCGGGGGCGAGCGCACCCCGCCGAGCCTCGGCCGGTCCGGCGGCAGCGCTGAGGGACCGCCCGGCCCCGGCGGGCGGCTGGCGGAGTACGGGCGGGCACTCCAGGGGATGGGAGAAAGGAAGCGACACAGTGTTGAGAGTTAAGGCTTAAGCGAGGAGGGGAACGCCCGAGCTGCGAGGGGCAGCAAGGAGGAAACTTCGGTGCCAGAGGAGCGCTCGGTGCAGCTCCCTCTCCGGGCAGGCGGGACGCACCTGGGTGTCAGGTGTGGGGCGGCCCCGAGCGCCCCCGGCCCGCCCCCGCCATGCCCCGCCCGCCCGGGCCGCCCGCGGCAGCAGGTGGCGGCGGGGCAGGAGGGCAGGGCGGGCCGCCTCTCCGTGTCCGCCGTGCTCCGTGTCCGCCGTGCTCCGTGTGCGGCGGGAGCGGCCCGGGGCCAGCGGCGGGCGGAGCCGGCGGGAGGGCGCCTTCGGCAGGTGAGCGGGCTCGGCGCTCCTCCGCACAGGTAGCGATGAGCGGCGTGTGTACGATACAGTTCTGCTTTTTTGTTATTGTTATTGCTTTCTGAGCGTACGTTGCTTTGCGTTTTGTTTCTTTTGTGAGACGTTTACACGTGTGAAGCAGCGGAGGTGTCGATGAGAGCCCCGCAGGGACGCGAGGCGGTGCCGGCGCTGAGCGGGAGCGTGTGGCCCCGCCTGGGCAGCGAGTCCCGAGCGCTGGGGAGAAAAAAGGATAAAACAAGTGGTTATGGGCAGGTGTGAACCACACGGACAGTACCGGAGGGGACACTCAGCTCTGAGCTTTGTTTTTGTCATTAGGCTCTTTCTGCGGTTGTGTGTGAGCTTCGCTTAGCGTTGTTTCTGGGTTGAAATAAAATCCTCTCGGAGGATAATTCTGTTGCCTGTTTCCACTGTGCTAGGGCTGTCGCTTGCATGTGAAATAACTTCAATTACTTGAACCATTTCAGATCAATGCTTTCGGGAACCTATTGCTAATATTTCATTCAGAGATGGTTGTTTTTGTCCAGCAAAATACATGTTGGTCATTTCAATAAAATTCTGCTGGCCTTTTAAAGGCTGGCAACTTGGCAAGGACCTAAAATACTTCTAGAAACTTTACAAAATATAGCTGGTTTGTTTTCCTGCATATATTGCAATTTTTTCTACCAGCTGACTTCATAAAATGTTAGTCTTTCTAGAGTCATTCCTAGAGACAAAGAGGAACCGTGTATGGTTTGTTAAGCAGAACTTCAAAGATTCAGGAAGACCAAGTACGTCTGGATTTTGTTATTAGTTACTTTGAACACAAAGTTTTCTAGACCATTTCAATTTAAAGTATCTATTATTGTGGAAATAATATTCTGAATATGAATTTCCAAGACTGAAGTGCCGATCACACTAAGGAAGGTGTAAAGTGTACTGCTTGCCAATTTGATGTAGAGTTAAAACTCCCGTGTTATCCCTGATGAACGTAAGAGAGAGCAGGATGCTGTTGGTATATTAGGAAGTTCAAGAAGATTCTGTTATACTAAGAAATAAGCTAAATTTACTAAATCTTAGGGTGGTTGTTTTTGCTGCTAAAGCACAGGTGTGTCATATGAAGTGCTTAATAAAAAAATGTGCTTTTGCATGAAGTCTCTGGAGTCAACAATGAGATCGTATTAATATAGGTATTGTAGAAATGCTTTCATTTATCACAGGTAGAATCCTACATAAGTTTGTGCTGCAGCTGCTGTGAGCATTTACTGAGCATGTAATTCAGGCTTTTTTCTTTTTTTGCAGTAAATACTTCTAACAATTCAGTAGAGAGATCTCCTGCTCCACATTCTTCACTGAGAATTTTGCTTCCCAGTTGCAAAGCCCCATCTACTGACTTCTAACCATACCACTGAATTTCCCCAGCTACCGTGGTGTTAGAGGGCTCCATATGAGAGTGCCCATAACAACTTAATTGGACTGTGAGGGTATGGATATAAGTAGTCTCACTCAACACAGCCTAGTGTTTTATAGACCCTCCAGGGAAACAGCCTCTGAAAGACCTGGTTTCATGTCTTGCTTTTCTTAAGCACAGAATAAGCTTCTTGTTTCTTTCTCATCTCATTATGCTGCACATTTCTGTCTCTTGGCACCCAGGAGGAGAAGCAGGCATGCTCTCATGCATTTGAAGAGTGACTAATTGCTAATGAAGATGATGTACCTGGAGACCTTTCTCTGTTTTCTACTCCAATGCAACTATTTCATATTGGTGAAAGGAATCTTAGATGTGCAGGGCCCAGCTTGCAGAACTCAAGTCAGGAAAAAGAATTAATGCAGATAGGTACAACTAAGTGTCAAATGCAGTGTATGCAGCGCTACCAAGATTTCTGCCAAAGCTGCTATACTTTTTTAAAAATTCTTTCATTTTTTTAACCTGCTCTCTTCCCTACTTGAGCAGTCCTCTCATTGCACGTATTCTTCCACACTCAGGCCTCTCTCTTTCTTGGCTTTCATTATTTTTTTTACCACGTGCATCTGCAGGTCATTGTGTTATTTTAAGCCACTGAGTGACTTTGCGTTGGGCCAGCAGGTCTGAGAGCACAAGAGCACGTTAGTTGTGCTTTTATTCTGAGGCATAATTACTGTTCTCGGGGCTCATGCACTCTGTGGATGCCTGTGAGCTGTCCCCCCAGGAGGCTGGCATGACTGCAGCTCAGTCTCAGCTGTCCTGCAGACACACAAAAGGAGTCCATGTAAGTGCACGTGTGAAAACACCCAGCATCAGGGGTGCTTAGGGCTCCTCATCTGCAGGGCTGCTGCAGTAACACCCACGGGGCTGGGAGTGCTCCAAGTGCCATTTTCCTGTGCAGTGATGCAGGTGCCTGACCTTTGGACACAGGGCACTGCCCCTGTGCACTGTAAGAATGTGGATTTCAGCACTTGTGGCGTTTATCTCGGCCTCTGTTGCTTAGTCAACTGGAATGAAGTGGCACAGATTAAAATTGTGTGTCACCCTGAGTATTGGTCTGATGATTAAACTAAACAGTAAAAAAAAAAAAGGGAATAGTAAATGGTGGTAAGGGCAACAGACAAGCCAGAAACCTAAAAGCAGGTTGTGTACATCCAGCTAAGCAAAAACTAACAGGTACAAGAGAGGAAAAAAGTGGGAAAAGAAAACATATAACACTAAAATCTATTTGACTTCAAAATATAATCTTGGCAGGTCCTAGTCCTACAAGCATTTATTCACATTTTTTTCTATGAACAAAACTATTAATACGCTACTGATAATGTAAAATACAGTATTTAGTAATTTGGAGGAATGATATATTAGATTATACATTCTTTTGGAACCTGCTTTTATTATTTGCGTAGCAGTAATTACTTTTTTTTTTGTTTATCTGCAACTGCTACTTTTAAAAATAGTTGCCTATGGTGTTTTTTTTCCCTACTTGTTTCTTTATTCCCAGTGTTTCTAGAAAAGTGTTATTCTTGAGGCTAGTAGCTGTGGAGGAAACTCACAGAAATGTACTAATACCAGTATCAGTGTGTATCATCAAGACTTCTTGAGTCGATAGATTTTGAATGAGAGATAAAATTCCTGGAGTCTAGTTTCCTAAAGAAAAAAAATACAGAATCTGGAGTTTACCCTTTTAAAAAAAACTTGTAGCCATGGTGATGCTTAAACATCCTTAGTGAAGTGTAAAGCTCTGTCCTAGCCGTGCTAGGAGAAGATTGTGCAGTGTGCATTTAAAATGTCATTTGAAGTACATTTGAGAATTCTAACTGTTGAAATTATTTTATTCAAATATTCTTTTATTCAAATATTTCTTCAATGAAAATCTGAAAAATGGTATTAGCTACCATTGCTCCAGTTTTCATAGTGGGAAGTTGTTGTTTGCTGAGAGACATATTTGGAGCTCTGATTTTCCATCTGATTCTGTGTTCTGTATGGACAAAAACTGGAATAGAGTTAATGTACAGGAATATTGATAAAAGTTCTGCTAAATGTTCACTTTCCCCATTGTATTGCTTACTATAGAAATCAGTGCAGTGGAGGAGGAAGAAGGGGGATTCATGTTCTTTGTCCTTTTTCCATCTTTTCTTGGAAAGCAAATAAATTAAATCTATATGCAGTGAAGCATTATCTGTTACTTCTTTGTTCCTTGGTGAGTATTTTCCCAGTACTTAGAGCTTCCAGTACTCTGTGAGGATTTTGTCAGTAGAATAGACATCATCTTAACAGCCTGCTGTATGGAAATACCTAAACTGAAAAGTTTAGGGATACTCGTACATGTAAGACTTGATGTAAAGTCTCAGTGTAATGTTTAGTTCCACCCTTCTTATTGCAGTAATTAACTAAAATACTTTCATAGCATTCACCATGATGGCTGAAATACTTCACATCCATGCTGTTTCCATAAAAGCTCCAAAAATCACCATGTCTACATAAACAGATTAAATAAATGTAGGATAGACTCCCAGCAAATAGCAGAATGTGATCCCAACAAACAACTGTCCCTGGGAAAGGCTCCACTGTACTGTGACTGGGAATGAAGAAGCAATAAATTGTAAATGTAGTTCTGGCAAAAGATACTCAGCTGAGCAACTGCAATTGCTCTTCAACCCACAACCTAGGTCTGAAAATCTTCTGTGGAAGGTGTTGGCTTATTAGCTCATTTTCAGCCTGACGTTCAAGGAGCAAACAGTCAACTGGTGATGGTGGTGTGATTTGTAAAGCAATATTAACAATGAATATAACAACTGACAGTGGTCAGATCAATATGAATCAGGAATGCCAGGTTACTGACAGAACCCCTTCTGCATTACTGGTTTCTTTATTACAGTTTTTAATCATTGCTGTTGCTAAATCTTTCAAAAAGGGTTTGAAAATGAAACAGTAAGGATGATTTCTCTATTCTTTGCTGTATTATATTTGTGATAAAATTACCGATTACATTATTTCAGCTTTGATTCATCTAGTCTCATGCAGGGAATGCTAAGTGTTAGCCATGGCCTTATTATTTACATAATTATCTGTTTTGCTACTTCTAAATGTAACTTGATGAACTCCTGGGTTTTTATGGGGAGGTGTGTACTGGTTACTGCTATTACCTACAGGTGTCCAAGGAGAATAAAGGTACTGCATCACAATAGCTCATCACCGAGACTGGTATTGCTAAGCCTCAGAAATAAATTATGCATAAAGCAGAATGTGTGCTTCGCCATGTATGCTTTTGGTGGGAAAGGATTATCAACCCACTTTCAGGGCTCTCCTGGCAGATGTTTCCTTAATAATAATAGTCACTAGGAAAAAAAAAAAAAAAAAAAAGCAAGCTGGATCCAGTATTTCCCACTTTCATTCAATTAGTGTATTCATCCTTTCATCTCATTAATAATCAGTACTAGACTAGACTGGTGAAAAACACTGACATGTAGAAAAGCTGAAATATTAAGTCATATGTTATCAGCAAGATTATATTTATTTGAATGTGATTTCAAGAGTTTGTTTCTGTTGAAGGTTCAGGACTTAGCTGTTTCTTTCACACCAGCTGTTCTCTAATAGATTTGCTTTTCCAGAATTTTTATAGTTTGGAATTTGTTTGTCTTGCTTTATCAAGCAAGATAAAGCAAGATTTGTCAAGCTCTTCTTTTAACTCCATATCTCCCCTTCTCCCATTTTGTTTGCACATATCCTGCTGCTACTCTTTGCACTAATTTATCATCTTATGGCAAAGGGAAGTGAAATTCTTTCTTTCATATCCTAAAGGTAAGGCAGTGTAAAGTAGTATGAAGTTATAATTTTCCTTTGAGCTGATTATTTTACTTCTGCAGTCTTTCTAGTCCTTCCAAGCTTGATTTATAGAATCAAGATGTATTTAATTGAAGCTAGTGGGGATTTCCTCCTCCCTTTCCAGGTAATATAATGTGTTAAATGTGCAATAACTGAATATAAAGATATATTTCATTTTACTTATCCTCACCCTTATCAGCCACTTAATCGTGGCTGAGTATTTAATTGTATGGGGCAGAATATTTTTCACATCCCAGATGACAAAATGTTAGCGCACATAAATTTAGATTTTATCAAGAATTTCTTTTTTTTTTAAAAAAAGAGAATTAGTTATAATTTAAATCATATTAATAATTCTCTCTTTTTAAAAATAGTTGTCACTTGCTTAGAGTTGCATATAGAGGTAACTACTTCACTAGTGCAAGACCTATTGGACAAATTCTTCTAAAATCTATTATCTTGTTAATCTTAATTATTGACATTTATATAGCTTTGATCTCTCAAAAGGGATTTCATTATTCTGGTATTACCAGAGATTAAAAAAAATAATTAAAACTAGTGTGTGCACTCCTTAAAATTTCCAGAATCTTTGACCATTTTGCTTGAAACTCAAACCTCTCGAATGGCCTCTTCACCATGGGCAAGGTGGTTTGGTCACCTCCTACCAAAGCTGCTCCCAAGAGAAGCTTGGCAGCAACACAAGACTTGGTTTTTGTCATGCCAGAGCAAATCCCTTCTTCTGGCACTGCTGTTGTGTTTGTTTTCGTAAGGTGGCTTGCAGCCTGAAATGGCAGCCCTTGTGCTGTGTGAAAGACAGCCTACTGGGCTTTTTAATGAACTTCTGTCTGATAGACTGCCTGCCTTAGGGAAAGTAGAAATTATGAAATTAACTATTATTAATAATAATAATTAATAGAAGCACATGTTTTGATTGCATTCCAAAATTTCTTCATGCTTTCCCTCCTTTCAGGAGGGAAATTTTTTTTTTGGTGTGATAAATCTATGGAGCCGACTCTTCTACCATAGAGTTTATTCTTTAAGCTGCCATTCTGCGTTTTACTAAGTAAATTAAGATCTAGGCATTTAAACTCAATAGGATTAATGCATATCAGCCCTCCCCAATGAAATAAGCATATGTTGGTGACTAACTCAAGTCTGTGTGCTGCCTAAGAAGTGCTTCATTAAGATGTCACTTCAGTTGTGCTGCTTCCCACTGGACTCCTCACCCAGCAGGAGACAGACCAGCAACAGTGGGAAAGCTTGGAAAGGTAAGCGTGGTACTGACTTGCTGAGTGACAGTAACAGCACAATACATACTTCTGTGTCATGTTTAGAAACTTAAAAACAGGGATTTAAATAATAGGGTATTGTTTAATGCTCAAGAGCATTAATTTTGGAGGCTTAGAAATATGAGTTATTTTTCATTGTCACCATGTGAAGGGACAGTAAACAATGTGACAGAGTTCCTGAGTTTTTGTGAAGGTCAGTAGGAGTAGGATGATCCCTTTGGGGCAGACTTGTAGCTAACTTAAAATCCAAACCATATCAATCAAAATATTATGTGAAATTGCTTATTTTATACGATCTCCTCCAAAGACCTTTTGTCCTTGTGAAAGAGCTGATTTACCAACTAACTGCTTTGTCTGTTGATCATAGTTGATCATTTTATCATCACAGAGTCCCTTTTTGGCTATGTATCTCATTTGCCAAATATATGAAAATCTGCTCTCAAAGTCTGAACAAGTGTTATGGCTTAGGAGTGGTGTAAGAAATATTATTAACATTTTCCTTTGAAAGTGTCACAATTTGGAAAGGCTTTGGGCTGTAATCTGGGAGCTTTGGAATGCTGTAGCACGTACTGCAGTGTGTGAGAGCAATTGTCACTTTATCCTGGGACATCTTAAAATGGCTAACTCAAAAGAGATGTAAATACATTATATTTAAGAATACTCAGTGTTTCAGCAAAGAGGCTCATTACAAAGGTGATCCAGCGTACAGTATTTTTTGTGTTGTAAGTATTGTACCTTACTGTTAGTACATGCTAGATAACTGTATGATTGTCTCTTTCTCATTCTACGGGACTTTAGGTAATTAATTTTAAAGCAACAAATAAATTTTTAAACTATCATTTTTTTTGTTTTGTGAGGGTTTTTATTAGCCTAACATTATTTTGTAAGATGATTTTTTATGATACTTATAAAAGTAAACAAAAATTCTTAAAAACAAAAATTCTAATTAACAAAAATCATGAACAATTTATGCAATGTTTTCCAGCGGATTAATAAAATGTTAGATTTTCATTGTTTTAGTAGAAAAACCTGAATATATCTTTTGTTTAGATTTTTTTTAAATCGTGACTTTGTTGCATAATTGCAATGTGTGGTTCAAATGCTTAGGGATGTCTGTTCATGTCGTGAGCTCAAACTATCAAAAAAGATAAATTGTTTAAACCCAAGATTTTGATGGGTTTATTTTTTTAATTTTGTTTTCTGTTGTTTGCAAAAAAGATGGCAAAGTTTTCACCGAAGTATTAGAAATAGTTTTCATTAAAGAATATCAAGTTATCTGCTAATCACAGGTATGCAAAAGCCAAGATTTTGAATAATTTAGTCATAAAAAAATTTGCTCAGGAATTTTGTTCTTTTTCATTTACAAAATATGATTAAAAATGACAGTTGGCAACAACAACTGTAGATGTTTTATTCTGGCCTAATTATTAAGAACTACAGCACCAGCAAATGAGCTTCCTGTGTGCCCCAGATTGTCTTCTAGTTTAGAAGGTACAAACAATACTCTATTTAGCTTTAGTTACTCAGATTTACTAATGTGCTCCTTTTATCCTCAGCCCTTGGACAAACATAGCTCCTTAAAGCTCTGAGCTGGCAGCCAGGTACTCCTTGGGCATCTGTGGGCTCTGCAGAAACTGGCTTTGAAATGCTGCCAGTCGCTTTGGCCACGTATTGTGGAGGACCCTCCTTTTCCCTCTAGCTGGACCAATGGAAAAAGAAACCCAAAAATAACCTATGAATTTTCCATGACAGAAAATCCTGGCTTGCTTGCAGTATAGTAGCTGATCAGTCTAATCTAATAATCTTTTGAACCGTGTGGAGCTGAAGGGGGCATTAGTGGGTGTCGGAAGGCCTTACTGCCATCTGATAATTAATGAAAACTGGAAATGTTCTGGCACCATGCATCTATTCAGTACTATTTTATAACTGCCCTTAGCTAGGGTATGGAGAATATGTGGCTGTAAATTGAACTGCTGAGGGCAGAATGAATGCATTTCTATTGTTGCTCTTAATGATATTCACGTGACTAATGTCTGGGGTGACCTTAAAGCTAAGTTCATTAGTAAGAGTTAGCCTGTGTCTCTCTGCTGGAGTTTTACTATTTGTAGCAAGCTGAGGTTTCCTACTTCAGCTACCAAAGAACAGGCACAGGGCAGGAAAAAGGCAGTTTTGTGGAGTGTTGCTGTTGTGGTGTTTTAACACCTCCCTCCTGTTCTGCCTCTTAGACTGTTTGTTCACCCAGAGCTTTGTTCCTAGTTCTGCTCTTTCAGTTCCGTGGTAACTAAATGTTATCTTCATGCTCAGAGAAGAGAAAAATGGTTCGTAATATTCTAGTTGGCTTAAGAAAAAGGTCCTGTTCTGAAGTTATGAATGCCATAGAAGGCTGAAGCCTATTCCTCAGCAATGAATAGGGAGTAGTACAGTATGTCCTGCCTCTCGAGTGGCACCCAACCTGGAAGAAGCAGAGGTTTGGGACAAATACTGACAACATTGCAAAAGATCAGTGACATTGTAACAGATTAAACAGTCCAAGGTGAGTACGCTTTGATTGGAGTAGACAAAATGCAAAATCCGGCAGTCTCAAAAACTGTGAAGCTCGTAAATTGTGAAGTTGTAATTTGGCACAGTTTGTGGGGTTGAGAAAATACACAAGGATCTGTTTAATTCTAAAACAAACTTCAAGTCTTTCGGTGACTGGAAAGCAGGGCTTAAAAAGTTAATCTGATAATAATAGGAAGTAATTGAAAACAGAAGACAGGTGTTATTCCATATTTCATGAGGTTTTTAGTTGCTTACGGTCTGATTTGTGGGTTTTTTGGAAATGTTATTTTTGTAATCCAGACTATTGCTTCTCATTAGCTTTCTTTGTTTAGTGATTAATTAGCAGTGCTATGGTTTATTTAGGAGTTAAAAGAATAACTAAAACACAAACTCTGACATATGACTCTTATTTGAGATTACTGGGATACCCAAAAAGTCCTACTGTCAAATGAGGGTTCTGTCAACACATCATGAGCTCTGAGTTTTTGTTGATATTCCAAGAAGTATTGCAGGATGTTTTCCAACTGAAATTTCCTTTAAAAATAATGCAACTTATATTTCTTACTGTAGTTGCATGCTAACAGAAGCTGCATGTTCCTAAACCTAGACAGAGAAAGGAAGATTAAGTATCATTTGCTGGTGTGTCTTTTAACTCTCTTTTGCTGTTGTAAACTTGATATGTAATGTCAGCCTAGGCACAAAAGAGTGACTTGAGGATGGAGTTCCTGAATGAACTTGCTTTTAGTAGTGTAGCCTTTCCATTTATATTTTAGTGTAGTTTGCTCTAATGAAGTGTCACAGAGACACCAAGTTTGGACTTTTGAAAATAATTCTGTTCTTCAGAGCAGTTACTGGTAATCAAAGGGTTTTATGAGTAAACTGTTTCCTACTTTCTCATCAGATTTTCTCTCTGTTATTGGTACTCTTTCCTTCTAACACGTATTTCCATGCTAAAACTACTATGATGCTTTGACCTTTGTAGGAATTAATTTTGCCACAGTTCCTGTCTTTGGCTGCTGTAGTTTTGGTTCAGTCTGTATTTTTTTCCATGCTTTTGGTCTCAGCATCTGGGGTAGCAGCTTGCAGTGTTAATTGGGCAGCATGATCCTTGCCGGCTGTGGCCCTCCAGAGACAGGGCATTTTCCTGGTCACTGTGTGGACACATTCAGAAATGATGCACAAAGCAAAGATACTCACGTGGAGACGAGGTCAGCGAGGCAAGGGAAGCCTTTGGAACAGAAGAGCAGGAAAGGTGCTTGAACAAGTTGTCCAGGAAGAAGGGTCTAGCCCATTTGTGTGCAGGGAAATCAGCATGGGACACAGGTTTCAGTAAGTAAACTGATTTTTGGAGAGTATGAAATGACCCATCCAGAAGGCAAATGATATTGATGGTGAGAAGAGGTAAGAATATGTCACATAAATGAAAGAATACATTATATTGATTGAACTTCTTCTATTCAAGGCTCAATCATATGCTTCCTGGACCAGTGTAAATATTTTGATGTTTACACATGTAAAGAGGTTTCTTCTACCAATTCACCTTAATTCTAACTGTTACTTCCTTGCTAATTAATTTGAGTGTAGTTCTGCAGTCACGGATTGCTTAAATACATTGTTGTGTGTGAAACGGAAAAGCAGGAGTTTTGCTTTCAGAACAGTGCCTTTAAATGTTTAATTTATGTTCAAAACCCCAGCTTCGGATTCTTGGATAAAAAGATGAGGTGGTGGGGTTGCTTCACTTCTGTTAGGATTATTTATGTGGATTATAGGGAACAGTTTTAGTGTTTTTGAGATGTCTAAGAAAAAACATGTTCGTGACTAACAGGAATGAAGTTTTTCATTGGAAATACATGTGACTTTAATGCCAAATAAAAGAGGACCCAATAGTAATTAAATATCAGAAACATAGAGGTGAAAGTGAATCTCTCAGGTGTAAGCTACACAGCAGCAAGTTTTATACCAGGATTTGTTAATTTCCTTTATAAGCACTAGTTTTAACTGAGTCAGTAAAAGGTAAAAAATATTCTAAACTCTGGAAAATAAGGTGGAAGCAAAGCAACTCTAAAATGATTCACATTGGGAAGATTAGAACCACGCCCACAAAGGTCACATGTATTACAATTCTTGTGGTTTCTACAAATGTACATTTTCCAGTAGGTTTGAGGAGACACTTGTTACAGGATTTGCTCAACAAATGGAAGGTCCTCTGTGTGATCCCATGTCTCCCAGGGGAATTCCCTAATCCTACTTCGGACACTGTTTTTGCCCATTGTTTCCTGTCTTTGTGTTGCAATTGTGTGTCATTAGCAGCATGTAGATTTTATTGCTGGATGCAATACTAATATTTTAATTTTCCAGTAAGAAGTATGTCTATGACATTCTGTGTAATGAACTATGGAATTGAGACTTTGATTACACTGACACTTGTGTTTCTGTGGCAGCACCAAGCAAGAGCTACTTCTGTCTCCCTTGAAAGGAGATTGCAATTGCATTACACTTACTTGTTTCCCAAGTTTTTCATTACTTTATTTGTTGCATGATTTTTAGAGATTTTGAAAATCCACAAGTGCAGCTCCAGTTGAAGCTGTTGGGATACAATTGAAAAACATGTTCTTAATAACCATGGTACCTTTGCTGTGGTAATAAGGAGAATGTCCTGTACCTGAATGCCAGAGTAACTAATCTCCTTTAGGCCAGCTGTAAGGCTTGATAGGATGTTCCAGAGCTGAACTGCTTTAGATTGGCAGCACACCTGAGCTTCTGATGTCATCCAGGCATTTAAACTTGTGTTTCCAAGCTGTTTGCCTACCAAGTCACAGGCTCAAACGTCTTTGAAAAGACCTAAGAGGACCATCCTTTTCTACTGTAGAATGCAGTAACTCTATTTTTGTTTATGCTATTTCATAACCTGCTTTTATTGACAGGAATTCTGAAAACACTTTCTAGAGGAGACAGTCTTATTAATGGATAGTTGGTATGTTTTTGTTAAAAATTAAGCCCTTATGCTTTTTGTATTCTTTTTCTTGATTAAATATTTGTGTTGTTGAGGAATGAAAACCATGAAAGAGGTTGGGATAGCATAAAAGGTAATTAAGATTTATGGCCAGAGTGTATTCAGGTTCCTCCTACGCTTCCACTTTCCTCATGTCAGTACTTTCCTGACATGATTTGGATACTTCTACGTGCTGTTATTGAACTTTCACCAAGCTAAAGGCTGTTCATAATAAAAGTGAGTGCAAGTGCTACTTTAGCAGAATCACTGTATCCAACTTTTACTTTGGGTCAGAGTTTTTTTAATCTAAGCATATTAAAAATTCTGTAGGGAAACTTTATTTTCGTGTGCCTTAATTTGCTACTGTCTTTTGGCACACATTTATTATTTTGTCTTGTATACTTTGATTCTGTACTCCGTAATTTATTGGAAAGGTAATATATTTAAATTATATAAAATATGAAGATTGTTAAGATACTAAATCTTGACATTTTCATCATGGAAAACATAAATCTCAAAAGTAGAATGATTTTGCTTCAGATTAAGGGGTACATTGTCTACATAAACAATCTGCTCTTGTGTTCTGAAAAACAGAGGTGTATCTTATCAAGAGATCTTTAAGAAAAATCTTGTTTCTATTTTTCTAATACTGATTTGTCTGGTGTTTTCAAGTCCTAAAGTAAAGCTCCTTGTTGCATGGAAGCAGCTTTGTTTGTGTATTTGCCTGGAAATGGTTTGCTGTCAGGTAGGGATCCCTGGACACAGTGTATTACAGAACTAAATTTAACTCCTCTGCTGTTCTGTTACTTGCAGAAGTGATCTAACCATAACTAGTGTTAAGGATTACAGTATTCATAAACACCAGAGATTAAAATTAGAATGTAGTAACTTGTGTCCACTGCTCTGCAGGGCTGGTGGTATTGACTTTTGTCACCTCAATGTCCCAGTTTCACACAGAATGTCACTATTTCAGATTTGCTCTTGATGACAACACTCAGAGCTCTGTGCTGGAAGCAGATGAAGCTTGTAGAAATCTTTAAAGAAATAACTAATTAACCAGAGCAGAATGGGTCACCTGTGGTCTGAGATAATCAGTTTGGGCAAATTCAGCCCAAAACGTTGGTGTAACTAGACTGTAAAGAGCTTAAGTTTGCAGAATGTTTCATGCAAGGTTCTTCCATGAACTCAGCGTGCAACAGTCCTTTATCAGAATTCTTGTCTACAAGTGATATAGGCATAGGTGAGGTTTCTGTTGATACATTTTATTTTAGTGCTGAATGCAACAACACAAAGCACAGGCAGGTTGAGATCCTCTTGAATGATGCATGTAAAGGAAACTGCATGAAACTGATACTGTTGATAAATTTGCATGGCTCTTCAGTACACTCAGCAGGCAAAGGAAGCTGGAGGCAATTTGTTTGGATGAAAAGGTATCTTTCCAAAATAAGCTTTTACCTGCCTTATTAGAGTTGCTCTTAATCGTGACCTGAGCCTCATGGAATTCTTCTGTACTTACAGCATAGTAAGTGAACTCAGAGCAGGCCCATGACCAATCTAATAATTAGATATCTCAGCTTGTTTTATTGCTTGTTTATGAGTCATCCAGGTTTATCTTAAAGGCATAGAGGAAATGTTGTTTCTGTTACTGACCAGAGTTACTGTATTATGTTGAATAAATTCCTACGGAGTGAGTAATTAATTTCAGTGTACATCTTATGCTCTTTCATGAGATACATATTTCAGAGACACAAAATTTATCACTGTGGCTGGTTTGATAGCCTTCCTTTAGCAAAGGTCAGTGCATACGGTTTTGGGCAAAGTTAAAAATACTATTTTTCCCTCTTAAATTATACCTTGTTCACTATGTAATGCCGTTCATAAAAGACTGAGAAAAATTCCATGGATTATTGGTTTATATGTTGAATGTTGGTTAATATATTTCTTCATCGTTCTCCTCCAACTTCTAGTAATTAAATACTTTTGAGCATCATAAATATATCGAGTCATGTTTATAAGCCCAGGCTGAGAAACATCATCTCTGTGTGTTCCAGGTTGTGAAGCCTCAGACTGACTGTATCATATTGGAAGAACTTTGTTCTTCATACTCTTCTGCCAATAATTGTAATCGATATCATAATTATACCCCATCTCTTCTTTCAAAAATTAGCCATGTGCTTGCATTACCTATACGTATGTATGTAACTAATTACTTTGACCTTTTGGTGCTCACCTGTTTTTTAAGATTGATAAGCATCCTCTTGCATTTGGAGTGTTTCTGGTTTTTTTTATCTTTTTCTTTATAAAGCCCAGTGCTTGTCGGTCTACAAGTGTGTTAGATTAGTTCTTTCTGAGCTAAATAGAGAGGTGGCCACACCTGAGATGCTGTGTCCAGTTTTGATTCCTGCCACAAAGAAAGATGCAGACAGGCTGGAGGGGTGCAGAGAAGGGCCACAAAGGTGATCAGAGGACTGGAAGGTGCCATAGGAGGAAAGACTGAGAGAACTGGGTCTGTTCAGCCTTGAGGAAAAAGATTCTTTGAGGAAAGGTTTAGAGGAGACCTTTATTACCATGTTCCAGTATTTAAAGGGTGATTATTTCCTTGTAAAAGAGGTCACATGGAGGAGGGGTAATAGCTACAGGTTGCTCCTGGGGACATTCTAATTGGTCACAAGACAATTTTTCGCAAAGAGGAACAGGCAGCCATTGGAATAACCTCCCCAGGGCAGTGGTGCATTCCCCAACATTGGACACTTCTAAGATCTGGCTGGGCAGGCTGCTGGACCATCTTGTCTAGACAGTGCTTTTGCCAAGAAGGTTGGGCTGGCTGATTCTCGTGGTGCCTCCCAGCCTGGCATTCTGTGATTCGGTGACTGTGTTCCACAATCAAGGCTTCTTTCACTTTGGACGCCATACAGTGCATTTCTTTCCTAATGATGTCTCCCGCAGCATTACCAGTGATATGGGAAAGATAAGCTATCTTTTTGTGTCCTATGGCAGGGCAAACAGCAACAATAATAAAATTATAAAGTCACTGAACTCTAGTGATTATTCATTTCGTCATAAAGTTTGAGATATATCACAATAAGATAAAAACTTAATCTGTATTAACTTAAAGTAATCTCCACTGCTGTTGTATTACAGACCACCAGTGCCAAGAATATGCCAAGAATAATCTTGGCATAAGTAAAAAGTTCTTTCAGTCTAAGATGAGTTAGGGAGGGGAAACAAAAAAAAAAAAAACAACAAAAAAACAAACAAGCAAAACACACCAAAAAACCCCCACAAAAAAAAAACAAAAAAAACCAAAAGAAACACAACACCAAAAAAACAAAACCAAAAAAACCCCACAGAACAAACAAACCTGGGTAGTTTTATTTTCTTGAAAAACATCAGAAACCTCTATGTGTGTGTTCATATCAAGCTAACATTCTGTATGTTTGTTCCATTGCGCAGATCTTTATTATATGCAAACATTTCCAGTAATTTTTATTCAGCATCTCTTCTTTCCTTACTGTCTAAGGGGAATATGTGATGCATATTCTTGTTTTAAAGTTTCTTTTGTGTGTCTTATACCTTATAATGCATTATTTTCTCACTGACACTGGATAGAACTCCCAGTTTATTCTGGCGAGAGATTAAAAGACGCTAATAGTGCTTGAAAGCTACTCTGTTCTCATCACATCGACTTAGAGCCCTGGATAACTAACACAGGAATACTCCAGGTTAAACTGTACTTTGGGGGGAATTTTTTTGTCCATTAAAGTCTACAGCAGATTCAAAGCCAAATAAGAGAAAGAGAATTTTCATGCTTTGTAATTACAGATAGTACACAGTAATAACCAGCTGGTTGTTGACATAAAAGCACAACCTGTATATGCAAATGATGCTCTCTTGCCTGTCATTAGAGACAACAGCATTAAAAATGATGCAGCAATAGGCAGTATTTGCAGCAGGGATGGAGGAGGTGTGTCCCTGATGCAGACAAAAAGAACAGTGACAAAAGAAAATAAGCTCTCAAGTCAGCATTCTAAACTCCATTGTCAGTGCAGTAGCAGCTGCGTGTGGAAATGAGGCAAATAGAATTTGAAATGAAGAACTGGAAAAGAAATTGCCACTTGCCTGCATGGATAGAGACAACTATTGGTCCTGATTGCCAATTAACTGGTCTGTTTTTTCTGACAGCTTTGATAACAGGTCAAAAATGTGGCAGGAGCTGCTCTTGGACCTACTCACTTCATCTTTTGTGGTTTCTTAGTCACAGTAACTCCTCTACACACAAAGAAATACCACGATGGTACCAACAGTAATCTGTATCTTAGTTGGATGTGGATGATTTCCAGCAGAGTCCAGTGAATTGTCTTTAAATTGAAAAAGCCTTCCAGGCATAGAAAGCAGGCTAGGATTACGTAAATATTGTCAGTTCACATTAAGCATATTTTCAAAGACTAAAAAGAGGATCAAGGGTGCTTCATCACCATTAAAACAGTGTTTGTACCTACCTTGTCCTGGAGCAGCAGGAAATGGTTTAATGTAGGCAGACTACAGAAAATCCAAGTGTCATGTGAACGGCCTCGGAGTACAGAGAAATGTTCTCTGAAAATGAATATGCTTTTCAGCAGGTAGTCATAGTGGCAAGACACAGGTACCTCTGGAGGCTAAATCTTGTCAGAATTGCTTGTGTCCTGAGTCATCTTGGGTGGTGATGAGCCTGGGCGTGCAAGGTATTTATTAGCTTAGCTAGAAGGTCCCTGTTTGTGGACTGGAATTGTCTGAAATGTCTGACTAGTTCAGGTGTTGTCTCTGAATGTTCAAACTCTGTCTTTCCTGAATGCCCAAACCATAATTGCAGCATTTCTGCCATTTAATTGACCAGATAATTTACCCTGTAAAGATATCATAGGCTATTTAAGGCTGTCTCTTTAGAGCAGTTATTAGCTTTATTTTTCTGCTTCATTCAAGAACAGATGTTTCTACTGTGTAACTGAAATAATCAACGTCTTTGGAAATCAAAGATTGCTACTTTATGAAATGTGAATGTGATGGAAAATCTGAATTATTTATCATAAAAGGGCATGAGAGAAACTAATTGCATGCAACTTTGCAGAAATTTATAAGATCTGAGTCATGATAATAGTAAATAGTTAAAAAACATTAATGGTGCCAGGAAAAATGCTGTTGTCTTTGATACTTGCATAGCTAAATATTTCACTTATGCTTTGTCATGCCATTTCTGTATTTCAGAGGAGTGTCATCTGTTTGGGTTTTGGAGGGTTTTTAGATTTGGATCCTTTTAAATTTCCTTAGTAATTTGCATTTAAATGTTTTATTTTTTCACTAATTTTCCACAGTTCTCTATTTCTTTAATTGCCACATCAGGTTCCCAGTGAAGGTACATGCACTCCAGAAACATCTGTGTGAAGGGTTATTTTTTTTCTGAATTTATTTTTTAAGGGTTTTTTCTTTTCAATCTAGAGACTGGTACATGCTGTTAGTAAGCTTAGCAAAATGGGTAAGAGGGATTTTAGTACTTAAATAAAACCTAGTGACATGAAGGAAAAAGACTTAACTTGCCACCCACACTCGGGGCCAGATCCTCCTCCTGTGTGACCTGCAGGAGCAGTCCCAGTGAAGACACAGAAAATACTAACCCAAGTAAAGTAGGCAAGATCTATTTAAAACAACCCACTGTTGTTTAAGAACTCTGCTTATATAGCACAGTGGAAGAAAAAAAATTCCACAAAGGTGGGAAACAAAGGTGCAGTATTTCCTAAAGGCAGCCAGCATAGTTCATGGTTAAATCAATTGTTGAAGCCGGGTTTCTTCTTCTTGAGTCTTGTCCAGTGGGTAACAGTCCTGTTCTGTTGGTATGTGTGATTTTTGGGAAAGAAGCAGCTGTGTATAGCAGATCCAAATATATTTATTGTGAGCTTGGTCATTCCAGGAATATTTTTTTTTCTTGCTCTAAAGCGAAAGCATTAAACCAGAAGGAAAACTTAGGCAAGTTTAGAACAACTTTGATGAAAATATTTATGTGAGGCGGATTTTTGCCACTTTTGGCTTATAAAGTGAAGCAAAGATGAAACTTGGATGTTTAGGGCAGGCACAACCCCTCCTGTAACATCCTGTGCTCTCTCTTTCTCCAGCCAGGTGCTGCTCAGGGCTGTGCTGCCCTGGCCTTGCCTTGTGTGTGCCAGTGGCACAGCGCAGGGGAAGATGGCAAATGCAAATTTAAACTTGTGTGTTGAGACAACTGTGTGACTTCTTTACAAAGCTGCACTTCCTACCAATAAATCCGAATCATCCTGTTGTAGTAAAGCTTTGATAAGAGGCAAAATCTTTCATAGGAGTTTATCAACCCTTGTGAAGGTACTTTGAGTTTTGTTCTACTTTTCTAAAGAGGTCAGCAGAGAAAGATTCACACTGAAACTGCAGTTTTGCTCAGTAAAGGCCTTCCTTCAGCTCTTGGACAGTGTCAGGGTGTCAGAAGAGTGGTAGAGTTCAGGAGGTGGCACCTCCTGGAGCAGTTGTGGAAAGGCTCCCCAGTGTTCACTGATTGCAGGCAGGTACTTGGAAGTGTCCCACTGAGGTTTATGTTGTGTAAATGTTGGAATGCTCAGTGCTTTGCACTGCTAGATCCCAGCACTGGCAGCTGCTTGGCAATGATACTGCATCTCTCTTAGAAATTAATGTTTCCAAAAAATGTTTGTTGAAGTGTGAAGAGGTTTTAATGCTGGAAGACCACTGGAGCAATGGAGGTAGGTTGTTAGGCAGTGCTTATTCTACGCAAATGAAAATATTAAATGTATGCAAGCAGATGCTGTTATTGTGAATTTTCACTCACTATTACAGTGCAAAGAATGGCTAGGTATTTGAGGTATTTTAAAGTGTTGTTTATAAGGTTTTAAGTGTGCCAGTCCTGAACACGTCGTTCAGGTCTGGTACTTCGTGTTGAATAGGTCAGTAACTTATATGTATATAGAACTACAGCCTGTCTTTATCTTACCTTTTATTATTAATTTTAGTTATTAGCAATTGAGGACAACACTTCTGCTGTCTGATGATGGAGAACAACATAACTACTATATCTCGTGAAGAGCTTGAAGAGCTACGAGAAGCATTTGAAAAAATAGGTATGTTTTAAATAAGGGAATCATAAGGATGCCATGAACACTGCAAAAGAAGAAATCTTTATGGTTCACTTGGTTTTGATAGGGCTGTGTTTTCCCTTTGTATTGCCAGTAATATCTAAAAAAATGTAGAAAGAATGTTTGCATAGAGCCCCTTAATTTCACTGGAACTACGTGTGTTAATTTCTTTCAACTTCAGCACTAAAACCTGAAACATTTTCTTGCAGGGTGGTAGCATTTTTGTGTTACTATATATGCTACATAATGGGTCTCAAAATTCAGTTTTTTTGAACTCTGTACTTCTAAAAAACGTTTGATTAAGCTTCAGGTGTTATATATTTTCATGTTATATCACTGACACTTGGTTCTTACTTTACTTACATGCTTTTGTGAACTAATAATTTCATTTATTCAATCAGATTTTATCTTTTAAGAAAACTTGGGGACTTTTTAAACTTTTGTAGCTAGCCAGTGTTAATAAATAATTGCACAATTTTGTATGCTTGACAGGATGTTTACAGATTAATCAGAGCACACAGAAAGTGTAAGAAATTATATAATAACTAACCCTTTTTTCCAGATTGCACTGCTGTTGTAAATGTTCCTACCTGCTTTATTTCTTACTTACTGCAGTTCTGAGGGGTGATGTGTCACTGTGCAGCTCAGGAAATCAAACAACCATGTTTGTAATAAGGCATGATGGGGAGAACAGGGTCATTTTAGGCAAGAAATTTTAAATATTAGGAGTCTTTAGTTGGTAAAGAAACTATTGGGAAACTATATTAGAGATTTGGAGGACCATGAGTAGTGTGGAGAAGTGAAGAGGGAATTATTTGGGTTCTGCCAATACGGGTGTCACATGATACCCAGTAGAGGGTCAGGAAGATTAAAATAAAAAGAACTAACTTCATGATCAATAACTGAACAATGAACCCATTGACTCAGGATGTTGTTGAGACCAAACAAAGAGTAGGAATTCTAAAGGGAGTAAGATACATCCATGGAAGATAATTCAAGAGCTGCTGTTAAACAATCATCAGGACATCTATAGTTCAAGTAGTTTATATCCTGCAGGTGCTGGAATGACAGACCAAGGAGAGCACTATGCATGTATCAGTCTACTGGGAGAGGTTAGCATAGGTAGAGACTCACTGGTGTTGTCTGACAGCTTTTCTATGTTTGGTTTTCCATCTATATTCCATCTTTTTCTCCATTTCCTGCCTGCATGTTTTCACATTTCTGCTTCAAGAATTGTCTGTACTGCTCGTAGCCACCGAGAAGCATTTTTTCCTTATGCTTTCTCTAAAACATAAAAAGCAAGCATTAGTTTTTAATTTTTTTTCACATTTCTAATGTCTCTATGGATAAAGTGCTTGCAGCTACATTGGCAAACTGAGAGAAGGCATTTATTTAACTCTCAGCTTGTCATCATGGAAACTTACCCTCAGTGAAAGATGAACCTTGAGAAATAAAATAGCTGGTAATCTGAGTGAGCTCATGAGCATGTCCTCTGCAGGTTAGACCATCCCTGTTATTGTGTGTGGCCTTACATGTCTGCAAGGCAGTGGATGAATTAATACATATGCACACATCAAGTTTGTGTATTGATTTTTGAACTTTTTATAGTATCAAAGCCACAAAATTATTTTTTTACTCTGTGTTTTTAATCTTTTGTCTGCAGGGAAAACGGGCTTCCTTATGAAGCTGTACAGAAGCCACATAGTGTAGTATGGATTACAAAACCATTACTATATAGCAATTAATTATGTCTGGAGATGAAAGCATATTTCTCTGCTTGCCCTTCTGCAATGAGAGGCATTCATCCACTCTGGTATTATTGGCTGAGTTCTGATACTAACACAATATGAAGAGAAGTTTTTTAACTAGTAAATGAAAAAAAACCCAAAAGTGGGACCACCTTGACAAGTCAGAAAAGTGGCCACGTCATCTGTTTCTGATTCATTGTGATGTTCTCTTAAATTTCATACAAATGCACCATTCATAGAGCTGGGAAAATACTATTAACTAGTATTTTCAGGAGCTTTAACATGATCATGATAATCACTGAAAATTGTTGTCAAACATGGAAAATATTAGCATTAAATATGTAAAACGATGGACATTATATCCTGCCTTACTTACTTGAATTTGATTCGACTGCATTTATACTGTGCATGAACTACAGCTTTTTTGCTTTTAAAAGTACTTCTCTTCATTGTGCAGCCAAGGCACAGGTAAGGCTATTTTACTAGAAGTGCTCAAATTCTGCTTGTATAAATATGTCTATAAATATATATATATATATATAGGGAAATATGCATAGATTTTAAAAAATAGGAACAGGTAATGTGGTTGATTCATTTATGTGTTACTTTGGATAAAAGTATGGGTGTGTGAAATGATTTTTTATTATACCAGGATGAATCCAAGACAGCTCTCTGCAAAGAGATTGTCCAAAGGTGAAAGTACAAAGGGTATTTTTGATTGTTTCTGTGCATTATTCATCACGAATAACACAAATTATACTCAATTTATTTTTATATGATACAGCCATTAATTTCTTTCCAAAACTTCAAACCTCTTGTTGAATAAAAGCATTCTGATACTTTGCTGTACATGAGCATTCCTGCCATGTGGCCTTGGGAGGCAAGTGTAAGTGAAGGTGGCCTCTCAAATTGCTCCTAACAGAGCCAGTTAATAGATTAAAGAAGGTCACATTTAATAAACCGATACAAATCATCCCAGACCTGTTCTTCACAGGCAAGCCAAACCACATAAAAAGTTGTAAAGAACAGAAAATGTTTATCGGATATTAGGATAAACAAATAAAATGCAGTCAGGCAGAGTTCTTGTCTATGTAGTTTTTCTTGTGGAAGTGTGCTTTTCTAATAACAACATGCATCAGATTTGAGCTTACTGATTGCAAATTGATGCTAATTGATGTCTCTGACATCAAGGTTTATAGATAATTTTGTTGGGAGTCTGAAAAAATGAGGAAGTCTTGCACCTCACTATTATCACATTTGCTGTCTTGTTATATCTGTGCTCTGGGATCATAAGATAGTTCCTGAGAAAGCATGTAACATGATGGCACAAGTCCTAGACAGTTGTGCCTCTGATCCACAAGCATTCCTTCATACTTACTTACCTCTGTGAGAGAAAGAAACACTCATCTCCTAGAACTGTGTTTACCATAAGTTAATATCACAACTTGTGCTTTCATTCTACAGATATTGACAACAGTGGATATGTCAGTGATTATGAGCTTCAAGACCTTTTTAAAGAAGCAAGTCTGCCCTTGCCTGGTTACAAAGTCCGGGAGATTGTAGAAAAAATCATTTTAGTGACAGATAGCAACAAGGATGGGAAAATCAACTTTGAAGAATTTGTCTCTGTAAGATGTTTTCTTCAGATGTTTCTCTAATGTCTGATATGTACTGAGAATTAAGTGGTACAACTAAATACTATTTTTGTATATAACTATTATTTTGTGTGTTCTGTGACAACTTAGAATATTCTGTACAGTTATTTTCTAATTTTTATCTTTCACACTCTTATTTAATTTAATGGTTCTGATTTCTGCAGCATGTGAAAGAGCAGTAGCTGCAATCAGTCTTGTTTTCTGTTTCCTCCAAGGTGGGGGGAAGGACTAGCATTGTAAGAACTGTTGGGTCAGCCCTTGCTCTGACAAAAGAGCAGACAATTAGATACCAGTCTGTGAATGCTCTTAGCAGTGCTTCACTATGCTTAATCTCTGTACTAAAGGCTGTTTATTACTGAGAGTGAGGTACAAGATTTCCCTTTCACTGAGCAGATTTCGAAGCTTTAGGCTTATCTAAATGAGAAGCACTTAATGGTGCATTTTAAAAGAAACAAGAACTTACCAGGCTGTTGGTTTGTGGGTATTTGGGGATGATGGTGTTTTGCTTTGAAGTTAGAGTACTGCTGCTAATTGCAGAAGGTTGCTTGTTGAATTAGTCATTGGCATTTTTTTCTGACATTCTAAACATGCAGATATTTGCTTCCAGGTACAAACTGTGTATTAGAGAAATAATTTGTTATCCAGTATAGATATTGGTATCCAAACTAATTATTTCTTTTTAGAAGAGAAGTCAATATAAATTTCAAAGAAAGTCAGTCAGGTTGACTACTGTGTCTAGACTACTTATATGAATTAACAGTTATTTGAAGGTACAATCAATCACAAAATGCTTTCTATTTTTTAAATTTCAGATAATCCAGGAATTGAAAAGCAAAGATGTTAGCAAATCTTTCCGAAAATCAATAAACAAAAAGCAAGGTATTACAGCAATTGGAGGAACATCAGCAATATCTAGTGAGGGGACACAGCACTCTTATTCAGGTAAGAAATAATTAAACATGTGCAAATGTTCCATGGAGAAAGACTCTTAAAATTTGCACTACAGAAAAAACAGAGCCTAATTGGAAACTGTTGGCAATTAAAGCAAATTACCACAGCAAAAGCATGTGGAGGTAGAGGAGGTAAGTGTGGGTGATAGTTTATTAACTCTGTTCAGTTGTTGCTTAGTTTCACTCTTAGTTGCACTTGGAGGTAAGTTGGGCATCTGTGTGAGAGCAAAACAAGCACCGACATCCTGTGGGAGGGGAAATGGCCCCTTTGGCATACTTCTAGTACAACTAGTCGAGTTTTTGCCTTCATTATATACTAATGGACTTTTATCCCTATATTCAGATAAGAAATGAATCCTTGTTTTATTTCCACAGTGTTAACTAATGTGAACTAAAACCTCATTAACAAGCCATCACATAATCCTGTCTGGATGGACTGGCCTCCTCAGCTGTCTCTGCCATTACAGAATTGTTCACTCCTACATGGTTTTTGCATAGACTGTCTCACTGAAGAAGATGCTTTTAATATTTGATCTGTTTCTTTCTACCTGTCCCTGCTGCATGTAATTTAAGTTGGTAATTGTGCCTAATTGCATTGCAGCTCCTGGGCAGAGTGTGAACCACCTTCTAGGATCATATTGCAATCAGCAATATTGCTACTTTTTTGATTGGCTTATTCTGGAATTTGTGTGGCTCCAGATTGTGTAAAGGGTCTATATATGAGGAAGATTTACTTTGATTTGCCAAACGTGGCAATATCCTCTCTTTCAGTAAAATTCCAGCATCAGCTGTACCTGGTACATCCTCAAAACAGGGGATATGCTCCATGCCAAAGGATGCTTGTAGGGCATGAGAGGTGATTCTTTAGATGCAGTGTTATTTTGGGGGGAGAGGAATGAACCCCTCTAGCACACAATTCACCTGACCTGGCCTCACCAGCCATTTCGTTTATGATGAGGGGAAGTGTGCTCTAGAATTCCACATTGTTTCCCACGGACAATGAAAAAAGTGTAGTGAGTCAGGTGCTTCTTGAGGTGAGGTGAATCCCACCTGTACTGTCTGGGAATTTGGATACTGAGACTTGATTGGCTGCGATCCAGATAAGCTTTTTTAGATACATAGTACTATATTATGCACTGAATATGAAAGATAATTTAAAACTGAGATATTAAGCTTTTTAAGTTTCTCAAAGCTAAAGACAGCTCAGCAGTTCAGGCCACACTCTGAAGTCCAGCAGAAGGCTGAATGAAGCACTGCATTTTAAACAAACAGCACATGGAGTGAGATGTTGCATCTTTCACATGAGACATTTTCCCCTCTTCTTTGTAATTGCTGAGAAACTGAATTTGAAGTCAGCCATGAGGATGCTTTCCCTATGATGTTCCTATGGTTTTTATGTTATCCTAAAGGAAAATCACCAGATACTTAAGGGGTGCAACAGGAGAAAGGGCAATCTGCACTTACCATTTTTTTGTTCTTTCTCATTGGTCTGATTTTTTAATAACTGACCTCTGTGAAACTAAGGGATTTTTGTTGCACATTAACCTCTTTGACCCAAGTATGCTGTTACTAGTGTTCATGGAAATGTTGATCTTTTATTTTAATGCTCTCTTTCTTTTCAGAGGAAGAAAAGGTTGCTTTTGTTAATTGGATAAATAAAGCTCTACAAGATGACCCAGACTGTAAGCACCTCCTACCCATGAACCCATCAGATGCCAGTCTGTTTAAATCCCTTGCAGATGGCATCCTTCTTTGGTGAGTCCAAGGCTATGAGAAAGAAAAGAAATGGTTAAATGCCGATGACAGTGACATGAATTAGGAAGCTAGACAAGCTTTAACATCAAGACTCCACTCTTAAATATTTCAGTTCAGGTGCAAGGTGGGGAAAATCAGTTTGCCCACAGAAATGTGATTTTTAGCATATTTTCTTTGTGACTCTCTGCATATGTTATAGAAGCAGTTTTTTAGAAGCACTTCAGACCCGTAATTATACATGCAAGATATGTGCAGGATCTTTATAAATTAAACTGAGATAATTAAACTGTTCATAAATTCATTACTTGAAATAATTAGAAAACTTCACTATTTTAAATATTTTTAAAAGTTACTGATTATAGTAATTAAATCATGTGATAGCAGGAACAGAAATCTGAATTAAATCCATGGTAAAACAGAGAGGATATAGTAGGTCCCTTAACTTTAGTCTGCTGTAACTTTCTAGTTAAAGTGGATTACTAGTACTCACACACCATGGTAACAAGGGATTAGCTTATTAGTATTGATGTGAATTAGTCTTTGAGATCCATGTAGGTAAAAGGTGCTACAGAAATGCAGTGCAGAAATACAATGATTATACTGCAGTTTTTCAATAGAGAACATTCAAGTTACTTTGGTTTACAGTTTTTTATCTTCTCAGGAACTTTCTTTGACAGTTAGAGATGTGATTATAAATGTTAATTATAAAAGGAAAATGCAGCATATTATTTGAGGCATTCTGAATGAATGTGCAATTATTTAACAGGGAGAGTAGATTTAGAGGATGGGGGTTTTTTTTAAATCTTGTCAGAAATATTTGCATCTAGTTTAGCATTAGTAGTTTATAATCAAATAATATATTTTCTGAGAAATGGAAGTTTGAATAAACTCTTGACTTTTCTTCCTTAGCAAAATGATCAACTTTTCACAACCAGATACAATTGATGAAAGGGCTATTAATAAGAAAAAACTCACTCCTTTCACTATTTCTGTAAGTACTACATGCGTGGAAACTTGCTACAAATGAAAAAGTGAAGTATTTTTCTGTTGTAATAACAGTTCTCCTGGTGGGAAAAAAAATTCCAAAAATTATATGTAATTTAAAAAATCCTGAAGCATGAGATTATATTTGCTAATAAATTCTACTGCATTCTCCTGTTTCTTAGATGATTTACAGAAAAACTAGGTTTTTTCTTACCTTCCCTAATTCTTTGCCTATTAGCTGTTTTTGTTTTGCCTTACTGAGTACCTGAAGAAAGTAATTTTAGACTTTGAGTGGATGGCCAGGTTGTATTTTTGCCATGCAGAAAGTATCTGCATGGCTGTATACTCTGTGATAGGATGATGCACTTTCAGTACTGGAGAGCAACTTGGACAGAAGATGAGAAGGCCTATTCTGAATTATGTATGAAGTCATGGAAAAGTTTGACAGAAACAAACTAAATGATAAGAACTTAGTTTGAGTTTAAGAGAACAGGTCTGGAAAGGGAAGTAGATCCATAAGTTACTGGCCCAATGAGAAAAAAGGGCTGATGAAAAACCTCAGTTAAAGGACAGACTTTTCATTTTAGGCAGTGATTTTAAAATATGAAAAGATAAACCATGCTGTGTTCTACATCCTCCAAGTGGGTTTTGTAATCACTACTTATTTAAAGAAGATTTGTCAGCAAAGATTATACTGAATGTGTTTATGTTGCCTCTGTAGATAGTGGAATATGACACAAGAAAATAGTAACACTGATGAGAGCTGCCAACTGTTTTTTCTTGGGATCCTTGTCAATATCTTTGACAGTCACTAGCTTTCCTTTGAGTGTCAGGGTTTTGAATTGGCGTGATTTTCTTACTCTTGTCATTCAATTACACTTTAACAATTGCTTGAATAAATGTGTAAGATTTAAGATGGGATGGCAGTGATATCAGTAGTATCCTGCACAGGACTTCATGCAGGAATTCCTTATGAACATGTTTTTTAGGATCAAGCCTCTGATATTTTGAGCAGTATTGTTTAATTTGTATAACTGATACTTATGAATGGCAAAAAGTATTTTGAGTAAAGTATTCCTTGGTAATCCCAGCTGCTGAAGGTGGTCCACAATTTTTGGTAGGTCCATATTAAACACTGTCATTGTTTTCATTAAATATTTGGTAAGACACAAGGTAGTTCGCAAAAAACCTCCAGAGTGTGCAGTTTTTCCATTGGAAGCCATTGAACTAATGCATTATTTCTTCCAAAGTTAATTATGAACCATTTTACTAAAAATACACTCTCACAAATTTGTTAAATGATGATATTCCAAATAGGAAAACCTAAACCTGGCTCTGAACTCAGCATCTGCCATTGGCTGCACGGTTGTCAATATTGGATCACAAGATTTGCAAGAAGGAAAACCACACTTGGTATTAGGACTCTTGTGGCAGATCATTAAAGTTGGCCTTTTTGCTGATATTGAGATCTCCAGAAATGAAGGTAAGAGTAATGCCAGCTATAGCAATGTCAACCACTTGGAATTAGCTCAGACCACAATAGCAGTGATTTCAGCTTTCTTTCAAACTTGCTTTTAGCTCTGATTGCCTTGCTCAGTGAAGGGGAAGAGCTGGATGAGTTAATGAAGCTTTCCCCAGAAGACCTCTTGCTGCGCTGGGTGAATTACCATCTGGCCAATGCAGGGTGGCAGAAAATCAGTAACTTCAGTCAAGACATTAAGGTAGGTAGTTATTTGCTCTCATAATGGAACACAGTGGTATTAAAACACACAATGCATAGAAAAAAAAAAGTCAGATCAGAAGAATTTAGATACGACAGTAATCTGCTTTCTCTGGGTGTAGGTTTATCCTGCATTTTTCAACATTGAAAGAGCATTATTTTGATCTTTTCTATCCTATTTAGTTGCTCATCCCCTGTGTTATCGTATCACAGTGCAAAGTGAACACTTCGAAAAGCTGATAGTCAGGGAAGTTCTAATGTTGTAAGATGGCTATTAGAGTTACGTAGGATAATTTACATCACCTTATTAGCTGCCTAATAACTGCCAGTCACTGCTTTGCTGGTGTCAGCTGACTGACATGGGGGCTGAAAGGTTCCTTGGGGCAGGTGGCAGAGCTGCATAATTCTCTCTTCAGTCGTTCTGCAAAGGCATGCAGAGCGTTGTAGTAGCCCAGCTGATGAGAGAACACAGCAGCTTTTTAAAACTGAAAGCAAAGGAGGAAGATTCCTTAAAGTGGTTATACCTCCTTTCACTAGGGAAAATCATGTCCTTAATTGCAAGTTACATCTTTTCAAAAGCTAACAAAATAGCTGTTATGAAAGCAGACTTTCATAACTAGAGTTTTATAAGAAAAATGAAATATGCGGAAAATATGGTGTTCAAGAGAAGTAGTAAATACTGGAACTAGTAAGGGTTTATTTTTAGTTCTAGTTTGTTACTGCAAAATTGATCCTTTTTGTACATAAATTTGCCCTTAGTTACCACAGTCTAGTTAATATTCAGCAGAATAAATTTAACTAGCATTGTCCAGAATAATTAGCAGATATTCCTTTTCTCTGTCATCTGGCTAAGTAAGTTCTGTGTGAAACAGGGTAGTAAAATGGCTGTATGACTTCATCCATATTCACTGAAATTAGGATGCTGTATTTTTGACTCCTGTAACACTGTGACTTTTGGATTTGACTATTAGAGTAATAGATGTCTAGGAAAGGCTACATATTTGCTGCTTGCCTTTTTATTTCTTTAATATTACACTGTTTCTTTTAGGATTCAAGGGCATACTACCATCTGTTAAATCAGATTGCACCCAAAGGAAATGACCTTGAACAATTGCCCATTCAAATTGACTTTACAGGATTTCATGTAAGTCTCCAGAAATGTAAAAATAGACTGGAATTATCTGAGACCTCTGCGTATGTATTCAACATTCTGGTTATCTCTGAACCTTTTTTTGTTTCCTAATGTGTGCAAAAACTTGGCCAGATTCCTCAGTGTTACTTAAGCTTAAATGAGCAAAAACTTGAATAAGTTCTACAGTGCTGCTGAAACAGGATAGTGCATCCTGCAGTGTAAAGTTTAGAGATATGTTTTACTTGGAGTACTGTACATTGATTTTCATTTGGGTTGTGCAACATGATTATTACAAGATCCTGCTCAGTTCTCCTCTTCCGGAATTCAGAGAAGGAAAAAGAATAGATTCACAAACCATTGTTCCTTCCTGTAACCAAATAGCATTGAGAACTAATATGTGAACCCTTCCAATAACCAGCAGGAATGTTTTAAGTTGTGAAGGAAGCCATCAAGCTTTAAGTTATGAAGGAATAGAGGGTCTAAAACAGGCCTACAATGACGTGAAAACACTTGTCTAAGCTGCTTCATAATGCAAAGTTGAACTGCATGCCTATATACCTATAAATCAATCAGAATGTAAAGTAGAATCTCATTATTCATTACAATCATGAAACCATGTGCAAGTGTGCCTACATGTTCTCTTAAATTCTTTGTTTGCTCTTGTTTGGGATTTTTTGAGAGTGAGAAACAGTAGATGTTAATTTTTTCCAAGTTATTTCCTACAGTTTGTATGATCACGTTTTGCAATGAACCAGTATATTACTAATTAAGACCAATGAACAAAACATGTAAGTTGCCAACTGACAATGATTAAGAGGAAAAAATACTAAAAGGACAGCAAGTTTGAAGCATTCAAGTTCTTACCGATGGTTTGGGCATCATCTGGAATTACTGTGCTTGAGAATATCAGTTTAAAGCAGTGATGGTGAACCTTTGGTACATATAGGATATGCAATATGGGAATCAACAGCTTGGAAATGGAAATAAAACCTCTACACTCCTGGCTGCAGTTGCTGTGATTGATGAGGAATGCTGTGCTGACAGCCACAGAAGTGAAGGACAGTAGAAGGCAGAGGGGAATTGTCATGGGCTGTAAGAGCTAGCTCAGGCATTTGCAGAATGAGGGAGGAACTGACACGGGTCATTTAAAGATTTCCTACCTGGTGGTTGGTAAAATCCAGTACTAGGCTTAACTGCAAATTAACTTTTGTTTGTTTTTCTTTTTAGGATAAAAATGACTTGAGGAGGGCTGAATACATGCTCCAACAGGCAGATAAATTGGGCTGCAGACAGTTTGTAACTCCAGCTGATGTGGTTGCAGGCAACCCTAAGCTCAATTTGGCTTTTGTTGCAAATCTCTTTAACACATATCCAGCCCTGCACAAGCCGGACAGTTCATCTTATGATGTCAATTTATTAGAAGGTACTCAACTTTCTATCTATACAGAAGATAAGAATATTAGTCATTTCTACTTAGGTATTCCTTGTAGGTTGTGATATAGGATCCCTGTGTGCTGGTGCCTGTGTTTACTTGCTAGCAGCCAATACAAGGCTTAGTAGAAAACCCCAGTAGTGTGCATATTGTTCACTTGTGTTAGCTTGACCAAGTGGTTATTCCTGAATAAACTTCTGTCATTCATTTGCAGGAGCAAAAACTGTCCTGCTACTTTCCTTTCAGTTTCCCATGCTTCTTTCCATGCTACTTGTCTTTTAGCTGATGTATAAATTCTAGCTTTTCTTTGCAGTCCTCTATTATGCAACTGTACTAGTTTTTAAAAGTATTTTTCAGACAGTGCATTCAAATATATGTGTGTATCAGTGTGTTGCCTTTTAAAGTAGGAAACTTTTTGTAAAAGAAAAGGCTTCTGTATCAGCCACCTATATTAATCTAATACATTCAAAGCCTGTATAGATCCTATCATATCAGGGAATTTGGCCTTTAACTGTACAGTTCAGATCTTTAATGCCAGAGATAAAGGGATAATTGGTAACAATCTTTGGCTGTTGCCCTTGCTGTGGACCAGCTAATCTAGGATAATGGAATGGCTCCTGCCAGTGTATTTCACAGTTGTTCAGTGATCTCAGAGGAATGTGAGAATCAGGGGTGCCGCACTCGGGAGAATCATCAGCAATGTTCACATAGTCCTCTGCACTGCCTTCTCGTGCCTTCCTCTTACTGTTCCTAGCAGGTTTCCTTTCCGTCTGGGTGAGTCCATCTTCCTTTGCTCCCGTTTGTTCATAGTTTGTCTGTGCTGCTGCGTCCCTGTGTCACAAATCTGGTACCCCTCAGTGCTTTCCTGTTTCAGGCTTCTTGCTCTTCTAGCTTCAGCTGGCTGCCAGCTGTGATGTGATAGAGGTTGTAGAGCACAGGACCTTGTCTTCCCTTTTCAGCTGTGATATCCCCAGTCACTGCAGTCCCTGCTGGCCAGGACAAATGACTGAAGGAAAGGTCTGCTCTTCCTCTGCTTCAGTTTTATTAGAAATATCAGTTGTTGGAAGTGTATACAGGAGCTGTGTGGAGGTGGAATATGTTCAGTTCAGCTTCTCCACTCTGAAGATAAAGTTGCTGGTGTAATTTGAAATACTGAAAACTTGGTTAAATTTGGAAGAGTTTTCAATTAATTGAATTAGTTTGAACTAGTTCAAACTAGTTGAATTACTTTCTGGACTTTCCTGAAATATTTAGATGAGATCAAAGTCTCAGCCAAACCAGTTTAAAAAGTAACCATCAGCTGAATGCTAGACTATGATTTTGTAATGATAAATACTGGTCAAATTTAACTATTTACAGTATATATTTTGGAGACGGATAATCACACCAATGTTATCTGTTCAAAGAAAAGTAGATGACTCCTTTTTGCCGTCAAATAATAATTGTCATGTGTGAAGTAGATCTAAACCATCAAAATAGTTTATTTCAGCCCAAAGACAATGTTGTTAATGTTTTCTCCTGTTGATGTGTTATTTATTTTCCATTTAGTCCTGTGTTTATACTGATGTTTTCTCAAGCTAGTGATATAAAATGTGACATTGATTTCTTTATAGTTTCATCATAGATTGTCTGTTGAAATCTGACTCATAATTTATAATGCTTTCCTGTTTTGCTTCATGAAATGCAGATTTGACCCCTCCTAATGTAGGTACTGTATTTAGTACTTTTCTGTACTCCGTAAAAGTGTTTATTCTGCTATTTTTCCTTCTTTTTTTTTTTTCTATTGTTTAGTCATCTCTGTCCTTTTCTGGTTGATTTTTTGCATTGTTCTTACATTTTTCTATTGTTTTAATATGCCGTCATAAGTAAAAGAGAAGGAAAAAACCCCACAGCATGTAAAATGAGGGCAAGAGTTGCAGTAAGTCAAATGTCATACAGGTATTTGGGGGGTTTAGCCAGTAAGGGCTTTCCACGAACTGAGATGTCAAGCTGTAGGCATGTGTAGGTGAGTAGAGCTTCCTGAGAGTCTTCATTTCCCTGCATAAATTCCATCTTTTCAAGGACTGTCCCACCCGATCAGTATGGTGTGGCTGTCCTCTTCAGTTTAAGACAGTTAATGCTGTGCATAAACCCTGGTAACACATCTGGTGATGTGCACTGAAATATAGAGAGCATATCTCTCAGGAATTCTGAACATTTGCTATTGTGTGGGGGTGGAGAGGACAGTCCTGAGCTCAGTTATTGCACCACCTTTGCACGTTGCTGCTGATCCAAGGAGCCTCTTGCCTGTGGGGAAAGCAGCAGTTTGGAGACCAAGTCATGCAGAAAGCTCAGTTCTTGGGGGAGGAAGAGGAGGGACTTGTGCCCACCCACTTTTCCTCCAGTGTAGATGTCCTGTGCTGTTGCTTACATTACTGGCAGCCTTCATGGCTGTCACCATGAGAGGGTTAAGTACTTTCACTCAGGCTGGC
Source organism: Sylvia atricapilla (assembly GCF_009819655.1). NCBI lineage: Eukaryota > Metazoa > Chordata > Aves > Passeriformes > Sylviidae > Sylvia > Sylvia atricapilla. The sequence continues at coordinate 23,831,411 of NC_089149.1, forward strand.
TGAACTTCTGGTGCAACTGTATCTTGAGCTGCTTTGTGTTCCAGAGATAATCTTAGATATATTTGCAGCTCTTTGGATTCTTGGCCCCCTCCCTATGGCTACTTTCCGCTCAGTTCCACAGTGTAATGATCTCAAAAAAGAGATGGCAATAAATATAAAGGATACTACCAAATTTGCTCCTCTCTCTTTTGTGTAGCTCTGCCCCCTTTCTGCAGTTTTCCAATGATTTTGGCTATCTGCTGCACCACTCAGCAGAAGATATGCTCCTGATAGGATCACAAGGTATATTTTGACTAAAAGAATAGAGAGAAAAAAATGGGTCAGTTCTCGGCCATCTGGAAAACTTATGAACACTCATGTATTGCATGATAAAGGGATTTGTTTAGAGTGGCATATTAAATCTGGTGTGCTGGGTTTAGTTCCTGGGCTCCCACTTTCCAGAAGGGTCCTGCCCAGCTTGCATGCTCTTGCTCCTGCTTGGCTACTTTGGATTCTCCTGACAACGTTAAGCAAGCATTTTAAAATCCTCAGTCTGACTGCAGTTGCTGAGTATCTGTTTTTGTGGCTGCCCTGTTTTTAGTAAGAGTTCACTAAATAACCTTGGTACTGTCTTTGTGATCGACAAATGTTCCTAGAAGCACTTTGCAGTCAGTATTTTAGGTACTGCAAATCAAGTCAAAGCTCACTAACCATAAAATCATTAAATAAAAGCACAAGGTGCGTGCTTCAAAACACTGTAATCTCAAAGATACTCTCTATAAACTTAAATTATGTATAATTCTTGAGTTGTGATTGTTTTTTAAATGGAAAAACTGTTATTTTTAATAACTTTGTCACAACATGTGATTCTTCTTTTAAATTTAATGTGGCAAGAAATAAGTGAAACAAAGCTCTCTGATGACCTCGCAGAATAGTATTTTTCTTCTGCTTCTTCTGTTTCATCAGGCTCTTTGGTTATTTTTACAAGTAAATATGTGAAACAAACAGTAATTCAAATTGCATATAAAAAATCTTAATTTAGAAAATGTATCAATAAGATGAATATCAACTATTTCATAATAATTGGAAAGAACCTGGTAAGGTGGCTGAAACTTTTAAAGTAAAACTTATGAAAGGGTAAGAGACCTCAATTAAAATGGTAATTTGTATCTAAAAATCAATGTTATAACATAGATCTAGGCATGGAAAGATGATGTTAAAGAGATTTTCTTTCTAGTCTAATGATAAATATATGTTTACACAGTAGCTTCATTTTACAAAAACATTCATTAGTCCATTAGTCAGCCTAGAACTGCAGAACTAAATGAGACAGTTTTCATGCTATTTAAACCTCCTCAGACAAACATGGTCTTGTTAACCTCTAAGGAGCAAACAAAAACAGCAAAGAAAAATCTTGCTTGGATATTTGTGCTTCTATCTGGAGAAATCTGTTCTTTCATTGTTTGGAGAGGTTTTCTCCTTCCTCAGTGTCTTCCCTGTTCTCTTAACTGTGGATTATCAACCCAGGGGAACAAAGTTATGAGGTTATTCCAAGCTCACATATTCAGGCTAAATATTTTCTCAAATGCTACTCTTTGATGCAAGAGAAAACAGCTTATGCAGCACTGATTCACATGTAGATGGCCACAGGGATGTTGTTAAAATTTAGGTGTGTTGTATGTAGAAAAGTAATGAATTATTGCAAGCTGTAACCTTATAGAGAAAGGTTAGAACTCATGATTGCAATAAAAAAAGCAGTCGAAGTCAGGAAAGTGAAGATTGAGATTTACTTCTTAATGAATTTTTTGCAGTTCTTGTAAGTAGAATTGCTGGTTAAAACTGTGAGGATAACTGGCCCTCTCAGCAGTATAAATAGCTTCATAAATTTCATCTATACAACACTGCCTCTTCATATTTTCAGTGCAAAGAACTAAAAAAAAAACCAACCCATTGCTTTGGGGAGGCCCTTTGCAAATGAATACTGTCAACTTCTGTGAGAGGAGACTTGCAGTGCCTCGTGTGTTAGTACTGACTTTTTATTAAAAGATGTCATTTCAAACAGATCTAATGGCACCATTGAATGCAGTTTCCACTCATTTCAGTTTCAGGAAATTATTATTAATCATCTCCATGATATATTAATTATGAGTAATAGGACAAAAATTAATTTTCTATTTTTTTCTAATTGTGTTTACTCAGATAAATGTAGTCTAATAATGTGAGTCCCTGTAGTGCCCCTGCCCTGTGCCCAGAACTGAGCAAATCTGAATTGGGTAGGATTGCCTTGTAGTATAGACTACTGCTGGGAAATGATGAACTCATTTTGGGGTGGGAGGGGGGTGGTGGGGGATATGAGAAGGATTTAAATATTGCTTATTAAAGTGTTTTCTCCAATAACTTATATAGAATTATATTTGTTGCCATAGGAGAAAGTAAGGAAGAAAGAACTTTCAGAAACTGGATGAATTCACTGGGTGTAAGCCCATATGTTAATCATTTATACAGGTAAGATTTTTTTAAAAGAATTATTTGACTTCCCACTGGGTGACAGGGGAAGAAAGAAGGAAATAAGAGCGGGAGGTTGTATTTCTACTACAATAGTGATTCCAGGTTTCCACTTCAGAACTGGTTTATAGGACCACATTAAGCAGTATCTGACTCAAATATTCTAGTCATAATATAGATCAGCCAGAAAACCTAAGGTTTTAATCCTCCCCCCTCCCTCACTTGTTCTTTTTTTTTTTTTTTTTTTTTTTTTTGCAAGTTAATTTCATTGGTTTTGATTAGTCTTTAGCAAAATACATATGTAGGCATCTGCAGATAAAACATGAGTAAGTTAAATGCAGATAAAGCGTTTAACATTTGGGAATGTCCTTAGAAGACTAAAACTAGATCAGTAAATTAAAACTCTTTTAACAACTGTTTTGTCTGTTCCTGCCCTGTGAAAGTAATTATTTAATTGAAGCCACTGGGTAAGCTTGGTTCATGAAAGTTTGTGAAAATAATGATATCAAATGCAGAATTTGGTGTATATAATTGCAGAAATCAAGCAATAGGATATAGGCCAGTTTCTTTACCAGTTTTTATTTAAGTGTCTGGAATTTTTCAGCAACTTAATTATACTGTGCAAAGTCTCAAGTACTTACTTTCATTGTCGATCTGTGCTTTTGTGCTTAAAAACATTGTTTTGCTCTGACTTAGTGACCTTTCTGATGCTTTAATAATCTTCCAACTGTATGACATGACACGTGTACCTGTTGACTGGAGCCACGTCAACAAACCTCCTTACTCATTACTGGGTGGCAACATGAAAAAGGTGAGTGGATACAAACCTCCTTACTCGTTTCTGGGTGGCAACATGAAAAAGGTGGGTGGATGCTCTGGGAGGCAGCCCAGCTTCACTGGGTCCCATTTTGCTGATGGCAGTCTGTGTTGTCAGGATTTCTGGGCTACTGAGACAGTCCTGGGGGAAAAAGAAAGAAAAATCTATTTTTCAGATACTATCCTAAAGAATAAATAGCAGTTATAGCACATATCACCTTAGTTTCTAAATGTGGACATGTTTTGGCAGTATTTAATTTTTGGCCTGATTTGGATCTCTAAGTGAAAGCTTCAGGGCTGACATGGCTGTGGTTGCTGAAGCCTCCTGTACTGTGAGGCATTTCCTCCCAGAGCAGTTTTATATGCTGCCCAGAGGATTTGGGCAAGACTTGGAGAATCCAAGCTTTCACTTAGTTTTGTGATTGTTATGAAGCCTGAAATGTAGAGGATAAAAACTACTGCCGGTTTAAGAAGAACGCATTTCAATATCTTTCAAAGTATAGTTTTGATATAAATGTATTTCATTCATTGCCTTAGTAGAAACTTGATTTTCTCAAATATGGAAAGATATTATTGGAATCTTGCATAATTGCATTTATAGTAAAAACTGTGTTATTTTAATCACAGTGTAGCTAGACTGGAAATATTTTCTAGCTTCAGATCTCACTGTAGGTAACGGTAAGCCAAGTAATTTAAAATGCATATAGATTATAGGTCTGTATTGCAGAAATATTAAGGTGTTTTCATTATTTGCGCACAAAATTTATTTTCAGATTGAGAATTGCAATTATGCAGTAGAACTTGGGAAGACAAAAGCCAAATTCTCGCTGGTTGGTATTGCTGGACATGATCTAAATGAGGGTAATCCAACTCTGACTTTGGCTTTGGTATGGCAGCTGATGAGAAGGTAAGTTAGATGCAGTGTATGATGGATGTGTGTGTATGTGTCTCTGAATGGGTGTCTGTATATCAAGGCAAATAGTGTATATATTTGCCTGTCACCCAACAGGTATTGTAGAGAGTGATCTCTCAATATCCCTGTTCTCAAAGATAAAATTGTGTATGTGTTTGGTAATTTTACATACTGTGCAGTGATTGGAGCCACAATTTATAGTGACAATTAAAACCTTATAAACTAGAAATGGTGGCTAAAATTATAAATGCTGCAGCAAGTGAAAAGAGCTCACCTTGTGACATGTTGATTCATGTATCTTTCTGTAAGTAGAGAGTAATTTAAATATTTGTAAAACCCAAGGAAGTGGAGATACATATACTATAGAAGTTAAAAGGGTAAAAAATTGTAGGCCATCACAGCTATAGTTACATAAGTATCATCAAATCAAAATCTTGCTACTGTATTAAGTAAAAAAAAAAAAAAAGGTATATAGTGATTTCATGAAGGAGTGTTTTATTGCAAATGTTTTCCTCAAATTACTCTTCTTACATCTATCCCAAAACACTTGGTGGTTTTTGTTCTCAGACTGCTGTGATTCAGGTTTTTTCCCACTAGGAGGGTAGGGAGCCATTTTAACTTAGAAAGTAAAATTATGATGTACTGAGCATGAAGATGTTACAGTGACTATTATGAGATCTGGGATAATATTTTATTCTTTCATTCAGTAACCACTGAAAAACTGCTTTCAAGTACTATGTAGCTGGTAAGGTAAAGGGTACCTTACAAAGAGGAGTACTTGGCACTGTTACTGTGATGAAGTAATATTTTACCTTTTCTTTCAAAGAAAAGTTAAGCAAAGTTGAGTTCTACCACTCATTGTAACTTGGCCTCTTGTTCTCTTTATTGAAGGTATACTTTGAACGTACTATCTGACCTCGGAGAGGGTGAAAAAGTGAATGATGAAATTATTATTAAGTGGGTGAATCAGACACTTGCAAGGGCAAATAAGAAAACTTCAATTATAAGTTTCAAGGTAATCAATTTTATTTACTTTTCTTTCCACATCTACTAAGACCTGGGCTTTTTTAACCTGATCTGTTAATGATTTGGTTGTAGCAGTGGCTCTCCCATCAGCTAGAAAAATTGTTTATGGAGATATTTCTGACAGTCTTCGAATGTTCAAAAGTGTTTTACAAATCTATTGACAAATAAGAGAAATTGTAGCATCTGCAGTAAGATAGAAAACAAAAAGCCCAACAATAAAGAAAATAAAAAGAAGTTTAAACTTTCAAAGGGGCTTCTGTCTGAAGTTATAAGTGTTTGGGCCTGGGCATGTCGTATATTTTCCAAGTTTTTGGATATAGGCACTCTCATGCTTGTAGAAGCAAGAAAAACGATTTTGGAAATACCAGGGGCAGATGACCATTTCTCCTAGGAGCTGCTTCAAAGGGTAATTCTCAGGTGTGACAGAGGTGGCGGAGGGAGCCCGCGGTGGCCAGCGACACCTTGTGTCGTCCTGGGCCCTGCTGAGGAGCAGCAGGACAACAGGAGCTGTTCCCATTCAGCAGATAAGAACACACTGATAAATTAGAAAGCTTTCCTTCCACATTATTTAAGTGTTCAAAACAAAAGAAGCCATGTGTGTCTCAGGTGTTTTATTCTGTGTGAACCTCTTGCTTTAGAAATGGCTGATTAATAATTGCACATAAATGTAACCTGCTTGTACAGGTTCATTTTATAATCTGAAGCAATTATGTCTGTGGTTCAAAACAGGAGAACCTAGCAAGTTCAATATTTGAAAGTTCACTATGTTATGAACTTTAATTAGTTAAGCATTATTAATCAAAAAATGAAGTAAAAATATTTCATTTTCACTTTAGAAGGTAACTCGGGCCTTCATTTTCTTATGAGAGGTTGCTGCCTCTCTTATTTCTATATAAATTGTTATAATGGTGCTATTAAATAATAGGACAAGAATATGTCCAAATATCTTGCCTTTGGTATGCCTGTGTTTTTTGGGGGACATTGGTTGTTTTTAAGGTTATTCAAATGGCAAGAAAAGCTACATATAGGGGCCTGTAAGGATCTTTTTGTTGTCTTGAAAGTCTGGTCCTTAAACTTGTATCAAAATTCCCTTCCTTCCTTAGGGCTTAGGGAGGGAAGTTTGATGAATTCAATTTAAACCACTTGTGCAGTAATGATACCAGCACAGTGAACATTGAAATACTGATTACAAAAAAGAACATTAGAATTTATAAAGGGTAAGGAAAACCTTCACACTATGAAGTAAGAAAGCAGGCTTCTGTCTTGCAGTATGCATGCAAGATGTGCTATTGGGTGTTTTGCATTTTGAAGATGGAGTAATCAAAGCAAATTCCTTAAAGTAATCTTATGAGTCTTTTTCTTTTAGGACAGATCAATTAGCACTAGCTTACCTGTCCTAGATTTAATAGATGCCATTGCACCTAAAGCAGTTCGTCCAGAAATGGTCAAGAGAGAAGACCTTTCTTACCAAGACAAATTGAATAATGCCAAGTAAGTTTTACTTGAACGCTTCATAATTTCCTGAAATGCATGAATTCACAGTGTAATGCATGATTTACTGATTTGTTAAGAGAAAGGCAACACTAATATTAATTGATTTTTTGAATAGAATATAAATTCTATTATTATTTATTTTTCTACTGTATCTAAAATATTAACTCAAATTCACAGCTGATATGAACTGCCACCACTGCACTGTAATTGGTTTTTTAATAGTCTGCCATACCTCATATTGGTTTTGACCAAAATAAATGCTTTGATAACTGGCAAGACATCTGCCAGTACAATTACCAGAACACGCTTTCTTCACAATAGTGTCCATTTTCTATTAGAGCCTAAGTACTGTTGAACAGGCATATCCTGCTATTGAAATCTGGTTTTGTTGTTGAGAATTTTGACATATTAGTAGATGCCAGAAAAATAACAGTATTTGTTTTCTCTTGTTTTCCAAGGTATGCCATTTCAGTTGCTCGAAAAATCGGTGCTCGTATTTATGCTCTCCCAGATGATCTGGTTGAAGTGCAGCCAAAAATGGTGATGACAGTGTTTGCATGTTTGATGGGAAGAGGACTGAACAGAATAAAATAATGCAGACACGTAATACAACTTTCTGCCATGTTAAGCACAATGAATGCCTCGCAGTTTACAGAGTTCTGAAACTTAGTATGATGAGAAAAATTGTATGCACAAATATACTCATCAATTATCTTTTAATAATGTGTTATATTAGTTAATTTTCTTCAGTTTCATAACACATGAATTATTTACAGCTAATACTGTTTTCAGAACATGCTCATTAACAAATTAACATCACAGATTTGTATTGCTTGGAAAAACCCATGTGAATCAAGCTCCATTTGCATTAGTTTTCCGTAGCACTGTAAAAACCTGCATTGTTTTACATATGTTGTTTCAGGATCAATTATGGAACACTGTTTGATTTTTGTGGTCTCAAGGTGCATTCCAATTCTGTTGGACTCCAAACTGCACAGAAATTATCATCCTTGCCTTATTCTTGGAGAGCTTAACTCTTGTTGGAGCCAATGAGAGTCTCGTCATTGACTTCAGAGCAAGTAAAGGCCTGTGATAATGTCTGGTAACTGATGAATACTGATTAAATGATCAAAGTTTTTTTGTGGGAATTATCTTTAAATTTATGTAGTAGTTTTGTTCTGTTACCTAGTAGAAACTTTTACAAAACATGTTGTATGAAAAAACCAGCAATAGAAAGAAGAAATGTCCTGTCATTATTAGGTCTGCATATGTGCTAAGTTTCTTGGTTGGACTAGCTGTTGGTTGAGTTTTTTTAACCTTTCATAAAATATTGTATTAAGAAAACAATAAAGAGCTGGCTAGTCCACCATGGGATTTCTCAGTACTGTATTGCATTTCCTTATATATAATTTCTTTGATTTTTCTAAAATGTGTATCATGTTGTGCAGAGGCTTTGTGTAGAAGGACAAATGCGTTGTCTAGATGAGATGAAATCTATCATTTTTTCTTAGTAATTTTAAAGTAACTATTTGTACTCCTTTTTCATCAGCTGTAAATTTTCACTTATCATGCTCGAGCTGGACCTTTAATAAAGTTGTTACCAAAAGCCAAACAATAAGGAAAGTAAATTAAAATTAAAGAGATTATTTTTTTAAGTATGAAGCTTCTGCTTTCTCTCAGATCTTGAAGCCAGTGCTAAGTGTGGCAGAACGCGAGAGTTCTGATGTTGTAGTTGGGCTAAGTTTTACATCTTCCCTATCTTACACACAATAGAGCAACAGTGAAGGAGGCATCCATCCGGTTTTCATTATATGAGATAATGGGGACTGGAGAGAATTAGATGCTTGGATTCAAATCCATTTGCCTCTGCCTCTCTACTGGTTTGCATTGTTGGGGAAAGACTTGATTTACTTGGTTTCTATTCCCAGTCCAAGATGATGACAGAGTTTCGTACAGAGACAACTCAGTCCCAGTCCTCAGTCAGGGGAGGCTAAATGGAGGCTTGCTTAGTCTTTATACTGCAAGAATAAACGATCTGTTCTTATCTCTTACTGTATTTACCTGCCAGACACTTGGTACCTTACTCCATAAAGGCCAGTCTTTCCTATTTTATAAACTACTGCTGTAAGTGTCCAGAATTACTTCGAGAGTGCTTTGAGGAAATTGAAATGAGTTTTCATGGACCATCCCCTGATGCAGTGATGAGCACCAGCGCAGTTCCTGCAGCAGCAGCTGGGAGCAAACAGCTTTAAGGCAAACCAGGGCGGCTGCAGCGTGCGGCTCCGTGTGCCGGGGCCGCTCCGTGTGCCGGGTGTTTTCCGTGTCCCGGGGCCGCTCCGTGTGCCGGGTGTTTTCCGTGTGCCGGGTGTTTTCCGTGTGCCGGGTGTTTTCCGTGTCCCGGGGCCGTTCCGTGTGCCGGGTGTTTTCCGTGTGCCGGGTGTTTTCCGTGTGCCGGGTGTTTTCCGTGTCCCGGGGCCGTTCCGTGTCCCGGGGCCGTTCCGTGTCCCGGGGCCGCTCCGTGTCCCGGGTGTTTTCCGTGTCCCGGGTGTTTTCCGTGTGCCGGGTGTTTTCCGTGTCCCGGGTGTTTTCCGTGTCCCGGGGCCGCTCCGTGTGCCGGGTGTTTTCCGTGTCCCGGGGCCGTTCCGTGTGCCGGGTGTTTTCCGTGTGCCGGGTGTTTTCCGTGTCCCGGGGCCGTTCCGTGTCCCGGGGCCGCTCCGTGTGCCGGGTGTTTTCCGTGTCCCGGGGCCGTTCCGTGTCCCGGGGCCGTTCCGTGTGCCGGGGCCGTTCCGTGTGCCGGGGCCGTTCCGTGTCCCGGGGCCGCTCCGTGTGCCGGGTGTTTTCCGTGTGCCGGGGCCGCTCCGTGTGCCGGGGCCGCTCCGTGTGCCGGGGCCGCTCCGTGTGCCGGGGCCGCTCCGTGTGCCGGGGCCGCTCCGTGTGCCGGGTGTTTTCCGTGTCCCGGGGCCGTTCCGTATCCCGGGTCTGTTCCCGGCCGCGGGGCGTGGCCGTTCCCCGGCTCCGCCCCCTGCGCTGTCCCGGCGGCGGGCCGTGCGCCTGCGCACTGTGCCGGGGCGCGGCCCTACCCTGCCCGGCCCCGCCCCGCCCGGCCCGGCGCTGCCCGGCGCTGCCCGCCCGCCGCGGGTGACCTGGCCCGGGCCGCCGCCCCGCTCGCCGGCGGTGCCCGGGGGCCGCCACAGCGCCCGCCCGGTCCGCATGGGCCTGGCGGAGCCATGGCCGCCCTCTACCAGAGCGCCGACCCGTCCGCCTCGGCCTCGCCCAACAAGCTGCTGGCGCTGAAGGATGTGCGGCAGGTGAAGGAGGAGACCACGCTGGACGAGAAGCTTTTCCTGCTGGCCTGCGACAAAGGTAGCGGCCCCGGCCGGCTGTCAGCCCTGCTCTGCGCTCCCCTCGCCGGCCCCGGAGGGGAAAGGGAGGCGCGGGGCGGCTCCTGCCGCCTTCCTGAGGGCGGCCGGGTTGTGTCGGGGCGGTCTGCGAGGTGTCCGCTGTTAGAGCGTCTCTGAATAGAAAGCTGCAGTGAAATTGGGGCTTAGCTAGACACCCCCAGGATAAGCGACACCGGTATCCTGCGATTTGTGCCATTGGTGGCGGATGGGAAAAGATCTGTCTTTGTAAAATATGCTGCTTGCTTTACGCCTATATTTAGTTACCTTTGAGTCGAAAGGCGGCCTTAACTCAAACTGATCTCCAGTCTGAAACGCAGGGCTCCAGGGTGTGTTTTTAATGGTGTTCCGCAGGGCTGTGTGTGCCTGGGCCGTAAGCACGGCGGCCGGAGCTCGCAGAGCTGTGTGCTGGCCCCGGCCTCAGCTCGGCTCACAGCCACAGCGCTGCTCCTGCATTCGCCAGCCTGCTTCGGTTTGCTCCGGGACTCTCGGTGATGGGATGCCTTGCGTCTGCACAGCCGGTGCAGGCTGTCCTGAGCATCAGAGGAAGCCATGGCTTTCTCTCTTTAACTATAAACAGAGGTTCAGAGAGCTGAAAGGCTGCATAACAACAACAACAAAAAAGTAACAAAGCCCAGTTGTCTGTATAACAGCTGGTTCAGTACTCTTGGTACGTGTTTTACTGTATTCTACATATACTTGTGCATGTAAGTACACTGAGATCTGTCTTGGTCATGGCCTTCTGTGTTGCAAAGTAATTTGTTACTAAGACACAGTTTTGAAAAGCACCCATGCTTTTGTTTGTTAATTTTTACGACGGGAACTAAAGGGGTGGATTAAAGTACATGTCTAGTGCTTTCCTGAAGACAGATCTCCTGAAATAGCTTTAGTTTCTTCCCTGATGAGAGAATGCTTATCTACCTTGACTTTTTACTTGTCTGATACTGTTACTGTAATGCATCAGTAACTGATGCTCAGTTACTGTTGTCAGCTATGGAACAGTGTCTTGTTTGATGGTAAGGGGTACTTAAAATGATCACATGCTTTTATTACTTTATAACAAAGTGATATCCCTACCTTACTTCTGCAGGTGACTATTACATGGTTAAGAAACTCCTAGAGGAAAACAGCTCAGGTGAAATGAACATAAATTGTGTGGATGTGCTTGGACGAAATGCTGTTACCATAACCATTGAAAATGAAAACTTGGACATACTACAGCTGCTTTTGGATTATGGCTGCCAGGTATCCAACAAACATTATTAAAATGTTCACTGTAGTCATATATCTTTTTTGTTAATCTGTCAGAATTTGGACATAAATGCAGTCTGCCTTTTTAAGGCAGTTCAATTCTTTTTCTAGTAAATTGGAAAAAGTAATGTGAAGGTGGTTTTTTCTCACAGGTTGACTTTTCTAGTGGGATTTTATTGGCGTGGCAAATGTATAAATAACATTTCCTATGATATTAACAAGTTTGAGTTTTATTTTAAATGTTACTATTGCTGCTGATATAATGCATACATTGTCCCAAAGAAAAAACATACATGGTGTAAGTGCCTCATATTAACTTTTTAAATAGTAGCACAGAGGAATTCACATTATATTAGTTGATTTTCAGTTAAGGTGAACATGCATTTCTGCAGTGCTCTCTTGTTAAATTTGATTTGTGCATAATACCAGGGCAGTTTCCTACCAACAAGACTTCCTTAAATGTAGGCAGCATCTCTGCTACTGGTGAGAGAGGTGAAGCTATGATGGAGTAAGACAGGGAAAAGTAGCATCTTTTGTTACGTTGTTTGATATCGGGAATGAATAAAACAACAAACTTCTCACTACCTGAATTATTGGCAGTAATAACAGCTGTGTCTTTTTCTTTTATTTTTGAAGTAAAAATCCAATTTTTTGTAAATGAATCAAGAAGAATAATGTCATCTGTAGGGAAAATGAAAAGCTGCTTGTCTCAGCATAATAGAAGGTGCAGAAGTGGTTGGTTACCAGCCAAGAAGGCAAAAGCTTATTTTCCTAGCTATACCCCAGAATTACAAATGTAGGGCTGAAGTATCCCATATGCCTGAGCTGTGTTACACTTATACTTGCTTTTTATCTAATAACCTGGCAAACTGGGACTTGAAACTTGTTTTTTGTAAGTTTTCTGCATCATCTTTGCTGGTAAGCAATCTATTCAATGGATTCCTCTGCTGTGGGTGCAGTGATACGAATTGTCACTAATACTATATGAACTCCTGCAATGGGAACCTGAATTTGTATCCTGATCATATGCCTGGTGATAATACAGAACATAATTTTAGTACTTAAAAATTAAATTGAAAAAATGCATGAAAAAATGCAGTTTGGTTTAAGTTTGTCTTTTTGTGCTGTTTAAGTCACTGCTGCCTTCACATATGATTTGTTTTCTTTACTTAGTCCTCGGATGCACTTTTGGTGGCCATTGACTCAGAAGTGGTGGGAGCTGTTGACATTCTACTCAATCACCGACCAAAACGATCCTCCAGACCAACCATTGTGGTTAAGTGCTGTTAATTGTTGTCCTTGAGTTTTGGTTAGGGCTGTGAAGACTGTTGCTTTCTTGGGGTATCTGTAGTATTTAAAGCAATGTTCATAAATTCTGCATCTGTAAGCTGATAGAATCTGGACACCAGAGATTATTTTTGTAACCTGTTTTGTTCTGAAAGCTGAAATTTATTATTTTGCTTTATCATCTATGGAATCCTGTGGCTTTATACCTGCCAAACACATGCCTAGTTCAGAAGAGAAAAACCTAGTGATTATAAATCTTTTCTAGTAGTGTGTTTGCAAGGTAGTTAGCAGCCTTGGCTTATAAAGTGTTTATTCAGGTATTGAAGCGTCCTAGATTTTCAGAGCAAATCTATGAACATCAGAGCATCACCTTGAAATGAAAGCAGTTGAAGTATAATTTGTCAGTGCTTAAGTACCAAAGAGCTTTCGAAAGTACAAAAAGGAGCTGGGGGCTTGTAAGGAATAAGGTGTTGTGTATTCATTCAGGATATTTTTTCTGCACTTAATGCTAAATACAATAATTTTTTCACAAACTAGAGCAAAATAACAATTTCTAATATCCTGTGTGTATTGGAAAAATAGGCAGTATTTCTGTGTAAATTGACCAGAAAAGTATCTGGGTCTTTTATTATTTTTTAGTGTTTATCTGACAGGTGTTTGAATGTTGAACTCTTTCTGATCATGTTGTAAAACATTGGAAAGTATTTTGAAGGAGAATTTCTTGGTTGAACAGTCAAAAACCTCCTTACATGTAGTAAAACTGTAGGTAATAAATTTAGATACTTCCTACATTTTATTCCAGAAATTAATGGAGCGCATTCAGAACCCAGAGTACTCAACAACCATGGATGTGGCACCAGTCATTTTAGCTGCTCATCGTAACAACTATGAAATTCTCACCATGCTGTTGAAGCAAGACATATCATTACCCAAACCTCATGCTGTGGGCTGTGAGTGCACACTGTGCACTGCCAAGAACAAAAAAGATAGCCTGCGACATTCCAGGTGAGCCTTAGCAGTCATAAGCCATAATAAAAAGATTCTTAATCCACTGGTATTGCAGAGAATTGGGTCAGATTCAGTATATTCCTTTTTCTTTTTAAGGTGAAGTTTTATGAGTGGATTCCCTTAATGTATTGTATAGCTCTTATTGTGAGAGATGGTAGTTCTTGGGGATGGGTTGTGCCTGAAGAGGTTAGTGAGAGGCAGTTGCTTTTTTTCCATTTTAGTTTTATACTTTTAGTACTGTACATAGTCACTGTGTGCCTTTCCTTTCTGCCAGGTGTGTCTCAAACATTCCAGCTGCCTTTGGCTTGGAGCCGTAGGGACTATGCAAATAAAATTTTTCTCAAGTTAGTTTTAATACCTGGGGCTTTGTGAGCCAGAGTGAGGAAGTGGATAATTTTGGATTCTGTTTCTAAAAGTGTTTATGTGGCATGGATTAATGTATGCAAACTAAAGACAATTTTCTTTCTTTTTTTTTTTTTCTTTTTTTCTTCAGTATTTTTGAAAGTAGAAAGCTTTTTAATAAAGATAGAAATGAGGAGGCGGGTGTAGCAATCTGGTAAATATTTTGTGTGGTTAACTTGAGAACATATGTGAGGGTGAAATAAAATTAATTATGAGAGAATTTGGATGAAAAATCACAGAGTTCAAAGATCGTAAGTGTACTGCAATTTCAATACACAATAATTATTGCATAGTTACTTCAGTCTGTATCCAAAATACTAAAAAATAAGAGTAGTGAGAGGATTTGAGTTTTTGGTGGTGAGCTACCACAGGCCACATTCTGGTATCCAGCCTATTCCCTGTATCATTAACTTCAGTATGAGAAAAGATGTCAGGGTATCCAAAGCAGACAAACAACAGAAATATTTGATGCAGGAGCTCTTTATTTAATGTAGAACTTCTGTTATGTTGTGTGTACTGGTAAGAGTGGAAGTAGTGAGGAAAAGAAGAGGGAACCAGTTTGCCCAATTTTGGATACTTTGGGGTTCTAAATATATTATGTATCTTACAGGACGTACTGCAGTTGATGCTTGGAGTGTCTGATATTAACAAACCAAATTGTCCTGTCTTTCAGCTGGCCATTTTAGGCAAACCTTTGGAACTGGTTCTGGTTTGAAGCTGCTAAGGAAATAAAACATCTTCATTGTGTTTGCTGTTCTTTTGTCACAGATTTCGTCTTGACATTTATCGGTGTTTGGCCAGTCCTGCCTTAATAATGTTGACAGAGGAGGATCCAATCCTAAGAGCTTTTGAACTTAGTGCAGACTTGAAAGAATTAAGCCTTGTTGAGGTTGAGTTCAGGTAGGAATTGAAAACACAAATCAGTTTGAATGTTTTTAATGAAATTACAGGTGTAGAAATATGTATACATGATAAAAAGTTTATTCTTAATTTTTTGTAAGTGGAGTGTTTGAACTGATAATTAGACCATAATAAGTTATATAATATAATTTATGCCTCCTTAATAGTAATTTCAGCAGTTTAATTTCTTTAAATAACTTCAGGTATAGACATTTCAATGTGTGTAGTTGCACCAGTTTTTCAAATTTCAGCTCTACTCTGCAAAAATAAACAGAAATTATGCAAAATGCTGACTTACTTGGAAATCACACACTTGTTAATCATATCAATATCTCATGATTTCATGAAAATACAGGAGCAGTGTAATAGTAGTACATACTGCTTCTGTGTGTTTCAGAAATGATTATGAGGAGCTCGCCCAACAGTGCAAAACCTTTGCTAAAGATTTACTGGCACAAGCACGGAATTCCCGGGAGCTGGAAGTGATTCTGAATCACACCTCCAGTGAGGAACACGTAGACAAGCGAGGATTGTTGGAAGAGAGGATGAACTTAAGCCGCTTAAAACTTGCAATCAAGTATAATCAAAAAGAGGTTGGTCTTTGCAGTAACTTGATAGACTTTTCATATCATATTTTGCTAGTAATAATTGCTTTGTTCTGCTTCTGGACACAAGTGGAAATAAATTTGCAGGAGTTACAGAGGAGATGGTAATACACAGATATCAATATGTGAAACAGGGATGCTGCGAGGTACTGAGTGATTCTTCAGTGCTTACTGTGGAGATGAATGTAGTATTTTCTGTATTGGAGTATAGGCTACTGCTTTGTTATTAACAGCTCTGGTAGTGGTAATTATTTATTCAGTTCCTCATTAAATCCTTGCCTAGAGAGGGATGGATCCTTAGGTGCCAAACATGATTTATCATTTTCTCACTGCTCATAAATTGTTCAGCTTTGTCTCAGGCCTTGCCTGTGCTATTCAGTAATTAGGTTGGACCTGTGCTGGTATAGCTGAATAGCCCCTCTGTTCCAGAATAGAATCACTTTTTATGCCATCAGTATGCAACTTCCTCCATGCAGTAGGTTATTGTCACTTTTGTCCCTTCATAAATTATAACTCTAGTTTTCTGTGCTAGAAGGCAAGTGGATATTTGTGGGATTCTAGTACAAGGACCAAGGAAAGAGTGGAAGTTTCCTTTTCATGCAAAATCCATTTTTAGTTAGGATTTACAAAAGGAGTTATATAATTCTGTCTGTTCTACATGTCTAGACTTAAACTGTTTTGAAACTGTTGAAAGACATAGCATTTAAAAGTCCTAGGCTGTAGTTCTGGAATGCCCCACAAAGAGCATTACACATTTCTGGCCTGCACTTATCAAGCACACTGAAATATTTCAGTGTTCTTCTGGGTTTGAGCATAACTTGCTTTTACTGCAGGGCTTGGAAAATAACAACTTTTTTGTGTGGTATACATATAGTTAGAAAATTAATTTTAATTATGCAACTTAGTAATATGTGTTAGGAAATCTGAGAGTGATTCCTTGTTTGTTTCTCCCCCTCTTTCCCCCCAGTTTGTTGCCCAGTCCAACTGCCAGCAGTTTCTCAACACGGTGTGGTTCGGGCAGATGGCCGGCTATCGGCGCAAGCACACCTGCAAGAAGATCCTCACTGTTCTCATGGTTGGCATCTTCTGGCCACTTCTGTCCCTGTGTTACTTGTTAGCTCCTAAATCTCGAGTAGGTCGAATAATTCACACTCCCTTTATGAAGTTTATTATTCATGGAGCTTCATATTTCACGTTTCTGTTGTTACTTAATTTGTACTCCCTTGTCTACAATGAGAATAAGAAGAATACAATGGGACCAGCCCTTGAGAGAATAGACTATCTTCTGATAATATGGCTTATTGGTAGGTATTATTTGAGTGGATTGGATGACAATTGCTGAATATATATAAAAAAATGCCACTTTATTGGTAAATCAGCAATAAGTAATAACTCAGTCTTCCATGACCAGTTCTGTAGTGCTTGGTTGGAAAAGTAGTTACTAACAAAATGTGGACTTGCTGCACAGTTGTATGTGGTTTAAAGATAGAAGTATATGTTGTGTATGTTTATGTATGCATGCTCCATCTTAGTCTAAGAGATTAGAGGTGTGCATTTACCTCATGCTTGTTTTCCCATGTTGTGGTTTTCTATTTCTGTATGTCATTGTCACCAGTTATCCTAACTGTACCAGAACGGCTGCATGTCACTTCTGCTTGATGCAGCAGAGGGAGCACAGGTATAACATTTGTTGAGTTCTCAAGAACTTTGGTTGAAATTTCATAACTTTTACCTTGGTGTTGGTTGTCTGGCATGCAATTGGTTTTATATTAAAATTTAACTTTCTTAATGTAAGGTAATAAGATATGTATCATTTGTTGCATTTGCCTTGTAGAAAGTAGTGATATAGTAAAAAACAGCACAGTTTTTATCTAAGTAATTCTGAAGGTGATTTATTTGATATTTTAGGGTGAGGGAATTTTTGTGTAACAGTGATTCCTTTCACAATTGAGCTGTTTAAAACCGTTGAGAAGTTCTTGCAGATTTTGGAAATATGTTTTATCTTCTACACAAATACAGGCAGGTCTTAAAAGAGACCTGAAAACTTCAAATTTTGAATACAAGTCAGATTCTTCATTTGCTTTGAAATTAAGTATTATAATATTGTAAAATCTTTTGTTGCATCAAGACTGCTGTAGACAAAGTGTCATTAATCTTAGTAATTTTACCTAAAGGCTACAGAAATATATCTTTTTTGCATGTAATATTCTAATATAGATTTCAAGTAGGATTTAAAAATTATATCTAAGCAACATAATCATTAAAATGAGGTTCTATTTTTCCTGCAGGAATGGTGTGGTCAGATGTTAAGAGGCTCTGGTATGATGGTTTAGAAGATTTTTTAGAAGAATCCCGCAATCAGCTTAGTTTTGTCATGAATTCCCTGTATTTGGCAACTTTTGCTCTTAAAGTGGTTGCCCATAACAAGGTGAGCACCAATCTTCATAGATCCAAAGCTCCTCTGGGGCTGACTGAGCAAGTATGACTAGTACATTGCTGCAAAATACCTCAAGATGTGTTATGTGTGGTGTGTTAGAAGTAGGGTGTTGTGGTAAATGTACATTGGTAATGGCCTGTGATGTGGTGCAGTGTAGGTTTTGGGTTTACTGGCTCTGTGTGCTATGGGCCATGCAGTTGTCAAGACCTCAGGTCCTGTTGCACCTTGTCTTCAATGCACAGTTCATCAGGCAAGTGGGAGTCAGAAAACACATCACGACATGTCCGAGCACTTAGAACCCCCAAAGAGAGCTACTGTCTTCCTTGTAAGAACTGGCTGCTCTTCCAGATGGCTTCGTTTTTGTTTAGGGAAATGCATCTCATCAGATTGGGCGTTTGAGCTCGCCTGTGTTTGGATTGCCTAGTGCATTTTTGTTACAGAAAGTTTTATTTAGCTTTTGATTACATATATTCAAAGTTCATAAGTGGTGGATTTTTGATTGGTTTTTGCTTGGTGGGTTTTTTTTTTGGTTGGGGTTTTCTTTGATAGTAAGGATGAAAGCCCTGAGACCATAGAGGAGCCTTGTCTTGTCTCTAGGAAAAGCCATCTGGATTTGATTGAAAATACAAGTTTTGAAAATGATCATTGCCATTCTGTTGCATGTGTTGTTAACCACACAGCACATGGCAAACTGCCAGACCAATTGAATGTGACTATTGCAGCAAAATCCAAGCCAGTGCAGTAGCACCATTATTGTGTCTTGAAAACTGCAAGTTGACAGCTGCCTGGCAGTTGGGAGGGAAATAAACTGCTTCAGTTCTTCCCAACTTGGTGTTTGGCTCATTTCCCTGTCCTAGCATCGATTCAGAGGCTGGTAATCATTTGGAAAGGAAGGCTCCATTTCTTGGAAAAAAGCTAGAGGGAGAATACCACATTGGGCTGCTTTCCCAGCCATTTGCTTTGCAACCAGCCTGTCTCTAGTATTAGTTCTTTGCTGAGATAAGACATATTGTTGCCAATTTAAATTGTAACCTTTTCAAAGATGTAGGACTCCTGTCCTACACAATAAGCATATAGTGGGGGGATTTCCCCTTTTACATGGCCAAATTATTTTTTTTTAGAGTTTATAAATCATATAGAAAACCAAATAAAAATGTTCACTTTGCATCTTAAGTCCCTTATAGGCCTCAAAACTGTCAGAAATAAAGGAAGACCCTCTGTTGCAGAAGGATTTGTACATGTGCAGTTGCAGTGTGTAACAAAATATTTACCCCTACTTCTTGCCATCTTTGTGCAGCAGGCTTTTGGGTGTTATTATAAATCAGCTGGGAGTTCCTTGGTTTTTAAATGTCAATTTTGGGACAGCAGAAGCTGGTGATATAAGCGCTGAATATTTTCAGCCAAACCAAAAGTTAGGAATTTGTGGATGTTCCCTGAATAAGTTGAATAGTAGTACTTAGTGGATAATACCTCAAGGAACAGTTTACTTGTGACTCCCATTCTCTGGAGCCATTCATAAAATCTGTTGAAGGATCCCCAAGTCTTAAGTTTTCCAAAACTGGTTAATATCAGCTATCACCACGTTGCAATTGCATGTGTACATTGGTTTTCTTTTCAATACTGTTTTTGACTGAGGCCTATTATACAAGGCAATGCACATGTTTATTAAATACCCAAGTCCCTGTTCCAATAGACTCTGCAAAACAGAGTAGAAGTAAAAGAGAACAGGAGAATAAATGGTTGAACAAGTGAGTGGCAGAGTTAGGTGTTGGATTTAAATTGTCTGATTTCTGGCTCCCTCTGGAATGGCTTTTAAAATGCCTTTGAAAGAGGTATGACACCTATGAGGGATACATTCATTTCTTCTGTGCTCTTGCCTGGTTTGGAAGTAGAAACAGGGAGAGGTGGATGGGTACATTTCTGTATTTATTATGTTAGTGATCTCAACTTGTCCGTTTTTTATGTTGCAGTTTCATGATTATGCTGAAAGGAAGGACTGGGATGCATTCCATCCTACCCTAGTGGCAGAGGGTCTTTTTGCCTTTGCCAATGTTCTTAGTTACCTGCGTCTCTTCTTCATGTACACAACCAGCTCCATTCTGGGACCACTCCAGGTGAATAGCATTACTTTTTGAAAAAATATTAAACCTAATTTGCTATCAAGAGTCTTATTGAAAATAGGAAAAAAATGTTAAAATAACAAAGTGAAAAGTTGAAAGAAGTATACTGCATTGAAGTTTGACTTTTTAAAAAATTAATCTCATGTGTAAAGCATACTGATTCAGATGGGAAAGAGGTAAGATAAGGAGTGAAAGACCTTGTGTAGTTCATTAATGTACTTTTCCATGATAGTTATACCTGTACTATATTTTTGTTTTAATCTGTTTTAAGGTTAACATAATGCCTAAGCTTTCTCAGTTTGGAAAGTGTAAGGATCATGTTCTTCCTGTAAAGTTTATGCAAATAATTGCCTTAGCTTCTTATCTCTAAAGAGATTGATGAATAATTGTGTAGCAAGGAAGAGTAATCAAAAGCCTTATTGTTTATGTCTGTGATCTCCTTGAAGCTGCACCTTGAGTTGTGCAAATTGCTTTTGTTTGAAAAATATAAATCTCTCAAGAATATTGAGAGATTTGTGTTTATTGGCAGTTATAAGGAGGGAGAACAGGTTTCTTCTTGCTTGGTATTTGTTGAAGCCTTCCAGTAATAATGACAGTAAAACTTCCCACATTTTAATTATCTAATTATCTAATTTATATATTTTAAATGAAAATGTACTCACACACTTTGAAAAAATACTAAAGTCTTGATGTTGTGTTAAGCATTAGGCTTGTACAAATTGATTGAACGCTGAAGTCTCTGCACATTTTGAAGAGATTCACTGTTTAATGTGCATATTTATTTATGTACTAGATCTTTCACAAGTTTTTTATTAGGAGGCTGTGTTATGAAATTTTCCAAGTAAATAAAAACAGTCAACAGTCACCCCATTCAGAGGCACACAGGGGCTTAGGTTATTACTGCTGGCCAGCAGGGCCGGTGCAACAACTCTTACAGTATTTTCTGAAAGTAGGTCACAAAGTTCAGATGGTGGTAATCAAATATGGGCATGGAAACCCAGCAGTGGGGGCGGGGGAAGGCAGCTACCATGTTCTCTTGGCTCTTAGAGTTATTTTTAAGCCTTCAGTTACTTGACTTATTGGCTAATAAAACCTGTTATAATCCAGATTTGTAAATTGGCTGTGTGTGATGGATTTATTATTAACAGAAGGTAGAGTAGTACTTCCTTAGATGAGATAATAAGATTTCAAGTGCTTAGAAATTGTAAATACTTGGAGAGGGAAAGCATAAACCTATGAAGAAAGCAACTGGCATTTGGGATGGGTTATTACACTCTCTTCCAAAGTAGCTTTGGGCAGTTTGCACTTTTTGTGCACTCCTGTTTTGTCTACTTTTTCTCTCTCTTGGCTGGACCCGTGTGTTAAATGGGAAATGTTTTGCTGCTGGGATTTGGGTTGGGTTTTTTTACTAAAGGGTTGGATGTGATGAAACAGTTCCATGGGGAGTACAGTCATCCTCTGAGCAAACGTGCATGGAATTGGTGCAGAGCTTTGCCCACAGCTGCAGAATCTCCATGGCCACTACAAACTGTACAGACTCCAAATGTGCTGTGCTGCAGGAGGTACTTGGTGACTTTCCAGCAGCAAAGGAGGGAGCAGGAATTCATCTCCCAGTAAAGCTGTACTTGCCAAACCTGGCAATTGGGCTACAGTTCTGGACAGGGATTTGGTACAGATTTTGATTCCTACAGGACCAGGCTTTCCAAACAGTGATTTATATAGATCAGATTAGCCCAATCCCACATTACATATATTTGCATTCTTTACAATGGTACACAGCTCTGAAGAAGTTTGTAGGAAGACTAATTAAATTATATAAACATATTATGCTGTGCCTGTGCAAAAATTCGTGCTTATGTCAAAAGCAAATCAAGGTCTTTCCTGTGTTGGTAAAAATCACAAGCATATGATTGAGTTTTTTTAAAGGTGCTGTATTTCTAATGTTGTAAAATTCTATATAGGATATTTTGAAATGGAAACTAATGATCTGAATTTACTGTCATACCTTGTGTGCTTTATCCTTCAATTTCTGTGTGCCTACACCCATGTTTATTTTAAGTCATACATAAAATGTACAGTGAACTAATTTGTTATTCTGCAGATGGGCTTTTTGTATACTACTTTTTTTTTTTTTAATTAGTGATAAATTATTCCAAATGTTTTGATTAAATCACTGTCCCTCTAAGTGTTTTCTTAACTTTCTGTGATGGCATTTATTTTCAAATGCATTTAATTTACTGCTTTTGTCTGTTGATCTGTGAGTTCCTTATTACCATTGGTATTGCAAATAAATAACAAGGTGTACATTACTATTGCTTATGGTTATTTGGAGGATATTTATTTTTCCAGGCGATGTTAAAATTACTTATATATTCTTTTTAATATCTAGAATTTTAATCTGAAAAGTGCAAGGTTATCTCCTGACCTTAAAGTCTGTTTAGCTTATCGAAATTTAATGTACATGTTAAAAATGTAAATAGATTTTTTGTTGATCAAAGGCTGAAGGAAATAACACAAATAAAAATAGCTACATGTTTTACTAAAATTAAAAATAAATCTATTTCACAGATTTCAATGGGGCAGATGCTACAAGATTTTGGAAAATTTCTGGGCATGTTTCTTCTTGTCTTGTTCTCATTCACTATTGGATTGACCCAACTTTATGACAAAGGATTTACTGTAAATGAAGAAAAGGACTGTGCGGGGATTTTCTGTGAACAACAGAGCAATGACACGTTCCATTCGTGAGTTTGAGATCTATAAAGTAACTGTATTGTTTTAACCTTTAATCCCTAGTAATTAAACAGAACTGGAATTTTTTCACTGACCTTGAATTTACGTCAAACACTTGTGGTGTTAGGTTTAGCTGAGCAGCTTTTTTCCCTTGTTTCTGTAGGTTCATTGGTACGTGCTTTGCTCTCTTCTGGTACATCTTCTCCCTGGCACACGTGGCGATCTTTGTGACACGTTTTAGCTACGGTGAAGAATTACAGTCCTTTGTGGGTGCTGTTATTGTTGGGACCTACAACGTGGTGGTTGTGATAGTATTAACTAAACTCCTCGTGGCGATGCTTCACAAAAGTTTTCAGCTGATAGCAGTAAGTGATGTCTGATGAATTGCCCAGTTACCCGTAGCTTCGGATTTTACACCATTTTCTTCTATGATGTGGGAACTCATGATCTGTAGACCTCATGGATGAGCTCTGTGAGCTCATATTTTTCCTTCAAATAAGAAGTTTTTATTTACTTTGATTAAAAAAATTGTCATTTCCATGTTGAATGTGTGCAGGGCTTTGGCCCACTGGGAATTGATGGCTTTCTTGATACACTGGCTGGTTTTGATATGTGTGGTGCTTTGGCATTTTGATCTGGGGTTATACCTTCTGAATTTTGTACCATATTATATAGGGAATTGAAGAAAGATGTACTTGTTTTAAGTATTTAATATTAGAATATTCAAGCAAAATGCTCTATAATCTATTAAAATGCTATATAATCAAAATTAAGTAGTGGTCAGTTTTTCAGTTATGAGATAATTAAACTTACAAAGTAACCTATTCATATTTCTGCTTCTTTTCTCTGTTAATGTGTGTGATATTTTAGAATCATGAAGATAAGGAGTGGAAGTTTGCTCGTGCCAAGCTTTGGCTTAGCTACTTCGATGACAAATGCACACTCCCTCCACCTTTTAACATCATACCCTCTCCCAAGACTATTTGTTACCTTTTCAACAGTCTCAGTAAATGGATCTGCTCTCATACATCAAGTGGCAAAGTGAAACGTCAGAACAGCCTCAAGGTGAGGAATAATTGGGCAAGCTCTGGGGCTCTTGGAGCAGCTGGAAAGGTGCTGCTTGCTGAAATGAAAATGCAGATTGCTGCATGAAGCTCCCTGTTAGGAGAGGAATGCTACTAAGATAAATAGGAACTACAGAATAATGTGCGTTGCATCCAAGATAAATAAGTGTTACTTATTTCTACTTAAGTAAGGTTTTATTCACTTACTGGTTTGGGAGTTTCAACCCACTTCCCTCCAACCCCCAATTCCCCCAGAAATAGTCTGAGAAAAGAAAAAAGCTTTGATTGAATGAAAACCCATAGAAACCTCAAGGAAGTATGTGCTAATCTCAAAAATGGTAAGGTTAGAATATTCTTTGGAGAAGGTAATTGGTTTTACACACATTACAGAAGTATCAGAATAACCAAAAATAATCACTGAGGCCACTCATTGGTAAGGAAGGCATTTTTTGTTTATTTTATAAACATTTTTTGTACCCTGCAATTTTGCATTCTTATTTTGCATCTTCCTGCTGACGAAAATAGCATTGAATAAACAAATTTAAGCACTTTGTAGAATTTGCACTGAAAGACATTCAGGGTTATGGAACTCTTGACTGCTCACAGAACAATCACCAAGCCAGCTAGATTAAAATTTTCGGTTCTGCCAGTCCAGCAAATTATAATTTAAGTTGTATTTTCTGGATATTTTATATGCACTGTATATTTGTGTACCTCAGGATGTATTTAAAAAATAGCTTTGTTGTTTTGTTCATATTTCTTCTCTGGAGAATTGTATACAGGCTTTAGGGCTCAAAAATCACTTCCACGGTAAATATGTTCTGTTTGTTTGTTGAAAGGAATGGAGAAATCTGAAGCAGAAGAGAGATGAGAATTACCAAAAGGTGATGTGTTGCTTAGTCCACCGCTACTTGACCTCCATGAGGCAGAAGATGCAAAGCACGGATCAGGCCACTGTGGAGAACCTCAATGAGCTGCGGCAGGACTTGTCCAAATTCCGGAACGAGATGAGAGACCTGCTTGGCTTTCGAACTTCTAAATATGCTATGTTTTATCCAAGAAACTGACTGTTACACAAAAGGTGTGTGCTTTTAGATACCCGTAGGTGAAAGTGTTGACCTAATTCTGTTGCCAGATCATGTAGACAAGATTGCACAAAAATACATTTGAAAATACGTTTGCATGAATTTCAGCTCGGTGCCCAAGTGGTCGAAATGAATGCAAAAACAGATACACTGATTTTCTTAACCTCTTAATCTTGGTGTGTATATAAAATTTGTATATAGGAGTTTTTTAAGTGTTCCTCAGACTGTCTGTGGCTGTCAGGTGTTAGAGCTTCGTAACTAGCACAACGTGGTTTTTTCTTCTATTTTTACTGTTTGTTCTTTTTTGATACTTGTTTTTCAAGTTGTGGGGGAAGATAGCCTTTATTTTAAAATGAAAATGCAGCAGTTTATTTTTAATAGAGAAGTCAGATAAAGAATAATAGAAAATTTCCAGCACAGTTGGAAATGATGTATGACTGTAGGTTACAGTGGATGTGAAGACTGTAAGGCTCTGAAAGAGGCAGTTCTAGTTTTGTATGTTAACACTGACTGTAAACTAACATTTATTGAATACAGTAAATCAAATCATCAAGACTTTTCATTTTTGTGGGAACACTGACATTTTGAACACAAAATAGACCAACCATTTCTTTAATGTTTATGGTTATGTGTAAGACAATCTAACCCTGCTTGGATTTTTCAGCAGTGCCTCAATAGTGCATTTTAATATATGTGTTAGGATCGGGAACAGAATTTAAAAATTATCTGTGAACATATAATGTTTGGTATCTTGAGTTTTTAAAAGCTAGATAAATTATTTGAATTATTAAAACCTGTGATATCATGAAAATGAGGTGAGTTCCTTATTACCATTGGTGGTAATAATAGTGAGTGCTATTGTTTGCAGTGCTGAACAATTCCTGTGAGCCATTCTACTCTTCTTTCTGTGAGGTTATTGAGTCTTGTCATTGGAGAGATGTACTTCAGAAGGGTCTGCTTGACACAGATTTTACATATCCTACTTTTAAATTTGGTTTTCTTTTTCATGTTTTTCATCAGAATTGTTGCCAAGCTAGACTTTTTTTTTATGTCAGGTATACTGTGTTTTGTGAAAATAGTTTATCTGACTTTGCTTACAATGGACACTAAGGGCTTTGTGGATTTTCTGTGCTAGAGGGTCCTATATGGCTTTATATGCTTATATATAATTCAAGCTGACAAACTGTAACTGAGAAATGTGAGATTCCTGTATTTTTAATTACAAAGTAAGTATATTTATGACAGCTAAAGGATTGATTGACAGTTTCACTGTTCTGATGGTGCTCTGCTGAAATGGTTGTGTGTCTGGAAGGCGCAGGTAGCCATTGTGCTCTTTGACTGCAGTTGATTTTGGGAGATTGACAGAGTGGAGGCTTACATGAATGTTTACTTTTTTGAAGGAATTCTTATAAAACTCTTTCTTGTAAAGCTAATATATTTTCCATACTATGAAATGATGTATTTCTGAACTAGGTTTTAATACTCTGCTTCCAGAAGTGTTGGAGTATAGAGGGATTCTGATATGTGTTGGCTTTTCATGGGAAGTTAACCTCCTGGTTCAAAGCAAAGAGGAGTCACTGAGTTTTGTATTTGGACTGAGATCTCATGTTTGAATAATGCACCAACATAAAAATTGTGCTGTGTATGTTGTGTATATTCAAGAAAGGAAGCAAATAAAAGCTCTTTGAAAAATATGGTTGTATTGATATTTGTCATATTGAAAACACATTATGTATCAGTTACCACACTGAAAGTATTTTCTTTGTCATGTTGAGGTAATGGATTTAAGGTAGCTGGTGTTAATGTGTTACTGCCTTTTTCCTTCTGGACCCAATCCTGTTTGGTTCATTGAAGCAGTTTCATGCAGTGCCATGAAGTGATGCTGGTTCCAGAGCAGCTGGCTTGGGTCCTAGATGCACCATCAGCTGTTTGGCACTGGGATGGTTGGTTCTGGGAACCTGGGAGTGTTGACAGTATGAATGAAGGAGCTAATGGAGCTGGTTCTGGGTGCTTTTCCTACACTGATCAGAGCCCATCAGAGCTTGGTCAGTGCCTTGTGGCACCGTGGTCTACTGTGGTGTAGATGGCCTTAGGGAGAACTGTTGCACTTCAAGGCTCTCAGGAGTTTTGGATTGGGGGTTCCGGAGTTTTTACTTGTCACTGAAACACAAAGCTGCAGAATGAGACAGAAAGAAGCTTGTTCTCTGCCATATCTCAGTTATATGACACTGTACATCTCTGTTTTATTTGAAAGCTGCTGTGCTCTTCTGATCTACGTGGCTCCTAATCAGTACCAAGTGCTCTGCACTCAATTTTCTCTCGTCATTTAAATTTTTCTAGTTCATGTGTGTTAAACACGCTATTGCTTTCTCATTTGGCAATTCAGTTCTGGTATTCCCGGGTCTTCCTTATGCACACTCACAGAATAGTTCTAGAGTTCTAGGCACAGTTTTTCTGTTCTTCTGTTCTAGGCACAGAAACAAAATTCTACATATGAAAAAAAATTTTGGAGAGGCTGGAGTTTACTTGGCTATAGGATTCAGAGTTTCCTTGTACAAACTTTTCTGCAAGTCATGAAAGGAACTAAGAATTTTTGGGATAACTGGAAAAGGTTTTTTCTTCCCTTTCATATTAATCTCAGGTTTGTCTTAGAGCTAACTTTGCCTTCATAAATGAAAAATGGAAATGAAAATTTTCATGCCTTCTTTTGGAGCAGGAATATCAAAATCACTGATTACTGAAAGTCAGCTTACTTTATGCTCTTCCTGAACTATGGTCTTGTTATTTCTGCAGAAATTATTCGAGAAGTTGTGATTAGATAATTTTGATTGTTTGGCTGCAAGTGGGATTTCAAATGTTTGAAATTTACAGTAACTACAAACTGGGTTTAAAAACCTGTAACAGTTGTTACCTGTGTTTTGTAACCAACTCTTGAAAAAACTGGCACTGCTCTGTTCCTCTGTGTTCCTCTGTTTCCTGTTTCAGGCCTACTGCTACCAGTGCATTGATTTGGAAAAGGAACTGGTGTAAAGGGAGAGTTGAGATGAGCCGGCAAGAGCTCTCCCTACCTTCCATTTGGCAGACAATGAGTAAGCTGCCAGACCTTTCTTGCCTCACTGAAAAAAGCTGCGTGACAGATGGGCATGTCACCATAAATAAAAATAGATTGTTGTAGTTCAAGACAGCTCTGAGCGTGATTTCCACATTGCTTTTCCCCAGGCTGCTGCCAGGAAATGCAGTGAGCACTGTGCATAAAATTCCTTAGTCTGCACAGGAATTAATGCTGGGAAATTAAAATTCCGATTCAAAATTTCCAAACTCCATCTGCTTTGCAAACAAATGTTGCTGTTGGCTCCACAGAGAAGTGCTGTTCGGTTTGGTCAGTCGGGCAATGCAATCTTTGGAGTGTGGCTGCAGCACTGAGCTGTTGGATGTCAGCTCCCAGCACAGCCTCTTTGTACCTCTGTGCCCCCCTCTGATGCTTTTGTCCCCAGCCCAGCGACCCATAAAGTCTCAGGAAGAGAGGCTGCTGTGCTGGAGCTGCACTGTGGCAGTGCCCCTTGGCATGACATGTGAGAATCCAGCAGTGAAGAGAACGGCAATCTGCATTCCCCTGCTGCAATAAGCAGTGGCTACTTCCAGTAGGGACTGTGTGTTTCATTAGTTTCCTGCCCCTGCTCACAGATTATCCAAAGAACTCTGGTCTGGTGTCTATATACAAAGAAAAAAGAAAAACAAACTTAAAAGGATCTTAGATTCTAAATGCGTCTTACCACCACTAAATTAATTCCTACCTTTTTCTACCTTATGACCTTACAGGACTTAATAGTGACATTTACTAAGTAGATAGTCATCACTGGAGAAAAGCATGGTGCCGTTTTACAGCTGTCTAATTCTTTGAAAAGTTCCTGTTCAGATCAGTGATTCACTGACTTCCATGTAAGGAAAATCAGACCCTTAATCAGCAAGGAACTGCAGTGTCAGTTAAAATGTGCAAGGCCCAAACCATCAAAAGCATGTAAATGATCAACAAACAGTTTCTATATTTAGCTGCCCCACTTCATAAATAATGAATAACTAGTTGGTGTATGATTTAATCTTGAAATATTTTATTAAGCACTGATAATACTGCAGAAGTCCATGTAATAAAACAACTTCAGAGAAAAAAGGTAAGTTAAACTGAGTTGCTATAAATATTGCACTTAGAATTCTTATTTTACATACAAAACTCCTTAAAAAAATGGACAGTTATAAATTACCATCTTCCAAGTAATTGAAATGTGTGTGTTTGAGATCATATGGCTGTGCTGCCCATCTCCAGCTTTCAGCCTCGGGAGGGTGTGTCCTCATCTTGGACACTGACTGGGTTTCCCTCTGTGCCAGGTGTGTTTGTGTGCACAGGAGGGAAGGAGGGGTCAGCGTGGCCAGGCTGTTGGCAGTCAGTTGTACTTCCATGACTTAGGCTAAGTTAAAATGACTTTTCAGGACAGATGATAGAATGCAGCTGCAGAGTTCAATTTTGACATGTTTTGTTTTTCAAAGCATTTAGGATCTTTGAGTTCTTAGTCTTAAAACTCATGACAAAGCTGTTGGGAAAGACTTTGCCTCTACCGTCTTCTTCTACCTGGCCCATGATGATGTAGTTTAAACCTAGAAAGCAGAGAATGAGATTACAAGACAGAAATCTGGGACATCATTTGATAAGTATAGTTCTTTAACTGTGGTTCCTGTTCTTTCACTGTTTGTTACCAATGACTTCCAACGTTTTTTCCTTCCTACCTGCAACATTTACTCTCTTACCCATCTTCGCCGTGCTTGTTACACCACAACCTGCAGTTATGTAAAAAATCAAGCAGATACACAGCTAAGTGCCTACTACATAATTAAATATATAGGGGATAGTCTTTAAATGTAGACTGTCAAGTCTGAGAGGCACTAGAAGTGCCCATCAGCACTGGATAACCCAACCACTGTCACCCAGGGTGGAGTATGTCGCATTAGTTTGGAATATTTTCACATTTGCTCAGCTTTTGGGTTAGTTCCCTTAAGCAATAATGCACTTAAATCTTTTCATTCCCTTTCCCTCCCCAGAGATATAAATAATTCTCAGATATACACAGAAGCATTCAGGCAAGGTGGACTTAATGAGTAGTAAGACCTGGCATTGGACAATTCAACTGGATCTGTGTATTTTTATGCCTTAGAAGGGTTGGGCATATGCAAAGTCTTGGGCTAGAAGGAATGGTATCACAGGGATATAAACAGAGAAGTTCAGATATTAAGTAATGTATCTTAAATAATTCATTGAGATTTAGGATGAGAAACAGAAGTGTGTGGTTTGGAGCCAGAAGTCTGCCTAAAAGGAGACAGTTTGTTCCACCAAGGACATTATTATGTCTCCCATGTGTAGTTTTCAGATAACTAAAGGCAAAAACTAATTTCTGATCATGACTTTTCACTTTGTTACTGCCCACTTTGAGTTAATAGGCTTAAGCACTGGCAGTATCTGGAATAATATCAGGGGTTTTCTGATGCTTATTAAATTATTTTTACTGTTTCCTGCTATTGCTCTGTTTATGTTCTCGTGTTCTACCCATTTACTTATGAGGCAGAGCTAAAAACAGTTTTATTTTTTAATTAGTTAGTTCAATAAAAAATACTCGCAGTATTTCTCTTAACACCTTTACCACAATTAACTGGAATTTGTTGCTTGATTTCTGTATGATATTATTTAAGGTAGCTTAGCAGTACTGGCAGTTTGCAGATATAAAGTGGGCTTAATACTCTGAGTATTTCTGTAAAGCTGTAAATACATTCAGGAGATACACGACAGTGGAACTTGTTGGTTCCTGTGATGTACATGAGCCTAATCCCTTTCCAGTAAAACAGAAAAATGCACTAAACCCCTGGATTACTGGGTATTTTAATTGATTGTAATACTAACTGCTGATTATAGAAAAAACCACAGTAATTTTATTGATTTTTGTGGCCATATTTCAAAAAGCAATTTTTACTACTGTTATCTTTTATGAACACACAAAGCAGTTATTACTGTGTACTTACCTCTCCTGATGAGAGGACACTGCTTACACATAACAAGAATCTTGGCACTCATATTCTTGCCAGCTTGTTGGATTGCTAAATTTCCCTCCTTATATACATTAATGATGGATATTGTTGCATGCAGACTGCCGGCCCGTGTTACTGTTGTGATTACAGTTCCAGTTATTACTGGAAGAAAAATCATTTGATATATTTGGTAAATTTTTAGACATAAATTTTGAGCCATCATAAAAACTTATTAAGTACATTAGTCCCTAATAAGGAAACAAACAGTACTGGGAACACTTAACAAAAAATAGGAGTATCACTGCTGGTCACTAACTCACTGCTGTTGAATTTTGGTGGCACCAAATATGAAATTGTTTTACAATGTCTCAGTCTCATGCAAGCCCAGTTCTCTGATTTCCATTAAACAGTACAATTTGATACTACTTTTAATGAGTCATTTTCAAATAGTGGAGAAGTTGAATTGAAACTTTTCTAACCAAAATCTGAATTCCCAACTCTGACACTCCCAGATGAGTCACAGGGAATAGTTAATGCCCTAAGAACTAGATTTTGATCAGAGACCTGATACAAACTTACTTATTTCAGCTGAATGTTGTTACAGATTTGACCATCATATCTCCCAAAGACCTCTCAGTATGAAAACCAAGATACTTTCTTTTCCCTAGGATGACTAAATTAACTGGTAAGCCATCTTTATTTATCAAAAGGAAATGGTAATTGGTATTAACAATTTGGTTTCTTCTCAGGTCATCTTTTTTAATCAGATATTCTATCCTAGGATAAATTCAATCTTCAATTATCGAGTATGTACAGCCAGATTTATTTTACAAGACTGCATAATCCACATTTTGGGATTTTGTAAATTTGTACATTATCTTCCTTAATGTAGAGCTTTTAATTAAATAGAACACTCCAGTTCAATCAAGAGAGAACTGTGGATGTTGAAGTGCTGGGTATTGCAGCAGTATTTCTAGAAACAATAAAATGAAACGCATGATGAAAGAGAAATAGTTAATTTTCTAAAATCATAAAGTCTACAAATAAATTTAGATTAAATTATATTCTACAAACAACAGACTTCCTATTCTTACCTTAGGATATACTTGCATTCACAGTAGCATATAAAGTATTTTTACTCTCACTCTTGTCATGAAAAAGACTGAAAAATGTCAAGTACTTGACAGAAGATGGGAGGGAAGAATGTGATTCATTACTGTGACGCTAGAGGAAAAAACCCAAGCTTTATATAGTATCATTTACCACGAGCCACAAGAGCTGAGGTGTGATCAGTAAGAGCAGACCATTTATGGTCTGTGTTTTTGGTGTGGAACCAGCCTGTGGTGGCTGCAGAGTGAGGAGGCTGTGGTCAGGGCTGGGAGGGGCTGCCCTGAGCCCACCCTGCCCCAGGTGCAGCCACAGCTCTGCTCTGCTGCCCTGGGATCCTGCAGATTTCCTCAAAGCTCGTGGCATTAGCAGTGCAGTAAGAGTCAGCTTAAAATGAAACAGGGGTGGTGGCAGGGAGTTTTCCCATCAAATTGCCAGGCATGTTATAGAGGATTAAAAAAAGATTGCAATACTAATATGGGAAAATACCCTGGGAGTGGAATAGATCAGCAGTGACAAGCAGACACCGTTGCTCCAGACTGATTTCTGTCTGTGTACAGACAGCAGTGCTTGGAAGCTTCCATCCCTTATAATTTCTTTTCAAAGCATTTTGGAAGTCTAAACACTGTCTTGTGGAATAGTCAGCAGGGGCAGCATAAGATGTATTGGCTGGTTACAGAAAACAGAGCTGACAATACAGTAACTGAATTGATGGATCCTGGCATTGTCTTACATTGTCATTTGCTTCTCACTTTGAGAAGAAATGTTTGTCTCAGATATCTGTGCAGTGCCTATTTCAGAATATCTCCAAGAATGTACTGAGTGGAACAGATACTAATGTCAGATACATACATAAGGTAGTGTAAAAATATTAGCCTATATATTAATGGTAACTCAGAACTACATCTGGGAAAATTTCCTTAGGTCTAAAGAGACAGTAGAGAATAAATAATTAAAAAGAAACTTTGCTTCCTTACCAAAGTTGCTTGAACAATAATTGCTTTCCAGAGTCCCACTCCTTTTACACTTCTGCTGGCACAGAGCAACTGTAGGTTTTACAACTTTTTGAAGAGCAAAAAGTAAATTGAAATTGAAATGAAACATTTGATACAAATGAAAAGCACCATGTTCAAAAAAAGACAAGAAGAAAGGTGAATAATCCAGATGTATGAACTAGACCTGGCATTTCAGGGGATGAGCACCACAGTAACAATATTCCTTTTCTCTGCTGTCAACTCTAGTCATCTTCTTTTCAGGTGTCTCAGCTGTGCCTGAGAGGATGGGATCCTACTCAAGATCTGCCTGGCATCTTCAATCTGTCACTGCTGCTGCCATACAGCCCCAGGAGAACACCTGAACTACCACAACAGGATATTACAGTAAGACTTCCCAGGGACTGGGGGGCTTTTATTGGAAATTAGCACACTGATGAAAGGGATCAGAGTTCAAACTCCTGACCTCTTTTCCCCAAATTTTTCACATAGCTTCATGTCAGGTAGTGTTGTATAGTTTTTCTTCATGACATTTTGAAACACAATGTTTGAAGTATGTATTTAACATTAGGGATTGATATTTCCTTTCTGAAATCGAATGCTTTGTTTATAGCATTTGTTTATATATTTTAGCATTTTAGCTGCCAAAAATTTACTGAGGTGCTCTGAGTTTTCTAAATTTAAAACTGGGATTATGCATAACAAAATATTTTTGTTTGGTCCTTTTAGGGCCCTTTTTTTTCTTTCTTTTTGTTTTAGTTTAATAAATTTGGGTTGGTAACCAACTTTGCTATGATTTGTTAGCAGAGGCTGTGTAGTGTTTGTAAGGTACTTTAGCAAAATATGAACTGGAGAAGAACTAAAATAGTTTAGTTGCCTACCACTTAACATGTAGGCACACTGACAGGAAAATGCATGATTTTATCCAATGATATAAGGAAGTCAAATACCTCACCACAGGTATTGGATTAATCTTCTTTACTTTTACAAATGTATTTATAGCATTTATTTATTTCTGCAAGTCGTAATATTTTTATGTTACATATAGACTGACATAATTCTTGTAAGAGCCTACTAAAGTTGAATATTTTATTCATGCCTGGAGTTCTGTGCAAGTTTAAACAGATCTGTTTTGCAAGATAATGAGTCTCTTTGAACTGGACACTTCTGAATGCAAATGATTGCTCAGAAATGTAACTGAACTGTAGAGGTTTGGTTTGCTTTGGTTTGTTTGGAAGATCAGAAATGTTTATGCTGTGCAAAACTGATCACACCTTGAAAGGTCTTCTTGTTTCTGTCTGCCTGGCAAGTCCTTCTGAACACTTTGCCTCTGCTGTCCTCTCTCAGATGAGTCGGCATGTTGTTATTTTCTAACACTGATGTTGTCATGAGAATTGATTTGGAGTTAATTTGTGAAGTTCATCTCTCCTGCCTGTGCAAAACCCTGAACAGGGTTATTGACAGCCTGGGTTACTTGAGCCCAAGTGTTAGAACCAACAGCGTCATTAACAAGTGCTTTAGAGTGAAGAGCTGAATTATTTATTGTTAGAGTCATATCAAAATGATTTACAGGTCACTATGATTTCATTTTTAAAATGTTTATTTTCATCTATTTTAAATACCTTCATTAGCAGTATTAAAGCACCACAGCTTCTTGGTTTCCTGCCAACAAGCCATTGCTGCCCTGATTTTTGATGTGTTTTAAGTACAAATCAGGTTATGTCTTGCAAAAACATCATAAATAATTTGGTTTTCTGCTATAATTGCATCTGAAATGCCTCACATTCAGGTTATAGAAATTCTATGAATTTATCCCTTCAGTATCTCAGTAATGAGGTATTTTTGGCAACACCTTCAGAGAAATCCAGCTCTGATCTTTCATATATGCTGTCTAGTCTTAAATATAAAAGGAGACTTATTTTTAGTGAGACATATTTCTCTGTAAGTTCCAATCCCTGAATATTTTCAAATAAAAATTATTCTAGGAAAGTGTCATATTGACAGGCTGTTGACAGAACTTAAAGAGGGCTCAGGTGGCTTCCATACCAATTCTGCTTTTGCTTAATAACTAGATGAAGAAAAATACACTAAGATTTTTACATATCAACTTGTATAGAAGAAAGAGTTCCTTTAAATAGAACTATTTCCCGAAATATTCAGAACCTTTTATTCAAAAGAAATTAGCTTATCCATTCTCCTGTGGAATGTGCTAGTTAATGTCCAAAATTGAGAAGAGACAGGAAAATTTTCTCAGGTGGAGTAAGTTACTTTTACACTGAACTCTCGCCTGAATAGATTTCCTTTAATAATGTTAAGTGGATTCTCCCTTGTGTATATTCTGGTACTCCCTGGAGAGTATTAATTTTAATTAATTCCTTCAACATTTAAAATACTAACAAACCATAAAACTTGAATTTTTAATATAATTTCTCTTTTGCATCTCTGTAACTCTCTCCTCTCTGGAATAATTAATTTTTATAGAAAATGAAATAAAGCCGGTCAGACTTACTTGAGGTAGCAGGCACTGTTGTGGTTGTAGGCAGAGCTGTAGTTGTGGGTAACTTTTTTGGTCTAAATTTATAATGGCCAATAAACCCATCAGCTGTTAAGCTTAAATCAGATAAAAATTGAACGAGCAACTCATTTTTCTCAGACAGAATAGGCCTAAAATAGAACACCAGAATAAAATATTTCCATTTGTTTGCATGTCAAAGCCAAAAAGAATTAATAACATTCTTTAAAACAAAACAAAACAAAAAACACTTCAGACTAATACTGAAAAACGTGGTTCTTTGCTGGCATGTCACACAGTGGTGTTTTGAGGATGAAACTCATTTCCATTAATCACCTAAAACTCTCTCTTCCTGAAGTTTATGCCAATACGAGTACTGTTAAATTCTTCTGTGTAACTTCATTGCAGACCTCACTTCCATGAAATGGGTCAGATTAGGAAAGTGGGAAAATACACTGAAGAAATCCTCAGTCCACAGGGGATGTAAGTTAATGGGGTTTTTATTAAATGTGGTTTTGTTTCATGAAAAAGATACTGCACAATTGGAAGGGCTATGAAAATTCAGTCAGTATTGTATTCTGCAACTCTTCAACAAACCCACCAAAAATAAAATGTTTTGGGTTATTATTTCTGTGGGCTCACTTTTTGTCAATGATTGGATATTGATAACCAAGGACTTCCTCAAAACACTTAATGAAGTATTTGAAGTATAAATTTGTCATTGTTTCCCATTTTTTTGGCAAATTATCAGAAATCAGTTTACTCTGACGGCTGGGTCTGACATAGCCAAAAGTAAGGGGCTGGTTAAGTGGAACCCTCTGGATTTACAGCTGCCGTGGTGGTTGCCCAGATGAGCCTTTCCTGGCTGCAGTGTTGACACAGGCTGTGGATGGAGGAGGGCACAGATTATCAGCTGCCAAGAGCTTTGTTCTGCTTCCTGAACACCAAGGCCAAATCTGAGAAATCTGACTGTGTATCCTGCCTTTTTAAAAAGGGCCAAGAGGAAAATGAGTCAGATAACGTGAGGAATGAGCCAAGGGGCTAGAGAGCTCAGCTGGATCCTTGTACTTCCAGTATCTATAATCAAAACATACATATTTATGTTGAAGTTCAGCTACCATTACTATTGGTGCCACACCAATATCAGTAACATTGGAATTAGCATTGGTGATGTTACACAGTGGTCTCATGAGGCTTGTGGGACAGGAGAAAACACGCTTTGGAGCCAGAGCTGGTCATGGAGAGAGAGAAAATAGAAAAAACCTAGACAGAAACAAAATACTAAGCAATTTCTGCATGTTCAGTTGGAGGTAGACAACACCATGTTTAATTTAAAAATGAAATTTTTTTAGAAGCCTTGGAGAGCACTTAGAAAATGACACACAGTGGAAGTGAAGTGACAATGAAAGGAAGTTACTTACGCTGGTGGACTGTCTCCACAGTACTTGCCAATTCTTTTAGCATCATTGATTTCCCCACCATTAAACACTGCAACGTAGTCATATCTGCAGTAGTTGTCTCTCTCCACATCAAACTTCTCAAACTTTAACTCTATTAGCTAAAGGGAAAATGGAAATAACTCATGAAGGTTTTGACATGCAGAATTTATAGATACTTCTTGTAGTAAGTGACATCTTCATATGAAGTACTATTGAATTTTTCTTTCGATAAAGGAAAATTCCTTAATCCACTTAATTGTAAAGTATTTTAATCCACATGACCTCTCCAACTAATAGTTCAGCATATGACTAATATTCTGTAAAATGTTTTCTTCTCATATGTATGCCAGTAAGTTCTGAGAAAGTTATTTTTATGAGTGAACGTTAGTAGGAGTTAGGTGTTACAATGCTCTTAAAATAACTACAGCAATTGTAAGCAACAGAAAAGGAGCTTTTAATGTCATTGTGTCATTCAAGACATGCTAAAGAAAAATCAAATACAAAGTTGGTACCAGAGATTTCACTGACTTCATTAACAGTAGGGCCTAAATTACTGTGGTTGCCAATGCTGTGTATACTTGATGCAGGATTTTAAAACTTAGAAATTAAAATATTGTTAGAAAGAAAACTAGCAAATAGGAAAACTAAACCCAAGAGGAAGTAAGTACTTAAAAGAATACTGTTTCCATGTCAGATTTCCATAATTGTTGAGGCTTTACAAGTCATAAATGTGAACTAGTATTGTTCTGGTATTTCCAGTACTTACACTGTTATCTCCCAATGACTTTTATTTGTGGTATTTTGTACTTAAGGAAAAAAAAAATGTACAAGAAAACAGAAATGGAATCTACTACTCTGAAATGAAGTCCTGCAGAATGACTCTGTCAGTTGTGTGGCAAGGAAGGGAAACACAACCTAAGTACTGCATGGAAACAGAGCTAATATATGCATTTAGGTTGCTTCTTTAGATGAAGCACAACTATTTAAATCACCTTCCCATAAATAGCACAAATAAGGCCTGAATGACAAGACTGATTTGTGCTGATTGTAGATCAACCTTTATAAAGATCTGACTCAAACAAAGATGGTGTTAAATTTTCTAAGACTGCACAAAGAAAAAGAAGTAATTTGTACATGGCATGTACTTTATTTGATTATTCACATAGTAAATGTTATCTTGTTCAACATTCATAGTAATGATAGCCTGTTATCACCTGATGTCTTAGTTTTGCATGGATACAGTTTTGCACTATTAAGATGTTTAAGGCATAATTTTGTTTCCCATGAAGTATGAGTAACCTTGGGGGACTTGATTTCAGAGATGACTAACAGGCCCGTTTCAAAACCCTCAGAATCATGATGAAAAAATGTGCTTTAAATGGAAATACCCATCTGAATAATATGCTTATGATCAAAAAAGATGGTATAGAAAGAAGTAATGCAGCTGGGAATAGAAATGCTAAATTTTTCCATAGCAGGCAGAACAGCAGGTCAAAATATCTACTTTACTATTGTTCAGTAAGTGCACTTTACACTAGTAAGTATTTCATTGCAGAACAGAAGCTCTTCATGATCAGGAGAAGCTCCTTCATCTTTAATAAATTAAGTAATTTTTGGTTTATATTTGAAGCAACAAACAAGAGTGCCTTGATTTATTGCTCATGCGCTTATGAAAGGGAAATAGAGACAACGACACCTAAATTCTGGCAAATGGAAGACTGGGGAGCTTTTTCTGTGCAACTTGAAGAGAGATGCTCATTCACTACTTCATGGAAAATGGCTTTTGTCCCTGTCAAAACTCTGCCTTTTTTCCATGCCAGCCACTGTTACAGTACATGAATAATATACATTTGGAAACAGGTAGATTTATGGAATAGAATCATCAAAAGGAACAGGATATAATGTCCTCATTTTAATGCTGATATAGCCTTTCTCAAATCTTCTCTACGAGCTTAGGAAAAGTTCTTAGGCATATATAGAGACATTTGGAAAGAACCAAAGTAATCTGCAGTTTACAGATAAGGGTATAAAAATCACTGTCTATCTATAGGTTTGTTAAATGATCTGTATCTAGCAAACAAGGAATGTGGATTAAAAAGGACTACAGGAAAGACTAAGCTGACATACTGCTTCAGTTCAAGGGAGGAACTGTCTTGGTAAATGGAAAAGTCGGAAAGATCAGAAGAATATATTTATTTGGGGCAGCTTTTTTTATTTCAAGGATTAGTCATGAGCAGGAGATGAAGAGGAAAGTCATCTTTGTATGTAAATGAATTTTAAAAGCTGGATGTGGCAAGAAAAGCAACCTACCAAACAAGCCTGTCAACCAAAACATTCAATCACTGTAGAACTCCTGCTAAGATACAGAGCAGATGGCTGAGCAGCAACCAGAAAATGTGCAGCGAGGGCTGAGATTCGCCCTACAGTGCAGAGAACACACTTGTGTTTGCTGTGCAGAGCACAGGAGCCCTCTCAGTCTGCTGTCACATCTCCTCAGCCCTTAATGAAGTGGTAACATATGCTCTCATGGCATCTGGCTAATTAAGCGAGCATGTTATGCGATGGAGCCTTCAAAATATGAAATATAAAAACAAACTGTTTCTATTAAATTCAATCAGCTCTACCTGGGTCCCTCAATAACAAACTGCAGCAACACCAAAAACGCTCAAACATTGTTAGACTTAAACGCACCATCGGTCATCATCCTGTTTGGTGCTGAGATGATCACCTGCCCTAACTTAATTTGCATGGTATTTTCTAAAATAAGAAAACAATTTTTAAACGCTGCCTGGCTGGAAAGCCTCAGCAGTGACAGACGCTTTACCGGGTTTCGCTGGGGGAGTGTACCAGTGCGTGTCCCTGCCAGCCCGCCGTGCCAGCCCGGCGCCACCGCCGTGTCCCTGAGCTGGGGGTCCCCGCAGGCCCGGGAAGCTGAGACAGTGGCAGCGCCTTACCTGGTTCTTCGGGGCCACGATGTGCCACGAACAGGTGACTCCCGCGGGGTAGTCCCGCTCCGGCCAGTTGGGCGTGTGGAAGGATCCCGACGGCTTGTCCAGCCGGCCCCCGCAGTACTGGTCCCCTGCAAGGCAGCGGAGCGCGGCCCTGAGCACCGAGAGCCCTGAGCACCGAGGGGAGCCCAGAGCACCGAGGGGAGCCCTGAGCACCGAGGGGAGCCCTGAGCACCGAGCGGAGCCCTGAGCACCCAGGGGAGCCCAGAGCACCCAGGGGAGCCCAGAGCACCGAGCGGAGCCCAGAGCACCCAGGGGAGCCCAGAGCACCCAGGGGAGCCCAGAGCACCGAGGGGGAGCCCTGAGCACCCAGGGGAGCCCCGAGCACCCAGGGGAGCCCCGAGCACCCAGGGGAGCCCTGAGCACCGAGCGG
The DNA here is from genome assembly GCF_009819655.1 of Sylvia atricapilla. Lineage (NCBI taxonomy): Eukaryota > Metazoa > Chordata > Aves > Passeriformes > Sylviidae > Sylvia > Sylvia atricapilla. The sequence continues at coordinate 23,871,934 of NC_089149.1, forward strand.
AGCCCTGAGCACCGAGCGGAGCCCTGAGCACCGAGGGGAGCCCAGAGCACCCAGGGGAGCCCAGAGCACCCAGGGGAGCCCTGAGCGCCGAGGGGGAGCCCAGAGCACCGAGGGGGAGCCCTGAGCACCCAGGGGAGCCCAGAGCACCCAGGGGAGCCCAGAGCACCCAGGGGAGCCCCGAGCACCGAGGGGAGCCCTGAGCACCCAGGGGGAGCCCTGAGCACCGAGCGGAGCCCTGAGCACCGAGCGGAGCCCAGAGCACCGAGCGGAGCCCAGAGCACCCAGGGGAGCCCTGAGCACCCAGGGGAGCCCAGAGCACCGAGCGGAGCCCTGAGCACCCAGGGGAGCCCAGAGCACCCAGGGGAGCCCAGCCCTGAGCACCGAGGGGGAGCCCTGAGCACCGAGGGGGAGCCCAGAGCACCCAGGGGAGCCCTGAGCACCGAGGGGGAGCCCTGAGCACCGAGGGGGAGCCCTGAGCACCGAGGGGGAGCCCTGAGCACCGAGGGGGAGCCCAGAGCACCCAGGGGAGCCCAGCCCTGAGCACCCAGGGGAGCCCAGCCCTGAGCACCCAGGGGAGCCCAGAGCACCCAGGGGAGCCCTGAGCACCGAGGGGGAGCCCTGAGCACCGAGGGGGAGCCCAGAGCACCGAGGGGGAGCCCAGAGCACCCAGGGGAGCCCAGAGCACCCAGGGGAGCCCTGAGCACCGAGCGGAGCCCTGAGCACCGAGCGGAGCCCAGCCCCGAGGCCGCAGGGCCGCGCTGAGGGGCCGGGAGCGGCCTCCGCCACAGGCACGGCCGTGCCTAGCCTCAGCCGGGGCACCTCGGGCAAACACAGCTGATAAACGGCAGCCAAATGGAGAGAGAAGCATTCCTGCAAACACGGGGCTGGGGCGGGAGGAGAAGCCGCAGGTAGTGCAGGAGCCATCCCCGCGGCGATGGTGGCACTGACACACACCCCCAGAGGAACTGCAGCCTGCCGAGCGCTCTCCATGGACAGGCATCCTTCTCTTCCGGATCTCCTGCCCTCAGCTCCAAACTAAACACTCCACCATGTATGTAATCCTTATTTACAATATTATTATGAACCTTCTTATAAAATTAACTGTAAATTAATAAGATTTCTCATTTAGTTTCTCAGTTCTCAGTCACAGTGTTTTAATATACACTTCAAGCCAGCAATATAAGGTTACAACTGGAAGGCCTGATAAGTTCCTCATCGCCTGCACTGTCTCAGCCCCACAACCTGTCCAGTCTGCTATCACACCAATAGCCAAAGCCTTGAAAAAGAGTCACTAACTAGGGCAATACCACCTCACAGTGACCTCCCAGCCTCTCACTGCTCATACTCTTCCCAAGCACCAGGCAATGCCTTTATGTTCAATAATACCTGATCAATTTTGCTTTGACATGTTTTTGTAAGTGTTTTTTTAAGCCAGGGTAGAAACAGCCAATCCACAATATCCCCTGGCACAGTGTTCTACTGCTTCATGGGTCACAGGGAAAAATAAAAAATCACCCTCTCCTTTCCTTTGCAGCCACTTGCTCATCTGGTTTTTGACTGAAAGAGATGGACTGTGGTCCCCAGTCACTTTCTCCACACCAGTCATGACTTCAAAGCCATCTCCCACAGTCCCTTTGATTTTCTCTTTTCCAGTTAAAAGAAGTTCATGTTGTGCAGTTAATCTTTGTGTGATATTCTTCTAACTCTATCATACCTGTTGTCTTTGATTCCTTTTGATAATTTTATCATATTCAGTTCTGAGATGGGAATATCAGAGACATTTTATTCAAGATATACACACATTATGAATTTATAATGGTGGAATTTTTTCGGTGTTATTGTTTAGTCTTTATTTTCTTTTCTAAAATTTATTAAAGTTTCTGTTTCTTTTCTGATACCTATTAAGCACTGGATGGATGCTCAACTACTGTTTTCATAAATTATTTTAAACCAAAACATCTCATTTCAAAACAGTAAGAGTCAATTCAGAACCTGCTGTAGGGTACACAAAGTTAGGGTGTTTTCCCCTTATTTGCAACTTTTACCTGTATTGAATTTCATCTGCCCTTTTAATGAGGAGCTATTGTTAATCTACTACTAGGTACAGTTCTTCCACTACTCTTAAGACTTGTCAGCCTTTCTCTTTACTAGTTGGTGAACCAAGATGGCTGAACAGTTACACTTAGCTATTTGCTAAGCAAGGTAATTAATAAATATGTTGAATAGCACAATCCTTAGAATCTCTGGGACCACATCTTTTTAAGCATTAATGTGGTTCTGGATAGAGATAAGTTGTATTTGTCTTCAGCACATATATAAACGGGTAATTACCTCTTTCATGGGGTTCTGCTGCAGAAAACTTTGCAATGAATCCACTTCCAGCAGTATTAGCATCTGAAGTCATCTGCACCAACATTTTATTGCTGCTGGATACAAGGGCACCTGGTTTCACAGTCCCACAGAAGCGGCCGATGCGCTGCCCGTTGGCGTGGCCGCTGTAAATATCCACAAAATCATACCGGCACAGGTTGTCGCTCTCCAGGTCCAGATACCGGAAAGAAAGAACCACCACTTTGCCCTCTGGGACCTGCAGAGAGAGGGGAGGAGGGAGAGATGCATCTGGGCCTGTGACCACGGCTCTATCGGATCCCGCCGCATGACTGTTTCCATACCCCTCACTTCCCGTCAGATGGGCTCTTTTTGTCAACTCTAGTCCAGGCAAAGCAGTCTTTAAAGTAACTTGGACCAATCCTAAATACAAAGCTCTGGCCATCTCTTGTTATTATCTTATTTCTGATCCAGAGGATCCTCCAGTCAGGCTCATGCAGTTAATTATAAACTGGTTCAGCTTGGTGTGTTTCTCTTAATTTTTGCTGAACGTATAGAACCAGCCGTGCAGCTCCCTGTCACCGGGTAAGGTGAGGGGGATGAGATTAGTATGAAAAAAAATATGGAACGAGCAATTTACCATTTTAAACAAATGAAATGGCCTCTCTTTCTGATTTGTGCTACCAAGTTTCATAGTTTGAAGCATATTTTTTTAATTTGCTGACATACATCTTATATTTATAAATAAAATTGGAAACTTTACGGCTAACACTGTACAACCCTAATATTTAGTTACTGGAGTGGGGGCAGTGAAAGAATTGTATTTAAAAAGACAATGTAAAATTATAAACAGACAATTCAAAAGAACCATTAGTGAGTGTCCTCAATATAGAGGAGAGTTTTGTTTTCTGAAATATTTGAGGAAACATAAGACAGGGCAAATCTTCTTACATGTCTGCATCTGTGGACATTGCAAAAGAGACAAGAGTACAGAGAAGGATGTAAATTAATACAATATAATAGTTTATAAGGAGAACATTTCCTGGGATACAGTTAGAAGCTTTGAAGAGAAAAAGCAGTATACTGAGAAGTGAAAACTATTCTAATGAAGCACTTAATGCTGTGTAACAGAACTGAAGAAGGGAAACAGTATTTTAAAGTATAGAGAGACCCTAGACAGGCAAGTGTAATTATCTGCATTCAATCCATATCATGTAGAGTGGTTAGTTATTAAAATAATTGCAGCTGTTCTGCTTTACTGAGACACTACTATAATTTTCCGCTTTAAACACACACTTAATATATCTGCATTAAGTTCATATTTAAGCCATGTTATTTAAGAGTTCATGAAATTTTTTTCATTCCTTAACAGTGACTCATTTTAAAACACTATTTTGAAATAAACTAAAACTAAACTGCTCCTACATGAAATTGTCAAACTGTTTAACATTGAGTCTCAACAGTTAAAAATTGCTTGTCAAGTATAGAGGGAAGTGCTATAAATGGAAGTGATTTCTTTAACCCACAGAAGATCCTGATAGAAGCAGCAGCTCTGGAAGTCCTGAAAAATGTGCTGTAGCTGTTTGCAGATTACTCACTCATGTGGCTGCTTTTACGTCCAGTGCTGACACTGGTCCTGCAGCAGGACAGATTTCTGCCTGAGGTGTTCTGAGCTGCCCAGGGCCCATGTGCCCACTGCCTCACCAGCTCCACTACAGTTCTTGCTGCTGGTTACAGAGAATTTTTCTTTTAACTTCAAAGTTCTCTCAGAAATGCATTCAGGGCCCCTGTGCTGATACACATCCCTGCTACTTCTACAAAACCACAACTCACCTAATCTTGAATTTACTCCTTGAATCACTGCTCTCATATCTAAATCTCTTATTGCATTCACTTTTCTTCTGGTCTGAATCACTAGGGAGCATTAAGGTGTGGTCATTTTAACAGAAAATGAGCTAAAATTAATTTGGTATTCCTGCCAGAAGACCCGGATATATTTTATGGTTATACTGCAAACTCTGTGTGACTGGACAAGTCAGTTCAGAAATGCTGACAGTAAAATCAGATAGATAAAGTCAAATTTAGGCAGTTAGAAGCCTTTTTTTCCAGAAGTATGTATGCTCTTTTGGGGTGGAAGAGTCATTTTCTTAAGTTTGTACAACTGGTATGACAGGACACAAATGGGGTGACCTCTAAAGGTTGTCATGTTTTAAAATAAAATATCGTGCCAGCACTTAAGTTTGTCCAACATGTTCCAAAACAGTGTCTTGCAGCTTTGGCTAAAACTTTTCCGTCTTTAAGATATTTCCTCTTTTCCTTCCCCTGTTTTTGAAAGCTGAACAGAAGTTGCTGTAGCATATTAGATTAAACAGTTTTATCAGTCCTTATGAGATGTTTCCCAACTTTCTCAGCCTGAATTGCTTCTTTGAATATACCTGCTCTCTCCCAGAGTTTGAAGAAGGAAGTGGAAATGTGAGAGGTGGCCAGTTCTGGGGTAAGTAAAGGTCTTTTTGATGTCCTTGTAAAACTGCATTCAGATTTAGCCAAGTTGTTACCCCTCAGTAATGCTGATGGTGCTCAGTGACAGCTTTGTTCCAGGAGTGACCCAGCACTGCTGCACTCACAGCAGCCCCAAGGCCCTCACTGCTGCCCCTGGACATGCCACTCCCTTGTGCCACCCCTCGGGGACAGAGGGAACGTGGGACAGAGCCCTGCTTGGGAGGGAGAGGAGCTGCCAAAGCTGCCAAACCCCAAACTGCAGGCAGCCATTCACTCAAGTCCTAGGTTTTCTGGTTCATAGCACTGTTCTGCTTCCTTCTCCTCCCTCTACCACTGGCTAGACTATACTATACAACATTACACTTTCTCATTATATTTCAAAGTAGCTTTTAATCTCTGCTTCTGTTAGTTAGGCTATTTGAACTTGGTCAAGACTGTTCCCTATAGATGTACTGACTTCTGTTTCATGACCATCTGTAAAAAAAAAATTACAGGAAAAGCTCAGCCACATGGTCATGAAGGTTTAACAAGGAACCTACTGCAGGTTTTCACTATCAGAATAATCTTTGCTCATGTTTTGCTGAATTTGGGAGGTAAGTAATTTAGAGAAATGTGGCGAGCCCTTAATTACAGTCTCTACTTACTTCTATTACTTTTATTTTTAAAATATACTTGCTTATTAAAGTATCTGTCATTCACAAAAATGACAAATTTGTTCCAGTATGTAAAATCAGTTAAAAATTTGTGGTCTGAGTAGATGACAATCAGAAGTGCAGAGAATGGTGGTTCCACGTTCTGGCAGCAGCTGTTCCAGTTTGCAGCTACTCCCAAGAAATCTTCTGCTGAACACAGGCATCTTTGCAAAACTACTTTTCTTTGATTTCTACCATTTCACTTCTTTAAATGTTGAGAGCTAATGTACTAAAAACTGCCAATGATTATCCCAGGACATTTAAAATATTGTTCCATGAAAAACACAGGGGAGCAAGCAAAGGCCAGCATGACTCAGTATTGTTTACTCTGAGCCACATCTGAGCCTGATGCAGTAAGGAGCTGGAATACCTCAGAGGAAGAACTGGAAGGAATTCAGCTCTTAAAAGAAAAGGGGGAGGGGGGGGGGGAAGAGGGAGGAATCAAAGGAAGAATGATGTGATGCTTCCTCTGCAGGGTGTGCCTTATTTTTGTTTTATCCATCAGCTGGTATCTTTCAACAACAGAGGCACTTCATCCTCTGCCTCTCCTTGTCACAAAGAGTGCAATTGACCTATACTCACTCTCTGCTTCCCTTCTGATTTTAGCTCTATGAACTTCTTTAGGTTCAAAAATTAGGATGCTAAACTAATGTGAAAGATGCCTCACTCCTATGGAAGGCTAAAGAAATTTTAGAGGGAATTTTTGTAGATCACTATTCCCTAAAATCATCTGTGTAGATCACTAACTTCTTTGAAAGGGTTATTATTATATTATTCCATATATACAACACAACTTAAAATAAGGTCCTGAGATTGTTTTTGGTTATCATTCATTGCAGATATTTCATATAACCCACAATCAAAGCTGAGTTACTTTTAAAGTAGTGAAGCTGTTTATATGTTGTTGTTCTGACTGAATACAAAGCCCTCTTCATCTAAATTACACAGTTTAGACTATTTACTTTGAAAATAATCTTTCTGGGAGAGGAATCCCCTTAAATGCCAACTTTCATACATATATTTTACCTAGCTTTTAAACCTATATTGAGTTTAATATATTTTGATATATGCTTAATACAAAGATGCTGATTGTATGTTTTGCTATAGCAGTCCCAGGTAGAGTTGAAAAATGCATCAGCTACCTGCAAGCCAAATGTATTATTCCTCTTTACTGAGAACGAATGTGGAAGTTATTTGGAGTTCCATCCTGGGAAGAACCATGATTTCTGCATAGTTGCTTGTTCTCTATCTCCAATTTTAAAAATCTGTGTTAACTTTCTCTTCCTGACAAAGGCACTAGATTTTGTTCATCTCTTTCTTTTCTGGCAATACAACCAATGTGTAAAGACCTGTTTTCTACTGGAAGGGCAGTTTTCCAATGACAAAGGAAAATGAATGCTTAAAACATAGAAAAAATTATTTTAAATATTCTGCTCTCTCAGGGCAGATTCCCAACTGCCCTGATAAGTTAATTTTTCAAACTCTGTTTATTGTCAGCAAACCTGCTGGAACTCAGCTCCTGAACCTATAAAAACATAACCTTACATAACTCTGACAGTTTTCAGTATTATTGTTGCACATAAAGTTGTTGGAGTTTTATGGGAACTAAGCAGTCTGCCAGAAAAACACAGGACAGCAGTCCAGATTCTCGGACTATGTGACACATTTATGTGAGGTGATGGCCAAGAAGGATTACACAGTATTAAAAGTAAGTGTATATGACATATTTTAGATTAAGCATATACATTACTATAGGAAAGGAAATAGCTCTACAAATGACTTCTTAGCAAAGCCAGTGAAAAGCTGCTGGGTAGTCTGCCAAGGTTGTAATAGAACCACAAGCATGTGCTGAACACTTCTTAGAGCTCTTAGAATAGAGAAGCTGTTTTCTTTAGCCAGTTGAAAAAGCCCCAGTCTCTTGAAATAACAGAACCATAATTGAGTTAGAAAGACTCTTCCAGCTTTAGCAAACTAGTTGGAAAGACTTCAGATGATACCTGAATGCTACATTGCTTTATCTGTATTACCTGTAATGTTTCTAAACCTATTTTCCTCTAAAGAACAAATTAGCTCTCATTCTGCCTCTTTGTATTTCTTGTGCAGATGATGAGATCCTGCAGTTGAGAAAACAACAGCTTCATGCTTCTCATGACACAGACACAAAGTGAATCAACATCTCTTTCAGTCTTGCAGACTGGTCAGATCCTGCATTAGCAGAGTGTTTTCAGGAAGGTGTTCACAGCCCTTGGCTAAATCGGACAGGCAAATATCTTAGTCACGTTCTAAGACCAGATCTAAATGAGGAAGACTAACAGTAACTACAGAGTCTTTCTTCATGGCAATGTAACTGGCTTTCTTACTTGGGTGCTATTGCAAGCTATTCTGAGTCTCAGCAGTATTCAGTGAAAGGATTTTGTTGTTTAAATTCAGGCTAACCAAGACCTTTGAGTGTACCACTTTGCCACAGTTTGGTAAACCATGGTCTTTTTAAAGAGAGTACAGGCTTAGTCTTGCAAGTTTATTAGTCCTTGCCTTCCCTACATCCTTCCTGCACACCCAAAAGACACAGAACATTCTACAGTTGATGGGGGAAATCAGCTTAGCTTAGTGAACATTATTGTTTAATAAAACAGGGGTTAAATTGGGTGAGGGCACAGGCAAGCCTGGACTACTCCAGCTGTGCAGCCCTTCTCTGGCTTTGGGCAGACTACAGAGGACAAACAAGAGGCAGTCAAATGGCAGCACAGCAGAAAACTTGCAGTCAGGGTGATCATGAAATGACAGAAGCCATCAAGTTCCTCCCATTGTCAAGAAAGCTCAAGTGCAGACACAGCTCTGCTACAGCTTTGTAGCAAAGCTTCTCACCATGCCCAGGCTCACCTGGATGTTAGCAACAGCCAAATAAAGTCTGCAATGAAACCACTCTGTATGGCCCTTCTAAGTAAAATGATTTGTTCTCTTCTCCCCTACCTCTCATATATGAAGGGCAGATACATGGCATGATTCAGTGATTGCTTCTTTAGTGCTGCCTCCATTTGTTATCTAAGTTTTTAAGGTGAAAACTTCATGCTGTTATAAGCAAGATTAGAAGTTCCCTCCAGATTCAATTTTGAACTTTTGAACATCTAATACTTAGTTATACTGTTAAACTACGAATTTTTTTTGCTTTTATTTAAGGCATATGTGTAGGATTCAGATTGCAAGGTGGGCCATGCTGATTGCTGTCACCTCAGCCCAATAACAAAGAAACAAGCTTATGGGCAAACACCGTGTTTCACATCCTCTTCTGGATGAGGTCAGACACAGATAACCTCTCACTAGGCCCCAATAATAATGCAACGGAAAGGTGCAGAAAGTCACTCTGCAGCTTCACTGGGACCTTTCAGATAAAACGATTAAAATCACACCACTCATTTGGTACGAGAGCTGTTTGAAACTGAACATTGTAAACAGATCAATGCCTCCTGCTTTGCGTCAGCATTTCTATAGTAGCAGGAAACAATTACCCTGTGAGATCCTATTCTCCTGCCAACACCTTGCCTTGTGTTTTAGTATTTTAACTGAAGTTGTCTTTAGTGATTCTGTCAACACACAGACTAACTTATTTTTTATGCCTTCTTATTTTTTCTGTAGGCTCAAATGTTAGAAGAGTTCTAGGTGAACCATGGCTAAATAAGAGAGGAAATTTGGTCAGCAGTTTCAGAGAGTTTAATCTGTGCAGATGTGAGGAAAAGTAATCATTCACTCACATCCCTTTCTCTAAGTCTGTGGATAAGGACATCCAGAAGGGGAAGATTTAGTCCTAGTTGTTTCATGGAATCTGTTGTCCATGAATATGATATCTCTGCCCTACGGTCTCATTTCAGCATCAAAATATCAATTGTACCACATGGTTCCATTTCACATAGTCATTTATAAATGTAACAACACTTCCCTACTGCTGTCAGCCTGCTGTATGACAGACTCCAGATGTCCTGGCTGGCAGAACACTGCTAGCAACACACTTCAAGCAAACCTGCCTGAATTTTTTGGGTTTGATTAAAACTTTTTATATGTCTTCTTGCCAAGAAATTTTGCTTTTCATAATCTCCACCTCAAATCTTTTCTTTGATAGAACTCACTATTGCTTTCCACAGTGACAGAAGGAGAGATGTTTGCTTGTGAGTTAATTTAAAACAATTAGAGGTGCATCAGGGAAGTCAATGAAAATTTGCTTCTGACATGAAGCAAGGCCAGTTCTGTTTCAGCATCTATTATCATATTACTGCAACCCTAAAAAGCTGCAGATAGTTGAGCTGCTTTGAGTTACTGAGGTCATTTTTGCACATATGTTACCCCATGTAAAACACAGTTTAACAACAAATAGCTGTTCATTGTCTTCAGCACTAATTTTGTGATATTAAAAATTCTTACTGTGATTTTCCAAGTACATTTGCTGTTTGGTGGGTAGACGCCAGGAAATCCTTCACTCCCAATAAACCCTGACTCTCCAGATACAACTCCTCCACATGTAAATGTAGGCCTGAGAATAATAGAAAAAAAATATATAAAATTTATTCTTTGTATAAGAGGCACAAACTGTCTCAACAGCTTAAATCCTTAAAAGCATTGCTAAAATGAAACATATCTAATTATTTATATAAAATCACTATTGACATAGAATTTGCAATTTAATGTGTGAACTTAGGTGTAGAAAAAATTAACTACTTGGGCCTTAATTCTGGATAGGCACAGATTGTTATACCTGCCTCCTTTTTTATTTCCTAAGAGCAGTGGTGTGTCACTACGATACATCACTGCAAATTGCTATTATAATGGAAAAATAATGATTAAAAATTCATTAGCAATGACTTTTTATAGTACATATAATAGCAGTTAAAACGGCACTGGTATAAAAATTAATTCTCATTCATTTCTATGCTTTGAATTTATATGTTTTAATCAAGGAAGTCTCTGGTACTGTTTTGTACTTCAAGTAGCACACCCCGTGCTGAGGCCTGTGTCCCAGCTGTGCTCAGGGCTCAGCTCAGGTGAGCCCAGGTGCTGGTGCCGGCTCCGGACACACCGCACGGACACAGCGGCAGCTCTGGAAAACTCGAGTGGAACCACTGCTCCTGCTGAGGACACCAGGGTGAGCGAACGCCCTGCCAAGCTTTAGACACCGGGACGCCTCACCGTATCATACCGTTATGTTAGACAGGTTACCCCGCACCGGGCTGCTCTCGCAGGCTCCCGGCCTCCGTGAAAATGCTCCTGCCTTGATGCCGCCACGGGCACTGAAACACTCGCGCACCCCACGGAGGGGACGCGACTGCGGGGCACGAAGGGAGGGGAGGGGGCGCGGGACCGGTGCGGGGACAGCGGGGGGCAGTACCTGTGCGGGGACAGCGGGGCTCGGTACCTGTGCGGGGACAGGGGAACGCGGTACCTGTGCGGGGACAGGGGAACGCGGTACCTGTGCGGGGACAGCGGGGCTCGGTACCTGTGCGGGGACAGGGGAACACGGTACCTGTGCGGGGACAGCGGGGCTCGGTACCTGTGCGGGGACAGGGGAACACGGTACCTGTGCGGGGACAGCGGGGCTCGGTACCTGTGCGGGGACAGGGGAACGCGGTACCTGTGCGGGGACAGGGGGGCTCGGTACCTGTGCGGGGACAGCGGGGCTCGGTACCTGTGCGGGGACAGGGGAACACGGTACCTGTGCGGGGACAGGGGAACACGGTACCTGTGCGGGGACAGCGGGGCTCGGTACCTGTGCGGGGACAGGGGAACACGGTACCTGTGCGGGGACAGCGGGGCTCGGTACCTGTGCGGGGACAGGGGAACGCGGTACCTGTGCGGGGACAGGGGAACGCGGTACCTGTGCGGGGACAGCGGGGCTCGGTACCTGTGCGGGGACAGGGGAACGCGGTACCTGTGCGGGGACAGGGGAACGCGGTACCTGTGCGGGGACAGCGGGGCTCGGTACCTGTGCGGGGGTGCGGCGGGACGCGCCGCCGCCAGCAGCAGCAGAGGCGGCGGCAGCAGCGGCAGCAGCAGCAGCAGCAGCAGCGGGATGGCGGGCGGCATCTCAGGGCGGCAGCGAAGACCGGGGCAGGGCTGGGGCCGCGGATCCGCCACTCCGGCCGCCGCCTGCTCCTCCTGTGGCTGCCGGGGCCGGGGGAGGAGGGAAAGGCTTCCGCGGCCCTCCGCCCCCAGGGCAGGGCAGGGGCCCGGGCAGGGCCGCCCTCTCTCCCGGCGCTGCCCGGGGTGTGCCTCCCGGGGGCCGCGGGCTGGGCCCGGAGCAGCCCCGGGCCCGCGCACTTTGCGCCGCCCGCGGCCCCGCCCAGAGCCCGCAGCCCCCCGCGACGCCCCGCGGCTGTCCTCAGGTGGCACAGTGCGGGTGTTTGTCCGGGGCGTGAATGAACTCAGTGTTACCGGCTGTGCGATCGTCTGCGGCTCCGCCGAAGCTTGAAAAATAGTAATGCCGCTTTGAAATTTCTTCTTTATTTAAATTCTAAAGTAAACTTTAAACGCTTCTTTTTGTTTACCAGTGGGTAATCCTGACCCATTTAGTAGCCTTTTCGCTCTGGCTGTGAAGGATACTCTTTAAAAGGCTGTGGCAGAGCACACAGTGATGAACTCAATACTTGGGTGTTTTACAGGGTTTGGTCCAAAGTTGTTTGACTGAGAAAAGAAATGAAAAATTAAGTCAGTATTCTTATTTTGGACACAGTATTCTTATTGAATGTGGCATTTGAAAAACCCCACATTGTTATGTTATTATTCAACAATAACATGCAGATTATCACATCAGTAAGTGATAATTTATGATCTGAGTATTGCTTTAAAAAGAACCTGTTCCTCTTACTGTTTTTAAGTACTTTTCCCCACATGTACCTCTTGCAGAAAAAGGAGGTAAGTCTGTACAAGTGTTCAGGCACAACCAACTGAACAAAGACTCGAGGAACTAAACAGAAGTTCTCCTGCATATAAGGCGGATTATAAACCTATTCTCGTTTTTTAGCTCATTTATTGAGCTCTTAGCATTCCTATTCTTGCAAAATACAAAGAAGAGTGGTCCCACTACCAAAACTTTAAAGAAGCGCTGTTAATTAGAGAGGATGTTCTGAGGATTAAAGTGGATGCTGCAGTTTAGCATACATGATACCCGTACTCTGCTTTCCCCAGTGGTCGGTGAAGGAAGCAGCAGACTAACCTGGATCCATGCTTGCTACATTTCCGAGAGGGTTTTTGTGGGAGAGGAGGTGCAGCTGCTGCTGGAATGTCTCAGATCTTTGGAGGCAGCCTGAAAGACGGCTGGCGAGTGAGAGATGCAAACTGCATTCCTGTGTGCACAGAGGCACTGCAAGACAAGAAACAGCAGAGGCTGGGGGCTGTGTGGGTTTTGCAAGGCCCAGGTTTTTAGGAGTGCAGGTGTGTTGGTAGCCAGGTAAAAAAGAGGGACTGGCCTGCAGCCCTGAGGAGAGGCTGCCCCACATGCCCCCAGTGGGACTGGAGGAAAGAGGAGGACACATCTAGGCAAGACTTGGTGGATGCTTGGGGCAGGGAGTCCAGCTCACAAAAAGGGGGCTGTGGAAACAGAGATTATAACATTGTGAGAGCAGAGACTGCAGGTGGGTTTTGAACTGATTTTATGTGACAGAAATGGGAAGTGAGAAAGCTAAAAAGGAGATATTTACTTACAACATGGCCAATAGCTAGTTAGCAGGTTAGCAGCTGGTTAGCAGCTAGAAGTTTGACTGCTACCACTAGGTATATTGGGTGTAGTCATGAAGGTATAATGGTAATATAACGTAATATGTATAATATAATGATAATTAAAATTGCTAGATCTAGAAGTCCATGTGTATGACAGAAAGTTGTGTAATCCTCACAGCACAGACATAGGAGTTCCTTGCTGCTCCTTTCTGTCAATATTTTTTAGTCTAGAGAAGATCCTCTATTTTATAAGAAGAATATTTCAGACCTTATATCCACTGAAGAGCTGTGCTCCATGCAAAACCACCAACAAAGCCTGTTAGTTCCCATGGATTGCATGTTTGAGGACTCCTTTTATGTGTGATTGCTGCAGATTTTGCCTCATCTAAAGATAGTTTAAAACTTCTGAACAGTTAACACCTTAACAGGTTCTGCATCGCCACCCAAGCATATCTACTCATCTGTGCAGCAACGGGGAAATTCAGGCCTGTTGAGCAAATTGAGGTGATGAACAGGCTGCTGGGAAAGCCCCCAGCCCGTGCACAGCCCTGCAGCCAAGCTCCTGCGCCTTTGCCAATCAGGAAAACAGCAGCATCATTCCCTGGCACTGCCTGTCCGGGAACACACCCTAAATGTGTGTTCCCTAAACACCCTGAGTCTAGTGTGCTCAAGTACTTCTTTAGTGCCCCACTATTAAATAGATTATGAATACCACAAGTAGTAAATGACAGACTATAAACAAGGCTCTCAAATTAAACTGCATTTACCAAATGTAAATGATCTTGCTAGAGAGAATTCACCCACAAACTAACCCAGAGACGTCTGGCTGGTTTCCATCAATGGCTGCAGAAGGAACAGAAAAGTAAAAGGCCAGTAAGTATGGCCCCTTACCCATAAATAAATGTGCTAGCATTGACATTAATCTTCAGCTAAATTATGATCTGTTAGGAACACAGAAACAGGAGTGACCTTTCTTCTTCACCAAGCCCAGTCCTCTACTCTTGCAGGGAACCAAATAAAATAAACCCTTTCATATACTGATGATATTTCATTTTTGAAGTCAGGAAGATGCTCAATCAGCATCTGTTAGAGTCCCTGTCTTTTTGGGATAAAACCATGGAATGTACAGGTGGGAATTGTTTGGAGATAGTGGACATAAATTCAGCTAGAAAGGTTTTAAGCTCAAACCGAAAAGATGGCAGATTTACAGTCTCATGCAATCTTAATTATGCTTCCTTGTGTATGTATTCTTTGCATAAATGATGCATAGGTTATGTGACAAAAATAGTATGGAGTTGCATAAGCAAAGTATCTTTATTTATGTGGACAAAAGATGTCTAACTTTTGACAGTTGACATTGCAGCAAAAGTTTTCTGCCGTAGTTTCTTTTTGAAGATAAAACAAAAAATTTTCTGTCACGTGTCCCTGAGGTTACAGATCTTCAGTCTTGGAATGATAAATCTTTAGTGGCAGACATTTAACATATGAACTACAGAGCGAGTGCCATAGTAATGATGAGGAATGCTTGCTGTCCCAGGGTGCTCTTGCCTCCTGCAGTGGTCTGGCAGAAATGCCAGCCTGAGTGACCCTTCTTCCCCCACCAGCTGCTGCCAACAATCCTGGGCTCAGCTATGATGCTGGTGATCCAGGGGTGAGAGCTTCTCCCCATCAGTCACTGAAGAAAGATATTTTGTACACAAAGCTGACAAGAGACAAATTTCCTAATGAATGTCTGGCAAGTGAGACCTTGTCTGCCTGAAAATGAGAAAACTACTTAAGTGGAAAGTGGAAACCTCTTCCTGAAATGTAACCTTGTGTGACAAACTGTCCCTGAGATGTTCTCTGTAAAGAGTGTTGGTGCAAACCTCTTGTGCTTCTATGTATCCCTGACATCTTTCCTGTGACAAAGTGATCATGATGTTGCTGTGCAGCAGCCGAAGTGGCCTGATGACTCTACTGAAAATAAAGCTTAGTTTACGCTCCAGCTTTCCAGTTTATGCTTCAGCTCTCACCAAATCTTCTTTTCTCTGTGGAGAGTCACCCAGACAAAATACAAAAATACAAAATACATTTTGTACCATGGGAAAAGAATTTTCAGTATTCTCTTGGTGTTTCTGTACAGGTCCTGTTCAGCTGACACTGTGAAATTAATTTAAATTAACATAAATACTATCAACAACTAGTCTTTATTTAATTTGAACGATTTGAGTTAGCAGGGACCTTTAGAGGTCATCTAATCCAACACCCCTGCAATGAGCAGGGACTAGATCATGTTGTTCAGAGCCCCATCCAATCTGACCTTGAATGTTTCCAGGGATGGGGCATCCACCACCTCTCTTGGTGTTGCCACCCTCATGATAAATTCTTTCCTCATATCTTATCTGAGTTTACACTCTTTTAATTTGAAACCATTAATCTTTGTCCTATTGCTACATTAAAAAGTTTCTTCCCATCTTTCTCGTGAGTCCCCTTCACTTATTGAAAGGCTGCAATAAGGCTGCTCTTGAGCCTTCTCCAGGCTAAACAACCCCAACTCTTGCAGTGCAGTCTTAAGTGCCAAGATCTTGATATTTTCACTTCCAAGAGAACTTTGGTATTTCCTGAAATTGCAAGTTGTCCCTTTACATAATAGCACTGGAAAACATGCAATAGAGAGGATTTATCCCTATATTCTTGCTAATCATCTAAAATAGTCACCTAAAATGACTCTTGCAAACTAGTATGCCCAGCCAGGTCCTAGGATTCCCAAATTTGCTTAGATCTGTAAGACAAAGAGTGATCCATGTTATGCCTTCAACTGAATCTGCTACTTTATGGAAATTAAATCCCACACAAGAATTGTCACTGGAAAACTTGCAGAGCCTCCACCCTTCCCCAGGCTGGAATTTTCACTCTTCTCTCTTTTTGTCTGTCAAGTTTTGCTCTTGGCTCATTTATCAAACGACAATATGGTTTCTGGCTTTATATAAAAAATGTCTGTGATGAGCCATAGACCTCCCTTCCCCTGGTTCTTCTGATACTGAGATACGATATGTACATGTAGTATTGACAATATTCCCACACCTTAGGAATTGAGGAACTTATTAGGAACTAAGCTTACATTCTTTAATTAACTCTTTTTGTTGTTGTTTCTTTGCTAGTTTTACCTTAAGTAATGTCATATTTAATACAGTTGCAAAACTTCATATTTCATTTTTAGCATTTAGCAGAGAGCAGACATGATCCATTAATCATAAAAGCAGTGCAGTTTTTCAGCATGGCTTTTCTAAATTACCTCCTGGTGTTTCCATTTGTCAGCTTGGGAAATTCTAATATCAGTTTCTACTTGCCTCTTCTCTTTATAGGAATACAAACTGGTATTCAAAAAAAAATTTTTTAAATGTTTTACCTTCTAATGTTCACAGCCAATTGCTTATATGTCAGCATAAGAAAATATTAAGAATGGTGCTGATTTATCATTACTTGAACTGTTTCGCATCATAATATAAAAAATATAAGTTAGATAACTACTGCTAAATTGCAAACATTCCTGTAACCAACGAGATCTAATAATGATTAACCAGAGCACCCACTATCAAGCAGGATGCTTGAAACATTGATAATGTTGTGAACAGATACTCCTCCTAGTACAAGACTCCTAAAAGATTCTTTCAACATTTCCAGTGAAGCATCACAGGTTCCACTGACCGAGAGCAGGCACTTACAATGACCATACCACAGAGCAGGTGTAGAAATGGCTAAAGTACCAATCAGAAGAATGGAGTCTGAAAAAAAAAGAAAAAAAAAGAAAAAAAAAAAAAAAGGCACAACTATTTTTAAGCAAGCGCTATGTCCCTAATATCCCTAATAGTGCATTTAAAACATAATAGACCAAGGAAAATACTCAATACATAAAAGGAACAGGAGCATAAAATATAGAATAGAAGGCCCTAAAATAAAAAAAGGCAGAGCCCCTGCACTGCCAGCAAGTATCTGTGAATCAGGCAGTCCTATGGCCAAATCTTCCAAGAGAGGAGAGGAGAGGAGAGGAGAGGAGAGGAGAGGAGAGGAGAGGAGAGGAGAGGAGAGGAGAGGAGAGGAGAGGAGAGGAGAGGAGAGGAGAGGAGAGGAGAGGAGAGGAGAGGAGAGGAGAGGAGAGGAGAGGAGAGGAGAGGAGAGGAGAGGAGAGGAGAGGAGAGGAGAGGAGAGGAGAGGAGAGGAGAGGAGAGGAGAGGAGAGGAGAGGAGAGGAGCAAGGTGCCTCAGTCTCTGCAGGTTAGCTTCTGACCTCCAGCACGGAGCAGAGCATCATCAAGGGTCACAGGGTGCTATTCTTATCTAGAGAGCTGTAAAAGCTAAGACAGATCAGCTAGGCAGACTTGATGTAATCTAAATCAGCAAATCTTCAAGTGGATAATATTATGAAACAAAATTACAAAACAGATTCCCCTTAGCTTTGATGGATATGGGAAAGAAACCTGAGACCATTAATTGTGTTTTCTTGGTAAAGGAAATAGGAGAGCAGCTAGAAAATTGTAAAATGAAAAAAAAAATAGACTTTCTGTTTCTTAGTACAAAACAGAATTACTTTAATGAGGGATATATATATATATCTATATCTATATATCTCATCCTTGGAGCCATTGTTCTCATTTAATGACAAGACTCATTTATGTCTGTTTATGAATAAATTTCTGGAGACTTAGATCAGAGTCTGGTTTGTAGATTGAGACATGAAACGAGCTGGTATTTTGAACGATCTACTGTACAATAGCACCCTTTCCCCTCCAAAAGCACCACCTCTACTCGACACTGTTAAACTCAGCTCTGACCTGAATGAAGAAAATGAGAGAGTGGATCCAGTGCTGTTACATGACACAATTGGTGCTAACAAACTGCTGACAGTCACTGCCACCTTCCCTTTGAGCTGGCGACAAGTGACCCTGGAGGCACAGGGTAAAGGCACATGGGAATGCACTCAGGAGTGTGTGCACTGAGAGACTCTCGGGTACTCTTAGTGCAGAAGTAGGGAAAAGAAAGTTGCAAAAGGTGTCAAGGGTGCTGCCGAGAAGTCTGTTTCAGGATGAGTGTGTTTTCAGCAAGAATGCTGTCAAAAATAAAACTGGAACCTTAAGCAAAGAAGGTAACTATTCTTTGTGTGTGTGCTTTAATTCTCTGGCGTTCAAGAAAGACTTTTACATAATCTGTAAATAAGTAGGTTTCTATTAGGGCATCTAGCTTCAGATCCCTCCCCTCTCATTTTTGTTCTTTCCTGTCTTCTGAATGCTGTGCTTGCAGGATAGAGATATTTCTAAAGAGAATCAAATGTGTTATGCTGTCATACCCTATTGCACAGGAGAAACCTGGAACCTGAGTCTCATGGTGCAGTTTCACATGTAATTTAGTTTGCTGTTACTGGCAACACAGACTTGAAATCAGAACTAAGTCCTGTGAGAAAATGTTTCCTGCCAGTGCTCTGCTGTTATGAAAAGCTGCACTGCTTTTCCTGAATTTCCCTCCACTATTATTCATAGGGCTAGACATAAAAAGGAGAACAGTTGGATCGAATTTTTTTACTGCAAATGCTCTTAGAAAGAGAAGTGTTGTTCAGGCAACTAAAATACTGTTTTCCTACTTTTGCTGATAAGACATTCACTATATGCTTCCAAATTACTGCAAAGGAGATAATGAGGACAAAGCACTTTACAAAATGTGCAAATGATATGACAGCCTGTGCAACAAAAGATGGGAGAATACAGTCGAATTTCCATCAGCTGGAATAATTCTTGCACTTGTTTTCTTGGCTTGAAAAGGAGTCCCTAACTTAACTGAGCAGCTCAACAGCTACATCTAAATGATAAACTGGGGGAGCCTACATCTGAAAGACTTCCTTCCTCAAAGATGAAAATTCAGAACAGGAAGAATACTCTTTCTTTAACAGGCAGATAAGGCCAAGCCAAGAGAGCCGAAGTAATAGTGAGGGAATATCTTGACACAGTCATTCTCTGCCAGGTACATAGCATCATATTGATGGAACAGAAAGGCTTCCCGGGTTTCTCCTGCTGTTCATGCTGGATCCTCAGTTGTCCTTATTCAGCACAGAGTCCCTGGCAAGAAAGTAGGTGTTGCATCACTGATATTCCTCTGCAACAATAAATTGTACCAGGGCTGGGCAGTTCTGACTACAGGAATTACAGTCAGTCCCTATGGCCTACTTCCCATCAGAGCACAGGGGTCATGGAATGCAAAATTGGGGCCAAATTATTTCACTGGTGGCTGGAACTCAGCTATTTGCCATGTGCATTACAATAGTGAGTTTACTTTTTCTAAGTGCTGAATTACTGCCCTGGGAGATGCACACATGCGTTCCAGAGCAGAATTCAGAGTTTAGCCTAATATTATGTGTTTAAAGACATCTGTGATCTATTATGTTGCTGGGTAATGATTTTCACAGAATCATTGTTATTTAGTATGTAAAGAAATGTCACTGTCAATATCAGTCTCAGCATGGTATTGCAAAGAACACATCTGAGTACTAGATAAGTGCTTCTTGCCATGGAGAAAATATTACAGGTTCTTAAAATGTTAAAGTATTAAGAGGAAAAGTTATAAAAAAATTGAAAGAACATACATGGAAATTTTAGGAGCTGGCACCTGAGACTCCTAGGCAGTATTAATTTTAGTTGCAAAATGTATCAGAAAAGTAAGCTAAACACTGGAAAAGCATTATAGAACCAGCATTATATGCCTAAATTAGATATATACTTGGTATGAAAATGCTTGAAACTTGTATTCAGTTCTAACTCAGCAACAGTCCTTTAGTACATTAGGAATCAAAAGTGCAGAGCCAAAATCAAGAAGTAGTTTATCCTTTTTGTATTCCAGGAGTTACTTGTTTTAATCCTTTCAAGAGCCTCAGACTATTTTTGTTTTAACAGTCTCTGAGGAAATTTCTCATATCCACCAAACAAAATAAAGGTCAGACTGAGTAAGTAATAGTGTAATTTAATTTCAGTGTTCCTAAACTATACTTGACTTCAGTTTGGACATGGACGCTTGGGCACAGGCAATTGTTTTGAAAGAGTCTTTATGTTTAAATCCTTCTACTCACTTACTGAAAGGGTACTTTGAGATGAGAAAAGTCTTTCCAGAATCTAAGCCTGGTCTTTGGGCTCATTCTTGAGATAACAGCCAAATTTCATTTTAATCCCAGCAGGAATGGAATGAAGACTGCCTGCCTCTACCACATAACATTTTCTGGTGGATAGGAAGCATCTTTGAATAGGGAATCAGAGAGTTTGCAAGGTATTGGTGAGTATTTATTTAAATTTCTGTTGTTACCTGTTCTGCAGTTGGAGAGCTGTACTGCTGCAACTTTTCCACTTCAAAGCAATCATGCCTGGCTTTGGGCGTGCATGAAAGGCTGAGGCAGCTCCTGTGCTCCTGTGTTCTGTGATCCATCCTTCTTTAATAGGTGCAGTGCTTAGCCTGAGGTATGCTGAGCCAGCATTCCTTCATCTTTCCAGATGTACTGCAGTGCGCTGATAATAATTATCCTGGGCAGTGTCAAATAGCAAGGAATTTCTGCTGTAAATAGGTGCAGATGTAGATATGTGATGTGAGGTATATAGATTCTTGAAAGGGCATGAGAAGAACTGATTCATGTGGAGCTTGAGTTCTGAGTGCAACCAACAGATCATGGTTGTTATACTGTCTATCCAGTACCACATCTCTGTATTCAGCTTTCCAACTAAGTGTTCAAAGCTTTGGGCGCTTAGGAACTTGAACACCGCTGACACTTCTCTCTGCCTTGACACCATCCTGAAGTGTTTGCTGGCTTGTCTCTTGGATATCACCCATCTCATGGTTACAGGTTTTACCCTGCAAAACCCTTTTACAGGTAAAAGTGGGACTCTGTGAATTCCTTAATAATTTTCTGTCATTATTAACACCAGAGTGTCCTCTTAAGTCCCCTTATTCAATTATCTCTTTTTAACGTAAGTGAAAGTCCAGTACATCTAATTTATCGCAGTAGATTCTGAACTCAGTGTACTGTGTCTCTGATCTGCCCTGGACTATTATTTGTGGAATGTGTACCCGTTGCTCACTTTTACATTTTCTGTAAAGCAGAAGAAGATTCCAGCATCCATTTTCAGTCAAAGTCTAGTGCAAGACTTAGACCCAAAAGGCTTTAACTGTAAGAAAGTGATCAGAAGTCTAATCCAAACACCAACAGGGCTTTTGATTTTACTGCATCCTCGTGTTCAAAGATTATTGTGACAATTTTGACTCCATTTCCAAATTCCTCAGCTACTTTGTATTAATACAAGAATCAGGGGTTAAATCTGACACAGTTTAGCAATCTGTTCCACTCCCAATCCCAGTTTATCTGTTTTGGTTTAGTTTGCTATTTAAACTGTCCTCAATATCTAAGTCTATTTGTTAAACTGAATGTTTTTCAGTAAAGGAAAATGAAGTTTTTCCAGGCTGTGGGTTCCCAAGTTACCCTGCCTTTCACAGAAACCCTTCTTCACTCTATGACAACAAGGTATGCTTCATAAAATTCACAGTTTTTAAAGCAGAAAGCAGAAATTATCTACCTGACCTTTGATTAGACTGAGATAAAAGGCATAGAACTTGTGGAACCCATAATGGTAAACAAGATATTATTAGAAGACTTTATAATTCAGTATGAGCTAATAATTTCTTGAATACTTGGACAAGAAAGAAAATCTCAGTACCTAGGAGCTGAATATGATTTTTCATATTTCTAAATGAAGTTAAGTTTCCAAATTCAATTTCATCTGGTGCAAACTATTCCACTTAATGCTAAAGAAGCATTTTAAATGGAAGTGTTTGTTAAAACAATGATTCAAATCAGTGTGTAATTTCTCCCACAGAGAAAGTGAGGATCACATTAGTGCTCCTCAAGAAGTCAGTGCAGGCCTCACAAAATCTAACTCCTACCTGTGTTTGAGAGGAATTCTCCTCTCTGCAAATTCAGGTTTCTGCCTCACAGCAGTTACCTGACCATCAGCCCCTTTCATTGGAACAGTCTCACTTTGTAAGAAATACTTAAATATTCATGGAGCCAGCTGGTGAGAGAAAAACAATGCTCCAGTCTGATGGTTCAGTAACCCTCCTGGGGAGGGTGGAGGTGTTAGTCCCAGTCCCAGTGAATGTGTAATTATTTATACAAAGTAGAACAGTGTCAACAGGAGAAGTGACAAGTCCGTCTCCCAAAAAGTTTCCTTGCAGGAATGGAGAAGTCTAAAGAAACAATAATGCATTTGCCAGAAATCTGCCAGGTATAGTTAACAACAGTTTAAACAAACTCTAAAAATAATTTACAGATTATTCCTGAAATAGCTAAGCTGTTGGATGAATAGATGTTCTTCCACATCTCTGAGACAGACCTTGTTCCTCACATTAAGTGAACAGACCTTTCATCCTCCAAAGCAAAACAGCTCTTAAAAATAGAAATCATTCAGAAAATATTTTAAGAACTTAGCATCTCATAACATCATACCTCCAGCCTTGCTTCTATTGACATCAATGGAAGGAAAACCAGTATTTATATGTCCCACAAGCAGATCTGTCTCTTGGAGAATGCTGCTCTATAATGGTTTGTGTCTGACAGGAATAAAGAACTCTTGAAATCTGCCTGCCAGTTGAATAACCATGGCTGTATGGAGTTCCAGCAGAAATGTTTGTGCAGGATCTTGCTGAAAGCATCACGCAAGGCATGGTTCTTCAACACAAATGAGTTTTCATTGGACCAGCTAAAAGACGGACAATGTTTCAGGCAGCAACTTCTCATTCAGGGCTAAGGCAGAAGGATCAGGCTTTAAGCTATGTCTAGGCTGAGGAGAACTCTCACTTTATCTCAATTTCTGAATTAGACAGCGTGTCACAATCTTCTTACAGTTTATATGAGTTTCAATTAGAGAACTCAAAAAAGCACAGATAATTCTAGTGCATATGCCTGACCTACAGACACCCAGCTTGACAAAAATGGCATCAGGAATTAGAAATTCACCACCTCTGCCTTTAAAAAATGAGCAAAAAACCCTAAGAAGTTTAAGCTTTAGTCATCAAAACCAGAGCTGCCTGAAAATTGTTTTTAAAGCTCAGCTGTAAACAGTGTTGTAATAATTCATATTACAGTAAGCATAGAGTCATATCCCTTTTGTTAGTCATATGTTTTGCCAATAAAATGACTTTCATAAAACAAAAAGAATTCATAGTGTGGCAGGCCTTTCAGAGGACTGTATAATTAAAGCACAGTAGTTTCTGACATCTGGGAAGAAATTCTTGACTGCAGAGCAATAAATGACCTGTAACCTTTAAAAAATATTTTCAGATGAAAGATTTTCAAAGAAAATTTTGAATGAAAGCTGCTGCAAAAGCAGAGTAGACTGTCTTGAAACTCAGAGATGGATGGGACAGAGCAGATTTCTGCATCTACACATCTTTATATAAAAGCTGTAAAAAGAAGCAGCTGTCAGCAAGAGGTAAGAATCCACCACATGATACTGTGATGAATACTCAAAAGTTAAGGAGTTAAATATTACATAGGCTCTGGCAGATGAAAAGAGAAGAACCAAACAGCAAGTACTGTATCAAATCTAGTCTATGTAGCTGATGCTTGGTAAAGTACAGCAATATGTCCATCCAGATTTTAAGTTAAAGATTAACAAAACTTACATTATTACAACAAATTAAAAAGTTTTAGTACTTCTAAAGTCATTGCAAGAAATTTCAGAATTTTTGAATCTGCTGGCATTTTTCCCATGTGCTGCAGGGTCAGCATTTCAGGCCTCTTTCTTTAGGAAGAAATCTAATAGTCTCAAAGAGAGACTGAGGCAGTGGCAGTGGTCATAAGGCTGGATGCTAACAACACTTTGCTATTGAAATTCGGTGTGAAACTGGTATGCAGCTCTAACTGGTGTCTTCCAAATATGCTCCAATACCTCTGCACTCAATTCCTTGAGGCAGGGACACACAATTTACCCAGTGTTACGGGGAAGAAAGGGAGGCACAATTGTGTACACGTATTCTGAATATAGTGCACATTTGGCATGTGGACAAAACTAAATGCAGACATTACAGTATGTACAGAAATGCTGTGAGCAAGTACTGTGGATCTGTGTATTTTTGGAGGAAGCAGAATTTCTATGTTCCACTCACTGCTCTGCTGCGTTCACCACAGTACCCTCCACAAAATCCAGCCTAGGGACCAGACTTTGGGTTAATGGGACGAGTTACCCTGGCCTTGCGAAATGAGTGCAGTGATCCTGGCTGAGGCTGAGGTGTCCTTCAGACTGGGGTGTCCTGCAGGCTGTCCCTGGCCACAGGCTCACAGGAAACAAGCTGCTCTCCTGGCCCAGGATGTGCAAGCAGTGCAGATGTAAAGCTCTCTGCAGGTTTAGTTTATAGCTGCCTGTCCTTGGGTGTCTGATCTGGGTCCTCAATCATGACTTCATGACTCTGCACAGCCCTGCCCCTGGGCTGTGGCATGCCGAGTGTAACCTGTCTCCTTGCCTCAGCTCTGACTCTGGTGGTGGTCGAGGGGGAAAGGCTGGGATGGTGGCACTGCACAGCAGGACACAGGAGCCCGGGATCCCTGGGGAGCTGTGGCTGTGCAGCTGCAGGCTGTGAGCTGATGAAGGTTTTGCATAGTAGCTCAGAGACCTCTGAAGCCCAGCACCTCTGCATCATTTTTGTCCTTCCCATTCAGTCTGTGGGTGAATTCTCTGCAGGTTTAAGATAACTCTTAACTGAGCATTGGTGAGAACACTGCACTGTAACACCGGCTGGACCAGAGAATTACTGCCCCCAGTAGTCAAAGCTGAGCAACAGTTCACAACTATTTTGTTTTATTATGTTGACAGCTAGTCCCAAAGCAACTGATACTTTTGCAACTTGATCTCTTCATGGAGGTAATTAAGGGAACGTGAGAATTTTCAAGAAAATTCTTTCAGTTAAGGGATAATATGGACAGTTTTATTTTCCACATTACATTCCTATTTCTTCTATTATGTTCCTACCATAAAATAAAAATCTTTGAATATACAATTATATGTGAGGTATAAAATTAAAGATTTAGCATCTATATACCCTGGAGATGATTGTCCTTCCTACCTATAAAGAGCTGTATGAAACCCCTAGTTGTAATTCGTGTGAGAGGAATTGTAAACATGTCACTGAAACTTGCCCTGCTAAAACCTTCTGAAGAGTGTTGTAGATGAGAAAACTCCCTGTCATCCGAATCCTTTCTATTTTTACCATGTCACTAGGAAGGGTCACTGTTTACTGTATTAGCTATAACCTAATGAGATGTGTCCCGTGGCAAATCTAGGGCTGGAATTGCTGGACAGGCTGTGGTGGTTCTATTATTAGAAACCTGTTACATTTGACATTGAGCATGAGAGATGGGGCTTGTACTGCAGAACATTTCCTATACTCCTGAGAGTAAATCCCAGCAATTGTTACCAGGAGAGATGCTGAAGCCTCTGAGTTCTCATTGATTGGACATGCAAGTCAATCAGTCATGTAGAGATACACAAAATCTGTTGACAAAGAAATGATGACTGATATTTTAATAAAACAATGAAAAATCTAATGACGAAAACAGTGAATCTTCCTATTGCCAGAGTGTAGAGACATCCGTGGACGGCAGGGAGAAGGAGCTCTGCAGACCTGAGATATCCTAGAAACATGTGGTTTTATTGCAAGGGTGGTGGGTAAAGAGGGCTGCTTTCAGCCACCAGCCTCGGCTGGAGGGAAGCCCTTAAAGAGAAGGGGGAGAGAGAGGGGTGTGAGGTGAGGGGGGTAAAAGAGCTACGAGGGCTAAGAGAGGTAAGAAGAGTGCCGGGGTCAGAGCGGGAGGAGAGAGGGAGGGAGAAGAAGCAGAGGAAGAGAGTGGGCAAGAGAAGGGGCAACGAGGCAAGAGAGGAAAAAGGGGCGAGAAGAGAAGAGAGCGAGGACCTTGTTACAACACATTATATCTCCTTTTGTGTTGAATATTCTAATTTACAGTGACCAACTGGCACAAGATACAAAACCTACAAACTTTGCATGCAACCTATGAGAACTACTAAATTACCATGTCATCCTATATTCTAAACTCTAAAGACCACTCTTCTTACCTACTTTTGCTTTGATGCCTTGGCAGGGTGGAGACAGACTGCATTCTTGGGTCCTTTTGTTTTCTGTCCTTCAACCTATCTCCAGTTAATCACCGTCTTCCTGCCTGCCATGCCTACATCTCAAAGCTGCCCTTCGTTTCTATTTCACTCACAGATTTTATATCTCCAGTATTTCTTACCAGACAATCATATCCATAAGCCCTTCCTGTCCCATCTTTCCCAACACCCGAGTATATTCCTCAGAGACCAGAATTTCACTCTCAAAGGGTATTTTGAATCTAGACAGGTTGTGTGTTGACTTACTTTATATAATGTGTCTGAAACATCCAGAAAAGCTTTACCTATAGCTGGGCTGTGTGAGGAAATAAATGCATTCAGTTTACAATGGCATGTCAGAATAAAATATGTCATTACTGGAATTAACTGAATGTGCAAGCATGATTGCATGTTGCCACATTTCGACCATATTTCAAGTGGGATGTAGAGTTATTTACTCTTAGTGCTAATACAACCAACTGTGTAAGACAGGAAGATAAGACCACTCAAAGGCTACAGGCAGTAGGGAAATCACTTGTATGTCCTGCCTGTGTGGCAGCAGCACATGTGGCTGCACAAGCCTCAGGCAGGGCACAGGCGTGGCACTGACACAGGGAGCAGTGTGCTGTGTGCACCATGGACAGCCTGACTGCCTGCTCCACCTCGGTTCCTCTCAGAGAGCTCCCACTCACATTCAAGGCAGTTGTCAGTGCTCAGCTTGGATAGAATGAGTCAGATCTGAAGAAATTTGGCTTGAAATTTGTAAAAAGAAACAGGTGAGATAGTGAAGTTGGGTGAAAAAGTGGGAAGAAATAAATGAAAGGAAGAAAGTAGTAAAGAGAGTTGGAAACACTTTGATGAGATGGTACATCTGCATCCATACAATGAGGCTGCTGACTTTCACAGCTCGTGCCAACACAAGATGTAGGGATCACTGGGCAGCTTGCACAGGGAGTCATAACACTGTAAAAAAAATTTCCATATGTTAGTGTCAAATAAGAAAGGAGTGGGCCAGGCTTGCTTATATCCCAACTTTGACAAGGGTTGTGGAGATCACCTGACAGCCTCAGAGCAGCTCTGGACTGTGGCTGTGCCCAGAAGAGACTTAATTGAAAAATAAACAGTGCACAAGAAAGCACAGCTGTCTCGAGGGTGCTGTATGATCTTTGGCAGTAGGTTGGGAGTGAAGTGTCACTGGCCAAAATGAATGGGAGTTCCCCAGGAGAGCTTGAAGGTCATGGCAAGCCAAGAGCTGGTGTCTGTGTCTGTCACTGAGAGGATGAGTGTCAGCTCTGCCCTACAAACAGCACAGCCAGTCCAACAGCTCCTGCAATAAACTATGCAGGAGTTTGAATCATAAAGCACACACGGATTGAATCATAGTGCTGTTACAATACTCCAGTTAACACTGCATGGTTAGAGCCAAGAGGGGAACTGCAGTATTTCAGAAAGTACATTTTAATGCCTAAGGTGTTGAAAACAGTAGCATGAAATACATGTGCATTATTTGACATCAGCTGGGGATACGGTAGGTGGGTTCTATGAAGACAGGTCAGTCAGAAACCTGCATAGCAGAGTAAAAGACTTGTTCCCGTCCAGCAGGCAACATGCTGGCAGCGGCAGGGTGGTCATGGCATTGTGCCAGCCAGGTGTGTGCCTCAGGGCTACCTTGGGCTTCACCAGGGCTCATCCATCTCACTTGTTCTGGGCCAGGAAAGAGCCATTTCTGAACTGATGGCCTTCAACTGCTCAACTTTGAAAGGTGAAATCCTGCATAGGAAGATACTTTCAGTTTTGTTTTGTTTTTTTTAACTTCTTGCCTGTTTTATTTCTTTACTTGCTTATCACACTGGTTTTAAACTAATATATAAGTCTAATAGGTATGTTAGTCTGCATCTGCTGTGGTATACACATGATAAAGGAAGCAGATCAAATGAACTTATTTTAGTCAATATGTTTAAATAAAAAGTCAACATGGCAAGATGCATACTTCTCCCTCTGACTGACTTATGTTCAGTTTAAGTTCCAGGAATGTCTAAGAGGGTGGCATCATCCCCTTCAAAACATTTTTTTTTTTCCTTATTGGATGATATCAGCAAGCAGCTGCCTCGAAGGCATTATTTTTGCCAGACTCCCTGTGCCAGCTTCTCCCTGAGAGCGTTCTACGGATGGGGGGCATCCCTTCCAAACCAGCCCAGGGGCCAGCAGAGGTGCCCAGTCGAGGTGCTGCGAAGGGCAGCTGTTCCAGGGCAGGCGGGGCGGAGCACTGCGGGGGCCGCTGTGCTCCCTCGTGTGCGCTGCGATGGGCCGTGCAGCGCCGGCCCCACGGACAGAGAACGTGTCCGTGCCGCAGCCGTGCGGCCGCTCTCCGCTCTCCGGCCGCTTCTGCGGCTCCTCCCGGCGGCCCGGAGCGCCGGACTGGCCCCGCGGACCGAACCGGGCTGGCCCCACGGCACCGGGCCGGCTCCACGGCACAGAACCGGCCCCACGGCACCGAACCGGCCCCACGGCACCGAACCGGCCCCACGGCACTGAACCGAACCGGCCCCACGGCACTGAACCGAACCGGCCCCACGGACCGAACCGGCCCCACGGCACAGAACCGGCCCCACGGCACTGCTCCGGCCCCACGGCACAGAACCGGCCCCACGGCACCGAACCGGCCCCACGGCACAGAACCGGCCCCACGGCACAGAACCGGCCCCGCGGACCGAACCGGGCCGGCCCCACGGCACCGAACCGGCCCCACGGCACAGAACCGGCCCCACGGCACAGAACCGGCCCCACGGACCGAACCGGGCCGGCCCCACGGCACCGAACCGGCCCCACGGCACAGAACCGGCCCCACGGCACAGAACCGGCCCCGCGGACCGAACCGGGCCGGCCCCACGGCACCGAACCGGCCCCACGGCACAGAACCGGCCCCACGGCACAGAACCGGCCCCACGGACCGAACCGGGCCGGCCCCGGTCCCGGCCGCAGAGCCACTGCAGCCCCCCTCCATCCCCGCACACACCGCTCTGCTGCTGTTCAGCCGTGTGCATGTGCTGGGGCAGATTAAAACAACCTGAATTATCCTATATTTTTCAATATATGTGAATAATTTGCTGTGCCTTGTTCATTTCAAGCTGGTGAAATTGAGGATTCGATCCAACTCAGACCTCAGAGCACTGAAGACACTGAAATCAGCTGGAATAAACTTTCTAACACATTTGAATCATTAGAAAGCAGGCATTCTTTATCTGTGCAGGACACACAGAGAATATTTTTTTTTTATTCCGTGTGTGTTGTGAGGCTTTACAACAAGATATTTATCCATCATAATCATACATATTCATTTAAATGTGGTTCTTATTTAATACATAAACATTACTTTCCTAGAACTAATTTGTATGTATCCACCTCCCACTGGAAGTCCTTTTTTGGTCCTGAAGAGTCATAAAAGGGGTCTCTGATGGCTGTATTCACTGAATGCTTTTATGTTAAAGGTGACTTTTCCTGGAACTTTTTCTTTGGGCATTTGCTGTTACTTCTTTGTTACATGACTTGCAAAAAACCACTGTAGTCTTTTTTATCTGTTTCTCCACTGGTTCCAGCCATGTTTATCCTCCTGTGGTCATATTTTTACATCCATTTATCTTTTTTTTTTTTTTTGTCATTTAGTCTTTGAGTCTATCCAGCAACTTCAAGGAAACTGAAATTTTCTTTTGTCTATATTATTTATCATTGATGGCTGAGTTAGAAAAGGAAGGTTTGCTTTCTTAAAACTAGTGAGACCAAATCTTGTCCAGGAAACTCCTGCTGGTTGACCTCAGCGTCCTCCACAGGTCTGCTGGGCACAGACTAATGTTGCAAAAGTTTCTTCTGAACAGCAGGCCCGAGCCTCTTTATTCTGAGTTCCCTGGGCACAGCAGGCGGCCAGGGCTGGCACTGCCTGGTCCTCAGGCTGCTTTCACTCCTGTGTGGGAGCTGCCCTGTGGGATCGTGTGGCTCCGTGCCACGGACGGGCTGGTGCAGCACAGAGATGTGCTGTGCCACACTGCATTCCTGCTGCATCCTCCGGGCCAGTGCAGCACACAGGGACGTGAGCAGGGAATAGGAGGGGAAAAGAACTTTCCACAAGTCAGAATTATTCTCCAGCCTGTTTGAGCCTTCTGGGCAAAATGCCCAGGGAAGAGAATTGAGTCTGGTGCTTGTTTGTGAATTTAGCTCAGGAATCACTTGTGAAAGGAACCGTGCAACTGCTGACCTATTATAGTGCACATGAGAAGTTGTCACCTTAGAGACTTCATTTACCAGCCTGTCTGCTGCAGACTGTTTCATTCATGAATTAGTGGGGGACAGAAAGGGCTTTTGAAACAAAGAGTATTGAGTAATAAGTTGGAAATCACTCATGTCTAGGACATACCTGGCAGTGTTGCCCTGACACTGAAATGACAATTCCAGAGCCTGAAAATCATAATTATTTGTTGGCTCTATGTGCATATTTGGCTAATGAATAACATTCCTTGGGGTTATTTAAAAGCATGAATGAAGTGTGTTGGAAACTACTAGGAGAACATCTAGTACTTTCCACAGAGGACTTGCACTCCAAGCCACAAGTGCTTTAAAGAGGAGAGGGCCAAATTCACTGTGGGTCTTCAGAAACTGCTTGGAGAAAGTCACTGTGACTTTCAGAAGAGAAAGCAGTGATTACTTCACTTGGTAATATTTGTAAGTCCACCAGTTCATTTGCTTTGTGTAAACCCATGTAAGAATCTGCCAGCAGAGTCAAAATCAATACCTCTTTTAAACTCTGTGAGGTTAATTTTACCTTCCCCCTCTCCCCCCTTTAATAAGGAGGAGTTCTAAAATGTCTTTTTGGTAACAGCTGGAGACCACAACCAAAGTATGTAGGGCACCACCAACTTTTTCACGTATGTAATTCAGCCTTATGTCTGAATAGAACAACATAGTCATTACAGATTAACTGTAACGAAGGTTTCTACTACTTGCCATTCATTATATCAATTCACTATATTCTTTGGAATAATGTCATCTCAGTAGAAGCAGATCTGAAGATACACTGGCTGTATATTCCCTCTGAGGTGATAGGGCTGCTGAGTGCTAAGCTAGCTGGGATTTCAAATAATATTAATTTAATAACCTAAATATTGAAGTTTGAGCAGCTTTCCCACTCTTGTATAGTCTCAGTTCTCTGTGTTTTACTGAACACAGTTAAGTCAATTTTTTTTATTGTCCAAAGAACATCTGAACTTTAGAATAAAAGAGATGGCATGTTCTGTTGTGGCAGAATAGTTATAGCTGGAAGGAACATGCTCTATTGCTAGGGACAAAGGTGTTCTTCATAGAATATTTGGCTTCTCTGTTTAAGTTTTGAGTCTATATTCTACAGAAATAAATATTCTTTAACTGTGTTGGCTAGTGAATATATATTTTTAGTGCTCAGTGATTCTGGTTACTTACTGATCCAAACTGTTTCTCTTCTAGCTATGATTTTCTACTACACTACAAGAAAAATGTTTTGATATTGTAATTGATACAAATGGAAAGTCTGCAGCTTCATTTCGTAATTAAGTTGGCTTAATTCTTCTAGCTATACATGTATATTTTGCTCTTTGTTTTGTATTAATTTTTTTCAG
The DNA here is from genome assembly GCF_009819655.1 of Sylvia atricapilla. Lineage (NCBI taxonomy): Eukaryota > Metazoa > Chordata > Aves > Passeriformes > Sylviidae > Sylvia > Sylvia atricapilla. Next base: position 23,903,961 of record NC_089149.1, read on the forward strand.
ACAATGCCATGAGAGTGCTTTAAAGTGCTCCAGCTGAGGAGGGAATGGGAGCCTTGGGTGTTGGAGTGTAGGACACTGCCTTAGGGCTGCATGGCAGGATCTGCTGTGCCAGACTCTTGCTGGCAGCATTTCCCTGGCACTGTCTGCTCATTAGGGCTCTGCTTCTATAGCACATTTAAACACAAGGAAAAGTTCACCCCAGCAGTGAACAAAGATACACATACAGTCCTATTAAAGTTAAGCATGTGCTTATGAGCTTCACTAAGTTTTGGATAATGAGAGATGCTGCCTGTGTGTACAAAGGTATCAGAGAAGCTGCCCCAGGGACCTGTTTACCTTTTCCTCATTATTTGTGTTATTTCTGAGGGCTACAGATACTGCTGCTTGTTATCCACCCCACTGACATTTCCTGGTTGTCTTTCCAAGTGCTGCTAAAAAGAAAAGCTGAGATTTTGGAACACTGGTGAGTGCCAGTGATTGAATTCCATAGCCCCAGGGCTGTGGATGGGGAGAGCCTAGCATATAAAGAGGGGTAAAAAAATCCAAGACTTCTTTTCTTGTACGTGTGGCATTGCCCAGTTTCTCTGGACAGCAGAATAGACATTTTCAAGCAAACAGAGTATAATATTGAAAAGTATGCTTAACACCAAAAATGAAAGAAAACTTTTCTCATGTTTCATCAGTCAGGAGGGACGGGAAAGGATTAGACCTTCGAGGCAGGAGAGATTCAAATTAGACCCATAAAATCACTTACTCTCCAAAAGCATTGTGTGACATGGTTGTTTTGCTTCTGTAAAGCATGCACCATGTACCCAAAGGCTGTGCTCCCTGGCAAAAGAAGCATTTCCAGCTCCCCACTAACAGAAGTGTATTGCCACTCCTGATAAGAAATCTGTCTTGTAGTGGAGGGTTTCTGATGCAGAAAGTGCATCTGTAGTGTCTGCCCCAAAGGCAAGCCAAGATTTAGCCTTAGCATTAATACTGATTTGCTCTACATTTTTACCAGCTTTTAATTTTTAATGAGTTTCATCTCCACTTGCAGATCCTGCAAACCTTACATGATCCTATGATGAGAGAGTAAAATCTGAAGGTAATTCTTGTGTGTCAGATGTTCATTTGTTCCTCCTTAAATACAGTCCTGACTTTTAAGGTCATTTGTCAGAGAAGTGATGTGATGGTAACAAAATACAGATTGCCTTCAGACTTCCAGTGGATTATCAGAGTAACTATGGATCCACCACAGCTGAAGGTTGAGGTACTGACCTCAATAAATTACCTGTCCTAGCAGCTGCAACTTCTGTTGCCTACCATGCTGCTCAGTGTTTTGCCATCTTCACTGGCTTCATCAGTTTTGTGGTTTTCCTCCAGCACATTCATATCCAGCAGTCAGATCCAGAGTTTACTGATAACATTATGAAAACCCTTAAGTGTTAACAGGAAGATGTAGTCTTGTTTGGAAGCATTTGTTTATTTGCAGGATGTAGTCTCTTGAAGTATCTGCTTCCAAGAAGACAATGGAGGTTTTTGCTGGGATCTTCAAATTCTTGAAGTCACTGCCACATTTCAAATAGGATGTACAAAGTCTGCAAATAAGAATCTCAAGAATTTTAGAATGTTTGAAGGAATTCTGCACACCTCAACTGGAAGATCCTAGTTTTCCATTCTGTTCACTCTTTTCACAGTATCAGGGGGAGCCTTGCAATTATGTGGGATACATCCTGTCCTGCTGAATTTTGAGAGAAAAGGCTTAAGGCAGATACTTTATGTAATTGCAGTTCACTGAGTGCTTTTTGGTGCCTGACTTGGACTGAAAACAGTATTTTGCCATCTTACTCTGCCAAATGGGAAACTCTGCTTGATGCCAAATAAACCTCTTCATTTTGCAGTCAATATTTTGCTGTGATTCTTGACACTGGTATTGCTACCAATTTCATCATTTTTCAGTGAGCATTGTAGGCTGAACACTGATCTTCTAATACATATTAATGTATTAGATCCTAATGTAGCAGGGATGTCTATCATTAATTAGTTAGCAGAGAACTAAAACGGCAAAGAATGCTATTTTATTGCCTTAAAATATAAAGGACAACAAAATGGCAATGATACCTTTGCTAGTATAGTGTTTTCAGAATTACCAACACCCCATACAAGAACTGATAGTTCTTGTACTCATGCTAGCATCACCTCTGTTTAAAGATAACTACATTCAACACATTTCTGATCCTACAGGTGTCACAGTAAATTATACTAAGAAATGAGAAAAACCTTGATAAATGCATTTCTGCAAAAATGAACTCAGAATCAACTTTATTTAGAGATCACACCCTTTTTTTTTTTTTTTTTGCTAAAAATGCATAGTCATTACATATACAGTAGTCAGCATCCAAAAGTGTACAAAGAGGAAATTTTCAAACCCTCCCAACATAACCACACAAAATTCACACTTTTTGTTCATTGCATGCACAGCCCCTTAAACATGATACCTCCTACTGAAGCGTACTTGAACCTCTAGCAGACAGAATTGACTTGCTATAAACTGTTTCTCTGTACTATTAACCCCCAGCTACAACCACAAATCCTAAGGCATTCCCATGAAATAGCAAAGCCCTGCTTCAGAATCCTCCATGTTCTGAGTATGGCCCAAGAAGCAATTGCCCTGAAAGCAGAAGTCTGCTGGTGGTGTTTCCTTCCAGGCAACTTAGAGCAAAAGCCTGCTTCCTCTGTCTTGGTCAATAATTTATTACTGAAGTCAGTGAAATGAAGCAGCATCTGTCTGAGCAAGATGTGAAAATGATTAAACTTTATTCCACACCCAGCTCCAAGACACAAGTGTCTTGAATGGAGGTCTGTGTCTTTCAGTGCATGTGACACTACCACCTTGCATCTCATCTGAGGAGAAGAGAGTAAAGTCTCAACTGTAACTTGGGTGTTGGTTATATAGTCCTGACAAAAGCTAGCAATATACTTGGATATTGGGAGAATTTCTAAAGGTACAGGCCTTAACTAACAAACCATTCAAACCCCTTGATGTCTTCTCTTTTTTCCCCCCTCAGCTACTGCTGCCAGTTAGAAAAGCTCTTAAAAATATGGTCTTCTTCTCAGTGGTGCTTTTTATATTAGCCCTTCCAGTTGATGGGCAGAGTGGGTTAGCAGGATGATTATTCAGGGCTCCTTGACAGAGTAGATATATGTGGTCAAAAGGTCCAAGTTCAGATTTTGCCCAACCATAGGATTAACTCCATGTTCTTGGTTTTGAAGAACAAGAGGGAACAAGAGAAAGGTGTTTGATCAATATGATTTTATATTCTCAAATGATTTTTTTTTTTCTTAAAAGCTTTGTTTATTTCAGGTCTTTTTACTCTGGTAAGAAGCAGTTTGATGTAGTTCAAAATTCCCAGTGGCAACTGAGACATAACCATAGTCTTACAGACACAATCCTGCTCCATTGTTTCATAGTAAGTGGAATACAATCCATGGCCAAATGAACAAGGAGGCCTCGTGGGTGTTACAGCGCTCCTCAGTACAAGTTACCAGTGAGAATTTCTGAAGAAAAGCATATGTAAGTCATGTGTGTTTCCCCTTTACTCCTGACCCTTAAGCATTTAGTCAGCCTGTTTAATACTGCCTGGGTCTTGACTGCCCCCCACTTGAAGCCAGTGGAAATTTTGCCATCAGCTTCACAAGACACAGGATGTGAACATCCCAGAGTGTGGCAATGACAAGGGTTTGTCCCAAGAGTTCATGATCTGGAAACGTTCATGTTCCTCTCCCTATGAGATGAGGAAAAATATAACATTCTCTCTGCTGGAGTTCAGTAATATTTCTTCTTAGCACCTGGGAGGGTCTTTGCATTTTTAAGTGCTTTACAAACATTTGCTAGTCTTCAGAGCAACCCTGCGAGGTAGGTAAGGTATATTCTCCCCATCTTACAGATGTGGAAACTGAGACACAAAGGGTCAAATTCAACCCTGGTACAATTCCAGTGTTTCACATGAATTAAAATTCATTCAAAATAAACACAGTTTAAACAGCTTGCCCTAGATTGCAGAACAGGTTGTGGCAAAGCAAGGATAAGAACCCAGGAGTGCCTGACTCCTCAGCTTGTTACTGGCCACTTGGTCATTTTTACTCTCATAGGCAAGGAAAAACAGTTTAATCTGGGCAATTACTACAGGTATGACTTGCTTCTGTAAGGCATGTGGATGGTAATCGACTGAGTTTAGTGCAAAAATGCTCTATGAATGTGCTGCCTCGGAGTTTACTTAAACACAAAGTAAAACTTTCATACTGTCATTTTCTGTAGGTGCACTGTTGACAAAAACTTGACAAAGTAGCTGGATTCAAGAAATAAATAATAAGCATAACACCTGGACAACTAAGCAGAACAGTAATTTTAGCAAAAACCCCCAACATACTTCTACTTTTAATTACATTTCTCTAAGTGCATCACGCAGATGAAACCTTTCCCTTTGTTTTCAGACTGTAGATTCCAGTCTTGCTAATGAAGCTGCTCAGAGCTTCACAGATATCCTGGATAGTGACATTCAAATGAACACACTGCAGAAGAAATACTGTATCACCACAGAAAATTATTACACATCAGGTTTATCCATCTTACATGAAGGTGAGCTTGAAGCTCACAGGCTGCTCAGAAGTGCCCAGAAGCCAGGCTTACTGAATATATGCCAGCGTAGATTGCAATTCCAGGCACTGAATTGCTGAATGCAAGGGGAGGTGTCTATGCCACCAACACTCTGGGAAGTGGCCCCGGCAACAGTCACTTCACATCAGCACAGGTATGTCATTCTGGAGGTCAGTGCTGGCCAAACACAGACGCCCAGGCGTTTACAGGCCACCCCCTGTGCTCCAGTCCCCACCCTGGCTCCCATTCTACTACAAAGGCCTGAAAAGCCTTTTTGGTCTTAAACGTGAGCTGTGGAATCCACAGTGTTGACCTTATGGCAGCTTATAAAAACATTATGACAGGTACTTCTGCAAGCAAGTTAGTTTTCTAGGATTTTCTTATGCATCTAGTCTGCCGCTTGGACCTCTTCTCTGAGCTCTGGACATGCTTACACACGTTCTTCAGTGGCAAACTTTCACACCACAAAGTTATCCTGCACCCTTAGAACTCACACAAATGCTGACTCACTTCTATGTGAGCAAATCCAAGCACTATAATTAGAGATCTCTTCCAATTTTAATCTTTTTATCTCAGATTTGTTCTGTCTGTTGGACACAGCAAATGGAACAATTATCTACATACATGTCCTTCATTGAATAGACACAGATGCTCAGGTAACATTTCCCTAGATATTCTCCACACTTACTGTACCTTTTTAATTCGTAGTCACATTTTTTTTTAAACAAAAAACAGACAAACAAAAATCCATTAATTAGAACTCCTAAATTCTAATCACATCTCCCTGTAGCCATCCACTCTGGATTCAGCAGCCTGCTCACAGTGGCTCAGACAGCAGTGCTTGCCACCAGCTTTTATAAATAATTCCGTGAGGCGCTCAGGCCCACACACGTGCCTAAACAATTTGCCAACAGAAACTTCTGAATGAAGCAATATTCATAATATCAGAGCCAGGTACACAATCTTCATTGTGACTGGGGCTCACAGGCAGCTCTTGTAACAGCAGTAAGATTCCAGTAAAATTGCAGTTGGTTGCAATCCAAACTTTATACTGTTATCTGTCGTTGAGATATATATAGATGACCCTGCGTGGCCTAACTCCAAATATCAAATGTATTTTTACAAGTTAGCAACAGCCATTTTTGACATTGTCTCTTGAGATGTCCTCTACATTGTGCCTGACGAGCACAAATATAATTCATTATACAGTATGCTTTAAAAGCCTGGTCTTTTACATTTGGCTTTTACCGCTTGCTTCTGAGCTGCCTTCTAGTGCTGAGGTTTGCTGTCCCTGGCCTTTCTGATTATTTCTTGGTATTTAATTGCTGGTTGGACGTGCTAGTGCCATCTCCCAGGCAAACCCTTTCTACATAATTAGTCTGGATGAGTCATTGGGCTCTATCTACTATGCCTCTATTATTTTAACTTGAATACAGCCCATCTCAAAGATTTTTGGCCTCTTTATGCAGTTGTGGAAATCCATAGCATGACATTGTCGCAGGTCTTGATGCACTGGCTTTCTACTGTGAATTTTTCAGGTTTTTCACAATATTAAAGCACATTTCAAGAAATGAGAGTGTTGTGAACCAGCCTCCTCTCCCAGTGGTGCAGATCATTTTCTGCTTGTTGGCAGCTGAAGAAAGCAATGCTACGTTTATGACAAAAAAAAAGTCAGTGAAAACAGGTAAAATACTTAATTTTAGTAGTTTCCATTTTCTTTTAATGCAGGTTGGCAAATGAAAACTGAACACAGCCACTCATACAGGGCCATGCAGTTTTTTATGGCCCAGCAGCAATAACTCAGGAGGTCACAGTTTGGGAACTGCTACTTCAGTTAATTCTAGTCAATCTCCTTAAAAGACCACATCTGAATCTTCCAGAAATTACATACCAGCAGAATTGTGCCTGGCAAGGAGTATATATTTTTGTTAGGCCATTTTCATTGTTCACTAAGAATCTAAAATATTCAAACCATTATGCTTAAAATGTATTGAGATAAAAGCTAAATTGAGTGAGTGTAATTTTCTTTTAGCTTATGCAACTCCACTGAGAAATTTTCATAAAGCTGTTACATTGGTAGAGGGCATATCAGTTATTGGGTCTATGATGACTCTGACCCACATTAAGGACTTCATAATCCCTGGCTACAGTCCTTCCTATATTCCCACTTTAAACAAAGGGGACTTTGCCTTACAGAAGATTAGGACTGGACTCAAAACACTGTCTTGGGATTCAGATGCCATGTCCACAAATACGGGAAAGACCCAAGCAGAAATACACTTCTACAAGAGGAGCTGAGTAAAACACCTCCTACACTATTATGCAGTCTGACACAAGGGTTTCCTAAGGAAACCGCCCTTCTTTTGACAATGGGTTACACAAGTAGTTTCTCACTTGAACTTCAATTTGTAAACCCCTTGTGTAATATTATTGCACTTATTCTGTCAGACAAAAGCAAAATGCATCTGCTTAAAATCTGCACATGATTTACAAAAACGTATCTGGAGAGTAAATTCAATCTATACTTAGCTCTTTGTCGTGTGACAAGGAAAATACCTGGGTTGCTCTGAAAAAGATACTGCTTTGGAAAACACCCCCTAATTCTTGTCTTTGAACTCCCTCAAAGCTTCTGAATGAAGACTTCAACACATCCAGCTGCAGCCACAACTAATCAAAATAGGAATAAGCAGGGAATGATGAAAAAGGGTCAGTATCCAGTACTTGTAGAGCCAGATTTTAGGTGCTAAACTCAGATTCAGCAGTATCTCATTCTGCAACTAATTTTAGGATGTTAAATCTGACAGTGCTCTAATTAAAGAGCAGTAGAAACTAGCTCCATGTAGTTTTTTAAAAGATCTAGAATGAGATCTCATGCATCAGTTACTCTCTTTACATCCACAGAACTCCCACCAAGCTTGGCAGGGGTTTATAGAAAGTCTGGCATCTGACTTTGACTCCAGAGGACTGATTTGGGGGTGATTTACCCAGGAAGACAAAGGAGCCCCTTAGCAACTCCCTTAGCACAACAGATGTTCCTGACATGCTGAGGGAAGAGCCATTCCATTATGCAGTGTCCTTCTTCCTCCTCTGCCCCCGTTCCAAACCAGTTTGACCCCTTTCTGGTTCAGTTATTTTACATATCCTTCTATTTTATTTTAGTATCTGAGTGGCTACACCAACCACTCACTGTCTGTCTAATTAAAGTCTCTCCATCAACTGGTAATTCTGTAATAATTCACAGCTGTTTTTCCTCTCTCTTAAATCTATTGTTCCCTGGCTGAAAAGGCTTCAAGACCTTAGAAACTATAGATAGCTATCGATTTGTTTGCATTTAAAATCCAGTATGTGGCTGCAAAGGCCTGTTACAATATCAGAGAGGAAGATAAATGTCAGTGCATAATCTGCTAAGAAATTTCACATAGGAGCTGATTAAAAGTCTATGAGAAATCATTGCACAAATGTCTTCAGGTGTATACATATATATACACATATATGTAGCTAATAGATATATAGCTAGATATATAAATATATATGTATATACAGAACTATTTTAGACCTAATTGTTAGTAAGTGGCATTCACCATTCATGCATTCTTCCTAGTTGCAGAGCTAAATTATTTCAGCTTATACTCTAAGCAGCAACATACCAGTAAGCATTTGCTTGCTTCCCCTGGTAACCTAGTAGTTTAAAGAGCACGAGCAGTTCTGCCATGGTCATTTTCTCCAGCAAACCTCCATAAAAGGGACCTGGCTCTTCCACGGGTGCGTTCCCCCCGGGTTTCACAGCTTCTTCAGGACATGGTGGGTCTGGCCCGAGGGTCACCAGTCTGAAGGTCATCGGCCCAAGGGTCAGCGGCATGGCGGTCGCCGTCTCGCTCAGTCCTGCTTGCAGAGGTCTGCAACGTTGAGGAACCTCCTGACGACCACGGCAAGGCAGACGGTCAGAAGCAGCATATACCCCACCGTGCCCAGGTAGGTGGGGGCAGCCAGCGGCGCCTTGAGAAACTCAGCCAGCCCGTCCTCCACGTAGTGCACCTGGTCGTAGATGCTGAGGAAGGTGAAGATGTGGAACAGCTGATGGCTGTGCCCCACGATGTCGAAGAGCCCCGGCTGGATCCGCTCGGGGATTTTGCTGACGTTGAAGAAGGCGGCCACCAGCAGCCAGAAGTAGCGGCGGTAGAAGTGGACGAAGAGCGTGGGGTTCCGTGCGCGCAGGTCGAAGAGCAGGCTCTCCAGCATGATGGGGCAGGCCATGCTGAGCGGCATGGCGAACACGAAGGTGCGCACGGCGAAGGGGTACGCGCAGCACGCGGCGCGGCTGCGGCAGCAGGCGGCCGTGCAGCCCACGGCCAGCGCCAGCGCCACGGGCAGCACCAGCACGCGGTAGGCCGCGATGGGCAGGCTGCAGTCCAGCTGCCAGCCCAGCCGCTGCTGCACGTAGCGGCTCATGGCGCCGGCGTCCAGCAGACTCAGCCCCGGCAGCAGGTAGTAGGAGTAGGCCACGGTGCTGGCGAAGCCGTAGTAGCTGATGGAGGCGTAGTCCAGGTAGAAGAAGGTGGCGCGGAGGCGCGGGGAGAGGCAGCTGAAGAGGTGGGCCGTGCAGCTCATGGCGAAGGTGAGCAGCACCCCCGAGGCGTAGCACCAGAGGGGCAGCAGGGCGGGGTGGTGGAAGGGCACGTCCCCGGCGCCCCGCAGCAGCAGCAGCCGCCCGAAGCGGCTGAGGAAGAGCAGCAGCGGGATGAAGTGGGTCCAGAAGTTGAGGGTCTCGTTGGTGGGCTGCAGCACAGAGGCCAGGCACTCCTGCGCCGAGCAGTGCAGCCGCCGGTAGCCCGAGAGGATGAAGCACTCCACGAAGTCCTCGGGCACCTCGTCCCACCGCAGCAGGGCGGCGGGGCGAGGCGGCGGCGGCGCCGCCTCCTTCTCGTCCCCGTCGCCCGCCGGCATGCCGCCGCTGCCCCGGCCGGCCCCGGGCCCGCCGCCTCGCCGCCGACCGGGCGAGGCAGAGCCGCTGCGCCCGCAGCCGCCGGCGGACGATCCGCGGTAGCTCTGCGCCTCTCCGCCCCCGCCGCCGCCCCCGGCGGCATCACTCATTGCGGCGGGGGCAGCGGCGGCACCGCCGCGGCTCCTCCCGCCCCGCCGCCCGGCATCGCGGTAACTGGAAACCGGCGGCGCATCCAGCGCTCGGGAGGAGCGGCAGGAGACGCCCCCGCCGCCCCGGGTAGGGTTTCCCGGGGTGGGAGGCGCTGGCCACCCGAGCCGCCGTTAATGATTGATGCGGCGGGGGGGCCCGTGCGAGCCCCCGCAGCGGGGCCGGGCCGGAGCCAGCGCAAGGTCAGCGGGGCTGGCCGCGGGGCTGCCGTGCTGTGACAGGCACAAAGCGGACACCGGGCACCCACCCAGCCCCGAGCGCCGCTGCGCCTACGGCAGGAGCCGCCCGGGAGCCCCGGGAAAAGGGACATGGTCCCGCGGGGCTCGGGCATCCCCGGCAGAGTGCCCCAGACAGAGGACGGGTGGCAGCGGGGTGGAGGTCTGTGGTGTGTGCGGCTGCCGTAAGGCCGCTGGGACCTGATTGCTTTGGTGACATGATCTCATGCAGTGACTACAAACGTTACTTTAAGCTAAACGTTCCCGGCCGGGCTGCGCGGGGTGAGCGGCGATGACACGCACAGCACCCACCTTATCTGCGCGGGGCGGCTGGCAGCGACACCGGGAACGGCTGGCAGGAGCTGCTCCGTGTTCATCCTTGGACAAATCCTGCACTTATTGTCGTTGCGGTTATGCAAGCAGCACAGTTACATAATCAGAATATAAAAATACGGGGGAAAGCGCTGTACGGGTGTTGCTGTTCCCTAAGGCATCTGAAGGAAATAGAAGGTAAGTCACTAGTGCAGGTGCAGGTAGGAGCCAGACTAAGGGATTGCTCTCTGCTGCTTCAACGTGTTTCCTTTTTGTTTGTTTTCAGATGGTCCTAAACATCAATAGCTCCTGATAAAAGTACGTTTTTACGTGCTGATACTTAGATACATGCATGGTCACGTGGTACAAACTGAGGTCAAGTGTAATTAGGACATTCTGTTCAAAGTTTTTTATAAAAATCTTCTATTTGGTTGTGAATCATGACAATCTGAATAATCTTTTGAACAAGGAGGCAATCAGAAATAAGGGTTTTTAAGTTAGCAGAAAAAAAGTGTGTTGCTGAAAGTGATTTTCAATGCATTTTTCATTCAAAAGTAGGGCAGGCTGGTGACACTGCTTATAATCTTCATAAAAAATTACACAGGAGACCTGCTAAGAAAATAAACATAACTGAACAGTGCTCAAAAGCCAACATGGGGAGCAAAATACTACATGAGGAGCAAAATATTAAACAAAAGACATTTTTTCAGATAGCAGGCCTAATACGCTCTGATATCGTGTGATTTACAGGATGTCCCTGCTGGACTGCAGGGACACAGCAAGTGAACACTCCTTGAGCAGTGACTGATGGGGCTCTGCCTGCAGGGAGCCTCAGGAGTGAGCAGGGCCCTGCTCCCTGTGGGCTCTGCAGTGTGGGATTTAGGGAGAGGAAAGGCTCTTGGGGATTACTGGAAACTGCTCAACCTCTGGTAGAGATTGGGCTTCTCATAGTGCTGCTGTTCACTGGAGAGGCCACAGTGAAAAGAGACGGGCCAGGGGCTGGACTGGGTGCTGCATCCCTGCAGGTGCAGGCAGTGGGCAGGGGGCTGTTTGCTAGAGAATCCGTCCCCTGCCCTGCTGCCACCACCTCGCACAGGCAGGTGCTCCCAGTAGGGCTCTGGTGATCCTGTCGCCCAGTCCCCTGTGGCAGTGACACTGCCATTTGTGGTGGTCAATGCCACTGCATGCCCTATGGTAGAGGGCCAAAGTGACCGTGATCTTCAGTCTCATCAAGGTTAGATAAGAAGGGGCAGTTGACTGAGAGCAATCAGGTTTTAGACCTGCACTAAAGAGGCTGTTGGAAAGCCACCAGCAGCTGTTGCAACAGATGGTGTCTAAAGAACGACAGCATCCACTGCTGATTGGGAGCTGCTGGCCTTGCCGCGGCAGCCGGGCTCGTCAGACACGTTCTGGCTTTCCTGCGGCCTCCTGATGTTCAGAGATGTGGGAGGATTTCAGCCCTTGTGCCTCAAGGAGGTCTGGGCCATGGCCTGGCTGCCTGGGAGAGACACCCACTGGGTTTATGGCCCACTGGGGCAGCCCAGGCTGGGAGAAGCAGGTGGGGTTTCCTTGTGATTCAAGGCTGACAGTTCTGGTGGACGCTGGACGGTCTGGTTATGGAACTCATTGCTAATAACCTAAGTATTTTGCTTATTTCCAAGGCAGACTCCTCATAGGGAGAATGAGCTCTGAGGACAGCCTGGGCTTTCATAAAGACTACTGCATACGTATTACATTGAGTTGAGTATTCCCCTCCCAAGCCAGCTGTGGGATAGTGTGCAGGGAACCTTACAATTTGAAGCACTTACAACCTCAAAATAGCCTCTTATTCATATGTAGCCATCAAGGTTAGTATTACATGACTATTATGTGGTAAGCCAGGGAGAATCAGGACATCTGGAGGTCACAGAGAGGAGTCCACGTAATGTAGTGCATGAAGAGCCTCTGCATTTCTCTAACCAGAGTTTATATTTAGAAGGGCATGGTCAGCATATACCACGGTTTCTCTTAGCATGTGTAGAATTTTCTGCAGGTTTTCTCTCCAAATAACCTTTTAGAAGACTCTCAAAACACTGATGAAGGTACTGCCTAATGAGGTAAGTAATGAAAGCTAATGTTAATCAGTGCTGGATGAAGACTCAAAGGAAAAGATGTGCTAAAATACCAAATGTGAGTTTGTTTCTAGATTATACCTTTTTATTCAATGCTTCAATGCTGAAGTAATTTCTGAGGTGTTATTTTGTCTGAAATATCAAACCCCTAAAAATATTCTAAATTACTTCAACCCTACCCAGTGAAATGATGCCTTTGGGTTAGGAAATAAAAAAAAAAAAAAAAAAAGCTAAATGCATGTTTTGCATTCAAACATACTCAGCACAGTAGGGAAGAGGTTGTACTTAGCCCTCCTATTATACATAGTTTTTTTAATAAATAAAGAAACTAAGTAAAAGAAAAAACTTAAAAAGAGAGGAAGTCCTAATGTGAATATACAGTGATGGTGTTTGGAAGATTTAAGATGCTTTTGAAGATAAACCTTTAGCCTCACCCAATTCAACTCACACTGGCAAATATCAGTCTTAGCACTTGTTTGACTTCATTCTCTACCATACAATTCCACCTGTATCATATCTATTTTCTTTTTATATCTTCACTTCTAAGACAGATTTTGATGATTTCTTTCTCAGTAAGAAGTTTTATCTGAGTAAAAAACGTTTACCCTCTTTTTTCTCTGGATTTTTCTCCTGCACCAAAATTTTTTTAGTTACTCTGTTGTGACATCTTTCATGGAACCCCACTGAACATGAGACAGAGTAGAATTTGGCTCTATTTAAAAAGAGTAGCTGGTAAAGAAAGGGAAGCTTTAACCTCATCTAACTTTGCTGTACCTCATGCTTGCATTTTCTCTGGAAGAAAGTTTGAAGAGATACACAGACATACAAAAATGATCTTTTTTGTCCTGTGGTGTTGTTTTTTTGTTTTTTTTTATCCTTTCTTGAATGTGTATTAATCTCTTCCAAAAATGGCTTGATGGGTAACTTTTTACTGCAGTAATTACAGTACTTTGTAATAGTTGAATAGACACTGCTTTGATCTAATACTGAAGTGATTAACTTGCCTTTGGAGATTCTACTCCACTATCTTTTTAAGACTGGATAAACAGGAAACCTTGCGTCACTTTCTCCTTCTTGAGTAACTAATTATACTTTATGAAGTTAATACCTTAATAGATGAAGAAAAGTGGGAGTGATACCTATATTTTAAAGCCTCACCTGGAGGAGAGAAAAGGTAAATATTGTAAAAGGGAATAACAGTAACCAGCACCATCATGGTAGCACAGCAATGTTTATTTTAATGTCTGTGATCAGGAGCTTCTAATTTACTGCCCTCTTTACCCTGAAGTTGAATATCTTCAGGTTTGTATCCTTCATGCTTTAAAAACCAGAAATGAGACCCATCTGAAAAGACACCAAACACAGAAAACTGGGTAAAATACTTCACATTTTAAGAAAATTCCTCTGAAAGTTTGGTTGTTGTCTTTTTAAAGCTCCTGGTTTTGAAAGATTTGAGGTAAAAATTGCCTTTTTCTTGACAGCAGCAAATCTGAACATAAGTATTGCTGTGTTTCACTGTGATGAAGAATAACATATTGGGTGGGAGCATATTTCATGTTTTCAGGTCAAAATCCACCACTGTCCCAGATTCCAGGGGCTCATGGTAAGAGCAAAGTACAACTTGTCTTTCACAAGGGTTGCAGGACTGAACCCTCGCGAAGTGCATAACTAAGAAATTACTTTGTTTGTATGCGCTGAGTGGGAGTGTTTTGCAGAGCACAAATTGCTACTCGCTGTCTGTAACCTGACAGAGGGGACTCCCAGTATGGAAAAGGAATGACTGGCATTGCGCTCATCTTGAACTTCCATGCTTTCAAACAGCTGATAGGTGTGCACATCTGGATTCTAGCCACGTAGGCCAATTCTCTCTGACAAGAATCTGCAGGAGAACTTCAGAAATGAAGCCTTCATTTGATACTTGCACTAATGCCTGCAAACGACGATGCAAATTGAACCCTTCTCAGCCAGACAGCGCACGTCAGATGTTGCCCCTGATTGATTTGCGTGATGTGCCTCACTACTTGAGGAGTCCCGGGGGAGAAAGAACCCGGGCTCCCCGATAAGACGTGTCCCAGGAGAGAGCAGTGGGGTCCTGGAAGGGAAAGCAGCGGCTGGATGGCAGGAGCAGAGCAGGACTCACAGCTGAGGGAAGGTAAAGCAGCAGCCCCGAGAGATGGAGTAACACAGAGGTGCCTCCTGCCGGGGGCCAGAGAGCGGAGCAGCGGCAGCAAGCCCAGACTGCGGGAACACGAGAGGCAGACCGCCCTCTCTCTCCCAGCCGGGCCCGTGGCTCCTGTTCGCTATTCCGCTGCTGAAGCATCCCCGCGGAGCTGGGGCTCTGTGTGCTCCGGCTGTGAGCGCTGCCCGCCTCTCCTGTGGCTCGGCGCCGCTCCCTAGCAACCCGCCAGGGCACGGGGAGCTGCTGCTCGCACAGCCCTCGCCGCTTCCCAGTCTGCGAGATGCTGCCTAAGCGCCGGGGAACACACGCACAGCCCGTGGCTTTAGTGATCCCTGAGCCACGGTGCGAACCTACGCAGCGAAGTGTGAAACTAGAGAATTACAAACCTGTACACCCAGCACGCCGCTTCTGTCCTACTCATAATCTGGCTGCTCCGTGTCCTCAAACATGCTTCCTTTGCCACAGGGAATTTCCACAGCACACTAAATCCTTCCCCTCCCCTCACACTCACACTTGCTAAGGAATTGCAGCAGTTCTGTGCCCTGGCCTGGAGTGAGAGGAGTGGAGAGCTTTCATCTGAAAGTTGGGAAAAAAGCAGCCAGAAAGACAAGTGTAACACACTGCAACATGTGGTTTACTTAATGTAGCTTAGTGTCAATTATTTATGATAATTCGTGATTTTCCCAAGTATATTGCCTAATGATACTTGTCATTGTAACAACTGTTAATAAACAATTCCCAGGTCTGCAGGCAACCAGACCCATTGCATTATAATGAAAAATGCCTACAATTTACTTTTAAATATTGTTATTATTAGCCTACCTTTTCCTGCATTCATTCTCCATGGACTTCTGCATCTTACTGCTTCCTTTCCTTCCTGCTCTCCTTCCTTGCGCTCCCCTTAAGCCCAAAACAGTGGCATGTGTTCTCATTCACTAACTGTACATGAGTGCTACTGTACTACTGCAATGTGGTATAAATAGCAGATTGAGGAGTACAGTTCATTCTGAAAAATTATCTTTAGAGATGACCTTTGAAACTCTATATCTTTCCTGTTTTTCACAGCATGCTCTGGATTGTGATGCTCTTAATTTGGTGCAGTTTATTAATTACAAAAGAGCGTAGAGACTAAGCAGTAAGTAGAGGATTTGAACAATGAGGTGGATAATTAAAATGGATTAATGAGGTGGATAAAATAAAGGGATTGAGGCCAAATGGAGCACAAATTTTCTAAACATTACTGGCCCCAAAATGCTATCATCCAAGGGCGTGTTCTTCTTTCCAGCTAAATATCTGTTTTTTATCTAGAAGTGTCAGTCATCTTTCATGCCAGGTTTACTAACACGGTCCCAGGAGAGTTGAGCATCACCTAGTGTCTTCTCCCGTGGCCCTAAAGGCCTTTTCTAGCCAGTACAAGTTCCCCAGCTGTTTGCTTTCGACTCATTGCTGCACTGTTTGCACTATGTTAAAAACCACCCCAAAAGCAGGTCACAGATGACACTAATCCCGCGTCTCTGCAAGCCGGTGAAATGGTTCTCAAGTAAACAGGGAGAAAGATGGGTGAAAAGAGGGGCTCGCTTGGATTCTGAAGCAATAAATCCTGTCTAATCCCTCCGTAATGCTGCTTGACCAACGCCATCCGTTCGTGTGGAAGCACTCCTCTATGGGAAAGTTTGGGGCTCAAAATATCCTAAAAAGACTGGCGGAATTTTGCCTGTCAACGCGTGGGTTTCATTTCTGCCTCCTTCATTCCAAGCCTCGGTGATTGCACTTCAGGTTTACCCGGGCAGAGATGCAGAGATGCGGCGCGGCACCGTGCCTGCCGTGGGAACAGCAGGCGCTTATCGCTGGCATCGCCGGGGTGTGTTACAGCCCCGTCCCCTGTCTCCGGAGCCTCGGCCGCCCCGCCGTCACCGGAATATTCCGCCTGGTGTCGGGGGGCCGCAGGAGGCTCCGACAGCCGGAGGAACGCGTGGCCTTTCTCCCCGCCTCGCCCCTGCTGCGGCAGCACCGCCTGGCCCGCTGCGGATGGGAGCGGGGTAAAGCCGTACCTGAGGGGCGGCGGGGATCGCTCTTTGTTACCTGGCCGACTCCGGTGTGACTGCGGCGGAGGCGCGGGCCGTGCCTGCCCCCTGGCGGCGCCCGGCCCCGGGAGAGGACATCCCTGCCGTCCTTCTGCCCTGCTCTGCCCGCACCTTATCCTCCGGCCCTCGGGGACACTGCCCTGCTCTGTGCCTTGTCCTCCGGCCCTCGGGGACACTGCCCTGCTCTGCCTGCACCTTATCCTCCGGCCCTCGGGGACACTGCCCTGCTCCGCCCGCGCCTTGTCCTCCGGCCCTCGGGGACACTGCCCTGCTCTGTGCCTTGTCCTCCGGCCCTCGGGGACACTGCCCTGCTCTGCTCTGTGCCTTGTCCTCCGGCCCTCGGGGACACTGCCCTGCTCTGTGCCTTGTCCTCCGGCCCTCGGGGACACTGCCCTGCTCTGCCTGCGCCTTGTCCTCCGGCCCTCGGGGACACTGCCCTGCTCTGCCTGCACCTTATCCTCCGGCCCTCGGGGACACTGCCCTGCTCCGCCCGCGCCTTGTCCTCCGGCCCTCGGGGACACTGCCCTGCTCTGTGCCTTGTCCTCCGGCCCTCGGGGACACTGCCCTGCTCTGTGCCTTGTCCTCCGGCCCTCGGGGACACTGCCCTGCTCTGTGCCTTGTCCTCCGGCCCTCGGGGACACTGCCCTGCCCTGCCTGCACCTTATCCTCCGGCCCTCGGGGACACTGCCCTGCCCTGCCTGCACCTTATCCTCCGGCCCTCGGGGACACTGCCCTGCTCTGCCTGCACCTTATCCTCCGGCCCTCGGGGACACTGCCCTGCTCTGTGCCTTGTCCTCCGGCCCTCGGGGACACTGCCCTGCCCTATGCTGCTGACACACGGCCGCAGCTGCCATGTCATCCTGACACAGCTGTGGGCAGAGCAGCAGCTCTCACCACGCCGTGTCCCTGCGCAGCTGGACGCACATCTGGTGCCGGTGAGGTTTCCTGAGAGTTTTGACCTCCTCCATAAACTTCCAGCCCTCTGCAGTTGCCTCTGCCCTCTTCAACCGCTCCTTTTGTTGGTTTTGTTTTGTTGGGTTTTTTCTCCCTTCTGGAACCTTGACTGTCCGCTGCCCAGGTGCTTTGTGTGCACAGGGCAGTGGGTGTCGGCAGGGGGTGGATTAAAGCTTTCATTAATTTACGTGTCTCTTCTTGACTTTTCCTTAAGTGTTATCTCAGCCCCTGCATATTATACTATGAAATTCCATGAACGCGCAGGGATTCAAGACTCGTGATAAATGCGACCGCTGGTTATAATCCCCAGTTAAACAGCGTTCAATAAAGTTACAACTGTAGTGTGACAGCAAATCCAGTAATGAAGGACTTGCTGCGTTAGCCTTTCCAGTATTGAAGGGCTTTGAACGCTGAATGAGATGAGCTGTAACATTTTAGGTCGCTCCAGACGGTGTCCGTTCCGTTTCACACCGTTACGCGTCCAGGGCGAGCGCCGCCCGGATGGGGCGGGAGCCATCGGCGGCTCGGCCATCGGCTGCGCGCCCTCGGCTCGCGCGCTCGGTGTGATCGGCGCTCGCTCGGCCGCCGCCAGGGCTGGGCGAGGGGAGAGGCAAGATGGCGGACAAGGCGCCGGGCGGCTCGCAGAAACCCGCCGGGAAGGTGAGGCCGCTCCGCCCGGGCCCCGGCCCGCGCCCGCTCCGTTCGGCTCGGGGAGCGCGGCCCGCTCCGTTCGGCTCGGGGAGCGCGGCCCGCTGCGTTGCGCTCGGAGAGCGCGGCCCGCGGCCCGTTGCCGCGGCGGCGGGGCCCGGTAGCGGCAGGGCGGCGAGGCGCGGGCGGCGCGGCCTGCTGTGCTCGGGGTGACCGCGGGCCCCGGCACGGGGTGTGGGGCGGGAAGGAGGCTCGGGGTCCCGGGGCTCTTGCGGGGCACCCCCGCTTCCCGAGAGCGGCCCGGGCACGTTTGTGTCCCCGTGGCGTCCCCGTGGCCCGGCGGGGGAAGACGCGGGGCCCGGCGGCGGCGCTGTGCCGGCCCGCGCGTCCGCGGGTTGGGCTGCTCCGTAATGCCTCAGCCGTGCCACCGGCGGGCTTCGTTCACTGCCCGCCCCCGTGGGCTGAAGCCCGCGCAGGGCTGCTTTCCAGCTCGCGGGTGTGAGGGAAAACGACGAATCGAGGCGGAGAGGGTTCTTTTGAAGTGTGATGCAATTAGAAGTTTCGTAGAATTGCCGTGGCGTTCCCCGCGCTTTTCACTGTACCTGCTCCGCTTCCCGTCCTTCCTGCCGGGTGGATTTCCAGCCCCGGAGCGCAGGTAGAGCTGCACTTCTGAAAGCTTGGCCCGGAGCTGTGCCCTGAAACCAGCGGGTGCTCGCAGCTCCTGCTGCACGGGATATTTTGAGGGATGCGCTGGCGGTTCATGGTTTGACGATTATTCCCTTTCATTCACTTTCGTTTCAGGTTTTAGGTCAGAACTATATAAATTCTCCAGGTTTTGGTGTGTGAGTGTGTAAATCATTCAAAGAGAAAGCCGTGTTAAAGCTCAGTAATTTCCAGCGTTGTAAATGAATAATTTCTGCTTATCTTTTTATTGAGCAAAACCAGGATTATTTATTTATTTTCCCCTTTATTTTACTGTTAAGAAACTGTAGTAATTAGTACAGTTGGTACTGAAATGTAGTTACTTAAAGTCTTTGCATGTTTATTCGGTTGTTTTTAGCGTTATTTTTTTCCCCCTTTTATGATCTGTTCCAAATATTGCCAAGAAACGTGGTTTTTTGGTTTTTTTCCTTGCTTTTGGCTTGGAATGGCAAATAAGAGCTGGACAGAAAACTTGAGTAGTAGAATTGTCCTAATTTGTGGGCAGTGGCTTTCAGGGAATAGGACATTTTGGAATTTCAAGTATAATTAGAAAGAGAATACTTAATTATTGATTAATGCAGCTGATAACGTGGTACAGAAAACCAACCCTGGCGTGATTCCTTTCTTTTTGCAGTTACATTATAAGCTATTTTGGTTATGTCATTTACTATTTCTGTGCTGATGGTCCTCTTTTTTTCAGTTTACAGTAATAATTAATATATAGGAATTGTTTTCTGTCCTGGATGTGTGTTCAGACAGTTAACTCTTCCCTCCCATGGAAGTCAGTGGGACACCCAGGGAGTATCTGTAAGGTCAGATGAGGAGTTCCTGTACCTCCCTTGCCACCGTTGTGCACTTCCCCTCATCCCTCAGTTTCCCATTCCTCCAGACATCCATGCTGTGTTCCTCTGGTACTGTTCCCATGCTTTGCATTCTAGATCTTGCTTGTTTCTTCTCATCAATATTATTTTATGTGCCAAAGAAAATAGGGACAGTACAGAGTTTGATCCGTGAGAATGTTTCTGTTGAAAAGTGAAATAAAACAAGACATGCCTACGTATCTCTTGGAATTTATTTCCCGAGAAGCAAATCTTGGGAAATGCTGGGGGGCTGAACAGTGTATGGTCCCTTCAGTACGGATGTTTTGTTATTCCATCAATGCTTGTGATGTGTTTGTACATCGAGATACTTCTCAGATACCTGCACGAAGAAATGATACTGAAATTAGTCATAGTCTTTTGATTTAGCTCGTTTATTCAGGCAAGGATTAAAATGTGTATTTTTGGTTGAGCCTCTGTAAAAATGCTTATGGTTTAACAATTGAGTAAATAACCATTTTGCTCAATTTTTGGAAGTAATTATTTGTCAGACATTTTGATTATTTTAAATAATTTTAGAATTAATTTATGTAATTTAAATGGAAGCTGTAGGCTTCTTTTGGTGCGTTGTATTTGCAAGTTGTATTTGTTTCGCAAATACAAACATTTTGATATCTCTCAGACTCCACAGGGTATGTCTCAGTTCCAAGGTGTGCCCTTTGCTGGCTTCTAGATACCTGCTGGGAAGGCACAGTGACCTTTTGTTTCCTGTGCTCTGCAAGGAACTGTGACCCAGTGCCTGAAATAAAATAACTTCTCCCCTTCAGAATGGTTGGTGTTTGTTCTTCAGGCTTAGAGTCCAAGTGCTGAATTTGACCCAGTTTTTTTTATTATATACATATATATATATATAGTCAAATATATTTATAGTGCAGGATCCCGTGTTTTCAGCCTGGCATTATCTGTTTGATTCACTGTTTGGGAAGTGTTGCTGGAGGTGGTACAGGTTCAGGGAGCCCCCAGTGCCTGCACTGCTGTGGTGGCAGCTGCTTTGTGTGATACTGGCAGCTGCTAAATAACTTTAAGAATCTCCCATGTGAAATATGTTGCAAGCATTAACTATTCCTTTGTCACTTTGAGATCAGAATAGCAAGATTCATGCCTGAGATTTGGAGAAAGACAAGTAGGAAAGAAAGATAATTAAAGAGGAGAAAGTAGGGATTACCAAATTTAGGATGTCATTCTGAAATGACAGATACAGATGTTCAGTTATTATCTTCATGGAATGAAATTTTAGCTGCTCAGTGACTTTTCCATTTTGTTACTGTGTTCTCTGAGCGTAGAGACTGTCTGGCATGGCTGCTGCTCTTCCATAGACTGCTGTTCAAATTTGGTACCATATGCAGACTAAGCTGTACTGTTCCCTTTTTCATCCCAAAAGCTGTGCCTGTTATCTGAGTTTAAGGTTCTAGGGGAATACCATTCTGTACAAATTCTTCCAGAGAAAGCCACTGTCCATGTACTTCTGTGTCTGCAAGTTATGACTGCTCAGGTAGGGACTAACACCAGTCTGCATTATCCCAGTAACTGTAAAGGCTGAAGACATTAGCCATAACATAATCTGCAGGTGTTTTCAAGGCCTTGTTTTCTAGAGAGAAAGGAAGACCAAAAAGGGTAAGGCAAGCTGGAAACCTCCTTTGCTGGATTTTGACATCTTAGTTTACGATGTGTTCCCATTTGTTTCTCCTCGCTGTCGGTGCTGACACGAACCAGTCCCAACCTTAGCTGCGTCTTCCCTACCAAACACTGTCCTCTTGGGTTGATGTGGGATGATTTGGGCGGCGGGGTGAGTTGGGAAATGGTTTGGCTGAACCTTCCCATCTTTCCCTCTCAGGGTGATCAGCTAGACCAGGAGCAGTGCTGTGGTTCAGTGTGACCAGTATGGGGCAGGATCAATGGAAGGTGTTGGAACAGGGCAGGAGTGGCTTTCGTCAGATCCTCTTTTAAACATTTCGCCCTGAAGCCATTGGCTCTTTCAAGGACAGGGCTTTCATTTACGTTTTAAGTTGTGGCAGTTGTTATAAAAATACCTTTCAGCGTTTAGAAGACCATGGATTGTCTCCTGGATTCTATTGGCAGCTTTTGTTGGTCTTTGTTGTTTCATTAAATGACATCGGTATTAATTAAAAAATATTTATTGTATACAGCGTATTTTAAATACTTGTGAAATAACACAATCATGCCAGTTTTACCAGGAGATTTTTAAATCTGGAGAAACCCTGAGGAGCTGGATTTGTGGCCATGTGAACTGTGGGCCGCAAGGAAGATGTTAAAGAGCTGTTCTCTTCTCTTCTCTGTTTTCCTTGGAAGCTTCCATGGAGCTGGAAGAAAATGTAAAGATCAGAATCTCAGAGATGACTCTGATGTGGCATTTTCATGGAAGTTTGTCTTAAATCTCATTTGTGTGATCCTTTGATGATTTTGATTTTTCTCTTGGAGGTTGAGCGAAGCTGGCTGGACTCAGTAGTGAAGCTTTGGGTGACCTCCCCTCCAGGACTGGGGTTTGACAGGGCTGTGTTTTACTGCAGGAGCAGTGCAGCTGCTGAAATGGCATTTCAGCTGTGCTGGCACATGCTTTGACAAATGTGCAGCCTGAAACTGAGAAAAAGTGATCCGGCTGTAAAATAGTCTAATTGAGGGGGAAAAAAAGAGATATTTTTCATGCAGAGATGCAATGAATTGGGCGTAAGAAGGCATTTGTCAGCTGTCTGTGCTGGCGGTGACTGAAGGTTGGATTCACTGTATTTTTTCTGTGGCATTTTGAGCACGAGGGAGCTGTCCTCGCATCTCATCACGTGTAGGGCAGAGCTTTGTGTGTCTTTCCTTCAGCAGTTAAGTTCAGTTGAGCTATTTGACATGATGAGAACAGAAAAAATAACCCTGCTCCAGATTTCAACACAGGTGGGCAACATCTTCTAAAATGTTTCCCTCTGTTAGAAAGGCACCGATCGCGCTGAGTCAGTGCAGCTGGTCTGACTCTGAAGGAAACAAAATGGCCCCTTTTGTCAAGGCAGTGCAGATGGATGCAAAGTGCAGTGCTGTGAGAATTTGTGATTTTTTTAAAATAACTGCTGTTTAGAAAGTGGCTGATAGCGATGTGTAATTCTGTCAACCTTTTAATCTTGTGCTTTGTCAGAACACTTGCTTGGTTGGTCAGGAGCAGTATCAAAGGTAGGACTAAACCTATACAGAGAAAAGAGATGATCTTAAAAATAAGAATTGTTGAAGGAGGAAGATAATATGGCTCTCCAAAGGTGCTAGTTATTCTGGGGTACAGTTGGTCTAAAAGCTAAAACGGCTTTTAGAAGTTTTCTGAGTGCACTCTGATAGAAATTCTGCTGCTCAGCTGATGCTCAGTGGCTCCACAGTGCCGTGGTCCCTGTTGGTGGGTTGGGGAGTGCCACTGTACTCCCACAGAATCTCTGTGTGCTACCACGCACTGCAGCTTTTCTGGGCAGTATCATCTGCTTGCTGCTGGAGAAGCAGATTTATTGTCTTCTTTTATGTCCCTCCTCAGGATAATCTGTCGCTGTACTGAGCATTCCCACTGTTTGTTACTCTGTGTAAAGCCTTGTTTCTGTCCTCCTGTTAGCAGCTTCAGCACCACCCCTGTTGGGAGGTGTCACTATCTGCAGCTTCCATAAATGAAACAGATGTGGTGGAGCAAGAGGTGGCCATTCCCTTCTGCTGCTGCCAGACAAGCTCCTTTCCTGGAGCAGTGCTCCATCTCTGTCAGGACACTGAGGATCACTCCACCTTTGAGACTGATGTTTTTAACTGCTGGTCTCAAGTTGTATTTTGGAAGGCTGGAATTGCAGCTGCTCTGTTGGTTGCTGCAGGGTGGCAGCTGGCAGCAGGAGGAGGAGGAATACTGTTAAGGTGCTCTGGAATTCTTTTGCACAGTGTACATCTTTTATCTGTGTGGTGTTGGGCTACACATTCCTAAACTCTTGAGGGCAGGACAGCTTTCCTTAGGCTGTGTTTGTGCAGTGTGTAGACCTGTGCATAACAGATTACTGAGCTCAGCGCCACAGGCGGTTGTGGATCACAAAAAAATCCAGCACTAAGTACCCAGGAGGAGAAGTTTGCAGGAAGTGGCATTAGTAAAAGATGCTTGAGATATTTGCTTCCATGTGTATTCTAATGAACTGCTACTGCAGCATGTGAACTCAGCTTGTTATTAGCTTCTGTGCAAAGATGTGCTTGTGAGTCAAACAAGGAGATTTGGGAGGTCTTGGAGAGTAAGACATGAATGTTTTCTCTTGTTTTTTCCCTGCCCCATTTCACTTTCTTAAAACAATCCTCCAAACATATTCCTAGAAGCCTTTTGCTTCTAGGCAAAAGCCCTTCTTGCCTTGGAAGGGCTGGATCTTTGTGTCGTTCTTTATCTTTGTGCACTTAATTCTGGTTGCTAAAGTGCTTTCTGTTGAAGACCATTTTATTCTAAATTGATTTAACTGTATAGCATAGGAATATACTTGTTGAAAGAGTTGGTGAAAAAGCAGGATGCACAAGAAAAACAAGACCTAGTAGATAATCTTCTAGAGTAGCATTTGATGCTTGTTAGTTTTGAAAGACTGGAAATGAACATCATATATTACTATTTCTGGTGTAAACTATAAACTGGTAATAAGGAGAAATGCTAATGGTCTGTAACAAACAGATTTCAGCTTATGGAAGTGTGTTGTTTTGCTTTTAAATTTTAATTAAGGTATGAATTGTGCATCAAGCAATGATATCTTATTAGCAGATGTTATGTCAGGTTTTCTGGAATTTGGGCGTTACGTAATTTGAAAGTGTGCTTTCCATCACTTAAACTTATTTAAAACCTGATTTTTCATATGTGCTAGTTTAGGTGTTAAAGTTCAGTTAGGGTTTAAAATAATAATAATGTCAATTAGTACCTAGTAACAAATCGAGGTTTTTAAGGTGGCCAGGTTCCATATATGCACAGTATAGTAAAAGGAGTTTTGGAAATTATTTTATAGGAAACCAAAGGTAATCAAGTACTTTATGTAATCTTCAACAGCCTTTAAGACAACTCTTGAAGATGCAGTGTAACTAACTGACTTTTTTTTTTTTTTCCCCAGTGACATCATTAGTGGCATATTTATAAAATCCAGCTGTGGAAATTTGGATTTTTTTAATAGTCTATCTTTAGGTCTGTCCCATATTTGCCTTATACTGACTTTGTTTCTGAGGTGACCTAGGCCAGATATATCATTAAAATACATTACATGTATTTTTATTCTTGCGTCTTTGGATGTTGAAATTGAAATGAAAATCAAATTGCAAGAACTGGGGGAAAACCTCCCCAGAGGTTGTTTATCTGTTTCTTGTTGAGTGCCTCACCTCCTCGTCATTCTCTCCTCAGGTCAGAGGGCCAGATGCACATACCGCTGGATCTGCTGATTCACATGTAAGTCCAAAACACTTCACAAAAACAAAACAAAACCCCAAAAAATTCCAGCCAAACCCACAAGCTCAAAATAGGCCTGTTTTTGGAGAAAACTCCGTGCTGCAGGCAGAATCTGATGCATTGGGTATGTAACCTGTAGGTGTTTGCAAATGAACCATTGATTTCGTGTTTAAAAATACTCCTTGAAACTTTGAAAACAAGCCCCAGTGTAGGAGCTGAGCTGCATGTTTCTGCATCCCCAGTGGGTTCTGGAACAGAAAGAAGCTGCAAGGACTCTGGGTTTGTCTCTTACATTGAGGAATGCTTGAGAATATGAGGTGACCAATCCTAGGAGTCACGGGATATTGGAAGTGCCTTTTCGTATACAGCTGGCTTCTCAAAGCTGAGACAGTGTGGCCCTAATTCCATCCTGTATTTTTCTTTCTAATAGAATATGGTAAAGAAAAAGGTAAGAGGAGTAACCTGGTCCTGCTGGCCACCCCAGCCCTTATCCCCTCAGTGACGAGACCTTTGCCTGGTTGTGTGGTTGGTGTTGCATGAAACCTGTTCCTGAGCTAAAGTGAAAACAGGCAGCAGGAGCCAAACTGGGAGTTAATACCAGCCAATTCATTCTGTGGCTTGGATTTTCTTCAAGATTTCAATTTGATTTTGTACATGCAAAAGTCAATTACCAGCTGTTAAATTGCTTGTAAGACAGCATTATTCAAGTTGTGATAGCAGAAACTTTACATAAAGAAGTAGCTTGTTTTATTGATTTTTTTTTTTTTACATGCTACAATTTGGACAATTATTCTTAAATCTCTTCTGAGTGTTTTGTACTGATGGAACTGGAACTTGAGTGCTTTGTGACACCTTACAGGAGTTTGCCTTCATACAGAGATTTGATTACACAGCTGCAAGTTTCTCTTTGCTTCTGTCATCTGCTTTACTGTTTTCACAGGATTTTGCATCTTTTTAAGGAAGAAGACCTTCAAGTTTTGTGTAGTTCTGTTGTTAGGAATTCTGTGAAGCTGTGTATCATTAATGATAATGTTATAATTGCCCACTGGAATCTAACTAGCAGGCATAAATTAGTTCAGTCTTCTTAACTTTATATTGCTCCTGCCACTTGGAAGTTGTTTTTTTCCCTGAGACCCTTTCTAAACTGAGCAGATCTTAGTGCCAGAACTCTTTATCTTGCAGCTGCTTCCCTTATGTCACTGGAACCAATATTCATGTGGCTGATCTGCAGGTATCCTGTGACATTACTGTAAGAGATTATTTTCTGATGACAGGATAAGCCTTGGGTAGGAGTGTGGTGTTTGTTCTGCCTGCATTGCTGTGCCATAGCTGTGTGCTCATGTTTTGCCAAGGTTGTAAATTGTCAGTCATACTGAAATAGAAGCTGGTTTTCAGACAACTGGAAGACTGATTTTATTAAGTTTAAAATCACACAGATAAATTAAATCTCCTGATAAACCTGTCACAGCAGCTCACGTTGACAAACACGGTGTCATAAACCAGATAACTTCACAGACAACACTGCATAAATTTGTCACTGACAGCTTTACTTTCAGTCATGAAGAGGTAACACTTTCAAAGGAATAGGAGCTACTTGGTCCTGTGCTTGGCACAGATCTAAGAGGTGTTTGTGATACTAAGCAAGGATTATAAATTGAAGATACTTAAAACAGTTTGTTTTTCATGGTGCTTTTTAATGTAAACATTTTTAAATAGGAAGCTGATCCTAGAAATAAAACTCTTTACAAAGAAAATAATTCCTAGAGGAAACCATATCCAGTTGGTATTAGATTTTTTTTTTTTTTACAGTAAGTTACTCACTTTATTAGTGAATAACTAATTCAACATTGAAGTTATTCACTTTATTTGCATTCATGTTTTATTGAGCTGATTTAAGAACTGTCGTTGCAAAACCCATAGTTTTAAGCATCACTATGTGCTCTTTGTATAAGTATCACAAATATTTTGAAGAAAGGCTCATAGGTTATGTTTTTTTCTTCTGGGGCTTTGTTGTTGTGCTGATCTAGGAGCTGAATTTGAGGCTTTTTATTTCTTTTAATTGATAGCTGAAAGCCTCTAGAGCGTGTTTTGTTGTTCCAGCAAAGGTATTATTTTTTATCTTGAAGTACAACTGAAATTTAGCATGCATTTGGTTGTTCCATTACATTGCACAAACATTATTCTGGGCAAAATAGTCAGGAAGGCTTTTTTGAGGGTTGGAGGAGGGAAGGGGGAAGAGCTGTAGTGCAAAGCATGTATTTCTGGTGGTTTAGAAACTGCAGCACTGCACAGTGATAAATGTCCAGGCTCTTACAGCAAGTGTCCTTCAGCTTTCAGCTGGGTTTGAATGGTGTATTAAAAGTTTTCTCATTAAACCAAGGATGATTTGTTTAAAAAAAGCCACACAATATAATTTTTTGTTAGTTCTATTAGATAATGACAACTTCAGAGATAACTACAGAAAGACTTTTCTTTGTTTTATTTGAGTTACTGGTCTAGACCAAGGTCAAAAATAACATTATTTTAATTGTGCTGTTAACAGCTTGATGTCTGTTTTCTTAATCCCTTTGCAGCCTCTAATGGAAAGTAAGCTTAAAGCGTTCAGTATTGGCAAAATGAGTGCTGCCAAACGGACTCTGAGCAAGAAAGAGCAAGAAGAATTAAAAAAGAAGGTAATAGTATCAAATGAAAATTTTACTTGGTATGCAGAGCTCAAATAAGTTTGCTTTCAGATTGCAACCAGGTTTTACACCGAATATCTTAATTTTGATAATTGTACCTCTCTAAGAGTGGAAGTGAATTGTATTGTACATGTAGAATTTATTTTTGGCATCCATGGCATTACAATACAGAGAGGCTTACTCTTTCCTTCTCTGTGAGAAATCAAGTTCTCTGGCTTCCTGAAATAGGGAATTACAATAATCCATTGATGTGTTGCTGAGGATGGAGACAGCCATCACCTTAGGTAATTTTCTGTTGTTCCTTTGCTGTCTATCTTTGGAGTTCAGTCATTACAAAGAGTACCTGTCAATTGTTTCAGTATGTATCCTTGTCACTTCTGTAAAACATTTTTTTGTTTAATGACTGTATTGGAAACTAATACAAGCCTTAAAATTTGATACTGCCTTTTAGATTACTCAGGAGTGTCCAAAGTTTAGGAAGTATGTACCTGGTAGTTGGTGACGTGGAAGTTTTGAAAGTTTTGGGGTTTAAACTTCATACACGCAACTCATACTGTATTCCAGTGGCTTATCTCCTGCTGGGTTGTTGGAAATGCTGGCCTAAAGATCATGATAGTGCTAAATTCAGTGTCTCAGCTTAATCCATTGAATTAACTTGTTCTCTGGGAGATGGAGAAAAGGTGGTCCTGTTATTTGTTGGTCTCCTTCAGCCACGTGGGTTGGTCGTAAAGGCTGAGATGGAATGGGCACTGTTCTCTCATGCTAAATCCAACAGAGCTCCAGGCTCATGAGCCTTTGATTGGGGCTTTTCTGTTTGGCATCTTCTGAGTGTTAAATTGCCATGTAAACTCCTGGAAAGGAACATATTGGAGCACACAGCCTCACTGGCTTTGTGTGTTATGTGCTGTGTTCTGCCCACATTCCTCAGGAATTTGAATTGTCTAAAATTGAAATTCCTGTGATGCAGTTTGTAGCTTGATCTGTAGAAAATAAAAAGGAATGTCACGTAGCTAATTTAAGAGTAACTATCTAGTGAAAGTTGTTCTGTGATGATAGTAAATAGATTAACATTTGCTATGTAGGAGGATGAGAAGGCTGCTGCAGAAATTTATGAAGAATTCCTTGCTGCCTTTGAAGGAGGTGATGGCAATAAAGTGAAAACATTTGTAAGAGGAGGAATCGTTAATGCATCTAAAGGTATAACTAATCTTTTTTTGGATGTGGTGGGTCATTTGGCTTTGAGTAAAGACGAAGATTGGCTTTGAGTTGCATTTTAAAATTAATGTTACATTAGAAGCAGAAAAGAAAACTTGATGCTAAAATCTACTTCTATGCTTTGGCTGAGGTAGGCAGTGGTGTGATTTATGTTTTAACCATAAGAAGAAAAAATGCTTCGGTTTAGACTAACTTTTCCATGTTCTTTTTCTTGATATTAAACAGTGTTAAATTATGTAAAATTGGTATTCTCAGCTTTTTGAAAATGAAATAATGCATTGAATTGAATGACCAGGACTAAAGAACAGCATTCTTTCTAATGAACAGTGTTGTGCAGCATTACTTAATAAAATTTTCTTTCCACTTGCCTTTAATTTCAGAGGAGCATGAAACAGATGAAAAACGGGGTAAAATCTACAAACCTTCATCACGATTCTCAGATCAAAAAAATCAGCCAAGTCAGCCATCTAATGAGAAACCTCCATCCCTCCTAATGATAGAAACCAAAAAGCCTGTAAGTTTCTTGCTTGAATCTTATCTCCATCCTGATGTATTTAGTAGTGCTTAGGGAAAGGGCCATGTGACCTTGCAGAGTAGTTTTATCTGCACCTGGCACATACTGAGAGGAGGTGACATTTGGAGTTGCCTAACCTGTAGCAGATATGAAGGTGATGAGATGCAGGGGCCCAGGAGCCCTGTCTGTGGCACAATCCACCTGGTGCTGCACTGCCCTTTTACTGTGGTGCTGCTAATGTGGACAGACTTCTCATGGATATGGATTTAGTGTCTGTTGCAAAGTAAGAGCTTCTTCAGTCCTCAGAACTTCTGGTTTTAGAAGCAATTCTCCTCAATTCCTATTGCTACCATCTGTTTAATTTTTTTTTTTTTAAACTTAAAACCAAAAAATAAATTGAGCTTTGTGCTGATCCAAGTTTTTCTTGATAGGGTTCTTTGAGTTTGTTTGTTTGTTTTGTTTTGGGTTTTTTTTGGGGGGTGAAGTTTCAGAAGCCCCTTTGAAAGTCCCTCTTTGAGTTCCAGAACTTGAACAGTTCTGAAGCTGATCACCTTGCTTTATTTAATTTATTTTGTTTTCTGCATGGTTTGATGGAGGTTTTTTTTTTTTCCTTTTGTTTTGGGTTTTTTTTAATCAAGGTTCATCATAAAAAGTAATGAAAATTTTAGAAATATGAACAAGCAGTCTTCAAGTCAAGTGATAATTGCATATGATTACTGTTACTACTGTGTATGTGTAATGAATGTCTTGGATGTCTTAAAAGTCTTTTAATAGAGCTCACTACAATTTTAAAGCTTAAGTGAAACATGTATGATGCTGCCTGTTAGGGTGGGAAAGGAATGTAATGTGATAATTGTGGACAGTTCCATCATAACCTCCTTCCAGCTTTAAACAAATGTCAGTGTTAGAGCAGTTGGATACTACTGGATGGCAGTTTTGATTTTCATTGTATGTAAAGCTCTACAGAAACAGAAATGAATTGCAGCATTTTTTTATTTTTCTGAGCTCTGTTCTGTCATATGCAAGTGTTTGTACTGTAAGACTATTACTGCTTTTCAAATTTTTCATAAATACTTGTGAAGTAATGCAGTTTACTCACTTGCCCTGTCCAATGGTGATTGAAGATAATGAGGTAAAAATGATTTTATTTATTTGGCAGACCCTCCCCAAAAACAAAAACAAACAAACAACTTTGCCTGGGGTGAGTAGGAAGTCCAGTTTTTCCAAAGCTGTAGTGTGTAACACAAATATTCTGTATGTCTGCCTATTGGAAACGTTTTCATTTAAATTTGATTATATAAAAACAATGTCGTTGGAGATAATATTTCACATCAGTTAGTTAAGGAACATATATTACTTAAAAAAAAAAAAAAAAAGGATTGCAGTATCCATATTCTTTGTCATTCAAGAGTGTTTTTCCTGAGGAACTTGAACTATTTAACTGTTTTTTCAGACTGTATTTACATCCAAAAGGAAGCAAGAGAAGGAAATTGCTTTCAAGTAGAATGTTTGTGGATAAAATAATTGAATATATATATGTAAAATAATTTACATATATATGTACACACATCTGTCAAATTCATTAGAGCATGATGGTTTGCTAGGGGTGTAGTCAGCATCCTAGTTTCCAAATGGAACAAAGTGCCAAAGTACCTCACAGTTCTTTTAAATGTGGATGTGGTAGAGAGAATGTTTGTTCACGTGCTGCATTGTGAGAATGAGAAGTAACAAAGTTTATTTTGAACTATCCTTAATGTTTTATTTTCTAGCTTTGTGTTTGATAGTGCTCAGTCTGAATGTTTCGGTCTGTTTGGTTGTGGTTTTGATTTTTTTTGTTGTTGTTTTTTTCCTCCTGTAGTTACTTGGTTTGAAAGCCGTGGGTAAAATATGCATGGAAATTATGGGAAGTTTTGTTATGATTTTTAATTCTGTTCATTTTGTCTTCTGAAATGTTGTTTTATATATCTTTAATTTTAGCCTTTGAAGAAAGGAGAGAAGGAAAAGAAAAAGAGTAATTTGGAGCTTTTTAAAGAAGAATTAAAGCAGTAAGTTGGCTAGTTTTTATTGTAAACAAAATCCAAGGTTTTGCCTTGTTTTGCAGACAATATTTAAGATCATTCTTGCTCAGTTGTTTCCCAAATAAGTTTTTTTTTTATTTTTTTCTCCCTCAAATGCTTGTAAAATGGTATAACTAATTAGCTGAAAATAACTTAGGCTTAATTACCCCCATGGCTAATGGGCTTGACCTTGGCCATCATTGTGTCCCTCTTGGAGCCAGCTGGTGTTGGCTTCTCAGCTGCTGGCAGCTCCTCACAGGGGTCACCCCTGTAGCCCCCCGCTGCCAGAACCTGCCCAGCAAACCCAGGAAAGGGCTGTAGCAAGAGAGATTGGTGACAATATGAAATGTCTGTCACTCTAGAAAAGAGTGAGCTTTGTCAGTGTTTCTAAACTATATCCAGAGGAATTTGTAGAAGAAGGTTGAGCTTTTGGATAATGCAGAAATGAGAGTTGTAATTCAAGTCCAGAGACTTCAACTTGCATAGTATTAAAAGCAAGCTGGATAATTTTTGAAAAAGCAGATTGTTTCACTTCCATATGTGTTGTAACACAACAAAAAGCAGTACATGTATTGAGTGCAGCTGAGTGCCATATATTCATCCTGATGGAACACAAATGAATCTCTGTGCATTAGAAAGCAGTAGGTACAACATTCTAAATCTATATGTGGCTTTTGTGAGGAGTGCCTTGAGCCTCACTGCTCTGTGTTCCTTAGTTGGTGTCAGTGAGTTGAACTGACGACCTTGTATTCCTGGGATTCAGTGTCTTCATATCAGGATTTAAGGCCAGGCCGCAGGGAAGCAGATAGTTACTTGAGAGTACTGTCCTCAGAGTTAGAAACTGAGATGAAATCCAGTTTATTCTGGAAATAGTCATGTGGGTGTGCCTGTAGTAAGGCTTAGAAAAGCTAGAAGGGTAAATAGGCACAGAGGAGTTGTGTGCATCTTGAAACGTCACCTGAGTGGCGTGCGGATCTCTGGCAGTTGGATGTGGAATTGGAGTCACTATTTCAGAGCACAGTTCTTCCATTTTGTTTGAGAATAAAATACCTTGACACTGTGAACGAGGAAGCATGCAGCTGGAATCATTCTGGTAGATATATTCCAGCTGATGAAACAAAAGTTCAGACATATTGGCAATTCGGATGTTTTAACAAACCCATTGTTTCATAACAAAAATTCTCATAAATGCAAAGTTAAATCAAAATTTTAGAATAAAAACTTCAGTATGGTTTTAAGTTGTTGCTTACTTTGAACTTGCTTTGTAGAATCCAAGAGGAGCGTGATGAAAGGCACAAAACAAAAGGTAGATTGAGTCGTTTTGAACCACCCCAGTCTGATTCAGATGGGCAGCGGCGTTCAAGTAAGTAGATGTTGTTTTTTATGTTTGTCTGGGCTATATGATTTGTAAACTAAATTGTACATATTTTTCTTCTCTATATTCAGTGGATGCTCCTTCAAGAAGAAACAGATCATCTGGTGGTAATACTGATTCTTTTCATACTCAATTTAATATTGTCATTTAAATGCATAGCAGGGATTATGACTTCTTTTTTTGTTTTTTTTCCCCCCTTTATTTTAGTACTGGATGATTATGCACCAGGGTCACATGATGTTGGAGATCCAAGCACAACAAATTTGTATCTGGGAAACATCAATCCTCAGGTAAGTTTGAAGCCAAGGAGTCCAGTGTTGGCATGTTTAGGCCCAGATGAATTTTTTTGCAATATTCATTGGAATAAATGCTCCGTACAGTAACACTGAAAAGTTAAGGTTTAGACTACCAATCCCTAGTGTGGTTAAAATTCTTTTTCCATTGATATCCTTAAGGAAGGTGGATCATATCTTAAAAATTTGAGTGTGCTCAGTTAAAAGGGCAGGTTTTTTAGATTCTTGTTTCTGCAGTAGATTGCGTTGGGGGGCTATCAATGAAATGGTGTTTTTCAAGAAACTGAAAAAATGAAAATTTTGACATTTGGACAAGAATATGAACAACTGTCACAGAAATACAGTGGCAAAATGGTAATTTTTACCTCTTTTTCGTGTAGATGAACGAAGAGATGTTATGCCAAGAATTTGGCCGCTTTGGACCATTAGCGAGTGTTAAAATCATGTGGCCAAGAACTGATGAAGAAAGAGCAAGAGAAAGAAATTGTGGCTTTGTTGCCTTTATGAACAGGAGAGATGCTGAAAGAGCGCTGAAGAATTTAAATGGTAAACAGATTTCTCTGTTCAGGGCTGGCTGTAATTATCTTTGCAGACTGTAAGCACGTTTTCAGGTTGTTTTATCAGACAACTGAGAGATACTCTGTTACTCCAGTAGATACCAGGCTGGCAGTGATTTTACTTCATTCCTGACTGTTCTACTGGCAACTGAATGTTGTCAAACAACAGTAATTGTGTACTGTAGTGTCCTGAAGACAGACATTGGGGGAAGACTTAATATAACATTTAGTGTAATAGGCCTTCATTTGCCTGTGTTGTAGTCTGATGGATATAATAACAGTAATCAACAATGTAAGCAAAAGGTAAATGGTGGCAAGCAAACCTAAATGTTGCACTTAACGAGGAGAAATTTATGACACCATTGTAATGGAGGTTTTTTCCTTTCACTTTTCCAGGCAAGATGATTATGTCGTTTGAAATGAAGCTGGGCTGGGGCAAAGCTGTACCTATCCCACCACATCCAATCTACATTCCGCCCTCCATGATGGAGCACACCCTGCCACCACCCCCGTCAGGACTGCCTTTCAATGCCCAGCCCAGGGAGAGATTGAAGAATCCCAATGCTCCAATGTTACCACCACCAAAAAACAAGGAAGATTTTGAGAAGGTAACTTACAGTACCCTGGGCCGTATCTCGTTGTTAAATACTACATCTGTGACAGTATTGCAATGGCTTCGTAGGTTTGCATTGTTCAGGCTGACTTTGGCAGCCCTTAGTCTGCAAATTCTCTGGCTCCCTGATGTAGCCCAAGGGAACCTACTTAATTCCTGAAGCTCTGTTTCATGTCTGTGTTAGGGTACAGTATATTGGCTCTTGGTTAATTTAGTGCTGCTTAAAATCTGGCTATCATTTTCCCCCTCCAGGCTCCCTGGATTTTTTTCTCCTACGTCCCCCCCTTTTCTTGGCTGCCAAATTGCAGTATCTAAATTGTTTTCCTTATAGAAAATCCTACATTTTAATTGGGGTAGCATTATTTTTTACCCTAGAAGAGTTGATGTATTTTGTGTAGAAGGTAATTTATCTGGACATTAAATAAGTAAGTATTTTATGCTACTTATGGAGTCAGTTTTCAAACTTTTCTTTTTGTGGCATATTAGCTGATAAAAGGGTAAGTATCTTGAAATCACAAACCAACTTGATTTACATTTGTAAGAATTTATTGATTCTTTGAATGACACTTAAATGTCAGGGCTGTTTTTTGTAAGACTTGGGAATAAAGTAATACCAACGTGTTCCAAGTCAAATAGTTTAGAATCTTTTCATAAACTTAAGAACTCCTTTCTTATATATTCAGCATAGTTCCTATTCAGTGCCTCAATGTACATTCTGACAGGAATGTTCTGATACTTTGCAATTAGTGAACCTTCATGGTTCACTGGCACAACCATTTGAATTTTGTGTAATTGCTTAGTTATAACTTCACAGCAGTGATTGCCTGCAAAGTTTGTGATAGATGTGTAGTATTTTCATTGCATATGTATATTTTTGCTTGTTACTTGTTAACAATACTCACATATTCTATGTTTATTATCTGATGTGACTTCATATACAGACTCTGTCGCAAGCCATAGTCAAAGTGGTTATCCCAACAGAAAGGTACATGTTTTTCTTTATTATTACTGATCTAAATATAGAAAATTTCCCCTTCGGAATTTTAAAGAAAAATGGTGATGTTGTGGAAAAGGTAATGGCTTGACTGAGCAATGGTTATTTTATGATACTTACAGAAATGTGTGTGATTTACAGTCTAACTATTCTTGTCTTACGAACTCTTTTTTTTAAGTGAGAGTAGACTTAAGTTACTCTCTTTTGCATTTAATTTGAGCACTAGAAATAAATGCAGGGTAGTTTTGGAAGTGAACACTGGGGTGAAATATTGTCTTACAGACGCAGCATAAGTCCTGACATAAACCTCTGTGTACTGGGAGGCAGCTGTGGGTGGTGTTTATTGGTTTGGGGGTTTTTTGGGATGGGGTTTTTTGGTGGGTTTTTTTGGGGTCTTTTTTTTTTTTTTCTTTTTTTCTTTTTTTCCCCACTTGTACATTTTATAACCAGTTCAGTTGAAAATCACTTTTGATTTTTTGCTAATTTTTAAAACACAGCAGTTAATAATTTTTGTCACTGAAAAAGATAATTTTGTGTTATTGCAAGGATTTTTTTCCATATTGGTCCCCATCGTTGTTCCTACCTTCACACTAGTCTAGGCGTACTCTTGCTCAGTTAAGCTAAAGCCTTTTCCCAGACACAGGAACACAACACTGTTTTAAAAGTAAAGAAGCACAAAAGATTACCAAATTCTCTTTGACATTGGCCTTGGTGAGCAACACCAGCTGAACTGTCTGCGGCAGCGGGGGACCAGGAAAACATCATGGGATGGATTGGGAAAGTATACAGTTTTTGACCAGACATTGGTACGATCGGCTCCAATAAATGTGGTTTTATTATAACTGAAAAACCTTTTTTTTTGTTGGCCAACTTAAGCTAAATGCCATTTTAAAATAATGCACTATTGTTTTTTTACTACACTGTCTTAATTGTCACAAAGTCCCTTTTTTCTTTTTTTCGCGTGGGGGGAGGGGGCAGAAGGAGATTTGTATAGTGCATTAACAAACTTGTCAGTACATGCTCCAATGTACTGTATTTTTGATGGAATTTTAGGACAGTACAATTTTTGTTGGGTAGAGACTTGAGTAATTGGGGCGACCAGGAGGAGTCTTGATTTGAAAATCATATTGAGTAGTAGAACAAGTACTGGTAAAACTGTACAGTGCTCACAGAGTAGCTGTCAGAGAAAAAAATTATTTTTTCTATGTCCATTTTATTTACTGTAGCATTGTAAAAACCTGTATGAACTCATGTTAAATGAATTGTATTTGAAAACACTTCTAATGATTCCTGATGATTGTGGAAGTTGCCAATGACAACTGCTAAGACCATTCATTATTCAGTGCATCCTGTTGTGCAGAAATTTTGACTGTCTTCAGTGGGATATCAATGTATTATCAGTGGGATAATACACTGACTTATTCTCCTTCTATTAAAATATTTCAATACCATTTAACATCTCTTACTTCTTAGTAAACAACAAACCTTGAGTATATATGATCAATTGTTTTTCTGAGAAATTCAGTTCCCAGTAGTCACATCTTCCATACCAGGATGTTTGTAACAACCTCTTCTAGATATGGGATGAGCTGAATCTATTTTCATACATTGGAGGTCTTCATGAAGCAGATGTTCTTGTTCAAGCATAAGCTGCTCTCACATGACTTGATTTTACTTTATGAAAGGAAAATTAGATGAAAACCAATGGTGGTTTGCAGGAAGCCAGAAGTGATCACGCTGGATTTGCCTTAAAATAAACAAATGCTGTAATAGCTTAGAGGCTTGAAAGCTAATTATAGATTTCTTTCTTGCTGATGTTTTCAAATACAGTTCATATAACAAGAAGAATCTGGGTGTTCAGACTTTCAGAGCACTGCTGTAAATAAAATGGCTACAGAATTGTTGAAACTATGTCCTCTTTGCATTGTTTCTGGGATTATAAAAAGCAGACAGGAAAATTGAACTGGTAGCTGTTTAATTTTGTGTAGTATTTAAGACAAATATAGGTTCAATGCTAGATGGTTTAAAAGAACACTTGCAGATGGCAGGGATAGGTTTCTATTACCATGTTTTTAAGTTGATTTTTTAAAATTTAGTGCATTATATCTGTGGCAGAACTTGGAATACTCATGGTAGAAAATAGTCGCCTCATTGCTAAGAACTAATAGAAAATTCTGCAACTTTACAATGTAACAATTACAGAATTTCAGTAATTAAAAAAGTGCTATATGAAAATGTCATGAAATACATGTAAAGAACCAATATCCATTTGTTGCATCTAAGAAAATAAATTTAAAGATGTAAAGAAATGTATTTTTTTTTGGCTTGCATCACATTCAAAGGACACGTGCTGTGAAGCTTTTGCTATATGTAGGTAGTCTATTTTAAAAATTCAGGGCCCTGTTTCCGTAAAACCCCAAAGGGGTGGAAACTGGCTATCACTATATTTGATAAAACTTTTATGACTGACTCCTATTAGCATTCTTAGGAGTGACTCTGCATTGAAAAATGTGCACTTCACATCCACTTTTTGCCTGTCTCAGGATGTAGTGCTGAACGAAGTGATAGAGATTTTTATTTTTTTTTTAATTGTGTCTTAGTTCTCTTGGGTGTATGAGGGAGGGAACATGGGATGGTATGACATAAAAGGATGGACAGTTTTGTTCTATGCCAGTTGTAAAGTCTTGACCAAAAAGAGATGATCTAAATTTAATACATTGCCCTGTTTGGCATCAAGAAGGCTATTTGCTTTTCCTTTCATGCTTGAGTAGTTTGAAAGGTGAATGCAGATTCTATTGAGTATTCAGAAGTATGCGTGTTTTATTTTGAGCAAAGTATTCAGCCATTTGTTCCCCTGTAGAACTCCACTAAGCTAACACTTCAATCTTCTAGACGATGTAGATGAGGGCTTAGTTTATCATAGCTAGTTGTGCTTTGGTGCTCAGGCACCCATATTTGTGTATCAGGCTTCTGCTAAGCACAAGATGGTTGTAGGCTAAGCCTCGGAAATTCAGGAAGGAGGTCTCTTAAATTCTTACTCCACCACTGCTAGGCATGGTTTGATTTTTAGAATGCCCGTGTCTGTGATGCAAAGCTATAATATGTTCCATGTTGCCTTATCTTTTATGCAGATTTCTTAACAATACAGCAAAATAATCTCCTGCACAGTTGTAGTATCTTAGGTGGAGTGTAGTTTTATATAGTGTTAGGTCTGAATCAATTTTTCTTTAACTGTGTTGTTGTTGTAGGAATTTGCTCGCTTTGATACATCGAATGATAGAGTTTGTGGTTCGGGAAGGGCCCATGTTCGAAGCCATGATCATGAACCGAGAAATCAACAACCCAATGTTCAGGTGCTTATTACATTGCTTCACTTGCAAATAACACCAGCTGTTGTCACTCTTGTTAGTATTCTGCATTCTTGAAATACTCCTAAGGCTGGCTTTTGCTGTGTATATCTTTATGTGCAGATGTAAACTTCACAAATTACACCCCTAGCTGTACTATCCTTTCATAAGGAAGAATGCACTTTTATTCCAGTTGTTACTAATGTGTCCATATAAATATGTAAAATGGTACATAAACACCCTATGTAGTACATTTCTATATATTTAAATAAATAACATTTAGCACATGCTCTTCTGAGGGATTCACAATCAGTGGAAGCAGTAGCATACATTTTAAAAAAAGGAAAAGAAATCTCCCTCCTCCTCCAAACAGGCAAACTCAATGTGAAGTCCACTCTCCTGGAGTGTAGTTTCTAACCTTTAGCAACAGCTGGGAGTAATTTTTCTTCTATGTCAATTAAAATAGAATTAAACTTCAGCTGACATAGGGAAGTTTTGAGAATTTCCAGCACTTGTCATTAATAGAATAAAAAAGGACCAGTTTCCAAATTTCTTGTGAAATGCAGTCTCTGAGAAAAGGTTTTCAGGGAAGTGCTGAATGACCTTTTAGCAGTGTTGTATTTGCAGTAAGTTTGAAGTGTTTCATTATGATTTATATGTGCAAAGTGAGAAAAAATGCCATTAAAAATGGGCTGCTTGTCCCTCACGTCCTCTGTCAGATGTTGCCAGTGTTCTACCAGTGACAGTTTACTGCTAGAAAACTTCAGATCATTCAGTATTTGATGAGTCACCTCACTGTGCAACTGCAAGTTCCTGCCTCACTGAGGTTGCAGTTGCTCCTGTAGTGACTCTGTGCCGTGATGATTCTTCTGCTTTGCTGTGAGGCTGCACAGGTGTTTTTTCTGACCCTGTTTGTTCTGCTCTTGAGTTCTGAGCAGTGCTGTGCCTTTGGGGAGCTCTGCTCTCTGCAGATTGTGTGTGTGTGTGTGTGTTCTGCCTGGCTGTGGGTGTACATGACTTTAGCTCATTGTGTTCACTCTGCAGCTGGGGTGGGATTCTGAGCACGGTTTTGTTTTTTTTTTATTGCTTCCTTGAAATTTGTGTCAGTTCAAAATTTGTAATATGCTTTGTGCCTTTTCTTTGCTCTTTTGTTTAGGTTTTTATTTGAAAACCAGACTCCAGCCCATGTGTATTATAGATGGAAGCTTTATTCAATTCTTCAGGCAAGTAGAACTTTAGTGATAATTCATAGCTTCAAGCATAATGAGGTAAAATAACACCAAATAAAAATACTTCTGGTTTAATTTTCGTAGGGGGATGCTCCAACCAAGTGGAGGACAGAAGATTTCCGTATGTTCAAGAATGGATCCTTCTGGAGGCCACCACCACTGAATCCATACCTGCATGGGATGTCAGAAGAGCAGGAAACGGAAGCGTTTGTGGAGGAACCCAACAAGAAGGGTGCACTGAAGGAAGAGTATGTACCACCACTGACTGATGGTGCTGCCTTGATAGCTGCTCTGCCTGCCTTTGCCCTTTGTGTTTTTGTAGTTCTGATGTGCTATCCCATAAGTTGTCATACTTGTCATAGTGTTATGTACGTGTCTGAGTAAGTGTCTCTTCACCTCAGTGCTTCTGATCATACTTGTTCCTAAATACATTCTTGATTTGGTTAGCTCTGTTATCACTGAACCTTTCATTCCAATTGTTATTAACCCTGAATTTGAAAGGGATTAGGAAGTTGAGAATTTTTCCCCATTTTCTGCTGCTCTCTATAGCTGAGGATAAATGTAGCATCTTTCTCAACATTGTTATGGCCTTATGAACTGAACTTTTGCTGTAATCTTAAACTTACTGATGCTGTACATTAGAAATTACAGTTGGGAGCAGTTGTCTATGAACAAGAAGAGAGATCATCACAGTTCTTTGCTGTGAAGTGTCAGTGTGCTGGGGATGGCTGTTGTAGTGGAACTAGAGACCTGCTTTTCCTAATGTTGCTGCTGTTACAAATGTGTTACTAACATGTGGAATTTCTTTGCTTGATAAATTCCTCTCATCATAGTTACCACAGCAGTCATGCTTCTGTAGGTTTTAACACACAGTTTGTTTCGTACACCTTTTTTTGCAAAGGCTCAAGAAGAGATTCTTTAAAAATGTTCTCTGAATATGGAGGTCAGGGAAAATGTGAAGTAATTTTTTATTTACTAGCTTTCTGGATCTAGGTTTTCGTACTCTGTAGCGGAAATGATTTGCATGCTTTAGATTTATCCATTTGGTTTAGGCCTAAATTAAGTCCCAAAAGATAATTGATGTGCTTAGTTAGGTGTTTCTCAGCTACTTGTCCTTGATATCTGTATGTAATTAAGACTTGAGTGGGAATTTTTTGTACTTCATGTAAGATGGACACATAAATTCATGAACCACTGAAAAAACTTGGGCAAAAGAGTATAAAAATACTGAAAATTGCTTTCCTCCTAAGGATGGAAAAACAAAAAAAAAATTGTTAAATGGAAATTCACAGAAGTACTTTTCATTTCATATTGCAAGTATTAAAATTCCTGGTATTTCAGACAGAGGGACAAACTAGAGGAAATTCTGCGTGGATTAACACCTCGGAAGAACGACATTGGAGACGCAATGGTTTTCTGTCTAAATAATGCAGAAGCTGCTGAAGAAATTGTAGACTGCATTACAGAGTCACTGTCCATCCTCAAGACTCCTCTTCCTAAGAAGGTGTGCAGATTTTTCATAATCTTGTATTTTGGGGAAGAGCTCACTTAGCAGCACATCCCTGTAATTTACGAGCATTATTTCATAAATTTCAGGTAGTGCTGAGGTTTTGTACTAAAACGTGGACTTGAATTTAAGTAAGATCTCTTCTATAGATTTTTGTTACATATTTTTTATTCTTTCTGGAGTTGCTTGTAAATAATAATCTGGCTTATTGTGAAATTGAAAACAGTGAAAGGATCTGTTCAAATGAGGCAATTAAAATGGGATTGCCATGATTCTCCTTTGTTGTGCTGTGGTAATACATTACAGTAAGTTAGTACCTTATAGCCTAAGAGAGGGTAATTGCCTCTTAATATGTTTATTAATAATGTAGCTGTCCTACACTTAATTCTAATTAGGTACTTCCAGGTAGTTGAAACTGTCTTGTATTATTTCTGTGAAAATGCCTTTATTTTCAGGAGAATTTAAATTGGAGCTATCTTAATTTGATGGCTTTTTATTGTAGATCGCAAGATTGTATCTGGTGTCGGATGTGTTATACAACTCCTCAGCTAAAGTTGCCAATGCTTCCTACTATAGAAAATTGTAAGTATAATATTTTAGGTGATTGGCAGTTTAAAAAACCCTCTTATATCCATCTCTCTATGTCCATTTCTGGATAAACGTGGCTGTAGGAAATTCCAGACTTTCCAGTGCTACTGCTATTGCAGACTGATGGTATTTGTATCTGTTTGCATGAAAATGTGTAAGATGTAGTAGCATGTTGGTAATGCAAAAAATGTATGTGCCCTATGAAAGGGACCACTTGCACGGAACTCCTTAAAGGTGAGAGTACCTCAGGTGCCTCTTGACAGAAAGAGCCTGTAGATGATATTCAAGATATGGTACAGCAGATAATTCAAGCAAAGTAAATTTTTGAAACATACTTATTTTTATTAGAATGGGAGGGGCTGTAACTTTCCATAAACTTTGGATAAGGTATAAGGGGATATTATGTACTTTAGTTCTAAGGTGCTGAGGAGAATTTAGGAAAAATGTCCAAGGGACAGTATTTTTGTAATTTTAAATGTTTGTGTCTAGTTACTGGAGTCACTCTAGTGTTAGGGCAGCATGGTGGGAAAAATTCAGCATGTTACAAAACTAGTGATTGCAATTGATGTTTCTTGTTGCAGTGTGTCTGTGTTGTCCTGGTTTATTTTTTGCACATTGTGAGAAGCTCAAGGGAAGCTGGGCAGCTGTTGCTCATTGTGCTTTCATTGAGGGCCTCACTGAGTAAATTAAAATACAAGTATAAATAAGAATTTTTTAAAATACAGATTTAATTTTGAGACAACTCTTTCATTCTATTTAAGGTTGTAAAACTCCTTTTATCGTCCTCCAATCTTTCCAGGGTGTATAAAGAGACTGCAGCAGATGTGAAGATCTCCCTTCACAGTTCTGTTGTTGTCCAAGGTGATTTAATATATAGTAATCATATTTGCTTTATAGTTCAGTTCATGGCTACTGTAAGGATCAGAACGTTGTGCTTTTGAGTCCTGTGTCCAGGTATTTTCATGAATAATGTATGTCCAGAAAACATATTATGAAGTTTAACTAAAGAAATGTATATGTTTAATTCTAGTTTTGAAACAAAATTATGTCAGATATTCTCTGATCTCAATGCTACTTACCGTACAATACAAGGCCATTTACAGTCTGAAAATTTCAAGGTATGTATTTCATTGTTATTTACATGACATAGAAGTCACATAAATAGATGTTCCTGCACGAGAGATTGCATACTATGATAGGTGGCTTAGACATCAAGGTCCCTATTTAGGCTTTAAAAAGAATAATTTTAAAGAACTTTACTCTTTTGCAAGGATAGCCTTGAAATTAAGGAAGGAAATGAGGATCTGCCAGCTGAAGTGTACCAGTAGATGTACAGTTGTGGAGTTGAGAGGATATCTATCCATTACTTGAATTGCAAACAAGGCCTTCTAGCTCTTTTACTGTTCTTGGGCCACCTGTGTTTCAGAAGTGAACTTGTGTTAAGTGCTCAGTGTGCAGAGCAGCATATAAAGTTACTTCTAAACATATTTTTTTGTGTCAGGCTTTATTTTAGGAGTTCTGATAACCAGTCTGGCCATGGGTCCTTGAGAGTGATTTTTGAGGTCAAATGCTCTCTGCATCTCATGCTCAACCTCTTTCCTTCTATTTCCATGATGCCTCTGCACTTCTTTTTTCTTATTGTTTTGCAGTCAGAAGCTTTAAATACAAAGCTTACGGAGTGGTTAGTTTGTCTGTGCTAAGATCTTCATCCTGGTTGTGCTCCTTTTGCTCTCAGTTGGTCTAGGCTGAGAATCAGTTTTAGTTATCTGCTATTTTAAAAGTTATAGTTAATATTACATGATAAAGAGAGACAGATTTTTTTAATGTGTCTTCAGGTTTTTTTTAATGTAATCTTCAGTTACATTTAGTGTGTCAAACCTAAACTGGAGCACATCTTTTCAAATACGCTTTTTAAAAATGAAAGATGATAAAATTACTTGGTTTGGAAGGAACTTTAAAGATCATTTGTTCCAGCCTGCTGCCATGGGCAGAGACATCTTCCACTATCCCAGGTTGCTCAGAATTCCATCCAGCCTGGCCTTGGACACTTCCAGAGGTGGAGAAGCCACAGCTTCTCTGGGCAGCCTGTGGCATTGCCTCAGCACCTTCACACTGAAGAGTTTCTTGATAATAGC
Organism: Sylvia atricapilla; assembly: GCF_009819655.1. Classification (NCBI taxonomy): domain Eukaryota; kingdom Metazoa; phylum Chordata; class Aves; order Passeriformes; family Sylviidae; genus Sylvia; species Sylvia atricapilla. Next base: position 23,948,359 of record NC_089149.1, read on the forward strand.
TAATCTAAACCAACCCTCTTTCTGCTTAAAGCCATTCTCCCCTTGTCCTGTCACTTGTAAGAAATCCTTCTCCAGCTTTGTTTTAGCCCCTTTGGGTGCTGGAAGGGGCTCTAAGGTCTCCCCAGAGCCTTCTCTTCTGCAGGCTGAGCAAAACAAAAATAGAAACACAACTCTAGTTCAGTAATATGTAGAAGCCAATGTTAATTTTTAGTTATTTTATTTTACAAACAGATATTTTCTCTTAGATTTGGTAGAGGCACCCGCTTCAAACATTGGAGCAGAATGTAATTTATTCTCAGGGGAGAACTGGCAACAGCCAAAATGGATAATGTAATAGGAATTTAAAGGGAAAATGAAACCCAAGTGAGATTTCTTAAAATGTAGTTCCTATATACGTATTTTTGTACAATTGTAGTTTTGCCCAGCATGGTACCATTGTAATGTACTTCAGTATGGAAATACTTAAGAACAGTTGTCTGCAGTAGTAGTTCCCTGTGGTTTATTTCCCATCACATAAAAATTCTCAAAACAAATGTTTTAGCATTTATTTTTTCCTCTTACTTCTAGCAACGGGTGATGACATGCTTCCGAGCTTGGGAAGACTGGGCAATCTATCCAGAACCATTTCTGATCAAACTACAGAATATTTTCTTGGGCCTTGTAAATATCATGGAAGACAAAGAAACAGAGGTAAGTGACCTCAGGAGTGATGCTCTCATATGGCAGAGAAAAAATGTGTTAGTATAAAATGGGGCTGGCAAGGATTATTTTGCTCTCTCTTTTAGGGTGAATAAATCTCTCTTTCTTCCAAGTCCTTGCTCCTAAGTAGAGGTGTAACATATTTTCAGAAGCAAATACTGTTTATTCTGTTCGTCTGTTTCTTGCTTGTAGAATAGGTGGTGTGGTGGAGTTACATTGTGAAAGTGTTTCCTAGCAGGCTAGTACAGAATGACAGGGATTTCCTTTGTGCTGGAAATACTCTGTAATACCTGTCTCTGAATTCTCAGTGGAGTTTCAGGCATTGTAACTGTGTGCAAAGATGCCTTTCAGAGCAGTGGAATTTAACTTAATTTAAGTGGCTTGCAGTGGAATTTAACTAAAGCTGATTTTTCAGAGTGGAAGACCAGGGTGAAAACACATGTATGAAGGACAGTGCCTGTACCTAACAAATTGGAATACACAGCTCTGTTTGTAATTTGTGTGTTCCTTAAATTGGTGTTCCTGCTAAATAGGCCCTTCTTATCAATTGTTCATTTTACTGGTCTTGAGGAAACTTGCATATCAAGGAAGTATGATTTATCTGACTCTAATTTACTGATTTTGAATTAAACCTCAACTTAATAGCTCTTCTTTGGAATATAGGTATTGGAAAACTTCCAGTACATTGTGGACAAATGCCAAGTTCTTGTCTATAATTTTTTATAGGAAGATATTGTTGTGTTATTTCTTCTACAATAAGCAACTATACTTGATAGCAAAATTTGTTGAAGTAGGTTTTTTTGAGGCTTTGGTATTTATGAAAGTGCTTTTTAAAAAGAAATTATTTGATAATTGGAGAAGTAAAGAAAAGCAGCGTAGATGTGTACTTGAAATAATGACATATTATTTGCTTTCAGGAAGTACCGGATGATCTTGATGGTGCTCCCATTGAGGAAGAGCTTGATGGTGCTCCACTAGAAGATGTGGATGGAATTCCTATTGATGCTGCTCCTATTGATGACCTGGATGGAGTCCCAATTAAATCGCTGGATGATGATCTTGATGGAGTTCCTTGTATGAAATGTTTCAACTTTCAAATTGAATTTTCAGTCTTTGATCTTTTCTTCCTGGGTAGTTTTAAGAAATAAATAAGCCTAGAATTGATCTGGCATGTAGCTTTGCAAAACGTTGATTATTTCAATATGCTCTACTGTCTCTAGTAATTGCTTCAGAAACACAGGAGGTGTCTTCCCATGTTACACATGTCAGGCAGGATCTAAACCCTGGTTTCTTTACTTTGTAAATACTAAGATTGTGTCATCTGTTTCATTATTCTGGCAGTTATGTTAGTACTTTTTGGTTTCAGTTCTGAAGGGCTTTGTAAGTTATTTTTCTGTGTCTCTTTCTCCACCAGTGGATACAACTGAAGACTCAAAAAAGAATGAGCCTATATTTAAAGTTGCCCCTTCAAAGTGGGAAGCAGTGGATGAATCAGAACTGGAAGCTCAAGGTTAGTTTTGAAAGTATCTTTTCTGAAGTAACTGAAAGCATAATGTCACTCATGTAATGATTATTTTCAGCCGATCTGGGCTAAAATGCTGATAGGATTGATGTTGTAACATAGTAGGATCTTCTGTTGTGACTTGTTCACTGAATTTTTAACCAAAAGGAAAATAGTGTATTCCGTTATAGTTATTCTGCTTCAATAACCTATCAACCTTTAAAAGTAACTTGCAGTTTATTAAGAATAAATACTGAAAACAACAATGGCAGAAAACCTTGGGTATGTGGCTGGCAGTCTTTTTAAATCTTGGTTTGAAAGATAGTATTTTAAAACTGACAAATACTTTTCTGCTCTTGAAAGCTGTACTGCAGTGTAATATGCAGTGTAAGTGAATAGCTCTGTGAATAGTAAATATTCTGATAATGGGCTGGTTAGAATATTTCTGTGAAATAGAACGTCTGTATTAAGTGCTAGAGGCTGGTAAATTTTACCACTTTGTAATTCTTAATATGTGTTACATATACTATGTATAGATATATAACTTACTATAACTGTATTACAAATAATAATTTTCTGATTAAGTGGTAGCTTTTTCATTGTTGAAATTATCTTGGTCTCTCTTCTAGCTGTTACTACTTCTAAGTGGGAGCTTTTTGACCAACATGAAGAATCTGAGGAGGAGGAAATTCAAAAGTAAATGCTTTTTCATTCTAATGAAAATGTACTTATTTTATATATCTAAGGTGTCTTTGGAATTCCTTATAAGATAGATACATTGTTACATGAGTAGAACAAAAACGAAAATTTTAAAGTAGGAAAATAAGAAAACAGAGAAAACTCAGAATTTTAGTGCAGCATGCTTTCAGCTCCCATGATTTTTTTTCTAACGTGATAAATTACACCTTTTGGTAGAGTTGTTAACTATAATCTTTGAATTTATTGATTTGAGAATTCAGCATCAAATAGTAAGAGCTAAGGTAGCAGTATGGAAATCTTTCTGTTGGGTATATATGAGTAACTCTAAACCTCTGCCTTCTACTGCTGAGACAAGCACAGTGAGTCATGTTCTGGGCTGTTTGTTTGGAGGCTGATAGGCTCCATGCAGAAGTTGGTTTTGACTTGTCTTTTTGCTCTTCAGGCAGCTGAGAGTTGAATTAATCTTATAGTTAATGCTGTAAATACTTGCTGCACTGCATGGAGTCCTGCAGCACTCTAGTGGTCAGCCTGGGAATATAATTTTGGGTATTTGCCATCTCTCAGGTTTATCTCCCAAGAGCAAAACTGGTAAATACTGTTCTTCTGTTAAACTTAATATACCTGAAAAGCACCATTGCAGCATTTTGAGGTTCTGCTGAGGGAGTGGGTGTGCTTTTGTAGCTGATAGATATGTATTTGATGACTGTAAATTTAATGAATTCTTCTGCACTCTGTTTCTATGAAAAGTGTAAATTGTGTGAGTAATAAAAACTAACAGTTTAATTAAATGAGAAAAACCTGTCTCACAGGTGGAGACTAATTTGTAGCTGCAGACTTCCATAATCTAACTTCACAGATTTCAAAACTAGTAGCTAATCATAGAAACTAAGTAAGAGAAATAGTACATTTCATATGTACTTAAGATATCTGTGACATCTTAGTTAATTCTGTGTGTTTTCTGTAAAGTCAAGAAGAAGAAAGTGAAGATGAAGAAGACACACAGAGTTCTAAGTCAGAAGAACAACACATGTATTCCAATCCTATTAAAGAGGAAATGCCTGAATCCAAGTCATCAGTCAAATATTCAGAAATGAGTGAAGAGAAGCGTGCCAAACTCCGAGAGATAGAGGTGAGCACAGGGTGTTTTGTGCCACTCTTCTGTACCTTCCCAGCCCTCAGCCCATGCTGAGTTCTCTACATACAATTCAGAGTTATTTTTATTGAAATAATTATAGTCTTGTTATATAGAGGGGTTTTGTTGTAGTCTGGTGTATTTTTGTAAGGGTTTATTCCTTCACACTCTTACCTTGCCTGGTTTTGACATTTAAAATAATGGAGAAAAAAATGAAAAATGTTGAGAATGTCTGTTCCTTTTCAAGTACCACTGCAGCTTTAGATCACTTGGGTGCCCTTAGACTTTCCTCCCTTTGGCAAATGAATTTTTGAGATTAACTTCTGGATGTGGCTTTAGTCCTCTACCTTTCTTATTTTCTATTTCTTGCCTTGAAGCGTCTGTATTTTATTGCATTTAACAGTGTCTATTTTCACTATCTCAGCCATCAAACAAAGAACTACATAGAGCTGGCCACATAGTCGTGGAATTGGAGGTATTTTAATTGAAGCCTTGTGTGCAGTTCATGGGGCTCCCTGGTTCTTCTTGCCTTTCTTCAAGCACAGGTGTTGGTGTAGCTGTTAAACTTGAACAGCAGAGTTTGTTATGGCCTTGTTCTGGCTTCTGGGTTTGTGCTTGACTGAGAAGGTGACTAGAACTGGAATGTAGCACGGGCTTTGCGTAGCAGTGAAGCCTTTCTGACATATGCTGCCGTGTAAAATCAGGTTTAAAGATGTGTGTGACTTCCTGGCTTGTATTCAGGAGTCAAACCCGGGGGGACACTGAATACCAGAATACTTGTACCTTCTGTTCAGTGCACTAAAATTATATTAAGAAGTTGATAAATGCGTATTGCAGTTGTAGCATCTCCAAATGACAGGTTATAACCCGAGTGATGTTTTGAAGGTGGAATTGTGGCTGCCTACCTGTTCATGCTATACTGTGCTAGTTACCTAAAATCAGACATTAGCAGAGCTCTGTAATATCCTTCTAAGATGCTCAGCCAATAATACTTTAAAATGTCACAAATGTTGTTTCTCTTAAGTATGCCTCCTTTTAACTATTGAGTTTTTATTTAAATTAATACACTCTCACTAAGCACTTAGAAATCTCTTGCTTTGCCCAGCAGTTTGAAAGTTCATTAAATACAGCCATATTAAGTGAATAAATTCTGAATGTGTGAAGCTGAATGGGATTTATGTCTGACCTGACTCATGGTGGCAGTATTTTTGTAGAAAATACATTGTGTTAGACTAAGGAAAGTATAAATGAAACTAATTTTCTTGTTGATTGTAATATTGATTGTAGCAGTTATGGAAAGTGCTTCTTTCAGACTGAGTATATGTTTTGCAGACATTATCTTGGCAGTTGTGGAGGCAAATTAGGCAGTGATTTGCTTTAACCGTTGTCAGTTTTACACTGCACAAGTGTTTTAAGTTCTTTTATCAGTGTATTCTGTCAGTAAAAGTTTTAGGTGGCAAATATTTGAGTTTTTCAAGTGCATGCTTACATTTTATTCTTTTTGGTAAGTAAACTACCATTTTGGTTTTAGACTTTTGGAATTGCTAGGAAGAAAACCTTTTTTTTCTTTTGAGAACATTTCAGACACTATGTAGGAGTACTTAAAATTTTCCTCAAGTTTGTCATTGATGGGAAAGTACTCCCTGTACTACTAGTTCAAAGCATTCACACTCGTGGTTTCTTCTTAGTATGTACCCAATCCCTGCCAAAACCCACATCCATTATTAAATTTGAGGAAAGGAGCTGAGGAAAAAAACAACCAATTACCAGCTTTAACAATTGTGCCATCTAATATGCAGTGTAAAAAATGTTCTGTAAAATATTTGGCAAAAAAATTGGTGAAGTCTAAATCTCTAGCTACACAGTCTACACAGTGACTGCCAGGGAAGCTGAAAAGCAATTTTTCATGCTTTTTTTTGAAATTCATTAATAAAGCAACAATTATTTCTCTTGGCACAGTTAGTAAATTCAGCTTGTTAGCTGGAAGGAGAAATTGAAGTAAGAAACAAGCTTTGGCCTGGGGCATCAGACTGGTGCCATCTGAGGAGGCAAGTTTAGTAACCTTTTGTTTGCTTCCCTCATGCCCCTGTTAATCCTTCTGAAGTGTGAATTCTTTCCAGAACTTAGCAGGAACAGAGCCTTTCCTAGAACACTGAAGAACAGTGATTTCTTAGCTGGTTTTTTCACGTGTGGAAAGACTGGCACTTTGCTTTATAACTCAAATTTCAGGGTTGTCTTTATGGTGCTTTATGTGTCTTTCTTCCCCCCTGGGACATTTTAAAAAAATAAAAGGTGTATTCCTCTTTGTAAAGAGACCTTAGTGCTATAAAGTGTCAGAAAAATAGGAATTTTATTATTTAAATTGTTTATTAAGCATCCCTTAGAGTGTAGATAAACTCAGAGACAAAATGAAGCAGCTTAGTCCTCTTTGGACCTTTCTGTAGGGCATCTTACTTGTGCCTTCACCTTGCTGCACAAATTTTGATAATCCTACTCCAAACAAAAAAAGCACAGCACAGGCTTCATCTACAGCTGCAGGCTCATCACAAATCCAGACATATCAGTGCTTCCACAAGGGTTAAACAGGGTTTTAGTCCTTTTTAGTAGCTGGCCTTACTCACCTTTGTGTTGGCCTGAGACCTCAAAGCAGAGTTTGGCTGAGGCAGGAGAGGAGGGCTGTGGAGGGTTCCTGCTGAGCCTTTCTGGAGGGCAGGGTTGGGTCCTGTAACACCATCCTGTGCCTCTGCTCTCCCACTGCCTCCTTTCCCCCTGCACAGATACTCCACACCAAACACCCCCTGCCCCCTCACAGTACTGAGAGTCCAGTTTATCCTTCTACCAAGAGCCAAAGAGATTTTCCTGCCTGTCCCAAAGGACAGGTGGTTACCCTTGTCAAGAAGTTCCATGCAGTTTCCGTTATTTCTTTCTCTGGATTATGTTGCTTAGTGTGCAGAATACTCAACTTTGGAGTGTTTGTTTGTCAGGTCACAGGAGCTGTATGTAATTGTCATTATAACAAAATATAACTCTCTGGTTTTTGCAGTATGTGGAGGTTTCTGTAGCTGGCTCATTAGAGGCTGCTGCAAAATGGCATAAAGATACTCTATTAAATATCCTACTGATTGTGGCTTAGTAATAACAGATGAGACAAATTGGCTTTTTTTTAACCAATAGTTTTGCTATTTATAGCAGTTGTTTCTTTGAAAGTGATGACTACTCAGAAGATTCTGGTCTGTTTAAAATCTTTGACTATTTCTGTTTTACACGAAGCCAAAAGCAAGGAATTGCTTAGCTCCAAGACACTTGGCACCCTGTGAGTGTGATGGAGCATGCCAGAGGGCTCTGTGGAAGAAGAGATATTTCACATGTGTATGTCAGGATATTGTCATCTGTTGTTGATAATATTGTAGGCTGCAGAAATTCCACTATTCACAGACTTTCTGGAAAAGTCAAGCTTTCAAAGAAATATTTTGCTCTGCTTCTGGCAAAATCTAGGACTTGTGACAGCCATTGCTGGGGCAAGACTGTTCTAAAGAACACCAAAACACTTTGGTCTGTTCAGATGTCTGTCCTGTCTCTAATCAGTCTACATTGGAGTGCTTACATTACTTCCCAAAAAGAAATTCCTGTCTTTTCTCAAATGTGTGGTGATTAGCTTCCTAGTCCATCCTAATACGTAGCATGCAGCTAATTTATCTCGAATCAGTTACGTTTGAACGTGGCCACTTTAAGTTCAGAGGCTGTGTAACTGTGGAGTAACCTCTTGTGAAAAAGCCTTTGTGCACAGACTCAGTATCAGCAGACGATTAGAAAACAACGATTTTTGGAAGCAGATCAGTTTTAAGTGAGGGAGCCTACTGACAGCACACCTGTTGGTATCTGAATGGAAAAAGCAGAGCTTTGGTTTGCAGCAGTCTGGTTTCACTGAGCCGTGGTAGCAGCACATTACCCTTTCCTTTGGCTGCTTGCTCCCTGGGTGGGCTGTAATGAAGGCCTCAGCTTCTGGCTAAGGCTGAACCCTGTAAATGCTCCTCAGATGAGTTCAAGGAGAGAGGGAGGAAGGCTCCAGATGAGAACCAATACACAGGAGGTATGCTGTGGAGAGTTTGTCTTGAGCTCGTGGGAAAGAGCTCCTCCTTAGTGAGAAATGAGATCCTGCAGTGGAGCATTATGTAGGGATTGCTCACAGCAGCTCCAGTGATATCTGACACTTCAGCATTGCAATCTCTGGACTGGGAACTCTGCTCTGGGAAGCTGCTCTGCCTAAGGAATTAGTATTACAAAGTTTTGGCACAGGGATTTGAAACATTTTCCACTTCCATTTTAGCATGTGTGTTACTGACTTCAGGGATAGTCCAGATAAAAGTTGATGTATTTATTCCTTAAAATGAACAAGCTTACCAGTTCTTGTCTGATGAACAAGGATGGTTAAAGAATAACCAATGCAATGAGGATATATTTGTTCATCCTCAATGCAGGTTTACAAAGTGAAATGCTTACAAAATTCATCAGTTAGATGCTTAAGCCTGAGTATTAAGGATCTTTTTCTCCTGGGAGAGTATCTTGAACAGTGTGATGGGAATATGAGCATCCAGTACTCTACATGGAGAGATGCTGAGATGAGTGTTCACTATGGCCAGTTGTACAATGTGCAGTGAAATTGTGAAGGGATTTGAACAAGCATCTAAGTTCAAATAGTGGTCAAATTTTTTAGGGAATTCATCTGTGGCCTTTGGAACTTTCTTACAAAACACAGTTACAGTGGTGATGGATGAGAGCAAATAGCAAAAGCTTCTATACATTAAGGTGTAGGATGAAATGGTCTGACTAACTGCTTAGCTCTGCTGAGTGAGGAAACATCCTGATCCAATGAGTTCTGACACTTGCTGACTTTCCTGTGACCCACTACATCTCACTGAGGGAGAGAAAATTGAACTGGGGAGGAGAGTGAGGAGCTGGTGCATGGGAGGCTCAGCCAGACACTGCAGTTGGTGCAAGGGGGACCCTGTGCTTGGAGTGCAGGAGGGGATGGAGGAGCCTGATCCCTCTGTAGTGAGCTGTTGGTACCATCTCAGGACTTTTATCATCTTTCCTGGAGGTGTACTCATTTCCTCTGTCCACAGCATGTTTTAAAGCAGTCCATTTGCATGGGTTCAAAGGGAGTTACAGCAATTCTGTGGAGGAGACATCCATCTATGGGTGGTCTGTAAAAGACCACAGCTGTCTCAGGAAACCTCCTGATCCTGCCATAGCTGGAGTCTGGGGAGGTGTTGAGTGAGATGTTACCCACAGGGTAGCCTTTTCTATTTTCTCTCTTTTCAAAGCACCTGCTAATGACCACTTTCAGCCCCCCCCACTCCACCCACAGTTTCTGGAGAAGCTACATGCAAGTAATTCCTTTTGCCATTTTAAACTTACTGCAAACAGTGGGTGCGTGTCAGCATTTTTTTCCATCTATTTAGCTTATTAAGGCAGGTGAAGCCTGTTGTTTGGATTCCTGGTTTATTTTCATCTCAGGTTACTTTGGGCTATAGACTTAGGCTTCCTTGCTCTCAAAATATGGTTAAACAGAGACTGTCACAGCTTTGTTGGCTAAAAAATGTAAAAAAACACGAGGATGGAGAGGTTTTGTGGACTTTATTGGTTTGGGTGGTGGTGTGTTTTTTTTTTTTTGTTGTTTTTTTTTTTTTTTTTGTTTTTTTGGTTTTTTTTGGTTTTTTGGGATTTTTGGGTTTTTGGGGGGTTTTTTTGTTTTTGTTGTTTTGTTTGGGTGTTTTTTTGGGGGTTTTTTTGTTTTTTGTTGGTTTTTTTTTTTTTTTTTTTTTAATTGTATGGGTTATTTAGTTGGGAAAACAAAGTCTTATGGACACAGTCATGCCACGACAGCCTAAGAGATTTCCTGGATCAGCTGAGCCTCCTCTGTATTCCTCCTGTTTGGCACTGAAGGTGCTGAGCAGCTGCTGCCCTGGAATGTGTCATGGTAGGGAATGCTGTCCTGATTTCACAGCAGAACAGGTGGTGCACAGTTACACTGAGTATATGGTTCTAAAAGGTATTTCTGCCTTTGAATCTGCTTTTAAAGTGGAGGAAGAAAAATACTCGTTTATAGAAGGTGGTATGTTACAAATGATGATGACAGTTTTCCATTGGCTGAATTGTCAGAAAAAATGCACAACTGCAGGTAGAGCAGGCTCTGTAAGTGAGAGAGGAGAGCAGAACAGCTGACAGAAATTTACTGTGGTATAACAGTGCTTTTTAAAAAAATTTGGTTTTCCCCCAAAGCAAGTGGTTTCCTTATATTTGAGACTAAAATGAAAAACGTGGTGTTGGCATAAGTTCTGTAACTAAAGGGAAAGAAGGTCTTGTTCAAAATAGGGTTATCCTTGCTTAGGTTTTGTGTTTCTTAACATACTCATGATTAGTGATGTTAGTGTTTTTGTGATACCTTTCCTTTCTGTCAGTGATTGGAAGGGCTGATTAGATCCAGTCTGCTGGACTTTTGAGAGGGAAGAACAAACCTGTAGAGTTTGATTTTGTGACGACTTCATATTAAAGAATTGAGACCTGGAGAATAGGAATCTTTCAGATAATTAAAATGGACACAGTTGCAAAGTATTTTCCTTTGTTTCCAGTGTGGAAGAATTAAATATTTTTAAAAAGAAAACAACTTAGTGTGTTTGCTGGAAATAAAAGCTCAAGCGCTGAAAAGATCTACTCATATATAGAATGTCAGTGTTGGAACAGGATGTGCAGGAGGGTCAGAGCAGGAACATTTGGAAGAGGGCTGACAAACACAACCTGAATTATTACCAAGCTGTTCCCTCCTTCCCCAGAAAAAAGACACTTCCTCCAAAAATATATATCAATGTTTGTTTGTACAAGGACATGTCACTGGGAATAAAGAATTAACAAAGGATAAGAGATGTGGGTGAAGTTCCATAATGTGAATCAACTTGGAGAAGGTTTTAGTTCATCTAGATCAAAAGACCCAAACAAATAAACAAAAATCAACCCACAAAACCCCCTAACCCATGGAGAAATTCTGACATTTGCTTAACTTTGTGACTCTGTGGGGGATAGTGCAGCAAATTTAGTGTTACATTTAGCAGCACTTGGGAATTGAATTCAGTTGCTAAGCTTGTTAGCACATGAAAAAGTATTATGTTAGCAAAAACCAGTTCTTTCAAATCAGCCACTCTGTGCAAACAACCCTGAAGAGGAGGTGCATTGTTTTATGTCCTAATTATGTCAGTCATTCGATTTTAACATTCAGGGTTAAATGGAAAAAAGGCAGTTTCCAAAGGAAACTTTGAAGTAGATGAGAAGTTGAAAGAATATATTGACACCTGCAGTAAATGATTTCATTTTGAAAGAAAAAATACAGATAATGACCCAAGAAATAAAAGGTTGCAGTGTACTAATGATGGGAACAGAATTTAGTAGAATAACATAAAAAAAAAATCCCTCTATTTTTAGTTCTCACCATGTCTGTAAACAACTGCAGGTGCCTGCAGGTGAGTGTGTGCTTTTGTTACTTAGATCCAGTTTAAATAAATTTAGTATCTCTGTGCACAAGCTTGTATACAAGGAATGAAGAACACAGATTATATATCATCGAAGTTTCAGTTTCAGCCACCTGCCTAACTGGATAATGATAAATCAAATAATCTAATGGTCAGTATTATTTTCACAGCTTAAGGTGATGAAGTTTCAGGATGAGTTAGAATCTGGGAAAAGACCCAAGAAGCCAGGCCAGAGTTTTCAGGAACAAGTTGAACACTATAGAGACAAGCTGCTCCAGAGGGTAAGAACTGTTCTTTATGTTTGCCTCTGATTCTGTGATAGGCCTTTATTGAGTTCATTGAATGTAAGGTGGCTTAAACATAACAACACGTGGTTCATGTTAAAATACTACTGTACTGTCAAACTGCATGGATAAGTGCATCCAAGTGCTTTCTGCAGAATAGATAATCTCCTTTTTTAGTCCAAATCCTGTAGTGTTCCCCACTGTACAGCTGGGTGTCATAGTGTGTACAGGAACCTTAGAGACCACTCCTGGATTACTGCATGAGGAAAAGGAAAGAGACAGCTCTCAGTTGAAGATGTTCATCAGGCTTCTCATTTTGCTTTTAGTAATTGATCTGTTGTGCTAAAGGCTTCTCAAGGAAGGGAGAAAATAGTTTTAAGCAGTATTAATAAGATGATCATTTTAGTTGTTTTTTATTTGACAGACTCGGTGTGCTCAGGTTATATATTTTCATTCAGAATGGCTCTAGATACCTAGAAATGGACTATAGTTGTTTGTTCTTGACAGAGTAGATATTATTGCAGAACTTGTTTGTTGTTTTCTTTTGTCTTTAGATAGCTTCTGCTTATGAGAGTGTATCAGTTTTCAGTCTGGATTAACGAGAATGAATGCACATGTTTAAAGTAGAAAGAGGTTCCTGGTATTCTTCCATGTTCAGTTTAGTTTAGAAATTCTATTACAGCTGTAATGTTTCCCTGAAATTTGTAACATTGAAGACTCATTTCCAGTCAGATACTGAGATTTTCTCACAGAGGGCGATACCCCTCATGTTTTTGTTAGTTTGTGTTACAGTGAATGTTTGTGCTGTGTCCCAACAGAGCAAAGGGCTGAAGAGCTGGGAGGGTGTGACCCTCAGATCATGTGCTGTTTTCCATCAGTGCTCACTGCTTTTATGCTGTTTGTCATTAGTTTGATTGCCTCTAATAATTACTCACATCTTATCTGAAATCATGATGCTTCTAATAATCTAGGAAAAAGAAAAAGAGATGGAAAGAGAACGGGACAGAGACAAAAAGGACAAGGAAAAGTCTGAGACCAGGTCCAAAGATAAGAAGGAAAAAGAGGAATGTACACCAACACGAAAAGAGAGGTATGGCTCTCCTTGGACTAAAGTGGATGGGAGGAAAACCCTCACAGTATCTCTGTAGGCAGTGGCAGCCTTGAAATTACACGTGATTTTAAAAGAAAAACACAAAACCACCCAACAAAACAAAAAACCACACAAAACCCGTGCTTTGGCTATTAAAACATGTTCCAAAATGTTAAAGGAATTGTCATTTTTACCCTGCCCCAAGTGAGGCACCACTTCTCTTTGGCTCATTTATGCCCTGGGGAAGCACGGTAAAATGATTACCAGTTGCAAATGGGGTTAACTGTCTTGTAGCAGTGAATTGCCTGCAGTGCCTCAGTCAGAAAACTGTTCTGAGGACAGACCACAAATGGTACGTGGTGGTTTCAGTGTTACTCATCTCATAGTGCAGGTCCTTTGAGCCCTGGGTTTGGGGTAACTGACTGGACACTGATCTTGGATGCTTGCATAGGCAAACTGTGCCGTGGTTCTCGGTGTAGCTATGGCAAAAGGCCTTGCTTTTCAGGGAGCTGTGACAGAATGTGTTTACACTACCAAATGACTCACAGGCCTTCGTTTTTTCCAAGCGGAGAAAATCCGTCGCGCGCGTTCAACTCCATTTTTTTGTTTTAATAACGAAAAGCCTACCATATCTTAATTACTTACAAATAACTGGCCGTGCCATTGGCTAAAGCAGATCCCTGCAGGAAGGAGCAGCAGTTCTGACTGTGCTGTTTCCCTCCCCGTGGGCAGGAAAAGGCGGCACAGCACGTCCCCCAGCCCGTCCCGCAGCAGCGGCAGCCGCAGAGCCAAGTCGCCCTCGCCCAAGTCGGAACGCTCCGAGCGCTCCGAGCGCTCCCACAAGGAGAGCTCCCGCTCCCGCTCCTCACACAAAGATTCTCCCAGAGATGTCAGTAAAAAAGGCAAAAGGTGAGCTGGTATCTTCTCTGGTTCAGGGAGCTGATGGGCGTGTTTGGCTGGGGGTGTTTCAGCAGAGCGCGTTTGGTACTCGGGTACTTCGTGTCACTGTGCACGTTCCTCATGAATTCCTTTGGGCACTGAGGATGGAAGTGCACACAGCCTCCTGCCCCGATAGCTCCACCCTCTGCTCTGCTGTCCTTTTGTTTACCTGTTTACGGGCGATTTGAGGAAATGCTGCTTTAAACTAGAGCACCCTGCTGCTTTCTTAGCTTTTTATTTTCAAAGGATAAATCTTCTGTAGTCCTTCTGTGATTTCTGTAGCCCCTCTACAGAACCTCTCAAATTACAGTGACCATGCAGCCTTTCACTGATGATTAGCTCACATGAAGCTCCTCGCTCCCATAGTTTGTTTTTTAAGGAAAAAAAAAATTGGATACTGCTTATGGGGTTTTGTTTCCAAGCTAGGTATTTCCTAACCTCCTCTCTGACACAAATATTTGTCTTTAGTTAATGTTAAATTTGAGGTGAAATTTTATTATTTTGTTAATGCTGCTGTAACTTGAAAGTTAACCTTCCATTTCTTTTAGAAGTACAGAATATCTTACTGATGTAAAATTCCTCAGTGAGGCTGAGGAAAACTCCTTCGATGGTGTTGAAAAAATTGTAGCACAAAACTGCAGTATTCTTGTGCTTACATAAAGATTTCAAATAAAAGTAGAAAAATAATTGAGACTTTTCTTTAGAGTTACTATGATGCTCATTCAGTTTTCATGGTATCAATGTATTAGGTGTGGATTAGATGACAATAAATTTATTCAGTGTCCCTTCTTTTTCTCTGGGGTTGCATCACAATCTCAATATGCTTGATGAGAATCAAAAGTATTTCACTGTAACACAATTGAACATAGTTTTTCATTTCTGTATAGACATAGGCTGCAATTCATACAAGAGCTAAGCCAGTTGAGGCTTATGTGAAAGTCTGGGAATTCCTGATGTGGGTTTAAGGACATGAGTCTGTGTTATTTTTTCATGTGGATTCCAAGCACCAAAGTTATGTTAAAATACTCTCAAAACCTTATAATGCAAAAATGGCCTTTTTCTCTAAAGGAAAATATCATCCTGTTACTTTTGTTAGTAGGGAAAAATATTTTCTATCCCCTTTGGCTCAATAAATGAATACAAATAACTTCAGGAAAAGGTGCTTTTATTTATTAGTATTTGACATAAAACTTTGGTTTTTTGCAGGTCGCCATCTGGGTCCAGGACACCCAAAAGATCAAGAAGATCACGATCCAGATCCCCGAAGAAGTCAGGGAAAAAATCCAGGTCTCAGTCCCGTTCTCCTCACAGATCTCACAAGAAGTCAAAGAAAAGCAAACACTGACAATGTTAATATTTTTTATGATGCTGTCACTTACTGGAAATGCGGTTTTGTTTTTGTGCCTGAACAGTCTGTTTAAAAACAAAAAAGCATTCCTGATTTATTTTTTTTTTTGTGAATGCACGTGTATTCTCATGAGTATCGGCATCTGTAGACCTGTCATTGTTTTATATTGTACAAAATATCTTCATTGTGACTATTTCCCAAAAGAAACATTTTTGTGTTTAGAAGTTCCATCAGAAATGTGTGTAACTGATCTGCTGGCAGTAGTGATATTTTGTTTTTAGACCATTGTGACATAGCAGAAATAACCCAAATGTTCCCTCTTTTTGTAGCTTTGACAATTTGAATTAGATTTCAAATAAAATCTGAACAGAAAATGAGGATGTTGTTTTCTTGGCCCACTGGTGATCCAGATCCCTACGGGAGTGCAGAGTTTGTTTGGAAGCACTGTGTATTTCGGACAGACTCTGGTGCTGGATGGTTCAGTGCACTGTGGCTGTTCCTGTTCTCGCTGCTTTCACTATCCAGATAAAGGCACCTTCTCAGTGCAGTGGATGGGGTTTCTTTCCTGCTCTGAGCTTTTACTGTAAGAAGAGTTGAACGGTCTGCTACCTGCCCTGATAAGTTTTGCAGGTAACTCTTCACTTCCTCTGTCTCCATTTTAATCACAGGGAATGTTTGTAACACCACAGTAATGTTTTAGTTCATTTCTGAAAACGGGCCTCTGCAGAGACAGGCTCCAGAGGATATGTGTGATGTCTCAGTAACGAGGCACCTTTGTGGCACACTAAGTGGGGAACACAACAGGACAGCAAGCCTGAGGCTCTGATTTCTTACACACAGATACAATAATTGCAGCCTTCAGTACACTCTTGTTCTCTAAACCTGATTTTTCCTGCAAAAGGAAAGCTCTTACATTGTTTTATTGAATTTATTCCTCTGTTGTGAAAAGTTCTTCAAGGTGGGAAAAGTTAAATTTTATTACATATTAAGATTTTTGATTCAAGAGGCTGTTGAACTTGTTTATTTCATGTTAGACTTTCCCTTCTCCAAATCTGTTCTGTATGTTAGGCATTGATGTGGCTTTAAATTGCATCACCTTACCATGCAACCTTTCTGTGGGTGGGAGAGCGGGAGGGGTGACAAACGGGGAGGGTTCAGTGTTTATACATGGAAGTGTGGGGAGATTGTAATAAAAATATAAAATCAAAAGGGGTCTGGCCTCTGGTGAGCTGTTTGTAAAAGCCAAAGCTGTGCTTAGCTGCAGGCACAGAGTGCTGGGTGATGGCCTGCTGTTAGTTACACTGCTGGTATACTGCTCTGTCCACAGGCTTCACACAGTTAAAGGTTTGGAAATGTGGTGGGGAAAACCTGTTGGACATGTCAAAAATAGCCTCACTGTGGCTGCACTTCCAGAAGCACTTCCAGGATCTAAGAGGTCTTAAAAAATACATATTTTTCTCTCTTTTTTTTCCCTGATGAGAGACATTGTTATAAGATTATGTAAATTGTTGCATATGTGAGAATTAAGTGGAGAATTCTCTTTGCTAATGAGAACTCTGAAGTGATCTGGAACTCTGAAAATAGGAAGAATGTATGCATACTGTAAAGACTTTTTCTTAGAATGAGTATTGAATAGATGCATTGATAATGGGAAAAGAATGCACATTTTATCTGTTTGTAATACATTATACAGAATCTGTTTTAGAAGTATGCGATTTATTTTTTGTATTTTTTTTTCCTCCTGTAATGTGTTTCAGGATAGGATTCATCAGAGATTTTGGTTGCTGAACTATTATGAATCTATTTTTTTCTTAAATGCTGTGTACTCATACCTGGCACAGAGCAGATTAAGCTCTCTAGAGAGAAAAGTAGGTACTAAAATCAGTTGGGGACAGGGGGAATCCTAACTGTGCAGTGGGAAGATGATCACTTCAGATCCAATTACCTTCTTCATTACTTTTATCTTGTAGCTGTTTATAAATGGAGGAGTGATAAATGTCAGCGTTCTGGGTCAAATGGGACTAAAGATGCTTTGCCACAGGAGTTATTTTATCTGCAGAATCAATTGGATATTTCATTTAATAGCTAAAAACCCTCAGGGTAGACAAGCACTTAGCATTTCAGGTACTTTTCAATAATTAATTTTCATTTCAGCTTTTATAAAATTCTCATCAGTGATTATGGAAAGTTTAAGCCAAGTAACAAGAGAGCTAAAGGGGCACACCCATTAGGGTTTATTTTGTAACTCCTCTATTATGCAATGCTTTTTTCAGTATCTGTTTTCTAAATACCACTGTCATACCTCTTGTTCTTCGCTTTGCATCCTGGGCTCTAAAGCAGCTGTTCTTACCCAGGAGTCTCTTAAGAGCAATTAAGAATCTGTATCCTTTACTGGATTGCCTGGGCTTTTTTGCCCTGTAGAAAAGAGTATCTTCTGATCCTGCTTAGTCTTAATTTCCTCCTGCTTTTGTACTTTAGTTTATAGCTTGGCTTTTCCACAAAGTGGGAAGGGGGGGCATCTGGTAACAAATATTTTGTAAAAGATGTGAAGTATTACTGAAGACTTAAAATTAGGCTGCTTATGAAATTCATTTTCCTTTAGGTCACGTGGCAGTGACAAGGTCCAGTCACCGTGTGCCATGACTGTGACTTGTGTTTCTGCAGCCTTTTGGGGTGAAGTGCTGAATGGGTGATGGCAATAACTGATCTGGGATTCAGGAAGTAGCATTCAGATGAATCCTTGCGAAATAAAATCCTATCCTGAGGAGGTGTGGGCCTGAGTCTCCCGATGGTTTCTGTGGTTGGAGCCCACGATCCTCTGAGACCCCTCAGTCTGCCAGCACCCGGCTCTTCCCTTTGGGAGGCTGTGGAGACGCGAGTGTGTGAGCGGCTCCTCTCCTGCCCCGCCTTAGGGAGACCAGGGCAGTGTCCATGCTCCAGGGTTGAGGCTTGTCCCGAGCAGAGGAACCGGGTGTAGGCTGCACAGTGCAGTTCCAGGCTGGCTGAGAACCCCCTGCAGCCAGGAACAGCGGGAGGTGACTCGGCAGGGAATGTCCCTGCTCTGCTCCCAGCTCTGTGCCGGACACTGCTGTTGTGCTGAGCCTTGGTGACGCCTGCCCTGCACTCCTGGCCATCCCAGGGTTTATGGGAAGGCCTCCAAGGGCCGCGGCTGTGTCTGCTCTGAGCCGCTCCTGACCCGGGAGTGTCTCCACAAGGCTTGGTCAGGGCTTCCAGGGCTGGCCTGAAGCTGCACAAAGCTGCACAGTGCATAAAGCCTCCTTGCAACAATTAAAACCTTTCCAGTGTTACAGAAGTATTTGTATCTGAACTGCCTTTTTTAAACTCTTGACTTCCTTTGACTTCCCTGTGTAACAGCTGCATGTAATTTTTGTAACACTGTTTGAGGAAGAGTTGGTTTCTAAACATCAGTGTCAGGTTATGATTCAGACACTGTACACGTGCATGTGCTCTCCCCCCACCTCCCCTCTGCAGGTTTTGAAGTGTAAGAATCAACAACCACTTAGGAACAAGGGTAACAAATCAATGCTTTCCAAAGTGTGTGTTTAGAATCACAGCTATCACTGATGTGAGTTCATCTGTCCTGGTGACACGAGAGCGACGAGTTCAGGTAATGCCTTAAAAACCAGAATCTTGGGATGAGAAGAGCAAGATCAGCCACAAATTGCAAATCCGTTCTGACTCTCTAATCACTTGAGGCAGCTTGCTCGTGGGGTTTTCCTCCACAGGCACTGACAGCGCTTCAGTGGAATTAACGCTTTGAATAAGTAAAAATGCAAAGCATTGCTGTATTGCTGCAGATGGACTAAGGTCGGCACTTGGTGGTTTTTAGATAGATAGCTTCCTGCACTTCTGTACAGCTGTGTGAGGAGTTTGTGGTGGGAGCTGTTCTCAGTCTACCCTGGACATTTAAGGTGAATATTCTAGAGGAGGACAGCAACAGTGGCATAACCTAGATGAGAATTTTAGTTACCTTCTCTTAAAATCAAGCACTGCTCAGTATAATGAGATTTATCAAATTACAAATCTGATATTGTCAGTCTGAAAATCGTATCATTTTCTGAATAAGGCTGCGGAAGTAATTTTATTAAAACAGTTCACAGTAGTATTTTAAAATTTCTTTTTCTCATTGCTGCATGTGCTGTTGCAAGACTTCCAGTACTTGGGTGGTTCTTGCTACTGCTGGAGCTGCTGCTTGTAAGCCACTTTTGTAAGGATCACAACTAAAATGCTAATTTAATTTTGTCCAAATCTCTTTCCCCTGTAGGATTCAGAAATCTTAAACAATTGCATACTGTTCCTTCCTCCACCTGCTTCTGGCTCTATGGTGTTGGCTTCCACGGGTGAGCCTCTGCCATTTGCCACTTCTGATGTCTGGTCTTGTGCTGGGATGTTCTACTGTGTAACTCTGTCATAAGCTGGAAAGTTTTCTGTTTGTGGTTATTTAAAGAGGAAATGGTAGTTTCACAAGAACTTTTTTGTCTTATTTGCTTTGGGTTTGTATTTTATACAGAAAATTTTCCAATTAACGTGGCAACAATAAATTTGTCAGTTCGCTGATATCCAGAAATGGTTTTATTTTTAACCTAGAAGAGAGCAATGTTCGTGTCTGTCATGCATGAACAGTTCCTTGGCCTCACCAGCTCTTCTGCTGCTTGATGCTGTTCTGCCTGTGTTATCCAAGCCTAATGGCTGCTGCTGTTCCTCTGTCAACAGTGACCCCTGTGCTCCTCTAGCTCATTAATGAGGCACAGGCTGCTCGCTCTGTAGCCGTCTGTAAAAATCTCTCTTGAAGGAAGGAAACTCCCACTTGGGGCTGCCGCTGGGATGGGGAGATGATGAGCAGCGGTTTGCAGGAGGGCAGGGAGGGCGGGGATGTGCAGTGGGACCTTCAGTGCTGTGGCTGGGCCGGTGTCACACCTCGGTGCCGCTTTGGGCGCAGGTGCTGTCCTGTTCTGTCCTTTGTGCTGCCCTGTTTGACGGCTTGCCCTGTGCAGGGCTGAGTGGGCACAGGGTGGGCAGCTGAGGTGCAGAACTGGGGCCATCCCTCAGCAGCCGTGAGCTGCTCCAGGCTGTGCCTCTCTCCTTCTCCCCTTTGCTCCAGGGACATTTGAACACAGCACTCAAGCCTGAGAGGAGCAAATACCTCCAAGACAATTTAGGTTCTGCAAGATCTGTGAAAGATTAAAAAGAGGAAAGAGACCTCAGATGCCCCCACAAGATGGGAAAGGCTGGGATATGAACTTGATGTTGGAGTGCAGAGTATTCCTTTGGGATAGATTACAAATCCCAGTTACTGAGAGTCTCTGCTTAGAGCTCAGAGTTCCTAAACACGGGATGTTTTGATATCCCTGGACCTTGCTCTATTTTTACTCTTGTGTGGACTGGGGAACTTGTTGTAGCTGTTTGCCTTAAATGCAGACCATCAGTTTGACTCTTCAAGACCTCGCTAAGAGGCTGTGTGCAGACAAGCGTGGAATGTGTCTCCTGAATCTTTCTTTGCCTCCTGAGCCTGGACATAGGTCTGAGATTAGAGCTTGTGTATGGTTACTGTGCCTGGAGGGAGGTGGGCAAGGAGAAAGGGTAAGCATACGGCCCGTGTAAAGCTCTCAGAAATCTTTCACAGAAAGATTTAACCTGGCAGAATTTCTTAATTCTGTATGACAAACTGTTCTTGTTTTAAAATTTAGCTGGCGTGGGAAGAGGAGGGTGGAATTGATGCATACCATTTGGATTTGTGGAAGATGGAACAGCCTGTGCCCGGGATTGAACTTCCAGGATCATTACCAGCAATCAGAATCATCACCAAAGCCATCACTGGGAGTAAAAACCAGTTTTCAGCTTTCTTGAGCCATGCTGGAGCGGTACAGCTCTGGTGTTTCAGGAATGAGTCAGCCAAATGTTTTCACCTGCTAGATCCTGCCAGAGCAAACACTGACCACATTGAGATGTGTTCAGAGATGAATCTTCTGAACTTATTATGGTGTAGACATTTGGACTACCGCTGATACTGGGCATTTTCACCACTAAATCTGCATCTCTTGGGTTGCTGGTGATTTTTTTTCCTGGCATTTCGGGCTATCTCCCCTGTGCTATGAGAAAAGAACAGTCTGCTGATTAACTGAACGGAGATTTTTGCCTTGGGCAAATTCTGGAAAAGAATTGGCTATAAACTTTTGGACATGAGACTGGGTTTGGATTCTGACCATTGTATGAACTAAGGGGCTGGACATTCTCATCCTCTCTGTTTGCACAGGGTAGTTATACTAAATAAATTTTTAAAAAATAGAGAAAGAAAGAAGATAAGTTTGTAATAAAGCCTGATTTCTAGGCAGTTTCACCAGGGAAAACCTCATCTTTCACGCCATTTCAGGAATGTTATGGGACATTCCTGGGGTCTTTGGGACAGGGATGCTGTCCAGGGAAAGGGCTGCCCTGAGCAGCTGAAGGGCTCCGGGGCACCCCAAGGCCCGGGGCTGGAGGGTGCTGGGACAGTCATTAACCAGGATCATGGGTTTAGTTGGAGGGAGTTTAGAGATGCCTGAAGGTGTGGGGCTGAGGTAGCTCTTAGGTGTGACCTGCAAAAGGTTTGGGAGGCTTTTGATGTGAAACAGCGCACTGCTCGTGGTTTTAAAGGTATGTGGTTATAAAAGTATTGTCTCTTAATTTCCTTTAGAACTTAAACCAGTTACACAACAGAAAAAAAAAAAAAAAAAAAAAAAAAGATTTATAATTTTAATAAAAATCAAATAGAGACTAATCTACGCTGCAGTGTCCCCAGGACATTTGCAAAGTTCTGGAATTCCTTCAGCTGTACAAACAAAAATTTATAAATATTTATTGAAATTAAGCTTATTGAAAATGTCACCTGTGCAACTGGAAGGGAACATGAAAGAGAAACTGGGTGGAAGGGAACAGCTTGTTACAGACAGGTTTTCCACTTGGCCTTGTATTTCTGGCTTATGAGTGGCTGCTTTAATTTTGGTCCCTGGCAGCTGCTTCTGCATGCACAGCTCAGAAGGAAGATCCAAGAGAAAACGGATACTTTAGGAGGCAGATTGTGACTGCCATCACTTAATGGAATGGCTGCTGAAGGATTCAACATTACTGGAAAAAAGTGTGTTTTGAGAGAAAGCAGCTGCCACTGCTGCGTGACGTGTTGAATATGCTCTTTAGACATCAGCACAATACCAAAAGGGAAGGGTGCAAAATATAAACACCTGCAATTCTAAATGCTACTGTACAGATTCTTCTCACTCATCTCCAGTGGTGAGACTAAAATACAGTCTTAAACATATTCATAGGTTTCCCAAGTTTTGAGAGCTACTCAATTTTATATAAATTTTGTTCACGTTTTGTGGTATATTATTTGTGCTTTAGTTTTAAGAATCTCACTTTTGGGCAATGTTTAAGGAATTCAGGAGCTCTATTTAACCTGCATAGATCAGGCTAGATGCAGGACTATTTAATCTTATTTAAACTTATCTCACACTAGGTGTATAACAGCATAAATCTCCATCTTTCAATTTATTTTAAAAGATAAAATCTTGCTCAAGTTTGACTTCAGGAAAAACTTCTTGTGCCCATTGCATCCTTGTCAACATGAGAAAGGCAAATCTTGGAGCATGAAAAAATAGAAAGTTGGGGAGTGTCCCCGTAAGGATGAAACCTTTTTCAGCCCCATTGCTTAAATGAAGGGATGTTGTGGAGGGGATCTGGGAGAATTCTGACTGTATCACTTTGAGGGAGGAAGAAATTCAGCTAGTCAGGATTTGGGTTGGCTAAATATTACATGTAAAATTCATGAACATAGTTACTAAAGATAAAATACTAAACTGTAACATCAAATATTTAAGTATTGAATGAAAAAAAAATTCCCCTCATATTTTAAATTGGGGCATTTTAATTGCAGGTATTTATCTCTCACTTTTACACATTGCTGGCTGCAGAGTTTGAGGTAAACAGAGCCACCCTACTTCTGAGTTTTGCAGTGTGTAACAATCTGCCCTGGAAAAGGAGCATTCTTTTCTGCTCCTCAAAGGAAACTACATGTAATTGTCAAAAAGTAAAACTGGCCTAGAAAGAGCTGTTGGGTCTTTGAATTTTACTTTTTTGATTATGAATTTTCCTTTTTTGAAGAAAGGCAACTATTTATTATTTGACATGGGGGATCTAGTACACTGAAATTAGTGAGCCTAAAATAGATTGACATGAAGTAAAATAGAGGGTGGAAAATGTACACTGAAGTACCTGAATATATTTGTAAAGAGCTGTATTTGTTCAGCTGCAGAATGTTCCTCTTTCACACTTTCTGTGTCTCTTACCTTTTTTTATACTTTTGTGTTTCTTTGCCATATTATGTTTCTAATGCTTTGCAACAGATATATAAATGATTTTAAAAACCCAACTAAACAAAGCTCCAAACTTGTGAATTCGAAGTTGTCTGTATAAATGTCTTCCTATAAACATGTACAGTATTCATTGATACTAAGTTATCCAAAGCGCTAACATGACTAGGAGGTCTGAAACTTCTGGGGGGATCAGATAAAGCATCTGCACTGAACCTGACCGACTGCAGTTGCGTTGTGCGTGGGTTCTTGGATCCACCTGCACAGCACAAATACCTACATTGCTCCAGTTTTGAAAAATAAGGTTCTGTTTAGCAGCACGCAGGTCGGATTAAGGGGCTGCTGGGCCTGGTGCTGTCCTCGTGGTGTCGGAGCAGTGTGGTGAAGGCAGCGCTGCTGTCAGCACTCCTGCGCTCGCTGATTCAGAGATGTGACCACTGTGTAACAGCAGGGAAGGTGCACAATCCAATTACAGCTCTTCATGTTTGGCTTTACTGATGAGTTTTACCATTTCAAATGTTATACCTGCAGTTCAGGTTTGCTTATCTTTATTTGTTACTTGCTACATATTAAATGCTGTAAGAACCGGAGCTGGCATTGTAGGGTTTTTTCAGGAAATTTCATATCTCTCTTCAACCAAGTGAAATGGAAAGAAGGGATTAATTTGAACTTCATGGTATTGTACGGATTTTTCACTGCTATGGATTGGTTTTGCTCCCTGTAGTGTCTGTCCTTTATTGCATTAGTGCTGCAGAACAATAGTGGTGGGAGATATTGCTTTATGAACTCCAGTGTTTCAGTACTGCCGTTGTCATTCATCATCTAATAAAGGCTAATTGATGCTACTACAGGCCATTCCAGAATGAAAAACATTTCTGCTTTAGCTAGGTGATGGTCATTTCATCTGTAAGTGAGCATGGAAAGCCATAAGTATTTGATGTGAACCTTTATCAAAATATATAAAAAAACCAGAAGTCTTGTTCTATGTGAAGAACTCACGAATTAGAACTAAAGAATAAAATAACTGCACGATTTTGTGCTACAAGATGCTCCAGAGGCTTATTATTTTTCACTCTGTACCGTTTCAAGAGTTACAAGTCAATCCTTTCAAGCTCATCAGGTTTAAACTGCACATTTCTTTTGCTAACTAGAAACAAATAATTAGCACACAATGTGGTTTTAAAGACTGCCTCTGGAGCATTGCGGGGTAAAAAAATGCCTTCCCCTTCCCCCTGACTTTTGATGAAATAGAGACTTTTTCTGGAATATTTAATGATTATTTAAAGTCTGCTGTTAACAAATTACTTCTGTATGGAAAGTCACGGTGACATTTGAACACTGCCGCCGGCCTCGCTGGCAGCTTGCGGGGCGGCTCTGTGCGGTTTGGGGCCGTGTCGCAGCCGGGACAGCGGCGGAGGGTGGCACTGCTGTCGCACACCGGGGGAGCTCCTGGTCCCCGCTGCCACCCTGCCCGGGCAGGTTCGGAGGAGCAAGGAGAGAAGAGAGCAGCCCTCCTACGGATCTTACCCTGCACTTGGAGGCTGGAAGGGGCTTAGAAGTTTTTCCAGAAAGGGAGTATGGCTGTTAATATCCCTGCAGAAAATGTGGGAGGAATATTGAAATTTTTTGATAAGGGATATGAAGATTGCTTACGCATTTAGCTCCTTCACCCTTTTGTACTGTTTTCTTGCCTTTATTAAATAGCGTGTTACCAGGCGAGACACACACCGGGTGAATTTGTGCTTTATCTGCTTTCTAAGTGAAAAAGCTTTTGCTGTAATGTCAGATCCGTGCTGCTACAAACGTTCCAGCAAAATCTCCCCAGTGTCATCTGTTGTGGAGGGATCGGTCCGAGCCGGGGCAGCTGCCCGGGGAGGAACGCCGCGGATGTCTGTGCACGGGAGAGGCTGCGCCGGTGCGAGAGCTGCTGGGGACAGAAAGCACTGGACAGGAGAGAGCCGCCAAACGCTTCTGTAACTCGCGAGCAGCCCCGGAGCGCTCCGAGCTCGGTCGGGGGCGGAGGAAACCGCTGGGAAAATTCCACAAGAGGCACTGGGCATTGCCGGAAGCCCAGGGGAAGCCTGTGACCCGCAACTGCGCTGTCCCCGCGGGACCCGCCACTCCGTGCCCTTCTCAGGCACATTTTGGGGATGTGGTAGTCTGTACAGCACCGGTGCTGCCTGGAGCTGCACCGCTGCTTACGCTGCCCTTGGCACAGCGCTGTGTCTCCAGGACACAGGAGAAAGCCCTGCCCGTTTGGGTTCCCAGCCGGGGCAGGGAGTTTCGGGCCAGAGCTGCCGTGGGCGGGCGGCCTGAGCGGGGCTGCGCTGGGCTCGGGGCAGCACCGCGCTCCGGCCACCCCACGACCCAAGGGGCTGCCCGGTGACCGGGCACCGGTTACAGAAACACTGTGAAGAACTGCGGGCGGACGGATTCGTGCTGAGCTCTGTCAGCAAGATCCAGTGCGAGGGTTTTTTTTAATGTTTTGGAGAAGCTTTGAGAACTCCGAGTTTTTGCACAAACCAAGATAAGGGGGGGGCTGGGCTCGGAATCCTCTCAGGCCTTGCAGGGTTTTTTCCCCTCTTCTGTTTGTCCCGTTACCGGCGCAGCTCCGCTGTGCGATGAGTGCCCGCTGAGGAGCCTCCCGCCGGGCAGGGCGGACGGAAGCGCTCCGGCAGAGAGGGGCTCGGAGAAGCGGCGGCCGCGCCCGGGTGGGCGCCGATCGGTGCGGGCTGCCCCCGGGGGCGGCCGGGCGGAGCGCCGCAGCCCGAGGCCGGGCGGCGGGGCCGCCAATGGCGAGCGCGGGGCGGGCGGCGCCAAGCGGGGCCGCCCCTCGGCGGCGGTAGCGGAGCTCTCCCGGCGCGGCGGGGGCGGGGCGGGCGGCGATGCGCCGTGCCGGGGCGGCGCGGCCCCCGCCCGCCCCTCGCCGCCGCTCGGCGCCGCGGGGCGGAGCGGAGCGCGGGTCCGCCTCGGCCCGGCGGCCGCCGTGAGCTGCGCTGCGGCGGGGCCCGCGGCCGCTCGGCGATGGCGGCGCGGGAGAAGCGCGGGGCGGGCGGGCCGCCGCGCCGCCGCTAAGTAGGGCAGGGGCGGGGGCGGCGGCGGCGGGGCCGTCGCGGCGGCTGCGCTATGCGGGCCGGGCGCGGGGGGCCGGCCGGGAGACGGCGCCGGGGGCGGCGCGCCCTGCTGCCCGCCGCGGGCCCCGGGGCGCCGGGGCGCTGAGCAACAGTTGGCCCCGCCGCCGCCCAGCATGAAAGTGTGCCGGCGGAAGGCGCTGGCGCTGTGCCTGGGCTACGCGCTGCTGCTGCTGCTGGCCGCGCTCAACCTGCTGGAGTACAAGTGGCGGCGGGAGCCGCGGCGCTGCGGGGAGCCCCCGGCAGCCCCCCGCCGCCACCCGCCGCCGCCGCCGCCGCCCGGGAGCCGCGGCCCGGCGGGCGCCCGGCGGCAGCTGGTCTATGTCTTCACTACCTGGCGCTCGGGCTCGTCCTTCTTCGGGGAGCTCTTCAACCAGAACCCCGAGGTCTTTTTCCTCTACGAGCCGGTGTGGCACGTCTGGCAGAAGCTGTACCCCGGGGACGCCGTCTCGCTGCAAGGGGCGGCCCGCGACATGCTGAGCTCTCTCTACCGATGCGACCTCTCCGTCTTCCAGCTCTACAGCACGGCGGGCGCCGGCAAGAACCTCACCACGCTCGGCATCTTCGGGGCGGCCACCAACAAGGTCATCTGCTCCTCGCCCCTCTGCCCGGCCTATCGCAAGGAGGTGGTGGGCATGGTGGACGACCGGGTGTGTAAAAAGTGTCCCCCGCAGCGCCTCAGCCGCTTCCAGGAGGAATGCCACAAGTACCGCACGCTGGTCATCAAGGGCGTGCGCGTCTTTGACCTGGCCGTCCTCGCCCCGCTCATGCGGGACCCGACCCTGGACCTCAAAGTCATCCATCTGGTGCGGGACCCCCGGGCCGTCGCCAGCTCCCGCATCAAGTCCCGGCACGGCCTCATCCGGGAGAGCCTGCAGGTGGTGAGGAGCCGGGACCCGCACATCCACCGCATGCCCTTCCTCGATGCTGGCCACAAGCTGGGCGGGAAGAAGGAGGCGGGGGGCGGCTCGGACTACCATGCCCTGGGTGCCATGGAGGTCATCTGCAGCAGCATGGCCAAGACCCTGCAGACTGCTCTGCACCCCCCCGACTGGCTCCAGGGCAATTACATGGCCGTGCGCTACGAGGACCTGGTGGTGGAGCCCATCAAGACCCTGCGGCAGGTGTACGGCTTCGTGAACCTGGCGGTCAGCCCGGAGATGGAGAAATTCGCCCTCAACATGACCAGTGGCCCCGGCTACTCCTCCAAGCCGTTCGTGGTGTCGGCCAGGAACGCCACCCAGGCGCTGAGTGCCTGGAGGACTGCTCTCAGCTACCAGCAGATCAAGCAGGTCGAGGAGTACTGCCACCAGCCCATGGCCCTGCTGGGCTACGAGCGGGTGGGCAGCCCCGAGGAGGTGAAGGACCTCAGCAGAACGTTGCTCAGGAAGCCGCGGCTGTGACGGGGCAGCGGCGCCCGCGGGTGGCGGACCCGGGCACAGGAGCCGCTCCCGCTGCCTTGAGGGGAGGGAGGGAGCCGGGAAAAGCAGCCTGGTCTCCGATTTCCTCCAAAGACTGCTGAAGGGTAACATACCGTAATGTGATGATTTTGTTCTTCCTTCTTTTTTTTTTTTTTTTTTTTTTTTTTTTTTTTTTTTTTTTTTTTTTTTTTCTTTTAAATTACCCGCCCCTTGCATTGGGTTAGATGCGATTTAAAAAAAAAAAAAAAAAACAAAAAAAAAACAAAACAAGTGGAACTGAGAATATGTGTAAAGCCCCTTTTTTCCTTCTCTAAAACGCCAGGTAGTTATTCTGTACCAAAATCGTGTTCATGAAGTTCTTGTGGGTTTGAAGAGGGTAACAAAAACTCTTGCACAATTCCTAACACATCTTTATCTTCCTTGGTGCGGAGGGGATGCCCTTGGAAAACATAATGCTGAAAATCAGACTTTTGTATGAAAGCAAATGTTCAGACATGATAGTAATAAAATAATAATAATAAATGATATTCATTTTTATAATTACCTCAATTGTTTGGGAAATACGGTGTTGCTTATGTACAGCTGGAGGGGATGCTTGCTTAAAATGACAGCGTGGACTTCTTGAAGGGTATGGGTGGAGGGCTGGAGTGCAACATTTGACGTGTTCAAAGATCAGAAGCTGCTCTTGCAGAAACAAACACAGATCTCACAAGTGTAGTGCAGGTTTTATGGCTGTGTCAAAGCAGGTTTCTATTTAACTATTGTCTTTTCCGTTGTATTTAAAAAGTCTTTCAAGTGCCACTGTATTAGTGTCCTAAGAGTTTTAAAACGTTTGCCATCGCAGCAGTATTTATTTTTGTCTTGACTTGTATGTCCAGGAGTCACTGTCAAATAGAAATGGATTTACAGCGTGACAAGAAATGCAGGATTTAAAAAGACATTTATCATTCTGGAAACATTAGCATGTGTGAAAACAAAAATAAAATTCTATATATTATATATTCTATAGTGCTAACAAAACATAAGATACGTAAGGTATTTCTTGACATCGACTGGTAACAGGCATAGCAGGGAAGCATAGAAAAAAATGCATAAAATGATTTATTTTTTCCCTTTGTCTGTGTCCAAGGGTATATTTATGTACAAAGAGGGAGGAAATGTACAGCTGTGTGTTCACGGCTGTAATAGAGCTTTTATGGAGCCAGCCCAGCGTTTGATTTCAGAGCGCTGGTTGGAGACTCATTGCCTGTGAATTGTCATTGCTCTGTGATGGAGCCAGATGGTGGTCTGGCTCTTTCTGGGAGCTCTGCCTAGAGCCTGTCCCATCGTTAAAACTTGATGATAAAAAAAAAAAAAAAAAAAAAGAAAAAAAAGAAGAGATTTTGCTACTTTTGCTTTTGTAATTTCTTGGAAAAAGTCCTGATTTATTAAAGGTTAAGTGGTGTGTTGCATATGAAAAGTGCAGACACCCTAAGGCGTTTTTAAGCTTGGTGTTCTCTGCTGCTCTTTGAAGGCTCATTTTGGAACTTGAGTTTTTAAACAAACGTAGTTTTGCCAAACAGTTCTCTTAGGAGACTACAGACTTTTCTACAGGAAGTACATTTTACATTGCCTATTTGGGTGTTGTGCCTTCAGAAAATGTGAATAGTATGAGTAGGGAAAAGGAGATTGATTTGTGAAAATAAATAAATATAAACAGGATGCTGATAAGTGTGTGTGTATGTGTGGGTGTATGTGTGAAAATTTTAGTGATGTGTAATACGTCTATTTCTTGTAACTCAAGTTAAACAGCTGATAACTGGCGACTAAGATTTTTGAGTTCTTGATGAAATTTTGGCATTAGATGTTGAATTTATTCTGAAAAGGAAAAACATTTAATAAACTAGTTAAAAGATTGTTGCATAAGGTTGCCTATACACTTGCTGAATGACTGCATTACATGTTGGTTCCCTCAGCTCATTTTACCTTCAGTGAAAAAACATAAAATCTAGCAATGGGAGCTCTTTTAATTGGCCTGTTCGGATGTATTCCCAGATTCCAGACAGCAGTGTTAGAAATGGGAGGGATAGTTAATTTGGTATTTGAAATACAGATTAAGGTACTCGTACTGTTGCGGAATGATGTGTTTTGTGTTACCACTGTGCACGTTCAGTGCAGTGCTGAGAGGGTTTTGGATGTTTGGCTTTGGGCCGTACCCAAAGTGGGGCTTTTTGTTTTCCTCGTTTGTTGTGTCCTGAGGCAATGATTGAAAATCTGACCTGCTCGTAGAGCACGGTGCTTGCTTTTTCTCCGTGCCTGCTTTCTGAAGCTGCCTGCTCTCCCCCGCGCTGCCGTGGCCGTGCTCCGGCGGCTGCCGTGGGCAGGGCAGGCTGCGGAGCGGGGAGCCCGCCTGGAGCTGTCCCCGGAGCGCCGGGACACGGCCACCGCCTCCCGCTGCAGCTTTGCCCAGGTCTCTAGATGGGGGCTCTTCATGGCAGCGCGTTACAGCGAAAGCTCTTTTGATTTCGGGAGCTGAAGAGCAGTGATTTCTGCGTGCAGAACTCCTTGGTCTTTTTTGGGAAAGTTTTCAGGATGGGTAAAGTGAACAGGAATGGATTGCCTCCGGGAGTGTGAAACAGATGAGCCCGATTGACTTAGCTTCCAAAAATGTCCTTTGGCTCCTAATTATGTTAAAAAAATCATCCTGTCACTCAGCGAGCACTCACTGCTATTCTAATAGTGGTGCATTGCAAGCATCTGCTTCGCTTTCCTGATCCAAACATTGCCAGTAGAGTTACAGCGTCTGAATCTGGTCTGTAATTTGAGCTCCACCTACTACATTGCAGCAAGGAATCACCCAACATACTGTACAGTTGTACCCCGGTGTGCTTTGGTGAGCAGAGGAAATAATGTAATGTTCATTTTGTGAAAATAAAGGAATGCATGTTTGTTCAGGTAAAGCTTCAGGAGAACTGAATGGGATCCTGCTTGTGTAAAATGCTGGTGGGCTAAACCCTATGTTTAATGCTGCTCTATCAAATATGTATGTGAACAACTGGCAATTAAAAGACGATTTTTAGCCCTTTTTTTATATTCAAGAAATAGAATTAGAGGAACTTTAACAAGCCAAACAGAATTGAAAAAAGTTTTAAATGTGAAAAATTACAGGAAAAAATAGGGTATCAGAAAGATGAAGGACCATGGTTACAAAAGAAGTTTTCATTTTGTAAGGAGGGACAACTAGCTGTGGTCAGAATAAACTTGACTTTTAAGTTTGAAAATAGTCCTGGGTTTGCTTTCTCTCTGATGTAATAATTACAGTGTGCTTCTTCAGCTGAAGCTAATGCTTGTATTGGTGAAGGAACAGTAGCACAAATAAGGTACAGGGTGCACTCAGTTGCATGGGAGGAAGATGGTTCTGAAGACTTTAGTGTGTTTGTTTGATGGAAGAGAAAGGCCAATGGGCAACCTCATGTTGCTTTCTGCTGTGAGCAAAGCAGAGCATCAAACAAGTGGGGTAAATTGCAATGATCATTCAGTGCACGAAAACAGGAAGACCTTCTGTCTTCCACTGACTCAACTAAACCACAAGATCTGTAAAACTCTGCAAGTTGCTGCTGCTAACCTTGGAACTGACAATGAAAAAAGTGCTCAATCAAGTGTTTTTCATTATTTCTTAACAAAAGGAGGAAGTCCCTTATTTTTCCAATCACCTTGTATTTTGTCAGACATTAAACTCCATGCTGTGACTGGGAAGAGGAATATAATTTAAACCCACAAGTCTTGTATTTCCATTATGATTAGAACCTGGGTCTTTAGAGGTGAAATACAGGTGGTTATAAGCAATCCTGAAAGAAGTGTTTCTCATCTTGTAGACCATGAGTAGTGAGATTATTTCCCCCTTCATTTCTAATTGCTGGTGGTGTGTTGGAAACGAAAGGCATTTAATGTGAGCCCTTGCACACCGCACAGGTGATCTCAGAGTTGGTGTTCCAGCTTTGCTCCTGTGCATCCCATAAATGCAGGCATGGGTCCCTTTGGAGTGGTAAATGCCAGCTGTGCCCGGTTGTGTGGGGCTGCTTTACAGGAACAGGCTGAACATGGGGCAAATGCTGCCTGTGTTATGTTACTTTATTGAATGGATCAAAAATGTTCTTATTCTATAGCCATTTCAGTTAAGGGTGTTGCGTAAATATTACTCTGCTGAATTATGCACATGAATAAGGTAAGCAGATTTAATTTGGGGGCTCTAAGTGAGTGTGAGACTGCTTGCCATTGATGTATCTGATTTCAACTGTCAGTGCTTTCTGCCAGTTATCCTGGCAGTCAGTACATAGGGTTTGTGTTTTGTATTAGAGATACTGTGCAACATCTTGCAAAAATGTACACGTTATATAATTAAAGAATACATAGAATGACATTTCAGCAATACTCATTATATTGCACACATTTAAAGTAAAAAATAAGGTTTATCTGGTTTACCTGTAAACCTGTATTCCCTGGCAACAAATGAATTCTCTTAATGTGTCTAAATAACAGCTCTTGGCTGTCGCGACATCATGATTCTTCGTGTAAGTTATCATTTCTGCAAAGAAAATGCATAGAATTGGTACAACACAGACTGTTTTATGTTTGCAAGTTGGAAAATTTCCTTGTATTTGTTTTTATTTGCAGCTCGGGGCTCCTTGCATCATGAGATTATGAAAGGAACACAAGAATGGGCCTGCATTATTGACTCTGCAGAGGCTGGGTCAATGCAAATTCTGTGAGAATCAGTGCAAAATGTAAGGTGTCCCATCTTTCCTTGATCCACGAAGAGCTGGCATTCCCTCACACAGATCAACACCATGAAAGCTATGAAAAAAAAATCGCAATATAATGGCTTTGAAAATGGGAGAACTGGGATTTAAGAATCATATGTTTCTGCAGTGAAACACAAATCTGTAAGATGTGTGTAAAAATATATGGCACATTTCTTCACAGAAGAAAATTCTGTCGGTGAGAGACCCATTTACACCAACTGATGTGGGTGAGCTCTCTGGTGTCCACTGCAGGCCTGAGACAGGAATGTACTTGTTATAAGCAGGGTGATGGGAAGGGAATTGAGGTTGAGTGGTGGGTTACCATCTCTTTGTTCCTCTCAGAAAAATTGGTGATTAGCCAGCACACCCTGCAGGTCTTTTAGTATGAGGTACTGCAAACTTCTGTCTGGATATAATGCCACTATTCTGATGGGATTTGAATGGAAATAGGACATTCATGCTGAAAAATGAAATGAAAACGTGGTTGCAGGAACTCCCCAAATGAAAAAATTATTAGTGAAGCAGCCTGATGGAGGAGGGATATGCTGAGCCATCTCTGTCACAGCATCAATTGAAGTGGAAGTTGCTAACTGGAAGGGGCTCTACAGATACAGTATTAAGAAATCTAAAGATTCTAGTAAGCTTTAAGTTGGATTTTCAAGAATATCTGCATGTGCCATTTTCATGTGAATTGGAATATTATGCAGGAGTCAGTGGGAGTTATATTTCAGGGTGCCTCTGGAAATCATGGCCTCATAAATTTTTATTGGAGGGAGCCTATGGGGGGTTTCTGGTCCAAACTGTTGCTCAAAGCAGGGTCAGTTTATGAGATCAAACTAGGTTGCTCCAGGTTTTCTCTTGGTGGGTCTTGTAAGCCTGCAGGGACAGAGACTGCACCATGCCTCTGGCCAACCTCAGTGCTGTGTGGTCCTCGTGGTGATCCATGATGCATCAGCAAAACCAGCCCAAAATCACTAAACATGTTACATAAATTAATACTGTGTTTTGCCTGTGACTACTGACATGGGCCATGTCCTCACTCCCCTTTAACTTGCAAGAGATATTGGCTGCAGCCCAGCTGTTGCAAAGGGTCAGCAGCAAAGTGGCAAATGAGTAGTGATCTCAGTGGAAAAATGTGGAATCTCAATTAGAACGCTGCATCCAGCGATATCCCTTGTTCTACCCAGGAAGGATAAAGAGGAGAACAGAGGCAGAAGAAATTCCCTTAGAAGAAAGGAAAGGAATACAAAGCGGGGCTTATCAGGAGTTGCTCTTTCTCTGCTATAGGAAGAAAGAAATACTGTGAAGGAAAATTGAAAGAAACAAATGATACCATGCAGCAAGGTCAGAAGAGGATGAATAAAGGCATTTGCATGTTAAAAGCAGTGAGGACAGAAACCTGAAGGACAGAAGATGAAATGTGATGCTATGTGCTGCAACCATTTGTGGTTAATCATGATACACAGAAAGAATTCCTCACTTCTACGTTCACAGTTTTAGATTCACTGATTTTCCTCACAGTTTCAAGATGAATTTCAAACAGGAATAATTTTCATAATTATTTGGATAGTTTTGATGTTCCAGTTTGTTTTGTGTATAGATAGAAACAGAGTTGCTGAACTTTTGTCTAAATATTCCTCTCTGCAGACCTCTTAGCATAAATTCACAGGCCCTGTAGTCTGCTAAATTCTTGGCACCTTCTTGTTTTCCATCTGCCAGATGGTTCCTTCTCCCACCAGTCAGGGTTATCAACAATTATCTGTTTCAAGCCATGTGCAGGTCTCAAAACAGTTTATCATGGGAGACATAAAATGGAAAAGTGACATATTTAGTGTTTATGTAACTTTGAGAATCACTCTTGGCAGCTTCCATTACCTGCTTATTTGCCACTTGTGGTTTCTGTGTATGTTTGCTGTACTGGTCTGGGATCTGTCCTTCAGATCTCAATTATTTGATCAATTTACTATAAACAGACACCTTGCACACTCAGCCGGTGTTTTTAGGTGTACTAAGCTGGTCGAGTGGTGACCTGTTTTATTTTTCAGAGCACCTTATGTCTGCTTGACCTCTCTTCTCCCAAGTAACAAGTGATAGGAAATGAGGAAGTGGACTCAAGTTGCATGGATGAAGGTTTAGATAGGATATTTGGAAAAATTTCATCACTTTGAAAGGCTTGCTAAGCAGTGGAACAGGCTGCTCAGGGAAATGGTCCAGTCCCCAACTCTGGAGGTATTGAAAAGACATGTGGATGCGGTGCTTAGCAACATGGCTTAGAGCTGGGCTAATGGTCGGACTTGATATTATAAAGGGTCTCTAGAACCTAAATGGTTCTTTGATGTGATGGCTACATCAGACCTTCTCAGTGTCATAGGGGGCAGTTGGAGGCACTGGGGGTCTTTCAGCTCGGGAAGCAGTGAGAAAGGTCTGACTGCCAGAGCAGAGTCTGGGGGTGAAGTCTGCTGACGTCCTTGGTGCTTTTCACCTGCTTCACTGGCTGTAGCCCCACCACAAACTGCCAGACCTGTCAATGGTAAAGGACACCTTCTTCAAAGGGGTACAGTGCTGAGGAGCAAGTGGTGGAAAACAGTTCTTTAT
Organism: Sylvia atricapilla; assembly: GCF_009819655.1. Classification (NCBI taxonomy): domain Eukaryota; kingdom Metazoa; phylum Chordata; class Aves; order Passeriformes; family Sylviidae; genus Sylvia; species Sylvia atricapilla. The sequence goes on from NC_089149.1 coordinate 23,983,868, forward strand.
CCTTCTCTGCTCCTCTAAAGGAATGAGCATACAGCAGCCCATGCTGACCACAACACTCTGGTTTTGTAAGAGTTTAACATCTGGTCTCTAATTACATGTTCTTTCGTGCTGAACAGAGGTAAAAATACACAGTATAAAAGTGTAGTGTTGTGGCTACTGCCTAGAGAATACCTGCTATGGTATTTTAACCCAGGAACCCTCATCCCAGGACACAGCTTAGACACACGAGTCCCCCTTTTATTTTACTTTAAATGGGAAATGTTGTATCTGACGCTACATCTGAGAGGCAGCCGCTGCCTTTTGGGGAGCTGATGCCCCACAGGTGTCAATGCCGAATGTTAACGAATTGGATATAGAAAAGGGGCACCTGAAAGTTGTTGGGGGTTGTGCTGCTCAGCCTTTTCCCCTCACAGAGAGGTAATTGTTTCTTGGCAGAAGGAGATGGAAGCCGAGGTCTGCTCTGGGCCAGGGGGTTGCTGTGTGGTGGGAGCTCTCCTGGGGGCTCCAGGGAGGATAAATGCAGGAGGGGAGCTGCTCCTGGGGATGGTGTGGCTTTACCAGAAGCTTCTTGGATGGGCAGGGCTGCTGCAGGCTCTGTGCTCCCCTCGGAGCTAAAGCCTTTCCAGGCCGAGGCCTTGCTGCGCCCTGGCTTGTGGGGGTGTCGCCAAAACTGCAGGAAAATCGCACATCGGAGAGCTGGTGGGGCTGCTGTGCTCAGGCACGTTTCAGTGTAAAGAGCCGATGAAACACATGGAAGAGCCCCGGCTGGGACGGAGGAGGCTCTCAGGGCGCCGGAGCAAGGAATGCCACTCGGGAGCGGGGCAAGCGCTGTGCGGGAGCTGCGGCCGTGAGGCGCCGGGGGCTGAGGGGGCCGAGCCACGGCGGGGCGGCTGTGAGGGATGGTGCCGGGACACCCTGCAGCAAGGCTGGGCTGTGAGGGTGGGATGGTGCCGGGACTCCCTGCAGCAAGGCTGGGCTGTGAGGGATGGTGCCGGGACACCCTGCAGCAAGGCTGGGCTGTGAGGGATGGTGCCGGGACACCCTGCAGCAAGGCTGGGCTGTGAGGGATGGGGCCGGGACACCCTGCAGCAAGGCTGGGCTGTGAGGGTGGGATGGTGCTGGAACACCCTGCAGCGAGGCTGGGCTGTGAGGGATGGTGCTGGAACACCCTGCAGCGAGGCTGGGCTGTGAGGGTGAGGCTGGGCTGTGAGGGTGGGATGGTGCTGGAACACCCTGCAGCGAGGCTGGGCTGTGAGGGTGAGGCTGGGCTGTGAGGGTGGGATGGGGCCGGGACACCCTGCAGCGAGGCTGGGCTGTGAGGGTGAGGCTGGGCTGTGAGGGATGGTGCCGGGACACCCCTGTAGCAAGGCAAGGCTGGGCTGTGAGGGATGGTGCCGGGACACCCTGCAGCGAGGCTGGGCTGTGAGGGTGAGGGTGGGATGGTGTTGGAACACCCTGCAGCGAGGCTGGGCTGTGAGGGTGAGGCTGGGCTGTGAGGGTGGGATGGGGCCGGGACACCCTGCAGCGAGCCTGGGCTGTGAGGGTGGAGCTGCTGCCGGAGCGCTGTCTGCTGAACTGTGCTGGAGATGAGCACCAGAAACCTGCTGCTGGTGGCAACAGGGCTCTGGGAGGGCTTGCAGAAAACTCGTCTGTGGAGGTGTCGTAAGTGACTCTGTTGTTAGTCCGGGCTGTTGGGGTGTGGGGTTCAGGCCTTGGGGGTGCTCTGCTGCTATAGGGGCATTTGTGTCCTATCTGTGCCATGGAGGGCTGGCACAGCACCGTGAGCTGCCTGGTACTGCTCTGCCCCTGTACCTGAGCACACCTGCACACCTCTTCAGGGACATGCAATGCTCAGGCAAATCTCCTACGTGTAAAGAGAGGCTTCAGAGTTCATGGTTTCTTGCACACGTGTACTGACAGAAAAAAAATTATGCATTTCATTGCCGTTTTTATGTCTTGTTGGGTTTCAATGTGGAGTCTTTTAGTGTATCTACTGGTCCTGTCTCATGCCTGCAGCCACAGATGAATTCTTGAATGTGTTGGTTTCTCTTTGTCTTCTTTCTGAAATGGACATGGTTCTCCTGACCTCTAGTCTCTCCTGCACAGGTGAGCTTTTGTCTCACTCCTGTCTCATTCAGAACAGTGATCAGGCTCCTTGTTGCCTAATTAGTCCTTTCATAATGAATATTGTTGGTAAGTGCTTTGCTCTGAGTGGTAGCCAGCCATTTATCTTCATCATGTCTATCTGAATGAAGAATTGTTTGGAAGTTTAATGTTTCACAATTACTGGCTTTGACTGTGGCACAGCCTGTAAACTACACTTAGATTCCTTAAATCATATAAAAAAAAATCAATGGACTTTTCCTCAGTGCAGGCTTCAGGTCTTGGTACAGCAACTCATAATGGCTTCTCATTTTCACTTATCAGCCTCTGTATAGGAGATGCTGAGAAAATGCATGTGTGTAGGCTTACAGCTGGAGTCCTGTTAGCTGCTCTAAGCACCATGAATGTGCATCCCTATATGCCATAATTCCTGGTTAAAACAATGGACATACATTATTCTCATATGGAAGCCTTAGATTTTCTTGCCTTAGGTATAAAGGCATCATGTAGCAGCCTTTTGGGAAGCTGCTGAGTTTATCCCTGTGGGAAGGCAAAATGGAAGAAATGAAAACTAAACATAATTTTAGAGAAAGGGTAGCTGAATGCACAGGCAGATGATGCATTTAAGCTGGTTTGTGTTTTTAAAATTCCCTTATATCTATTTAGTTAGTACTTCTGTTCTATAATTAAGACAATTATTTCAAGTGTTCCCAGCAGTTCTTCTGCATTAGGTTACTTAAGCTAAATCAAGATACCCAGTCTTCTTTTTTCTTCTCTGGTGTGTGGAAAAGGGATCACTTTGCAGGCTGCTGGTGATGGGCATTCTGCTTCTGTGTTAAATGGGTGGGCTTGGAGGGAGAAAGGGGGTACCCCGTAATATCCAGGTGGTGAATGAACTTCCTGTACCCACACTGGCATTAGAGAATGTACTAGCATTCTTTGGTACAAGGCTGTGCTGGATACTCTGGGGATTGATGAACAACTGTGGCAGTGAGGAGATGATAACATATTTGGCACAGTAGGCCATGTTATTGTCTAAAAAGTTTGTTTGAGATATGGTTATTCTAAGACAAATAGTAAATACCTCATTATACAAAGCTATTAATGTTTATAACTTGGCTTTCTGGTACTTCAGTGAAAGCAATGTATCTCTGGCATTTACTGGGTTGTAGTAGTGACAAAAAAGCAGCACACTGGCATCATTATGTATGTACAGAACTCTATTTTTTCAGGCCACTGGATACATCACAGATGCAGATCTATTCCCCTTCATTGTTCATGTACTTAGCCTTTAAATCTGAACTCCTCTAGTGGCAGTGTGGCCTGGGAGACACAGCTCAGAGCTCCTGTGTGACACGTCTAAGTGAAGCTTTTCTGCAGAGAGGGGTTGTGGTGAGGATGGATGGAGTAGGTCATGTCACTACTGGACAGTCCTAGGGGTTTCTGACAACGACACATTGGGGCAATTAGGACTTATAACAGCCATGAGCAGCCTACAGGGCTCTGTGCCTGATGGGGAGCCTGTGTCCAAGAGCTCTTGCTTTCTCTCCTGATCCTCTGAGAATAAACAAGATTTTTGAGCCATTGGCTGTGAGAAAAAAGCCATAAAAATACAACGAATCACTTAATGTGTTTTCAGAAGGTTTTTAGATGGTCCAGCAATGCTGCTAATTGTGCACATATTTGCATCCCAACTATCCAGGCTTGGCCTGTGTGATGAACACATTCAGGGGCAGGGGCAGTGCTACAAGAGGTTGCTCAGCGACTGGAGGATCAGGACATGGTAAGACACAGGGACAAATTTGGTTCATTGATGTAACATATTCTTAATTTAAAAACCTATGCTCAGTAAAAAGTATTATTGCATTAGGATTAGAATATGGTCTTAACTCATAGACATTTAATTTTCACATAAACCCTTCTTAAGTAAAAAAAGGAACTAAGGCAATTTAGAGGAAGCATTTCTATGCTAATGTGAAGCATTTAGGGAACAAGTGGTGCATGAGCAGGCGACTGAAGACGTGGTATCTGAAGAATGAGAATGGAGATAAATTTGATTTTTACACCTAATGGCAAGAGCTTATCAGGCAGCAGACTCAATATGAATTTCTGAAAACTACGGCTGGGAGCTGAGGTATAGTGTGACAGTTTTGATTTTCAGGACAGGCTAGGTAAAGAGGTGCACATTTACTTTTTGTATAGACGTATCATCTTGTTTTAATAAAGCATATTGCATTATAACAACACCCCTTCTGTTAGGCTGAGCAGTGTTTAAAGTGTATCCTCCCCCATCTGAAAATGGAGATGAAATACCTGCTAATTGCTTCCAGGTGTGTTGAATTTTGCTTTAGCCTTGCCTTGTTCCTGGGGTTTGGCTTGCTTCAGTCACTGACACTTCATCTTGCCCTGGACGCCCCTGTAAGTTGCATGCTTTGCTCTGCAGCCAAGTACAGAGCAGTACGTGCCCCAGAACTTGCACCAGGCTGGAACTGTGCCACATCCTAGCAACATCTCTGGCAGGCAATTGTTCCGCAGTTGTTCTCACATACAGTTTCACAGCAGTCTGTGCCCTGGCAGCAAGGGTTGTGTTTACAAATTTCCTGCTATGGAGCTTTTAGGGTCACAGGAACACTTCTGGTCCTAGCAGGAATTTAGTATGACCTCGTAGACTGAAACTAGGGTCCTTCACGTAAAAGGAAAGCAGGATTTTGCCCTGTATTTCCAAAAATATTTTATTTATTTTAATAAGAGCAGTTGGCTTCCTGAACACTCCTATTATTTCTAAGGTGTTGTGGGAATTGGTTTTGCTGATGTGGCACTCTTGCTTTCTTATCTGCTAGTTCATCATGATTTCGCTGTAGTGACACTCGTTGTCAGAAAATCCATACAGTGAGTTTGGGAAGAGCTGCAGCTGCTTGGGAAGTGGAAGCAACAAACTGAACAGCTGATCTATCAAATTCACTTGCAATATTTGTTTCAGTAATGGATTGCAGCCTCATCCAGTTAAGTGATGGCCTTGGCAGTCGCCTCAGTACCAGCTCAGGTTGGCTCTGGTGATAGAAAAATCTGTTCACACAACAGAGGCAATACTCCTTTTGGAGTCCCCTGCAGGAAAACCAGGAAATCAACCTCAGACAGGGCAGATTGCACCCAGCCCTTGTTCCCTCCATATGCGTTTTTTCTCTGCACATACCTGATTTTTGGCATGTGAGCAGAGAGGCTTGGCTTTTGGTACTGGAATATGCTTTCTGAAGTGCTACCCTGAGGGGCCATGACTCTTCACCCTAGGGTTTTTCACTGTTAAAATCTTGAAAAGATTCTTTAATATGCAGATTGATTGATTGAAATTACTAAAAAGGATGCTCCCATTATTCCCATGAATCAGGATTGAGATTTGATTGTGTATTATATTCTTAAATATATTCAGCACGAAATGCCTTGCATTTCAGTGTGTGAAATGGCAGGCAGGGTATCAGCTGAAATGGGCCATGCACCGACTCGTTAGACAATGTGTCTGATTTTTACTGAGCATCTCTATTTCAATGGCAAGTTTAGCTCTTCTGATGGGAAGCAGAAATGTTCAGGAGGTAATGTAACAAAATCAGCTGGTTATTTGATGGGGCTGAAAAATGAATGACCTTTTCAGTTCAGTGAAGGATGAATATTTCTGAATGAAGCTCATCAGATTCATAAATCCAAGACTAGCTGGCTGGAAGTCTTTCTTCTGAAAAGCATTACCCTTATTTTCTAGAAAACTCCCAATGTGCTGGCTGTGAGCCTAAGATGTGGTACCTTGTTTTAGTACAAAAGTGAGGATCAAATGTGTTACTGGAGTGCATTTTAAAATGACAGGAATTAAGTAGCTAATTTAAAAAACTCTCCGGATTAGCCAATTTCCATAGAAAAAGCTCTGGTCTCTGGAATCTATTTCAGAGATACTCTCCCAAAGTTTTTCAATGCAAGATTCTTGAAGTTACAGCTTTAGAATAGTGAATGTTTAAGGGTATAGATACCTATCAATAGGCTATATTAATGTGTCTTAAATGGTTTTCTCTCTGTTTAGAAGTAGCATAACTGGATTCTGCTCATGTGCAAATCTTTAAATCAAGGGTTTTCCTGTGGATAATCAGTTCAAAATATTGCCTAGTCATTTCCCTTCTTAGAGGAGGACCGAGTTATGGATTCTGTGGATAATTTTCAGATTCTTATAATTACCAGATTCTTCTGGATTTCTGGCATGAATACTTTCCAAAAAGGGCAGTACTTCCTTCAAATTGATTTGACTCTGTATGATTCAAAGTAGAAAGTAGCCATGTGCTTGCTCTAGGCTGCCCAGGTCCAGTGTGGAATATAGGTAAGGTTGTTTGGATTGTTTAGGAGGAGAATGAGGCAAAGGAAGAGTGAGATTATGGAACCCCACTGTGGAATAAAGCTGTTTCTAGCTAACCGTGAGGCATTAAACATCGATGGCAGCCTAGAGAACAATGCAAGACCAAATTTCTGGGCAATGGAGTGATCTTTATTGCACATTGAGTGCCAGCTCCAGGAACACATCATTTCCCAGGAGCTGGTGACCGCCTGCCCAGGTCCAGTGTGCTGTTTGAGCGGTGCTGCCCTGCTGAAGGCATGTGGTGGCAGGCCCCAAACGAGTGACACAAAGGTGCAATGTGCCCCCAGGGAGGCAGAGAGGGCTCTGTGTGCTCCTGTGCCAGTGCTTTGCAAACTGTGTCTGCACACATTGTACGCTCATCAGTATGTGGGAGTGTGGGTGCTGAGCCGGCAGTGCAGTTGTGTGTCCATCTCTTTAAATCTTCCATGATTATAACTCTCATTGTAATCACTTGTTGGTGTAAGTGAGAGGGAGGGTGTAATAAACTTGTGTAATCTGTTTTCTACTTATTGTCAAGCTCTCTCACTTGTAAATAACACGAGTTAAACTGCATCAATCATCCAATCAATGTGCACTATAGCAAATCTTACTTATATTTCTGAACTGGGCTGCAAATCCAATTGGAATGCATTTCTTAGATTGTTTATAGGACACACACTGAACATCAGGATTCTTTTGCATACCAAAAAACATGACAAGCAATGTTAAGTTCATTATATCATTATTATAAGAATGGTTTGGGTTGGAAGAGACATTAGAGATCATTTAGTTCCAATCTCCCCTTAAAATTTTATATATTTTTATTTTCTCAATATAGTATTTAGTATAGCAGTATTTCAAGTAATCCAAGTTTAAGTTTTTGTCCCTAGATTTAATTTTTTTTCTATGTATCTGCTTTGAGGTTGATTCTGCTGCTTTTTTGTGCCACAGTGTTTTTCTGTGAAGTCACTTGAGCTTCATTTTTAAAACCCAATGAAATAAGACTTCTTTGTACTCTTCTTGGGATTGTTGAATAAGAGTCTGTAAGTATTTTGTGAATATCGTTACTCTTATTCATGACATATATATTTGTATATGAAAAGCAATGTGAATAGTTATCATTGAAATACCTTTCATTCCAAGAGTACTTGAAACTACCAAGGTAATTCAGTGGGGCAACACCAGAGTTATTTTTGCAGAACTTCTCAATAATTGCTTTAATTAGGAAACTGTTTTTTCAACACCAATATCTGGATAAACATCTGATGTACCAAGTGTGAAACTTAATCTTCAGGGAAAGGTTTCATTGATATTTGACTTACAGTGGACAAGGTACTCTGTTAACTACTGTCTCAATCTGACTTCTTTCAAATGAGCCCACAAAATGCTTGATATCTGTTCAGAGCAGATATATAGTGAAGGCTTTTATGCTGAAATACTCTTAAATCTGCTGAAGGAAAAAGAATTTCCAGGTTGAACTCACATGTCCAGAAGTATTTTTAGTTAGAAATCGTGTAGTCATCTACATTTTGTTTGGGACAGAACAGTATATATGTGGGCATTTGCACAGGACTTGTGCTACTGAATCCTGCTCTGGAAGTTAGAGTATTGACTCCATAGCTGGCTTGACTTTTGGCAATGCCTTTTGCAACAGTTAATCCCACAAAAGTACTGTGCAATGTATGAACTTACGCATTATATAGCAGTAACTTATTAAGTACTGCTTAATTTGTGTGTACCTTGCCAAGTCTCTCCTTTGGCTACAATTTCAAAAAAGAGGTCTGAAGTCAGCAAACGTCAACTTTCTGACTCTGGGCATTTGAAAATCTCAGAAGAATTTACTTTTTTAGGAGGGAAATGCCAATGAGTGTGTTAGCACTGGTGCATAGGAGAGGTGACTCTCACTGCTTTCTTATGGGGAATGCCTCATCTGCAGTATCCCCCAGAACAATCCTTTGGCACTTTTGTGATGGACCTTATGCAGAGTTTATTTTCTCATTGCACAGAGCTACTTGGAAGGAGGGGAGGAGGAAGGGCCTGAGTTTCTGGGGCCATCACTGTAACGAGAAATAAATTAGATGTAGGGAGCATTTGTGTTGGGCTTTATGATTTGGAGCTGTCATGCTGTGTTGTGACTAATGCTTTTCCCCACTTTATTGTTGCTGAAATCAATGGCAAAACTCCATTTATGTTAAGAGCACATGACAAGATCCAGAGTAAGTGAAAGAAGCAGATGACTAGCAGTAATGGATATAATTGGGAAAAGCCATTCCTATCAAAGGATATATTCAGGGCTGATTTAGAGCACTAAGATCATTTGTATCAGACTCAAAACAAGGTAAAGGCAACAGCTAATAAAGGCACATCTACTGTGCACAGAGGGACAGAGGGAAAGGGTCTCTTTATCCATTTTAATTGGGAAGGGGAGTGACTGCAGATGGTAGTTATGTAAATGACCTTTTAATTGGTAAACAGGAGTGTTTCTCTTTGCCCATAATTATTTTTTGAGATTAAACTTTTGCTTATGTAAACAGTGTCCTCAGGCTGGTACACAGCAATGGGCATCTGTGCCTTTTCGAATCATTATCACTAGATTAAAAATTTTGGCTGAAATTCTGAGTATTGAGTACTAGCTTGCAGCACCTGGTTTCAGTTGATCCACGTTAGAGTTGGATACTAACCCTTCTCTGGCCTGTTTTTATCTACCTTTTTTGAGCCTTTCTTTCACAGAAGCATGCATTTCTTTTCCTGGGAAAGCTCTGCCAAATGTGCTGTCTTCTGGATTTTCTTGTCCTCGGGAAGGGGCTGCCTGAGAGCTGTAGAGCAGCAGAGCTACCTGTGCTCCTGGCTCATGTGCTGTGCAGAGGCATTGCCTCAGAGGTCAGGGATGAGCTATTTAAGAAGTTGATCTGAAGTCGGCCTCACTTAATGTGATCTCCAAACAGTGCTCTGACAATATGAAGTGGCTGTAGTCTTTTTTTCTTCTCAAACTGTGTGCGTGGACAAGCACTTGGTGTAGCCATGAGCCCAGACTGGAGGAGAAAAAAGCTGGGATGTGGGCAGGTTAGCTATTTGCCATCAGCTTTTGTTGTGGCTCGTTTGGGATCCAAGTCACACAGTTCAAGCCACTGTCTTCCTTGGTGTGGTGCTGCTGTGTTCAAGGAGTACAGGAAGATGGTGTTAAGTGTGGAACTGTTGGGTAACCTGATTAATGTCTCTAACTTGACATTCATGTCTTCTGCTTGGTTTAGAGGGATGAATGGCCAGAATCCAAACTGCTCTTCTGTGACAGTGTTGTGCAAGGGAACTCAAATTCTTTGAATCATTGCTTTTAGCTTGGTTGGTCAAATGTACCAAATGGCTAAACTGCAAATGATGCCAGGAGCCTTCATGTGATCCCTAGTACTTATGTCCTTCCAGTTTGTGAGTTACATGGACACTGTGCTCTGCAGCCCTGAATCAGCAGGAAAGTTAGGTTAAGAGTTGTGTGAATAAAATGAAACTGTAGTGTGAACAGTAAAGAGGAAAACTATTTAAACAATAGAGAGATTGACATTAGAAAGCTAGAGATGTCAGCAGATAAGGAAAATCTGCAATCCAGCTTATTACTAGCACAGATATTGGGTATTTTTACTTAAAAACAGTAGGTTTAAACCCTGTCTGTTTGTGGATCCCAGACCATATTTTGGTGGAGACATGAACCTGTGACCAGTAAATTTATTGTAATTGACTAAACATAAAAATGGATGACTTTAGTTTCTTCCCTTAGAGTCCTTAGAAGCAGTTTCTGGACCTTGAGGATCTACAGTTTACAATTTATGGCTTATTTTGATTCAGGAGAATTGCTGACTTGCAGAACTCTGTAGAAACAGGCAGAGATACGTAAATGTAATTTCTGGTTGCTGGTTAATTAGAAGAAAATGTCCTGAATCTTGGGGAGAAAAAAGACAGGACATGGCACTTGGCCACCTCTGAAGCCACAGTTCTTGGCCTCTGCAGTAACCTTGCAACTCCAGCTGTTCTTCTCTCATTGTGCCTGGCTGTGGCTCCCTGCCCCAGGAACTGTGTTGATGCAACTGTTGTAATATTATGCTATAAATGAGATCAGTGAGTGGGGGCTGAGTTATAAATAATCTGCTTTGAACCTGGATTATGTCACCAATCTCGTGAGCACTGTCCCATGGCCGGCAGGCAGGGGCGGCACCTCGGGGGTGTGTGTGGGGGGAGAAAGGGGCTGAGTGCCTGGGACACAGAGGCAGGGCTGGCAACCTGTCAAACGAGCTTGGCATTGCAACTGTGCACTGTAAAATGACATGTTAGAATGCTGCATGTTCAAATGTGGGCTGCTACAGTGCTGTGGTTGGGTCCCTGGCATCAGGCGTGTGGTGTAGGTGGTGCAGAGCTGAAGATGAGGGTGGCTGGCCCTGAAAGACAGGTTGTGTGTGAAAGTATCTAACTGCTCCACTGCAGGCATGGAGGGCAAACACACGGTGCTCCAGCAGACTGAACAGGGAGGTGCCACTGCTAACCTCTGGGAACGGTAGGGCAGAGCTGTGCCTTGCCTCCCTGCCTTTCCTGGGAGCCACATCAGGGATGCACATCGTGCAGATGCAATTTCTACTCACAGGGATGCTGAGCAATATTCCCAGGCTGTACTGTATGGTAAGATGGCCAAGGTGTTGGAGTGCCCACGGAGGAGATGCAGGTTGATTCCTTTCTTGGCTGTAGATATGCCTTGCCATCAGTGCAAGTGGGCTTTGGGGGGATAAAGTCATGGCCTAGCTCAAGTCTAGCTCTCACTGCTGGCATGAGGCTGAGAAAAGGGTGGGCAACAAAGATCTTGGCTTTATAACCTCCTAATTAGAGCATTCCCATTGAAGTGGTCATTAGCTCCTGCTTCAAGGACTGTGTTAGGCGCTCAGTAAAAAATGTAATGAAGCAGCCACATCTTCCAGGTTGCCCTTCCTGAAGGCTTTCTTGTCCCAGCATCTGTAACATCTCTCTGATGTTTTCAGGGCTCTGCCTCTTATTAGCGGCTAATGGGCCATGGGGAGAATGACAAGGCAGGCTAATAAAATATTTTGTCTATATTAATGATTGAAATTGGGAAGCCAGCCTCCCAAGGGCTTCAGATTGAGTCAAAGGTGAGAACAAATATGGTGCCAATCCTTTATTTGGAGGATTGAAGGTCTGAGACTTGTGAGCACAATCAAAATAGCTTGAGAAAGGTGCAGCTGAAACTGATGACTTGTACAACTCTGCAGTGTCATAGGATGAAGCAGTTATAACTAATTTCTGTAAGAACCACATTTAAACAAATAATTAATATTTGGCAAATAATGTGTGGAGGTAATAATCTTTACTGTGTAACAGCAGTATATCCATTATTGAAAACTGCTGAGAAAAAGCAATCTACAAATGCCGTGTACTGAAATTTCTTAAATTGTGCTTTAATGCTGCATAAATTAGTAGATTTTCAGTTTTCCTGGCTTTTGACATTTTGTGAGTTAATTGCCTGCTTTTCTACATTCAGATTTCAAAAATATGATGTTCAAATCAAATGCAAAAGTTCAGCTCAGAGACATGTAAGAGCAGTAGTGGCTGTTGTCCAGAAGCCTAACGAGGTGAGTCCCAGAGACAGCAGAAGTGCGTTAGCACCGTGCTCTGCCTCTGCAAGCCTTCCCTCCTTCTCAGCAGAGCTCACTGGCCTAAAGAAAAGGCTGCAGTCATGTGTTTAAACTCTTTCCAGGACTGGAGGGGTCTGATTTCTCTTTAAAATTAGTTTTACCATCTGTAGTGTCTCATGCTTTCTTTTCCGTGGATCTTTTCTTTCTTTCTCCAGTAGGTAAGTTTTAACACAAGATGAGGAGGATGTTTGTTGGTAATATCAGTAGGAACAATGCTGGTCTTGAAAGTCTCTCTGATGTTTGAGCTACTGGAATAAATTACTGCATTGTGTATCAATGCTTTTTTTAAAAGGTACATTCTATATGGGATTACTTAGCCTTGTTTCTGTACCTCGGGAGTTTCTGTACTTTAAATAGCCATACTTGAGCTAAGTTTTGCATAGTTGTTCTGTGGTAAGATTTCAAGATGCTGCAGTTGATATTTTGGGGTTTTTTAATGCTTCTGAGGATGCTGGTGTGGTATTACATCTCAGTCCTATCCTAGCTGGTTTCTTGTAGAGAAGAAAACCATACAAATGTTTTAGGAGAGGATGAGGCATTTCCTTATTGTTAAATACCTTGCTAGAATCTGTAGACAACTTAATGAATATTATTTATGCATTTATTTATATTATAAATAATATAAAGATATATTGTATATAATAATATAAAGATACAGTTCATTCTTATAAGTAACGTATTTTATTTGTGACTCTGCTTGTTTTTCTTGTGCTGCCTGTAAATAGGATTGCTCACCTGGAAAATAATTTGTCTTTACCATACAAACTATTGCCACTCACCCAGGTTTTGTATTTTAAGGAAGTGATTAATGCTCCCTGTCAAGACTGGTCTGTTGCTGTTGGCTTTTTATGGAAGCTTGCTTCATTCATGCATCTATTTCTGTATATTAAGTTTGTCTTCCTTGGCTTATTTCTCTTCAGAAGCAGATCCTCTAACACAGCTCAGTTGCAGTTGTCACACCTGTGCTCAGAAAAACACAGTGTTGAAAGGAGGGTTTTGCTTTGTGTTGTACTGTGAACAGCTTGACTCTTGCTAATCTACCAAAAGACACGTAACTGAGGGGCTGCTGTGGGGCTCTGCTGACACCTTGTATCCCAGAGCAGTTTGGGGAGTGACATCTTGAGTCTGTTGCCAAGTTGGAGGTGTGATATTGTGATGATTTTGGTTCATCTTGTGTTTATTGAAAGTAGCTACAGGCTCAGGCTATTTGCTGACCTCTTTTAGGAGATATGCTGGTGACTCTAGAAAGAATCCATCCTTAGAACTGATGTCTTTGTTTTCAGTGCCAAGAAAGAATCATGCAGCAGTGTCTGTAGAAGTTGTACCATTTTAATATTCCTTGTTTCATATTTTTGAAACACTTAAGTATTTGGGGCTATGAAACTTTCACTTCTGGAGTCCTAAATTAATTGTTGTAATTTAGTAGAGGCTATTGGTAGTGGGGACTGATCTAACCATCCATGTTTCCTTGTCCTTGCTTTCCCATTTTTTGCCTTTTTAATGAAAACATAGCAGTGATCTTTCTTGGTAATCTTTAGTTACCTGTTCTGGTTTCATGAATGTTGACTAGACATTGAAAATTTATTTTTGTTTCCTGTTCCTGCCTCAGAAGAGGTAACTTGCATTACTACTTCTGTTGTCACTGTATTTCGGACAACACGTGCCTAAACTGATCTATACCTGTGTTATATCTGCCTGGCTTTTGACTGTCCCTCTAATCTGCAGACTTGGCTGACAAGTTGCTTCCTGATAAGACAGAGTTGTTAGTGATGGTCGGCTGCTAGCAGGGGTCTATTATCTTTGCTGGCTGTTTTCCACTGACAACTAGTTCCTTCCTTGCTTCCAAAACTCATTACCATTTTTTACTTTGAATGTTCTTGTGAGGCTAATATTTATTTGTTTTATTCTTTGGATTTACACAGAACTCTGCTAGCTTTAATTAACAGGCATCCATCTGTGCTCTCAGAGCCCTGATGGTAATTAAAATTAAGCATCACTACATTGTCCAAAGCAATATATAGAACCAAATTTTTCAAAACATTTCTGGAAATGTCTGTGTGTAGGGGTTCCTCCTGCTGGCTTCCCTTAGTTTTTGGTGTTGTAGTGGAATCACTGCTGTGAATTAAGCATGCATTGTAACAGCTTTGCCTGCTGCTTCTCTTCAAAGCTTAGCAGGTTTTTTTTATACACACTTCTTACACACAAAGGAGTAGCATTTCCAGGGCACCCAGTGCCTGCAGCACCCCCCTGGTGGGGCAGGAATAGGCATGCCACAATGATCCCAGCAGGGCCCCACTATTGCTGCTCCTACGGCTTTCTGATCTGGACAATCCTTGGGTTTGGGGTAGGGCTAGTGTTATGGTGAGGATCAGGTTTAGGATTAGGATTGAGAGAGTCAAATATCCTACGGCTCCAAGAACACTGGGGCAGTGAAGGGTATGCCAAGGTGATCCTGGCAGGGCATCAACCTTGCTGATCTGAACCAGCCATGATGTTGGGGTTGGGGTTGTGCCAGGGTTAGTGTTGGGGTTAAGAGATTCGAAGACCCTACAGGTCCAAGAACATTGGTTCTGGAATAGGCATGGCAGGGTGATTCTCCCAAAGTCATTCTTTGCGTGGGTTTTACAAGGCTCTATGGGTTTTTTTACAGTAGTAATACTTCACCTTATATACTGGAGTCCACACCCTTAGCCCGAGGGGGAGAAGCTCCTGTGCCCACAAGCTCCTGAGAAATGGCAAGGCAAAACAGAGTGGTAATATAAATACAAGGTTTCTTCTAGATCATCCTGCGAACTGTGCTATTAAAGACTGTGCTGAGAGCTTGCAAGAGGCCTATCAGAGGAGGCTGTTTCTGGAGAATTGTGGGTTCCAACCTGCAGCACCAGGTTCCTGCCCCAGTGCTGCCCCTGGCCTGTAGGATACTGAACTCTCTAAACCCTAACCCTAATCTCAACCTTCACCCTGAACCTAGCCCTACCCCAAACCCAATACCATGGCTAGTCCAGATCAGAAAACAGCAGGAGCAGCAATGCTGATGCCCTGCTGGGATCGTTTTGGCATGCCTTTTCTAGCCCTAATGTTCTTGGAGGTGTAGTATTTTTGACTCTCTCCACCCTAACAGTAATCCTAACCCTCACCTTAAACCTAGTAAAGTGTAAAACAATTGTTTTCCTCCATTTAGTGTCTTGAGTTCTAATGGTCTTCTAGTCATAAAAAGGAATTGCTGCCAATTTGCTCTATGAGTATTAATCCATTTGAACCTTCTTATATCTGTGTTGAGAGGCCTCATAGCAGGAGTGGGAAAGGAGTAGAAGGAGCGGGAAGATGACAGGTTTATTTCACCACACACTGTACTAACAGCCTCACCTGAGGTGCATGCTGCCTGTGTCTTGACACCTGTTTGGGTAAGGGCAGTCTCCAGTGAAAGTTTAGTCCTCCTTAATCTGGTAGAGCGGAGGTTGCAGAACAGAAGGCAGGAGGGGTAATTCCAGGGCACTGGTAACCTTTAGGTAAAACTGTTGCCTCAGCCTTGAGGCTGGCTGAGTTCACAGGGGACCTTCTCTTGTGACATTACAGATACCACAAAACAAGCAGTGTGATTAATATTGCTTAATGGGGAATTTTTATCTTTATGGTCACTGTATCAGTGAATTGCTGATAAGGATAATGGGAGTTATGATGACAAGCAGATCCCAAGGATTGAGCTTTTTTGTACCAAAGGCTGCTCATATCTATTTTGAGATTTGAAGCTATTAGTTTTTCCCTGTCTTTAACACATGTTACCAGACAGAGTATCTTGTAACTCAGGCACCCTCAACATTATTCACACCAAAATTTGCTTCTGGCACTTGAAACTGTGTGCCTGCTACATCTTGCATCCATTTGTGTTTCTGCTTTTGGAGGGACAGATTTGGGGGGCAACAGAAGATGAGATTGAGGGTAGAAAAAAACCACACTAAATACCTGAGATATGAATGGCAGCAGAGGTTTTTAACAAACTGTACCTCATATTTTGTTAAGGCCAAATGTTTTCAAGTTGCTGCTTTGCTAGAAATGTGTCAAAAGTCTTGTAACACAATCTTAAAAGCTATTTTTTTTCCCAGTTACTGTTTAAAATCATTATGCTTCTGACTTGCAGATCAGACATCATTAGTGTACTGATTTTCATATTTAAAAATATAAATTGTGTAATCCTTACACTGGTAGGTCTGGCAGCCCGTACTTATTTAGGCATAAAAGACAAAATTTATAGGTTGAAATGATGTATTTTATTGGAACATCTGATCCAGCTGGAAGAAAGTTGGAAAGCATTTGGGCACAAGGTCTCCACATTAGGCTTCATAAAATTAGTGTAGGCTTCAAGCTAAGGACATTAGCTGAAGAGCTGTTGCACTTGCTGTAACCTCCCTGTATTAATCAGCTGAATAATTTCAAGGAATTTACAGGCAATTGTAGGTGTGTAAAAATGCTGTTTTCTGGAAGACAATTCATGTGACTGTTTTGAAATGCTGAATGTATTTTAGAAGCAGGCATAATTGCTGGAAAAAACCCTTCTGATAAAAGGATTTCCAGCTTGTTTTTTAAGGACCATAGATTGCTTCTAGAATAAGACTTTGGGATAATTCAACAAAAATAACTTGTTGGCCAAAAGTAGGATTGACTGAAAAAGTCTGTTTTATTTGTCATGGCTCAAAGGACTCTTCAAGAGACCTCTT
This sequence comes from Sylvia atricapilla, assembly GCF_009819655.1. Lineage (NCBI taxonomy): Eukaryota > Metazoa > Chordata > Aves > Passeriformes > Sylviidae > Sylvia > Sylvia atricapilla. Next base: position 24,000,742 of record NC_089149.1, read on the forward strand.
ATGTTTGGACTTTCTGGGAAAATTGCTTTTCAGCCAAATCTGAGCCTGTGAATAACAGCAGAATAAGCACTGCAAGTCATAATCCCACATTAAATTGTCAGTCATAGTCAATGTTACTTTCTTCTATTTTTTTTTCCAGTTGTGGAGCTGTTGGAACATGGCCTTGATTCTAAAGGAGGAAGCATTTAGTTGTAAAATAGGATATATGGTGAGTATAAGACTTGGGGTCTGAGCTGTTAATCCCACTCACAAGAGGAGAATTTGGAGACACAAATCACTTGTTTCAGCATGTGCTTGGAGGACCTACTCATTACTGGTGGCTTTCCCTTTGTAGTCATTTCTCCACCACTGAAGGGAAAAATGTTTAATGTAAGTAAATGGAGAGTGGTAGCACTAGAGCTAGGAGTAAATTAAAAAAAAGGCTCACTTTTGTGTGTGTATTTATGCAAGACAAGTACTGAAGTCAGAACAGTACCTGGTTCAGTTTCCTCTGTGAGTCCATGTAAAAGTATGAGAAGAAATATGTTCATGTATTTAAACACTGTCATCTATACACTGTTTTCAAACTTTAGAATACTGTTCCCAGATTAAAAAAACAATAACTCAGCAGCATGACACCAGTTAGAGTGATAATTATTAATGCAAGCAGCTGATTCATGCCAGATATGATAGACAGGACACTTTCACAAGAATATTCCTTGGTCCAAACCTAACCCTGTGGGATGTTTCTGTGCATGGAACTGATTTTGTCCTTATATAGTTTTCTACTCTGCTGCTCATTGTAAATTGCTCAGTTGACTGAAGGTGGTTCTGTGCCCATAAGGAATCACAGTGGAAAAATCCCTCTGACAAACCTCAGGAGGCTGATGCAGCCCCTGCAGCAACCATGTGGGACAATTCCCTTTCGTGGCTGTGTCAGATGTTGCAGATTCTCCTGGGTAGGATTTCCTGTTCCAGCAGCCCTGTGACTGGAAACTCCTGGGAACATGAACCTCCCAGGCAACAGATCTGGTCTGGGATCTAGACTCAGTCATTCAAAATCATAAAATTATCAAGAAGTTACACACCCATTGTGAAGCCTGTATTTGAACTATTCATCATCTATGTGTTTTACTTTGTAGAAATATGTAATAGAAGAGAGAGGCAACCTGGAAGAACAGGTGAAGAAAAGATGAGTAAGGGGAATGAAACTGGAAGCAAAGGTAAGATGTTCAGGACTGCAGTATTGCTGGAAGGGAATTTGTGGATTGACCATAAGGTCTTGTGACCAAGTACACACTGCATGTACGCTGTTGTAGTTTGCAGTGCATCCATTTCCTCTCTCTTTCTCCCTTCTCTCCAATGAATGCTGCCCATGGCCTTGCTGAGGTTCAACTGTTTGCTTTGTGGCTCGTTCTGGATCTCTTTAAGGTCCTGCATAATAGTAGATAATGTGCTGCTGGGTTGAGAGATGAACTTGCATTATTCTGGATGAATTTTGAACTCTAACTTTACTATTTTTGAGACTTTAAGTCTGCAGCGTTCCCTTTCAGTGAAATAAAGATATTCAGGTAAGGACAGTGTGATTTTTACTTGCTGCCAATAAATTATTGATGAGAGGCAACTAAAGAAATAATGTGAGTTTTTCTCTGCAAGTAGGGGTCTGAAAGGCAAAAGTTGCAAATACTATTTCTTTATGATACCCAAAGGCATAGTTCTTCCAGGTTTGCTAGAACAAAGACTATGGATGTGAAACATTGCCATCCTTCTGGGCTGCTGACAGACTCTTGGTGTAATGCTCCAGCGTGGGGTCGGTATCAATCCCACCTACCTCCCTGCAGTGCTCCAGGAACTCTTCTGTGCCTCAGAGCAGACCTGGCCTCGTGGTCACTGTTTAAAGCGCTGGGATTAAGGCAGTAGGGGGGAGTCATTTCCACAAGGCATGTCTAAGTGCTTAATACCATAACTCAGCATCACATGCTTCTCACCTTCACTCAAGTCTTTTTAAACACGATCAAGAGCATGTTTCTTTGCTTTATCTAGTTGAATTAGGTCGTTAGATTGAATTAGCATATAGTAAATTGGCAAAGCAGCAATTGCCTACAATAACAGAGCATGGGCACTAAGCGCAGCTCAACATCTTTTCCTAAAAAGAAAAGCCACCCTTAAAGCAGAGAAAGTGAGCTGAATTTGCAAAAATGTTACCTTTTATTCCTTGCTGGATCCTCTGAGATCGCTCCCAAATCCACACTCTGCAGAACAATGGAGCCATTGTCTGTGGGCTGGCGGCAGCATTTGCACAGCTTGCCTCAATGAATATTTTGTCAGAATGGTTTCTGCATTGCCAAACTATGCTAACCACCACCTCCCAAGTTGGAGCTAATTAGTAATGCATAACAGAGGAGGTGGCTTTGTTTCTTGTCCTCTCCCTGAAAGAATAATTTGACCTCCTAACAGATAACTTTTGGGACTCTGGGAAAACAGGCCACAGAAATGTTTTTCATATAGTGAAGATGTAGCAGGAGGAATTGACTGTTTTGTAGAGGCAGTCTTGGGATTGTTTGCTTGCCAAACATCAAATATACCACAGAAAACTAACTTTGTTTCTCAGAATTTTCCCTTTTTTTCCCCTGTGATTTTTACAAAATTGGATATACTTATTCTGGTCCTACTGTAAATCATGTAATTCACAAGCCCATGCTCTGTCACCCACATTTCTTAGTTTATCATCAAAAGTTTGTCTGATTTGTTTTCTTCCTTTCTCCACCCACACCACAGCATCCCTATGAATTCTGTGGAGGCCACAGCTTTCTGAGCCCTTTAGATGAGCTGTGAGAAAAGCATTATGTGCAGTGCAGTGGCCTCCTCCAGGCTGTGTCTCTTCTGAAGATGGCAAAATGTAAATAAGCTGTTTGTACAATCCCAGATTCATTTGTGTTTTGTGGCTAAGAATGGCTCAAGTAAAAATTTAATTTACAACATAGCTGAGGGAAATGCTTAATTATGCACGAGGGAGGAGAAAATGGTTATGGGGGAAATGACAACAAGCCCAAAAATCATCAAAACTAATGTATGCTGTGAAAATCCATAAGAACTGAAGCAGACAACATAATTTATAAAATACTATATAGGTTTTCCCTTTCCTTGAAGGGAGATACTCTGCATTATTGTAGCCCTGAACAAAGCCATTTTATCTTCTAGGGCTCATTTTGTATTCAGCGATATTAAAATAATTCTAATTCAAATTAAAATTACTTCTTGTCTTGAAATCACCTAAAGATATGTTTGGCCCTAATTTCTGATAACTTATTCTTCACATACTGCTTTTCATCACTGGGCATTTTGCTCTGCTGTAAGCTGCATCCTTTTATTTGTGGGAAGTCTGACCACCATCTCAGGCCACAATAATTCAGTAAGGTTGCTGTTGAGTTTGCCAGCAAAACTGAGAAGTCTCATTTTTTTCCTTTATTAAAAGTTCCAGCTTTTGGTGTTCTTGAGGATAATGAAATGGTTATAGCAGTAAACCTGAGTAGAAACTCCTGCAGTTGTTCAGCTTCTCATAACTGGTCCTTGGCTGTATTCGTGGATCTCTGGAATTTCATTATTTATGAAATATCTTGTTTAAATAGAGAAGTGAATACTGCATCCCACAGAAGACATCATCAAATTGGGTGAAACTGAACATGTTGAGTTACAAGTGTTTTCTTGTTGGTTGTATTCTTTAGTATTTTTAATTAGAGCATTGATGGACAAGACTTCTGTTACTGTTCAGGTCTTAGCATAAAGTTGTCACATGTACAATTCTCATCTTCTCTTTCCATGACTTCAAGGCTACTATTAACTTAGCTATTATTTCAATTTGGCATGATTTATTGAGAGCTTTTGTAAGACATGAAACAAAATTTTACTGAAATAGCTGTTCGAACACAACAAAAGATGGTGATGAAGCTACTCTATAAAATACTTCCCTGAAAGCAGTTTTGGGTTTGCTTTTGCAAATAAATCTTTCTTGAGTGCAGCTTAAAAGCAGTGTCAAAATGTGCTTGACTGTTTCAATTTTTGATCTTGATAGGAGAATTATCAGAAACAGTTAGGAGGTCAAAATAATAATGGAATTAAGAGAAGAGGTGAACACTGAGAGTTACTGAGAGTGTGACACTTCTACCACTGGTAGAAACTAATATTAAAATGAGAGATTTGCTTCTAAAGAATTATATAAGGTGTATATTGCTTTGATGGCATTCTTTAAAGCCATAACCTTTTCTATATGAAGCTTGCTGTATGATGTCTGAGAGAGTTGAATGTAAAATGGTGCATTCTCTGAAAAGCTGGGACACTTTAGGGATTATGCTTAAGAGGCTAGACTTGAAATCATAGTGCTGGTGTCAGGACCTGGGAAACAGGGGCAGTGTCATCTCTGGTCAGTGGGTGATTGTCTCTGGTCTGTGCAGTGATGCTACTGGCTCAGACAGTAAGACAGTGTGTAGGCTCCTGGAATTCTGATCTGATGAAAAGGCTGTTGGCCATACACCAAGTATCTTGTCCATCCTGCAGATGGTCTCCCTCCTGTATAATATGGCAAATAATTTATTTTCCATCTATTATATTTTATTCAAGGGAATCAGTGTATCTCAATAGTTCTGTATGTTAATTCTTCTGTCTGTTTGTAAATGTATTTTGTGATAAATTCACAGAGGCACAAAGTGCTTAAAGCTGTCTCAGAATAAGTAGTTAGACTCAAGACTCAACAATTCTCCTGTTTACTTTGCTTTTTAATTGCAAAGCCAGGCTTTCAATTATGCATACTATTCAAAAATTTCTCCTCAGTGAGTGGCCACTCCTATGAGGCAGTGTGCATTCAGGGAAGGTTCTTTAGTAGCTTTATCCCTAATAACAGCCCATATGGGAGATTTTTTAGCAGTTCTGCAGGAATGTACATCATCTTCCTAGACCATATGTTCGTAAGGAGCACAAATGGAGAACTCCTCCAGTATTTTTCAGGCACAATTATTACAGTGTTTCCTGTTTTTTCAGTCCAAGTGGTCAACTGTGGCATTGGCATCATGTGAGGAGTTGTGATAACGTGTCCAGGGTCAGTTTCTCTGAGGAAAAGCAAGATGCAGATTCTAAGGGATTAGTAGGAGGATACCTTTACTTCAGTCCAGGGTAGAATTGATCCTTGTGAAGACTCAAGGACAATCAGCTATGGTAAAGCTCCCCTCTGAAAGCAGCCATGCTTTTGAAGCATGGTCTGAGCTATTGAGAGCAAACTTGGGACCCTGAAAGGGCTTGTGCAGGCCTTGGTGGGTCCCAGGTTCTGCAGTCTTACTGACATGGATGAGAGCTGTCTAGCCCAAAGCTGGTTTGAGTGTGTTCTAATGTATTGCAGACACAGTTCTCAACTGCATTGCAGATATACTTCATATATAACTTCATTTATGTATGTACATATTTATTCACCCTGAAACAGAGAAACACAAAGACTGTGTGTAGTATTATTCTTGCTGTGCAGAGTCTTCCAATGGCAATAAGCTGATTTCCAGGGAAAAGCTGTGCCTTATTTGCCTCAAACCAATAATGCTTTCCAACATCTTACTAGGGTATTTTAGAGTTTTGATATCAGCTTGCATCATCTTAGACATGGGTGCAGGCTGATGCACAGCAAAAATAGTTGAGGAGGCTGTCTGTGACCTGCCCTTTTGTGTGTCCTGTGATACCAACATAGCGTGTGTGATGCTCACAGTGGTTAACATTTGGTGAACTGCAGTCACCTCAGAAAAATTGGAGAGCATGATGACCAAACTGTCACTGAGTCTAAGATTTTTAAATAGGATTCCTTTATTATGGCCCTCTTTAACTCTTTGAGGGCATGACTGCAATTTCTGTTTATTTTCAATGGAGTGTTCAAATATATGAAAGTAGAGATATGTGAGGTGCCACAAAAAATACAGTAATCTGTAGCAAAAAGAACTAAGTGCACTCCCAGCAACTGGGGGGGAGGAATAGCAATTTAGCCAAAGGTTCAGAGAGAATAATTTTATGCCTTTACCTGCCTTTTTGAAGCTTCTGTGAGCATACAGCAGAGCCAGACTTAAAGTTCAACATGGCTCTAATTAGTGACCAAGGAAAGAAGGTATATTTATGTGTCAGCTGGAAAAATGTGCCTTCAAGGACTTGGCTTTGTTGATCTTAGGTCTGATTTCAAATTGGCTGACTTGCAAAACAGCCTTTTAAATTTAGATAATGCTTCAGAATGTCTGTCAAAGCAGAAAACCCCCCAAAAGTCCTCTATCTCTAACCCTGTAGTGTATGTGAAAAGCAGCTCTAGGAACAGCATGGCTGACTGTTTTAAGTGATGTGCCATAAGCATCCAGCTGTGCAGATGTAAGGCTTCTTCCTTTGGAAACACTTGTGCTTCCTTTCGTGTTTACTGAGGCATTATCCAAACAAATATACAATATTTTCTTGGGAATGGAACTGCATTTTTAAATGCTCTAGTGGCCTCATCAAACAGTCTAGAAGAAATACAATTGCCTGCTGTATACATTTGAAGACAGAGGAACAATCACACCTTTTCCAGAGAGGGTTACACGGAATAGAGATTGGAGAGGTAATGCTTGTCCACAGGAAGTGGTAAGATTTTTTTGTAGGCTCCCAAGCTGTGCAATGCGACTTTGTCCTGTTGCTCCAGCAGTGAATGTAGTTTTCTCACATGAATCTGTACATTTATGGGATGATTCAAGCAAGAAGAGGTTTAATCTACTGCTCTTTTGGGTTCAGGTTTTTGCAAAAATATATTTGCCTGCCTAGGAGTTCTATGGTTATTGAAGAGTTTGTAGGATTCAAAGAGAGCAGAGTAGCTTATAGACTGATGCTAGAAAGAGCTGCTCAAAAGCTGGAGTTTGTTTAATCAGTTTTGAGTTTGCCTTTCAATTCAGTTTTCAAACTCGAACTTTGAGTATGTACTTTTCAATAAAATGGGAAAAAAAGTAAATACTTATTTTGGTGTCAATTGATTTTTTTTTCCCCCTAAAAACAAAGTAAGGTTTTGGATTATTTGACCACCATAAGCCTTGTTCTCTGAAAAAAATCTTAGAAATAGAATTTCAGTCTAGTTGAACACTCATTTTGAACATATATTGGTATTTTTCAAGAGAACCTCATCTGAAAATGTAAAAAAATCAGGTATTTAAACATCTTCAATAATCCTCATCTACAGTTTTTTTAAACATGTGTGCTGAATTTGACGTGGGGCTAGGAAAGTTTTTGTTCCCTTGGAACTCCATTTCTTTGAGTTTGGAAATGGATGGAGAGAAAATGCTCCATCATGACTTGCTATGTGATGGGAGGCAAATGGTGGTCCTCCATGTGCTCAGTCTTTGTGAGAGGACATTGCACAGACTTGTGCATTCTGGTTTTTTTGTGTTACAAGACAAGCTCAGGCCTTGGACAGAACAGACCTTGTCTGTGAGGTCTGTGGGACTTCCTGGAGCTGCACATGGGGTTTGGAAGCACCAGAGCTGGAGAAGGCTCATGCTGCAAACTGAGCTGTTATTCAGAGCATTTCTGCATTTGTAAGTTACTAGCTGCAAATTGCTATTGCCAAGCCTGGTCTTCCCCAAGTGTGTACATACGTGTCAACAAATTAGAGCAGAAGAGTAAGTGGCCTGACACTCCTGGCTTGGCTTACTCCCAAAAAAAGATCCACCTTCACAGTCTAAATTTCTCTTGACTGCAGAGAAGCAGGAATGAGTTTAATATTCTGGATAATAAACAGGATACTGGATTAAAGCAAGGGTAATGCACCAGACAGGGAATTGTTTGTGCTGCTCTGCGTGTCTCTTCAGGCTTTTTGCCTAGCTGGCCAACACCCAGGGAGCAGGAACTACTGTGCTTTGCTCCAGGAGAGCAGCAGCTGAGGGAAACTGCTTGGGAATTAAGTCCTGCTTCCCATTCCTGATGATGAGAGGCACTTACCAAATCCCTTGCTGCACTCAGTGATTTTTTCTAAGGAAAGCAGCATGCCAGTACTCCAGAGGGAATGGCAGCTGCTCAGGGAAGAGGAGCAAAGCATTGGGTGCAGTGGTGCATAAGGCCAAGCCTACAGCTGTAACAGAAAATGTTATTTTAGAAATTCTGAGCTGATTCAAATAAAAGCCTGGCTGAACAACTTCAGCGTGTAACACTGCCACGATGAAGGCACTATGAGAGACCTGCCTGAAGCACCAGGGCAGCTGGAGGTCAGCAACCTAAGGAAGCAAAATAGAGCAGCCTGGGAAGAGGTTTTAGGCTTGATCAGAGACCACATGGGACTGTGGCTGCATTGGGTGCCCACCTGGATGCAGAGAGAAGCTGGGGGCAATAGGCAGAGGAGCTGCCCTGGGGGTATGTGCAGACAGGGCAGCAGAGTCAGTGCTGCACATGAGGTTGTCACAGGTACTCTGGATATGTGAAACAGGAAATGTGCCCACAAGCAAAAAAAGGGGAGAAAAGTCAGGAAGGCTGCTAATGTTCACTATGATGTACTCTAAATTGAAAGGGGAGGAATGGAGCATGGAGTGGGAAATGGGGAAACTGCAATGTTGAAACACAGTGGGCAAGAGGGATTTGGAGACTGAAAATGTCTTGGGACCAAAAAGTACACCTCTGGGAGCAGCTTCTACTACAAATGATCCTGCTCCTCTCTGCCATAATTTTCTCCTCTTCCTAAAACAGGGACACTAACAACTGTCAGTCTAATGTTGTGGGTATGTGCCCATCATTTGTCTGTGGGAAGGCCCAGAGACCCCAGTCAGGGGTGAATCTTGTTATACCAAGCGTTCTAAATACCAGAAATGCCCAGACAGCTTTTGAAATAACTCATGTGCAATTGAAGCGTATTTATGTACCACTGTCAGGAAGCTGTTAGGAGAGCCCCAGCAATATGCTACAGTTTAAAAAAAGAGGACATAGGTGGGAAGTGAAGAATAACTGTGAAATGCCAAAAATCAAATAAATGAACCTCACAGAGTTTTAATTCTTAGTTATAGACAGGAAATAAAGGCAGAACTGAGAATTATCTTTCCTGACCTTTCAGTGCAGATGAAGATTAAAACCAAATAAGACTTGGGATACTTAGGAGAAAGGGGTACAGAATTAGAATGGATTATGCTGCTCCTGCTGTGAGAATAAAGATGTTCGTAAATTCTTAGTCTGTAACTTCTGTGGCTTAATGAGGTGCATATTGTTAATTATATGATTTGGAATCATAAAAGGATCATTTGGTTCCTATATGTGTTATCTAGCCAAAAATGTAGTATCTGTTTTTGTGGTGTGGGGTTTTTTTCCTTTTTTTTTTTTTTTTTTTCCCAAATGAATAGTGTAGGCAGAGTGCATTCAATCCCAATCTGGTTAGAGGGAGGGTTGTTAAATGGGAAGTGGTTTATTGATTACTATTTTTGCAAGCTGTGATAGCCTACCTTTATCACTTTGAGAGATTCTTGTTTTGCCCTTTCACTTAGTGCAAGGTCATGGAACAATTGATTTGGCATTTGGTACAATTTGCAGTTAAAGGGATGAAAACCATGGGTGAGGAACTAAAATGGTTGCAGTGTTTGTTTTACTTCTTCCTCCTGTTCTTCTCCCCTCCCCCAAATGATTACTTGCTGCATTTCCAAGGAAGATTAATAATCAGATTGTCAATCTGTCTACAGATTTCAGCTTGATCAAATGCTCAGCTGGATCCAATAGTTTTCTCCAGCAGGTGTTGAAGACAGAATAGGACTCTTCTGCTCTTATCCACACCCTCCCTCCTTTTCCCTTCACTAAGAGAGCAGCAAATCCATATTACATGCTGCTATCAAAAGGTATATGTCAACATTTGGGGTGTGTGCTTGGTTATTCTTTATAATTTTTTTGTTTTAATCCTTTATAAGGTTCTTGTCTAACATTACAGCTTTTGAATTGCAAAAAAGTGTGATTTAACTGTTTTCTGAAGATAGGATTTTGAATTTTAAAAAACTGGAGCACACCACAAACTAGCACTCAACAAACTATCTGTGGCAGAGCTTCTCTATTGTGATGTTAGAAATTGACTTGACATAATCTCCGTCATAATGAAGCATCTCTTTCTCCATAGGGGGATAGAGATGTCCTGCTGTAGTTTGAGGGTTGCCAAAACTGGTGGATTTTTGTGCAGTGTGGATGGGCAGTGGCTTGGCAGCAGCAGCAGCTCGGTGGCAGCAGCTGTGTGTGACAGAATCCCCCAGCAGCACAGGGGGGTGGGTGTGCTGCCTGGCTGCCCTCCAGCACTGCCCTTCTCACTGCCAGGGCTGGGGAGAAATGGCCCCGCTCCAACCGGTGCTGGGCACCTGAACAAATGCCCTGTCAGGGGCAGGCACAGTCAGAGCTGCTGCTGTGTGTGCCTGGGACTCACTGCACTCTAGGCTGGAACACCTTGTAACACATATTAGCTAGTGTTTATGATGGCTTATGCCCAGAATATATCATATTGGCTACAGGTTCCTATAGGAGACACTATTCTTGGTACTGGGAACAAAAATGAAATATAGAGATGGCTGCAGAGATGTCTTTCCTTTTTCTTTATGAAGAGGAGTTTGTGATTAGAATAGTTGGTCATGGAGCAGGTGCAAAAAGACAAATCAAATTCTGCGGTCTGGTGCCATTTTAACTTAAAGAAAACTGTAAGGAACGAATTGTCCTTAACCCTATTTTCACAATGAAAACAGATAAATCTAATTAAAACAGAGAAATCTAATAAGCCTTTTGTCTTTAGTGATGATGAGACACTTAAAGCTGTCAGTAGTCCAACTCTTTCTGTGTAATCTCTCTAGGTAAGAGATTGCTCCTTGTGCTTTCTTAAGGAACATTTTCTGTTAACAAGCCCTATTTAGAATGTGCAAAGAGTTAATTATTTTTAGTGCTTAATGAGTTCTTAGCTTCTGGAAATTTTTCTGGCTGAGGCAGAACTGTTGACATATTTCACAGGCAAACAATTTGCTGTTATCTCTGCTGTGGTGAAAGACTGCAATTGCTTTACCTTTGTAGGTGCTGGTAGTGGAGCAGAGAGGTGAATAATAGGAATGGGAATTCCCTGAGAAAACTGCTATAAAAAATGTGCTGTGTAAATTCCATGAGAAGTTTCTTAATTTTTGTAGCCTTGCTCTTTCAAGCCACCCAGCTTCAGGAAAAGTAGTTGCATATAATGAACTACCTGTGCCATAGAGCCATTTACAGAGGAAACGTGGGGAGGAGGTGGCAATTCCCCTAGATCTGGAAATAAAATGAAGATGCATGATTATTCCTGTACTTCATAATGAGGTTTGTGTTTATAATAAAAGATAAGATTATTAGTATTGCAGTTACTTCATCTTGTAAACTGCATTTGAAGGTATGGGGAAGGCTTTAAGCTGTCTGTCATGCCTACCTAATTTTATCTCTAACAAGGATCTGTGCTTGAGAGCCATTGACTTTCATGCCTTAGAGCTGGGGATACCCAGCACTGGACAGGAGGGAACATTTTGGTTGTTTCTTGCTGATGTAAGTCAGGAGTAAAACTCCACAGATGTGCTGATATGGTTACAGTGAAAGAGAGAAGAATGGACCCCTAAGTTTTTTTTTTTTTTTTTTTTTTTTTTTTTTTTTTTTTTAAGGGATGATGGCTTCTGCAGTGGAAATCTTCATGTGTGAATAATAATGACAAATGAATCAGGAAATGAATGGAGGAGAGCATGTCAGGAAATGGGAGTTAATATCAACTGAAAATAAAATGAGCAGTGTACAGCACTTAACACAGCCAGGAATGAAAAGGACAGGAGCAATATAATTAATATGGCTTCTTTCATCATATTAATTTTTTCATGGGCCTGAAAGCCTGAAAATAAGCTGGAGGCAGCAGACTTTGTCTAATCCCCAAGCACCTCCCTCTTTTCCAGTGTAACTAGGGGAACCTGGCATTAGTCATCACTGCAGGTGACTGGGGAGCAGGAGGGATTTATGGCTGAGAAGTGGAGGGTTTAGAAGTCAGTCACAATTCATCTAATCACAGCCACTGAACTGACTTTAATTAGAGAGCATTTGGTGTGTTGTTGGCAAGCTTTCCCTCTATCATAAACAAAGACACCAAATTAACAAAAATACTTGCCAGCCCCCTTGCCTCCTATGAAAAAAAAAAAAAAACACAACAAAAAACCAAAAAAACCCAAAACATTAAAAAGGCAAGTGGCAAAGACATATCTGAGAAAGAATTATTACTGGCAGGGATGGGAGAGCATCTATTGATCTGTTTCATGTAGGCATGTCTATAACTCAGATGACCACCTTAAGATGAAATAGCAGGTAGAGAGATGAGGTTTAGTATTGGGAAAGAAGGAATCTGCCTGTAATAATTATACACATGGGCAAAGAAGCTTTTAAAGCAAATCAAACTGAAGCTTGGTCCAAATTCAACTCTACTATACTCTACTGAGGGCAGTAGTGTTACACCAAGGATGGATTTGTCTTTTAGGCCTTCACAAAGGGGATGGCATTGAGGCTTGTTAAAAGGATTGACAATATAGTGGGTCTCAGGAGGGGGTATTCAGAGCAGTGAAAGCCCTGGCCTTTTTTTGCCAGGCAAGTACTGCAGAGAGCGCAAAGGGCTCTGTGTTCCCCTCGGTGCCACAGGGAGGGATCTTTCTTTTTGTGAAAGGGAAAGGTAGCGATGAGAGAGAGAGATGGCAGCCTACCTGCCTATAGGAGTAGTCATTAACATGAGAGGAAATAATCAGCCCTTTGTCTAAGGGGAGAAACAGCCAACAGCCTTGCTGAACAAATGAATATGTTCAGTCAGGTTATGCACATCTCTGCTGGGGCAGGAAAAGGAAGCTCATATGGTGGTGCTAGTCTCTGTTTTATTTACGGTTCATAGTGCTTTCAACTCTGGCTTCTTTGTCCATAACTAAAGCAAAGCACTGCTAGACATCCCTGGACAAACTGCCTCCCAAAAAATGACTCTAAAATGATTCTGTTGATTCAGTGAGTGGTAATGTTTTTTCTGACTCAGTCCTGTAGAGACCAGGGGGCACTGCTATCTGTCATTTAGCTCAATATTAATAATGAGCTCTTGGGTACTTCTGGCAGAGAAGGCGCCTGTCCATCTTTCTGAGAAAACGTAAGAGGTGTATTCCTGTGGAGAGTCAGCTGCTTCAGCAAGAAAAATCTGGTTGTTCTAAATGAAATTTTTGTCCATTGCTTTATGCAAGCCTGTAAAAGTGTAAGGGCTGAAAGAACCACTTCTCTGCTTGAATTTTTGGTCTAAAAAGTAGACCAGAAGTGAAGAGAAAGGCTTTCCTTGGCTCATGCTGCAGTCTCTTTCCCAGCTGAGGTGAGCTTGGCTTGGGCCATTTAAAATAGCATAAAAGGTAAACTCATTTTCTGTGAGAATATGAAAATCTTCAATTTTCTGAAGGGTGTAAATTCCAAGAAGGAGGCTTCATTTCCATAATGATGAGCAACATGCTGGGAGCAACAGATTGAAATTAAGGGAAGAAAAATTTAGACTTTATATCATGAAATATTGTCTTTCAGTGCAGCCTATGTGCCACTGGCACATTCTGAGGAAGAGACAGACCATGCTAGCAACTGGCTGCTTTAAATGTGGGAAAGCTGAAGCACTGATCCCCTGATCCTGGCAGTAGCTGGTGATGGTATGATGGTCTGAGATCAGCATCAGTTCAGTGAGACTGGGGTTATTATTTTGTTTGTGCCTCATGCTGAGTGCTGGCATGTGTGGCAGAGATTTGGGTCACTGCCATGCTCCCTGGCAGGAGCCTTGCAGTGCTTTCCAAGCTATGGGCATGCATAGGCATCTATGGCTTCAGAGCTAAGAAACAGCCTGAAAGGCTGGTTGTGAAATAATTTCTTTTCAATATAGTATATATTAAATATATAAGTATGTATTAAATGCATTTTATGCTCTTTTTTGCCACTGGAAAACTGAAGTGCCTAGAGGAGGAGATCAGGAGACTTGCAGTGGTGCCCATGTGCACAGGCTTGTGGCCGAAACAGGTGACAGAGATGAAGGAAAGGGTAAAAATTGGAGTTGCAGTAGGAGACCCAAACTGTAATTCCCAACCTTTTCAAACTTGAGGTAAAGATCCTTTAGGCCTTGGTTTCTGGCTAGAGTCTGTCCACTCCCAGAACTGGTAGCACAAAGCTTGTTCCTCTCAGAGTGTGACTGTTGTCTGGTGTGTAGAGTTTTTGCAAGAGAAGTAAGAAGCAGCCTCTGATGCAATCTGCTCCCACCAGATGGGTCAGCTTTTATTTGTAGTGTTCAGCCTCAGTTCTCTGCTGCTCTGAATGTAAACCCAGCATAATTCTATCCATCTGAACACACATTCCCCAGCCCATCTGCAGCTTGTCATATAACAGGGACAAAGCAACAGATTTTTGTTGGAGTACAGGAGACCCCTCAGTTCAATCTAATGGTTGCTGATTTGCACAGAATTGCTTCCAGCAAACACTGTTTGTTGCTTTGTTGAGTAAGACTAGGTGAATTCAAGTTGTCAGTTTTCTCATTAATATTTTGAGTGGAGTGCGGATTGGAGGAAATTAAAAGAGCCCCACAGAACCTAAACCACCACTCCCCCCTCTGAAGGCCAGGAAGCAGAGCAGGAATGCACTATATGACATGTCCTCTGTAATAGTGGTTCAGCCAGCAAGAAAACATCAGTGAATAAACCCACTCTCAGAAATGTTCTCCTTTAACTGCTCTTACTAACATCCCAGCTGTGTAACAGCAGTGCCTATGTCCCCTGTCCTCCTGCTCCTTGGAGCACTGACCTTGAGGTCATCTTCTGCTTCAGCAGAAAAGATGATTCCAAAAGCTCTCAGAGCTCTGGCTCCCTGTAGCGCAGCGTGTCTGAGTTCAGCTGAGGGCACGCACTGCCTTCCCCGTGGCAGGGTTGCTTGGCAGCACTGGCAAAGGAGGCCAGAGACATGCACAGTGACATGTGCCTGGCATGTCTCTCCTGGTAAACTTTCTAAGCTACATTCCCCAAAATACAGTGAAGAGGAGGCTCCATTTGTGCATCTGATTCCCAGGTGTAAAGGCAGGTGGTGCTTTAGGGTGAAAGGCAGACAGGATATTTTTGGTGTTATCCCCTTTAAGTTAAAAGTTCAGTTCAAAGATCAATCAAATTATTTGATGTTTGCCTTCTGAGTTTTTAGATTTCTGGAGTCAAACTGGTCCTCTTCCTTAAAAAAACCAAAACAACCCTGTAAAATATAAAAAATGCAAACCAGATTCCTAGTGAGAAGGATATATTCTCTCAGAAAAACCTATTGGCAGTGCATTACAGAAATTGGCTGCACTGTTCCGATGCATGCGCCATTCCATTCTTCAGATTGCTGTAAAACCCACTTTAGGTATTTGAATTCAAGCCCCTGGTGCAAGGCAGGAAAAAGCAGCACCACACAAAGGGAAACATTTACAGGGCAATGGCCACTGTGCATGGCAGGCCCCTTTCTTAACACAAGAATTCTGCCTGCTGGAACTAAATTATCAGGATTGAGGTTCTTACACATGATGATAAACCTGGAGCTGGGCTAATGTTTAGATTAAGATTTCAGCAGGCAGATCTGAAATTAAGATCACACTGGTTCCCCATAGCCTTGTCCTAAGGTGAACCACACCTGTTTTTCTTACATCTGAGGATCAGGATGATTAGAACTTAAGAACTGCAGGGCTGTTGTGAAGGTTGCCAGCAGCATCTGTGTCATCAGCACTGGAAATACAGGTGGGAGGATGTGAGAGCTGCCTGGGTATCACGGCTGGGAGCGTTTCCCAGTGCTGGGCAGGCAGGGCTGCAGTCTGGGAGTGCTGCTGCTTGGCTGGAGCCCTGTGCCCAGAGCCTGCTCTCTGTGCCTTAGGGCTGCCAGTGTGCCCTCCTCTGGCCTCCCCCAAACTGAATAAACTTCAGGGTTTGAAATGTCCTAATTGCCCTAAATAATTTTAAAAGGTGAGGAAAAAAGGCAAGTTCAAAAAAAGGGAAACTGATGCTTCTCTGTTACTTTTGTGCACTCGGCTTTCTTTTGAGCAATAACTTAGATTTTGTGGAGAAAAAGAGGGCACTTTTCTGCTGTTTGGTTCGAAAAAGATTTTTTTAGTTCGTCCAAGAGAAACTGAAGAAAATAAAGTGTTTTCTTCTAAATGTAGAAGTCCTGATTTTATTCTCGCAGTAGTGATTTTACTGGGGGAAGAATTCATATACTTTGTCTCTTCAATAAAGTTTTTTTCTTTTTTTATGAACTTTGTTAGATACGTTCTTTTTTCCCCAGAACTTTTCTTAAATAAAACACTAAACCAAAGTAACTCTTAAACCCCAACTTCGCAAATCCAGGGAATGTGTCAAGTTCTTCCAAATATGATTCCTGTTGTATAGGTGTCCTTTTGACATAAGGATATGTGACACTTGAAAATATCCTTTTTCCCTGGAAGAGGGTAAAATGAATGTTTACCAAAAGGATAGCTTATATAAATGACTCATCGTTTTATTTTTAATAGAAATTTGTCAACTTTGTGCAGTTGGGTGTTTAATTCATAGTGAATAATTTATGCAAGAAATTTCTCTTTTATGTATTCATGAACTGGAGTTAAGCCTGAAATTAAGATTACGTTAAAAAAGGAATTTGACAGATGCTTTTGCTTGTGATCGTATTAATAGACAGTTGTCCTTCCTTTAACTAGTGTGTTTCCTGGCTTTGTTGTCTTGTTCCCATTTAAACCTCTGGGGGTTTTGAGGGCTTGTCATGGAAAAAGATTATTGCTGTGGGATGCAGCTTATTTGGTTGAAGCTGACGGGGAGCCAGGAAAGAGAGGAAGTGAGCTGGTTTGAGAGTGCTGGAGTTCATGTGATAAATGTCATTCTTTACTATCCTGTCACTGGCTGGAGCAGAGAGATACTTCTCCTTTCTTATCTGGGAGGCCCTGTGCATGTCCTGCATCCCCAGAGGGGCTGTGGGCTGTAGTAGTTGGGCTGGAAACAGCCTAAAACCATGGTTAGCTAAGGTTCAAAGAGACACGTTGGTGTTTTGTGATGGCTAATCCTAGGGGGGACAGAAATTTCTTCTATCTGAAATATTTCCTCCCCTTCTATACTAGAATAAAAGCCTAAAATTTCTTATGAGGACATTAAGCATTGTTGTTTCATAACTGAATTATTTTAAGATTTGCTTGTGAATTTGGGTACAGTATATGGGCAAATAGCATCACTCTATATGAATTTTTAATGCAGAAAAATTAATAATAAATGGGCAAGTTTTTAACCAAAACAATAAAAATGATTAATGTTAGACTTCTGTTACATGGAACCTTTGATGAAATCAGCACAGTACTGTACAGTCTTTGATTTTGATGCAAAGGTCCTTTTTTGTTGAAAAACATCTACGTGGTATTTTTGGCCAGTTCTACAGTAAGTGCCTGCAAAAACAAGAGATAATTGAACCAGGCCTGAGTCATTCTGAGTTCCATAACCTGTGGACAGCACTGCAGTGGAACACCAAAGGTATGGTTGTCCAAGAAGAAATAAGTATAGAAAGTGAACCATCGGTGAATGCCAAGACCAGAGTTCTCTGACTTTGTCCTGTCAGCTCTTGCACTAACTTTGCCAGTTTTCTGCACTGCTGAGACAAGAAGGAATATTCTGTCTACAGAAGGGGACAAAAAAGGACGTGACTGATTCTGAGGGCAGGAGGGTTTATGGCTGCCTTGAAAGGGATGTTGCTTGCTGACCCTCCCCTTTGTACACACACTGTTTTTCATGGGTCTTGAGGCAGATCTGGCCCTTCTAAAGACGACAGGCAGGAAAAGCAAGCCTGTGAAGAACAGTTTGCCATCTTCAGGGAAGCATCAGCATAACACTGTGACAGCAGACACCAAGGATAAGTGCTGGGAATGAGGGATTTGTTTCTCCAGCCTTCAGGGGTGGTGGCTTCTTGTCAAACCAGTTTACCTGGGAGTAAAATGTGGAAATACGAGTCTTTGCAGGAGGAGAGTGGGAAGGGTGTATTTCTTGTCTGCCTAAAATGGCTGCTGTCCATGCAGGTGTGGGCAGGCTCCTGCTTCCTTGGGAGCTTGCTGAGCAGGTCATCCTTTGAAGGGTCCTTCACAGAAGTCTGCTTAGGGAAGCTCTAATGCCTTATCCCCAGCAACTGATATCTATAATGTCTGGAACTCTGGGGCAGAGTTTGCTGAGGCATCATTTGTCAAGTAGGTGGAAATGGGTTGAAAAGTCAGGGATAAAGGCTGGAAGCTGTACTTTAAGGAAAGTAGGTATTAATGGATTTTCTTCATTGGACTGTGGTTTGAAGGTATTAAAAAAATGTAGCTGTAACTTCACTTGCTGATTATTCAGAGATTTTGATGTCTAGGTAATAAAAAATGTCTATAAGCACTGTGTGATGACAGGTGATGTATTAGTGAAGTTGACAAGTTAATTAGAAAATCTTTTAAGTCATCTTAGTTTCAAAGAGTTTGGGTCTCTACTTCGTAGTATGAAGATGTATGATGGTAAATTCATGTAAACCAGATAATTCTTTCATTGTGGCAAAAAGTTGAAGCATTAGAGCTTCAATCCTCAATTTATGCCTGAAGGAGAAACCTCAGAGATGTTATGAATTATTTTCCCTGTATGCAGTATTTTCCAGTATAAACTACAGAGCTCATCTGTGTTTGTAGCTGCTTGTGAAGTGTATTTTCTTCATGTTTTCAGGATTTGGAAGAACAGATGGTGAAAGCTCTTCTAAATAAACTGAGTCCCAACCAGGGCTCTCTACATGCACAAATCCTGGATGTTAAACCCACAAAGAATCCAGGAACTTCAGGCACTGGTTAATGCTAACAACCTCTTCTCAAGCCTTGCACTATTGTGTCCTGAAATGATACCTTTTTGTATAGAAATTTCAGAAAAAAATTGCCGTCAGCTAAGGCTGTTCTGAGCAGGAGGCCAAATCATACAGAAGGCACATGCTGGAGCAGCCAAGGGAAAATAAACTGCAACACACTGGGCATTCACACAAATTGTGGCTCTGCTGAGAATTCACACAGACTGTTCCACACCACCTTGGCTGGGAGGCTGAACAAAAGATGAGGTCATCACTCCTCAGGCTTAGCCTGGTCCACCCCAGGTAGCCTTCAAAAAGAAAAAGGAAATTAAAAAAAAAAAAAAACAAACCAACCCAAATCCAGCACCAATGGCCTGAAAGGGGTCAGTCCTGTTTTGGTTGCTAATTTATTCCTTACACAGAAGCTGAGTCACCCTTTGATAAAATCAGTTTCATTCCTGGAATAGGGAGCTTATTGTGCCAATCAAAATATGGTGTGTTTTGTGCTGTATTTTTGTCATGGAGGCTCTGCTGGTAGCAGTGTGTGTTTTGGCACTTGTGTGGGCTAATTTCAGTGTGACTTTAAGGCTGTAATAGGTTTCAGTGTGAGTTCTTCAGTATTCATTAGTTGCAAAAATTAGATTATTTAATAAGAAGCCCATGAATTTTAGGAGCTTAAGTTTAGACTCTCAGATTTCTGTCAGAAATGAAGGGGGAAGTGGCAAGGGGGAGGCTGTACTCTGTAAACAGCATCTATATCTTCCGTGTCCCAGTCCTCAAGGCTGGTGGAGCCCGATTTCATGGACTACTTGCTGCCTCAGGTCACTCACCACAGTGGTTAGGCAGATTCAGGGATACTGAAATAACTTTCTAAGTTATCAGAAGACACTGACTGGTCTAGAAAAAATCTGGAAAGTCCTAAAGGTAAAATTTTTTCTGTACTGGATTTCCTTACTTCCATTGCTGTGTTGAGCATGTGTTTATGACAAAAGCACCTAGTGGATGTCTGAGGTGGTTCAGATAATACTCATGATGCAACCATTACTAAATCTTTTGAGGAACCACATGAAGTCAATTATGACCTCTGGCTATTTTTAAGGCTACCGATGTATCTTTGTTTTTCTCTAATAAACCTTGTTAACTAGGCTCTAAATAGTTTCAGCTGTCTGTGGAATAAACCAGGTTTCCTCAGACCTGATTAAGTTGGGAGATCAACCAAGTTTATAAGCTTTTTAAATTCATTACTTCATGCAAATGCATTCAAACTTTGTTTTTGACTCTATCTTTACAGTACACACTAAGTGTGTCACTACTTGTTCATTTAGGATATTGCATGAGCAGAAAGGAATATTACAAATTACTTTTGTAGTTGTGTGCACAGAAGGTGGATGTTCCTGTAAAATAGCCATAAGGGTTTTATTCCTTGTGAAATTCAGCTGGAATACCTGCCTTTGGTTACAAACATGTGCTAATAGTGCTCCTTAGGTATATGCGGTTTTCTTAGGTGAAAATTAAGTTTTGGCAACTGTGGTTTACAGTTACCCTCCAAGAGCACCTGAACTACACTTAGAACTGGGGAACCTGTATCCATGTATCTGACTTTTTTACTGAAACTCTCTTCCAGTGCTTGAAAATTTGAGTTCAGGGATAGACCATTGCAATTTTCCTGTGAACCAGGTCAGTGTGAAAGCCTGTCAGATGATGGCAGATGGGGGAGCTCATGCAGAGGGGGAGGATGCTTGTTCTGAGCCAAATATAGGGACTTTGAGGGTTCCTACCAGATCTCCATTACTGGTTTTTAGGCCTGAAAATATCAGGGGCTTGGTGGCTGTAGGCAGATTCTTGCAGTAAACAAAACAGTTAAGAAATAGAACAGTGTTTTCTTATTATTTTGCACGGGCCTGATGGTTCATTCAGCAGAAAGTGGAGCACTTGTCTCAAGTGTCCACTTCACACTAGCTTTCATCAGAAAAGGTGCTCTAGTCACTTCTCTAATCAGCAGTGGCAGCAGTACTCTCTGAGTAGCAGCAGGAAAACGTGCCTGGACCACGAAAGAGCAGGATAGCAGCACCACATTCCCTGCTCTGCCAGCTGGAAACCTGCTGGGATTGCTGCAGTTAAACGTGAGCTCTCCCATGCATGGGCGAGGGAGCTGTCCCTCCTGGGGCTGCCCCAGGCTGTGGGAATATGTGCAAAGGGTGAAAAGAGAGCGTTTGGATTTAGGATGTGTGTTGATGCTCTTGCCTGTGTTTCAGCCCCTCCCTGGAGCGGTGCAATTCGTGTTCCCAAGCCTTTGAGGGCCCATCCTCACTTTGGGATAAAACCATGCAGAGAGAGTGCTCGTATGATGTTGCTGCCTGGCACTGAAATCCTCAAGTCAGCCTCCCTGAGAATGGTTCTGGAGCTTTTCTTAAAGGTTTTTCCTTCTCTTCGTTCCTGTAGTTAAAACCACATGAGCTCTTGCTCTTAGCATGAGTAGTGATAGAGAAG
This sequence comes from Sylvia atricapilla, assembly GCF_009819655.1. NCBI lineage: Eukaryota > Metazoa > Chordata > Aves > Passeriformes > Sylviidae > Sylvia > Sylvia atricapilla. The sequence goes on from NC_089149.1 coordinate 24,022,072, forward strand.
AGCCTAAAGGATATTACAACGTGTTTGACCCCATGATTTTGAGCATGATCACTACTTGGGGTAGAAGTTGTGTAGTTCATGAAATCTTGCATCACATTAGTTTCTTTTTGAAGAACTATTTAAAATTGTACTGGGTGTAGATATCATGCAGAGGGAGAATAGGACTTCATAATTTTGTTAGCTCAAGGGATGGGAAAAGTAAAGTTTTCATCTTAAAAGTCAACCAAGGAAGGTGTAAGAGACAACTGGGTGAAGAAAATGAATGGCTGGTGAAGGAGGGAGAGATGAAATAAGAGGACTGAAGTACTTACATATTTAGTAATTTTTCCACCCTTCTGCAAATATAACGCTTGTGTTGCTTTTATTGCTTTCCAACAGTGCTGTTGGAGGACTAGCCTTTCAGCTTTGGTCCTTTTTCTTAATTTTCTTTAGATTTGGTCAATTTTCAGCTGGTAGCTGTTCCTGCCTTTAAGTCTGTGGAATGCTTGAGATTTGCAATACGGTAGTGTCAGGGAAAGTTTACTATGGCTCAGTAAAGTTTTTAGCAGTGTTCTTTGACATAATCCTTAGTTTCTCACTCTGCTTAATTTGGGTTTTACCTTGCAGTTGCTATGAATATCTTTCTGATCTTTTTCAATTTGAATCTCCTTGGCACTGCTTCTTTCCACCCTTGCTCCCTCTTTCCTTTCTTCATCATTCATTTATTCGTGTAGTTTCTCTTTTATATTTTCATTTCCAGTCAGGCATGCATTCTAAGGTTACTTTACCTCTGGAAAAAGAAATCTCATTATGCTTATGGGATATTATCCTGTTTCAATTCACTTACATATAACTTGTCCTAGACTTGCATCATGTCTAATATCATGGCATAAGGTTATTTTTTTCAGTGTTTAGCTTGTTGAGTATAAGGCTCCATCTAGTCTCAAGTCCTTATTCAGTAAAGTACCCATATTTTTTTATATCCATCTGCTTTTGCTGTAGCACACCAGAAGCAGACAGGTTTGTTGTAAACAATGATGTAGAACAGTAGCTGGAAAACACTCCTGGATATTCTCTACTGGCTTCCTGCATCAGAATTTCAAGCTCTGCTGGGTCCTCAGAAGGATGATTAATTTGACATGCTCAGATTTGGGAGCCTCTGAGGCCTGAAACAATATTTGTTCTTCCATACCTCAGATATGATTTTTGTAGGGTAATAATGTTGACCAATAACACTGAATTAGTTGGGGAAAATGTAGCTTCTGCTCTGACACTGTTGGGAAAAAAAAAAAAAAAAAGGTTTACATTTTGGTTTATTTGGGCTGGTGTGGGAGGAAGCCAGTGTGGTTGTTTACACTGGGAAAGCTGGAAGGATTGGAATTACAGTTTCCTAACTGGAAACAGAAAGTCTGTGGGTTTTTCCTGCAGAATTCCATGGAAGTATGAGGCAGTCTTGGCTGGTGGCTTTTCTAGCCCTGCAGCTGTAGTGGGCCCATGCTGGTGGTGCCAAGGAGCTGCCAGAACAGAGCCAAAGCTGGAGATGGACCCCTTACACACCTTGGGGTAACCACAGGAATGTCTCTTTCTCACAGAGAAAAGACAAAACAGGGCCATAGATTGGCACCATGGCCCTGGCTGGCATTGTTTTGGTTTTTGAAGAATTACTTTGCATTTTTAACCATGTGCCAGGATGTCCAGTAGGCAGTTTTAAGACTGGAAGTGTTACTTGCACAACAAGGCTGTTGAAGGGGATGTTCAGCTGGCTGATGCCCATCACTGCACTAGGCTGTCTTATTCTTTTAATAACTTGAAAGCCATGAATAAAGAGATAGATAATTACTATATTGGCAAAGTTTTCTTTTGTACTGTTCAGAAACTTGCACTCTACTATGTGATCATGATGTAAAAAATGCATAGGTTACCTAGAGCAAAACCCCTAAAATGCCAATAAACCAGTGTTCAAGGAAACATGTTTTGTCTGACTCTCCTGAACAGTAATACCTACCACAAAAACTAATTGCTGAGCCCAAGGAAGGACAGGATTTCATGATTTGAAAATTGATAGGTATTGGGACCAAGGCTGTGGAATAAATTCCATATTTCCTTAGAAAATTTGGGTCAACTGGTGAACTTTCAAGTTCTGAAAGAGAGTTTCTAAAATAAACTTTTGATGATTCCTTCACAGTTCACTAAGCAGAACTCATGTCTGCTGGGATTATATTGCCAGAGATGAGCTTCCTTGTATTACGTTATTTAAAATGCTCAGAACTGGTTTGCTTTAAGATGTCAATAAAGGCTATTTTCTACTTTGCTAGGAGGAAGTAGGGGAAAAACAATTTTGTGGCTAGAATTATAGAATCATAAAATATGCTGAGTTGGAAGTAGTATTTTCCAATCTCTGCAGTGCCTCTCGGAATATTGTCTTGGTTCTCTGAAGTTTATAGTTAATATTTGTATCCTAAGAATTCTCAATCTCTGTGAAAACAAAGAATTTCAAAAGCATGTGCATCTAAAATGCAGATGTGATTATTGCTGCATTTATGTTGTACCCAAATGTTCACAGCACTCAAGGTGTTACAGGGCTCATATTTCTTGATGGCTGATAGCAAAATACAGAGGGAAGAAAGGAAAGAGACCAGCTCAGTAAGGCACTTGAATAAGTTGCTAAGTGAAAAGGATGTGAAGAGCCCTCAGGGCTTCAAGGCAATTCCTGGCCGTAGTTATACACAGGGTTCACCAGTTGGAGATAGCCCTAATGTCATTACTATTGAAAAGTTTCAGCTTTTAACACAGCAACATAGGTGTTTATCTCCAGTAGCCCCTGTTTTCAGTGAGGTTACCAAATATTGCGTGTCTCTGGAAGTTATCATATTGATCTGATATTTTGAGTAGAGTGTCTTCTTGGACTGGCTCTGCTCTATAGTCAGGATGTGTCCTACTGCTTTTAAACTTAGCAAAATGCCCTTCATAGTTCTGTATAAAATGTCAGGTATTTTGAGACCTGAAGGGTTTAGCAGTATTTCAGATTTCTGCCTTGCCTCACATTTTGGCCTTCCTTCTGAATATGCAATCACTGCATTTTTGACAATATATATTACATTTCATTTTTCAGGCAGTGTTTTATTAAATTTTCAGGTAGAAGGAATAGATTCACATTTATCATGAGCGACTTGCACATCCAGTCAAACACTGTCTGATATTGAGTAGTTTAAATCTCCAGTGTATAAATTGTAAATTAACATTAAAGGCCTCTCTTAACATTCATTACTCTGTTTAAACAGTCATGCAGAATTACTAGTTGTCAGTAATCTTTTCTTGAATACAAATATGTCATTTGTTCTAATGTTGTTGTAACTCTCTTGAGCTGTGTGTCATGAAAAGAGTATCTTAAAATAGGGAAATGGTGAGTGTAATGGACAACTGAGACTCTTATTGCCAGTTTGCAGGTGCTTCAGGCTTGCTTGCAGCTCATATTGCTAATTTCCCTAAAAGCCAATGATACTTTGGTTGCTGAGCATGATCCCAGATGATAAATGCCCTTCCTGCTGGGACCACTGATTCAGCCTCTTTGGTAGTGTTAACATAAAAATCTGACCTGTGAAGATGTGAAGTTGATATGACTTGTCTGTCATAAGGGATGACTTTCTTTACCGAGTAAAGCAGCCTTTAAGGCATAAGGATAGAACAGTGTGGGAAGGATTTGTTGCAGACTTTTTTTATAAATAGAGAATTTCAGACCCCATAGCTCTCCATTTATCATGGTACGAATGTGAGAAACCCGGACATAGGCACAATAAATAAATCAGCAAGCCTCTGTACGGTATGCTTCAGGATGCATTTCAGAGTAGAATCTAAGAGCAAAACTATTGAAGAGCTTGTAATTCCCAGTACATGTCTCATTGTGAAAAACAGCTTTGCATCTTTGTTATACTACGGCACTTTATTGATTTCTAGTATAATCTACGGGCTGGAATCCATGCTTCCCAAGATATTTAGTAAGCCTGGTGACACACCCTCAATACCTGCAAAGACTGAAACCAGAAAATGGTTACTGAAGTCAGGACAGTGTTTGCATCTTCCCCAAGAGCTTCTTGCTGTGTTGCCAAATCTTCACCTCACTCCAGTGTCTCTCTGCCCACTGCTCCTTCCCCTGTTCTCTGCTGTCTCTCAATACTTGGCCACAAAACCCTCCCTCCTTACCCATTATCCAGCCCTTCTTGCAAGCTGATGCACATCTTTTCCCAGCCCATGCAGCTAAACAAAGCAAAACATGGAGTTGGAAATTCAATAGTTCTTCTTAGAACTTGTTATTCATGCCTGAATATTACTTGTACCATTTGGGGAATAAGGCCCTTTGAAGATCTTTGATTAGAGTTTAGGACAAAATAAAAGGCCAGTTTAAGCTTCTGATCTTTTGTAACAGCACATACAACTCCATTGTGTTCAAATTTATGCTTAAAATGGCTGTTCTAGAGTCACATATAACCAGAAATAATTTACACTGGAAAAGAATGACTAAAACTTGATTATATTTGTATTTTACATTTTATTTGTGGTGAAATTAAGACCTATCCATCTTTAGGACTATTAATAGAGACAGTTTGATTTTTAGTTTTCTAGATCACAAATTTCTTCTTGCCCATTGTCTTTGTATACTAAGAATGATCTTCTTTTAAAAACTCCTGATGTTTTGAGTTTCTTTGTAGGAACATCATCATGCAGTTAGTTGAAAGTTATGCTGTGAGGAAAGGCACATGCTATAACAACAGAAGCCTGGCTCTGTCCCTGGTTTTGCACTGCTTAGCTGCTGTGTGCCAAACCTGGTCTGTACTAATGCTTGATAGTATGTGGCAGCCAGCTGTATGTGTGGCTGAGCAGTTGGTTATCCATTTACTGTGTTTATGCAGAACAATGAACACTTTGATACCTCTCTTGTTTTTTTTCCCCCTTTTGTATCTAACCACCACAGTCCTCATTTAGTCTAATATTGAGTGCCCAGCATAAGCAGAGAGGCAGACAAATTCGTCCTTGGAGCAGACAGTTTAAAGATATAACTGCTTTGCAGAAATATTTGATTAGAAACAACTCTTCCTGAGCAGTAAAGAATATTTGAGTTCTTAAATCAAAGTATATGTTTAGAATGATCTTTCAAAACAAGAAAACCTTTCCTCCGTTTAAGCTTTGCGTGTTGCCAAGCTGTGATGATCAATGCCTTGTGGAATAGCTGCTGGGTTTAAATAGTGGTTGTGCCCATTCAGTGCTGCCCATTCAAACACCATGAGGGGTGTTTGTTGCTGATTTCATACACCTTGATGTCTCCTACTATCAGTGTTCAGTTTCAGGCAGCCTAGTGAAACCCTCTGTGGACCAGGCTATAAGGTGCATTTAGAAAGAAAATATTTGGCTGGGTGTCAGGAAAAGTCTATACTGTGAGCATGAAGGAGCTTTATCTATCAAGAAAGAGGTGCTGCAATGCATGTTTTAAGCATTTTTAGATTGCATACTCCTTGGATAAGGAATCTTCTGCTTCTTATTTATAAATGTACAAGCTACTGAGTAGTTATGTGTGGATCTTGTCAGGACCAGTTGTAGAAAAGAGCTGTCATCTCGTACGCATGAGTGTTAGGAAGGTATTTCCCTCCATTTTAACTTACTGAAGGCTCTAAGCAATATTCAAAGGCCTGTGTACGTGTAAGGGGCACGGTACAGTCAAGTGCTGAGACAAAACATTTCTGTAATGGAACAGTGAGCAGGTACTGCCCTATGTCTTTATACTAAAAACTGCTATAGTTATAAAACCTGCACACGGTTGTAGATACATGGATATGATAGCAAACTCCTTTCCTAGGAGAAGCAGGCATTTAGTTGCTGAAATCTAAATTTTCTTTGATTTTTGTGCTTAGTACATTTTTTTCTGACCTCTTGTTCACATAACAGGATCTTTTGTTCCTTTGTTTTAATTTTCTTTCTTGTGATTAACATTACACTGCTCATGCCAATGAATTCTTCTGTGGTTGACCTGCAGTGTGTTGAAGCTGGAGTTTGTATCCTCCTAGTCCTAGGTCTCCTTCCTGGATATCTTCCTTGCCTGTAGCCTGGGTGGAGCCTGTGCTGTCCTGTGCTGGTACTGGTATGTGAGCAGACGAGTCATAGTTTTCAGTCAATTCATCATTATTGATGATATAAACTGTGTCGCCATCCTTCAGTTGATCCTGTATTCAAACAAAGAAAAAGATCTGTGGAAGAGACTCCTGAGGGAGATTTTTGTTAAAGCTTAAATCAACACAACTCTGATGCAATTTCACTTTCATTTTATTTCATTACTTGCTTCTTTTCTCGGTGTTCATCTACCATCTTGTTGATTAAAGCCAATAGTTGCTTACTATGTTCTACTCTCAAGCAGTATTGAGAAACATAACCTACCCTTCAGATGTTGTAGATGATTTCAGTGCTTAAATATCGCTATGGGTAGCCAGTACTTTCAGCATCTGGATAAATTGTTTAGTGTGTATCACTCACATTTGAAGCTTATATTATTTAGTGGCCATTTATGAAAAGGTACCTTGTCTTCTTCACAACTGAAAAAATGGTATAATTCTTAGAATTAAAAGTAAAAAGCTTTAGAAAAGGGACTCTACTGAAGGGTTAAATCTATAGTGGCAGGTTTTGGTTAACACCTTGAACAAAATTAGCCAAGCTGGGTACTTACCCCATATGCACTTGGGCTGGTCAGAAGCCTGGCAACAGGGTTGCACCATTCAGGTAACGTTGACGTGAGAGGTGGCCCAGTGTGGGTTAAGAGAGGCTTTAGATATCTGTGAGGTTTGTTAAAGGACATTTGCGTAGAGATGCTGGTGGCAACATGCTGCACTAAGAAATTTCATTTTAAAGCACAAGAAAATCATCTAACTAAATGGAAATATGGAAAATACTATCTCTTTACCCTACCCACCCCAGGAGGGTAAAACAGGAAAAAACCAACTTAAAAACTCTCCAAAAACCAAACTCAAAACCTATCATGAAAGGGTTCCAGAATGGCTGAAGGCAATGTCATGGGATACATAATGCAGCAGAAGCTGAAACACAGGAAGTGTACACTAGATTGTCTCCTGATCAAATCGCATAAGAAATCACATTTGGAGCAAGATGTAGAAGAGTAAACAGGACAAATTAAGATGCCGTTCTATCAGCTAATTTATATAAGAACAGTAGCAAATGTTTTCTTAAACATATGTATTTAGCCTTTTGGAAAAATCAATGCATTTCTTCAACAGAGAAAGTATATTTCATCAAACATTAAATTCCTTTTTTACTGGGTACATAAAGTTGTTCTCTGCAATACTTTATCTTCAGCATTCAATGCATTTCTTTTCTACTTCATACATCAACTCTTCTTTATATAAAATTATCTAAGTTAGGAACAGGCTTTATGCTATTGTCTCATACCTGTCTTTCCAATCTTTTCTTCCAGAAGTGCTTTACTGAGATAAAAGAAAAACCTGCTCATCTTGAGCAGTTACATCATCTGCGTATCTGTCAATAACAGCTCTCCCGTGAGTCCTTCAAGTTGAACTTCTCTTCTCTGCCACTTTTACTCACAAAGTCATTTTTAGCGTTCTTTGGAAAGCAGATCTGTCAGCTATTTTTGCTGCTAGGGAAAATTTAATTTATTGATTTGTCATCCCACTTTCTCTTCCCTACTCCTTTCTCTTGCCTTCTTGCTTGTGCCATCTTCCCCAGTCTTTCTTCCTTGCTCCTTAAACAGGAAAGGAACAAATGTAACCGTAGTGATTCAGGTTCTGCAGCAATATTGTAGAAATACTGAGGAAGGAACACTGAGTCTTGAGCCTGTCCACACCAGGGCCTCCTTTTCTTTGTTGGCTGTTTATGGTATCAGTACTTAAAACACAAAGTACAAATTTTTATCCTAAAGAAATGTAAAATATGCTTCAGATCTCAGTTTAAAATTGAAAGGCTAAATAACTTGCTGTGTCCTATACACTACAGACATGGAAATTGTTCTATAGTGGTGTTTGTATGTGCACATTTTGTATTTATTTTTAAAAGTTAAGCTTCTGTCAGAAAATTCTGATCAATTTCTTCATACAAGGTCATATGCTGACTTTGTGTGGAAAATTAATTGAGTCTACTTCAGAAAAGATGGTGAGGTCTTAATATAAATTCTTATCAGAATCATGATCAAGGTGAGAATCTCATGAGATCTAATTGTTTAGGAAAAGTTTAGATTTGTCTCATTTCTGCTGGAGTGAAACCAAGCCAAAAGATCTTCTCTGATCCATTCCAAATTTTATCTGAAACCTCCAAACTGCCAGGCTGTTAAGAGCTATTATTAAAAAGCAAAGTATGAAAGCTATTAATTAGAGTTGTTGTTTTCAGCACTTCAGAAAAACCTAATTAGAAAGCCAAAAATGGAAATACAAGCCTAATTCTGGGTTTTTAATCTTTGGAAATATTTGCTTTGTTATTACAAACAACTTGAATTGTTTGAACTGAGTTGTCAGACCGAGCGTGAAAAATACAGGCTTGTAAGAGAAGTTGCATTTGATTATACTGAGTTCTGTCTCCTCTGTTCCTTCATTCTCTTCCAGAATAAGTAATTGGAGATGAGTACTACTCTGCCTTTCTTAGTCTGATGATGTCTGAGCTAGGCCTTACTTGTAAACGGCCTTATAATTTCCTAATGAGCTTTTATCCCACTCTGTAAAAATGAGTCCTGTTTTTGCCTACACTTGCACAGAGCTTTGACCACAAGGAGTAGTAGGGGCTGTGTGCTGAAGCAGACAATCTACCCAGCCACCACAGTGATCTTCAGTCCTTTCAGCCACTACTACTTTAAGCATAATCTTTTGTCTGGTGTGTTTAACTGGCTGGTGTTTACGTATGTGGATATTCTGAAGTTGAGTGATTAACCCATTTTGCAACAGGTTCTCTAAATCCCCTTCATTTTGCATTTGCTCTGACACATTCATTGTGTGTTGTCCATGCTTCTGCTCTGAAGCCTCTTGAGATGCATTTTAAAGAGAATGCAATTTTCTTGTGCTTGTTGTGTTGATTCTGTAATAAATTATTTATCTTTGTTCCTTATTTAACTAGTTATTATTCAGCCCACTCAAGGAACTTAAATTGCACTGGCCTATTTTTCATTGTTTTAGTAACCTGTGCTATAAATGTTTCCTCTTTATTGTTGACACAGTTGCTTTGTAGTATTACAGACATAATCACGTCGTTTAAGGCAGCATAAAAGGGAAGAAAAATCTATGTGCAGTGCTGGCATTTCAAAAGCAAATCAGATGTGGGTCCTACAGCATTTCAAGGCTGGCAAGAAGCCTTATCACACTCCAGCTGCTCTGGTTTCATCTCCAGGGAGATGTAATTTAAATAGTGTAATAGAAAAAGGTAGATGTTGCACTAAGGCTGCATTAAAGATTGGAAGAAACTAAGTGTAAACCTCTTGGCATAACTGGGAAATTCCAGTTGGATCAAATTCAGGCCTGTCCAGCCCAGGGATAGGGAGAAGGTAGCAAGGCAGCACTGCTTTGCACTTCAGCCCTCCCTGGGCAGCACAGCCCACCTGCACATCTGTGCCATACAACAGCCTCTGCTAAAGAATGGTATTAATATTGGAAAGGTGGCAACTTCTGAAGTGTGAAACTGGATTAAGGATGCCAGTATAGGCACATGCATAGAATTTTAATCTATAAATAATACAGGAGTGTTACCATGCTCTGCTTTTATAATCAAATTCCCATTTTCCCATTGATCTCCTGGCTCCTGCTCTGAGTTCACATGCTGTGGAAGATCAGACAGCTGCAGAAGCTGATCTGGGTAGTGCCACAGATCTCCTGGCCCTGGTACAGTGGAGGCTGTGGGAGAGATAAATTCAAGACAAGAAGAAAAGTGAAGACTATTTATTTTTAAAAGTTAAGCTTCTGTCAGAAAATTCAGAGTGATCATGCCTGGTCACTCTGACTGCTCTGATGAGAGAAGATGCAACAAGGACATTGGTGGTGCAAGATAATGTAACAGGGACTTGATAACCAAAAAGATTGTGTTGCTAAGGGAACAGAGGCAAAGGGGTCCCAGTGGAAAATGTTGTATGGACATTAGAGAACTATAAATACTGGTGATTAGTGTATTAAACTAATAAAACCAATAAACTAATAAAGCTTGCATAGCATGGTCCATGCCCTTCAATCACTGCAACATACCCAGAAATGTTTACCCTGGTTTGCCTTATTGCTGTTTGACCATCCCTTTGCCCAGGCAGTTTCAGTCTTGGCAGGCAAAGTTCTTCTCCCTTTTTGTCTCACTGACACCAGGCTCAATATCTAAATCTGTTTCCTGGTTCAGCTTCTGTCTATTCTGAGTTTGACTGGTCTGATTGTCCTCTTTGCTCTAAGTGCAATGTATTTAGAAATAATCTCATGAGGATTTATCAGACCACAGAATTGTGATTTTTTTTTTTTTAACATTGTCAGAAACAGACATCTAAGATAGAAATCTTCCCCCTTTATAGCTCCTGCTTCACAAAGATACAGGTAACCTGAACAAACATTTTTAAGTGAGAAGTCTCAGGTAAATCTGAGGAGAAACACTACTGCAGTTTGCTATACTGCAGAATGTTTAGGTTTTCCAGCATACAGAGAAACTGAAGATGTAAAAAAAAGTTTTGACTTAATACTAGGATGAAAAATCAGAATGTAAAAATTTCCGTGACAACTTGTTTAATTGATATTTTCTGTCTAATTTTGAGGATGTTGAGTATCAAAAATCACTATATTTTTGATAAAATAGCATTAGTATGTTGTCTTAGGGTGACTTTATGATACTTGTGTCCCCAGTTGTCTGTTCTGTATATGCTGGGTATTAAGTTCTGCACCTTTAAGACTGTTCTGAATAAATGTTCATATTCAAAGACATGTTCAAATAGGGAAAGAAATTCTGGCAGAAATGTTGTGGCTATTTAGACTTGGACGTTCACTTTTGTTTTGTCAGAGGAGCAGAATCCTAGTCCAACTGTGGCTGTAGTATGAAAAATATCATACTAAGAGAGAAACAACTTGCTGGGGTGGGGCACCCCCTTCATAAACCAACCACAACAACAGCCAACAAAAAAATTCAAACCCAAGCACCCCATCCACCCCCTCAACAAAGCAGCAGAGGTGGTCCCGGGTGGAAATGTGGCAGCTCTGTAAATCCCTGCATTTGGGTCCAAAGGTAGTTTGCCTTTTGCCTCATCACGTAATGGGAACTCTGTAACTGAAGGTAATCCCATCCCCTTCAAAGGAAAACATGTTCCAACTATATTTACTATTAAAAAGCCCCAAAGTATAGGAATTTTTGTGATACTAGACAAAATTGCATAGAACATTTTTTCAGAGGATGTTTTCTTATATCAGACTGCTGTAAGTGCATATTTGTTACATATGTTGTTTGATATCCTACTGCTAGGTGCTATATTTCTGCCGCAGGCATGAATCTCTCAAATTTAATGTCACCACTCCCCAAATCCATTCTTTGTGCAATATTTTTAAGATTTTTTGAGCTTTGCAGCCTTTTGTTTTAGTGTCCTTTCTGTGAATATTTTGGAGTCTCAATTTGTAGATTACTTATAAGTTTTTAATATTACTTTTTGTTATGTTTATGAAGAAATCTAATTAAGAAAGGTATGAAAGTAAAGATGTCACTTCAACTTTTTTTTTCAATCTGTTTTCTGTAACAAGGAGAATTCACATTTTGCTCTTTGTTAGAGTTCAGTTTGTGTGTGTTGTTTTTTAAAGGATGATTTGGTATGAGTTACGTGTTAGCCTAAAGAACAAACATTTCCATTTTGGTAGCATTTGAGTGGGAGCAGCTAAACCATGAAACTTTTCTCTGGCTGAGCTGTGCACGTGGCTGACTCCTGCTAACAGCTGACTGAGATTATTTGGGTGCTGTAGAGCACAGCTTGTGTGCATGACTGATTTGGGGAGGCACAGAGACATGGTCAGCTCTGAAGTGCATGTTCAGCAGATTAAAATGCCCCAAGGGAGGAGAGGGGTTTTAGATGGAGCTTTCCTCCTGGCTCTTGCAAGAGAGGATGCTGTACATGCTCTTCATGGAATTTGTAGAAGATTTTGGAGTTATCAGAATAGACTGGTTGAAAGATTGGGCAATGGTTATGTTAGATTTGTTAGAATAACAGATGTGTGTTTGAAAAGCCCGTGAGACGTATGGTTATTTAACATGTAAAGATAAATTAGTCTGGACTGTGAAGAAAGCTGAGGAGGAATCACTAAATCTGCTATAAATTATATTTTAATTTTAACTTATAGCTGTTACTAGAAAATTCTGTTCTAGTTCTTTGTGACTTTTTTTAATCCTTTCAAGGAGTGGTTTAAGAAAAAATTGAAAACTCCTGCTACTATTGTAGCTTAAAATACCTAACAACTGAGGATAAAAGGAATAATACTGTAGCTCTGCAAAGTCAAATCATCAGGATTCTTTTTTTAAAAGATTCATTCTTTCTCTCTTTGTCTTTCTTGTGTCTGAAAGAAGGGAGATTAATGAAAATCTGTATTAATAAAATATGGTTCAATGTGTATTTACAGGAAAGTCTGTCTTACTTAAATTCCAGATCCAGATGTAGTGTCAGACTCTAAGAATTAATGCTGGCTTTTTTTACAGAACAGGGTTGAAATTTTGCTGCTTTCAACTTTGAAACTGGAAGCATTGCAGAGATGTGGGCAAAATGGAGGAAGTTGGTGGAACTGACCTCAGTGACATCTTTTTCTATAGAAGTAGCTGCAGACTGAGAAGTGGCTTGTTCTTTTAGATGTGCTGAGTAAGATGTCTGGGGTATTTGCAGACCAGAGTCTCAGTTGATAGCTCCCTGAGGCAGAGCAGAAAATTGAGACAGCTTACTTAAGTTATTTGAAGTCTATTATATCCTGAATATAACGCCTCCAAGTAAGTAAAAATCAGAGACCTAAATGGAAACCTGCTTATATAACTGATAAGTGGTAATGCAGCTACTCTTGAAAATAGAAGGATAGAACATGCAGAGGATGTAAGAATACTCATATAAGATTAAAAAGAATATATGAAGAGACAAATTAACATTAGAAAGAGGTTTGGAAGATGCAGACTAATGTGAGGCAGACAAAGAGTAGAAGAAAAACCTTCCCTGACATCAGTTGTATAGTAACAAGAAAATGACTCTTCATCTGACAAAAAAACAACAACCGCCCCTCAAAACAGCCTCCCAACGGTCCCCAAACAAAACAACAACTACTGCCACCAAAATCAAAAGCCCAAACAAATTAAAAATACCCCAAATCTTACAACCAACTCAACAGCACCACCAGAGATGCAGAAGTCAGCTACACACAGTGAAGAGGTTGCAACTAATCCCATTGGTGCTGAGGACGTGCATGGTGCTCAGGACTTTTCTGACAAGTGTGTGTGATTTTAAGTTGACATCATTGGCATCCCCTATTTTCAGACACCTTACAGCAGGACATCATTTAGACATTTAGACATTTAGACATTTAGACATCTAAACTGCCAGTCTTACTTTTTCATGCCCAAAGAGAAATGGCCAAATCCAAGACCTTTAACTCCTGCACTGCAGATTAAGACTAATTGGAATGAATTAAGATTAGGATTAGTTTCTTTCCCTTTATTGATTGTAAAACAGTCTAAACAATTAAATTAGACTTAGATGTCTAAAAATTAACTATCTAAAACTTGGTGAAATGAATCTCACTTTAGAACATGAGAATATAGAATTCCTAAGGCAAAATATAAGAAATCAAACAAAATGTCCTCCATATCAAGGAAATTAGGAGCGTATAAAAGGCATTCATTTTTATAATTAGAAAATACTACATTAAATACATATAGAAGAAAAAGGAAGATAAAAAGCATATAAATTTCTGTGTAATAAATATGGCCCCAAACCCAGCAAAAACTTCAAAAATGTTAAGCTAGTGAAAACCTGAGTGAACATGGGTTTCGTAAAAAGAAATTTGACCTCGGAAAACTTAAAAGGATTTCTTGGCATGTTTTAAGGCATAGAAATTTCTCAGGACATTCCAAAACTGCTCTGTCTGTGGCTTGGGAATAGGGTTTCTTTTCCTGCAGAAAAGGATCTTCTGCATATGATACATTTAACATGATTACAGAACTGGAGATACCATTGGTATGAGTAAGACAAATTATTGCATTAGAAAGGATGAACACTGTTGTGACCTGGCTGTGCCCAGAACCTTCAAGCCTTAGAAAGTCTCTGGAGCCAGCTGCCTCAGGTGAGATCACTTTGAAGTTGTTCACGTGAAGTGCAGCTTTTGTATAAAACACTTGAACTCCGGTGTTGGCAGAGGGAACTAATTTAGAAGAACAGGCAAGTTAGCAGGGGTTTCTGCACTGTGTGTGGAAGATTGTACAATGAGATTGTCCTTGGCATCACCATCTGGCAGAGAGGTATTCCAGAAGGCAGATGTGTGAAGAATGAGGGCTGGCAGTGGTTACACCCCTTACTAATGGCAATTTAATACCAGTGGCACCACAAATCTAATAATTTGCAGGGTGCAGGGAGGATAAAACATAAAAATTAAATGCAGTGAAGTGTAAGTACAAATTGTTTTTGATCAAGTGAATTACTTCAATCACAGAGGAGAACACAGAGGAATCACAGAGAAGGTCTGATTCAAATAAAGTGAAAGCTTTCAGAAATCTTTCATCAATACATTTTGTCAGGTAAAATGAATCTGCACCAAGACAGCTCCTGAGGGATAGCAGTGGTTGTAGTGTCTCTGCCCTGTAACAGGAGAACCATGGACCAGGAGGATGGTGGAAGTAGAGGGTAACAAGAGAATAATGTGATCAAGAGTTTCCAAATAAATGGGCATCATTCTGCTCAAACTAAAATACTGCAGTGAAAGCAAGGCAAGAAAATGGCTTCTAGATCTATGTGAGTAACAGCTGAGTAATAGTCTTGCTATGGGCCTCTGGTGATGTAGATGGAGAGCTAAAGCCAATGCACCAAAATTATGTTCAAATAGGAAAATAATAATTTGGCGTTTTTTCAGGAAGTCAGATGAGATATTTAATCAAATACACCATATATAGCAGCACAGTAATACTTAAAATAGTTCACAGATCTGTGGAGAGGATTTTTGAGAAATATCCAGCTTCTGCATTGCCATGATTTAACGGATGCTCTCAGAGTTTTGAAGGTACAACTTGAAAGGAAAATATGATCCCTTATGAGAAAAGTCCTGTAAAGAACTTCTTTTCTTGCAGAATTTAGTAGAAAGATGAACAACAAATGTGGAAGAAGGCTTAGAGGAACAATGCCTCTCTTATTCTGATGCTTGCTTGTTTTTGTAAAGATTCTAAAAAAATAGGAACAAAAGGGATAATTCACTATATATTTTAGAAAAGAAAATCTGTATAAAGACAATAGAACCTCTCTTCCTTTATTAGAAGACTGTGGTATAAAGAATAAAACAGGAGATTGGTGTCATGTCAGAAGGGAACAGTAGCTCCAAGGAAAATGAAAACTCTGGAAAAGCTTTTTGACGACTGTTTGGTACAATTGTGAAGATAGGCTGGAGTGCTGCTCCCTTGGCCCAGCATGACTGTACAAACAGAACTTGTAATCAGGGATGTGTGTGTCTCCATGGAATGTAAAAGCAGGATACTGCCATGACCTGTGCTGCTGAAACCCTTGAGCGAGCTGACAGCACCTGCATAACATCCAGTGTAGTCATGGAAATATAGCATTGCTTTTTTGTGTGATTGTGGGAAACCATGCTCATTCCAGATATGGGAGCAGATTCAAAAGCTGTGTGGCAAGATCAGGACATGGTTTAGCATTTTGCAGAAGTGTGTTTTACGCAGTAGTATGTTGTATTCTGGCCAGATTGGTAATGAACAAGAGGTGCTGGAACTGGCTTAAAATAAACTGTCCTTACATCTTCCTGTGCTGAGCTGAGCTGCTGAGAGCAGAACAACCTTTCTGAAATCTTGCTAATACAAAGTCTGTTTAGTTTGACACATCTTCTGAAAATCTACTCTTGTGTGGTCCAAATGTTTAACCCATGTTAGAGACACAATTAGATAGCTGGATGAAATTGGCACTCTTTAATAGGTTTGTGGAAAAAACACACTAAGAAGGGGAGGGCTCAGTGTTGAAGATGTGAAGACACATTGCCTAGGAATAGGTTCTGCTGTGATCCAAAGAAAGCAGCCTCCTGGCAAGCCCGATCTTTGCTGTTGTAAGGATGTTTTAATACAGAGAAAGACCCTCTAGAAAGCCCTCACAAATTAATGTCCCCCATGAGGTATGCAAATTCTAGTGCAAAGAACAATTTAGGATAATTCTTCAAATGATGCCTTTTTTTTTTTTTTTTTTTTTTATGTATTCCTAGTTGTCCTGGGTTATATCTGTGTGACTACACTTGCTAAACCCTCTCCAGTTACTTAGCTCTGCTTCATTTATCTTGCTAGCATTCTGTAGGAGCACATCTTAGCTCCTCTTTGTTCTCCAGCAGTGGAATGAGTACTTCATTGTCTTTGTGTGCGAACCTGTAGTTCTTCAATGAGTTCTACAATGCTGTATTGGCTCTCTAATAATTATAATTATATATAATTATTAGCTTATAAGTTATAATTATTAGCTTGAAGTTTGTCAACAAAGAAACACTTAACTCATTTACCATATTGAGAAAAATGCTTTGCACAATGTATTTAGATTTGAAGTAGTTTTTTTGTTCTTGTTGTTAAACTCCTATCTCTAACATCTAAGAATACAATTACAGTAATAGACTATACTCTTTTATTCTGAAAAAAGAAATCTCCAAATTGCATTCTAAATCTTGTGGAAATTGACACTAGTTCAAAGATTTCTCTATTTCTGCAGAACTGTTGTTAGCAAGGTGCAAAGGGAAAGCACTATCTCAGGCAGAACATGATTAATGATAAATAGCTTTCAGAGGCTCAAATGTTTATTTTACTGCAGGTGTTGAACAAAATAGGTGTTCCTGGCAATAGATACCTTCAGTAGTGTCACAGAAGCTGACTTAAAGCCCAGTTAAGTAGACTCAATCTCCATGAACATCATGATGATGAATGTTTCCCTGGTGAACAGCAGTAAAATTACCAGGCAGTGGCAGTATCTACAGTAAGTTTTGTGTGTGGCCATAGATTGCCCTGGATAGCTGGGCCCATCCACTCTGCATGCTGTCTTTCTTCACTCCTGTGCTCTCCAGTTCCTATCCTGGTGTTTCGCACAGCCTCTGCTTCTCCTGGACTGGGATGGATTTCCCCTCCTTTCCTCCTGGCCAGTGGTGCAGCTCCCTGTGCTCCCTGAGGAGCCGGAGCAAACCTGTGTGTGCCCAGCCCTGCTGGGGCAGGGTGTTCCCAGTGCCTCTGCCTGGGACAGTTCCTCTCCCAGGGGCAGATGCTCATCTTCTGGGGAGTTAAGTGAACTCCAACACAGAGATACTGGTATGGTCTCCAGAAATCTCATCAGCTTTTTGTCCACAAGGTTTAATAATGTGGAAGGAGCTGTTATCTTGTGTGTGAATAATAATTTGTGGGTGTCAATGTTATGAAAGATTTAAATAAGGTTGCCTCTCTATAGTGATACTTCCTCAGCCCACAGAAATACCCTGAAGGCTCAATTTCCCTTAATTCATTTGGATCACTGGCATTGTCGTAGTCTAGATAAGAGATTGACACTTTTACTAAAAATATGTATTTTTTACTCTGTAGCTAATTGTTTTCCAGAGCACCATTGCAGCAGCTCCTTCTGCTATTTCTGGCTTATATGTGTCTAGATAGTAGACAACAGCTTTCTTGTCTACAGTCTAGAGATGTATATGCCAAATAATTTAGGAAGTCTGGCCCTTCCTAAATTATTATTATTTTATGTATCTGTCCGTGATGGTGGGTGTTGTTCCACATTCTTTCATAGTAGTTTTTGATCCACCCTCAGGAAAGCTGTTTGATCAGTGAGGGATTTGAACTAAATTTCTCTACGACATTAACTTATCATTTATAATAGAAATATCTTTGATTTCTCTGTAGGAGATAATTCTGGGTTTAGATCCCTGACAGCTCAATGAAAATTCAGAATTTTTCCAAGGGCTTTTTCATTCAGTTGAAAGCTGATTTTCAGCTGAAAATAATTTGACCATTGCATTTAATACAGCTTTGTCTGACTATGATAGTAGTCAAAGACAGAGATTTGTAAGTATTTTGGATTGAGGATGGCTATGTACGTCTGACCTCAGTACTAAACAAAGACTTTGAACCACTTGTGAAGGAAAAGGGTAGTTCAAGGACGTGGAGTTACATGGAAAATTGGATAAAACGGAATGTGTTTTTAACAAAAGTTAATTGTGTCAGATTAGACCAGTATCTGTCTTTGATAAGACCTGTTTGGCTAGACAAGGTTGAAGTAGCAAATCGAACCTATATATGTAGTTTTAAGTAAGGCACATAAGGTACGTTGCCTCACGGGACATTATTATTTGAGAGAGACAAAAGGGAATAGTATGCATTTGAAGACAGATAAGAAATTAATTTCCTGTTTAGCCAGCTTGGGTCATCTTAGAAAGGGCATTTAGAAAGGGAAGAAAGAGTATATGGGGTGTGCCTCAGGCCCAAGTCTTGGCAATAGAGAGCTTTTGAATCTGTGGTGTTGCACGGCTGTCCTGTGCTGTGTTTGTAAATATCAGTTACTATAAAATATCTTATGCCCTCTCTGTATCATTCCCTCCCTGATTTTCCTATTTCTAGTTGTTTTTTCTCAGTATCATGCTGATTGTCACTTACAGTAAAACACTCTGACATATGAGAAGTGTCTGAGACGTGCATGTTTCCTCTCCTGTCACTCTGGGGCACTGAGGCATTGTCCTGTGAAACCTTCTCAGGTGAGCAAACTGAAAGGAGTCTGTGACACACGAAGTGGAAGGAATTTAAGACACAGAAAGGTTTAATAGCAGAGCACTCTTTTGACATCACAGCTTTGACAAAGAAACTCTTAAAACATCATACCGAGAGGCAAGCAGAACTTTTTATCTTGAAAGAAAAGATGACAGCAGATTATCTTTTATGGCTGCAGTAACATGGTCTGAATGGTTAAATCAGGCTTCTGTGTTTGTGTATAGATGAGATAGAACTGACCCTGTGTGTCAGGTTGTTTTATTTGCCTGCATCTCAGTTCTGTCACTGAGGAAACAGAGAGAACTCATTCAGTCTTTGACCATAACTAACCTGCTGACTACATCCACTTCAAGTTCTATTCCTCGCTTCAGAAATGTACAGAAAATACTCTGCAGTTTCCTTGAGGAATTGAGACTGGCAGGTCCCAGCTCCCAGGTAGTATCTGTGCCCTTGCTGCATCAAGTCAATATTACATGGTCTGTACCTGCAGGGTTTGACTTTCAGTTAAGGCACAGTTGATCCCTCTGTGCGTGTGTGTGTGTGTGTGAAAACATTGTGGGGCAGCCTAGCAAAGGGCAGAAAATTCAAATACACAATACCAGTACTAATATTAGTTTGATTTTCTTGTTGGCAGTGTAATGCTACCTAAAAACTATTTGAACTCATATAAACATTTCCATTCTGAATGTTTTTTTGGAATACATTTGGGATTCACTTTCTTCCCTCCTCCAGTTCTAGACCTACCCTAACGATCTTTGTCTTTTAGATGCCAAGAACAGCTATTGGACATGTGCATTTGTGCTTATACTGTGAAAATTAGTGTGAACTTGGAGGAGTTGGCAGGTGGTAACAAGGGACAAGGAGCAGCATAATTGGATGAATTTTGCAATTGGAAGATTCTGACCCTCTGTCAACCAGGCTGGATGAAGGGGTTGGGAGAGGAGGCTCATCAACTTGTCATATTTAATTCACTCTTGATGTTGGGATGGAGAGTTGGCAGGTGAAAAAAGCCCTCAATGGCAAGGTGGATAGAAAAAGTAGTAGCATGTGCACTGATCACTCAAACATGAGAAAAATAGTTTTGAAGGAAAAAATTGGCTTTTGTGGATAAATGTTGGTTTGTACCATAGTGTACACTGCATGCTGAATAAAAAAAGTAGATATATTTTCTAACTTTTGGAGCTGAAACACTGCAGCTTTAGAAGAAGAGCAAAGCCTTTTGGTGTGCTGCTGTTATTAAGAGTGAGATCCTGCCAAGGGGCTGTTGACTTATCCCCTAGATTTGAGACCTGGTGATGATTTGTCATTCTTGGTCCCAGGAGGTTCATGTACGCAAGTGTGTCCTACTTTTTAGTTTCTTCTTCCTTTTGACTCTTTCTTGTCTTTTTCCCTGGGTTTTCTGCTTGAAATAATTTTCACAGATAACTCCCACCCCATCATTCCTCTCTCACTCAGTATTAAGAACTGTCCTTCTACCTCTGTTTGTCATCATCTTAGAACGTGTTATCTAACGATTTTCCAGACAGCATGTTCTTTGTGTTGTCCTTCTCACTTCCACTGAGTTTCCTTAGACAAATACTTCAGAAAAGCTTTAACTAGTTTAAGTTCCTTAAAATATTATAATGTTATTTAAAAATATATACTATGTGATAGAGGGAGGTACAGAAAGAAATTATCTGTATCTCTGTATGGTATTATGTCTTTCAGGTTGCTTTCCTGTAGGGTGTGGGAAAACTTTGGTTTTGTGCAGTGTTTAGCACAGCAGTGACTATGTTACTGATTGTTCTGAGAACAAAGAATATAGAAGTAGTAATAAAAAAAAAATAAGCTGATAATTTTTCATTAATATTGTGCAGGAGTTTTCTATCATGATGTTTATACACATGTTCTCCATCATACCTTACCCCAAATGTTAAGTATAAATAGAGATTAGGATTAAAATGGTTCCTACTCACCATTAAGGATCAAAATCAAGACTAGAAAAGTAAAAGCCCAAACCCTAAGAAATAATTACCTTGTTGTTGTTGCTTTTGTTTTGTTTCCTTTCAGAACCCTTTTACCCAGTGCAGGAGTGATTTCCTCAAAATGAGTTTCTCTTTGACTTTTGGCCATTAATGTGCCAATTTTCTTTCTGCTACTGAATTTTATCTGATCCTGATGCTGGCTAAAGTTGAATTAATGTTGCTGTCAATCACAGCTGCTTATCTGAGTCTTATTGGGGCTGAAATTGAAAATTCCTTAATAGTGTGGTGTCCGAGCTTCGGTATTTTCTCACAATGGCCAAATCACATTCTCTCCCTCCTTCCCCTC
This sequence comes from Sylvia atricapilla, assembly GCF_009819655.1. Taxonomy (NCBI): domain Eukaryota; kingdom Metazoa; phylum Chordata; class Aves; order Passeriformes; family Sylviidae; genus Sylvia; species Sylvia atricapilla. Next base: position 24,043,318 of record NC_089149.1, read on the forward strand.
CTCATGCCCCATTCTGAGACCAGCTGCAGGGGCTCCAGCCTCATGCCAAGTCTTGGGTTGAACCTGTGCATTCCACTGTGAAATGTGAGGGATGCAATGGCAGGAAGGGGTGTTAGCTGAGATTAGGAACCAGCCAAATTCTTCAACTTTTCTTTTGCACTGCAGCAAAGCTGTTGGTGCAGCAGCTGCTGGGAGGTGAAGCTGTCCTATCACACACATGAAGGAAGATTCTAACCCAGTCTACCCAGCTTCTTTTCCTAGGTTTTACAGGATGCTGCTTCCTTCCCCTCGACTGCACAGCTCCCAGGAGATGTTGGAATAACATAATGTCCAGATATCTGTCCTCAAATTAACAACTCCTATTAATAATTAATAACTTTATTTGCTAACAAAGCTTGTGTTTACAAGGACACATAACGACATTCTGAGCAAAATTTGATAAAAATCTTGCTTGGGAAAAACCGAAAGAAAGCATTAAAGGGCTTTTATAAAGTCCGAGTGGGAAGTAAAGTTATAGAAAAGAAACTAAACCGACATGCAATTTTGAAGTATTGAGGAAGAACTCAACACACTAAACCCATCATTTTAAAAATAATCTCTATGATAGGGCTGTGTAAAGGCACAATTAATTTTAATAGTTTTAAGACTTAATCTGTGTTTATGCATAGCATAATACTAAGTCTAATTTCTACCCAGCTAAAACATTGATTTCTGCTCGTTCAGATAACTCATAAAACAAAGATAAAAAATCCTTTTTGCAACTTGTTTCGTGCACCTTCTTTTTTATATTTGATATAACTAGGTTGTGTCACGTACACTGTGGAAAATTTGGTTTAAATTGATGAAGCATAGCATAAGCCAAAGTCACATGACTTCTAGCATAGCACAGTTTTGGTGTTTAGGAAGTCTTGGGAAGTTATCAAAAGCACAAGATTAAAAAATCAGAAGCAGGGGGAAACAGTTTCTCTCAGACAGATTTTCAGACTCCTTTCTCTGTTTACATTTCTGAGTAAATATCCTCAGATTTTGATTCTGTGGAATTAATGTAACGATTCATATGAAACACAAAAATGCAAAATAGGTATAAGTTGTTTGGCTTGTTTCAGTAAAAACTCTTGAAGTTTTTGATTAAGACAAAGCATGCTGATGGGTATTGGAGCACAGTGAATCCCATTAGCCCACTTTTATGAGTGCACAGATGAATCTATTCACACCAGGAGCCAGTGCACAACAGATGTTACCTTTGAAAAATTGATTTGTTAGTAGAGTTTATTTATTCTGTTTGTGCTATTAAACTTTGGCATCTCTCCAAAGAACTGCTAGAATGCTCAGACGTTTTGCTGTGTTTTGCTATTTAATTTGTTAGCTTTGGGCACATTTATATTCAGGGCTGTAACTGAAACTTGAATCAGGTAATTCAATCATAAATTAGGTACATTGAGTGTCTGGTGCACTAAAGGTGCCCACTCAAGGTTCTACCTGACTTTAAGTCAGTTTGAAAATATCTCTATGGAGCCTGTGTGACTTTGAATAAAGATTGGGTGTAAGTTCTCCACCTGCTTAATGGGGTAATGCTGAGAACAGGGGAACAGGGGAAGAGAGATTTTTCACAAGTAACATCACAGACCAGCAGTCACATAAACCAAAATGCCAGATGAAAATAGCAAGCTCCTGCAACACAGTCCTGCAAAGATGGATTGCTTCCCTTTCCCCTTATCCTGTCTAGCCAGTGTGGCTGGGCAGGACTTTGTTCTGAAGCAGAAGTACCCTGAGAGGTACTTCTGAGTACCTAGAGGTCTGCCACTGCCTGGGCTGCAGACCTCTCTTAAAAACAGACAAGAAAGTAACTAATTTTTGCCATCAGCAGTGAAACAAGTGTAGTGGTAGTTACATAATATTGTAAAAAAGGTAATGAACACTTACACGTAATTATGATATTGCTTTATAATAGGTCAGAGGGTGCAGTTCTATAGTCCTTGTTGATAAACCATTTTCTCAGCAAGCCCCTGACCTCATATGTAGTGTGCACAGGAGTTATGGAACTCCATCTGCCGAGGTTCTATAAAGTCCTCATGAAATATGTTTGTGAAACTGATTCTTTGGGATATTTGGTGTTGTAGCACTCAGCACTGCATCACCTAACTGCTGTATCTCAAAGCTCCTGTGAGACTTGTGAGCTTCGAGTTCTGTAATAACGAGGCTTAGTCATAAAGAGACTTTGGAGTTCTGATGAGTGAAAATCCACTGAACCTACACTGAAATGAGATGCTGAGAGGGTGGGAAGCAAAAGTACCTCTTCCTGTTTAGCTGTCTGCTCTGGGAGGCACTCGCATCAGTGGATCTGTCTTGGGGTCTTGAACTAGAATCTTATGTTAGATATTCTCTGTGGGAAGCACTGCTGCCTCCCAAAACTCCAGGCAGCTGATGGCCCAGGGGAATGGAGCACATTCCAAAGCCTTGTTTCACACTTCCTTTGCCTCATCCAGGGTTGCAAGGTGAAGCACAGTGAGGGCTACATGGCATTCTGTGATAGTCTCTGTGGGTCCCATCTGTGATAGTAGTAGAACTATTTATCTACTTAGACGTAAGCCTCAATTTTCCTCATAGGAGGCAAAGACAGGCTTCAGTGCATTGATCTCTCTGCCTCATGGACTATTTAATTGTTTAGATAAGGTAAAGTTTATTGGGAGAAACCAAGAGAACTCTGTAGCTGAAGGCGTTGAGATTGAGATTTATTCTCTGATGCAAACATGTGGCTCTTTACACTTTAAAAAGCCAGTGAGCTCTTTTGGGATGGGAAAAAGCTGCCTTCAAAGGGTCTTGTCTTCTTGTGAGCACGCCTACAGGACAGGAGCAGAGTGGCAGCATAGGCAGGGGATGCCAGTCGTCAGGCATGCTCCAGCATGGCAGCACTTAGAGCTGGGTTGAAGGCTTTGCTTGCTGGTGGGAATACAGAGATCTGGGCTAAGAATTTATCACCACAGAATACAGGTGCTTCTGGACAGAGTTCACAAATAAAGAGTATCATAGCTGTGATATAGATTGATAACCATCAGCATATGTAAAGACTTGGAAGCTTCTAACTTGTTTTGGAAACTTTTTCTGGAAATTATAGAACTCTGGTATACTGCTTCTCATGCCCTGGTAATTTTCGTTGGGTACACTGAAAGTGTGTTCTTGAGTCCAACGGTTTTGTTCCTTTATCCTATGAATCATGCTATAGCTTTATGAAACAAGATTACAGCCTTAAATATATCAGGAGCATAATGTATATATATATATATATATATTATTTTAGCTCAGCACTGCAACCATTTTAGAAAATTATTTACACAGAGAAGCACAATAATGTAAGAAATATGTCATGCGAGATGTCTATGCAAATCAAGTCAGTATATACTAAAACCCAAGAAGTAATTGATGCCCTTGGGTGACAGACTAAAGAGGAAATAGAAAAGTGAGAAATAGCATTATAAATCTAAGTATTATTAGAATTAGAAAATCTGTTTAGGATATCTGCCTGCAAAATGGAAGAATATTTTATAGAATTTAATTTACATTAGTTAGCCAAGAAAACTATTTACTGTGCAAAAATGACAGTTATTCTTTAACTTTGGGTTGGTCTTCTCTGCTTTCAAACGCAGCATTGTCCCGAGCTGAGTGCACTGATTTCTGCAGGCTTAGATGCTTATCCAGAAGATTGTTGTCAAGTCACGCTAAGGATTTCCTCTACTGAGAAAGCCAGATGTGTGGGCCATGGTATTTGGTAATAAAGTGGGCCCTTTTCCAAGGTGGTAACTGCTTTTTTCTTTTTAGTATCCAGCTAGACATATCCTTTGTGTGTTTGAAGCTGGATACTAAGAAAAGAGGCTGTTTGAGTCAGTAAGAAAGGTGTTCATAGCAAATACATACAGAAAAAACCGCATAGCTAAATGAGTATTTTGGAAAAAAAGAGTAGCCTAACAACTCAATTTTGCCCACATGAGGTTTATGCTGTAGGAGTATTTTTTAGTCATCATCTTAGTATTACTTTAAAACAGTAGGCAAGTGGAGTAGTGCTCTGCTAATTAATCAGAAATAGATGGACTTGTCCTCTCAACACGGTCTGTCTTTACAAGTCTTCTTGGACCATTCCTTTAGCAACTGAAGGTCTGCCTACTCTGTTCAGAGCCTGCTGCCCAGCAGCCAGGAGTGTGGAAAGGCAATAATCCTAAGTGGATCAAGGTCTTGAGAAAAGAAGGAGCGCAGAGACAGCTGGTAGCACTGATAACTTCAGTGGGAACACACAGAGGAGGAGGACTGGCTAATTTCCTTCTCTGGTCCATTTTGCTTTTCTCTGTCACCTGAACCTTATTATGATTGAATTAGGTTTGTGTGTTGCATTTCAAATATCTTGTAGTCTTTTGAATACTGTTGGCTAGCTCACTCTAGCTTTTAGAAAAACAAGAACTGCTGTCCTTCCTTGATATCTATCCAAAGAACACCCGGAAACATTCAGATTTCTACTCTTGAATCAAAACATATTTTTTAGTTGTAACCTGAAATATGTTTACTAATCTCCTGCTTTGCTGAAAACATATTCTTCATTGAGAAAAAAATGCTTAGTGTTGTTTGACAGTTACTACAATATGAGTAAACACAAAGATCTATTTATTTTTCATTCATTGCATTTCATTGGATTTACTACCAGGCATCAGATTTAATAGGGGCGTAACAGCTTGTGCATTAGGCAGTATAAAATTTTTACCTGGCATTATGTATTTATCATATAATTTAATGATATTTGAGACATAGTCTGTCTCTCCTTTGCAGAACACTCAAAGACTCCTACTCAGGACAGAAACTAAATCAGTACAGTAGTTTTACATCTTAATTTTAAAAAGTGCTTAAAATGGAGGATAATGGCTTAATACTTCATATGTGAAGATACTACTTCTCTGTCCTCTGTTTTGAAGCTCATGAGATGCTTTTCACACCTATCAAAGCAACAGGACCTAGTCCTTCTTCCTGTGGCAGACATCATTGCAGGCACAGACATGCCACTGCGCTGTGGCGCGAGGACAACTTGGGAAACTTAAAAGAAAAAAAGTCTGTCTTTAAGAAAGCCTTCTTGATCTGATTGATAAATGTTACTGATCAACACTGATGATGGCAGTATAACAGAAATCACATAATATTCTATGTTGGAAGATGTTGGAGTCCAGGGCATTCCTCTGGGCGTCTTGGTAGGTCACAGACCTTGGTAGAGAGGTCTGGGACCCAAGAAAGGGGACTTGAGAGAGGGGTCTGGGATCTGTACAGAGAGGTTGTAGACCATGGCAGAGAGCCCAGGAAGACACTGGCTTTGATGTCAGTCCATGGAAAAAACTTCTAACCTTGAGAGAAGAATTACAAACCACAAGAGTGTGACAACAGTAGTGTAGCTTATCACAGGGTGAAAAATTCGGTAGTTTTGGGGGTCTTAGAATGGAGGTGAATGGAGAAACAAGATGGTGGGCTTAGGGCAGGGCCCTGGGTGGTTCTTCTTCTCCCCTGGCCTCCATCTCCTGCTGTGATAGTGGCACAAAGTAGTTCAATGAGATTGGGTCAGAGTAGAGACAACCCTGTTAGTATAGGTGACAGGTATTGGCACATACTTGTAAATAAGACACACATAATTATCTATACAAGGAGGTACCGACATCCCATCGAAGGAGGAGTCGTCCTGTGTCCGAGCAGCAGAACACCTGGGATGGGCACAGAGAACATTGTAAGATAAGAATTAATAAACAACGCGAGAAACCTTGAAAAACAAGACCTTGAAGACTCTGTTTCATTCTTGCGTCTGGCTCAAGGCCTTCAGAGGGCAAAAGACTCTAACCACCTAAATCTTGGGTGAGAGAACCAAACCCAAGAGGAAGAGACCTATCAGGATCACTGAGCCCAAATCCTGCCCTGCACAGGGCACCTCAACAATCTCACCCTGTGCCTGAGAACCTTGTCCAGACACTTCTTGAGCCCTGCCAGGCTTGGAGCTGTGACCACTGCCCTGGGGAGCCTGTTCCAGTGTCCAACCACCCCCTGGGGGCAGAACCTTTTCCCAAGATCCAACCTAAACCTCCCCTGGCACAACCTCAGGCCACTCCCTGAGGTCTGTCACTGGTCAGCCCAGAGCAGAGATCGGTGCTTGTCCCTCCTCTTCCCCTCGGGAGGAAGCTGTACCTGCCCTGAGCTCTCCCCTCAGTCTCCTCCAGGCTCAACAAAAAGATGTGACCTCAGCTGCTCCTCATACAGCTGTATATGGCTGCTTTATTTTAGATTGGCAGACAGTATTGGCTTCTTCACAGAAATATGACAAATGAAAGGGGAGATGGGGAAGACATTGCTCTGGGATTCTCATCATGATATTAGATAAAACTCAGAGATCCACCATGAACTTCAAGATAGAGGAAATAAATCTAGAATACAATGAAGATACCTGAAGGTCACATAAGTGTGTCAGCCTACTGTAAACATATAGCTTTTGATATGACATTCAGAGATAGCAAAACAGAGAAAATGTTATAAAATGCGGATTAATAGGAGAAGAATATAAGGCTGTGCCAAACTTTTTAGACTTTCTTCTAAATCTAGGGATGCTAGTTAAGAACCAGGGCTTGGATCTATTCAGTTAATCTATGAAGACTCTACATGGTGAGATCAATCAGATTCTCAGAGCAGCATTTTACATAAGCTTCACTTAGTTCAAAAAGTTTCCAGTTAGTAGTTAATATTTTATTTATCTGAATAGTGAAAGAAGGTGCATTTTACTCCCTTTCTTACTACCTGTGGTACTTTAAAGGATTTCCCCCAAATTAGATTATTGCTAAGAAAATAATAGCCTGATGAGAGCTGAAGTGAAAGAAATGCACTGCTCCTCTCAGGTAACAACAAGTGCTAATCTGGCTTTTCCAAGACTGGCAAGGCTGACATTCCAGCTGCAGAAACCAGTGAATCATTCCCTTAGAAAACATACATATATAATTTTCCCTCCCTTACAGAGAAAGAAGGGTGAGAAGAAAAATTTACAGTAATCCATGGAAAGGGGAAACGTCTAACATGAATTTTCAAATAGCAAATGAAGTAATATTAATTTTTTGGAAATAATGTATTTTTAGATATTGTAAGGTGTTTTTAAATATTAAAATGTACTTTGTGTTTGTGATGAGTAGGAAAATAAGAATACACCTTTTAATGTTTAAGTGTGTGCAGTTTGGAAAGGACAGCTGCTATTAAATTTTTTCCCCAGTAGGAAGTACTCTGAAGTCATTAGGCTTCCACATATAAGTAGGTCAAGAAAAGCTTCTTCCAAAATTTTTACTTTTTAGCTGCAAACAGGAAACTATTCCTCATTTTCATGTCCAAAAGGCCATACTAAACCTGACCTCGAGTTTATGTACAGTTTTACTTGACCTTTATTTAGAATCCCTTCTGCTAGAAAATTGCCTTTTGTTGTCACTGAAGATATACTTCACTGTCAAAATGAGTCAGTATTCAAAGAGAAGAGCTTTCAGTGCAGTATAGAGGTGCAGTGGAATCCTGACTTCAGTGGTATCAGCGGAAATGTTTCTGCCTATTCTGATGCCACTAATATTTTCTTCCACCTACTTTATTAAATCAATTCATTTCCTCACATTTTTTCCTTTCTGTTTTTTTTTTTTTTTTTTTTTTTTTTTTTTTTTCCCTCTGGATTATAAACCCCCCCTCCTTTTTTTTTTTTTTTTTTTTTTTTTTTTTTTTTTTTTTTAATGGAGCAGCATATGTGTTTGTATATATAGAAGCATTCAGTTCTGCATTTATGCAGTGGCAGTTACATTGTGTAACTGGCATTTGTCATCACTCCCATCTTTATGAAAGAAATGGTATTACTTTTGCTTCTCTTCAATTGTTTAACATGTGCAAAAAAGCAGAATTCACAAATTTGCTTCTCATTCTGTTATTTATTCTAAATATCAACCTGTTTTTTTGCAGCAAGAACAGTCAGCCTGCCTGCAGGCAGCACACTTGATAGCATAAGAAATGCTCACTGGCCAGTTTTGTGTCTTGCTTCTCTCATGACAGCAAATCTGATGAGAAAGTTTTGATAAGAGCTGGAACAATAGCAAAATAGAGATCTATTAAGTTATTTCTTTCCACCAGTGTAAAACATTCTAGGTTTGTTTTTTTTTTTCTCCAGACTGTCTTCCATACCATGAACACTTTTCCTTTCTATTGGCAACTTCTTTTATATCCGCTGCTTATGGAGAGAAAAAAACCCCACAACCTTATAAAAAATGTGAATCATTGAAAGCAAAGTTGCAGGTGCAATTTACTGTTACTGCATCTGTAGAAATGGATATCTGGTACTTTAAGGCTCTCTACTGTGGTTTATTCATCTGCAAAAAGAGAACAGGGATATTTATATCACGCGTGCTTTTGATGGAGTAAATATTGTAGGTTGATTTGAGACCTGTCTGTGCTGACAGACTTTTCTTACACATGCATTAAAGGTCAAAGAGGCCCAAATCTGTGTGTATCAAGAAGATAAAAAGCTTCCCTTGACTTCACTGGTATCGATCATGGCCCATGCAACTCTGGCCAGTTAGAGAGGGAAGCTGCTGAGATTTAGAGCACAGAAGTCAGAGGTCTTTTACCTTGCAAACCTCTGTCATATGCTAAAATTTCTAAGTAGAAATTTCCTTAAAATTCTCTCAAAAGTTCAGGGTATTTGTAATTCAGCAGTTCTTGAATATGTAGTGTATTTTGTGAAATTTGACTCCTAAAATTAGAGACATTTTTAAAGGGGAGAAAAAGAAATCACAGAAGTTGGGCAATACTCCTGCTTTTTATGTCCAAGCTGTATTAACAAATTAAGACATATAGCAGCAGCATGAAAACAAACTTGCATACTGTTTTGACATGTGCATCTCATGGAAGGAATGCTAATTGGTGAAAATGCCAATCATTAGAGAAAGTGATTCATGCTCAGAGGTGGATGATATCTACTGGTGCCACATGGCATAGAATCAATGCTGTGGGAACCAGTCATGACCAATATTTGAAGAATTTGGGAGAGATTTCAGCATTCAAAATAGGACTTCCATAGAAATAAAAAACACAGAAAAGGGAGAGTTGGTTTTTAGGGGAACATTGGTGGAAAGAGGAACAAGAAATTGCTGGAAGAAAAAAATAATCTATGTATCCATATTTTTAATTTCGTTAAAGAGGAAAAATGATGTCACTTGCCCACTCTAGGCTCACGCAGTGGTGCTGAGGAATCAGCACAGTCATCATGGGAGTGATGTGGTCTGAGGGGGTCTAAGTGCCCAGCTGTTTGGTGACAGCTGGAGTAGGTGGGGCTCCCTAAAGCCCTGCCTGGGGAGAAGGGTGGTCTGCCTCTGGGGACACACAGCCCCAGGCACTGGCGTTCAGTGGCTGTCCGTGCTGTGCTGAGAGAGGGTGGGAAAGGGACTGGGTGAACCAGAGCTCTTCTCTTCCCTAAACCTTCCCCTGTGCCCTCAGCACTGAAAGATATTGCTGTGCATCTTTGAAAATAATAAAAAAAATCACGTAATTTTTTGGCCATCCTTGCCTCCCGAGACTGGAGGGGGGATCAATTGCTGGGGAATCAACTCAGATGTCAGGACAAGCTCTGCACTGCCACGAGCAGACAGGCAAGACTTGTCATAGTCATTAAATCTAGTGAGATACAGAACATGCTCTCATCTGTCAGGAATAAAGAGCAACTGAAGTTTCATTAACAGGGCATTATCAAATGCTTGTGAACATCAGAAAATAAGCTTCCATTCACACGAGGTTAACAATTTGCCTTCTCTGCTGGCTGTTAGTCACAGCCTGTTGGTGTTAGAGCTTACAATTTGCTAAGCAGTGGCCATGCTGGGGTATATTTAACTGAAGAATGAGAAACTTCGAGAGACTTGCACTTGAATTGTAGAGAACAACATATTTAAAAGGTTTCTAAATGAAATATAAGCTAAAATGTGCTGCAGCAACAAAGGGCTGATTTTCAAATGGAGGACAACTCAGTGCTCTAGGGAATTTGGGTAGGGAAGAAATTCAGCTACTTCAGAGTATCACAGATTTCCAAGACACAATTTTGTTAATGGAGTACTGGGCAGAACCTTTTCCTCCTGCATCTTTTGCAGAGAATTCTCTGCCTTGGAGATTTTTCCAGGTACTAGAGATAATACCTCAGAGAGCTTTTCTGAATCACAAGTTTGCTGGCTTGTAATTTTCAGGCAGAAGGAGGAGAGCTGTGTTGAAATATGTGATCCTATATTTCTCCCCTTATAGATCAGTTCAAAGTACTGCGATTTGTCCTAGTGAGGAAGAGTGGAGATAATTACACTGGTGGGAGGCTTTGTGTGTAATTATGGAAGTTGCCTTTCACAGTAAATAGAGAGGTTTTGAATGACTCAGTTTGGAATTGTACTATATTGTGTATGGCTTAACTAATATTTATGAAAAGAGTTGTTAGTTTTCACGTATATCTAATTCATGTCATTTAACGTATATGAAACTTAAAAAAAAAGTACTATGTGCATACATACAATAAAATCTGCAGGTAGCTCTTAAAATCAGTCATGAGGCAACTTTAAGATATGAAAATACCATGATAATACTGAGAAAATGGATGATTCCAGTGAAAGTAATGAATCTATGAAAAGGATGCCTGTTGACTTATGGACATCTTTTAACTTATTTTACTTATATTGGGGGCCGTCAAAGTCTTGCTTCTTCTATGCAGGTGGTGTCATTAAATAATGGATGACACACAATAGTTCAGATCAGTCAAATACAACCATGTAGGATGATCAAAAGGACAGAATCTCACTGATTTTTTTTTTTTGGGGGGTGGGGGGGTGGTGTGAAGATTTTGCATCACTCTTACCACCCCAACGAAACAACTGGAAAGAGTCACCAAGGAAAATTCTGCCCTCAGGTACAGCAAATCTAAGGCAGAGTAACTGACTCCATCTGTGCTGGGTTTAGCACTTGGAGCGAGAGCTAAGTTATGTCAGGAGTCATATCAATTCCATTCATTCCAAAGGGCTTATTTTGGATTTACTTTTTTGTTGGGCTGTTTGTTATTTTATTGATGCTAATACAAGGCGGCAGTGAATGTGTGCTATTTTTGCATGCAATACGTCTATATACTTTTCCTGTAAGCTGTTTTTACAAGAAATTGTGTAACTGTAGGGTTTTTTTTTCAAAAAAAACAGATAAAAAAATCACCAGTGTGCTCCAATGCCATGCCTTTTAGAAGTGTGGTTGTTGTACAGTCCAAGGGGACTAGCTGAAATTCTTCATAGAATCTTTATACCTCCTGATCTTCTAAGCTCTTTATCATTTACTGTGAGGGCTTTTTTTTTTTTTTTTTTTTGCTAGAGGATTTTACTCACCTCTTTTGTTTCCCCTTCCCTGAAATTTGTGCACTCTAGCAGCAGTCATCAAAACTGCAGGTATTAACAATCACAGGAATCCAATATCTCCTGACTGTGATAGATTGTAGCTCGTGAGAATTAGTCTTGAGTATTGTTTGATAGTTACAGTTTCGCACACAGTAGCTCTAAAAAATGCTCTTTGCTGAGGAACTTACACCCACCCCTGCAAGCAACTAGAATTCAAATGAATGGTAATGAGAATTGTTCATGCACCAGAAGGAGAAAAGAATGCAAGAAAAGTAATTTCTCTCCTGGAGCAGCCTGTCTCCTTGACTGTCAGGAGAAGGAATGCATACCTTAAGAAATCAGTCTTCTCTGGTTAATTCCAGCTGAAATGGCTCAAAAAGGTTTCTTCCAAGTGTTTTGACAGAAAGTACAGAGAAAGATAAGAGATTTATTCCTCTGATACTTCAGCTGGAACTAACACAGGAAGACTTTTAAAAAAGAATATAGTGAGGGGGCTCCATAGTCAAAATGGGAGCTTACGCATTATTATCCAAGTTAAAATAAAACTTATACATCTGAGAAATTCAAAACAAAACAAAAAGAAGGAAAACCTTGCTGAAAAACAGAAGCCTCTTAACAGGTGGAAAAAAGGACTTAGTCCTCTTGTCCAGTGCCTAGAAAAAAAGGGCTCACAGAGGTTGGTGCTGACAGCACGTCTTACGAGAGGAAGTCAGGATGGTCCTCATGCACCAAATGCAAAGCAAATAAACATTTTAATTCAATCTGTCAAAATTAATTAGAAACAAGTGTAAAAAAGCTCCTCACAAGCAGATGAAGCATTAGCTTGTTAACACTAATTCCCATTCTGTTGTGATAAACTGAGTCATAGCTATTTGCTTTTCAGCAGATCAACTGCTCTTCAGAAAGCTGGGGTAGAAAACACCTATTTGTAGTGACAAGCCATAGAGAGGGAGGCAAGGTCTTGCTGAAGCTTCTGCTGCGGGACCTCCCTCCCCACCCCAGAGAGCAGCACAGCTTCCAGGGAAGGGGTGTGGGAGAGGCTCCCCAACGCATCTTGTGAGGAACTCCTGAGAAAGCACTCGTGATGCATTTGCCTTGAGCTTCCAACCTGATCAGATCCGCAGTTCTTGTCACAGCTGTATTTCATAGCCGAACTCCTCGATCTGTTGCTGCATGTGCGTTATGAGGCAGCAGCTCCAGCTGGGCACAGCTCTCCCGTGCGGGTTCAGGTGACAAATCCCTCGCACACAGAGGCAGAGCAGGCACGGGAGCATTTGGGCTCCTTTGTGTGGGGTGGACCTGCCACTGCGTGCATGAAATCATACCTCAAATTTATTTCATGCCTTGTGTCAGGTTTGATCTGAGCAGTTCTGTAGGGATGCTCCTGTGCACCACTGTGTGCAGGGGTGTTGTGCACTCTCAGAACTGCTGTGTGCCCAGGCTCAGGGAGGTTTGGTCCAGGAGATTCTATTGTGATCAGACCTGTCTAATATTAGGAAAATATTTTAAGTGTGTCATTACTGGAATAGGTAGCAAATTATTATCCTGTGCTGTACAGGTGATAGATATGTTAATAGAGGAAGACTGAAAGCAATCCAAGATATAATGTTAATTTTACAGTTGCACCATAATGGAAGCATCCTGTACTTATGCTTAAAAAATAGGATCTAGCTCTTCTATGTGCAAAAGTAAAACCATCACCATAAATACAAGGCTGTTTTGTTAAATCTGTAGCAACAGAGCCTAAAGCAAAAACACAGAGAAGTAGGTGTATTTATTGCTATGTAAGAAGTGAAAGCAAAAATGTAATTTTCAGCTGTACTTTTTGTGTTTGAAAAAATTGGTGAATGTGCATAAAAGGAGCACAGCTGGCATTTTACCCTGTTAAGACTAAACCACAAGTTACCTGCATTATTAGCCACTAATCTCCTTAGGTTCCTAATCATATCCCTGCCCATGCTAAGGAGCAACCTGGGCTGGGAAGACACATATCAAAGTGGTGGATGCCTTAGTGTCCCTGAAATTTGGAAAGGGTTATGAAGATATTTCATTTCTGCCTTATTTCCTAAAGTGACATGGTAAGTTAGTTGCCTTTGTACCATCCTTAACTCATTGAGACAGCAGTGAATTCAACCAAAAAACCCCTTCTGCTGCCAGGTGAATTACTGGCCACTTTTTTTACATAATAGCGTAGGTGTTAAAGCACTGATCTGTGAAGGGAAAGATCAGGATTTTTGCTTCCTCTTAGCCCAAGAGGGTTTGAAACCACTGTGTCTGTTTCCTAAAAATATCCTAGCAGGCATGATAGAGATCAGCCTGTGTTGAGGCTATGCTTTCTCTCTTCAATCCTGCTGCTGAGGTTGTACTATTGTGTACGTGAGAATGAAAGCTGGGGAAATGACAGTAGAAAAAGATTATATTCAATGTGAACTGTATATGGTTGTAAATATGTTATATTTTAATATTATTTTTATTCTTTCCTTATATTATAAAATATAAAGTATTTTTGAATTGACAATCGAAGATAACTAAACATAATGGTGTTTTTATATTGCCTCTTTAAATTTGTGTGGCAGCTTGTGGAAAAATCTGATCCAGAGTTGTTTTTTCTGCATTTCCATGGATTGTTAACAAACAGCATTTTCTGCATCACACGAAGTGTAAGTCTTCAGTTTAGCTGGGAGGACCAAGCCCTCATGACCAGTCATGATCTTTATTCACTCCAGTTCCCATTGATACTTTTCATTATACAAAATATCAATAACAATTTAACTATGGCATAGCAGCCTGAACCTAGGTATTTTTTACTTCTGAGTTTTAACTCAATGGGAATGAACCTCATATGCTGTCATTTGTGCAGCAAGTGTTGTAACCATCTTTTATGCATTTGAAACTTTTGGATGCCTGCAGTACATGAAAAGCACTCTATGGGTACTTGCATTATTGAATATTTCATTATAATGTAATTCTGTATTAGATATTCTATTTATGCAGAATCCAAAAATAGTTCATGCTGTGTAGCAATGCAAATTTCGGTGAATAATCCACAAAGAATTTCAAAGCCTTAACCATTTGTGACATGCACTATTCTATATCTTTAATCTCATTAAATTCAACCTTTGAATAAATTATACCAGTCTTTTTATGAGTAAAAACCATTTCTGTGCTTCCCAATAAAAATGGACTATCACTTCTTATCTTAATGATATTGGAAATATTAGGGGTTATTGTTACTGCTCAAAATTCCTCAAAATGCTTTCAGATGTTCAATCAACAGCAGAAGTGTGAATCAGGTTTCTGCACTTGAATGCTGTGCCCCCCTTCCCACCTGGCAGCTGCTCACCAGAGAAAGAGACAACATCAGCAGTTTCATGGCCAAGGCTATGCAGGACAGTGCAACAGCTGAGGAAAAATCCACTTTCCTAAAACTTCATCTCAAGGAATCCGGCTTAAACCAATGTAGAATGAAGGGAATTTCCCACAGTGTGGGGAAAGAGGGATGTGAATAGAGAGGCTTTGTTTTATCTAAGGTGATAGTATCTAAGTAACTAAGAGTATCTAAGTATCTGGAGTATCTCAGACTGAAGGCAAAGCAGTGCAGGGAAAGGCCTGCAGGTGTGCACTGCCAGCTCTCCTGTCCTGTGTGAGCCCAGACTGCAGGGCTGGCCTCAGTGAGGCTCTTGGTGTGACAGGAGCTGAGCTGAGACCACAGGTCCTTAGTGGAACAAGCACCAAAATGAAACAAGGGGGGAGCTTCCTCTTGAACTATTTAAGAGATGTTGCAAAGCTGGGGCTTTCTACTTTTTAAAATAGACAGCGCTGAGCAGAAGTTTGCCTACTAGGGACATAATAAATAACAATTTACTGAATCAGTTTAGAAAATCACCAGCTTGCTTTTAGCAAATTGAATGAAACATTTCCTATAACTCCTAATGAACAAATAGCAAAGCACTCCAAGTCCATCAGCACTAGGAATTTTTAAAAATTTGAATGAGATTTTACTATTCATAGCACAACTCTGTTCACTACATAATTACATGGAAGAACAAAATAAAACAATCTGTAGAATCGTCTGCCTAAATAAGACATCCTTTGCAATACTTTAAAATAAGTATTTAAGAAATCAATTTTTTTTCTTTGGGCATAATAGCACAAGTTAGAAAATTTGAAGACAATAATCAGATCAAAATACTTATTCCCTTCCTTCATGTATTTAAATATGCATTTCAAGAAGCTTGCATTATAGTGTAAGATGAAAGACAGCCTTTGTCTTGGGACTTTTACATCCTCTGACAATAGTTAAAGTGAGCTAGTCAGATGTGAAGATCTACTGCAATACCTCCTGCAAACTTGTAGTCAGCCCTGTACCAGTGGATTCATTCCTCTGATCTGTCCTCTCCACCTTCCTTGGCATCCCTTGAGAAGAAGAGCTGAATTAAGAACTGGTACTAAGAGTGGTTGATTAAATCTGTCTGAATGCAGGATGATGTTCATGTTCTAGTGAATCATGTGCCTATTTCAATATCAGAAATAGAAAATGGCTCTTGAGTTTCTCTGCTGCCAAAAATGGCTTCCTTTTGAATTGCTGATTGCTGGAATGTTCTTAAAATTAGAGGCAAAAATTTTTTTTCCTCTCATGTTTGCACATTTGCCTCAGCCTTATTGGTGGTGCTTTGTCAGGGTGCTAAACTAGTTTAATTAAACTTGAAACTGTCAAAGCCAAAACAAACTAAGGGGACCAATGGTGCTTTTTCTAGAACAACAACTTAAAATGGAGCAGATGCCAATAATTCAGAGCAAACTTCCAAAGACTTGTGTGCAGGGCCTCATTCACACCTACTTAAAAGCACTGGAACATTCATTGACTTTATAAAGAGTTTGCATCCAGATGTCAACTTTCTGTAAAAGAGTTCAATTCAACAATATTTTCTGATGGGAAATCATTAATGTGCTCTTTGCCATTCCTAGTTGATAACATTAATCATCCTTATTCCTTTAGTCTCACAGCTTTTACCGGAATACCACTGTAATTTAACTTTAATAGCAGCCCCTTACTAGGAAGTATTACCAATTTCTTGCCTAGGTGATGTTATAATTAGCAATGTCTTGCTGTGACAATTGCTGCTGTGAAAGAAGTGCTATTTATAAATGGCATTACAGGTGCAGCATGTGCTACATGCACATCCAGGCATTCCAATACACATTGAATATCTGGAAACGTAACAGTGGAAGATGCACATGCAGAAGAACACTTTAAAACACTTTAGATGTACTGCAAAGTAACTTTTTGCACATATAGAGGTGTAAATTAAATAATAAGAGACTTGAAAGAAGATTTTGAGTTATGCTTGATTAAATCTGTGCTATAGGCTTCCGGTACTCCTATATCATACTTGGGTTTCTTGGGTGCTATTAAGTATTGTCAGCCAACAAACTATAATTTCATGCTTGAGTGGACCAATACAAGCCTAGACTTCTGCTTCTTTGTACAGTCTGCCTTTAGTTTGCTGTAATAATAAAGTGAGAAGGGGAGGGAAATAAAGAATTGTCACACAGAATGATAATACTTATCAGTAAAGTCAGATACTATGACGGTTTAAGCTATAATTTGTTTGGGTCAATAAGCTGTGAGTCTTTACTGCACTAAGCTTTAGATCAACTCCTTCAGGTTTTGTATTTTCATTTGACAGGTACTGTAACAGGCAGCTATGCAGGTGGAAGTAAGCTGCAGAACAGGAAGGTGTTTTTTGTTTGGTTTGGAGTTTTTTGTGTGGTTTTGCATTGGAAAGACCAAAATGTATTCCCTCTATGAACAATTTTATCTTTAAATTATAAAACCCCAGAATGGATGATGTTTGTGATTTCTATCTATTACAGGTTCTAATAATGTTTATATATGACAGGAAAGAAAGTGAGATAATTGCATAAAAAGCCATATACTTGTACTGGGCCACCTAGAATCTGTGAGAAGTCTGTATTCAGCTGAGGTATTTGTTATCAGAAATTCAGAGAACAGCACTCACAAAAGGTATAACATGACATGTGAGCCTGGATGTTAAACAGAAAAGCTGGTAATTCTAAGCAATTGTACACAATAGGATCTAGGTCTGGTTCTGCCTTTGATGCTGTGCAAAACTTTTATAAAAATCAATGATCATTTGATGCAATGAACAGGAAACAAGGCCCAGAATTTACGATATTGTAAAAACCCCAGCAATTTTCATTTAATACTTTGTATTTAATTTTACATTCATACTTGTTATTTAAGTCATGCTTAGTAATTTGTCATTGTAAAAAAAATATCTGGGCGTGAATGAGACTTTCAAAGAATTGACATGAGTGAAACTTCACAAACGAGAATGATTTTACTTGCTCATTCAGTGCGGAATTGGTTCAGAATTATTTATCTATGTTTCTTTCTTTGAATAGAGGACAAACTGAGGTCACTTTTTATTCTGGTTAATTATTAGCCATGTTTATTTATTAGGTTAATTTGCAGAGTTTCAACAATCCAGTGTGTGTCCTTGAAAGAGTCAGAAAACAGCCCCAAATCAGCTGTACTGATTATCTGTGCTGCACAAAGAACAATGAGTTTTTCTAGACCATGTACTTGAAAATGTGTTTTGGGAATGAGCTTCGAACCAAGTTCAGGAAATTGTTTCTAATGATAAAACACCTTCTGGGGACCCTCCCAGTACTGCTTAAGTTTGCACTGTTTGAGGAAGCCTTTTGATACAGTCAGCGGCATTTGTCGTGCTCATCTGATGAGATCCATTGTAATTCACTTACTGTGGTTTGTGCTTTCCTCTCAGCTTCTATGATGATCTGCTTTTAACACCTGCAAAGCTGATTCTTGGGCTCTCTTGGTATTTCTGTGCCGTGCTGGCTACCTTTCCTGCCTGCCCATTCTGCAGCAGTGCTTCTGTGGCACCTGGCTTGGCTTGAGCTGTGTTATCTAATGCTGCTTTGGTTCCTGATTGGACTGAATTCTCTCTCAGATAAGATTCTTTTCTGTTTGAAAGCTGCATAGCAAAATGAGTTTCTGGGCCAAAACTAGGACCCTATGTGCTATTTTGCTGCTTTCGCTGAAGTGCTAAAAGAAGAATAAATCGGAATTTTGCTAATTAAGAAACTTTTAGTTCTCCAGCAGGTAAAAGAAAACAGCATGCATGTGCATGCTTACAGGCTCTTCCTTGCCTTTTCCTTCCAAAGATGTCTCTGATATCAGAGTGACAAGCCAGCCCAGAAAGAAAATTCAGCTGAAAAGACCACAAAATTCTGAGTTTGTCTTTGATTGTCAGTTCACCTTAGAATGCACTTTTCCTTTTAGTAGGTTTTCCATTTTCTCCCAGGCACAGAATAGTACTTATCTTGCTCAATAGTGAGCCATTATGTCTGTTTTATCCACGTACAAAGCACAGGAGAAATAAAATGATAGGTGCCCTGATGAGGAGGATAAAGTTTTGAAGCCTACAAATAATGCAATTCGTTTTGGCTGATTGATTTCAGGCAAGTGCAGAGGACATAAACAGCTTTTTATTTATTTTTTTTTAACCAAACTGAAAGGAATGAATCTGAATGATGGATAACTGCAGTTTAAACAGAAATACTTTTAGGAGTTACTTCGTGGAGAATTGTCTCACTCTATCCCAGACACCTACTTCTATTCAGTGTAACTTAGTTCCTCAGATTGAAAAGAAATCTGTCTAGAAGGAGAAAGCTCTCCTCCCTCTTTTTTTCCAGGTATCAATGTGTGTGAACTACTCAAAAAGCAGAGTTTTGTGCAAAGTTAGACAGCTATGTTGTTCTTTGGTAGCTTGGAGCAGTGCCAAGGGTGCAGTAGGCCTGTCATTGCAATACTCCTAGAAGTCATCCCAGCCAGCTGACAAAAGTCACAGTCCCTCTCCTGCCTCCCTCTGGCCCCTCCCTTATGCCAAAGACAGGCAGCCTTGGTGCTCTGTCACGTTAGTCTTAAAAGGCCACATCATGTGCAGTGCCACCCTCACCCCTTTGCCACAAAAGCATGATTAAGCTTTGCTGCAGGTGGGTGCGAAATGTGTCTTACAAATTAACACTTACAAAGTATTTAAAGAAACTTACCTTGCATTTGATGTCTTTGTCCCTCTTCCTTCCCTTCTTGCTTTCTTCTGTTTAATCTTGCATATGTTTTCCTGTTTTGCAGTAAGTGTTTTGTTCTCAAAGCAGGTTTCAGTGTGTACTGGCCAAGTCCGTGTCCCACAGCACAACATGGGCTTCTTTGTATGAAGATGGCGAACATTTCTATCCAGAAATATCTTAGTGCGTGCATTGCACTCTCCTTTTCTCATCTTCAGTTTCCATTATTTTTGTATTATTTTTTTGTTTTAGGGCAGCAACCCCAAGTGCTTCTTTCTCTTCTCACTATAGAGC
Source organism: Sylvia atricapilla (assembly GCF_009819655.1). NCBI lineage: Eukaryota > Metazoa > Chordata > Aves > Passeriformes > Sylviidae > Sylvia > Sylvia atricapilla. Next base: position 24,063,156 of record NC_089149.1, read on the forward strand.
AGGAGAAACTGGGAGAATGTAGTTATCTTCCTGATGGATGCTACAGAAAAGCCAGCAAGAGCAAGAATTCTCCCACATGAGGAAACGGGAATTAGACTGGTTCTGGGAGAGAATGAATCCTTAGTGGATGAAGAGCTTTGTATAAAATAGTATGAACCCAGAAATGATTTAATCTAGAGCACCTGGAAAACCAGGTGAAGGTGGCTTGCAAGATGCTTTTATCAGACTAATTTCCCTTCATGTTTAGAATTGTAGCTGGGATTCCAGGCCTTTGTAGAGGAGGAATTCCAGCTCCAGTCAGGTACACCATGTCTTAGGACTATGCAGGCAAAAGGAGGATATTTGCTACAGTAAACAAGTAGAGAGGCTGGGACTGAGCAGAGTAAAAAGCAAATTTGGTTTTAGTTGGGAGTAGAGCTAGGACTTTTTTGGGGATGCTGTGGAATGGGAACATTTTGCTTGCCATTTGCCTGAGCTCTGCCCATATACACACAGACTCTTGCCCTTGCAGGATGAAATTTCCATCTATGCACTCATTTGTTAGCTAAACTTGCCTATATCTGATTTGAAAAAACACAAAAGTTTAAAGATGTGCATATAGTGCTGGATTGTAAATCTGTGGTGTCTCTTTTCCCTGATAAATTCTTGAAAAACCTTTGTTTACTCCTTTGCTTTCCCACTAGCCTTCAATAGGATATTATGGCTTCAAATGGTGTAATGCACTCTAGGCTGTAAAAACAAAAGTTGACTCTAGAAGTTGCCCTCTGTCAGATGCAAGTATTTTATTTTGCATTTTTCTTGTTTAAATTATTGAAATTGAAATCCTAGAGGATAACTCTACATACTAAAATGATCTGTTCTTCATTTTTATTATTTCAATATTAACATTTTTAGCCTAGATTTTAGAGAATGGTATGTTTTTTCTAGGTGTCAATATCTGATTCAAAGAAACTTTTGCTGAAAGAATACAATCCTCATTGAACCCATTTGGCTCTGGATCAGGCTCCTGATGTTTCTTTCAGGATAAAAATAAAATGTGATTCTCAAACAGAATTGCAGGGATTTTTGGTATAGTTCTATCCTAGCATGGCATGTTGCCATTGCCTAAGATCACTGAACTAATTGGAAATCATTCATAACGACAGCAAGGAACAGCACAACTTTTTGATTTCCTTAGTGATATTTCCTCCCTCTTGCTTTCCTCCTGTGAAATAAATAGGCATAAGAGACGTTATTGCCAGAAGAGTGGGTAGATTTGTGTTAATGCCTAAGAGCAAATGTCAAACTATAGAAATGTCAGAGTCTTGTATGCTTTCAAAGTATATGAACAGATAGGTTATTAGTTTACTGTATCTTTTCTTTGAAAACTTTATCATAATCCTCTCTGCAATCTTGTACTGGGGACAAGTACTAGGCGACATGACAATTTCTTCTTCTAAATTTAGCAGCATGGCTTTATAACATTAGGCAGGGAAAGGCAAAAGAAAGTTTGGGTGGATAATTTTTCTCTCCTTGAAAAGAATGTCTTTCAGAAATAGTCATACCAAAGAAATGCTCAGAGCTGTGAGTCACAGCATTAGTGGGTTGAACTATCATTCCATGCAGGAATATGGGCATACATTTTCAGGATTAGTGAAATGTAGATGTATTATTTGTAATAAATATATATTTTAGGGTAATGGCACAGCTATAATCTCTGAACATCTGAATTCTAAAGAAAGATTATGACTTGACTGGTAGTGAGACTGACATGAATAAATGTGTTCTTTAAAAAATACTATTTTTCAAAATCACTTAAAATATTTTCTTGAAATGCAAAGGATGTAGAAAGCTGAATATCTACAATAAAGCATCAGGCACCCATATTCAAGATCTCTGCCATACAGATAATCTCTGAGAAGTGGTGCTTCTGGTGCCTTCTACAGACTTTTCATTTTGCATGTACTGCTGTCTGATTTTTTCACATTGATTTCTCTTTCTCTCTTCTGCCTCTGTCCCTTGTTTTCTATCTCCGCCCTTGTTCTCTTTCATCTCTTTAATTCAAGCTTCTGTCCTGCTTCTGCCTTCCACATTTTTTGCTTGCTCTTTTAATTTTTTTTAACTTCAGAGGAAAAAATCTCCCTTCCCCTCACCCTGTTCATCTGTTCTTTCTGACTTATAGTTTCTAGGATATACCACCACCACAGGCTATTTCTTCTCAAAGAAGGGTGGTTAAAGCCAGTCATGTTGGTACTCAGCATTAACATTTAAACAGATTTTCTCACTTCATATAACATTTACCTACTATTTCTATGTATTCTTGAAGAATTATCCAAGGGAAACATTTTAATGCTAAGTGCTTTTTGGCCTTTAAAAGTGCTCGAGTAGATGAATTAAGGAAAAACATCCATTTTTAACCCAAAAGATGTTTTTTCCATCAAAGTCTCTTTGAGGGATAACTTCAGTTGAACTCTCCAAGGAAACTGTATTCCCAAAGAATTACATTTTATCAGCTGAAATGTTTCATTCTAGTTTGCTGCAGCTGCTATCAGGAAAAACACGTATGCAACCTGAACATTAATTTCTGCTCAGTAGTGCAGGGTGACTGAGCAATAGATGTGCTATTGGATAATGGAGACAGTATTGGCAGGGCTTTGCCTGCTCAGCTCCTGAGCCAAGACGCAGGGAAATCAGCAGGTGGGCTTCTCTTATCTCTGTGTATCTCTGCGAGAGGCTTAGGGTGGACTGGTGTTGTGGGATCTCACTGGCTGCTTTGCAAACCTGGGCAGAGTCAGTTTAAAATCACAATAAATTAGAATGCTAGTGTTTATTTTTACACACAGGCCTTAGTGTCAGACTGTATGTTCTGCCTTGGCTTAGGGAGGATGTTCTTTTATCACTTAAAATATTTTCTTGAAAGGTAAAAGACATGGAAACCAGACTTCTTGGAATAAAGCATTCAAGGTCTGTACTACACGTGCCTCAGTAGGAATGTGAATAAAAGCACTAAGGCTCAGGTATCCAGGGATTAGGAAGCATGAGCTTCAGAGAAGTCCTGGGATCTTTTCATAATGGATGCCTCTCTCTCTGTTTTATTAGAAGTGTGGGTAAACCAGTGTTGTCTTATTTTTTTTCTTAGGTAGCTACTGTTTTCTGAGTATATGGTCAGCAGGCATTTGGCTGCTTCTGGCTCCAACCTTCTCGTTCCCCAAACACAGAATCTACACCCTCTCTAAATAATGATTGGATTAGTTTTATCTAGGAATTTAAGAAGGTTAATGAATTTAAATGTATTGTCTATAAACCACTGTGGCTCAGAGCTCCTTAACTTGTTCCCTCTTCCCATAGCCACAGTCATGGCTGCACCTTCTGTTGCTTTGGACTTGCAAAATTTCTTTTCCTTACTAAACACATTAAAATAGATCACAAATTTGTTTTGGTTTTTAAAAGTATAATGATTTTTGATTCTTAAATATTTTGAAGGTGAATTGTAGTGCAACTCTCATTCAGTGGTTTGTAACAGAAAAGGATACTTGTGGTCAAAGCCATACCATATTCTGAACAGCCACGCACTCTCAGCTTTGGTTGTATTTTTATCCAAGTTAGATGCACTCTGCAAAACAAACAAATGAATGAAGTGAGAAGCATTTTTATAAAATAAATAAAACATGGAGTTCCGATATTAAAATGTCAGACCAAATTACAATTAACTGCACTTTTTTTTTTTTAATTTAAAAAGCTTTGTTGTCTCACAAATGTCATCCCCGTGAATCAGTTCAGGAGAAAATTGGCTCATGCAGCGCATTTCTCATTGCTGCACTCGTTGGAAGAATGCAGCATTTACTTTTATGAATTATTCCAATTTTTTTAAGCAGTTGAGAAGTGCTATACTCTGAGGTCAATAAAATAATATTTTGATTTAATTGCTGTTGTGGAATTACTTCAGTTTACTCCTACGAGATCAGAGGCTCTTTGTGTATGTCTAACAAAATGCCTTTCCCAAAGGGGTTGAGATATTCTAATAACTAGGAAAGTCCTTTCTATACTTCTTTCCAAGGGGAGGGGAACAAAATTTGAATTTTTGAATACAAAAGGGTATTTTGACAAGTCTCAAAATACCCTTTCCATTCTGCAAGCTAGTTCTGTGACATGCTGCACGGGTAGAAAGGTGGATTATGCTTTTGCTCAGGGTCATAATTTGGAATAATAAATTAGGAACAGTTATCTGTACAAAGACAGCCAGTTTGGTCATACTCTAGGTCTCACACCAGTACTAGTGGAAGAACTACTAGCAGGATGAAATTAGGAATGGGATGGCCAGTTCTCTAAGGATGTTCAACTATTATCTTGTTTTTGTTTTGTGGCAAGTTAGGTTAGTTTAAATGAGAATATTTTTCCTTATGCAGTTTTAAACCAATGCATTTTTTAATTTTCATGTTTTAATCTAATAATATATTGAAATATAATACATTATTATAGACTAAGATAGACGTAAATTGACTGAGGATAATGTCAGTGGTCTGACCCTCAAAAGTGTAAGGTCTAGTTCAAAGGCAACACTGTTCATGGGAGCTTTGCAACCATGGGGACACTCATGTCATGAGTTTTGAATGAGATTAGACAGAATCCGTGCTGTAGCTGTTATGATTTTGCTAATGTGGTCACACTACAAATGCACCAAACAGAAAAAATGTTATTCTTGGTATCTGTTCCCTTGTTAATAGACTTGAGTATTTTAGCAACTCTTCCCAGGGACAGGGGAAGCTATGGGGTGGGACGAAGAAAGAACTAATCCCTTAGCGAGCAGCAGAACACTCTTCCAGGCTCTAAACATCTAATAGTGCACTTTGGCAAGATAAAGACTGGGAGAAGGGTTGAAACATTTAAGCGGGAAGTGTGATTGTAGGTAAAACCTGTGTTAGGTCAGAACAAGAGCACTGAATAAAGGAGAGGGAAGGACTTCAGTGCACAGGGGTAGAGATGAGGAAGAGGAGGACAGGCATGGAAATAAACATATTGTGGAGTGCGCTGCTTGTGTGTGGTGCAGAGGACAGCTTGTTAAAAGAACAGTGAGCTCTGTAAATGGCCTGTGTCCTTTTTTTTGAATGGTAATGTTGTTGTTGGTTTATTCCTCCTTCCAAACTCATTGTACCTCTCGCTTCCTCTTACAGAAAAGGTTTCGTCATTCAGGAACATGAATTGTTCCTGTGTGAAAGCAGTGGACAAAGAAGTCTACACAAGAGTATAATCCCCCAAGCATTTTCTGGTCCTGACCTGGACCTTCTTTTATTTCTAGCTTGACATGTGTTGCACCTTCCTCTTTTTGTCTATGAAATCTGTGTTGTGTTATCAGCTTTTGCAGTAGTGGGAATCTGGGTGGTTATCTGGAGTTCAGCTCCTGCAGAAACAGTACAAGGGAAGATGGGAGATTTTGGTGTGAAGGTTTCAGGGCTCTTGCAGATCATTGGATTCTATTTTGGATCCTATGATTTTAAAAAGTAACTTTTCATTTTCCCTACAGTTCAGAGAGGTAAAAGTAGGGGAGACAGTGCTCTGTGTCTTCCGACAATTTTCTCTCTGGGAAGGGAAAATGCCAAAGTTTCTCACATCTCTTCTTCCATATGGGAATTGCCCATCTGGAGATTACTCTCATTAGTCCTTGCAATAAATTCACCAACCAGCTGGAAGATGAAAATTATCAGAACAGTGTAACTAAATTCCTTATTATACTTAAAAAGATGTAGGGAAGGTTAAACTATGCAGATTAGTTTGACAGAGATGATATTGATAAGTGTTTCACAGGCTATTTAGTTTTTTCCTGAGATCAACAGCATATCTACAAATTTTTTTCTGAAGTGCTTATAGAAAATACATTCTTACCTTCTCTCAACTGAAGTTAACATAGCAGAATTTGAGCTACATAAGCCATCTGAATGAAACATGCTATTGACTGTCTTTTTTAATGGGAATTTAGTTAACTAGCTCACTGCCATAAAGCTTTTGCCTTTTGTAACTCTCTTTAGTGATTGTATCCTGCATTGTGCTTTTCAGAGTTAGCTTTTGGTGTTTATGCACTGAATGTACATGATGGGCAGCAAAGTGGTTTGTTTTTACATACTATTTTCTATACAATGATATATATAGTTTTAGCATGTATTATGTAATTTCTTGCAGAACTAAGTTATGACAGTCCATCAATAAGTAAATGGGTGTGAATTTGAAGATACTTTCTTTTGTTTATGCTTATGCAGTGATAATGATTTAATGATAAATTTAAGGGTGGCAAGACAGAATTGAAACTGATATGCTTTTGATGGATCATGGTATGGTGAAGTGCAGATGTTAATTATACATGAAAAGGCTCTACATCTTTTCTAGGGAAGGGGCTCTGGGTTCCAGGTCTTACAATTTGAACTGGAATTTGCTGCCAGCTGACTGCCAAAATTATTGGTTCAAGTAGTCAAAAATAGAACATAATCAGAAGTTTAGAAATAACTGTGTACATAGAATTATTGAATAATTCAAATCTTTTCACAGAAAATTGAATTTTTGGGAGGCAAAGGAAGGAAAGAAGGGTGATAAAGATGAAGAAGTAAGAAAGGAAAAGGATTTTGCAGTCATGTAGCTTGTATTGCATCTGACATAGTGCCTATGAGGTGGAAGGCCTTTAAGGCTTATTCTGCCCCTAAAAAGAAATCTAGGCATGGTTACAGAATGGATTGAGAGGTTCCCACAGCAAGGTTCCTGTGTCCTGGTAGTTAGAGTGGTCACAGAGGAGCTAAATGCAAATCTCAGTAGCAGACCTTGCAGCTTTCCCATTCTGGCTGAGTCCTCTGACCGAGCAGGGAGGAGCCTAGAGGTTTCTTTTCCATTAATTTTTGCTCTCTTTTAAGCATCTTATTCTTGAAGAGATTTCATTCTTATTTCTGGTGCACTCTCCCCCGAAGCTTCAATTAACAGCACTGAGAGTGGGCAGGTGGTTTAAGGTTCATCTGGGCAAGAGCTTTAACTGGCAGTGGGAGGTACTGGCACCTGACACATTATTTGTGCAGGGATAGATGTGCAGGAAAATCAACTGCTTTCACTGGGAAAACACAGGAACACAGGGAGAGAATAAGAAGTAATGAAAAGTAAACTAAATACAAACATCATTTTGGAAATAAAGGGAAAGAAAAGAGAAACACAGGGGAAGAGGAGGAATGAGAGAGAGATAGGAGATGAAAGAGAAAATTAGAAGAAACAACCTGACTTGAATATGAGAGGCACTGAGTTAAAACAGAGAGCACTACAGAGAATGCAGCAAAGGCCTGAATTACCAGAAGATTGAGATGTCAAATTAAAAAAAAGTCAGAAGAATGGAAATAAAATACCATGGGAGGGGGGAAGAATAATCAGAACACCAAAACTATTTTCCAAGGTATAATATACTACTATAAGCAATACTGAACTGGACATGATAAGGCATGAAAAGTGTTATATTTATTTACACCTTCTGTGTTATATTGCTTAGTTTTGTCAGGAGAGATAGGTGTTAATTCACAGAGCACAGTTAGGACACTGGATGTGTTACTGTTGTAAATAAACATTATTATTTTCATTTTCATTAAAAGAATGAGAAAATTAGATGCCTAGCAGCCTCTGAAGAAATCAGTTTTTTGCAAAATATGCATTCAGTCAATTTTATGCTGCATTCTGCATTCCCTGATCTTTGAAAATTCTTGAGTGTTGAAAAGCAGAAAATTTCTGCAATTCTCTGTCTCTATACTCCAATCAAGAATAGACTGTGGTTCAGTGTCCTGCACTTGTTCAGAATTTGGACAGAGGCATTGCAGGAATTCCTACCAAGATGCTTAGGAAAGTGAATTTAGCATGAGTCCCCTCAGACTCAGAATAAAACAGTGCCTTGCCATGGTGCAATGAAGGGTTATGCTAAACCTTTATGAATACTGACTGGGTTATAAAATGAAGGATGTGATCAGTGTGACTAATATTGGTTTTCCTTCTTTTAAAAGAAATATTATGATAATTAGGTGCCTTATTTCTACTTGTTGCAAGGAAAAACTGAGATTTACCTTATGTGCCTTCATGCAAATGTATAAACATTAGGAATACTTAGTACATAAGATGCATTAGTTTTGCCTAATGATATCTCGAATATATTTTCAAATTAATAAAACATCTTACATCTTCCTCAGCTTATTTTCTAAATTTATGTTATTGTTGGATGATTTGAATTTCAGTTCCAGTTGTGTTGTCTGAAAGGTGTGTGGGATGGTTATCACCAGCATTTGGCACTTGTTGGGTTTTTGCTCTGGCTCCTTGTCAGCTGTGCTGTGGCTGCTCTGCAGTCCCACTGCTGTCCCACTCACTGTGCTGAGCCACAGGTCAACTCTCTGTGCATTGGCTCTGCAGATTTCTCCTGCTGCTGCAGGCAGGGCTGCATTGGAAACTGCACCATACATACATGACAAAAAAATGGAAGGGCACAGATTTTTCCTGAACAGCTGCAGCTTGTTCAGGAGCCCCCTTTAGAGGTTTCAAGTTCACAATGTACTTTGGCTTCCATGTGAAAAATAACTGAAAAATATTTTCATATGCCTGACCAATTAGAATTGAACATTACACATTCTCCTTTTTAATTCTGGGGGATTAAACATTATTCTGAGATGTCTCATTGCCACAGATGCAGCCATGATCTGCCAAACCCTGAACACTTTTAAATTCAGCACTTATGTCCAAAAGCCTGACATACCTGGCTTGCAGCTTTAGCTTTCAGATCTTCATCTGGGTCTACGCCAACTCTGTAAAAAAAACAAAACCAAAAAACCAAACCTGAGGACATATGGTAATGATCTGATGTGTATTAGACAGCTTTGAGTGTGAAAATGTTTCTTGTGTCATTTCCTACTAGGTGAGAAAAGAGGAGAAGAGCTGGGAAAACATTAGGATCACTTTTTAAATTAAGGAAGTTCTGAAGTTTTTAGAAAACTTAAGGTTCCTTGTAATTGCCACCCCTCACTCCTGAGACTTGAGCTTTATCCTGGCTCTGATCCATCTCTGAGAAGAGACAATCAAGCTAGGAAATTCTTAATCTATGCTAGGAAATTCTTAATTGCTGGCAGAAGAACAATGCTGAGGTGCTGCAGTTGGTAGTGGAGGATGGGATTGCAGAACTCCAGTGTTTCTTGACTGTGCTGCATTATGGATCTCTTGAAGCACTTGGAAAAGGCTTTACTTGGCACACCATGTACAGGGAAGCAACCAGACAGGAGAGGAGACTGCAGTGAGTGATGTGTAAGATGATGATAACCTGGGTGGCATTTTCCCATCCCATATGGATGGGAAAAAAATAAAAATGGCTGTTTAAAGGGGTGTGGTGGAAGAACTGACATCTTTTGATTATGGCTGATACTCAGAGTTGAGGAGAAATGCAACTGAAAAATGTTTTAAGTTGAACAACAGAGGCTTGTGCTGATGAAAGCCACAAGAAAGTATGGAAAGCAGTGTGGGATGATAAATAATGCACCTTATTATTATTATTATTATACCCAAATCTGAAGCCCACAGCTAAGGTGACCAACAACCCCCATGTACCTTGCAAGCTCCCACATACCAGCAGGTCCACTAAGCTAAACCAGAATTTACTGGTGCAGAGAAAATGTAGTCTTTCACTAGATATTAATTTAAGGCCACTTTACTGGTTTTCTGATAGTGCTCATTCTTGAGTATAGTTTTGGTATTGGTAATAACACATCACATTCTATTTTAAAATAATATTTAGTGTTAACAATTACATACCTCAACACTCTTTCCTGTAAATGTTATGCATGCACTCTTATTGAATTGGAGACAATGACAGGAACTATATGCAAAGAAGATGCTTTTTATATGTAAATACTGAATGGACAAAAAGATTAAAGACATTTTTTCTATCATAGCTCTAGAGCTTCAACAAACCTGAGTCCTTCAGGCATAAATATTTCTATCTTTTTATTAAAAATAATCATCCTGGTGGTGACTCAACAAAGAGACAGAATCAGTAGCAGATTCTCTTTCTTTTCTTTTCTTTGTTTTGTCCTCTTGGCCCTTAAACTGCAAGGAAAAGCTTCTGATGACACCAACCCTATTCATTAGTTTGGAATAAAGCAAGTAAGGTATTTCCATTTCATTAAAAGGGAAACATTTACATATGAAAAAGAAAGAATCATTACCCAGAGGTTTAACCATCTGACAGTGGGTTTACCATTGCCATGTGCACAACAGAAGCGTGCAGGCCCTTATCTGTGCTCAGCCCTGTAAAACAGAGCAGTGGGAGACAGCCCTGCCCTGCAGAGGGTGCAGGGTAAGGACAGTGGCTGCAGTGAAGGCTGAAGCAGTAGCACAAATGCAAGTGCTATGGTCCCAAACTCATAACCCAGGTCAGAATCAGAAAGAGAATCTGTTTTCTGAACACATTCCCAGGCACTGTTTACTAGACTGTGCTGGTTCATTAGATGTGTTCACCAGCATCAGCACCTGGCCAAGCCAAACACAGCAGAAGTACATCAGCTGGAGGACTGCAGAGTTCTGGAAATAAAACAATTCAATGTGTTGACATGTGATAGGTGCAGCTGAGAGGCACAGGCTTCCCAACACTCTTCTTAATGAGCTTCACTTGACCTCGGAAAAGGTCAGTCTTGGGACAGAAGCAATTTAGCCTTCATGCAGTTCTCACCTTACTGGAGCTGAGAAACCACCACTGCCGTCTGACTCTGTGTGTTGGAGCTGTGATGTCTTATTAGAGACTGAGCTGAGACAACAGAAATGTGTCACCAGGACTCAAAGGGCTGTAATAGCAAATGGGAAAAGGGGGAAGATCGGTCCAGAGTTTCTGGCTGTGATATTGATTCAGTAGCAGGGATATAACTAATAGCTAATTCCACTGACAACAGGAATTAACTGGTATTGTAAATCCAATTTTTTTTTCCTGAGTTCCGCAGAATTTGTGATGCGCTGAAGCTTCTCTGCATCCATATTTTCTCTTCCTTACAGCTACAGAGACAGATAGAAACTTTGCTTTGTTTATTTTGCAGACAACAGATAATTATAATATGGCACAAATGAAGATCCTCACATGACATCCCAGCAGGAGTATTACATTTAAAGCCAGAGAAAAGCAACAATAAATAAGGAAATCAAACTTAGATTTTTCACATATGAAAAAGAAAAGAAGGCTTTATGCCACATGAATTCACAGAGCCTGAGCTGACACTTTTTTGGTCTATTCTTTGCCCTCATTTAAAATACATGGCCAGATGTAATTGCTGTTTTTCTCATGGAATAGTATCTCACTACTGGGAATTAGCCTGGATACCACAGTATTACCAAGTAATTTAAAGTCCTGTGGGAAAAGAACCAAATTATTCTTTGCATTTTATGTGAGATTTCTTTAAGGAATTAAAATAGCAATACATTTCTGTAATATTAAGAAGTATGAACTAAGCAAACTCAGTCCAGTCAGTTCTGAAATTGTGGCTATTTTTTTCATATCCAACCATAGTCTTGGGAGCCTAATATCAGGCCCTTAGCATTGAAAATCATGGTCTTCTAGAATTAACTCTGATATATTTGACATGAAGTAGAATGTTATTTCTAAATATTAAATATTGAAAAAACAAACTATGCCGAATTATATGAGACCGTCAAGATAACTGAAATTAATCATAGATATGCACTTCAAGTTTACAACCTTGACATCTTCAAAAACCTGCTAGATCTAATGTTATTGCCAGTAGAATTTGCAAGCTTAGAATATGTATGTATTACTATAACTGCCCCTAAGAAATATCCTGATTGTATTTGTACAAACATCTTTCCCCTTTTAACATTCTCAGGTTTCCATCCCTGTGAGAAGATCTAATGGATGCTCAGAAAAAATATTTTCTCAGTATTTTTTCTCTTTTCTTGCTGTCAACTTTTGTCTCTATTCTCCTGTTCTTTTACTTCCTGAGGCCTCTCTTCTGTCTTTCTGTTCCACTTTCCCTGGATGCTCTCTGTTCATTCTTTGTCTTCGAGATATTGTATGCTTCTATTTCTGCCTATTTTTGCATCTTTTGGTTCTATACATTAAACATTAGGATGATTGCTCTTCCATGAAGACAAATACAAAGATTTCTTAATCAGTTCTACACTGCAATGAAGTTTTCTTTATATATTTAGATAGGCTTTAGTAATATCTCAGGTCCAAATGCTCTAGCTAGGAAGGCAATCAAAACCCTGACAGCTTCTCTGTACTGTCCTTTTGGGCTTTTTTGGTGGGGGTTGGGGTGTGGTAGGGCATGTGCTGTGGTGATTTTTTGTTTTTAAATAAGGACTGGATCAAAACCTGGATTCAGAGAATGCTTCGAGTTGCTATGCTCAAAATCTGGAAGGGAAGTTTTGGCTTCAGCCAGCCTCTAGCAATTAGGCCTAAGAATTGCTGGGAACTGTGCATTAATCTGCACAAGTACCCCTTGCAGTGGATGGGGTTTAAATCCCTGTGTGCTATCAAGTGCATCAGTTTTTAAGCAAGAGTCAGAATGCTTTTGGTAATAAAGGAAGGAATTTGTCACTGAATACAAAGCAGTTGATAACATCTTTTATTATATGGTTTGAAATGAAAATGGATCAAAAGATAAATCCCAAATTGTCAGGGGAACCAGCAGCAAGAAATACACACCCAATCCCTAGGAATACTGAGTAGTAAATCACTATTCAGGCATTGTAAACTTTTGATTCCCTCACATCACCACAAAATCAACAGTGTGTGATCAAATCTCTGATTCAACAGTGAAATCACAAAAATCCCCATATAGAGGCACATCTTCATGAGGATCGAGGCACACAGAGCAGAATGTTGGTGTCTATACTTACAAGTGTGAGTCTCAGCCCTCCCTCACTTTAAGTGCTGGGGAATCTGCAAATAGAGACATTCCTCTGAAATCTGAATTCTAGTTACCAAAATTATCTTTCTGGGCCTGTATAGGCTTTCTGGAGTGGCACAGCAGAGCCTGGTTCATGCAGGTTAAATCTTGCTTGCAGCCCTACCTAGTCTGGTATGCAACTACCACAACTCACGTCGGTTAATTGTGTTCCAGCTGAGGCAGCCAGGACTGCTTTTATTTAAAAACTTGTTTTGAGACCGTGTAATTGATTCTATCGAGTTGAAGCCCCTAGAAAAATTGGTTTTATCTGTATTATTTAATGCAGTTAATGATTTAATAAATAAAAGATCAAGCTTGGGAAAGAGAAATATCCCCTAATGAGAGTAACAATCTTCCTCTGATCTAAGTATAGGATGGTAAATGTGTACCTGATGGAACAGGACATCACTGAGCTGTCCTATAAGGTCAGGATTAGCCAACTGTCCTCTACGTCCTTTTCTACATCAGTGGGGAAACAAAGGCAGTGCAAGAGGTGAAAAGTCAGGCATCTCTATCCATTTCTGGCCTCATATCATGAAATGGGGATTCATTCACCTCATTGCTTGTCTATTTTGTGTATTTAGCTTGTAAGTACACATCCTTTATTATGTTTGTACAGATTCTAGCACAGCTGTGATTTTGTTTAGAGCTCTAAGAGTGCTGCTGTAAGTTATCTAATAACAGTATTGGCTTCTTTGCTTGTCAAAGGTTTCACTGGAAGAACTCACCTTGTCAGTGCAATCGCCTCAGCCTTCCACTGGCTGTCTCACTGTAACTAAAACTGTCTTTAAGCCTCAGCTTACATCTCAAAAGCTGCACATCCCAGGAAGAGGTTTTTGAATCAGTGATTTAGAACCCAATTTTCAAAGATGGCCATTAAACAGCATTTGCAACAGGAGTCTTGAATATTTTTGCATGAATAAATCTCAAGCTTGTAGCTATCCATCATCAGCATATTGCATTCAGTACAGAATTATTAACTGTAAAGACTAGAAACATGAGCAAAATCCTAAAAAAGATTGTTTCATGATCTCTAATAAATCATTGTAATTTAAATTAAAAAACCTTCAGGATAAATAATGATTTCTCAGGACATTATTCTTGTCCATGTGGCAGTAAGTGTGATGTGTATTCCTAACAAATTGATACCTAAAATCTGCTTTTGCTTCTAGATTGCTCTATTGCTGCTGCATGCTGCTTTTTCTGTGGACTGATGCTGTCAAAAACATCTGCTTTTTTATAGCACAGTGTTTCATTGACATAAACCCATGGGGAATTATGGCATGAGTATAGATCTTCAAAGATCAGCTCAAGCTGATTTTGTTAATAAATGAAAACACTTCGGTTTAAGTTTAAGGCAAGAGTAATCACTTACATCTCACAGTAGAAAGAACAAATCAGTTTAATTTCATGCTGAGGAGGATTAAAAGAAATTATCAGGTAAATTATGCTTCCTAAATGGTTATGACAGCTGTTTGTCATGGAGCTGATGCTTTCTGTATGCAGCATGCTGAAATGGGACAAAAAGTATAATTTTGAGCTTGTCGAATCATGCAAGAGGTAAAAGTGACATAGTTTGACTTTTGAACTTGGAATTTAATAACTGGTAAGATAATTTTTTTTAAATGCTAAGCATTTGTTCTGTGGTCAAAGTCTACTTGGTTGCAGAATTGACAGTTAAATTAATACACCTGTATAAATGGTGTCCAAATAAAGGTGAGGTGAAATGCATGAAGATAATGGGTAAATGCAAATAGAAGATAAGGCTGAAGAAAGAACTGTAGTGCTCTATAAGAGATTCATAAGTTATAGTTTCTAGACATGACCTTAAGTATCAAAAAGATTGTAAAATTGAGGGTAATGTCACTGCATAAAATTTTACCACTTTTCTGTAGTTGTGCAGCTGTGTGAAGAAAATGCTAAAGTTTAAATACTGACGATGGCTTGCATTTATATTATGAACTTATAGAGCAGCCAGAATGATGAACCAGATCTGTAGATAGCTAGAATCTGATTCTCCATTCAGATAATCGTATTTTATCCTAATAATGGGGCAGGGGCATTAAAACAGCATGGCCCCTTTGGAGTCCTGAGGCACACCTGCATGGCAGAATGCAATGTCAGATGTCCTGCAGTCATGGAGCAGTGCAGCATCCTGAGCAGCAGTGATTTACATCCCTACAATGCTTCTGGCACGCAGAGTAGATTATCAATGTTATTGTGCTGTGTGAATATACCTGTAGAGGAATCAGGTCTCTTGCTGAAAAATATGAACCTAAGTTGAGTCAAATTAACATGATTTAACTTCTGTAGAATTTTTAGAAATCATCATTTGTAGTAGTATCAATGTACATGAATAGAATTGGAACAAAATCAGCAGGAAAGTTGGCAGCATCCAAAATAAAATAAATTCCTGGTGACAATGTCAGAACTGGGATGAGTTTTCATGTTAAAGCCAAGATTAATGTAGTAGATTCTATGACAGAATAAAAGGTGTTATTGTTTATTATGAATCTCAGGCTTGTTACATCAAAGATCACCAAATCTGGCTGGATGGGAAGTGCAAGTTCTATATTTATGTCCACAGACACAGTAATTACATAAATTACAGCCAATTCCATGTCAAATTGGAAAAATGGCAGCTACTGACTGTGCCAGACCCACTCTGCCCCAGTACCATGGTACTCACAGCGAGCTGAGGAGGTTTAAGTCACAGCACAGGGCTGCAGCTCAGCTCAGCACTTCTTCATCTTCGGGCAGTGGCTGCAGGGGGTTCTTGCTTTAAAGTGTGATGCTGAAAAATGCAGGGCTTCACAAAAGTTTTACATCCTTGTGTCTATATGTACATGTGTCTTTAGGGATCCAAACTCACAGTTGTTTCCTGCCTCTGACAAAGTCAATGCATGGGAAATGTGA
This sequence comes from Sylvia atricapilla, assembly GCF_009819655.1. Taxonomy (NCBI): domain Eukaryota; kingdom Metazoa; phylum Chordata; class Aves; order Passeriformes; family Sylviidae; genus Sylvia; species Sylvia atricapilla. Next base: position 24,078,992 of record NC_089149.1, read on the forward strand.
ATTCTCTGCTTTCTCTAGAACTGTTTTCTTGGATTTCACAATTAAATATATTCAGTATGTGGTTCACAGACAGCTAGTAAAACCCCTGGACCCTTGGCAGCAATGTTAAGCACCCTCTTGGGACATCAGCTGATCAACACTTTTTAGCTTCTTTTACTTCCCCTTGCCTTTCTCTCCACCCCTCCCTGCCTTTTGATTTGGTTTTCCTATTTATATATGCTTATATCATATGTTGTTCCTGTACCTTTCCTTGCACTGTGGTAGGTGATCCAGCTATCACCTTCTACTTTGGTGTTTATAGCTTGAGTTTGGTGAGTAACAACTCACTTGTGTTTTATTTTTCTAGTTCTGCCTTAGGGAGAAGAAAAATCTGTCATAAAATGATATTTTTAGGACTCCATATTTAGATTAATAAACTTTCTGTTCTAAAGTATGTGGAAAACACCACTATTTCCCCTCTTTTTTTATATACTTATTTGGAAAATGTATCTCAGATGCAATTGTTTTTCTAGGAGCGTGGCAACGTTCAGATCCCTCTGACAAATCTCTGTTCTGTTCTCCCCTCCTCAGTAAGGACTGGTCTGTGTGTCATGTGTGTGTATATGAGTCATTCCACTCTCCCTGCACCAAAAGAGCAGTTTTTTAAAATCCATTTTTACCCTAAACTGCCTCCACTGGTTTTTGAGCAGGCTCTGAGGTGCAGTGTGTGAGGGGAGGTTTCCCCAGGGCTCTCACAGGTCTCACAGCTCCAAGTCAAGCAATGTCACTTGCTGTCACTGACTTCACAGGGAGGAGAGTTACACCAGCACTGCGTCTTTCCAAAGACAGTTCCCCTGATATTTTTTCCATCTTCTCCATTTCTGAGGTTTTTTTCCATTTCTGAGTTATACTGGGACCTGGTGGTCATTTTAATTTTCCATTTATGATTGTACTGGCATCACCCATCAGCCTGGGTTTCATTAACATTAACTGGACACTGGCATTCATTGTCATTTACTCACTGAAAGGGATTGTTTCATGCAGCTCATTTATGTAAAACCTGAGATCTGTAGGACAAGATAAGCTTTTTTTTTTTACTACCTGCTTTTCAAGCATTCAGATTCTGTCTATAATCTCCCTTCCTGAAGTGCAGGGAGGGCAGGAATTCAGAACAGGGTTATAAGGAGGCACAGCCACAGTCAGTTAATAGGCACTCCCCTCACAGTGACACTGCACTTACTGAGCAGGGAGGTGATTATTTGTAGGCAATCAGACATAAATTTATGGGCAAAGGATGGGAAAGCTTTAGAGGATTGATTCTCCTGAATTTTTATTTTTAATCATAGCTACAGAAAAATAACAAACTCCAAACCCTCAGTAAATCTAAAATTCAGGAAAATTGCTACCAGAAAGCTTCTCAAATGAAACTCTCATGCTAACAGTAGATTATTTGATATAAAAATGTTATAAATTATTAAAATTTTGCTTTGTTTAGATTGGAAAAAAGTTGTTCAGACTTAGTTGAGAGGGAGACACCTCTGGAGAAAAAAATGTGGTTACAAAGATCACATAACTCAGGAACACTGTGTTCCAATCAGAGAAACTGAAAAATAATAACACATGAAAAATAATGTGACTTGAGTAATTTTGTAAAACTGCAGGAGAAGTTCAGATATGAGGAGTGTGCATGGTACTAGCTGAGATATATACAGGGCAATTATCACTTTCTCAGCAAGATGTCATTTTGCAATTTAGTTTTCATCAGAGTTTTATATCTCAGATGAGAACTGGGACTCAGAGAATAAGAGAATCTCTAGATATCTTATTATACTATTGATGTAGCATTGACTTTGAACAAAGGATGGGTTTGGGTCCCTTTTTTGGTAGTAATGACATTATTTCTTTTGAGTGCCAACCCAATTCATCCCAACAAAGGTGAGCTTTTGAGATACTGAATCACAGCACAGTGTGGGAAGTTTGTCACGATGATGATGCCTCCCATCCAAAATCTTTACCCTTTTGGGGGAATAAAAAAAAGGGGCACAGATACATTTTCCATTTCCATTATTTTAAGTCAAAGATCTTGTATTTTCAACAGCTGCTGGGCCTTACCCCAGCTCCATGTCTTAAGGAGCTGCTGGTGATGGCAGGTACTTTTTTTGCTTTAACTTAAGATATTGCAAATGGAGAGGTTTAGACACACAGATGCATCTGTATATCATTTTTTCAATAAGAGGCAGTAAAGAAAACACAATATTGATCAGCCTTCATGTGCTTTAAGAGTTTCATTATTACCATGTTTCTCCCCAAGCTGTGAGGAAGTCTACAGATCAAATGCTCTCTACAAAATATTGGAAATGTATTAATAAAAAAAATCTCTAGAACGTTATTAAAAATACATTTTCATGTAATGCAAAAAGAAAGAAACACCACTGCATTACAAAAGGTATCCTTTTTGCACGTAGTACATATCCTAACTAGGATAGTTTTATGAACTCCATGGAGATGATTAGAGCTTTCAAAACAAAACAAAACAAAACAAAAAAAGGAATTAGGCTGTTTTGTTGGTGTCTTACTTAGGCTACTAATAAACTTTGTCAGCTAGGAAAAATGAGAACTGGTTTTACAGAAGGTCTGTATGAGGGAAAGAAACTGCACGCAGATGTATTTTGACAAAATCCTATAGATGAGATTAGTCAATTTCTGGCTCAGAAATAACAGTTCCCTCCAATGAATTATGTCAATGGCTTTTAGAGCAATAAAATGTTCTCTGAATCACTTTAGGTGTCTGTTCCTTTATTTTCCTTGAACATAAACAGCACAGTGCTGGAAAGAAGCCCAGGCCATGGTAGATGCATTATATTATTGCTAATGTGATTAACCCAAAGTAAAACATTAAATCCTCCTGAGGCATTAGTCTAAATAATGAGATGACCAACTCTTAAGTTCCCTGGGCTCACGGCACGGGGAAAAATATATTCTACACTTCGTCTCCTGCACTGCTGTTTGAAATTTATCATATGAAGCAATTGTGCACAAAGCCATTGTAAGGGAAGGAGTACAAGTGGTCAAGCTTAGTGTCCATTACATGCTGAGTAAACGCCTCTGCCTTTGCTGCTGGGATCTGGTGCCATGAAAGCTGCCACCCATTTGCCCATTTAGGCTACTCTTTTCACAAGAAGTTGGTAAATCAGCTGCATTGTTTAAGATAATATTTAATTCCTGCTTTGAAATATGCTCACCTAAGTTCTGTCTGAAATGCTCAGAAGAGCAGCGAATTCTAGTAATGACTCATATATATGGATTGATTGACCCAAGGTTGTGGAAAGCAGGTTGAATGTATATTCTCCTGTGTACCATATAAGATATGCTGTACTACTTTTTTAAAATCAAAAATTAAATCCAAATGTAATTTCTGAATTCTCAACACCATGCAGCACAAGGGTGTGTAGAGCTGAGGTCACTCTGCTCATAGGCAGAGATGCTGCAGTGCATAATCTGAGTAACACTGATAGGATCATTCTGTGTTTCCTCATCTAGGAAAAAGAGCTCAGAACCAGGAAAATGTTAAGCACTTAAACAAATTTTGCCTAAATTTTCAATGTCTGATGGGCATAGTGCCAGTAATTATTACTCTTTCTTTTAAATGGCAGATTAAAGCCATTTAAAGCCACTTTAAATACAGCAGGATGAACAGTAGTGTCTTTTCTGAAGGCAATGTTCTAAGACACTGCTTAATGGAAAACTTAAGCTTTCATTTCTTTTGTACCACTTTGCTTCTCAGCAACATGGCAATAAAATATTGACTCAAAGACTTTTATTTTATTTTTTTTTTTTTTACTATACCATTTGAAACCCCAAACTGATAAAGCAAATATCAATTAATGCATAATAGTCTTTTTGATAGAGTGACTATAGAAGTGCCAGAAAAGTGTGCTTCCCTTTATCTAGTGTTTATGCTGTTCCCTGTTGTTTTTATATCACCAGTTGTTCTGATAATTGCACCATTTAGTGTAGACAGTGCAGATTTCTGTTGGTTTTGAATTTGTTTTTTGCAATATAATCCTTCCTTGAGAAACTTGGCCATCCTTACCAGTTTCAAGCAACACATTTAGATCTTTTGTGACTGTTAAAAATATTTAGGCCATTCATACAAAACCTTAATGTACCTAAACCAGATACTGATTTATTTGTGATCTATGAATTTACACTGTTGGCAATGTGAGGCACTGCAAAGCTGTTTCTGACATAAATATGCATGTGTGCATGCTCACAGACACCCTCCAAGCCCTTGAGCTGCAAAGGTTTCAGAGAGAAAGAAAAAATTTCTGGTGCAGTTAGCAAATTTGGACCAGATGTCATCCCAAACTGTCAGACCTGCCAGTGGCCCAGGGCTCATGGAGCAGCAGATGTGGCTTTGGGACAGAGTTGCTCAGGGGGGGTTATTTCCTTTTCAGTTTGTGGATGATTTTTACTTGTACACCACCACCACCAATGAAGATAGAAACTTGTGAGTTAGTGGCTGTGTTTATCAAGAACTATAGGAAATGGCCTTATTTCACAGTGTGCAAAGGGCCTTTGTAGAGTTCAGAAAGTACACTACAAATTCTAGGCTTGGGTTATTTTTAATTGTTTTTACTCACATTTTTCTTGAATTGTTTTAACTCACATTTCTAAATATGTTTGACTTGAGAAAAATTCATTGATTTGGAGAGAATAAGAGCTTAAATGGAATGTAAATGGCACAGAAGCTCAGGTCTGATGCCCTAACAGAGATGAAATTCAACTTGTATACATGTATTTGTATTGTGTTACATTGTATTCAGGAGAATTGAGGAAATATCAGGCATTTGTTTTGCATTTGAGCATTCTTATTCTGGCAAAGCAAAGGTTTCAGATATTGATGTTGGCTTTTTCCTTTTGCGTCAGCAATTCAACTGTGGCTGCAAACCTCTTGATTCTGCTAATTCTGTTGATTTCAAGTAAAAAAATTCCTAATTTTCTTTTGGTAATGAACCAAATTGGCATTTTTGCCTTGTTTGCTGGGGCCTCTCTCATAAACATGTGCTGTTTTGAGATTTTTTTTTATACTGCCTCCACCAGTCCTTGCAAGCTTTTCCTGAGCACCCAGGAGGGTTAATCACCCCTTTGCTGAGCAGTGCTTATGAATTGGGGAGCACTGGTAAAACACCTTCATTTTAATTCAAGTCTCTCTTTTCACAAGTGCATTTGAAGACGCTCTTCAAAGTTTTTAGTGTTTGGTTTTTTTAATTTAAATTCTACTTTTTCTTTGCTCTATAGCCATATACAATTTGAGGAATAATCCTGAAGCACCCAGTTGAAGTTTAAAATGAGTGCAGGGGAAAAGGAATGCTGGGAGGATGAGATAGGGAGTGTGCTATAAAGTTTCAGTGTTTTATTTAAGCTTCTTCTGTTGCTTTGTCATGTGTTGGGAGGTGTTTGCTGCATCAGAGTTAAGAGAAGGACTCCATTCCCATTGCCTTCTTGTAAAAATAAGAATAAACTGCAGCGTGTACAATTATGTGCCAATATCTGAATTCTAGCTGTGATGACGAGGAAAGCAATAGCTTGCAAGAGATTAAGAAGAGACAAAGTGAGAAAGTAGAGTGAGAAATTGCCTTGATCAAGGATTCTGAAAGCATAGTGTACTTCTGCCTACAGGCCAAGAAAATAAATGAATGTCATTATGACAGGCTGCACCAGCTGAGGATCTGTCCCCATTTCTCCACTGCCACTCAGCTTCCCTGGGGCTCTAACTACTTCTCTGTGGCCAGTGACTTCAGGCAATGTGATATTTCTGTCGGTGTGTTCATAAATATGTGATACTTTGGTATTGGCTTCAGGTTCCTACCTTACTGAGCAAAGCCAGTAAACTTCAGGGCTGAAAGGCAAGTTTAATGCCTAAAACTCCCCATAGAGTCACAGAATCATTTCGGTTGGAAAAGACCTTTAAGACTGTCGAGTTCAACCATTAATCCAGCACTGCCAAGCCCACAACTAAAGCATCTGTCACATCTACATCTGGAAAGGCAATCTTTCTTCCTTTCTTTTGTGAAACAAAGAAAAGATTGAATAACTTTACTTTTTAAAATGTAGCGTTACTCCTTCCTCGGACATGCAAGTTGAGATATTTGTAATGAATTGTATCGACATTTGCTTCATCTAACTTGGGGAGCTTATTTATAATTTGATTTTCAATGTAAGTAATAGGAAAGTGGCATACATGCATTATGACTTAGATTTCGAAGTCATAAGGCAATACAAATAAATTCTCTGACAGAGAATTCAATGTCTCTTTTCTCAGTATTGCGTTAAGCATAAATAAGAAAGCGCATTGGCTGCAGATGTCTTTTGGAATTAAGTTTAGAAAATAGAATTCAAATTCAAGTATATGTATATGTAAGAGTTACTAGATCAAAAAGTATGTAAGCAATCAGTCCTCTGTAGACTACTGAATAGGGTACTGGAAGACCTGGATTCTGAACTTTACTCTGCAGAAGATGACTGTATTTTAGTTGATAACTCATTTAAATGGAACAGAAATGCTTGCTTGGATAAAAGCTAACATCTCCTTAGTGAGCCCATTAGTCACCAGTCTACACAAAAATTTTATCTCATTTTCTGGTGAATTAAAATTATTTTCTAACTTCTTTGTTTTCCTCACTTTATGATGCATGTGCATCCACACACAGAACTGATGAGGTCTGGGCTAGAATTCTTCCAGGAGGGTGGAAGGAATTGAATGAGGCAGAGGAAGCAAACCATCAAATCCATGAAGGCAAGAGGGAGAGCAGGGCTGCTACTGCTGTGTCTGGATGGGAAACAGGCTGCCATGGCATCTGTAGGGATCCTTTGGGGTGGAGATTAGAAAAGCTCAGGGACTGATTAAAGACTCAGATCAAGATGCAGGAAGGCTCCCTGAACCCACACAGTGATTTCTGACCTTGCTTAGTGCTCAGGAATAAGTGAATAGCAAAGGCAACTGGGTAGTTCCTAGGTCACCCTCTACAACACCTTATCTGCTTGTTTGATAAGATCAGCAAAGAGTGGTTTTGTAGGGTTCCTGTTTGGGTATTTTACATAAACAGCACTTATACATAAACTTTTGTACAAACATATTTTCTGTATATCTATTTGCAGAGCAAATATTTTTGACTTATAAAACCAGAGTTTTATGTGTGCTTTCAAGATTCCTTTATATGTTATTTGTCACTATCACAAAATTGTGTGTCTATTTGAAGAAGTACAAAGTTTGGAAGCAGAATATAATTTTAAGGGCATTGAAATCAAGTACTTCTTGCTGAGATAAGAGGTAATTTTCTCATTTAAAGCTCATCGATATACTGACCAGCCAGTCACTGTTGGGCTGTTTCTGATAATTCACTATACAAAAGTCTCTATTACACTGTAATTATCTGTTTATTAAAAGCTAAAAGCCCAGACTGCCATAAAGAGCCTCAATTACTTAATATCTGCTTTAATTAACTTTTCACATTCAACTAATTCTGAAACAATTTGATAGGCTTGTTATCAAGGATGCCAGACCTGTCCTTCCACTCTACATTTTAAAAAAGAACATGAAGTTCAGGATTTCCCGTGGAAAGTTTCATGAGAACTGCGAGTTTCATGAAAGTTGAAGTCACACTTCTTTTCTGTCACAAAGTTCCTCTGCAAACCCAGATGTACCCAGTAATGTTTTATTTTTTTTTGGTTCACTATTGTTTCATTAGAATATTTATGTCATAGTCCATATGTTGCATAAGACCCTTAGGGCCTGTAAAACCCCAAATTTTCCTAGTTAGCACCTTTATTATTGTGGCAAGACACAAAGTATGTTTCGGAGTTTTTTCCTTCATGTAGAGTTTAAAAATGGAATAAAATGTTTTTGCGCTTGGTGGAATTGATAATGGAAAGGAAAACCACAGGAAAGCTTAAAAAAAAGAGAAAGTCTGAAAAATTTTGAGGTTTTCTTATACTGAAATGATATTTTAAGTCATGCTGAAAACTTTTATCCCTTCTTAATGAAACAGTAATTTCATATTTTCTTGGTGAAAATATTCTAGTGTTCTTAGTCAAGCAAAACAGGAGAAGGATAAATGTACACAATTTGGAATTTATGCAAACTAAAATATGTGACAACCATTAATTACGTCCCCTTCTACTTTTTAGTCCAGCTGACAGTATCACACAGTTCTTAAAATATGAAAGTTTGGTGAGTTTTGAAAGCACTAATTTTGCAGGAAGCAAATAATAGAAAGAATTAAGCAGTTCAATACTTACAGGGCAGAAATATAAGATATATGTTAGTAAATGTGATCCTTATTTTTTCTAGAGTCCAGTTCGATGCCACATATTTATCTCAAACTTTTAAAGGGCTAAACTATTTTTCTGTGACTTTTGTTTATCTTCAAGTGACACAGTTTTGGCATATACTTGGAATAAACTGGGTTTATGCTTGCACCACTTTAATTCTAACAAAATAGTTATAGCTCCAGATTAATTTTAGATATTTTGGTAGAAAGCAATAAAACATCAGTCTTATTCCAGAGTATGAAATAATTAAGATGTTCCCTAGCATTATTTTGATTGAGATAGGTTTCTTTGATTCTTTATTTGTAACTTGAGAACTTCATCATAAGTTCTGACTGCTGCATAACAATCATCTTTTGTATGACAAGGAGAAAAGTTTTAATGGGAGAAAAAAAGTAGTGCATTAGTTGGAAGAAACCTTTTTTTTAGCATACTCAGACATATCAAAGCAACAGTATTTTAAAATAGGATAAACGAAATAGTTTAATTGAAACAAATCCAGCTGGATAGATTATATTCCAAATTATAGATTTATTTATAGTTTTCTGGAGCTATTCAGGATTTTTGGCCTGTGGAGAGTTCACCTTACAATTTTTTTGCTAGGAAACTGAAAGACACAAATCTTTTATTGTTGTGTAATTTTCCTTCTCTCCTGTACCAAATATTCTAGCAATAAAAGAGTATCTTTTATATTTTTCTTTTTCTGTTTTGAATAGCCATGTGGAGCTAGAAATACAAGCTGTGTGAGGTGGGATTTAGCTGTCTGCCCTGTTAGGAGACTGTGCTCAAACTTAGACCCCTCTGGCCAATGAAGAGCACAGAGTTGATAGCTGGAGTCGTGTCCAAGTCACGCATGAGTCACAGATGCAATCCACAATCTCCTATTCAACATCTGCCCTGGGCTGCCTTCACAGCTGAAGTCAGAAAGCCCAAGCCCTCTGTATTTTAGTATTTTATTTTGTTATCAAGCACAAATGTTTATAAATCTTTAGTGCCATTCCGGCAAAATGCTGTGATGAATAACTGTGAGAGATCAAATGCACACCTTATCTTTGCAGAGAAGTACTTTGCAAATAAATGACAGGCATTTCAGGAGATCACTGAGATTCATTACTTGGATGATTTCTCATTTTCAGATAGAAATGAAAGGAAATTATCCAATTTCTTTTTTTTATAATAACATCCAATACATTTACTGTCCAATTTTTATAGTGCTTCTTGATTTATAGCATTTCCCAGGCTAATCGTGCTCTAGCTACCATTACAAAAGCAGCTATCATCTTAACCCTTTCAGCGTGGGTGTTCCAAAGAAATATTTTCTTTGGTCAAAGATAATTTCATGTGAGATGTTGAACTCCTCTGGGTTTGAAGCAGAATGCCTTTCCAATATGACTTCAGTCAGGAGCTCCAGACCATTTGCTATTTCTTGTAGTTACCACATACATAGGAAGGTCTTCCATACCCACAAATCCAGAACGTGGCAAAACCCACCAACCCAAGGAAAAGTATCACATCTAGCAATATTTTTGTATTAAAAAAAAGATCCTTGACTCACTTCTAACCCAGTATTTTAGTCTGTGCTGCTAAAGGGGATCAAGGGGAACAAAGTGATAAAACAGAATCTGATCTTCCACTGTCTGTGACCCATGCCACAAGTAATCGATATATTACCATGCAAATTATTCAAATACAGAATGACAGTGATCTCTTGGCTAAACTTGAAATTGCTGACAGTTATTTACAGTGGCTCAATGTCCTACAGCTGAAGTCAAAACTCTGCCTTTTCCATTGTCTTCCTGGACCAGTTCCCCACCCTGCAGGGTAGGTGAGTTACTGGGTGGACAGAGGGTGACTGGCAGCCATGGAGTTTCCTAAGTGAATCCCTAATTACTATTTTTGTGTTGCACCCAGACTACTGTGTGTGAACAATGATGGAGCTCATCAGCAAAACAGCGCATCTTGAAGATAATGCTCCTTCAATAACTCTGGGACAGCATTCTCTCTGAGCCTTTGTTTTGGGCTGTCCATGAACACACAAAAGCCTCCTTGTTAGTTCAGTTCTACTTGGATCAATTTCAAGGTGTTCTTCTCAATTGTGAAAATAATTTTTAAAATAGCAATGTAGATTTTGTGACCTGAGAGTCTGCACATTGATCAGTAATATCCTAATGCTGAGGAGACTCTGAGGGTTGGCAACATGTTTTCTCGTGTATATGCCATTAGTGGTAATGCAGGAATATTCAAAGTATGATCAATATAAAAGATGCCAGGCAGAAAAGGATGTCCTGTAGATTTTCACAAGGGATGATAGTTGGCCAGTTAAGGACAGTATATTAAAAATAGTTGCAGCATTTATGGTCAAACTTGTTACATTAAATTACAGCTGTTTCTGGAATTCAGAGGGGGTTTTTTTTAGGATTAAATGCTTTTCCAGGCAAAGACAGTGTGATCTCTCTTAAAAGTCTAGCTGGGTGAAAAAAACCACAGTGGGTTGAAGAGACTTGGCTGAAATTGGTCTCTCAACAGAAGTGTTTATTGCAGTGTGATTTAAATGCAGACTGTACCATGGCTAAAGAGCAATATGACTCTACAAACAAGATCAAACTTTGTTTTTGGAGCTATATTTGTTACCAAGAGGGAACACCAGTTAGGCTGATTATGACTGTTCTAAACACAAAACAAAATCATAACTAGTACAAAGTGCATGGAAATACAACTGTGCTTGAAAATATCACGTCTTTAATTGCACTGTTCATCTCTGTTGTGGTCACTTACAAATTACAGTTGAAGATTCTGTTTTCAACAGTAAATAACAGATGCTTCACTTCAACCAAACTGTTTTCCAGGACTCTAGAGGAAATATGACCCAAGGGAATATGATTATAGAAGAGAGAACTTGCCAGGGCCAGGAAAAAACATTTAGCTAAACCTTTTTTTCTAAACTGTCTTTCCTTCTTCTGGACAAATGGTGGCAGGAAAATGTGTTCAAAGGAATGCAAAAAACACAATTAACAAGGTTCATAATAATTTCTAAGTATTGAATTATAGATCATCTGAAGATATGTGCACACACTCTTGGCTGGTACAGAGTGTCTTGTGGAATAGCCATGTTTCAGGAAGGATAGTCCTTGTGTGCCCATGTGAGGGAGAAAGGAAAGCCAAGATGTGTTTCCTTAATTTAGGAATAAATGAGAGGCACTTGAGATCAAACTCTAGTTTGACTCTAGTTCATAGGGAATGTCTCACGCTCTTCTCCACGAGCAGAGCAGCACTCAGTGATGCAGCACAATATTCTGATGAGGCCTCTCTTAACCAGGCAGCAGGATCATTCCTCCTCCTCAGCTGAGTGCAGCCTCATTGCCTACATCACCTGGCAGGAGACCATTCTGTCCAGTGCCTTTCTGCAGCACCCTTTGAACACAGCTGAACACAGCAAATACCGCTATAGAATGAAAAGAGTATTTTTGTTACAGAAGCAGTAGTGCTATAATCCTGGACAAGGTCATGGTGGTAATGTGGCTGCTCTGGTCACAAAGTTCTGTCTTTCAGCAGCCTATAACTAGTTGTTCAAGGGCTGAGATAAACACAGAATCATATTCCACTAACCAGGTTTCTGGGGTTTTTGTGGTAGCCAGCCATAGTCACAGCCAAGGCACAGCATTTCATCCCACTGCCCATTCACACCCTTAATGGGCCATTCTGGTAAACATTTGCACTGCCCTCGCCTTTGATGCTGAGACAAACTACTGGATACTGAAAGATCCAAAATATTGACTACTTCTACTGAGTGAGATGCTTTTGCTGAGAATGTGAGTTTGGTCAGCCTTGGTCATTGCCCAAAAACGTGGTATGCCAGGCCTCAGTATGGAGGGAAAGTTGGATGTTTGGAACTTAAGTTTTCAGTGAACTAGAAAGTGTATGATTTTAGGGGTGGCCAGGCACACAGAGAAAGCTCTTTTGTAAAATACGTTTACCAACAGCAATGCCAGATAGGCACATTAGTAAAACTTATTATTCAATGCTTCTTAGTATTTATTTAGAATATGGAAAAAAATTTTCCTGTTAACTGAAGAACCACTGAAAAGTGGTGCACAAAGAGTCTGGAAATCCCTTGAAAAACATTTACACAGAAGGTGATGATAAACAAACAAGATCTAATACATAGCACAATGCTTTTTTATAGGACAGGTTTTATTAACAGCTTTGAATTTTTGCTCTGCTTGTCAGGAGAATCCTTTATCCTCAAACCTCTCAGTGCAGATTTACTGTAAAGTGTAGCTCTCTATTTTTAATCAGAGCATGGGGAATGAAGGGAATCATATATCCAAAAGCATTAGCAAGTAATGCTCAACATCTCTGAAGGCACATTTATTGAATAGTTCAATTTAACTGCGAACTAAAATGGCAATCTCTGTTTTGCTGTTGATGTATTAAGAAATTATTCTCACATGCTGATCCAGGTTTATTCATTGTCTGCCAAGGACTGAATATTGTAGTCCTTCCGCATGGGGAGTAAAAGCAATATTTTTTCCTGTTACAACTGTCAGGTAAGTCAAAAGACAATGTATTTAGGAAGGTGGTGCAGCCAGTTCTGCTCTCAGTGTGGCAGCTGCTAACGCTGTAAACACCGTGCGTGTGTCTCTGTGCTGGGAAGTGCTAAGTTACTGCACTAGACAACTGGAAACTCTTAAATATAACCTCGTTTTCAGAAAGGCAACACTCAACATTCACTCAACACTCAACTCTGCATTCTGAAACTCAGAGTTTCAGGTGTTAAGAAAGGAGAAAGTTAAATGAATAAGACATTTCCAAAAGTGTGTTTCAGTCTTTTAGAACGAAGTTAAGAAATATTCAGTCTTTGCCAAGTATTTTAAGACTCATTTTGAAGGCTGCTGTGTATGACTAAATGCAGTAGTAAAATGAGAATTATTGGTATGGATTTCTTCTAAAACTGTGTTTTGACATATAGATACACTTAGACATAAATTCTGTCATTAGCAGGTCATATTTCCAAGGCTTTAAGAACTTTTCTTAGATTCAAGATTGAGTTTAAGTAGGAATACATGTTTTAATATAATTAATTTGTTAAAAAAGGGAACAAGAATTCTTATTAATAAACTTAGTAAATTCCTGGGATCCATTTAAGCTTTTTTTCCCCAAAGGCTCTTAGCTGCTTTCTTGTGACACAGCTGATTGATGTTGCTGCATTAAATGGGAGATGGAAGCTGAGCCTTTTTCGGTAGCACTTGGCTAATCTTGATAGTGTATCTTGCTATATGTTTTAGCAACAATTTGCAAGTGTTGTATAAGCCATACATATTCCTAGAATAAATCAACTGGTAGTTATCTTTGAGGAGATGTCCTAATCTTTTCTCTAAAAATAGAGTGACAAAATATATTTACATGATGTTAAATTTTAACTGAAAAAGAAAAGTGCAGATCTGATGCTGTTACTGTGAGGAGAGGGGGGAAAATGATGGGAACTCCAGTTATTATGGAGACAAAGATTGATTTTTTTCAGAAGTTTCATTCCTACTCTTATTTAAAGACTGTAATTGTTCTATTCCCTTATACACCAAAGGTCCTGGTCACTGCTATGAGAACTTCACAAAGTAAATTATGGAGAGTGCAATAAATAATTGATATATGCTCCAATATGTGTGCAACAATATAGAGCAAGAAAGCTGTACAGATCTGGGTGCTGTCTTCTGTGCTAACACTGTAATGCATTATGGCAGAGCAAATGGTAAAAATATTGGTGTGAGTTCTTCCTGATTTATGTTATTTTTACATATCTTGAACTGAATGGATGATAATTTTTTTTATGTTTTAATCCACCAAACTGTGGGTAAGCTGGTCTGTACCATATAAACTCAATTATTTATCTCTAGGATAAGACTGAGTTGATGGACCTTGAGGAGTTTAGAGTTGCATCTCCTGAACTAATGATGGGAACTGGAGCCTATTTCACAGAGGGAAAGGGGACACAAAACAGTGCATGTGAATAAGATTCAATCCATTCAAATAGATTCGGAAATCACATGTTCCTCTCTATTAGTCTCTGAATGCCTCCAGTTGAATTAAATGTATTATGTGCTGGATAACCATTTTATGATGAAAAATTGGCAAAAATAAGCACACTCTGCTCGGGACTGTTATTTGCTTGATCATGAAGTTTTTTACTTTCTCTCCTGAGAAGCTTTACCTATACAGCAACTTGTAGTTTATGCAGGGAAAGCCAGAGTAATCACCATAATCATTCATATATTTTATTTCCCATAAGCACTTAATTTTGATAAGGTGAACAACTTCAGTTGTTTAGATTAACCGAGCTAGCACTGCGCTTTGGATTTGACCAATAGTGGTAGATCTGGTTCCCTGGAGCACTGGAGAATCACCCAGAAGAGTTTCCAACTGCCCTGGGAAGGAGCCTGAGGTATATTTGTGTCACGAAGGGCTGCTGTGAGACCAGTCCCCCTCTTCTGTGCTCACAGCCGTGGTTGCAGCATTTCCCTGGCTTCACCCCTTTTTTCTGTAACTGATGACACACAAACCCATCCCAATAAATGTCTTCAGAGACAATCATATAATTTTTGTACTTATAACGCATTTTCCTTTGGCTTTGTGAGCTGAACCCTTCAAACTAGCTTGAAAAATACCATCTTTTTCTTCTAAAGAAACTTAGTGATAGATGCAGCACAGAATTGCTGTTCAGGCACAGGTGCCAGCATGCTGGGGGACTGTGCCAAGCAAGCTGGTGTCATTTGCCACAGCTCCATAACTTTCCTCAGCAAACTCATCTGCCAGAATCCATACAAGTTATTCTTACGAGTTACCACCACCTTGAAATACAATTACTTAGCAAAATTACTTAGGACTAAAAAGACAAATGCTGGTAGTTAAGGACAAAATTCCACACTGAGGTGTAATAAATTATAATGACAATTGAACATCTTCCCTAGAAGGAGAAATCAGAGCCTCGAGATACATTTGTAATTAAAGATGTCTATTTAAAATTTTATCTCAATTTGACCTCCTCATAATTTATGAAGATGTATATTCCAATGGCAAGAAATTAAGTGGAAATTATGAACCTAATATAATCTTTATATTAAGAAAATCTATATCCTTGTTACAAACCCAATTTATTTCATTGGTAAAAATGTTTGGCAGATCTGATGGGATTCAGAGGAAATCCTCAGAGATGAGCATTTCAAATCAATGATGATTGTCTGCTTTCAGTGTCTTTGATGAAACCTATTGTACAAGAGGTGAGAGAAAGAAGCACGTGCACGGAACAGTGCTAACAGTTCATATGAGAGTCAGGCCCTCTCACTTGTGGTCTTGGGGGACTTTGCACCTCTGGGTAGCACTAAGTAGCAGAAGAAATGCCATTGCATCCAATTCAATTGTTTGTCATTGAAAGCACTTCACAATCTTAATTTAAAAATTCCCTGGAGAACTAAACCATGAGGCGTATCTAGTGACCCAAGTTCTTAGATTGCACACTGACTACTGCTCACAGGCTTTTTCCCTTACTGTATTCTCAGCATTATTCCTTATGTCCTGTTATAGAAACCCAGACTGATTTGCCCCCCAAGATCTAATGAGAAAGCTCTTCCTCATCCACATTTCTCTTGCCACACTAGAAAACTCTTGCTGACTGACAGTGAAAAAGTGGCAAATCTCAGAAAGATGACTGATAGTGCCAGAGTGTATCCAAACTGTAATGGCCTTGATTGACATTATGGGACATGAGACATGTCATGAAGAAGAATCAAGCTGTCACAGAAATAGAAAACCTCCACACAGTACACAATGCCTGCATGCTGTGTTTATCCAGTACACTTGTACGCTAGTCCTTATTTTGTCTGCAAGCTTTATCTATGCTCCTTGTAAAAGCCCCAATTTGGTTATCTTCAGCTACTATTTTATAGCAAGAGTCTGACATGAAGGCTTGTAATCAGACATCATTTTGTAAACAAGGAAAACATATTCTATTTATAGAACAAATGATAAGGAATTGTGAATTTCAGGCCTATCTTGATACTGAAGCTTTCTGTGGTGATCTTGCAAATCACAGCAGGGAGTTCTGAATGGATTGTGAAGTAACCAGAATCAATAACCAGCATGAGTACACTCATTATTAAAAGTTTGGCTTCAGAAAAGCACAATTGGAAGGACATTGCATTTAAATTAGTTCCTTTTTACTCCAGTTTTCTATTTCCCTCTCTCTAGTCGTTTAACCTCCCTTGTCATTCATTGCTCTCTGTGAATACAAGTGACTATGAAGTAAATTAAAAAATAATATAGTGATGAAGACTATATAAAACAATGCATAACAAATTAATGCCTGAATAAGGCAGCAGTAGAGGAAGATTTTTTCCAACATATTCTCATTATAACCAGAAATACATGATTTATTACATGTTTGTGTAATATCTACAGATTTTAGGATGAAGGCAAAATCTGCCTGTATAGCTCTTTCTTCAGCAGCAAGGAGGACACTTATAAGATGTATTCACAGTGTTTAAAAGGAGCAGTAGTGAAACAAACTCTTAGGAAACAAGGGTGTGTCTGACCTATGTCTAAACCCATAACAAACTTAGGAAGAGACTGTTCCTTGTGGTCTGGAGCCTCTGACAGGTACATTAATCCCTCCTCTGTGCGTGTTAAAGCTCATACAAAGCACATATCTAAGCCCTGGCGATTGATGGGTAGGGATCCCGTTCCCTTTGCTGGCTGACGCGGTGCAGACAGTACTGACCTGATCTGCAGCCAGGTGAGCATTGGTGTTGTGCCCCCCCCGAACACCCAGACCGTGAAGAACACCATCAGCAGGGCAGTGCTGAACATCATCTGCTGGGGCGGGGAGTGGGTGTCCCGGATGGCCAGAGCAAACGCAATGGCACCACGTAAACCTGCAACGAGACAAGCGTGAGGAACCCCGTGGGATGGAGAAACAGCTTCAATCTTTTCAGTGCAAACACTCTTCCAAGGGCAGAGGAAATTTTCAGATCATAATCATAAAGTACCGAATCTTCTAACTGGAAAGGTGGGATTTAATGCAGCAAATTTGCAAAAGTGAACAGCGAAAGTACTTTCATATTCACATAATAATTGTACTTTTGCTTTATATCCACTGAATTATTTGTCTGGAATAATTGCAAAATAAGTAGTAATCTGAATTTAATGCAGGTTGAAAAGAAATATATATCCTGTATTAACTGGGACTACTCATGAAGTCAGGGGCAAGTGAAAAAAGAGGATTGACCTTAAAATCTCTAACCAAATATGCTACTCATTTCTTCCTTGAAAATGTAGAAAATATTCCTTTAAAATAATTCAGTGTTCTAAGACTAGTCAGAAAAAACATGACTTAAAAACAATAAATAGTTTTTCAAAGATGATTTTAAATATCTAGAAGGGGATGCAGAATAAATTAATGTACTAGAAATGTTATAATAGTTGTAGAATTATACACCCACAGAGACTGAATAAACAAGAAATTACAAAGGTGGTGAAAATAGCTAAGTGAGTTTTTAGAAAAGCCCCATAGGTAGTAATAAGGTGACTAAATAGTTCTTGACAGAATGCCATGTTTAAAAACTGAGGGGGAAAAAGCCTGCTATTGCTTGCAGCCCTCAGGATGCATAATGCAAATAATACTCTATATTTTCCAATGCCTTTCATTTATCTATTTAAATGTACTTTATAGTTTTCCAAAAAAAATGCACAAAGTTAGTGTAGAGAGCAAAGTCATTATGTGTATACAATATACTCCGAGTCCAAAAAGTACTTTGCAAAGTATTGAGAGTTTAAATCTAGTAATCAAACCTCTTGTAAGGCACTGATGACATATGCAGAATCATTTAATTAACTGCTAAATGCAGCTATTTTTGGCCTAGAACTCCAAAGCTCTTCAAGATTACATAGCTAGAATTTGAATTATTTGGAATACAAGCTGGGCTTCCAATTATTTGGTATAGAAGTTTATCCAGGGAACAGCATAAAGCCATTTCTGCAAGGAAGGAGCAGACTGGAGTTGCACTATCTGAAAATACTCAGTGGCAGCAGGTTCAAAACCCCGCAGGCAGACACTGGGCTTGTCCTTGGCTTTGCTTTTGTGTAAGAGACACCTCTGAGGATGCAGATGCTTTACTATTTTCCAGCATGAAAAGAATATCAGCTCATTTTAAATACGTACCTGAGGAGAGGATGAACTGCTATTGAATTGGGCTTTATTTCAGTGGTTATAGCGGCAATCTGGATGATTAGCACAGCTACATTCCAGTGGAAAACAATGCTACTTCCCACAATTGCATGGCACCTTTAATTTTGAGTGTAGAACACCTCTTTTAGTAAGAAGGGATCTATCTACCTATCTATGTATCCCAATCTCAAAATACTTTCCAGGTAATAATACAAATGAAGGAAGGGAATTTTAATAACCTCACAAAATGCTGAGATACTGAAATGGACTGAAGTTAAGGAAGATTGAATTTTCTGTAAAACTTCAAGACAAATGGCACCCAAGCCCAGTGGGATGACTGGATGCAGTGGATGTTGGTACCTCAGCTACACCTGGGGAGAGTGGTGCAGCAGGACCAGCTCTGATGAACCATTAGCAGAGATTCTCTCCCCTCATCTTTCAGAGATACACTGATGGCAGCTCCACATCTGTGTTAATCCATTAATCCTTGGGCTGAATCACAGACTTCCTAACAGATTTTTTTTTTTTTGCCAGCTATTAGGGATTAATTTTTAAGCAATATTCTTTAATGTGCCGGAGCCTTCAAAGCAGACCAGCCCAGGGTGAAGCTCCAGAGTCCCCCAGAAAAGAACCTTGTGCCCTGTAGGGCTGTTACCATGAGATGTACAGATAACAGAACCTTGTGCCCTGTAGGGCTGTTGGCCATCCTTCCCACACCCCACACAAACACCTCACCAAACCCAGCCCTCTGAAGAGCCCATGTTTGTTGGTGGTGTGAAAAGAATCTGCCAGGAAAGACTCCCTGTGGTGTTTTGGTTTCAGCTGTAGTTTTCTGCTCCTTTCTTCTTTGCTTTCTTTTCTATTTAGCTGATTTTTTAAAGATATCTATGTCTCTTGGACAAGCTCACATAACTACTTCCCACCTCTGTGTCTGTATGAGTGTGTAGATGTAAATCCCTGCACAACAGCTGCCTGGACACTGGCAACTTTTAGTTTAATTCTGCATTTGTGTTCATCTTTTCAGACTCCACTGATGCTGTAATGCCTTATATTAACAGCAAGCACCCCTGTAGCACCGTGTCCCACAATCCTCTCTGTTGCCTATTTATGTGCTCTAGAGAAGAGGTAAACAGAGTAAAACATAAATAAAGATGTTGGGAGAAGAGTGGAAGGTGCTATGAAGTCTGAGACTTTAAAATGTTTCTTTTTCACTTGAGCAGAGTCTGTTGGACTGCTCGCTTTTGCTCGTGTTCAACTTAACTTGAGAAGCTTGGGATTAATTAGTCTTGCATAAAGGACTAATAAAGTTTTCATTTACTATGGAAAGTTATCAGGAATCATGATTAAAAACAGTTGTAGAAGTGAATCCACCCTCTGAAATTTATTGTTAGAGGAGTGGCAGAAGCAGATAAAGAATGTGATAAATCAAAATGTTCCATAATTCACCTCCAAGCATAACTCTTCCACCTTTTCTGAACTGTATTAATACACATAAAAAAGCAGAACTTAATGACTTCAGGAGAGTTCTTTGCAGAGTAAGGTATAATCAAATGCTAATCAACAGTGTGCTTGCCTGACCTTAATTGCTTTTCTCAGCAATTTTTCTCAGCAATCACTTTGGTGATTGTGGCAGTAAAACAAGCCGTAAATGTTTGGCAGATTTGGTAATGATAAGATAGAAAACAAAACTAACCCCAAAATCAGTGTTTTCTACATCTGAATGTGTGGTGCTGCGGTGAATGAATTTTGTGTTCAACCAGAACCTGATTCCACACCAGAACAAAGAAGGAGGTAAAACACACATGAGGTGGTGGATGCCCCTTCCCTGGAAACACTCGAGGTCAGGT
Source organism: Sylvia atricapilla (assembly GCF_009819655.1). Lineage (NCBI taxonomy): Eukaryota > Metazoa > Chordata > Aves > Passeriformes > Sylviidae > Sylvia > Sylvia atricapilla. The sequence continues at coordinate 24,099,362 of NC_089149.1, forward strand.
TGGATGTGGCTCTGAGCAACCTGATCTAGTTGAAGATACCCCTGCTCATTGCAGGGCCTTGGACCAGATAACCTTTAAAGATCCCCTCCAGCCCAAACTGTTCTATGACTGTTGCTACTGATCTTTGTAGATAATTTCATTCAAACTCAAATTCAGTGTCTTGTTTACTCATCAGAAATGTGTCTCTCTTCTGGCAGTCATTGTCCTCTCTGTCTATCACTATATGCAGTATGATCAGTTTACAGCATGAAGAATGTTATTAGCAACTAAGTACGCATTGGTGCATCTTAAAAAATAGAATTACACAGAAAATCTCTGTATCCTGTGTTCTTCTGTGAAGTGTGCAGCTGCTGGCAGCACCAGAGACAGTCTTTATTATTATAGTTGCAGATTATGCCATTATTTTATTAATATGTAAAGACATTTTTCTCTACAAAATAGATGAGGTTTTTTTTTTTTTTTTAATAGTTAAAAATTACTTTTCTGAGAGTTTTAACATTTACATTTTAAAAGCTTGCAATGCTACTGTTTCAGTTCTCAGCTGCCAGATTGTCCTGGAAAGCTAATGTGTGTGAGTTCTCATGTTCAGCTGCTGGCTGCAGGCTGCTTTCTGCTCCTGTTCCGTGGAGAATGAAATTTGACTGCAGAAAACCAGGACAGAAAAGTTAAAGAATAAAAGAGATTTCAGAAGGTTTTCCATTCCATACTTTAGCTGATGAAAACCAAAAGCCAAAATGGAGCCCAGGAACTGGATACCAAATGATATGAAGCTATTTTTCATGCTGTTGTCTAGTTTGCCACCTGCTAGGCTTTACCAGAGGGATCTACAGATCCAAGCTACCCGTGGAACAATGGCAGGGGAGCAGTTGGGCTGAAAGGCAGCTCCTGCTGGAAGTGTCATCATCCCTCACTCCAGTCTCGCCGGAATTAGCTGACATTTTCAGTGGCAGCTTTTAGCAGAAGGATTGAATGGGTATAGAAATGAACTGCTGTGTTGCTCTCTAGAGAGCTGGAATTACGTAGGCACAAATGAGGCCCCCTGATGTGGAGTACTCCTGATGAGGAAGCTTGAAATGCAGCACATTGTATTTCACTCGTTATCTGGCTAAATGGATCTCTGTACATCAAGGCTGTCAATCAAAAACTTTAATCCATACAAATGTGGATTTTTTTTTTTTTTTTTGCATAAAAAGCAGGAAAATGAAGCAAAAAAGGTGCTGAGTTTCTAATTTTAGAAAATTATATCATCAATAGGATTGGGGGATCTGCATTTCTGTCTTTTACTGAACAGATATTCTTAGCTTATGAGTGAGTTTTTCCTAACTAGCATCAGAAAGTCAAGCGGAATTATTTCTAGCTTGTACAAGTAAAAAAAAATGGAATCCAGATGAGCTTTAACAGTTCTGGGGATGATGTGCAAATCAGACTAGAACATGGCTCCCTCTTCTGGATTTTTAATTTTTTTTATTATTATTCTACAAGGTTAACAAAATGAATAGAATTAAATATCAAGCTGGAATACATATAAGTACACATGGAAAGGTCTGTGGGATTGAAGTGTTCTTGTCTCAAAGTAAAAGTGTTCCTGAAGTTTAAGGAATTGCCAAAGACCATGTCTGATCTGAGTATCTGTACTAACATTGTTGAAGTTGGATATCTATTTGCTGCTGTGTAAAATACTCTCAGGTATGCCACAGGTTCCTCTAAAACAACACAAAAACATGGTATTCCCAAACTGTCATGGAAGTGTAGATAGACAGAGGGATGGTGGATTGAAAGACAATGGCTTCCTGGGCAGAGAGTTTCCAAAATGTTAATTAAAATAGGTCAAGAGCACAGAGAGGTTGATCAGAAGGCATCCATTTGCTTCAGTGGCTTTGGAGAGATGACCTTTTAAGATAATGAATTCTTTGTGATAGATGTGGCTTTTTCTAGTGATAGATTACTATTTTTGTCATTCATTAAATGTGGACAGGAAAAATACCAAAAATCCGAAAATAGCTCTTACCTGAAAACATCATCATGTGCTGAAAGTTCCTGGGAATCTTTTGTTTTCGACCCAGATTCAAAAGGAAAGAAAGTGGGTATATGTTGGAAGCTCTTGCTACAAAAACTGCCACCTAAAATGTAAGATGTTGAGGAAAATAGTGGACACACCACCGACAAAATGAGAATTAACTCAACCCAAATATTTCTCTAGAATTATTTTTAAGGTGTAATTAAGCAAGTATATTATCTTCTTTCATGTTTTACATGCCATGTTCTAATGCTTCCTGTGCAGCGGCAGAAATCTGCCTTCCCCAGATGTCTTGGTTTTATATTCATCACAATATATCTCACTTCAATCACTCTACTTCTACTCATCACATTTGTGTCACATGTGACTTCATCTTCAGCCTTTCAGGAAAATGCCCATCATCAATTGCAGAGAGAACATTATCTCCTTGAGCAGCAATTTGCAGAGAATAAATGTGCTGCTTTTGGACCTGATTATTGCTTCCTTATTTCCTGGCGATTTATATTGTCCATATCCCGCACTTTTTGCTTTTTCTTCCCCTTCCCTGAGGAGATTCTTCCCATGGAGTTCTTTATTATTCCTCAGTGGGACTATCCCAAGAGTTGCCTTAATTAGAAGGCATTATCAGATTTAAAGGAAGGCAGAGAGAGCTCCTGATATATGCTTTTTGCACGTTTGTGCCCTCCCCGTGTCCTGTGGCTCAGCTCTGGCACTCCGGGTCTGGACACGCCGTGCCCTGCAGAGCAGCCGAAGTGTGCTGCTGGTGCAGTGTGCTGGCTCTCGGGGACAGCAGGGAAGATGGAAAGATTTAAGCAAAGTAAGACTGTGTGATTTTTAAGGATTTCGTGTAATTTAAGTAGTTTTGGGGAAGCCCTGCTTATGGCACACATCCGTCTGGAGGCAGCTCTCCAGTTTGTGAATCTGCACCGGCTCCCGAAAGGAAAAAATATTTTGTGTTGCACCTGTCCCCACAAAAGTGTCCTAATACTTACCCCAATTTCCCACTCTGCTTGTAAACCCTTGGCAAAAGTTCCCCAACTGGTTTAAAGCTATTTGTCTGGTGTAGAGGAAAAAAACAGCAACTGTCCAAAGAACATGTGCTTACCATTGGGGTAGTTATTAGGATATAGGCAATTGCAACTGACAAAAAAATCTGATATTTAGTATTCAAAGAACTGTTTGGTTTGCTTGTTGGCTTCTTTTTTTCACATGGAACATGCATTCCTTTTATATATATATACACACACGCATACAGAGATATGTACTTCTTTAAAGCAAAGGATACAAGTGCACCAAATATGAAAAGGGGATTGAAGATGTGATTTTGAAATGTAAATAGTGCAAGTCCCATGTAACAGAAGATGACATTCTCAGCCAAAAAATTCATGAACTCGAACAACTTAAATGAGAGAGAAAGAACATAATTATGACTTAGGTCTAAAACAAACTAGTGATTATCCCAAGTTCCCTTGGAATACAGAATGGTTTAGAAGAAAGGAACAGAAATTGCTGCTATTTCAAGCATGACTTTTAAACCCACCTAATTTGCTATACAGTATAACAAGGTGTCTTTCTGCTTTAAAAATCATAGTTGCTTCTCTGTTTTTCTCTGATTTGTATATGAAAGCTTGACATAGACAAGTGGTAAAATACATAAACAGCAAGTAAGTTATGTGAGCTTCAATGCAAACTGCCAGGAAGCTGAGGGAAATTAGCTTCATTCATGTTTACAGGAGAGAGCCTGGGAAATGGCTCCTGGTTACACAACTGGCTGTGAATAATGCAGCCCTGGGTATGGGTACACTAAGGCGAGAGAGAAAAAAATTTCTTAAATGGATTTTTTAAGAACCCGTCACTTTAAAACATAGCACAGTCTTTCTTACTACTGTGAATAGTATCCTGCAGATGTAAACTCTTATTGCACTGTATGGACATCAATATCAATACTCATTTCATACTAAACTATTTAAAATATCATTTAAAGGTATTGTAAAATAAGCTTCAAATACATGAGTAGGGTAGAATTTCTTCTGTGAAAAAAAAGCAAAGCTAAAATTGAGGGGAATTCATTTGCCTTGAGGGGACGTTCTTGATTGCATTTGCAACAGATTATATTAAAACTAATAAAATAAATTTTCCTATTTAACCACATCTGGAAAAAATCAATCATTGCTGCCAAATAACCACAGAAAGAAAAAGGGGCATTTCACTTCTGAAGTCACTTTTGAGCTCAGCATTCCATGCTAGCAAATCGTGATGCAGAGTTAGGACTGAAGTTTGTCAGTCTGTCTGCAGCCAGCCATACATCACTATCCAGAATGTTACTATGGAGATGTTTTATTCATCCTCAGTGGGCTTATGTTTTTTTTGTAATGTTTGCGCTTCTAAAAATAAATATCCAGTAACAGTCGCTAAGATTTAACAAGGGAAAAATGAGAGCTGTCACAATCATTAAAACAAATTTGAGAGGCAAAATGGCATAAAACCCATTAGTATATGGGAGGATATTTTGGACCCCAGGGCAGCACCATCAATTATCCCAAGCACACATTCCATAGCCCTTCGTTTCTGCTGCAATACTGAACAACATGAAAACAAACACAAAAAAATGTTTGCAGGCTAGCAACCTTAAATTATTTGAATTAAACTTAGATGAGAGAAACCAGTTATGAAAAACTTCAAAGTATGGGATCTTGTGACCCATAGAAATGATGAAAAATTCTTGTATTTCCACTTGGGACCAAACATGATCTCATGTCTTTGTGGGAATATCATCTGATGCATTGTTTGAAACGATAGAAAAATGTATCAGGAGTGCCGTGACAGGATCTACATCTCTATAAAATAGATATTTGTGTGTATATGAAAATCTTTTGAGGGATTTTCATATACACACTACGAGGAGCCACAACTGCATAATTTAATTGTTGGGACGAGATAAAGTACTCCACAGGTTTTAAAGCTGAATGATATTTCATTTTTCATTTAGAAAATCTCATTCAAGATTCAAAAAAACTTCAAGCAGATGTACTATTGATGCATTTTAGAAACAGAAATTCTTAAACTAAATTTCCTTTCTTGTATCTTCAAAACTTCCGTAAATATACGTTTTTTGGAGGAAAAGAGATTGTTTTCTATACCACTGCCTTTGCTCTATACTTTTTCTCAGCAATCTCACTAAGTTCAAGCTTTTACTCTTGCCTGAAGTACTTTTATGGCATAGCTGATTTTAAACTTCTCACCCCTGTTCTCCCAGCAATCCAATCAAGATACAATCTTTATGGATGTCTTGGAAATCCAGTTTAGTGCATATTTTTCATTTCCCTTTAACTTTACCTCCTTTTACTCACTACATGCATCCTGCTTCTTCCTACTTCAAACTTCCAGGCTGATTTCAGTAAATGATTGTTAAAGAGAAAAAAAAAATAAAAAATCCCTCATTCTTGTCTGGGCGTTTGCACTCAACATGAACAACACATTTTCCTTTGCCCTCTGGGTGAATGTGTCCTGTCCCACAGCACAGGCCTGGTGGTTTCCTTGACCTCTGTTCACCATGGATGTAACATTTGTAGCCACAGCATCTGTGTCAGATGCCTCCAATGCTGGAATTGTATTGCTGGACATTTTTTTAATTTTTTTTTTCTTTTTGCAAGAGCAAACATAATCCATTTATCCAAAAGATTTTTTTTTTTTTTGGTGTGTGTGTGTGTGTCTTTGCTGAACTGTGCTTTTTTTCCCCTCTTATCCCTACTTTCTCCACATTTTGATCTTTCACTATCAGAGCATGGTTTTCTTGCTCGAAGATTACATCCAGCCTACTTTTCTTCCTTTGTGTAGCAAAGATCCAGGTGCTATTTCAATAGCTAATTTAGAGCAGGCTCCACTCCTTTCTATTCCAGGCACATCCATGATATGGTCTATTATCAAAGACTCAGCTCCTTAAAATCATAAAAGTAGCTTGCTAGTTTCATTCAGAATCTTCTGTGCTCCCCACAAATTTTGCTCTCATTTTTTAAAAGTCGATCACTCACTCATATGACACCTTTATTCACAGACTGCAACTTATTCAAATTTCTCACCATGAGTTACAGAAAGTTAAATGAAACAACTGCTTCAGAACTAGTTATTGTCATAAAAGAGATGATATCTGAATGCCTTGTCCTGGAACATGATGCTGATATAACACAAAGATTACCCACTGTTCTCCTGACTTTACTTTTATTCGTGTATTTAAGCGTAGGGTTTTATTTAGTGTTCAGCTTCTGTGTTTTGTTCAACAGTAATACTGAGCCCATGGAGAGATTCCATTTAGCACTTAACTGTCAGTGCTGTGCAGCACAAATCCCTTCAGAGAAAAACAATTTGTTCTAAAGAGATCTTCTGAAAATGATGTTAAGAAGCAGCTTCCATAGGGGTATTTTCCCAAATTGTCATACCTTTCAGTCAAATGTTTCTCTGGTTATTTTAAAGAGGAGGTATCGAAACCTTTTGATGAGAAGTAAAAAAAATAGGAGCAATAGGATTTCAACAGGAATTTGCAAATTCCTGAGTTGCCCAAGGAGTTGCACCATCCACAGCAGCCTCTGGGTGACATCCTCTCCTGTCTGAGGGGCACAGCCAGGTCCATGCTGTGGCCCATGGGCTGATAAAGGCCACTCAAAAATTCTTAATATTTTGAATATGTGTACTTACAAGTAGGATTACTTTTGTGGAAATTAAAAGTTAGGATTAAAGGTCTGGATACCAAGTGTTTGGAAGTATTTTTTCTATAACCATAAATTCCTTTCACTTGTCACCCACACAGACAACCAAACTCTTTCTACTCTAAATGAAATTGGCATAAAGTGCTTATACACCACTATTAGCTTTCCCAGGGCTAGCAGAAAACCATTTTAATATACACATAGCAATGAGACATATTTTTGTTACGAAACTAAAACCCCTCGTGTGTAATGTGGCATTTCTAACTCTCCACAAAGTCTATAAATCTGGTTATACTTTTAATGTAAGACCTGTAATAAATCACCAGTGTCAACACATTGCAGAGTACAGTATTAATTACAAGAACGCCAGTTCAGAACTAATCCAGGCACTTGGTTTAGGTGTTTAGCTCAGTGAGTTACTGAAAATGGTATTTGCTTTGCTTTGGTAATCTCCTCTGTAAGTAGTGGTTATTACAAAAGATTTCTATTAAAATTGACATAATATTCATGTATTTAAAAATACATCATTCATTAAATATGCTTAGCTTTTCTACTACTCTCAGCTGTTGTAAGTACTAGAAGTGAGGTGGAAAAATTCTGTTTTAAGCTGGGCCATTGCTCTGGAAAATGCCACTTGCAGTTCAGTTCTCACTGGCAGAGGAAGGAATCAATCCAGGCTATCTGCACCTTAAGCCTTGCCGTAACCATTGAGTTTATCTTGCACCAATGTTTTATTTTAACTCAAGTGAAAAAATTTATATAATATAAAAACTGTATTAGTTTTATCTTTTCTGTGAGATAAGGAAAGCATGGCCTTTTTTTCCTCCCCTTCCTTTCCTCCACCCCCACATTTAAGTTCCAGCCAATTAGAGCAATAAGCTACGCCAGAATGGTTTTTGCAACTCAATTTATTTTCTAGAACTACTTATATTTTCACTGCACGTTAGAGAGATTTTCTAGGTAAGTAATTAGTGCACCTGGAAGATGGAACACACTGAGTACCAATCTCATCTGCAATGAAAATAGAATTCCTTAAATGAGCATCAAAAAGAGAAAATGAACATAATCTATGCTACAGTCCCCTTGTGGCTGGGGAGATGGGAAATGTAAGATTTTTCAAATACTGATATTTTAAGGAACATTTCTCCTCTCAAGGGAATAAAGTTAGTATGATGGGACTGGGTAAAAGCAGAATAGCAAACAGCATTCTTTCCTCTTGAGGAATAATATTAGTATGGAGGTATTGGGTAGAAACTGAATCGCATTCTCAAATTCCTTCCAGCAAAATGTAGTGAATTTGAATCATTGATGGCAATATTGCATTTGTTCACTTGATTTAATATCTGCTGAAGGAATGTCATCCACCTCTTGCAGGTACCTGCAGGCCTTCTGTAGTTGCACTGATTTAGCTAAAAACATGGAAAATGGCACCTGTCTGGAGGTGCACCCTGCAGTGATATATTCTTGCATCAAAACAGGGAGAGCTTCCATAGTCCCACAGCAGCTCAGAAGCTGGGATGTAAAATTGATTATACTTTTAAGGGAGATCTAAGAGTGGCAGAGATATTAAAAACCTAAAAATTCAGTATTAAGTGATGGGTATAAAGTTTCTTATCTTTGAATAATGCTATTTAATTATATCACAGATACACAGATATTCACAAATATAGATATCACAAATATTCCACAAAGGATATTGATAAATTAATAATTGATGAAATTTGCTTTTCCTTAACTCTTTTGAATTAAAATGGAGTGAGAATTCAAACTATCATAGTTTTCCTGAGATTTTTATAGAAACCTTTATTATAGCCTAATTGCCTTTTTTAATATTCTCTTCTGATTAGAAGTTTCAAAATTGGGAAAAGATTTGGATTTGAACCTCTTTCTTATAATCCTATACAGCTGTAATGAATGTTCACAGCATAGTGATACAATGCTCATTTCTGAATATGCTTACACGAACCAATCAGCAAAAGTAACTCAAGTTCACGATAGAATATAAACTTGTTTATGGTCCTAATTTTGATACACAAGCATATCTGACTCTGAACTTGCAAACACACTAGAAGAGGGAAATTCTTACAAGATCTTTAATGTCCTGGGGAAAAATTCTGGCCTTTTTTATCAGTAGGCTTTGCTACTGAATTAAATGAATTTCACCCCAACAGATTTATCGAAGACACACAATAACCTTCTATTTCCCTATAGATCTGGGAGGTTTAAAGGATTCATAAAGCCTGAGGAAGAAGTAGGAAAGGAAAAGATATAAAAGAAAGCAGTAGCAGCAAGGAGAAGGAAAGGCCAGCAATATTTTGCATTTCTATGGTATGTCTTGCTCTTTCTGGCAAAATCTACTCACCATCACACCAAAGTTCAGCTTGGTAGAAGCTTGGGAAAAGCACAGAATGCACTTCTGGCCACCAACAGCAAAGCACAACTGTTGTCCTCAGATATACAGGCAAATCCTACTATTAAAATTATCATAGGTGTTGAATGGCTTTGCTAAAAAAAAGATGTTTAAACTAAAAATGTTGAAAATTAGACAGCCAATAAGAATTTGGCATTTAAATTAAATGTTGCCTTCAATCAAAGTTGGATCTAGCTCTAGATCATTAGTCTTGCTAAGTTGCTTAGAAAAGGGGATTTCTGCATAAATAAAAGTTATTTTTTAAACATGGCCCAGTTTATAAGAGAGGGAACATTTTTAGATCAGTATCTCCTTTTCATGCAGCACAACCAACTTTTGCTGTTACGCAGCACCTTAAATGGTACCTAAAAATAACCCCAGGATGACCCCTGAATGGAAGGTGTCACCACAAAGGGGCGGATGGTGCCATTGCTCCTACAGCTTGTCAGCCAAGTTCTTTGGTTCACAGACTTGAAACAAGCATTTTAGAAGTGCTTATTTATCTTAAATCCCTGAACTGAGATGTTGCAGGCACGAAGGAAGGAGTCCCCCAGCGCTCTGTTGTCTCAAGATTATGTGCTCAGGGATTCCTGCAGTTCAAACTCGCTAAGTTTATTTTAGCAGGGACTGGTTTCTGCAAGGATTAAGGAAGGGTTCTGCTCTGGAGGTGTTTACTAGAGTGCAGCTGGGAAATTGTTTGAAGGGGTATAAAGAACTTTTGACCGGTCAGCAAACAGTGGTAGTACTGGAATAACTGTGTTCAGGCTGAATTTGGAAATTTTCGTGAACATTGATGCCCTTCCCTGACAGAGGCAATGATGGTGGTGGAAAATGAAGAGGCTGTTGACAGCCTATGCTGTACAGGATTAAACAAGTGTTCTTATGAAGCTTAAATCAGAGCGTAGACTCTGTGTAGAAGAAAAAAGAATTTAAAAATGCAAGATTATAATGACATCACTGAAAATGTAGCTTAAAGGCCCAAGAACTTGAATGATGCTTTCTTGGGATGGCAAATCACTGGTCGTGTGGAAGTGGGGACATAAACTGAGAGTCAAGAGCTCTGTGGAACAATGATTAAAAAAATAATACAAAGAAAGAAACAATTTGTGGCTTTTCCAAAGCAAACTTTGGGTAACAAAGGAGACTTAGTTGCTTTAAAACATGACCGTTCCTCTTCTGATCAAAGAATAGGAATGCTGTCAATCTAACGCAGTTATCTTTAAAAAGGCAGTGAGCTAATAGATCCTTTGCATCTCCGCATTTATATTAGAATTAGAGGAACTGCTGCTGATTTTTCAAAATTAAAACACAAAATCAATCTCGTCTTTCACTTTCATTTGTGACAAGTATGTTTTTATTTTTTCAGTGACCTGCCACCACAGTCTTGACCTCTTGCAGGCAATTCAGTTTCAAAGAAGGACAAATGCAATTTATTCTATTTCAATTTGCTGAGAGGAAATATACTCTAATACTAATTATTGAAGTGTGTTCTTAAAAATAGTTTAATTCCTTGCCAAGTTTTGGATGTCGGAAAGAAATTCAGTTAGTCTTTGACATATCAGGAATTAGTGACTGATAAGGGGGCCTTTAACCTATCAGGAATAAAACCAAAAGGTTCTTATGAAGCTGGGGTGTCTTTTCTTCATGACTGAGATTTCAATTTCACTGCCAGTCTGACACTACAGGACAAATACTTGCCCTCTTTGCATCTGTTCTATGGACATGATACTGCAGCTTCTACCTACCAATAGTAATGTTTCCCTTCAAAGTCTGTAAAACTAACTCTGTGGAAAAATAAAGCTGTAGAGCTATAAAATAGGAATAACTCTATTTTGCCTAATCCAGACAACAGCAGCAGTATCCACGTGCATTTTTTTCTGATGCCTTTTTTTAAAAAAAATTATTTTTATTCAGGGCCTAATCTAACATAAAAGAGTTCTTACAAAGTAACTCGTCTAACTTGTCTAATTTCTGTGCAACGATTACTTGTTCAAAGTTTCCCATATTTACACTGCTTTGTTTATAGAGGCTGGAGCGGAATAGACACAAGGACCAGTTTCTAACCCAGGCAGAGAATCTTCATGCTGAGAATTGCTCTTGCTCTGAACAGTGTGGAATAGTATGAGATACTCATGATATTAAGCTCCTTTTGTTTTTCTAAAAGACCTATTATTAATGAGTCAACTTTTAACCACGTTACCGTGGCAGAACGCCAGGAGTTACATTGGGCAGAATTATTTGCAATTACTCTGCAATTCTAATACCACTATCTGAAGCAGGATGCTGAACTAGTCTGCTCACTGATCTGCTCTTTTATGTCTATATGTGGGAATTTGGGGAATTCTTTTGTTTCATTTCTACAGCCGTCTTTAAACAGCTTCCCTGCCTCCTGATGTAGGCTGCTATTCAAGGATTTGGACAAGAAACTGAGAAATGTGGATAGCAGCTAAGTTCTGTGTGTCACACTTTCCCCCTCAGTATTAGAGTACGTGACTTTTCTCATCTAACAATCCTTTACAGTTAAAGCTGTAATCTAGAGTGCTCTATGGAGATGTGATAAAGGAGACATAATTTGTCTCCAGCTGAAGCAGAATAGAAGCTGCTGAACTGTTGGGGAAAGTATTGCTGAGATTTCCAGTGTTTTCAGGTCTACTAAATTACTTGTGGTCTCACTGGTGATGTTTTACTGACATCACCAAAAGGGGAAAAAAAAAAAAAAAGACAGTAAAACAGGCAGAAATTGAAAAATGCTACTCTTCAACTGTACGTAAATCTGTACTTATATATCTTCGACTGTACTTAAATCTGAGAGCTCAGGTGACTATTTTACATAAAATTAAGAATCTGTAGTGAAATGATGCTAATGCACCTTAAAAATACCTTCTGTAAGATTCTGTGGGAAAGCAGAGGGTGGGTGAACTAGGGACATATCATTGAGCACTGCAGAAAAACACTTTCACAAGAGAAATATTAATTTCTACATGAGCGTGTGCTTCTGAGGGTGCTGAATGTCTGTTTGGAATTTTCAAACACTCTTAAATCTTCACAGGTTCTCTGGAGGCATAGAGTGGTCAATACCTCCTTTAATTTGTATGACTGAAGCTGAATTAAAAGTCAAAAGCTTGAAAAAGATCCTCAAACTTGTACCCCATTTCATTGTTGTAGGTAATCAAAGTACATAGGTACCAAAGTATGTGCAAAGATAGGGCACTTATTTGAATCCTAGTCATGATTTAGACATTTAGTCTGAAAACTTTTGACAAAGGGCTTTTTAGCCCTTAATTATGTGCACAGACGGTTCAATGAGAAAGGATGAGCTATAGTGAGCTGTTTACTATGTCTTGTACTGTGCTACCATTTGGTACAAATGTCTCTTTGGAAGGTGGGAAATCCATTAATCGTGTCAGGGAAACACAGATGTGCAGTCACTAAGAAGACAGAATGCTTGCTGCAGCTTTGGATTGTTATAATGCCTTATTTACATGGATTTATTTTCTTCTTGCAGGTTATTGTGTGAGAATTCTAGCGTTACCTACATGCTTCCAAAAGTTTTGACCAAATCTTTTGTGCAGTTCTTACAGCTGATAAGAAACTTTGCAGATAATAACCCTTGAAAGAGAACTGTGAGGAATCGGCATTCCCGCAAAAGTCATGTAAATTGAAAATCAGACTGCGAGAATGGCACTTTGTCAGCAGCAGTTTGGTGCTTTTAGGAGTCACACAATAGCTCAGGTTCCTTAAGGCCTCCCATTGCCCCAGGGCTCTCTGGGCAGGGCAAAGGCATTGCTGTTTAAAACAGCATCAAGTGGAAAAGCAGCAAAGCTCCCAAACCAGGCAGACTGCTTTGGGTGAGGTCAGTCCCCAGTGCAGCAGAGAGATCCCAGTGTCGCCTCTGCAGCCACACCAGAAATAGAATCTTAATTGTGTTTCCAAACACAGGCCTCACAGGAACAGCAATTATGAACCTGGTGACACACACTCATGCAAGTGTAAGGCAACACAGGCTTCTAATTAAGGAACTCAATTACTAATACCCTCAACATTAAAAACTATTTTAACCTATGTGCTGAACAATTTTACTGCATTCCAATTTAGCAGTAAAATGTACCATGCACAGAAATACGAAACAGACAGTTTTTTTCTAGAGATTTATTCCATAACTGAAGAATTTATTGATAAATCCTGTATTAAGATAATCTGACACATTATTATGAAGTGTCAGTGTTTCCAAGCTAGAGAAAATCATTACGGTTATTGGGACATAACTATATTTTAAGTAGGAGGCCCAGTGTGTTTTCTTCTGTTATCATTATATATATTTAGATCTTGCTATTTATAGCATAAGCCAAATGTCATTGAAGTCAAAGGGCTTTGGTTCATTATTTAAAATTTTACTAAATTAGTTTACCTGTATGAAAAGTCAGGGAAGACTTAAAAGAAGGTTTCCTTTATTTTTATCCTTGTCACAAATTCTCAGACGAGGGAGTTCTGGCTGACTTTTTGAGGGAATAGTTTTTTGCAATTGTAATTATCAGTTTTTACAAAACATGAGATTGTAGAAGTTGTAAAGAAGTTCAAACTAAATTTAACCATATTTGTTCTAAGTATGGGGTGTTCAAGTGCACCCTGCTCTGTTTCAGCACTACATGTTGATGATGTGAGAACACGTTCCTCACCAAGGATTGATTCTGGTTTGCTTTTCCTCTTTATGCATTCCACAGTTGCTGTTATGAGGGTGGCAATAATTAGGATGGGCTTGATTTCACAGGCTACAAACATAGAGAGAATTCTCTTCACAAAACTAGATGTGCTTTACACCAGTGGGGCACAAGGCTGGATATTTGCATAGTTACGGACTTACAAACTGGGGATACCCAAAGTAAGGAGAAGTATCTCAGAGGTCTCTCTTCAAACCTGAAGATTGACAGCAGCACAGCAGCAATCTGCAGAGTTCTATAAGGCTGTCTTTGGCTTCCCACACAGCCCCAAGCAGTTTGACTCCACTGCACAGAGCAGGACATATGAAAGCCTCGTCTGTGATTCAGGGCAGTTTCAGAGAAGCTGCAGCACGAGCTTCACTTCAGAAGTTCCTTACACATTTCTCCATATGCCAACGAGATTTTGGCCTATGAGTTATAATTCCAGTTGGTATACGTTAGCTATCTGCTGGTGTCTGATACTGTGCTGTAAAGAGTAAACTACAACCTTAACAATCTAAGATCTTTATTAATATTTAAAGAAAATGTTTAATGTTTAAACAGATTGTAAAAACTTTAATGAAGCCATTTGGAAGCTAGTTTGCATATGGTATTATGTTCCTTAGCCTACCAGCATCAAAAATGACATCATTTTTCAACAAGATGAGCTTCTCTGTAGAAATACTGCTTCATTACAGTTCTGGGTTACTTCAGGATATGAATTACATTTGAGTGTGTTATTTTCCAGTTTCTGTGCTTAAGCAAAATGAAGGAAAATTTTTTTTCTTTGCTTTTCAAGAGAATTTCTCTTCTTCATAGGTCCAAAGTACTTTTCTTTATTCTCTGTGCGTGTTTAAGATACTAGAATATGACATTCCTCATAAAATGCTGATGACAAAGGGGCACATGCTTGATGGGAGCTAATGAGGCCAGAGCACATCTGCACATTCTTAGTTAAGGACTCACTAATGCAGGTGTACAAAAAGAGAGAAAATGGAAACTACAGAATGAAGTATAGAACTGAATATTCTAACAAGAGTTCTGTACATGGACACCAAATATTTTCTGTATTAGGGAAAGGAAAGCAGCTAATTTGTTATATAAACCATAAATGATGCAGGTAATTACTGATGCATCAGTTATAAAGTATGCTGTTATTGGTTTACTCATAGCAATGTTTCCTAGCTGTTTGCCATCCATCATGTAGCTCACAGCTGAAAGAGAGGAAACAATTACAGCGTTTTCACATAAATTTAAGGGGATTCACATGTAAAGAGACTGTAGACTAACTGTTCTTTTAGCGTGGCTAAGTAATCAGAAACATCAGTCAGATAATGAGGGGTTTTGTTAAAAAGTTCAGATTGAAAGACATGGTAGTAGAATTCCTTCTGCAGAAATCAAGATTTTCTTGTGTTATTATGATTCTTCTTCTTTAACCCATACAGTAAGCAGCTTTAGATTTCTTTACAGCATTACACTGTTCTATAGGGTTCCATAAGATCTTATGGTACATCTGGTCAAACAGTTCACCTGGCATGTTTCCAGCCTTTATCTTTCTCTGCTAAACACAGAAAATAGCCGTGCAGAGAACTGGAATTCATTGTACACTTCCTGTCAATTGCAATCCATTTTAAAGGTAATAATTATTACAAGCTCTCGGCATGCGATGCATATTCAATTAGAGAAAAGAAGGCAATTGCTGCAGGAGGGCAGGCTGTTTGTAACAGACCCAGGGCTCTGCAGAGATGCTCTGGCTCTGCAGCCAGGAGCACAGGGCTCAGCCAGCACGTCTGACTCTGCTGGAGCCATGGGTGCCTCGGGAGGGAAAACTGGAGCTTAGAAGGGAAAGCACAAGACAGGAATGAGGGGCTGCTTCTCTTCAGGGTTCATAGGCTGGAGCTGTAATGATAGCTAATGTCTAGAGACCTCAGCTTTTGGGCTTTTAGAAGGGTAGAGGACCCTGGCTGGTATTGTTTCCAATATAGGTTAGTTACCTCAAAATTAGCAACAGTTTTTACACACAGTTTCAGATATCTTATCCTAACAGCCGTTAGATAAATGCTGCACAAACCATTCTTTTTTAAACTGTGCTTGCAAACCTTTTATGTGTGTATCATTGGCGTCTCTCAAAAGGAAAAAATACCCAAACCAGGTGCATTTCTATGTTCTCCCTGATTGTTTTCAACATATGCAATATGAAGATTTTTGCTCTAGGCCTTGTCTTAAACAAAAAAATCAAATAAAAAAATTAAAAAAATAGAATTAAAAAATATACATATATATATATATGGGTGAAATACTAGAAGACAAGAGCAAGGTTTTTCCTTGCTCTTAATATTACTAATATTACTATTAGTAATTACTTATATTACTTAATATTACTAATATTACTTAATATTAATATTACTAATATTAATATTACTAATTTCCAAAGTATTTAAGCAAAACTGGCTAAAACATGGGAAAAAACTATACTAATGCTATTCCAGTACAACTAAATCTTCCCAAATGCTATTTTATTTTCAGACCCTTGTTATCGAAAGGAGCATCTTCTCCAGACCTTTCTATTGAGCTCTGTTACTTGGTCACCCGTGCTGTTCCCTGAGCAGCACTGCCTGAAGCCTCAGTCTTTATTACTTTTGAGTCTGAACTTGTAGGACTTCAAGGAGGTCGGAAATTAGGGATTTTTTCTTTGTTCAGCTGCAGAAAGGGAACCATGAGACAGTGCCCATCAGAGCATAGTCTTCACTTAAATGGGAAAATGTGCCTCATGCATGCAACCTATTTAATGCTAACCAAGAATTTAGACTTCACTGCATTCTTTAGGCAAAGACCTCTTGTGTATTTTTGAAGAGTGCCAGACCCAAATGCTGAGCATTAGTGAAAAAGAATTCCCAGTTTACTCCCAGAGGACTAGCCATCAAATATGTTATCTCATATCAGACAGCCAGCTATATAGCTGGGAAGATAATAAAAGCCCCATTCTGGTATGAAATTTTCCTGTAGGCACTGTGACTGTGGTGCACTGGGAAAACAGATTCCTCCTGCACAGCACAGATGCAAAGACTGATTAGAATCTGGTACTGGTGGTAACCTTTCTGAGAGATAACTTTTCCCTGTCTTTCTCTCTGCCAATCATTTGTGTAGAAATACCTGACCTCTTGCAGAGCCTTAAAGGTCATTTTTCCCTAGGAAGAGTTGCTGAATAAATCACAACAACTGTCAATTAGGCTGCTCATTTCAAAAGGATGAGAATTATCCTTGTGTATCCCTATGTTTTGTGGTATCTCCGCCTTGCTAATAATTCTAATGATCTAGGGCATTTTGCTGTAAGTAAGGTTTTCTTCAGCCTTGAAATACTCTCAAAATTTATTTTTTTTATTAAATTAAGAGCCTGAATTACAAGAGCCATTAAAACCTGACATTTGTGCTTGTACTTTTCTTTTTAGAAGTATAAACTCATTATCTATAAACAGTCCAATGTTTGGTAACAGAAAACAGTAGGCATTAACCAGAGATAAATTAATATAGGCTGTGTAATATAGAAGCAAGCCCAGCTCTCTTTATTTGGTCTCTTAAACACTCACACAAATAACAGAACCAAAGCTCCAGGGCACACACATGTCCAATGTGACTGTGGAGGGTTTAAGATAAAGGCACCAAATAATTTAATTTTGTGCTACAGCTCCCTAGGAAGGTAGAGGGCTGCTTCTCCCAAGTATGGGTGCTGGATATCTGGAGTGGGACCCTCACAAACCAGATGCAGTTTGGGTGTTGGTAGAGCAGCATCATCTCTACCCAGCTGCCCTCCTTCTCTCACAGAAAAATAACAACAGTAGCTGCAGTTCCTGGCATGTGCTTTCAATAACAAACTCAGGAGAAGTCATTCTGCTACTAAAACAGAACTTGCAGTGCATTATTTATTTTCTTATCAAAAGACAGCTGATGGGAGAATCCTGTAAGGCAGAACCATGTATCTAGAGAAAGGAGATTTGTTGTTGCAGTGCTGGCTGTAGCCCTGCTTGCAAGTGGTTTACAAGATACAAAGGCCAGCAGAAAAGTAGTAGAATGTCGAGATCCCAGTGATGGTGCTTCATTTGGACACAGTGACTTCAGTCACCTCTCTGCCTTTAGTCCTGTAATGCTCTCCTTAGTACATTGTCTGTTGGCATTGCAGGTAACACTCCTTTGATTAATTGACTTTTCCCCCCCTTTCTGTTGATTTGGACATCTCCATTGCCATACTTTACTTTTACTCTACTGTTTTGCTTTGCTTCCAAAGGGAGTTTCTAATCATGGAAAGAATAGCTGCCGAGGGAAGTGGTGGAATTGCCATCCCTGGAAGTGTTCAGAAAATGAGTAGATGTGGTATTCAGTTGATGATTGGACTCGATGGTCTTGGAAATCTTTTTCTACCTCAACAGTTCTGTTATTCTAAGTCTAAAGTCTATATTGAGACTGTACTATAACATATTAGGGTAAAGAGACTATAAGGATTTGATCTGTAGTTTTTGAGGAATAAAAAACATGCTTTATGACTGTTTTGTCAACCTGTTTTGATTAATGTGATTAATTAGAGTTAAATTAATATGCTTAAAAACAAAATCCTTTTAGACCAAAGTGTCTTTGGAATGCAGCTTAATTTCTGATCCAACAGTCAGCTGATTGATCCCTAGCCAGTGTCCTTGTTGGAAGACATATAGCTGCATCACCGATGAGCTAGGAACATTCTGAAAGCTTCATGTATTTTCCAGAGATTTCCAGGAAATATTAGCTGCTCCCCTGCAAAGTGATGACTTTTATTAATCAGAGATAATCATGTCTGCTTTATAGTGTGGAGATTAAAATTTGAAGCAATCAGTACTATGTCCATCAGTGAGCAAAGCCCAAGTCCAGTCTGAACTTTCAGTCCTCCAGTGCAAACTGATTTGCTCAAGCCTCCGAGTGAGACTGCGTGTCTTGGTAAAGGTACTCACGAGTTAAGCAGCACTGAGCTCTCTTGGTGTATCTTTACCTCATTCTCCTGCCTGTGTTAAACCTTGGAGGTGAAGGGCCACTGAAATCTTAACTTGGAATCTTGTGCACACAGCACACCCGGTGCAGCTGAACAATCAGGCCAGGAGCTCCTGTCCCCACGGCAGCTGCTCCCATAATGGGTTTGCTATCAGGAGCAACAAAACAGTGAGTAACTGTTTAACTCCTAATGCGATTAGAAAGGCTGCTACACCTCATTTGAGAAAGCAACCTTCACCAACAGTTAGACACCTGTCTCAGAGGTGACCATGAGAAAAAGGCTTAGACTGGGGAATGAATGGAGACAGGCAGGGCAGTGTGTGACATAGTCCCTCGTTGGCTGGACATGCTTTTCTGTGTGTTCTTGTTATTCTCTGGCTCTTCTTCCATAGGTGATGCATTTCAGAATTCCCTTTCCAGAATTTATACCTTGCTGACACTATTTTGTCTGCAAAGAGAATTCTTCATACCTTGCACACTTAACCAAAGAGAGGTCTTGCCCTGCCCCACTCTCACTGTTGCAGTTGTTCTCCAGAGTTAAAGGAACATAACCAGAAAACATACAACTCATAAGTATGATGGATAATATTTATGGCTATTAGTCAGTACTCCACCACTAGGAAAATGTGCTGGTCTTAACTTGGCATTGGAGTGAAAGTGATAGAGGGCAAAGAGAAAAACAGAGCAAGGAATGTCACCTTCCTGTGGAAGACACAAATTATCCATGAATCCTTTTCTAGAGGTATCCTGTAGGGATTTACACTCTGCCTGCTTTTAACAAACTAGGGATTTCTACTTATCTCACTACACTCTGCCCAGCCACTGACTTACTTGTAGCAGAGCAAATCAACCCAGCCCAACTGTACCTTTGAAGTCTGATGTAAAATCTGAGCTGTAATGTCCCAAGATTTAGAAACAAGTGTCTGGCTGCAGCATACGTGAGGGGACACAGCAGCTGTAAATGATTCTGGGGAAAGCTGCTCAGAATCAAATAGCTTTTGATCAGATCCCAGCGGTTTCATCTTCTCCTTCACTAAAAATACATTGGACAAATTTAACTGCCTGAAATTCAGGCTCCCTCTGTTAGACCCAACCTTGTTGCCATGGAGGGCAGGGTCAATCTCACTGCTAAAATCATGACGACCCTTGTCAGATCAGTGATGATGGCTTAAAATTACTGCATAAAACATCACCTTGCTAAAAAGATGATAGTAAAACCACACAGAATGTTTGTAACTATTTAATGAAAATGGCAATAATTGCATTGAACACTATCTAAAGCCTCCATTTTCACTAATTTTTTTCTTATTTTACTTTTCTTAAGAGAGTGTTAAAATAATTCATTTATTTTTGAAAAGATGTGTTGCTTTGTAATTTCAGATTCTGTAAGTTTCAGGTGCTTGAAATCTAATATTTCTCTTTCATGGAATCTTAAAGAGTGATTGACAGAATAATAAAGGATACATGGGGACTAATAATTACATGGCATCTTTTAACAGGCCTTTTTCATGGAGGCTCTTAAATTCTCATTTAAGAACTGTAGATAACTTCTCATTTTACATCAGGGACTGAAGAGAAACTTTTCATTTTTTAGAGCAAATGATGAGTATTATGGGAAATGGAGAACTTGGCACCAGGATCAGAAATACCTTCTCTATCACTGTATATTTTACAATCAAGCTATAACATTTTAAAAGCAAGTAAAAAATATAAAGAAAATTATGCAAAGCAGTAAAGAAAAAGTATTTGTTTAAAAACAGCTAACACAATTTCACAATCTGATTTACAGTTTTAAATCTAATTTCCATGGTTTTTGTTAGCTTCAGCTTCAGTTTTAACTCACTGTTTTGTCAGTGTGCATTACTGTTCAGCACTTCTTTCTGAAAGATCTGTCATAATGTAACAAAAGAGAGAGGCTGCTTTGGAATAATTCTATAAAAGAACTGAAAAGCCCTTGATTTTGGCCAGTAATGAGTAATAAAAATGACTTAGATTGGGAGCAAAGCCAACTGTCTGAGTAACAATATTCATTGAAGATACACCGAAGTTATATATGATTATGACAATGCCAAGTGTGTGGCTTATTAAATTTGCTTGAAAAGAATTCTTGGGAGGAGAGAAAGAAAGAGGCAGTGAAGGTCTCACTGAAACAGCTGCATATGAAAGGGTAATATTTGGATTAGAAAATAAATTAGAAGAATTCAAAGGAATTCAACAACAGTGTTTGAACCATATCATAAAGGAGGCTGAGGATTAAGGGCTTATGGGGAAGAGAAAAACAGAATAGGAAAGTGTGCATAAAACTCATAGCTCCATAGAGAAATGCATAATCCTTTTTCTGTGTGTTCAAGGGTAAATTTGGTTTATTTCACTATTTTGTTTTGCACTTGTTTCATAGGAGGGAATAACAGAGTAAACACGAACAAAACCAGGATGCATTTAAACAAAATATTAGTTAATTCTGCAGCTGAAAAGCCTCATAGGTAATTAAAAATATCACAGCCTTGGCTTTTTCTGTCTCTCTCTGAGGTTACACATCACTAAAACATGGAGATGAATCCCTGAAAAAAACCTTCTATTCAAATCGTAAGTTGTATGCAAGGGGAGTAGTGGCATATGTAATTCAGTCTTTCTGCAAAACAGAAACAATTCTACAGTAGATTTCAATGTCCTTTTCTTACAATGCAGTTATCAGAGAAAGGTTAGTTCTTTGCTGGAGTACTTTCTGAAAGCATCAGCCTCTACTGCTATGAAGAAATACAATCGAAAAGACTTATTCTGTTCAATAGCTAACATTATTATGGGAGTACTGACCAGAAACTTTTCTGTGATTTCAAATCTGTGAGGCTCTAACAGTGGAACTGATACTGTAGCCAGTATTTTTTTCTATCAAGCTGTTTTTGATAGAAAATTGGATTTTTTATTAAATTGAGATGTGCAAGAAGCAATGAATTTTCTACGTAAAATTTCCAATGCTTAAAAGAAAGGAATTGCTGAAAAAGGTATGAGATTGCATCATGAAAATTATAGCACTGGGCCATAACTTTCCATTTTTTTCTAGGAGATAGACTTGGGGTTCTTGGGACATATGAGTCAACGTTAAAAGGGAAGAAGACTGCATTTAAATGACTCCTTACAGGACCTAGGTAGGGGCAGGGTTGTCTAAAATTACTCGTGCTGAGAAGTATTTTGAACACTGAAATGCCATAGATCTGAGAACAGCCCCAAGTTTTTAAAAAAAATTACAGTTCTAGTTACTTGTTCAAACAAAAACCAGATGATCAAATTTCGCATTTCTAAACTCTAAATAACACAATGGAAAGAAAAAGTCTCTATCTTTCTAATTAGGACAAATTTTAATGAAACAGAAATGAAACCATGTCATTGCTTAAATCTATGGGCCAGACTGCAGTTTATACCATTCCTTTGTAAAAATCTACAGAGATCCAATCTTTCAGACCACTTCTGTCTTATTTACTAGAGCTCTTTGTTTTCCTTAATTTTGAAGCATTTTTGTATGGAAGTTGGTGTAAGCTGTTATCTCCAAACCTGTCTGACACTTCAGGTCTCTAGGGAACAACAGATTCTTATACCCTTATATTTTTTGCTTATCCTGTTAATTGTTACTGTTTTCCTGACAAAATCTTTCCAGTCTTTCCCCTGATGAAGACATAAGCCTCCTGCTTTGCAGTAATGAGCTCCCATACAGCTGTATTCCAGTAGCTGTTTTTCCTTAGAACACACGATGTCAGTTATTTCCATGTCTTACCTGTTTAGTTCTCATTTTGGAATCTGGTGACAGATTGTTGTAGGTGTAATGGGCCTGTGTGACTCCACAGAAAAGGACAGCAACAATACCTGCAATTCAAAGGAAAAACAGTTAGCTGCTTCTCTTTTCTTACTTAGGCTTGCAAAAGCTACATAAAAACCCAAATTAGTCTAACAGCATTTTATAACAAAAGAAATTTGAGATACACGTTCTAAGGACAATCATGCTTTCATAGCATTTCCACTGATGTGTATTTGGAAATTCAAAGGCTGTAGAAAATTTGTTTCAGTTAATACATGGCATGATCCAACCATAATCTAACTGACAGTAATTGTAAGTGTAGGACTAACATATTCAATGTAATATGTAGGAATTTGGAGTATTGGAAAAAATTTGGCAGGGACTGAATAAGAAAGGAAAAAAAATGATTTTGTTACATTTAAATGGTTTGAGACCACATAATGCTGAATGACTGCAACAGGGTAAAATCATTTCAGTCTGTGCCTGATTGTATCTTATCACCAGCAGTGTGTAACAATGTCAAGGTGAACAACACCACATTCCTTAGAAGTGATGCTCTGGCAGGTGCAAGCTGGGCTGCCTGGAACAAGCAGGTCGGTGACCATAGACATGTGGCAGCTGTTATATTCCTAGCTTCTGGAAGATCTGGAGGGGAAGCAGGATTGTCAGGAATAATAATAATAATAAACCAAATTTGTTTTGTGGGGATAATTTTCAGTACTTTTTTGGCTCTGGCCCTAACTCACTAGAATCAGAGAGTAACATCACTGTAATGCAGTATTGTAATTTAAGTAGCTGATAAGATTATGAGGTCTGGATAATGTAGGAGGAACCCACATGGGGAGAAAAGCGAAAGCCAAAAATAGTATCCACCAATAGCCATATGTAAATGCCCATGGAGGAAGAAAGCTCTGTTTTTTTCTTAAACTTGGGGTATGTCTACATAGATAATTATTTACACAACAGCTCAGGGCTTTCTGGTGCCCATTGTGATCGCTGTTCCCTGAAACCTGCACAAGGGGCTGGGCTAAGCACAGAGCCAGCCAGCAGTGGGATCTCTGTGTGCCTGCACCTCCGGGGCTCACTACACACAATTCCCCACCGCTCACCCACGGGTTTTCAGTCCTTGTGCCTTTCAGCCCTTCTCCTCGCTGCAGCACGCCCTAACCAGCCTTTTCCTTCTGCTTCCCCACGCTGCCAGAGGATTTTCAGCTCACAGGCTGCTCACTTGTAGTGACATTAAACTGCTGAGTCTGAGGCAACAAAGCGGGCAGAAAGATGCCTGTCCAGCTTTAGGCACTGTTCATCCTTGTGATGTGATTGTGTTACAGCTTTCTGGGCACGCACGGGGTTAAGCAAGCATGAAGTGAAACGTATAAACCAGTTCCACTGGAAGCAAAGAGCATGAAGTGGAATGGGGAAAGGAATCCCAGTCTGCTCCTCCAGTCCTGGCCTGGAAAGTGGATAAAGCTCCCTCCATCTTCTCCAGGATGGTGTCTCTCCTGACTTTCCAGGGGCCAGCAGGAAGGGGCTCAGTAAGGGGGCAGAATCTGCAGCACTGCACCTGTAGCACAGCAAACCCAATAAATCAATCAGCTACTGCAAAAACATTAATGGGAGCTGGCCAGGCTTCAGAGTCCCAGGAAAAATGGACAGGCACATGCTGAACTAAGGTCAGTTGCCTCAAGCACTGGTGCCTCAACAGGTTCTTTGACAGGCTTATCCAAATCTCTAAATGTTTGAATTTTAGCAGCAAGAGGTAGATGAAATATCCTCCTGCTCTGAACCACAGCACAGAAAAGGAAACAAATCAAAGTAATAATTTAGACCATGCTGAAATTATTTCATTTGGGGGAGATTGTGTGTGTGGGATCTGTGAATTCTCAATAACAGTTAAATTAATCATTACCTTACCATGTCTGTCTTTAGAGTTTCCTTATATTGCTAACCAAGAAAATATTGGCCAAAAAATTATCCAATTTTCTTGCAAGCCCCTCTCTTTGTTCTGGGAAGAACTGGGGCTTGGCATTAATATGCCTCTGATGGAAGAAAAAGTATGGAGTAAATACTTTTGATTTGATTTGGCACAAGGGACAACTACCATCAGAAAGAAAATGAGGAAACAAATCTATGTTTTTCCTCACAAACCACTATGGACATTTGGTTTGCTTCTGGGTTTTCTTTATATTGTAAATTTACCTGTACTGCTTCTACAGAACACTGACTTTTTAGCCAAGAGAAATTTCACTGAGCTTTTAGTGTGTCTTTGTTTTTTATATTTAGTTTTTTTAAGTCTGTTTTGATATTCATTTTTTTTTTCTAGCTACACTATGACTTTCTTCATGGCAAATAATGTGGGGTCGGGTGAGATTGTCACTGCTTAAATATATTCCAGGAGGTTTATATTTTTGTGAGGTCTAATTGCTCTCATAAATGTGTCTAATTCTTTTTTCTCAGTAACCGTATTTGATTGTGCAGAACTGATCTGGGGAGTTTAAAAATTCTCAAGGCATTAATAATATGCACTGGGATGCTCAAACAATGACATTTCAGTTAAAAATACAGCCAAACAGTAATATTGCTAAGTATCACTAGCTCCAGGCTCAGTAACTGAAATGGAGATAAGAGTTTCTGATGCAGTTTCTTCTCTATTAATCATCAGGATGTCAAGTCTTGCATTTTTAAAATAGACTATTAAATTCAACTGTGATTATAAACTGGCTTTGACTGCTAAGAAACTGTTAATTATGGGTAGTGAGAAAACTGAGAGAGTGTCATGAGGAATAAAATGGCTTAAATCTGATTTTGCAATAAGAATAAATGAACTGAACCATGCAATTATGCAAGTGTAGAAACCAGATACCCTGTTTCCAGGGAAGACTGGGGGAATGCAGTGGAATATTTCAATTGCTACAATTGAAAGCTTAATATGTACCAGCCGTGACTCTCACAATCAACAGCTCATTAAAAGGCTTGGAGAAAATTGTTTGCAATGAATATCCATAAAAATGATTACTTAAGAGTAATGACCAATTACATGTTAACTGAAAAGGAAAGAGAAGTACCTAAAGAGGCAAACACAGAACTCTTTAGTTACAGGGAAAAAACAATCTGGATTTCTTTGTAGCACTATTAAAGCTGGATTTTGAAATCACTGGGTAGCAAAGTACTGTATGAACAGTGTAGGGCACAGAATGGGGTTGTTTTTGTGGGCTTGCTTTCACAGGGAAACAGGAAAGAGCAAATAGAACAATACTGGAGCCATAAACAGAAAGTATCCATTAGATGGAGGGAGCAGATAAAGCAAGGTGGCCTTTTATTTGTCCTCAGTTTCAGGCTGTTGGAGACACCTCACTCACTGGCTACTTTTTTTTAAATAGCAAAATTAGCAATTACTGAAACAGTTCTACAACTGCAGAACAAAATGCTGACTAAAAGTAACCAGGGAATGTTTTGAGCTGAAACAGGTGGCAAGTTGTTAAGTGCAATACAGCTCCTTGTGTTCAGTAACAGATTACTGGATTTTTTTCTCTTAATATAAAAAATGAGAGACTTCACTGAAAAATGTTTATATCACTAGTAAACTTTCAGCTACAGAACAGCCTCTTCCAAGAGGTTTTATTAGAAATGAAAGCCTTTTTTTTTTTTTTTTTTTTTTTTTTTGTAACAGAGAAATTGAGACAGCTTGTTAGCTGTTAATACAGCTAGAGAACTTATTCTTACATTAGTTTTTACAAATACATGTAGTTGAAATCATTGTTGAGTCAAAAGCTAGTAATATAAAAAATATAGCAACTATATAGGGACTTGTATATTTAATAGTATTTTGGTGATGGTGTGAATCTTAAAATTATAGTGTAGGAATTAATTTACAAGTGCTGCTCTGAAAATAGCTCCCATATTGTCACTAAAAGACAAAATCTTTTTTTACATCATTTCACAAACATGCAAATAAGGAATGTCAGAGGAGAGCAGCATGTGCAATGTTCTGTTAATGCGACCCTGGAAGTGAGTGGCCACAATCAAAACCTGAGAATTTGCTAATTTGAGAGATTAAATCAGACATTTTTCTCCAGCTGTGGGGTCTTCTGGTAGTAAAAAAGGGAATTTAGAAAAAGAAAACCCCCAAACTGCTTCCTTCTCAGGGAGCAAAGGACTAGATAAAAAAACCAATATAGCTTCATTTCAAAAGATCTGTAAGCAAACTGACCAGTTTTTATCCCAACTTCGAAGGCTTCCAGAGTTTCTGGGATGTCTCTCTAAAGATGCACTACAGACTAAAATCTCACAGTAAAGCAGCAGGAATTGGTCTTTCATCAAAAGTGGTGAAACGCGTGGGAAAAGGAACAATGAGGATTGGGTAAAAGACAAATTATTTAAATCAGATAACATTTACTTTGGAGTCATATTTATGTCAGAATGTCCACAGCCCCTGGTGGGATGCAGGCTGAATGTGCTCTGCCCCCAGTTGCTGCAGGAATGAGGCCATACACCCAGTGGTGACAATGTCCCTGTCCAGGCTGTTTTCACTGAGGGTACCAAGTGTGACTAATCATTTTCTTGAGACTGAAGAAAAGATTTAAGTCTTCTTGCACCAGACCTGCACCAATGCAGAACCAAAGCTTGTGCTTTGTTCATGAAGCTTTTATCTCTGGAGTTAAGGTTGATTTTATGTTGAAGTGACAGAAAGCAACAAAAGATGGGGTTGAAGGGAATTTTTAGGCCCTTCTCTGTTCATTGGTACTGCACCTGGCTGCTTCAAATGAGACCTGGGCTTCAGTGTTGTACTTTTGTAACCCCAAATGAATTGCTGAATTCAATTTCCATTGGAACTCCTATGGTGACATATAACAGCTTTTATTCTGGAAACGCTTAGAGCGCTTACTCTGTTTATCCTGAACCTCTGCACTGGCAATAAGACTCCACTATCCACATTTTATGTGACTGATCTTTGGTCTCAGTTAATGCCTTGCTAGAATATGGACTTTTCTCTAAAAACAGACACATTTCTCCTTTTTTCTTCCTGCCCTAGAAGAGTGTACCTACAGCAGCTATTAAATTAGCCAGACCCAGACTCCAGTAAAGGATCTGCAGCAGACCAGCTCAGCTGTCCTCTGTCTCTGCACAGCAGGGCAAATGCCATCTTCTGGCCTATTGTTTTCCTAATTAGGATGAGATTTCATCCTATTCTCCTGGGAGTGGCAGAACTAGAGCTTACAAGGCTTGTGGTCTCTTTCCTTTTGGCCTGGAAGCCAAAGTACCCTTCTCCCTCCTCACTGGCAGGAGTCTGGCTACTCTGCGTGACACAGCACGGCACATTACTAATGAATAAAGAAAAGAAAACACACAGTTTAGAATTTAAAGCCCAGAATATCTTCCTTGTACAGAATAATGTCAGCTCAGTGAATTAAAGCCCATCAGGCACCAAACTGCCTTGGTCTCACAGTGCAGACAGGAATGTTTTGGTAGATCCCTTCTGAGAGTGTCACAAGAAGAACTGATCACGGCATTGAAAAAAAACAATGAGGTAGACGACAGATTCTAGACAAATCACAGCAAACAGATAGGAGAAGTGAACAGCATGAGGAGAAATGCACTTTGTCAGGAGTATTAAAGAAAATGGAAGTTGGTGACATTCTCTCTTGCTATGTCCTAAACACAAAGGTAACACAAAATTGCCCCAGTGAGAGACCAGATCTTTGGACTCATCCTGAGTACCTCATTCATAATGTGCTGCTTATTTATTTTTGGAGGAAAAGGAGGAAAGGCTTTCCTGCTAGGTAGACTGATCTGCTGTGAGCCCCTGAAGAAGGCGGGAGTCACAAAGGCAGAAACATCACAAAATATTCAGACAAGAATTGCTGAAGGGGCGGAAGCAGCAGTAATTTATTATCACAAGCTTTTTGCTTTATAATGGTCAGAAACCAAAGGGCTCTGAAAAACAGTAAAGGAACAAAAATGACACTCTCCAACAATTTTTTCCTTCAAGGTCTATTGTCTTTTTTGTCTTCATAATGCAGATCTTCAGTGTGTAAAGATCAGAGGAGCTTGGCTGCAAGTTTGATGCCTTTACACTGAGTCACTGTGTGACTTTGAAGCATGCACCAGCTGAATACATACATACAAGACAGTTCCCATGCACATGCTCTGGTGTATTTCTGCAGATAAATTAATCTCTTTTTATTTGAATATCTGGTCCCTTCAAACAGCTGTAGATAGAGAAGGTCTAACTGAGATGACCATTAAATGCCCATGTACATCACGGAACCTTTCTCAGACTGAGTGATCATTTAAAATTTAGAAAGTTTTACTAATTATAAACCAAGATAACATGCAATTAATAAATGCAAAGTTGTACTTTCCTCATTTATTTCAACAAGTGCTTAGTTTAAATTATTTATGATTTTTTTTCATAGCCTACTAGTAAATACTACGTAATGAACTTTGCAAATGAAAACAACTCTATTAACACTGACCTTACTCTAGTATTCTGTTATTACAGCTTTGCTCAGCAGTCAGGAATGATATACTCCAGGGCAAATGAGAAAATGCACAAATTAGGTTCTACTGTATAAGAATCAATTTATCATGCATATGTCACTGCTTGATGATATAGCTACAAGATTAATAACCATAACATTAATTTATAATTTCCAGTTCCCTGTATAACAATAATTGTGTAGTCATCCCAGATTTTTCTTTTGATTTGCTGGTTCGATCACATCCATTTTTCATCTAGGGTGAGGCCCATATATTGTGTGTTATATATCATGGGATATCTTGTGGCAGAGCAATGAAATATTTTCTAAAATATTGACCTGTACCACTCTCCATTTAAATTTTATTTTAGAGATCTGCAAGCTAAACAACTGAGCCCTACTACCTACTTTACCCACTAAAAAACCAGTATAGCCCATTATTTCTAAATTATGAAATACTTCAATATTACACATCAAAAAGCTCAGAATGATTGAAGGACTGCTGTGGAAAGCATCATAAGAATAAAATTATTTTGCAATTACATTATTTAATAGCTACAGGGAAGTACTAGTCTAGTGTTAATCCTTTGAAGTTCATGTAGAAAAATGAACAGAGAAAACACAATATCCAAGGAAAATGAAGATGAGCAGAGGCATAAATGTCTAATGGAACAAGTTACTTTGGAAGCTGGTCAGCACTAGGAGTGTGGTCCATTGCATGCAGTGCTGCAGCTGTGCCACTGCTGGAGTGAGGCTCTGTCTAAGGACAGGCACAGGCGACTGAAAAACCAGAACCTGCATGCACTGAGACAAAGGGAAAAGCAAGAAAGCTGGGAAAGACTGGAAATGACAGAGTGTGGATTAAGAGCTGAGTGTGTCCTGAAGCATGACTCAGTTTTTCCTGGGCTCTCCCTGCTTTCTGCAACAGGTGCTTTGTGTGGACCCACCTGTGTGGGGACTGCACAAACTGCATTTTGCACAGATTTCCTCACCACGGGTATGAGAAATCAGAGCTGAACCAAAGTCTGGGGAAAAAGTCTCAACCAACAGAGTGTTTCTGCTGCTGAACTTGGAGTTTAAAATAATGCTTTGAAAGGAGGGAGTTTGAACTATTTCAGAGGAAACAGAGAAGAAAAAAGCAACATCAAAATTGGTTAAGCCAGACAACTAAAGAGTAATGTCAGCACAGTACTAATAAAATAAATGCATTTATAAAACACAGCTTTGAACTTCTGAAGCCACAAAAAAGGCTCCATGATTTTTTTCTGTAATAACAGGTTCTGACTAAAGCCTTGTACAGAAATTAAATTATAAAGATTTAACTGGTAGATGTTTCAAGATTAAACTTTGCCTTCTCAGAACAGTGTAATTAAAAAATTTCCATGTGAAACTCAGAACCCATGAAAAAATAGTCATGATAAAATGCTAGTGACAGACCTAAAAATGCTTGATACTTTTTATTGGAATATATGTGTTGGTGAAGTAATTATCTTTCCTCTATCAGTTCCTTTTTTGATAACAATTAGTTAAATTTCCCAACAATTTTCTATTTTTTGCCTTAAATTGAAACTTTACTTTGGTTCCACTCCCTTCCTCTGTCTCTGCCTCGGTCCATTTAAAATTGCTTACCATGGCTACCACCACCATCTGTGGTGTTCAATAATTAAGTCTTTTATTTCAGATATTTTATATATTACAGCAGGAAAGAGCAATGAAATACTCTTTAGGGTAACTACCAAGAGAGACTCTGCTGTCCATCATCATGTTTGCAGCATGCAAAAAAAGACATATGCCAATTATTTTTGTCTGGACTTATAGTCTGTTCCTATGCCTGAGAAATGGAAATTACCTTTGGTGCAGCGCCTGAGGCTCTGAAAGATATTAGTGTTTCCTTTACAAATCTACTTTTTGTGTGTAATGTATAATCAATTGTTCAGTTGGTGAAACAGCATCCTTGTGCTCTGTGAGGAATGCATTTTAAAACAGTCCTTACTTGGAAGTCAGTGATTAGGAAATCAGTAGCAGACAAGATATCAACAGTCACCCTCCTTTGCTTCCATTTTTCTGTAGTATTCTTGCCACATTTTTAAAAGCTTGTTGAATCTAACTCCAGGCATCAGCTCAGACTCTCACAGCCGCTCACTCCCTCTCTCCCTCCTCCCGGGTGGGATAGGGGAGACGATGACAAGGGTAAGAGTGAGAAACCTTCTTCCTCCCGCTTCTCTTGCTCTGGAATGGGCCAGCTGGGATCAGCTGTCCTGGCTGTGTCCCCTCACAGCTGCTCGTGCACCCCCAGCCCCTTTGCTGGTGGAGTGAGGTGAGCTGTGGTGAGGAGCAGAAATTCCTTTGGCTCTGTACAGGTGTTTCTCAGTGATACCTGAAATCTCCCTCAATTACCAATGGTGCTTCAGCTCCACAGCAGCCACTGTGAAGAAAATTATCACAACCCTTGCCCAAACCAGCACAGAGCTGTTAAGAGACAAAATGGACTTTCATTCCACCTGGTATCTGATTTTTCTTGATGTGATGAAATACCATCCTTTTGTTCAGTTCATGTACCACTGTTTTTATTCATGGGCCTGAAGAATTTGGCAGTAAACAGGAATGCAAAGTTGTCTAATTAGTACGGCAGAGATGCAGCTATTAAACCCCATTCAGAAATAGTTTGATTGTGTGGCTGATATTAAAAAAGTAACATGCTGGCTCCAGAGAAGTCAGTAAAAATATAACTGTTGCCTTCAGAAGGCTTTGAACAATTTTGCAAACAAACCAGCATGGGCTGCATTACCACCCCATTAAGCATTTTCCTTTTGATTTTCCCTGACATTAATTAGAGCACTGGATTTCAGGGGCGACAACCTCAAGAGCATTAAAACAATCAAGGTCATAGAAACTTTGTTCTTCTGAATCACACTATGCAACAGCTTGCTGTGGAGGTAAACTATATCTATTTACAAATTTTGCCTAAACTTCTGTGTACACGTTAATGGAGGCCCTGGGTACATAATTGACTTTTGTATGTGACAAAATTGACAATTTTGTACGTGATTGTACAATTTCTTTCCTGGCATTAATGAAAAAATGATCGGATCACACATCACTGGGACATGGCTGAGCCAAATATGTACATGTAGGTGCACTGAACCAAATTACTTTTTTCCCCCTAAGTACAAAGGTGGATGCAACCCCCTGCCCCTGTTCTTGGTTCACTATTGACAATTGCTCTCAATTTTTGATAATTGAGACAAAGGAGAAGGGCCCAGGATCTGGAGTGTGTGCAGAGGAGCACACAGTCTGCTAATCCCAAGGCACTGCCTCTTTCCTTCCTTGTACTTGCTGTTATCTTCGCTCCCATAGCTGGCCAGAAAATAGGGGGATTAATAGAGGGACTAATAGGGATGGGATAATGCAGGGAAGAAAGACTGAGGACTTGAGCCTGATCTATTATGTCTTTGTCTGCAAGAACTGTTCAATGTCACTACAGAATTGTTCTTGAAGATGAAACAATCTTCAGTTATAGCAACAGGCTTTTAGAAGCTTTATATATGAATGATGTCAAGCCTAAAGTAAACCATGCATTTTACCCACACTAGAGGCATATTATAAAATTGCTTTTATTTCATTAAATTCAACACTTACCTGTAAGCCCAGCAGCTTCTGCTGATAAGAAGGCACTCCAGGACAGGAGGAAAAACAGACCTGTCTCCAACATAGGAAACTCACAGAGCTTTGTAAATTTGGTCAAGTGCTAAAAGATTACTAAGGAAAAATAAAAACCCAGCTTGTTTCAAAAGCTAAAATCACCCTCAATCTGAGAAAGATGAAAGAAAGCAAGCTCCCCCATCATACTCATCTACACGTGTTGAATTTGGGAAAAACTGCACAGCTCCTAGCTTATCTCAAGGAGGAGTATCCAGAAGAGATTTTAATGTCAGCTGTTCTAAGTACTTTTGTGGAGCTTGTGTTACTACCTAGTTGATTGCATTTGATATTCTTTTTCCCATAAAAAAAGGAAAAGGAAGTAATTTTTTCCAGTTTTATAAAAAAACCTGATATTTGTTTGCATTTATGTGAATCCGAGAAAGATCAAAATCACTGATCTTTCTGCAGCAGCATTTTATATGAACTGTAAAACATAAGAAAAAATCCAGGGCAACAGACAGAGCTTTCATTTGTAGCTAAGTTAAACTGAATGGCCTTGTTGGTCACACTGGCACGGTGTAGTGTTTCCCTTGTATTTTTTGTATAATTGCTGCTAGCCTGGAGTTCATAAATAGGTTGCTGTTCTTAATAAATTCATGTTTGAACCTCAAAGTACTTCAAAGCACTTCACTTAAAATATAATTATTTACAAATAGGATGATAAAGGCCAGAGTTCTGCCTAATGGTAAATGTAAAAAAGAAATTTGTAGATTCTGGCAAATGACATTTCCTGACAATTTATGATTTGTCTGTTGGTTTACAAACTCTTCAGCCTAGAGTGAAAAGCTTCAGGCTCAAACTAAAGATGGTCACTCTCAGATATTGCATATTTTTTTCCAACATATGTTGATTTGCTCCCTGAAAACAAACCGTAAAGGATATTAAAGCTGTGACAACAGCATAAGAGGATCCCATGGCAAATGATCCAGCAAAGATCCCCAGAAAATTTCCCACTGACTGAAAGAAAGCAGCAGCATCAAAAGCATTAGGATTCTCCTTAGGACTGTAAATGGATATAGAGCTGAAAAGAAAACAAAGGGGTGGGGGAGAGGGAGAGAAAAAGGAATAACAAATTCAATCACATTGTAACAACTTTGGAATCAATAATTGAAAATGAACAGTTTTAGGCACTCAAAATGCAAAACAAGGCTTCTCTGGGCTAATAGCAGATGAGAGCAGAGCAGATGGGGACTGGGGAGAAGCAATTTGTTTTCAAGGTATCACACTGGAAATAGTCTACTGCCAGTCAGCAACACTTTTATACTAGAAGTGCCATAAACAATATTGTTTCCAGGCCAAAAAAACATTAAAAGGGGGTAGGTGGATAAGAAAACTGCAGGGAAGATAGAGAACTTTGAATTATTTATTTGCCATATGTCCTCAGAGCAGTTACATATTCCCAAATATCCTCGATAAAAAGTGCAGCTTTGTGGCTGAGGCTCAAATGGGTGACACAAATCACAGCAGGTAGCACACATGCAGCAGCAATTTTGTCACTATCCACCAAGTATTTTCCTTCTTGGTGTAACCCTGCATAACCAGGGCTGGAGCTGTGGCAAGAGCTCAGCAATGGGAAACCTTGTGGACAGAATGGATGTTGTCCCACAGAAAGAAACTGCTGCTGGTTGTCCGAGGCCACCTCCTGTTTCCCTCCCCGGAGTGCAAAATACCAGAAATATTTTGGAATGGGAAAGGATGCCACCAAAGCAAAGGGGCTGTGCACCACATAACTCTTTGAGTGTCTCAGAGTTATTTGCCACCAGTCAGTTGTCACCCAGAACAGCAGTAGCTCCAGGGGTGCATGTCTTTTTCCTGGTTGAAATTTTATATAGAACAGATACAAAAGAGCTCTAAGCCTCACAATCTAACTAAGCAACATTTTAGACTTAGATTTGAGATTTAATTAAGCAACATTTAGGTTTTGTGTTCTGTTGCTTTGAGTACTGTTTTGAGTGCTTTTATGATCCTTGTCTAAGAAAATGAGCTGAGCTTGGCACTGGCTTCCAGAACATGTCTTGGATTCTGGAAAACAATTGGTATTTTAAGAATTAAAATGTTACAATTTTTAAAAAGTTGTGAATATTTTAAGCTTTTGGATATTAAGAATGTGATCCTTGCAGTCCGATGTTTTTCATTTGGAAATAAAGCTTAGTGTTGAAGTTCTGCATAAAGGATTTTCTAAACAGTTGCATTGAAATAACACGAAGGTGTGAAAACAGTTTTCATGCTTTCAGTCTGCAAAAATGGCACAAGGATTCTCAAGGCATATGCTGGAGCACCACAAATATGAGGGGTGAATGCTCATGTACTGCAACAGAAGTAACTAAGCACTACAATCTGTTATCTGTGTGCCGATTAGCACCACCACAAAATCAGTGAGATGATTTCTAGTGAGAGGTGCTACTGACACAAGGACACAAAGCACTGGTAATCAGTAACGTTGCCATCTAAATTTTCCATCCTTTTTCAACTGTGGCTTTCCTAGACCAGGGGATCAATTATAATTCTTCGTTTCTCTTGCCTAAAAACTTGTAGGTGTGTCTTGACAGCAAAGCGGCCACTGGGTTCTTTGATGTTTGTCCCTGCCAAGTACACAGAGACTGCAGCTGCTGGTCTGCTTTGCTTAGTGAATTATAAATCAGGAAATGAACTTTTGTGCCGTGGCCTGCATCGAGTGGTGAATTCAGAGAGGTCCTAAAATCAAGGGAAATTGTTCTGTTAGAGTGATGGGCTCTGACCATGATAGGGATGCTCAGTAACAAAAAAAGTCTTGACAGAGAGTAAAAATTTATTAGTCAGATGTAAGCCATAGTCCACAAATGGCTTTTTATTAAGTATGTTAATCTTAGGACAAGAAAAGCTGGCTTTATTAAGATTGGTTAGGGTTACAGTCTGCCCTCCAATCTACCAACAGGTTTCAGGTATGAAGAAAACTAGAAGAAAACATCCTGTTCTTAATGTGCTCAATTCAGGATCTAATATGAAACCACTCATTCTCACTGAAAAATTTTTCTACTCAGTGTGCCCCCCATGATTTTTTAAAAACACCATAAGATGACATATGCTCATTAGACTACTGTGGTTTCTGGTCTAAATCTGCCCAGAACTCCTGTTTCCCTGCAGTCCAAAGAATATCTACTTCTATATTTCATTTTGCATTATTCTCTACTATTTATTTTTCTGGATACATTTCTTTTCAGCACTAACTTTTAATCCTTTCAAGCATCCAAAATACACAGTTACCTGACAGTTTTTCTATATAAGCTGCAATTTAACAGAAGAGGATTTTATCCTGTTTATTTCACTACTTCCTGCCAAACCAATTACTTGACCTAAAAACAAAATTGCAAAGTTTAACACTGGAGAGAACCATAATTAAAATTATAGTGCCTCTACCCTTCTTCTTTTTCCTTGGAGAGCAATTCAAGAGGCCTGCTGGCGTGACTTGCCCTCTCTGCTATCTGCTCTGTGCTCTCTGTTCAAAGAGGTTGATTGCAGTTCATTAATAAGCAATGTGGGAGAGTCTGAAACTAAATTTCAAACTGTTTTTAGGTTTCTGAGGTTTTCTAAACGCTGAAAGAGTTTAAGGAAAAAAAACCCAAACAACTCCAAAAGGGTTTGTTTCTGCAAATTTGTATCAGAGGTGGATTAAGGGAGTCCTCAAAGTAAAAGCAGTAGGGCACTTTTCAGAGAATGATAAATGAACAGATCTGATGGCAAAGGCCTGCTTTATCTGCCACCCATCATGAGAAAGAGTGCAGGGACAGGAATGACAGAGTTTTTGTTGGCTCCTCACTGAATGCCCAACACATGTATCTCACAGACCCCTGTCCCAGTCCCTACTACCTGTCTGTGTGTGAGCTTGGTAACCTCTGCCTCTCCTTCTGCTTGGAGTCAGGAATAATTAATACTTCACTTCCTGGCTCGTTCTTATAAGGATTAGCCAGCACTTTCTATATTAGAAAACCATTGAACAGATCTCTTTTTATTTCCAGTTCTGTGTTTCTTTGAGCCAACAGCATTGGACGGGCTCAAGCGCTTTCACAGCTTTCAAAAAAGGAAATACAGGCAGTATTTATATACGCAATACATTGCAAGTGAGGGTGGCAGTTTTTCTTGAAGCAGATAGAAGGATTAACAGTTTGTGTCAGTTTGTACCACACTAAGCATTCCACTTGCCTCCCCTCATCTGTTGAGATCACTTTAGCATGACAAACACTTTCCTTCTACACACTTTATAGGGATCTAATACTAAAGGTCTGCCTGCTAGAAGGGCTTTTGCAGTAGAAAGCATCCAGTCACATTTCCAGTTACATCTTAACTGATCACTTTTTACACCTTCAGTTATTTTTAAGCAAACTCTCATTTATTCATAAGATCTTTTGCTTCCTGTTAGCTTTCCCAGCCTGTGAGTGCAGCACAATGTTTTTTCCTTGGAAAAAAGAAATAAAATAGAAAGCACATGGCATTGCAGCAAAGGTTTTCCAGTAATCTGTAAAAGTTTTTGGAGGAAAAATCTGTTGTTGAGGTTAAATCTTATATCCTGCTTTTGTTTCTGTCCAAACCTGATGTGCAGAGGGCTAATGTGGCAGCATCAGCTAAAGAGAGTCTAATCAGCTTTAACTAGCAGAACAGCAGAGAGTCTTTGTTTTGACATAAGCCAAAGTGAAGCAACACCTGTATTGGATGAATTTTAGAAAAATGCATTATGCTGAAGAAAATACACTCAAGTATCAAGAAGGAAAATGTGTGCAAACAGGACAAAATTTCTAACAGAATTATGCAGAAACAGATATTATTTATAATAACCAGTGAAGACTAGTTTATTCCTGTCTTTCTTCTGTCTATTTGACTAACATGAAAATAAACAGCTTTGGAGAGGAACATTTATTTCCACTTGCCAAGCCAAAGGGTTCCTTTAACCAAGTGCCCTTCATCATGTGCCATGTAATACTGCACAGAAGACAATCAGGAACAACGTGAAGAAAAGAAAAAAACACCTGAAAATACAGGAAGGTCAGATGTTCCCTAAAATACCTTCATTGAATAAAGTGGGATCTCCCTCAGGTGATAAATAATTATAGAACTACATGGTGATTTTATCAGCTGCTAATTAAGAAAAATGAAACAGGCCAGAAAAAGTATTCTAGAGTTCAAGGTTGTTTTTAAGAGGGAAAGAAGGTTATTTTTTCCTGAGATTATAATTTTGCAGAAAGAGGTAGGTCACTACAGCATGTTAGAAAACTTGGATCTTTCAGAGAAGTAGATTGAATCAAACAGTTTCTGTTCCTACACAACTTTTTGGCTATATAGTTTTCCTAACCGTGTTGGAAGAAAGCCAAAACATCAGAGGTATAATTTACACCCAACGTGTTTGAACCAGAAGGCAAATGTGAAAGCCCATGCGTGGCACCAGACACCCACAGCTTCTCTTGGGAAGTAGGTAAAGCCTGCTTAGGCTGCCTCACAAAAGATCTCCTCACACAGGAGGAATAAAGATAAAAACAATTGGGGAAATTGGGGATGTGACTATTTGGCCATGTGACTATGCCAAATAAAACCCCATATGAAACAGAGAAGGTTTGCAGGCAGTTAAGGCAAAGCAAAGACACACCAGAGCAGGAAGGACTAGCAGAGGCAGCTAATTTTAACAGTTTTGAAAAAAATATGCAGAGATTTTCTAGTGAAAAACTTCAAAA
Organism: Sylvia atricapilla; assembly: GCF_009819655.1. Lineage (NCBI taxonomy): Eukaryota > Metazoa > Chordata > Aves > Passeriformes > Sylviidae > Sylvia > Sylvia atricapilla. The sequence continues at coordinate 24,137,872 of NC_089149.1, forward strand.
ACCAAACAAATGTATTTTTTCAGATGTGTTAAAACAGTGATCAGGACATTAAAAGATCACAGAGGAGTCTTTTGTACATCTTTCTCTATAAAGGAATCTTTCTCCGTGGAATTTATTCCTGACAGTATTTGCAAATTTTTAGATATTTAAGGTTCCTGAAACAGAGACTTTGCAGAAATGTAGATATTAAGTTTTCTATTTATATAGAGCTTTACATAACAGAAAGAAAAAAAAAAAAAAAAAAAAAAAAAAAAAAAAAAAAAAAAAAAAAAAAGAAGAAGAAGAAAAAAAAGATAGTGGTAGTTGAATTGCTGCCCAAATGGCCAGCATTCATTGTGCATACCCAAAATTTTATTCCCCTTGGCAATACAGCAGATCATGGTTTTTTATTCCACTTATACCCTTATTCCAGTTGCATCACTGCTACTGGTATTATTGTTTTTAATTCTAGGGAAAGGTTCAGCAGTTGTATTTAGAAACTATTTTCTAGCTGGGCTTACGCTCTTGTTTCTTTTTGTCTGTGTCATGGCTTCTTCTTTTCTTCCTATGTTTTCTGACCTTCCTTTGTTCCTTTGTAGGCTTTTCCAGAATTTCTAAAATAATAGAGGCCATTTTATCTTGATTACTTTAAACCAAGCTAACACTTACTTTTGTTGTATATGAGCTTTTATTGCTTTTTCACTGGTAAATGTTTTCAGTCTTCTGCTGTGTCCAAGCCTGAGCTGACACACAGCAGCAGCAGCTCGTCAGAGAAAACAACAAATAATTTATGTTGTTCCAGGTAGAGTTTTCCTAAGGCAGATCTTAGTTGTCCTGTACCCCTGGATATGAGCGACTGCAGAAAATCTGTCATTGTCCCTCCTCCTTCTCTGTCTCCCAACCCTTTTTCTTTAGGAAGTCTGCTCTACCTCCTTAGGGAGCCTTGGAAACCATCTACCCTAGTGATCCCATTCCTGCCCTAAAATCCCACCACCTGTGCCAGAAATGGAGCTGGTATCTCACCCACCCGGCTGGGGTTGAACTCAGCTTCCCTGGTGCCAGGAAAAGCTGCCATCCCTGCTGCCAGAGGGGCTGGACCCCTGCATCCTGCTCACCCCGCTCAGAACTTGCTCTCTGCAGGACTGCAGTCACTTTGACTCGTTGAAAGGAGACGTGAGATGATAGTTTTGGCTTGGCATAGGAATATTTCATTCTCAAATGACTGCTATTGCTTCTAATTGCCTAATTTTCATAAATCTATTCGGAAATATCACAGTCACAGTGACAACTCTTTCCTGTCCCACATATTTGAGAGGAATGAAGCACATCAGCAGAAAACAGATGGCTGATAGTGTGGGTTGTCTGTGACAGCATGTGCTTCATTTTGTGTTATCCCTCTGACTTATGAGCTGATCATACCAAAAGGCTCATAATTTACCCATTTCTGTGCCTGCAATACAGAAATTCTGATATCCTTTCTCATTTGGATATCAGAACTATAATCCATCTCACTGTTTAATTTCCATTCTTTTTAAACTTTGCACGAAGAGGAAAGGCCTGTGTATCTAGAGCAGCTTGAAGTCTATCCTCCTAGTTAAGGAGCTTTTAGTGGCTTCAGCAACTGGGAAGATGCACACAGTGCTAAGAAAGTAGAAACTAAGAATCAACCACCAAGGAAGAAAGAAATATATTTATTGTACTAATACCAAGAGCTGGACTTCTCCCCTGCCTGGCATCTCTCCGTAATCACTTATGCAAAGTAGAACTTACAATGTAGAACAGTACTGTAAAAAAGAGGCATTTTTTTTCTGCAAAGAAAACACGACTGTAAAAGTTACAACCCATCAACCCCCTGAGTTAACAAGAAACAATGAACAAGTTAAAAATTCCTCAGTCAATATCTGTAAGGAAAAATGAAATCGTTTTCTTTGTTATTTGAACCAAATCTGCTGCCTGATGTTAATTGTGCCGTGAGGGGAGTCAGATGTGCTGTATATGTAAAGACTCTTGCTAATGTTAGTTCATGAGCCTGAGCAATGTTTTTGGCTTGTACCCGAGGCCCGAGTTGAGAGCTATTGTCCACTCCCAGCTCTTGCACTACTAGCTTTACATTCTTCTTCACAATTTATCTTTGTGTTATCTTTCAATTTTTATCTCCAAATTAACTTAAAGAGCTGAAAAATATTTATCAGAAACATTTACACAATCTTCCCTTTATGTGACAGTTTTCCCATTAGTAGAGGGTGATGAGACCCTGGGATAAGGATTTTCTGTGAAAATGATACATATCTCTTGAAAGCAAAAAATTGAATTGATGTGCAATTGCAGGTGTTCTTTCAGCATAAGCAAGAGTTTAATGTGCTCCTGGAGGCCGAATTCAATCCATGCCTCAGGTTTATTTGTACAAAAGTGACAGAATGTGATACTGTGGGACTTCATTTACTCTATAAACAGAGTGCAAGGAATAAAACAGCAGGGCACATTCACAAGACACTGACTGACGTGCATACAAGGGGTAGGGAAGGTACTGGAAGAATGGATAGTCTTAATTAACCCCCCTCCCTTTTTCTACTAAAATTTTTGGGATAACTCAAGGATGAGGTGACAAAGCCTTTCAATACCCTCGTCTTTCACAGTGACTTCACTCCTGCAAACAGATTTTACATTTATCTGTGTCAGTTGAACTCCACCTGCCTGTTGATAAAATGATGTGGGCTGGTGGTTGCCTGCATGGAGCATTAGAACTCTGCAGCAGATGAGCAGGAAATCACTGATTTACTCTAGAGGAGTGCTCTAGAGGAGAAACTGCCTCAAATCTCCCTCACAGTGATGAGTATCTGAAGTAACTCCACTGATTCAGTGCAGCTGGTATAGATGTGCACTGGTGTTACAAAAAAAGCAGGATATGACCCAAACACTTTATAAGGAAGGTTTTAAGCAGCTTGGTTAGCCATGAAAAAATCCTTTGTTCTTATGGGCAACTATCAGAGATTAAATGGAAACAGTTTCCACTAAATCTTGATTAGATAGTAATTTTCTTATAATCACACAGCCCATGATTTTGTTCAGGAGCAGTTAAGATTGAAACAACAGCAAATGGTGTCTATTTTATGCCAGACAGCATTTTCTTCATTTAGGCTTTGACTCATCCTCATAACACTGCAGGAGAACCCACTAGACCCATGAGCACTGTGAAATACCCAGGGATGACTAGCAGCATTTCTTTATAATAACAGCTGCTTCTTATCCTTCACAAATGCCTAGTCCTACTCACCTCCCCCTCCTCCAGGCTTTAAACCAACTTGTCCCTGAGATTTAGCTGGTTAAACAGCACTACAATACACTGTAATCCTCTCTGAAATCCCCTTCAATGAATGTGAACAAAGGAGTGAGGGTAGAAATTATATCACATTAATATATATCACCTTGCTTAGCTGATCAATGGAAGAACATATACAGCAGGTTCCTGCTTAATATTCAAGGGCTTTTTTCTTCTGTGACCTCTGCTTATGACAATCTGACGCGTTCAAGGGTGGTGCAGCCCCTGTCTTTTCACAGACCACATTCCAAGTGTTGAGGAGCCTGTCTGTGCACAGCTCAGTACTCACAGAGACAGTGAGAGGAGGGAAGCTCTAAGTGCTCAGCCCTCCTCAGCTGGAGGAGAGCAGATTGTCCTCCCTCTGCTTCTGTCCTTCCTCAGTGGGACAGACAAGGGCCCCATTCTCACACCGTCTGCCAAGGCTCAGCTGTCCTCTGGAACTGCTGGGGGTGTGACAGTGGCTGTGAAGCTGACCTGGGAATGTGGAAGAGGAAGGACAGAACTGGGGGCTTGCTGCTGGGAATACTCTACAAAGAATGGGAAGGTTCAATGAGTATGTAGGAGAAAGAAAACTCTCTGTGATTTCTACCAGATGTCAGTTTTAAATTCTACCAGTCATATATATTCTACCAGATCTCATTATAAAAATGTAATGTATTAATTATATGCTTTCATAGATTTTTCTCAGGCATGAGGTGTAATTTTGGTTTTTTCTTCTGTTTTTACTGATATCTCTCTGAAATAAGTTGTCTGTGACACAAAAGTAATCTAATGAAGTCAGACTTTATAATAATCTTTGTTTGCAACAAACCTAGAGCTTAATAAGTATTTAAGCTTCATTTAGGCTTTGACTCATCCTCATAACACTGCAGGAGAGCCCACTAGACCCATGAGCACTGTCTTTTGCAACTCTTTGTCTTTTAAGAGATTTTTATGGTACTGTTTATATTTAGATTATTATACCCTAGATAGAGCTAAGTGTGCTGCTAGAGGATGCAGGTAGCCCCTGGAGCAGGTGGATAATCCACTGCCAGTTCTATGGGCTGTGCCAAATTTCTGGCCTTTCAACAGCCTTGGGCTTTTTTACGTCCAGAATGTTTTCTGTCAGAGATTAAGAGAGGAGCCCTTGGTCCTACTGCCTGCACTGAACTTCAGCTTCTTTAGGAGCTTCTGAAAAGAGCAGTACACTGGGGGGTGATGGTGAATGTAATTGGTAAATATAAGGTACACTGAATCCCACAAAAATCAGAGTGGAAGGACAATGAAAGAAAGTCTGAAGTTTTTCTCTTTCAGTGTTCTCCTTCACTCTGCCCAAGACTCTCTTATGCGTAATAAATAAGAAGAAATGTGATATATCATCCTTCTACAGCCTGTGTAGGCAAAACAGATTCTTTCACAGTCAGAAGGGGGTTAAATGAGAAAAATCTACAGTTCACGTAGCTTTTTACTATCTGGAGTACAATTTATCTATCTCCTACCTGGATTCTTGGAGAGAAAAAAAAAATTAATGCTTCAAGAAATATTGTCAGCAAACAAAATGGTTCACATGATTTCTAATATGCCCAGACCATACTTTAGATGACCCCACCTTAGTCCTGTCTTGGAACAACCTAACCTTGAGGTTGGTGCCAAACATCCCTCTTTAGCTCCATTCTATTCAGGAAAACAATTCCTTTCTCTCAGGTAACACAGTGCAGTGCAAGGGATGTGAAGGGCAGGACAGTTCACTTGGAAGCCTTCTGTGTGAGCACTGCAAGCTGCCTGCGGAGTTTTCCTTTGCATTCGTCATTAGCACTCCTCAAGGATGGCTCACATCGTTTTTTCCCTCACTGGAGACACACCCTGTGTTCTCAGTTGTCTGTTTCTGTGCTCACTGAAAACATAGCTGCTGTGGGAATGGGATTTTCAGAGCTCCATACCCCTATTGATTTTTCCACGTGCCCACCAAACAGCTGATCATTTTTGCCTCTCGCTAATCTGGATTTGAGATGAGCCAGTAATCTAAAGAAGAAAATCTTTTTAATCTCCTGAGCTGTTCAATCCCACCTACTTTTCATTATTGAAAATATTTTTCTATATTTTTCTTTTAAAAAATGGACCAGCTAGGGAAAAAATGACTTGGGCATTGTCTGAATGAAATGCTATCCTGCCTGATAACAAAGCTTCTCTCACAAATATTAGTTCCACTTCTATTGCTTTACAATAAATGCTTGCAGCTGTTGCCATGGCAATCTTAATTTAAAAAAAAATGTATCTAACTGAAGACAAGAAATGCAGCTGTTGTTATGAGAAAGTCTAAAATAAATCCAGATGTGAATTGTATGATCTAGAGTTGGCAGTAATAATGTCAGAAACAAAACATGTTACATGTTTTGTTTTGTCAATATACTGGAGCTGAGGATGGGGATTTAGGGATATTCCGAATTGGAAGTCTCTGTTCCTGATCCAAATATAGCAGATAACCAGAAGGAAATTTCACCTTAGGGAAAGGCACTTGGCTTGCTAAAAGCTGGTCAGCCTTGCATAGAGAATGGCAGTAATATTCCTGTAGGAGAAAGGTGGGCCTCAAGCTCTCCTCTACCTTTCTGCTAATATCCTAACATTTTATTTTTTACAGCTTATAAAAAGAAAAATCCCAGCTATGGCAGAAACCTTAGAATTGCAATATTACCTCTTGTTTACTGCTTTATCACTCTATAGCCTGAAGTTTTTTAACCTGTTACACCTTTAATGTTAGAACATTAAAACAAAATTACTGGACTGTGCTTTACAAAGAAAGCACAATCCAGCAAGTCCCAGTACGTGTACTAATAGTCATCCACTGGAAAAATCCACTGTGCTGGGAAGGTAAATAGTCCATGAAAGTCTCTTCTGGGAAAAAAAAAAATATTAAAAGTAGAATTTCTGAGAAGGTGATAGAAGAATAGGTCCAAACCTATTTGAAAGGGAACCTTAGCTCTGGTGAATGCTGGCTGGAAAGCAATAGCTCCAAGCAGGAGCAGAGAGGTGTTTAGAGGCAGCCTGTGCAGTCTGACAGGGCAGGGTGCAGATGGGCTGAGAGGTGGCTTTGCATCCTCTTGTACCTTTTCTCCTTGCCTTGGAACTGCAAAGGCTGCTCTGTCTGAAGCCCTTCTGAACTGTGGCTGGCTCTCCACAGCCTCAGGGGTTCATTTCAGCAGCTTGGGGCTGCTGAGAACAGAGTCGGGGCTGCTGAACCTTGTGGAAATTGGTTTGCTCAAGCGTTCAGTCAGTGCTGATTACAGCACCCGCCAACACCTCTTGGCAATCTGCAGGATTACTGAACTCCACTCATGGTAAAATTAAACAAAGAGAGGGAATCACCACTCTGACAGGGAAGTTGATGTGGATAGAATTTCAGTCCCAAATTCCAAGGCAATCAAAGCAGTAAAACATTCTTTTTATCCCTAAGGATTACAGCAAGAAGAGAAAACAAGAAAACACACACAGATGCACACTCAAACACTCATTCTGTTTCTCTGACTTTCATCTTCGGGGATGTTTTACTCAAAATAATCGGGAGTCTGTATTTCTTTATCTTTTGTACAGGAATTTTGAATGATAAGTCACCTTTAAGCCTTGCTACTTAAACACGTGCTACTTGAAGGAAATCTAAACATTAATGGGAATCTTGAAAATAACCCGGATGATAAAATTCTACCCATCCCAACTTCCTAAATATAAATCACTGGATCAAAGTGACCTAATACCAGAGACACTGGATGAGAGGTTTTGCTTTGATAAGAATGAATTATTAGTAAGTACACAGGCTTTTGGACACACAGCTGCCAGCTGATTGTGAATTATTCCTCAGTGCTAAGACTGAAAGAGTTAAGGAACATCTTCCTTTGCTAAAATTAAGGTATATGCTAATGGCCTATACAATCTGCTGTGAAAAATCTCACAGAAATGACAGGCAGCCAAATAGATAATTTTTGTTTCTGGCTTTGTAATGACTCCATTGATTTATGGATAAACACGTAGTATAACACATTAATTTCCACCACTTAGTTTAAAAATAAATACTTTCCCTAGTCAGGAAGTTCTATGAGGCTTAAACACAGCTATTAATAAGAGGAAAATAATTCTGCCTAGCTTCATTACCCTCATAATTACTAGAACGTAGGAGTCTTGCCTCAGAAACTTTGCATTCATTTCACTCTAAGAATGCACAATGAAAACATTCTCCAAGCTATGGACTAAGTCCTGCTAATGGTAGAAATGGAATGCAAAACTGTGAACATCCTCTAATGAGAGTTAAGAAATACCTTTCACCTTACTCTCTTGGAATAAAAATACTGCATGAAAGAAGATGTACACTCTTAAGTGGTTCAGGAGGCTGAAATTTTCTTCAGGAATATTTTCATCTAGCTGTAACCTTTTCCCAGAGTGTCTGAAGCAGGGGACAGCAGCCTGCTATGCACTCCATTATTCTCCTTTCTCTCTCTATCACTTCTGGCTGTGCATGCTACAGATCAGTAGAACAAGGTGGAAAAAAACCCTGTTTGATTTCTTTTAAGTGAAAATAAAGTAAACAGTCAGTGAACAGGGATACAAAATTAAAATGCTTTAAAATCTAAAATCTATGTCACTTTTGTGAGATATTGTAATGGAGAAAATACTGAGGGAAAATATGAATATCAGTTTCAATTCAACGTATTGTTGGGATACTATTTTGTTCAAAGTTTTAATCATATTTAAACCTTCCTTTTCAAAATCCAAATTCTAATGTCACTATGTCTCCCCAGAAACGTGCTGAAATTTCATTAGGAATCCAAATAACATACAAATATGCACATTACATTCAGAATATGTAGATCATTATAATTAGAGATTAGTTAGGGAACATCAAAGTTCCAAATGCATTAAGAGCAAAGGGATAAAAGGACTGGATGTCTTTCCTTGGTACGATGGTCTTCACAGGGAATGTTCACAAGTCCCATTGCCCTGAACACAGTGGAAATGAAGGAGCTCTGTCACACTGAGCTCTCTCAGGGCCACTTGCACAACTGCTGCCCTGAGTGTGGTTTGTCTCTGTCACGGCTTGTGACTTTGCCAAAATGTCACCATTGAGACCACATTGCCATGTTGCATTTGCAATTTCCATGAAGATTTCTCCCTCTCTCGCTCTCTCTCTCTCTTTTTTTCCCCTCTAGACTGGCATTCTGCAGAACCATTATAGAGAGAATATCTCTGTGCTTATTTTGGACAGCAGCCTTACAACCACATAATTACAAAGCTTCCTCACTGTACCACTTTGAAATTCAGACTTGTCATTTCCAAGGGGAGGAAAGAGGAAATTACCCATCTGTTTCCTACATATCTTTCACCCTTGTGAAAATGTGACAAAATTATGCAAATTTTTTAAGGTTTCTGAAATGTTTATTTGACAAGTCTCGGTGGGGATCTGATAAACTTCATCAACTAAAAATTTTCCAAGATCTCGGTTTTTTAGGCCGCTACCATTTAAACTTATTATTTTTTTTTTCCTGCAGCTGCTGGTCCCCATATTCAGCCAGCTGCTGTCCCCAGAGCTGTCACATCACCCCTCTTATCCTCATCACCTCCTCTGTTTGTCTCAGTGTGATAAGGAGGATAATGAAGAGGTGCTTGCAGCAGAAATAAAGTCAGGGTCTCTCTCGACTTTAGAGTATGAAGGAGGTTGGAGTTTAAAGTCCTAGATTATGTCTAGAAATAATTTCTTTAATCTCAGGTGGGAGAACCAGGGACTGGTGAGTGCCACAGAAGTGGTGGAGCTGGTCATGCAGTTCAGGACAATGGGTAAAGTGAGATGGGGATTGTGACCATTGTCTTGTGAAAAGATCAAGGAGAGAGAAAGACTGAGACCAACCTGAAAGCAAGTGGATACGAGGAGAGAGCGGAGCTTTGTAACCATTGGAATAAATTCTAAGAATAGAGATTTGCTGAGTCTCATAATTGAAGTAGCTGTGAAGTGCAGTAACTAGAGGTTTGCAGTCACTCCTGCTGTGCCTGGCACTGGAGGAAGGCAACTGATGTTACTGTTATCAATTATTCTCTTTGCTCTAGAGACAAAAGTATGTCCTGAAACCATTAAAGCTCCTGCTCCAAAAGGTGACGCATACACATTGAAATGATATCCTGGGTATGGAGGGTGGGGGGGTTCTGTGTAAGGAAAAATAAACTTAAAAATGACATTTGATTAAAATGTTTACAAACAGCACCTCTCAATTCCTCCTTTATAAGATATGAAAATTTTTGGGGCATTATGTAACTTCTGAGTATTTGATACCATTTGCATAATTTTGATGTGCTTTATAGATATTTCCCCACGCAAACAGAAAAAAATATGTATGTATTTATACAGAAATATATATATATATGTTTAGATTTGCACATGCACACATGCAAAAGAATTTCATGGAGAGTTGTGTCAGCTCTAACAGCCTCAGTGGCTTAAGGACTTGAGCCTTAAAAGATCAAGGCTTGCAGGAGCAAGCAGTTTACCTGATATTGTTGGTAAAAAAAAAAAAGATATGCTTAGAGCAGGTCAGAATGATGAAATTCAGATTGAACTGTAGCACAGAGCATCTGGAGGGGTTCACAGAGGGATCACAAGAGACATCAGTCTTCCCTAGTGTTCCGGGGTAGCCACTGGAAATAGTCCATTCTCCCACAATAGGAATGGGTTCTTTGTTCATGTTATCATAACCTGATCTCCAAGGAACAACCGAATTTTTATGGACTATCCTATTGCAACAAACTCTGTGTTTCTCTGAGATAGCTGTGCTCTCCAGGACTGTATTTCTGGGGATTTGGGCAGTGAATAGGAATTGGTGGCTACCCTGCAAATGAAATGGCAGAAAGGGCTCCCTCACCTTTCTGACACACACTCCTCCTCTGTCTTCTCTGCCAGGAGACATGATATGTATGTTAATTTATTGCAAGAGCCAGACAGACTTTTACACACAGAGAGGATGAAATGAGCTTTCTTTTGGAACACTTCAAGGGAAATAATATCAATACTATCATTTTAAACTAAAAGGGAGTTCTCTGTAAGTAAATTAGATTCTGTATGTAATTATCTTCCTCTCAGGAAAAATCTGCCTTATTCACTAGAGAAAGGTTATTTGGACAGGAAAAAACATCTGGAGGAGCTCAAAAAGCAGGCTGACTTGTACAAGGGTGTACATCAGTTTTGAAGAGCTCCCAATAGAAATCTTTGAAAAGAAGAAGCTTTGATGCCAGTTTGGTCATTTGTAGGGAAAGCGCAGCTAAATAATTGCCACTTAGGTGTGATTTGCAAGGTCTGCAAGCAGCGTTCTTAATTCTGAACTTAAAACTTACCTGTCTGTTTGTGTATAAGTGGACAGAGATACCTGCAGCTACTCTGATTTGATTGGGTCTGACATGTACAGACATTCCCAGCTGATTTGAGCTAAGCTCTATCTTCATACATCCCTCAGGGCAATCCCCATAACACTGCTCACTGAAATCCACTCTAGCTTAGCAGTCTGCAAGGAGAGCTGCCTGTTCAAACAAGTTGCATAGACAAACCAGTGCCAATTAGAGAGCTGTGGTGGGCTGACCTGGCTGCATGACAGGTGCCCACCCAGCCACTCCATCACTCCCTCCTCTGGGTGGGGTAGGGGGAAGAAAATAAGATGGAAAAAACCTCAGGAGTGAAGATAAAGGCACATTAATAAAGCAAAAGCTGCGTGTGAAAGCAAAGGAAAATGAAAGTTTTATCCTTTGCTTCCCGTGGGTGGGTGATGCCCAGCCAGGTACATGGAGCAGTTGCTCCAGAAGATAAATGCAGTAACATTTATCTGCCCCTTTCTCTTAGCTTTAATTGCTGAGCACATCATATGGTCTGGAACATGCCTTTGGTCAGTTTGGGTCAGTTGTCCTGGCTGTGTCCTCTCTCAGGTCTTTTCCACCTCCTGCCATTGGGATGCTGGAGGGACAGAGCTGCTGCTGGGCCAGCACTGAGTTATCAGCACCCTCCCAGCTCCCAGGGCACAGCACAGCTCTGTGAGGGCTGCTGGGGGAATCAACTCCAGCTCAGACACACCCAGCACCACAGAGAGTGAGACCTTTAGCATACATTAACTATATCCTAAGTGAAATATTAATATGGCTCTAATATCAGGAAAAGGGATATGAAATACTAAAATATGAAAAAAAATTGAGGAGTGAAAATTGCCTCCTGAAAATATTCTGTTCCGAGTGCCCATTTTCATACTGAAATTTTGGGTTTAAGAAGCATTAGAGAAATTAAACAGCAATTTTTCCTCTGGTTTAAACATAACACTGGTCTGTACAGTGAAGCTCATGGAGCAAAAAAGAAAGGAAGTTTTATTAAGCAAGGATACAAACATTTTATGTGGGATTTCCTCTATTCTGGGAAAGAAGCTCTTTTAAAGTTCCTGCTAATAGCAAGTTTGGTTAGTTTCCCAGTGCTCACATCTCTTGTTCCAGATGGTCAGTGACGTGAAACTCTAATTATCATCAACAAAATAAGCTGGGACTAAACCCTTCCTCAAAGGTAAAAAGAGCAGATGGACAACCATAATTTCATTATTACAGAAATAATAGAGAAAAAGAACTCCTCATCTACCTCTTAAAAACACTCACTAACATGTTGCACAATTAACTGCTTGCTCTATTAATATATAAATTACTCTGGTTTTTGACTGTTTGAATGGCTGCTTGGTCTATAAGCCTTTGCAACAATATTTGGAATAGTAGCCAAATTCATCTTGTCTGAGGGGAGCCAGTGAGGGAAATTATTGGGCTGAGCTTCCACCCAGCATTTAGTTTCCTTTCAGGATTTCAGGGGATTCTATTTTATCCTCCTCCACAGTGTTACAGATGTCCCTCCTCAGGAATCTTTGTGGGAATGAAATCACAAATAACATTTTTCTGGAATGAGGCAAGACCTGCATCCAAAGATCCAATTAGTCGTTTCTCCAGAACTGTAGCTCACAGACACTGAAATCTTTAAATATTTGTCAGGGATCCGAGGTCATGCAGGTCAGTAGCACGGAGCAGCTCTCCCTACACCTGTTGGCTTCCAGTGCTGCTCTAACTTTGAGTTGTGATTTCTAGGTCAGGTTTTGCAAAGGCAGCCCCTCATGTGAACCTGCTCAAACTGAGCTCACAGAGACCTCAGGGCTGCCCGAGCAGTCAGTGTGAAAACAGCTACAAAGAAAGGGTCTGGGAGCAACACCCTGTATTTCTGGCAGAATCTCACTCCTTTTCTGAGTTCAGATTCACTGTCTATTGCAGCACATCACTCTTTAGAACTGGTTGGTCTAATTCTTATTCTGTTGCCAGTTTTCTACAGTTCAGGAGTAAATTTTGATGTACTGCTTAAGGATTTCGACATCGACATTCATAACAAAACAATATAAAACTGCCAAATTGATTCAGAGAAAGATAATCATGTTTTCCTCTGCATCCCTGTGAGTAAACAAGCTTTTCTTCCCTCTAGAGTCCTAGCTACAGGTTTATGTATCACTGTCATGATCTGTAGTTACACAATGTGCCTTATCTTTGTTTCTTGCTTCTTTTTCTTAGCCATGCCTTCACAATGACCATTTGTTGCTTTCAGCAGCCCATTTTCTTACATCTTCATTTCATCATCTCTTCTCACCTTAGAAATCTGTTTTCTTTAAACAGAAAACTGTGGCATGTGTTGATACTTTTTACCTTTCTGTCTCCTGTCTGATGGCACAGGTGCTTTTATTTCTCTCTTTCCTTCCTGGAAATGCTCTGTGCACACTTTGTACATTAGTTGGCAAGGAGTGAAGCTTTTATCCTTTTGAAAAAGAATTACCTAGGCTGAAGAGTTCTACGTGTAAGTACACTAAAGCTATTAGCTGTGTGTACATAAGGGCCCACTTATGGACAGAAGTGGTTTTTCACACTATTTCTACGTACTGATATGCCTCAGATGTGTGAATAACATCTTGTCTGCACTCAGATACATGTTGAAAATACACAGAACTTAAATGAGTTTCATTTTCAGTCCAGTGGCTGAGTTGGTATTGTAAAACACACTAAGAAATTGCATGAATACAGGGTTCAAAAAGTGGCTAAAAATATAAGGGCTATAGAGAAATCAGCCTTTTCTTTTCTTATATGATGACTCAAGACTTTTTGCCATTTGCTCATTGTGCGTAACAAATCTCAGCACGAGGAAGGGGATTCAGGCTGCCAGAATCCCTTGTGTCCTTAGACTGAACAAACTCCCAGTTACCTACAGGTGGGGAGGAAACTGAAACAAAGCATTAGGTAAGAGAAAAGCCTTTGATTCTTAATTGATACACATGAAACAAAAGATTTTGACACAGTACATATGGAAGCCCACAATGTCACTTTTAAAGGCAACTTTCTGAATATAACTGCAGTTTGTGGGAAAAAGAGAATGTGAGAACATTCAGATGTTTTTCATCTGTAAAATTTGTTATTCAGTGTGCTCAAGGATCAAAATATGACAAAAACTATACAGAATGATGCTTCAAAAAGCATTGGAAGGGCAAAGGATCCAAATTAGAGACAGTCCATGACAAAAGAAAAGAATATAATCATAAAGGGAATTTCACATCTACTGAGATATGCATCAAGGAAACACCCATCATAATTTTCAAAGCCAATATTATTCCTGCAGCTCCCAACTTAATTATTCAGCAGCATAGTTAAAATATATCTTCTTGTCCTTTGCAGTACAGCTGATTTTAATGTATAATACACAGTAACAACAATTAGAAATTGTGAAAAGCAGGGAAGTAACAGTTGGAGAGAATGGACAGTTACCTCACCAGGCCAGTGACCACATGAAATATAGACTGAATATTTGTAACTTCTTACTAAATAATTGTAAATTCGATGTTCAAGTGTCTGTTTCTTCAGTCTCTGATTACATTTCTCTCTTGTGTATGCTACCTTCAAGTTCAATGACATAATAACAGAATTAAACCCACTGAAATAATAACAATACAGGTAAACAAGTACCTAAAACTAGAAAGGTTTAAAGAGTCTTGTTAATTTTCTATCTAAGGTCCATTATATCAAAAGTTTCTTATATTTTGAAAAGATGTAAACTCCACTAAAATTGGCAATATGATGACTGTGCCTACCAGTAAGAATTACCAGTGTGGCAGAAGGAATTCTTTTGTCTGCCTAAGACAATTATAGGAATCACGGTCTGAGAAAAGACACCCTTAGAGGATGCACAGCACAAACTGAGCTGAACTCTGCCTTCTGAGTTATTTCCCCTGGAAATTGATACTGGTTTTCAATAAATTTGCTACGCTTTCAATAAATCAGTTACCTTTGCCAGTTATTTCAGAAAGCCCTATACAAGGGCTTTAGGCCCTATACTGGACTAGATTCTAGTACTAATAGACTAGAATCAAAGTATTTTTGAGCAAAGAAAGGTACTGTGACCTGAGTTGGTATATGGTCATCCTGGAAATATTTAAGAGGAACCATGAAACTACTTTTATCAGGATTTTCCTCAGTCAGTATTCTGGAAAACAAAGTATGAAGGAAATATTTGTGGCACGATTAGTCATATGGGTTTTTCTAGATAAAATCAGATGTTTAATAATTTAATAAGTATTGTCTTGTAAGGCTCTGCTATAATTTTTCTTAAATACTTTGAATTTTTGATGTTTATTTGATGTGGGAATTCTCACCCAGTTTTGTAAAAAGGAGAATTTTATTCTAATAATGAAAAGTTGTAAGAAACTCTGAAAGTGATTCCTACATGAGAAAATCCTCGTAGCATCCCCAATGCCCTTGTTTAGAGAGGCCCTTGTGTGTGTGAGCTCTCCCAGATGCACAACAGCTTGTCAGCCTTCCTGCAGCCACTGCTGTCAGTTTGAGTCACAGTGATCCCTCCTGCATGGATTATCTTAAAATAGCGCACTATAAACGAAATCTTGCAATTCTGACAAACACCCAGGTGTTTGGTGGGGCAGGATGGCCAGAGAAGAGCTGTGAAACCTGCCCAGAGAACTTGTGTCCTTGGTTAGCATTTTCTGAGGGCAGCTGGCCACTGTGTGCGCACACTTCTGCAGCAACACGGCTCATGTGACTTGCTAAATCCATAGAAAAATGCAGAGGTAGCTGCTCCTGCTGCTGCCCTTCTTCAACTAAATGATAAAGAGCCCAGGAAAACAGAGATTGGAGGGAGGAGCTGAAAGAAAGGAGAGAGATCAATCTAAGCCCTTGTTGGCACACAGCCACACTGCCTTCGCCTTGCCAAATTGCCACCTCCAGCCACGAGGGCTTCTCCCTTTTCTCCTCCTTGCTCCCCTGCAGTGAGTCACTCCTGCAGACATCATCTCACTTATCCTGTTAGGTAATGAAAGACAACGTGTATTTTCACAGTCTGTTTTTTCAGTTATCGTTATGGAGTGCGCTAAATTACTTACTATTGCTTTTCCAGATTTGTAAACATTATTCTCACACCTTTTTAAATAGACTTCTATTGCTGTAATTATGAACATGTTGTGTTTGCACACAAGAATGGTATGGGTTACAGGAAAAAAAAAAAAAAAGCTGTTCTTTTGCAGTGACAGAAAAACCATTTTCTTCATTTAAACTCAAGTTGGTTTAGTAGGGTGTAAATAACCTGAAGCTGGAAATATTAACTGTATATCTTCACTTAAAATGCTACAGGAAGATGATATCGGGTTGCAGCAGTATTGTATTTGTGCAGAAGATGATTATTTAAGCCAGAGAGTAATGAAATGTGAAACTAACGATGCCATGTATTCTCTTCAGTTTTCTACGAATGACTATAGAAATCAAAGAATCAGTCACAGTGAATATATAAAAAACCACGTCAATTTTCCAGTGGCAAGAGGTTCTATAGTAAAGATTTGTAATCTCCCATGTAACAGCAAAGAAAACCTC
The DNA here is from genome assembly GCF_009819655.1 of Sylvia atricapilla. Taxonomy (NCBI): domain Eukaryota; kingdom Metazoa; phylum Chordata; class Aves; order Passeriformes; family Sylviidae; genus Sylvia; species Sylvia atricapilla. Next base: position 24,154,097 of record NC_089149.1, read on the forward strand.
AGAAGTAGATAGGCTGAGGTGCATAACCTAGACTTGAGTACTGGGAAGAGCAGAGTTTAGAAACTCACGAATCATGTACTGGAATACCGATGGAACTGGAATGTGATGGATTTCTCTTTTTAGATTTGCTCTGCAGTCGTGCTGCTCCTCTGGGAGATCTGTGTGCTTTGGCATCATCAGGGTGACTGAAAACCAGACAGACTAAAAACACTCTGGGTTCCCTGGAGCTGCTTGGAGCCCTCGTGTTCCCTGTCTGGGAACCTGGCACTAACAGATGAAGAGTCTAAACGAGCTGAAAATGTCTCGGCTGTTATTAAACAACGCCGAGGGAGAGAGAGAAAAATCTCAGACTTACTGCCACCTACACACTTCTTTCCAATTCTAATAACCGCTTCAGTGCTTTTCTGTCGGTTCTCTCTACCCAGTTGTCTGGTCTTTGCTTACTTTTCCTTTGGTCTAGTTTATCACCCGAAGTAGCAGGCGCTGTCCCAGGTGACACATTCCAGTCCTGGGTGTGAGGGCTGTACCTGCCCCTGAACTGCTGTGCTCAGACACTTGGCACTGTTTGATAACACTGCTCCTGCTCTGAAAACTCTGAGCAGTTTAGTGCAGGTGAAGGTTCCTAGATTAATAATAGGAGGATGATAAATTAAATAGGAATACTATTTCTTTTTGGTATTGTGAAAAACATTTGGGTGTTTTTTTTTTGCAACAATTAGTAGAGGTTGAAACTCCATGAGGTTTCAAACAAAATACTAAGCTCATTTTTTAACTACTGTAAAACTCTCTAAAGTTTTTTTTTTTCTGAATGATAGGATAAATCCATGTTCAAGGAGTAATGTTGTAAGGAGAAAGTCGGCACTGAATTGAGGCTTACTGTGAAGCACCTTCAAACATCCTGGAGAATTGAATTTGACTTTGTAGTTCTGTCACTTTTAAGATTATCTGAGAGGATTATTTGCATTTCTAGCAAAGCTCTGGGAGGCATATAATACATGTAGGGTGGAGTAAACTTGAGATCCCGTTAATCATGTACTTAGCATGTGTTTTTTTAGGACAGCACATACTTGTGTGATTTTGGCCCATCATTTGTGATCTGTTTGAGGATTCTTGGGAATAAAAAAGCTAAACATGAATTTAAGATAATGTTATCAGCTGAAGCTCTGCCAGCTTCCATAGACAGAAGTAGATAAACACATACTGTGTACCACTTTGTGGTTTTAATCTTGGAACAATAAGAGATTGCAAAAAATAAAAAAAAACCCTGTCTTGAATTTTATAGTTGCCCTATGTCCTAGGTTTAGCATTTCATTTAGCATTATTTTTTCAAGATACCTTGTTTAGATGAGAAAATAAATCATAATAAATTAAGTTTACCATTTCACAGAATACACTGCTTTCTGGGTCAAAGAACATGAACTAAAATTGCATTCTGGATATACAGTTGCTATGAAGAGTATTGAAATCCTAGTGTTAACAAACCAAGAAAAATTCTAAAACTACCTCTTTGTAACAAAACCTTCAAATGGTATAGCTATACTTGAACAAACTGTATCTGTGAGAATGATATCAGTGAGTAAAGCTTTAATTATCTCACCGAGTAAAGAGTGGAGGTGGGTGTAACTTACTGTGTCAGCACAATAGCCACAGCATCGTTCAGGACACTCTCTCCAAACAGGAGTGTGTATAAATCTGTATCCACATTCAGCTCATGGAAAATAGCAAGGACTGTCACTGTATGGAAAGAAAGTAATGCCAGTTGTTATTTTCATATTCCTCTGGCAGTTCAAGAAATAAAGCAATGTTACAAAACAAGTTTTGAGAAGCCCAGTCCTATATATTGCATAAGTGGGTAAAAATGAGTTAAGAAAGATCAGCTGGAATATATAAGATCCCTTAATTCATCAACTCTAAGGCTCCTTCAGCACACCAGTAGTTTTTGTTCCTTCCTTCTCCCTGAGTTATACTCTATATTTTCAGTTTACCAGTGCAATAGAAAAAAAAAATAGAGTGGTGTATGTAAATTGAAGGTAAATGGTTTAGACACATCCTCAGGAGTATTTGGGCTTTTGGTTCATATTCAGGTATTTAAGTCCTGTAGGTATTAACTTAGGCCTTCTCTGGTTTTCCCTCTTCCCTGCAGACAGGAGATCACAGTCCTTCCTGTGGTCTATCTTGCACTTATAATCTCCAGCTGAAGAAGGCTGTCTGTGTTCTGTGTATGTATTATTTAAAATCTTATTTTTCTGATTATTTTCTCTTTGCATGGACAAAGCAGAGCTTTCTCATTTCAAATGGAATTTTATGTAAAGACCCCCAGTTACCTGTCTGGTTAAAAATTAGATGGTAACTCACTGCTTCACTGGTGATCACTCTACTACATAATTGTGCAATTGACTCAGTCCTCATAGCCCAGGAATCCCAAAGACTAGGAGTTCCCCTGGGATACCATGTTCACATCTGACATTTTAGAAATAAAAATTATATACATTTACATTCATATGACTGTTGATAATTCATACAAAACCATGACCAGTTGATTATGCTTTGTCTTAATAACATTCCTTGGAACTTCCACAGCATTGCTGCTAAGATTTTCTAAATGGAGCTTAAATATCTATGTGATCTCAAAATCTGTTTATAAATCCAAAACAGATTCGCAGTTCTCCTGTGAGATTTTATGTAGAAGTGATCTCTGATGTGTTATCTCTGAAGAATTTTGGAAGTGTTATTCTAGAGAAGACAATTTAGGAGATGTGTGTAGCTGAACATTTGCTGATGTAGCTATATTTAAATTAGCCAGTTATATTTAACCATCCTGGTAACCTCACCCATCTACTCCCACTGCAGTTATAATTTAAACTAGAAAAAGAGTTCTTTCCCCAGAATAGCTGAAAGGTGTAGGCAGAAGCTTTATTGACAAAAGATATTTTCTTGGTTCACCAACATCTATATTCAGGTTTTTGCCTGATTAGCAATGCTGACTTAATCTGCTAAATGTGGACTCAGTTTAGTCTCCTGCTCTCTAATGTCATTGGCATAAAACCAGACTTGTTTTCTAAAACTATTTGCCACTTTCAGCTTTTGCTTATTAGCTAATTAGTTTGGGCTCTCATTAATAGTCCCTGTGATAATGATAGAAAGAAAACAGTAATCAAAGTCCAATGTACTGCCGAGGTTTGTGTGTACCAGGCCAAGCCAATTTAGCAGATGCCTACACATTTCTCTCCTTCCTCTTGCCTCCTAAGTAAACAACTTTCTCTTCTTGCTTTTTCTCCCACCTCTACCTCAAAACCATGACTTGAATCTTTTCAAATGAAAGCAAAATAATAAAGCAAGCAGCACAGTAATGCATCAACTGCCTCTTCAGGGAGAAACCTCCCAGTTCACTCAGTTCTCAGAAAGTTTCTTCCATTTCAAACGTTTTCCCATTTCCAGGGGAGGTTATTGGATCTTTTTTACCTGTCCCTGACTGAAGGATCCTGGTCTCTGCTCTGTCCCTCTGCTCGTCTGGCCCAAGGCAGAGCAATCTTCAGCCCTACCACTGCTGACAGATATTTATCTGATTTGTTTTTAAAGAACTGAAATGACGCTGGTTCCACAAATCTCAAGGGAGTCTAACTCGCCCTTCAGTATTCATACAATTCATAAATGCAATTATTCCTGAATCATCTCTAACTCAAATCTGCCCTCCTGTTTTTCAAGTCTGCAATTTCCATTCCTAGCCTAATGAGAGACAAAAATTTGTCATATTTATTCTGATTTTCTTTCAGTAGAATTTGTCTATTCAAAGACTCATTTCAGACATCTCCTCCCTAAAATGACTCACTTCTTTCAATATCCTCCTTTCAGTAATGTTTTCTTGCCCTCTAATCAGCTCATATCTTTCCTGAAACATAGTGCCTAAAACCAGATCCCAGTAATGTAGTTGACACTTGCTGTCAAGAAATAGAACGAGAAAATGCTGTAGAACATGTTAATAAATCCTGTTTTCCTTTTATTTTTGCTGTGTATTGGTGCTTATGACTCATTTTCATCGGTTGCAAACTTGAAATCGTTTTCAAAAGTGAATGCTCATTCCTTATCTGCTATCCATGGTGATGTTCTTTTTTTCCCAAGTGTAGCATTTATCCTTGTCTATTTTAAATCATTACAGGAATCATATTGAGCTCTAACCATGCCTTTCAAAGGGTTTGCCATCTCTTTTCAGCAGAATACTGTACAGTAAAGAAACACCCTCTGTTGAGTTAGCCAACTCATTAATGGGAATTATGAATAGTATCTGCTCAAAACCAGAGATCTGCAGGATCTTTAGCACATCCACCCTCTTTAAGAACTCCAGAACACATTTTCACCTGGCTTTGCTCACCACTGTCTAGGCACTTCCCCATGATCACATTTGCCTTCATTAATGATGAGAATCTACAGGCATATGTCAGAATGGACACCTCTAAAGGGGTGTGATACTCTGCTATGGAAGAAAGTTAATTTAAGTTACCTCTGGATAGAAAAATGCTCGAGGAATAGTCATCATGCCCAATAAAGTCACATCATGTTTTGTCTAACAGATGACTTTAAAACTCAAGGGAAGTAATTTAAAAATAATCCTATACCACAGTAACATGTGCAATATGTGAGAACTTTGATATTTAAGTAAAGATTGCAGATGCTGCACTGCAGTCAGCTTGGCCCCTGGCTTTCTGAGGGCACTGCTGAGGAACACTAAGTAGGGCTTGGGTTTTTGTGTTGGTAACTACTCAAAGACTTGTATAATTCATTAGATACAATATGTATTATAAAAATACCAAATTACTTTTCATTAAAGCACACAGCATCTCTCATTTCAATGTAAGCTTATGAGGACAGAAATAGAGGCAGGTAAAAGGCTGGCTGGAAGGACAGGTCATTGGAGGAGCACTAACACCTCTTGTGGCAGTGGAAAACTGACACCAACAGAAATAACATGTACCAGAGCTGCTGATTCAGAAAGGACTGTGAACTTCAGTTAAAAATTCAGAGATGGGAAGCAGGAAATAGTGAGGCATCTAAAACCTTCACAGTATTTATGCCAGCAGAAGTCTGATTCACTTCTTCCTTGACTTCATGGGCTGAGGTAACATCTGTCAGCAGCTCAGCCCAACATGACTTCAGTTGTACCCAAGTCATAAAAAATAGTCACGGAGCTGGTTTGAGAAAGGTATCTTTTGACAACTGTAGAAAGAAATTGGCTAATTATGGATCCCTGTAAAAAGTATATATAACTGAAATATCACCAAACTGTAACAATCCCTAAGCTAACTGTATCCAATGCTACTTCACTGTTACTTCAAAAAGAATAGAGAAACAAAAAATAAGTTACACCATTATATAAAGTACTGGTATTATTGTACATCAGTCTTCTGACTAGAATTGTTTATATTTTTCATGGCTCACAGACCTAAATTCTTTTAGGAGTGCAGTATCAAATGGAAAGAAAATAAAATTAGAGAAATCCAACTTGTATTTCCTATTGACTTTGTGTAAAAATAAAGATTCCAATTTGAATTATAGACTTCTTTCCCTATTAATAAGTCACACTCACTCACATTAGTTCAGTCATGAATAAGAAGAAAGCAGACATATGTTTTAATTAAAAACACATTTATAAACTGTCTTACATAAGGAGTGTTTGAAATGCATTACCTTGAATTTATACATTACACTTCTTAATGCAAAATCCTTTGATTTTATGAGAAACAGAAACTGCTCTTTCTGATAAATATCCAATTTTATCAACAACAAGAGCAGTGCAATCCACAGCTCCAATTCAGCTGTAACCATAGTAACTTCAAATAGGGAAGAGCCTTGTGATTGTCAATGTGACCAAAGGTAAGGGAGTTCTTATAGCTCAGAAATAGCTGTGCCTCAGCAAACCCTGTGAAGGTGAATCAGTTTTCTATACTTGAAATGTCAAAAATTAGAAAACAAAACAAAAGGGAGGGCTAAAGGTGTGTGAAATGTCTTTGGATGGGAAGGTCATTGCCCAGAACATGTTAATGGCAGCAGCCCTGGAATCTGCCAGAAAAATGTCTGGTCTCATGTTTTAAATCAAAGAATAATATGGGATAATATGGGAGTTTTTAAATTCTATTTCTTAAAATTTAGCCTCACCGGAAGTCTTAAAATGAGAAACTTTCTCTACTGAAAATGATAATTTATTGGGAAGAGATGTTCTGTGTAAGACATCTTACTTCGTCAAGAGTAACCTTGTTCTGTCCCTGAAGTTTCTAACTGTCCTTTCTAGAGACATGAAAGTTTTTTGAGGCATCACAAAGTGTTGTTGATATTTAGGAATCACAGTCTATAATGCAAAACACGGTCCCAAGAATATCCAGTCATAAATTAATTTCTTAATCTTAGTTCAAGTGCTACTTTTCTATGTAAGAGAACACACAGCATATAAGAATAATTCTCCTGAATTATTTTTATGCCAAAATATCCAGATTAAAAATCTTCAGGTAAACTTCAGAACGAAACCCTACAGAGTGCTGTGACATTATTTCCTTCTTAACAATACTAAAAAATTTTACCTGGCATACGTTTGTTTACTGCCCTGACAGTAAAAGTCTTATTTAACATGTCAACACCTATCAGTCATCTTTACTATCACAAATAAGGAGCTCGATCAAACCAACTTCTGTCAAGTCAACAGATCAGTTTTTAGCATCTTTTGAGACTTAATTGCTTTCCATAGCCAGGGGAAATTAAATCTCTTTTTGAAATGAGTTTATAATCCTGCACAGTGAAGAATTAAATGAAAAAATCATGTAGCAAATCTGACAGGAATTTATTATTTCATTTTAAGACTAATTTATTTTTGATAACACTAGCAACATTTTACTAAAGATTTTTAAGAAAACCCCAAAATGAACCCTAGTTATCACAGGTAAAATCTTTATCCTGATTATTTTATGCCCTCATATGTATCAGTCCTCTAGGGAACCATATTTTAAGTGATTTTGGAATGCCAGTGAGCTTTTTACATACTTGCAATTATAATTCACTAGCAAACCTTTCAACACAATGAAATATATTCAGCACTGTCGACCATTTAATTAATGAAAAACTTAGTTCAAAATTCTCTTAAGTCTTTGAGGGGTTGAAATTTGTGGATAAGATTAGTGAACACATGAAACAGCTTAGAATATTGTGAATTGATAGCAGAGGGATCAAGACAACATTAAAAATTCTTGGATGTGCACAGACACTATATAAGCAGAGAAGTAATAAGCAAGTAAAAAGAATAATCAGAAAACAATATTAATCAATGACAGTTTGTCACACTAAAAATAGTTTTCTCAACTTCAGCTTTAGCTTTTTAAGCCTGTTTAAAACTCTGGGAAAAGTAATCCTTGTAACTTATTCCTTATAGCGCAAGAGGAACTTCTGCTTTGTTGATTTTTTTTTCCTCTCTTGATTGTTCCAGATTAATCAGTGGTGATTTAATATCCTTATAATCAAAATCAGTGCATTTGTCTTATACATTACTCGGCATAAGTCAACATTTGTGAAACTAAATAGTCTTGGATTGGAAAATGGGAAAGGGAACTAAGCCAGCTGCAAAACCCTATTCATAGCACTATCAAGAAATACACTTGGAAATGGTAAGGATGCTTTTATTCCATAAGCAGTTTATTTTCCTAGGTTTTCCTTGTGCTTCCAACTTCTGTGTTTTTCTCTTGCTCTGAGGATAGGCTTCAATCATGTGCTGAATCTTATTAATATAGCTGGGTGATCAAAGAAGTGGCAGCATATTGGATGTGTGGATTAATTGAGAACAACAATTTGACGCAGCTTTTACAGTAATCTTGCAACTGGTTTTGTGGAAGTAAATTGTTTTATACCATACTTTTAAGCTGTCAGAATGATGAATCACAAGACCAAAATTTGTTAAATATTGAGACTTCATTTAAAGACTGTAAAAAAAATGTAGAACTGTAGAATTGCTTTTTCTCATTTCTTTTAAAAGCTAGGACTTTGAAAGCTTTATTCCTGAGTCTCTCAGAGAAGCTTCTCAGGAGTAGTTTTTTAACACTAATGCAGCATTTCACAGGCATTGCAAAATGCTTTCTGTTCTGCCTCCCTTAACAGCTCAACTGAAATTTTTGCAAAAGTCCAATGCACCCTTGCAGAATTTGTAATTTGTCTTAGTGGATAACCTCTAAAAAAATCTGTTCACCTTCTCCTTTACTGTGTTCCCACAGCTGCAAGTAGCAATACTTTTAATATCCGAGTACTCTTATTGACCTTTTCAACATAACAAATCCTGGACAGATCTATGAAACCTAGGCTAACTTTGAGATTAGTCTGTTTTAATTAGAAGATTGGACTAGAAGACCTCCAAACATCCCTCCTAATCGAAATGATTCTGTAATTCTGTGATTCCTAAAAAATGAATGCACTGAGTTTACTTCCCAGACTTTGCTATTTACTGGAACTTCGGGCTTTAAATCTCACATCTGGAAATTCAAGTCAATTTCTTGGTATCTGGTTTTTTAGAGTTGTGTTTATCATGAACACTTCATTGATGCGATATAAACAGTGTTTATATTGCCAAATTTGAACGCTCCATTCCCCGTATCTTTAACCTGGGTTGGGTCACAGGAGGATTGTGATTATTATCTGTGAGGCTCCAGCTTACAGCAGTTCTCATATCAGCAAGCAACAGGTGGTGCCCTGAACATTGCAAAACATTTTCCCAATCTTTTCAGCAACCCCAATTATAAAGTTTGTGATCTCAACCTAGGAAAACCGGCTACAAAAAAAAACCTCTGGAGCTGACTTTAACTTTGATTGACTTATGATTATCAGATATCAGACATTTAACAGCTAAGGAAAGAAAAAAAACCAAGAACACAGACTTTAAACATTTCTATGGCATACACAGTTCTTACTTACTCTTCGGACTTTTGAAAAAGTAATTTATTTGAAATGGTTACCTGGATCTGTGGCAGACATCAGTGATCCAAAAAATAAACAGTCAGTGAAGTGGAATTCCCATTGCTTTAATTGGCCAATATGAACCATGGCCTTCACAAAGCCATACATTATCAACCTGCCAGGGCAAAGATAAGACTGGTATTTAGACAGAGTATTTGATACTTATGCTTAATTTACAGTATTAAACAGGTTCTTATTCTTTTCAGTTTCTTTCCAATTAATGTATCGCATGAATACTGAACATAAACTGGTATCATATAAAAATTCTATTTCCTGTTCAACTGTCAAATATTGTACTGAAACATCAGAGACAGTTCCAAATCAAAGGCTTTCTGGGTAATTGTCATCTGCTGTTAGCAGAGAACAATGGTTTGGGCTGTTTATTTTTCAAAAGGAAAGATAAGGTAAGCTTAGAGAAGACATTATTAAGACAAATTTGTCTAATGTAGAACATTTAAACAAAGGCAATTCTACTATCAGCTCTGTGGCTTGCTCTGTATTTCTAAGTGAATTATTTTATTCTATCAGCTTTTAAATGTTAGAAGCACTCAAAGTTTCACATAAGGTCTCTAAATGGGCATATTTAACAACTCACAGTGACAGTGAGCCAACAAAGTCACACTTCAAATTGCACTGCTACAGCCTCACCAGTTTCACAGGAAATGTTATCACTGGTTTATGTAACTAGGCAGTGCCCTCCGAGATGTGCATTCCAATTAGAATCTTGAAATAACTTGGAAAAAAAGATTCACTCGTTTTTAGAACCTCTTGCAGATTTTTTGCAATATTATTCATGTTCAGTCCGGTTAATAACAAACCCCATTGCATTCAATGCCTGTTCCATAAACAAGTCGACAACTGTGCTCTTCTAACTTCAGACTCTAAAGCAATCATTTAAACAAGTCCCATGCATGCTCATCCTCAGCTAGGTTTTGCCCTCCGCTCTCTCCTAAGGTGCTCCCGGAGTCTCATGAACACAGATCTGAGGGACAGATAAACTGCAATTAGCAATCAGCCCGCGAGTTAATTACAAATCGCTTTCAGATACTTCACCAAGCTCACTGTATTGCACAAGGAGAGAAGCAGATAGGTCACCGCAGCCTTCCCCAGTGGCACCGAGTATTAGTGTAGGTATTTACAAAGCTCTCCAGCAAACAGTTCACCGGCAATTGCCCTAAAACAGTGTCCAGAGTGGGTCTCCTTTGACTGATGAGCTCACTTTCTCTCCCTTCCCAAAGAATAATGACCCAAGACCTTGAAGAGAAGTTTTTATCCCCAGCAAAATTTGTCAGCTTTAAGGGATGACTCCTTCACAACCTGACAGTGCTGCTGCTTACCCGATTTTCAATTGTACCCAAAGCCACAGTAAAAGAAGTGAGCACAGCCATGTCTTTTAGAAATAATTGCATAAACCTACTTGCAAGTTTGACTGGAGATACTCCTCTTCCCCATTTATAAATATTTGAAAACCATAAATAAATCTGAGTTCTATTTGGCAAATTTATTAATGATAATTCTACATATTGAAAAGTTGGATCCCAGCTGGATACCTGAGCTCCCAATGGCAGTGGTGTTACTTGTCATCCAGTAGTGCCCAATGCAGCTGCTCTTGATGGAAACCCAACAAGGGAAGGACACCCCAAAGACAGCAGGACATTAATCCCACAGAAATGTTCTTCACTGATGGTACTACTGACATTATAAAGTAGAATTGGAAAAAATAGTCTTACTGATTTTTAGGGCTTCTGTCATTTAATTTCATACATTTAGTATATTTTAAGCAAGTTTACACCACATTTCGGTAAATCTGATTGCTTTATTAATCAAACATCCATTTAATAGATGTTAAAAATTTTATGTAATATCTATTAGTAAGTTGTAAATAAATCAAAGCATCAGAGACTCTGAGTTTCCTGCAGGAACATGCTCCCACCCAGTGCTCACTGCTGACACAGAGCAGCTACGGACACCAATGGAGTTAACATAAGAAGCTCTGAATCTGTTGGGTAGGATAACACTTCCGTTTCCAGTTCCTGTCTGTGAGATCATAATTTTAACATTTTTACTGATAGAGAACGCTATGGATTCTGCTGGGTGACAAAGTGTCCCAAACAATGCCATTTTTTTGCATCTAGGTATATACGTCTGCTCTAGAAGCTACACAGAATCAGTACAGAGCAGGGAGTTGATTAGGAATTGTCATACCTCCTTATCAGCTTCTTTTTGTCATGAAGAAATCTTCAGATTCAGCAATGTATTTGTGTGATCAGAAAGTAGATGATTAGAAACATTGCACTTTAGAAACAAATTACAGCTAAATTTTGAGTAATTAAAAGTGGCTGAAAACTTCTCAGTTGGACTGTGACGATTTGGTTCTTCAAAAAATGTTTGTGAATAACTGATTTGCCATCGATTTGGAACATTAATAAAGTAAGAAAACAGAAGAATAAAATGCAGATTAGCTTGCTGCAGGAGACTTGACATTTTCTCCACCCAAAAATGTTTTTCAAAAGTCTGGGGAGGAGCCCATCAAGCTAGAGCAAGTATTTTACCACTTCAGCAGGAAAAGAGAAAAATAGTGTGTAATGAAACACATGAGAATTCAGGATTTTCCAGATTACGCAAGTCTGGCACTTACAGAGTGCCTCATCACTGAAAAATGCTACATGGAATGCTGTCATTACACAGTAGAGGAGACACCATATAAATATTTGACTTGCTGAAGTAAGAATCTTCTGGGAAACTGAACTTTAAGTACCACGATTTCCAGTACGAACCAGCAAGTAAACCACACAACCCACACAAAATCTCAGCATAACAACACAAAATTCCCCTTTAAACTGGCAAAACTAACAAAAATAATAGTAAATAACAGGCTCTGAAGAACCAGAACAAAAACTCTTCAAGGCTTTAATTATTCTGAGCATTGGGTTGTCCTTAGATTTTTGGAGCCAGACTGAATTTTGAAGCTTGTTGGTGTAAAAAAATAGGGGTGAAGAGTCTCCATTCGTGCAGGGGCCAGTCTTTTTTCCTACCACAGTTCTGCAGAGAATTGAGGAAAGGAGTTTGGAAAGCACACTGGCTGTCTGTGTGCTGCTGGAAGGGTCCAGTGAGTTTATTTATAAAGCTGCTCTCTAGGAATGCTGCTCTGGCACTGGGACATCCGAGAACTAGCTGCTGTTTACATGCAGAGGGAAAAAAGAGACCCATCTCCTAAAGCCTTTAAGGAGTAATTACTACACACAAAACTTTCTAAATGCTCAGGAAGAGCTTTAGATGCAGCTCAAGTGAGGCGCTTTTTTTTTTTTTTTTTTTTTTTTTTTTTGCAATAGCTTCCTTTAGCAGCAGCTGGTTTTAAAGGATCTGAAAAGAGACAGCAAAATTGCTTTGGGGGTTTCTGGGAGGCTCTTGTCAGAAAGCTCTCAATAGCAAACCCTCTCTTCTGCATAGTAGAAGATACTTGGTGGTTTGAGAGCAGAGGAAGTGGGGTATGTCTGAAGCAGAATAAGGAGGGTGCAGGAAAGATGCAAAGGGCAGGAGCACTGAAAGTAGCCACAAACAGGATCAGACCACAGTGGGAAGGCAAAAGATACCGGAGTCTTGAAGAAAGGAAGGCTGAAATGCTGACTAAAACTCCTCTGGGTGGCTAAGGCCATAGAAACAACACGAAGTGAGCAGGGCACTCCTGACAGGCAGCCAGAGTCATTACAGCACTCCTGGGAACCACAGGAACCGCTGAGCAGCTCTGTGTGCATGAACAGTGCACACGGGGGGACCAGATGACAGTGCATGAGGTACCTCAGGTACACGTGAGATGAGACAAACGCAAATTGAATAAAAACCCCTTCAAATCCCTGGTGGTCAAAATATGCCTCAGTGGTGTAGTCAGGTAAGAAATCTGTGCTGAGCTTTGCCTCCTACAAATCCCAGCCGCATCTTCAGCTTGCAGGACCTGGCATCACAGCACCTATCCCTCTGCAACAGAGCAAACTGAAAAAAAATTGGCAATAAATACATATTGGCAGGTTGGTTTATAGGCTACTGCTTCTTTGAAAACTAGCTGCATCCTCTCATGCAAACTAAAACACGAAAACCTACCAGTTCTAAAGGAATCTACTCTTAATTTAGAGCTCTAGGGAACAAAAATAGAATGTAACAGAACCTGCTAAGTGAAGATATAAAGCACACACACATGCCCTAGCCTCAATACAGATAGCCCCATCCTGCCTGATGATTTTATCAGCAGTTGTATTTTCTTCTTTGTTATTCGTTGCATTATCACTGAGGAATCTCACTATGGGTCTTTATTGTGTTAAAGATGTTTAAAGCATAATTCTAGATTTAAAGTGTTTGTGCAGTTATGCTGTGTAGGATGGAAGAGACTTGTAATTTAAATCTTTCTTTCCAAAATATGTTTTTTAGTCTGCAGAGAAATTTTTATCTCATAGTCGAACTCCCTAAAGAATCTTACCCTATCTAGACATGATTATCTTGTAGCTTGAAGGCAGTTGAACATGCCTACTGATTGTAATCATGCAAGTAAAAGATGAAAAAATATTTCTTCCTTCACATTTCTTCTTCTTCACAAGGAACAGTGATATTAATAAGCCAACAATAGGAAAAGGGGATGATTTTACTCCTGCTTGTATATGAAGTAACATAGTGATTGGCTGGTACCTTAATAGGAAAAAAAAAAAAGAAGTCACTTGTCAGAATTTAAAATATATGCTGAAAACCACAAATAGTAGAGATGAAAATTAAAAACTCTTTCCTTTATTTTGATCTTTCTATTTCTGCCATACTCATATATTTCTATACTTTTTTCCACACAATAGAATTCTTCACATCAAATATTCTGGCCGCAGTGATCTGTTATTTCAAACTGCTCTATGTGCAACTACTTCCTTCTTTTAGCCCTCTTTTAAATCAGTTTTGTCACTAGAAAGGCTACTATCATGGGCTTTTCTCCAAAAAATCGTTTCCTCACTAATCAAAGCAGGAGAAAACCTCACTGAAGTGTGTCAGGTAACAATAAAGCAACGGTAACATTACCTAGAGTTATGTTCTGTATAAATCACACAAGAAGAAAACCCCTCTGGCTACAGAAATAAAAGAGAGAAGAAAAGAACCCGACTTTACAAATTCACTGTGTCCCCAGTTACCTGGAGCACAGTGACTGTCCAACAGCTGAGCATTAAAGCGCACAGCTTCAGGTCTCACAGAGCTTCAGCAGATGTGACACGGCTGCAGAGAGCTCTGAGCAGTAGAACAGCACAGCTCCAGGTCTCACACAGCTTCAGCAGATGTGACCCAGCTGCAGAGAGCTCTGAGCAGTAGAACAGCACAGCTTTAGGTCTCACAGAGCTTCAGCAGATGTGACACGGCTGCAGAGAGCTCTGAGCAGTAGAACAGCACAGCTTCAGGTCTCACAGAGCTTCAGCAGATGTGACCCAGCTCCAGAGAGCTCTGAGCAGTAGAACAGCACAGCTTTAGGTCTCAGAGGGCTTCAGCAGATCTGAAACAGCTCCAGAGAGCTCCGCTCTGCTCCAGGGCCCTCGCTTGGCTTTTCCCCACCAGCAAGGGAAAAGATCTACCACTGAGCTTTGTGGTAGTCACAGACCGCCTTCTGTCTGCTTCTAGCATCACAGGTTGTGACGGGAAGGCTAAATGGAGAGAAACACACCTCCCACCTCAGAGACAGAGAAAGAAAGGCTGTTTCAGTAACCTCGGGTCCACAGCCGCCTTGGCTCCTCAGACAGTCCTGAGCCACTGGAGTTTGGGGAAAGTTGAAGGCTGTTGAGAGTTATTCAATCAAGCAAACAGGTATTGAATGTAAATAAAAAGTCCAGCCCAGGTTTCTGTGCCAGTCAATTTGGGAGCCACTGGTTACAGGAAAAATGAAGAGGTCTGAAAGAGGCTTCAAAATTACAGGGCTGTTTTTTCACTTGAGGGAAGGCCAACCATATTTGTGTTGGAGGCTTTAGAACTGGCTTGAACAAGATTATGCAGAAGTCCTGAGTGCTCCGAAAGCCTCAGTGTCTGAGCTTTTGCTTAACTAAAAATATCCTCCTATGGATTTGTCCTCATGAAAGTAAAGAATAGCTACATGTCAGTATGAATTTTATTTTTGTTAGTCTTCTGTAGTACATACAACCATGGGAAATATCTATTGAAATACAGAGATGCTTTCCTTTAAAATGGAAAAATCCATTGTTCAGAATTTCAAGATACAGTTGTAGACTTTGCTGGTAAATGCTAAGTGTGTAACAAAAGTGAAAAAAAGGGAGTAGCGTGTGAACACACGTGAGATGAAAGTTAGTTGAGGTCACCAATCACTGGAAACAGTCAAGAAATGGTATTTCATGCGGTTTGGTTTTCTTTTATTTTTTTTTTTTAATCTCTTATCTCTTTTTTCAGACTGGCTTTCAAATAGCCCTTACTGTATTAGAGTTTTGCAACACTTTGCCTCACAGGCATGCAAACCAATTCACCACCACTCATGACTGCACACTATAATTTAATGTATTTTTAATATTTCTCTAATGAGTGTGACACAGCTTCAGGATCCCTGTGTTCCTGAGCTCCACTTAAATTATAGCCATTAGACATTATATACATAACAACCTGAACCTCTGCAATGAAAAATCTGCACTTGATCTCAGAGTGCTGAGGAAAATGTAATAATTACTTGGGTAAATAATCCATGAAACACTGTCAACTGTACTGTGTCCGAATCATAGTGCCACTTCATGTTTTATTGCACTACACAAATGTAAATATTACCTCAAGATTTACTTTACTCAGTGTTATAAATTGAAAGAACCTTCAAAAAGGTGACGAATTACTGACAGTCTTACATGCATACTTTGGGACTGCCTCGTGACAGTAAAAACTGAATCTAGAAAAAACAGATTTTCCAGATACAATAATGAAAATTATTCTAGAAATTCCTAAATCACTGTTGCACAGAAGGTGGTGGCATTCTAAAAATATTAGTGACACCGAGAGACTTTCATTATGAAAAAGGAAAGACTGAAAATACCCAGTTTACGGAGAGAAAATAAGACAGTGATTGTATTATCTACAGGAGTTAAATGTAATTAAATGTCAGTAACTCAGAGTTCTCAAATTATACAAGTGTCTCATCCTGAACTAACACACAGAGTCAGTCAGGGGTTGGCAATTTGGGTTCACTGGTTAATTGGCTCAGTCAGTCAGTCAGCAATGAATTCACTTCACCAATGAGATACATCAATGATTACCATAATTCAAGCAATCATAACACACAAGGTCCTTTCTCACCCACATAAAGTCAATATTCTGAAGAATTTAGTCTGGTCTAAATAGTTAGGGAGTTTGTAAATTCAAGAAAATACCTGTTGCAGCTCATTAAATTGTCTCCAGTATGAAAAGTTTCTCTCTAGCTCTCAGCTGAGTGGGTGCTTTGTATTCTGAAATGTTAAGGCCCCTAATCCCATCCCATTATCTATATAAATGTCTGACTTTAATATTAAAGACTCTGTTAAACCCATGGCTTTAACCACATCTGATAGCATTTCAGAGTCACGGGCCAGCTATGAACCCAGAAACAAACTTTGCATCTGTTTACTTCCCCTGTGAAGCTTCAAATGTGCCAAAATTTAATATCTCTGTGTATCACCTTATTATTATATTGACAGAGGGATATATAAGGATAATTTAATTCTTTCAACCTCAAGAACATTCCATATGTGAAAAAAAAACCCTCTGAGTTTTCTTCAGAACTATGAGAGAAAAATCCTACTTCAGAAATAGTTTTCAGGACAGTCAAGAATGTTAGTATAAAAGACTTTTCTGTGAAAAGTCCTTGGACCTCTCAGATCTGAGTGATTAAAGGAAAAAAAAACAAGTCTGATTCAGCAGAAATTCAGAAGAATAGTGTTTTGAGTCAAGAAAGTGAGAGCCAAAAATGTTTTGAACTCCCTCTCCAATTATAGAAACATCCCTGGATCCTAACCTGCTATCAATCTGTGTTACAAGCAGACTCATGCTCCTGGTTATTATTCATGCAGAACTAATTAATGAATAATTCATCTATTCTTTAAATTTCGGAATGATCTCCTCCAAAGATCCTGAAACAGCAATAATTTTGCCCCACATTTGAAACTGCAGTGTAAATATTGAATTCAACACATAAAACTATTTTCATTTTATATTTCATCTCAAAATACATAAACCCCGTGATCTCATTTGCAAGGAACTTCTACAACAGGTTTTCACTGCAGCACCTGATGTTTGCTTTAAATTAGCTTATATTGTCATTAAAAGGCAATTAGGATCAGTTTGTGATTTCAGAATAATGTAAATTAGATTAGAGAATAACCTGCTGTAAAATAGGGCATGAAATGAACTATAAAGAAAAGTGTTTGAAACGGTTTTAGCATTTTTATTGGATTAGCTGCATCAAATAGTGGTACAAGCAACTCAAGAACAAAGAAAAGAGGAATTCATACCTGCACAATAAATGAAGATTGCCAGGTACCATTGACAGGCCTTTAAGTCAGTGAAGTTTTCAAAAGTAAAATTTACTGTTTGATGAAAAAGTTAAATGTGTTTAGGACAGGCAGGGATATTGCCAAGGCTTGAGAGTTTCCAGGCAGCTACCTGGGCTTGGTTCAGTCTCCCTTAGGAACAGGGGACACTTTGGAATATCAACCAACTTTAAAATACTAAAGTTCCAAATTTCTAAATTCGGGTGTGGTTACATCTTAGGAGATGGATCAGTCTTGTGCCTTAGTAATGAAATTCTAAAATTTAGACCTCTGAAAGTGTGAGAATTTCTACAAGTGTAGACACAGGAAAAAAACCACATTCAACCTTTAACAAACATTTAAAGTTTGGGTTTATTTTTAAAGAGAATCCTTGCTCTTCATCAATCCTTGATGAACAAAGATGGAGGAGAATGATAAAATTCTTGTGCCCAGGCTGGCTCCTGTTTCTAGGGATATAAGATTATTAATGGGCAGGGATGCTCATCAGTCAAGTGAAAATAGTGTTTCTGTTGGAAAAGAAAAATTAACTGATGGACAGGCATGCAGATAGGCCTACAGTGACATGAAACTACTGTGATGAACTTTCAGAAACAGGAACCTTTCAAAGCCAATAAACAAATTCTCAGGGTGTAAGTATTTGTGGTGATATGATTCAGAATGCATCAGCAGGACATGGGCTTCAAAACACTTAACCTGTAGTAAGCAGGTTATCTCCTGCTGTTACAGTTATCCTTAAGTGGTGTGCTAGATAGAAATGGTTTTTATACACTAAATATAGCAGCAGGGTCCCCCGAAGCCTACTATTGTGCTACTGTATTTTTATTTTAAACACTGATTTAATAAGTTTGTGGCTTCTGAAGTTGTAATAATGAGTTTGACAAGTCTCAGTGTCCTGTAGAGGAGGAGTCTGCTGTCTTGTGGGAGCTGCCTCTTCTCCCCCAGGCTATGCTCCTGCATCACATGGATTCCATGCCAGTAGAACACAAATATTTCCGTCAGCTCCTTCACACAGTCCTGTTGGTTCCTCTCCATAGCACACAGCCATTTCTTCATTGCAGTTTTGTTATTCTTATGTCAAAGTGCATCAAATATGCATCTGTTCTTTAATTATGGCTAATTATGATAACGAGAATGATGTGCAGAAGATTTGAGGTCTTCTCCTGATGCCTCAAAACATATATGGCAAAGACCTGGGCAGCTCTGGGAGTGGGGGAAGAGTGAATTTGGGCAACAAGAGGGAAGTAAGACAACAGAACATTTCTATTGCTTGTCCAGTCCAGTGCTTGCTCCTCAGGGAGCCTCAGGGTTTATGCCAGTGACTGGCCTAAAAACGTTCCAAAAAATTCTGCCACATTGGTTGCCAAAAATATCTACCTTCAGCCTCAAGAGCTGCAGCATTTTCACGGTAAATCCCTTGGGGCAAAGACTCATGATAACCAAACACATGGAACATTAGGCAACTGCTGTTTGTGGAGAACGTGAGGGGTGGGACAAGAGAAGTCATTCCCTAATCCTCTGCTTTTAAGTATGTTGTGAGCAACTTGACTAGCTCAAGGTAGTGATAGAAAATGCCAATGAAAACATCCTGTTCCCACTACCAAGAAGGTTCTAGATACTTGGAGTGCAAGCTGCTTTCTGTCAGATCTGGACATACCAGGGGATCCTCACAGGCTTTAACCGCATAAAAAGCCCTTTGTAGAGTTCTTTTTTCCCTCCTTTTGCCACAGATCACACTGCACAAAGCCCACCCACACAGCAGCATGAGTTTGCTCCGTGGCTCTGTCCTATATCCATGCTCCTCACTGACAACAGCCAAGGACAGACTCCATTTAAGCTTAGGAACTGCCAAAACATTTGGTTAGTTATTGCTAGCAGAAGGCAGTAGGTGGAAGTTATTTCTTATTCCTTCTGAGATTTAGGATATAAACCTATAGGATCCTGTAGGATATATGATTGAACCTCTAGCATAAATCTACAGATGTGTCAAGACCTACCTCACTCCCTGTCCAGGATTTCATTTCCTTTCCCCCAAAGGCAGAACAACCTTCTAAATAAATGTATTTTATTTTTCTAGCACTGGGATCTGATAAGAGCTTACAGAGGCACAAGTTGGATGTATAAAAGAGAGTTCCACCGTGGCACTCCTGCACAGTTTGTGGAAGCAACACCTCCAGGGCAGGTTGATTTGGGGCATCTCTTGGAGGTCACCTCTCTAACTGAGGAGTGCACGTGCCCAGTTTTAGGACACGCTGTTCCCATTACAGTGTCTTTCCTGATTGTTGTGTCTCATTAAACAAAGTTCCCCATTCTACAGGATGAGGTTTGACAGTCTTTAAAATCCAAAGCTACTGCTGTAGCTTTTTGTTGAAATGATTAAATGGAAAATTGCCATAAATGTTTCCTGGGTGAGGCGAAAGAACGATAATTAAATTCATTAAATGGAAATGCAGTTGTGGGGTACTGGCTGCTTTCTCATGGAAAAATTTACTTTGTAAATACAGGAAAAATGAATGGTTTTGATGAGAAAGGATTGAGAAATTTGTTTAAATGATTTTGACTTTGGAATAGTGCTAACAGTGACAGTGGATTACAGGCGATAAAATTCTTAAATGTGTATGTAAAAGCATCATGGGACAAATGATTTTTGTCTGACTCACATGCATTACATATCTGATTAAATAAAAGTGTAAATAAGAAAAAAAAAAAATGGGATTACAACACTTCTGTTGAAACTAAGCAGCTATATCAGCCCTGAGAACTGCATACTAAGCTTAAACTGTCCTTAAATTTCCAGAGTTTGTGAAGGCAGAACAAAACTACTGATTAGCAGAAAATCAGGTGCAACTCATTGGGATTCAGGGTAAATACACAAATACGTGTCACACCGTGGAGTTACGTTTGCATCAGGATGTAGCTGTGGCTCGACAGTGCTTATCACTCTGATAAGGCATGCAGAACAGGGAATGAGAACCAGCCAAAACTGCTGGAGAAGTCTGGCTGAGGAAAATGCAATGGAATTATTAAGGCTAAGGCCAGCATGAACATTGGGGTAAATGTTACTGCTCCTGGAGAGGCGTGTAAGGGGATCTCTGCACACCCATTATTTAGGGTTTTGAGGTCTAGAAACACAAACACCTTTGCATGTTATGCTGGCAGGATTCTGTTAGAGGCCCAGTTACTGAAGCACTGACAGGCACTGCTCTGTTGTTTCCTACACATCAGCACTGGCTTCAAAAATTCTCAGCCAGCCCTCTGGTGATGTGGGCCAGGGCAGGGGTGAAGTGGCTTTGTAGTAATGCACTGCAATCAGACACAGATTCGACAAGAGGCTGGAAAACATTTTTCCAGCAATGGGCCTGATTAGGCATTCACAGCTAGAGCTGAAGCACTGTAGAAATGCAAATAGATTTGTTCTCTATAATGGCAGCAATTACTGCTTTGCTTTATCCTATAGCTGGATCAAAGCGGAGAGAAAAGGACTGACATTTCTGCGCACTAGAATCGCTCCTTGATTCTTCCTGTACTCCCAGGTTTTTAGGTATACTGGACAAAGCACCCAAGAATGAACTGCAAAGCCTTTTAGGGGTGAAATAATGAGCTCTACAGTCTAATAGCTCTTTTACTGCTCTAATTTCTACGCTTCCATGATCTATTCCTTCATTTCATCACTTCAAAGATCAGAGAAAGATTATATTCTTAAACGAGCAAGACTGAAGTACATTCCCTCACTGGGAGGACACCGAGACAAATTAACTGATACTACCTCACTGAGCGTGGCTTACCACGAACTACAGTAACTTTGGGGATTGATTTTATACAGCAGCTGCAGCCAAACTTGTTTAACACTGTGCTGGGTTTGTGGAGTGGGGTTTTGGTAGCGAGGAGGTCTAAAGGGGTGGTTGCTGTGAGAAGCTGCTGGAAGCTTCTCCAGTGACTGATGGAGCCAATGCCAGGAGGCTCCAGGACAGACCTGCCTCTGGCCAAGCCGAGCCCACTGGCAGTGGTGGCAGCACCTCTGCCATGAGGTGCTCCAGAAGGGGCACAAAACCTGCACAGATGGAGGCAGGAGTGAGGATACGGAGAGAAACAGCCCTGGAGCCACCAGGGTCAAGGAAAGAGGGGCAGGTGGTGCTCCAGGCACTGGAGCTGAGATTCCCCTGAAGCCCCTGGAGAGGCGGCTGTGCCCCTGCAGGTCCCTGGGGGAGCAGAGATCCTCCTGCAGCCCTCAGGGCAGAGCACGGGGATGTGCCTGAAGGAGGCTGTGACCCCTTGGGAAGAGTGTGAGGGATCCTCCCCCCGAGAGGGAAGGAGCAGCAGAGACAAGATGCAGTGGTGTGATGAAGTGACCCCCACCTCCATTCCCTGTCCCCCCGTGCAGCCATGGGGAGAAGGGAGTGAAGGTGTGACTGGCTGGCCAGGGAAAGAGAGAAGGGTTTTTTAAAGATTTGTATTTATTTCTCATTATCCTACTCTGAATTGATTTGCAATAAATTAAGCTAATTTCCTCAAGCTGTGTCTCCTTTGCTGTGAAAGTAACCGGTGAGTGAACTCTCCCTGCCCTTATCTCAACCCAAGAGCTTTTCATTGTATTTTCTCTCCCCTGTCCAGCTGAGGAGGGCAGGGACAGAGAGCTTTGGTGGGTCAGCAGGGTCAGCCCAGCACAAGAACAGTTTAACAGGGTCTATTTAGACCTCACTGTAAGCCGAGGGTTGCAGAAATATTTTTTTACCCTTTAATCTCATATGGACAACTGATTACTCAAAATTCTTGCCAGTAGCAGGTTTTTTTATAGGTTGAACCTCAGTTCATCAGATACTGCTCATGTCACATTAGAGAAGTCCTTCTTAAATCAGGCCAAGCCTTCACAGATGGAAAAAAAAATTGAGGCTACTCACAAAACTTAAGAATGCTTCAGGAATAAGTAAGCATTGTTTTAGGCTGCCTGTTGGTATAGCTACAGGTAATTCAGTTAGTAATTATTTCTGGATTTTCTAGGCAAAACTTTAAAAACTGGTCTTAAGATCTCCACTTCCTTCAGTTTGGAGATCTTGCTGTGTTAACTTTATATTATATGGTTCATATTACATGTCAGGTGGTTTTTGTACGTGCAGCCTTTTCCTTTTTCACGGCAGTCTCTCGCGTACAAAGTCACTGTTCTGTGGGAGCACTGACAGAGGTGTCACAGATTTACTCCCCAGACTGCAGGCACCACTCACCTGGGCTGAGCAAGGGCACAAGGGTGCCACTGTTTGCTCTGGTACCTGAGTGGGCACAGCAGAGCTGGCTGCAGCCAGGCAGCAGCACCAGCAACCAGAAGCCAGGACACATCAGGCTGCCTCAGGCAGGCTGGGCAGGGTGGGCAGTGCCTGTGGCATCTTGGCCTGGCCGTGGAACCCGGGCTGGGGGGAGCCCAAATCACTGAGCCTGTGATTTGCCACCCCACATCTGGGGTGAGACACGGTGCCCATGTCCAGGGTCCTGCATCAAGGCTTCTGTCCCAGGTGCTGGTCTGGCAGCACCATGTGTATGGCTTGAACCGGCCTAAGGCATTCCCTAGGATGGATTATTCCCAATTTTCCTGCTCTTCCTCATCTTGTCGCAGCTTGAGCTTGAAGAATATGTGCGCCTTGTTTATCCTAGAAAGCCTGTTTGTACCTGCTTTTACTGATTTAAAATGTCCAGTCTCAAATTAATTTCAGAGGGTGTTAGGACTTCTGAAGGATAAAAAACTGGTCCAGGGGCTCCATTTACATTCACTGAAGCTTGAGTCTATTCGGTGGCACAGAAAGCAGAACTGCCTGCAACACCTTGCCAGGAGAAAAAGCACAGATGAAAGGAGGAATCACAGAACTAAGGATTTTACATTTCCATTGCACTTTGATGTTCAGCTCTCGCTCCCCTCCCTCCCTGAAGGAAGCCAACACCGCCGTGTGTGACTACAGCCTTCTAAGTGCTTGAATCTGCCTCCAGGCGTTCTCCTCCCAGTCCTCCTGGCCACATTTGAAAGATCATCTGCCTCCCCAGCCTCTGTTCGTGAGTGATGAGGACCAACGCCAAAGGGAGAGCAAGGGCATCCCAATGGCAATTTTATCCACTGGAAATCGTACATGAGGCTTTCAAAACGGGCCAGCAAGAGGAGATTAATAATAGGTCAGAATGTAACGATCAAGCGGATCAAAGAAGTGTGAGAAAGCAACTCAGACATCTTTTTAGAGGCAGAGAACCCTGCAGGAAAGGAAGGATGAAGGCACAGATACCTCAGCAGAGTTTCTTGGCACTGCGCTGTTATACATTCCCTTGAGATAGCACGGCTTACATAGTATCGCTGTGGAGAGAAAAAATATTCCAGCGGGGATATTTGCTGAATAGTCCTGGAGTGTTTCCATCCCCGACGTGTTAAAAATCCAGCAAAAGATAAATAATAAGTCCTTAAACGAGATTTTTATTAAATTACGTAGTTTGTATTCTTTGGATTGTTCAGCTTTTAGTTTGCATCTGGATCATGTTTCCTAGTTTTTTGTCTTAATGAAGCACTAAAAAATAATTCAAAGTAGTGTTTTTGTGCAACAAGAATATCCTCAAGAATAGCACTATAATTAAAATATCAGAGATAAGGAGGTTTGCAAATAAAGGCAGGTTTGATAACACAGAGGTGTGGCACTCCTCTGAAATGTGTTGCCAGGCTTCAGCCATCTGTCCTGGCTGTTATGGAAGGTTTTTGTCCTTGTAACACAATGGGGCTAGTTGTTGTTGAAAAGAGACATGCAGGCAGCTTGAATAATTAATTCTTTCAAAGCAGAAGCCACACAAGGCCAGTAGTGAACAGAGGAAAAACACAGAGGAGAAAAAGTTTTGAGCAGTGTGGCCTAAGGACACCTTGTTTTACAGCCTGCGAGGAGGTAACCTCAAGGTGTGGCATTTTTTTCTCCTTGGCAGAAAAGTCCTCCTGAGACTCCGTAATCGGGGAGAATATTATCTGAGAAGCTTTGTGGGACTGTTTGTCCTTCATGGAGCATCTGTGGGCAATTACTGGGAGATGTGTTAAACTGCTACCAGCGCTCTGCCGAAGGGGAAGGAGTCTGCTCTGGATGCTCCCCAGCTCCCAGGTGAGTTTCATGGAAGAACAGCCAGGTTTAAAGAATCTACGAGAAAAACTGAGGCACGGTGGAGAGATAATGATGTTCCTTGGCTGCATGCATCACCACACGCTGTCAGCCAGACTCTGGTGCGAGGGACACTCGGGGACAGTTGTGACAGACGGATTCCTAATTATATAAATTTCTTGTCTTAGTGAAATACCTGAACAGGACCCCCTACTGCCTGCCTGAGAACAACTGCTAGTGCCCGACAGTAATGCTAGTGCATTTAAGTCAGTCACTACGTCCTTGATTGATAATTCTGTTTTCAATTGAAAAAAACCCAAAACATATATATGTATGTGTGTATATATGTACGTATGTC
Source organism: Sylvia atricapilla (assembly GCF_009819655.1). Taxonomy (NCBI): domain Eukaryota; kingdom Metazoa; phylum Chordata; class Aves; order Passeriformes; family Sylviidae; genus Sylvia; species Sylvia atricapilla. The sequence continues at coordinate 24,179,068 of NC_089149.1, forward strand.
ATCCTTGCATATAGAAGAGTTATAAGTAATAACTCTTAAGCAGAACAATAAAAATAAGTAGAACATCCACACCACTAAACAGAGTTTTGTGGGGAAAGGAAACTACTTTATGTTACTGCATGTGTCTTGGCTCACTGGGAAAACACTACAAAATTTATGTGCTTACAATTATCATTAAAGCCTAATTTTTGGCAGGTTTAACTACTACCTTCTCTTTCCATTTATTTTTAAGTGAGTCGTGAGTTCGTGAATGTGCCAGTTTGATGGCCCCAAAGACAGAGAGCGGCTGTTTGCCTATAAAGGCAATATATTTACAACATTCACTTCTACAAACTGCTCCCAAAAGAGCGCTTCAGTGGCACACTTGAGGGGCTAACAAGAGGATCAGTAATGTAAAACCCCCGTCAACTTGCCAAGATTACTAATGAGGCTGCAATTTGCCAGAGAGAGGTTGCAACTGTAATGGGTTTTGTAGTCTATTCCTTTTGCTAGAGGGGCATTGTAACAGCTCCTGCAGGCTTCCGAGTCGCTTCCAGTCTTCCAAGTGTTCCCGAAAATTGTGTAACTTTGTTAGTGATGTCCTTAAATCCTTGAGTCACAACTCCAGTAACTAAATCCCTGCTTACAAAACTACATGAAAACTTTTGAAAATCAGACTGATTCTGATATTTTTGCAGACTGGGCAATTTTTGCTTGTATCCTCAAGACATCCCTAGTTTACTAACAATCCTTCATCAGAATTATTTTAATATCCAATAATACAATTGTTATCATATTATTCAGAAGCCCTGGGTAGATCAGTGTTTGCAAACTGACAAGTAAAGGATGATGGTCCTTTAGTAACTTGTAGGAAACGCAGTACAACCTGTGCTCAAAGTCTGAGAAAAGAGAAGTGAGAGTCCTGGCTGCTGCAGACCTTGGAAACTGCTAAGTCACAGGATAAACAAGAGAGGAGGCGCTAGCTCGCCCCGATCCGGAACAGGAGCGTATCCTGGGTCTGGATGTCCCAGACTGGCCCCCCCACGCAGTCTGGTGTCCCCAGAGCAGCCTAGAGAAGCCCTGAATAGAAATCCCGGGCGTGAAACAAAGATGGGCGTGAAACAAACATACCATGAACTGCAGTAATTTTGGGATTGATTTTATACAGCAGTGTAGAGTTTTGCTCGCTCTGAGCTGTGGCGCTCACCCACCCCTCCATCTCTCCATCCCTCCATCCCTCCATCCCTCCATCCCTCCATCCCTCCATCCCTCCATCCCTCCATCTCTCCATCTCTCCATCCCACCATCCCTCCATCCCTCCATCCCTCCATCTCTCCATCCCTCCATCTCTCCATCCCTCCATCTCTCCATCCCTCTATCCCTCTATCCCTCCATCCCTCCATCCCTCCATCCCTCCATCCCTCCATCCCTTCATCCCTCCATCTCTCTGACCCTCTATCCCTCCATCTCTCCATCTCTCCATCTCTCCATCCCTCCATCCCTCCATCCCTCCATCTCTCCATCTCTCCATCCCTCCATCCCTCCATCCCTCCATCCCTCTGTCCCTCCATCTCTCCATCCCTCCATCCCTCCATCCCTCCATCTCTCTATCCCTCTATCCCTCCATCCCTCCATCCCTCCATCCCTCCATCCCTTCATCCCTCCATCTCTCTGACCCTCTATCCCTCCATCTCTCCATCTCTCCATCTCTCCATCCCTCCATCCCTCCATCCCTCCATCCCTCCGTCCCTCCATCCCTCCATCCCTCTATCCCTCTATCCCTCCATCCCTCCATCCCTCCATCTCTCCATCCCTCCATCCCTCCATCGCTCCATCTCTCCATCCCTCCATCTCTCCATCTCTCCATCCCTCCATCTCTCCATCCCTCCATCCCTCCATCCCTCTATCCCTCCATCTCCCCATCCCTCCGTCCCTCCATCCCTCCATCCCTCCATCCCTCCATCTCTCCATCCCTCCATCTCTCTATCCCTCTATCCCTCCATCCCTCCATCCCTCCATCCCTCCATCCCTCCATCCCTTCATCCCTCCATCTCTCTGACCCTCTATCCCTCCATCCCTCCGTCCCTCCATCCCTCCATCCCTCCATCCCTCCATCTCTCCATCCCTCCATCCCTCCATCGCTCCATCTCTCCATCTCTCCATCCCTCCATCCCTCCATCCCTCCATCTCTCCATCCCTCCATCCCTCCATCCCTCTATCCCTCTATCCCTCCATCCCTCTATCCCTCCATCCCTCCATCCCTCTATCCCTCCATCCCTCCATCTCTCCATCCCTCCATCTCTCCATCCCTCCATCCCTCCATCCCTCCATCTCTCCATCCCTCCCGTGGCTCCTGCCGTGCCCCGATCCCGCCTGAGCCTCGGGCGGAGCGCGGGCGCCACCTGCCGCTGGCTGCGGGCACTGCGGGGACCCCGAGCGCCGCGATAAACCGGCTGCGATAAACCGCCTGGGATAAACCGCCTGGGATAAACCGCCTGGGATAAACCGGCCGCGATAAACCGCCTGGGATAAACCGGCCGCGATAAACCGCCTGGGATAAACCGGCTGCCATAAACCGCCTGGGATAAACCGGCTGCCATAAACCGGCTGCGATAAACCGGCTGGGATAAACCGGCTGGGATAAACCGGCTGTGATCACCGCTGTGTTAAACGGGCTGGGATAACCCGGCTGCTATAAACCGACTGCCATAAACCGGCTGGGGTAAACCGGCTGCGAGCCCTGCAGGACCTGGCGCTGCTGCTCAGGGCTTTGCCCGCATTGTAGAAGTAGCCGGGGTGAGTGTTTCTCCCGGGCCTGGAGCGGGGGACGCGGAGCCGGGTCTGGCGGCGGAAGGGGTTAAAGCCGCCCAGCCCCAGACACGCGTGCTGAGCCTTAAACCGCGACCCGCAGCAGAATGGGACCATCCCGGTGCCGAACGAAACCAGAAGTGAGCCTCTTGCACCGCTCTGACGGGTGATCAGACACAAAAGAGCACTTGGCCGCTGCTGAGGGTGTTTCGGAAAGGTGCCAGAACGGGATTACGGCAAGGAAGGCAGATGCTCGGTGTCCCAGCCACAGCCGTAAGGCTCCTGGCTCCGGTGTAGCGCTCGCTGGTGCCCGTCTCTCTGAGGCTGTTCTCCCTTCGTGAGACCTGAATTTTTGAGCCATGTGACGGCAAAAAGGCGCTTTTCAGAGGTGCTTTGGGGGCTGGGCTGTCCCGCAGCTCTCGCTGACACCGCTGAACAGTCTCACCCTGTCCCCTGTCAGCAAGGCTGTTTTTCCACATCTAGAGCGAGATCAATACTCTGCTTCCTAGAAATCAAGCCCAGCTTAAAAGGTATTTTTTGAATGAGAAGGTCTGAGCAGCAGGCAGGTTAGACAGGTATTGTGTTATAGTTGAGCACAAACCAGGGATTTGTATGGGGCAGACAAGGTAACTTTGCTAGGAAGATTCCTGGAAGCTGGTTAAGTCACCCATCTCAGGGAGACTCGGAAGGTGGCCCAGCCTCCCTCCTGCTGGGCTCGGATAGTAATGACCCCTGGTTTGAAACCCAGCCGCACTTGGGTCCTGAGAGACGGACACCAAGGTGCATTCCAAATGTCACCAGCAGGCTCCACATTACCTGCTCCAGCTTTTGAACTAAACCTTGTTTTTGTCAAGGGATTGGACCTAAGGTCAATTCCATCCTCATTTACTTGTTGAGTGTGACAGAAGAGTGGTGAAGAGCAATCTCACTCTGAGTGTTATTCGCGGGGCAAGAAACCGAAACCAGCTGTTATTCACATCCTCATGAACAACAGAGGGCAACTGCACAAACCACAACATGAATATCTAGAGAGAACAACTTCAGACAGATTCCCCTCTTGCTTACTTTCATTTTATGATGCTTATTTTTCATTGAGGTTGAATAAACATTCACTCTTTCCCCTCCCCAAATGAAATAAAAGCAGATCTTTCACAGGGAATACACCTAATGTTTTCATGTGCGGTCCCACTTGGATTAAATGAAATAGGCAAACAGAACTCCAAAAATAATTCCTATTCATCAGGAAATGAAATCCTTCCTTGTTTTCGTCAATGAAGGGGTAGTAAGGATGGAAGAAAGGAATGTGAGCAAGTAAAAAGAAGATATGGTTTTTAATTTTAAGTCTGAAGAATAGTAACTCTCTCATACCTCAGCAAGGCTATGAAAAGACATCACTGCTGCAGTCTCTGGGTCCGTCACTATTCTGTATATGGCCTTAAATTCTTGTTGCAGAGGTTTTGCTGTTATTCATTATTGGGGTTTTTTTGGTGGCTTTTTTAATTTTTTTTTTTTTTACCAGTGACATAATCCTGCTCAAAATTTTCAGTGTGCACATAAAAAGCATATCAGAGATAAAAGCACCCATGCTCTCAACAATGGTGAAGTCAAAAAGGAGTGGCAATTGTGGTCTTTTGATGTTTCAATTTTGGTTGCTGCTAAGCTTCAGCTGGAGAGTGGTTAGCTGGGGAGAGGTGGTGTTGCAGAGAGCAAGGAAGTGCCCAATCAATGTATTACAGAATGGAAAGTGATTTTTTTTTTTTCCATTTTTAAGGTATGGAGCTGACTCAGAATTGAGACTAATTAGCATTTTAAGAGCCATCTTCATGCATAAAGTCCTTGCTTTGGAAGGAAGTGAAATAATCCTAAATTTTTTTTTAGAAAGACCTTTTTATTGCAGATTCCATATTTCAACAAAAGATGAGGAGAAAGACAAATATCCTGCAAGATAACTGTTGGGGATGGGGCGATGGAAACCAAGATAATTGAATCAGAAAAAGTGGCAGAAAAATTAAAGTAGAAAAAAGCTGAAAGAGGTGGACTAGGGGCAGCGTATGTTCTGCTGTATTTGTTATTTTGTTATTTACAGCAACATAGAATTTAGAGTAACTTATGTTAGAAGGGACCAGAAAAGGTCTCTAGTCAAAATTCCTACTGAAAGCAGGATCAGCAATGAGCTCAGAGTAGCCAGGGCTTTAGGCACTTAGGTTGTGAAAACCTCCAAGGATGGAGATTACACATCCAGCATCTCTGGACAACCTGCTCTGATGCTTGAGTGTCCTCATGGAGAAAAAAAAAAAAAAAAAAAAAAAAAAAAAAGCTTATATCAGGTAAGACCTTTTTAAAATACAGTTTGTCTGTCAATTTTTTCCTCTCATCAGGTACTACTGTGAAGAGCTTGGCTTTTCTTTCTTGGTAATCTCCCCTCAAAGCCTCTCTCAGGCTAAATGAGCTCCGTTTGTTCAGTTTCCTCTTTATGGGGTGAATGTCCCAGCCCCTGTCCATCTTGGTGGCCATTCACTGAACTTGCTGCAATTATCAACTGCGTCATTGTCAAATGCATGGAATATGAGTCTAATGTAATGGAGTTCTTAGACAATCAGTATTTTAGGAGAGGCAAGACTAGGAACACACCTTATACGATTTATTGTCATCTCAATAATCAGAAGAAATGCTCTGTGTACTGTTTGAATGTCATCCGCCTCTCACTGTGTAGGATCTGGATACCAGCTTTTGTAGGTTCTGTCTCCAATGAATGCAACATCTGTCCCAGGGCCATCATGAAAACTGGTGTGCTTACAGAACATTTCAGGCCAAAGCCGGCTGTACTCTGTAAAAGACTTGTCAGAAACAAGAGCACCATTTGATCAACTGGCTCAGAAGTGGGGTATGCAAAATGGTGGTGGGTGGGAGAACAAAGCCTCCTTTGAGCTGGCATATTATGAATTTTTCAAGGTAACAGGCAGGAGATCTCAGTCACCCACTCTCTCCCTGCTCCAATGAGCTCCTTGCTGCCTGTACCCTTCCCAGTGTTGCTCAGCATTTGATCTGTCTAGGAGTAAACGTGTCAGTTTGAAGAGACTGCATGTTGCAGGTAGCTCCATGCTACTGTAGTGGAATAGGTTTTTCCCACTCTGTTTTAAATTTCTGTTGCATCTTGCCCCATGAGGCAGCACTTTGCAACCAATTCACAAGTCGGTGTGCTCCTGATAGAGGTCATGTGGTTGTCTGTTTTGAGTCAGAAGGATACAGGGCCTGGCTCACCACCCAGCAAAGCCATACAGGTGTTTGTGGCCTGGAGCAATGCACAGCCTGGGCTGGAGATGCCTTCCCCAGTTATAGGCTTGGTGTGCAGGTTTCTCATGCAGTACAGAAAAATATCTGTACGAGGTGGGAAATGAACTAACACAATAGAGTCAATGCACTTCCCTCTGCTTTCATCTCCCCTGTAGCCTGGAATCGTCCTGGAAAATTAGGATGCACTGAGAAAGGCAGTGGATTTCAGGATAAGGGGCCATAAGGGATGCATATTTTCCATTTCACCAGCTCTGTAAAGATGTTTTCCCTGAAAGTCATTGTAGGGAATGCAAGAGTAGACTTGCAAACTTGAGATTGCGAATGATGCTGCAGCCAAGAGAGGTTTTTTTGCACTGGTGTATGGTCTACAGCCAGAGCAATAGGGGACTGGAAATTTTTGGAAGCCACATTGCTTGTTAATTCTTAAAGGATGTATGAATATCAGACGTGAGGAGCTCTAGTCAAGAGTATTCATTCCGGCAGTTAAATCTTTTCAAGGCAACTGGGAAGACACTTTGCAAAAAACCCTCACGAAACCAAACAAATACCACACAAACAAACCCTTCCTTCCAGGATAGGGTTTCTTCTTGGGAAATATCTGCTCTTGAGTGCTTACCCTGTTTTGCAACAAATGTAATTTGCATGTTTTTCAGAAGAGTGCATGATTTAAATTTTTTGATGGATTCCTGGGTATCAAATACCAAATTAAACATCTGTTTTATTTCAGATGAATCTCCTGCTATTCCAGGTTTTGTTTGCCTCTGCAGCCCCACACCTTTGGTGTTCCGTATCATACATTTCTCTCCTTAGTATGCTGAGACATTCTTCTGGACGATACAAATAATTACATCCTGCTGCTTGGCACATCTGCTTATGAGAAGAAAAACTGTTTTCTGCATGATCAGCTCTGCTGCAGTAAACAATGTCAGATGCTTATTGCGAAATAGCAACAAATTCTGGCTGAACTTGCAGCAGCACATACTTGAAGGCATCAAAGTACTCTTGGAAGAACTTTCCACTCTGTGTGGATGTCTGGGAGACACTATTTTATATCAGTGTCTTGATTTAATCCAGCTTCTTATCCATAATTTCACATGTCATACAAATAGGAGGTGCTTTTAAAAATAACTTTGTCACTTTTAGACCTGCCAGAACTCTCCAAGTCATGGCTATGAGGAAGCCCCTTCCCTCTTGACTCCCTGTCGGTGTATATTTTCAAACTTCTCTAAAATTACACTTTACAAGCCCGTTTTGGATTCAACACACACCTTTGAACAAAAGTGAGAAGCAGCAACTACCTCTTGCAACTGCAGCTCTGAGTTGCAGGTGGCAGCTCCACAGACTGCAGTGGAATTACCTCAGATTTGGACTGACCAAAGAATCAAAGATACTGCTTTGGGCAACTAAGCTGCACATGAACAACTAAACATCAGCTCTTTTCCTGCTGGGGCTCGGTGTTCATCTGCCTTTGGAGAAATGTGGAGAGACAGAGCTTGATTTTTCAGCTGAATAATCTCTGTTGGGTTTGTTTCCTCAAGTCAATGCAAAACCGAGGCAATACAGTCTCATGACTGAAAGAAAATGCCTGCATTCACTCCAAGATGGGACATGGAAGCAGCCAAAACCTCAAAAAGGGGTACCAGCACAGCCACTGTACTCTTACAACAGTTATACTACACTCAGGGAAAGTTTTCTTACTAGTCTTGTCTTTATTTCCACTCAGAGGCTGAGTATCTGGCTTCAAAAGAGTGTGAGAAATTATTGAAGTCAGACATCTGATGTTCAGGGGGGTTTACCACTGAGGAAGGCAATTCTATATATAATTTTTCCCTCTTTCTCCCTCAGTTAATTCCAACAGCACTGAGATACTTTAACACTCCTCCTCACCCAGTTTCTGTTTGTACCAAAAATAAAGCTTTTATTCTTGCTTGTGGGGAGGTTAAGCATTTGCTATTTACAAGTGGTGTGTGGAGGAAAGATGGACCTGGGTTTTTTTTTTTATGTCATTTGATGGGAACATGCAGTACATGCATTTTAATTAGGAAAAAATATTACTTGTAAATGAATTAGGCCTAAATTAATACAAAAGTTATCACCTGGAAGGCAAGAACTTAGATGGTGCAGCAGCAGATAATCTTTGTAAAGGTATTTTTTTAGTTTGTGGAGAGCTCTTTAACAGAGAAGGTTTTGTTTTTTGTTACCCTTAACCTGGCCCCTTTTTCCCTTGCAGAAAGAGTTCCAAAATCCAGAAGAATAATCCCACAGCACCACACAGTAAATTCAAGCCAAACAACATTTGCTCTGCTGGAGCACATAGCTACAAGTGTTTCATTTCCAAGCTGTAAAGTCTATCCATAGCCCTCCAGTGAGAAAGAACAGCCAGATTATAAACTCAGTGCTGTTCCCTATCAGCAGACCCCATTAATAGATCCCATTAAGCTTCCGGCAGAAAGTAATAAACACACCCATAACCTCACTAACTCCCCTCTAGCCTTTGCCAAACTACCAAAATACTTCTGAAAATAAAAAAAAAAAATCCCCCAGTCTTGCAGAGCTCAGTAACCACAATTCCTTCCGGCTGAAGCTTTTGGGTACATCTCCTCACTTTTAAAATAATGTTTGGGTAGCTATAACAATGACAGAACTCAACCTCTGACTTGACAGTTGTGTCAGGAGGCATCTCACCCAGGTAAACTGTTCAAGGGGAAGTCGAATGTTTCTTGCTAGTGCTGCAATTGAGCAGCAATCTTATTAATTCTGCCCAAGACATTGTTTAGAAGGCACAAAGAGGCACTGCTATAACAATACAGTTAAGAGTGAAGAAAAAATTTCATGTGATGGTGGAATCTTGATATCACAGACATTTGAAAGAAGAATGTCTACTTTTATAAAAAGTTATGATGGGAAATCTAATCTCATGATTAAAAACAAAATCTCGATTCGTATTTGATATTCTTGATGCTCCTTTTTTCTTCTCTTTTAAAAAAATTTACTTATTATGTATTTGTCTCTGTATAGAAATGAAAAAATGTTCTGTTTTTAAGTGACACCATTTAAGATTCAGTTTCTAAAAGAAAGAATTTAGAAAGTATATTATATTATATTAATTATATTTATTATTATGTATTATTATAGTCCCAGCATTTAGTGATCACATCCAGACAGCATTTGAATATTCATTTGTAGAATGGTGAGGAATGGCAAAGGAAAGGATTCTTGACTGCTTGTGAGAATAAAGTATGATGACTTATTCCTCACACTTGAATTTAAATGTCAGAAGAGACTTTGTCCAAACTGTTACTCACTGCAGTTAAACACAGACGCACAAAAGAAATACTTTGATTCTATGAGGGTTTTTTAATTAGAACTTGAATTTTGAGCACTGATTGTTATGAAGGGATCTGACATTACTGTAAATGCAGCATCCACGTGCTCACAGACATACTGGAATGAATTGAGCCAAACTAACCACCTGTGGCTCCTGTTGAAATATGAAGTCCTGTCTCCCCAGGAGAAGGTTGTGCAAACTGAGCAGCTAATAAAAAAATCTTTCCTCTTCAAACAGGAATCATCCCGGAATGATTTTTCCTGACACCACTACTATCAGTTATTTGCATTTCGTAACTTCATTTGCTCAAAACTATAATTACTCTACTTTTTCTGATCCAAAACCCATTTTTTATCTCAGCTTTATTCAAGCAAAATTCTAACTGCAGCCACAAAGAAAGATAAAACTTGGCCTACATTTTCTGCAAATACATTTGTTATTTGAGTTGCACACAGAGAGCTTTAAATTCCAGAAAAATCAGGCCTTGCCAAATGTAGTAGATGGCCTGGAACAATATGAGTAAGTGACTGCAAACATGCTGCATTCTGAATAGTGAAAATGTGGTTTTCGCATTGCAATTCACTTGGGAGAGAACCCAAGTGAAACCAAAAGAAAAATCACAGATAAGACCAACTTAATGATGTCAGTGCTCCCATGCACAGGCATATTGGCCCCGGCTGCCACTGAGAATGCTGATCAAAGAAGTCAAAAGGATTTCAAGAGGGGAAAAAATGCAAATAGTTCTACACCCTCTGCCGTTCAATATGTTGCTCTGATAGGTTGTTACCACAGTGTCAAGATTTTTCCAAATACTTAAGCACTCTTCCATTATCGAAATAGAAAATATCTGTGACAGATGCCAACTCTGGAAGATGCACCCCAGCACAGTTTATTAAAAATAGAGTCTAGAAGTTAACATTAGGTCCTTCTCCCCGCTCCTTCCTAAGATGTAAAAAATAAGAAAAGGAAAGAGGGGGCAGATGTTCATTTGGTACTTCAGGAGCCCAGTTTTCATGCACTCACTGAGTAGCATCGGCTCAGTGGTGCTCCAGCTGACAGTGGCCATAATACACAGGCAAAAGTGAGGCACCTATGGACGAGCAGAGCAGCCCTGTGCAGCAGTCCCACACGAGTATGTGCAGAAAACCCCCGGAGTCCTGGAGGATATCAAATGGAGCACAAATCAGAATGCGACTTCACAAGAGCAACTGTGACTGCAAACCACATTTGTGTTCATGGAAGAACAGTGAGCAAACCAAGAGAAGCCTTTTAGTCTTCTGTTGGCAGCTGGGAGGTGACACGTGGAATAGAATATTTCATTTTGGACTCCACTACGGGGAAGACAGAGAGAGAACAGCTCAGCAGAGAGCCACCAAGGAAATTTGAGAGCTGTGGAGTGTGAGAAGGGACAGAAGCTGAGCTTTCTCGTGCAGATGGGGGAGAGGAGCTAAGTGCTGTCTTCAGGGGGGTACAGAGAACACGAAGCCACCTTCTGAAGGCTGCACATGGAAAGGATGGGAGGCAAAAGTTACAAGGTGAAGCAAGGGAAATTCCAACTGGATAAACAGAAAGACACTCGGTAGTGAGGGTGGTTAAGACTGGAACAGATATCCCAGAGTTCTGGATGGCTGCAGACATGCAGGCATTGCTTCCAACCAAAGTTTTCTCTGAGTATGAAACTCAAGAAGTCTCCTACAGCAAAGGACTGCCCTGTGTCAGTCTGGGCCTCAGAGAGACTTGGCCTGTGTGGTTTTTCTCAGGAAGAAAGCGCTGTCTCAGTGATTATTCTACACTACTCATCAGAAGACAGGAAGCTGGGACCACTAACAGAGAAGAGATCTGTTGAAAGACTGGATCTTATACGATCTCATGTCATGCAGACCTGGAGTCAGCAGACTTCACCATGAAGGGGACCACTTCAGCAATTCTGCAGACAACAGGGCTGGCAGAGGGGCAGTTCCCCCTTCCCCCATGGCATCTCTCTGCATGGATCCTTGCTAGTCACATTTGGTGTGAAGGGCATAATTTTGCTTTGCTGGGAAAGCTTTGAGTCTTTCATGTGTGTTGAGTGGCTGGGGAGAGTCTTACAGCTAATACAGGCAGGCGTTCCTTAGAGCAGCACTTCGCTGAAAGCAAGTACATTTTGGCACAATCTTCACTAAAAAACCAATCTCTCTTCTCCTTCCCCCAGCCCCAGTGGGAATATCTGATTATAGCCTTTTCACTCAAATTCCACACAGCTCCTCTTTCTTGAGGCCTTTCACACAAAAGACTCACAAAGAGCAGACAGGCACCATTGTATCCGTGTGTTCCATGGCAACGTTTTAGCCCTCTAAGAGTTTGCAGCGAACCCAAATGATGTTTCTGTTCTTTATTAATGATATTTCCCAGCTGTTTCTGGTTGACAAAGAGAAGTCTGGTCCTTCTTTGTTACAGGCTGTGCCCTGGCACTTGAGGCAGCCCCGGGAGGGCTCACACAGAGCTCTGTAACTCAGGCAGCAGGAGCACAGCCCCAGTGCAGGCTGCAGACACACACAGCTTCAGCCTGCGGGTATCAAAGTACTGCACATCTGTGTCTTGTGCTCATATAATGAGAAGTTTTATCATACCTGCGCACAAAATATTTGTCTACAGCACTGAAATACAGAAGTACCTCAAGGTTCTGCCCTTTTTTTTTTCTAACAGCGGCTAGTTCTTCACCCTTTCTCTCTTAGGACATATTTTCCTTTTAGGACTTGCTTTTCATTCCCTTCAGTAAAGTTTTCATATCATCTTTCTTCTTCATGCAGTCATTATCTCCTTCTTATCCTGACATGTACATTATGCAAACATTCACACAAGCCCTGCTCTGAATATATTACTGCCTTCTCTGCAGCGATTCCAGAGGGGGCTGTGGGTTTGTACAGGAGCACAGTGCAAGGCCCAGTGCTTACTACTCTCTACCTTAAGATCCTTTGGATCTTTATCTCTTTTTGTAGTAGATTCTATCTGCATTTATTCCCAATTATTATTTGTCCCAATGCCTGTGACAGTTTTTGGCTATCCACAGGTTTTGCCTTTTCCATCTTGGCATCCCCTGAGCAGGAATTACTTTATCTGATACACCAGTTGCTAAGTGTATTGACCATGGAAGCTCTGCAATTCTTTTCACAGTTTAGTTTTTAATTGAAAGAAATACCAAGCAGATGATAACAGCAGAAGGCACTCACTTACCCTATGACAATGCAGGAGATGGCAGTTCCCAAAAAGGCGTAGGTTAAAATTGATCCTAAGTTACGAAAAAAATGTCTCTGGGGAGGAAAGATTAAAAGAAAGTCCTTTGTTGTATAGTAAATAAACCAGCATTCAGACCAAGTAGAAACACATCTGGAAGTGCCATTTGTTACAACACATTTCTTGTATAGAAGATGGAGCAATACTGGAAAGTACAACTTAAAGGCGTTTATTTTTTTCCCCCTGGTGGAATGCCATCAAAGTTCCCTCTTTTTTATGTATCTGGCCAAATGTTTCAGAATCAGAGCATAAGCTCACCTTGGAAATACCTGATGCAAATGGTATCACAACCCCATCCCTTGAGCAAAGTCCTGATCAGGCAGGACATGAAACACAGGCTGTTCCTGCCTGCAGCTCACAGCATTCCAAGTGAATGAAAACAGGGTGGCCTAAGTGCTATAAACTGCACCATCAGATCTTTGCACAGGGACAGAAGGAGAGCAGAATGAGGGCCACGAATCATTCATTTTAATCCGCTCTTGCCAAGTTCTTCCCAGGCAATAAAACTGTTAGCTGACTGTCCTCTGTCACTGGGCTGTTGGCTCTGCAGAGCAGCAGCCACACTCAGTCCCTTTTGTCACATGAGGAAAAGACACATACCTTCTTCAAACTGTATCCAGCATGAAATATAATGGGTGGCAGCAAAATGTTGAAGAAGATGGAAGGATCAAAGGTCATCTGTTAGAAAGGACAAAAGAGAGGTAAGGACAAATAAAGCAGCATTTCATTTGATATGATAGTTTTTAATTGTATCTTCTTATCAGGACTTGATCTCAGGCTCACCTCCACCGTTTGTGGGATTATTCTGAGTAGGTTTTTTGCAAGTATAAATGTGTAGCTCCTTACATCTTACAGATGCAGATTACTACTTGACAAGTATTCCTTCAAGAAGGAAATCAGTCATCTGCTACATTACACAATAAAAGCAGCATACCTGTGACAGCAGCTGCCCTCCCACACATCCAACTTGACAGTCCCATGACATAACTCCTGGCTCAGACATGGATCTCCTGGTCACTTTCAGGAAAGACACATCAGCAGTGCTGTGCCTCAATTCCCCATGTACAGAAGGGTGATAAAAGGCCTACTCCACCAAAACAAATGTAACATTTCCTTTGAAGGAAATTATTTATAAAATAGCCATCAAAAGTTTTAAAGTAATGCTAGAATGAAGAAATGCACTGATCTTATTGGCCTTCAACTTCTGGCACAGAGAAAGACCAAGGACATTGCTCAGCCATTGCAATTTATTACAAAAAAGCTTTCCATAGAAGAGAATTCTCTTTAAAATAACGGTGTTGCTGGAGACAAACCCCCCCAAATTAAATAAGCCTGTGTAGTGCTTAGTGTTCTGTCAGTGGGCTATATTATATCAATACTCTTCAGAGACAGGAGGTAATTAGTGCAAAGGCTTGCAGCTCCTTTGTTCACATGAAGAGATATTTTAAGACTACAGTATTCTAGATTATTTTCCTTCAAAAGAGTAAGACTTGCCTACAAAATTACTTCTGCCTTCTTACTAACAGACAGCTTGATTCACTAAACAGGAAGTGAGAGCAGAGACTTTTTTCCATCCTGCTCACTTTGAATTACAAAGCTAAAACATCTAGCTAAATAACCTGCCAGCAACATTCGCTGTGCTGGCACCATCACTGAAAACCTGATGGAAAATGGATCTTCTTCATTTATGAACCAACATTCTCAAATGCTAATTCTGGAATTAATTCAGCAGATATGTTAAAATATCTTTTCTGTGGGCATCAGAAATCCTGACTGCATGTTTTATTATTCAAAATCAAGTTCTGAAGAATACATGTTTGTAAGTCATGGCACAATCTATTGTCTCTGGTAAAAGGCACTAAGTAAACGCTTTTAGTGCAGTCAAAAGGGAATTGCAGTTGTACAAAGCCCAGAGCATGGTGTGATCATGCTTTCTGTTTTTTACATTTGTGCTTTTGCCAGTCAGAAAGGCTGCCAGGCATTGTTATTGTCTCCTAAATGCAGCTGGATTCATCCCCCTTTCCTTTTTAATTTATTTTCTTTTCAAGAGGGCATCTGCCAGGTAATTTTGAAGGAAAAACAACTGAAAATCCAGGCAGACTGAGGTCTCTCCGATAATTCAGAGGAACTAAATTCACAGTTAAGAGCCTTCCAGCAAAGTGAGACTATGGAAACAAGATTGGGCAGTTCTCTGTAAGGGCAAGAGAAATTTCTGTGCAAGTCATTGCTCCTGCTTTCTCCTAAGTCAGCTTCAGAGCCAGGTCTGATAAAGCTGATCAGATTTAATGAATTAGTACATACGTCCTGGAAACTAAACTTGCACTTTGACCAAGATAAAGCTGCAAATGCAACCAAGTAGCAGGGAAAAGGATGGAGATTCAGCAAAACCTCATCAGTCTGACTGCCACAGTATTTTCCTGTCTCCACCCACCACAACTCTAATGGTCCTTGACAGTCTAGTTCCTTCTGAGAAGGGCAAGTCTGGCAGCAACAGCAGACAGGCACACAATGGTGCTGCATCAGCAAGAAATTTGAGCAGATGGTAAAATCCTAATTCTGCTGAGCTCCCCAATGTACATTCTGAGCATAACTTAAAAGTTTTCCTAGCAGTAACCATATAATATGCAGGATCATGTATTACTGTGCTAGACAAACAATAATACTTGGAAAAAAGCAAAATAATACATTGCAATATTGTAAAAAAGCCATTGGTAAAGGTTTAGGAGCTTCATGTGAATACACAAGGTATTTGAGCACAAAATGCAGGTTTTTAAAAGTGCCTCTGCACTCCAGTGTTCTTCAAATGGCTGCCATTAAAAACAACAAAAAAAAGTGAACATTATAAGAAGCAAATATTACATGGGCAGGGAAAGACTATAGTAACAAAGTAATTTTTTTTTTATGCATGGAAAAAAGAAAAGGTATGACATTGTGAAAGACTGTAAATTTTCTCCCACACTTCCCTTTTTGTGTCCAGCCTGAATTGCCTCAGTGCTGTCTCCCCATGGCAGTGAAGACCCTACTGAGGACCACTGCAGGAGTGGAAGAATGTACGAGAATGCTGTGATGAATTTAAGTGTACATTCAGTACATATTTAACAAGTTTGTGTTTTGAAAAATGTTTAGAGTTTGCAGTTTCCTGTGTTATCCACAGGAGGTAACCTCCCCTTGCATTATCCTGCCAGAGCAAGTCACTTTGAAGACAGATGAAAAATGAAGGTATCAGTGGCATTTATAAAGGCTTAGTGGCAATGAATCCAAGGTAACACTGTGCAATGACAGTGTCTGCAGGAGCTGGGACTGTCATTTGGAACTGCTCAGGCCACATTGTGGAGTGCACAGTCAGCTTGGAGATAAATGATGGTCAGGGTTGTACCACACTTCCTTTCCTTTACTGCTCTTCTTCCTCACCTGCCTTGCCCACTCTTAATTCAGGATAGACTCTCTGTCTCATTTTAACTTGAAGCTTGTTTTCCTCTCACAAGCGTGAAAATAAATATCTGACAGAGTTCAGAGCAAAAAATAAGATAGGTTTTACCTTTTGAAGCATTGCATTGCCCTGGTGACCATTGACATTGTGGTGGCTGATCTCTCTTTTGTACTGATATTCGTAGACCTGATTAGTTATATTAATAAGCAGAGTGGATGGCCCAGATTTCAGCTTTTCACATTCATAAACAGTGCCACTTTCAACATCTGGTGATTTTGTCACATACCGTATAATTAATCCCATTACAAGGCCTGGAGAATAAAGAAAAAAAGAAAAATGAAAGATAATCTAGTACTTTTAAGCATTTGATGCCACACATTTAGAGAAAAAAAAAATAGCTATGCCAAAGCTAAGATACCTCTCAGTGTTTCTCCATTTACAGAACACGTCCCAACACTTCATGGATGACCACAAAATATTCTTCCAAAATGGTAATTTCATTACAATGCAATGTTGGTTTGACATGTGCACAGTCGTGCTGCTGTTTTTCTGATCCTGTTGCTGGCATAATAATTAACTGGGTTTTCTCATCCACTGCATTTTCAATAGTTATTTAGACCAGGGAAATGTCTGCACAACACATGTGCTGAACAGAGCATATAAACATCAGCTGTGCTGTTGGGTATTTTACACACTTCATTTGTGGGGACAAAACTCTGACACATCCTCAGGCACATTCTGCTTTCTGTAGAAAACTGCGTTTTTGAGACTGTATAAACATAGAAAAATAAAACCAAGAAGAAGGGAAAGGAACAATAAGACTCTCTACAATTGTGGGCTCTTACCTAAGACAGATATTTTGTTTCCCTTTACAATTAACAGAAAGCAAAATGTACTGCAGCCATCCTCTGGATGGTATGGCTCTTTTTTTTTGGCTCTAGTGGGAGGCTGCATGTTTGCTTTTGGAGAGGTAATATTTAGCTAGATAACATTACTGAGATTATTTCCTCCCTCAGAGACTTTGATTTGGTTTCAAATTTAATTTCCATACTTCTTTTATGTCCTGTATGCTTTAAGTCCCATGTATAGAACAAACAGCTTTACAGTTACTAATTATTAACACATTCATAAAGTGCTAAGAATGCTCAGATGAAATATTGATGGAAGACACCCAAACATCTAGATAGATATACTGACTATTAAAAGATAAGAAAGAAATTAAATTACATGAAATATCAGAGAAGCATCTGCAAAATAGGATGTTACAGTTTTAGTTTGATCCCATAATCAGAAGGCGATACAAGTGATCACAAGGACCTTGAAAAACCCTTGTTAGTGTCACATCTTCTCCTAACAGAGACTCTTGGAACTGCAGATTCCTGGCATACCTGTAAGTCAAGTTTGGAGCTTCTTGGAGTGATGCTGAGTAACAGCTGTATTGCCTGGTTTAGTGTGTGCATGCATCTGTGCTTGTTTAGAACCTATTGTTTACTATGGTTGCTTTCTGTAAATGATAAAGGGTTACAATAAGCTGCAGAAAATCCCAAGACCTCCTTTTAAAGTTACACAGCATTCCTGCAATAAATCAGATAATAAATCTAGCTGCAGTAAAAGGCAGAATCCCTCCGAATGCTAGGGGAAAGTATGGATATGTAAAGGGAAGCAAGCACTGCATGTGCAGCTATGAAATACGACTTCCACAGCCCAGATGGCCAAAATCATGGGTCAGAAACCAGGAAACCATTCATTAGTTAAAACTGTCAGGGTTTTCAGCTTATTTTTACTAGATTTCCTCTAGAAGAATCACATATTTAATTTTTAAATTCAATTTCAAATACATTAAAAATTCAACTTAATTTTATGCTTGAACAAGACTTGATATTTTTCATTTTCTGGAGCAGAAAACTTACAGGTTTTCCTTTACCATGTTTGTCCTTATGACTCAATGATTTAAACTACAGCCTCTGATACACCTCTGTTACCAGGTATTACTTAATCTGCTCAGGTAACAAAAGTATTCTGTAGACATTCACCAAGGCCTGTGCAAGGACACAGGCAGAAAAAGACTATTCGAGAAGTGTTTTAAGCACATTTATTTAAATGCAGCATTGAAACAGAAAAGGATGTCACTAATGTTACACATTTCTTTAAGAAAGTCTCAACTGTACTTTGAAGTTGGATCTTGCAGCAAAATCTCATTTTAACTACAGCTCAGTCTCGCTTCAATAGAAGACAATACAGGTTTTCCAGATTCTTCAGTAGAAGCAGGATAAAATCATTAATAATGGATGTGACCACTGGAAGGATTTTTAAAGTCATTGTGCCAAACTCCTGAGCTAAACAGGACCGTTCTTTCCTCAGGATTTCATCTAGTCATCTGTTAAATGCTTTCCATAGTGATGACACTCAGGGATGCAGTTTTAGTAATGACTTGATTTTTCCAAATATTTAAGATTTTGTTTCAAATTTCTTTGTCTCAAGAATGATGCTCCTCTCTTCACCTCACCGCTACAAAAAGTCAGTTTCTGCCTTAATTGTGATTTTCCCATACTGTCTTCTGAGTCCCAACAACGCTTCTTCATTGTGAACATTGTAATCAGGAATACAGTGAAATACTCTGCTTTACTGAGGCTCAGAGATTCCTGTTTCTGGGACCTGTTCCATCCATTTCTGCCTATGAGAAATAGGGATACTCAGAACACACCAACAAGAAGGCAACGACAATTATTTCACACAAGAGGCATACTGGGTTTAGAAGGTATGAGAACCCTGGCGTTCATCATTAGACACCTCCCCCAGAGCTGACTCCAGGAGTGATTGTGCCTCACTTTCAAACACAGTAAATGGGATCCTCAGAAGGGGCTGCAAAGGGCTGCTGTGAAGTCAGCTTTCCCTCTGCACACCTGTCAAAACCTAAACCTGGCCCCTCAAAACCTGCTGAAACTCCTCTAACCCCTGCAACCCAAAGCCATTTTATGTGAATACTACAATGGCTCTTCTGTCATTCAGCCTTTTCATGTTTTTCTTCCAGTCTGATCAACTAATCCCATGGAGCACAACACTGAAGGCTGGCACATCTGCAACCAGCCTCAGCTCCACCTCGGGGGTACCTCCCACTCCCTAGGGGAGACAATTACTCAAGCTGAGAACAATTTCAATTGAAATTTGGTAATTAACCTCCCATATAAAAGGCACAGCTTGGGATGCCGCTCGTTTGGGTTTTTTGTTGTTGAAGTTCAATTCTGGCTGTCTATTTGCAGGAGTGTTTTAGCTTCTCACTGGGAGCTGAGTGGTGGTACCTCTATGTGAGCCTGATGCCTGAGGGGAGAATGAGGAATTTGGATATTTGCACTCAGTTTGTCACTGTACAGCTCTGGACTATTGCTGCGTTGATGTGAAGGGCCGGGACTTAGCTCTTGTATGGGGAATTTGGTACCTAATGGTTTATGGCTGAGGCATTTAAAGACATCTGGCCTTGCAGGAGGTGGCTACAGGCGTTTTGGTGTTTTATCGGCAGGCAAGTGGCTTTGCTTCCATCAGTGCTGCTGTAGATCATTTCCCACACTATTCCTGAGGGTGCTCTTGTACAGGAAACTCTCCTATCTGGGATACAGGAATCAGGAATTAAGCTGAGTTTGCTATTTGTGGTCTGTTTGTCAAACCCAACTACAACGGGCAGAGAAACTTGCTCTGTGAGACTCAGGAAAACCAAGGAAGGAATGAATGAACAGGTGAGTCTGTGTTCTTCCTCATTGTTTGTGAGTGACTTTTCAGTTTGGTTTCAAAACAAACAAAACAGTTTGACTCTTTAAATACTTTCAAGCTAAATGCCTTGCTATCTCTCTCTCTCTATATATATGCACTTTGTGAAATAATATTGAATTAGTTCTTGTGAATTAATTTGGCATTATTTAAATTTTTTTTTTACTTTGTAGAAAGATATTAAAATTAAATATAGTTATACTTATTGTTGAGCCATTGCTTTGATTAAAAAAAACCCACCTCAGCTATTCAAGTTTCTAAATGAACAGCATGGTTTTCTCTTTTTCTAGCTGGTAGTATTCAGCCTAAAACTGTTTTCCTATGGAGCCTATTAAAAAAAAAGGGAAAAAAAAAAGAAAAGCCAATCCACCCTTTCATTTGTTCTCTACTTTAAATAGAACGTTCTATCAGGCTATGCTCAATTTGTGGCTGTTCAGCACTTTGCAGCAACTGTAAAACTTCCTGTTTTTGACTTTCTGTTTTTTCCCCTGGTGTTCCTCACACTTTGCCTTCCCTGTCATCTCCACTGCTACTTCCCTAAGGGCATAGTTGAGGAATACGGACCCACCTGTCATCCTGTGGGACACACTCTGCAATAAGTGCCTGTATCCTGTCACTTGATGCCAAATTATCAGTTCATTGTATTGCAATCCACATATCCAATAAAGAGCTCAATGGGCTGGGGCAAAGCAAACTGTAAGGACTGGGACCTCTTTTTGTGCAGAAAAGGTAGAAATCAGAGTTTTTGGATAGGGAAGGCAAAACTAAGTGAGGGCAGGACTTGTCCCACTGTCAGTGCTTGGTGTCATGAGGATTTTCTTCCGAAGTTGCTGCCTGTTGATCTGACAACCTCTCTTATGACTTCTGAAATGTCACTTTCTTTTTAATAATGCCATTCTATGGTAGCTATAACTACACACATACCCCAAATTTTGAAGGATAAGAAGCACCTCCTTAGCTTTTTGCATCCTGCAGATAATTTTTTTTTCCCTGTTTGAAGGTTGCCATAAATAATGCAAGACTAAAGAGATAGTTTATTTACAATCATGAGGAATATTTTAATAATTCAAAAGCTCTGTCCTGCCAGAGCACTGATCTTTACCCAATCAAAATAATATCAGCAGGTTATCCTCATAATGCACAGAGTATGTTCTGAGCAGGCAGAAAAACAGAACCAAATGACAAATCTCTAATTCCATACTTTTTTTTGTTTGTTTGTTTTGCATTTGCCCATATTTAATTTCTGTTTTGACTGGCTTTTGTCTAAATCTTCAGAAAATGCCATCAGCTGCACGTGGCAAACAGCACAATGGTGAGAAGGAAGCCACAGCAGCAGAGGCACCCATCTTTTCAAAATCAGTTTGGGGTATTACACTGCCAGAGGATGTGGTGTGCACAGAATGTGTCAGAACAGGCCAGCAGTCAGGTAATGACTGAGCTGTTGGTTCCTGTCTCCCATTCTGACAGTCTGCCCCCCTGTATGGACCTGATGGCAGCAGAGTCAGAGGGAAACAGCACTGAGAGAATGACAAGAGAAAGCATTACACGTGTGTGTACCACTGAACCAGAGAGTACGCAGGGGATAATGCAGAGAGCTCTCCTTCAGAGCCAAATGCAACATGGCAAAACTTCATAAAAGATTAGAGCTAGACACGCAAACCAAAGTTACCCCACAATGACAGCATTGAGAGCAAACTCGAGACACATTCTTCAGTGTGTTTTTCAAAGGCATAGAGCAAAGCCAAGAGAAAGCTCCCGAGATCATTTAAACTTTATTAGACAACATGTCTGTATCCACAAGGCTCCTTAGACTAACAGCTTTGAATGTTGTAAAAACCCAGGCAAAGTGCTTTTGTAAAGATGAAACTGCCCAGCTCTGTCTGAGCCCAGAGGAGGAGAATGCCCATGCTGGGGGGAACCAGCTCCTCACAGCTGCTCCCCTGTCAAGGCAGCCTCTGGCTGCTTCAGGAGAGATGCTGTCACATCATTATTTGACTGTACACTTATGGAGCTGATGGCATTTAATTCAGCACATTTCTGAGCTTTGTCAGCACTTGATCTCAAGTGCCTGATCATAAATATGCAACTAGTCTGATGTTATGCTGGCACTTGAATTTATACTCACCATAAAGCATAGCTCCTCCAGTTTCGTGCAGAAAACGGAATCGATGGTTTTTAAACAACCAAATTGTTAATATTGTAAGAATGAGTAGAAAGTTAAAGATTAGCAGCTCCACAGCTCCCTGATGATAGAAGTGATCTTCATCTTTCACTGACATATATTTCTTCAACTTCTCCATTTCATTCCCTTTCTAGAAAGTATGCAAAAAAAGAAAAAAAAAAAAGAAAAAAAAAATCACAGGAAGGAGAGTTGTCACCTTTAGTACGAAAACTCCAAACACTACAGAAATTCACAGCAAGCACATCTGTTTCATTTGCAGCCTCATGGTAAAGTGCCCCAGCTCAGAATTCAGCTGGATTCTAGTTACAGCTTCCTGTTTCTCTCTTAAAGCTGCCCTGTCTCATTTTTAATGTTACGATTGTGTCGCTGGCCTGCGCTGGCTCTGGCTGTGGATGCACAAACTGCCTCCCAGGATCAGACTCTCCATTTCTAAAATTCTGTTGTAAAACTCAGTGTGTGTTCATTATGCTTTTTTTCATGGCGTTTACAGCCCATCTGAATCCTAGGAGTCCTGTTTTGTCTTCACAGTTTAAGATAGAAAAATATTACGTTAAAAAAAAAGCATAACAACCTTTACTACATTTTGGAAGTTTAACAACCTTTCTTCTTTCCCACGTTTAAATGTAAATCACATAGAATAAAGGTGGCACTTTACTGTGGTGGAAAGACAGAAGAAAACATATCAATGGATAAGGATTTCAAGGTTTAGGCACTTGTATTGATCCTGCCAGAGGACAGAGCTCCATAAAAGCAAGAGTCCAATTACCTGGAATTAGAAGTATTTAAATGCCCATAGTGAACTGAATAAAATGCACTGGAATATACTTTTCATAATTTCTGCTATTCACACATTTTGATTTATTTAATTCCATTAAGGCAGAAACTGGAAAAAGGCAGGATAACTGTTGCAAGATGTTTGTATTTTATACTTGCATTGTCGGGGGAAGTATATAGGAATTAAGTGGTGCAGGACCTTAAGAATACCTTTTGCTTTTATTAATCTGGTGTCATTTGGCACCTACAGGCTATGTAGAGGGGTGCCTCAAATGTTCAGAGCTGTACATGGAGCAGAGATGAAGCGAAAGCTGTGGGTAATAGAAGAGCCTGTATGAAGTGTTTCAGTCCTGTTAGTTTTGTTACACCTGTCTGGACTGGCGTGGCTGTATTATTGTTCTTTGTATGCCATGTGATTTTATTAGAGCTACACAGAGCCAGAAACTTCTTGAGCTAAAGTA
Source organism: Sylvia atricapilla (assembly GCF_009819655.1). NCBI lineage: Eukaryota > Metazoa > Chordata > Aves > Passeriformes > Sylviidae > Sylvia > Sylvia atricapilla. Next base: position 24,202,359 of record NC_089149.1, read on the forward strand.
AGCCAAATCACCTCTCCAGTGTTTCTTTAGCAAGTTTTTATGTACAGTTATGTTACAGTTTTGTAAAGAAGGATGAGTCTGAGTACATTAGGAGCAGTTCTACTGAGAAAATGACCCCATGGAAAACACACAGAAAAACAGCACGGACTCAGAAAACCTTACCTGGGTTTGCAGTAAGGTCTTACTTGAAAAACTGTTGGCAATGTGATCAGGTAATCTGATTTTTTTTTTTTCCTCAGGTCTTCCACATCATTTCAGGTAAACCTATTTTTAGGGTTATAAAGGGCCTTCAGCAATTTCCCTTTCTAAAAATGGAATAACTTCTCTCCAAGTTTTAGTTGGTTTGCAGGTTACAGAGGAAAACAATCTGTTGCAACAGCTGCATCATATTTCCAATATTGATAACAGATGATAAATTAAGAAGGGAGGGAACTTGATAAAATAGAAAGGTACATTTTGGCTTTAAGAGCAGGCTACCACCAGGTGAATGAAGAAAGTTTTCATGGGGAAGATATTTTGAATATTACTTAACAGGTGAAAGAGACAAAACAAGTGGAAGCTTTTGTGGAAGGCAGTACATCAAGTAATTCTCACAATACTGTGTTCTTATTACAATTAATATTTGCTTCATCTCCTCTGGCATGGAATTTTAATGAACAAGAGGTAGTGGTCTTGTTTTCTGTGTCCACCTTATATACATTTCACCGAGCAATAATCCTTAGCTTGGCAGATGTAGAAGTCTTCTCTCACAGAAACTATACAGATAGAATAGAAAGCAAGAAGAGTCTTGTAAATCAGTAGAGGGATTCTCACCTTTGAAGACAAAGTCAGAAAAGGAGCATAATGTAAAAATTGTAATAAATTATAGTTAGTGGGAATTCCAAGCAAAGATACTATGCTTTAGCACCACTGGCAATTCTACATAGGAAAGATACAGACAAGAGTAAAAGCAAACTTTGAAAACAAGTGCATCTGTATATATAATTAGAAGACCAAGCCAAACCAACTCTGAAACGGAGAAATCAACCACTTTGTGAGTACACAGATAACAAATGTTCTGTCACAGCTCACTTGCCTAAAATCCCCAGACAGACTGGAACAGGATTAGTGGGCTCACACGTGGTTATCCTTCTCTAATCCATTCCAGCCAAGAAGATCTGCCTTGCTAGCTCCTGCTCTGACACACAACTGCCCAGGAAACACTGGGCTAAGGCCACTAAACCCACAGTAAGGGCTAAGCATCATTTATACCTGCCAGGCCTCTGTGCATTTTAAAATCTCTTCTACTGCTTAGAACTTCCTATGAAACCAGTTTATTTGTTGCACACTATTGATCTGGTTCTCTCTTTTTTTTCTGAGGTCAGACTCTGGTTTTTATTATTTGATATTGCTGGTATTCAATCTACGTGGGTCTCAGAGCCTCTAGAGACAGAAATAAATCCATATAATCGATGTATCTTTATGCTACACCTATTACACTTAGCTGAAATAGCTTTAAAAATAATTTCTGCTTACTGGAATGCAGCTTTCTATCCAGAAGGTAAAGTCTGCTTGGGTTTTCTTTTTCTCTCCTTGGTTCAGAGACTGTTTTACTGACTTATTAAAATACTGTACTAATTATGATGAATATACATTGAAGTGAATGGAACTGGACTTTTAATCTCCCAAGACTTGTGATCCTTCTGCTCATATGTCACTGTCTAGAGGAATTGTATCAACACAGAAACATCCTTTCTCCTCTTAGAGCATGAATTAATTTGATGCACCCTGTGATGTAACAACCAGCTCATCATGCTGGAATCTTCCTTCAGAGACCAAATTAATTTTAATCAGACCTGAAATGCTCATGTGTACTTTTCTCACTGAGAAGACAGAAATGCCAGCATGTCTTAAGAAATAAAAGCTTTGAAACACAGAAAGCGTTTTGGTTCTATGAATTGCTACAGGACAGTTAATCTGTTCCAGTTTAGACAGTCTTAGCCAACAGGTTCAAAACTAAATGAATTCTTACAAAACTTTAGAAAACTGATATTACCTGTTTATGCAATTTAAATTAATCCCCACAATTGAATGTCAGGATTATGAAGGAACTATTTCCATGTTTACTTCTGTGGGTTTAATACTCATTTTCAGCTTGAACTGCTGCCCTCTGGTATTTATTTTTTTAATATTGTAATAAACTGGAAAACAATCTAGGTAATTTTTATTGTTACAATTTTAAGTTAAATCTTTCTAAATTACAGTTTCCTGGTGGTAGAGCTTTGGGGAACTGACCCATGTTAAACTCTTAAACTGTGAGCTGGTGCATATATGGTAATTTAAATTTAGTTTCCTATAAAAGCAGGCAACGCCTCAGTCTCACAGACTGTGCTACAAGCTGGAAGGTGTGTACTAAAAACTGAGGCAAAAAGGTCATTGAATTCCTTTGACTTTTCCATGTCTTCTGTCACTAGTTCCTCTGCCCCACTGAGCCTGGGTCTGCACTTCCAGGAGCCACTTTTCCTTATCTCCCTACTGAATTTTCAGCACTCCTCTCTATGCTCAGGCAATGTCTCTATGTTCCTCCTGGGTTACCTGTTTCTGCTTCCATTTCTCTACTTCCTTCTCCCATTGGAGCTCAGCCAGGTGTTCCTTCATCCACATCAGCCTTCTGCCAGGTTTCCTGACTTTCTGCATCTTGGGAGGTCTTTGTGGTTTGAAGCAGCTCCCACGGAGATCAATTTCTCCTGGGCTGTTGATATTAACACCCCACACTTCCATATCAGTGGTGACACCACATCACTGATTCGATTGTGTTTAGTAAATGGCAACTACCGAGAAACCGCTGAATTTAGGATTGCCACACCACAGCAGCAAACACACCGACTGTCATTGCCATTTCAGGTTGAAAACCTCCCCCAACAGAACCAACCCCCCGGCCCCTCCCAAAGGCCCCCTGAAAAAGTATTTTGGTACAGTGCTTTTCGTTTTACTCAGGTTCATTGTTCATCAGTGTGTCATTTGTGACCTCTGTTTCAGATACAAATGGTGTTGCATTGTATTGTGTTGTAACAAAACGCTAGTAAGGAACGCAGGGACAAACACCTGATTGAACTGACTGCCTTGACAAGGGCTGCTCTTTTCCATGGGTGAATCCGAGAGCACATCCCACTAGAGGGCTCTCGTTACACGTGAAACGGAGACCTGACTCCAGCACCACCGCGTTTTGTATCCACTCTCCAGGTTAAAGATAGGTTCTGCTTTATTTAAACAAAGCATTGTAGTGCATCAGTATACTGGACTGGATCCCATTTGGAATTCACAATTACTTTTGTGACTTTCAGAGGAAGCGTGCTGATCCAACTGAATTATTTTTAGTGCGCGAACAAGAACGTTTTGGATAATTCCCTAATAAACTAAACATCTTGCCCCAATTCTTATTTCCATTCGATCAGTAGGAATCAGATTAGTCTGAAGTTATTTTATAGATTCTGCCAATATCATTAACTATTTTTGTGGGGACTTTGTTTACATACGCTGTGCTTTGTTGTGTGCAGATAACCCTGGCATCCTACCTCAGAGCCTAAAAGTATATTTTACAGAAGCAGACCTATAATTAACACTGCTGTTTGCATCCCTATCAGTATCCAAACAGCAGCTGTTCCTTTTTTCATTTCAGCACTGTTTAAAAACTTGTAAATAAGTAACATTAGGAACAGTTAATCATAATTTCTACATAATTGTACCGTGCTATCTGCAGCAGTGTTTCTTGAGAACAGATTGTGTTCTTCCATTTTGAGGACAAACAGGGCTATGTTTGTAAAGGAATGTGGGCACAAGAAATGCAGGCAGGTGCTTTTGAAAATCCTGGTGGACTGTAACTCCTATTGCAGACAAAGTTTGGCCCTGTGCTCTTTTATAGTAACCGATTTTTCTTTACGAGAATTGTCTGAAATGTAACTTTTTGAGATTGGGGAATATCTCTTTGGAGTGCCATTTTTTTTCCTTACTCAAGGGGAAGCCCTCTCTCATCTCCAGCTGAGCCCTTGGCCTGTGCTCTCTCTTCCTTTGCCATTCTCTGCGTGTGTTTGGGACAATCATTTCTCTTTACTCTGAGCCATGTTTTACCCTTACCTTGCTCTTGCTTCCAACCTCCTTATTCACAAACCTCTTTTCTTCCAACTGACAGTTTTCAAATATTTTTCTCTTGTTCTCTGGAAACTCTAGTTGCTATAGAGACACCTGATGATTACAGAGACAGTGACTACCTTTGTTAGAACCTCAGTTGCTATAGTGATGACTGTTGGCTGTGGGTTCAATGAAATTTGCTCCGTGGTTCACGCCCTTTTACACAGCAATACAGCTTGGAAGAGCTTCTTTTAATTGTTATGCTCAGTAATGAGACTGTGAGCCAAATTCTGTTCTAATTGAAGTCAGTGGGAGTTTTGCCATTAGCTTCAGCGAGACCACAGTTTGATCCTAAACTCCTCTGTCCATAAATAACAAAAGGAATCCACTTTCAGCACTGTGGCCAACAGGGTATGGCTTCATCCAGTCAGTAACACTGAACCTGGGCACAAAGCTTTGATGTCTGTGACTGGATTTCAGTAAAGTCTGACTTAAATGATCACCTTTTTCTTTTGAATATCACAGAAATTCTGTGACTAAACAGTCAATTCTCAGATCAAATATATCATAGTCCTTGTGGGGACCTATGTATATTCTTTTAAACAGAAGAATTGTGAAACAAAAACGTAATCTTTAAAATACTTAGACTATTTGTTTTTCTTCTAGGAGAAATATTTCCCTTTTGTTGCTTTGTGGAAATAGAAAAGAAAGAAAACCTGATCAAGGAGATATCATCACAGAAGAGGCATCCTTACTGAAAAGGTAGATATAATGCTGTTCTTGCAAAGGATGTTATTTCTTGGCAGTATCCCTGAAGTTCCTTTTCGACACTATGGGAATGACCTCTGAAGAATGTCTTAAAGTCAACTTTGTCTTTGAGCTATTTCTGTTCTATTTAAGGTATCCTGGAGATACTTTCAAAGTCACAGGAATCCCATTCAAATAGAAGTAGAGGTTGAAAAGCACTGTATTTGGTGTGTCCATCCACAAATGTTTGTTTTGTTAGGTTATATCCAAATTATCACATAACTGCTGTAGTCATTTGTGCTTTTATCTGGCAGCCCCTTCAGGAACTCATTATTGTTCTCCTCTTTCTTCTTTCTCTTTCACTGTTTCTGTGAAGTATAGGGAAATTTGCTATGAGTTTGTGTCAGAACAGTTCTTACCCTTGATCCTGTCTATAAGGGTTAAGTTACAGGCAAGAATACAAAATGTCTAGTTTTCAGCATGCCCAGAATAGCAACTCTGATATGCCCACTTGAGCAGCTGCTGCAAAATTACAGACCCAAGCAGTCCTCTCACAGACTTCTACCATGCAAATTTTGCGTGACAATCTGCTAATTTTAAGCAGTCATGACTAGATGAAAAAAAGTACCTGAAGTGTCATTGATCTCCTTAGAAAGAGCTAGGCCAGAATGAACAGAGTAGAGTTTTTCATTTGCCAAGGGAGAAGTAAGAAATGGAGAACCATTGCATCAGTTTATAATGTGTACACATTTCTACAGGAGTCCCTCCCCAGGTACTGTCAGACACCTGCAGAACATTAGGACTCTGTGTACTCCCACGCTTTTGGTGTGCTTACTGCTCTGGAGCATTTTTTTGTACCCAGACCAAGATACAGAAGGAATCCAGACTCACTTATCTCTCCTTTCCCTTCATATAATTTCCTCAAAACCTGGCTTGTTTTTTTTTTTTTTTTTTTTTTTCTTGCTGCAGAAGTATTTTTTATTTCTTTCTTCTGCTCTCCAAAGATAAGCTGTGGAAGACTCTTAAGATGAATCATGAAAAAAATCCTTTCTTATGAATTCTGCTCTCCTCTAGTGATCAGTTTCCTCTGCTGACCAAAGACCATTCAGGCATTCCTTTGTTTTGACACAAGCCTGTTGGTCAAAGTGATTGTTCTTGCTATTTATGAATGCCAGGCTTTCTGTGAGCAGAGGCTCATGAATAGCAAACAATGATCTATTGTTAATCCTGTGCAATTATCTTCTTGAATTTCTGATTAATTTAGCACAAAAAGCAGAATGAAAGAATAATTTAGATTTGAAGAGACTTCAAGGGTCATCTCATCCAAAGTCTGAACCAGCTTAGATTGAGCTCTAAGATGCTCAGCGTCTCACTGTGTTTTTTTTTCTTTTCTGAGTATTTAATTTGAAGGTATAAAAGAGGGGAAGCAAAAAAGTCCTGCATTTGGTAATGTCAGCATTTTGAGTTACAGACACAAAAAAACTTATAATATAGGGATGAAATTCAAAAGTCAAAAATAAACTCCATCATATCCAAAACATCTTACGGTGATTCCAGCATTTTCATTCCTCTGGCAGTTTGGATATGGAATAACATTAGAACTTCTGCTTTTCTTGTTAAGGTTTCACTTTCTTAGGCTTTACATGAACATCTTCCACCATCTGTTATGGAAGACACAGAAGACTGAAATACTAAAAATTCTTGGGGACCATTAATATCTGTGATATTTTCAGCTTTGCTAGAAAAAGCTTTATGGATTGTGTTCTGTGTAATCTGTTCTATTTCTCAGCCATATGAGGAATTTCTTCCTGTCTTTACTATGCTTACACAATGTATTTAGATTATTCATATAGTCTGTTTGGATGTCTACTGAATTCTTGTATGATTTACAGACAAAGTACATTCTGGTATTTGAAAGAGAGATACTATTTTCTATGCTCTTCTAGTAAAATTACATTATCTGACCTGAGCAACAAACAAACTCAAGGCTGTGTTTGTGGCTATCAGTGGCAAACAGATACTTATTCCCTGTTTGAGGCTGTTCTTCCCATCCACACCCCATATTAAACCTTGCAGCAGTTCTCTGGCCCTGGTAGGGAGAGGAACTGCAGGGGCTCACCATCCCAAGGTACTAAAGGCTTGGACCCAGCTAGATTTGTGTGTCTTCAAATCACTCCTGTTTTCTGACAAGTGTTCCCTGATAAATGCTCAGCTGATTAAACAGTGCACTCCCAGGACACCGAGACTGCAGTGGATGTGCTTGTCTCTCACAGGTTAGACACTGTTCAGGAAGAAACAGCATGTCTGCTCAACATCTTTGGAAGTTCAAGAAAACAATTTTAGGATGAATCAGCTAAGTACCCCAGACAGAAAGGGGTGGGAAGTTATTTAAGCTGAGCCAGGACTTGTGGCTTTCCTGCTTTGTTCTCAGATTTGCCGTTAAGTGTCCTTTTCTCTTGCCAGTCTTCTGCCTCCATTGCAGGTCAGGCGAAACAGTTGGTCCTTCTAAAACAGCTCTAGAAAGGAAAACAGGGCGTTGGACTCAGATTTACATACTGTTGGTGCTTGGCATGGCTTCTCTGGAGCACAGCTGGAACTCTTCCATGGATGTTCTCTCCACCATGTCTGACTGTCCAAGCCTGGCATCGTGCTGCTGCTTCACTTATTAAAAGCACAGCCCTGCAGGTGTACAGAAGTCTGCAGGGTAGGGCCTCCCCCACCAGAAACAAGATTCTCTAAAACAGAAAGAACCATAAATAAGGGATTGTTAGATCAACGTTTCACAGCAGTCCTTATTTGTTTTGGTAGCAGCCAACCCCAGAACTTCTGTGCATCCACATATTCTGCCACTTCAAAGAGGAATCAACTGAACTGGTCTTGGAAAAGAGGAGAAATTGGAACTTACTGACCAACCTTTTACTGGATGTGGAGGCAGAAGAGTCATAAAGATTGAGCATTCTTCTTGTCGCTTGGATCTTCTTCCCACCTTCTAAATGAATAGAGAAACAGTCTTTGAATGTAGTTTTTCATATATTTCACAATATTCCCCATAAAAAAAAAAAAAAAAAAAAAAAAAAAAAAAACCAACCCAACAACCCAGGGTACTTCTGGGGTGTTAAATGGGATCTATTACATCATAAAACATGTTTGCCACATTCCTGTGCAGGCTTAAAGGTTCTCTTTGTGACTCTGGAAGACTCTGCCAGCAAAACACTGGCTATTATGCTTATCTCTTCTCTGGTTTTGAATATGGCCTTTTGTTGAAAGATCCATTTCAACACGGGTGAGCAAATGGTCACTTATTGCCTCTGAAAGAAAGCAATTCCTTGAGTTCCATTGACATCTTGCATATTGATTTAATTTTTGGGGTTTTAAAAGAAGTAAAACTGAAAATACCATTATCTGGCTTTGGGAGTTGTTCCTAGATCTAAGAATTATGAATTTAAAAATATAGTATTATTGCTAACAACATTTGGAATGTGGCTATCATAATGTTTTATAATGATAGGTATTTTACACTTGTTAAAATAATAGAAGAAAACAGTGTGTTGGTATTCTGATAATACAATGGGTTGCATTTTCCCAGTGAAAATTTAGATTTCAAAATCTCCTCCTGAATCCCCCATAGAAAACAATTCCACGGAATTTAATAATTTCCATCTCACATAAGAGCTAGACTGCTTAGGAAAAAAGTTAGCAAAAATGTTTTGATGTATTATTTAAAGTTACTAAAGCATCATTCAGCATATCCTCAAAATTAAATACTGTGTGCTGAGAAATACATCTTGCTATATTGCTTTTTTTTAAAAGAAAGTGTGTCATGTACCTTTTCATGCAATATTTCAATAGATATATGGCATTTTATAAGATAGGTTAAGATGCGATTTTAAACTGAATTGGAGTCACAATAGACAAATAGAGGAATATCTTGATACTGAATAGGAATTGGCAAATTATGTCCTTCCTTAACAATTTTAGAATTAATATTAAAATTATAATTTTGTAAAGGAAAATAGTAGCATTTTTGATATTGCAAGAACCTCCTGAGGCAATCCCCAGATTTATCACTCATTTGCAGTGGATGGGAAGGTACCATAAGAATAGCTAGCCAGATAAACCATGTATTTTAAACAGAACTTTTGCTCAGAAACTAAATCTAGAGTTAGCTTGATTTGCCATCCTCTCGGCCATAAATTATTGTTGTTTTCAGCTTGGCTTTTTCTTTCTGCACAATCTAAATCTAAACTAGACACTTTTTTTTTTTTTTTTTTTTTGCAGTTCATAGAGGTGATACTCCCATGAAAACAAACAATCACTACTTGTTACTTGTGTTCTGTCATTCTATCTGAATTCATTATAAAAATAAATCCAGTTTGATATTTTTACATCAGAATTTAGCCGCTTCAGGCTGCCTTTATTTTCTTAAAATACCATCTACTATGGTTAAATAGAGTATCTTCTTTGTCCTAAGAAAGCAGTAAAATTTCTTTAAATAGTTCAAACATCTTCCTGTAAGTGAGAACATTTTTCAAAAGTACTGTAAATAATAGATTTTGTCTCCAGCATTCATATCTGTAAGCAAAAGTTGCTTTCTGAGCTTCCACTGCCAAGCAAATAGAAGTCAATATGGTGTGACTTAGTGGGGGAAAAGATATTTATTTCTTAAATAACAGTAAAAACTTAGGGCTTTATAAATAATATTTTTCCTCCTACTCCTTTTCACATGATGGGATTTTCTTGCAAAACCCCAACCAAACAAAAAAGAACAAAACCCAGTCAGCGATTAAGAAATCTTGAAGGAAAATGTAAAAGGGCTTCTGGAATTAAACCACTCTTCACAACAAATCACCATTTATTTTTTCCACCTTGGTCTTCTTGAGATATTGGACAACTGCCACAGCTTATGGCAGTACATCCACAAAGAAAGTGGGAATTGGTCCCATCTCTCTTTCATGAAGAAGCAGAAACCATTTCCTATGGGACAGTAACAATGCCTTGCAAGAAAACTCACACAGGAAAATCAGGCAAATTCAGCTAAAATGCAGAATCAAAGGAAAAATCTGAGCCCTCAATACTGAGACTAATGTTGAGATGGAATTGGAAGCAGGCAGCATCAGTCAAAATATGGATCCTGTATATCAAGAGAAAAACTGTCTCAAAAGCACAGAGGTGTTAGGAAGCTGCTTCCCAATAACTGAGTGGGTTTGCTTTTTCTTTGAACCCAGCATGGCTGTCTTGGGAGCTATGGCACTTCTTTTTCAGAAAATGATCTTTTTGGTAGGACGAACTCAGGGTGAAAATTGTTAATAATAAATGTAGAAATAATGAAGCCAACTTCTTCTAAAGCCCAGATATGAGAGAGCTGGAACAGCTGAATTCCTTTCCTAACTTCACCCCATATTTTCCATAGTTATAATTTATGAGTAGTTATAATTTATTTCTGTTTGCAAATGATGCTGGGATTCCTGAGTAGTTACAGTTCAAGCGTTCAGAAGTGTAGTTGAAGAATTGCCAAGTAATTCAACATTTTTCTGAAGTAACGCGTCCAGCTGGAGAGGGGCTTCATATTTTGATGCCAGCATGCCCCACCCTTAATATGGATATGCTATTGAAGAAATGCTGCCAACAGCTGTACAGAAAACTTTTCTTCCAAGTGCTCTCTGCTTCAGTCCCATTTCAGTAATCTAAGGTGTCTTTGTTCTCTAAACACTTAACTATGGAGTGCAATTCAGAAGCCTCCATTTTTTAGTTACTTCCGCAGTGAACAGAGGTTTCCATGGGAGAATGGCATTTCTAAAACTGCAAATCACAGAAAGCTGGAACCTTGCCTGTAGGAGTACAAAATTATGGTTGTCAAATGTGAGTATACACAATTTCTTTGTGTACCTGCAAGTGTGAGATGTATATTAACTCCACTGAACAATATTGTATCATAAATGGGCTGAAGGAGTGCCTTCTGTTCACTTGAATACTGATTAATGTACTGAGGAATATGAAATAAACACCATACACAGTCAGTGCCATATATTAATAAGTGTGGGGAAAACCTAGGATGGAATCTGTGTAATAAATGATGTTTTTTCAGTGCAGCAGACCTTGAAGTTTAGCACGTCTTCATACACGATGTTTTTATTATAAACTCTACAATGTTTTTTCTTTGTAGCATTAATGTCCAGGCAGTAAGATTTTGATTTGCAACAGCAGCATTTAGACAGATACTTAAAAAAATAATTAAAAGAAGAAGAGCTGTTGCAGTGAGGTGGTTTTCTGTCCTGTCGCTGCTGAAGGCACAAGGTTGGATTCTGAGGTGAATCACAAATGAAAGAGTAATTTTATGCCAGTCACCATCTGTGCAGCACCCCAGCACTTCCACACGTTGGAGCATCATTCCGACTGCTCAGAAACCCAAGTTACAAGGACACACATCCTTGCCTCTGTAGTGAGAGGTACTGACAGTGCTGCTTGGGAACACTTAGGCAGTGACTGCATAATGGTTCATTGTGCTACTGCTTCACTTATTAAAAGCAGATCCTCATCTCTCATATCAGAGGAAAACAAGATCACAATTTGGCACCAAAGCAGTGAAATAATTCATCTGCTGCCTAATGCATTATTCCGTTAAGCAGCGATATACCAACCAGTCCCAGATATAATCTCTTTTTCTTTTAATCCTCCTGCACTTTCAAATGTACTTCCAATGTTGGAGATCTTTTTCTGCATGGATATATAATTACATCTTTAAGTTTGGACAACGAAACATTTGCATCTGGCATGAGTGACTTTGATACCTACAGCTAGATTGCATTAAGCTGACTTTGCTGCTGAAAACTGACAGGGCTTACGATTATGCCATCTCAGTGGATCTGCAGAAGCAGAGCAGGGAAGCAGCATTTGTGAGGCTGCTCTGTGCCAGATGGCACACCATGGCAGAAAAATCTATTTGAGCCCTTGTGTTCCTGCATTATAACCAGCAGATTGTCAGCTGGAGTAAAGTACAGAAAGTATGTAATTTAACTGACCTTGTCTTTGTAGGAATTTTCAGATCAGAGGATGAAACTCTTGATGTTTTTCCTTTGTGAGGCCGTTTCCTTTTTTTCTTCTCTCCTTCATATGAGATGTATGAGTGGTATGATAAGGACTGCTGCAAAACTTGCTCTGAAATGTGAATGAATTGTGAACTTGAAAGAAATGCCATTTTAATAAAATAGGACTCTTTAATACTGCTGCTCAATCCTATGACCTCAGATCCCTGAAAGTAAATTTCTTTGGACTGCACATTACAAAGTACAGCTCTATTATTTTTCATGAGCGCATGCTAGAAATGGTGTAATTTCATATTGTGATCTTGAAATCAAACTTCAGACACAAAATTAGGCTGCTTTGTAATTTATCTGCAACTTCTCTGGATAAACCACTTCAGTCTGAAGACCTAAAACACCTTGTGATCTGACACAGAGTCGCCAGTAGGTACCAACCTTTGAGCTGAATTTGCTGTGGTTGTGACCTACCTAAACCCACCTGTGTGGACATAACCACCTTTCAGGAAAGCCTGAGGCATGAGTAACCATGATCTCCTTATTCTAGTATCCTTACTATGAAAACATGTAGGCCTTGTTGCCATGTCCATCTGCAAAGCTGGGTAAGCACTATATGTTTTTCCATATGGGAAACTGTTGGCTGAAGCAAAAACTAGCTAGAACTGGCTTTCAAGTTACACCACTTGACAGCACTTTGTTATTTATTCCTCAGCAAAGCCTCAGTAGAGTGTGAAGTAGATGACTACATACATCAATACATTTTTCCCCTTTGGGTATATCTACTATTGTATTGTATATTGTATAAAGTTGGGTTTTCATGAGCTTCGTAGTTTCCTAGACCAGAAAGGACACTAAATCACACAGTTTGGTGCCTTACATACTGCATACAATTAAATTTAAGAAAGCTACCTCTTGATTAAGCTAAATCCACTGCTTACCTGACCAACAGTTTATTCTGCAAGTGTGAATTGGAAAAATCACAGAATCACAGATTAATTTAGAACACAGAGGCAGTCAGAAGCTCATCTAGTCCATTTCCCTGATGAATGTATGCCCAGTGTTATCCATGAGACTCCAGCCTTTCTAGGCTTGTTATCAACTTGTAATGTGTCCTTGGGACTCTGCAGGTAGGTGGGAATGGACTGTGCCTCCGTGGTGAGAGCTGGTGTCAGCTCTGAACCAACAGGCATTGGCTGCAGCAGCTGCTGACTGACACAGTGCATTCCACCTCTCAGCAAAAATTTACTTTCCGAGCTTGTAAACCAGTCTGCAACGCTGAAAGAAAACTCTGCTCCCAATACACCTTGGTTATTTTATTGAATTTTTAAGAATCCTCAGTGGTTGCTTGACTAAGAAGAAGGAAAAACCTGCCTGCATAAGCCGAGGCAAAATTGTTCTAGAGAATTATTTCCTTGCTGGAGATAAATTACTCTTTTATTAGACAAACACTTTGGAAAGATTTTTTTTCCTAGACTAAACTAATCCATCTCATGAGACAATGTGGAACTTCTCATAGCTCCTACATAGTAATAGTGCTGATTCTGCACTAAGTAATGTTTTTAACAGTTAAGAAAAAAAAAATTACATTCTTTTTAAATTGTATTTTTTTGAGAAGAGGTGTGCTAATTTCTTATGTGGTCAAGACTTTTCTTTGAAAGCATGGCCCTTACAATTTTTTGAAATCTGTATATCCTGGTGTGGTTTATTATTCTCCAGGTTGTTTCTCTATGTGTTCTCTTTCATGTAAGAGTGACAAAACTAGTTTCTAGTTTGGTACTATCCACTATTGTAAGATGTAAAAGCCTCATTTCACCTTTTGTGGATTTTCTCCACTCCATAGAAATTCAAGCTTTATCCAACATTCAGCATTAAAATGGAAATACTTTCATGCTGTCTTCCAGGACTGTGTCTTCCATACCTTTTCAAAACCTTCTGCTGTTTGTTGCCTTAACACATACTTTCTTGATGCTCTCACTTATCAGATATAATTGTGTTTAAAATGAGTGGTTCATTTATCCGTGACATTTGAACCCGTAAGGAATTAGGACTGGTGCCTCCAGAACACTGCAGCAATGCTGACAACTGAGACATCTGTGATTTCAGTTATGACCTACACAGGAGAAAACAACTCGGGAAGAGTCCTCACAGGAAAAAAAGAGTAGCCTTAGTTAAGGAGGCACATGTAGGCCATTAGTGAATCTTGGTAACACTTTCACAGTTTAATCCTTTACTTTGGAAATCTGAACTTGACTGCAACATTTTTTTAATTAGAAGCTAATTTCAGATCTTCCCTTCCTAAGCAAATATTCTTAAAATGGTGCAGTCCCTTGACTATAATTATTTATAATATTCTGCAGTGTTTTCAGAAGCTCTTTTAAAGACAGTTATATTGGCAGCCCTATGCCAAAGCTTGAATTTATCTACCAACTCCTACCTGTGTTTTGTCTTTTCTACATCAAATCTTAATTTTTAAACATATATCATTATGTAGTATGTTCTGCTTTCATTCTTTGTATTTAACCCTCCTTACAAAAACTGAACTTCTATTATTGTAGTTTAAAATTTAGTTTTATATTTCTCATTACTATTATTCTCATTAGCTCTCATAAATGTTTCTAGCACATACTTCGTACCAAAGTAAAATTTGTTTAATTTCTTTTTTACTTTAGGCAATTATTTATCTACTAGCTAAAGCTTTAAGATTGTTTGGCAAGTATAAGCATATTAAAATTTAATTTTCTCAACAATTTCTATATTGGGTTTATGTGGAAAGATTTTGCTGGCAGGGGCGTGGTGTGTGTTTGTGTGCTGCAGGGGTGGAATGAATGTACCTTAAGTGATAGGGATAAAGGAATAGAAAAAAACCTCAGCTGTTAAAAAAGTAGTGTCCTTTGTGGCAGCTATTTCTAAGCCAAGTTCTGCGTTTCATGACTGTGGTAAGTACTTTCAGTCACCAACTGTTTCTTTGTTTCTTCCAGTAGGACTTAATTTTAATGAGCTCCGTGATTTCACATCATGTTCTCTACTCCTGGAAGTTATCAAAACGCAGTTAGGGGAACTTCTACATCCTTTACAAGATTCACCCTGGTGGCAGCACTTTCAATTAGGTTTTAAAAAATGTATCAATAAATGGACATGAAAGCAAGTGTTTTAGCCCTTCAGTTTACACTGAAGTTGAAGCATTTGAAGATGCAATGTTTTATAAACAGAATAATAATGGACCTACTGTCAAACAGTTGATCCTCCGACAGTGTTCAAATATTTGCATTTGTTTCATGTGTGAAAACCAAATATAGTAAAACTAAATACCTTAGAGTTGTTTTATACTTTGAAAGGCAACGCTGTTTGCTGTTTGTCCCACTTTGGGACAAGCTGGTGGGCCAAAGCAAATATCCCTGTGGACAAGTAGCCTGTCATCAAGTGTATCCAGGAAATGGATGTCTAGGAAGCCGCAGGAATAGGCTGTGCGTGCACTGTCGCCTCATACTTCTGCAGACTTTTTGTACCCGAGCAATCCTTTTCAGCTCAGGGACTTCCAAAGTCAGTTTCCATGCACTTGGTTAGCCCCAATGTGCTTCTCTTTCGTGAGCTCTCCACTCTTCCTTAGAACCAACAGAAACTCTGGTCATCTGCAATGCCTTTTGGCTTGGAGTTCCACAGCTCTGTCACCCAGTGCAGCACTCATTGCCCTGAAACAGGATCCTACGAGCTCAATTTGGGGAGGCAGGGTTAACTGGTTCTTGCAGTTCTGCTGGTAGAAAAGCTGAAGAACTTCTGAGGCACGCCCAGCCTTTCCATCACACTCATCATCTTGTACTTTATCATTTCCTTCCATGATATCTTTTTCTCAAACCCAACAGTCCTAGTTTACTTCATGGCTCCTAGGGAAGAAGTTGTATTTTTGGTCAACCTTCAGCTCTTTGAATCCTTTCTAGTCCTTTCTAGTTTGTGGTTTGTTCTTTTCAACAGGACCAGCACAACAAACAGTAAGTTCAGATTCTAATTCTTTCAACCCTTTTCTATGCCACATAATATTCCACTTCTACAAGTAATACTAGAGATTTCAGTCTGACTTGTAATCTCTCTGTGTTTTATCTTCCTCATCTTTTTTAGGAAAGGATAACATAAAACACTTCTCTGACAAGATTTTTAAGAAGATGAATGTGATTATTTTACTCTTACAGACACAAGGAACACATTTCATATTTCCTCTGCCCACTGGACTAAAAGACACTCTGTTTAGGAAGTGTCTCAATGGCACAGCACAATTGCATAGTTTGGATCTAAAGACATCTCTGAAATGTAAAACAGAATACAGCACAGAGCTGGAGGACAACTGACTGGATTTTGGTTCTTAGAGTATGGGACATTAAAAAATAGAACAGAAGCCCCAGTTATAGATTCCTCCCAGAAATCCTGGCAGGGAACAAAAACTTCTTAACTATTGACATAATTGCCGTAACAATAAGTATGGATAGCAAAGGCATTTTCTGAAAACTGAATTACCAGAAAATCTTCTGATGTTTTGAATGACAAAACAGTATGGAAGAGTAACTTCTCCTGGCACAAAATCATGTTAAAGCTAAGGTTCTATCTATTTTTCAACAACTCTACCACTGAAACCAAAAACTAAATAAACCTAACTCAGATTGGCTGCATTTGACATCAGATGTGTAGCTTTTGAAATGCTGATGTCTTTTTTTCAGGCTACACATGTTAAAATTGAATGAAGAGGCATTGTCAGCTTTAATGTATATATGCAAAGCAATGAAGAGCAAGCAGCTGCTGTTGTGGATCCCAGTTACCATAGCAATGCATTCCCATAGACATTTTCAAATTCATTTATAATAACAGTGCCTTTAGTAAACAAGAATGCAAAGTTGCTGATAGCATTCATGTGGTTTCCTGTGTTATGGATTTTAGATGTTTACAATAAAATGACTTCATTATCTGACGGACAGTCCCCACTGAAAGAACATGATGAAGTAAATTAATATTTGAATCAGTTACTTCAGACACAGGACAACTTCATAAAAGTCCAAGCCAATATCCAAACAATGATATATTAAATTTGGTGCTGTTTTACTAGGTTCATACTTATACAAAAATAATACAAAAAGAAGAATAAAGCCCACAATTTCCATGTCGTGAAAATTCTGATCAGTGTAACATAAAACAGTCTGATCATAAACTGGTATGCAGGAAAAAATAAATAATCCAACCTAAACTCTTCTAGCAGACAAACCTGGAAATCCATGTTAAGCAATGATACTTCTAAATAAACAGATGTCAGATGCTGTATAATAAATGTAGAGCTAATTGATGAAAAACCAGTTACACATAAAACCAGCAAAATTCTCCACTGAAAGTAAAGATATTATGTGTCTATGGTAAAACTATTGTGTAATGTTTGAAGATGAAAACATGATTTCATTGAGAATCCCAAAATTTCCATCAGAAACAAAATAATTAGACTTCACACAAGGACATATGCACTGTCACCGTCTTCTTACTCAAATATAAAGAACATACTGCACAAAATCAGGATAAAAATAGATGTTGACTTAAAAGGACAAAGACCATCCTTAACCTCTACTTGAAGACATGAGGAAAGAGAAAAGAGAACTTGAAAATGCTTTTGCAGCTTTTGATATTCAGTTTCAGTGCAATAACCAGGCACTGTCCGATTCATGATGATAAAGCACATTTGCTAGGATGTTGATTCAGCAAAATAATCTGTAATGTTGTTCAGCTGCTCAAAGGCTGCAATAGGCAGCAATTAAAAGGAAGAAGAAACTGAGTAAAAATGCTAGATTACTAAAGGCAAAAAATTCTAGACAGCCAGTATTTCTGTTACACTGCACCAAATAGAGTATGTTATCTGCATAAAATTCAACACAATTAAAAATTTTATGATTTTAAAAAAGTCATCTTGTTGCTTTTTTCCCTATTTTTGCTTGCATTCTAAGCAAGAATTAGTTTTATACGCAGACAATCAAAACTCCAATTGACTGCAATTTTTTATTGGTTAAAGAAAGGCATTCCCTTCTACTAGTAAGATGAACAGACTAACCTAATCCACCTTTATGTGTTATTTTTCCAGAAGCAGAATACTAATTTTATTTTGCCATCAGTAAGTGGCACAACATAACAAAATAAATTTTCGATCTGCAGAAGGTAGAGCACAGAGCAGAAGTTGTGCTACATTTTATCCTTAGAGAACAGCAAACAGCGTCCCTCTCAGTGTGATGGATGGTTGGTTGGATAGATCCTTTACATAGTCCAGCCATATAGCCAGATTCCTTCAGATATGCTCTGCTTTCTGCTCAAGGATCAAATCTGAAAGATGTCTGAGGACACTGAATGTATCCCCCAAACATAAAAAGGGAAAATATTCAGAAATGTCAGGCACGCCCAGTGCAGCCCTTGCTGGGACACAGGCTTCTGAACTATGTATATGTGGTCAGTGATGCATGTGAACATAAATATGTAAACTCTGGGGTAGAAAGGTGCAAACTTCGAATTGTTCTTCCCAGCACATCTTTCAGAGCTGCCTGGCTGAAGGGACAGAGATCTCTATTCTGAAAGTGGCAATGTGATTTGGTGATTTGGTGTGGGAATAAGTGTGTATAGACAATTAAGGAAAAAAAGATAGTACAAACTCTTTTGCAGTATCTGCAAGGATTTTGGGAAGGCTGCCATTTTGAACAGCTGCTTATTCTGTAGTTTGAAATAAGAGCTCAGAGTGAAGTGCCCTAATAAGGGAGAGTCTGTAATCAGACCTTTCAGCAGAGCTGCTGGATTATCTTTTCTTTCTAAACTGTTTAAATTCTGAGCAGTTGTTTGCTTTCTCATTATGGAGGCCTGGATCTATTCAAGTCTTCTTTCAAATCAATATTGTAGATAATTTAATGTTGTGTGGGACATCTCTGCAGCTGTAGAGCCTGTGATCACCACGAGGCATCTCGATGTCTCTGAAAACAGTGGGCATATATCACGTCCACTTGAATAAAATTCCAACACACCATTGTTACAGGAGGTGTGAAAAATCCCAGGATGGAAGCAGCAATATTAGATAATAGTTGGAATGGCCCTTCACATAAGACAGCAAACTGAGACCCTGTTGCTGTGCTACAGCCCAGCCCCTTGTGAGAAGCTGCTGCAGATCAGAGAACCTCTGCACTGGCACTCCACTGCTGGCCTGTGTTTGCATCCCAGTCACTGCAAGCTTTGATGAATTACACTGTCATAGATAATGAAGTCTTCACAGGAAAACTGCTGTAGTTGGTTTCGAAGGCTAGTCAGAAGGTGGCAACTCTAGAAAGACAGGAAATGCATGCATTATAATGCATTATCTAGATTATTTTGCATTATCTAGTGTACTTTGCATCCCCCTGCACTTTGAAATGGATCATTCACAATCAAGCTTTTTAAAACTACAAGATATATCTGTCATTCTTTCAAAATGAACTATTTTTTACTCAGTTGGTCCCCCTCCTTTGCTTTTTCTTTCCAACTTTGCCTCAACTTTTTTTATCCACACATTTTAGTTGTCCAAATGGTTGCATTTTTCCTTCAGTCTCCTTTTTTTCTTTACCCAAAATTCGTAAATCTGAGAAACCAAGCTAAAGACAAGTGTAGAAAGGCAGCCTCCACCTTCCCTTATCCCTCACAAACAACCCTCACGGTCTCCAGTGAATGCCAGTGAAACCAGAAATAGCCACAAAACAAGTTTTCTGATCTATTTAGAAACAGGAGATTTATTTGCTTATGAATTTGCAATGTCAAATGCTTTAAGAACACATTGTTGAAAGAGCGCATTAAACTATTTAAACGATTCTTTGTACTTTAAAATGTTTTCATCTAGGAAAGATTAAAATGTTCCGTTCGTGTTCAGAAGGATCAAGCTGTTTCCCTATAAATGAGCAAATGAGAAAGCTTGAGAAAAAAAGCAATGCAGAAAATAAACATTAATTCAGTATATTTGTTTATATTTGGATTTGTTAGTGATTTAATAACATACAGGCTAGATATTGTTAGATGAAAAAAAAACCCACTACCAACATGTAAAGACCAAACATATTTAGCTAGTGAGTTTGGAGTTTCTATGCAGAAAAAAACCCAGTTCATCTTTCAGTATCAATTATGATTTTTTGAAATACGGCATCAAGCAGTGCATCCCCTAATGCAGACTTGAATTAAGGGAGATAATATATATTTATGTATGTACTTATTTTGTAATAAACCCACTGCTTTGTAGACCAGAATTTGCTGATGGAATGTTTTGACCCTACCATTTAACAAGGCGTATTGAAACAGATACAGTCAGTCACAAATCTCAGTATGAGAAATATTTTAGACTAGACATGGAAATGTCAAACACACTACATAGGGATATCATTACATGCCAGCATAAAAAGACAGATTTATGACAAATATTCTAGGTACTAAGCACCTAAATTTTTGTATAGTGCATATAAAATAACTGGAAATTATGCACTCTGCTACACTTCTTTCCCAACGACCCTACTGTACTTTTGGGACTGAACAGGTAATAAAGGGGGTTACTTCTCACAATATGAAGTGTCTTTAAGTTGTGAGAGCAAGGTGTCAGACGAGATCAAGGCTTCCACCCCTTTCCTTAGTCTCTGTTCCTCCGTGGCGCGTTGTTTTCCCGGAGCGGCGGTGGCCCGGGGACAGCCCTCAGCGGCCGCCGCCCCACAGCACGGCACTCCTCGGCACGGAGACCGGCCGGCTCTCCTGCCCGCAGCGGGGACAGCGTGAACGCATTTCAGAGCGGCAGGAGTAAAGGGTCAGGTGAAACGAGACACACGAACCGCCCCTTCCCAGCACTGGGAAAGAGAGCACCTATCCGGTGGCACAGCAAGCCAAGCCGGGAGGCGGCGGGCCAGGGGCGGGCAGGGACACGGGGGACGGCGGACACTGCTGGGGCAGCACGGCCGGCCCGGGCCGGCCTCGGGCAGGGCGGTTTCCGCGGGCACCGGGCGAGCGCTGCTGAGGGGACACGCACGGCCAAGGCGCCCACAGCCACACGCAACATGGCGGCGCGCCCCCTCCCACAGCGGCCCGGGCTCCGGGGGCCAGGGGGCGGGAAGGGCGCCGCGCCCCGCCCCCGCGCGCGTGAGGCCCCGCCCCGACTCCGGGATGGGGCGGGGCCGCACCGACTGGGCCGCGTCACGCCCAGCCAATCGCCGGCGGCGCTGGCGCTAAGGCTCCGCCCCCGGGGGCGTGTCCGGCGGCGGGCGGGGGAGGAGCCTCCCGGGGCGGGGGGGGCTCGGCGGCGGCGGCGGCGGCGGCGGCGGCGGCGGAGCCCCTCCCCGGGGGCGGGTCCGCCCGGGCCCGCGCGCGGCAGGCGCCGCCCCCCCGTCCCCTGCCCTCCCCCTCCCCGCCGGCCCCTCAGTAACTTGGCCGCCTTTTATCGGGCGGGCGGCGAGGCGGGCAGTTTATCGGAGCCGGAGCCGCGCTGCGGCCGGGGCGGGCGGCGAGCTCGGCGGAGGGCGGGGGGCCCGGCGCGGCCCGGGACGATGCTGCGGCTGGTGTCGCTGAAGTTGGGGCGGCTGTACCGCTACGTGAAGCTGGCGGTGCTGGGCAGCCTGGCGGCGGCGCTGGTGCTGAACACGCACTCGCTGCTGGCCTCGCTGCAGCGCAACGAGCTGTCGGAGCGGCGCTTCCTGCAGCTCAATAAGTGCCCGGCCTGCTGGGGCACCAGCTGGTGCCGCAAGTTCCTCAACGGGCAGCTGCGGCTGGAGAGCTGGGGCCGCCTGCGCCTGCTGGACTTCTTCAACGTGAAGAACGTGTACTTCGCGCGGTACGGGGAGCCCCGCGAGGGATCCCGCCGCGTCGTGCTGAAGCGCCTGGGCTCGGCGCAGGAGCTCGCCGACATCGACACCAAGATCTGCCGCCGCGCCACCGGCAGGGGCCGCTGCGACCTGCTGCAGGCGCTGCCCGCCACCGAGTTCGCCAGCCTGAACGGCGACGTGCGGCTGCTCACCCCCGGCGCCGTGGAGGGCTGGTCCGACCTGGTGCACTGCCCCTCGCAGCGCCTGCTCGACCGCCTGGTGCGCCGCTACGCCGAGACCAAGGACTCGGGCAGCTTCCTGCTGCGCAACCTAAAGGACTCGGAGCGCATGCAGCTCCTCATCACCCTCGCCTTCAACCCCGAGCCGCTGGTGCTGCAGGTGAGCGCGGCCGGCGGTGCCCGGGCGGGCGCTCCCGGTGCTGCCGGTCCCGGCGGGAGCCTGGGCGGCGTGGCCCTTGCTGCCTTTCCCCGTGCCTGCGGGGCTCCCGGGCGGCTGGCCCCGGACCCGCCGCATCGCGCCGCCGGCTCCGTGCCCCGCTGAGTGCTGCCCGGGCACCGGCAGGCCGGGCTGAGCGCAGGGTCCCGGTCCCTGCCTCCGGGCAGGAGGCGTTCTTTTAGTTCGCTCAGCCTGATCGGCTCTCCTCCGTCCTTCCTCCCTCAGAGACTGCGTGTGTTTTGCCGATTTGCCGCCCTCCTCGGGGTCTGAAGTTCGTCCCCGTCCCGCTGGGGACCGAGCAGCAGCGTGCGGGTCGGTGCTGGAGGCTGATGCTCCGCTGACTTGTGCCGTTCGCCGTTCGGTGTCGGTGCTCCGCGATTCACACGTTCCCAGGCAGCTCTGGGTGCCCGTGATTCATTCCTTAGGGTCTGGTTTAAGAGGGAGTGCACGTTCCCAGGCAGCTCTGGGTGCTCGTGATCCATTCCTTAGGGTCTGGTTTAAGAGGGAGTGCGTGGACACTGTGCTGCGGTGCTGTTGTGCTTTCCTTGACAGAAACTGACTCATGTGCTCTGTCATGTTCTTAATGTGAGCTAAATATAGTTAGTGCTGGTAAAAATTAGAGATAGGTATTTGTAGCCTGAAAATAGACTGGCAAATAAATGAACAGTGTTCTCTTTTCGGCGATTACATGTTCTGTAGCCTCTAATTCGGGAGATGGGTTATGTGCACACACCTGAAATTTGTGCTTTAATATGTTACGTGAATTTTTAGGTGAAAAATGCGTAGGAAACCTCTATTCTGTGGCACCACTCGGTTGTTTCTATTACATATCTATTTAGATGGGGAGCTTTGCATTTTGGTTTTTAGCATTATCAAGAGAACTCCCAAGTGTGCCTTTAGCATGTAGGTTTGGAATCAAAACTGTTTTGTCTAACTACTGAACTGTCGCTGCCTTTATCCAACGTATGATTAAAATAATATTTGCAAGTGTGTTTTGAAAACACTACCTCGTGATTACTATTAACATCTGCTGTTTCTCTACTGAGAGGCCAAGAAATGCTCAAAAAGCAGTGCTGCAGGCTTTACCCTCCAGAAAGTTTGCCTACTGGCTAATTTCTAGAAAATCAGTTTATGAACTTAATTACAAATACGTTTTTCAGTAGTATGCCTTCTGCCCTTCAGTCTCTCCGTGTACAGCTCTTTAGTTTTGTTTTCAGAGTGTGTTTCCACTTTGCTTCTCAGCAGACTTGAGGATACAGTAGATGTCCCATTTTGCTGTGAAGTTCCTCCTGGGCGCAGTGAGAGGGAAACTCCACTTTAGTAGGAAAATCAAAACTGCTTCAGTCTGCTGAGTATATTCGGAAATTCTTTGAGCAGTGGTTTGCTTTGGCTGTGTTTCATACAATCTACTTTTTTGGTTTTAAACAGTGGTTCCAGCATATTGGGTGTAGACCTCGATGGCCAGAGAACAGCTCTGTTTCTCCATAATTCTTTACAGACAAAGGGCACGGCACACTTGTGGCACTTGGGCTGGATCACAAATGGTGCGCGGTGGGTTCAGTAGGAGCCTTGATTCCTTTCAGCTTCTTGTTGAACTGTAGATGAGTCCTGAGATTGCCAGGCAAATCTGTTGAAGAGAAGAAAATCTTGGGTGGACTTGAGTACGCTGCTCGACTTTTATCTCAATAAGGGCGCAGCTGAGAGCAGAGCAGGTCAAATTCGTGGGAAGTGAAGCAGCCTTTACCAGCTCAGAGTGAGGTAAAGCAAGTCTGTCACCTTTTAACAGATCAAAAGTGTTTCATAGGGTCTTGTAAACTTTGATCTTTAGGCATATCTTGGACAATATTTCTGGGGAGGTTCAGGTCAGCTTTGTGTCCTTAAACACTCCTGGTGGTTTCTCCAGAAGAGTGTTAATTAACTTTGGTTTTTGGGTACTCAAGGTTTGAAGACCTTCCCTCAAATTGGAATGAAGTATGTAAAATACATGAATCTCTATGAGCTCTTCCCATTCCATAGTACTCCAGGTTTAGTCTCCAGCTGAGAAACACGTAAGGAATGGGTAATTCTGTGCTCTGCTGCTCTTGGAACGGCAACAAGCTGGACACTCTGAGAGGTGGTTACTTTCTAGAGCTGATCACTGACTACTGAGAAGGTTGTTTGTGTTTGTACATAACATCTGTAAAACATTTTATGGTGTAGTTTCTGTAGTACTGATGAAGACAGGTAGTGCTAGGGAAATGAAACTTTTAGGCTTGTTTTAAAAATCAGCAGCTTCCAAGAAAAAAAAAACAACCCTGCATGATGTTGTATGAAGAATCAGATTTTAATTTAAAATAAAGCAATCAATAAATTGATGCGTTTAACTCGTGCTGTCTGTCACCAGAGGGCACAAGGAAAAATATTGCTTGTTTTTGCCTGGAGCCTGTCGTGGAATGCTACAGTGGCTGAGCATTGTTATTCATAGCAGTTTTGGTTTAGAAGTGGAGGTAATGTCTGGACTCTTGGTGTACAGTCCATGCAAGTTCTGTGCTGCTTAATAGTGTTATAGACAAATGTAAACAGGCAATATAGTAGGAATTCAAAGCTTGGTCTTTAATTTATAATAGAAAATTCACTGTTGTTGTCCACAAGAGCCAGCAATCTGTGGATTATGAGGCTTTTCATCAGATTTTACTGGGATTTTACCATGAAGCCTCTGCATATGTGGAGTGTGGATTATTCCTGAAGTGGTGTTGCTTGTGAACAGCATTGTCACAAGTGATTTACAGCTTCTGCTCTGAGAATTTTTCAGGCAGGGCTTTAACCCATAGGATGGTATTACTGTTCAGGGATTTGTATAGAAAGTAAAACACTGCACAGTTCAGTATAGATTACATATTGTAATCCTAACTCACTATTTGTGTTTTTTATAACTTTCTTGTTAACCTTCTTTAATTTATTTATTGTGTAGATGTACTCAGGGAAGAACTCAGTCCCTTTTCCCAGTTTACTTTGTTAAGCACATGGAATGACAGCTGCAGTATTGTTCAAGTACAGTTTACTTTTTTTTTTTTTTGGTTACTAAAATACTAATTTTTCTTCTGTAGAATCTTGCTAAACTAGTCAAAAATTAAATTCTTTCACAATTTTCATCTGAATTCTCATTTGAACCAAAGAGTTTACATGCTAAAGATTTAACTTCTGATAGGTTTCGATTTTTTCATCTCCCCTCCTAATAGTTCTTTTCTGCAATAAAGGTGAGTATTTTTTAGTAAAATAAGGTCAGGTTTGTAATTAAAATGCTACATCTAAATTATTTCATATAGGCATGAACAGCTTATTTGAACAATAGCAACAAGAAACTTGCTGCTGTTTCAACTCCTTTAATGGTAAACAGTGTTTTAAATGGGAATCACCTGGAGGATAGGATCTATGCATGGCATCCTGTTTCTGACTGAGTGTGATGATGGTGTGCATCAAACACTTGCAAAGTTAAGTTGGCTGAAGTTGCCTTGGGAATAAATAGAAAAATTGAAAAAATAACTTGAATTGGAGACTGAGTGCAGTGTGACTGTTCACTCTTTGCACAATTCATAGAAACATTGTGGACATAAGTGGAGTTATCCTTGTCCTTTGACTTTCTATAAACCACCAGCTTCTACTTGTAAAATAGATGCAGTGGAGAAAGTTTTTTGCAATATTTTCAACAGGGATATCTGCTTAAATAGTGGATGTTACTCAGCTTTATCAAGTAACTTGTTTAATTTTTTATCTTCATTTGCAAGCTGGAACATAAACTTGCAGTTAATAGAACTGAAAGGTGCGATACCTTGTTTTTCATAGAGCTCCTGCACTGATGCCAGATTTCCTCTTTGGAGGTGCTGTGGCCAGCCTTGGATGACAGTTCCTGAGCTGCTGCTGTCCTGCCACTGCAGCTGCCCTGCTGTGAGCCATGGTGTGCAGCCACGTGGTGTCTGACACATTTTGCCAGTGAGAGATTTTTGAGTTTTGTACTTAAACACTATAAAACAACAGTTCCCCGAATCCTTGTCCTGGGAGTTGGAGAAAGCACAGTGTGACTCAAGACTGCTGAAATAAGAAATTGTTTCTAGATAAGAAAGCTGTTTCTCAGTAAGGTGGTTGTATTTCTCCTCTAAGATCTTGAGCTTACCTGAAAAGACAGTTTACATCTGTACTGGCAAAACTGAAATACAAGATTTATAAATTGTTTTGGCAAAAGTGCATCTAGAGCTGGTCTTGCAACCAACTCTTGACTTTGTGTTGGCTGTGGTCTTGGTTTACAGTATTGCCAGGTGCCATATGAAAACGTTGCCTTTGCTTTGTTTTCATGGTCAGTAACACTAAGCACGTCAGTGGTTTAGCTCCAGCTGGGAGCTCAGCCCCACAGCTCTCTCCCCTCACTCTGCCATGGGGAAGAGAACTGGGAGAAAACTTGTGGGTGTAAGAAAGCCAAGCCAAACAAGGGATTCCTTCAGAATCCCCATGGGCAGGCAGGTGCCCGGCCATGGCCAGGACAGCAGGGCTCCGTTCCGTGGAATGGTGACTTGGGAAGACAAATGCTGTCACTCTGGATGTGGCCCCCCCTTCTTTCTTCTCCTTCCCCCAGCTTCACATGCTGATCACGATGCCATATGGAATGTAAAATCCCTTGGATCAGCTGGGGTCAGCTGTCCTGGCCGTGTCCCCTCCAAGCTCTTTGTGCCCCACCACTGCCTTGGCTCCGCATAATCACTGCTCAGCAATGACCAAAACATCCCTCCATTTCCAATGCCATTTCCAGCACAAATCCAAAACACTCACCCATACCAGCTACTGTGGAAAAACTTAGACCAGCACACAAAGCAAACTTGAAATTTGCTCACATACTTCGCAGTTAAAATAAAAGGCTTGTGTGTAATGAAGAGTTTTTCAAACTATCGAAGGTATCTGTCAATTAAATCCAGAGTGCATTAATGTAACTTTGTCTCAAGCTGTAGTTTTTAACAACGTGTTTAAATGAGCACTGTTCAAAGAATGATGCTGAACATTTGTATCTTGTATGTAAATTGCAAGTCTCAAGGACTTTTATTTCTCTGACTCTTAAGAGAAATACCAATCTCTATGTGCCAAATAGCAGTGTTTCTGCATTTTTAATAGACTCTGTAAATCATTGCCCCTTCCCTCAAATATGGTTTGAGCTTTCTAAGTGCTTAGGCTTAATGACTTTATTTTTCTCACAGCTTCTGATAATTCTTGTTCCTTGTGGGGGGGAAAAAGCAAACCAAAACAAACCCAACAGCTGTATCTCTATTCTTAGTATAATTACTCTGCATGAACAGTCTGTTGCCACGTAACCTAAAATTCTTCTGGTTTCTCTACATGTCATTGTTGGACTTTCTGTTTGGTTTTGTTATGGGAAGAGCAATAGTTGACATCTGGTAAACAGATTAAAACTTTAACTGATCAATTTGAAACAATTTCTTGCACAGAATTCACTGAAAGTAGCAATTCAGCCAAGGGTTCACAGAATCTTTTTGCTGATCTATATATAAGAAGTAAATGGGCAAATTCCTCTTTTTCTCTCTTATTGTACACACTCTTCTAATCAAAAGTTATTTTCTGTAGTTCTATTCTAAATACGTGGTAGAATGTAGAATGGCAAGTTAGTTTTAATACTTGGTACTTTTTAAACTTTCTTCATGACTGGATTTGGTGTTTCTGTTCCATAATTCTGATGCCATAAACCAAGTCGTGGATTTAAAGTGGTTACCTGCACTACCAGGTTTGTCCTTGGGTGGACTTGTGTTATTTAAGTCCTGGCTCATACAGATATTAAGATTTTGATAGACTGATTTTCCATTGGAAACCTTTTAAAAAGGAACGAGAAATTGTTCTCTGTTGAATTAAAATTGAGTGGCCTCATGTTACAAAAGTGTTCCATTGGTGTGGTTGTATTGAAAACTGAAGAGTCATTTTTTGCAGTGACATATGACTGTACATGTTAGACCAGAACTGGCTTGTACTTGTCATGTTAACTGTCATATTTAATTATGTTCCTTAAGTTATCAAAACTATTTCCATCCTTCTTTTGTAGTGAAAATTCCCTAGAGTGAAAACATGTAGGGTGAATTATAAGGGATATTTTAAAATAGTGGAGAAATTCTTGAAGTTATTGTGGGGTGTCTGTTATGATGAATGACTGTCTGAATTTAAAGGCTGCTGGGAAGTCACTATACAGACTTAAATAGAAATTCTCTTGAGAAATTCTCACTCTTGCAGTTTTCAGTAGCAGAAAAAAAAAATTGTTACCCCACATTAGAAACCTTGCAATACTGATGTTCTGGTATGTCAGATGTAAAGGGGGAGTTTTGTGTTACTTCCCTGAATTAAGTAATTGAGGCTTTGTTTTAGACTCCAGTTTTGCAAAGTAGCTTTAAAATAAGACCATCTCTGCTAAGACTCCTTTATAGTGATGTATTCCAGGCTCATTACTGATGAGAAGTAACTATACAGTGATTATTTTCATCTGTTGCAAATTGAATCTAAAAAATCATTTATGAACTACAAACCAATTTCAATAGGTGGCAACCAATAATGACATTAAATTTGCTTTACTGTGGCTCTCGAATTTAATCATCGTTCATTTATTTATTTGGAAAAGAGGCATATCTCTGCTGACATTGTGAAATATAACTTTTGCAGCTGAAATGTTCATCTTCAGCTGAGTATTTAGAGTTTTGTGTGTTTTTGTTCTATAGTGTGTCAATTAAGCCAGGCGTGAACCTCTTGTTGGCATGAATTGTATGTAGTTACTGGTTGAAATGTAGTCAAACTTGAACAAAAGTCAAATAAATTAAAAAAAAAAGGTTTCATTGGGAACCAATGAATACCTGGAGTACTCAGTGAAATCCATTGTGCACGCTGTGTGTGTAGGCTGTGTATGTGTAACTTCTGTGGGAGTTCTAGGTAAATGGCAAATGGTGTGGCATAGAGTTGAGAATTACACGGTTTTTACTCACTAGCATTCAGAAAAACATTTGAATACATATCTTCCAGATTGCAGATCAATTCCTGACAAAAGGAGTTTAGACTGTGCTTTCTAACTCCTTTGATTGGAAAAGCCTCATGGTGAAATCTGCTGTCCAGCTCTTCTTCATGGTTCCAGAGCTTATTTCCCTTTGTGACTAATACAAGTGCTGCTTTGGTTTACCCTGCAGAATCAGCAGTACTCTGAGACAGACCTGACTTTCCTTTTGAGGAAGAGCAGTTGAGTTCTCCTTGCCCTGCCTGTTTGTGCCTGGGCAGATGCAGTTCAGCAGGATGATTCTGTGTCAGGTGTCGTTTTCTGTGAAGTTCCTCAGGGTCCCACGGGGACAAGTCCCCTCTCTGTTTGTGTGTCTTTTTCAAAATTTCATCACATTTAAGTTGTAGCTCTTTGTTTGGGCAGGTTTTGTCTGGGCTGCTTTTTCTGAGCTGGAACTCATTTTTATGCAAACATTGGAGGTGACAAATAGAGCACCTTCTGGAATAGTTTTGAAATCAAAAAGCATGGTTTTTAATGGTATATTAGAACAAAAATGTCAATTGTTCAGTGTCAGTTACTTAAAGTGGTTTGGCTTTTTGGTCTTGATTATGAGGATGAATGATACGCTTCATTGTGATAAACTAATATTCTTTTAAGTGTTTAATTCAAAGGGGATTTGTGTTACTGCAGAATACAATGGGCCTTATCAGCTTCAAGCTGGTGAGTCTTCCCTGCCTGATCTAATTCACAACTCTGAACAAAAAGCACTGGCACATTTGTGTGTCTTCTCAGGTTTAGACAGATGGAAGTGAGGAAGACAAATGCACTGATAGTGTGTTTTGTTTTCAGCGAAGTGCTAAATTTGCTCAGTTAATTCTTAATATTTTATTCTGAGAACACAGTGTGTTTTTTAAAGGCATAAATGCAGTGTTACTCTTTCAGGAACACTATGTCCACTGTCTTTTTGTCAGGGTTTGTTTAGGTTTTTAAACCTTGCTTAGAGAAATCTTGGAGCTACAGTAATTAGAGCAGCCAAAATATGTTTTGGGGCTTTGTCGCTGAGAGTGGAGCTAGCAGAAGTTTTTGGTATCTTTACTGTTTTACATCTTTTTGTTAGAAGATTATACATATTTGTCTGAAAACAGAAAGGTAACGTTAAGGATGGGAATCTTACTAAGCTGCCTGTTTTCAGATTTTCATATGTGCAGTACTTTATTTTAAAACAGTTGAAAAAGTTTAATTGTCTATGGTTTCCATGGCATTTGTGTGTGTGTTCACAGATAGAGTGTGAGTGGGTGCATCAGAATCAGATTCTTTTGTCAAACAGCTGTTTCTGGTTTTGAACAAGAGCTTAGTTTTTTACCTTGATTGTCAAATGCAGATTTTTAAGTCTGCAAATAGCATATTCAAGTACAAAATTATCTAATTAAATATCCACACTACTAAAATAAAACCTAAAATAAAGTTACTTACTATTCCCCAGAAATCAGATTTTTGACTGTGATCTAAGAAGCTTTTTGTTTGTAAATGCACCTTGTTCATGGAAAGCATGTTTATTAATCATATAAATTTGTTTTAATTTCTTACTGGCTTTCAAAATTTTAATACATGAACCAAAAAATCCTTGTCAAGATAGCTGCAGTTTCCTCTTAGAAAACAGCTTTCAAAATAGAAGGGTACAAAAAGTTACAAACCGCTGCTCGCAAAGACAAGAGATCTGCACTTCAATTAATATTCTTGTCAAATTCACCAAGTGAATATAAAAACTACTGAATGAGGCACTTGTACATATTTTTATCCCTTTCTTCCGCTACTGACTTGGGTAATGAAGTGTAGATGTGGCTGTTACATGCCAGTTGGAAGGGATCCAAAGCAGAGATGTTGTTTGTACATGTGCAGATGTTGGCAGGATTCCCCGCACTCCTGTTGTCGAAAGATGTTTTTATTGCCACAGCGTTATAAATGTATCTGTTACAGCATGGCATGTAGATATTCTGCTGGTAACACGAAGGTGCGCACTTGTGAATAAACCAAACTGCTCCGAGAATTTCTTGTCTGGAATGAAATTCAGCGTACACAGAGCAGGAAGCATTAGAGATGTGTGTGGAAGATCAGTGACTAACGCAGTATTTTGAAAATCAGTTTAATCCATTACATAAATCCCTGCTGCTGCTGGAAAGGAAAAGTCCTCTTGGCTCCTTCCCTCTTCTGCACCCAGCTGTGGAGTCTTCTCTTTTCCTCTCAGCAGCACATCCTGCCATGAGGTGGTGTGTTGGAGTCCAGGACATCCCCTTGGATGGCCTGGGACCTGAGGAAAGGAGTTTGAGCCCTGGACAGGGGGGTGTGGAGACGGTCGAGGGGGCTCGGAGACCTTGGCACAGAACCCAGGGAGACACCGGGTTTGATTTTAATCCATGGGAAAAGCTTTCAACATTGCAGAAGTAATTACAAACTCCCAGGATGTGAAAATTGTAGTCTAGCACAGTAGATGATGTAGAATTTAATAGTCTTAGAATTTTTAGAATAGAAGTAAATGGGGACAAGATGGTGGAATTTGGGTGGTACCTTATGTACTTCTCCTTCTTCCTCATCCTCCATTTTCTGGGGCGGTGATGGCACAAAGTAGTTAGAGTAGATTGGACCAAAGTAGAATGTCACTTCTGCTGTGGGCACTGGGCATTGGCACAAAATAGTAAATAACTAGTACGTAATAATCTGTATAAATGTTAGGGGACGTCCCATCTGTGGGGCAGTCACCTCGTGTCCCAGCTGCTGTCCAGACCTCGGCTGGGAGCAGAGAAAATTCTGAGATACCAAATAATAAACAACACGAGAAACCTGAAAACAAACCTTGAGGACTCTGCTTTCTTACACGGACGCGACTCGGGGCTTTTTAGAGGGCCAAGGACTTTAAACCACCTAAAGCTCAGGTGAGGAAACCCCCCCGACAGTGGTGCTGTGGTAGGGGTCAGGCTCTGATCCAAGGGAGCTCCAGCCTGGCAAGTACCAGCCTTGCTGTCCTGATGGTGAGATATTAATTTTAAAGAATTAAGGACTTTAGTTAAAGTAGACGTGGACTTGCTGACGTAGACTTCCCTTTACTTTAGTTAAACTAGACATTGCTGACGTAGACTCCCCTTTTACATTGAAACTTCCTTTTTTTAACATAAGCCGGATTTAAGGAACCGATAAATCAGGAGACTTGTCAACTTAATCAATAGACTCCAAGAGCACAATGTGATCATAAATCAGATAGTCTTGAGAAAACAGGATCCAGGTGTCACCAACACTAAAAGGTTAAAAAGGCAAAGTGAGGAAGACGCATCTTACTTCATCATTTTGAGACCCCACCCCATAAGAAGGACCACTGACCCATTTCAAAGAACAAACTACGCATGCTTAATTGCTTTTTGGTTAATTACCGTACGAAGCGGGGAATGGGATGGACCAGAGTCATGAATATGCATTTGTGTTTTGGGTATTCAACACTTTTGTACATAAAAAGACCCTGTGATCATCTGTAAATTGTGGTGTGTATTTGGGAGCTATTCCTCACGCTGCCCGGCGTCGTAATAAACATACACTTTGTAACTTCAAACTGCTAGAGAGTCTTTGTCCGTCATAGTTGGATATTGGTATTAGATCAATATCCATATTTTTTTAACAAATCAATGGTGTGCAGGGGATTGAAATGAGTGTCCTTGCTGGGTCGGGAGGGACAGACACCTATGCTTCCTATGGTAGCACGTCCTTTGCCAGGTTCAGCTGTTTGTGGTTGAGTTTGTGTTTGAAAAGGGAGGCGAAGTCACGAGCAGAGCAGGATTGGAGCATAAAAAAGGAAAACTGTGGAAAATGAAGGGAGTGGACCAAAGTAATATTTAAATAAAAATATTTGAGCGTCATTGAATTGAGTGCTGATAAAATGGAGCAATATGAAAGTGTCATGCACAGTTGGGGAAGTTAGTTAAGCATGTGTTTATCAGGAGATTAATCAGGTAACTTCTCTCCAGTTTAAAGAGAAGCTTATATGATGTGGGTAAAACAAATAATTTTGTTTGAGGGACAACAGCTATTTTCTTATTGTTTTGGTTTGGTCTAGGACTGAATACAGTCACAATAAATGCTTATGAAATACCCCTTTGCTGACATTTATTGATGCCACAGCCATGTTTTTGTTATATAGTGTTTTCAGAATGGGTAAGGAACACTAAATTAGCACATACTTCAGTTGTTGGAAGGTTATTTTGTTAACCACAGAAGAGGTGAAAAAAACCCCGAAAACCCTCTTAACTGTGGAATGTGACACTTGACTTGACCCGAACTGGTGGCTATTTGGCTGTACTTCTGCCTGCATTAATTGCCCTGAATCCTGCAGGTGAATAAGCCTGGAGGCTGGATAATGTCTTCCCTATTGCATGGTAGATTTAGTTGCTGAGAGACACAGCTTGAAAATACCATACTGCTCTCAGACCTGTCAAATTAGTTCGTATTATCCTCAGGATTTATCACAACCTGTTTTGATTATGTGAGTAGAGCATGTGATAAAAATAGAGT
This sequence comes from Sylvia atricapilla, assembly GCF_009819655.1. NCBI lineage: Eukaryota > Metazoa > Chordata > Aves > Passeriformes > Sylviidae > Sylvia > Sylvia atricapilla. The sequence continues at coordinate 24,236,063 of NC_089149.1, forward strand.
TGAAATTCAAACATGCAGAGATGTCAAAAACTTTGAACCTATTCTGTTATTAGTATGACTCTAATGTCCTTTTGCCCAGCCAAGAAAGGTGGTTCTTTGTCATGGTAAAAAACATGGTTACTTACCCAGAAATTGTCTTCTAAGATTTATCACCTTAGAGAGCAGCTTCATGGCTGTTGCCATAAAAATGGCGAATATTGTTAATTAGTATATTAATTACGATTTTAGTTTCTTCAGGTGTACTATATAGAGATGGTTGGTTATGTTAGGCACCTCTTCCCTGGTTTTGTAGTTCAGACCTGTTCTACGTGGTGTGTTCCCTTCCAGTCTCTTTCCCCAGCTGACAGCAGATGTTTCCTGCCATTGTGGGTTCCCGAAGGTATAAAGCTTTCCTTCATCCTGAAACCCACCTTGGTGTTCATCCCAGCTGTGGTGAAACCTTCACTGCATCATTACTTCAGAGCTGATCATGAGTGGTGTCTGGTGACACCACAGCAAGGCAGAACACGAGGAAGGAGCATGGGGACATGGTGGTGTCTCCCATTAGTTAAATTTGGTGTACATATTCTTAGAGTGCTAACTTCTATAAATGTGGGGTTTCTTAAATTAGTGCTTTCCTGGTTTCTTCCTGTTGCATTCCCATTCAGCATTCTTCCATTTTTAAGTGCTTGTCTGTTCTTGAAGTCTGAGGCCACACTCAGCACAACTGAATTGGGAAAAGCATGCTGGTGTTTTGTGGCTTGTTTTGTAATTCCTTGTAGTGTGTCATTTCTATTCAGTCTCCTATGCTAACTTGCAAGAAAGGATGTGTTGGAGACAGATTTTACTGTTGATAAAAATGTTATGTGTCTGTGTGTAATGAACCCAGAGATAGACTGTTAAGGTATACTAGAAAATTAAGAAACTTCAAAGGAAGCCCATCATCTGGGAAAATGGAAGGAGAGGTGGTGGAGAGAAGGAGGTGCCACTCTGTAGAGTTTTTTTTTTCTTTAGGTTATTAAAAGAAATTGTTTTAATTAAAAGATCAAATGCAAAAATATTTTGACGGAGAGAATACTTGCATTGTTACAACAGACGTGTAAAAAAAACCAAGAGAAAAAGATGCTTGGTGAAATTGTCTGTGTAAATATATCTGTGTGTGTAGTGTATAGATGGAAAGCTAGATATGGGTTATATATTGTTTCAGGTCATCCAACTTTTTCCCTGTGTTAGTCCAGCAAGGCCTCTAGGTCACATAAATAACTTTTGTATTGTTTTTCCTTTCCCTTCAAAACTTAAAAATACACAGATTATTGTGTTGATGGATATTTGCAGCATTCTCTTCTAAGTTTTATTGAAGAGCCTTTTAAAATCTGTTTCTATTAATGAAGAATTCTAAATTTTTTTTGTGTACAGAGTTTTCCATCTGACGAGGGTTGGCCATTCGCAAAGTACTTGGGAGCATGTGGAAGGATGGTGGCTGTCAACTACGTGGGAGAGGAGCTGTGGAGTTACTTCAATGCCCCCTGGGAGAAACGAGTGGATCTGGCCTGGCAGTTAATGGAAATAGCTGAGCAGCTGACAAATAATGACTTTGAATTTGCACTCTACCTCCTTGATGTCAGCTTTGACAACTTCGCAGTGGGACCAAGAGATGGGAAGGTTATCATTGTAGATGCAGAAAACGTTCTGGTAGCAGACAAAAGGTTGATCAGACAGAGTAAGTATCTTCTTTCTCTGCGACATATAAAGTATGTGTGGTTGCTTAATACACATATTGTTTGCTTTACAACTAGACTACTAATTAACAAATGAATTTGTTTTCTTCTGCAATTAGACTACTAATTAGCTTGACCAGTTTGTCAATTTTGTGAACTGCTGAGCATACCTGGACTCTTTTAAGTACTGTAAAGCTGCATAAAGGAAGAGGTGGGGCTGAGAAGAGAGGGTGTTTGCACTGGGTGTGTTTGGACAGGTGGATGGACAGACAGATAGTTAAGGTGGCTGTTTTGTCCACCTTAACTAAGAGAGAGAGCTTTTTTTTGTCTTTTCCAGGCACCTGCATAACAATGGAAGTCTAGGAATTCTTCTTTCTGTGAATGACAAACAGCTTTAGTGCCTGCTTGGCCTTGGTCCCATAGCCTGACTTTGCTTCCTGTTGGTTCCCTGTGATAATGGAACCGAAGGAATGGCTGATTCCAGTGCTGTTTCCAAATTCATTTTTATTCTGTCAGCTGCAAAAGCTCAATGCAGTGGCATCAGGAGATGTGTTTGACAAAGTGGCATCACATAGGTTTATTTTCTTTTTGAGCTTTTAAGGAAAGCTGGAGATATTGAACATGAAACTCTGGATTCTGCAGAAGTTCATGGTGACAAGCCAAGTGGTTCCAGTTTGCTTTGGGTGAATGGATTTTCTTAAGCTTTGAAAATAGGCTTCATATGTTGTGCTGCAGAATTAACTTTTAGGCTGTGTTTTTCTGTCCACACACTATTCTACAAGGAAGTGTGTTTTGGGGTTGTTTGGTTGGGTTTTTGTTTTTATAAGATCTATTATATGTTCTCAAGCAGCTTAGATTAAAACTATATAAGCCTACCAAGGAAACCTTTTAATATATTGAATATCCAGTACATTTACTGTAGAACCCTTTCCTTTCCCTCCCTCTTAAAATAATACTACTGAAGGCTTCATTTTTGGAGTATGTCTGAATTGCTCGGGCAGAAACATGTCCAGATGAGCTCTGAGCATGTCGATAGATACGTGGAACAGGAGCAGGAGTTCCTTGCAGGACCTGAATGCTGCAAGTGTCACATCTGTTGTCCCAAGCAGGGTTTTGGTGTGCTTTATGATCTAGCAATCAAGAACACAGAAAACAAAAGAGGATATGAGAAAATTCTCAGCCCTTGTATAAACTTGTGTTGTGGTTGATGTGTAATATTGATTTCATGGATCTTTGGGAAAGTTCCATTAGACAGTCTCTGTCCAGAGTGGTCACTATGCCTGTTTAGATATTTCAATAAGTATCTTCTGTCCAGTTGCACTGTACAGTAACACCTAATTGTTCTCTGTGTGGGCTGTCATGTTTGAGTTTGCTGAAGCCCTTTTTTCCCATTCTCCTTTGCTGGCTTATTTTTCCACATTGAATTTGCTGTTAATTCTACAGATCTTACATCATGTTTTCATAGTTTCAGCTGTCATCCTTCAGCTCCTTTTTTTTTTTCCTGAACTGGCTCTCAGTGTGCCGTGAATGAGATGACCAATAGTCAGCTCAGAGACTAGCCAAGCACAGATTAATTTTCCTTTGTACCTCACACTGCTAAGAGAGATGTGCAAAACTATGGAACTCCATAAGGACCTCTTCTCAAAGCTGGCAGCAGTCTGGAAACTTAAGTTGAAAGTTTTCTAACAAAAAGTAGTAAGAACACAGAAGAGCTCACACTTAGAAACCTTTTAAGTATTGTTACTGCATGAGGTATTTTACGTAAATCAGGTTTTAAGTTGAAAAGCTGTGACGGGGAGAATGGTCTGTACGTATACATAAATGGCATTTGCCTTGTTGAATTTTAGTTTTTTTCAAAGACTGTAAGTAATGTATCTGCTTTTTTGTATTCTTGCTGGTTACTGCCATGTCAAAAGTAAGACAGAAGATAAACTTCCAGAAGTTTTTAGCATTTACTTTGTAATGCTGTTTTAGTGTTTGGTAGACCACTTGCCAGCAGTAGTTTCCTGGGCAACTGGAGAACCCAAATCTATGTTGCTAAAATAAATCGTGTTGCTCGTTTGTTTTTCCTCTTAGCTTTGGCTCCGGGTTGTTCTCTTGTACTTGCTCGTGCTACATTTTTTCCCCTGGGTATGTGTGAATGTAGATCTCATGTGTTTACTGTGCTGCTTTTTTTCCCTGCCCTCTCTTTGCTGTCTATTTTGCTCTCTTTCTTTCTTTTCCGTATGTTTTGTTTCGCCAGGGCCATTTCAGCAGAAGGATGTATCAGACTGTCAGATGCTGAGGCTCGAACATTTCCGAGTTTAAACAAAACTGGTTTGTAGTTTAAATATTACCAGTTTGCTGTGTATTGAGCTTCTGATTGCGTTCAGACACACCTAGGCTTCGTCCTCCCCTCTCTCACTGCTGTTCCTGTCTCCTTGTACCTCGCAGATAAACCTGAGAACTGGGACGTGTGGTACGAAAGCAAGTTTGATGACTGTGATAAAGAAGCTTGTCTGTCCTTCTCTAAAGAGATTCTTTGTGCTCGCGTCACTGTGGACCACAACTATTACGCCGTTTGTCAGAACCTTTTGTCCAGACACGCCACGTGGCGGGGCACCTCGGGGGGGCTGCTGCACGACCCCCCGGCCGAGATCGCCAAAGAGGGGCGGCTGGAGGCCCTGCTGGACGAGTGTGCCAACCCAAAGAAGAGGTACGGCCGGTTCCAGGCCGCCAAGGAGCTCCGGGAGTACCTCGCACAGCTCAGCAACAACGGGAGGTAGTCCGCAGTGAAATCCTTCTGCGGCGCTGGCCGGAGCGCTATCGCAAAGACACATAGACAAACAGAACATCTGGACTCCTGTGTTAAAAAGAGAGAGTAAAAGACCTTAGTTTATCAGTTTTCTAAATACTGTAAAAATAGAATTTTATGGTGGTATAATGTTCCTTTGCAGACAAACAAGGTACTTACTGACTTAAAACTTGAGCTACTATTGACTGTCCTCCCTAACTGTTTAAAAGGGAATAGGTCAAAAAAGACTGTGATAGCTTAATTGACAGCTTGTGTGTCAAAGGGTACTTTACCTAAAACTGCATTAGTGTCACAGTTTTGTGAAACTGATGTTCTTACTTGGAAAGTCAAGTTAGACTGGTGGCCTGTTTTAAAGGCCTTTTTGCTGACATCATTGTCTCATTTTTGTGTTTGTTTAAACACCTTGAAGTGGCATTTACATCCAGGTAAATCTAGCTGTCTGCATTGTTTCAAACTGAACAGGCTTTCATGTTAATGCTGTGCAGAACATTCTTACTGTGAGTGCAGGATTCCCGAGTTTCCTGTCTGATTTTAGGGGGTTTTACACTGTATTTTACTGTGCTTAGACATTGTGGTTTGTTTTTTTTTTTAAGATCATCATAAGCTCAAATCTCACACGAAGTAACATTCATTTAATGTCTTCTGTGGTTCTGCCATTGGAAATCTCACTTAATGTAACTATTGTACAAAATTTACCCTTCATGCCAGTATATGCACATGGCTCTAACAGGAAATCATGGTATGAGCAAATGCTTATTTTTGACAGAGATAATTTGAAAATTGGAAAGACACTATAATAAAAAGATCTATATTAATTTAAATTGGGGATAGAAGATTGACTAAAAATAATAAATCATAATCTGGTGTAGTTTAAGTATAAGCCAAAGAAAATGGTTTTGTTTATTAGTTTTTGAACATACAGTAAACAAAGAATGCTATACTGCGATGAAACGAATAATTTTCAAAATTCAGATATTGATGGTTCTTGGTTACCTTCTGAAGAACTTCTAAAATTTATGTGTACTTATGCTAGAGAAAACCCTAATTTGAATAATGTCAAGCGAGTTAGCAGTTTGTTTTACATCCTTCCCAAGTGCGTTGAATGGAATTTTCTGAATATTCATTTTCTGGTTTACCAGTAAGCTGTACTCACTCTAGGTACCTTTTCTTGAACTAAGTTTGACTATTCCCAGTACAATTGAAATCGACTTGTTGAGGTTTGTGTAAATATGGAGTTGTTCTCATAAATCACAGTTTTTATAAAAGCCTCAGTTACTGCTATAAGAAGTCACTTGAAAGCTTTCTCCTCAGTTTTTGGTTTTGCCTTTTTATTTTTTTTTTTTTTACAACTACTATGCTTCATTTTCCTGAAATCTTGTTCATGCAAAGATACTCTTAGGAAATGTGTGCATATTACTTCTAGTAACAGTAATGAAGGACACTAATATTTCTTAAACGCATCTATAAAACACTATTTTCTACAAGCTAAACTTAATTCTGAGCAAAGTAATGTGTGCTGCTTCCAAGAGCTGAGCTGCTCCTGTACTGCCTCGAAGCCTGGTGGCAATTGTTCTACAAGGGAGGAAGATGGCAAACTCACTGACTTGCCCTCCTTTCTCAAAGCTCAGAGTGGAGCCACACGGAGCTGCAGAGTGCTCTTTGAGTTCTTAGGTCACTGTATTTTGAGGACACAGTTTAATGGTGAACGTGATGGTGGTGCTGGGTTGCCGGTTGGACTTGATGATCTTGAAGGTCTTTTCCAACTTAAAGATTCCATAATTAAGGATATTTTAGAATTTGAAATTCTCACTTTTATGTCATCATTGCCTCTGTAGTTTTAATTTGTTCCCAGTCCTTTGTCTTGTTTTCTGAAGTTAGAATGCCCAATGCAGCTTTTAATTTTAATTTTTCCTCTCATTTGAACATTTTTATGTGCTTGTCCTGGCACGAGCTGTTGGAGAATGTTCATGTTACGTTTCTTCATTAAATCCACTTATTCGAAGAAAACAGACTAGGTACTGCCATCCTGCCATAAAAGCCTTGACTTACCACTACAGTTGATTTTTAAATATCTACCACATTTCCCAAAGAGAGAGTGGACTATGATTGTTAAAGTCGTGAAAGACACAAACACTGCCAGTTCTGGTTACTACATGAGACGGTTCTGTAACTGTCAGAATGTTCTCTTAGATTTTGTTTGGGGTTTAGTCCCTCCAGAAACAAGTTGCTAAAGCTGCTTGTAAAAGGAGCTTGGAAGTGAAAGGAAAATAAACCCCCCAAAACCCCCACTACAGCAAAAACACTACAGGGAAAACATTGTGGAGAGCAATAAATCTTGTTCCATTTGCACCTGTCAGATATTTATTGTACAATAACAATTTATATTTTTAGTCATTGCCCATTATTATTGATGAACATGGTGAAATATTTTTGAATGAGATGTTTGGGGTTTGTATGTGCATTAAAATTGTCCTTTTGTACTGTAAGTTACTGTTTGTTTGGAATATTTTATCAAAACTGTCTCCCTTGTGCCTTTATATTACAAGAAAGTTGTTTCTGCAACTTCTAATGATATTAATAAAGAACACTTTAAGAACCTCATCTCATCTATTCATTGTCATACCAGTAAGTCTTTTAGGATTGTGTTAGTCTAGTGTGGGAGAAGGGAATAGGGGTGACCTTGGCCCTGAGGAGTCACAGCTGCATCCAGTAAAGACACGTGGGCTAAAAGGGGATAAAAGGGGATAAAAGGCTGCTGAGGGGAGAAGCATGAAGGAGGAGGAGCCTTGGGGAAGAGGGAAGGAGAGGCTCATGAAGAAGAAGAAGAAGAAGAAGAAGAAGAAGGAGGAGGAGGAGGAGGAGGAGGAGGAGGAGGAGGAGGAGGATGATCCTGAGTGGAGAGGATCCCTGCAGTGAGGTCAGTGTGGGTCTGCAGTTGGAGCCTGTTGTTGGAACCTGCAGTCACAGACTGGCCAGGGAAAAGCCTGCAGTCAGTCCACAAACTAACACGTGTAATCAGAGTTTACAAGGAGATACCCAGCAGTCAGAGGCTGCAAGGGAACCCACAGCAGCAGCTGCTGCAGGCAGGCAGGGAATGGTTGGAGTCAGGAATAAACCAGGACCCTTTTCATGCTGTGAGAAACAGAAAATCTGTCTTGGCTCATCTCTGGCCTCTAACAAGAGGGCTGCTGCAACAGTCTAGGATGCATTAAAGTATCCGTAGAACCAGAATGTAGTGTTACAGAACGCACCATCATCAGAAGTGACGGATAGGAGACTTTTTAAAATTTTCAAAATGTAGTGCATTTTTATTTTGGGGGGTGATTTCTTCTCCAAAAACAGTTCTGAAACTCCTCAAAACAGTTAAACATTTGATTTCATTGCTGCTAACCATGAATACAGTTTAATTTTGACTTGAAAGTTCTCAGCTTTGTTTTTCAGTCTGGGGTAGGAATGTTTGGTTTTCTGTAGAATGTACCAGTTATCAGCATGCAGCTATTTCACCTGGAGCCCAGTAAATGTGTTTTCCTTAGAAGAAAACTTAACACTTTCCTTATTTTGTGGGGATTTTTTTTTTTTTGTAGTTTCGCATGTTAAAAAAATTGTTTGCTGTTTAAAATTAGTTTTCATTTTCCCTAAGAGAGGAAGGGCCTACCTCCATCAAGACAGGGCATGGAAAAATAGGACCAGAATTCTGAGAAAAAAAAATGAAATATTGCTGGGGAATTGAATGAAGGGAAACTTGCTGACTTCAGTGCCTCACAGTAGAAAATGAGAGTAGCAATAATGGGCGTAATTATTCCACTTCTTGCTGAGTATTGGGAGCAATTCTAATTGTGTATTTAGATACACTCATTTAAGAAACTGTATGTGGAGATGGTTGAGCTTAGAACACTCCTGCTCACTTTCCTAAGGGTAAATTTAGAGCTCAGGCAAAAAGCAGGTTTAACAACTTCTAAGAGTTGCTGTCCTTATCGACAGGCAGCACACTTACAGTGAGGAGTGGAGTTTGTACAGTGAGCACACAGTTACAGGAATAAGGCAAAGCACACTCTGCATTTTAGTCCTGGGATTTCCATCCTGCTTTTTACCCAGTTCTAATATGTATCAACATACTTGAAAAAAGTCTCCATTTACTTACTGTTATAAAATCAAAATCTGCAAACACCTGGCAGCTCTCAATGTGTTTTAGAGGAAGGTGAGAGTTGACAAAGGCTAGGGAAACACATTCCCTTCTCAGACCACCTTCTTACATTCTTTGACTTAGATGTTCTTGGTTGTGTTTATTTTTGTTGGTGGTGATGTTTTGTTTAAAAAAACTTCCTAGTTTACAAAGGAGGAGAACTTGACAGGGAAGATAAAACCAGTTTAATAGCTTTCCCTTCAGCTGTTTTCTTTCCTGTCCTCAGCTATACATACTCCTGCAGTTCTCCCCAGTGTCTCTTGTAGGTACTGTCAGCAGTCCATTACAATATTTTCCTAATTATTTTTCTAATTACTTTTTTTCCCCAAAGGTATTATACAAAACTTCATATTAGGATTATTGTTAACATCGTCCTAGAAGAGATGGCATTTTGTCTCTGCCAAATACTAAAATTATGTATACAGATGTTACTAAATTATGTTTGATCTTTATATAACCTGTTTATTTTCAGCATAATTTAGCACTATTATAGTATAAATAGACTGGATTAGATTTCTGCTAACATGGTCTTTTTTTCTGAATAGTTAATTGGCAATTGAAGTAGAACTGTTGGGGTCACCTCATTCCCTGTTCCTGTCAGGAAGGTGGGGTTTGGGTGGAAAGGAGCTGGCTGGTGGAGTGTGGTGGTGTTCACTGTCTGAAAGGTGAAAGCACTGTGGAAATGTTCCATGGCACATCCTCGCCATGGTGTGTGCCTGCCCCAGGGCCACACACGCTATCAGGAGCGGCTCTTGTCAGAATCCAGTAGGAATCCTTTGCTTGTGGACACAGCTGTCTGAATTTATAAAGGCTTGTCATGTCATGACTGCGTTATCCAGGGGCTTGAGCAGTGAGTGCAGCAGGAAGGAGACAGAGGCTGGGGGTGTCTCTGTGCCCTGGGCAGGGCCTCTCTGCCCCAGCACTGCCCTCTGCTCCCTGCAGTGCAGGGCTCAGCATCCTCTCTGTGTGCCTGCCCCAGACCTGCTCCACCTCAGCCGGGACTTGTCTCCTCCCTGAACCTCTTCAGTGTGTTATGCTCGATTAGCAGTTCTGATTGGTATTTGTTAGAGCTTGGAGAACATTGGGTGTGGAGGGTGAGAGCAAGGAACTCGGTTTATGTGCCTCAACGCTGCCCCACAGCCAAAGCAGGAATAGGATTGAGACATTGATTTTAAATCTGCTTTACTCCTGAACAGGGTCAGTGTAAACCCAGACTCTGAGAGCTAAATGTATTCTTCACTAGGGAGAACGAGCACCCTGCATTTTGACTGATCTTCCTTAGAGTTAAATTTGTATGTTACTTATCTATTAGTTTCGGCTAATGTCATATTCAGATTTTATCTGTATATACAAATGTATATATAAATGTACACATATATGTGTATTTAGCATGAGCTGCTATTGCAGAATTCAGATTAGACTTCAGGCTCACAGCTCATGATGCTTTACTCGATTGCTTCACTTGTGGAAAGTCTGCTAACCTGATTTCCCTGCTTTCTTGTTTTTATGTGACTTTGTTCATCAGATCTCATGCCTTAAGGACCTAAAAACTGATCTGTAACCAACTGTTATTTGGAACAAACTCAGGATCTTCCTTTTCTTACTTTAAGTTATTTTCAAGTTAAATTTTTTGATTTGCAATGTGGTAACTGAACTTACATGACACTGTCGTATTTATATTTTGGCGCTTTACTGAAAAGGAACTGTGGTTTCTGATTGTTTTGGTAGTTCCAAAGGTATTTTGTTTTGGAATACTACTCTTACAGACTGGCAGATGTTCTGTTAGTACTGTAAGAGAAAGAGTGCAGCTCTGGCTTTTAGATGTCCAGCATTCCTCAGCTGAGTCCATCGTAGGAATTCTGAAATGCTCCCACAAAGACCACATCTCTTGTAATTCACTAAATGTAGAATTGAGACAAACTGTTTCCTTTGATGCCTGGATTTTTGAGACATGAGAAACTGTAACCCATCTCCCTTAAGGCAGAGCGTTCTGAAAAGGAGAAGATACATTCTTATAGGTGATTTTGTGGTTGATGGTTGGTTGGTTTTTTTGTTTGGTTGGGATTTTTATTATTCCATACTTATCTGGAGTTCAACTGGTTACATTTTGTGAGATTAATCTAATTATGCTGTCTTTATGATGTTAAAATCTTACGTAAGTTTCTTTTTAGAAATTTCTATTAGTGCCTTTTAAATAGAATTTTTAAATTTTACTGTGACGTGTTTCCATAAATAAGCAGTAATTACAAACTTTTTTGCCAAGTGTAACTACATTTTTGTATTATGATGTGCGTGTGCTTTTTTCTGTATGTGGGCTAGCAGTTTGTTCTGTACACTGAACGCTGGCTGCCCACCAAAACCATCACTGGCATCACTCTTGGATTTACCCAGGAGGCAGAGTTTTTCCCTGTCTGCTATCACTAAAACTGATGTGTAGTAAGGACACAATTGCAGTTACACATGGAGTAGTGTATGTTTCTGGTCTGTAGCACAGCTCTTTAGTGGTAGGTTACCAGAACTTCTCTATTCTACCAACAAATAAATGATTTTTTTGCACTGTTTGCATTTTTTGCACTGTTTGGGTCCCAATACATGAGCCACAGGCTGAGGTGTGCTGGTGTGAATTGAAAGGAGCTGGTAAAATTAGAGAAAGCAGAGTAATGAACAAGATACAAAAGCAGTGGTTTTGAAGTTAAACTCGCTTCACGTGCATTGCAGGCAGAGTGAAGCATGTTTAAAATAACCCACACATTGGAAAGCCATCCAGAGAGAAGAGCTTTTGTTCCCAGGAGCTACACATGGTAATCTGTATGTGGTATACAATGGTATCAGCATATGAATTGCAGGAAGAGCAGGTATTGGGGGGTCAGGATCTGTTTTTAAGATTTATTTGTGCTTGATATTTAGCAAAAAGAAAAGAAGTATAATTAGAAGACCATGAACCAGGGTAAGAGTTTTTTTTTTTCCAAAGAAGAAACAATGAAGGGAGGATGTTTGCTGAAATAGCACCTCAGTCCAGGCAGCTGACAGATGTCTGCAGAAGGAAATCTGTTCAGCAGCCCATGATCATCCTGTGTTCCATGAAGATGTTGATTTTTTTGTTCTGTTGATTTAATTTTGGTAGCTGCTTTCTGCTTTGCATTAAAGAGCCAGAATAAATTTGACTCCTGCTTTTGCTTACCTGGTGACAAAGGAGCCTCACTTACAAAGTGACAAAAGTTGGTGGGTGCTGGTGGTGGCTCCTGGTGCAGCATCCTGCAGGAGGGGCTTCACCTCCACAGCCCTCCTGACTGCAAAGGCCTTGGGGGGAATTATTTCCCAGTTCAGGCTGATGCAAAGTAGGAGCTTGCCAAAGGAAGCTTTGGGGCAGCTTGTCAAGTACCAGTGCACCTTGTCAGGCACCAGTTAAAACCAGATCAGTGTTTCACTGTGGGATAGCCATGTGCCTTGAAAATTCTTTTGCAATTCCTGTAGCTGGACTGAGCCCAGTTTCCAGGGAAGTTTTTCTCCACCAATATCTATCAGAGGATGTAATTCACAGTGGCTGAAATGTGTGGTCAGACGACTCCCCTAAAGGCAAACCACTTAGGAGCATTTGGACCATATGTTTGTAATTCAGATATCTGTGTTATTGAATGTTATATTTATCGAAGCCTATTCTTCTCTAGGCTTTTTCAAAGCCTCTAGATTCTTGCTGGCTGTCCTCCTTACAGACACCTAAGTAGCCCCTGATGCTTGTAGCAAGCCACAAGGGAAAACAAGAACGACAGCCCACCAATGCCTTTTGTAATTTAGGTAGATGTCCGAGGTGTCAGAAGTGCTTTGAAATAATTTGGTCTTTTAAGAAAATTATTTCATGCATTCAGGGGCTTTAAAGCCAAACAGTGTTTCTAAAATTTATTTACTTTATATGTTGAGTACAGTTTTGGGGTCAAAATGTTCACAGATACCCTTTATATTCTTCCTGGTTGTATATCTGCAGGTATTTTTCCCAGTGTGTTTTGGAATGTTTGAATACTTAGAGATCACACTTCAAAGCTGAATGGAATCTGGTAGCATTTACCATCCTTGCTGAATATGCTGAAATCTAGTAATATTTAACTGTTTTGATAGTGTAAATCCAAGACTATAGCCTCCTAACTGCCAGCTTGTTTTCCTAGTGAAAAAAGATAGAATAAAAGAACATGTGCATTAACTGCTGGTTAAATTGGACAAAAGGCTGTGGTAAACCTTTCACCTCTCCTATTTGCTGTGCATAATGTCTCTATACTCTGTACAATACAGGGTAGAGAATCTCTTCATTGCAGTTAACCCATGTACAACAGTAAGATTTCTGTTAAAAAAAAAAAAAAAAGATTTTGATACCACCTGGGTTTTCAGTGGAACAAAACAGTGCCTGGAGAAATTAAAAAGGAAGAAAAGAAAAAAAGAATCTGCTCAAGTCGAGTATTGATGTGGCCATGGATGGGTCAGGAGATGATGTGGGAGGAGGTGACAGCAAACAGACGTGGTGAGCTCTGGAAGCTGCTGCTGGAGCTCACTGCCTGAACTCCTGCCAGCCTGTCCTGGCCCAGGGCACCAGGGAATCAGCAAGGAAAGGGGGAGCTCCCAGCGGTGAAGGGCACAAAATAAATCACTGCAGTTGTTGTACAGTGTGAGGATTTTAAGTAGACTGTTCCAGGCCAAGTCTTTCCCTGAAGGGAACTCTTGGGAGTTGCTGAGGCTATGGAACAGTGCTAAGCAATACTTTTGGGTGAGTAAAGTGTGGCTCAGCTGTGAAAATCTCTCACAGAGGACTGAATGCTCAAGGTTTGTGCTACAACATCTATGTGCTTCTTTCTGTTTGAAGAATGAAGCAGGAAGTGTTTCCAAGCCCCGTAGCAAAGGCATAACCATCTCCCATCTGGTTTCCTTTGCCCATTCCGGGTTTCACGGAAGGAAAACAGAGGTGTGTGCGCCCAGAGCAGTCCAGGAGTCCTCTGAGAAGAGGGCTTGAAAATAGCTCGTGGAAAAAAATAGCTTATTGTAGCAAGGAAGTCAAAGTGCAGGAGAGAGGCTGAAAGTTAGCAAAGAATTAGTTAATCCTGAAATGTAAAGCACATGAAAAATCTGGACTGCGATTCTGATTTTCAGAAAATGTTTTGCTTCTTCCCCACCTTTCTCCCAGGTTATGCGTACAGTTTTCCTTACAGTTTCTCTTTAGCTTTTAAATCCAGATGTACAATGCTCTGAATGGATGTCTTTATGTGCTGTGCCATAATAAGGTAACATTTTCTTGTACAGAGTTTCACAATGCAAACCTCTGTGGAAAAAGGTAACTCAAGAGCTGCAGCAGGAGCTTTTCCTCGTTCTGTTTTGGGAAAAGGATAAACACTTGTGTTCCCAGTTCTGTTTGCTCCAGTGCTTTCCTGTCAGCGTGAAAGGATCAGAGGAGCTCTGTCCTGCTAGAACTGGTTTTGAAAGATTAAGATTTGAACACTGTGATCTTCCCTGTACCACAGGGCTGAATGGAATTGGCAAAGCACTTAAACACACACTTTAAATTGAGGTTTAAATGAAGTTGCACAGTAGTCAGTTTGCATTTGTGGTTGTTTAGAATGCATTTGAGGACCATTAGCACATTCATCCTTTTAGGAAACCTGTATTAGACACTAGAGAAAATTGATTACATCTAGTTCTTGTGTAACCTTAACAGGCACTGGGATGCCTGTCCATTAGTTTTTGGGTTTAATGATCAAAATAGAAAATTGAAAAGGAACAAAATATTTAGGAAACTATTATTATGACTACATCAAGCTAATCATGCAGGTAAAAAGCTTTAATAATAGTGAGAAGATTATGCTCTGTAAACTGGGGTAATATTTGACTGAAGGAGGCCAGCAAACTGAGTGGACTGATTTAATAGAATTTCACATATTTGTAGCATCTTCTCAGCAAAGAATCTATGTAGCTATGAAAGAAACTTGCAGAGGGGGAGGAGGTCTCCTTAATAGGTGGTGTGGCAAAGTTCTTCCTGGGTTTACAGAGGAGACATAATTTTATTGACTTAATTTTTTTAAAACTGTCTTTGCAGTAGTTATTGTAAAACTTTAATCTTAATGAAAATAAAACCTGTTTTAGCTTGGTATGACAGCTGTAATTTTTTAAAATATTGGCTTCATTGAGGGTGCACTTCAATACCACCCATTAGCAGTCTAAGTTCTTATAGTCTGGTCCTTCTGTACATAATGGAGAGGCTGTCTCAGAGATTAATCTGAAACCTATTTCTAGAAAAAAGATTTATTAAATGCTACCTAAAAAAGAAAATAAATAAAAAATTGAAACCTATTATTAACATATTATTTTTCTGAATAATATTCCAGAAATTCTGTTGAAGGAATAAACAAAGCAAAAATGCTGCTGCATGGATATGAAATTTAATGCTGTGGATTGTCTGACATAAGAGATACTGTCATTTATTATTTCCCAAATGGGATTGAAAAGGTAAAAGTTAAAAGTGATTGTTCTAGTACTGTGTGCATAGGAGAGCTGGCTAAAATTGAAAAAGGTTCTTCAGTATTTTTGAACTTCGAAGATGAATATTTCCTGAAATGTCACAGTTCCATTACATATGGCTCATAACCTTTAAGTGTGGTTACAGTAAACCAAATTGTATTTCAGATTCAACACACTAATCCTTGATGAAAGATGTGCAGAGCTGTCATTTTCTCCAAGCATTCATATGTGGTCACTGGGGTTTCCACAGGTCTGTTCCACAGAGACACTTTGCCTTTTAGCAGGTAAATGCAGATTTTTTTCTTTTCCCTCTAAGGAAACTGAGAAAAATCTGTCCTCAAGAAAAACCAGCTCCATACAATCTGCAGTGCTACCTTCTTGTTTCTGTTAAACTTTGTTTAAAGTTCTTTGTTTAAAGCTCTTCTGTTAAGAGCTAAGAAAGTGTTTTTTACAAGGCTGCTGTAAAACTTTGTCTTTATTTGTGAGTGGTTTTTTAAACATCTTTGGTAAACACTGTCAGTGAAGCTGCATGTTTTCACCCAGGTGCCATCTGGAACTGTCCATCTTTCAACCTGACTGTTTAAAATAGAGGAGATTCAGCCAGGAAATCTATTTTCTCTGTTGGATTGAAAATCTCTGCATAATATGTGCTAGCCTGCATCCCCCAGTCTTTTTCAGTATTTTGGAAGAGTGGCTTTTCTGTTGAGTTTATTATTTGCCAAGTGTCCTCTGTGCATATATAGGCCATGGCATGACATGGCACTGAAGCTGTATTGCTTTGGGGGGATAGAAGCATTTCCAGAAATATTTTTAAAAGAACAAAAAAACCTGTTTTGAGGCAGAAATTTAACAGCAGTTGGATCCCTCTGCTCCTATGACTCTTATTCTATAAGTTGTGATAATCATTTCTGAAGGAGGGAGGAAACTGCGTGCAGAAATATCTGTGCTAAATGTCCAGTGGCTTTGGGATTGGGCAGTGAAGTCTTGTAATAGGAATAGGCTGGTGGGACAACAGGGACAGCAAAAGCAAGAAAGCTCCTGGTGTAGGGGTATCTGTGGACGGCAGGGAGAAGGAGCTCTGCAGACCTGAGATATTCTAGAAACATGTGGTTTTATTGCAAGGGTGGTGGGTAAAGAGAGCTGCTTTCAGCCCCCAGCCTCGGCTGGAGGGAAGCCCTTAAAGAGAAGGGGGAGAGAGAGGGGTGTGAGGTGAGGGGGGTAAAAGAGCTACGAGGGCTAAGAGAGGTAAGAAGAGTGCCGGGGTCAGAGCGGGAGGAGAGAGGGAGGGAGAAGAAGCAGAGGAAGAGAGTGGGCAAGAGAAGGGGCAAAGAGGCAAGAGAGGAAAAAGGGGCGAGAAGAGAGCGAGGACCTTGTTCCAACACATTATATCTCCTTTTGTGTCGAATATTCTAATTTACAGTGACCAACTGGCACAAGATACAAAACCTACAAACTTTGCATGCAACCTATGAGAACTACTAAATTACCATGTCATCCTATATTCTAAACTCTAAAGACCACTCTTCTTACCTACTTTTGCTTTGATGCCTTGGCAGGGTGGAGAGGGGCTGCATTCTTGGGTCCTTTTGTTTTCTGTCCTTCAACCTATCTCCAGTTAATCACCGTCTTCCTGCCTGCCTTGCCTACATCTCAAAGCTGCCCTTCATTTCTATTTCACTCACAAGTTTTATATTTTTAGTATCTCTTGCCAGGCAATCATATTTGTAGGCTTTTCCTGTCTCACCTTTCCTAACATCCTGAGTTGACATAAAGACATTTTAATGGGTGGAGGGAAAACCTCAGTGACACGAGGGGAGTCACCCACTACATCCCCCCAGACAAGACAGCCCCAGCTCCGTCCTGTGCCACAGTGATGGCTGTGGGGTGTCCCCAGCTGTCCCCTCCCAGCCTCCTGTCCCCACCTTGTGTCCTGGGGTCAGACTGGGGACTGGAGAAAGCCTTGGAGAAAGTGTTCAGTACCCAGCCTGGTTTAGTCACAACCCCAAACCTCACCACAGTACAGGGCTGCCGTAAAACATTAACCCAGGCCTGGCCAAAGGCAATATAAATTAATCCAGGTGGAACCGTGGGACAGAGACTCACAAAGGCTACAAGGGGAAATGTGTTAATTTCAACAATTTCTGCTTAGTTTAAGCCTCTTGGATTTGGGGGTTGATCTTGTCCTCCCTGATAGGAGAGCTGATGAATCAGCCCAGATGATGAGTGGTTTATTGAACATGACCTAATTTTACTGAGGGAAATGGGAAATATTTTCTGATGGGTTCAGAAAATCTCTGTAGGAAAGAGCTACCCGAGGTTGTCTTGGTATGGCAGGAGGGGATGAATGGAAATCAACTCCTCAGAGGTTGGTTCAGGCATTTGGGTGATGGGTGCTGCACAGGAACCCAGAGAGAACAGTTCAGCTGTGTTTGAACTCATTGAGGGGTTAAATCCCCTTCAGAGCAGCAGCGTGACCTTGAGTTTCTTTGGAGTGCTCTGCAGCGAGCGAATTTACATCTCTCAAAGACAGACAGATAAATTAGCGCCCAGAGCGTTTTTCTCAACTGGATTTGAGTTTGTAGCAGTTGAAATTCCCTCCGCAGAAATGAACAATTGCTCCTTACCTCAGCAACCCCAAAGGGCTGTGCTCTGTTTTTGAACACGAGGTCCCATGGGCTGCACAGCTCAGTCCTTATTTCAAATACCCTGAAATATGCCAGTAATCACTGGTGGAGGATGTGATCTTCCACAGAGTCCCACGCTTGATACAGATTTCCTACTGGCTGTGTGATAGTAAAACTGATGGCAAATTGTCCCAAAGCCCTGGAAGCTGGGCCAAGGGAGGGGTGAAAAGCAGGGGCTGTTTTGGGGTTCTTTTGCTGCGGGTCTGAGGGTGTGACGTGGCTGAGGAGCTGCAGGGATGGAGCATGAGGGACTTTCAGTAAAAGTGTTGCTTGGTTGTTCTGGCCTCTATTGTTTATCAGCTAAAGCTGAAAAACCTATAATCGCCCGAAGGAATTACAGTCTTAGTCTTAAGCTCTCAGGATCTCTCAGTTTAGAAGCTTTTCAACTGATTTCAAGAGTGTGAGTGCAAGAAATAATATTATACGTTAGAGACTGTAATTTTGGAGACATTTGAAGGACAGAATACAGCTAAATTGGTTGGAAATGCCCCCCTCCTTTATTTTTTTAAGAATACAGGGTTCATAATACCTTGACTTTTAACCTGTAGAATTGCTATTACTGTGAGCGTCACTATCATGGAAAACACATACATTTTTTTCTTTTTGTTCTGATTTTATAATAATGATATAGCTATAACAGAACCGACTGTACAGAATAAGTGCAGATTCTGAAAAGAATTTTTAATATTGTTAATATTATGAAAAGTAAAAGCTGGAATTTCTGGATAAATTAAATATGCTTTTGTGAGAATTTACAGTGCAGTTATCAGTTTTGGACATTTTAAAGCTCCTGTAGGCCTGTATTTGAATGCATTTGTAGAAGCTACTGTATTGCCATTATGATTATTATAATGTTATTGTGATGGCTTGATTACGGTGTCACAAAACTTTGGTTTCAATTGTTGCCCATTTAAGATCATATTAAATTAAGTGGCAATTTAAAATTGATTCTGGTAAATATGGATTCAGGAAAAGTAAGGCTGGAAGAAGTGCTAAACACAGAATTTCAAAAGCATTTCTATTGTGGATCACAACATTTTATCTTAGATGAGTGGGTGATTCTTGCGCATCCACTGGCATTTTAGTAGTAGTCAACCTGCTACTTTTTTTTTTTTTTTTGTAATATTAATAAACTGGAAAATAGATTTTTTTTTTTAAGCAAGGGTGAAAAGTTGTTTCTTAAAGTCTTAAATGAATTAAAAATGTTTGCTGTGGGCTGTGTTGTAATCTAAGGCCCCTGAAGTTGGTTTTCCATTTTCTGTTCACCACAGGACAAGAACAGCAGCGCTGGGGTTTGGAGGGAAGGCTGCTGACCCTGAAATAGTTATTGCTGGGCAAATATCTTTAGTTTTGGATTCTGCTAATCTCCTCTCTTGGGATTCACTAATTGAGGCCTCTCTTCTCTACAAAGCCAACTTGACAAGAAACCTTGAGCAGTATAGTTAAGTTTGAAGCGGCAGCTCCATTACAGAATAAAAATCACTGTTCTCCCACCGTGTGTGGATAGGATGGGTCAGTACTGTATTTGGGTGACAGTTTGCGTTTTGTCTGAGCTTTAGGTGTCTCATGGCATCTAGGAAGCAAAGTTTATCCTCTGTTATGGAGAAATTAATGCTCAGTGTGTTTTATAAACTGGACATTATTTCTGTTCAAACAGGAGGGAAGCTTAAATATTTTACTTAGCGTTCAGAGCAATATTTTTGTCTTTTCTTGTGGCACTTTGATTTCCCCCCCCCTCCCCCCATAGATCTGTAAATATTTTTTTCTCTGAACAGGTAAGTAGTTTTGGGTAATGTGTTAGAATAGATTTGCCTCCCCTAGTGTCTAAAATGAGTTCTTCATTATCCCATATTAGAAGTGTTACAGACTCTCCTCTGCAAAAAGCACATTCTGTAAGAAGTTAATAACAGTAGGAAATTAAGCAAAGAGGCAGGTGCCAAATAACCCAACTGTACTTTTCACAGTAATGAGTAATCTGTGCTTCTTTTCCTAATGCCTTGACTAAAAAGGCTTGTTTAGTGTGTGTGCTTCACACTGTAATATAGTGCTTCATTTCCCTCATAATTTCTGGAGCTGGGAGCTAAAGTAATGGTTTTCTGGGCCTTAGCACACTGCTTGATCTTGCAAAGTCTATTTCATGGTCTGCTAGATCCTAATGGAGATTGTTGGTAATGAGATAACATTTATTTATATAAAAGGAAATTTACTGCCAACTGCCTAAAACTTGCAAGCAATTTAAGTAATGAGTTGTTTTAAGTTTTTAGTTTATTTTATCAGTATGTAAGCGAATATACAGATGTCACAGTTTCAACTCCCTAAAGTGCCCAAAACATTATATGGGTCAGGGTACCAAGATACAGTGTCTTTGCAAACTTTTAAATGAGGCTGTCTATTAATGGTTCTGCTGGAGATACATTTACGTCTGGAGCTTCTGCTTCCCAAGCAATTAAATAATTTGGCAACAAATGTTACACCTCATTCGGTAAAATCAGATATTACGTGCATCTGTTAATGTAATCAATCTTAGAGCTGAAGCATGAGTAAAAGGTGGGAACTTGTGCAGCTGCTCTTGAGAGGCTTTGAGGGTGACCTTGGTGCTAATGGCATTTCTAGCAGAGTCTCTGCAGGAGACTTTTGCCTGGAGCCACACTGAGTTATCCCTGCATCCGAGACTGCATCGTTGTTAAGAGAAATGAGAAAAAAAATGCCATTCTTAATTCCCAAGTGAGGTCTACAGCACGTCAGTGAAGGCCAAACTGGTAAGTCAAGCCTGGCAATCTAGATGCTGAGCAAACCAAAGAGAATCAAAAGACCCTTCCCTCCCCAAGAGGTCCTGTGCAGTGCTCAGCGTCTCGGCTTGAACTGATGCAATGTGTCTTTCTAGTATGCACACAGAGCTTTATTTTCAAATGGTGGAGATGGGGATGCCCTGGTTTTTGAGGAGGTTTTGTTTAGGTGTTGCTCATTTTTTGGTCGGTGAATGTTTTCTAATCAGAGATTTCTGGTTTGAGAACTGTCAAAATGGCATTTATTTTGCAATCCTGAAACAAGTGATAAACAATGAAACATTCAAAAATCTGTTGGCCCGTGTATGCATTTACAGTAGGGGGAAAGAATATTGAGAAAGACCTCTCTGTTGCTCACAAGTTTACTAATTGGGTTATGTATTGATCTGAATTCAATTCTGTATCTGTAGAACAGAGTAATAATGTAATGAGTTCAGGGGTTTAATGAGTTCAAGTTTGAAGTAGTGAAGCCATGGCTTAATTGTGTAGGTCATATCAAATCTGTGCCAACAATTCTTCGGGGGATAGCACATTATGTGTGCACCTACCACTTTTAAAGGCTAGAGACTCTTAAAAATATCTATTAGCTCTGTTTTAATAAAACCTTCATATCCAAAGTGTTGGAGACACTGATGATTAAGATTTCCAGTGTAGTGGCCTCAGGCACTGTATGTAACTTTCAGAAACCTTTCCAAGTTATCTAAAATAATAGCAACTTATTAATATTTTACTTTCTTGTTTGAAAATTCAGGATCTCAGGGCTTTCTAAGGCTATGAAGTTGACAGACTTTTCTGCACAAGAATGTTTATTGAGCAGCTTAATTTTACAATCAAAGCTTGTTAGATGACTTAAGATATGAGTGTTACCTTTTAATTTGAATTTATACAACTCACAACCAATGTGGAAAATATTTTTAAGAGGTTGCAGGAGAAGGTTGATAGCAGTGAGAGGGTGGGGCAAAATCTGGCAATGTTTGCCAGTGTTATGGGAGGTGAATTTTTAGGTTTTGCAGTTTTTAGGTTTTGCAGTTTTCAGGTTTTGCTTTTCCTTGTTCTTTGCAAATGATGTTAGGTTGAAGCTATGGAGTTTTGTTTTTCCTGGAGAGAGCATTTATTTGGGTTGGGTTTTCTTTGTCCCTGCTTGGTTAGTTAAGAGAGAAAGAAATTGTGCTTTCAATTATACTGATATGAATCTAAAATAACTAAATATTTATGTGCTGTTAGTCTAGGTTAGATGGGACCGAAAAACAGAACCTAGCTACAGTATTTGTTGATGAGTAGGATGGAGATGAGATTTTAGAGAGGAGGATCTTAATTCCTGTCCAAATACTTCTGATACTACTGATGTGAAATTCAGGTTTATGTTTTAGAAAAGATTTAAAATACCGATTCAGGAAATAAGAGTAAGGAAAAGAATCCTCTTTGATCTGCACATATGCTACTGGGAGAAGAACCTTTTGCTCCTTCCCTGCCTTTGTAGCTGTGAAAAGCCAACCAAACACAGAAGAAAGTTTCCAGAAAGCAGCTGAGCCTGCAGGTTCACCCTCAGCTCTGCAGTCCTGCCCTTGTCCTCACTCAGGCAAACCTGCAGCTGTCTGGGCAGCCACTCCGTGCAGCTGAACTGAAAACTCATGAGGAAAACCAAGCTTTCAACTCCAGGATTTCTGAATCAGCTCCACGAACCGGTTCACTTGGCAGTTACATTCCAGTTTTTTTTCCCATTGCTGGGAAGAAGGCTGGGAGGGGTTGGGTGGGGCTGGTGTAGGACATGGGATGCTCCTGGAGCTGGCCTGAGTGAGCTGGGAGTTTAATGTCATCTCTGATGGAGAATGTGTTAGTGATTCCTAAGCCCAGCAGCGTGTGCTCTGTGCCCAGAGTGGCTGGCTGCAGAGCTGGGATGGTAGGGTGGCTCTGGAAACATGTGGTTGGCATTTGTCCCTGTCCCCAGAATGGCTTCTTCCACTGAGGGTTGGATTTTATGCTGAGGATAAGATTTTACCCTGCATCAGAAAAAGCACAATTAAAACTGCACATCAGCTAAGTAGTTAACTTTTTTTTGAATGTAGGTTAATGCCAGGGCTGATTTATTTTGTGTTAGTTTTTCTTCTGAATTTTATGAAAGGACCAGAACTTTCTGTTCTCTGGGCATGTCAATCAACTAAATTAAAGCTCAGAAAACTGATGAATAAACACTACAATCAGCGTAGAAAGAAAACAAGTAGAGTAGCAATCACCCAATATCTCACTGAGTCACTGTGCAGAGCCGATAATTAACACTAATGACCTGTCCCTGTGGCACAGTGTCCTTCAGCACTTTGAAAACACGGTACCCAAATCCCTCACAGCACATCCTTCGGTCAGGCAGGGGGTTATTGAAAGTCAGTAAGGCAGAGGCATAGGAGGGGTGCTGGAGCAGCTTCTTATTTTTACAGAGCAGGGCTGGCCTCGGGGCATTAGCTGCTTTCAGCAGGGCTTTGGGGGCCAGAGGGAGCCTCCCATCCAGGCAGGTGGCAGATCTGACCAGGCTTAGGTCAGAAACTGCACCTAGCTCTGTCCTGCTTGCTGTGAAACACCCACTGGATACGTGTTCATGTCACTCGCTTGCACTCTACAGAAATTCCCTCTGAGTTGCTGTCTTGTCCTGTTTCGTTCTGAAGATGAATATGTGCCCTGTCTTGAGGTTTGCAGAAGCTGACCAGACACTGTAGAAGGTAATGTGGATAGCAGTTAATAAATCATATGAAAAAAAGGTGTCATTTTGCACACCAAAAGCATGCATGACACTCAAATCATATGGGGTCACCGATAGGGGAAATGCCACGTGTAAAATGTGCTTAAAACAATAGAGGTGCCCCTGGCATCACAGAATCATTTAGGTTGTAGCTGAAAGCCATTCTAGCACTGTAAGAGCCAGGGCTCTCATCCATGCTTGTGGAATTTGGAACAAAAAAATGACATTTGAGATTCTGAGTTTGTTTTCCAGCATCACTGTGACAGAGCCATCATCACCATGACAGCCAGCCCCAAACAGCAGCACAAACCTGTCACAGCAGCAGAGACTGCACAGGCTCAGGTCTGGATGCCTGAAGTGGAGTGCTGCCCAAGGGTTACATGCAGGATGTTCTCCACTCCAATATCAGCCAATGCCTCAGTGTGGGTTTAGGGTACTACACTGACATTAAATTATTGAATTTCCAGCTTCAGTTGGATAAATATTTCCTTTCTGTGAGAGGTTGCTATCATTAAATGGTTCCTGTATTCAACATTACTTTGCAGGCAGCAGTATGATCCATAAAACTATTCTTAATGTTTCTTCATGAAAACTAATATAAACTATAAATAATTAACAATTTCTCATATATCTGGATTTTTTTTTTTTTATTTTGAGAAAGTAGTGGCTTAAATATTTAGAGTGTAAAGTCAGTTGGGCAGATCATACTGAAATGCTAGACTAACAGCTCATGCAATCAACAGATGTTGCTTTAAAATGTTAAGTACATATTTTGTATCAGAAATGGGGTTTTTTTCCAAAGTAATAAAAATTCCTATTTTAGTTGGATTAGGAGAAAAACTTTGTGAGAAGAGCATGTTCTAGGAACTGCAGAACTTTGATCATTACACCCTTTACTAAAATACTGCATAACAGAAAATTCTATAATAAAAAATTGCATAATTTTTAAAGTAATCAGTTTAGGTTGAATTTGCGCAGAGAAAAACACACCAGTGCTGAGAAACGAAATGACAAAGCTGTACTGGAAAAGTACCAGTATGGTAAAATATTAATAACAATTATATTAATCTACCGTGCATTGCCAAGAACTGAGAACTTGAGAGAAAGCTGTCACAAAGAAAAGCGGTATCACAGGTGGCAACTGAGACTGTGAAACAAAAATCTGCACAAACCAGAACTAAAATGACAATTCTACAATGGTAACTGTGTGTGTGAAACCCAAATTGAGGGTTATGGATGAGCTTCAAACCAACAGACCTGGGACTGGTGTAATTATTGTGCTGAGCTATTATTGCAGACTCTTCATTCAGCTTCCAGGGTAGCACTTGTAATGAAGTTTAGAGGCTCTTACTTAATTTAAAGCTGCTCGTGGAGGTCGATGCCTCTTGGCAACGCTGCCAAGTCTTGTCAAACCTTAAAAGGGAGCAGCAGGCTTTGGGCTTGAGGTATTAAACATAAGTAACTTCAGTGGATTCCCAGGGATTCAGAGGTGTTTCTGATGTGTGGAAGGAAGGTAGAATGTGCTGGTGGCTCCTGAGGCCTGGGGATGTGGGCAGGTGAGGGACACAGAGCCTCCAGCTGTGCAGGGACATCTGGATCTTTATGCCCAGTCAAGGTGCAGCAGTGTAATGTCCCTCTGCTCCTTCTTGATTCAGTGCCTGCTGCAATTCCCTACGGTGCCTAGCATGGAACTTGGAGCATTTGATACATTGGAGGTATTTGGGTCCTTTATAATTCTCGTAGTATTAAACTTTGACAGATACAGCATTAAACTTCAATCTGTTTCATTCCAATGTCTCCATTATCATTTTATGCATTCCCTTTATGATAATTCCTAAATTTGTCAATGGATTTTAAGGCCTTCCCACTCAGGAGACTGTACTTCTATCCAGATACTGAGCTGGCAGAGTTGGGCAGTGTTTTAATGATATAATAAATCCCAATTTAGCACTCCCTCTGAGTACTGGAAAAATTGCTATGGGCACACGGCAAAAATGCTGACTCTGTGTAAAACCTGTGCATGTTCTGATAAGTTTTTAAATTATTGACAAGTTAACATTGTACCAGTTCATTTATACTGAACAGGCATTATTTGTCTTTTGCAGCCAGAGTAATGTTCCATCAAAGTGTAAGGCAGCCTAAATTTCAGACTTGCTGCTTTGGCTAACTTGGAAAATGTGCCTGAATGGATCCAAGTTCAGGTCCAAGGCACATTTGGTACAGTGACAGTGACTGTGGGAGGACACTTCCAGCACCGTGTACGACAAGGACTGTAAACGATGCTGTGAACAGTGGGCACACTGGAAGCTGAAATTGCAATAATTACTGACATGTTTTTATGTAAAAATTATTTTCAATGGAATTTTGACATCATTTGAGAAGCCCCTGTTGTTTGCCCCCCCCAAATAATATGGGAAATGGCAGAGCTAAGTTTAAAGTGTTTTTAAGCAGAAACACAGAAATAGTGTTTTTATTGAAAAGGGGGGGGAAAAAGATATTTTGGAATGGTTGGAAAAGCAGAGATCATCAGTGCACTTTGCTCTGAAAGTTGTCTTTCTGAGCACAAGAAGTGGAGTTGGGACTAGTGTTTACATAAGGTCATGGTTTACTTGTGAAAATTGTACTGCTGCATCTGGCTGAAAATTGGCTTGCTTTGTGTGTCCGTGTGTTTTTAAATGATAGATACAACCATGAATTTTTAGACCACTGTGAAATACTGATGCATATGGCAGACAGTAATTTCTAGAGATGTATTGTCCTCACTACTAATGGACTGGAATAAACTTTACACTTTGAAGAACTGCTCCTGCTCTAGTTGCTGTTATCACATTTTCTTCCCTGGAATAATTGAGCTGTGTAGCCTAACTGCAGTACTGGGGCTTCTGGGTTTTTTCTTTTTTACGTAGAAGTGTGAATGTCTTCCAAAATTGTGACCATGTGCAACTCCCTTGCAGAAAAGAGGAGAGGCCAGGTCACATCCATTTTTATTGGAGGAAGAAGAGGTCTGGGGAAACAAAGTAAGTCTTTCTAAAGTAAGATCTTAGAAAACAAGTCACAGCAATTTGTTAGATTTCGTGTTAGGCTACAGAGATGTAAGAGGCCTCGGCAGGGCAGGAGAAGTTCAGCTCTTCCTGCCTTCGGCTCCTCCTAATTGCTAAACTCCTTTCTGTCCATCAGAGTTCACTGGTGGTGAGGGGCTTTGACAGAAATAACCAGAAACCTGAAGTGAAGGGTGAGAATCTGTAACATGGACTTGTTGTAATGACTAATGTGATCAGAGTGAAGGCTGAGTGTCATTGACTCCTGTATGATAAACACTAGAGGGTCAGAATCTCAACACTACTGTACCCTAAGAAAATGCAGTTATATTTAGGAGAAAGGAGGAAAAAAAAAACAAACCAGAAACGTTCCTGTCAAGTCACATTTGTCTTACTGATGTTTACTCTTTCACTGTTGTCTCTTCAGCTTTTCCTTTTTTGTGCCTTTCCTTCTAAGCCTTGACAAGATAGGCAGTATTGTTACATTGACACATTAGGATAGACTAAGAAATGTAGGAAAGCATTGTGTGAGAATGGTTGTCAGCACAACTTTCCTGGCGTTCTTCTAGACTTTTAGTTAAAATATTATGTACTGGAAGGTTTTCTTTCTATCTCTTATGTCATAATTTAATCTACAAGTTTACTCCCTGGGCCACTGCATCAGTTTTCTGTAGCTGTTTATTTTCTCATTTCCTGACTTCTCTTTCACACTTGGACACTTTGATGCAAGAAGAATCTGCAGTGCTGCCTGGAAGGCTTGTCCCAAAGTGTCCTGCACTTGTCTACCTTTGGCGTGTGCTGATGCAACAGGGGACACACAGGGGATGAACAGGGAATACACTGTGGGGCTGCTGAATGAATAACTGGATTTCATGGAAGTTATTTCTTCATGCCACTGCCCGCTCAAGTGCTCAGCTTAGTTATAGGAAAAGCCAACTATTCATAGTGGCATTCAAGCACACATTCAGTACTTTACTGAGTCAGAGTTTCAGTGATCTGTTTTCTTTTTCTAAATTATACCAAATTATATAAATTACTTACACATGGCTTTGGAACATAAGTCATCTTTTTGAGATGTTAGCCTTGTAAAACAAACAAAACAAAATCTCAGAGGGAAGAAAACCCACAATCCTTTTCTACATTTTAAGCACAGGATTCTACTGCAGCCAAACCGTCTTCTTCCAATAAAAAGCTCTCTGGTGAGTTCAAGTATATGTATATGTGTATATATATATATTTGTATATATATATATATATATATATATATATATCTGTGTATATATATGTATATGTATTTCATTTTCCCCTAACTTCATCTTGGTCCTTTGGAGAACTCGGAATTCACACTCCTCATTGGAAAACTTTTAAACCTTGTAGTGGAGTGGCACAGGGCTGCAGGCCAGGAGACCTGAACACTTTTGCCTCTTGTAAGCAAAGGAAATGTACTTTGACATCAGGCTTTTTACCCAGGATGGAAGGGGATTTGCAGTCAAAACGACATTGTTGGGAGTTTGTCTCCTTGCAGCAGGCTCTGTACAGCCTCTGGTGTTTCCCTGAGATTTGGGGTTGAGCACACACACACTGAGCAGTGTTTATTCACTTGGCAGTGTTGCCAGTCAAGGATCATCCCATCCCAATACTTGCCTCTTATGCGAAAAAATTACTACTAAACAATTCTGCTTCTGCTCCTGACTTTTCCCCAGTAACCAAAATGAAGACTTTAAAATCCTTATCAATATAATGAATCTCACTCTCATATAAAGCAGGCTTTTATTAGAAAACTGTAGTCATGTGTCTTTTCTTACTCAAGGCTGATGGTTCTGCAAGTACAGACAAGATGAATGTGCTTCATTCTCCCTGGGATTCTGTGTGTTCCTTATTTCTCACAGCTCCTTCGCTTTTAGGATGGACATTGGTTTAATCAGAGCAGTTCTGCCAGTCATACTTAGTTATTTTTGGAGACATAACCTTGGCTAGTAATTAATTATGCTCTGAATTTGTTACTGAATTCAGGTTCAGAACATGTCAATATGTATTCTTATCTTATATCACCCACTGTTCCTATACCCTAGTCAAACATACATGATTGTCCCTAGTGGCCTGATATTCATGGCAGAATTCTTTGAAGATTCAAGGTTAGGGTCCTTGTCAGCTCCTGGACCAATGGCATATTACCTGAGAGAACTGCTCAGCAGCTTGTAACATCAATGCTTTCTGTGCTTTTTTCCTCAAATGCCTACATATTGCATAAGGTAAATCCTATTTGCCTCATCTTTTGGGAGAACAAACAGAAGAACAACAGCAATGCCATTTGCAAAAAAAAAAAAAAAAAAAAAAAGGGACAGCACCTTTCTGGCTGTCTCAAGCCAGGAAGTCATGCTTAGTCCTTGTTCCTCCTTTATTTGGTGGAGGAATTCCCTGTGCTAATTGGCGCAGTACTGCAGAAGAAGCAGCACTAACACTGTCCTTGTTTCCTGCTCTCCATTTAGTCATGGATTTATCAGTCTGCTTTCCTTCTGACTGTGCAGCCTTCACAGGAGAGTAAATGCCTTTTTATTCTTCTGTGGGAGTTTATCTCAGTTTCCAACCTATGAATAAAAACATTAGTTGGGAAAATGAAAGATTTTCTTATCGATAAGCCATGAAATTAAGCTCTTCTTTGATCTTTGCTGGAAACCACCATATACATAGGTTTCTCTGCTCAAAGAAATAGAAGAATTAAGCATTAAACATCTAGAATATAAAACAAAAGCCTTGACCATTTTTTCTGGGAAATAATGGTGTCACGTTATGCTTTATCAGTACAGTTTAGCTGTGCATTATATAGAAAAGAAAACCTTTTAAGGGATTTTGTGGGGAATAATTAAATAGATGAAAAGTGGCATTGTTGAAGGTAATCAGCTGAGATTTTTGTCAGTTGTGGGCAGATCCAAAGCCTGTTGAAGTCAATGAAGCCTTAGAGTGATTTAAGCTGTCTTTCCTATCCCCCCACAGAACCATGAGTGTGCTGTATGGAGGCTCTGTGTTGGTTTTCTCTACCAGGTCAAATAGTAGGTGGATACTTGTAAGAGAAAGAATCAAAGAAGTTTATAAACCAAGTCTCACTGTCAGTTATGACTTAATGCCAGATTTTGGATGTTTTTAGCTGCCTAAAGACCTCCTGAAAAACACACTGGGCTTTCCCAAATCATGCAAATGCTTTCCTGTGTGATCCAATGGGCAGCAGGTCTGTGCACTGAATGCTGGGGGTACATTCAAAACCGGGCTCCTACAGAAATGCCAATTTCATTTTAAAAAGGATATTTAAAATCACTGGGTGCCAGTGCAAATGCTACCAAGGAAAGCAGCCTCTCATACTAGAATATTTTTAGATTATCAGTAACTGCAATATACCAGTTTCAGTCAGACCAGAACCCTGTCTCAGTTATGAGTGGTCAGCAATCATTCTGGAATATATGAATGTAAAGTAATCTGACTTATAAATCATGCCAAGCACAAATTTTTTCTTCTGTTTTGTTAAATATAGTTATTCTCCTGAATGAATTATGCTTTAAGAAAAAGATTAAATATTTGAAATGGTCTTGGAAAAAACCTGCAAAAAATATTAAAGAATAAGATGCTACTGCCATGAGAAAATAGAAAACTTGATACTTGAAGCAGAATAAATTGCTTTTCCTTACCATAGCTTTGACTCATGGTACTGATGGCAATGGAAATACATCTAAAAAGTGCAACTTAGAAGTTATGCAAGTTCAAATTTTAACTTGTCTTGGAAAATGTCCTGGGAAAAGTCTGAATCACAAAATTCCAAATTAAGAAGCAAACAAAAAAGGTAATATTTCTGGGGTGGTATCTGAAGATTTTCAGAAATACTTCACTAGCCAAGAGCTGAAAATTTGGACTCTGTGAATTCAGAGTGTGTAATACAATGCTACCATTTGTAGGAACTCAGTCTGTGTGTTATCAGATATTCCCAAAAGACTCCTGGCTAGTAAGTTTAAAGTTAAACAGAGAGTCAATGAAAAAAAAAAATTCATATTTAAAACTGTGGAATAAGGAACAAAAGCTGTCAAATGCCCAAGAAAAATGCAGGCCCCTTTTTAGAATAATTTTCAGGCATATTCTAAGACTTTTGGAAGCTGTCTTTAACCCATAATTGCAGATGCAGTCCAATTATCCGTCATTGTGGACCGATGCCACAAGAAGATCTTTGCTTCTAGGCAGCGTGTGGAATTTACTAGTGAAGTTAACAACTCAGAGAACTTTAAAGACTCTGTAGAATTCAAATATTCTGTATATCAAGAACACTATTATTAGTATATAATAATAACAACGATATGTATTTAAGCTTTCTATAATGACTTTATTCTCAAGAGAAACTGCTTTACAACAGAAGGCTCATTTTCCAGTGCCTGGATTTAGCTGTGTGCATTTAGTAATTTAGCATAATTAACACAATGCAGCTTACAAAGTTGATGCACTGATAAATTGTCAGGCCTATGGTGAAGGTGTGAAGATGTACACTCACCATATGACTGTCAGAAGTCACTGGATGCTCAGTAGTTCAGTGAAAAATCTGATCAGTAAAACAGAGGCTCTCTTGCCACTATCTCAAATATATAATTTGAGAAGGAACTAGCACTAGGGAAGCAATGCAGCTCCAACTGCCCATAGAGTGACAGCTTGTCTGCTTTAAAGGGAGGTTAAAGGTCGAGTTCTGTGGAGTCCTGTTGTTACCTGGTAGCATTCCTCAGCAAAAACTCTGTCTGAGCACAGCTCTAACTCTGTCAAATTCACATAAAGTGAATACAAATCACTGCTGCTAGAGAATACTTGTCTTTGGAGCTCAGAGGTAAGGAACAGAACTAATTTATGCTCATTTCTCTTTTATCTTTTTCCTTCCCTTTGAGGAAAGTAAAATGAAAGAAGACCACATTCAGTAAACGTGGAACTAAATAAGCAGCAACTGTTTGGCTGTAAAACTCAATCAGCTCTGGTCTTACACTGACTGTGTACAAGATATTTTATTGTTGACAGTAGAAACAACTGTCTGGTCAAGTTCATTAAAAATAGATTTAAAGGCCCACATAAACCTTCTGTTTCTCCCATGCAGAATCTGAAATTAATCTTGAAGGATCCTGCTGAAATCTTGATCATTTCTTTCTTAGCAGCTGAATATCCATTGACTGGTGGCTGGAAGCTCTGCGATGAACAGAAAACGGCTTGGGTTAAGAGCTGCCTAAAATTTTACAGGGTGTGGGGAAACACAGACAGCCAAGTCTTTATTAACATCAAAGGAAACAGTCCAGAGTGCCCAGAGATGGCTGTGGAGGTTGCCAGAGCCTCATGTAGCTACCAGTAACTTCTGTGGGATTTTCTGCTTGAGGAATGACAAAGTGGTGCAAAGTTACCCACAGTTTGAGAGCATTTTGCCCGTGAACATGGAAAGGTTTTACTCACACAGAATCTAAACATCGAATCTGTAATTTAATCTGACATGCATGTGATTTTCATCCAAAATCAAGCTGCAGAAATGTCTTTTGCCTTTCTGTATCCATTATCCATGAGGAAACTGAAGAGGGCCAATCTAACTATGGAGATGGACTTGTAATTGAACCATGGTGATCTCCACTGTCACTTTTTCAACACAGGCTGGGGGATACAGCTCCTCTAATGCACCACTTTGCTAACTAGGGCACAAGAACAAACACAATACTTGTCTTTAGCAGTGGCTGGCAGCACTGCAGCTTGTGCCTGCACTGCAGTTACCTTTAGACTGTCGCAGAGATGACCTACCTAATATCCCAGACATCCTTTCCTTAAGGGTAGGGGAGAACTGGATGTCTCTGAAATAAAATAATCACGTGTATTATTTAATTCTGCAGGCAGCTGAAGGGAGCAAATTTGTACCTTCCAAAATGTCTTTCTCTATGTAAATTGGACTATGTTGACTGAACCACTAAAAGCTAAAATGTTGTTGCTTAGATGTCTGAAGTAACATCACAAAAATGCTTCAGAAGAGCAAGTGAAATACTTAGTTAAGATTTTAGAAGAAATGCTTACTTCAAATATAATGTACTTAGAGACTTAGCTAAACTTTGCTTTTTCACTGTAAAAAAAAAGCTCTAAAACCTTTAATAACTTCAAAGGTTGAGGGCTTCAGTTTTACAGTAGCAAAGTGCTGACTGAGCCTTTCTTCAGAATGAGTTCAAAAGCAAGAGCACAACTTTCTTAGATCAGAGACATCTCCTTAATTATATTGTGGTTCTAGTGATGTCTGCATTGCCTTGATAACTGCAACTGGTGAGTTTTACCCTTCTGCTCCTCCATCATGCTATACAAAAGAATCATTCTCCACATAAAACTCACGAGGTAATAAATTATCTCCTTCGTTACATTTCTGATTAGAAGATCAAGGTTTTCAGTATACTGTTGGAAAGCTTTCAGTCCTACACATTCTAGCAGAAAACAGGAAAGGAAAACAGCCTTTCTGAGGCCAAATATACCTGGGTCAACCGCTTCAAATTTCTGAAACCTGCAAACTAGAGAATGTATTGTTGCTTTACTTTATAACTTAGACTGTGCCTAAAGTTTAGCAGGGCATGGCCAAATTCACCAACAAAGTGTCACGTTGGCATGAGAAGGGAGAAACTGGACCCTGCTGAGAAAAAGAGAACAGAAGAGTGCTATTATGCAATTTAATGCCCTTGCTGGGACTAAATACCTGCCAAGGGCTTGCTTGCTTCCATAATGCTTAAAAACCCCACAAAACACTCCATCTTTTATGACTGTGAGTTGGGTAAAAGAGATGCTGATGAACTATTGATCTCTTCAGCAGATCACTTCCTTTCAGGTGAGACTGGGCGCAGTGAAAGACTTTAGAAAAAGCAGACTGGACCCAAATCCTGCCAGCTGTGCCAGAGTAGAAAGGATGTGAAGCATCACAGATCCTCACATAAATAACAGAGGTCCAAAAGTTGGCATGTGTTAGCACATGCCTGTCAGGGATGTCACCTGTTCTGAGACAACCATCTGGGGTGTCTACAGGGACCTTGGCAGCACCTGCCCTGCCCTGTCCTGGTACTGTGTTTGTACCTATCCTGTCTCTACACCATTTCCCACTTACTTTCGTGCCTTCCCTTCTAAATTGTATTCTTTTTATTTTTTTCAGTGATTCTTACTAAACTTTTTTTTTTTTTTCCTATTCCCTGTCACTGCCAAATCTTTCTAACTTCTTGTCTTTCCAAATTGTCACAGCTTTTTTTTCTGCTGAGTTACACGGCTCACTCTTGTCTTCAGAGCCAAAACTACAAAAAACACAGAAGGAGTTTCTCTTTTCTTGTTTCTCAAGTGTGGTGTTAAATTAACCATGGAAATTGCGCAATTGCAGAAAAAAACCCCTTTCTTTAATTCAGGCCAGAAATTGCATATTCAAAGCATTTTACTGTCAGGCTGTACCAAAAGTCTCAACTGTTCATGTGGGAACTGGAATTTTGGAAGCTTATATTTTAAACAAATTTGGGAGGGTTTTCACACCATGACACTGCAATGATGTTTTCCTTCTGCCACATTTCAATTTCTTACTCTCTAGCTAGAAGGTATCAAAAGATATGTTTTTTTTTCTTTTTCTTCGAGTTGTAGATCATTATTCACTTGTATCTTTCTTGAAACTGGCTCATTTGTTTAAGCTGACGCTTTCCAAAATCTTTCAGCTTGAGGCAAGCACCCAGCAGCACAGGAAATTCCTCAGAATGGTCAACACTGGCAACGTTATAAACAACTAAAAATAGGTCTTATCATGGAAGGCTTTGAATGTGCTGACTGTAAGAGGTACTGTCAGCTCCACATGTAAGAGCCAGAACAGAGATCCTGGCTTTCTTTAGAGGTACTTTGGCAAAGACCTGCTCATCTCCTGAGGCAGTTCACATACACTGTTTCTGGGCATGTTTCCAAACAGAAAGTGGAGTAAATGCTGCTCCACAAGCCGGGACAGGATTGAAAAACTGGCTCTGTAGGCCCTTTCTCTCAGAGCAATAAGCAAAAATGTTAGGGTGAGACTGTGGTTTGTATCCTTCTTACAGATCCCAGAGATTACTGTCTCCAGCTGGTCATCACCACCTCCTTTGGCATTCATAGTCTTTGTTGATTTGCCAGTTGCGGTAAAAGTGCTTGGTGAGGTCAGAGGGCTCACTCTTATATCAAATGTGAAGGGGAAAAAAATCCATCAGAATCTGAAGAAAGTTTTTTTTCTGGAAGGACAATGGCGTAGTTGCTATACTGTGGTGCAGAGGCCAGCTTACTGCTAGCTTGCTTTAAAGAATTTATTCTTATGGAAATGTTAACGTTACTCAGTTCATCTTCAAGTGCCAATAGATCAAGCACTGGGGTGTTCTTAACCTCAGCTTTGCTGCACGAGATCAATGTGAGCCAATGGTTTTCTGATGAGCTCTATATTGATTGACCTTAATCTAAGAGTCATGTTCCTCCCTAGTAGCAGTAATCCCTCAGGAATGCCATGGCTTCCTTGATGAGAGATGACATAATAATCTTCATTACATTATTTTCATTGTTCATTTTGAGCTGTTCCTCCATGCAAGTCATGCCTTATCCTTATTGCTTTACTTTGGATTTGATAGCATCATTACTGACATTAGTTAATTGATTTGTAAATCTTCGTATGTAGATACCTGTAGTTATTACTTCTGTGGCGTGAAAAGTTGTCAGGTTTTTAATATTCATTATCTCAGTAAATGTAGTTTCTAGAAAGAGAATGTAGGGTACTATTGTGGACAGGGAATGACAGAATAAGGGTATACTTTTGCCTTCTAGATGTAGGTCTATTAAAAAAAAGTCACTCAAGCCAAACTCAAACCTGTCTATTTTAGGTCTGTAAAGGTGTCAATGAGTCAAGAGCCTTTTTCTTTTGTCATGGAATTTTATCAGCTGTCCTCTCCTCATGAATTAAAGATTTTCTATGATTCCTGTTAGCTCTGTAAACCTGACTGACATCTGAAAGCCAGCGTGGATACTTTCCTTTCCAACTCCTCTGCTGTTTGCACGAGCAGCTCAGGCTAAATGGGGCCATCATTAAAATATTTTTTGCCCCCATTTTTTTCTTTCTTAAGAAGCAAGTCTGAATAAACTTGTCCAAATCTATTAGCTTTCAGCAGGATTTGCAGAGGTGTAACTGAGGACAGGCTGGCCTGCAGCAATTTGTGCTCTGCAGGTGACAGCACACGACAACACACATAACCAACACATGAGCTGAACATCTCTGTCTTTTACTGTGCCTTTTGAGTCTTGCAAAATGAAACACTTGCTACTGCTTCAGTACAATTGCATTGTTTCAGTGTAATAAATATTAATTCACTGTAACCAAAAAGATCCTCTTTTACATCAATTTCCTGAAATAAGAAAATTGCTCTGTACCAGTTTTGGTGTTTTGGCTAGGCAGCCTTAAATTCTCCAAGCAACAGGAGATCTGTTATTGCTTTTTAAAGACTGTTTCATTTTATTAGGTTCTATTAGGGGAAATTTGCAGCTTCCCTATTTTTTAACTTTACATTAGGAAAGCCTGTTCTTGTCACAGGCAGTAATGAAAGAAAGAACCTTCATTCTCTGTTCTCAGCTCCAATTACTGTTAAAGCACAGCAGTTTGGTGTTCCTGGGTGCTCACAGGAATCAAATGTCTTCAAGAGGTATGGAACACCTACAAAATGTGTTTGTGTTTTGTTCTCTGTAACCCCATTTAGCTTATTCACTTATAGCACATCTGGCTAGAAATTGGCTTGTGATCCAAGACTGGCTTAGCAGCTTTTGGTACCGCCTAGTCAGACAGCTTGGGCCATTTCAGTTACTCCAAGTGATGCAATTATGCTGTAGGAAACTGAATTCACACCCGGGAAATAAAAACCGTTTCAAATAGAGTAAGTATTTGAGAGCTGCAGGTTTTGATGGGAGAGAAAAATGGTGGTAATTTGTGCTTGCAGAATCCACTGTCCTGGAGGAGGGCTTAACACCTTTGTGACTGTGGCAGCTGCGTAGCTGATTCCTGTTAGCTGTTTTTTTATTGTTGTCGTCAAGCAGGCTTAAATTGTGCCTGCTTAATCGAGAAGTTGTTCTAGGTGGCTGCCTAGAAGGAGTCTGTTTAGGTGTGTCCTAGCTCTACTTCTTGTTTGTTGTTTAAGATCAGTACATTAGATAAATCAGAATATAGAGCTGCAGCTATGACCAAGAATGATTTTTGTTTCTTGTTATTGTGAGCAGTGACTCACATGTGTGCATACTGATACTTTGGGGTGAAACCCTGGAGCTATGACCAGCTGACAGAAAGCACTGGAGGCATGTTGGTTGGGCCTCCCCAGGTGGTGTCTGCCTGGACCCCACTGCATTCATTTGAGGTTCATCCCAAGGGTAGCAAAGTGTTTGACACTGGCTCCTTCTGGGTTTTACCTGGCTGAACAGCCCTGATAGCAGCTCAGAGATGTTGCCTAAACCCTGGAAGAGGCAGCTGCTGGGGTCACACAAGTGACTAACTGCTTTTGTCTGGGCTGCGGGTGGCTTTTGGCATTTGCTGGCCTCTGTGTAGGGAAGTGTTGTGGGTGTGTTCTGCTGCTGTGGCTCTCTTGGTCTGTCTGCAGGGAGGCTGACATAGAGCTTAACCCTAGTGCTGAGGTGAATCTTATTACTGAGGTCTGCATTAATCTCTTTGACAAGTATGCTGTACACCTCAGTGCATTTCTACTGGATCCAAATGAATTATTTTTCCTGTGGACAGTAATCTGCTTTAAATATAGCAAGTACCCACACAGCACATGAAAACACAAGTAGGAACTTATGCCAGCATGCTTCAGCTATATGTTAGTGGGATATTTCTTATCAAAAAGCTAGCTCAGCAAACAGGCAAGAAATGATCTTTTGTCAATCCTGTACTGGATCTGCCTACCATTACTGTATGTGTAACGTTGTGTAAATAATAAATCAGGGGCAAGGAAATTGTATGAAGGCAGAAAGCCAGTCAATCATTTCTAATCATCTCATTATGCTTGACAATATTTTTAGAAACTGCTTCTGTTATGATGGGGATGAATGGAAACTTCCTAGCACACTTACCAGCTTTTGTGCTTTTAGAGGTCTAAAAAGGTGATACGAGGTTCAAAAGATACATAGCTAACTTTTCAAAAAATTTTGAAGGGTTTTTTTTTTTTTAAGAGACTGAGTAAATCTCACAACCATGGTAGTTGGTTTGAGAGTGATTTGGGAACAAAGCATGTGGTAGCATTTGTTAGGCTTCACAGAAGCAGAAAATCAATTTGCCTCCTGCAAGGGTGGTTGTTATCTCTGGTGTGCACACTTACTGCCCATGTCAGCCCATCATTTCTGGGGCCTCTTGGTTAAAGATACTATCATCTTTAATGAAATTTAGTTCATTTCTTCAAATGATCTCAAAGTCAATTACTATTTAGAATACACAATAGATGCAGTTCTGTTTTATGTTAAAGAAGATTGATCTCATTCCCCCAGTTTAAAAGGTCTACCAGGGAGCATATTTTATGGGCTGTGTAGCAAATTGTGGACCAATAAATCCAAAAGGCAGTGTTCCTTTTGCTTTTCCTGTCTAATTCTCCTTTCCAAGATCTGATCTTGGCTGGTTACTGTCCTGCTTGTATGTTGATTGTTTAACTGGATGGACACATTGTGTGTGGAACTATTTATAAGTTAAATTATGAAATATAAAGAAAAATTGGTCTGTGTAAAGATAGTTTCTTCCTTGGTATTGCTGGCATTGTGTACTATTGTATGAGACAGAGGTCAAACCATAGTGCCATGTGAGTATAGAACTTTTATTTTTAAAGAAAAAGAAACAGATTCAGAATGACAATTTAGCTGAAATATTTATTATTACAAACTTGAAAAAAAGGAATAGCTATGTTTTGCCTTGACTATTATCTTACACAATACTTTGCAATTTCCTATTAATCCATCTTCTCTTCAAGACTGTGCCTAACGAAGCTTACAGGAATCTCATGAAATGTGTTATTGGAGAATTCAGTACTCCAAATTTTTTTCAGGTTTCAGTTTGTTTTGTACCAGGTACCAAGTTTCTGGTTTATTTCAGGTAATAGAGAAACAAAAGAGGAGATAAAGAAATGGCCCTCCTCCATATGAAACTAACCTAAAGTATGGCAGAGTAAATCTGTATTAAATACTCTGATGATTGACCCTCTTTATAACCTGTGACAGCTTAATCTCACAAGCTATTTGTGCAATGACTTTACTAGTTTCTAGTTTGGCAAAATACCCTGAAGACACATACCTCAAAATTTTCAGTAAGAGCTTAGTCAGCGGCTGTCGAGCTTGAAAAGAAAAGCGAACAGTTCAGCATATTTTCATCAACATAAACTTTGAAGAAGCACCATGATCTTCTCAGAATTATTTATTTTTCCAAATCAAATAGCTCTTTTTGCCTTGCTCTTTCCTCTGTCTCAGCATTGAAGTGCTGTGGAGTCAGGCACCAAGCGCCAGCTCCGTGTCTGTGCTGCACTGGTATAGCTCTGTACCAGCAAAGGATGCTCCTTGACACCATTCCAATATAAAAAAAGTACTGGCAGTGAGATTCTGGAGATGGCTGATGAGTTTTCCAGTACTAATTTTGACTTCTCAGAATTTGATCATTCACTGGGTGAGTGGGAAAAATGAACATTGCAGTAAGCCCTCGGTTAAGCATATGTTTGCGTAAAAACTTTTGGTTCATGGATCCATTTGATTGTTCCTCTAGGAACAATTATTTTTAAAACGAGGTGGCTGTTCACAGAGCTTGGTCTGTCTGCAGCTTTTGGGCCTGTCCCTGAAGCGCACCACTTGTCTTCTCTACACCATCCCTTGCACTGTGCTGTGGTCAACACTTACCGAGCGTTCTGGCTGCTAAAGCCTTGCTTTTCACACGCTTCTCTTTTCATCTGCCTTTCTGTTGTGTTTTTTT
This sequence comes from Sylvia atricapilla, assembly GCF_009819655.1. NCBI lineage: Eukaryota > Metazoa > Chordata > Aves > Passeriformes > Sylviidae > Sylvia > Sylvia atricapilla. Next base: position 24,275,453 of record NC_089149.1, read on the forward strand.
TTGGTTTGTTTGGTGGTGGTTGTTGAGTGTGCTCCCCCCGGGAACCCTGCTGGGCCGCGGCCTGTGCTGTGTTTGCCTTGCCCCAGAAGGTGCCGTTTGTGGGCACAGAGGGACATGGCGGTGACAGCTAACAGGAGAGGCAGAGGCAGCACCGGGATGGGGCAGGGTGTGCGGGGACAGCAGCAGGACCGACAGGGAGCCGTGTGTCCCCGAGGGGCCGTGCCCTGCCCCGGGCGGCTGGGGAAAGTGTCGCTGTGTGTCTGTGTGTCTGTCGCTGAGGTGTCTGTCACACCGCTGAGGGTCAGCACAGTGCGGGCTGGCAGCACGGCTCCGGGGGACAAGGGGCTGTGGAAAGTGTCGCTGTGTGTCTGAGGGGTCTGTCACACCGCTGAGGGTCAGCACAGTGCGGGCTGGCAGCACGGCTCCGGGGGACAAGGGGCTGTGGAAAGTGTCGCTGTGTGTCTGAGGGGTCTGTGACACCGCTGAGGGTCAGCACAGTGCGGGCTGGCAGCACGGCTCCGGGGACAAGGGGATGTGGAAAGTGTCGCTGTGTGTGTGAGGGGTCTGTCACACCGCTGAGGGTCAGCAGGGTGGGGCTGGCAGCACGGCTCCGGGGACAAGGGGATGTGGAAAGTGTCGCTGTGTGTGTGAGGGGTCTGTCACACCGCTGAGGGTCAGCAGGGTGGGGCTGGCAGCACGGCTCCGGGGACAAGAGCTGGCAGCTCTCAAGGGGAAATGTCCCTTGTCACCGCCGGGCCGAGGAGGCGGCGCTGAGCTCCTCTGAGGGTGCTGCTGTGGAGCTTTGTCCCGGCTCTCCTCTGGAGCTGGCCTTTGCCTTGTGCTTTGGGTTTGTTTCTAAGCGCAGAACCGATTTCAGCAGCACTGAAATCCAAACCTCTCCGCGCTGCTCTAAGGCCCGGCCATGGGACTCTTGGGGCAAGGCACAAACCAGCCCAGTACCTCACTAGGGTGGCTGTTTTAAACCAAAAATCTTCCAATTCTTAATTCTTTTTTGCCTACAAACTTTCTAAAAAAAATCATCCCAAAAGCACACAGTGAAACTGATCCACAAGAATATGGTGAAGTGGTGCTTCAGTTTAAGCTCGTGAAAGCCTCATCATCACTGTATTCAGCACACAGCTCGGCTGCCTAAGCAGCTGTCAGAAAACAAAAGTACTCGGGAGAGTAGTACACTCTTCAGGCATCATTTCAGATTATGGAGATAATTTAAGCTTAACCCTTCAATGGTTTACAAGATTAATTTTTTTTTTACATACTATCATAATACGAACGAACCTTTTGTAGTGATGCCAAAGGCAGGATGTGACTTTTAATATTAGTTTCAAGTAACAGCAGCAGTTTGTTCTGATATTGTGTCAATATGTTAGTATAGCTAGCAGTTTTATTCCCTGGTCATGTATACCTGTAATGTTTCTAATCTGAGTTTTATTTTTTATTTTATTATTTTTTTTTTAATATCAGAACAAATAGTCTGTTGAATGAGATTATATGAAATTACTATTTGTACCAAGTAAAAATTTAAGACATTTAATTTGTTTGGATGTAACTCCATGACCTAGAATGTTAGGACTACTTTCAAGTATAACTAGGTAAAATAAGAGATAATTATTTTCTATCTGAATGATACTGCTGGGATCACTAAAGAGACAATGAATTTTATTACTTTGTATTAACTCCATCTGCCTTATTGTCCTTCTGTTTTGATTATGGTTGCTGGTTTGTGAAAAAGATGCCTTTCGTACTTTGTATACTGTTAGTGTCTTGCTCGTAATCCATTTAGACTCTAGTCTTAGATTTATGTTGCTTTTTCCTAAGGCAGTTGTGGACAGAATTTGTCTCCAAAGAATATTGATGGAGCAACAAAACCCTGTCCTTTTATTGAAAATGATCACAGAGCTCTGAGCAGTCAAAACATACATGGTAGTCTTCTCTCGTGGAAATCTATAAAGCCACGCTGCCATAATCAAAGCTCTCTTTGTTATTACAGGTTGATATTCTTGTCTGTACATTCAAGAGGAATCTTACTGCCTGGCCTTATATAATATATGTGAATATTTCACAGATAGCTCCAGTATCATGCCCACTAGCTAAAATTATTGCTGATCTTTAATTTTCAGATTTTGATTTGAGACACGGTGAGTGTTGGAAGCCCGCCGCATACCTTGATAAGCTGTTTTAAAGGTTAATTACACATTATTTTACTTTTTTGAAAATCTGTTTCATTATCTGGCCTGAAATTTCCAGTTGCTGTCACAATGGGGCACATTCCAGTACAAAATGTGTTCCAGTGGGAACATTTATGGGGCCAGAGTTCAATATATTAATGCCTTTCCTCTAAGGTGAAGTCAGGCAAGAATTACATGAAAGACTCACACTAGGCAATGTGGGCAGGGAAGGCCACAAGAAGCTGAGAGACCCAGATTGGAGGTAAGGAGGGAGAATAAGATGTTAGATTTAGGATGAGCCCTTTTTAGAATACGTCTCTATTGAACTTTAAGTTTGAACTAAGTGCAAGGTTACAACTGCAAGGTGCCCTGGCAATGCAAAGGTGGCATCTGTGCCTTTGCATTTCTGTATGTGGAAGTTTTCTGGATCTTAAGGAGGTGTACTAAAATTTTCCCATGTTTCAATTAAGAACTCATTTTTTTCTGTATAGCTTAATACAATTCGAATTGGAAGGGAACTCAAAGGTTATCTTGTTCAACCCCTGTGTGCGAGTGTTTTGTGGAAGCTATCATGGAGGTGGGTGCAATTCCCCTACAAGGTTATAAGGACTGTATGCTATTTTGAAACATCTGTTAAGAAATCAGTGCTGGTTTCCTCCATTTCAAAGATTAACAGAGGGTAACTGGGGTAAAGGCACAATAGTGCAGTGTACTTCAACCTGTGATCTCTAATCTGACTGGACTGCAAGTGATCGCAGAGGCGTCAAAACACTGTCAGTGAAATGGTTGCCAAAAACTGAAGTGCTGACAGGATTAGCTGGAATCTGGCTCCTGGTGATTGTTAGCACTTGCTGGCAACAGCAGCTACAAATTGCTAGAAATTGCCAGCAAGCAAATCTAATGCTGGAGTTACAATGCTGTGAACCAAACGCTTTCTGTTTAGCCCAGTGATAAGTACTGTGGGGTTCATGTTTCCAACAAAGAATGAGGACAACAATGACTCTAAGGCAACTCAAAGCAATGAGACTTGACCCTGCCTCTTCCTCTTTCCCTTTTCCCCTCCACTACTTTGAGGTTTCAACATAAGTGTCCAGAATAGAAAATTATTTGCTTGCTGATGCTAATTGTGAATGTCTTTAGTTTCCTGTTTAATTTGGAGTTGTGTTGGTACAGGAATGGGCAATGGCAATTTTAGATATGTGCAGGTGTTTTAAATCAGAGTTCATGTTGTAGCTCTACCACCTTTTCAAACCAATAGAAAACTAGAAATGAGTGAAGGGGGACAAGAAAAGGAATATGTATAATAAAACTTGCTTTAGACACTTGCATATAACTTCAGACATTACATTTTATCTTGAGAAATAAACGCGGTGTCTCCCTGGTCAAGGTCTGTTTTACAGACAGTTCTACCTCCAGTGATTTCTAGTTGCTGTAAGGAAAAAGTGAATCATTAATTGTTCAGCACAAGCATAACACACAGAATAAGATTATCATCTGTCCACAGCTCCTTGGTACTTTAACTGCATCATGCCTGACATTCAAGAGTGTTATGAAAATACAGAACATGTTGCTATTTTTATGAAGTAGATTTGTATGCAAATCACATAGTTCTTTCTCTTTGGCCTGCTGGTTACTCATCCCCTGTCATGATCCTTTTTCCCAACAACTTCTGTTTCTTTCATTTCCCCTTCTCACAAATTCTTATTGTAGTAGCAGCACCTCTGGCAATATTTCTGCTGTTGTCTTGCTTTGAGAACGTCACAACTTCCCTGGAGCGTGCGGCTGTGGCCTGCTCAGTGTGGGCAGGTCACTCAGCTGCCCTGCCCAAGCCCTGTCCTCCTCGGGGAGAGGCAGCTCTGTCAGGGGCTGGAAATCCACCACTCTCTCTGGTGGTGGTTCCTGACCCAAACAGATGTGCTTTCAGATCAGTACGTTCTGTACGTCTCCCACACAGATACATCTTGCAGGCGTTGTTTAAGGCTGGCTCCCAAAGTCCTCTAATAATCTAAGGAGGAATGCAGATCCTATTAGAGTGCTGAATGGTTTAGTAATTGGAATTGTTCTTCTCTCCAGAAGATTTTCACAGGCCACAAGAACCATCAATAATATAAGTTTTCTTCATTTAAGCACTGTTTTATCATTGATTTTAGGCCCACATGGACTGCTTTTGTATATGATTAAGAGTTCTAATTTTTTAGGAAGAAATCTGATTTCTGGAAGGGAGACTGAAATTCTGTTCTATCACGCCACCTCTTTTTTTTTTTTTTTTTTTTTTTTTAAGGGTTGTTAACTAGACAAAGATGTATAATGTTGAGTTATAAGTGCAATTACATGTGTAGAAGATTTCTGTACTGTGCTTTTACATTTTCATCCAGGAACTACTGCTGTAGCTTGATCCAAGCATTGAAACAATGCCTAGTTTTAAAAATGCACATGGCCAGTTGAGATCAGCAAGGGCTATCTGCAGCTGAAATGGTTTCCTGGGTTTGGTCCAGAGGGGCAGACAGGGGTGGGTGTTTAACTCCTAAGAAATAAAAATGCCTTGATTGCCCTGATGTAATTCCATCTTCCCACCTTTGTCAGGCCTTGCCATCCCCAAGGATGGGACGGGGCATTGTGATGATGGCAGGGTGCTGCTTGTGGTCCTTAGCTCTCATAGACAGGAGATTTTAAAAATTGCTAAAATCGGGGTTTTCATTGCAGATCTTCCACTGGAAGCCAGTTATACTGCAGATACTGTTAGGAAGTTGACAAAATCATTTGGCCGCACTGATGATTAATTTATAAAGGGCTTAAAGGCATTAAACCAGTGACCTGGTAAAAATCATTGGTGTCAGATAAAGGGATGCCTGCATTAACAGAGCTGAGGCCTTTTAACAGCTTTTAGAGGAAAAGTATGTGTTAAAAGCATGCTAAAAATGACACTGTTCAGAGAACAGGGCAGCCAAAGTAATTTGTAAAGAGGAATAGTGTGATATTTTTGCATATAGATTGTGATTGTTGCAAATACTAATCTAGGCCTACAGCAGCAATGAGAGATGAAAGCTAGAGAAAAATAAATTCCCTACCTCTGTTTTTATAGAAAGACTGTTCATTTTTCTTTGTCATTAAATACTTGGTAATAGGAAACTCATCTCTTCTTGCAGTTTTAGATCCTTGCATCCACCTGGAGTCTTGCTTAAACTATTCCCCGCAAAAGTGGTCTGTCTGAGAATTGTGCCTTCTGCAATTTATTCATATTCCCTAAAACTATTTGGTGTTCTGATGTTGGTGGTTATGGCTCACATCTGTTAATGACATTTAGGTAAAGAATTTATAAAACCTCTTCACCGCTCAGTCTAGATAGTAATGTAAAATTTCAATCCTTTTAGTATTTAAGTAGGCTTTTGTATGTTAAATTTGGCAATTCCAAAGGCTTTTTGTTTTGGAAAGTGTAACCTAAAGTCTTTTGCTAAACAGTTGAAGAAACTCATATTTTTGAAACATCTACCTCAACACATCAGCATGACTTCTCAAATACTTTGGCAAGCAGTATTCCAAACTGGCTTTTTTGGGAAGGAAGGTAGTCAGCTTGCACTTATTTGCAGATTGACTGTGTCATGGATGGTGTTGGATGGGGTCTGTCAGGGTTACTTCTCTCAGGCACTGTATCATTGTGACAGTACTGCCTCACGTATTGTGGTTAATATTATCTAGCTTTGCAGACCTGTGCATCACAGAAAGAACCATCTCCAGTTCCTCAGCACTGCCTATCCAGTAGATATTTCAGGGGAATTTGGCGCCTCTCCAATGGTCGTATTTTGTAACTTTCTATCTTTTAAGATTGTGACTGTCCTAACAGTACTCCTTCCTTTGCATTTAAAATAGCCTGGGATAATGTAAGTTTTAAGCAGCAATTATTACTACATTAGATACCTTGTCTGCTCCAAGGAAAGAGCACACCAATTAGATTTTAATGATTATATATAAAATTAAAGCCGCTAGTCTCCATATGGAAAATGCCTACTGAGGTAATCAGTTATTGCAAACAGGGAAGAAACAGCAATCCATTTTTGTGGTGGTTAAATGACCACATTGTTTGCTTGAACCTCTGTCCAATTTCTACTATTCAACAATGCTGTAATAGAATATCAAGTCTTGGGCAACCCCTGCAATAAAAAGTGGCAATTATTGCAGTGCTGCAGTTAATGAATGACCTTGCTGACGGAAACAATCATTACAATTAAACAGAGCAAAGTTGGATTTCTGTGGTGTGGTGTTTTTTTTTTTTTTTTAACCTTTCCTTCTTCAAAAGAAAAGTGCCTTTGGTTTTAGGAAGGAAACAATCAGATTGTTACTGAATTGTGAATGAAATAGTGCATCTCCTTTGCTTTCAAACATCACTGCTGGTTTGTGTTTATTAGCAAACAATATGTGTTTGCTTCTATTCTCAAAAGGATTTTTAGCCAGTACTTAGCCAGCAAATCTAGAGTTTGTTGTCTAACACAGTCTGTCTTGGGGGCACTGACACTGGAGATACATATCCAGGAGTTATTTTTTCAGTTGTGGGATAGGATTAGTCAGTTCTCTTCTATGCTGTGCCTTCTCAGTTGCCGTTGTTTGAGCAGTCAGCTTGGTGACAAGGGTGAAGATCTTGTTTGAGCTAAAAACAGCCACTTCCTTGCTAGGAGAAAGGCTAGAGGTTCTTCAATGAAATGATACTTTTGCTTAAATATGCCTATATGCAGTAGATAATTTTGCATTATGTTCCTACAGATGGGAAATGGAGTCATTATGTCCAGTGACATTGCCTAGATTGAAACACAAGATAAGTTTAGCTCCTTTTTTATTTATTCTTTTAATTGAGCCGTCCAATCCCCCAAACACAGTGGAAGTGAAAAACAGTACTCCAAGGAAATATTAACCGTGTGGAGTACAGAAAAATAATTACACAATTACTTCAAATGTCAGTATTGCAATGTTGTGTTTAGTTCACTGGATCCAAGTTACATAGAAGAATAGCAGAATTAGAGGTTTTTGAGAAAACATCTGTTTTCCATTGTGCTTGAATGAAACTGCCTTTTCTAGACTTCTCATTATGTACTCTGTACATAATGTGAATGGGTTTTTTTTTGAAATGTAAATGGATAAAATGTAAAAGTTTATATTGAATAGGGATACTGTAGTCAGTATAGATAAGAGGGTTTCTGAGACAATTTTGCCCATGAAACATTGAAACTGATGTTCTATGCTTATTCAACATTATTTTTGTTGTTGAGTCTTGAGTGTAAAAGTAAAGTGTAACCAGATGCATTAACTTATGAAAAGGGGAAATATACTTTACAATTCTATTTTTATTATGAAGGTAAAAGCTGGTGACTTCTAATTACATGAGTTCATAAAATCCCCACTGGATAAGTTCTCTCCTATACTATCCTGGTAAAAATTGTCCTGCTTGCTATGTATCAGGTGAGACAACAACCTGACCTCTGTGTGTTGTCTCTTGATTTTGTATATGTTCTTTCAGGGAACAGTGCAATTGGAATTTTTTTGTTGCAGTTTGCCACAGTAATCCTTCAGAGGAACCTACTATCAAGATGATATGTGGTTTAAGGTTTTAAAAAACCCTGAATATTTTGAAATGTATCTTTGTGCTGAGCAAGCACTATTCTAGGCTGAGTTTTAGAGGGGGAAAATTGCCACACTATGTTCACTATGCACCAGTGTCTAAACTTAGCAATTACTGAAACAACATTTGGTTGCAATCTCTTCTTTTTTTTTTTTTTTTTTTTTTTTTTTTTTTTTTTTTTTTTTTTTTTTTTTTTTTTTTCCATTTTTAAAAAAAACATATTCAGGCTTTGGAGAGCTGAATGATTTTTGAAAAATTCTTGCAATTTATGACAGCCACCTGCTCTCTTGGTCGTAGATTAATAACACCTGACCAAGCATGAAAACACGCTGAGTCCATCTGCCTCTCCCCATGCAGGGGGCATGGCAGTGTTGTCTTATTAACTCCCCAGCACAGCATCCCGTGCAGAGCCCTGTTATCAGTCCTGTGCAAGCAGCTCCTTTGACAGAACGTGGGGTCTGTTCACACAGCACCTTGGAAACAACCTTTTTGTCTGGACTTCTTTTGCCACGGTGCTGCCAAGTCCTCTGTGTGTCCATTATTTGAGAAGAACTTTATTGTTAGTCAGTATTCCCTAGAGATTCTTATTGAGCCTCTTTCAATGAGCTGCAGGGATGCTGCCTGTGTTTGTTGGACCCTGTCTCATAGGACAGCCTATGGATTATATGTTCCTGCTTAGTTCTCAAAAACGCTAAAATATCTTTTCAGTTTCAAGCACAAAAAGTGTTCCTAGTGAAATAAGTACTAGGACGGAACAAAAATGATCACTAAATTAAACTTTTATTGTTGTTTCAAAATAAATAAGAAAAAAATTCCACTGAGGTACCTGTAGCTGGCAAAATGTATGAAGAAGTGATGGCTTACATCTGCACAGAAGATATTTCTTGAAATAGTAATGATAATTAGTACCTTCAGGTGCCATCAGCCTGTACTGTACTTATATAATACCCAGCTGTATAATTAAGTGATCTTATTTTCAGCTTGATCCTTTCTTTTTCCATAATTATCTGTTAGAATCTTACACTTGTGAGCCCTGACACTTGTGTTTGCAGTGCAGTTAACCCTGGCTTAATCTGTGCTCAACAGATTTTGGTGTTAGTTCAAAAGTTTAAGGTCCTTGGGCCAAAGGCCCCATCCAAAGTGCCTCGTTGTCCCAGAGCAGACCTTGGCTGGGTTCTCGTGTGCTCTGACAGTGCTAATGACTGACTGGAGCTCTGTCTTCCAAAACTTTTCCAAATGTGGGTAGAAACCAAGGAAACAGATGAATTAGTTTGTAGGAGCTCTTATAAATAACGAAAGACGTAAGTTAAAGTCATATTCTAAGGCTGTTAAAGCTGAACCGTAATGCTGAAAGAAGACACCAATTTGAAATGAAATAAATACCTGCCCATTTCTAGAAGACTGTAACCCCTGTCCTGCCCTGGTTTTTAGCTAATGTCTATACTGAAATTCTTTTTTGATGATGAGAAACATGTAACCTTAAAATGAAAGTAATTTTGGGGGGGATTAGAAGGACAAATGCTGATGCTTCCTTATCTATCCAATGTAGTTTAGGGGTACTAGATGGCCTCTGAAAGGATTTATCTTTCTCACTGTGTACTTCTGCTTTTCACATTTCTGCTCTTTGGAGCTTTTAATGCTCAGTGAACATCTGGACAAAAGCACTGTATGTGGTTGTATCTCATGCTGACTACTTGTGTCCAAAGATTTTGCTGCTGTTCTTTAAATGCTGGGAAATGAGAAAAAATTACTTTCTGGGAGAAGATCAAGTATTTTGCTTGACTGAAAACAACCACTGGTTTTTTTTAAAAATTTAATTCATTTCTGGAAGCAAAATTTGAAAGCATATGTGTTTTGAGATGAACCTTCTGTTTTGTGTCACCTCTGATCAGAAAACTTATTGTACTGGTTTTTTTTGAGGCTTTAAATTACTAATATTATGATAGTAGCCTAACTGAAGTGCCTATAGAACAGGAGAAGTTAGTAAAAAAAATGTTGGTGGTATATTCCTGTGTCTAGCCTTATTTAGATTTGCTGCACAGCTGCTTTTATAGACAGTGGAAAAAAGATACTATTCACTTAGAGGGAACTTCACTGGGGAAAAGATGGTGATTGAAAGGAAAATGCAATTACAAGTACTATGAGTCTAAGCCCATTTTTAGACAAGTGCTATTGTCCAATATAGAATGGAATATAAAAACCATTTTTTCCTCACTTTCGCCACATCTTAAGCAAGCCTTTTGCACTGAGAATTTGCAAAATTAAATCCTTTTGACCATGGATTTAATTTAACTATAAAAAATTAAACCGGTTTCTTATAAGGTTTGTATTATGCAGTGTCACCTCTGCTTGACACAACAGTTCCTTTTCTCTCCTAACTCTCAGTTCTCTTCCTCCCTTTTTCCTTCCACTTTGTGGACTACTCCTTCATCTTCAACAGGTGATGTCTGTCTGACAACAAAATGCTTTCTTAACAGTCATTTAGGTCACATAGATTTCAGGTTTGCTTTCAAACTCCTTATGTTTGAATCTCTGGGTTTAGGAAAACTGTGGGTGGAAATTAGATAGAGTTTTGAGTAACCTTTAGCTGCCTTGTAACACTTAAAGATTATTTTATCCCCCTCACAAGCTAAAATATTCTCACTTGAAATAATTGTCACTGTTTGGCAGATCACAATGAAAGCTGCTTGTTCAGTCTTGAACTGCTCTCATTCTTTGCCTGTGAGGAGATATTTACCACACCTTCGTCAACGTGGAATGAGGTTTATAGTTTCCATCTTCCTTGTTATCTCTACAAACATGCACTCAATGGCCAGCTTTTGTTGTCATGGTCAAACACCACAAACATTTATGTGCTTGTAGGATGCAGATACTCTTACAATTTAATTCAGGGCACCTTTAGATTTGGCCCTGATTTGGAGTATATTCTGTAAATCTGGTTTGTTAGTTATATAAATCAATTTTTATGCTCATTTTAAAATTACTGCTTACTAAAATCAAGGCTTTTAAATTAAAAACTATACTTGGAGAAAGCAGGTATGCTGAAGAACCTATGAAAATGTCAAGTCCTCTCTGCTTGGGGGTTTGTATTTCAAAAATGGGCTCTAGTGTGCTGACATTTCAGTCTAGGATCCCACTGGCTGCCCTTGGGTGAAGCTGCAGGCTCCTGGCACATTCCCCAAACACATTGTCTGTCTGATCCATCAGATTTCAGTTGCTGGTTGATCTTCTTGGCCCGTGTTTTCATCAGAGCAAACTCACTATAGATCTGTAGCCTCTGGTCTGTTTGCTGCTCTGCAGCCTTTTCTCCATGTATGGGAACCTGTTCTGCAACTAGGTGAAGAGTTTGTATTGTTTTAGTTAAATGAATGCTTTTCCAGTTTCATTTCCTGTGCTTTCTCGTTGCTGACCTGCAGTCAGCTGTGGTTGGAGTACAGCTCCCTGTAGTTTCCAGCGGCAAGGTCCTTCTACACAGAAAGCAGCTCTCTGTTTTGCAGCCTTCAGTGGGAAAATATCTCACTGTTATGATACATACAGTCTGGGATTTGTTTTCCTCTCGCTACCTGTGGCCTTTTCAAGGATGTTCCTGTTTGTGTAAGCAGAACTTAAGCATCAGTGTGGCACCTATTGTGCTCCTACATGCAATGGGTTAAGTGACACAAAACCAAATGTGCATAATGGGGTTTGTCACCTAGAGTTTGATGTAAAGAATGCTGTAATTATTCCAGTTGGTGTAGAATTACCGTAAAAAATTAAATGTCTTAAAGAATGGAAGACATATGCTTAGTTGAGAAAGTATATGGTAGTGAATTAGTACTTGAATCCAGTATTATTTAATCTCTGCCTCAGGGTTAGAATCTGGTATTCCTAATAACACAGATTATGAGCTGCCTTCAGGGGAGCTGTAGAGCAAAGTACTATTCACTGGAAGGAAGAACTGTAAAACATTTTCCCAAAATAGTAAATGTAAGCAGGAATTGCACAGGTATTAATCTGACATGCAGTTGCATTGTTTCAGGGAAATCTGTCCATCTTGCAGTTTCTAGATGGAGGAAAAGTCCAGCAAAGCACTCAGACTGCCTGCCATTTTCTGAATGATTGCCAATAATTATGTGCCTCTTTTGAAGTGATCTACAAGTAATTCAAACTGATGAGAATGTGAGATGTGCCAAATGATTTGGCAAAATATCAGATACCTCTGAACGTGGTGGCTCCTGCTGACCTGCTCTATCAAATGACACAATGTGGTGTGACTGACACTGCATAACATTAAGCAGCATGTAGGAAATTGGAAAATGGGGTGTTTTCAAGGCCAAGGTACTGAAGCAAAATGCATTTTTGATGGATGCCTGATTTAAAAAACTTGCTGTTTGTGAAATGTCATTCTGGCCTTTTGCTGTACTGGAGAATGGAGAATGGATTCTATGTATGGATGTTAGCCTTGGCTCTGATCAGCTGAAAGATGCTGCTGAAAATACTGGGAAAGGTGGTAAATTATTGGGTAAACAGTTGGATCTGTGTAAGGTCTGTTTTCTTAATAGGGAGGGAGAAGGAATTGAAATTTCTTTTATGAATTAAAAGCTAAAAAAAAAAAAAAAAAAATCATAACATTAAGCTATTTTCCAAGGCTGGGATATTCTCTCTTGGATTCAGAGTTTTGAGGTTAAATTTAAAGAATAACCTCCAAGCAGTGAGATTTAAATCTCTTCTATTATTTATTAATATTTGCCCCATGCACTGACCTCCCTGTCCTGAACCCAACCGTTCTCAGAGCAAGGGGACAGCAAGTGTCAGTCTGGATGTGCTGGCTGGGAAGTGAAGAGCATTTACCAGTTATTCAGAGGCAAAGGCTCACCTGTGAGTAGAGGCTGATGGAGATGATTTGCCAGCTTGCCAAAATGTCCTAAGAAATGCTTAATTGCCTCTGTAAAAGGTCTCTGAAAATTTTTCATTCTCGTGGTTAGAATAAAGAAGAGGGACAAGTAGAAGCTGCATAGCTAACAGGATCTTCCACAGTTGGGGTCAGATTAAGAGCCTTGGAAATACATGGGAATTTTGGACCTAAAGCTTAAGAAGGCAGCTTAAAATGTGAAGACTTACAGCTTTGTCATACAAGGAACTAAAATGACTGAGTGTAGTATTCATATGCCACAGCTAATTAAGTTTGTGTTTCTAATAACTTTGATTTTTCAGTAGTGCAAAGGAATACTTTTTTTTTTTTTCATAAATTTTGGTTTTGTTGGAGCAAAACACTGAGCAAGTTGCAAGTACTTCAGGAAAAATTCAGGAAGCATTACTTCAGAAAGAGTCACAAGTGTCTTTTCTACTTGTTTAGGGCAATAGTGATTTACATGGCAGTGGTATTTAACTCCTGTACTGTTTCAGCTGCCTCTCTTGAGAAGCAAGACTGAAGCCAAACCTCTCTGCAGTGCTCACCGGGCTCTTTCAGTACTTTCATAGGTATCCTGCTGAATTTTATGTGTTACAACTTGAGGTCTGAGTACAGCACCGAATGAAAGGAAAATTGTACCTTGTTCTTATTCCCTAGGAAGGGAGAATAGTCTACATTTCAGTTTAGCTCAGTGAGATTAAACTACTGCACAAGAGATTCCTGAGGGGAATGGGAGCAGTTGAAAGAGTATAAACGAGATGGGAAGGGATACTGTCATCTACATCAAAAAAATTGCCCTACACTGGCAGTGAGAACAGAAGTGAATTATGTGATACCAGTTCACCAGCATTATCCACCTCTGATTTCCCTGATTGGATACCTGAGCTAGAAGCTCTGCAATGACTACAGAGCTGTCTGAACTGTGTCATACATGTGAGAACACTCCAGGGGTGAGATAAAAGCAGCTCATTAGGTAAAGAAAAAGCTGGGTGCACAAGCAAAGTAAAATAAGGAATTCATTCTCTGCTTTCCTGTGGAAAGGCAGATATTTAGCCATTTTCAGTGAAGCTGAAGTTCACCATATGTAATGGTTGCTTGGGAACACTAGGACTGTACTTCAAACATCATCCTCTTCTTCCCGCACCTCCATATGCTGAGCATGATGCGCTATGGTATGGACCATCCCTGAGTCAGCTGTCCTGGCTGTGCCCCCTCCCAGCTTTTCCTGCACCCCTAGGCTCCTTGCTTGCAGGGAACATGACAAAAGGAAAAGGCCTTGATGCTGGACCAGCAAGAGCTAAAACCTCCCTGTCATCCCCAACACTCTTCTGATCACCTACCCAAACCATAGCCACACACAGCCCTGTGACACCATTATGATTTGCTGTATTTTTATAGAACAGCAAACAGTTCCAGTGCTCTTGTCACTGTCTTCCATGACTGCTGTGATCTCATAGGACAGCAGCTCTGGGAGTAGTACTTCGGTTTCTATAAACTTAAAACTTTTAAACAGCTTTACAAAAACCTGGTGCTGTCAGAGATGGTAAGATCAAAGTGGTACTGAAACTTCTTTTTGCATATTTTGGGAGTTGTTTTGATGCACAGCAGCGTGTGTGTAGTGGAGAATATGAAGCCAAATAAACAAATATATCTCCTGAGCAGCCTTCAGAAAAAGAATGCTAATACCTGATGAAAGCTAATCAGTATTACTGTGAGGTTTTATATGTTTGCTCTCCATCATGACTTATCTGTTATTCAACCCTGTTTTTAGCTGCAATTTGGTTTTAAACTTGTAGGTTTCTATAACCTTTCCTATCTTTCATCATTGGTCCAAATTTAACCAAGAAGTTGCTTATAATTCTGCAGTTTTACTAGCAGGTCGTTTTTAATGAATTCTGATTCCCCATTTCCTAACCACACTTTCCTCTTACTGGTTCTAGGACTATGTTTCTGTAGACATTATAACTTTTAGAACTGGAAATTTAGATAGTATTTTTTCCTGTGTCTGTTTTACATGCAGTTTGTAGCCCTCTAAAGCAATGTTTGTTACTCTGTGTTTGTAGAATCTGCTCAGTTGGTGGAATTTACATGTAGGTAGAATTCGATATTTAAGCTGACTCTGCATATATTGAAGTCAATAGGGATACTCTTGGATGCAGAATTATTCATCCACTTAATTTTTTGCAAGATTAAAACCTACAATTGCAGCAATTATTTTGAGCTTTTGGTTTTGTGTCAGTTAATGCTGAAGTTATTTTTGAGGTGGATAAGTAGCTAGCTTACATTGGCTGGAACAGGGGTGGTAAAGGATAATTTTGCAAGCCAAATGATATGAATGGACCCAGATTTTTAGAGGTTCTTAAAGAGAAATTGAGAACTTCATTCATAATTTTTTATTTTTCTCCCAGCTTGTATTTTTTAAGTGTGACTGCGGTGCAGTTTTCTGTTTGATTGTAAAGAGATAACCATGTTTGGAAGTTGCTTGCCAGACTCCACCAGGGAACTTGCTCATCAGGTTTTTTGTCCAGTCAGCATGGTTTCAAGTGTCAGGAGTGCCAGTAAGCCTGTCAGCTCAGTTTCATTTCTAAGAAGTACAAAGTAATACAAAGCCTTTTATTTTCTGATATGAGCAAATGGAAAAGTTCCGTTTAATCTGTAAGCCGTAGCTTTATGAAGTCGCTGAGTGTAAAGGCAACAGCTCTGAGCTGCACAGCTCTAGATGGGGCGTGTGGGTAGTGCTCAGCTACCTCTGACACCCGCTTTGGGTGTCACCTGCAGGGCTGTGGGTGAGAGCTGCCAGCACTGGCATGGGGGCTCTGGTGCTGCTGCTCTTCACTGTCTTGAAGGCAGAGCTGCAGTAATAATTGCCTCACACCAATCTCGCAGTGTCATTAACATTGAAACCTTGGTTCAGCTTTACTATGGACCCTTCCCGCTGACTGATTCACCAGCCCAGTGAAGAAATGTAGAGACTCTGTGCACCTCAGCAGGGCACTTGCAGGAGCTGGAAATACAGAAGAAGATGAAGTATGAAATGCCCGAAGTGTGATCATGTTAGCTTACAAAAATAAACTCATAATCTATGGCAATCAGAGGTGTAAACAAAGTTAACTTATTTTTCAATTTTGGCAAAAAAGAATTTACTACTTTTTATTGCCCAGGTTGGAACAACACTCAGGTTAATTTTCTTTCTTTTCAGTTCTCATTAGCCCATAGTAATGATGGATTCCTGCCAAGCAGTAAACAGTGCCATTCCCAATTGCTTTTGGGCTTTTTTTTTTTTTTTTTCTTACCCTGATACAAATAGTGAATATCAAAGACAGCGATGATTTAGTTTTAATTTTTGTTCATGCTTAGTGATTTTGGCCAGCCAAAGCCTGATGTCCCATTTAATTCTGAGTCAAGACTGGGCTCAGTCATGCCTGTGAAAACTTGTCAGTTTTCCAGCCATTCATGTTCACAGCCAAGGAGTAGGAAAAATGTCTGCAGCTGAATGCTGCTCCTCCCCCAGATTGCTTTTGTCTCTTGTGCTGAGAACTCTCCTTATGCAACGTGCTTTGGCTGTGATGCAGTGCTAACTCCAGAGAGGCTTTCTCCCTTCGAAGTCATTACTGCCTATTATATTCTTTCTGCCTCGAGAGATGTTCTAATTATATGAAGAGAACTGGCTTTTCATATAAATAGACATACAAATCACAGCCTGCATAAACTTCCATAACAAAAAACTAAGTTTCTGTCACTTGGTGCTAATTTCCACTGCATGCTCTCTGTTTAAAAGTGCTTTGTGGTTTTGGTTTCATACGGTGAGATTCTTTTAGTAGTTATAGTTCTGTTTTTCCCAGTCATAGGAATGGATATGATATAGTCATGCTGAAATGCCAAAATAGTCATTGCTGGTTTATAGTTGTTGCAGGATTTGTTCTTTGAATGATACATTTTAGCTTCTTTAAGAATACAAGGAATGCATTCTTTATTAAAATACTACTACATAAAAGCAACAAATAGAAAATTTAAGTTGCCATTGAATGTCTGTGGAAGAACAGGCATCTCTGAACAAAATATTATTTAACCTGTGATGTAGGAGGGAATTCTTTCTAGCTGAGAAGAATGTTAATGATGCCAATTACCCATTTCTGACAATGAATGAGGAAGGCTGGAATGCAGGGCTCTTTTTCTGAGGATGATGTGACTGCATGAATGATGTTCCAATAACTTTCAATAAAATCCACATTGCAGGGCTGATTTTTAAACAATGCCTCTCGTTCCCCTTTATTCTCTCTCTGAAATGAAAGCATTAAAAGGTCAGATAGTGTATCCACTGTTGGGAGAGGGAATCCAAAAATTATGAGCATTCACTTAAGTGGTGTGACAAGTACTGGCAGCGAGGATGTTCTGAGGAATGAGCATTGGTTTGTGGTGTTGGCAATGACACACTGCAGTGGGGAGGTGCTTGTTCCCCCCCAGGTGACCATGAGGGTCTAGACTGGAGGAATTGTTTTGGCATGAACTCCTCGAAGATTGCAGTGTTGGTATTGCTGGTAAAGCCTCTAAAGTGAGTAACCTCTTACCTTCCTGTAGGTGTCCTTTGGTAAAACAGATAAATCAAACACTAAATAGGACGCTGCAATGCCTTTCCAAGAATAAATTAGCAGATCTTGAGACTCTGTACATGTAGAAAAGCTCTGCTAAATGGCACAAAAGTTTTGGGTGTGGAAACTGGTGAAGCTCCATTCCATTAAAATGTAGTGAGTTTCAACTTCAAATATAACCAGTGTTCCAGATGACATAATAGACATTTTTATAGTCTCCTGCCTGCTGAGAGGGAGGTACAAACACTCTGACTGCAGAAAGGGGCAGAGGATTGGGAAAAGAAATCAGAGTAGACATTGTTTTCCATGTGGGATGAGGAGCAGTTTGAGAGAAGCTTGAACATGAAATGTAGAGGAAGGAAGCAGTGGATGTCTCACTGCACACAACACTGCATTTCAATTTAGAAAGAATATGTTAGTGTGGGCTGCACTGATCAAATTAAAAACAGAAACCATAGAAAATGTTCTGTGAAACTTCTGCTTGGTTAAATGTTGTCTCTTATTCTCCACCCTGCTCCCTGCCAGGACAGTGTGTTACAAATTGAGGGCTGGAGAGCTCCCATCCACCGTTCCTCTGCCGAAAACCTTCCTGAGCAATTCTTGCCTTGAGTGAGAGTTCACCAGAAAATTCCAGTAATGCTCTGGGTAGTTGGTGTGTCATGTAAACTTCCCTCTTAACCCCTGACCTCTGCTGTTTCTAATTTCAGCAGAACACGTGTGACAGGCCAGGGCTGTGGCTTATGAAACCAGCTGTTCTCTGCTAGCACTGCAGCTGTGCCAGGCCACCAGGCACTGGCTCCCATTCCTTTAGTAAAGAAAATGTTTATTCATCTACTCTGGTCTTGAAATGACGGGAGTCATGATGGAGACACAGCAGGATTTGTATAAGCTTTCTTTTGCTTCTGTGTTTGTTGCAAATGTACGTATGGCAAAATTTAGAGAAATGGTTCAGTAATAATACAATGATTCACTTTAAAGCTGATCTCCTTCTGGCTACTGTTTATGTCTAGCCACAGCAGAAACTTAGCCATTAAAAAGAAAAAAAAAAAAAAGGAAAAGTTTTGCTTTTCCATCTAGGTCTGGTCAAATTACTCCAGTTTCACAATATCTTTTTACAAATCTGTGGTTTCTATTATTGGCATAGATTTGCTGTCGGAGGCATTTGTCTGACCTTTCTGTTAAAAGTCCATCAGCATTCCATGCTTCTTATTTAGATTTGATAACTAGAGGTGTTAAGTTATATTTGGACATCTTAATACAATTACATTCCACAACTATCTACATTTCCTTTTATTCTTCGTAAGTTATTTGTAGCTTTGTTACTTTCTATGAAAATGAAAGATAAAAGAATTCATTTTTTTTCTGCATTTTTTACTTAATTTCTCCTGGCTTTTGGTTGAATTGAGTTTAATAAATAGCTGTATTCTTTTGGAGATAGCCTTTTTCTTATTCTAGCTCATGACTCAGCTGATTTCCAATGACTGCATTTGGTGCTCATACTCCCCCCACCTCCTGGAATTGAAGAATATTTAGAAGGAGAGATTTCAAAATACGTTTTTAGTTCAGTAGCTTCAAATGCTGAGCTTTAATTGGCATGGCCAAATTCAAGTTCATCTCATCCAAGCATACAGAAGTGACTCACTCTTAGCTAAAATTGCACATACCAGATATGGCATGTCTAGATGCTATTTAAAATGCTGCTTATTAAGCTGCTCTAAACTATTGCTAGTTTAGCAGTCCTACTACCATCTCTATTTAAATATGCTCATTATTTATTTTCATTAGGGAGAGATGTTCCCCTGTTTTTTACCCTGCCCACAAGTGTCTTTTTCTGCATTGAGGCAGGCGGTGAGGTGGGCCCCTCCACCTGGTGGGGGATTTAGAAATACTTAAAGGACACTTTGGTTTTGTTTTTTGTTTGATTTATTTTGTTTATTTGGGGTTTGGCTGGTTGGTTTTTTTTTCTGTTTGTTTTTGTTTTATTTTTAATTTATTATATACGATTTTGTCTTTTATTTTTTAATTGGCTGTCTTGGGGGTGAAAATTCTTACAGGCTGAGGAAGAAGATTGTCAGTGGTTTCCAGCTTTAATTTCTCTCAGGCCTTCATTTTTACAGTGCACACTCTCTGCAGAAGAAAAATAAAAAAAAACCCTCCAAAAACCAAACAAAAAGCATACAACAAAACAACAGTCCTGTAGAAATGAAGTACTTGATGGTGCATGTTGTTTGTAGTCTGATTTGAGTGCTGCATGTTTTTCTAAGCCTTCAGATGTCTATTGAGGTCATGTGTAGTAGAGGGAAAGGAAAAGGCTGTAGCTGGTTTAGTTTTCCTTCTTGTGAGTGAAGAATAGGAACTGGACAGCAGGGCACAGAGCTAGAAATAGAAAATGATGCATAAAGGATTTCAATGTTAATATAAAAGAGTGAAATACCAAAGTGAAGCAGTTGTATAACAGGAGGTGCTGTATAACAACAGCAACATACACTCCTGCTGGAAAACAGGAGCTCACACCGACCTGCAAGAAAAGGGGTGAGGATCCAAGGACCTCAGAATCCTGCCTTGCCTTTGCAGCAGAGAGCAGTTGGGTGGTAGTGTGATTTCTCTCCCCACTGCTTGCAAATTTCTTTCCTTCCACTTCTTAAAGGTGATTTTTTATTATTTTTTTCCCTGCAAGCAACTTGTCTGTTCTGCTTGCCTTGTGTTCAGGCTCTGCCCCAGGTGGATGATGTTTCTCTGTAGAAAAGCTTAAGGCTGCACTTCTTATTTCATCTTTGCAAGTGTGTAGCACGAATCCATGAAGTTTTGTGTTTTAAAACACAAGCATCCCTTGAAAGCTTCATAAGTAAAGACAGAGTACATTTGAAACCTTGTGCCAGTATCAATTACCTCTTTGTCTATTTAATGGTAACTTTCTTTAAACAATATGCTGTGACATCTTTATTATCCTTTAGGGATGAGGACAGTGAGCACAATAATAATTTTAAGCCTCAGTAGGTTAATGGAGTTAGGCTTGTCACCATACATTATAAAAGCAATCAAAAGTGTTTTTAATGATCTTCAGTGTGAATGTGAATCCCAGCTTTATACAGCTCAAACTAGAATGACCCTTAGAACACCTCTTACTGTTTTGGAAACCCAGTAAAGGAGGAATTTTCATCCTGTCCCCAAAGAGAGGCAGTTTGACTGTACCTCGGAGTATTGCTTGTGTAGAGAAAAGAGAGATTAAATGGGGTGATATTTGAGGCCATATTTTACTTGGCCACCCTTTTTCCTGTCTCTGTATTTATCATGGCTTAAAACTATGCCTGAAAAGAAATAAATAGAGTAAATCAAGGATATTTTTGTTTTGCCAGGAGTCAGATTCTATTTGGCCAAAGTAAATCTATAAACATGTTGAATAGTAGTGACAATAGACCTTTTCCTGCAATATTTGTAATATGACAAGAAAAATTCTGCTAAGTTGTGAAAATCTACGAAATAGGCCTGTTAATTTTGGTTGCTTTATATGAAGTCTCACTTTGCCCTCTTAGGATACGTATAAGTGATCCTGGAGGAATGGCACATTCAGTATTTGATGTATTATGTCTGCATTGCAGCTATCAGAGTAAAGGTGTATATTACAGTGCTGAGGTTGGTGGGAGAAATACACAATCCTGTGGTGCTTAAGTATCTACAGATTTCAAAGTTTTAATTGTGTGACATTCCCTAGGTAATGGATTTGGGCCTATTTATAGGCAAAGCTGGGCTCATGCCCAAACACACCAGTTCCTTTTTCCTGCTTCAGGATGATGCATCTTTCTTAAACTTTGTTACTGGACTTAGTGATGTTTATACCTCGCCAATTTGCCTGTTTCTGTGAGGTCTTGTAATGATCCAACTTATTTTTTCCAACCCATCTAACCTAAAATATAAAACTACTCCATCTGGGGAGAGGGAGGAGAGAAGGAACTTACTGAAATAACTTGCCTTACCTAGTGACAAGCAATGAAACCTAGGGGAATAGGTTTCTTTGGGTACATTGGGTAGATATTTTTGGTGCTGCTTGCTATTGCTCTTAAGGCATTAATCCTGCCTTTTTGTGCTGTGTGCTGTCTCTGAGGAATTTTCTGACTAATTTGATGTGTTTTGATTCTAGATTTGAAATTCTAGCAATTGCATATAGATGTGGAGATGGTTGAATTGTTATTCTACTATAACTGGGGTGATAAAGTCCCTTCCTTTCAAAGTCCTTTACTGAGATGGTCATGATTTTATGAATAACTTATTAGTCCTAAAACCTTGTATTACTTTTCTTTCACAAAGCGAGATTTAAAAAAAAATGAATTCTATCAAAGTCTTTATGCCATTTGGGATATCATGGCTCTGCAAATTTGTGCATTGAGAAAATTATTCAAAATCTCTCTTTATACTTCACTAAGATTATCACCTTTCTATCATCTCAAATTTTACATGTATATAGTAGATTTATTTTGATATCCAAACTTCATGTGTCTGGTGCAGAGGCTGATATATGTATTCAAAGCTCAGGTTTGGACCATGAGCTCTGGAGCTCAGCAGGTTTGAAATTACATGAAGTCACAAGTTAGAAGATATGGCTTTTCTGCATATTTAATTTTTAATTCAGTTTGGTGAACATATTTGCTTGTCAATCAGTCCATGAAAAATGTTCAGATCTCACTGTTTACAGTTTTTCTCTGTTCTGCAGATGCCGATGAGCTGTTACCCACATTCCTGCTAACAGCCTTCTCTGTTCTGTGGTTTTGTCTTCCCTTTTGCAAATGCCAGCTACTCTTTCTCTCAAATTTTCCAGTTAATTAACTTAATTAGGTTAAATCATGGTCTTGGAGGCAGTGATACTGAGGAACCTTTTCTTGGCAGTTCCTTTTCTCATGAGCAGTTCCTGTGCTTGTTCTTCCTGCTTCCCACCACTTGTTTTCCCTGATGTAACCAGATTCACGCAAGTCAAAGAATCTCTGTTGTCTTTTTTTAAACACCAAGCAATTAATCCACTGTTCAGCTTCACGGAGCAGCTCCAGAAATGGTTAATTTGGCACAACTGGAAGGTGGCAAATGGAAGGGAGGCATCCCAGAGCTCAGTGCTTTTCCACGTTTTCTCAGATGGTTTAACACTAAACACTCTGCTCCCCCCATCAACCAACCTTCAAACAAACAGCACCTCCCCACACCCCCAAATCAAACCAGAAGAACCAAATCTTACTTTACAGAGCTTTCAGAACTTTCTTTGACACCACATTCTAGTCTGAATGGAAGTGCCCTAAATATCCCTGTGGAATTGTACTTTGACTTGCTTGCAGTTATGCCATATACTCACCTGAATCAGTGCCACTGCTGATTTAAGCATCCCCCTCTCGGTGCTGATGGCACTGGGGAATCATCATGGGCCTTGATGACGCCTTGTTCACGTGGCAGCACAGTGAATATGTGCAGGTTAATTTCTTTAATGTATGGCACAATTAAGGGGGCAATAAGAGGGCAGAAAGGCACTACTCAAATTGGCACTGCCACTGGAAGAGGTGCTCTTAGGACTACTCTTGTAGGTGTTTCTTGCTTGGGGTGCTTGGCCTCCCCAGGAATTCTGGTTTTTCAGCGATTTTCAATGAATAGCTCCACAGAATGCTTTACATATACTAACAAAACTGATTGCTTTTGACTGGTGAAGTTTGGAAATTGGACTTTCCATTGGAGCTGATCTACCTTTGAGTTTTACTGTTCTAAAGGTGCTGTTTGGGAGTAGGGCTAGGTCCATGTTGTGAGGCTGAGTCTCCCTTGGATAATAACCCTGGCACGTCCTGATCCAGGCAATGCTCCGCTGTGTGCCTAAGCACAGCAACAAGTTTTTAAGTCTCTGTTTTGTTTAGAGGCTTGCAAGGGCTATCCTGATGAGGGCTGAGGAAAGCACTTCTTCACAGTAGCTGTGGGAAATTTTAAGGAAATCCATAGGAATTGTCACTACAAGAAGGGCAAAGGTAACATAGGTAGCCAGTTTATTTGAAGGTTTGTTCTATGTTGTTCTGTCTTCCTGTAATGCACTGCACTGATGTCAATTAAAATGAGAGAAAAGAGAGCAAATAACTCTTTTGGTATGAAAGAGGTGAAAAAACCCTTATGTCTACATTTCTCATTCCAAGTGCTGGCTTCAGCAAGTTTATTCCAATCTCTTTAAATCCCTACAATATGGGCGGGATTGAAGTGAAAAACCATATTGCTTAACAAGATTACATTGGTATTTACCCTCATTACCTGGGCCCTGTCAATATGACTGGGTCATCAAGTCATCAGTGTGTTTGATTATACTGCACTGAAACGAATTACTCTGTGGCAGAGCAGTTGGAAGCCATAAAAAGGAGCTGTTTCTTAGAAGCTTTTAATGGTAGCTCTTTGTGACTTTCTGGATGAGCACTGATTGAATACAATATCTGCTTGTCTGCAGATGCAAAGGCACAAATCTTTATTTGTATTTTCTGTTTTGTGACTGGGGTGAGAGAGCACTGAGTCTTCCCCCACCTCCTTCCCTTCTCTAATGTGAACTTTGAAGTCACACTAGTTGTGCAGAAAATCAAATGTTTAGTTCTGGAGGGCAATTTAGAAACATAAATATTTCTTCTGCTTGCTTTCATATTCTTAAGCCCTTGTTTACTTTATCCATGGCCGTCATATATACAACTTTGTCTGAAATAATGTCTTTGTCACATAATTGCACTTTAAAAACCAAGCAAAATAGAGATGAGTTATTGAGGCATTTTCTTTGTAATTCCTCTCCTCCTTTGCCATATGGTTAATAATATTTTATGCATACCTGTGGGCTTGGCATAATTGAAAGATTTCTCTGATGTCCTTGCACTGACACATGTTTTACCAAGGCTGAATTCAACTTTGTTTTGTAATTTGGGCATTTGAGATACAAAAATTAAAGGGCTTGAACCACTATAGCACAGGAGAGGTTAGAGCCTCTTTCCTCCAGCTGCTTGTCCCTCTGCCCTGTCAGTGGGGCTACAGGCAGCACAAGCCTCACTCTGGCACTGTGGTGGCACTGTGTGACTGTGCCAGGCTCTGGCTGGCACAGCATCTGCTGGGGGGCACCCACAGACTGTAAGAACTGTGACTACCTCACTGTCACTTGGTTTTATCTTTGGAGCTCCTGGCCTTGTTTGCCCTAGCACTACCTCTTTCAGTCTGCCTGTGAAAATAAAAAGCAGCGAAGTGAGGAAGAGAGAGAACAAACCTTGATCTCCATATTTTTTACATGAAGAAATAGTGCCCAGTGTTTCTAATTAGTTCTTTTAGTAATAATTCTAGTGCCCTAGAATTTCTTTGTTTAGTGAAGAATTTAGTGTAAGTTTCATTACATATGATTTTTTCTTTATCAAAGACAGTGATGATTAAACACTACTATAGTAAAAAACCTTATTCTTTTCTTGTTCATGTAAAGCTTTATTAAAACTAATTTTTATCCACGTCATCTTGTGATATCATACTACATTTTCATTGGGTGTATTTTGAAAGCCTTTTCAGTCTCTGGATAATCTCTGGAGCTTTTTGTTCTTGAGGCATTATTCTTTCTCATCTATATCTTTGCTTTATATACACTGACATCCTAATCCTGCCAGATCAGAGATTTGTAATTTTGCTCTTGCAGAGCATTTAAGTACTAATGGCTTCATAGCAGCAGAGCTGAAGAGCTGGCACCTTTTAGTGTAGACCTGCAGAACAAGGACTTCTGATCTGTACAGAGCTGAACAACTTCTTCTTTCAAGGAGTATGCAAGAGTAGTGCTGGTCTATAACTATGGTAACCAGCAATGGATTGGTCCTTAAAAGTCTCTCAGTTTGCCCTATTATATGTTGCTATGCTTACTCTGGCAAATCTTCCCTCAGCAAACTGCTCACCCCAAGTGAACTTTTGTTTCTCTCCTCCTTTCCCATCTCTGTTATCTCACAGGCAGTTGGCTGCAGGCTGGAGACTCATCTGTGCACACTTTCTACAGGCAAGGTGTAAAATATGGGGTTTAAAGCTTTTATTCTGAAACATGGATAAGTTTTATGTTAATCACTCCAGCCTTATTGATATTCTGAGGTTTTGGTACAGGATTGTCCAGTCTTGATTTCACAGTGTAATTGAAGGTTTGCCTGTATCACTAGTGTTTTCAAAGATAGTTCTTCTAGGAGCTATCTCAAAATTAGCCTGCTTAGTTTCTTTATTTTATATTTCTCTCTTTATACGCATCCTGCATGCATGCTTGTGTGAGCAGGAATTGATATCACTATGAGATGGTAATGCACCTTTATTAGATTAATGTATTTTCATCAGAGGTTTTAAGAATATTGTTGAATCCATTTGAAAAGATGATGACTTAAACATGTAACTAGCAGACAGCAAAGTCTTCAAGTGTATTTTGATTTCAAATTTTGCCATCTTGTATAATAATATACATTACACTAAATAATATATTACACTAAACATGAATACTTCATTCCAAACCATCACAGACAAATGTGTGTGAATATTATTTGACATATCATAGTTTCTTTTGTTCGTGGACTCTGAGATGAGAATTAGAAATGTTTCTTCATATGGCTAATCACATAAATCCCCAGAATCTAATTTATGTGGCTGAGTATGGATTCAGCAGTCTAGTTTTAAGCATCTGCTTTTGGCTGTACTGATCTTTAGCATTCTTTTCTTATTTTAATGAAGAATTTAACCTCTTCGTTGCTACTTCTTTTCAACTGGACTCATTTCAAAAGGAAATGGTTGCACACTGGTTCATACAAAAAATTCTTTTCATCATATTTTCCCGGATACCAAAATAAGGCCATGTGAATGTGTGCCTTTTTTATTTTTTTTTTCTAGAGGACCAGATAAAAAGCAGTCAAAATCTATGTTAATGTTATTTTGTTCAGCTTTAAGTAGTTTTCCACTCTTTTTTTTTGCTCAGCAGAATAAACCAGACCCGTCTGACCCAGAGCCAAGAATAACAGAAATGCCTCCTCTGCCTTCTCCATTCTCCTCCCTCTCTCACAGAAATAAGAACAATATTTTTCTTTATTATTTGGTAAGCCCAAACAAGTTAAGGCCCTGCATCAAATATTTTTCGAACCCTTTAACATTTCTAAAGTATGATAACATATTCAGTGTTGATAATGTGATGAATAGTTTACTTATGTCCTGCTTGTAAAAGTTTCCGTTGCCTTTATTGGTGGTTGGAACCTCTGCCAGAATGCCTGAGTAATCACCAGAACAGCCATTGGGCTGCAGATGAAGTCAGTATTTGCTTGTGCTTCAAGTTGGTTGTGTTTGTGTAGGAGCTTAAAACAGTGTCAATAAATGCTATGAAGCCATCTTTATGTGGAGCACAATAGTAACTAGGGCAGTGTTCACAGTGTGTAATAGCAGACAAGAAATTCTCTCCTTCCTCACTTTCTTCTAAAACATGACGCTGAACTAAACGTGAACTTACATTATTTTCACTTTAATTGTTAATGTTAGTGAAGTCTCAAGGGTTTGAAGAGTAAAAACATTAAAATATGCCTGTGTGTTAATGCAAGAGCTAAAACTTACTATTCTAGCTTAATAAATATGGCCAGAAAAATCTTCCCCCACTCCCCAGATTTATTTATTTTTTTTTTATTATTGTTTTCTCTTTATTTTTGCATCAAAAGCCCAATTAAAAATACCTGCTGGGGCACAATGAAAGAAAAACTCTTGAGGCATATTTGGATTGTAGCTTATGGTCTAGATTTCCCTTTTGGAGAGGATGTTAGGAATGAGGTGACTGGAAGGGTCACGTGTTTACTCTTCATTCCTGCTGCTGGCAAGAGGGACAAAGCAGGAGTTTTTGATATTTTAATTGTACATTGAAGTAAGAAGGTGGATTGGAAGAGGGAGAGAGCAGACACAGTATATACTGCATTGCAAATTTGCATACACGTGAGATGTCTGGTGTATGAACAGCAGCTTTCACAGCCATCTGTTCTTTTGTTGGGGCTGCAGCAACTTGCATCAGTTTCAAATATTC
Source organism: Sylvia atricapilla (assembly GCF_009819655.1). Lineage (NCBI taxonomy): Eukaryota > Metazoa > Chordata > Aves > Passeriformes > Sylviidae > Sylvia > Sylvia atricapilla. The sequence continues at coordinate 24,302,766 of NC_089149.1, forward strand.
GCTGATGTGGGCTAAACATGTTTAATAAGCCCCTGCTGAAACCATAGGTTACAGGCAGTCAATACTGTATTGTTCCTAGACAAATCTGGATGATTATTGTGGTGTACATCCAGTCAGCAGGCTTTTGTCCATCCTTTCTGTGGGGAAGATTGTGGCTGTTTTGACGTGTTTATCTGCTTGTATTGGCATATTTAGAGATCAGGGAGTTTTATTGCAGGGAGAGGAGGGGTTCTGCTGTAGCTGGGTCAAGAGCTTTGCCCTTTTAAGTGGGGAGAAATTTAGGGAGGGAGCAGAAGTTGACAATGTGATGTGATATTTCTTTTAAAAGGGAAAATGGGTTTGAGAAGGATACAATCAAAATGGATCTCACACTCAACCTCTGAAACTCTGGTGGTGTGTAACACCTGACTTGGACTCCCCAGTCTTTAGAATGGGAGTCTGTAATTGTGTCTTATCTGTCAGCCAGCCCTTTGGCAAGAGGGTTGTGATGTCAACATCTGGATCTAGTGCTCTCTAATGCAGTCTGCATCCCTTCAGATAAAATCCATCTCTTTTGTTGTTCCTATAAATTAATATCAGGGAAGGATTTATCCCAGATCCTCTCATGAATTTTACCAAGTCCCTCAAGCAAAGCATTCAAAACAAAAAACGACTGTTAGAATTCTTGAAGGTAACTTGTGTTGGCTATTGATTATTCTCTGTGGTATGGGAAAGGATGGACCCCTGGACTTCATTATAATTATTTCTTTTTCAGTCTTGCCTGTCTGTGTTGTGTGTTGCTACCACCTCCCTTTCAGAGTCCTGTAACATGTTTCATTCTGGAAATGTAAAATATTCAGGCAGAAAACCTAAATTGAACGTTACTTTCAGGGGGAATACTGACTTGAACATATCTCCTCTTCAGACCTTTGCTCTGGGCTAACATAGGAATGGGAAGATAATTCTTTTATATTTAGTTGGTGTTAGCTGTCTCTGAATATCTGATTTTTCAGTAGTTACCTCAGATTTCAGAGCATCTGTCTGTAACTGTGAATGTGTTGTCAGAAGTTGCCAACGAGCATGTATAAGTGTGAAAACTTAAGTATCAATATTTTTAATCAAACTCATTCCTAAATTATCATAGGTTGTGAATGAATAAGTATCTAGTTTGCCATTAAAATTTTTCCAGTGATGTCCCTGGTGGGGAGAACTATGACCACTCTATGACCCAGTGACCAAGATCTGGCTACAGCAGATTTTTAAGTGTCTAAAATACAGCAAAAAGACTGAATTGCAGGACTCAGACAAACAAAGAATTCTTCAGAGATGAAAAGTGTCTGGCTTAGATTTTTTTCCTAAGTTTATATTTACAAATTTCTGAATGCAATGTTGTCTTTTAAACCTCTGACCATAATTTTCTTAAAGGTGTTTAATCTAAGGAATGTGCAGTACTACTCCATGACTGGCTGTTCATTGAAGACAGATCTGGAGAGGGTATAAATGCCTTACTTGCAGACATATCAGCAATATATGGCACCTTAGAACACAGGGAGCTCCTTACTAAAATAAATGGTATGGCGACAGTTTGTTTCATACTTTAATCTGTGAAAGGACTAATAAATCCATGATTCAATTAGAAACTTTCAATCACACACAATGAAGCCTTATGTAGCTGAAAACATATATGGTAAATCCAAACTAGTTTGATCTTTAGTGCTCTGCAGGATTCAGTTATCATATAAGAATTAAAATTTTGTCATTCCAGTCAAAACAAAATTAATTTTTCCTAACCCTGAAATTATCAAGATGGTAGTTTGATATAATTGGAACAAAGTGTAACTGATAATTGCTTTTGATGAGAGTGACTTTATCTCTGTGTCCCTTTTTTTCAAAGGATCCATCAGCGTAGAAGGCAGTTTCTGGATTTAACTATAAAAGTTCACAAGTTTAAAGTTGCTTAAATAATGCAGACTACCATAACTCAGTTATCCAGTAGCTGTATCAGTGATACAGCTTTTCAGATTACAGATTTTCAGATAATGTTTTAAAAGATGTTTTTGATTAATAATTGGTTGTAAAAGGTTTTTTGTAGTTGCTGTCCCCATGCAGCTGATCAGACCTCACTGGAGTTTTTTGCTGTGTAACTCCAAAAAAATCAATCAAAACCTTAATAAATGGACTTGTTGCATTGGCAACTCATTCCATTTAATGAGAGGTTAAAAATGAAAGCTGGTGCTCTTGAACACCTTCCTGAAGTAGTTGGAATAAACAAGCAAACCTGAAGACGTTTGAGTAGTCTTCAGTAGTCTGAAAGGTATTTGGCAGAGTAAGTCTTTACAATAAATATTTCAGTTTTAACCTAGATAGCATCTAGTTACATAGGAAAATTACGTGTATGTGGCTGATTTGTATTTAATCCTGCATGAAACCAAAGCCACACTGATGAACAAGCAGTTGTACATGCACAATTTAAGCCTGTAGGTCATGAGAGCTGGAGATTTTAGGCTTTGGGACTAATCTGATTTTGTGTTCTAATTTGCATATTAATGAATACGCACCATCATTTGCATATATGACATGATCTCTAACATCAGGTCTTAGCCTAACAACATATTTCCTCAGCAAGAAGCCAAATGACTGTGCTTTAATCTTACAAATGCTGGAAGCCAATGCACTAGAATCAGATAAAATCTCTGTGCTGTGAGTAACAGGAGGAAAGTGACCCTGCACCTTTCAGTCTGTAAAAGCCGTTTGTAATTTCTTGGAATGCCCCCTTTCCCACAGAGGTAATATTTGCAGATAATATAGGTTAGTGCTCCTACATATCTTAGGTCAGTGGTCTTTTGTAGCTGGACGTCCTTCTGCCTTCTCTGCAGCTCAAATCCTGGAGCAAATCAGACCAATAACTTTGTTCAGCAGTTTTCTAGAAAGGCTCATGTTTAGCTGCCTTTGGGGAGAGGGTGGTTCACTCCCAAGGGCTGTCCTCTTAGGGTGCTGCCTTCAGCGTGGTGACAAATCACCCTTCTACCCATCCCACAAGCTGTCAGAGCTGTGTGCCACAGGCTGTGCCTGGGCTTGGCAGGAGCAGGGCTGGGAGCAGGAATGAGGGGCTGCCTGGGGTGGGATGGGGTGGGGACAGTGACCTGCAGTGGTGGCAGTGGGGACCGTGTGCTCTGAGGAGCCCTGTGCCTGGAGCAACTGCGAGACACCGTCCCACCTGTGGGCTTGTAGGCTTTTGTGTGGGATCCATGGTTTTGGGATCCTGAAGAAGTGGCCGTTCCTCTATTTAGTTTTGCATTATGTCCTTTCGCCAAGACACTGCCCTTGTTTTTATTTATCACAATAGAATTTCCTCACTCGTCACAATCTCTTCTAACTAAAGAAATTCAGCCCTGCTTGGGTCCAGTCTCCCTAGGTATTGGTTTTCCAGGGCTTCTAATGTTTGTTCTTCCCAACTGTTCTTTTTGGTGTTTGGCTGCAGTCTTTAGTCAGGGTTTTTCTTGAAAAAGTGAAGCCCAGCTTCTGCTTCAGTAGTTTTTAAGAGATGCTGGATGGAAGATGAATGTACCACAGACTTTGCAAGGCTCAGAAAAGACTATGTGCAGAGTTAAAAAATGTCACGAGAAGAGAATTATTCTGATTAATTCAGGACTTTTACTGCATTTTTATACTGTTTCAAAGTGCCTGAGATAAAAGGCCAGGCAGTGGCTGCTACTCTGCTTCTAGAAAAGTAAGCAGGAAGAGGACTTGGAAAGGAAAAGCACATTCAAGCCTTTGGTTTAAGTGATGAGAAGTTTAGATGGAAATAAAGGATGTTTCTTCATACCTTATCTGACACAGGAAGAAATGTGAGACTCAAAAAACTGATATTCAAAATGTAACGAATATGACTGATATGAATACTTGTATTGTTTGGCTGGTGTGTTGCAGAAGAGTTTTAATGTTTTTTTTGTTTGTCTATTTGTTTTTGTATATTGTGTCAAGGAAGTCTGGAATGTTAATGTTTTCTGTGAGATAATGAACAGCTGCTTAAGGCTTATTTTCTTGGCTTTTCTAATGAGATAATTTTTTTTTTTAAGATCTTTTAGTCCCTGTAGAGTTGACAAGGGGTGAGGTTTCATTGTTATAATTTGTTTAGGAGCTCTAAACATGACCTAGGATTCTACTGCTTAGGTATTAATAACCGTGGAGCAAAAGCCCAGATGTTACATCCCCTCCTACTCACCTCCAAATGTCTCACATGTAAATAATACTTTCCTTCCCCCTTCCCAAAACAGGAACTGTGGTTGTAGTTCGAGTATTTTCTGGTTAGGGTTCATTGCTACAGCTCTTTTCTGCACAGAATGTTTATAGACTGTGCTGGCACCACACTTGACAACGGAAGTTGCTGTTTCTGCTTTGAATAATATTCAGCTGATTTAGTAAAGTACTTAACTAGTAGTGTCCAACAGATCAAACCCAAGCATTAAGGTCTGGTTTTGTGGTTTTTTTCCCTGTCCCGTTCTGGGTTTTTCTCCCACTGTCCCACTCCCTTCCATTCTCCTGGAAAGAGCTGCCCAGCTCCTGGCTTTACTCAGTCCCTGACAGCAGAGGAGCCACGGAACCTTTTCAGAGCCAGCAGAATGATGGGCTGTAGGTAAATAATTCTTGCTGGAGCTTTATTTGCTGCAACAAATATGTTTGGGTGCCCTCATCAAAAGGTCAGGCTTTTATTTATTGGTGACCTAATCCCAATCACCAGGCCAAAAGAACTCTCCACATTCTGGAGGACTGAGCCTGAACTTGGTATATTTTGACCAGATGTTATTTAAATAGCTGCAAGTTTTAGGATTGTGGCCCATCCTACTATCTAGTGTTTGTTTTAATATTTTAATGAACCCTAACAATATAAAAGACCCTCAATTAGTAGCTAATAATAGGAAAGAAATCTTTATTGTTAGATATGTTCCAAGAGAAACACAAATATTCTTCCTAGTCTACTGAGACATTTGATAATTAAATGTTTCCTCAGTATCTCTCTTTTCTTTAGTTTGTATTTAACTGTCTGATCTGCTGACAGTCCAGCCAGAAAGGAGGAAAACTGAAATGCATCGCACTTAGAGTATTTTATTTTCTTCATTATCTTAGGTGCTGAACTGTCTTTCAGTAGAATTTGCAATAATGTTCCATCAGTCCAGCCTTTTTGTGGAAACTGTTGAAACCTTGTGAGTGGGATCATGCCTATTTCCCAAGGCAGCAAACTGTTAAAATTAATGATCACATTATACGTCAGAAGAAGATTGATACAATTTTTAAGGCAGGATATTCTGTTTAGTCCCACATAGCATCACTTGTAATTTAAGTAATGGCCCTGCCTGGTACCTCATTGAAGACCTTTTGTACTGAAAGAAGGCAGAAAATGGCAGCACATGAAATAACCTAGGCATTGCTGAATAAGACAATTTTCTAGAATGCCTGAAATTTGAACTAAATGCACTGTCCATGGAGGACAGATACCAAGTCTCATTGCAATGGACTATGTCAGAAATAGGCTGAGTGATGGGACCTGAACTGACAGATGTACTGAAAGATATAATATACTTATTGTTTAATCATCTGGATAGAGCAGAAGATGGAAACACTGAGAATAAGAAGATTACAGTAAGAACTAATGCTTAATCTGAGCAATAGCCTCTGAGGCTTCTTAATCTACTAGGGGAATTGTATAGATGCAGTAAGTCTGACAAGACAAATAAAAGAATAAAGAATCTTGTAAGAAAGTGAAATTCTAGATTTTAATTTCTGTTATTCTACAAGGGATTGAGGAAAGGGAAATAAAAAGAGGCAGGCAAAAAATTTGTCCTACATTACTGCTTTTCATGATGTAGGAAACATGAATGAGTCGAAGATGTGCCATTTTTTGCTTTTGGAAGCATTTTAATTGCAGGCTTGGAACCCCCAGCTTTGACTAGAGGAGGCAAGAGGACTGTGCTGCTGATTGACGTAGTTTGTGGTCAGATATTGCCATGGTGTCAAAAAGCCTCAGCTGGCTCTGAGGGAAACGTGGCGAATACCTGTCCCTGTTCCTCAGAGCTTGTGGTTTAAAAGTTGGCAAGAAATTACAGGATGTAAAGACCCGCTTGAGGGTTGTATGGCTGCTGCCCCTAAAGATGTGTGTCGGGTAGGCAGGATTGAAGTGGTTCAGTTTTAACCAGTGGGGGGGATGTGGGATGGGTGGGAGTGGAGTGAGGAAAAGAGCAGTAGGTGTCAACATGCCCATCTTAATAACGTTAAAATGTAAACTCGCTTTACAAAGCCAGGTTTGTCAATGAGCATGCTTGCGTGGGAGTTTATCAATATTACACTTGTGGCCACAGAAACCAGGACAAATAAATGCAAATGAATGTCAGTAATCTACTGGTAGGTACAGGGAACTCAAATAAAGCTTCCCTTTATGTACTGCAAGAATACACTGCTAAATGTAATGTGTTCAGAAAATCATAAATTAGTGTAATTTTTACAAGCTAGGGAATCACATAAGCTCTTTATTGTCAGTAAAATAAGTCAGTAATGTTGGAAAGTGTGTAAAGAAAACAGTGTGCTTTCCCTGACTCATGTGTCATTCAGTTGTTGAATGGCATGTTCACTTAAACAATTCCAGCAGCCTTTAAATGTTCTAGGATACATCTAAATTACATCAGTAGGAAAGGTATTTTAGGAAATTTAATTAGATACCAGAGGATGCAGGTGCTTGTAATTTAATTGCTGAGAAAGGAGAGATTGCTAAACATTAATAATATTATTTTTACTCATCAGCTTTTGCCTACTGCAGACTGGTTCCATGAATGCTAAGTGGCATAATTTTTAGCAGAGATGTTAATGAACACTGCAGTTCATTAACACTGAAACAATAGAGACTTTAAATCTTCTAACGTCTACAGGATGTATATGATGCAATAACTTAAATTCTTCTTCATGTTATGATGAGATTCCTGGAAAGATTTCTATCCCATCCAAGTCCAAAAAAATCTTGTGCCTTATATGAGTTCCTGCAGTGTTGAAGACTTGTAAGTCATAAGCATTTAAACAATATAAGCCTAAAAAAAGAAAGAAATCACTTCTACCATGCTTGCCTTGGTACATGTTTTAAAAAATTCAGCTTTGACTTTCCTTTTTCTTTTAATTTCTCTCAATCCTATGTTCTTCTCATTTTGTCATCTTCCTGTCATCTTGAGTTACCCTGTGTCTCTGCATTTTTCTGGGTTCTTACCCACAAAATTGCCTCTGGAGGCAGTAGTGAAAGGAAGCATGACTGTATTATCATGGGGAACCACAGAAACTCAGGATCCTTCTGTGGCTGTTGAAAGAGAAGGCCAGAAATCATCTTTGTAATTACAGGAAACATTCACGGGAGTTTTTATTGAAGGTACATTTTCTCTCTCGTAGATGTCTTGTCTGCTAGTAAAGTGAGGACTAGAGTGTATTGCTTTCCAGATTGTAGCCACTGCCCCACCAGGATTAACTTCAGGACTCATTCTTTAAGGTCAAAAAAATGAATCTAAAATACATTTAATAAAAGCTTTTCGAACTAATTATTTCATTTCCCCTTTCCTTTCTTTCTATTGCCACAAACAGTGCTGGAATATCTTCCCCAGGAGGGCAAACAGCAGCTTGTTGGTTCCCTCACTGCCATTCTGAATTGGGTGCTTTCAGTACAGATCCATCATCCCTGCCAGGGGATTCCCTGCAGACAGCAGCAGAACAGGAATATTGCTGTATTTCACAGTGAAGTGGAGTAAGACTCCCTTCATCCTGAGAGGAATTGTTTTGATTGTGGTATTTGGACAGTCATTTTGGAACATAAAAGTGTTTCTGTGTTGAAAGATGAAAGGAAGATTGTATTAATGAAAAGATGGTTCAAGGTTAGTTCACTGCCCAAGCATTTGTGACTGAATGATTACTGAAAAATCTTGTTAAAAGCCTTCAAAGTCACCCATCTCACAGTTGGTGCCACTGGACTTGGTGTGTCTGAGTGGCTTTGTTTAGTGCTGGGCCAACTTTGTCAACTCAGATCCTTTAAATACTCCCCTATTTTCTGTAAGTGTCATTTTGATACCCAAGGGTTTCACACCAACAGTGATCCATCTACTATTTCCTCCTCCCTTCTGGCATTGCCATAATGTTCTAGTGATTTTTTTCTTGGTAAAAATTAACTCTATGATAAATAGCAGAGAAAAGGTGTTCAGTTTCAAACCTATGGTGCAGATGAATAAAATTACTTATTTTTGTATAATTTTTCTTTTAATTTGCTTATGCCTCTTTAAAATTAGAACTATCATGAAGAATGAATTAATAAGGAATGATTAACTATTAAGTACCTATAATCCTAAATTGCTTTGCTATCTGTATTAGGCTTATTACATTAAAATACACAAAATATTCCTGTTTCAGGACAAATGAGACAAAGGAACAATAGATAACGTAACAAAAAAGGCTCAATTATCTGGACACAAGATACTGAATAATCACTATGCAAGCACCAACAAAATCGCTCATTCTCTGATTGGTTTCATTTGTCACTTCTTGGTGTTTATACAACTAATTCAGAGAAGTATATCATCCATGGGATTATAATATTCAAAACAGGCTTTGAACCTCTAATCATGCAGGCTTTTAATGTTTATCTCCAAGTAATGGTCAGTATAATGCAGGCAGGTCTTTCACCTGTCATATGAGCAGAGTCAGGTCCTCTGTGGTTAGCATCATTACTTAAATCAAATATGAATTATCATCTGCTTAAGACTTATGTTAGCAGGGGAAAAATGAAGCCAGATGATTTAAATGGGGTTTTCATTAAGAGGCATTGTGGTGATTAGAAACTCTTAAAAAAATTCTTGATAAATTTATATATAGAAATCTTATTTACAAACCAATATATGAAAAAAGTATTTTATTTCTGTATATTGTTATTTCCAAATGCGATGTAGATAGAGGATCTGGAAAGGCAGATGTCATTCCTGAGACATCCATACATTTTTTGCAAGTTAGTTCTGTAACTGTTTTGTGGAGCTGGGCATGGTAAAAGGTCATTGTAAAGAATCTTTTCCCACCCTTAGCTTAAGGCTCTTTCTTAGTGTACTGTGATACAGAAATGGGAAATTCTTGGTTTGCTTCCATTTGTCATTGATTTCATATAAGAAATCCCCAAAACAAAGAACAAGGAATAAGTGCTTGCCAGTTTTTATTCTGCTCCAATCTACTTTGAGTTCCTGTCCGAACACTGATGCGGTGGAGGGTCAGTTCCATCAGCTGCGCAAGAAATTTAAACTGCGCTATAAAGTGCACCTGTTGTCCTCTTTCTGTTCCCTCTGCCGTTGTGGGAAGAAGTTGTTGATCCGTTTCTTCACGGAAAACTGTACAGCTGGGAAGACCAATCTTTCGTGCTAGCTGTTTCATTTCTACATCTTTGTGCTGCATAGAGTTGAATTATTTAGCTTAACGACTCAAGTGCTTTTTTTGCTTGGTTTAATTTTACTGCTTTTTGGGGGGGAGGTCTTGGGGAGGTGGGGGTGCCTTTGTTGGGGTTTGGTTTGGTTTTGTTTTGTTTGGAGGTTGGTTGTTGGCTGTGGTGGTGATACCTCTGTGGAAAAGTCCAGTTCAAAGCTACGTATTTAAAGGCATATGAAATATTTTTGTAAAAAGATTCTGAAACAAATATGTCATGTGATATTTAAACCCATAAAAATATCCTTCAGTGGAATCTACAGTGTCTGCTTTATAAACTGTGTCAGGGTGAGTAAACTGGCAAAGAACTGCTGTTTCCTTAGACCACGAAGAATTATACCAGTGAAGATTCAGTTTATTTCTGTCTTTGCTAAAACCAGTGGAATATTTCCCACATCCCACAACTGGTACTCTGAAGAAGGGGGATGAGGGAGACCTTATCTGTAGGTGAGACTTGATAAGCCAGGAGCAAAATGCATGTAATCGGCTCCCAGGAACATTCCAGTCGTTTAGTGCCCCTAATCAGGGTTTATGGTTCAGTGAGATGAGTGTGAAGGTTACTAAAGCCATTGTGAAATAAAGAAAAATGGAGATAGTTAAAGCAGATTTGTAGTCATTTGTGATATGTGGTTTCGCAATTAACTTGTGCTGTTTTCTACTTATGAACACAAACCCCACACTGACTCTGTAATATTGATTGGCACATAGCAAATTGAATCTATTTACCTAATCTTCTTAATAGTTTCTGCATTAAATGGGGGGCAAGACAGCTGAATATAAGAAGGTAAATCAAAGCAGCTTTCTGCTTCCATTTGTGACATATAGAATTCTAGACTGCAAGGGGTGTTTCACTGCTGGACAACTTAAGGTGACCTAAAGAGACACTGTGAGGGAAAGTCTCTTGTTCGTTAGAAAACAGCTTTAAAAATATTGCATAAAAATCCCTGAAAATCACTGGTTGGAGTAAGATGAAATAAGATTTACATCATAGTTAAGTCTCATTAAGTTTCATTATGTTTTTACATTCTTACTGAAGATTTATAAGAGCCATTAACTTACATGTTACAATTCTATGAAGATGCATCTTCCTGGAAAGAAAAATGGTTATTTTTTGGGTCGGCTGAATGCCAATTTATATGTGGCATGTATTCAAGGCTTTTATAATTCTTTGTGCTCTGATCGTGTCCCAGGTTCCATTCCTTACTGCACAGTTAAGCTGATAAAATTGTTCTTAAGATGTTTCTAGCTAAGATACTTTTAGCAGATTAAAATGAATAAGCAGGATGAACATCTGTTTAAGTGTACAAAGAGCCCTGTATTCAGCAGGCACCTCCTGCAGCCAGCTTGGAAGATTTCTGCTCAGTGAATTTTAACAAATCCTAGTCACAGATGATACCTGTTGCCATCGTTGTACGGCTATTTATAGTAAGGTCATTATCCACTGGAGTTCTCCTACATCTAGATGTGTCAGAGGAAAAGGAAAACCATACATAGGGTACAGCCTTGTACCCTAATTGCTCCAAATTAGGGCCAGAAACTTGAATATTCTGGGAAATGTATCAATGAGAGGAGAAATCTCTATAATAAAACTTTGGTAGTTATTATAGGATCATCTGTGCCAATGATTGGAACCAAGGCATGCCCCAAAACCATATCTGGGGCAGAGATTTTTCCCTTGAGGATGCACAAGGGTTTTCAGAATGCCTTGGGAACAGAAGGATTTTGGAGCACTAGAATTTCAGGATTGACTTAAGGAATATTTATTGAGGTGCCTTTTTTGTTTTGTTTTGTGAAGAAAAGGTTTGGCTTTTTGCTTGCAGAAGCAATAACTACAGTTCAGATTATTCACAAGTTATAAAATTTATTTTTTTTCTGTCCTGTAGAAGACAGCCTGTTGCTTCCTACTTTCTAACCAGTGATCTGAGGTCTTGTTTTTTCACATGTAATAATTGACATAAGTGGCTTCACTTTTTTTTTTTTTTTTTTTTTTTTTTTTTTCCCACATAGTTCCTAATGGAAAGCTCTTGTGTTAGTTGTGTCTGGGAAATGGTAATACTTCCTAGAAACAGAGATCTGCTTTTTCTGGAAATTATCAAGAATCGTTTGAGTGCTCATGTACAGCAGCCTCCTGTATATCCTGTACCTGAAGTATCCCAGTTTTCAAAGTTGGTCAAATGGGTCTCATCCGTTATTACCGAGGATAATATAATATCTGTTTGGAAAGATCTCAGAAAATCTTTTATGACAATTCATCTCCATTTCTTCTGAAGATAATACTACCACAATCTGTTTATGTAGGGTAGAAGATCAGAAGGTTTGACAACTAGAGCTGATAACTTCAATAAAATATCATTTAGAAACTGAAGCCAAAAACTGGCTTCAAGGAGTGAATTCTCAGAACTGAGACAGCTGCAATAACATCTTTTGGGTTGATATTGTTTCTGACTTGCATCTCAGAGCAGACATGAAAAAGGTCAGGATGCCCCAAGTGCTCAGTAAGAGTGTGGAGCTGTACAAGAGTCCTGACTGTTTGTTATATCTGGAGAGAGGAATGATAGAAAGAAGTGTTTTCCTGTACTGCTTTTCTTTCTTTTTCCAGCTGATCAGTCTCAGGAATATTAATACCTGGGTTGAGCAGCCCTGTCCTGCACAAGTGACCCCTGTAATCTGCACTGGCACATCTGGAGGAGCTGAGCAGCTGTGCAGGGGTCAGCAAAAGCTGATGGTGTGACCGGGCAAGGGCTCTGTGCTCACACTCCCTTGCCTCTCTGCTGGCACTGAGAAATAGCTCCAAAGTCAGTCTGCACTTTCCTGAGGTCTTGCAGCTCTATGGAAAAGATTGAGGAACAAAGAAGTGACCAAACCTTAAATTTAGAAATGGCATAAGGAAGATTTTGCGTAGGGAAGAATCTCTGTGCTTCTGTTGATTCTGCTTAATTCTGAGAGAGGAGGAGGCTTCTGGATAGTGTTAGATTTACTGTCTGAAATTCCTTCTCTGAGACTTTCAAGAAGGGCATGGTACATCTCTCCTGAGCAGGCTGCAGAAAGGAAGGGAGTGTTTTCTTATGCTTTTAAAACGCACTCAACCACTTCTAATTCTGAAATTATCTATTCTGCCTGCTTTTAGTTATTGGGATAATATTACCTGACTGATTTGCTGCTACTCGGAAAAGGTATAAGTCTCTTTCAAACCACCAAGAGGCACTTGAAGCAATTACTTCTTTACCTGATTTTGCGATGCTCTCTGGTCATATTGGAAAGGTGAGAGCGAGGAAATTGATGGGGAGCAGGGAATTTTAATGCACTCAAGTTAAGCAGATGAATAGCTGTCTCTGGAAAAGCTGGCCCATGCCCAGAACATTATGCAGTATAAAAAGAAGATCATCCTACTCAGCAGGTTTTCCAGAGCAGACCTCCTCCCTGCTCCATGCTAGTGAAAACTAACACAACCCCTTTTCTCTCTTGAGGCTGGTCAGCCAGTCTAAAATGACTCACTTTTCTCTTGAAACTATTTTCAGAAATTACATAGGGGAGATGACACACTAAAAGCAGCAGCAGGATTTTTTTTTTTTTAAAGATGCATTTCCAAATGTAAATGAAACCATTTTAGAGAAGTCGATCAAAATTGACTTTTTCATCAAAACTGAGACCTTAACTTTAGCTAGTTTCTTTAGATTTAGGGTTCTTTCTTACTGTATAGCACACTGACCTTTTATATTTATTCACTTTAAAGTGTGTGATTTACACTTCTGGAGGGTGTAGTTGCCTTATGGTCATGGGACTAAGCAAACATTTTTCAGAAGTGTGTGTCATTTATGTTTTAATACAATGAAAATTTGTGATGTTTTAGGAATCTAGAAAAGTTTTTACTTTGTGAATTACTTCATCTCTTGACTACAAATGTCTTATAAGCCACACTTGAAAATGTATTTCTTTAGTTCATGTGATAGAAAAAAAAAGTGACAAAGAAGCCAGCATTTGCATAAACTGGAACATTTTGAAATAACGCATGAAAAATACAGCTCTCCTGTCACTGCTCTTCTGCTAAACCATGATCAGTTTATTCTGTCTACTGTTTTATTGCACATGGTGGCAAAAGCCCTCACACAGCTAAACAATATCTGAGCTGCTTTGCTGTGGTAGTTCTGTACCTACAGAACATATTTGTTTAAGTGGTAGCCTGGCTTTGGTGTGTTCCTCAAATAACAGCACACTGCAACTGCAGCTGAGGTAGACTTGACACGTGGAGCTCCTGAAGGCCCCTTGAGGGTGTGTTGGGAGCACACACCACTCCAGGTATCACGGGATACTGCTCTGCACCATCTGGGAGTAGCTTTGCTCCTCTGGAGGTGCCTGACATGGCTGCGACAGCACGGGCTATTTATCCATTCACTGCAGTGTACAGGATAATTGGAGGCAAAATTTACATGTCAGCTTGAACCAGCACAGAAATTCTTTTATTCCAACAGGATGTAGAACTTCTCAAGTATAAATAAATACCTTCTGGTATTTAAGGTTATCAAGTTATACATTTGCTGCTCCCTGAATTTAAAGGCATAATTTTGCACAATTTTCTTTGAGAGTGGAAGTAATTTAGCTTTCAGAACTTTAGTTCTTTCTGAATTTTTCTTGGCCCGTTTTCTGACCTGGGAAAAAAAATTACAGTTGATCTGAAAAATGCTGAAGTATTATCTCAGAAGTTGCAAAGAGAGAAGTACATCCAAAAAGAGAATTATTTCCCTCTTTTGTGGCGCTGTTTTTTCACACTAACCTTGAAGAACTTGGTGCAGTACATCTCTCCAAGCCCTGCCCATGACTAACTAAACTGCAATACCTCTCTGCAGCTGATTAGCCTGGGTAACCATTTTGTATTTACACTTTGCAATGTATGCAAAATGGAGCACACCCAATGCCCCCACACCCATGATAGGTGTTATCAGGACAAACTAATTGAACTTTTTTTTTTTTCCTGTTGGCTGAAAACAAACACATGTAAGGTGAGTTGGAAGGGGGAGTGGTGTGGGGAAGGAGAAGGATTTTATGTAGGTTAGCTTTAGACCACGGAATCCAGTTTCCTTATTCTCCTCTCTGCATGAGGATGATGATGGCAGATACTACTTCAGGAAAGCATAATCTGGATCTTAACAGGAGGATCCCATCACTTTATCCACTGAGAATGTCAAATACATATGTCTGTTAACATAGCTGGGTTAAACTCGGCCTTTGTTAATACTGCCATGTTGCTCCTTCCATTTTAGAAAGTGTAAATAGCACCCAATCCTGTTAGATAAAATAAAAAAAAGTTTAGACATATAGATAAAATGTGTGGGGCTGCTTACCTCTGAATTGTCTGGATCTCAGTGTCAGGGTGTGATCCAATTCATGCAGAAAAAGTGGAAAAAGTTATTTCCACCTTTTTGTTTTCTCTCTCTGGTGGCCAAAAGAATGCTGTCCTGGTGTTTTAGAAACATGCTTGTTTTCAGGGATAACTAAGTATCCAGAACCTAAATAGTCCTGTTTGTGCAGCCAAATCCGAACCAGCAGTGTATGAAATAACCTTCTCTATATGTCTGGATCAAGATTGTCCTGTCTCACAGAGCTACTGCCTGTACAGAGCTGTCCTGTGTGTATTACTCTGTGCAGGATCTTCATGGGACTGTACCCCTGAGGATATAGTCAAAAGAAGATTTAAATTGTAGCAACATTTGATTAGAACTTAAATGTGGTTAATTTTTAATATGCAATCATTAAAATTACTCTCATCAACTGAAATGTCAATATTCATGTAAATATTAAAAGTTACTCATCCTTATTCTCCATAAAAACTTTAAATGAGACAGCACAGGTATTCTTTGGTGAGGCATGGGATAAGTTTGTGTATTTGCTACTTATATCTTTCTTCCCCAAAGCTGCTGACCTTGACTTTTGAGACCTTTTCAAAATGAGCCATACTCATGAGCCCAGAATTTAGGCTTGTCTTCATCAACGGGGTGTCTGTAATCTAGGCTGATATTGTAAATTGAACCCGGTCAAACACACAGCTGTCACCTGAGCTGGTTACAGTTTATTTAAGTGTTTTAGTATACATGGGAAATAATTCCATCTATACTACGATAGTGGACTGTGTATCAGGGAATAGCAATGTTCTAATCAGCTTCCTGGGTTAATTGTAACCTTGGCAATCATGAAACTCAAGGGAGAATGGGGGAAGGGCTGTGACTGGCATTGTTAATAGGACGTAGGAGGTTTTTCTTCCAGAGGGTGGTTTGACACCACGTGGTCACTTCAGACACTCCTCCATAGCCATCAGATGGTGCCACCTTTTTGGGACAACCCTCGTGTGTGTGTGTAGCTCCCTGATCCATGTCCCCTAAGGATCTGCTGTGTTCTGAGCAGGTGTCAGGAGTAGACTTGTCTTGACCCACAACAGGTCTCTCAGCACTTAACCACAAACGTTTCTCTACCTTGGGAAGGCCGGGTCTCTATTAAGAGAACTGGAATTGGGGATTTCTAGGGCAATTTATACATAATATTCCACATCACATCAGTGCGTTCTGCTGTTATTGGTGTGACTGGTGCTCTCTGTCCCTCCCCTGCAAGCCTGCCTTCAAATATAATTCCTTTTCCTTTCAGTCATCTTTTCTCACTGCCAGTAAAGGAGCCCTGACTCTGGACATGAATATTTCCCTGTTTGAGCGTTAGAAAGAGCTGAACAGGCTGCCTGCTTTTGTTCAGCTCTGTGTGAAGAGCAGTGCCTTCTGTTGGTATTGCTGTGTCCTAAATGTATAGGGCTAGGCTAACAATCTTTGGATAGAGCTGCTAAAGGCATCAGTCCCTCAAACCCAGGAATTATGTGCAGCGTGAGCAGGTATGTGCTGTGGTGGTAATCACAGTCGTCATCATCTCATAGCTGACACTGAGTGACCTATGGAAATTCACCGGCAAAATAACTTGCAGTTCTGTGAATACCTTTAGTCTGTTTTCCTATATTTTTTCTTGGCTATGAGCTCCATGGCCTGTTTGACAGTGCTGTTGCACAGCATGGAAACTTTTGCCTTTTTTTTTGTTTTGTTTTGTTTCCGTGGTTGTAACACTGGCTGATGGATGGGGTAGTGAAAAAGAAATACAAAAGGAAGCTTCAACAGTCCTGTGTGCAGATCATTTAGGAAAAAAAAAAATCCCTTTGTGTCAAGGGCAGAGCTGTGCATATAGGGAGTAATAAATTAATTTTCCCATTAATTTGATCATAATAAAAATTGCAGGACTCAACCATAAGAACTGTTTTTGGTAACTTGCAAACTAACCAAGTGAGGTCATTTATTCCCTTTACTCCTGGTTAACACATTATCATGCATGTAGCAGCTTGTTTATAATTCTTCACGGGTTACTCTAGTTTCTCCAGAGACTTGTCGATGAGTAACAATGCAGCCAGCTTGGGCAGGCTGCAGTTTGCCTCCCACAGTAGCGGAGCAGCTGTGACAGCAGTGTGGGCTCCTGGAGCTCCTGCTCCTCCCAGCTGACACCTCTGGCCTGGGCTGAGTCTGAGGAGTGAGGGCTCCTTACACGTGTGACTTCTCTCTCTGCTCTCCCCCTTTCTGGAAGCTCATTGCCACCAGGTTCAGCAATATCAGCCACAAACGTGACTGTGGAAACTTGGCAGCACAAAGTCCCCGGCTCCGAGTTTCCATGGTGGGTTGCACACTCCAAGAGGTTTTCTGTGAGCCAACCTTGGCTGTTGCGCAAGAAAATGCAGCTGTGGTTTGTCATCTTCCCCCAGATTTGCCTTTGATTCTAAACAAACTGAAGACAAAAAATAACATGCAGACATATTGCAGTGAAACAGAAGTCTCAACTTCTGCTACAGAAGTGTAACAGTTATGACAAGGAAACTCAAACATGAGTTTAGAGCACATGAAGCCAAATATTTCCCTAAGATGCTGCAGCTGTGCAGACAGTGACACAGTTAAAGAGAACTTATTTCTTTCAGTGGACTTTGAAATTCCTGTTAAGGCCAGTTTGGGAATGAGAGAGTGCTGGAAATGCAGTTCTCGTCTTCTTATGCACAGACTGATGACAGTTAAAGACCTTTCTCTCTTTTTGAAAACAGATCTTCTTTCTTTATTCACTATTATTCTTTTTTTCCCATAAAGTGAAAAGTCTCTGCTTTGCAAACCATCATTAAGTTGGATCTCTACTGTGTAGTAACTAGCACGTTTCCTCCTGCTTAAAGGCGTCCAATAGTGGCCACAGATCTGTAAAACATAAGAAATGTTCATTGTTCATGCATCCACAAATTCATTATTTCCTCCTCACACTCAGCTTTGATGGATGCTGCATGTAACTCAAGGCAGAGTCAGCATCAGTGTGCATTAGTCAAATGGATTTCACCTTTTTTTTTTTAGCTCCTGGGGTCAAAATTACAGCATTTTCTGTTGAAATGTGACACACACCAGTGCTTGTGTTCTGGTTGTGGTTATCTCCCTTTGCACAGCCTGGAGTAGGACATGCTAATGGTTACATTTATAAAATCTAGCTGTAACTGCAGTAAGTGCTAGTGGAAGGCAATTTTCCTGATAGTCTGTGTTCTTAGCCCAGATTAATGGCTAACTAAATATACTGCTTAGCCTTCTCTTATCCACAATTTCTGTCTCAAGCTGAAAGCTTGCACTCAGCTGCGTGTCACTTGGAGGTAGATGTGATTTAGCAGCCTCTTGGTGAAGAGCGTTTTATTAGCTGGAGATTTGGATGGCAAATAATTTGGGGAAGGAGGGTGTACTGCAGAATTTTCTTTCCATTCTTTAAGGATATTTTGTATATGCAAAGCAATAGAATGCTTGACAATTTGAAACAGAAATGTGAAGGGCTACCAGGAGAGGAACAAAAAGAGAGAGAGGAACAAACAGAAAAATATTGGCAAGAATCAGCACACCCCAGCTAGTTTGATCTAAGGAATTTTCTAGATGACATTTCCTGTAAAGTTCTGCTAATCAGTGTTAAAAATGGTATTTTCCAAACTGCTTTACTCCTTTAAGGTTTTCTGTCCCACTTCTCTCCAGTGAGTGTTTTTCTGTGCTGCCCTGGGTAACTGTAGAATCCTTGCTGAGAAAGAGGAAACAGCAGCTGCTTGCTGTAATCTTCAAGTGTCTAACACCTGCTGCTGGAGAGGTTCTCAACCCTGTGCTCTTTCCCAAGCTTTGAACAAAACCAAGCAGGATTGTGCTGGTAAAATTGGGAAATAAGGAATGGTGCCTGTTAGAGAAGCAGTCTCTCCTTCTAGGCTAAGGAAAATGGATTTAAATTAATTTAAATAGCCTGAAATTTTGCTTCCAAGGAAAAGCAAAATCATCCCACAAAAAAATATTTGTGAGTTGGCTTACTGTCAGGGTCAAGCATAGAAGTTTCCATAACTCTGCTGTAAGGGCAAATGAGGATTTATGAATTTCTGCTTGTACAACATGTACACTGGAGTTTCAACAGATTAAACACAGTTTTGTTACGAAGTGTTTGTGATCTTACAGTCCCTGAACAGTTCCCATATGTGATGGATGTAGAAATAATAGTCTGAAGGACTGCAGTAAGCATAGGGAGAAGTTGAAAGCTGTTGTGAGTGGCAATTAAAGATTTTTAAGTTCTTGGGCTAGAGGGCCAAGATCTTATTACTTCTGCCTGCTCCATCCTCTGTACAGATATTGTTATTACTGTTTTCTCTTGACTAGATCAGGAGAATTTAGAGCTGATGTGGTGTGGGTCTGTGTCACTTCAGAGCCCAGGTTCCTCTACCTCTCTACACATTGCTGAAATTTCAAAGAAAGAGTATTTGGATTTCAATCCCTTTTTCATCTTTCTGAGGTCTTGCTGTTTATGAGGCTGCTGTTAGTACAGAGGAGCCTGCAGGAAACAGGCAGTTATAGCAATGAAAAGACTATTTGCATATTGCTGTGTTCCTTCCAATGTTTTCCTTTTAAATGACATAAAACTGTGCTTCAGAAGGTATGGCAGGCACACAACATCTCTTCTGTTTAGTTTAGCTTTCCAGTTCGCTGTGTCTAAAAGCACAAGCAATTCATCATTCATTTGAAGAGAGCTGAATACACCTGTCAGAAAACACATTTTTTCTCCTAAAAATGTGTTAATTTGTGTCTAAATAAGGTGTTTATTGTATCAGGGTCAGAAACAATGTTTAGAGTTCCCATCTGGTAGAATTATTTCATAATAATAATTATTATTGTTGGTTCAGGCAACTTCTGCCTTCTGTTCAATTTAGCTCAATGTTTATATGTCAGTCATAGAATCATCAAATTTTGTAAATAAGAAGTCTGTAGTGAAGGACTTTTGCAAACCACTGTTTTTTCTCTACAATATGTATAGTTCTTTAGGAAGAATGTGTAAAGGAGGTTTCACTCAGATACCTGAAAATGCATTAGAAAGCCGAAATCTGGAAATGCATTAGAAAACTAGATCTAAATTTATAGATATGAACTTTAACAAAATAGAGAACACTTATAACAACTTTTAAACTATTATTCCCACACTAGTGGGAATATGTATTTTTCCACTTTATTTATATAATCTTGTGTGGTTTTTTTCTATGTACTTACAACTAATAGAAATCAGTTTGACTAAATTACTAAATGCTAATATAAATTAATAGAAAAATCACTATCAAAAGTAGTAACATTAAAGGATGATTTGGGTTGAAAGGAACCTCAGTCTCATCTCCAAGTGAAAGCAGGGAGAACTCCAAGGTGAATATTTTACCACCAATGCAGCTGTAGAAGCTCTTTTTGCTCTTGGTAATTAAGTCTCAACTCCAGTTGAGCTTTTACTTTCCAAACACCACAACTTCATGCCTGGGCAATTCTTATGGAATTATATCTATATACCTCAAGAGAAAAAAAAAAAAAAGTTTTCTTTCTAAAAGTGTAAGAGGTCTGTGGAATTAGTTGAGCAATTTAGAGACTGGATATGTTGGAAACATGTTTGAACATTGTGCAAAACCAGGACCCAATTTCTTCACCAGTTCTCTTGTTAGTCCTAATATTGTTTTTTTCTGCATTTGATCCTGCAAGATTCTGAGCTTTCTGACCTAGTTTCAGTAAAATATTATTTTAGGCATGTGAGCAGACCATAAAAATATAATAAGCTTTTCTCCATATTTCAATTTTATGCCTGCCTGGTTTCCTGGATCATACACAGTGTCTACAATTTTCATGATGATTTCCAAATTTCATGTTTGCATGTGATAGCTAGTCAATATTTGGTTTTGATGCAAGTCTTCTTTTATTCTTGTGTACATCTGGTGATTTAGATGATGCAGCAAATTGCTTCAGGGCTGAAAATTGTTAAATCTGTGTCTCCTGGTCAGCAACTCACTGATTCTCCAAGATAAAATACTTGGGAAACACAAAGTATTTCACCTCAGTGTCTTACTTTTGGGGCTGCAGTCACATAAAAATCACAGAAATCACATAAAAAATAGCACAGATCCTCTGGGTAATATTTGAACTAGACCTACTTTCACCCATCTGGTTACTTTTTTGGTGATTTGTTTTGGTTTTGTGTTTACTTCTTAGCTGCCACAGCCACTGCTGAACTTCATGGTTAGCAATTTTTTTATGTGTTGTCTCTAAAGTGTATAATTTCTCCAGCCTTCCTAGGATCTTCACAGAATGTTATATGGATGTGAACATCCAAATGCTTAGCAGCCCAGTTTTAACACTATTCTACAGAGCATTCAATGATGCTCTCACAGTAAAATTACTTCCAGAAATCTTCAATACAAAAAATAGTGATATTTTTTTCCTTATATTTCTAGCACTGGTGACTGCTTTGAAATTGTCTTTACCTTTGGCCTTCTTTAAGTAACTCTTTAAATGCATTTCAAGGGATTTAAGGGTTTTCAATTAGTTTGACTTTATGATTTTGTTTTTACTTATGTGTTACATCACTAGTTTCAGCTTGTGCTCCTACACCTGTGTTCTACCTAGCTGAGGTGTGACAGGGACTGGCCACAGGTTGAGACTGGAAGCAAATGGCAATTCCAGAACCTCCAAGTACCTGGAGAAGAATTGCCTGAGCCCCTGTGGACACTCAGCAGTCAAGCAGGTGTGTGACAAGGAGAGGGCAAACCTCACCTGGAAAAGTCAGAGTTGCTCTTTTCAGTTCTACAGGCAGTCAGGTAACCATTTCTTCATCAACAGCAAATAAACAGAACCCTGCCCAAACACATTAAGCCCTCTGATACCAGGGGGAGATGAGAACAGGCTGTTTCCTGACTTAATTTTGAGGTGTCTCTGATCTGCCTCCTCTTCTGGGTGTGCCAGAAGTCAAAGTTGAGGAGCTGCCCCATGCATAAGGTAAAGCTCTTCAGTCAGCTCAGCTCCAAAACTACTACCTTACCTAACACAGGGGAATTATCTGTCCAGTGCTGCAGGTGGAGTAAGGAGACTGCTCCCAGTGCTCTGAAGAATTCAGCCTTGCCTCTCCATGCACACTCTGTAAATTTTCTGTTGTTTACACCTGTATATTTTCTTTTCTCTCCAAAAGGCCTTTATGGTCACACAGTTGTGTTTTCTTTCTGTAATGTTTGCTTTATGCCTGTGTGCTCAAAGGAGTCTCAGTCTGTCAGCGTGACGCTAGATGTAGCAAGGTGGCAGAAATCTGAGGATGCTAACAGATAAAGAAATATGTTTTATGCATGTGCCTTGGTGGTGTAAGAACCGGGAAAAGATGATTACTTGTGACAGAGGAGGTTGAACAGCACCGCCCTTCTGCAGTTCATTTTGCATTTGAAATGTTAATTGCAGGTTGCTGGTTTACTGAGAATGTAAAGGGGATGTGCACCTTAAATGTAGGTCACAGTGCTACACAGAGAAACCTCTGCCCTGGCAGCTGCAGATACGCCAGGCCTTCTCTCTGGGGGCAGCAGAGACAGGGCACACTTGACCTGATCTGCATCGTTCACTGCATCCAACATCTGCCTTGAGATACCAGAGTTCAGGTGTTTCATTTTTCCCTTCGTTTTGTCACTTTGTCGCTGCCAAAAGAGGGTAACAACTGAGTGTGAAATAAATGTCTGCATATGCCAATGAGTTTTTTGCAATTGCATCTGTTAGATGGTGGTGGTTGTTTTATTTTTTTTTTTTTTATGATTATTCAAGAGTCACTCAGCAGCTAAAAGGAAAAGCTTTTAAATATTTAATGTCTCTGAACTGCTCTAAGACTGAAATAATCGTGTTTTTGCAGCTTTGGGTTAACATAATGGACTGTGAAAGGAGGCCAATGATTATGTGAGCATTTGAGAGTCAAAATCACACCTAAATCAAGTATGTCAGCAAACAATGACTTGATAAAAATCAGGATGACGAAAGTACAGCATAAATATCATCTGTACAGAAGTAAAATATGGAGTACATTAAATTTGTCTTTGAGTCAATATTAATTCAATAAGATGAAGCTTTGCAGACTGGTGTTCTATTCATTATTTTTCATCCAAAGGATGTGGAAAATTCGAGATAATTTCTTTACTCTTCCTGCTCTTTCCTGTAATGGGATGTACTGAGCAAAAGATCATAAATTGTCTTTTTGTCAGTCTTGAGCAACAGGTACATTACAGACTTTCCCACTCTGAGGCAAGAGCTTGGCAACAAAGGTGAATTTACAATTATAAGAAAAATCAAACAAAAAAATTCCACCAAACTTCTGTCAAAGTGGCGTTTAAAATAATCCTCCATTAAATCCTACACGAATGCCTTTTGTTTATTTTTCAACAGACTTTCTTGCTGCTGTTGTTGTTGGTTGTTTTTTTGGTTATTGTTATAGAATATATTCAGCTGATTCTTGGGCTGCTTGTGCCACAACACTAAACTAACCCTAAACATATTTCCTAAACGTTTTTGTTCACCATTTTTTCAGGCCTAGTTTGCCTCACCTTACTATTGGACTTCAATGAATTTACATCACCTTTAACACGAGGGAAATGACCTGTGATATGGAAGTTTTGATGCCTGATTTTAATTTAGTTTTTGATTGATTCTCCTTGGGCAATTCATGTTTTACATTGACAGAAGACGGTGCGGTTAAGCAGGACCAAAATAAAAATTGTTCTGCTATTTCAGCAGTTAACTTGCATCTGTAGTGGAAGCGACAGCAGATGATATTCATGAACCACCTCAGTTCCCCCAGACAATGAATGAGAACACTACAACCGAGCAATTGCCTGCAGATAATAAAACCTTTATTTCCTTTCAAGCACTTAAATTTCCTTTTGATTAAATAATTCCACGTTTGAGTGCAGTTTGCAGGTAGGACGCGCTTATGTAAACGCCGCTGATTAGGGCAGCATCCTGAGGAATTTATCACTTCAGGATTTTTTAGCTTCAGTCTGTCGTGGCAGAGTAAAGCTTGCTAAGTAGTCTGCACATCTAATCCTCCCGACTCTTTCACACTGTCTGGGGTGGATTATCAGGCGGGATTTACCGGCGGGTCCTGCCGGCACATGGGAGCAGCGGCAGCCTGCGCAGGGAGCGGCCGGAGACCTGGCGGCCAGAAGGCACCGAGCACACACGGATGGAGCAGGGAGTGCACTGCCCTGGGGAGAGCCAGGGAGCCCCCCAGAGCAGCCTCCAGCAGATTATCAAACCACACAGCAGTAGCTTTGAGATGGGAACGAGCTGGATTATGTGAATCAGGGATTTGAAGTCTTGCACAGTCTTGGCAGGGGTTGGAAGCAAAGCCACTGCCTGGGTACCACTGGCCGTAGGGTGCCTCTATTTTAATTTGCGCTTAAGTGTGTGTTCAGTATCCATAAAACTTCCCATTTACGCCACCAGTATTTCAAAGGAGCAGGCTTGCAAAATCTGGGAACAACGCAAAGGGTGTATTTTAATTGAATTTCTGAAATGTTAGACAAGTATGCCAACAACACTGCAGCTTTTAAAAATTAAGTAAGAAAAGCTATAATACTTCTTTTTTTTCCCCCCCGATGGTTGTAGTGTCTCTGAGGATATTTCGTGTTTGTATTTCATATTTATGAGTTGTAATGTATAAAAATGCATAAAGGTAGATTGCAAAGTTTTTATTTGGTCGTTATTCACGCAGGACTCCCACAGAAATCTATAACTGTGTGTTTATTTGAAAGTAGAAAGTATACCTGTCTAAGGTGTCTACATTAATTTCCTTATTTCATTTCACATTTGTTCCCTACACTATATATTGTAAATACACACTGAAATCCAAGAAATACTTAGCTAAATTCAAAATCTAACTTTTGGAAAACTGAGGAAATGCACAAGGCAAAATACACTGGTAACCTGAGCCCCCCTGAGCAAAGCAGCGTCAGTGCTGAGCCCCTGCCCCTCCTGATTCCTCTCCTGGGGTACAAAGGGGCAGAACCAGCCACCAGCTCTGCCTTCCTCTTCCCAGGGCCCTTTGGGAAGGGGCAGTGGAAAAGCACCATTATCACTTCACAAAGCATTGGCCAAATTAGTTTTCCAAGTAAGCCACTTTCGTGTTTGCATCCCAGTCCAGTTGTGCAAGAACTAATCTAAAATGGTTAGTGCTCCTCTCCTCCCCCGCGGCACCCAGAAAGAAGAGATGAGGGGATAAATTACTGCTTAGTTTCTGGTAATAAGGAAAGCCTGCATCTGAATACTCAGCATTTTCTCAGGCAACACTAGACCCAAGGGCTTCTATCAGCAGTGAGTCAAACTGGTGTGTCTGTGTGTGTATATATATAGACATATATATATACACACTTATTTATGTACATATTTTCTTTTGCTGTTTGTATCTGAATACATGTATGTGTTTCTCTAGTGATGTCCAAAGCTCTTGATTGGAAATAGAGCCATATTGCTTGAGAGTCTGACCTAAGCTATAAAATCAGTCGAAAGCAATGCCAGTCACCTCCCGTGTCATAACAAACTTGGGTTGAGTTTATAGCAGGAAAACATGCATTGATGCTGTTTGGGGAGTGTTTCTATGGATTCATTTTTTTGTGGGTCTTTTCCTCAGCTGAAACAGGTAATAAATTTTTTCAGCTTTGCTTGGAGATACCCCTGCAGTGCAAATCAACCTTGGTGGAAAACTTGTTTTTACTCATAGTAGCATAGGAGGGGCAGTAACAAGACCTAGACATCATCTGCTTCTGAGCTAAGTAAATGTACCAGTAAGTCTTGC
Source organism: Sylvia atricapilla (assembly GCF_009819655.1). Classification (NCBI taxonomy): domain Eukaryota; kingdom Metazoa; phylum Chordata; class Aves; order Passeriformes; family Sylviidae; genus Sylvia; species Sylvia atricapilla. Next base: position 24,328,407 of record NC_089149.1, read on the forward strand.
TGTTTGGGAATTAATTAAAAGCTGAATTGATTATTTCTGCTTGGTGCAAAGAAATATCCTTCAAATGTAAAGGTTACTGATCCCATTTATGTAGATAGAATAAATATATGTGCATACTTTTAGACAGCGTTCACGTGCTTTGCAATCGCATTGCCAAAGCATCTTTGCAGTGTTTGACTCTGACCCTGCTGCCAGGGACACGGTGTGTTACACCTCACACTACATTGTTTCTTGTGATGCTGCTTTTTAAATAACTTTGTATGGCAGCGCCTGTGCTGTAATGGAGACCACAGCTCTACACCATGTGAGCTTTCAGAAACCTCAGAGAAGGGAATTTTTGTTCCCAGACATTTCTTCAGTTTCTTTTCTATGTTCAATTCTGGGACAAAACAGAGTTGTGCAAGAATGCTGAAGCCTAACTTCCCAACCTTTGTTCCTGGTGAGAGCTGAATGGATGAGGATTGCTCACATGTGCTGTGCTTACCTACCCTCCTTGTTTGTTGCTATAGGTTTCCTTCACTCCTAAAGGAGGATTTTCCCCTTTCTATGCAAAGATAAATTATGGATTGTTGCTGTTAGGGACACAAAAGAACTACACTCACTTAGGTTGAGGGATGAGCAGAGAAAGAAAGAAGGGCTGTTTATTATGATTTGGGGGTTAAAAAGGTTTTGGATCAAGGATTGGGAGATGAGAGGAGCTCCTCTCTGATCTCAGTGGCCAAACCAGCAGTCTGTCACAGACTGGAATGGAAACAATCTTCTTTGTTTATGTTACATTTGCGAAAGATTCCACTAAAAATATGGAAACAATCATCAGAAGACTAAAGAATCAAGGCAACAATGGATCTTGCTGTTTCCTTTGAGGGAAATATATCCTCCTGCTTGTGTCTGTATGTGGCACAGTTGTTGTCTTGGGTGCATTCAGAGGCCATGGAGTCAGGGTTATGGCTGCAATTGGTGTGCGTGGTCTAAATTAAGCAAATCCTACTTGCTGCAAAATTAGAAAGGAATCTGAAGTAAATTTAATTTTTCATTTTTAGTTCTAATTTTGGTATGTGTTAATTGTTAGTAGGACTAAGGGGTAATATATGTGTATGGAAAGGAATCCCATTTCAGTACTTATTAACCAGATGTACTGCGGCATCATGTCAGGAATGACCTTATAACACCATGAAGGTGCAATTCTTGTATATGTTATAGATTTATTCCTTTTCTTTTTTAGTTTGAATTACAGAATGATGATGAAGTGCCTTGAGGAGGCTCTAGTGACAAAGTTTAATCAACTATAAGGAAGCAGAGACCGTCAGGCAGAGCAGGGCTGCTCCTGCTGGGAAGTGGTAGTGCCCATGTGCTTGTTCTCCTCCCTTACTGTCTGCTGATAATAGGGCCCTCCTTACAAATTCAATAGGACAATAAATTACCTGATGGAGGTGACTGATTCATTCTTCAAGAGCACAGAAGGTTAATTTTCCATTAGTAAATAATAAAACAAAGTCTACTTGACAGGGACAGATGGGAAGCCATGCAAATAAGCTTAAGCAGTCAATAATATTTTGGGTTTGGTGAACATATGGACAATAGACAAACAGAAAAGTCCATGCCAGACAAACGAGTTGACTACATTAAGAAACACATTTACTACAAAGAATTCTGAGCAGAATTAAGGCCGTTAAGAAACAAGATAGATTATATTAAGGGCAACTCTAACATTGCTGAAATTGTTTTGCCCTCAGCAAGAAAAAATGTTATTTGGATATCAAAACATTTTGAAAATGCAGTGAAACTGATGCAGCCAGATGAGCTTGTATGTATCTGGTAGTGAAATGCAGAATGTTTCTGGCGGCCAGGAATGGTCACAGATGTTGCCAAAGTCCTTTCCCCACACAGAGTCTGCATCCTGCAGCAGTGACTGAAGCTGCTGTTTGAGGAAGGGTGAATTTAATTCCTCCTCTGAATTCCACCCAGACAAACCTGCCCAGTCAGATGTCACCCACCGCTGGTGTGCTGGGGATACCACTGCTGGCTCTTTTTGAGATTTATAGAGAATGAATGGGGAGAAACTCTAATGAGGAGTTCAAAACAGTAATTAAAGCAGTAATTTTCTGAGCTAAATATTTCTTAGCTAAATAACTTTTTGTGATATGTTCCTGTTCTAGTATTAAATACTATTAAAAGAATTTGCAGAGGATGAAAAAATATTGATAAATATTTCTGGAGGTTTCTAACCTAACCTTCCTTTGCCTAGTATTTCTCCTTATAAATAACCATAGAATTCAGTTCAGCAAGTGAGGGGGAGCTAAAATGTGTACATGAAAATGGAGATTAATGTTAACAGGATTTATGCTAACAAGATATATACCTACTTAAGATGTATTAACCACCTGGATTTTGTAATATCAGGTGTATTTTTATCTCATAACTTTAGAATTCATTTCTTGTTGTATTAAAATAGTGGTCTCCCTGAAGCCAATATTTCATTAATTTCAGTTTGAAACAACTCTACCTTCTGCTCACATTTTGCCCATTAAATTATACCAGGTGTGGTGATCACTTGCCAAAACTTCTGTGTTTTATGGTTGCCATGCTCCACTTTTTATGAGATGAATAAATGGAATTGCTCCATTTCTAGTCTCTGCCTTTTGTTAAATTTGCAAATTATTGCAAATAAAAATCAATTTTTCTAATCACAAACTGGAATTTATTGTTTATGTGATGTATTTAGCTGCAGGAAGCTTTTGTTTAAAAATAATCTCCTCACTATAACTGCTAGAAATGCTTTTTCCATCTCCATTAAACTTCTGGCTTAGATCATTAACATATTGCTAATTGTTGTGTGATTTAGTTTAGTTCCACATGAGTGGCACTTGTGAAGCAGAAATGATTTTTTTATACTTGTTGTTTGGAAAGAAAATCATCTAAAGTGATTGGAAGGGGGCAGAAGAACAGAATACTTGAATGTTTAGTAGGAACAAAATACAAATACAAATACAAAAAAACATAATAAATAACATTATTATAACAAAAAACATAACAAATACAAAAAAACATAATAAAAATTCAAGTGGCATTGCAAAAAAAAGAATCTGCAAGTTAAAGAACTTTATAAAAACAGTTTTTTATTAGTAACAGTAGAATGTGAAATTGAAAAATCAATGTTTCTATTTCAATGAAGGGAGAATTTTTTATCCGTAAAAGTTTCCATTTGAAACTACTCAGTTTTTTTTTTTTTTTCCCCACTTCAGCACTCTCTGAGCAGGATTGGGTTCCTCACATATTGTGCTCCATATCTCTCAAAACCTCTTTTAAGAAAAAATGTTTTGTTTTGTAGTCTTTTAGCAAGACTTAGGAAACATTGTCATGAATCCATAGCACTTAAGTGTATATATATATTTCCTGTTAAACCTTTACAGGTCTGAACATAAAATTTGTGGTTTTCCAAATTCTGATGAATTGTTCAGCAGTGTTTGTTCTGACCTTCTCATTTGGCGCTTTGGCATTGCTGTGTCTGCCACAAATCTGCCTTTTTTAGGAGAGGAGCTTTTTGGCTGATACCAAACCTGAGATAAGAAAAGCATGGACACAACTCTTTCATAATTCCTAGAAGAGGTTTTTGTTGTTTTTAGGGTTTTTTTCCCCTTAAAGAGAAGTGATTTTTTTGTATGTTTTGCCACATTTCTCTGGCATTCTATTACTAGCACAAATTATAGATTATGCACAGTAAATAGATACTTGTTCAAAAATAACAAGAGGATATACTTGTAAATATAAGAAATCTGTTTTGGATTTTTTTTTTTTAATATCTTAAGCCCTTAGGCCCTATGTTATTTGATATGATTTCTTGGAGGTTGTTAGTTTAATTGTATCTTGGAAACAGACATGAAGTTCATGCCTTAGCCTGTTAGTGATCTTTGTATTGAGCAAAGTATATGGAGTACAGAGAAAGAGAAGATGAAAGAAAGTGTTTAGAATATCAGACCAAAAATACAAATTTACTTAAGCCTTTTTAAAACCCAGACATCAGAGAATGCAAAGTAGAAAGACACATCTTTTGCAAAAAAAAATTGTTTAATGTTTGAAGCCATGGAGAAAAAAGATCCCATTCAGGCAATTTAGATGAATGCGTTTATGAAAAGTAAAAATTCACAGTCTAAGGGGGTGGGAAATATTCTAGTATTAAACCACACCTAGTAGTTGAAAGTCAAACATTTTCCTAATATTCCTTTCTAGGCCTTTCAGCAACTGCTTCAGCAATTTTGCCTGCTTGTGAATGTCTCCCTCCATCTCTGATTTAGGAAAGAACAGTCTAGAGTGTTAGAGCCAATTATGACATAAAAGTGAATATCTTGGTTGTTCTGTGGGTCTAAAGGAAAGGACCTCAAAAAAGAAATTATTACAGCCAATAATGGATTCTAAATTCATATTAATAAAGATTAATAAAAATAACTCTGCTCTTAGAGAGTCTGAGAAGAGATTAATTTCTTTTGGTGGGTTTTGTAGGAGATAGCAGCTTGGGGGACCTCATGGACAGCAGGTGCTGTCACTTCATAAGAAGAGGTTTCCCCTGTCTCAGCTCACTTGTTCCTGCCCTTCTTTTGGAGGCATCTTTCCACGAAAAGGGCTCTGACCCAGCTTTGGACACAAACCTCAGCACTGGCACTGCTGAGTGGGTGCAGAGTGGTGAGCAGCAGAGGGGAAGGCTCAGCACCTCCTGTGCTGGCTGTGATGCTGGGCTGAAGCTGGCAAGAAGCTGGGCTCTGTCAGTGCATGGCTTTATCTGCTGGGGCTCTGTTTAATGCTGTCTGCTCCTCCAAAGTGTTGGTACTTATTTGATCTAGAGGATTTGTAATGAATATGAGCCACCCAGAAAACACGATCAACTTATCAATAAGCTAGGACCTGCACTTGCTCACTCAGAGTTTACCTACAAGGGAAAACTCTTTAGCTGGGTCCATGAAGCATTTTCATTTCAGTATGTAAGTGCTCACAGAAGAAGTCTGTTCAGGATAGCACTCTCCCCTGACATTTGTGTCTTCCTTAAAAGTCAGTTCCTTGTGTGAACAGGTCCTTAGAACATCACTTACAAGTGAGGAGCATTTCTCATGCCAGGCACCCAAAATCCTGTGATATGCTGTTTGAAAGATGAATTGGATTCAAAGCTGTTTCAGCTGATTTTTAGCTCTGGCTCTACTTAATGCAGGAAAATATCCTAAAAGTAGTCTGCTGAACACATGCGTATAAGAGCATAAAGCATATGTAGACCAAGGGTACATGGGATAAATTAGGTAGAAGCTTTATGTGAAAATGAAAAAACAAGTGAGTGCTAGTAAAAAGAATGTGAAATCAGAATCGCTTTTCATGCTAAGAGAAAAGTAATGGAGTGATGGCTGGAGAATGAATTTTAGTATTATATGATTAGGGTTGAGTAGGTATATTTTGTCTTTTGAGTGCTCAGTCAGAGAAGAGAAGTCTGACTTAAATCTTCATGATTGTCAAAGTTTAAAAGTAAATATTTCATGTAATATTCAAAGATAACGTATAATTTTTAAGCACATGCATTAGCTACACAGGTACTTCCATTTCTTTAATTCCAGAGCTTTAACTCTGCAGGTAACAGTTAATGCCTTGGGCTGTGCAAGGTGCTTGTGTGCAGTACTTTGTACACAGAGATCTGAAAATCCTTGCTAATGACATGCTGCTGCACATTGTACTGGCATCTGTAAAAATATCTAATGCTTATCACTCAGCTTTGAAAACCCTACATGAATGTATCTTTGATGCAAAGCAAGACTAAGCCAGTGGCTTTACTGACCCTAATTTAAAGAGAGGCCACATTTTTATGTTGTATTTAGGGTTTTATAAAGGATTGAAGGCTGGTAACAAAAATTGTGTTACTCTAAAGAGACAGGAGTGAAAATAGATACAGGAATACTAGTAACTAATATAGAAATAGCATGGGAGAATAAGAATATCCTGGGCATATAAAGAATTCTGAAGAGTCAGGAAATGCTAGAATTCTCATGTGGATGCAGAGACTTATGTACTGCTGAGGAGCCAGAGAGTGATGTAAGGCACAAATAAATTTAGCAAATGCAAGAATGTTTATTACCTTCACATGCAAATGAAACATCATTTATTTAACCAGTTTTTGATGTCTGCAGTAGTGTGTATACTGTGTTTTATATGGTTCCTGTGTGGCCATAAATAAATTTTATTTAGAGCATTGGAGGGAGCTGTTATTAACAGAGTTACTCACAGCCAACATCAATTATCTCTGGTACTCTACAAATACTTATTTATGGTTACAATAAAATATCCTTGGGGAAGTGCAGTTCTGTAAAGCTACCTAGAGTACCTAGGATGGGGATTTCATCTTCTAGAATAAAGCCACTGTTGTACATGAGAAAAATATGGAGAATCAGTGAGTGCTGAATAACCCTCAAAGTGTTCACTCTTATGAGTTAATGTGTTCTGTCATTTGTCTTTCTTAGGGCATGGGCCTCTCCCTTAATGAATAAATCTCCCAACTAGAATACCTTTGTAAGGAGAAAAAGATATGATCAGAATGTGGTACTATAGATGTTCTTTAAAAAAATTGGGTAGCCAAGGCTCTTCAGCAAACTGATTATAGATATTTCTTTTAATTAGTCTATTTTTTCTCCACTTTTGTCAGAGAGGTAATTTAAATTTCTGGAGCAGAAAGTGTTTTTTTTAACATTTTGATATATGAATACCTAGCCTTTTACAGTTCAAAGATCTAATGAGTTTCTTATTCTGCACTTTGAATATCCCCTTAATATAAGGCTACACATATGAGATGTTTTTTTTTTTTCTCTTATGCCACTAAGTAAGGAGCATTGTAGATAGCAAAAAAATATCAGTTTTACAGCTTATTTGTCTCTCTATATTGCAATGATCCAAATAAAGGACCCCATGCACACTGACAAGTGTGTGCCTGTCATAGATGGAAAAGTCATTATGAGTTTTCCATTATATGACAATTTTTGACTTCTTTTGTGATCAAATGATTGGAAGAATTAGTGGCAGATCTTTCCTCCTCATCTGAAAGGGGTCTGATAGAGTCATTTGCACACAATGAGAGTTATCAATCTGTATTAGACAAGAAAATTAATGACCCATAGCTGGTAATTAGTAAATCACCAGAGTCCCTGAATGAGCAAAGACATGTGAAGCCATGCAGGTTCACAGTTAGGGGTTTTTCCCTTTAAAAGTGTAAAGGAGTATAGATATTGATATGACAGCTAAGGGGCATATGTTGTATTAGTAATTTTTTTGACTGCTACAGAACTCCATTCTCATTGGACTTTCATGAAGTGTCTTAATTTGTGTTTTTACACTTTGTAGAAATACTGTCAGCAACTGTCTATGTGGGACTGTGCAATTAATGGCAATGCCCTTGTAATGTGTTTATCCCAGGTTCTTGAAGGTCTGGTGAAATATCGTCCAGTTCATGTTTGTCAGATCACTATTTCACTGCCAATGAAACTGGAATCCTGCAGAACTTGAAATGTATTTCTCGTCTGTACTGTGCAGTATGGGAAAGTAAAGAGAGTCAGCAGCAGCTCCCAAAGAAGGGTATGTATCATCAATCTTAATTGTCAAATTTTAGTCTGCTCATAAATGAAAAGCTATGAAAGAAGAATTTGAGGTCATACAGATAATCATGTGGAGCTTGCCTACTTCTTCCCCTAGGAGTCAAGGAGATTATTTTATTTTTGATTTTTTTTTTCTTATTTTAAAATATATTAGCAGTAAGAGCAAAACAAGATGTTTTCATCACCCTCTGCTCAATTTTTAAAGTTAGATCTCCAAGCAGAAGAGCCTTTCCATGTTGCTGGAGAACAGATGTAGAGTAAGAATAAAGTCCATGTGGGAATGAATGTACACTGCCACGTAAAACACAGCTGACTGCTCAAAGTACGACAACCAAATTACATTGAACTGTACTGTGCGTTTTGCAAAATTTTTCCTTCTTTTGTCAAATATTTCTCTTTGTTATTGGTTAGACTGTCACAGATTTATCCAGGATATTTATGGGTGAGCTGGAGGCTAAACTGCCTGAAATACTGTGAGTGTGAAACAGTGTGAAAGACAGGAATGTTATTTAGCAGATATATTAATCATAGGACATAGAATAAGCTGAGCTGGAAGGGACCCACCAGGATCATGGAGCCCAAGTCCTGGCCCTGCACAGGACACCCCAAGAGTCCTGTGCCTGAGAACCTTGTCCAAACACTTGAACTGTGTCCGGCTTGGGGCTGTGACCACTGACTGCCCTGGGGAACTGTTCACTGCTGGCCGTGTTTACCAGTTATTAAGGGAAGGCTGCTGTTGCTCCATGACGGGGGGGTTTCCTCACCCGAGCTTTAGGTGGTTTAAAGTCCTTGGCCCTCTAAAAAGCCCCGAGTCGCGTCCGTGTAAGAAAGCAGAGTCCTCAAGGTTTGTTTTCAGGTTTCTCGTGTTGTTTATTATTTGATATCTCAGAATTTTCTCTGCTCCCAGCCGAGGTCTGGACAGCAGCTGGGACATGAGGCGACTGCCCCACAGATGGGATGTCCCCTAACATTTATACAGATTATTACGTACTAGTTATTTGCTATTTTGTGCCAATGCCCAGTGCCCACACCAGAAGTGACATTCTACTTTGGTCCAATCCACTCTAACTACTTTGTGCCATCACCGCCCCAGAAAATGGAGGATGAGGAAGAAGGAGAAGTACATAAGGTACCACCCAAATTCCACCATCTTGACCCCATTTACTTCTATTCTAAAAATTCTAAGACTATTAAATTCTACATCATCTACTGTGCTAGACTACAATTTTCACATCCTGGGAGTTTGTAATTACTTCTGCAATGTTGAAAGCTTTTCCCATGGATTAAAATCAAACCCGGTGTCTCCCTGGGCTCTGTGCCAAGGTCTCCGAGCCCCCTGGACCATCTCCACACCCCCCTGTCCAGGGCTCAAACTCCTTTCCTCAGGTCCCAGGCCATCCAAGGGGATGTCCTGGACTCCAACACTCCATACCTCAAATGCTTCCAAATTCAGACAATAATGGAAACCAAAGCAAGCTGAGGAGTTCATTTTTGCATTTCTGCAATACTATTTCAGCTGCAGCTTTTAAAGGGAACTTCACTGTTAAATGAGCTACTCAAGTAAACAGATCATCATTTCCAAGGGCCCTTCCCTGTACTGCAGTTAAACCTCTCAAAGCAGAGCCAGTCTCTGCATAGTTCATTTGTTCTGCTGCGTTCACCCCAAGAGAAAAAAGCCTTCCTTGTGATCACAGAGCAGCTAACACAGGTGCAAGAGGCTGCCTACAGCACAGCTTTCTGCTGCTTACCCTTTAGTAAGAACATTTCAGTTGCTTTTAGCCATAATTTTGTAAAATTTACTGGGCCGTTAAGAAATGTATCCATTTGTGATAATTTTTAAATTGTGAAAACTCATTTTTTTGAACAACAAAATAAACAAAAAGTTTATGTGCAAATGCCATAAAAATAGTTGGGAACTACATATTTCTGTGGTTTTAGTTTGGTTTTGTTTGTGGGATTTAGACTTCTGTGTGTTTGTTTTGACAAAGTTTTGGTTTATGCTCTTTGTTTTTATTTACTCTAAAACATCAGTGCAGGGTCTTTTCCTGCATCAGATACTGCTCCTGCAGCACACTGCTTATTATATAGTCAGAAGCTTTAAGCTTTTCTGTTCCTATGTTGCCATCCTTACATGGAACACATTGGCCTGGCAGAGTAAAAGCTCTTCCATTGGGTGAACCTGGAGATTTTAGCAAGTAAAGGGCTTGGATTTTAATTGGTTCATTTTTATGTATTATGCTATTTCAGACAGACACAAGGCAGGACATAATGAAAGTTCATATAGATCCTCAGGGTATCTGAAATTTAACCGAGGTGCGCGCGTATTTTTGTCTTTACAGCTTGCATATTTGCTTTTGATAGCAGATTTTATTGGTATCTCATTAAATCCTTCACATGAATAGACACATGTGCAATTACAGGTCCTCCCAGCTGAGATGAAAGCATTAAAACACAGATGATGCTCAAACTTGGCTTCTGTTAAGCAAAACAGCAAATGAGACACAGAAATACACTGTAAGAGGGACAAAGTGGGAAATTTTCCCTGTTAGAGGCCATGGCTGATGAGGGGTTTTTCTCCAGCCTGATAGATAAGACAGCAGTTAATGGGTTTTGTCACCAATGTCTCACTCCTTGCCATGCCCTGACACTTCATCATCCCCCTGGGGGTGTGGATCTGGCAGTGTGTGTTTGGGAATGCCCCCGAGGGCAGTGCAGCTGCTCAGGCTCTAGACACACTGCAAAATCCTAAAAGGAAGGACGGTTTTCCTTTATGCCAAGGTGTTTGTCCATTTTCCAGTGGCACAATTCCAAGTCTCAGGCAGCTGCTGTAATAGTTGCCAGGGAAAGGTTTGGTTAGCTACCCACCAAAGGTGTAATTAGTCTTTTACCTGTTAGAGCTCATCTAGTTAGTGAAAAGGATTGAAACAATTCCCTGTCTTCTCACCATTTCAAATAATTCTGCGTGGAGTGCTGGCTGAAAAAGGAAATTCTGTCTTTTTGAATTTAAATGATCTATTACTCACTAATTCCCTTGAGTTAGTAACTGCTGAGAACATATGTAGCATATTCTATATTCTTTACTTAATGGGAAATGAGATTTTTGGACTAAACCATTCTAGAGGGAGAAGAAGAACATTTTACTCGAATTTTATGTTTATATTCTTACCAGGTCAGAATGTTACGTGCTAAGTGGTTTGAGTCCTTTAGTTATTTAAGCATTTCATAATCTTGACTGCTGTACCCAAAAGAAACTGAGGTTGTAATTTGTCTGTCAGAATGCATTTCCTTTGCAGAAGCCCTATGGCAGTGGTAAAAATTAGTCATTTGCCTTATGTGTTTCAACAAGTGTGGCCAATTTAAGATGCCAAATCAGAATGGATTCCATAATTCTCATAGCATATTAAATAAGTCAATTAACGAATATTTTTTGTCTATTTATTCAAAGAATTTTCTGTGTTAAGAACCGAGATTAGGGTAGGAGTTTTTGTGTGTTTGTTTGTTTTTTAATAACAAGCTCAGTTAAATCTGTCACTTTTACCAGGTCTTTGAAGGTCACTGAATGGAATGGATGGAAATCTCTTTGATGCTTTAACTCTATCTTGCCTCACCTCTTTTTCTTTAATCTTTATCATGACAAACTTTTAAAAAAAGAAGGCAATGGAATTCTGGTAAAATAATTCAGTGTAAGGTATCTACATTTCATAGAGAAATATCTGTGAAACAGATTAAGACAAGATTGACTGGACTCCCACTAAGCAGAATTGTTTATTGGTGATGATGTAAGCTGTGCAGAGAGAAGGATGAAGCTGAAGGGTGTTAGACTTGCTTTGCTGTTGGATTATACCTTTTTCTCACTCAGAGAAGGGGCAACTGAGAGGTGTTTTAAAAACTTTTATTTCATTTTCAGTCTCATGTGAAGGGTGAGACAATACAGTTGTTATAATTTATGCTATCACAATCAGAAGTCAACTATTTCTTAATTACAATACATTATAAGCCTTCCTTGGCCTATCAGCTTTTGCCACACCATGCTGTAAATGCCCTAAAGATAGTCATCTAAAATTACCCCTTTTGGGTCCTTCTACAATGCATCTTTCATAGTTCTATTTCTCCAAAGTATCTAGTCTTATTTGCAAGATCATACTTTGAAACTTGTTTCTAGTTCCATTTCTCTCTCAGCAATGTCTGTCCTATCCCATGGCATTTCTAAGTCAGCATATCTTATCTCAAAGCTTGCATACAGATGGACAAGTCTATGTGAGCCTTCTGCCAGGCTTTGAGAATTCTCTACAAATCCATTTCCCACACTTTGTTCTTTGAATCATCTCCACAGCACTATGAGCTCAAATCCACTTTACAGGTGGCTTCTCATGCTTAGAGCATGCACAGGAACCCCTGTGTTCTGCATGTATATTCTGCACTTGTTGCTGCTTAACATTTCTGTTTTCATCCCCATTTCATACCAGGCAGACAGGCTTTAAATACTGCTACATTACTGCTACATTTTTGAATTTATAGTTTGAAAAATTGTTCATTTTGTTTGTATAGTTTTTACTTTAAACAAGCTTCAACTGATATTTTGGGTAGTCAGTGCATCTAGAATTCATCTGATGGGTGTGATGCAATTTAATCTCAGTAAATTGTCTTGGATAGAACTTGCTAAAATTGTACTGTAGTTCTATATCAAATTGAGATTGAGGAAGAGAAATGAAGTTTTGTGTTATAATGGGCTTAGTCAAAAGCCTACAAAATTTTTTCATCAACTGTAATGGGCTCAGGTCAGGTGATAAAGGATAATTAAATACTGTTAGAGTGAGAACTAAAAGACATTACAAGATGACAGTTGCATGTGGCTTTTTTTTTTTAACACTGATGAAGGATACTTTGTTCAGAAATAATATTAGGACAAAACCACCCTAAAATCAAACATGAAAAAACACCTCTTACCTCCCTGATGGGGTGGAACATTTCAGTCCTGCAGCTCGGGAAATTGCTCTTTTCTCTACACAAAAAGGACTGAGGATCCAATACTGTTCTCTTACCTCCATTCTACCCATTACAATTAAGGCAAGCAATTTGTATCTATAAAAAGTCCCATTGAATCAAACAGCATTCATTTCAGTACATAATAGTCTCATCAGAATCAATAGGACTATGGCTGTAACCTCTGTGTCCAAGGGGAACTGTGTGTGCTGGTGCCTTCTCTGTCTTGGAAGGTCTCTGAACCTTTTTGCTCAAGCCTTTAATATAGAAGGAGCTTATTGAAAGCCTTGTTTGCTCTATACTGAACTGCTTTGATTTTCCTTCCTTTCTGAAGTATTGTGAGACCGTGTGTACCACTGTCCTTGGGGTGCCTATTAATATCTATTATAGTAGATATACTGGTTCATTTCCTTTTCATGTCAGTATAAAGGTTTGCATCCTCCAAGAAAAATAATTACTGTACATTTTCTTTAATGTTTTTCACTTAGGAAAAAAAAAAAAGAAGCTCTCAGTAAGTGGCACATCTTGATGTAATTATTCAGAAATGTAGTTTATATCTGACTCTTCCATTTTCTGTATCTTTTTGCAGTCTGATTAACATACACAATGAAAGTATTTGTCTGTGTGGTTGGAAGAACAAAGTGCAGCTGTGTGCTACCAAATCTAATGAAAGACATCGTGCTGTCTATGGAGGTTGGTTTGAATTTTCCATACTGACTTGTTATTATCCTTGAGAGAATCCTCTCTGACTGATTATGACAGTTTAAAATGTAGCACCAGAAATTCTGAAGGGAAAAAACTCCCAAATCATTAGAAATGCAAATCTTTTTGCATATAAAATTTTATATGACTATATAATTGCAGTGAACTGTAAGCTTACTGGAGTAAACATAACAATAACTTGTTTTCACAAAATTCTGCAGTGACTTACAATTTAAGGAATCATTGACAAAGCAGGAACCAGCAATTATCAAGCTGATGCTGGCAATGTATTAATTAATGCAATCAAGCAGCAATAATGACACTTGAGGGCATCATGCAAATCTTATATTTGAGTTATGCTTATAGTCAAATTAGAAATTACTCAAGGGACTTCACATTATTAACTCAGGCTTTTTCAGACATTTAGCAGAAACCTTTATTTTCTTTCCTTTTCTGTGGATAGTAAGTACAGGGGTTTTTAGTGTCACTCTCTGACTACACCTTTTACTACAGAATCACGGTCTTTGTTAGAGAAACACTGTAAACCATTTTGTCGATTACCTGAGAGTCAGCAATTAGTATGTTCATGAGGATAAAAGGGTTATTTTTTTTTTAGAAGGCTTGGTTTCAGTCTTGTAAATAGGAATTGTCTGTGATGTCTCCCTCTCTCATAAACAGTTTAACTGCATCAGCCATTGTGGTGATCAAGATCCTGTCACTTCAAAGTGTTTAAACCATCTCATCAAATATACACTAAGAATAGAACTGATGAACAGCCAGTCTCTCATTTTTCTGACTTTTTTTTCCTTCAGTTTTCCTTTCAAGTTTTGAAATCTTTGGGGATAATTAGCTCGCTCTTGAGATGGTCTCTCCTTTGGCTGTCAGCTTGGACAACCACCTAAAGATAATTTAGAAATTGAAAGCTGGTTAATTACTGAAAGCATAAGTGCACTCCAATAAGCAAATTTGCTGCCTGTGACCTCTGCCTTTTAAGAGTTTTTCTTCCATGTAATGCCAGGTGGGTCATTTCAGTGTTCACCATCTTTTTGAAAAAAACCCACATCCCTTCTACTTTTGAAAATGAGTTATTTTAATCATCTGCTGAAGTGAAAGTTTTTTTATGGTCTTCAGAAAACATGAAACAACTGGGAAGGAGAGAAGGAATAAAGACAAGCACAGGATGCTCAAGAGAGGAAGGAAGGAAAAATAGAATATCAATTCTAGAAGTAGCCCTCTCTACTGGGTTTGCTGCATCATGGTGCAAGTGATGGCTGAAACTATTGAAAGTCCTATCGAAATTACACCAAGAAAGTAGACTGGCTGTTCTTTGTTTACAGTCACTATGCATTAGAAAAACTTGCCTTTTCCTCTTTTTTCTTGATACTTTTAACTTACTAAAATTTTGGAATTTTTGTAAGAGGCAAATACTGGTTGTGGGAAAGTTGGGTTGTTTTCCTTTTTTTTTTTTTTTTTTTTTTTTAATTTGCCACGCACGAAGATAAAAAAAAAAAAAAAAAAAAAAAAAAAAAAAAAGAGGTGAGGCAAGATGTAGTGAAAGCACGAAATTTAACATGCTTAGCTTTGGTGTCTGAGTGAAGAGGCCAAGCTCCCTCAACTCGACAGACAGCCACATGATTGCAGTCTATAAAATCATTAGCAACATGCAAAGCGTGGAGGGGCACAGGCTGCTGCTGCTTTTTCCAGCAATAGTAACTGGAGGGCATTGAAGGAAGCCAGGATGGGTGGGGATCAAAACAAACAAGATGAGCAGGATTAAGGGGTAGCAGGCCTGTGATCTCCTCGACAGGGAATGCTGTGGGTGCCAAAAGTTCAAGTTGGTCCTGGGGCAAATTCATTTTGCATGAGAGTTTTTGCAAGAGAGACTGTTTTATTAGTAAAATGAAATTGTGATCTCTCTTAAAAGAAACTCTGTGTGATTCTGTCTATTTTTTCTAGTCACCGTGAAAGAAAAACTTAACTTAGTGTTTTAGAAATTCCAGCTCTGAGAATGCTCAGAAAGATGGCTAGGTATGAGCAGCTTTGTCAAGAGACTTTGTATTTTTGATTGAATTTGGGAAGAAGGTTCCCATATACTGATGACAAATGAGATTGTAAGAATCTGAATGAATGCAGAATAATAACTACTGGGAACAACAGTATATGAAGATTTTGGTGGTGTCCCGTTCAAACTGCACAAACAATTTCACTAGACTATGAAAGAAACACTCTTCAAGTAAGGATCTCCTTTTCTGTAACATCTACTATTTTCTCCAAGCTGCCACCATATTTCTTTCACGTATGCATTAGATCAAATTGAATGTAGAAAGCAAGTGGTGATTTGTCTTTGCACTGAGTTTTTAGTGTGAAAAAACTCTCCATAGATAAGCCACATTTACTCCTTAACTAGTACTAAAGTATTACATCTTACTGCATGCACCATTTGCCTATTGCAAATTTTAGGTTAATTTGGCATACAAAACTAACCTATCACTGCAGCTTCCTTAAACCTTCCAAAAATCCCTCATAAAGCAAGTAAATGGAGTTTTGCATACAATGTATAGTGAATATGAGCTATTTTCCTCTTCATTTGCTTTTTTCTTTTCTCATCAGTGGATGTTATGTGTTGGCTGATTCAGGCTGGGGTGGTTTCTCTTTATACAAAGATATGATTATCCTTTTAAAGTGGATACATTTTAAAGTGAAACATGCAACCAAGTAGTTTTACAGATAGAAAGCCATCAATGGGTTTCTAAATTCTACAGTTTTCTCATGTGTAGGGCTATTGCATCAGGTAAGTGCTAAATTCTCCATAAAAAAAATATAGGAAGAGGAATATGACAACTGTTGGATATGCATCACTACAAATGTAATGTTTTTCTAGCCTTCAAAATACCTGAAGTTTATAATTTCAGGCAATCAGTTCCATTGATACATTCTTTTATTTTTTTTTTCCCTTGCCTCTCCATTTCACTTACTGGGGAAAAAACCAAAGGAAGACATAACCTTATGGGCTTGGTTTTATGGGAACAAAGATAATTTTTGGTGTTTCCACTGCTTTTATTATGAGATAACAAATATCCAGATGTGTGTTTCTCGTAAGCCTCAATTCTCTGTTCTTCAGCGTTGTTTTGGTTAGTCCCTGACGTCAAATTCCGTTTTACTTTGTGACCTAAAGTGAGATCACCTGCTGGCTGACACCTTTTGCCTGTTTTAGAAATAGAGTTTTCCTGTCAGTGCTGATCTTAGGTGTATGTGTAAGACTCATATACAGGCAAACTTACTGAGTCTGCCTTCCTAAGTTATTTTTGCCCAAGCGAGCCTCCCTGGGGAACAATCTGAGCTGTAAGCACCAGTCTATGGCATGCATGAAGAAAACCCTTTTTTATAACAGCTGTAACTAGATATAATTGGTGAATGCTGGCAGGGGTACTAAACAATTTCATCAGTTGCTTTATTGAAATGTAACTTCTTAGTAAAGCTTTGTTTCGAGCCCGCTGTGGAGTAAGTCAGTTGGATTTCCTTGAGAAAAACAGTTTGTACATTCCCTAATTACAATTCACTACCTTTTCTTTTCTTTTCACAGCAGAATGAGCTTGAGTGTGACAACTCTCTGACTCAAAACCGCTGAAACTTTCTGCCTAGATAATACATTTAAAGTGTGAAAATTTTTAACCAAAACTATAGTCAGATAAAGCAGTCTTGCCTAAATAATATATTACAGTTGGTCAAAAGCTATCATTGTTAAAACACACAGTATTGGAAAGGAACTTTATCGGACAAAGGAGTTTGTGTCCTATATTGAGGAAATTGAATATTTGTCAGTTAGGAAAAAAAAAAAAAAAAAAAAAAAAAAAAAAAAAAAAAAAAAAAAAAAAAAAAAAAAAAAGAGGACGTAGCACTTACTGAATCTAAGATTTTCTTTTTAAACCACAGATTCAGAAAATTTGTCAGAGACCTAAAAGACATCAACAGTGTTTTTTCCCCCTGATGTCAAAAGAGTGGGGAAATTTGGTTGCTGAAGAACAGGAAACTCTAAGCTAGTTAGCTACAGGTCACACAGAGGTGTAATAAATATGATAGTTAAATAGAGACTGTAAACACACAATTTAATATAAAAATGGGAGATGTCAATTAACATGGCTTCAGGACAAATATTTTTTGGTAAACAAATCTGTTATCCATTTTGCAGAAATACAGGTTTGATAGACAAAACCAGCTATGTTGAGTAATAAATTTTGTTTTAACATAATTTAAATCACAGAATTTTCTAATATGAACCTTGCAGGTTAATTGCATGCTGTAGGCTTAACAGACTTCAGACTCAGACTTCAACAGAAAAGCCAGTTATTCTCAGGGCAACCAGCCCCCTGAGATGGGAAAGAGGGATGAACATCATAATAGACGCCCTGCAGCCCAGGAGGGAGTAGGTGATGACCTGCTGAGCCACTTAGACCTTCCCAAGTCTCTGATACTGGATAGAGCCCCCCCAAGGGCAGAGAAGGTGCTGGAAGAAGAGCTTGTCCAGCTGCTCTCCATCATTTATCATCAGTCCTGCTGCAGTGGGTGCCTCTCTGCAGGAGGGTCGGAAGGAGCACCCAGGGAGCCACAGGTTTATCAGCCTGGTCTGGGTGCTGGGGAAGGTCAGGGAGAAAACCCTCCTGAGAGCCATCCCAGGGCATGGACAGGACAACCAGGGGATCAGCCACTGGCATGGGAAAGGCAGGTCCTCCTTGACCAGCCCCATCTCTTTCCATGAGCGGGTGACCTGCTCTGTGGATGAGGAGGATGTGGATGTGTCTGTGTGGACTGTAGGAATGCCTTTGTCACTGTTCCCCACAGGAGAACCTGGCTGCTCGTGCCTTGCCCAGGTGCTCTTTGCTGGGTCAAAAGGGGCTGGATGGCCGGGCCAGAGAGTGCTGGGGGATGGAATGACATCAGCTGGCACCTGGTCACTGCTGGGGCTCCCCAGAGCTCGGTGCTGGGGCTCCCCAGAGCTCAGTGCTGGGGCTCCCCAGAGCTCGGTGCTGGGGCTCCCCAGAGCTCAGTGCTGGGGCTCCCCAGAGCTCGGTGCTGGGGCTCCCCAGAGCTCACTGCTGGGGCTCCCCAGAGCTCAGTGCTGGGGCTCCCCAGAGCTCAGTGCTGGGGCCAGCCCTGTTTTATGTCTTCACTGATGATCTGGACAAGGGGATCAAGTGCACACTCAGCGAGTTCACAGACAGCACCAAGTTGTGTGGGTCTGCTGGAGGGCAGGAAGGCTCTGCTGGGGGATCTGGACAGGCTGGATTGATGGGCTGAGGCCAAAGGTGTGAGGTTCAACAAGGTGAAGTGCCAGGTCCTGCACTTGGGTCACAGCAATCCCCTGCAGTGCTACAATGTGGAGTGATTAAAAACAGTAGGATGCTGCTTTCCTGACTGCTCCTGCAGGTTAACATCAGTCGGGGTGGCTTCTTGACATCCTCATCCCCTCAGCATGCTGGGGTCCAGTGCTTTCACCTCATTTCAAAACCCCACAGCACTTGGCCCTGTTAGGTCTCCATATGCCGTGGTGGGATTTGTGTGTAAATACCAAGTAATAAACCTGAAGAGTTTGTAACAGTTTGGGTTTGTTTATCTACAGGCACAGATGTTTCGTGTGTTGGGGTCAAACATGTATTTGTGGTGGAGAAGCTGGCGTAAGAAAGTGAGCCCCTAAAATATCTCTAAAAACCCTAAGGGATTCCAAGCTTGGGAATAGCACTCCCCTAAAAAAGAGCACAACTTACAACATCCGGAGTTTATTATAAATTTAAATTTCATATAACACCCCAAGAATATATCTTCCTTCTCACAGAAATCTTCCTTTTTCTGGCAGCATTAATAATATCCCTGTTTCATTAAAGTGCTCAGGCACGTGACTACTAGGAACTCTCAGTGGAGAAGAAGCTGAAGTTCCCTGAGTGCTGCAGTATACTTGACATAGTAGTAATATCTGCTGAGTTATGGTCTATATAATTTTGGAATCGTGTTCCACAGCACTCAGCAATATCTGTCATATGCTTCGTATCTCTGTCACAGTTATTGCTGAGTTCAATGAGTAATACTTAGGTTTCTTTGAGAAATTCAGGTGAAAAGCTCCAAAAGATTTGCACTGTACCAAAGTTTCATTTTCTACTCATGAGTCATTATTTTTTATGAAACTTTAATGAACAACGGCAAGCATGTATAAATCATAACTGAGTTCACAAAGAAAGGTAGTATTGTAATGTCATCTTCTGTGCTCATCTAAAATGTTGCTGACTTCCAAGGACAGGATTTTTCTTGATTAATTGAACTTTACAATAACTATAACTGTATGTTAATGTTGATGAAACTGCTTGTGAATGCAAGGATTTAAACCCAACAAGCTTTAAATTACAATATCATACATAGTATTCAGTTAGTTTCAAAGAGCAGAAATAATATATTTTCAAAAAATCAGAAATTGGAAAAAATGTATTTAAGCCACTCTCTCTGTACAGAAGTTCTTCAACTTTTGTATCTTTATTAGCTGGAAATTTCCATTAAATTGGGACATTTTTATCTTAGGCAGCCTTTATCTTTACCATTGTGTGCCAACCTTCCCATGTTTTTGAATGAACAGCATTTTTTGTCTGGGAGGTGGAAAACCACAGAGAACATTAATCTTTTACCCTTATCCACCACCTCTGCATTCTTCCCAGCAGTAAAAGGTTCCCAATTTCTCTACTATACCACTGTACTGTCTGCCAGGCTTTACAGCAAAGGAAAAAATAGAAATAAGAGTCTACAGCATATTTTAAATTCAGTAGAGATCATTTTCCTTCATCATATGTATAATATCTCTAGATTTCTTTGGACCCACATTTACATCTTTATAGCTAGTGCTCTTTTAAAGCTCCCAGGCGAAGCTGAAATATTCCAGAAGCTGGATGTGAAATACTGTCTTAAGTGTTTGGATTACTTCTCCTATACAACATTCTTCGCTGAAGGAGAGGAGATTTAGAGAAAGACGTGGGGTCTAATTCTTGCTGATGTCAGAGTACCTCTGAAGGGAGCAGCAAATCCTCACGTTTCTAGATAATAGCACTTTTACCTTGGCGGTGAATTTACTTGGGTTGTGCCATTCTGCCAGGGCAAACTGAGCTCAAGTACATTGCACATTGCAGTGCAACACAGAGCTGAGCCAGATTTTAAAATAGAGAGATTTTCAGTTCAGTAGCGTGAAGCTTGAGGGGCAGGCTGCGTTAGATGCTAAAGTTTCAATGGGGTCTCCAAAGTCAGTGGAACTGTTCTCTCTCTAGCAGTGCTTAGCATGCCATGATTATTCTGGCTGAACTAATGAAGTATTCTTGGTGCTTCAAGCAAGAAGTCCAAGGGACCAAGCACAATATACTTTTAGAATATGAGCACTGGCAGAAATGAAAAGGTAATTTCTCATTGCCGATTATTCTTCAGGTCTGAACATCGATGAGTCCAGCCCTCCCCATCTCCAGACAGTTGTGATGAGGTGTTTGAGTTGGCAGAATCAAGTGTGGTCATGCACCCTCTACCTGGAGAAGGGATATAGGATGAAAGGGGCTTCATTTGCTGCTGCTGTCTCTTTGCCACGGGAGCTTTCCTCTCCCAGAGGAGCTGTCAGCACCTCGATCTGGTGTAGTCTGTGTGTTTTGTCACTCTGCACTGCTGATCCACCTGCTGGTGTCTTTACAGTGTGAGAGTAATTGCATTTCTGCAATACCTCAGTCTCCAACTGAAGAAGGTTTCAGAGCTGGTGTCAGGGCAGCTCCCGAGCTGAGAGTGCTTGTCTGTCAGTGGTACAACTGCACAGGAACAGCCGTGCTCGGATATTCCAAATTCCTTACCTCTTACACGTGCTTTACCTTTGCTGCAAGCCTAAGATGATACAAGCACATTAATTCAAAGGTGCTCACCAAGATATCATGCCTTTTTTACCAGGAATAACAAAAGCAAACAGTGTGAATGGAGTGCTCTCTCACTGTCTGTTCTTACTTTCTGTAACATATTGTGCTTATCAGCTCTTGTTGGGCTTGTGACAACAACCTGATTCGTGCACCGGTGCTGCATTGAAGGAGCTGTGAGTTATTTGGGCTGTGGGAAGTAAATGCTTCTTGCATGAGTACAGGGATTAGGAAGACAGTACCACAATGAGCAATAGGAAACTGGGCCACGGGATTTTGGGCAAGATCCCTTTGACCAGTTTAACCCTTTTGCTAATTGTGCAAGCAGGCATTCCCATTTTACTGAAACAGAGTTACAGATCTGATACAGCTTTGATATTTCTGCGCGTCTCAGTGAATATTTGAAGAAGTACCCTGTGAAGATGGAATGCCCCAAGTGTAAGTGGGAGCTCCAAAACAAATGAAAATGACTGGGGACATGCCTCAGGCTCCCAGGCCTCGTTTCTAAATGAAAAATATAGAATGAGGCTCCCAGATATCCTTTTCTTTCATGTTCCATGCTTAGGGCCATAGCAACTAAAAAGCCTTGCTGCACTGAGACTTGAGATAAGCTGAGGGAATATTAAATAAGCCAGTATGCAGAGATCACTGGGAGTAGGTAGGAGTTTGAAAGCTCCAGTTTATAAAAGTAACTAGGAAATTGTGCTGGTAGCTAAAAGATCAAACATTCAACTTATCAAAGGTTACGTTTGAAGTTTTGGGAAACCAAATAAAGAAATTCCTTGTTCTATTTCAGTGACTTCTGTAGCATATTTTCTTGGCCATTGTACTTTTCTTAATAACATCTGATTTTTGTGGGGATAATTTTAGCAGTGTTGCATCATACAAGATGCTTCCAGAGTAAATGTTCTGCAGACAGTGTGTTAATTGATTTCTTGTCCCTAATTGAGGTTGATTAAATGTAAATTTCAGGTCCTTGATCTGGTAGTTGTTGGCTTTCTGCCTTGGTTCTGGTTATTGTATTTCTTCTAAAACACACTTGAGCTAAAAGCACCTGTGTTTCTTAGTCCTTTGTATTCACGTTGAGAAAAATATTTTTCTTGCTAGAGCAAGGCAGCAACTTAATTGAGTGTTTTGTCATTTGGTATGTGACACCTAAGAGCTCTGTGCCTCAAACCAGCTTTAACTCTGTGCTGCTGATCTAGAACATAGGCTTCAAATGAGTTAAGAAGGCAAGAACTCTAGCAGGGTTAATGAAAATTAATTATGTCTGCTTCCTTATTTTGGCAATTTTGTTTAACTATTTTTTTTTTCCATATTGGAGAAGCATCAAAAACATGTCTACAGAGAATTAGACCTTTATGTGGTTTTTTTGTGAACATCGCATTTTTTTGAGAAAGAATAGTTGATTTTCTTTGAAGTAGAACCAAAACCGCTGAAAATCAGGGCTATTTCTACTAAGCAAAATGCCAAATATTTCCCTGTTTGTTTATAGGAGACCCAGAATCCAGGGAACTTTCCCCTGGCCTAACCCTAATTAATCCAGTAGTTTAACTCTGCTTGTCTGTCAGCGCTGTGAATAGTTTGATTGCAGTGGGATTTTGTATACTCAATAAAGTTAAATCACGAATGGGTTTTGCAGGATTGGGACCTTCAGAGGCAACTGACAGATTTAAAATGCATTATTCCAAAATGCAGCAGAGAGTTCTCTGTGTTATGCTAAATGGACTTTATTGCACTGAACTAATCTCCTAGTTATAACTAATCTCTTGAAGCCTGGTTCTCTTCATCCTCATTTCAGTAAGTGCAAAGTCATTGCCTGAATCAAGTCAGGGAGTTTGGCTTTTTTATTCCTTCATCCTTAATTATTACATAACTTTTAATACAGGGTTTACAGAAGAGAGAGGTAGGTCCAGCGTATAAATTGGATTACTCCTTCTGGAACCTGTGGAGTTATGACTCTTTACAGTGACTAAGAATCTGGCCCATAAACTTCACTGAAAGGCTTTCTCTAATCCAGCAGCGTAATTAGACTGAAAGAGTTATTTTCAAGAGTTGTTAGTACCTGAAAATGATTACTCACTGGGGCATCGTTAGTATAATAGCAAAGTCACTTTTCAGGGATGCTGGAAATCCAAACACTCTGTGCTGTTTGCATTCCTCAGTAGAACAGTTAATATATTGCCTCCTGTGTGACCTGTGTAGTAAAGCTGCTGTATTAACAATAACAGCACTGGTACATGTTTCCCTAATCAAAAAATGAAACTGGTGTCCCTGGCAGTAGATAATGCTACTTCTAGCAAGACACATACTCGTGCCTTTTGATAGAGAGAGCAGCTTTTCAGTGTGCAGCAAAGACTCACGTTACAAAAACACATAAACAACCAAACAATTTATATTTGTAGATAAGAAGCAGCATCATTTATACTGAATAAGCTGGAGAAAGCCAAGTGTATAGATTTTAATGCACTTCATCAGCAGTACATTAAAGAGCAGCCCCAAAGCCTCATGGAAATGGGAAGAGGCTACCAGCCTCCAGCAGGGCCTTGGCTGATCCTGTTATCTTTAAGGTGTGCAGGCTCTCAGGGGAAAAAGGGAGCACCACATGCAGTCTTGAGTGATGGTGGGGGAAAATCATGGCTGTGATGTGTGAAATACCTGCTGCCATGTGGTCTGTTGCTGTGTTATGTGGCGGAAGTGAGGAGATCAGGAAGAGGGACTGTGCTGTGAGCATCCTCTTTTCCTGCCTTGGCAGTGTGGTCAGTCCGCCAGGCACTGGTGGGTTTGGCTTGCCCTGCTCAGCAGCACTGAGAGCAGTGTAGCTGTCTCCTCCTGCCTCCATCCTCCTGGGGTGAGGGCAAAGGCAGTACCTGAACTTCAGAAGTCTCTCTGGGCCTTTCACAGGCCTTAAAAGATGTGTGAGAACCAAGTGCTCTCCAAGGTGTTCCTGTTGCAGCTGTTGCTGCAGGCTTGCCTGGTAAGGGTTTGCCTGTCTCCTTGGCAAGGAATCAGGTATTAACTGCATCTTTGGTGGTCTAGCCACTTTCTTGCTAAAAATCCCACTAAGTCTTCATGATCTGTTGGTAAAGATAAGAAAGTGTTTTCTCATGATAGGTCATGTCAGCCTCTCTCACAAGAGATGGAATCGCCGTCAGCCGTCGCGTATCTGCGCTTATCAGATCTGGGCAGAGAGTGGGGATGCTGCAGCCTGGGGAGCCCTGCACACTCTGCTCCCAGCCCTGCTGTCCCTGGGAGCTGAGCACAGCCCCCCTGGCCCCAGCTCTCAGGCAGAGACATCACAGCAGGTCTGCAGAGTTCTGCACACACAGGACCGGTGTGCAACACATCTCATTGTACAGGCACAAAATGCTTTGTGTCTGGGCTTAAAACGGGAGCTTGAGCACAAAGGCGTCTGTTTTACATCAGTTGTGCATATGAATGCAAACACGGCTCTTTAAAGGTAATTTTACTAATGTGCTCCCTACTGCAGAATTCCCTGGCTTCATGTATTGTGGGGGTGCTACATCTAATGCCAGCAGCACACCATGTTTCAAAGCAAATTGTAATATGTCACTAGTCTGAAGCTTAAGATGTGCTTTGTTAAAAGCCAGCTTTTATCTGAGAGAAAAGGTTTTCTCTCTAACATCAGAGACTATTTACATTGCAAAAAAATAATTCTGCCTCTGAAAGCTATCTGGTCAAATTAATACTGGCAGTTTCTAGGAAGCTGTATCAGGAAATGTTGGGTTATTTCATGGCTCTCCATGCTAAACTTTTAATAGCCTTTTGTCCCATTTTATGTATTTATGCTTTTGCAGTGTTCAATACTTGACCACTGAGGGCTAATCTTGTGTCACGTAAAAAATGAAAATATTTTCTTGTTATCCCTTTTTATCCTAATTTGAGTTGTAAAATAGCTGTTGAACTGGTTAAATGATGACTTGTTAGTATTTCTGTAATTTCTAAGCACGATTTTGGTCTCTCTATTTAGAAGTTACCCTAATCTTTTGATGTAACTGCTGGTAACATTTCTAATTATAGATAAATTCACCCAGGAATCACAAAGAAACTCTTTTTAAGTACAGGAAAGGTATGGTCCTGAGATGAATGATAGGAACAGATGTATTTTATGGAGCAAAATATTCAAAAAAGAAGTTTCTGGTAAAGTATCAGTTGCTACAAATTTGTGCTGAGCTAAAAAAAAAATTCTCCACTTTTGTAAAGTCTACAGAGAACCACTTTTAATCTAGCACTGCCTGTCTTAAAAGCTATAACTGGAGGGAAAAATTTGAAGATATCAGGATGCCAGAGTGGTGAAAAGATGTAGTGAGAAGATGAAGTGGTTTTTTTCATTGTTGGATTACAATAGAGAAACTTGGCAATCATTTGACTGACTGGGATATTATCATTAGATAGAATGATTGTGCATTCAGTGGATACATAAATGGTTACTAATGCCAAAAAGACATGAAAACAGGATTTCCTCTGCTTTGAAATCCAGGGGAACCTTATGGTCCATATTTATTTAGGAGAATTATAATACTATCAAAGGAAGAGACCTCTGACATTATTAATACCACTAATTAATTCCTCCTGTCAGGAGGGTTCTCAAACCTAATTTAGAAGGACCTCTGTGATTTGCCAGCACTGTGCCTGCTGTGTAGCTGTTCAAGAGTGGGCACTCATTAGTGGCAGAGTTACCTTGTGCTCCTTTAGCAAGGGCTGCAGGTGCAAAGCAGTCTGAGCCTTCATTTTCCTTCTTTCCACTTAACCTGTGCAAGTTAAGAACAGATATTTTGGTATCAAATATTTTAAAAGTTTGGGGTTTTATGACTTTTTGTATATGTTAATGAGAAAATGGAGGGAGGAGACAGATTTTGTAAATTTTAATAAGACTTCCTAGAAAACATCTGTATGCTTCATAAATGAGTCAACTTTTCAGCACTTTTAGTTTGCATTACTTTCCTCTGCCAACACTGAAGGAGGGTGTCCTGATGATGAAGTAAAAGAAATGGGCTGATGTGAACTGAGAGAAAGGCTATCACAGATCCTGTGTGAGTGACCCTTTAGAAGATCTGTAATGTTGCAGACAGCTCCCAGATCTCGAGTCCTCAGACATCTGCTCCAGATGCTGGTAAAGAGCTGGGGCCACCATCCTTTGTGCACAGAGAGTGTCTGCTGCCTTCCTTTGTCTTCCTGGGTTGCTGTAGTTACAGGTAATTGGTTGTGTGTGAGGGGCCTCCCGTGTCATCCCAGGAGCTGCTCTCTTATCTCTTTTTCTCTGTGGCATAGTGATGCTTTCCACAAACACCAACAGCCTGATATTCCTTTTCAAAGTCACAACAGTCTGACAGGCTAAAAGTGCCTGGTTGGCAGTTGCCTGGTTTGGAACAGACTCCTGACTGCTTTTTGATTTTTTAGCTGCACCGTGGGGAAGAGCTTGCAGCTTGACACAACCATCACACTGTAATGATCTATTGTATTAAATCATTGTTTACTGCTTCTATTACCTTTAATTTCCTTTTTTCTAAGAGAGGCAACAACAAAAAATGCCTTTTTTTTTTTTTTTTTTTTTTTTCCCAGGGGAAAAATAAAAAACAGTTATATGGGAAGAGGGATTTTTGGGCTTGTGGAAGACTTAACAAGAACAGTTATATACTCTTGACCCTCTAGTGAGGAACTGCAGAAAGAAAAAGTCAAGGTTTTCTGTGCAGTGGGTGTTTATGTACTTAACAGTATTCAGCTTCATAAGCTGTAACAGAAACTTCTTTTGGTAGGTCTTTCATCTCTATAAACAGCTTACTGCAGCCATCACAGTTAATTTGATTAGTGACTCAGACATGAACCCAGTGAAACAGCAGCTTAAGAGCACTTTTGCAACCAGTGACTATATTGGGAATTCTAATCTTTGTCAGAGCTGCCCAGGAGGACAGCTACTTCTCTCACATTTCTGAATGTTTTAAAACTGTTTTGAACACTTGTGTACTTCAGGGAATGACACAGAAAGGGTGAGAAAGATTATCACCTGACAAAGCTTTCTTGAATTAGGTCACTGCAGGCTGTTTCATTTAACAGTTGTTCCTTTTCCTAGGAAAATCAAGTGCTTAAAATCAAGCTTTCCTTCTCCACTCCTGCATAAGACCAGGCAGTGTTTTTGCCCTGTGAACACAGAGAATGCATGACTGTGGTGACAGAGGAGGAAGGACAAGACCTTTCTCCAATAGTCTAGGAGATAAGGACAGGATTCATCTGTTATATAACAGCTGGATTCTGTACATGTCCCAGGATTGGGCTGTGCTGCTCCCTTAAATTGTGTTCCCAAGACCATTAATGCCCATTGTAGTTCACATGGCTCTGCTTCCTATTCCTTAAATTGGATATCTGGTGTTTTTACTTGTGTAATTGACAAAATGCACAGATTATTTGGGTCCTGCAGATTTTTAGATGGAAAATGTTAAAGGGAAACGATTGCAGCAGAAAAAGAAGGGAGGGAAGCTGCAGGCTTTGAGAGCTCATTCAAGGAGTCTTCTGGTAAGAAGAGATTGGAGCAATCTCTTCCCAGGTTTGACATGCAGGTAGCAAAGGCAAATCTTATACCTGGGAAAGGATATAATTCCCCTGTCTCCTCTGTTGAGGAAGTACAGATCATACATTGGTTAAAAAAGCCACACTTGATCGTATCTTGGTGCTGTAAAATCAGGGCAGAATTAGCTCCTATCTCAACATCTCTGCTTGAGTGAAATAATAGTGCATGCTCTTGATAATCACTGGTTTGGTGTGGCTGCCACAATGATTAATAGTGAAACAGTTAAAGTGAAGGTGTTTAAGCACTGCCACTTGGTTTTACAGTTAGCACCTGCTGAGATAAATTCAAGCTCTTAGCATCAGTTGCTTTTTTTAAAAAAGTATAACTAGAAGTTTAACTTCTGTAAGTCTTTGACTGGGCAAAATTTAGAAAAGACAAAACTAAGTAGCACTTTATGTGACAGGTAAATAATGTCTTCCCTATAGGATCTGAATTTCAGATGCTACCATGGCTCTTGGCTCACACAGGTTTAATAAGAAGTAATACGTCTTCCAGAAACCATATGTATCTGAGAATAGATACCAACTATGGCATCATGGATGGCACTGCTTCTGACCAGTAATTTAAATGTCTGGTGGTGTTTTTTTTTTTGTTTTTTTGTTTTTTTGTTTTTTTTTTTTTTTTTTTAACCTGAATAATTAGATCCGACTTAGAAAATTATGCGCTAAATTGCAGCCATAACAGTTCTTTTCTCACTGTCATATGAAGCCAAATGTACTGTTCTACTTTGAATGTACCATTAATCAAGCAATTTAACACACCCCATAATTATGGCAAATATTCTTGTGATACTATGAAAATGTATGGTTGTGTAAAAGAGTTGTTTGACTCTCGCTTTTACTTTTACTAGTGCTGTAGAGTAAGCCATGATTGCCAGGAAAAGAAAGAATGTAGTGCTGCCAGTTATTTTTTCCCACCAAAAATTATTCAGATCAAGGTATTTTATCTAAATATATTCAGGGTGCATAGGAAATATATTTTGGATATATTCACCTATTTATTTTAGATAAAGAGCAGCTTTGAAAATTCCAGCTGTTTCACACGAGATGTGCCATCTGCAGTCAGAGGACAGGATGTCTGCAAAACTGAACAGAGCTTCTTTCAACAAACTATTCAAACTCCCAGATCTTATCCTCCAGATCCCAGGTATGTCTTATCATCTGTCTCACAACCGTTCGACCATCCCACCCCTCCCTGGGAAAACATGGGAAAGCAGGAGTGTCTGGAAGGATGATGAATTGAGATCTGATAAACAAAGGTGGAACAAAGCTTTCATAGCTGGCCATGCCTCTGGAGGAGTGCCCCGCTCTCTTGAAGCCCAGGTGGATTTACATCGGCTAAATTGTTTTTAAGGAAACAAGTTGTTCAGTCCTAGAAGCAATTTGCAGGGAAACAAAGGCTGTTGTACTCTATTGGCCAGTAATGGCTACTGTATATTTTTTGGTTTCTGCTGTGCAGCTCAGTTTCAGGGGCCTGAAGAAATGACAGGAAAATAATGTACAAGTGCTTGGCTGGAAGGGCTGCTTAATAAGATACAGAGCCTCTTATCTCTAAGTAGTCTGTGTGGGTTTAATAGGGCCCAAATGTTGTGACAAACATTTATGCAGACAGCAGAGCAGTGTCCTGATTTTTTTAAAGGGCTGCATACTCCAGGCCTGCTGACGTCAATGAAAGTGTGAATGTTTCAGCTCCTTACAAATGACTTGGTCTGCACTGAAAAAAACTAATTTAGTTCACACAATTTTTAACTCACAGCCATACACAACTCTCATGTAACTCCGGACAACATTATACATTTTAGCTCTAGAATTCAAAAGGATCCACTTAATACCCAAAGCATTCTTTTGTTTGAACAATTGTCTTTTTCTAAACAGCTTCACAGTTTTGGCACAAATAGTTCTTCTTCTTGGGAGAAAGAGAAGAAGAGGCATTTATAGGTGTTGTGCCATCTATGCCATTTGTTGCTTGTGTTTTATAGTGATACCACTAGATGCCAAAGTGTTGAAATTCCAGAAAGGAAGTGTCAAAGTCTGCCAAGAGATAGCACGTTGCACTGAATATGTGTTTGTAGAGCACTTATCTCCTTTTGGAAATCCCACAGCTGGGTTTTTTTGGTGCTTGTCATCTGCTGAGTACAGAAGTGGTTGTGGTAAGGAAGGGAAAGACCACAACTTTTTATTCTTGTAGCCAGTGACTCCCTCAGAGGAGAAGTTAGATTTTAGAAGTCTCTATTCCTGGCTTGCCTTACAGATGTCAGGGATCCTTGGGGGCTGCTTTAAGTCAAAATACACAGCATGGCCAATGTCTGCACTTCACTTACCAGAAGAAGGGAAGTCATCTTTCCAGAGCTCACAGTCTGAGTCCCTTCATGGGTACGGACTAACCACAAAAAATTGAAGACTAAAAGGAAATTAAATGTTTGCCATGAACAGTGTTAGCAAGCCTAACTAAACACTGTTGCTACTGAGGACAGATTCCATCAGACACCGGCTTTTCACAGCTTCAAAAGTTCTTTTAATAGAATGCTGTAAAATGGCTGTATTGAAATAAATGGCTCTACTTACATAATGTATTCCCCTATCATAATTATGTATAGTTGTGAAATTCAGGTTCAGCAGGTTCAGCATGCAACAGATTCCTGCTTGCAAGTAAATTGTGCTTGCTTAAAAAGATACAATTAGGGAGAAAGAAGAACATATTTGAAAAGGAAGGTATTTCAAAGAACTTTTCTGGGAGACTTTGAAGAGTTTCATGTTTATTCTGTAAATGCTGCACAGGAAACTGATCCACTTTAAGCTAGCCTAGAAAGTGCATTTTTATTTTTTTTTTCAGAAAACTTTTCACACTTTAAAACTAAGTTTTAATATGGCACAAGCCAGCAAATTCAGGCAGCACATCTAAGAAAACAATTTTTTCTCATCACAGAAAACCTGAAGCTAATCCAAGGACTGTGAAAAGGTACTTTTTTCCTTCACATTTACACAGTGCAAGAGACTGTTGTACCGAGCAGACAAAAAACCTGACGCCAACCTCTTGATCTCCATCTTGCAAACCAACAATGGTACCCATTCATTACTTCCTTTATACAATATCCTTTTCTATCCTGTTTAATGGGAACTTCTCTGGTTGCAGTGTATTTCAGTGTAAATTATTTTAAAAGCCTCTACTTCCACACTTTGCTACTTTATATTCGAGCAAAAAGCTCTTTAAAAGTTGGCACTTATGCCTTTATATATATGTACTGTCCATACCTAAACCAATGTAATATACACAACACGTCGTATCTGCGTCCTGTGCTGCACTTGTTCTCTGCTGGCTTATTTCCCATTCATGAATGATGGGAATTTTGTGCATGGGAGTGGCAAAAACATGAGATCTCTCCTTCTGCAGAGCTCTTTCCATGTCTAGTCACTCATTTCGGGCAGAGTTTAGAAATGGCTGGAAGTTTGAAGGGCTGGAATTTTTTGAGTGGAAAATTGTACTTTTCCTCCCCCATCAATTCTTTCTGCGTCTTCTAGAAAGTCTCTCTGTTTCTATTTGGTTCTGTAGCTCCTAAATCATTGCACTTATCCATATCCACAGTCATATATCACTGAGGTGTCTGATTAGCGGTGGAAAAGCAAAGACTGTGGGGGCTGTTTGTTTAGGAGTCAGCTATTTCTATACTCTCAAAACTGGTTCAGTTTTGGAATGTGGAAATCTAAATCTAATAAGTGTAAAGAACCTGTAGGGACTCCTTCCGTATAAGGAGAAAGTTTACTAGCATGAGGCTATGGAAGTGGGTGCCATCACATGCTGGCCCGCAGCATTTGTTCAGTGAAAAAGGAAAGCATTTCATTCTGAATCTCAGAATGGCCCCCACAGAGCGCTCTGCAGAAGACAATCATTCAGCAGTCAGCTGCTCAGCCCCTGCTCCTGCAGCAGCCTGCTAGGATGGGGCAGTGCAGTCATGAGCAGCTACATAAATGCAGAGGGCTTGCTTTGACTCCTGCAAACTTCAACAAACTCAAGTCTTTTCATAAGTTGTGTGGCAGAACCCACAACATACCTGGAGTCACACAGCATCAGCTGAGTTTGTTGTAATTGAGGAGTGCCCTACTTATCTTACCTGTTCAGCAGCAGTAGTTTAGGAAGAGTCAAGCCCAAATAAACCAATAATGCAGCACTACATTGCTTTTGGTGAAAGCTGAAACAATATCCACCTGTTGTAGAGCATACCTGAGCATTTTGAGCTATTATTTCAGCCCCATTTAAGGAGATAATGCCATGATTGAGGGAGTGTATAATCATGCATACATCAGTGCTGGAATTTGGTTAGTAACAGGTTAGTTCTTGTTCTCAGCAGATGTTCTATATCATAACAGGGATGTGTGGGAGGGGAAGTTGCAGTTAACTAAGCACTTTCCTGTGCTTGCAATTGCTCTGTTATTTTTTTTTTTTTTTCTCATTCTTCCAGGTGTGTTAGTCAATCTGTATTATAGTCATGCAGAGGTGCAGCATAACTAATGCATTTCTGGGACACTTTTAATTTCAGAAGGTTAGGGGTACAGAGAAGTAGATGGTATTTAGTGAGAGCTGTTCTCTCAGCTCTGAGTGAAAAGCCTTTCTGTGTCAGAGATCTCTTGGGCCATGCTGAAGTCCCTGTGAGGTGGCCTATGTGTAGATACATTGCACAAAACTGAGCTCTGTGCTTTCTTGCTTCCTCTTTTGCCCCACTAAAGCCTGGAACTGGGAAGGAATTAGAGTATTTGAAGCAAAATTTTATGCACAGGCTGGATTTCCCATCAAAGTCAATGGGTAACTTCCCACAGCTGCAGCAGGCTGGGAGAGCTGCTCCCACCAACTCATTCCCTCTGTAATGACCCTTTTCTCTCTGAAGTTGTGCTTGGTTCTATACCCAGATTTCACAGTAATTTTTATTGTTAATTTTGTGTACAGTGAACAGAGAAGTTTTTGTTTACATAGTGTGAGACTTAGCAGCCACTGTGGTGTTTATCAACCATGACACTCATTTCACATCTCATCTGTTATATGAGCGAAATGTGAAAATAATCATGTTTTTCTAGCGTATCAGGGATGAAATGACTTGTAACCAACAGGAATGGCTGGGGTTATTTTTAGTCTTCTGTGTTAGTGTAATTTACCAGCCAAAGACTGGAACCACTTTCCTCTTCTCACAGGTTTATGTAGTAGTAAGTGCCAAAACTACAGAACTGCTGCAGCTCACAAACCCATTGCTGAGTTTTAGGATACAAGTCCCAATGGCAGGGTTGGTTTTGGCAATTGTTTTACCATAGCACCCCCAGGAAGATCCAGATTTTCTGGCCTTCCAGGTAATCACAACTGGCCAAATTCTGTTGCTCAAGCACGTTGTGTAAAATTTTGTGTGGACGTCAGTATCAGTGCTTGATGTACTTTGTATTCCTAATGGATAAAGAACAGAGATTGGAAGCTGATTTCTCGTGGTAAAAATATTTGATTGGAAGCAAATGATGTTTCTTTTGCTTTGCTCTAGAGAAGGCAAACAGTTGCAAGGGAGGGAAAAGACAAGCCTGTGCTGTCCCCTATAGAGTGTAGCACCAAATTACAGTCAACAGGCATTTAAAGAATCAGAAGAGAAAATAATTCATAGCACGAAAACTCATAAGAAAGTCAGAGCAAAGTAGAAGATAAGAAGGATGAGGTAGAGGCAATGAGAAATTGCCAAAAAAATTGAGCTGTGCTTTGTAATGGGACAAAGGCCTAGGGCCCAGTGGATTTTGTCTTTGATTGGATTTTTTGAGGGGGAGTGGGGTGGGGTTTGCATCTTTTTAAGACCAAAATGGGTTTTAATTCTGATGTGACTTCCATTGTGAACACATTCATTATGACTCACTTGATTATAACTCTGAAACTGATTAGTTCCTTAAGGCAATGCTTTGATGAAGTTTAGAATATAGTTTGGAGAATGTGTAAGAAATTTCATGTTTTACTTTATAGGCTTCAGATTACATATATCGTGCTGGAGCCACAGTGAACATTAGGAGAGCCAATTTGGTTGCATATCTAAATACAGTTAAACCAGAGAGCTCCGGGCTTGCCTTTATGGCTTTTTATATCTATTATACATCAAAGGGACATGACAGTTGTGCTCTGAACCAAGAAGATTCACAATTACAGGGAAAAAAATAACACATTAACACATACTCAGCAAAAGCATGGTGCAACTCATTAGAAATTAATTAGGCATCTCACTGCAAGATCCTTATAAAGACAAAACTCCCCCTGGTCCAAATTCACTGCTAGGCTAGAAGAATCTAGCTTCCTGAAAATTTATTTTATCTCAAGAATTTTTATCTCAAATGTTGGAAAACAGCTGGAATTTTTCAGAGCAAGGATTGTAGAATAACACACTAGACTTGAGTAGGACACATTTCATCTCAGGTCATCTCCAGTGGTTTTCCTTTTAAGGTTGAAGAAATGATAAACAGATTTTTCCTGTTAAATGGTAAAGTAGGATTCAAAAGTCATTATGCTAATAAGGACTTGGATTAACCCAGATCTCTGTCATTGTTTAAAGACAATTTAGGCCATTATCCCAAATTCATTAGAAAGAGAGAAATTATCTTTTCAGATTAAGGTGACCCATCCAGTGGCTTGCAAGGAACACCAGCCAATGAATCAAGGCCTAAATTCTGTTCCTCCTGTAACAATGTGAACAGCAGTCAAATTGTACTGATGAAAATACCTGTGCACCTTGGCTGCTGTCTGTATGACATTTGTCTTTCTAAAATATCTATATTAAGGTGTGAAGATAGCCATTACCCCCATGCAATTCTTTTAAGACTCCCAGAGTTTGTTTTCATGGTTGATAGCAACTTATTAAACGAAAGGTTGGCCCGAAGCACACAGTGGAAAAAAAAAAAAAATAGGAAAAGCAGTGAGGGAGCTTTATGGAACGTGTAATTTACAAATTGTTTCAGACATACTGTTTATAACGGTACAGCTGCTTGTAGATGTTTGAGACAGTTTCTGTGGTTACCTTTGCTGTATTTTTGTACAGAATTACTCTTTGTTTAAGGGAAGAGATTGAGTAGTGCAGTTAAGTATGATGAGAGAAGCAGCACCCCGAGTTTATTTGCAGTTGGATTTGAAATCCTGTATCCTACATGTACACAGACAACACCTTCCTCTTTTTAGCTGCTATGTTCAACTTAAGCTTGAAAGAAACGCTTAATTACGATTTTTCTTCCAACCTTTCCCTGAAGATAAGGAGCTGTTTGAACAAGGAAAACCTCGTAGTTTGACTTACTGCTGAAACCAAAGCGTCTTCATGTCCCATTGCTTGTTGCACCCAACGTATTTGTTTAAGATTTATAGGCATCTGATAAAAGCAGTGAGTCTGTGTGAAATCCTAGTCAAATGGCCTTATGGATTCCGACACAGCACAACTGACACTTATTCCCATACTGAGCACTTGGGTGCTTGTGCTTGTTAAATGAGATTGAGCCCTGATGCATTGACCTCGCTGCAGGACACACGGGCACTTGACAGAGGGATTCATGAAGTTCTGTGTCCCTTCGTGTGACTCTCCCATTTGCCAGGAGTCTGAACAATGTCATTAAAAAACGTGGTTTTGATACACATTTGTTCTTGCTATTTCAGAGGCTTATTTTCAGTGACAGGATATTACATGCTCAGGGGAAAACAGAAAAATTCTTCTGTGATAGTTGTTTATTTACAGCTTGGTGTAGTCAGAGCAAAAAGTCGTTACAAGAGAATTCTATTTCATTAATTTGAAGGTAGTTTTATTTTTATGTCACTGCAGGAGAGAGAAAAACCCATATATGATCCACCTTTCTCTAACACAGAACAGAATAAACAATTTTACATCTTAATTGTTGCTTTTGGCTAACTGATATCCAGAGACCTAAACAGGTCATGAAGCCAGGTACCATAATGGATAAATCGTATTTCCAGTTATGTCCTTGTGGGTCCTTTAGAAATCAGTGCAGTTAAACATGGGCTGCATGGGTGTGACTGATGGCAGAAAATGGTCTGTAAACTATGCACTGGCGAGGGGAATAATCTGAATATCTCTAATTAGTGGGGCTGCTGAAAGCAGAGATGGAGCTTAGCTGTCGCTGTGGAGTATACTAAAATGATTTTAAAATATTCTAAAATGGTTTTTAAAATGACCTCTCAGAAAGAAAAATACAGGAGGAAAGTAAATTTTTCTCCTTGAAAGGAATAAAACAACAGGTATCAAGATCAAACTTTAGTTTGCATTTGCAGAGAAACTGATGTTTTGGGCCCAAGCAAACAAGTAAATAAACAGAAGTTGAGTTAGAGATATTGTCAAATACTTAACACAAAAAGTAAGGACCTGTCAGGAGACAACTGGCCTACTCTAAAGCTGTAATAATACCTTTGGGGGCAGAGAGCATCATCTCCCATGCTTATGAGGTTCTGTAGATTCCAAAGCAAAGCAGAGGAAATAAAGCAGAATACAGCTGCAGTAAAAGGACTTTTTTTCTGTTTTAATGTAAGATAAAATATAGGCCTGTCTTAGTGTTTTCAAAATAAACCTTATAAAATTAGTATCCTGAAGAATTATTCAGTAAAATAGTTTCACAATCCACAGGGTCTCTCCCAGATGCTTTTTGTTTTGTTTTGTTTTGAATATCAATAAGGTATTTCTATTTCATTGAATACTTTTATCTTTTAAATTAGAGAAGTGGAAGCACATACAAACTAGGAAATAAGTGGATCTTAGAATTTTAAAATGCAATGTTTTGACATGGTCACATGCAATATTCTGAGAAACACTGCAAAGAGGGCAGCTCAAGCTTCTTCTAAAGTGAGTCACATCTTGAATTTCCTATTTAATTTCCATTAAATAGGCAACAGACTTCTTTTTTTAGTTCTAATAGATTGAAAAATTAAATATAACATGAACATTTCAGATTTCTGTGTATTATTTTCCCTCTTAAAACCGAATAGGAACTTCAGACTGGTACAGTAAGAGTTGGGAATATTCAACTGTTATGAGAGTTGGTAGGAAAGGAGGAAGAAATTTCATCAGAAGTTGAATACTAAGTTCTGGATTTAAAATCATTAATGTAAAGGGAATGCAGAAAAAATCTATTTTGATCTTATTATGGCTCAACAAGACTTTGCATCATTGAAATATAAGATGGACTAATTGCATTAAAGCAATTGCATTTGGGTTTTTTAGTTTGAGGTAAAACTAATTAGAAAACAGCTTTTAATGAAATATTCTGTGGCAAAGCCAATGTATTTTATATAGCTGTTACAAAATGAATAATCTCTCACGCTATAGTTTTGAATACTTAATCACATTCTTCATTTAAGCTCTAGGAAAGGAACAAATTTCCTATACATTACAGCCTTTTGACCAGGTTTTTGTTGTGAATAGTCCAGCAGTGTGATGAAATACTTTCTTTAATGTAGCCTAAGTGATAATATAGAAGATTTTTCTCAATAGAGGTGTCAGTTTAACTGTGATGGTTCTAGATATCTATATGCCAATGACATGCTCCAGGTCTGAGATCATTCCTAACACCTCATTGAGACTTATCCCTAACTTTGTTCATCCTTATTGAATCTGCAAATTGACTTACATATTTAAATAAAGTCGCCAGTTCTCAGGATAAGCCACAGTCTAAAAGATTCTTAAAAATAATCTCAGATTTTCTACTGACCAAACCAGAGAGGCAGAAAAGAGCTAAAACATATTGCCAATTTCAGCTTCAGCTTCTTAGCATAAGACTTAGAAAGGTATGTTGATTTAATTGCGGTAACTCCATGGCCTTTAATGGGAGATGTATAAAATAAAATGTCAACATCCTCTGTAAGTTAATCAGAGAATTAATGAAAAAAGGAAAAAACGTACATATTTATGCAATTTGAATTTTTTCTTCTCTTAATCTTGGCTGAATCTATCAGAGTATCCAGACAGAGACTTTGTAGAGCATCTAATAGTCAGAAAACATTAGGCAACCACTCTTTGAAAATGTTTGGTGGTTGTTTTCTGGTTTTTTTTTTCTCGTGTCTTAAAATAAGGATTTTGAAATAATTTGAATATTTTCTATGATTGTTTGCTTCTGTGCAACTCCAAAGACACTCCATGTCCTGGAGGACTTGCACAGCAGATTGTTTGGGCCAGAATGTTACGTGACGTCTCGCCGTTGCAAACCCTGATGATAACTCCACTTGGCATCCAGTCACACTAATTCCAGTGGAATGGTGCTGCAAGTGAGACATGGTTTTGTATCTAGAGGAACACTGCTCTGTAACTGAGCTGTTTTGCTCAAGCATCCTATTTTGACTGATAATTTTTGAAGCCTGTCAGTGTCTTGAAAACAATGTGCAGATGCCTCCTGCATCGAATCAGTTGTATTTGCCAGCATTGGTTCATATCTTTCTAGTGACATGTACAAAAGTGGTGTTTCTTGCATCACTGTGACATTTTATTGCATGTCAACTCAAAGGAGAATATCTCCAAGGACATTTTGTCTGCACGTGGAGAATGGAAGGAGGACAGCTGTGTGCAGGGATGGTCCACCAGGGAACCATGTTCTTCAAGCCCACCTGCATCACCTTCTGAAGGCTCCAAACACAGGCACCCTGAGCCAAACTCATCCTTTCAGTGCCCAGCGGAGGACTTCCCCTCCCAGCCACTCAGCACAGCAGCAGCCTGCTGCTTTTGTTGGTTTAGTTTTTTCAGAAGTGCCTCTGAGTGGCCACCCACATGTCTAACAAGCCTTACTGGTGCACAAAGAGCCAGACTCCTCCAGGCCTGGTGGACCTGTCACCTTCAAACTGTCAGGGTCAAACTGCTCACCAGCCTCAGGGAAAGGCAGGAATTGTTGCCAGTTAAACTCATTTATTTGTCCCAATGACTACCATCCTTGATCCTCTTGATGTTGCAGTTTGTCTGGAAACAATCTATGGACAAGTATATGAGAAAATTATTTGATATGTGGGGAAATCTACAGGTTTCTGCAAGGGAAGAATTAAGATCTGGGTAAATGATCTTATGGTGCCCTCTGACCTGAAGATCTACTAAATATTTTCTGTGGAGATATCCAACAAGTAGAAGGAGGTGTGTATGAAATTTATGGAATTCAGCTTGCTTGTCAGAGGCTGAGCTCCTCCCCAGAGGAGGAGGAGGAGTGGCTGGTGCTGAGCCAGCAGGTGAAGGTGCATTTCAGGTTGGTGTTGTGTGTGAGAAGGATGAAGAAGCAAAGATGTGGTGTGAGAGACCAGAAAATCTGCAGGAGTGAGGGAAGGAGTGGTAACAGTTAAAGATGGTGAGCACTGAGGCTCAGGTGAGAGACGTGCTGGGAAAGGGACTGTCAGAAAAAGCAGCACAGAACTACATAAAGTAATGACAGTGAAACTGAAATCTAGTCCTGGAAGAAGAGAGATGACTGAGGAACAGAAGGTCAGTTGTTGAAAGGTGTAGCTGATGTGTCATGTGCCAAGGGGAAGACAACTTACAGGTCATCAGTATAAGCTCACAGAGGAGGTAACTCAGCAGTGGAGGTGGCAAACTGAGGCAGTGGCTGAGGAGCTCAGTGACTGCATGGCTCTGTGTCACTGGATACAGGAGGTTCTGGCTCTGCAGGCAGGAGATTCGATTTTGATTTTCTTCCTGAAACCTCTTTTGTGGAATCCCCTGCTTTTCAACTCTCAAAGATAACTTGAGATTGCTGCTAAGCAAATGGGAAAACGCATTGGCTGATGGCGCAGTATAACAATGCTTCATTTCTTACAGACATAACGAGTATTGGTCACACAGACCTATGTGTGCAAACAGTTAAACAGCTGTTGTGTGACTCAGCCCTTACCACTAAATAGCTGAAGGTTTTCACTTTGAAATATTTGCATCATGCTTATTTTTTCTGGCAAGGCCTGATCATGAGATTTCTCCACAAACTGCTGATTGGCTTCATGGTTTTAATGGTCTGGTTTCTGGTAGCTGTCAGTAGAATCAAGAGAGAAACCTTGTTCAGTTCTGGAATCTGTCTGGGCTGTTGACTATTCCCACTAAGAGATGTCATTTACTGCAATCAGTTATGCTGATTTCATCAAGCCTTGCTAGACAGAGCTACTTTCAAACTTCCTTCCATCCAGAAAAAAAAATACTCGCTTAGGTATAAGCTAGCCATGGGTGGTTATCTATCTGCAGGCAAAGTTCCTGCAGTCAAGTTACGACAGAAAGGTGTTTGTACTCACTGTGAAGTTGCAGTTGAACTACTGCAAGTAAATAGCAGATGTAGCTCAGCCTTTGGGTAGTTTGCTAGTGCCAGGTTACACAGAAGGAATAAATGCAGAGGACTGACTCCTGTTCTGACATCGAGCATCCCCAGATCAGTCAGAGCTAATCAACACTTCTCAAGTTATGAATACTGAACGCTTGTCACAATGTGCAGCTGAAAAGTTATTCGCTGAAATTATACAGTGAATTAACTGAAGTAGCACCTTGGAGAAAATTACAAGTGTTTTGCAGTAAATTGTGAATAGGTAAAGTGAAATTAATTGAATGAATGATTTGTTATGCACTATTCTCCCAGAAGTAGGAAGGTTCTATTTTTTGCTTTGTTTTATTTCACTGAGCAAAGTTTGAAATGTTCACCCATATATCCTGCCATAGAAATGTAATCCTGGGCTTGGCCATTCTCATGTTTAGCATCTTGCCATGTTGTGAAGATCACTGATAATATTTTCTGAGGAAAAAAGAAAAAAGAAATTTGTATTCCTGAAGCAACTTTTAGCTGAAGTGCTTTAACAGTTCATTTATTGATTAATATTCATTAGAAATAGAAAGTATCCACCTTGTCATTTTTTTTACTCAGTTCCTCCACTGTAAAGCACTTACATTGGTGTGCCATATAATTCTCAAAGGGAGAATTTTGTCTAGAAGCCCCATTTTGAAGGAGTAATCTAAGGCAGATTTCTGCTTGATATATGAAGTAGTTCTACCTCTGAAAGATCATTAGCAGTTGACAGTTTTAGAAAAGAGAAATGAAGCAATCTCCATATTTTTTATTCTGTCTTTAATGCTTAGCATAAATTTTCTATTTCCAGAATGTAATGCATGATGGCTTTGCCTCAAAAAACAACTGTTCAGTCTTTATTAATGAACACTTTTATTTAGGCTTAATACATTTGTCTAAACTGCAATGCACGCTGATGTGATTAGACTGAAAGTGAATGCCACACACATCCCAGATGTGCTCTGTTCTATGATCTTGATTTTTTCATAGAAAATATGTCCAAAAATAAAACAATGTCATATTTTCTTACACTTCTGTAATTTTTCTGTTAAGATTTCACTTAGCAGTGATATCAGATACATTTATAAGAGCTGCCAGCTTTTCTCTCTGCTCATGATTTTTGTCCCTGTCCATTGGATAGTGATATGTGTGTGGCTTAAGTCTCCTGACTGAGGAGGTTGCTATATTTTTGCTGTATTTAATGCATTCCACCATCAGTGGTGGTTTCATACCACTGATGGTGGAATGAAATGACACATATGTGTCATTTTCAGAAGTAGCTGTTCATCTCTTCCCTCTGAAATCACTAGAAATTTTACTTTCTTCTCTGAGTCAGGCTAAAGTGAATTCTTTTGAAAATCCCATTCTGCTTGTCTATACAGGAAAAAAAAATGTGCCCTGCAAAGATAAAAGCTTTCTCAGAGAAACACTGGCATCTTGATGTCACACTTGGGGAATTCTTATTAGCACTTTATTATATGGCTTTGGAGGGCAAAACCAAGTTGCTTTGCTGTGTCTGCCAAACTATCTGAGGAATCCTTGAGCAGCATAGAATAAATATCCTTGGGGCTTTTGAAGAGATCAGAGGTACCGTGGCTGAGGTTTGAGGCTGCAGTTTCTGAGGACCTTGGTTCTTGAAGCTCAAATTGTCATTATTTAAAAGAAAAGCTTCCTCCTTCTGTGATAACAGCTTTGATTTGTTGCAATAATGCTATGGAGGACTTGATCAAGGAATAACTACACATTCTTTTCCCCTGCCCCCTTCTCCCGGGCTCCATTAAATTGTAGTTGTGGCAAGCAAGCTCAGGTTTATAGCTCCATGATCTAAGGTGAGGGACACCTTTTAACTAGATTTCCAAGCAAACAGTCCAAATTCCCTTCCCCAGAGTCCAAACCACTTATCTTTATTGATATAAGCAATGTGAAACAGAGAAAAGTACTAACATTTGTTAACAATCTATTTATTTTGTCTGCTGCCTCAAACTGAAGTGACATTGCAGTTATAACTTCTCTTAGAGACAGGAATGCTGACTGAGACCAGGGACCATACTGTGATCTGTAGATTTTTTTTTTTGTGAATCAATATATTCCACTATCATGTGGTAAGAAGTAGAGTCAGCCAATGCTGAACTAGAAGTAAAATGAGTTTGTTTTCCTCCCTCCCCTTGGATTTCATTTGGAAAAGGTGAGGGAGAGGAATGTTGTTCTCATGTACTTTTGGAGGAGCTCACTAGAGTGACCTGTGTAGGTTAGGCAGGTAAATCAGCTGGAGGTAATCTAGGATGGCTGAAACAGCCTAGTGTCTGCTTTTCCATGACTAGCTGCTGAGATTATTCCCTGTTGCCTGGTTGTTCTAAGGGGGGAAAGGTTTCATGCTGATCTATGTGTGGACTGCCTGCTGCCTGGTCACTTCAATCCTGATGTTGCTTTATCCAAAAACTGGAGATTAGTTTCAGCTTTTCTCAGCTCCGGAATTTCTTCAAAAGTGAAGATTTTTTTTTAGCAATTTATTTTGTTTCAACTCAGATTGCCTCGGCAATGCCAAAATCCTCTGTCTCAAAATACTCTGAATTTAATGTGCTTCCCAGATTTTGTGTTCTTGCTGACTTCATCTGGCTCAAGGGGGACAGGGGAGCTGTGGCCCATGGCTCTGGGGTACTGGTGAGATGGGCAGGAGCTTGTCTGGAGTGCACGGCCCCAAGAATCCCAGCTCCTGCCCGAGGGGCACTCAGCCTGGCAGGTCTGCTGGGAAGCCATGGATGACCACTTGTGAGGCATTGCTCCGTAAATCCATGTGTCTTTCCCTGGAAGGGACTGGGAAGCTATCAAAAGTTCATGGATGATGAGATCTAAATTATTTGAATGTACTCCATTAGTATTTTCTGCAGAGCTTTTCTACAGAAAATATTTGGTAGTTGGAATTTTTGTGTCATTTTTGGCTTTGACAATAATGCAGTAGAGAAGTCCAAGAAGTTTTAATTTCCTCATTGCTTTAAAATAAAATTTTCCATTTGCTATAAAGAAGGAATTCAGTACATTTAGGTTTGCATTTTGAATTTAAACCTAGTCAGGTCTGATTGTGTTCAACTTAGTTTCATGTCAGTGAAATTGATACTATATTTGTGAACTACATAAGAGACAACAGAAGCCAGCTTTAAATAAGAAAACTACATTGTTTTCTAAGGAAAAGGGACTTCAGAGATGCAAAGAAAAGCTGGAGCAAGATAAATGAGGCTTGTGTTTTACTGAGTTCAAAATCTTTTTGCTCTTTCTGATATGCATGTCATTCCAAGTCCATTTTTTCCCCTTGAGTCTCAAGACAACATTGCCATGATAAGGAGAATGGATCACCAGACAGTGTGTGGCTGCAGCAGGGTTCATACTCAAAAAACTCTGGGTGTATCACTAAAAGGCTGTTAAATCACTCGGAAGCAGTTCCACCAGCTGTAATCTTGGAACACACTGAATTGTTAATCGCCAAGACTTATTTTAAGCTTCTACATTTGTAGATGCAAAGAGAAATGGGCAGTCATTTCAAGTCCAAATCTGCTATGGGATGTGATTTAAGAGTACTGTGTGTGCATAAACTGCTTCTACAGTGTTTTCCACTGTCTGAGGTAGAACAAAAGGGCAAAGACTGGATTTGCCATTTTATATTATCTTCTAGCTTTTTAGACAGAGGATCCAATCTCCAGGATGGGCCAACCCATCACCACCACCCCCATCAAATTCCACGTTTTACTGTTAGAATAAAACCAGAAGCTAAGCTTCAGTTTTCAGAAACATGAAATGTATTTTTCTATTTACATACATAACAACACAATTTATTTATCGCTGAGGTATCTAACCCTTATCTAATTCCTATTAAATGGAAGGATTTCAGCATAGGTACTGTGCACTTTCAATGAGCAGAAGACCATGTACAAGGAGATCTGCATTGTGCTTTTCCTGTTGGTGGAAAATAAACAGCATAAGAGTGTCCCTAGACATAAAAAGTCTCCAAACTTCAGCTTTTCAGTTTAATTCTTCTCCTTCACTACCTAGCAAAGTGAACAGATGAACAGGTTTCCCTGCACATGAAAACTTTGAGATGGAAATATTTTTGAGTCTGTTTCTTTTTTCACTTTTCATTTATTTTCTGACATTGAGAGTAACCAGTCTTTGGTTCTGAAATTCAAACATGACCTGTTAAAATGTACTTCAAGGTCTTCCAAGAATACTTGTTTCGTTTCCTTGTGAAGAAACAAAGCAGCTCCTTGTATAAACAGACTCTCCTGATTGGTTTGTTCTGTTCTGCCACCTGTGTGCCATCATAATCAAATGCAAATATGATGGGATAATGCAATAAGGATTCGCTGGAATACAGATGTGAAAAGGTACAGATGCAGTGGAAAGGAAACACTCAATAAACCTTTAAATGTATTTGATAGTGCAAATGAAAGCCTGAAGTGGATCAGTTAATTCCTAAGTGAATTCAGTACCTGGTCCTGTGCTCCAGGTGAAGCTCAGGACCAAAGTGTGTGTGCTGATGCAGTTGCTGTGTGCTGAGAGGAGTTGCCAGGAAACAACAATTGCCAGAAATGTTCACATGCATCAGATAATCTCTGTATTAAAGCTCATTGCTTTGGACAGAGACTGTCTCTAGAGGTAGGAAGGATGAGAATGGGACACAGATGATTTTGTAGATCCTGTAGACTTGCTTATAAACTCTGTTTTTTGAGATGTTAGCTTGTATCAGAAACAAATTCCAAATTGAGGATGTGCAAATCTTTATTTTGTAGACTGTCTCAGGCTTTCAAATCAGGCCACCCAAGAGGATGCTTTGTATGGAG
The DNA here is from genome assembly GCF_009819655.1 of Sylvia atricapilla. Lineage (NCBI taxonomy): Eukaryota > Metazoa > Chordata > Aves > Passeriformes > Sylviidae > Sylvia > Sylvia atricapilla. The sequence goes on from NC_089149.1 coordinate 24,373,323, forward strand.
GTGTTTTCCTAAACTCCAAACAGGTGTTTGGATGCTGAACTCAGGCTGTTCTGTATTGGAATTCACTACTCCATAGGCCAAGACAGTGCCATAATGGCCCTAAAAGGAACGTGACTCTTGTCTCAGTGAATTTCTTTACCTACACCTGAAAGGAATAATCTATTGGAACAAGCTATCATGGTAGATTTCATTAGATGTATTAAATGTGATATATTTGAATGTCACGTAAGATCTACTATTAAGTTTGGCTTGCTTTCATGAGAACTTTACCTTGATTATTAGATCCTTTGCAATATTTTTAATTTTAATACTTCCTCCCACTCAACATTGTATTGTCACAGAGTTATCTAGGGGATTCAGGACATTAAAGATCTGAACCCTTCCAATTACGAGAGAATTTTCTATTTGAAAGCTTCAATTAGAGTGACTAAATGATGTACATAATTGCTTCATTATATGCAAATATGTATTTGTGAAATAATTAGAGTATTACTGTTCCAGGTAAACAGTGGTGAGAGGAGGAATCCACACACCATGAATTTGACTGAAGGCATAATGTGATCTCCCAGACACAGGGAGCCAACTTTGAATTACTTTCTATGACATCTGGGGACAGAATGTCAGTCCATTTTGCAAATTTTCATTTTTCCAAAGTTAGTCAACAAGATGGCTACAGGGAGATCACTGAGCCAAGTCTGATTTTCTGCTTCCTTGTTTTTTAAAAGGATTGTTCTCGTCTCCTCCATCCAAAAAGTTCTGTAATTACCTGGATATGAGAGGCCTGAATTTTGGCAGCTACAGTGTTTGAAGAACAGAAAATTTAAGAATTAGTAGCAATAATTTAAAGCGTAACACCCTCTTTTTGATCCCCCTCGGCATTTTTGGAAATGAATTTGTTTTGCAATTACCTGTTCTCATGACAGGCTTTGAGCGTGATGAAAGCCAGGTACTTGCTAGGAAATGTTACTCTGTGCTGAACCGTAGGAATCCTTGGCATCTTTGTTCCCTCTAGCTGGAGTTCTGTTATAGGAAGAACACATAATAATAACCTGGCAGGCTGGAATGAAGAAGTGTCACACCCAAGAACAAATGACTGAAAGTTGATTTTATGAGGCTTGATTTTTTGTTATTCTGATGAATAAGAAACAAATATAAATTGTGCTGAGCCCTGTGATGAGATCCATGTAATTCTGCCCAAATACAGAGCAAGAGCTGTTGTAGTACTGACTGTCACTTCACTGTCATTCTTAGTGTGGGAATTCATCGCTCCAGGCAGAGAGAGGGAGTGACTGTGTGGGTGAGACAGGGTGAGAACATGCTCTGCTCCTTTCTTCACCTCCCTTTAGGACCGCTGGTGGGCCATTACAACATTGAGAGCATCCTGCCTTGCAGAGATATGAGAAAGGGAGAGTTAAGCACCTTACTGTACAAATAGATGGGAGTAGCTTAGAAGTACCAACTCCTGCTCCTGCCCAGAAGGTCACCAATGGACTATGCTGAAAATTGCTGCAAAAACATTGTCCCCAAAAAAACTTCCAGGAGGAATCTCAAGAGACAAAATTGATATAATCTTCTCATTCTGTGCTGCTTCTGACAATGCCTCGTGGAGGTGTTTTTATTCCACACGATTAATTGTATTGTAGCCTACAAACATCTATTTAAAGAACACTTTGTTTGTGCCAAGTGTTCAAGGCAGCTGAGCACGTTGACCCAGTGTTCCATGGGAGCAGTATGTGGTCAAAGATTGCAGAAATGCTGAATACTGTGTAGCTTTTGATGGAGAGAGTCTAAAAATCTTTTGTGTCTGTTCAAATGCAGACAAAAATTATAATCAGAACACTTTTTGGAATTGCCACGGAGTTTCCTACTTGGAAAAGCACTTATCTTGCAAAAGCAAATGATTTCTTTACTACTTCAAACTGCAGACCCTTTTGAAATGTAAATTAGGAAAATGGAGGTCTTGACGCTTGGAAGAGCACTGATGATTCATTTATTATGATGTTCCTCCCTGCTGGGCTATACTGAAACTCATTCCATGGCGCTGCCTTGCACAGTTCAGCTGCATCAAACGAGGAGGTACCACACTGAAAAGATGAAACTACAGGGATGTGTGTGTGCTGCAGTTTATGGAAATGCCACCTCTATCAGCTACAGCAATTAGCTGTTTCTCTTCCCTCTGCTTTTAAGTTACAAATTAATGAGCGTGTCGATGAACCCACCTGTTAGAGCAAGGGAACCAAAAGCAGTTTGGTGTTTGATGACTGTAAATGTAGAAGTAAATGTGCAGAGAAACTTCCTGGTGCTGTATCAGAGAGGAGAGTAGATAAAAGAAAATGATTGAGATAAAAGAATAAGATATCAGCCTTCTAAGCTGACACTTCCATTCCTGTGTAACTCTGAACATGTGGTCATATTGTGACTGAGACCAGCATTACTAATGAGCTGATGGGACATGCTAAAAACATGAATCCTACACTTTTGAGCTGTCAGCCATGGAAAATATTGTTTTCCTAGGAAAACAGTGGTCCTTTTAACTTCACTTTTATAGGTGCAAATGTGTTAACAATTTTATGAAACTAAATAATGCTTTTTTTCTGATACTGATTCTGTTTTGTAGGGCAGGACTGAGTGTATTTTTTCCAAAATTAAAGAAAGCCTCTGCACTAAACTGGAAAGTGAAATGTCAGTCTGTGAAAGTTGTGCTGAGGCTTGCAAGCAGCAGCAGATGCTTTTCCACAGAGATCTGTATTTGAATGCACCTCTCTCCATATCTGAATGGTGCCATTGCAATGCACAGTAGGCTGTGAGAGCAGTGTTGAGCCAGGATAAACCTCCAGTCCTTCAGGCACCTTGCTGTGGATCACACTCACAAGTTTGTGCTCTTGCTGTTCTCCTGCTGGTTTGGGAAAGTTTGTGCTGATTTGTGGAATCTGATTAAATCTTGCATGGCATGGCTTTGTGATACGAGCATGTGGCAAAATACTGACTTCAAACATTTTGCCTCAGGAGATGATTTCCTTCTAAACAGTGGGTGGGAGAGGTACTTTCGGCTATATCTCCATTAGCATTTAGATAACAAGGCTTTGGTACCTTCTTTAAGATCTAATAAATTAATAACAGCACTCACTGTTTTCTCTGGGTATTTTCCTGTCACTCACCACAAACAGTGTTACTCCGGGTTGATCAGTGCATTCAGTGATCCTGCAGGCTGGACCAGGAAAATTATTAGAACTTATTAAATTATTAAAGTGTTGATTGTTTCACAGAAATTTGCCTCTGTGCCTGCACTGATGGTATCTTCCAGATGATCATCCTAAAAGCAACCACTATGCTGAGGATTGCTAAAACTTTTGTTTCTTGCTTATGTCTGAAGTTTCTTATGATGGCATGATGGCACACTGTCTGCCATGTGACATTCTGAAGAAATTCATGAGCTGACTTTGTGTGGCTGCACTTTGGGTTTCCAAGATCATTTGTTAAAGGAGCATGGGCACAGAGGAGAAATGAGCCTTCTTTTCCTTTTTACCCCTCCAGCCTCGATGATATATTACATCATTATAGAACAGGTGCTTTTAGTTTAGAGTGTGATATCACCAAAGCACAGGATAGAGGAGGCTAATGACTTTGAAATATCTATCACTATTCATTACACTCTGTGAAATGATTTTTGGAGGGTTTACCATAAATCCATTCATTTTCAAGATTGCAAAGACCCTGAAGCAATGCTAAATCCACTAAAACCTTTTCAAATTCAGTGGGTTTTGGATAATACGAAATGGCTTACTACCTATGACTAGTCCTCTAAGCTCCCTGTTTTTGGTGCAAGGTACACAGCTCAGTTACTTGTATTGATATATTTTCCCAAAATATATACTTTTAAAAAATGCTCATGTGAGTTTTTCAGTTTCTGTCATATTATTTGGTTCTTAGTCCTGATTCATTAATTTTTTTTAAGTACAGTGTTTAATTGTAAAAACTGTAAGCAGTGAAAGCAATGCCATTTGCCTCTGCAAAAGAGGAAATTTTCCAGTATTCCCCTACATAAAAAAATTAAAAAGGCCTGTCTTATTGAACAGAAGAAATTGCTAGAGCACTGCTCATGAGCAGACATGCCTGAGACACTGTTATTCCTGACTGGAATCTGTCCTGACAATTAACACTCAGCATGGCAGAAACTGCCTGGGACAGAGCTAATGCACTGTGTCATGATTATTGTACTCCTCCGAGCATAAATTGAATGGGGAATGGTTAGTAATTAGCTCCAGCAAAATAGACTCCACACTTGTCTTCTTTTGTCATTAACATCCAGGCTGATAACAAAAGAATCTCTGGTAATTAGCACAAACCCATGCAAAAGGTCTGACTGCACTTGAAGCACCCTTTTACACATGCATTTTTATTCTAATGAAAACTTGACTTGAGAAAACAATGGGCAATGGTAAGATAATTGTACATTAATAAGCAATAATGATTTTAGAAAGAAATTCAATTTAAAGATCCTTTTCTGAATGGCCAGGAATAATTAATAAAACAATGATATAAAGGTCTCTGGATATGCAATGAAATAGATGTATGCAAGCAGCCCTCCCCCCAGACTCTCATGGGTACAGCTGAACAGAGAGCTGGCTTTGAGTTTTGCTATTATCCCACACTTCCAGCAATAAGATGTGTGGAATCTGCATTTTGTGCAGTGATTTAGAGGAAAAGCTATCTTTTGAGTGTTGGGATTTTTTTTCCACTTCATTTTGACTTAAAGACTGTAGAAAAAACCTAAGCAGATCTGTAGAGTTGAATATTTGATTTTTTTTAATTGCATTTTTTACAAATATGTGTATGGTTTTTTTATGCTGCCTGGAAAGGAAGTTGTTACTAGGGTTGTGTTCGTTGACTTATAGTTTCACGTTAAATGTTTCAAGCCCTGAATAGTGCATAGCATGGCTTTTAAATAACAATCATAATGGTGAGATCCAACTTCCCATCAGGATGAGAGGCTCAGCTGTTGGAAACGTGTAGGTGGCTTTCTGCAGATGTAGAGATCTGAGGTGTAGAGCTCAGACTGGTGGTGGGAACAGTTTTTCTGCTCTTCAGCTTAGTGTAGTTTGGGGATTCATGAATGCAGTGTGAAATAATAATTTAAAAGAAGTATTAACAAAGGTAATGATGTGGTGACAGTGAAGGATTTTAAGACACCAGCATGTTCCAAAAGTTTTGGAAGCTAGGTAGCAAGTTAAATCATCCTTGCTGCTCCTTTATGCTAAGGAGAAGCAAAAAGATAGATGGCAAAAATGTTAGCTAGGTTTTGTTCCTCTCTCTTCTCACCAGCAATGAGGGCTCGGGGTACAGCACGTCTGCATGTGGAGCTGTGAAGAGGAAGCCCGTTTTCACACCTTCACAAACTGTGAATTAAGCCCTCGTAATCCAAACGCAGTGGTGCTATCCTAGAACTTAGTACAGCTAACTTCTCTAACCCTGGAAGGGACAAAGGCTCATGTCAGGACTAATCAGTACCTTTCTTAATACTTGTTTGTTTGTTGATAGTTTAATTTTTATTTTTAGCTAATGAGCTAGCTTAATTTTAGAAAAGGGAGATGATGCAAATTTTAGGAGAAATATTTTTCTATCTGTTCCTCAAAGCCATTCCAGCTTTCTTCTCTCTGATAACAGTGTTTCCACTTCAGATAGCAACAACCAATACTAAAACATGCCCAGTGTGTGCATACAGGAAATGTAATGCAGCATTTCCCCATTCTAGCAGCTCTTGATATATTCCTCTTTTTTTGTGTTGTTGTTGTTTTTCTATTTCTGAAAGTCCTATCTAAGTACATTTTCACAGAGAGATCAATAGCTGCATCATGTGTGTAAACTGATATGTGTGGCTTACAAGAAAGATATGATAAAGGAAGACTCTGGGATTGCTTGTATAGACAAATTCATTAAGATAACAGTCTGTTTATCTAATCTTATTGATGTGTTGTAGTTATAGATCACCTATTACTATAGCAATCCATTACTGTTTCTATTCAGGTGGGTTTTATCATTACTTTTGTTCCTGCACAGATGGCTCTAAATCACTGCTCTCAAGATTTAGAGATATTTTAGATTTAAAAGACAAAACACTTCTGTCAGCTACAATGATAAAGATGAAAATACATAGCTGGAGTCCATTGGCCAATACGGTGAGATCTTCAAAAAAAGCACTAGAATCAATCAGCAGGATGAAAAAGACCTTGGGTGATCCTGCTGAAGCCTAAGCTGAGGACTTTGCAGCGCCAGGGATGACTGGGGTAGTGGAGCTGGAATCTGCAGCCTCTTGGCTGGTACACCAACTCAGGGAAGGTGACAAATCACTGAGACCACGGGGCTCCTGTGAGATGTGAATGGCGTGAAATAATGGCATGAAATTCCCTTTGTGGAGAGGACAGAACCGTCTCTAGGGCTACTGCTTTGACTGCCAGCATTGGCTAAAGATGGCATGCTTGGATATGGTGCCAGTGCAGAGACACACATGGCTACTCCACGGGACTCCCCAACAGCAGCCACGGCTCTTGGAGTTTGCAGAAAGTGAAGCTGAGCCTTCAAAGAGGGAGTGATTCCCCTGGGGGAAGCACCTTGCCTGTCCCTGAGGTGTCCCTTTTCAAAGCTGCCAGCCTCTTCTGTGTGCATGAATGAAATGTGATAAATACTGAACTGGGGAGAGATGTCATTGCTTGTGCTTTAACCCTCCCATCAGCATCGCTTTCCTTTTAGCTCTAAATTCTACTCTGAAATTTTATTCATTGGTCCTTTTGGAAAGCTACGTACCACGTAGCTATGTAGGAGTCTCGTGTGCATTTTTTAATCCTGTTTTGACAGGATCCTGTTTGCTGCCCTGTGGGTGCCACAGGAAGGAGTGACATGGGTAGTGCCAGTGGCAGGGACAGCTGGACACTGGCTCTGGGAAGTGCCTTCTTTCTTGAAGGTGTAATTGCCTCTGGGAAAGAAATTGTTTCCATCAGACAAAGATGCACCGTGGGTATGGAACTTTAGGCACAGCTTTTAAACTGCGTTAATCTTGTTCAACCTTGCACCATTGTGCAATTTGCACTCTTAGTTGGAAAGCCTTTTTCTTACTGCCTATGAAACTTAATGAAAAAGGTCTTCGTTTCTATTTCGAATTTAATGCTCTGTTTATGCAGTAAGTGCAAACAACTACAGCAAAATATGATGGGTGGTTCCAATGCTTTTAATGTGCAGTTAAAAGTTGCATTAAAGAAAATCTGTTTCTACCACATTACATTATGTAGCTCTTCAGCTACATATGAATGTTTTTATAGTTATCAAGTCACTTTCCAAAATTTTATATGGGTAAATTGGCAAATGGTAAATACCAAGAAACCTTCACATCAAATAGGAAAATGTAATTGATATCATATTGAAACAAGTAATTTGTTCAAGCCTGCATTCTATTTTCACTGCTTAGATGATACATATTTGTGTTAAACATGCAGCAATGTTCAAGCATTTTGAATGGAAATAAATGAGTGCTGATGGAACAGTATGACAGAAAATATTGCTGTGTTTAGCATTTTCATGGTTAGGTAACGTACCTAAAATCACAGACGAGCTCTTTTTTTTTAGTTTTTCCTTTTTCTCCTCTCTTCCTCTTCCTCACCTTATTGCTTGTCCATTTTCAGTTTTGATCACAGTCACTGGAAGCAGTAGTTCAGTGCTGTTTGGATGTTAATTTTTTACTTTTCCGAAAGGTTTTGAATATAATCATTCATGAAATTACTTGATTATCAGTCCTTGGATACAAGGACAGAAAATGATATTCCAGATGACCTCTCCTTAGAATTTTACTTTCTGGCCTAATGCTTTATTTTGTTATTTTGCTTTGCCCTGGTCTTTGTTCTACTTTTTTTTTTTTTTTTTTTTTTTTTTTTTTTTTTTTTTTTTATTTTGGTCCTGGTAATATCTGACAGATGCTGATTCATCTGAGGTGTTGATTCTGATTCATTATTGCCTGTGATTTCCCAGGGAAAGTTTTCCTTTATGTGTATTATTTTGAACAAGATATTAAAGGAATGAGAACACTGTATTTTTAATGAAAGCCAAAATAGTATCTGAGACCAGGTGAGCAAGTGTTCTTAATTCTTTCAAAGCATGTTGAGTGGTTATGTTGACCATTTAGGCATTAAAAATGATAACACCATAAAGAATAATTTTTCAGTTAATGACTGGGGATTTTTCATGCCTTCCTGGGTATGTTGGAAAGAGCAGCTTGAATCAGCACAAAACAGCCAGAATAGCTGATACCTTCAGCTGTTTGCTGCATTGCAAAGAGGAGTGATGAAACCACTCATGCTGCACTTTTATAATGAACTCACTCCTCAGAGACTTGTAATTCAGTCCTAAACTGGACTCTGTTCATGGATTTGGCAGTAGTATTCATCTTGAAGTAACGTGGTTTCTTTTACTAATAAGGTAAGAATGCAAGCAATAAGAAAGGAGTACTTTTAAAACTTCTTTTGCAATGTGATAGGTGCAGATGGCAGCCCCTGATTCCTTGTAAATCCGTGTGACCTCGCAAGCTTACACAGAATTCTGTCAGGTGAGAACTGAGTCCGGTAAATACTAAAATATGGATAAACTACAAACTATCAGGGCAATATATGATAATGTAAAGGGATGCCCTTGGACACACCTCCTGTTCCCTAGAGGGCTTCTCCAGAGCAGTGGAGATCTGGGCTCGGTGCCTGCTGCTCTGGAGGTGGGAGCAGACAGGCCCTTGGCAGCCCCACCTGCCCCAGCCAAGGTCACCCAGCTCCGGCGCTTTGACGTCAGAGGTGATTTTATTCCATTGATTTTTTTAAAGAAACGGGAGAAACTTGCAATTTGCTGTGAATTGAGATGACAGCCCATGTTTTCTTCTTTATCACCCTCTCACGAGTACTTTGCAAGGAGTGTAATTTAGACATGGAGCAATGGGAGCTGTGATGCTCTAGTCCATGGCTGGCAGAGAATATACTACACCTAACACAGGACATGTTCTGGTGTCTCACATGAATTCTTTGGGAAATGAGTTGAGTTGAAGCTTAAATTTTGACTTGACAGCATTGTATTTAAACAAATAAACGGTGACAAAAACCTTTGCATTTCTACTCTGATTCATGATTCCAAACAGAGCCAGCGTATATCTCAGAGGATCTTACACTAATACTAGCAGAGAAAATAGGGCATCAAAACTGTTGGCTCCAGAGCAGCAGGAAGCTGATTGATTTCCCTTCATCCTTTCACAAACCTGGCTTAGAGTAGCTCTACAACAGACGAATCAACAAAAATAATGGCACTTCTGACAACATTGCAACCTTTTATTAGCTCCACCTGCACCACTTGACATTCACAGCTCCTGCTAGAAAATGTGGGATAACGTTCAAAGCACAGAGTCTGCAGTAGACTCTGGTGTGCCATGCAATCGTGGAAGTACTTCCAAAAGCAATTTTTTTATCTTATGGAGCTTTTTACCTTAGAATGGGAGAGCTGGAGTTAAGATTAGAATGATATTTGAGCTGCCTGATTGCAATAGGGATGGAATTTGACTCTTCGAAAGAGCTCCATGAACATGAGAGTTCTCTTTAGGAATAGACTTCTGGTGGGTGTTTTTCATGCCTGAGCATGGTTAAACCAGGTGTCCCACATGTGAATTAGCAAACACACTTAGATTTATGTTCAGTAAGCTGCAGATGGGACTAGACAAGTCTTGACTCGCTCTATTGATCTCATTAATATTGACCCTTCAGGTACTGGAAAGTCCTGGAAGGTCTCAAAAGAGCCTTCTCTACTCCAGAGCCCCATCTCTTACAGCCTGTAGAGTAGAAGTGCTCCAGCCCTTGCATCATCTTCATGGCTTCCTCTGGACTTGCTCCAACAGCTCCATGTCCTTCTTGTGTTGGGGACTCAGAGAGCTGGGCAGAGGCCTGCAGGTGTGGTGTGAGCAGAGCAGAGGGGCAGGATGCCCTCCCTGCCCTGCTGCCCTCGGGGCTCTGGAGGCAGCCCAGGACACGTTTGTCCCTCGGGGCTGTGAGTGCCCATGGCCGGGCTGTGCTGAGCTTCTCCTCAGGGCTGCCCTTCATCCATTGATTAGGAGCAGCCAACCATACACCCAAACCTTTCTTTTCATATGTTGGACCTGAGTGCTGAAATAAAACATCACAATTAAGCCGGAGAATACAATAAATCTGTAAGGAAAAGCAGAGGGGAGTAATCCACATTTTCCTCATGCTGTTACAAAGTGCTACAGCCATTTCAATTTGTACTGAGCAAAAAATTACTCACTAGAAGGATTTCACAAATGCTTCTCAATTTTTATCACCTTCATATTACAAGAAGAAATAAAATAAAAAGAATAATTTAAGTGTAAAAATGGAAGTGGCTAATATTGAAATTCCTAGTTGGAAATGCTTTTTGTCCTCAGATAAGTAAGAGTAGAACTGAACTGAATTGATCCAGGTTATGAATATTTTAGCTGCAAAATTTCAGGGTTGATTCTTAAATGAGCTTCTGTATTGAAATCTCATTCCATTTTTTGTTTACATTTTTGTCAGCCCAATCTCAGCTCACTTGAGTTAATAACGAAATAGAAAACAAAAATAAATTGACCCCTCTTGTTTGATACAGAACTGAATTTGGAAGCAAGTAAAACTCTAAAAGTTATACTGGGGGAACAGCTTCAAACTTAAATATCTAAAAGTTTCCCTTAAAACAGAATAAGAAAATTACATCTGTACCTACTAATCACAGGCTTTTGTTCCTGAAAAATAATTGAGAACAGCAGTAGCAAAAGCCCCAAAATTGAAATAATATGACGAATGTATAGGGGAGCAATCCATTCCATCCCAATGGGAATTGACTGAAGAGTTGCCTGAGCTCCAGAGGCTTCAAGTGTCTCGAAGAAATTACATGAAAACTAAGTCAAAGTCTGTTCAGTTTAGCAGATGAGAGATTTGGAGGATGCTGGTACTTTGGGAAGTGTGTGGTCCTCGGGAGATTTGTTCTGTAGCAGGATTTTTATATGGAACAAAAAGTCCAATTTAAATAACTCTATGGATGTAATTTTAGTTTATAAACTACACTTTGAATTTCTGTAAAAGAATATCACCTAGCTTGCCTTGACACCCTTTCATATCGAAATGAGAATTGTAAATCTGGACAACTAAGTTTCTGGTCTTGAGAGGGAAGCTTCAGGAGCAGTAATTTGATCAAAACACTCTCAGTTCTATTTATGAATCTGGGAATATGCATCAGCTGAATTGTGTCTGTGCTTTTAATATTAATGGAAACAACAATAAGAATCTGCATAGACACAGAGGGATCAGCATATCCATATCTCTCAAAACATAAAAGAGGGCCACAGGGTAGGAGAAGGAATTCACAGCCATCCTCCTCTTCTGCTTTCACGTTATTTCTTATGCCAGTATCTGGTTTTGTATTGCCAGGGGGATTAGGAATGTTATGCAGGAAAAAGCAGGCTCAATTTCTGGGGACTAGTGGTATACTTTCTGGTTTTACATTTGTCAATGATTTATAAACAATATGTTTTATAAAGGCCAGTGAAATCTGCCTAGAAATGTTGTCACTGTCTCAACTTTTTGACCAGCATAACACAAGTGGAACTATCAGTAGGATGTTATTTTTCTAAACTGTGTATAAAATTAAAGATGTGATTTGAGAAAGTTGGTTCAAAAATTTAAAAAAATCTATCTTGTTCAGGTCAGCTGTGATTTTGTTGAATGATTAATGTCAGATTTAAATACTTTTCTTTTCTTCTTGAAGTTTAGTGAGAAGCCAAAACACCACTACTCTGAAATGATCCCAGCTCCTATTAACAGAGTTAACAGATTGCTGAGAGCTAATGCAGTGGCAGCACCATACCTAATAGAGGATGTATCTACTCAGTTGATTTTTTTGATTGCTGGCAGTACATGCAAAATGGACTATTCACTTATTGCTGGCAAACTCATAACAGACTGATGCCAAGATAATACAGCTAAACTGGCTATTTCAGCCAGACGTTCATTTTTCCTCAGCTTTGGAAAACAAACCCACGACCAGTATTTTTTATTAAAGACTCTAACTCCCAACACTGCTGTAGATTCTTCCCTTTCAGCTGCATGTTGCCAGGCCATTTTTGCATTGAAGTGCTCACCTTGCTCTAACAGGGGCAGGTGCTCTTGTGCCTTAGAGGGGCTCTTGAATCCAGCAGCTCCAGCAGGAGGTAGTTGCACAGCATGAGGCACAAACATACAGACCTTTTTTCCTTTCCATATGATCCTGACTGGTGAGCACATTGCTGTCTAGAACCACCACTTCAGTCTCTGTACCTGTCTGTGGTTAAAGCAATTAAAGTGCTTTGTTGCCCTTCTACCACATTCAAATAGCCTGTCTAGCCAATAAGGACTTAGTCAATTAAATTGATTAAAGTAGATAGTGGAAGCTATGTTGGCACCTATAACCAAATATATCTCATCTAAGTCTGCAGACTGCCAGAAAAGGAGTTTTGCTGGTTCATTGAGTATGAGAAATTTGCAACAGAAAATGCATGGTTGTAGCACTTTTTCTTTCCACAGGCAAGTCAAATGCATTTTGCAGATTCAGAGCATGCTTCAAAAAAACCTGAGATCTGAATAAATTCCTGATGTAAAACTTGGGCTTTTTTTGCTGAATCCACAGAAAAAGTTTTTTAATCTGTGTTAGCAAAAAGGAGTTGTTGCCGTTATGTTTGGACTTGTAATTTTTGTAAGATGTTCACCAAAGGGTAAAGGTGTCTGGTACATGATGGGGCTTTTGAGGTTTGTGGAGAGTAGGACCAAAGTGGTAGTTCTGGGTTTTGTTCATGAGAAACAGAGCAAATGATCCATTCACTCTGAGCTGCACCACTGCGCTGATGACAGGACACCACACTTGGTGACCAAGTCTCATCAGCAAAATGAAGAAATAACTTCCTATTAGCTTTCCATGAGCCTTTGTTGATCTCACAAAGCTCTCCCTGTGAGGGAGCTTCAATGCCATGGATAAGGGTGTTCCACCTTAAAACTCATGGTCCAAAGGTATTGCTGTATCCCTGGGAATTATTGCTTCCCTTCTTCACTTCCTCCTTCAGCCAGGCAAGCACAGGGGCTCAAAGGGGAATGGCAGTGCTGTGAAGGGGATGAGAGAGGGTGAAAGAAGCCTTTATATCTAATATCAGTTACAGGGCAAGATTTCCCTCTGCCTAAACCCCTCCACCATCAAACTCATCCATCTGGACCTTGGTCATAAAAGATTAGGCTGTATTTCTTCCATGAGAGTTGTAGTCCACTTATCTCTTGTTGTTTGACTTCCTAATTTAATTTTCTTTTTCTTTGGGCTAAAAAACCTCAGTTGCTCTTTCAGTGCTTGTTCTGTTGATTAATAATGCAGAAAAATCATAAGATAATGTCTGGGGTATTGCATTTTCCTCCTGGAGGCAGCAGCAGTGTCACAGAGCTGTACGCTTGCAGCAGGAGTACCTGGGGAAAAGGGAAACCAGCAAGCTGGGAATTTTTGCTTAAAAACAAATTGAATGAGTGAATAAAGAAAATCATTAAGGCTTCATCTATAAATACTCTCTAATTTAAATTCACATTGGCATGAAATTTTAAAGATTTATTTCCATAATTTGAAGTAAAAGGTATTTGTTTTAGGGGCGATTAATTCACACGCTGCCTTATGGGTAAGGGAAAATTGCAGGATCAGGGTACTATAAATTAATGATTGGAGTATGTATACTAAAAGTGTGAGAAAAGATTTTAGTCAAGATTTTTTCTAATTCCTTCTTCCTATTAGCATAGTGGTAGTAGAATTTCCTGACTCATTAACATTAAATGGGTACTGGTTTTGTCACAATAATAAATAAAATTATCATCTCAGTGGCTTAAAAAAATTACCTAGACCAGGAATAGAGTGGACAAGAACAAAGAAACACAAAGAATTTATTACCTGTTTTAGACTGGGAATCAATTAGAACATCCCCTTCAAGAAAAGAGAATTATTTCAAGGTATGATTGTGCATATCAGTAAATATTGTGTATCATAGCTGGAGCTCAGGCACCAGAGTCCTTTGTCCAGATATCATCCAGAGAATCCTTCAGAGCAGCTCCACTGCTCTTGCTGAGCAGGCAGAGGGCTCCTGGGTGAGTTGTTAGGGGGCAGCTGTTAGAGGCAGAAGTCTGTGCAGGGGCAGAGCTCTGTGAGCTCAGGTTTTGTTTATGAGGTTATATCATATATATATATAACATATCACCTTTGAGCACTTGGGGTGTGTGGGGAAACTATTCTGCAGCCTTCCTTTGTGATATGCTGGCCAGTGTCTGGTTCTCTAGTTAAGTTTTCCTCCTTTCCTTCTGTTATTGACAAATTGCCTGGTTTCCCTGCAAGGCTGCTCAGGGATTAGAATGGGAAGCACATTGCAATGATTTGGGATTTTTTTTTCCTTAAAAGAAATGGTCCTTATGAGGACTGTGATATTTCAGACTCTGAAGGCAATTGCAGCACCTTCACTGCCTGCTGTCCCTTGTCACTGCCTGGATCCAGCCCAGACTCAAGGCCTTGTTTCTGTGGAGGCAACGTTTGTTGTCAGAGACATTTCTTCTACAAACACACTTGTGAATTCTCACGCCTTTGGTTCAAGCTTTATAGTTTTAAGCCTTATCTGGAACTTTTATGTTCCATCTCCTTTGATCTTTTGCCAGAAGGTTTTATGTTACAGACTAAGGTTATGATGTTTGCATGTTTTACTTCTCAGTTGCTCTGTGAACAGAAAACAAGAGATGAAAACCTTACATCAGAGTTCCTTCCTTCAGAAAGCAGCATCACAAGTCCTTGATCATGGACAAAGCATGTTTTTTGTCTGATTACTCTTATTATTTGAACATTTTTTAAAGCATGAATAGCAATTGACAAATACATTAAGTTACAGCTTGGCTCATCCCTTGCTCTCCCTCAAGACAAACCAGAATTGTGAGAGGTTTGAGTTAGGAATATGTTTCTTTGTAAACCACTTCTCTGTTGTGGTTTTTTTTTTTTTTTTTTTTTTTTTTTTCAGTTTGGGTAGAGTGAATTCCTAAGCTAGAAGACCCTCTTCTAGCTTAGGAATTTTACCCATTTTACCTCTTTGAGTTGCCAGAATGCTATACACCAATTTTGTTGCCAAAATCATGAAATTTCAGCAGACTTCTAGGTTTTGATGGATGGGAATCCACCATTGCTGGTGATGAACTGTTGCAGTGACTAATTATCCCTCTGTGCTTATTTTAGCTTTCTCTCATTCACTGCTCTTCCCCTGCACTACAGAGCCTTTCACTGTGGGTGGGTTTTCTTCCTGCAAATGTGCTTATATTTCCTGTTCTGGGCACCATTCATTCTTCTCTGATAAAATAAACAGGTTGAACTGTTTAGCCCTCTTACTGATCTTAATACTACAGAACCATCACTGTTGCTCTTTGCATACTCTTTTCTATAATTGTACCAATCATAAACAAGTGAATCATGCAGGAAAGGTTTTTCAGATAAAAATCCTCTTCTTTCCCAGATCTTTCTGAAATTTTCCTTATTGAGGATCAAGAAGTCTCTAATAATAACTTAAAAAAATTAATAGGTGCCTTTCTTTTAGAGTGCAGTTTGGTGGTGGAGGGCTATCAATTTTTTAGTTTAAAGAGAAAAATCTGTTTCTAAAATTATTAGCCATTTTGAAATTGAAACTTTAATAAATGTTTTGAAAACCAAGCTTAGAATGAAAATAATTATCAGAAAAAAGCATGTAAGGAGACAGGTATGTATTTAATGACCCAATTAAGTAATTGGAAGCAACTGTTTCTTCCCTGTAGTTAATAGAGACCATGGATTTCAATAGGATAAGTTAGAATATGCTATGAAAACCTTCTAATAATAAGTAAAATTGAGTACTAGAATGAATTTCCAACAAAGATTATGGAGTTTTCACTGCTGGAGGAAATTTTTTTTTAGATTTGTCAAAAATGTTTAAATACAGTTGGTCGTGCTTCGAGTTTGGGGAATGAGGGACCAGATTGAGGACAGTTTTAGTGTTTCTTTTAAATTTTTTTACAATAGATATTTCTGCATAACTCTGTAAATTTGTGATTCCTTTAAAGTCAATACCTTCCACCGAATTCACTGAGTGGCAAGTTGAAACTTGAAGATATCCAACAATCTGGGGACTTGAACTGACTCAAAAGGTCTTATAACCCCAGAATATTCAAAGCTGGTGCATAGTGCAGGTGATTTTCCCTTTTCATCTGATCATCTGATGCTGTTATGGGGCAGATGGAGGGATCAGGTAGAACACTAATGTATCTCCCAATCCTATTTGTTTGAGTTCTAAGATTTTAAAATCTGATTCTTAGCAGTATCATTAAAAATGTTTATACATACATATGTCTTGTCAAAAATAAACTTCAGTAAGGGATGCTATGAATGCTAAGGAATGCAAGCCCAGGCATGTCTTTTTGCATTTTTGCAGATTCCAGTCGTAAATTCTATTAGATATTTGTCCTGACACCTTATATCTCTATTTCTTCTGAACCTCAAATTCCTCTTACACTCAGTTTACAGTAACACTTTTCTGCCTCTTGAGACCAGCAAACCCAGATCCCTCTTCTTTCAGCTGGCATAAATTCCTTCAGGCTTTCCATTGGCAGAAAGTTGTTTTAGTCAAAAAAGGCACCTCAAAGCCACCCAGCATTGTTAACGTGACCACGGTGCACTGACTTCTGAACCAGTACGTTTTTCAGCGTGAGCCTTCCTCGTTTGGCCTGAGCTTTTTTCACATAACTCTGAAAGTTTCTCTGTACTTCAGTTTCCTTTCATTTCCAAAATTAGAGTGCAATTTGCCTGCCTCAAAGCAGCAAACCCAAGATCCTTTTAATGAAGTTACCTAATCTATGAAGTATGCAAGTAGCATAATGGCAAAGGTGTGAAATGATGCCTACAGAGGGTTTGGGGGCTGACTGTCTAAAACTGTAAAAGTGACACATACAGGGAGCATCATGTTTTTGCCTTGAAAATACTGCCTCAAGTTGATATAAGGATTACAAAAAATAGTGTCTGTAAAGTTCTTAGGATTCTTACAGGTTTGTATTTGCAAGTGAAAGCTAGAATTATTCTGTTTTCTGGATACTATTTGCTAATTATAGGTAATTATTTGCTCCATACTAACATATAACTAGAGATAATTAGTCCTGTTGTTTGAGGAAGATACCAGGGTAGGTTCACTTGAGGATACTCAGCTTCAGAGAGCCTCTTATAATCAGATTTTAGAATGCATTTATACGCTTAAGAATGAAGAGAAGTCCATAGTGGGATTTCTAGAGTCCCCCAGGCACATTCCCTGAGCAGATGACTTTAGGCTTGACTCTAACCTTAGAAAAGGGGCATATGCAGTTCAGTTGTGGCTCCACAACAAATTACTCCTTGCTAGATTGACCATCATAGTTTTATTTGTAAATTATATTTGCCCTGTGATTCTCTTCCTGTTGTGAGCAAAAGCATGTCACGCTAATCCTCGGCTTGGGTCTTAAATAGAAATATTTTCTCTAACATCTAGGTTGGTGAGGAGCTTGGACATAGTTATAATGACTTTGCTGTTAAATGTTATCTTGATAACATTCGTGTGAGCCTCCTTTGAAAAAAGGATGCACATGACACACATGAAATTTATACTGATAGCATATACTGAGAAAATAGTCTCCAAAAATTCTCTGATAACATTTATTCTAATATGTTGGTATTACTACATATTATTGGTTTAGATGAAGAAAAATGTAATTGCCAAGTGATCAAATGCATTCACAGGTAATTCTTCTGCTAGAAGTATAACTTTGTGATCTTGTCAGAATAATCTTGACCCACATCTTAAGGAAAACATTTTTAAAGAAATGAGAATGATAAAATCCTGCATTCCACTGGAATTGTGTTATCTCTGAAAGCTTCTGCCTGAATACGTTACCTACAATTTAATGTATTTATCCAAAGTTAAGAATTCTGGTGATTTAGACAATTTCTCATAGCTAGAATTAGTTTGGCACAATCAGTTTTTCAATTTAAAGTCTTTTTTGTTGGTTGAAATAGTCTGAAGTAAACAAGTTTACTGCTCTGAAGTAAACAAGATTTCTTTCTTTCCTCATTTGTAAGACCTGAGTTAGCGCCTGTGTTTTGTCTTTTTTCTTTAGTAAATGTTGATGACTTGAAGATTCAGTGGTCAGATTTAAACTTCGGAAAAATATTTTTCAAAAAAAGGACATAACTATCACTTCCCTCCCCTTTTGCTGTCCTTTGCCTGTGAGATATTGCCTAGGCTCTTATTCCTATTGATCTTGAATGGACAGATTGGCCACCCTTGCAAGCATTAAGAATTTGGGCCTGTGAAAAGGCAGCAAATCATTGCAAGGTTAGCCTTTTCTCAACTTCCATTCAAGCTGTTCAGTATTTAAAGAAATTCTACAGTCATTGATTGTCCTTTTGAATGTCAAAACATTTTATCCCATAAGTACGAGTCCCATTTTTTAGACAGTTTGCTTGTTGTGAAAGGCCAAATAATTCAAATATATCTCTCTGCCAAAAAAGTTATTGCTTTCATTCTGTTTTATCTTTTGTTTATGACAGAACAAGTGCTCTATTCAGAAAAGAAAATGGACTGAGTGATAGGTTCTGAGAGGTTGTGTCTGAGAACCTGCACACACATACTGCACCATGGAGGGAATAAGTCTTGTATAAAAATAATTTCTAGGTATAGATTAAGATGTTAACTCTTCAGCTATTTCCCACTGTATAATAATCCAGGATATCTGTCTATATTTAAAGAAAGTATTTCAGAGATGTAGAAACAGGGGTAAAGGTAAAAGATATGGGATCTTATGGAGAAAAATCATTTAACATCTTCCCAAGAACTTCCCAAGAATAGGAGAGGGAAATACCCTTATTATGGTGTGATTCAAGGCAGGAAACACTATCTTCTGACCTAGGCTTTTTCTCTTCAAAATTTGCAATATACTGAACTGAGAAGAAAGGGAAAAGGAAAATATAACTGAATTTATGGGTGGTTCCTGCGAGATTTTTCATTTTAGTACTCTGTAACACTAATTTCAAACAACCAAATTCAAACTGGCAAAACAGTGAACAAGAAGCTTTAGGAAGCCCTTCCAGTCACACTGGTAATTCAATACCTGCACTTAAATATCAGATCACCCTTGATACTTTACAGGGTTCTAGAACTGAGTCCAAATTGCTCTTAGCTATCATAATTCCATGGATATTACAGTCATTTACAGTATTATTGGCCTCACGTGGATCTCAAATTATTTCAACAAATGAGATTTGTGCATAAAAATGTAATAAATATTTTTTTAAAAGTTCTTGAACATGCAGAGAGCAATAGTAGGGGTAACATTCTATGTTTTCAGTCTGATGGATGTATTAAGGTAATTCTGATTTTACTACATCTGATTCATTGACAGCAGAACTTTGAGCATCTCTAGTAGTGCTGAAAATTCATGTCTCTAGATTTAATTCTCTGATTGTTTGGAAAATTATTCGCCCAAATGTTACATAGACTCAGCAATATGGAACAAATATTCTCATGTTCACACAGGACTCCACGAAAAGCTTTTTCTTTTTCCAACCTCCTCCTCCCCATGACCGACCAACCAACGAACCAAAAAACATCCAAAGAACAAACAAAAACACCAAAAAATCCCCCTCCAAAACCCCTAAAGAAAATAAGGTAGGCTCAGCAGGCAGTTTGTTTATCTGTTAAACAAGAACTAGCTCTTGTTGGGCAAGAGGAAAAAGACTTTCTGTAATGAAGAAAGAAGAAAACGCAGTAGTACCAAAAATACCAGTTGTGACTTAGAAATTGCTAATTGGTTCTAGATGTCCTCCTACAAATAATTCAACAGGAGAGAAGTATGGGGATATGGAAGGGTGGTTGTGACCTAGTATTTTAGATTTGGAGAGAACTTCAGAAGCTCTTCAAAATAGGCTCTTCAGAGCTATCAGCCCAGCTTCACTGCTTTTACAAAATGAGAACCCTATTAAGGCTTTTTTAAAGACAAAGGAATATTGGTGAAATTTAATGATAACACTTTGAAAAGCTGTAACAACATTTTTAACATTTAATTCTGGGTAGACCTGTAGACTGTTATAGTCAGAATAGACAATTAAACTTGTCTGGTGGGACTTCCACAGGAATACAGAGAGCTTGAGTTTCAGTAAATGGTGCTTGTAGCCAATAATGTCTTTGAATTTCTGAACTTCTGCTAATTCTAAAAAAATCTTATCAGTATTTACAAAGCTGAACTGATGTTGAATCTTATACAGCCTTGAATAACTGGTCCACTACCACCATTTCTTTGTTTAGTTCAGAACTAGAATTTTGTTCAGAACTAGGATTTGTTTTGCTCTTTTTCAAAATATAACTGTTCTACAATGCAAAATATTGTAGCACTTTTGCTAAGGTCTAGGAATTTCAGTATCTTTTAAAACATAAATAATGTTATGGAGCTGAATGCCACAGCCCCCCAAAAGCCTCACTGCTGGCATAGAGGCAGCATTTTCCTGACCTCCAATCCATATTTCCATATTTGCTTTTTGAGCTCCATGTTAACTCAGGTGCTTATGTTGTGTAGTCTTGCCACTGCTCTGGTTCTAAAATCTTTCTAAATACCACTGATTTCTATAAAAAGGGTGCTTTGGGGTTTTTTAAGCATCACCTCTATTCTTTATTTCTCTGTGTACAGTTCTTTATCTTCCTAGTTTACAATAACACTAATTAGAATAAATACCTTCTTGCTATGGTATTCTGTGGACATCAGGGTTTAATAGCAGTAATGTATTTCACTGGACATCCACAAAAAATGAATAGATCAAAAAAATTATAAAACCCTAAACACTCTTCTGTTTCAGCACAGCACAAATGATAATTGAAAAAGATTGGGGAAGAAAATGAGCACTGCAGGAACCATGATGTTAAATGAGTTTGAAGTATTGTCTGGAATCTCTACTTCAATGTAGCCTCAAAACGTGTCAGGTTTGTTATGCTAAAATGTGTTGAGTAAGAAGCCCTGGTTGGGTTTTTTTTAATTATTTCCTCTTTTTTTTTCTTTTTTTTTTTTTTTCCCTCATACCAAGTTTCAGCTCATGCCATTAGGTATTTCTGAAGTGTCAGAGGAGAGTGTTAAATTTTATATGATGTTTTCTTACCTCAGGGAGCTCCTGGAAAGTATCTGAATTCTGCACTACATAGTACACATAGAAGGCACCTCATTGGAAAAAAATAGATTATAAACCACTGATTCTATATCTAAAATAAAATATGGAAAGATTTTGCATTTTTAAAATCTATATTATATATTGTTTTAATAATCTGAAAGTATCCTGAAAATTTCTGCCAAGTGCATGAGCATGAAGGGGAGATAAAAGCTAAACCATAGACACTGAAGATATGAAAGATCCTCCCTGATCTCTTGTAAGTGCAAGACAGGTTTATGCTGCCTATTTTTGACAAGGTGGAGCCATCAGATATCAGTGAAATGGTTCTGGTTCCTTCAAAGAGGGGCTGTTTCCTTAAAGCTCTGTATTTACTTCCAGGCTGTCATGGAGCCCATGCTTTGAAGCTGTACTGGAGTGACAGGAAAATGTCATTGGCACAGATCTCAGGAGAGGGCTTGGAATGGATGGTTTGGGAAATGTCTGATTTCCTAACAGTGTGCTCACTACTGTGATCTATCCTTGGAATCAGAGTAAGGACATTTTCTGTTTACCTGTGTTTAAGAAAGGTGTGTGGATAGCTGGGCAGCTTTTTGACAGAGTACATTATTGGAAGGAGGAAAATTTCTCTTGGAATAAAATTAGATTAGGACAGTAGGAAGAGTCATTTTTCATCACTAAGGACTTGCATTCATTCAGTAAACATTAAAACTCTTGCTGTCCTATCCCACATGTGTACTGTAAAGATGTTTCTAGGCTACTTCTGCTTTTTATAAGTTTAAAAACTACATTTGTCAATATACATTATATTCAAAAACTATTCTATTTACATTTTATGGGAAAATAAGTGCTTTTATATCAAAAAATACATATATCAAAAAATTTGTCCTTCCTCATAAAGGAACATATTTGACAAAACTTAAAAATGGTCTTACTCTCAATAAAAATATGAACATGATGTGTTTTGAACCCATTCTAAATTATAAATTCTGTTCCCATTGAGACGATTGTAAGATTCTTAGAAGTTTAAGTCTACTTAGAAAACAGCAGTGAAATTGGAATATCCTTAGCTGGAAGAGAGAATCTTTTGCAGGCAGCTCTGACTCCTGTGAGGCAGCTCACATTTCTGAGTCACTACTGGCAGGCTCACCAGGTCAGATGCACTTTTTGCCATGCTCTGGAAGTGGAATACTCAGGAACTACTTCAATGTCACTGTTTCCTTCGAAAACACCACTTATGCTAAAACACCTGCCCCGATGCTGCTTCTCTAGAGCTTCTAATTCATGGTATAAAATACCATCATTTTAAACAGAGCAGGAAGATTTCTTACATTAGCCCAAGATTTTTTTTTTAAAAAATATAATGTTGAGCATTTATAGCTGAGTGTGTACCTTCATGCATTTCCATTTTATCCTCTAATTTTTCCCATTTGTAGAGCATGAGAGTCCAATTTAACATCAAATTTCTCTTCCACGGGTTTAATAGCACTTAGTTTGGTACTTATGGAAATTTCCTAGGTAGAACCAATGCCTGTCAGCTTCCCCAGGGTGGAAATTACAGGGAGTGGGAGAGAATATGGAGCTACTGAGGGCGAACTCCCTCGAGTGATCTCCCTGTCTTCCTCCCCAAAGGATATTAGCGATCATTTCTGAAGTGTCGCAGCTAAATCTGGAGGGTTTTTTTTTTTTTTTTCTGACAAATAAAAGGAGATAAAATCTGTTTTGAAGTCTCTTAAGCTAAAAGCTTTGCCTTCCAAAATCTTACTGCTGGATGTGTCAGCTGTGCTCGCAATTATGAGCAACTCCAGTGAAGTTAATAAGATGTCACTATGTCCAAGAGTGCCCATAGCAGTGGAGTCCAAATTACAAAATTACGCTATTGAAAAAGAACGGCCCTTTTCCACAGCTGTGAAATTATTAACTCTCAGAAAATGGCAGAATACTTTTTTTTATTTTCCAGCTTTTAAATGAATACCATCGCTACTGATTAAACTCAAGGTCACATGAATTCTATTCCACAGAAGATGGCCTCAGATCCTATGGTTGCTGGTTTCTGTGGCAACATAACTCATATGAGGAAAAGCTTAATTTTATTGCAAAAATGATGCTTTTAGCACCATAACTCTCGACAGTTTGTTTTGAAATTAACTTCTATCTTTTTCTACAGTACAGTATGGTGCAGCATTTTTTTTCCTCTAAGAGAACAAAATCATTTGAGAAAAGTTACTAATAAAACATTTGGGTTGATGGCTTATCACCGCTTGTAAAACATTGGCTGTCTGTTCATCAGCTCTCATTTCCTGCGACCTTGATAACACGGTGGGGGTAGTGTTCCCTGCTAGAGCTCTGGCGCTTTTGAAACGAGTTGGATGTTGTTCACAAGTACAAAACCTAAAACAAACAACCCCCTCCCCCAGCTCTGGTTCATCCATATCTAGACAGAGCTGTATGTCCTCCAAGCACTAGAAGATATTTATGTTTGTTTTATTTTGGAAGCCCATGGGTGATAACAGTCACTGCCAAAATAGAACTGCGGTTCCTCATCCACTTTCTCTTTGATTTCGTGGGGCAATTGCATTCACAAGGAGTGAACCCTAGGAGAAAGAAAGATTTCTATTCACTGTACTGGGGACAGGTTCTTCCTCTGCAGGTTTTTATGGATATTTCCAAATGTGCCACTTGCTGACAGTAGGTGAATGACAGCTGGCTCATGCATATGAGTTTTCCTGAAAGTAAGAGCAAAATTCTGTAGAAGTTGCAATTTTCTCTCTTCTTGAAAGTAAAACTTGGCATGATATTGTATTCACACTGATTTTACAGAACCACAATTTTATTCAATCAGGATGGTATCTATCCCTGTTTCTGCACTGTCAATTTTTTGGGTAGTTACTGCTCTTTCTTGTGTATCTTTGAAATTTTTGAAATCCTCCCCCACCTCCCTGAACTATATTCAAGATACTGAATTTCCAGTCTCTCTGAGCCCTTCAGTTCTCCTAACACTGACTGTATTGAGGGTGGCTATGCTGGGAAACTAAAAAGCATGAGTAGTTTTTTGCCATTAACTGAGTTTCTTATATTAATGTGCAGCAGGATCTGTGCTCCTAAATGAATGAGATTGGCTGTAAAAGTAAAGGATTTATACTCCTTCCTCTCAGACAACTACTAGGCACTCTTTCATCTGAGTTGTCCCACTGAAGGACATGGCTAAGACTCTTCTAATCCGAGTGGAACAAGAGTAATCTAAAATATCTTGTTGCTATTGCAATCAATCAGAGCTGAGATTTCTTGACTGAATGTTTGATGCAAACTGTACAACCACCCTTAGACAAAGCCCAATTGGAATTCTGAGCCAGCTGTCTGCCTCCTCTATCAGGATGAAGCACGAGGAAGCAGCTGTCAGAAACTGATAATGAGATGCACTGATAGAGCTGTGGGATTACCATTACCCACCTCGTGTCTGTACAAAGCACAGTGGAAGCTGAGTTGTTCTTATGCTAAATTATTGAAGAATTTTTTTTATAATTATATATTCAGACCTGTCAAATACAATTTTAATGGTAGGAGATAAGCCCATAGATATTTACTCTTCATGTGGCCGTCCAGTGGAACCACAACCTCTTGCCACAATCAGCATTACCCAGTTTCATGATGTCTTCAAAGGCAGCCCACAGGACTGTGCTTTCCCCAGCTGCAGTCTGATGCTGAAGTGAAGGAAGAGAGATCAACAATTTCTGACTTAGATTTGCCATTTCTTTGGTCTGTTTCACTAGATCAATGAAGAAAAAAGAGGCAGGTACTCAAAATATTTATGCTCCTGTCTAACTTCAAGCACCTAATTTAAACTTAAATCTGATTTAAATCTAATTTAAATTGATAGGATTCTTCCTGTGCTCAAATACATAATGCAGCATTAAGGTCTATGTAAATAGGACTCAATCCAATATTCTCAAGGTTCAAGGTTTCTAAGTATCTTTTTAGTGATATAAAGATTCTAATTACTGCTATACTGAGGTTCTGTGGAAAACTTTCTTAAAAATCTTCTGAACAATGTTCTACAGAAGAAATCAAGCCAGAAAACTGCTATAACAATACCCTTGTATTCTGGTAAGCTGGTACAGAAGCACAAGCCCTATTGATGTTTGGTATTGATCAGACTCTTTGTAGGCAGCTCTTCTTATTTTTTTACTCTCCATTTCTTCCTTTTTCCTGTGAAATATTGATAGTGATCTCCTTTGCTACACCAAAATACAGAAACAAAGTATAAATTGTGAGTGTAAATTTTTTTAGCATGACATTACTGAAGAATCAGATTAGTTTAAGGGATGCATAATTCATTGTCTGGGTGATAGTCACATTGGGGGATACGGACAAAATTCTATTAATCTTTCTTTTCCTAGCTAATTGAGGTTTCTCTGCCCTTTGCAAGAAAAAAATATCCTATTCATAAATCTAGCACATCCAGGACTTATGTTGCATTGCTTTTATTATTATTGTATCACTGTTTCAGTAGTTCAGTTTTAGAACTGCAGACATAACTGTCAGGGAGATTTACAACCGACTGTTATAGCAGCATTTTATAGCTCAGACTGCACTACAGATCCTTTAAAGTCTTAACACTTATCCTGTGACTTCAGTTTAAAAATAAAATTTGCTTCTTTCTGTTGGTAAGAGCTGATGGTACCATGAAATACTGAAATAATCTGTTGCCCACAATATTTTTACTTATTTGGAATAGTATTCTGAATTTCCAACAACAATGATTTGCTGCCAAACTAGGAGTTCATTATCAAAATGCACTTCTCCCCACCCTGCACATCTTCCCTGCCCACAGCACTGCTGTCCTTTTCCATCTTCTAGATTCTGGAACCTGGCAGCAGTAGTTGGAAAGCTAAACAAGAAAACACATAATTGCCTTCTCTCCCTTTTTAAGAGTTTCTAGAGAAAATACTGAAAACAAAAGGAAAACTCTTGTCAATTGTAATCTCGTTTTCTTCAATTTTTTAATCAGTATCCTGCTTTTTCTGTCTTTCTGCCTATCTTTCTCTCTCTCTCTTTTTCCTCTCTCTCCTCCCTCTTTCCCCCTTTCCCTCTCTCTCTCTGTTTCTTCCTCCCTTTCTTTTCTCTCCCTTCCTTCCTCGCTCTGTCGCATTCCTCATAACCCCCTTTCTGAAATTCATCCACATCCTTTTTCTCATTACTGTTACTAATCTCAAAAATCCGATATTCCCTCTCAAAAAAGGAAATATCTGTGTGGTTTATCCCCTTGTACCTTGAAAAATATTTACTGCTCAGTGTTCCCCTTGACACGCAGTTCACCTGCTGGTTTTCCTGATGCAATGTTTCTTTGATAAATCTCTCCCTGAATAGGTTCAACATCTCATTAGTGAATGAGATGGGGTGTGGGGGTGTACATGTGCAAGCTGAGTTCCTTGCAAGAAGAGCAAGGAAGGGAAAAAAAGAGGTAAAAAATGCGCCTCGATGTTTCAGTAAATTGCTATTTTTACTACTCATTTGTGTGTGTAGTAAATGTATTCACATATATAAAATTGCAATTATAATTCAAAAACTAGTTGTTAAGAAAGAGAATATTTCATTATGATCAGGGAAATTAATGAGGTCTGGCTCCCTATGGATTTATGTCCTTTGTGTCCTAAGTCCTGTCTTCTGACTGCATTACTCCCAGCTCCTTCCCAAGTCTCCTGAGATGATCACACTGGCAGGAAATAGCACTTTCTGCAGTGCTATGCAGCTGCCAATGAGAAGTGTATAATGGCTGAATCCTGCCTTTCCCTCTGTTAGAACACTAATTGGTTTCTTTCCTGTACAGCTGCTGATTTCCAGAATTGTGTGTAAAAACTTCAGACTTTTATCTGTCTTTCAAATTCGTTCTCAGATGGCCACCATTTACTGTGGGAAAGGAAATTTGGCAGACATGCGACATTTTAAAATGTCTTGCTCCCTAATTTCCAAACTAAAAACGAGATCAAATTAAAATATACAATTTGTGTAGAATATTCATTTGGGAGCATCGGTTCTTATTCCAAAAGCCTTTTACTTGTGCTATATTAATCAGGGAGCCTTTTGAATAAATAAAGTGTTAGCAAAAGGACATACAACACGAAGAATTTGAACAAACAAATATTATTTTATTCACATTTGTGAGGACTTGATACAAAACAACTCTCACTGACTGTCCTGCATAGTAGAACTACCAGATTTCACAGACACTGAACATACATTTAGGGAGGATAATGCCCTGCCCTCATCAATACTGTGCCAGTGAAAGCAAGCAACTGGAGAAAATGGGAATAAAAAGATAGACCAGGAGCCCTCAGCCCCAGAGAGAAAGCTATAATACACTGTCAAAAGATGATCCAAGGACTGTAACTCTTGCCAGATGATAAAAGTCTTGAACTCTGTGGAGTACTGCTCTTATGGCACATCATGATTTTCCATGTTTTATATTATGCCTAACATTTCTGAATTCTAGAAATGGTAATTTTCTTTCTCCATTTTAGAGGAGCTAAGAACTTCATCATAGTCCCTATTCCCTTTTTCTTGGTGTTTGTCTTTCCTTCTCTTCCCACCATCCCCATTCTCTATACACATGGCAGTTTAACCCCACTTCCAGCAGACCAAATAAGCCAAGTTTTTCCATAAGCAAAGGTCTGAAATTCCTTGCACTTTTAGCAGACTAATATTTTTCTTTCATAAATATTTGAAAAATTACAGCCAGCTATTGTTAAACACTCAGGCTTTAAATAGGGCTGAATCATGCAATCAAGAATTACGTAATAATCCCTGCAAAATACGTACCTAAACTTGAATGGTTACAGAATGTTACCTCTCAGTTCCACTGTGATGGCTTATGTGTTCCAAGTAGCTGGTTGATAGAATATAAATATTGTATAATAAAGTATTGCACTTTAAAGAGCCCAGGCAGAGTGGAGAAATGGAATTCTAAGGAAGCATAAAGGTTCACTAGCTGAGTGTTTGCCTCTATTTGCTATTTCAAACAAATAACATTAGAGTATAAGCTCTGAATCCTCGTAAAAATAGCCTTGAAATGGTAAAAGGAGTTTGCAATATTAATGGATTAGAAATAATTCATCACTCTAGTATATTTCTGAGTGCTGTGTCAATTTATTTAAACTGTTCTGTTGCCTACGGTTCTCTAAATTATTGTAACCATTGTAACTTACTTTGATGATATCTTTGATTAACATTAAATAAAGACGAGGAATTTCAAGATATTTGCTAGACTATTCATAGTTAAACAGCTATAAATATAAAAAATTAAAGAATGAAAAGGATGAATAGGATAAAATACTCTGGAGATCCTTAAAAGTGTGGGGACAAGTGCTTTTGAAGGCCTGGAGCCTTGTGATATTGAAACCAGAAGAACACCTCTGAAGAAATGACCAGAAGGTCAATTTTAAGTATAATTTATTGAATAGGAAAAAGCCCAATGTCTGTATTCTGAAAGTACCTTTATAAATCCGAGTCTAAAGTCGGCATGTCTGCTCAGCAGAGTGGGGGAGAGGACAGAGTTCAAGAAAAAGGGGCAAAAATATGGCACGAGTCTGAAGGAAAGAGTAAAATTGTCTGCAGAGTTTTACCTGAGGCTTGTTTTGTTTTGTGTTTTTTTTTTTTTTTAAATTAATTACCTCTCTGCTGTAAATTACCATTTATATTTAATTAATTGAAAGAATTATACCAGGCTGCATTCTCAGATACTTTCCTGGAATGCGGAAAGATGTGGCACAAATTGAAGTTATTTAACTGATTCTCAACAATGGAGGCAGAAGACATTTGTAAATACTTGAACTGAAACACATTATCAGCTGTGTGTTTCCTTTGAAAAGGCCTCATTGCAGGAGCAGTTTCAAGAAGCTTCATTAATATTTAATAACGATTTTAATACAGGGACAACAAAGGAAGATGCTGAGACACTGTGGGTACCTTATCTCATTTGGTTGTTGATTAATGATCTGCCCGAGGTTAGTAACTGAGGAATCTACTTTACCTAATAGTAAAGATGGAAGGAAGGCATTTTTGAGAGTAGAGTGAAAGGTGTGTGTGAGACTTGCAAGCAGTTCACGCAAAGATGACATTTGGATCTTTATGGAGATGTTAGAATTGTTTGGCTCAGAAGACACAGCTCAGAGATTCAGAGCAGTTTTGTGTCTAAGTCAGGCCACTTCTAGCCTTTGAAGAGGTCTTCCAAAATTCAGTCTCCTCACTCTTGCATTTCTGCCTGAATCTATCGCTCTGGATCCACCTGTTTCTATCACAGTAGTGATATTTTTCAATTTCACTATACCTGGAATGTCAGCCTTTAGGAATTTCAGTCTCTTCTGAAGCCACGAATTTCAGATTTGTATTGCAAGCAGAAGACTTTTGCTAGATTCTGCTGTTCATTAATTCCTGCCAGAGGCAGGCTCTTTTCTCTGCATCATGCTGGATGAGCAGTCTGTCAGAGATGAGCTGTCCCACTATTTATGTTTCCTTCAGCAATTGCTGGACAGCTGGCAACACCTCCTCACCCACACCTCTTTGCTCTCTTCTTATCATCGTTGCAGAAATAAGTTAATAATTTATTTTGTCTATGAATATCTTGAAAGAGGAGAAATTTTTAAATATGCTCTGTGTCATGTATCCTAAAAACCATAGGGAATCAATAGAAAATGGAAAAAAAACCCCAGATACAACAGCTGTAAGGTTGAGCCAGGTTGTCTGATCACAAAGGAGCATTGGCTGTAAGATCTCAGCCAGCTTCCTACTTTCTCTTGTTCATATCTCCATTCCCAGTAGGCCAGATAGGCAATTGGTGTTCCCAGGCAAGCTGCAGAGAAGTTCCACCATGGTTGAGTATATGGGATCCGATGGCATATTTTGCCTTTTAAGACACGGGGTTATTATGGCATCCCAATGCCTAATACTTCTGCCTTTCATTTGCACACCTCTGTAATTAGAATGATAATGTGTTCTGTGTTCCTTATCAAATCTGCAATATGAAGTTTAGGTATTGAATCTCCCCTTTTCCAGCATTTGCTTTCCATTTTTATGAGCCTCCTTTTATTTTTCAGTTTGGTATCTTAGCCAGTCTCCGGCATAAACCAAATCTCCATGACCCCAATTACATCATTCTTCTTTTTAACTGCTCTGTGTTGTACCTAAAAAAACCTTGCTAATTTGTTCCTTCTGCTGCTTCTATTTTTGTAGAAAGAATTGACTTGCATAGGACTCAGATTTTCTCCTCTGCTCTCCTCACCACTTCTCCAACTCACTTGCTCCCTGCTCCTGGGAGATTCTGCTTGTTAGGTGCTGTTTTAGTTTTACCTAGGATTGCTTTTGCCCAAGATTTAACTCTTGACAATCTATACAGTGTTCCATAAGAAAAGAGGAATATTCCCCAAGTATTTTGTTTTGCCTTTTTTTTTTTTTTAAGGAAAAAAATAATGAGTTTCTGGAATGTTGATATTTCAGTTAAAGCATACACATCTTAGCCAAGCGTATTGTGCTTACATTTTCTCCCGTTATTGTTGCTTATTTTTCTCTTCATTTTCCCTCAGTGATAATTTGTCTTTTTCATATTATTTGAAATAGCCATTGCTTGCATTTTCTTGAAATGAAATTAGCTGTAACCCAGAAAATTCTGCTGCCAAGAAATTAAAAAGCATTTAACTGACTCAGAGAAGAGCTGTTTCCACAACGCAGCATTATTTGTGATGCTCCCTGATGGAAGTTGGCATCCTCCTCTGCCAGTGCAGTGTAGTGCAAGGATACCAGTGTGGCTCTGGCACGTCATATAGCTGCATATTGTTGGTTTTCATCTCCTACATCACATGAACAGTTCTGAACAGCTTTTCATATCTAACTACAAAGCAGGATGTGAAATTTATTCAAATTAATCAAACAAAATAGAGAAAATACTGTCTTCCAGTACAAAGTCTGTAAAAAGAATAAAAAATGGGCTGAGGTGGAGAAATCCTGGCTGAATTCTGTAGGAGGTTACTGTTGTGTGCTAAATGACATTATCCAGGTATTCCAGGTTACCTTCCTGGGTCCTGCAACATCTCTGTTGGTGGCTGCCATGGTAACTCTCACGGCTTCAGAGGGTGCAGCCTGGGCGAGGTGTTGAGCACACCTGGATTCCTTCAGCACAGATACACATCCACTGTGGTGCCATTTCTGCTGAATTTTTCTAGCAGAGAAACTGACCCAGTGGGATACCTTGTGCATTGATATGTGGAATATCTTGCTACTGTGACTTGGCACATAACCTAAGAAAATGATTTTTTTTTTTTTTTCTGGAAATATTTCTTTCCATTGGGCTCTACAGGGAAAGCAATTGTGCGCTATGGTGGCCATCATCTGGCCTCCCACTTCCAGAGTTTTTTCATTCTAACAGACAGTAAGTGGCCTCTAAACATATTCCAGGTACCCTTTTGTATTCCCTGACCCTCTGTGCTGCATGTAGCCACACATCACAGGAGACAGGAGTGTTCGAGAAGTACGGACATTTTCCACGAGGAACGCGTGCAGAGTGGTGGGAGATGTGTGGGAAGTGGCAGAGGTGCTCCCTCAGCTGCCTTAGGACACACAGTGGGGCTGGAGGACTGGAACTGTGGTGCAGGGACACTGAACTGAACCTGTGCCCACATCCTCCTCCTCATCTCTCAAACTTCCTCTGACATCCAGCACAGCAGCTGTACTGTTAAGCAGTCCCCTCCAGTTTGTGTCAAAACTCCTAACTCTCATTTGGTTATTTTTAATCATAGCACTTGAAATGAAGCAATTGCAGGGAGAAAAAAAAAAAAATTAGTAAAAAACCTCAAAACATTAGCAAAGATGTTACCAAAAAGAAGAGTGATTATAAATTTCATTGTAATTCCAGGTGGTGCAGATAATTTGATGGGGTTCAAATTAGTAGATTTAGCTGAAAAGAACAATAAGTCTTAGGTATTGTTTTAAAATACTGAGCTCAGTAACACCTTAGATTTTTTTTTTTTTTCACCTTACAGAAAGTGAACAAAACAAATCAGACTTTACTTTGGAGACTTAAAGAATGCTGCATTGTCAGAATAAAACCCAGAGCAGTTCCATAGGAGTTAGTGAGCTAGGATTAATGTCTCTGTGAGTCATGGAATTTGAGGACAGATTGTATCAGGGATCAGAACATCCAAAATAACTAAAAGACTGCTGCAAAGCCTGGCTTAGGAGAAACAAGATTGTTTAAAGTAGGAGACCACAGAAGTTTTGGCAGAAAGATGATATAACAACTCATTGGACTTAGTTTGCAAAGCAAAGAATTGGAATTGCTAGCTATGCTGGGAAAAAAAAAAAAAAAGACTGGAAAATACAAAGTGTGACTCTGAATAAAATCCAGCATGCAAATAATGCAGCAGAATGTTCAGCACTAAACAGTGCCTTGCCTTTACACAAAGATCCAATGCTTGCATTAAGCAAAAGCATTTTCTGAAATCCCACAGACAATGACAAATGCAAGCACTTACACATGTGCTCGTACATATTTGTCACACTGCAGATGGAAGGAGAAGGTGATTGCAGAGCAAGGAGAACCAAAGGATAAAAGATTTCTCTTGACAATTTTTTGAGGAAATGGTTGCACCTTTTGTTTGAAACGTTTACTTGAACATAAGTAGTCTTTTCCTGTTTTGTTTGTAAGATGTTCTCCCCAGACAGTGATCAAATTGCAGGTCTCGCTCTTTCCACTCCCAGCTTCCTTTCTTTCTAATGCTCAGTAGGACAAATGCTGCTGTACTAAAATTGCACCTTGGTCCATACTCTGACTTCTGCCAAGTGTGGATACACGAGAGCAGTGGTACTGCGGTGTAAGGGCCCTTCTTGTCCGCAAAAGTTTAGTTTCTGGTCCTACAAAATGAAGGAAAATTAACATTCAGAAGAAGAGCACAAGTTTGAAAAGTGAGTGGAAAAAGTACAGTGGGATTAGCAAAGCTTTTTTTAGTTCAACAAAATAGAAAAAAAGAAGAAGATGTTAGATAGGATATATTTGCTCTTCTTTTTGGGATTTAATTAAAACACCTTTATTTATTTAAAATTAATTTAATTAAACAATGTAGAGGGATAGAAGTGAACAGGAGAAACACCAAGAAGGAGAAAGAAACTGTTTAAAGGGAAAGGATAACCTCTGACTCAGGCAAAGCTCCATATAACTTATTGATGAATAAATATATATGTAATAAATGTATATATATACACACATATATACATAAATGTATATATATAAATATATATACAGAAAATTATAGGAATGAATCCATTCTGGACCAGTTCAGTAAGAGTAACAGTGTGGTTAAATTAACAAGTCTGATCTCAAGACAGACTATATAAAATGTGTTGTTTCCATATCAGAATTTTAGGACATTGCCACCTTCATTACTAGGAAGGTTTGGAGTCAAAGCCCTGTCCACATTCTGCATTCCTGTACTGCCAGGTTTTCTGCTAACCTGAAACATGAGGTCAGGAAAGGTCAGTCCCCAAGGCAGGGAGGTTGTGTTGGCATTGCCCCCCCCAAGTACCTTAGTTTAATTTACCATTTGTTCTTTGTCTCCTACGAGCAACTGTTTTATAGACCCTTCAATGAATCACTGTACAAAAGATTACAAAATATTATTGTGACTCTTGCTCTGTTTCAGGCTTTTCAAGCTCAAAGTTTCACCTTTTTTGGTTGTTGTATAGGTAGAGCAGAAAACTTTTTGTTATCTTGGTAGTTGCCTTGTTTGGGGCTGAGGTTCTTCTGAAGGATGAGTCTCATGCTGGAGACAGAGTCTGCTTCAGTGTCCTGCATTCAAAGTGAGATTCTGACATCCCAGAAAATATTGTTCTATGCACATAGTTTCATGTGATTCATGAAGGTACCATTGAGGATTCACTTTGTATTATTTTGGAGATATTTTTCATTGCTGGCAAAGGGGTGAACATTTATCTGTATGTAAAATAGAAACCCAATATGCCCGTCGAAAACTAATCATGAAAAATGTCAGAGGAAATTTTTTAAACTACTTTTTTTTTTTTTTTTTTTTTTTTTTTCCAATCAGGTAAAATAGCATGTATTTGAATCTGGTTATTATTTTCTATGGAGGATGGACACGACAATTTGTTTCTTTCTAGATCTACCTTTTCTTTATGCAGTTGTGCAGACTGTAATACAAAGAACATGAAAAGGTAATTCTTCATGGTTTGATAATAAGAATGAATATAAATCAAATTATTAAATAACGTATGAAAACACATAACAAAAATCCTTTGAATAGTATTTAATGAAAGAGATTTTAATTTTTTTCATGAATCTGGGCACGTGCTATTGATTTATAGCTCCTGAAAGGAGGAACAATCAGGTCAACCAACATTGCATCATTGCCAAGCTATTTAATGGAACTTTCTTTCCAGCCCATGCTTTGACAGGTCCCATACTCCTAAGAAAAATCCCGTTATTATCAATTCATTATTAGTTTTCATTGAAAGCACAGGGTCAGGTCACAAACCCTTTTTTCAAAGACTCTGTGACTATTGCTTTCGCTTCCAGAGATAAATAGGGAAATGATGGATGAAGCTTACTACCACAGTAAAATTATCAGCAGAAAACTGATTGGCTGGTCCACCAGGGTAAAGAAATTTCATAAATTCAATAAACCACCAGCGGTATAATGTGCAGATATACACGTGAGATGCAAAAACCCAGAGATTGACCAAGCTGATTAACAAGACAGAAACACATTAAAATGAGTGACTGGTGAGCTCTGGAGGAGGCTGTTTGATGTGGATAAGCTTCACGCTGTGCATCTCTGCTGGCAGCAAAAATATCTGGAAATTTTCTAGGGGCAGCCTTGTAGATGGTGCAAGTGGCTGGCACAACAGGCAGAGGAGAGAAGTCAAATACTTTTCAATTTGTTTTTTACCAGGCCTTCGTGACTTTCTTCTCTGTTAGTAATAATGAACAATGATTTTTCCAAACTGTGTTAAAGACTTCGGGAGAGAAAAGCTTTTATTTGGCATGGATTATTTCTCAGCCATTTTCTGATGCTTCTGAAAGTGACAAGCAAATGATTTGTTATTTGTCTATCCGTTTCACTGATTTATTACAACTCTGCAGATGCTTCAGTACAACAAATATGTAAGACTATATTTAAAATTTTAAAAATGCTGAATGCTGTGTGGAATGAGGTATTCTGTGTTTAATAACAGATTCTGACACTCAGAACTACTTTGCAACATCAACAACAACTCCAGCCTGTGGCAAAGAAATTTTATCTGCTACACTGAGTGCAAAGATCAAGATTTGGTCTCTCTTGGGACCAGTGACTTAATACTATTGCTTCTTTACATTTTGTCGGCTTCATTACTTATGATTTCCTTTGCATCTACTATATCTTGTAACCATTTGTGAAAGATCTAAATGCTTTTTGTATTTGTAAAGCTTTTTTTTAATCCTTTGCAGTCAACTAAATCTTCTCTCTTCTGTCTCAGTTCACTATTTTATGAACACTGAAGGAGGGGAGAAGTGGATGGCGGAAACAGAGTGTTTTATGAAGTGAAGAAATGGGAGTTTTTCTGTGATATTTTAGACTCAAGCGTTGGTTGTGTTGCATCTCTCTGCTGCACTAATTGGTATTCTATTTCTGTTTGAAGTAGTACTGAATCAGGGCTGCTCATACGTGACTTTTTAGGCTTTCTGTGGATTTACTATAATACGTTACTCGTGGAAGTTGTCCTCATTGATGCCACCAAAGCAATGCATGCAGATCCCATGGAAAACAGTGCTGATTGTGCAAACACCTCTGTGTTTGTTCAGACTGCTCATACCCAATGTAGGACCTGTCTGTAAAGTGTCACTGATGTTCAGTGGGACTAGGAAATACTGTACACAGCAGGAAACAGCACCACTCCAATCTTATTCAACCTTATCAGGGAATGTCACCTCTTGGGAGAGTGTACCCACTGGGAAAACTTACTGCGTAATTGCAAATTAAACATGGATCCGATATTTGCTGAAATCATTAAATACGAGAATGGGACTTTGTGAATTTGCTATGAATTTATATGCAGTTTTCCATGCCGTTCATTTCATTATGTGCCACTGTGATACACACGTACCTAATGTTTTAAAGAAGGCTGGCCATGGTTGTTTTTCACAGTCTCATTTGGGATCAAACCCTTCAACACTAACTCTGGGCCTGGTGCAGGGGGAAGGCACCAACAGCTCCAACAGTGTCCTGCTGCAGTCTGAGCCCTCTGGCACAGCAGGGACAAAAGCCAGCCCCAGCTGAGAGGTTTGTTTTTTCTTTCCCTGCTCTGCTCTGGTTTCTGTGGGTGCACAAATTGTGTTCTTGCTTTACTGAGACACTGAATGACGCAAGAACCATCACGTACCTGCTCAGGTTCAACAGCAACTTAACATTAAATGGATTGGTTTGGTTACTCCCAAGGGGGACCAACAATTGCCTTGGGGCAACACTGGGCTGTCCCTTGGGAGGCCACACTCTTAGTCCAAAGGTACTTGTGAATGGGAAAGAATAGATGGTTTGGAAGATTATTCCTCTTAGTCCAGCATGTCAAGTAGCACATTTTATGATTAAAACAGTCTCTTTTAAAAATAACTAGTTAAAAATCATGGGATAAAAAAATGTTTAAATCTAGAGCTAGAAAAAAATGAGGATATATTTGGGTGCACACTGAAAGAGAAGCCTTACCATGGGACAATTTCTTGCTTGCAGTTCTGTTTTGCAGCCTGTGGAGGCTTGGAAGGGAGCCCAGCATTTGTACAGTACAACTTCTCTGGTACTCGAAGCACAAAACACAGTGTGCTTTTTTTGCTTTCTGAACACATGATTTTGGCCTGAATCCAAAGAAGCATCTTGAGATTTTTCTTGGATGGCCAGCAGACAAGGTATCATTTGGTGACTGTATCATGATATCTGGGCTTCAAACTGACACTTGTCTAGAGTAAGGCAAGAAACATTTATTTGTGGTTTCTTCTTTCCATTTTTCTGCCAAAATACAGATATGTTTTATTTTGGAAATCCAGATTTCTGTTTTGTATAAGTATATTTTTTAACATAAAATTAGAACAAGGTAAAACATTGAAAATTATTACCAAAAACCTGTTCATCAGTTATTCTTCCAAGGACTCCGTTTTATTAATAAAATAAATAATTGGAGAGTACACAAACTTTAAAATGTAAATGTGAAAGTGCATTTCATTAAATGTAAAAAAAAATAAATATTGTTAAGAAAATAAGTAGAAAGGTTAGAATAGAACTGGAAGGTGAGGAAAGAGAAACACAAAACCAAAATCATCTTTGTCCCAGTGCTGCTGCAATCTGTCTTTTCAGCACTCTGTACTGATGGTTTCACTATCAAGCTTTTGCATGAAAAACTAGAGGACAATAAATTCCCAGGCAGTGCTCAACAGCAAAGAGCATGACATAGCTCCTTTGTGAACTTCAAACAACTGGTGCTGCCAGAGCACACAGTTCAGAGAGCTCCTCTGCTGCTCGATTGATGCAAGATCTCTCGATCTGTACGAATACAGAAGGAATTCTCTGTGTGTGGAGCTTCAGACGAGAGCAGCTGCTGAAATGTTAGCAATCAGTCTGAGGCCTCTTTGAAAACGTGATCCTCAGGAATGTTACACGTGGACAAATATGAAGATTATGATTATCATCCTAGAAGTCAACATGTCAGAAGGAGGGATGGGATGTGGCCGGCCAGGAGTGAGTGCAGTGAGTCCCTTGTTAACAGGAACAGCTCCGTGGCACTCGCTGGCCCTCGGGTTGAGGGCACAGACCTTGGATGCCAACATCTGCCAGCATCCCAGAGTCTTCTGGCCTCAGAGTTTAAGGATCACAAAGGCCTTATGTATTGTGTCTGCTCCTCTCTGATCTGCATCTAAGTGGATGCAGAAGGGTTTTAGAAAAGGCATTTTATTACTCTTCGTGATTGGCACCTCAAATGTTCTCCTCTCTCTCTCTCTCTCTTTCTTCTCTTTAGATTTGTTTAATTGAAAACAAATAGTGTGAGTGAGTTATTGTAGATTAGAACATATGAGACTTCTAATCCTCTTCAATTAACATGGGAGACAGCAGAATGGTAAAAATACCTACTAAGTTAATTTTCTTGTTATTTCAACTGGGGCTGTAACTGCCCTGAAGAGATGCCACTGAGAACATTTTTTACTGCTGTCATTCTCACACTCTCAAGAAAATACACATTTATTGCTCTTTGCATGAAATACCATGCACATAAAAGTCAGCAGCTAAGATCCCATTTATTTGAGGAGATTAAGATTTCGTTTTCTGAGTCATTTTTTGTGTGTCAGCAATGACAGTATTTACAAGTTCTCCATTCGTACTACTTTTGTTTTATTATTGTTATTGCAGTAAGATTGGTTTTATTCATAGTTTTAAAAAAGGTAAAATATTTGTAACATGCAGCATTTCATTTTGATTCCATTGCTTGTTCTTGTAAAACATACTGCCACAGAAAAATTGGAATCACTGAGGGAAAATTGCATAGCAAAATCAGGCAGATATGACAAAAGGCTGGTGCTAAAGAAAAACTTTCTTTTTTGCAAGAAAGATGAGTTGCTAAGTTTTAAATACAGCCAGATGTCATAAAATGAGAACAGAAGGTGACCATAACAATGGAAGTTTGCGTAATAATTCCAATTTAATTTGTATCTTTCAGTTGCCTTTTAACTGAAAAATTTCAGATTGAAATTGACCTTATTCCCACTCCCAGTATTGTTTTGAGTAGTCCAAACTGGTGTTTAATTTTGATTAAATGTTTCCACATTTTTAGATCTGTTAGGGGAGAAAATGCCTGTTTGACTGTTCCAGCTCCTTGGGGTCTGTGAGGGTTTTCTCTTTGGTTTTTGTGGGATTTTTTTGCCTGTTTTTCTTTTCTCTTTCCCAGGAATATCACTTACTGCCAACAGTTTGTGGCAGAAATTTCCATTAATGCCCATGCAGTAAAGATCACTAGCTGCTTGCTGCTGCAGTTTTCAACCACTTCATGTGCAGGATCCATAATCACAGCGTGGCTGTAGCTTCTGTGGACAGGATACAGAGAAATGACACTGCCCATCTTGTCTTTCCTGTCAGGTGAAGCTGCATGAAGTAATCTTTAGGAGGTTAAGGCCACAGAGTGTGCGCTTGATGGTAGTCTTGGTGACTGTCAGTTGTTTTTTTTCTCCCCTGCAGCTGCCTCAAATCTCAGGTTTGTGTTTCCAAGTCGCTTTGGTCTCTCTAGTTTTTGCAATTGGAGGAGAAACCCTGGCCTTTTATAAGAAGCAGTTTAAGGAGATCTTTTCTGCCACAGAGTTTAGGTACAGAGACTAAGCACTGAATGAAAATTTTTGTCCTGCTCTGTTGAATTTGGGAAAATTTATTAACTTTCTCTTCAAAATATAATACAGGCTTTACTGATGGTAGACCTATTTGTTTGCCTTCAACTTTGCAAAATGCATTAAGGCTCTGCTTCAGCTGTGGTCTTTACTTTCCTTTGAAGCCTCAGCTATTGAGGATTTTGCATTTGAAAAGTAGCCACGACTGTGAAAATGCTCGACTTACTCTTAGTGTTTTCAGTGTGCCATAGGTAAATCAACTCCATGGAATTCCTATCCCCAAAGACATGATTTCAGTGGGAGCATCTTAGTGTCACTTCCACTGAGACCAAACCTTCTGAGAAGAGAAAAGAGAAGAGGAGAGGAGAGGAGAGGAGAGGAGAGGAGAGGAGAGGAGAGGAGAGGAGAGGAGAGGAGAGGAGAGGAGAGGAGAGGAGAGGAGAGGAGAGGAGAGGAGAGGAGAGGAGAGGAGAGGAGAGGAGAGGAGAGGAGAGAAGAGAAGAGAAGAGAAGAGAAGAGAAGAGAAGAGAAGAGAAGAGAAGAGAAGAGAAGAGAAGAGAAGAGAAGAGAAGAGAAGAGAAGAGAAGAGAAGAGAAGAGAAGAGAAGAGAAGAGAAGAGAAGAGAAGAGAAGAGAAGAGAAGAGAAGAGAAGAGAAGAGAAGAGAGAAGAGCTGTGCCACAGTCACATTGCATCCGCAGGGCTTCAGGGAGGGGAGCACAATGTCACTGCAAAGTTCCACAGAGATCCTTTCTTTCTTCAACAGCGTAAATACCAAGGATTTTGTATTGAAAAGAAACTGCTTTTATGAATATATTTTAGTTACTGTTAATGGTGTTTTCATTGTGTCAAAAGTGTATTGAATTTCTTCCAATAAAGCTCTATCTCCTGAGACACAGTTTCAGTGGGAGCATCTCTTACTTTCATTGAGATCATGATTGCTCGGAAGGCAAAAAATAGTAACTGTGTCATTAAAGTTATACCTTATCACTAGGACTGGGAAAGATTACAAAGTCAATGAAAAATGTCACATGCACTTTTTCAGTCTTTATCTTTCAGGGTTTTTAAAGAAAAAATAATTAAAGATATATTTGAAGGGAGAATGCAATATTTTTTAACCATTTTAGTCCCTTCAATTCTGCTCTCAGTGTCTAAATCAGCAGGAACTGTGTTCCAACACTGAGGCCCATGCACACATTTGGAAGCAAAGATGCAAATTAAAGAGAACAAAATCTTCTTGTGTCAGTCACCAACAAAGACGAGGCCATTTCCAGGGGTCAGATGCAACTATAAATCTTTCAAATCAAGTCAGGAAGCAGCTGAGCCCATGAGAATTGGTAAAAACCCTGTCTTTGGCTTTGCTGGGTTTTGTGCTGTGCTCAAGGCTGGAATGCAGAGGCTGTGGCACAGGGAGGTGTGCCCTTGTGGCACTAAGGGATCTTCCAGCAATGCATGCTTCTGAGGATGGTGGGAAGGACTGTTTCTGCCACTGCCCACTGGAGATGAAAATAAGGGTTTCTTAGGCTCTGTGACCCATCTGAGGAAAAGAAAAGGTGTCTTGTTACCCTGCCACTGACCAAAATGTGTGTCTCTGTCTCATAGGTTGAGCCAATGACTGCATAACCAAGGTCCCAATTCTAAAAATGCTTTGAGAACTCTTTGAAATACTGAGATACAAACATGCCTTTTTTTGCTAATATCTAATTTCTTTTGTTGCAGAAATTTATTCAATACAAGCCTGTTGCCTTTTTGTCATGTAGTTTTGGACTTTACAGTGAACATGTTATTTGTTACGTGAAGTGAGCTGAGAAAAAAATGTAATTTGACTTCTTAAATTATATGGATGTACTTGTTATTCTAGTCTCAGGAGCATATGAAATAGCACTACCAGCAGAGACTCTGACAATAACTTCAGCTGCATGCTTCTTCTCCCTCCTGCTCACATCTCATTAGTGATATTGTTCTAATAGAATAAAAATAATTAACTTGTACATCTTCACAGATGAGCCAAACAGCCCCAAGTGAAAACAAATTTCAATAATTTACACTTCCACATTTTCTGTGATTTAAATCTGGAGCATGGTGATCTCTGGCTAAGAAAATTTTAGATCTAGGCATGTAAAATAGGTTATTTTAGTGGCTAGAATTAGCAAATACCACATACTGTTGTCTTTTTTAATTTTCCACCTCATTAACATCTGCAAATGAGTATGTGAGGTTGAGCCTACAGAAGTCATACTCTTTTGTCATTAAATGTATATGCTGCTAGCAATAACTGTCTCTCGTAATGCTGTTTTGCAGATATATGTGTATTTACCCCCAAAACCCTGCAATATGGACAACTTAGAGTTGTGTAATCAGTACCCATATCCTGAATTTGTGAGACAGTTATCGATAACCTTTCCAATTCAGTGGCATCTGTCCATACAGCTCCAAGCTGTAAGCTGTTTCTAAGAAAAAATATTAGTTAAAAAAATTAAAATCACTCAAGCACAGAATTTTCTTATTCCCAACTGATAATGTTCAACTCCCAAGAGAAGAATATTCCTGGGCCAATCTCCTCAGTTAAGCTTTATATCAAATGTCACACATGTAGGTAGGTTTTCAGAAACCTTCTCCCAAATGGAGTAGTTTGAAAGTAAATGTAAACCAGTTTCCTTTGCTGTTCCTGACTCCAAAGGGCTCAATTCAGTTCATGCAGAAAAAAATGAGGTATCAACCTTTAATTAATCCAAGTACCAACTCTATATAGTCTCTATAACATTATCCCAATCATTGAATGGATCTGTCATTATTATGGGACTGAAGCTTTAACCTTGGACTCCAAACCACCATTAGACATCATCTGAACTACTGCAAAATTATGTTCCCATGGAAGTGGAAAAAGACCATTTCTCAAATCAGGGAAAGTGATGGGCACTGTTTACATTGAATTTAGCACTTCTGATAATGTGCGTAAGGGGTCCCTTTAGCCATATTCATCCTCACTAGCCATGAGGAACATATGATGGCAAATCTACCATGATATAAATCCTTAATAGTTCTTACAATGTGACTTCCTTTGTTGTCCTATGATCGATAATTTTTGTTTTATCCAAAAAGCTTTTCAATGTCAGAATTGGTTTACAATTCTCCTAAAACTGTCATCCACATCTCTCCCAAAATCTAAGTCCACTGAAGAAGGATTATACAGCTTGACAAACCAGAAGGAACAACCTGACCTTTGTAGTTCTGACAACTCTTTTGTAACGCCATCACAAAGTAAAGATAAACAATATCTGATGATCACATATCAGGAAAGACTGAAAAATGGCATTGCTCAGACTTGACATTTTGAGTGGCAGATGGGATAACAAATAAATTTTCCCCATCTTTTCTGGTCAATATTTGTTTTAAAGCTGATAAATACAGTGCATTTTTGCTCCACAAAGTGTGAATATCAATATGCTTTTCTGGCCTAATTGCTAATCTGTTGACAAGAACTGGATCATAATTTGACATGAAACCAGAATTTTTTTCCCCCTACTTTGAAACAGTGAGCAAGGCATATAATTGCTCTTATAAAAGTAAGTATCTCATAATCAAATATTTTCTGTGATGTTTTCACAGCATCTACCTTTTTGAGGTGTCTCTCACTGAACTAAAGCACCCTGCACCAGATACTCTCTACTCTAATTGCTTTGACCTACGAACCCTAAACATTTTAAACTTTTATTCAGACATTAATGAAGTCAGCACCAAGTCTGTACATTGTGTACTTGACCTATGTAAATATAAAACAGTTAACTGTGCATATATTGTTCTAATTCTAGTAGCTGCATAGACCATTGTCACTAAGTATTCCTGCTAATTAGGCTTGCTCTTAGCCTATGGATTTTCCACAGAGCCTTTCACAATACAATTAAATTTTTTCCCTGTCATCTCCCAAGTGTCTTCCAGTAGGTTTTGGAAATTATTTTCCCTGTATTGTGGACTTAAAGCCTCTACCAGATTCGTTTTGCTATTAGTTAGACAGCATCTCTGAAGGGCCAAAACCAAACTCTAGAAAAAGGGTATGGATTTGGCTGAAAAAGTGTATGGGTTTGGCTTGAACTGAAGATCAGCTAAAGTTGGGGCCATATGCAATCCTTATAAATACTGAGGTGCCTAAAAATGAAAGGCCTTTAGTAAATTTTAAAAAAACCCCACCCTCTCATTAGGAGCATTAAAGCACAACTGACAATCCCACAACTTCTGTCTTTTACTTGGTGACACTCTGGAGCACCAGAACAACTTGGAAAATGGCACCAATGAGAGGATTTTATTTAGACACATGAACTTCTTGTATCAGTAATAGCTACAAGAATAGAATTGTAATTGATGTATAATTTATCTAAAGCTTGCCTTCAGTCTTGCTTTGCTAGGAACTTTTTACTTCGATCCTTATT
Source organism: Sylvia atricapilla (assembly GCF_009819655.1). Classification (NCBI taxonomy): domain Eukaryota; kingdom Metazoa; phylum Chordata; class Aves; order Passeriformes; family Sylviidae; genus Sylvia; species Sylvia atricapilla. Next base: position 24,417,415 of record NC_089149.1, read on the forward strand.
TTCTACCAGTAATTTCATGGAGTATAAATATATGAAACAACGTGTAAAGGGACCATTTGAGTGTTAGGTTTGACACAGCTATAATTGAAACTGCTTGGAAGCCTTCAGGGAAAGCTGAATGGAATCTTTAATATGTTTCCATATTGTTCTTTTTTTTTTTTTTTCTCCTTTTAGTCTCTATGGATACGGACTGACTCAGGTTAAAGGGATTATAAATGTTAAGTTATAAAAAACATGAGATAGATTTGATGGCATTGTTTGTGATAGATGGCAAATAAAATAATGTAATTTCTTAATTAATAAGGCATTTCTTCTAAGTTGTATTAAGTTGCCACACTTCCCTCCTAGTTAGTGTTTTAGTACTGTGTAAGATCATAAATGTGTAACTCAGATAACTATCATATTACATGTTAATTTGTTTTAGCCTATAAGGTGTTGCTCCTACAATGCATTTCCTTTATTAAACCTATGAAACCTATTTGTTGCTTTTAAAATAATTTAAAAAGCCATATTCATTTTACAGTCTACTTTCTCCTTTCGTAGTCATGTGTCCACCCTATTCTATCCTGATGCGTGAATAAAATACTTGTAGGAATTTTTCCTGAAATCTTCATAAAGGTTAGAAATTTTAGAAGATAAGATCAGGTGTGTTATGTTACAGCACTGAATACAAGGTTTGCTGGCCATTTTCTTTACAAGGATTCCCACTGAATTCATGCCTGCCGCTGATGGGGGATATTCCAGCCACATCCTTCTGCTGAAGGCCGAGTCTTCTGATGTGAAATTATGTGAGTGCACCTCTCTCCACAGCCTCAGCCAGCCTTGGGTCGGGGAGATGTAGTGCTGTCTGTAAGCATTTCAGCTGGCTAATCCTAAGAAAAGGAGGGAAGAAAATAGAGTTAATTAATTGCTGCCTGACTTTGATACGGACGAAATATCTGGAGATGTCTTTGCTAGAGCCTGGTTACTCTTTAGGATGCCATTGGGTATTATACCTTGAGCAAAGTTTTGAGATTAATGTGTGTGGGCACAAGTTAGCTAAGCTGAATGTTCTGGAGCTGAAGGTCACTAATAAGCAGAAAAAAACTGTGTGATCCTTCTCATTTCAGTTTTGTGAAATAAACTTATAGAAAAATGTGAAGGATGGTAAATGAACTCACAGACTAATTGAGAGTCACACAGGTAAAGGTCCAAATATTTAAATTGCAAGGAACATATTTATGTCTCTTGGAAAATATATATGCATATCCTAAAACATATACAGGCATCTTAAAAATATTAAGATATTGTTATCTCACTCATTTATCATTATAATTTATCATGTATCTCACACATTTTCTTTCACTATGAAAACAAGAAATTAGAGCTTTTTCACTTCCTAAACCAGACGTGCTGCCTGTATCTGAAACAGTTTTCTCCTCTATATGCTCACAATGTACAAGCATATTAAATTGTAAATGTCAAACTTGATGTGAGGTTTGGGTGGGGGCCTGTCTGCAAATCCTATTTTCAGTTTGCCAGCAAGCACTTTACCCTGCTCAGTAGCTTGCACCTTTTCAAGCAGAATAACTTTAGGCACTTCTCATACAATCATTAACTGTTGTTCCTAGTGAGATCTGTTTCCTGAGTACTTGTTAATGTTCATGATATGGGTCACAACTCTGCATTGCTATTTTCTCTAATTACCATCCTTCAGTGTTTTTTATCCCTCAGCTGGAACATTGTGTTCTCCCAGGCACAGTGTATGCAAAAGTTGAGATATCACAAAATGAGAGGAAAAAAATAACCTAATTATCTTCATGGTCCAGGAAGGTCCAATTAGCAATTAGAGAAATGTGTTGAAATAAATATTATGCATTGCTTCTTTTGACTCTGTTTCTAAACTGTTAATTTCACTGCTCAGATTTATCATGGGATTAACTAACTACTGATAAGAACACTTTTAACATCAAAGCTCTAATGTTTCTGAACATGGCTGGTTCGAGGTGTTTGAAACTGCATGAATTTCTGAACTATAGTGTCATTGCAGGATTGTTAATTGTTCACTGAGCCTTGAATGGAAATATACTTTAATTCATGCTCCATCATCACTGGAGGTGCAGTTTTCATAAATGAACATGCAGCTGCCACACTGAGCATGCAGGAAAGTGACCTCATGAATGAGTGACCTGTGAATGTACAGGCTCTGCTTGGTCCTGCTTCTTGCGTCGTGCACACAACTGATCACGTTACAAAACTTACAGAAAGAATATCACTGTGGTACTGCTTTATTCTGAGGTTTCATAGTTTATGCTGAATTAAGGAGAGTAGGGATGGCTGGTGTGGAAGGGGAATGGTTTATTGCAGGATGGCTGACTGCAATGACGACACATTTTCCCTGTGAACCCCTCCTTCAGCATGAGCTACACCTGAATTACAAGGTACAGTCTGCAAAAAATGATTGCAAACTAGGATTGCATTTGAGAGGAAAGTGTTTCGGATCCATAGTCAAATCCACAATTTATATTCCAAGGGTTGATATGGTTATATAATAGTCTTCATTTATCATTTATACCACTATGTTTCTACTTTGGTAGGCGTCTACATCAATCTTGGGAATCTCTCTCTAGGAAGTCCTAGAGGGTAGGCACAGATTCCTACCAGCATGCAGCCTGAGCTTAGAAGTGTTCATGGTGAAATACCATTTCTTAAACATCTGGAGGGAAACTAGAGGAGATCAATGTAAGCACAGAGGGAGCAAAGAATTTTAATACTTATTACTCAGCAGGATCACTTTTTCTTTGGTCCAAATGGATTCATGTTTCTGGAATTGGAAGCTTTGAAATGGGTAGCCAACAGTAATATATACATGTTCTTTATTCAGTGGTGGTGGGGTAGGCTGTAATACAATATCTTAACAGGACTTGTTAGCTCAATGATATGAAAGGAACAGAGGATAACACCTGAATTTTTACTGCATTTTTTTGTGCTGGACTAAAAAAAAAAAAAAAAAGGCAAAATAAGGCAAAATAATTGCTCTGCTTACTATCATATATTATGCTACCTCATCCATCTTGTCATTCAGTTGTTTAGGCATTTCTTCTTGTCTTGTGGCATGGGCCAACCTCATCTTATTCTAGAAGTTGCTTTCTATTTTTAGATTTCATTCTCCATGTATTTAGTCTCTAATTTCTCACTCTGAAGCCAAACCAATTCTTGACCATGCTTTGCTGCTCTGGTGCACCATACAAATCAGGCTGGAAGAATAATGACAGGCAAAGGCAAAGGTGCTCCCTGTGCATAAGGCCCGAGTGCTTGCAATCCAAGACTGCTGCATTTAGCATCTAAATCCCGGAGCGCTCACTAAGGTATATGAAATGTAATGTTGTCACTTAGAGGTATTCAGAAAATTATTTGTAGTAGTTTTGACTTGTAACAAAAATGTAAAACATTGACTCCATCTTGATGCCCACTGCTTTTCTGGGCTCCAGCGCCCCGTGCAGAGGATAGTCTGCACAACAGGTATTGTTGGCCTGGGTCAGAAGTGTGTCAGGGACAGCAGGCCGTACTCCAGGGAGAATTGTATTGATCTAGGCTGGGAGAAGGTTCCTGTCTTCCCATTCACTCTGTATCAAAGAGGAGCTGGACCACGCGGAGAAGATGGAAAGTAAAGAGAAGATAGAAAGTAAAGAGAAAGCACAGGGGCGTAGAAAACAGGAGGTATGAGAGTGTGGGTTTATTTGTTCTAAAACACAGAAATCCACAACTCCTTCTTGCAGAACCAGAAACAGGACACTTTGAAAAGGAAAGGAATAAGCTGAATAGTTCACCGCATAAGACAAAACTGAGGTGATTAATCAGATTTCTGTTAGGTAGGAGAAAAAAAAAAAGAGTTGGGGAAACAGCACATATCAAATGTGGAAATATGCCATTTCTGCCATGGGTACTTTTAAATAACAAGCGAAATAAGCATCTGTCAGCAATGTCAAGAAGCAGCTAATCCTTCCTTGGGACAGGGAAATGTTTTTGCTTATCCCTTAAAATCCCCTTCAGTACTAATTTTTCATTTATCGTATTAAGATTTTACAGGGAGATTTTCAGCCCAATACTAGGAAGACTTGTATTGTTTTGGTTGGGAATTTTTAGATTTTTTTCTCGAAGAGTAAGTGAAAAATGTCACCTGGGGAATGTCTGGTCAAATAAAAGAATGTTGAGAACTACAGTGTTTTATAGTTGTGCAGTGGGCAAGTCTGTAAAGCAGATTCCTGTGGTTACTGCAATCAATGTCAAAAATCCTATTCACTTAAGTGGTTGGAGACACAAACCTTAAGCTACTTAGAAGATACCGGTTAATCAATTTGAATAAAATTCTTCTGCCATGTGTGTTGAACCAAGAAATAGTTTTCTGTTCTCTTTAGGGGTGCCAATCCATCATGCCAATCTCCCTGCCCCCAACATTCTTTGGCATTCATTTTAATTAATATTAATTAAATTTGCCTTGAGGAAGTTATTTTGCCGTCCAGATTTTGTGAAAGATTCTTCTTTCTGCCTGTCTGCTTTATCACCTCGGCACATCCATTTACGGACGATGCAGACGCAATATAAAATATTAATTCATCAATTTGCCGAGGTTAAAACAGCGTCTCCCCCTCCTTTCCCCGCAGTCATTTGGACCCTGCAGCACCGCTTTTGGAAACCGGCTGCTTCCAAAGGGCTGAAGGAGCGCGCTGCTGCCCGCGGGCCGGGAGCGGGCCCGGGGCACTGTCCCCGGGCGCTGTCCCCGGGCTGCTGTCCCCGGGGTACTGTCCCCGGGCTGCTGTCCCCCGTGTGCTGTCCCCGGGCTGCTGTCCCCGGGCTGCTGTCCCCGGGCTGCTGCCCCCGGGCTGCTGTCCCCGGGCTGCTGTACCCGGGCTGCTGTCCCCGGGGCTCGGCCGGGCTGCTGTCCCCGGGCTGCTGTCCCCGGGGTACTGTCCCCGGGCTGCTGTCCCCGGGCTGCTGTCCCCGGGCTGCTGTCCCCGGGCGCTGTCCCCGGGCTGCTGTCCCCGGGCTGCTGTCCCCGGGGCTCGGCCCGGGCTGCTGTCCCCGGGCTGCTGTCCCCGGGGCTCGGCCCGGGCTGCGGCTCCGTGCCGGGCACAGGTGCGGGAACAGCTCAGGGCTCAGGGCTCAGGCTGGGAAGGGCAGGGAAAGGCAGGGAAGGGAAGAGAAGGGAAGAGAAGGGCAGTGACCGGCGGGGAAGGGCTGTGAAGGGCAGGGAAGAGAAGGGCAGGGCAGGGAAGGGCTGTGAAGGGCTGGGAAGGGCTGTGAAGGGCTGTGAAGGGCAGTGACGGGCAGGGAAGGGCAGGGAAAGGCAGGGAAAGGCAGGGAAAGGCAGGGAAAGGCAGGGCAGGGCAGGGCAGGGCAGGGCTGTGAAGGGCAGGGAAGGGCAGAGAAGGGCAGGGAAGAGAAGGGCAGTGACCGGCAGTGACGGGCAGAGAAGGGCAGTGACGGGCAGAGAAGGGCAGTGACGGGCAGAGAAGGGCTGTGAAGGGCAGGGCAGGGCTGTGAAGGGCAGGGCAGGGCTGTGAAGGGCAGGGAAGGCAGGGCGCTGCCCGGGCCGGCAGTGAGCCCGCAGCTCCCAGCGCTGCCCAGGGACGCCCCGCTGCCCCCCGCCCTCCCCAGGTGCGGCAGCCTGTGCTCTGCGGCAGCCCCGGGCCGCTCGGCTCAGAGCATTCTCCGCCCGTGCCCTCGGCTCTGAGGGATGCGGTGGGGGAAGATGTGAGCTCTCATTACATGAAATGTTCTGGTACCGAAAAGTCCAGGCTTGTAGTATGCATTTCTCGAAGGGCCTTGGTGGCTTTGGTGAAGTTCTGCCTTGTGTGAAGGGACAGTACTTAATGTGATGGAGAGGGGGAAATACCTCCGCCTCTCTGTTTCATTTAGGGTAAATCCATATTTTAGCTAAGAGCGCAGTAACACAGACTTTAAGATTCTAAATTTCTAAATCTTAGGAGCAGACAACCTGTGAACGTCCAACCATTTCAGGGTTGTGGTTTATTATTTTAGTTGTGGGTTTTTTTTGTTTTGTTTTGTTTTGTTTTCAGAGAACGTGTCGTTTTACTTGGGGTATATCTCAAACTGTAACATTCTTCTGATTACTTTGTCTCACTCTTCTCTGTACCAATGAGTGGAATAATTACTGCATCTTGCAGCACTGTAGAAAATTTATGTAATTCTGCTCCCTAAACACAATTTTTCTTGAAACACTGTATGTATATATGTACAGACAGTGCATAACTCTGTGTCTCACTTTAATTTTTCTCATGTCCTTTCTAGAATTTAGTTGGATTAATCGCTGCCTGGGTTCTTAATCAATAGGAAAGGCAGAATATCTCTTATATTATTGATAATTTAGCATGCTGTTCTGGATTACTAAATTTGTTCATCTGAAACTTAAGCCTTTTATTTTTCTTTTCCATTTTGTGCCCAATTGAACATTGCTGTGTTATATTGGAGATACTAATCTGTAGTAAAATCACTGTAATTATGAAAATGTTCTTAATTTCATTGTACTAAGCATATATTGCTGCACAGGTACACACTGTAAGAAAGTCTAAATTGAAGTAATTTCACTTGTGCTCACAAAGCTGAGAAAGACTTACACTCTTTCTATAAATTAAGGATAATTTTAGCCATTTTAAACTCCAGGAAAAATACAGTCTACAGCAAACTACTTAATTGACAATTTAAAATACAATACAGCCTTTAATGTGGAAGCATTATGGTTTGTGAGGAAGCCCAAGGCTAATATTTTGGCACCCAGCTTAGTCTTTAGCATGGCAAAGCTAAGAGAACAACAAAACTCACATCAATTACTGGTTATACAACGAACTGTTTTTCCAAGCATGTGACTGTCTCATTTAAACTGACCTGTTGTTCTCAAAACAGGTTTTTGGTGAGTAAAAGTATTCTTGAAATCGGTACTTTTAGTGCCCAGTTTGCAAATCCCTGGATAACTCTAACTGCCTTGCAGACAGTGATTTGGGGGAGGACAGGCTCTAGCCTTACTCTCTGTCTCAGCTGAAGGGATCCTCCAGATCCTGAAACACAATCCCCTCCACTGTAGGCAGCTCTTACATCTGGAGCTGTTAAGAGGTTCCTGTTACTGGCTCACCTGCACATCTTCCCCTGGCTTCCCTGTTCCTGTTACCTTGGTCTTCACTTCCAGATTCAACCTGCCAATCTTGAATCTATTTTTGGCTCTCCTCCCTGGTTGGTTTTCCCTTTTCAATAGATCTTTATGGATAACAGTAATCATCTAGGTTCTGTCTTCCCTGGATGAAACCATTTAGGAATAGGCAGTTAATACTGATGAGCAGTCACTCTTAGTCAGCTGCTAAGAACTCCCTTTCCCAAGCAGTGGATGACTGACCAGAAACTTGTCTGGCACTGACTTGGGGACTCATGGGGTGAGAATGAAGCTGACCATATTATCACAGGCTAAGATTTCATTTTTACCTGCACTTTCCTGTGGTTTTTAAGCCTCTCCACAGTGTTTCACCTCTGGCTTTCTAATTTTGCTGTCTTATAGCTCCCTCTCCTTCTGCTGGCCCCACAGCTCTGCCCCAGGGCTTTGGTTGTCTGCTGTGCCTCTGGCCCCACTCGGCTGTGGATGGTGCCTGTGGAGTGTCCCAGTGCCTGCCTGGTTTGCAGGGAGGCAGAGCAGGTGACTTCATGGCTGCTGTCTCTGTTGTTGATGGTTCAGGGAACAGGGCCAGCCAAACACTTTGCTTTATCCAGAGAGTGCAGTAGGCTGATGAAGTGGCTTAGTGGAACACATCCAGCTGAAGAGTTATGTGTCTTGCAAGCCTGGTACAGCTCATGGACTTCACACAATCCTCTGATTGTCGTTCATTCTCAGACTGCAACTTTCTGCTGGGAATTGCCTGGCTAATGGCAGCCAGGAGTTTGCTGTGTGCCACTGGGGCTGGAACCCCAAGCACAGCTATTCCAAAACCTGGTGTGCACACACACTTTTAGTTGGAAACCTTTTTGCTCAATAGATCCGTTATCCCTTAAGCTATCCACATAAACATTGTGTGAACAGTTTGAATAGGACTAATCTTCTTAAAGTGCTGTTATCTGTCATGGATGCCACCTCTCCTTGTATTGTGACTATGGGTACGTGTCTTTTAAATCTTGCTATGATCAGAGGGAAACTAATTGTATTCAGAAGTCTTACTGATAGCTGTAAGAGCACTTGAAGCTATTTGTCCCACTTTAGATAACACATGCCAAGACCGGGAGCATCAATAACTGTTTAATTACGTTGCAGCATAATGACCCTCATTTTGTTTTGGTGTTGCAACTTTGAAAACCTGTTGCCTATCATTTTTCCAGTGGGTGGACTGGAAGAGGGATACAGCTGCAAGGTCAATGTTTTCATGCTGCTGCTTGGTAATACCCTAAACTTGTCTGTCTCAGAGTCAATTAGATTTATGTTCAGCTAGTTTCCTAAGCAATGTTTGGATTTTGGAAGTTATATTTGCTTATGGGTTTATTTTTTTTCTTGATGACTACTCCAAAGTGGACTTTGTGCAGTGTTACTCCCTTTGGAGATTATTAATCATGTTTGATTTTTTAAGAGTGGCTGTCCTCAATGTTCTTGCAAGCACTGCCTATAAAACAGATCTAAATTTTAACTTACAATGTTTATTTTACTTTGGGTAGTGGGGAGCATCCCAGTAAGGTATTTGGAAATATATATTTATATCTGTTGGACCATTAAATAAAAAAACCAGGTGAACAGGTAAAACCAGCTCAATGAAAGCCTAAAGGAATCTGATAACTGTATTTTTCTCTCTGTGTATGTATAAATACATATTGTGTTCCTCAGTTCCAAAGAGTGCAATAAAAGCTAAACAATAACTGTCAGTGTTATTGCCAGGCACTTTTGGAGAAAACAGTCTGAGGACAGCTGGGGTTGCTTCAGTGGGAAGAGTAAGGGAGGTACTTAGTGACCTCAGAAATTTGCAGCGGGCACAAGATGAAAGCATATTTTGGATCTACAAGGGACCTCTAGCTGTTACAACATGACTGTTATTACTTGTTTAGTAATATTTACTACTAAAAATTTATGTCTTATGCCTACAAAACTTTAAAGGCAATTTTTATATATCATTGCAACCGGAATGAAAATACAAACGTTTCCAAGTCCTAGACTTGGTTTGGTTTTTAGTTTGTCTCCTTGCGATATGAGCTATATATATTGTTGCAGAGCAATGCAGTGCTGGACACCCAGTTTAAAACACATAAATCTGTCTCAGGACTGGATGTGTAGAAGAGTTTAAATATAATCCTTGGCTCTGGGCAGGACTTCCCTATATGGACACAAACCCTCTCTCCGTTAATCCTCCACTGCACCTTCTGGTGATGCCATGGCTGTGCAATGCTCTGCTTCTTCTCACACTCTACGTTTCTCTCTTTGAACTCGCTCAAATGTGTTGCACTCAGAGGTTATTGCTAAGTTTGGGGCTGCCCCTTAGTGCTTTGTCAAGGCTTTATCGTGTTGTTCTGCTGCTGTGGCTTTGCCTCCATTTACACTCTTTGTGAGGGATGCCCTGGTTCATCCCGGCGCTCACACACAATGCTCCTCTGCACAACCTGCGTGTGTACTTCTGCTAAACTAATTTCCTTTTGGGTTCATTGATCTCTTTAATGAAAGTCGAAGCATTTTTATGAGCCAAAACCTCATTACACTGTACAGAGGCTGTGCTTTAAACCTATCTGTTCTGTTACTGTACATTTTAATAAAACTTTATTAGATTACTCTTCTGATGAAAGACAGCAGGAAATATTTCATTCGTTAGAAAACTTGAGGTGCTGGGAAATTTAATGTTGCATTCTTGTTTTCAGATTAATTATGGATTTTGTTATACTTCGTTAATGGGTCTTCCATGAAAGAAGTCATATAAATTATCCCACAGAAGATAACTGCATTCATGTCAAGATTATCTTTACACATTCTACCATGTGGCTTCTTTTGAATGACTAATAGTATTTCAGTCTTGATTTATTAAGTTTTTCCTGTTGTAAATGGGTATGATACTCATTTTATAAGGAGGTATTTTATCTAAATTCTGCTTCTACCAGTGACACTTTGCTACAGCAGCAGATGCAAATGTAAATCTATTGGAATGCATTTTCTTCCTCCTTTTAGTGAAAAGACTTCATTTTTTTCTAAAATGGTTTCCTGTGCAACATGAGGTACAGTAATCTGTACAGTTATTAACTTGTCTGAATAGGATGAAATGAAATTCCATTTCCTTGGAATGAAAGCCTTTTTATGTAACTTAATTTTTTTAAATCCTGGGTAGCATCTGGAGGGAAGAGAATGCTGGGGAATTACAAACTCGGAGGATTTGTTCAATATGTTGAATCTACTCCAGCATTTATTTTTCTTCTATGACCACTGTCCATATGTTTGGGCTGCTAATGAGAGCAGAAGGAGATGCTTAACTGAAAGCTACAAGGGGTTTTGTGTAGTATAAGCCACTTTCCACACATTTTTTATGTTACAGCCACACCTCATTAGTGTCCTGGCTTAAGTAAGAGGATAAAAATAAAAATCACTTCCATTTTCTTTCCCTGCTGCCACTACTGTGGATGGTTGTAATAAAAAGGTTTTTTTTTTTCCTTTTCTAATTTTTTTTTTACATCCAATTTTATCTGTGGCTGAATTATTCCTATCTTCCTAACTCTGGTGTGGGGATTTTTTTAATGTGTCTGTTTTCTGGTTTTGATAGTTTTTTCACTTTTATTTTTAACCAGGAAAATAAATGAAACAAACCAAAACCAAGCTGTTTTTAATCTAACTGGCTAATTGACAAAGAACACCTTGCACATTGTTCATCTTAAATAGGGAAATTAAAAAGTGGTGCTGAGGTTCCTTCCACTAACAAGAATTGTTTATTTGACAGCAATTTGCACAAAACCCTAGGCATAAGAAACCTCCAAATGTAATTTTTTTTTTTTTTACTTGGTGCTCCTAATTGTGTCTTTCAATAATTATTATTCCCCTATTGCTTAACCAGTGCTGGACCCAAAAGCTGCTTGCTTTGCTCCCTGTCGGAGTCAGGTTGTCAGTCAGAGCATTCCAGGCTTTTTTTGGTTTCTTCATCTTACCTCTCCATTCAAGCACTCCGAGCAGAAAAGCTCTTGGCTCTGTGACCTGTGCTTTGCTGCAGGAATGGGTTGGGCTTGTATTCTCCAGCTCTCAGTGGGAGACAGGCGGGGTTTTTGGACGGCCAAATGCAGTTATGTCTGTGTTCTTGGGGTCAGTGTGGCCAGTGGGCTGCAGCCTGGCCCCCAGCCAGCTGTGTCACACCTTGTCCCCTCTGTCCCCTCTGCTGTTTCACCACTCTGCGTGTGGCTTCCAGCACCAGCCTTGTTTCCGTATGAGCTAAGGGATGCTTTGGAGTGAATATGCAGGGTCCTGATGGAGTAAATGCCCTGTTGAAAATTTTCACCACACCCACCTGATCCTTTGGTGCGTCCAGGGCTGATAAACAGCGTCTGCTTTCTAATGCTTCAGCTTGTGTTAGAAAGTTTATTTTCCAGCTGATTTCAGTGTCACCCTGCAGCCCCCACACCTGGGCAGGGCCACCCCAGAGCTCACTGTGCTCTCCTAACACTTGAACGTCAGAAATGTCCCAGCAACAGCTCTTTCCTTCTTGCTGCTGGTTTCTTACTGCTCTGAAAGCCCCACAGGTGAACAGGGGGAGTGGGCAGGGTGGAACTGGCTCCCAGCACTGGGGGTGCTGCCTGGGGCTCCAGGGCTTCAGAGAAGATGTGGCAAACCACTGCTAGAAGAAAAAGGAATTGAAAGGAGATGGGAAATCTGCAGTTAAACTCAGTTTTCTGCCTTTTGGTGAGAATGCCTCAGCCTGGCATGGCAGTAAATAGTCATAACAGAAGGGAGAATAGTATTTATTTCAGAGTATTGTGGAAAAAATTAAATAAAGCACTCTGTATGACAGCAAGGTTGATCAGTTTTTTGTATCCTGACCAGTAGTGTTTAAATTGCTTCATTATTTTTTTTCCACACAAAGTAATTTTAATCCTAAAGTTTTAAACTTTTAGTCATATATAGATGTCACCACCAACCAGGTACTGTGGATTTCATCCCTTGGATTTCATTATCTTTTTTCTTTACAGTAGGAGGGTTTTAAATCCTGCAGGATAAGAGAGAGAGTGGTAGGAAAATCTTTCCAAAGCTTCTGAAAGCTCTTAGTTTCTGAGAGCTCCTGCGCCCCATTCTGGTTTGTTTTGGGCTTAGTATTTAATCTTTTAAAAGCCTTTGGGAGCCACCAGCTTGAACATTAGCAACTATGTATGAAATATATGCCAAAGCACTAATCTGTTGAATTGTTTGAATTATGTACTTCTTAAAGTAATGAATGTTTAGAGTGACCTACTTCTGACACACTGTCTGACGTAAGGAGCACCTTTCCAGCAAGCAGGTCCCTTTGAGGTGTTTCTAATAATAGGGATAAATAGTTCATGAATATAGAGCATATGAGCTTTGATCTGGTTCAGATTCCAGGATGAAGATTTCCCATACCTTCCAGGAACTGATTTGTTTTCACCTCTCCAAGAGTCTTCAGGCTTTGGCTCCTGACAGACATTCTGCCATAGGCAATGGGGAGTCATTGATGCACATACTCTAGGAGTTGTACTGAATCATGAACTGGTAATAATTTGGCATATGCCAATCCAAAGGATGTGGTGAGAACACCCAAGGATGGACCTGCTGCTTTTACACCCTTTGATGAGGAGAATCCTGTGGAGGGATGGATTTGTTAGTTTGCTTTTTCTGTTGGGAAGTTGCATTTTCAAACATTGCAAACGTTTGACAATTAGTATCTAATCAGCAAAATTCATGAAGATCTGCAGTTTTGGATCTCTTCTGGTCTTATTCTGCTGCTCAGTCCAAAAGCTTATTGGAATGCCTGAGGTGGGATAATATTGCAGGGAGTAGCTGAGACATAGTCCTTGACCCTGTTTTCACTTGTCAATAGCTCTTAATACTGTTCAATATTCTGTATGAATGAGAATAAGGTTGTGAAGTCTTGCTGGGTAGATGGATTGATGGATCAATACTGACCTTTGCCATTACAACTGCAATTAACACTGAGTATGAACTGTAATAGGAGCAACAGTTTTGGCACAAATGGAGATGGGGAGAGGGTTTGCAGAGAGATGTTTTATTCTAAGAGTATTTAATGCCATTTTTGTTGTTTCTGAAAACAACATTCTTGAGTATGCAGATAGTTTTAAATCAGTTCTATTATGTGTGATTTGTTTCATTCTTTGCTTTTATCCTTGACAGTGCAAAACCTCTTAGGACTGAGTTTAAGCATCTTCATTAAAAACCAGCTACGAATTCAGCTGGTGATTGTTTATTCTTATTTTTATCACTGCACTTGCTGTATGGTTTGGATGAAGAAATGATTTATCTCAAGGAGGTCTCACAGGCAGTGGGCAGACAGGGTTAGCAGCATACTGCTGTCTGTGGCCGTGGCAGGGGAGCCAGAAACTTTTGAGGTCATGCCTGTGCTACTGTTTTGGTGGTCTTTTTTGTTTTTTGGGTTTTTTTAGGAGTTTGGGACAGCAGTACCTATGTGAGGGGAAAAGGATCAACTTCACACACTTTGTATCAATACAGCATGGAAGTGAGAACTGAAAACTAGAGAAAAGAGAAAAAGGGCTGTGTGGGTGGAAAAGATCAAGGACAATCAATTCACTTCAGAGTACCTTCTCTCTTTTCAAATTAGGAAATAAAAGGCTTTTCTGCTGTGTACCAAATGCCAAGCACTGCATTCAAGTGAGAAGCTATGTTTGTGGGTGGCTTTAACCCTAGTCCTTTTAACCTGCTTTTCTCATAGACATTTTTTATTATGAAATACAGAATCGTGAGAAGACCTACTTTAGGAAATAAGAAGAGACACTGAATAGTTGAAGTCTCCTATAATTTTGGCCAACTTTGCTTATAAACTCAGGAAAGCTATGTTTACAAATAAAGAAATGGAAAAAAAATTAATTCCCACACTGTGTCCTAAAAAATTGTGAGTGGTTGAAAGGGTAAAGTGAAATGGGAAAATGAGAATGAAAAACTTCAAAGGAAATTTAAAAGTAGCCAGGAGACATTAAATGACTGGATGGAGAACACAGCACGACTTCAGCCTTGAATATCGCTGCATTTTGCTGCCCTAACTAAATTAGATTTTTAACATTGCAAAGAGTTAGAAGCCCTCTCAAAGCTGTGCTCTACTTGTGATTGGAGAACAGCTGCCAGCACTACCAGACAGGATTTTAATCTATCCACTGATATTTGTGCCGGGGGGAATTAAGTACAGAAGACATGCTTTCCAGGCTGGACACCAGAGTGTTCCCTTCTCCAGAATTAACTCCCTTTTTGACAATGACTGGGAATGAGTGGGAGGCTGCAGATACCTGTCTTCTCTGGCACTCCTGCCAGCTGTGTGGCCAATACTCTGCTGCAGAGCAGTGAGAAGAGAGTCAAAAGTGCCAGGGGGAATTGATCTTCCTGGATGGGTTCAAGTGCAGGATGCTCCCCAACGTAACTGGGAAAAAAAAAGTGGTATTGATCTCTTCTGTGGGAATGTTAAACTTGCACTGAACAGAAAAATCTCATTAAAACTCCCCAAGATGCCCTTTGCTGCTATTGTTGGCTTTTTTTTAAAACATTTTTCTTAACAACAGTTTTCCTTAGATTAAATGGCCTCAAGTGTAGCAGGATCAATGCAGCTATCTGGAGATCGATTTGGTAAATAAAAATAATTGTAATACAGCAAATAAAACCTATTTGCCATCCTATCTAGTGAAAAAAACAGGGCATAATCTTTTATTTTTTCTGAAGCACAGAAAACCTGTAATTCCAGCTCTTTGAGTGATTTTTCTCTCCATCCTGTGCTAGAGCTGGTTCTCAGTGTGACAATCCTGCCAATCAAAGATGCAATATATATATATATTTCTTTTTTAAAAAAAACTTTTTTGAAAAAAAACAACTAATATGTTTGAAAGTAAATGCAGTTGAATGCGACTGTAACCTTTATCACATGCCAGCTCTGTTCAAACTCTAATGGATCAGATTCTTTCTTTTATGTTCTTCTGAATTATTATAGAAGTTATTATTTAAATAGTGGTACACTTTATGATATTTTTAGACTGCTGCAGTAAAACTGTAAAAAATACAATAGTTAATCTCCTTCTCTTTTTGGATTCCATATATAGATGGAACTTTTAGAATAGGTTATCTATCTCTCAGATTTTTAAATGTCTTAGATGTTGGTTAATGCTTTGGTTCTAAATTGTTTCTGAAAATAAAAGCTTAGGTAGAATTTTCTAATATATTACAGAAGTAATACCTTGAGGTTGCACTGTTTTTCAGCTGAAGAACTCAAAGTACTTAGGAAATGTGTTATTGTGTATCTATAGAATCATGAGGGAGCTTTATTAAATCCATGGCCTGTGCAGTCTAGTTTACAGCCAAGCCCGCACATGGAAGAGTGGTCAGAAAGGAGAGCCTGTCCCCTTCTGGGCTTCAATTATGGGGGTGAAGCTCCCTCTGGGCAGGAGCTGACTGAAAGCTGAATTTGGGCCGTGTTCAGCAGTGAAAGGCAGGGCCAAGCCACTTGCATGGATTCAATTTGCCCTTTTGTTCCTCAGTTTGCCTGGTATGCAAAGGTACCTGTACAAATTCAGTCTGCCTCTGTTTCTCCTTTTGAGTTAAAGAGAGCATTGCTAGTAACTGAACATCCAGAAAAAATGGCAGTTTGATTCCAGAGATAGTACAGCAGCAGAGGACCTGGTTTCCTGTGAGTCGTCACTTCTGAAAATAAAAGATATGGACAGATCAAGCCTCACTTGTTTGATGTAATTCCATTTTTTCTGCAAATACAACAGTCTTTTAGCAGTGTAATCCCTTAGACCGTCATTTTTACTTGACAGCAGCTAATTGCTCACATTTTTGTCAACTTTTTGGCCTTTAAATGGTGCCACTTTTGACAGCACTTGAAAATGGTGACTGCTTTTAGAGAAAGGAAGAAGAAGCAAGGCATGCATTTCCACATTAATTAGGATTTGTAGTGCATTAATGACAATCATGTTGTCAGAAAACTTTAGACCCTTAGAAGGCTGTCATGATGGGCAGTCGTTATTTCTTGTCATCTTTCTTTTTCACATCCGTAACAGTGACAAGTGTCCCCAAGGGTAATGTGGCTCGGTGCACAATGTTTTCAATAGAACACTGCTACTGACGAGGGCAAAATCATTGTGTAAGGTACTCCCCAGACTGCCTCTGGGGAGAAACCAGAGGGGAAAGGAGGTGCTGTGACAATCCCCACGTCGTGTGGGTAATGCCTGACTCGCTAGAGGATCTGGACAAGCCCCTTCTGGATCCAGGGGAGTTCCACATGTTTGGGGTACTGGATTCCATTTCGAAGACCTGAGCACACAGCTCTGACCTGTGCTGTAGGTCTGGCCTCACCTCAGTGTGACAGCTCATGGAGTTGAGATGTGGGTTTGGTATCCTGCCCCACCCCACACGAGGAAGCAGGCTGGAGCTGATGGTTGTCAACAGAACGGATTGATTTTGCTGTTTCACAGACATCCTCAAACGCTGGGGCTCCATTTCTGTTGTGTGACTATGTGGGTGTTAAAGCTGCAGGGGGAAAAAAAGATGGTGAGGGTGTAGATGCCACTGGAATAATTTACTGAGCTTGTATTAACTCTGTGGTGCTGTCACTGCCAAAGAGAGCCCCTGGGAAAAGATGTGAAGCGTGTTAATCACTTGGTTTCCCCTTACTTAGTGGAATGCTTGTCTATAACTTTAGATTTAAACATATACAGACACTTCTCATGTCTGCCTTTTCTGGTTCATGGATTGAGGCCCCAGCACCTAGTAAATTGCTTTTTCAGGCTTCTCTCTACTATACTTGCACAGAGGACTGTACGAGTCTTTTGAGAACAGCCAGACTTTGAAAGCAGAAGATCACTGAAGAAAAACTAAATCCACAGGAAAGTATAAGTGCATATTTCAAGATACCAAAAGTTTGTTTTCACTCTAAGACTCTTATAGCAGATTATTAAAAAGTAGAATATAAGAATAAATGTTGACTGTATTTTTGGCTGGGATTTTTTAATATTTTTTTTTATCAAAGATTCCCTTCTGATCTGTTTAAAAATCGGTTTTTCCTATACCCATTATATCGTCTTTTAGTATTTGGCTGTGGTTGACCTTATATGAAGCAGACTTGTGATTCCTCGGAGAGCTAATTACTGTCCGTATCCTATACATTTGTTTATTTCAGAAGGTATTAGCAGCTGAACTATTTATTTTAAAGTAGGTGGACTGAGCCACTAGTTCTGGTATTATATTCATAAAACCTGTGTTCTAGGTGGATAACCTTGCCTCAGCAAGCACGTGGCTTCTCAACTGCTCAAAAAATGGTTTACTTAAGGTTTTATTCACTCTGTTTTCTCTGACTTAAGTATATCAATACTTGTATTTGTAGACCTTTGAATGGTCAGTATACAGTGATAAACTTACTGAGAACTAGTGAAATCACACAGTTAACGTTACAAACAATTCAGCCTTAATAACAGCAAAAATAAGATGCTTTTAGGAGAAAAGAGTCAGATGCTGCTGCTTTAGGCTTCTGGTACAAGTGATGTGGGTTCTTCTGGCTAAGCTCTGAGTTATTCTTGTCTGTCTTATTGCAAGAAAAAGCCTGATCCTTACACTGGAGATAAATTTCCACCTTTCAGAGACATGGAAAATACTGGAATGTGCCATATTTGACCTTGAGTTTTGAAGGATTTTGTTGTTTAAATATCTAAAATATTTTTAAGTTAAAAATGCCTACATGAGAGATCCCAAATAAAAAGTGTCTGTATTTCATTGGTTTGTTATAAATCCCGAAAATAACTTCTTTAGTTACAAACCAGGAATACTTTTAGAGTACCGTACGTGTTCATAATCTTTCTCCTAGTAAAATAATGACTATAATTGAAGCATGAAATGTTAATTAAATGTTTTCTTTTTCATCGCGTTCCGCACCTTCTGACAAAATTCTGAGAAGGCCCCTGGAGCAGGTTGGCTTATTCTGTCACCTAATTAACCAAGGTCTCACAAGCCCTACTACTGCACGTTGGTATTTGGGTGTGTACTGGCTTTGCACGGCCGGGTTCTGATGGCAGGAGTCTGTGCAAGAGCCCTTGTCTGTGAGCAGCTGCTTGAGGCCTCACCCACATCTGGCAGAGCCAACATCTGCCAGCACCAAGGCAGAACTGGGGCAGAGCCCGTCAGTGTGGCAGCAGCACCTCTGTGACAGCATCATTAAGAGAGCAGCCAGGGGAACGAGGAGGACAGGTGGGAGCAACAATTCCCTGCGGAGCTCCAGGTCAGTGCAGAAGAGGGGCAGGAGCTGCTCCAGCACTGGAGCTGAGGCTCCCCTGCAGCCCCTGGTGCAGCCCATGGAGAGGCAGCTGTGCCCCTGCAGCCCCTGCAGGTCCCTGGGGGAGCAGAGATCCACCTGCAGCCCCTGCAGGAGCCATGGCAGAGCAGCTGGAAGCCCAAAGGGGGCTGTGAGAAGCCCGCTCTGGAGCAGGGTCCTGGCAGGACTCGTGGTCTTGTGGAGAGAGGAGCCCACCCTGCAGGAGGTTTGCTGGCAGGAAACCCCACGGGGGACCCACCCTGTAGTGCAGCATCCTGTGGAAGGGATCCACGCTGGAGCAGTTGCTCAAGTGCAGCCCATGCAGGAGGTTCACACTGTGGAAGTTCATGGAGCACTGTCCCCAGGGCAGGGGCCCCGTGCTGGACCGGGGCGAGGCTGTGAGGGGTCCTCTCCCTGAGGAGGAAGCAGCAGAAACAATGTGTGATGAACTGACTGTGGCCCCCATCCCTGTTCCCCTGCCCTGCTGGCAGGGAGGAGAGGAAGTAGAGAACTTGAGAGTGGAGTTAAGCTCCTGAAGAAGGGAGAGATCGACAAAAGGTGTGGTAAGATTTACGATTTATTTCTCATTATCCTACTCTGATTTGATTGGTAATAAATGAAATTAATATCCCCAAGTGGAGTCTGCTTCACCTGTGGGAGTAACTGGTGAATGATCTCTCCTGCCCTTATCTTGACCTAAGAGCATTTTGTTGCTTTATTTTGTTCCTTGTCCATCTGAGGAGGGAAGTGATAGAGTGGCTTTGTTGGGCACTTGGAATCTAGGCAGGGTCAGCCCACCACGGCTGCAATGGGGACGTGGAGAACTTAACCTTGAAGATGTGACATTGAAATTATTTGTTGGTGTATTTTAATAGGCCAGTCTAAATACTTGCACAATCTGAATAGGATGAATTGTTTGCTTCATTTAGATGAGCATTTAGGGGAAAATGCATCGCCCCATCCCCTGCCTGCAGCTCTGTAGGGGTTTGCTGCTCATTTTCCTCTGCTAGCTATGCATGTGGCCTTTAATACGAGTGAAAATAATGAGAACACCTATTATAAAATTATCTGGATAAGTTTATATATAATTAAAAAGACTAAACCCCCTCTTATTAAATAAAATACTGTACAAGTAGCAGTTCTTGCTGTTCATACTGAATTCTGTATCTTAACAACAACAGATGTTTGCAGACAAATACTTCTATTTTTTCATTGGAGACAAAAGAAATATGCAAAATACTGAGTTTAATGTGACGTATTTTTCAGTAAGAGTACACTGACCTGTTGGCATTGCTGTAGTCTGTGCTGATGGAAGTGTGACCTTGCTTTGGAGCTGCAAGCTATTTATTCTGAGCTCAATGTGCCCTGTGAGAGTGTGGCCAGCAGTTCTCTTTTGTCTGAAAGAAGCATGCCCAGCTTGAATTGTAGAGAAAATGGTTGCTTTAAAAATGATAATTCCTGGAAATAAGCCTGAAGACTCTAGAAGAGGAAAACGTTTGTCTGTGTCTTACAGTGCAATTTATTGACGTTTAGATGCATATTTAAATGCTGTTGAATCAGGGTCTAAATTGTTTTTCAGGATTGTAAGTAGTTTGTTTATTTTTAAAATAGGCTTCAGAAATGTGTTCTTGGTTGAAGAAGTTGGTGATACATGATACAAGCAAACCTCAGCTCAGGTTTTGAGATGCTTTCACCTGTCCCTGTCTCTCTCTGCATGGGACCAGAATTCTGGAATACGGACATTTGCCAATACGTTACTTGAATAGTTTTTTGGTACTGCTCTTCAAGATACTGCTTTTCCAGTTCTGAATTCCTTTACCAAATGTCTGACCTTGTGTTTGGATGAGAGTAGCTTTAACTTGCCAGCTAAGCCACTTTGCTTTTATGGCCATCCTGCCTTTCTCAATATTTAGTATCACTCTAGTGGCTCAGTGATCTAAACATTTTATCAGCAGTGACTGCAGTGGCTCTCCCATTTATTTCCAGCTCATTTTTTTGCTTTCTTTGTTTCTTTGGATTTGGGATTTTTTGTTGTTGTTTTATTTTCGTTTTGTAACTCTAACGGAAACCAGAGAAAGGATTGCCTGTAAAATTTGCCGTTTATGTTTCTTGGAGACTCAATATCAATCATTGAATGTGGAGCACCTGTGCAGATCCATCCAGCTAGATTTGGGTTTTATGTCAACTAAGAAATCTCGTCTTCTCACTGTGATAATTTCCGTCTCTATTAGCTCTGCTTTCATTCAGCAGTAGCAGAAAGGGATGAAACCCACATTTATGTGCAAGAGAAATGGTTTAATTTATCCCTGAGTACATGATTTCTTGTATTTTTCTACTGTAGTCCAGCAAAATCACAGTGTAGGAGTCAAAAGATGTTCTGTGCATATTTACCAAAGGTTATCTGCATCTGGCTGATGTCAGATGTGTGCTTGCTTATCTTAGAGGGTCATGGACTTGATTGTTGCTTGTTCTGGGGCTTTCAGTGCTAGGAGGATGAGTTCCTGTAAATAATGACAGGACTGAAGGGTTAAAACATTAACTGCTTCACTGCCCTAAAGATGTAAAGAATGTGCCCAATAAAAGTTACCCTACTGTGACCCCTTCGTTTCACTGGATTTTCTTGCTCTTTTCTGGAATGTTTCTTGTGTAATAAAGTGTCTCTGCACACAAGGGATTACTCTGTAAAAGCATATGCTGCAGGCATTGAAATACAGAATAATGGTTTTATTTTTCATTCTTTCCACAAGGGAAGAGGGGAAAACATGATATTTTTTTTTCTTTTGAGATTGATTCTTTGTGGCCCAATGAATCACCCTTTGCATTTTTTTCCCTCCTTCATTTCTTCATTCTAGAAAAAAATCCCATAATTGTAAAGTCCTTGGTGGCTGAAATCAATGCATCATCTTCATTTTATTAGGAGGTACCCAGAATCATTAGGAAATCTGGGCCATAATTAAAGTCAGTACAGAGTTCTAATAGGTGTGAGACAGCTCTCGTCTGTCTTGTCTCAGGGTAGTGTGTTTTAATAACTGAATTGTGAGCTCTTCTCAGAGAGGCTGAGCATCCGGGCAGGAGTATATCATTGCAGGAAATGATTTACAGAGCTGCAGAATACTTGTGCGCAGCCTAGTGCAGTTATTTAGCTGGTTCATGTTACTCTTAAATCTGATGCAATTTTGACATGTTTCTGTAGGTATTTGTGTGAGGAGTGGATACACAGAGCAAGGCTGTTATTTTGCTGCACTTTGGAGCTTGTTGACCTCCCTTCATTTAAAAGATTGCCCATTAACTGCATTTTTCATCTTTGTATCTGCAAATGTTAATTAATATTTTAGTTTATGGATTGCAGAAAATTGACTTCAAATCTGTAACTGTTTTTTCCTGGATATCAAAAATCCTTTTGGCCTTGTACTTGATATTGATGTGAGACTGGGATAAGGCCTTCTTTATGGTGTGGGATTTTTTCCTTCTTTCTATGATTGCTAGAGAAGTATCTGTTTAGAGGGATGTGATAAAAATAATCCCTGCTGAAGTTACTTAATGGGCAGACAGGAGTGGGTAGGTCAAGGTGACAATATAAAAATGTACATTTCAAAAACTGCTTGCAAAGTAAAGATTCCTTTGTGTTCTGGGATTAGAACTGTGTGTTATCCCTAAGTGTTTTTTAATTCAAAATATTGCAGAATTCTTTGTTGAAGTGGACAACTACAGATAGCCGAGTTAACTTTTTAAAAGGTCAAGAGTTGCCTCACTGTGGTGAAGGACAATGAGTTTTACAGTTCTGAGTTTTTAAAGCTGACTGATATCCCCTGTCCTGCATGACATCCTTATCTCGGAAATGGAAAGAGATGGATTTGACAAATGGACCACTCAGATGTTGAGGAGCATATTCAGTGCAGGTGTGAGCCACAGGTTGAGGTTGTGAGCCACTCCCTGTGGGGTGGGAGCCCAAGGCAAGGTGAGGTGCTGGGGGCCTGTGAGCAGGTGAGCAGACCCTGGGGAGACATGGCAGGAGCCACGAACCCCAGCCCTCCCCTTGCTTAGCCTGTGGCTGTAAAAGAGCCCAGGGCTTCCTTTGTTCAGAATCCCTTCTTGGAGGTACCAGCTGGAGCCGTTTTGTTGTTTTGATATTTAATTATTACAGCATGATTAAATTATTTTAATGATCTGGATGTCTGACTTCCTGCTGGAAACCTGCTGTCAAGCCAACAAGGAAAAGTGGTCTGATTTGTGTGAGTGGGGTGTGTAGCTGTGAGGGGCTTTGGTCCCAGCTCAGGTGGTAGGATGTGACAGGGAACTTCCCTTGACACAGAGTGGTGGTCAGCAGTAGTGGCCAAGCAGAGGCCAGTGATGAATGGTGCTCCTCTGGGGCTGTGATGGGACCTGTTTAACATCTTTGTTTGCAGCGTGGACGGTGGGATGGAGAGCACTTTCGGGCAGTTTGGCAGTGGCACTGAGCTGTGTGGTGTGGTCAGCGTGCTGGAGGGAAGGGAGGCCATCCTGAGGGACATGCACAGGCTGGAGGGTGGCCCCGTGTCCCCTCGGGAGGTTCAAGGCGGCCAAGGGCAAGGTCCTGCACCTGGGTCAGGCAATGCCAAGCAGAGGCTGGGCAGAGAAGGGGGTGAAGAGCAGCGCTGAGGAGAAGCTCAGCACAGCCCGGCCACGGGCACTCACAGCCCCGAGGGACAAACGTGTCCTGGGCTGCCTCCAGAGCCCCGAGGGCAGCAGGGCAGGGAGGGCATCCTGCCCCTCTGCTCTGCTCACACCACACCTGCAGGGCTGTGCCCAGCTCTGGGGTCCACAACACCTAGAGCAGGAAAAGGAGCGTATTCTGCCTTCCTATTTGATATGATTCTATCAGGTTAACAACTGGGAATGGCTTCCATGGGTCAGGGTCCCATTGCTCGACTACTGTGCTAATGCAAAGCAGAAAGAAGCAGACGTGTAGAAGAGGAAGAAAGGCATGTACATGAAATCCTGTTTACAGGATGAGTCTAAAAATGGGTCACCACTGTTGCCTTAAATGACAAGGGTCTATTTGCATGCTTTCAGAACAGACACTGAATTTTTTTAGTTCAAATCTGTTAGAGATATAAGCTTTGCTATTTGTTGCCAAGAGCCAATAGGATGGAGCATCAGTTCCCAAAACCCTCCCTCCTCAAGCCCACTGAACTTCTGTTGTAGTAGATATGTGGTCTTGGCTCTTCAGCTGTATGGTAGGAACAGAAAGGGACATTACCTGTGTGATAGTATCTTGATATGGAGTAAATTCGAGTGCAGATGGTGAAATTAGAGTTATTCTGTTAAACAGTAATTTAGGTTTCTAACCCTAACAGGGACATTTAGGTTTCTCTGCTGTCCCAGATGCCAAATGGTAGAAGATGATTTTCTCATTTCTTTTTGTAAGAGAGTCCTGTGTGTTTTCTTGTAGGGATCAGCGACTGTTTTTAGTGGTGTTAAGAAATTTAATCTCAGATAGTGGAAAGATTCTTGTCAGTTTTCTAAGAGACAAATGTACTTACATAGCAGAATGGCTTCATCTGAGCATCCTGCTCATAAAGATTCATGACAAAATCAAACAGAAGTCTTGTGATATGAGCAGAATTGATCTCCATTTCAGAGGAGAGCTGTTGTATTAACACAAGATCAAGCACAAGGCATGGTTAGGCAGTCAGGCTGGCTGAAAGAGTCCTTAATCTAGAACCATGGAAATCTTAAGCAGCCTCTGCCTTTCCCACTTTAAAGGCCTACAGAAATTGTGGTGTGACTGTGACAACCAGAGTTAGTGAGGGTGCATCATCTGGTAATAAGAAAAAGTGATCTAGATACAAATCTATATTTTGTTTGATTATTAAAAATTAATGGTCTGGAAAGAACCAGAAAATAATACTACACTAGGTAGCAAAGTTAATGGCAGAGGATGTGGAATATACAGAGGTGACTGAAAGTCAGCTAACATTTCCAGGCATCAGTGAGGAAGAGAAAACAGAAACTGAGCTATGGGAGAGCAGTCAGAAAAGGAAAGCTTGACAGGATGGCTAAGGATGTGTGAACAGGGCATAAGAATTATTTTTCTTTTTGTGAAAGTGGGTGAGTTTTTGAGGCTTATTAGACAACCACACATTTCTTGTGCCTTCTGATTTTCTTTGGGGGTTTGGGGATTTTGTTTGTTTGGTTGGTTTTACTTATTTATTTAGTTGTTTTTGTTTGGGTTTTTGGTGGCTTCTCTGTTGTTGTCTTACCTTCACAAAGCTATTGCATTTGGCTCCATATCAGAAATTCAAGCTGGATTTAAAGATGGACTCAAAATACTTGGTTCATAACTCTGCCATAGAAGGATATTATGAGGTGGCTGGTCTCTAGGATTCTGTGACCAAATAGATATAAATATAATTATATGGATATATATCATAGATATAGATACTGTATTTTTTAACAGTTAATGCGAAAGGTATAACCTGTTTGGTTTTTTCACTTACCTCTGTTCTTGCGTAATTATTTTCTAGAACATGAAGGAAAATACAAAATACAAAGTAGTTCTGACTTTTTTTTTTTTTTTTTTTTTTTTAATGAGCTGCATCTAATTGCGTATAACTGTGTTGAGATCTGGAAACTTAGAAGTTTATCTCTAATTTACTGCATATTTCCCAATGGCAGAGAATTGCCCCAGTGCTGTAGAAATCGTTTTGCTATAATTAACACTGGAATGTACCAGTGTGTTTAAACACATCGGAAGGAACACTTTATACAACATACCCCAATTAATGCTCTTCCTTAAATGTGAATGAAAGGCACCAAGACAGTAAATCAAGGAGTGATCCTCAGAGCAGTAATGACACTTGTGATTTTCAGCTGTTTGGAATATGAAGCAGCAGCCTGCAGGTAAATGTCTCTGGGCAGGCCCCCCACCAATCACCTGGGCTAAACAGGTTGCCAATACCCACTTGGCACAAATGTGTTTTTCAAGCAAAGCATCTATTGCTTTTTTTTTTTTTCTTGTTCATGTAGCTCCCATTAATGTCAAAGGGAACTATGTGTTTGTGAAAGGAAAATGGATCCCCTGAGGGTGTCAAGTATTGCAAGGTAATGTTCTTCTGTTACATTTTATGCACTGCTTATTTTTATGAGTTGTTGTAATTGTTTAGGGTGTATGATTGCTTTAGGGCCTGCTGTCAGGTGTGGAATCGCTGCATAAAAAGGGCTCATGAATGAAATACTGAGAATTCAGAAAAGAAACCTCATTTTTTTTAGTGTCAGCAAAGCAAATACATAATATTTGGAATAGGAACTTACATAAGGAATAGCAGAAACTGATAACTGCTTGAGAACTGTGAAAATTCATGGTTCTAACTGACCAATTAGTGCCTACAGTTATTGATGTTTCTGTAATTCATTAAGGTCTTTAACAGTTCTGAAAGCAGCTGTATCAAAACCAACTGGTATGCTGGGAGGAGAGCTTGTAAAGGTGGCATTGATTAAATACACTGAACCTGAGAGACCTGATTAGTGGTCATATTTCTAATCTGTAAATTGAATATGTTTACAATGTAAACTGCTTCTTTATTCTCATTTTTGAAGAAGCCTTTTGACATGATTTTGGAAGTGCTGTGTTATCTGAGCTAACAGAATTGTCCCAAAGTCATTGTGAAACTTTTTTTATTGGTTTATATGATCAGTCAGTGAAAACTTGATATTTCTTGACAATAATCAAATTGACCATGGCATGATACAAGCCATTTGTGTTACTACTGCTACTACAGTTTGAAAACTGATGATTTCCTTGTTCACAGAGGCACTGTAAATAAACAGTGGAAAGACAACATGAGGAAGAGTTGTTCTGTCAGTTAAG
Source organism: Sylvia atricapilla (assembly GCF_009819655.1). Taxonomy (NCBI): domain Eukaryota; kingdom Metazoa; phylum Chordata; class Aves; order Passeriformes; family Sylviidae; genus Sylvia; species Sylvia atricapilla. The sequence continues at coordinate 24,443,737 of NC_089149.1, forward strand.
AACAGATAAAGACGATAACTATTGTAAAGAAAACTTTCTATAAACCCTGATTTTTTTTTTCTTGGCATTATGTGAAACTCTTAATTTAGAGAAATTTTGTATGGGTGGAAAACTGTTTTAGGCTCCACAAGATTAGGTGTCCTCTTCTTCCTGGAACTTTAGTACTTTTCTACATTTCTGTTCACCATCAAGATGACAAGTTACTACCAGGATTGAAATCCTCTTCCAGCATTGTGTTCTGAAGAACTACAGAAAAGGCTATGGTTTTCCTCACAAGGATTTTTGTTAAGATGAAGAATATTTGCCTTTACTCCTGTGTTTCTGCCAGATAGGTGGCAGAAAATCTATGGCGCAAGCCAGCTCATTTGCAGTTTTGTCCCCTAAGCTGAGTGGTTCTGATGGGTAAGTAATGAAAGTAATTCTTTTTATTAACATACAATTTTCTACCCAATCCTTGACCACAAGAGCAAACCATATCTGATTTTGGCTGATGAATTTAATTTGTGTGCAAGTTCAGTCTGGGGGTCAGATCTGTGGTTCATGGTTGATGTGGATTGTCACCAGAATATGGGGACAACCTTTTTATTTCAAGCTGACTTATATACCCAGTTGTTGACTCTTTTCTGATGATGTGTAAACTGGGTTCCAACCCCAAATAAAATTCATCCTTCTGACATATTCCTGAAACAGCTTTCTCAGAACTTTCTTCTATGTGCAAAAAATAGGGAAAGCATAAACCCTACTTTGTAGATTATTTTGTCTATTTCTGATATATTTTTGAAAAAAGCCAGAACTGTTTACTTCAAGTCTGCTGCTTTTATTAACAAAACCAGCTCATTTTGCCCAGGAAAATGCAGTGTTTCCCTTTGTCTTTTACATGGATCCTTGATACTGTAGCTAGGTTACCAAATTGGCACAATAGGCAAGACATCTGCCTGGCCAAGTCTGTGTGTCTGGCAAGACAATACTGCAGGTGCAGGAATAAAACACTTGTTTTCAACAACAAATTTCTGTGGCTCACTTCACGTCCTTGAACTTCTTGCAAGCAAGATTTTTTTTTCTTCTCATTGCAAAGCTGCACTTGAACTGCATTAATCTACTTACCTATAACTTTCTGCTATAGAAATTGATTCTAACCAAAGCCATTTTTCTTGTCTTCCCTTTCTTATCAAACTGCTCTCATGTTTCTCCCTCATAGAGCAGGAAAAGCCTGGATTGCAGGTGACCTTATGAACTAATTTTAAACAAGTTTATTATTCAGTGACCGTTTGGGCTTTTCACAGTGGTATTTTCCAATTTTACAGGTTTCTGCAAAAGTCAAATTTGTGTTTGAGCCTAACTTTGGGAACAGGGAATTAAGAAGGTGTATTAGAGAGTGATTTTCTGAGTATAAACTTCAGACAAGTTTCCAGCTTGGGATAAATGCTTTTTAAGCATCGTAAACTCATTGGCTTGTTTCTCAGTCTGAGTGTTCCATATTCAGGTATAATATTTTCCTGTATTGCCATTGAGCTGGCCTTAGCGTGTGAGAGCTGATGTTTCTAATTGCGACTAATTACTGTATTAATGCAATCAGTTGATGCTGAAGTTTACTAGCACAGCTTTAACTAGAGGAGCAAGGAAGGTCACTGTTCTGTGTGGCTGTTTTGGCAGCCCCAGGGCCGCCTGTGGCCCTGGAGCTCCAGGAAAAGCAGCATGTCCTTGAAGGGTGAGCGTGGGTTGTGCTGTCATGAGCAGGCTGGGAGGGCCCAGCTCACCCTGGCCAAGGACATCGCCCTGTTCAGCCTTGCCTTGCACTCTGCCAAGGCTGAGGACTGGGCACAAGGGAAACACAGCAGGACTTGGGCTGACATGGCAAAAAGAGACAGACTCCCAAACTATATTTCAGTGTGTCAGTTCGCCTTACGGTACTTAGTCGGAGTTTATAATTTTTAAATCCAAGCCTGGAAAGCTTTGGCCTTCCTCTTCCTTGTGGCCACAGAATTTTTTACTAAGCTCTAAGAGAATGACACAGCTTGGTTTGAAGTAATTTCGAAACTTGTGTTCAAGAGTGCTTAAGAAATAGTTCTCTTCTCTTCTCTTCTCTTCTCTTCTCTTCTCTTCTCTTCTCTTCTCTTCTCTTCTCTTCTCTTCTCTTCTCTTCTCTTCTCTTCTCTTCTCTTCTCTTCTTCTTTTCTTCTCTTCTTCTTTTCTTCTCTTCTTCTTTTCTTCTCTTCTTCTTTTCTTCTCTTCTTCTTTTCTTCTCTTCTTCTTTTCTTCTCTTCTTCTTTTCTTCTCTTCTTCTTTTCTTCTCTTCTTCTTTTCTTCTCTTCTTCTTTTCTTCTCTTCTTCTTTTCTTCTCTTCTTCTTTTCTTCTCTTCTTCTTTTCCTTTTTGGTATATGGTTTAACTTATTTTTGACACTCGCAGAAAATAATTAACTGACCTTTTAATATGTTTTCTTGGACATTTTACACTAGTATGTAGTTTACCTAAAGAATCAAGGTGATCTATTCTAGCAGTTTGTTGGAAATATGCTTTTGTTTTGAAATGAAAAAAGAACTTTAATGTCTTTAGTGTGGTATACACTTACAGCGGTTAACATATTCTAAACATATAGGGTGAAAATGGTTACAAGGTCTGAGTTTTTCTTCTGGGCTGGCAAACTAAAATTTTCCAGTTACTTTTTGGTTCCTACTGTTAGCTGATCAGGGAAAAAAAAAAAAATCTCTGAATGTTGTCTTTGAGCTCTGTGGTTTTGTATTCAAGTGTGTATTAAACAAGGATAGTTACGATGGAACAGGGAATAATTTTAAGTAAAATTATACCTAGCCAAGCAAGTATATAGACTGAAAAGCAAAGGCAGCCTGACTCTGACTAATGAAGCTCATAAGAAGTGTTTAAGTGCCTGGTGGAGTGCAGCTGGTCCCAAGAACACCCCACGTAATCCTGAGTCTTTAAAAGCTGAATCTCTTGGCTCTTGTTTAGTTCTCCACACATGAACTGTGCTCTCTCTCCACCACCTCATTCCTTAAATATTCTACTAAATAGATCAGGTCATGTTGCACTTTTTATCTTTCCTTGCCTTTGTTAAACATGTCCCAGATTGGGATTTTTGTGGGGTTTTTAGGGGGTTTTTTTTGTTAGCTGATTTTTTTTTTGTTATTTTTATCTGTAAGGAAGGATGAAAAAAGACCTGATGAAATACATGCTTCTCAAACTCTCCTAAAACACAGAGTGATGTATTGGCATCTGGCAGGTTTGCCAGTGACAAAAGTTTTATGATTGCGATTTCACTAAAATCAAAGGGAACAGAATGCAAGTCAGCAGTGTTATAATGCTGTAAAACCACTGCTGGACTAAGATAATCAAAACCTAGTGTCTGTCTTTCTCAGTGGATTTATTCCTACTTTCTGTGCTGTCAGTAGGGGGGATGTGACTGATGTGAATAGTGTTGTTACAGGCTTAAAACATGGAAGGAAGAGGAGTAAAGCAAATTATCCCTGGATACAGGTATTTCTAAACCTTTTCTCTTGTTTATGAATATAATATACAACAGCTTGAAACCCTGAGGACCCACAATGGTTCTGTAAGGCAATTGTAGGTAGTGATCCCTGGAGGCCATTGTATTTTATGGCAGACCACATCCTTGTTAAATCAAACCCTTGAAGTTATAATTTATGCATACATTTCTTATATGCAAACCCTTCACCAATCTTATGAAAAAAAATTCAGACCAACTTCAAAATTTGGGTGCCTTCATTGACAACAGTACTTTGAAGTCCCAACTTTTTTTTTTTTTTTTTTCAGGCTTGGAAAACTGAGCAGACCAAATTCCAAGTTTGTAGTGTTCCTCTGTTGCCTGTGTGCCCATACCTCACTAAGATTAGACCAGAAAAGCTGTCTGCTGAGAAACTTGCTGTTTAATGAATTAAATTGGCTTGGTCAAAGGTTTGACTCCAGGGCAAGAGTGGTGAGGTTGGGTGGTAGGAAGAGGAGACCCTCCCAGAATCCAGGGATCCCATCCTGCTATCCTCACTCTTTTCAGGCCTGAGTCTTGACTGTGCTCAGAAACTCAAAGTGATGACTTTGAAATTATCTATTGGTCTGCCACCCACTTGAGCTGCCTGGGGGAAGGGAAATGGAATCCTGAATCCATCAGCTTTACCCCAAACAGGATTTTGTGTTGTGCAAACAAAGTGTAGTCATTTGAAATGCTTCCCGTGGGTGTTGACTAGAGGCTCTTACAGAGTACAGATTACTGTAATAATGGCACTAGAACTTGATTATCCTTTAAAAAAAATGTATTGCAGGACACTTCATATCATGCTATGGAATATGGTATAAACTGAACTATACCTGTCAAATGAACAAAGAATATATTGCAGTGTATTTTACACTTGCCCTACTTGTATTTCCTCACTTTCTACCATATCTTGGGTTTTTTTTTTTCCTGAGACTCTGACAACCATTAGTACTAATTAAAACTCTGTAATGCTGCTTTTATGTAAATGAAATTGTCATTTCATGTGGTGAATTTGACACTCAACATATGTCACTCTGTGTTTGGCTGTTCCCCCTTTTGGAGGAAGGCATATAAAATGGATGTTATCTTCTGTTTCAAGGCTGTTGGCTTTTAGGGACCTTATCAATGTACTGTTTTTTTATACTGAACATAATTCAGGGACTCCTGAGGAAGCCTGCATGGCATTGTCTCCAACTAGAGATAGGTTTCCAAATTTCTACTACAAACTGTATTTCCAGATGACCTGTGTGACTTCAAAGTGAGGTTACACCTTAGCAGCTGCCTAAGTATCATTCCACAGTTACACAACTGCTTGGAACTTTTGCTATTTTTATGTAGAAAAAAAAAAAAGATTTTCTTAGAAGCTTTGAATCACCAGAAAGGCTGGTGCCATTAGTGTGGCTGTAAGTGGATTTCTCTCTAATGTAGGCATTTTTATAATGCCATTGTTTTTTGACTGCATTTAAAGTGCATCTTTTATAAAAAGAAATGGAAGGGAAGAAATCCCCAAAGGAATCTCTTGTACTGCTCTGATGCCTCTCTGCTTAAGCTGCAGTACAGTTACACTCACCCAGCCCAGTGGCCTCTCCACACATGCATGCTAAATTCCCCCTCAAATATGCAACAAGAAAAGGTAAAATACTGTTTGATGCTTGGAGCTGAATTCAGTTTGAGATAGCAATACCTCCTCTGGCCTGGGAGGTCTATAAGCTCCAGACTGCTATTGTGTGAGATGGACAGACCTGATGAGGTGATACTTTCTCATCGTGACTGCATGTCTGAAATAGGTATTGACATTTGTGCAGAACTTTTGTCTTTCAAACAGGCAGGATGGTACTGAGATTGTGGAGAATGTTGTTTTCTGAAACACTTCAAAGAGCACCACATTGCTAAAATGTGGTGTAGATATGTGAATCAATAGTTCAGATCATGTCAGGCAAGTCTAATTCAGGTCTGCCGTTCTTGACAATGTCGCTTTTACAATAACTTGGGCTCGATCTTTCTGTGAGACGCTTGAAAATACAAACTCAGTGGAAAATGTAGCCAGTTTTTATCCAGTATCTGGTAGGAGTCACAGGTTTAGTCTGCCTTTGCTGGTTGCCGTCATTGATTTCTGTGACCTAAGAAAAGCAAAATGAAACAAAATTTCAAATACAGTTTCTGTTACAAATGAATTGCCTCTTTCAACCTGTTGGCGGATCTATGCGCTGCACCCTTCTTTGAGAGCTGGCTGCACTGAACATGCCAGCTGAGAGATGACAAGTGAATTTGGGATCACAATGGGTTTTGTTGTCTCTGATGTTTGTGTCCGTGGGGACTCTGATCTGAATGTTTAAAAAAAAAAAATAAATAAGTATGGAGAAACACACATTCGGAAGTTGACTTTCATTTGCTGCTAGACTGTTTTGATTATTTAAGGACACTGCCTCGTGGGTTTCTGCCTATCCAGATTTTTTTATCTAAAGCTCTGAAAGACATTATTTTGTTTGTAAGCTGTCTCATAAACAGTGCCTTTGTTATTTTTGTCTCGACTCTCATTTTGTAACGCAATGGTAACAGATAATTTCTCACTGTTTCCCTGTTACATCCTAAGATAGCAAACAGCTGCTGCATTTGTTATTAAGATATCTCTGCATACATGTTATTTGACAAACATTTATGAATTGTAAGGATGCCAGATATTTTAGTGCAGTCTGTTACAAAGACTAATCTTGTGTGTTTGTTCCTAGACTGAAGGGATGGGGGAGTGGGAAGTGCCAACACTTCAGTGGCAGAACAAGCACAGCACTTTGCTGAGTGGTAGATGGTCAGCTTTCTCTAAGTATTAATGGAATTGGGGTAATCAAATTTGTTACTGTGCCGTGCCTGCTTTACTGTCACAGAGCATATGGTATCAGAGGATGTGACTTGCCTGGCAAATAGTTATTTATGGATTTCTCTTTGACAGTACAATGTGTGTTCTCCTGTTTGGTTGTTAAATACCCAAGAGCAGTGTCTGGTTGATGTTCAGCACATACCCTATTTCATCAGTGCAAGCATGTATAAGTGTACAGCCTGAGCAACACATGTCCTGAGACCCTCTAAGAGGAAAAGGCTTGATACCTATCAATAAATATTAATTATTCAGATATAAGCCACTAGCTGAAAATGTTTGGTTGCTTTGGGTTTTTGCAGAAATAAAAGGAAAGTGGTGAAATTGTTCTTTACTTAGAACACAGTTTGGGCATGTTCTTTCTCTGAACATAGTGGAAGAACAGCAAGAGTAGGTCTGTCTTTCCTGAATATCTCTAAATTTTACCTCTTCAGTAAGCTTTTTGTAGGAGGTCATTCTAAACAGATATTAATTTGCTGTATCTTAAACTTTACTTAGGTAGCTTACAGGTAGAAATAAATTGTTAGAGGTAAGCAATTAATATAAATTTTTAGAAAAGTCCCATTAGGCCTTAATTTCCATCTGATCTCAATTTTCAAGGCATTTTCACAGTTAAAATTAGATACAAAATGCAGTGAATGAAAACTGTTTTGTTGCCCAATATAAACCTCTAAAGAATGCATAAAGATCAGGGCAGAATGTTGCTCTAATGTGAGGCAGCTCAAAGAAAACTCTTTATTACCTAATCTTGTTCCTGCTCTCAGTGAAGGGTGCAAAGTTTTGTCAGCCTGAGAGTGTCAATGTGTTTTCTCTCTCGGTGTAGAGAGCTGGTGATTGCTGCAGCCCAGAACCTGGGTTTGTCAACAGTGGGTCAGTGCAATAGCTCAGGAAAACTATTAATTAGCACTCTTTCAGGGCTAGGCTGTGAGATGTTCTACTAATGCATTCTCACAGTGTGTTTTTGAATATCCTTAAAAATGTTCCACCGATTTAGGCAAGCACATATGCTTATATCCATTGTCTGTAATCATTGGACCAATATTATTAGGGCTTTTGCTTTCTTTTTGCTAATAACAAAATAAATATTTAGTACTTCCTGAAAAAAAAAAAATAGCAGTTGTTTCTGTTGGAATTAGAGTGTGATTTTTAGGAATTGTAATGGAAAGTATTATTATGCTGTAAAAGATGGTCATTAATAAGGGCTATGGATGGTTATTGAGAAAGTGTGTGCATGCAGAGACAAGGAGGAACTTCCCTCTTATGGTTTTAATGGTCTCTGAAGTTACTATGCTGTAAATGCCTCTGTTGGAATATGAATCTACCCAATTAATATGATTACATGAGAGCACAGACTTATTTCTTCAGTTATTAAATTATAAATAAAATTAAGTTGTCATGTTTCCTACTTGTATGAAGACAAGGCTTCTCCTCCAAAGTGATTTTTTTTTGTAAAATACAGGTTTTAACTTCCTTATTCCTTTCTTTTGAATTCTTTTGGCAACATTGTCCCTTTATAGTTCTTAATAGAGTGAAACAAAGTTGTTTTGCTCCTTTACAGCGTCTGGCAATAGCTCAGTTCTGGTGAAGAGGCAGCCAAAACCAGCTGGTTGATCCCCAGATCAACTACTACATAAAGCAGCTGATGGGTCAAACATTTTTTGAGTTTGCACTCCACATGGGTCTGGGTTTCCTTGCTCTGTTTTGTATGCAGTACTGCAGACTGCTCTGCATGAATCTAAAAATGTGTCAGCTCCAGCCCAAAGTTTATGCTACAAAGTTCAATAGAAAAAGTGAGAGTAATTATTCAACTGCCATCTGACTTTTCTGTTTAAAATTGAACTTTTTTTCTTACATGCCAGCTATACATTAGAGAAGTCTGATGAAAGTTAGATCTACCAAGAAAAAAGGTATTATCAAACAGCCATTCTGTATAACATTCTACAATATTTATTCATAGCTTTGTAAAGCAAAAGGAAAGCTTGGCAAAAAAATAACGTTTTCCAAAAGAGTCTGGCAGCTACATCATTGAGTACCTTACAAAATATTAATTGCAACTACAGTTTGCCCTCAGATTGCTAGTGCAAGTTGAATCATTGAAGGAGAAAGTTTCCATGTGATTCTGATTTTAATTATTTTATTTAATTTTATTTCCTTTCCCAAATATGATTTTTTTATTTCATTTTGAAAACTTCTGCTGTGTCAGAAACCTCTGTGCTCTTTTCACCACCAAGTCTCCACCAGAGCTTGTTGAAAATCTCTTCATTGGGCTTGAGATGGCAAGAAACAGTTTTAACCTATTTAATAATTTAGGTGATGCTTTCTTAGTCACAGCATTGTAACAACTACCTTACTTCAAAAGCAAATTTAGTGTTCTAGAGCAATGGACCTTGACATTTGCCCCGGAATGAAATGCTCTTCTCCCTGAAGTCAGACTAGAAATTGGTGAATGCAAATGTCTCAATCCCTTCTGAGTGCAGGGGAAAAGCATTGGCCTGGCCTCAGTCAGCAGCACTTACAGGGCTGGGCTGGAGTTCTCCCCTGGTATAGAGCCAGTCTTGAGAGCAATGAGATGGCATTGCCTGCTTTATCTGCCTGGGGGTTCTTATGACCTTGTGTCCTGGGTTGTAGTTTAGGATGTATTCTATCACCATCTTCAGTTAATGGCCCATCAATGCCTTTTGCATGACTCAGAGATAACTCCCTCCGGGAGTTATCTCTCTCTTTAATGGGCCATCAAGGCTCTCTTCCATGACTCATCATCCCATTGTGAGATGCTCCGCCCATGGGGAGGAGCCAAGCATTCTCACCTGGATATAAGCTGGGATTTGGGACAGTAGAAGCAGCCCTCACCCACTGGATTTCCAGAGGACTGGAGGTATCAGACCTTTCTACAAGATTTCTGTTTCAGGAAGACCACCTCATCTGGACTGTTTCCATCACCCTGATCAGGTTGTATTCTGACTCTGTCAGTGGTTTTTCTTTTTGTATTTATTTTATTTTATTTTATTCTATTTTATTTTCCTTTTCTTCTCATTAAATTTTATTTCTGACTTAGAGCCTCTCACTTGGTTTGTTTTCAAAACCACAACAGCTTGCTCTTCGTTTCCTTAAGGCACCCGCTGCTTCCAGGGTAGGAATTGCAGTAGTGAGTGTGAGGAGTTGGGTTGTTGTGTTGTTTCAGGGTTTTTTGGTGCTCCTTGCCCTGTCCCGCTGTCCTGTGCAAATCCTGATCCTGTGAGCGTGCAGACTGCCTCAGCAGGTCATCCTGAAGAGCAGTTTGGCCATGGAAAACCTCACCTGGAAGAACAAGGGGCACAGCTGAGGCAGGGACTGAACTGCTCAGAGGTCTCTGCCTGAGTGAGACTCTGAGGGTCCCGTTTTGGAGGTGGGGTATCAAGGCAGCCCTGCTCGTACAGCTTAAGCTGATTCTTGTGTGTAGCCCTGTTTGGGTGATTTGTGGCTTGAACTAAGGCCCTCTTTTTACTGAGGAACTGAAAAAATACCCTTTAAAAGTCTAGAGGTAGAATTGCTATCAAAACTTGTTTTCCTGGTAAAATGTTTTTACTGCTGCCTAATTCACTGATATCTATCATACTTCTTTTTTACTATTAGGAGTTGGCTTTCTGTGGCTATATAGTTGCATTTGTTAGTTGTAAGTAAGCAAGTTGAATTGCTACACTTTCTAAATTGCACTTGAACCAGTCCCCCAGAATCATTACTAGGTGTTTTTAAATGGCTGTGATCTGGGTTCATTAAAAAGACTATATTTTCTGTGCCTAAAAAAACATTTGGGTAATTAGTATTTGTAAAAACTTGCCTCTGCCAGTGAGATGTATATCACAATCTTACAGATACATAATCAATAAACCAGGAACTCTTAGCCATGTTCCAAATTTCCTTCCAAGCTTTCCAGCAGTATTTATTTAGTCATTAGCCATGCCCATGCTCTTATTGATCTTCAGTCTACAGTTAATTTTTTTTTGGTGTAATTTTTTTCAGTGTAACTTGGCTGCACAGATGGGTTTGGTAGTTTCAAACAGGCAATTCCTTTACCCTCTTTACAAGAATGAGGGGACTTGGTGGAGTTCCACTGAACACCAACTTTTTCCTTTTTTTGACACTTATCCTGAGTTTCTGCCTGTTTACTGCATTGCTTTATGATCAGTGAGCCATGACTTGGACACTTGGTGCTGCTATAAGGAAAGATAGGAATGCAGGAATTGTCTCTCACTCTACTTTCCCCCTTTATTATTATGACCTCTGTTTCAGGGCTGGGTAGCATAGTGTGTTTATGGCAGGGAAGGGATGAGTCAGCTAGAAAGTGTTGTGAAGTCTGAGGAGAAGCAGCTGATGATGTCTCTTTTAAGCTGTGGATGCATTGGATCTGTCAGGCTGATGGGAATCTGGAATTGCTGGATACCATGCACTGCTCTGTGCTCCTGCAGTGACATGTTGGAGCAGAGACTGGGAATGAGTTCCAGCAGGAACCTAGACAAAGGGAATGTGTCTAGTAGGATAATTTTCTTCCTAAACAAACACTTAATGATTTCAAAACATAAATATTTAAAGTAAGTTGCTGACGTCTCTCAGAACATCTGTTTTTTAGTGAGATCAGGGCCCTTTCACTGCTTTTGATATGCCACGGCTTCCCCTGGTTCCCTGTCCAAGGAACTGGGAGCTCCACTGGCAATCCAAGCAAGTGTGCACCCAACATGCAAATTGCAGCAACTGAAAGTGTGGCAGCATTTGGAAGATTACATAAAACTTGTTATTCCTAGACATCCACATGAACAAAGCAATGACTTCTTTGGCCATGTCTTGCTCTCAGCTGGGATGGCTTAACCAAACCAGCCCAGTGCCATGGCACAGGACAGCTCTGTCCTGCTGGAGGTGCCACTGACTGACCATCTGCTCAAGACCCTTCTTTGGCTCCTGATGTTGTGTTCTTAAAAAAAATTAAAACTCATTAAAGAAACATTCTTTGCTGAGGAGGGGGGGATGTCATTGTGTTTAGACAAAACTAAGTCTCTGAAATCAACCCTTGTTGTCACTGGACTTCACCATAAATGTATTTAATCAGAGTATCTTAATCCACATGAACGTTAAATCTTTCTGCTGGTTTGGTGCCAGTGTTCTCCTTGTGAAGCAGCTGAGTGTTTTGTACAGGGCTCATTTCCCTGCTGGTTGTCCCTAGATATTAGAGCAGTGGTGGTCCTGCTCAGGAGGGGTGCTGTGGGTGTTAAAGGGAGATGAAGTGATGAAGGGATAGTTCTCACTCACAAAAAAAAAAAAAAGCTGGAATATTTGGTATGGCCGTGTACAGTGGGTTTTAAGCTACTGTTGTTGTGGATCTGAAAAGCTGAATATTTTTTGTAGCTTTAAGATAGGAGTTTATTTATGCTTTACAGTCCTATACATGTGCAGGGCGTCTGCAATAGGCCACCTTACTATTTCAGTTTGATTTTTTAAGACCAGGGTTGAAGATTTTGCATTGGACTTTGAGGTTTTGGACTTTGATGTACCAGATCTACTTGGACTGACAGGGGTGAATGGAGACCTTACTCTACCTCTTGTGAGGTAATGTATTATATTTTGTGAGGGAATGAATATTGGCCTAAGTGGTTTCTTCCAGTGAAATAACATGGGGTCCTCAATGTTTGCAATATTGCTTTCATTATCTCCTAAATAGCAGCTGTTTGTCCTGGTTGTGAATTGCCATAAAGATGGTAGAGATGGTAATTTTGATTGCTTTGCACAACTTTTTTAAGAATGTAAGAAATTATGATTTCACTCTTCAGTGCTGCAAAATTGGATCATTTTTAACATCATTGGAATGCCATGCAGGTTTTAATGGTAAAAAGAGTTTTGGGAATTAAAAAAGTTATGCACATGAGGGTGAGTTAATACACTGATGGAGAGAGGACAAGAGACTGTGAATAGAATTTGTAGAATTTTGTAATGTTTACTCGTATACTGTCATCACAGGACAGGTATTTGAGAAATCTCATCTTTCTTGAATGAAGCTGATTGTGAAGAGAAGTGTTATCTCTCCCTGTAGTATTTCTATTATTCCTCTGCCTTCTGGATGCATCATCCCAGAGCTCTTTCCAGGTACCCTCTCTCCCTGTCCTACTTTGAGCCTGGACAGGTTGCTTTGGAACTCATTAAAGCTATAGTAGAAAAATGTCTACAACTAATGAGATTACTCTGTCTTGTATTGCCTTTCCCCCTTTCTGCAGTCTTTAAAGCCTCAGATTTATACAAAATTGTGTGATGTGGTTGAATGCACCATATGCTAAACAATAGGTGCCTTTCAGCTGCACAGACTGTGCCCATAAATCAGGAGAGACACTGCAATGTTCATCCTTCCTGTGCTGGCATCAGCTGCTCTTTGTTCCGCTCCTGAGTCACAAAGTGCCATTTCCAGTGGGAGCAGGACAGACTGTGAGCCCAGCAGAACCTGGTGGCAGGGGTGGGTGAAGGAGGGTTATTTTGTGCTTTGAGCCTAAACACCTGAAAATGGTGGTAGTTGTGAAACTACAGTGTTTTTCTCAAATGCTGACATGAAATGTGGTTTTCTGTAATCTCTGCTTACTGTCATCAGCCTGCTGTGAGAGGGAGGAGTAGGCTTAATTATTTCACTGTGCAATTTCCTTCCTAAATGCATCCAAGTCTGGTTCCTGTTTGGAAGGCAGATCGTGGCAGAGGATTTTCTGATGCCAGTCCTGGATGTTTTCCATTTTCACAGATTTAGCTGAATTTTGCATATGACTGTGCAGATATGTAGCCTTGGGGTGACTGAGTTCTGAGCCCAGAGTGATTAATCTAATACAAATGGTCTTGTGGCCAAAGACCCTTCACAGATCTCTGATTGTGATTAAAAAAGTTACTTTTGGCATCTGCTTTTATATTTCTCTAAAATAAGAAGACCGTAAAAAAACCCACTTGTGACTTTTGCTTTGAGAAAACAGAGTTTATTTCAGTCTTTGATATTCTTGTTACTAGAAGATGGTCTTCCATTTAATATTTGTCCTTATGCATTCATTTTAACATTATTTAGGCTTTCTGAAGGCTTTCAGTATTTTTAGATCTCTGAACTTAATAATCATATTCAGCAATGATCTGGTTACTGTCCTGGTCAGGCCAATAATGGTCCTCAGTTTATCTTGTTCTAGATGCCATACTGGGAATTCCTGTTTTATGCACTCTCTCCTCTACCTAAAACACCTTTGTTTTTAAATTCACATTAGCATGTGGCAGTAACAAAGTTCATTCAAACTAGGTGAATTACTTATTAATGAGGCTGAATTGTGGCTGGTAAAAGTCAAGTTCTTTGCTATTAGCAGTTGCAGATAACAAGTATCCAAAGGAATTAGAGAGCCACTAAAGGAATCCTCTGGAACTCAATGTTTTTTTGGTTTAGTGGATTTTGTGTTTGTTTCTTTACCCAGAGCTCCCAGACAGTAAAGTTTTGGCATTCTGGGAGAAGATTGATGTTTCTTTAGTATTTCCTTACGGTTAATAGGATTATTTATCTGAATATTAGAATTGGCCAGTATGACTGTGGGAATAATGAGTGTCGAATATGGTCCTTGATGAATGCAGTTAAGAGGGATAATAAGATCTGAGACAATTAGCAGGACTTTTGGATAGACGGTAGTGTCATACTAACCTTATAAGACATTCTCACTCGATGCCAAACTTGGCTAATTGATTAAAAACTCTGCTAAAGCTAGATCATAGACACAAGGGGTTTTCAACATTTAACTGTAACACAGCCTAAATAAACAATAAAATTAATTATGCAGACTGTAGCAAACTTGCATTATGTAATAGGATGCAGTTTATGGTAATCTCAAAGTCTAATTTTGAATAGGAAGTGGTCACTGTACTTGAATAGTCCTAGATTCCAGAAAAATGTTCATCTCAATAGTTTGTAAAAAGTAGTATTTAAAGTAAAAAGTAAAAGTAGTGTTTAATCATTTACATATACAGATATCTCTGGAAAAGTAGAGAATGCTAAACAACCGCCTCAGGTCCTAGCCATTCTGCTTGGTTTGAGCAGCTGAATTCAGTCAGCCACACATTCTCTCTGTCTGAGGACTTTTGGTTTGGTCATGCTCTAACAGAGGTTAAACATTTGAGAAAGGAACTGAGTTCTGGGAAACAGTTATGGAAAAAGCAATAGAATGGTGATAATGGCTGATGAACAGCTTATGATCTCTCAGGGTAAAATTGCCCTGAGGCCCTTATTCTAGTCCTAGATTTACCAAAAGGAACTGTTTAGTACGAGCAGGAGTTCCTGTATTTGACATTGGTGTGAGGGCTATTTGGATCCTTTTATTCTGGTTCCAGAATGGAACTGGAAAATTGGTGAAGATGCACCGAATTGGTTAAACAATCAAATAAACATTTAGAGTGAATGTTTATCTAAAGGGGCTGCTTTAGATATTTATGTATTTTTCTGAGACAAGTCTTTTGTTGAGATTTGAACAAAGATTGCTACTCCTTTTTTTTTTCTTGTTATTGTTGTTTTGTTTGCTGGGATTTTTTTAAAGACTATAATCAAACTTCAACTTGCCAATATTGTTGTTCTGTAAAGATTACTTTCAAGTGACAAGCAAAAATCCCACATATTACTTCAAGAGGCAAGTCTGTTTTTCTTCGGTAACAAACATAAAAAATACTGAAAGAAATGACAGCAGTAGACAAACTATATCCATGTAATTCATTGGAGCCAATAATGATGAATTATCACAAATCAGCTTTGCAGCTATGGTATTCAATAACCGTGGTATTTATTTATTGCCTTATTAATGAAGTATGAGAAGTGCAGCCTAACAATAAAAAAAAAAAATCATTCGCTAAAATTTACCTAATCAATCCAGAAAAATGACTAAATGATTCTTGTTGTAAAACTTTACTAATTAAAATAAAAGCTTCAGGGAAACTGTGTGTTGAATGTAACCAATCCGTGGCAGTGGTCCCAGCTCAGATGTGAATGCAGCCTACAGAAACTAATTGACTGAGTTGTTTTAGCCCTGCCAGAGCCTAAATCCTGTCATGTTTGTCTAGGAGATGAGAAAAAGCTTTCCTGTTTTGTGCAAACTATGGCAGATTACACATTATAAGCAGACAATGATGTAGGATTTCAGTTTCTTCATGCTGGTGTAGAATGTTGCCACTTGAATGAACGTCAGGCTGGCTTGGTTTTCATTGCAAATAATCCATGAAGGTTGAATTCGCTTACTGTTTGAAATTTCCAGTTGCTGTGAAGTTGAGCTGATTAAATGAATAATGGCAAAATGCTTTTGACTTAAAGATGTCCTTCTTAACCTCGTGCCAAAGTAAGCCCTGTGATATCCATCCTGCTCTTACATATTTTTATGATGAATCATCCCATTTATTTTTAGGTAAACACGTGTTCACTGTAGGGAAAACCTTCCCGTGAATTATTCTGCAAACAAACTCCAGCCCCACAGTTAGATGCTCATAAATGGACTGAAAACCGTGTTTATGAAAAGCAAATTCACAAAGACTGTGCTTCATTGGCCTCTTGCTTAAGCTTTTTCCCTCCTGGAGGCTGCAAGACATGAACTGGCCCTTTGAATGGACGGATAATTTAATTTATTCTCAAGAAGTCAAAATGTAAATTAAAGACTAAATTCCGTTCCATTATGGCAATAATTGTAATGTTCTCAGTGAGCCATGACCAACGCCAACATCTTGAAACAGAGTAGGGATATTGCCTGTCTTTCCCTTGGGGGAAGAAGAGGATCTTATTGCCCATGAGTGATGGGGAGAAATGTGTGTTCCATATCATTTGCCATTCACTGAACTTACTTATGAAAATCTAAAATTAATTGAATAGAAATAAAAAAGGGTTCAGTCAAGGGCCTGCCAAGGGACTGTAAGAGAAAACAGCATTAAGTCAGTAATTTTCAGCAACTGTTAAAAAAGTGATCCTGCTCCAAACAAGAGCAAAATATGAGGTAAATACTTTGAGGTCTAAGAACACGGACATTTAAATCAACAAGAATGTATGCCACTTATACTGATTCTGAAGGAACATTCTAAACAAGCTCCCAGCTAATTTTCTGGAATGAAATTTGAAAATGTTATCCCTATAGTTCATTCAATATGAATGTGTCAGTCTCCTGCCTTTGTGTTCCAAAATCATTCCTAATCAACTCTTCACTTAAAAAAACCCCAGACAAACCTGCCTGAAGGTAAACAACAAAGCACCCCTGTTAATCAGCTTACACATCACTAGAGTTATCTTGTTAAGGAGTTTGTTTCTTTCAAATGATTCAATCAGCTAAGCAGATATTTTGTATTGCCATGGAAATGAAATCGTAAAGTGTAATTGTCAGGTTTAAAAAGTTTGATGTGCAGTACAATGTTTTATCATCTTTCTTTTGCTTTCTCGTTTCATCCTAATTAATTTCCTGATTAGAATCTGAGTGATAAACTTGATTTGTACTCAAGATAGAATCCTAACATAAAGAGCTGAGTCATAGAGGTGAAACAGATAATTGTTTAAAGTTTTACCTAGTTGGTTGTTTTCTTTTTATCCGATTCTTCTGGAGAAATCTGGATAATTTATTTTACTTTGTATTTCTGGTGCCTCAAAGATGAAAAATAATTGTTTGGGACTACAAATATTTCATTCTAAGCACAGAAGCACCAATTGGTTTCAGGGCTGTAGTTACTGATAATAAAAAGAAGAAGGGTGTAACTTTATTTATATTAAATTATATTCCACATATTAAATTATGTGGATATATTATATTATATGGAATATATGGAATTATATTTAATATTCCATTATATTATATGGAATATTAAATTATGTTCCACATCCGCAGCTCTTGGCTTTTTCTACTTTTTAGCTTAGTGATTGCAACACAATTTTAAAATGTGATTATTTACCTTTAGGCAAGGAAATGTCTGCTGGGTACCTAGTGCCTTTCTAGACCAGAGCATTTATTTATTTATCTCCAGGTTTCACTGTTGGTAGTGATTATCTGCATTTAGGTCTGCCTTTAAAGTGAGGCAATTTTCATTTTCACTCCATATCCACTGCCTTATATAAAGAGTCACTGAGGTCTCTGTTATCCAGTTATGTATGAGACATCCAGTTACAAGGCTTTTTAGTAATTTCAGTGACTGGCTTGTTACTGAGATTCAGCTGAACTTTATTTTGGGGGAAGGAGTTTCTACTCCCACCCCAGGACACTATTCACTGTTACTTACTTCTCCCATTTTATAAGAATTAAAAAAAAAAAAAAAAAAAAAAAAGGCAGCTAATTACAAGGCATGGGGAAGTCAACAAGTTCAATTCTTTTTGCATGGATTTGAGTACAGATTTCATTGCTGATTCTCCAGCATTCCTTTTTTACACTTATTGAGCTGTATTCTTCCAGGCTTTTGGAGCTGGCATAGGAGAGGCTCCCGAGGATGCTGTTGCAGGTCAGGGGCAGAAAGGAGGAAGGCAATCTTCCTGCCTGGTCCAACAGGCAGCCTCACTCCTCAGATACAGCAGCCATGGCCACTCTGGCACCCACAGCTTAAAACAGATCATGGCATTAAAGAAACGGGAGGCAAATAACAAAAACTTGAGCTGTTGTTTGCCAGTCCTATAAACAAAAATAAAAGACCTTTTCTTGAGCTGTCTCACTGGAAAAAGAGATTCTTTTTTCAGATCTTGGTGTCAGGAAGAGGGATGGCAATCCCAGCTCTCCCAAGAAGCAGCTCAGGGACCGCAGGGCTGTACGTGATAATATTCAGCCCACAACAGAACCCAGCAAATGACAAGATAGATGTGGTTTTGTACTTTTGCAATTACAATTCTCTCAAATGTCAGAAAAAAAATATTTTCAGGCCATGGGGAATGAAATTAATTTTTCAACTGTATAACAGGATTTTTCTTGTAGAATTGAACTATACCCCACAGTCATGCAATTTACTTGTCATAGGCACACACTACTTTCATTCCTTAAGTCTATATTTCCTGGAATTGCTTTTGCAATGTATGTTTTACTGGAACTGTGTCATTCACTGAGCCCTTACCTTTCAACACAGTGCTTAAAAAGAAAAAAAATCACAGACAACAATAATGAAAACCCCAAAGAACAAAAACAACCACACACAAAAGTCACAAAATCCCTCCCCCCCGCCAAAAAAAACCCCAAACCAAACAAAAAACCCCTCCAAGACCAACCAACCAAACAAACTCCCAAACAAACAATAAAAAACCCAAACCAAGTGAAGATGAAAAAGGAAATGAATTCTGAGAAGCAGAGATACTGCATCAGTCACTTGTTTGAAACAGCCAGGCTCTCTTGTGTACTTTAGGTGGGATTTTTTTTTGGTTGTTTGTGTGTTTTAAATGGAGGAAAATTAAATTGTCTTAACTGTGTGTTCACAGTGGAACTCAGTGGAACCTTTTCAAGAAAAAGGTGCAATGTTCCAAAACCCATATTGAAATGTAGATACTAATGATGTCGCAGACACCCCCACCTCTGCTGCCCGAAATGTCTGTGGAGGGATTCTGAGCAAACTTCTGCCAGTTTTTGGCTCTGAATCACTTTTAGCTTATGGACAAGTCCTGTAGCCCTCATCTCCTTAAGGACTGTGTTTGAAACACACAAATAAGAGTATTAAATCATTGGTATGTTGCATTGAAAAGAACTCTTTTTTTGAGAAAAGCTTTGTAGAGGTTATAATAGAATAATTACACAGCTTCATTCCCTTAAATAAGGACTGGCAATTTTTTAACTGAGTGGTCAACTCTGAAAGCACTTGGTAAATGTGCACTTTCATGACTTTTGCCTAAACCCTTCTAAAGATAGCCTTCCTTAACCATGTTTTCTGCTGACAGTGTGGCCTTCATACGACCTTGTGCTTTAATAAGCCGTACATTCAAACATTGCTACTTAATCAGTTAATGATACCTTGAGCAAATCAGATAAATGGTTTGGAACAATGCTGTATTCAATTAATTTTCATTTTCAACTGATTGCTGTTGCAACTAATGCCTGTAATTCGAGATGTAGTTTTGTGCTGTGATATCTCATTCATTTCTATTTAAAATGGAAAAGCTAGATCTTTCCAGACCTAAATGCATTTATTATCCTGAGTGCAATTACATTGAAGCTTGTTAATTGGTGGCACTGGATATGTATTTTTTACACGTGATGCTTATGTAATCTCTGTCCTGGTAGTATTTGCAGGTGAGGTGTACATCAGCCTTGTGTCTGAGGGTGCAGATGTCTTGAGTCAGGAGCCCAGGACACCAAGAGTTGTTCCTAAAAGGTGCCCAAGACCTGTGCTGCTGCTCCAGTGTCTGATGGGCTGCAGGAGAGCAGAGGCTCAGGCTCCAGAGGCTGGGCAGGCAATCCCACACCAAACCCAGCACAGCTCCAGGCCCTATCACACAGTTTGAGATGGAGCTCTTCCCCAGGACTCTTCACTAAGAAGCTTCATCCATTTTAGTGATGGCTTGAAATGTTTTTTTTTTTCAATTTAGCCATGTCATCCTGTGTGAAATTTTAAAATGCAGCATTTTGTCAGGTGGGGAGTCAAAGCAACATCAATGAAATGTCAACCTGATACAGAGCTTACTGTGAATTTTCTTGCTTATGAATGTGAAAAAGGGCAAACTTAAGCTACAAGCCATTTCTTTGATGTGGTGTTTGATTTGATGAATGGTCTTAGTCTCTCATTAAGGCAACCTTTCCTGCCAATAAAGGTTTATTAAGATTTTTTCATATGATTGCTACCAGTCAGTGACAAGAAGTGAGTGGGAGGAACTCGTAAGACCAATTTGTACCATCTGTTCCAGACATATGAACTGAGGTGATATTGTAAAAGGGAAAGCCAAACGCCTTTATCTAAAAGGGTGATCAGTGGCCATTTTTACATTAATTTGAAAAATATTATTCTCTTTGTACTAGTTCTGGAAACAATATATACTTTATATAATTAATCCCCCCTATATCTGTACTAGATTATGCATTGCCTGGATGACTGACGTGATTTAGTTCTGCATATAATGAAACTTACTTATGTGGAGGTCTACAGTGGGCTATTTAAAATGCTTTTATTAAAGCAGTGAAGGATCTTCAATTCTTGGTAATATCCATAGGCACTGTGCTTGAACTACCCTGTTTTTCTGCTGGTAAACTGTGATCTATCAGCTTAAGCTCTAGGAGTGCCAGACTGCTCATAAGTGTCCAGAAGGTCTCCTGGCAATCAGTGAGGTTTTAGTTTACCAAATAACATTACAACTTGTAATCCCATTAGTTTTTTCTAATCCCAAGGACTTTGACAGTATCTGTTGATTTTCTGGTCTGCTGGGGTCACAGTAGACATCCTGAGGTGTTTATCTGCTGCTGTCTCCCAGACTCTCGGTGTCTTAGGACATAGTGCCACAAATCATACTTCAAATACATCTCTGGTCTCAGTTCTTGAGGTGGTCTGTGGTCATTTCAGAGCACTTTCATTATAATTGTGTGATGTATTTGTTAGTAAAATATCACAGAATAGAATCATAGAACACCTTGGGTTGGAAATGACCTTAAAGATCATCCAGTTCCAAAGCCCTAAAGTATGTTAGTATCTTCTAACCTCTGCAGGAAAGATTAGGCTGCCCATAAAAGTGAATTTAGCCAAGTCCAATAACTGTATCACAGTTTTAGTTGTGAAAATGTGGTGGCTTTAACTGTTTTGACATCATAAAGAATATTTAAATGTACAAATAATAGAATAATAGGACTGTATTTCAAGTTTAGTAAGTCAGTTTGAGCTTCTGGTCCTTACTGAAGGTAGTATGAAATATTTGGATGTTGGACCCATATTTTATCTCTCTTAATATGAAATTTTATGAAAACAGTAGGACTTATAACTACAGATAAAGTGCTAATTCTATTGAAGAAAAAGACTTCCTAAATTTGCAGAATCACAGAGTTATTAGGAGTGGAAGGGATGTCTGGGGATCACCCAGTCCGATATCTCTGCCAGGACAGGGTCACCCAGAGCAGGTTATACAGGACCCTGTCCAGGTGGGTTTGGAAGGCCTCTGGAGAGGGACATTTACAGGAGAGGCAGTCTATGAAGTCATGTGCAAGGAATTAATTTCTGCTTGTTGAACAGATGAGAATGTTGTGATTATAGAAGCCAGTCTGTTAGTTGTTATTTCTCTCTGCGTAGGTTAATACTGGAGTTAATTACAGTTTTTATTCCAGAGGCAATTTTTTGTTGTCATGAAAGTAGGTTTATTTTTTTTCATTGGCATATTTTGAAACTCAGTCCTGTCAGTGTTTTGTACATAAGGCAGTCTGAAAAGGAATCAGCCTGTGAGTCCTAAGTGGTTTTGGAGATTGATGAAATGGTTGGAGACCTTGAAGGACATCAGTGTTACCCTCTGCAGGATAGAGTGCTCCTACTGCAGCTCTCTGGAGGCTTTTTGTGGGAACTCAGTCCCACAAAACCAGGGAAACCCAAATGTTAAGAAGAGTTGGTGGCAATAAGGCAACCTCAGAAGCTGTGAGTGAAGAATGAAGAAAAATATCTTCAAAAGAGCATAGAAAGGGGTTTGGGACATCTTGGGAAGAGAAGCAATAAATCAACAGTTCTGTTTTTTTCTCTCTGTAATTATTGTGCTTGTCTTGTGAAGTTTAGTTAAGTTTTACTCAAATGCCAGGTAAACCACTAATAACTGAGGTATTATTAACTGAAAAGGACAAAGAACCTAATAGTACTAATATTTTAGTATTTTTTAATAGTGCTATTGCCTAGAAATATTTTACTTTACCATTTTAAATATTTAAATGCTTTGATGGGAAACAAATGGGAAAATTACTGTTATTTTGTAGCCTTTTTTTTGTAGGGTTTGAGACTAAAATGTATCGAATGGGTATGTCTTGAACGGTATTAGCCCTTGAAAGTAAAAGAGCTCACAGATTCTTGTTTATCTTTTATTTTATCTTCCCATAATCTTAATTGCCTTATTTGACTCTTTATATATCTGTCTGCTTTACAGCACCCAGTCACACCAGCTATAGTCTGTTTTTATTGTAATGCATGCTGTGTTACTCCAATTAAAATAAACCTTTGCATTTCATATTGTCATTTTTTATTTCCTTCTTTGGCAATGGAAAAATATCCTTGTCAGAAATGCAAAGCATTCTCTTCGCAGTCTCATTAAATAAACAAAGTAGGTCACTCAGATGTTCTTGTATCATGCTAATGCAGAAACTAATCATTCAAGGTATTTGAAAGCTGTGAATCTCAACCCTTATTCCTAAAAGGCATGACCTTGTATCAGAACTGTCACTTCAGAGTTTTGAAGAAATCTGACATATTATAACTGTACTGTGTCAGGAAGCCATGGGATGAGCTGAGGAGAACGAATTCCTTCATAGGCCAGTAACAAACTGAAGTGTGAACTGAGGTGGAGATATGTTTGTCAATCATCATGGCGAGTTAAAAAAAATAAAATCAAACCACAAAGGAAAACATGTTTTGTAGGTGCTTCCGTAGTCACGAGCCCTTAAGATTATACTGCTGCTTTTCTTCTTGGTCAGAGAGAAACACTCCCCACACCACACCCCCCAAACAGTAATGCATTAATAACAAAAATAGTCATAAAAATAATCGTTCTGATTCTCTGGAGAAACATTTGCATCTAGATGAGCCTTCCTGCCATGGACAAAAAAAGAATGTTTAGCAATTAACTAAAAGTTAATGTTATGGATGCATCCAATTTTCTTTTAATTGCAAGAATTTCACAATGTAAAGGCTGCTTTTTCTTTGATGCTGGAGATTTCCATTATGATATCAACTTCTGAAAGATGTGAATAGCAAAAAGTACCTACAATAAAAAAACGTCCGGTTCGTTGTACAGCAAATTCTGTCAATTATTATGCAAAATCCAGAGACAGGGTTGGCCATAAACAAAAGATATTTCAGAATTCAATCAGGATAATGCAAAACTAAACTGTGGCTGTTTATGAGCTGGATCCGTGCTGGTTTGTGAAATGATAACCGAGCTTTTTTTATTGAAATTCTTCTACACACATTTAGTTCCAGTACTAGCTGATAGCTGTATCATATGCATCTAGGATTATGCCAATAGTGTCTCATAAAAAGTGGGGAGCATGCTAGGAACTGTGAGTTTGTTTTGCTAAAGGGCCTTGGCCTTGCTGCTCAGCTAGAAGGTTTTTTTTTTATCATTTTGTGAGTAAAGAGCAGAGGAGAGGGTGAGGTGTTTCTGGTGTGCCAGTGTCTGGGTGGGCACTGCAGTAGCACTTGTTTAAAGCAGTGAACACCATCAGCTCACTGAGTGCTCCAAGGTGAGGGACAGTGCTGCTCGTCAAGTGAGGGCACTTGTACGTTATGTGGCTTCCAGAAATGTGTCTACTTTTGAGCTTATGAAAATATATTGGACCTGAGAATTATTTGCCCACCCCACCCTCCGTTCTGGAAGGCTGTTAGCATCTTTATTTCACAGAAACTCCTGAGGCCTGATCTGAACTTTGCTGTCCATTGAGTGGGTTCTCCTGGGCTGGAAGGTCACAGTAGGGGTCTTTCTTTGAGGTCATACCTGTGGATTGTGTCCCTTCATCTATTCCATTTTCCTAGGGCTGCCACCAGCCGATCCTGTGGTGGCCCTAGCCAAGGTGGGAAAACTGAGGTGAGTTTTCCTTGTGCTTCCTTGTCCCTCATGAGTCAGGGTTGGGAACTTCAGCTTAGGGTATGTACCAGAGTGGAGCTTCTCAACATCAGCTGGAGGAGCCTGAGGCAGACAGCACGGGGTGCAGAGATGGAGGAAGAGTGAAAGTGTGGTTCCTGGGCTTCATGCAGCAAACTTTTTCAAAGAAAAAAAATAATTGGAGCTTCTTTGTTTACTTACTGTCTGAAGAAACATTTCTTTTGAATGTGTATGTCTTGAAATTATGGCCACATATTTAGTTTTAATGATCCTATAGTGGGGTTTGAGGCAATCAATCCTTCTGGTATGAGATGAGCTGGTTAATTTGACTTTTCTCATGGTATGGAAATACATGGGAGTAGCTTCTCATCACAGATTATTTTGATAATGTGTCACTGGTATTTTTTGTTAATATCTATCTGTAGATCAGTGAAGTGATAACCACTTTATTTTCTTGAGGTTATATGACATTTTTAATATTTCAGCTCAAAAATTTTGGTAAAATGGCAAATTAATCATACATACATCTGTAATCTTACTCACAGAAGCAGCCTGCAGCATTGCAATGTGACCTTTCTAGAGCACAATTTAGAGTATGTTTTGCAGAAATATTTTTTTTTCCAGAGTTCTGATCTTGTTCTAAGCATATAGATAAAATCTAGATGGAAAAGAGTGAGAAAAACATGAATAAAGTTAGATTATTCGTCTGTTTATGTTTAGGCTTTAACTGGAAAAAAGTAAGGGAAAAACACACAGACATACACACACACACACACACACATATACACACTTGTAAAAAAACTTTGTCAGAGAGCTTTTATACCACAAAAAATGTCTTCTTACAATTCTGCAAAGAGCAGGGGAGATACAATTTATAATTCTGCTATAATAAAAGTTAGCAATATTGATGTGATATAG
The DNA here is from genome assembly GCF_009819655.1 of Sylvia atricapilla. Lineage (NCBI taxonomy): Eukaryota > Metazoa > Chordata > Aves > Passeriformes > Sylviidae > Sylvia > Sylvia atricapilla. Next base: position 24,468,747 of record NC_089149.1, read on the forward strand.
GTGTCCCTGTTTGAATATATTTATGGAGAGAACTTGAATATAATTTTTTTTTTAATCTTTGAAAATAGCCTGATTTTGTAGAATGCCCAAAGAAGTATGTATAGAGAAGATATCAATTTTTGTAGATTAGATGTATCTAAAGTCTCAGAGTGCTCCAATGGTTGATGTGGCAAAGAGTTTATAGCAGTCATTGAGGTTGGGGATTATCTCCAGCTATAAGCATGCTTTTTTTCCAGGAGGTGTCTATACTGTGTCAGACACATACATCTTCATGGAGGGGACCTAAAATATTTTTCTCCATCCCATGACCTTTTCTACATAAAAGAAGAATAGTTACTGTAAATGACATCTTCACTTTAAATTAAAAACAAAAAACCAAAAAAACCCCCAAACAAATAAAAAATCAAAACAAAAAAGTGTGCAATCCAATCAATTGAGTCTCAATTATTTCCTCCTTCCAACTACACAACTATCTAAAAATTTATTTTTCATCCTTCTATCTCCAAAATAAATTGCTAGAGAAGGATAAATTTCACCAGCCAGTTATGAAAACAGGTTATGTTTCACTCCAGTTTTCCAAATAGGAATGCTTGAGATGCAGGAATTACTCTTTATTATTATTATTTTCCCCCCTGGTAATGGTACTTTGTTTATCACAATAGCTTTCAAGAATCCAGAATAGCTATTTGAGGAAATATAAGGTGTTTATGGTTTCAACCAGTCCGATATGCTGGCAATTCAAAACACTAAGTCTTACTGAATGCAACCTCAAAACTCCACTCAGACCAGATATCTGCTCTTCAGACTGTCTTAGCTTCTCTTATTTAATGAATGTTTAATAAGACCTCATTCTGATTGGCCTTATATACGTTTAGGTATTCTGATTTGAGTATGGTTATTCATACTCAAATGAATTTTATTATTTATGTACTCTAAAAACAGAGTACATAAAACTCAGGGCTACAGACTTGAGCTGCATATATCAGTTATCATCTGCTCAGCTGTTCTCAGTCTGCTTTATGTGGAAAAAATCTTGTGAAATAGGTAATGATTTCTGCCCTCCCTATAAATGACTGAGAGGGGCTCCTCTTACACAGGGATTACAACTTCTAAGGTAGTTTTAGTCATTCTCTTCCATACTGTGCTCTCCTTGCTGTTAAAAATACCTTCATCAATTTATTAAATAATGAATGTGCTTAGTGCTAATTCAAAGAACTTCAGCACTCTCCCTGTGGATACAGCTGGGATACACAGATCTGCTGAGACAGAATTTGGGGAATCAGCCAGGCTGATTCAATGGCTGAAAGAGAAGTTCAGGAATGTACACTATGATTTTGCCCAGAAATGGGTGTTGGATTATAATAAAGCCAGTAGGATGTAATTTTTACTCTCATCATGAAAAGAGGGGGAAATTAATTAGTTATTAAAATAGCATACAGGAGGTAATATCTAGAAATCCAGGTCATGTGCATAGCACATGTGTTTTCAAGAGTTTGCAAATGGCTTCAAGCAAAATTTCAAGGTGGACCACATGATGTAATAACTAAATAGACACTGTTGGGTCCCATTCCAGCAGCTCTAATAAATATTCCTACTGCTATTGTTTACCCTGTTTAATAACCCTGAGTCCCTGTTGTTTTAATTTGAAATTTAATTTACCCTGTTTAGCCTCTACCAATGGATTATTTCCACTGGGAGACCTCTAGAGAGATCTGTTTCCTGCCCATACCATTGTAGAACCTGGACTGTTTGCCTGGCCAAGATGATTGTAACCAAACCTGTACAGATAAAAAAGCACTCTCCCCTACACAAGTCTCCAGGCAGGCACCTTTTTTCCCTGATGCATTGTAGAAGTTCTGCACATCATGAGAATACATGGTATTGTTTGCCTTGGTGAAGTGGCCTTCATCTCCTGCTGAGTTTGCTCAGCTTGTTCTGCTCATTACTTCACAGATTAGAGCTCAGTGCTAACTTCCCATCAGCTACAATTCTGACAGCAGCAGTCTGCTTTGGAGCTGTTTGAATGGTTGCAAGGCCAGAAATTCATGAGGCACAATGGAAAATGCTGTGGTGTGCTGGTCCAACCCCCTGTGCTGCCTTTCAGCAAGCTGCACTAGAAGTTTGAACTTTTGTGCTCAGCGTTTCTGGTGCTAAGCATTGACTGTGCTTCAGTGTAACTGTTCTGAGAATGATTTTCCTCATGTGATTTATAACCTGACTTTCTGGGAGACATCCGAAGTGCTTTATGGCATTGGACTGGTCTGTATTTATCATTTAGCAGGTCTGCACGAATGCATTCTGGATCTTGGACATGTGCCTGAGTTAGAATGGAGATACCCATGCTAAAATCAAGAGCTGTGTGGAGGTTTATCAAATTGCTTGCCCGGTAATTTACTGCAGATGGAATTTCAAAACTTACAGTCTTGAATATAAATGGGCTATAATAAATTTGGAGAAGTTTGTTTTCCATTTTCCATTAAAAAAAAAAAAAAAAGTAATTTCCATAGCCTGTTGAACTAGGCAAGTTATTAGTGGCCAGATATTTGTGAAGAAAGTATAAAGGACAGTCTTTTCAGATTTTTTTAAAATCCTTTTTAAGACTATTCATCTGCAGCTGGCTAATTTCTTCTGTAAGATTTCCTTTTAATTGGAGGTTAAGAAGTTCTTATAACAGTAATTATTCAGGGAGCAACCTCTGACTTGATGCTAAGCCTGGTAAATGAACATTTTTTTTTTTTCCCTAAATGGAAGGGCTTTCAGAACCTTTTGGTTTCTCAGAGGTGCAATTTCCTCAGTTTAGATTTCTGGTGCAGCTGTAACTCCAAGGTGGGGGGACAGCACTTTAGGGGGGTGGGCTTTACTCTCTGCTCCCCCTGTATGCAAGGCAGGCAGAAGGGGATGAACGTGGACAAGCTGGAAGTGCAGTGAGGTGACCTAAAACTGCTGAAAACTGCTGTGGCTGAGGAACAAAGGTTCTCTCGTCTGCCCCAGCTGTGGCAGAGCCCCCCGAGGGAGCAGCAGCAGCCTGTTTGGGGGGCTCCATGCGGGGAGCAGCGGCAGCCTCTGCCCCAGCCCAGCCCCTGCAGCTCCTTGTCCTGGGTTGTAGTTTAGGATGTATTCTATCACCATCTTCAGTTAATGGCCCATCAATGCCTTTTGCATGACTCCCAGAGGGAGTTATCTCTCTTTAATGGGCCATCAAGGCTCTCTTCCATGACTCATCATCCCATTGTGAGATGCTCCACCCACGGGGAGGAGCCAAGCATTCTCACCTGGATATAAGCTGGGGTTTGGGACAGTAGAAGCAGCCCTCACCCACTGGATTCCCAGAGGACTGGAGCTACCAGACCTTTCTACAAGATTTCTGTTTCAGGAAGACCACCTCGTCTGGACTGTTTCCATCACCCTGATCAGGTTGTATTCTGACTCTGTCAGTGGTTTTTCTTTTTGTATTTATTTTATTTTATTTTATTCTATCTTATTTTCCTTTTCTTCTCATTAAATTTTATTTCTGACTTAGAGCCTCTCACTTGGTTTGTTTTCAAAACCACAACACTCCTGCACACTGGCCCCAGCCCTGCTCCTGCTGGGCACTGCAGGGCCCGTGATCTTCTGCTGCCTGGACTTGCTGGGGGAGAGATTTATGGACAATGCACTGGGAGGGGAAGTTTATTGGACAAGGGAATTACATGAAGTCATCTTAGAGACCTGGGTTAGCTGGGAGTGCAGAGGGATGCACCAGGGATAATATGAATAGGGAACTTAGAGTTAGCTATGTCAGAGAGATTTAGTACTTTCTTTAAAAAAAACCAAACAATTTCAACTAAAGAAATACAAATTACACTGAAGAGGGGAGTCAGATCTTGTAGAAGAGTTTAATAAAAACAAAAAATGTATTCTGACATTTTAAGAATTAGGAAAAAACGTTTCCTTATTTTTTCCCCCTTTGGGATCTAGCAGTATGTAGTGTGCTTAATAACAAATTTTTGCAATTTGTCACGTAGCTTTTAATTTTTTTATTTAGCTATTCTGAGAAAATCAATTTAGCTGGGTAACGGTGATAGGATCTCCAGCTATTATCACCTAATCATTAATTTCTCCTGGTCTCTGTTTAATACAACTGCTGCAGAATGTTTAATAAATCATTAAAATAGCTTGGATTTAACTGAAGAATAAATTATTTAAAGCCATAACTACAATCTATTTCCCCACTCCCAACCCCCCGAACCCTTTTCACTTATTACAGCATAAGTGAATTAAAGCACAATGAAATCATAAATATGAGAATCTACAGCTTTTAAAAGAAAAATTATGAAGAGAAATAATACAGATGACTAAATTCCTAAATCTCATCTGCTCATGATCCATGCCTGCAGATACCACACTGTTGTATTTCATGTAGTGCTTAGTACCTCTAAGCACTCTAAGTGCTGAGTGTTCACACTCTCATTGTCTGGTTTAGAATGAAGATATTGCTCTCTTTGTTTTTGTCACTGCTTTTTTTTATTTTATTTTTTTCCCTACCCAAAGCATCAGAGAGACCATCAGCACGAACAGATTTATTTGCTACCTGGCTGGTGCTCTGCAGCTGTGATTCCAGCCCTGGCCACCGAGGTCAGGGCACAAAATGAGGGTGTGGGTGCTGGCTCAGCACCCTGAGGCCCTGGAAGGAGGAGGAGCAGGAACACAGAAGGTGCCTTGCACCTCTTCATAGGATTAGTGAGAGCTGCTCATAAATGCAACTTGTTTTGGTAAGATGTGGCAGCTTTTGTTGTGTTTTTTAACTAAATTGGGCACCTGGTTTGCTTTCTGAACATCAGATCCTGGCGGCACAGCAACACCGACAGAGGAATAGAAGAAATAATCAGCTGGAATAAGATGAAATAGTGAACTCTTTTCTGCTTCATGTTTGTGGACTAGATAGATGCCAGGAATGGTTGTTTACAGGAAATTAATAATTAAAGAAAATTAAGGCCCAGTTGAAGAGCACCATTAGGATAAACAGATTCCTCTTGTAGGATTAAAGATTAAGGTGAAAGATAATGTAAATAAGTAATTTAATCTCCTAGTAAAAAGCTTAGTTTTTTCCAGCTTGCTTTGTGTAATTTTTAAATATATATCTGTAATCAGCAAATCCAAAAGCAGATGTTTATCAATACAGTTCTTAGCTGCTTTTACATATACATCATCTCCTTTTTGATGAAAGTCATGTTTTTGGTAGCTAAAAACAAAGGGAAATGTCCTCTTGCCTTGCAGTTATTTCAATTTAAAGGAACAATTAACTGTCTCTGAAAGATGGCTTTTTTTTCCAATTTCCAGGAAAAGAAAGAAATAATGCAGTCAACAAATACTTAGAAAAAATATCCAGATATTTATAGGAAGAGGGGATAATTAGTTCTCTTGTTCAGAAAGGTCTTTTGGTCTTGCTGTCTAATAAAAGGACCTTAAAGCCATGTGTTGAGTTAAATAATGTCACATAATGTTGCTTGTACTGATGCTGAAGAGGAGAAAAATTACAGTACAGAAAGCTTCGAGATTAGAGAAGAAATTTGTGTGTTTACAAATGTGTCCTTTGCATAACTGGCTGTGAATTCCTAGTGTGAAGGGTCAAGAGGGAGCAAAATGTCTGTTACCTTATTCTAGAAATTGCAGCTGGACCCATACATTGCAGAGAGAAAACAGAAATGCTTCTTTTGACAGGGGGCTTTTCAAAAAGGGAGACTAAAATTTCCTTGTGCAGTGAATTCCACACAGGCCCACAGATGTCTGCGTATGAAACGTTGATTTGCTGGTTTATTTGGTTTCCTTTCCACAACATTTTCTGGGCAGAAATCTGTGTTGGATGTACTTCGATTGCTCAAATCTGTACCTCCTTACAGGCTGCATTTTCAGCACCCTGAATTTAAATATTAATGGCAACACGAATTGTGGGGAGGCCATCAAAGGGCCTTTGGGGGAGCATCAGGGAACAGTTAAAAGCATTTGCAAGTTCTCAGTGCTGCCAGCCCTGGCTGACAGGAGCTACTGCTAAACCAAGGGTTCTGTCTGACCCAGTCACTCTTCCCGGTGGCTCTGGCTTTGGTCTTCAATTCTGATGAGGAATTAATCTATTTTAGTGAGATGGGACAGAAAATCTAATGAAGGGAGACAATACTGGAATAGTGCGGGAGGATACGTAAGTGATTATGGAGAAACGTTGTATGGGAAGTTATATTGGTTAGGAATGATAAATAACTGCAATAAGTAAGAAGTACATGAAGTCCTTGAGTCTCTATTTTATCTATTATTGTTCATTATACTAATTATCTATTTTACTCTTTTCTGTTTCAAAGTTGCTACAAGCCAACTTGATTTCATCATGTAGCCTGGAAAATGCATCCACCAAAATCAATGTCAACCCTTTGAAAGTTTATTTGAAGGATTAATTACGAAGCTGTGTGACCTGGCTGCATAACTCTAAGGGTTGTCTCTGTTTTAGGAGGCCTCTGTTACTGTATTGAAGATATTGGCCTGTGCACCTTAGGAGGTGACACTGGCTTCACATTAAAAAGAACTTGAATAGCTGCAGAACAGAAAATTGAGGTGATTGCAAGGAAAAATATCTGGTATCAAATGCTATTGCAGAGAAAGCCATACACAAATGCTTATTGCTTTCCTTAATCTGTTTATTTCATAAATATACATATTTCTATTAAAGCAAATTACAGTGAATTTGTATCAGATGAGGGTCTGCCTAATGAGGTATTAATTAAGTACTCTGGAGGTGTTCAGTGGGAGAGCTGAACCAGGACATGAAAAGAACAAATCAAAGCACATGAAGGAGAATCCATCTGTGCCAGAGCCTTTGCATGAAACAATCAGCAAATCAAAGTTGAATATTTGCAGTTTGCCAGTTTTTAATTGTGGTTACTGTGGAACACAAAATATACACTGGGTTTCTGGGTTTAGGTCAGCAGTACCTCATAGCTGTGAGAGACAAAAACAATAAAAAAAAAAAAAAAAAGAAAATGCATTATCACTTGCCACAACCAAAGACACTCATCCTGTGCAATGTGCTATTGTAAAGGTGCTCAAATGCAAAAAATTTGTTGTCCCAGGGAAGCCCAGCACTTTCCCAGGGGGAGAACAAGATGAGAACATGTCTACAGCTTCCACCCCTGTGCTTTACATTTCCAATACTGGGTAGAACAGAAGAAAGAGTAAACCACAACTATTATTTTTCTCCTTCCTTGTACAGAGGCTAGAAAACAGTGTCTGTAGGCATTTTTAGCCATTAGTAATCCATGCAATGTAACCTTTGTAATTTTCTCCCTTCAAAGTGTAGCAGACATTGAAATAACAGCCTAAAGAGGTTTCAGAATTGGGACTTGGCATTTAAAGCCTAGTCAGCTTGCATGGCATTGTGTAGTAATTGCTAGTTAATGTAATAGCAAAACCATTACGGTGACAAAATCTTAGAGCGTATTTCTCTTTTGATGTGTAAATTAAGACTGTCAGAAACCAGTCCCAATATTAAATAGGCCCCCTCATCCATTCGAGTTTGAAAACACTTTGCTTAATCACTGGCAGCATATATATACTCTTCTGCTTGTGTCTGCTATACTCACTAAAATTACCATTCCTACGGAGAAAGGTTTATTTGGGCTGTGAAATGTTTGAGGGCTTATCTGCTGGACAAAGGAACAGCGATTTTTAACTCAAATTCTGGTAGAAATTTTTGTAGCAAACTGCACAAAATTCAAGCTTCTTAAGCCTGAGTATTTTGGTACAATATTTCTTTTTAAATAGCAGTGCAACATTGAAGAAATTCAGAAAAAATAATGTTTCCAGGGGATGGGAGAGAGCCTTTGAAATAAATGCTAGCATTTTGTATGAATTATGGGAGCGTCTATAAAACTAAACAGTACTTAGGTGTTTTTTTCTATTCTGTAAATATTAATTGTTGCCATTATGGTATAGACATTAAAATATAGTTCTCTAAACTATTTTTAGCTAACACATAAAATAGTAAACCAAACTTTCCCATATTGTTTTCTCACTTTAGCAGAATTCCTCATAGTCTTATTTCCTCTGCCAAAGATCTCAAATGATTTTGTGAATTACCAGGAAAAGTCACTGTAAGATTCCTTCATGGAAGAGTGAAATATTAATAACTTGGTTGAACACCTTTGTGCTTTTACCTCCTCCATTTCATCTTCTGCTCCTAACAAACTTTTACAGTAATGATCATGGCCCAGTAGCAAGTGAATCTGCTGCAGGTGGTTTGAACGTGAGTTGTGTGTCTCACCTTTAGGTAGGGTGGGTGTAGTGAGCTCCATTTCACTCAGCTTGCCCTTTGTCTTGTCAAACTTGGTTAGTTTCTTCCTCCTCTAGTCAAGTAGAAGTTGCACACTAATTCTGGAGAGATTTCCATAAACTTATGTAGTCTCCTGAATTGTTTTTGTGAAGCTGTATTTGGATGGGATTCATGCATGCTGAAATAATGGATCACTTCTAGAGAAGGGAGTGAAAAAACCCAACCAAAGCACTGCACAGCAGCACATTTACCAAAGCCAGCAAGCTTGCAGTGTCAATAGCTGAACTCCATGGAGGAAATCAGCCTCGCTGGAGGAATTAAGTAGCTGATACGTGGTGTTAGGGCAAGCAATGACTCCAGGTGGGATTAGCAAAGGCGGGAATTGCTGCTCCTCCTTCTCCCACAGCACATCTCTGCTTTGCCCCTCTGCTGAAGGCTGTGTGGTGTGAGACCTGTGGCACTGACCCAGAAATCCATCTCATTCCTGGTGTGGTGAACGTTTTGCCTGTCAGATCTTGGATAAAGAGCCTTATTTAAAAAACAATTTTAGTTTTTTTATTAAAAAACCCAAACAACATAAAAAACATAAACCAAACAATCTCCCAAAAACTGAAAAACCATACCACACCTCTGCCCACAAAGTAACCAAATTATACAACGCTCTAAATGTGACTTTTCTTCAGTGTCATTGGGCTAGTTTTGCTTTCTCAATTGTATAGTCTGTATGGAATGTAGCATTGCTATATTTGACTGTTGTAGGTAAAGGAAAAGTGATTTTATTATTATGTGGTACTTTTCTATACACAACATATTTTTTTTTCTCTTAGATTTTAGCCAGAATCACTAGCATAAGTCTGCAGGATATGGATAGACAAGCAGCTTGGTGTGGGTCTGCTTACAAATTCATCTTTTATTTACCGTGTGAGAGAGGCTTCTTAATGTCAATTTTCCCTTGAAGTCAACATCTTCCTTATCCAAGCTCAGAAGAAGAACCAAAGTGGTTTTAGAAGGGCTTCCTTTCGAGTGTGTTTTCTGCCAGAGGTCTCTGCAGTCCCTTTATCTCATTAATTCACACCAAAGCTCACTAATAGACACCTGTGAGATATGGGAGACAATCCAGAACCACTACTGGTGTTTTCCCAGAGGCCTGCAGAGCTGATTCTGGCTGTGGTGGATGAAGCTTCAGAACTCTGCTGTCTCAGACTTTTAGTTGCCCTTCAATGGGTCATGCCTATGTTTTGTGATTCTGTTTTTTTTTTTTTTTTTTTTTTTTTTTTTTTTTTTTTTGCAGTGGAGAGGAGAAAATCTTAGTGCCAAACATTCTGGAGCAAAGTAGGACTAGTGGTTGGTGCTTGCTGGGGAATGGATCTGACATGAAGGATTTTATTCAGCCCTGTGCTCTTGCAGATTTTATTTCATATCAGTTGAACACACATGACTGCAAGGTTTGGATTTCTGACAGTGCTGGGCTTTATGGGCCAGGTGCTGCTCCTCTCCCTCTGTGACTTTTCTTTGGGTGTTTTCTGAAGGGGGGAGAAGTGGATTTGGAAAAGTGTGTCTGTGTTTGGTGATTGTTAACTGGAGAGTGTTATCCTTCAGTTCTTGAAAGTTCTTGAAGAGCAGGGGTTGGCTTTTATTTGTTATGTTTTTCTCTATATATTTCCAATAAAAAAATATCAGTCTTCTTTTCCATGGATGAAGCCTACCTGTTTCAGCAGGACTGAAACCCAGGAAGACTGTGTCATAATCTTGGATATTTTTTGTGTGTTCTGACAAGTGCTGCAGCAATTTGGTTTCCATGTGGTCTATAGAGGATCGTGTGTCTTGCTGCTGGGATTTTTCTATTAACATTATTCCAACATTCCAGCAGAATATATTGTTCTAACAAAGTATTGTGAAAAGATAAAATTTGGCTGAAATTTAACAATAATAATAATAATAATGAATTAAAAATTAATAAATAATTTAATAAAAAAATATGATTTGACTTAATATTTGGACACTTCCCCTATAGCCAAGAGTTCTTGTGAGAGGTTGTGTTCAAACTACCCCAAGTCACTAGACCCATGTGTGATCCTAAGCGTCATCTCCTGCCGTGTCCCTGGCAGCTGCTCTTGTGCTTTTAGCCTTGTTTGTCCCTTGCTCAGTGAAAGCATGTGGGAGCTCACTGTGGCTGTGATCTGGATAATTACACCCTGAAACTGGGCACAGCACTGAGCCTTTTGTCTGCTCACACCTGAGAAGGTGGAGATGAGCTGACCTTACCCACAACCCGTCTGCTTTGGATAATGGGGCGTAGAGGATGGTGGCTGTTAAATTATTTGTATAATAACTCGCATGAATAAATGCACTGGATTACAGATGTGCAATTTAGGAAAAAGGCTTGAGGGAAGGTGATCTAATTCTAATGGGATAATTTAAAAGAACTAATGTTTTGTAAAACAAAGAATCATAGTAATATTCAGCAATGAAGCAAAAATTTGGATACAATTAAAATATTTAGAAGTTTATAACTATTCAAAATTGTATTACTGTTACTCGCAATGGTTCCCCTTCCCTTTAGTTTTAGAAAGACAGACTCACAGTTTATTACTCACAAAGGAAAAAAGAAGAGGAAAAAAGGAAGCAAGAATATAGAATTGTGCTTATTATAAGAAATATTCAGAAACTGATTAGTGTGGGAGGAATTAATTATTAAATCTACCCACGCTCTCTGTTTTTTTAAATTTTTGCTATTCAATTTTGCACCAGTAAATGTTATCATGCAATCACTGGCAAGGTGGTAATTAGTATTTATGAATTGCTGCTTTTAAGTCTGACCTTTTGATAAATTCTGTATGGGGAGGTGGTTTTAGGTGTACAGTGATCTTGAAGAACTGTGTATTGTTTTGTTTTGTCTTTCCTCAGTTCTGTTTTTTTGATACACTGTTGCAGTAGCAGTGAGTTACAATCCCCTTTTCTTTTTGCTAATAAGAACAGACACTTTAATGCACAGAAAGGTGCCCCCGTAAATCACTGAATTAAAATAAAACAATGCTTAAAGTGAGGAAATGCATGTAAATGAGTGGTCAGTGAAAAGTACTGCGAAAGGTAGTAAACAGATGCCTTTTAAAAATCAAGCTTCTTATCTGGGTGCTTAAATGGGATTTAGATGCCTGTGTTTAACCAGACACTTACAAAGTGTCCTGGGCTGTAGTTTAGGATGTATTCTATCACCATCTTCAGTTAATGGCCCATCAATGCCTTTTGCACGACTCAGAGATAACTGCCTCCGGGAGTTATCTCTCTCTTTAATGGGCCATTAAGGCTCTCTTCCATGACTCATCATCCCATTGTGAGATGCTCCGCCCATGGGGAGGAGCCAAGCATTCTCACCTGGATATAAGCTGGGATTTGGGACAGTAGAAGCAGCCCTCACCCATTGGATTCCCAGAGGACCGGAGCTACCAGACCTTTCTACAAGATTTCTGTTTCAGGAAGACCACCTCGTCTGGACTGTTTCCATCACCCTGATCACGCTGTATTCTGACTCTCAGTGGTTTTTCTTTTTGTATTTATTTTATTTTATTCTATCTTATTTTCCTTTTCTTCTCATTAAATTTTATTTCTGACTTAGAGCCTCTTACTTGGTTTGTTTTCAAACCACAACACAAAGATTTTATGTTTAAATTATTTACGAGCCCTTGAACAGAGCAGAGGTCAGTGGTGTTATCTTTACTAGCTAGTTATACATTAGTGTGACTTCATTCTGAAAATGAACATTTTTGCCCCTTCTGAAACAGAACCCCAGTGTTCCTGATCTCCCCCACACTGGTTTTGCAATGTCCAGAGGCTGTTAAAGGGGATTGGGGCACTGAGTGGGATCACAGCTAATCAGACTGTCTGAGGGGATTGTGGTCAGCCCTGCTCAACCACTTGTCCAAATGGAGGCTCCAGCCATGGAAGAAAAGCACATTATTGCTTTGATTCCCAGCCTGTCCTACCCCGCGCTTTGTGCTCCTGCTAGAATGAGGCTTTCTGGGGGTGCAACTCTCCCAGAATCTATTTAAATGTTTTTCAGCTAGAAAGAACAGCAACAACAACAGAAAGTGAATGGGAAAATAGTATTTGGTTTCACCAAAAACTGTAAAGAGGCATCTTGATGAATTTATGCACATATAAAATTACGTATTTGTGTTTATCTTAGATTCGTGTGATGTGTTTGGTTTTAATATTATGCTGAGGATTCATTGCTAGCTGAAGTGCTCCACTGTGCCAGGATTTCAGGGCACTTGTTCTCGTGAGGAAACAAGCTTGTCTGGAGAAGAATTACAGAATCTTAAAGTTGAATTACTATGACTCACGCCTTTTACATTTTGAATTATATTGTTTGCTTATGGAATGGAGGATTACTTTCTACTAGGTTGATTTAATGCTTGCAAAGGCCCTAAAATATGTGGGTTTTTTTCAAAGATAAGAACGGCTATATCAGTAAATTTGATTTGATCAAAATGGGTTAAGTCTCCTGGGTCTTCCTACACAGTAGGATGTGCTGCTCTTTGAGGCTGCACAGACTCCCTGTGTCCTGGGAGCAGGAGCAGAATTCCTCCTTCTCAGGCATGCTCAAAGAGCAGCTCTGGGTGGAGAAAATTAGCCATGGCTGGGGGGGGGATTTGTTAGTAGCTTGGTGTTGTAAGCTTTTACAATTGATTTAAACAAGATATATACATATATATACAAAGAGTCTTGTACCCTCTGATGGGCAAATATGCCCTTGTTTCCCATTTTCCCCACATTTGAACGGTATAAGGTAACTTTGCAGAGTTGACTTGACAAGTATTAAATATTCATTATGTTCTAGATGTTGGAATTAAACTTGAGGATGAATTATTTTTTATAATACTATTTTTCTGTGTTCTGAAAGGAGTTTTGAAATGTATTGAGTCATAAAGTTGCTCCAGCTGGACAATAATTCTGTTATTGAAACTGGATATGGAGATGAAAATACACTGAATTTCTTTGCCTTCTTGGTTTCACTTTTTTTAACCATCTCTTCCTTGTGTAGGATCCTGATAAGAACATGATATAATATTATGTGCTGCTGTGATTTAACTAAATACAATGAACAAATCTTTGAACAGCAACATAAATAAGGACTCTAATTTCACTTAAGTAAAAAATACCCATGAGTAAAACTGTAAATTTTAAGACACTGAGGAAAGAATTGAGTTCATTTTTTTTTTTTTATGATAAAAATTTCCAGTTCTACTTATGTTGAATTAATGAACAGTAGTTGTTCAGCAAAGTAAACACAGAAATTCAATAAAAGTGCAGGAAAATAGCAGTATCTCAGTTAATTTTCTCTGGGAACCGATTCCTTCTTACTGTAGGCAAGTTTGGTTTTGGGTTTTCAATATTTGCCACCTTGACATCTGTGATGCTTTTATATTTTATATACTGTCTAAATATACTCAGTTGAATGATATTTTGGTGTTCTTGAGATTTTTGTGGCTGGTTTAATTTTGTGATCATAAACAGGAAAACCATTCTAATCTTCAAATTTTTTTTCTTTAATTTGCCTTCAGGCCAGGCTGTATTGGTTTGTTTTGTCTACTTTCATATGAATTTGAATGTAAAACTGCTCTGAGAAAAGTTCTACTGAAAACAAAACTCTGTGCGCATGCAGAGCTTTGTTTAGGGTGGATTTTCTTTTTTCTTTTCTGCCATTTAAGTAGAAGAAAATATTTGTGTAATTTCTGTGTGTTTGGTCCCTAACATAATTGATCATCTTAGCTGGGAACTGAACTGAGATGCTTAATGAGCAGAGACTTTAGCTACAGTATATTCTTACATCTGGAAAAGAACTAAATAATACTAAGGAGTTGTGGGAAGAGATGTAGAGGTGTCCTTTATGAATGAGTTTTTTGCTCTTTCACACACAATGAGAATGGATTCATGCTAATGAGCAACATTTTGATCTTCAGAACTTTAGCAATAGTATTAACACACTAAATGCTATATTTAATAAGTGGAAATATGTGGTATTAAAACACCTCTAAGCAATTTTTATCTGTATTAGGAGAAAAATGAGTTTGAGTAGGATGCACTGTTTCCACTGCCATCTTGGTTTCTCCACTTAAAATCCCATAATGGAGTTCATGATTTTAAACTTTTCTTCGTTTGCCTTTTGCCAGCCACCCTAGAGTGATCTGAGTTATCAAAGATAGAGGAGAGATGCCTCTTGGCTTTCTGGAAGGCAAATGCTTTTGCATGAACTGCTCCCTGAAGTTCATATTTAGAGGTTGACTAAAACTGCCTCCTTTTGCCTTCAGCCCCACAATCTTTCACACAAATTAGGCTCACTGACTAAAGTTGATTAAATAATAATTAGTGCCATTCCACTGTTGGCATTTTTCTCTGAAACAGTAAAGCAAGATATGAAAGTTATTAATCTTGAATTCTTTTCCAATTCACTCTCTCGATGTTATGCAATAGTTGTGCTACTCTGTGATGCTTCAGAAAGCTGAAAATCTGAGATTTACCTGTGCTGATTCACATGACTCATGGCCAGTATCTATCAACAAAGACCTGCCAGTTGCCCCTTCATCTGGAGGAAACACAAAGCAGTCAAAAGGAAATACTTCTCAGAGGTAAGAGATATTACTTTTTAAAATTTATTCTCTCTGGAGTGATGAATTCTGACCATTTTAAACTGTGCAGTTGTGTTACAGGAAAGCAGAAAAAAAAAAGTGTAGGGGGGAAATGAAAGCAGCTCTTTAGCCTTGGGTTTTCAATTATTCCTCTAACGCTAATTTAAGTTTTCAAATCAAGATTTTTTTGCAGTTAGGGCATCTGTTTCTTATCATCAGAGATTTTGCATGGGGTTCTTCCTGTTACATAACAAAAATGGAAATTTTCCTCTTACAAATAATGTAAAAATAATACCTGAAAACTTATAGGTTTCTGCTGTGCCTTCTGCTCTGCTCCAGAAGGCCCATTAGCTAATTAATATACATTTCTGGGTTATAACCTGTCTAGTTTATGAAATTAGCCACTTCCACATCCTTGTATGGCAAAGTGGGGAGGAAAACTGTACGCTACATTTTGAACACCTGCCTGTTAGGAAGCAGAGACCGGAAATGAACTATGAGCAATGTGTACATAAGCCTGACTTAAAGAGCATCCACAGGGCAATCTGAGCACAGGCTTTGTCGTGGACACTTTGGGGCTGGCTTTTATTGCTATTGCTGTGCAAAGTCCTTGTTACAGCCGTTTATATTAAGCTGCACCCCGGGGTGATTACTCTTCTGTAGAGGGGGAGGAGGGAGCTGACTGTGGTGTGCAGCTGCAGTAAAGAGGCTGTATGTTTAGAGGGAATTTCATGGATTGGATTTGACCTCTACAGAAAATGAGCTGTGGAAGTCCTTGGGACTCTCACCCAGAAAACCAGAAAGCACACATTTTCCTCATCAAGTGGCCTTCAACAGTTTAAGTGACTTTTCTGTTGCTAGAAGGGCAAAAACCTGTTTATATCTATGCCTCTCGATCTTCCCTTTTATTATTTCTGAATAGTTTTAGCTGAGGCAAGACAAACTTGTCATTCTTGGCTTTAAAATTTTCTTCCTGAGTGTGATTATAGTGAAAATATATTAGACAAAGGAGTAGGAGGGGAGAGAAAAGCTTTGAAATTGTGCACGTGGGCTGCAGCTCGAGCCCCTAGGTGAGTTAATTACCATGGTGGGAGCCTGCCTGCCTGGGCTATTAGTACTTAGAACACTGTGGTATTGGCACTGGGAAAAAGCTCTTGAAATGAAGATTGCTCACAGAGCAGGAGGGTGATATGTGGTGTTCTTGTCTATACATTTTGCTGCAATTTCCTACTTCCAGGATTCTGCTAGCAATGTGATACCAGGTTATGCTGTTGCTGTGATAGACTTTTTTCAACATACATCTCTTAAAAGCTACAAGCGAAAGCTTGAGAAGTTAGGAAGCTGAAGGAAAGAAGGGATTATGTTTGTTTCAGTTAGGAATGCCATCATTGTTGCAATTCACACTTTCACTCCTAGAAATCTCAGTCAATTTGTGGAAGCTGGAGTCTTTACTGATCAGCTTCTGGTACATTTTGAGACTAACCAGCAACCAACCATTCCTCCAAAAGTTAATGGTGCAGTGGACACAGGTCAAAAGGCTGTGTCTGACAGTTCTGCCTCACAGGCCTGTAATGGTTGGAGATGAGTTTTGCCTCTCTGTTGTAGGACACACTCTCCCACACTGAAAGTAGCAAAAATATCACATCATTGACTTGGAAACAGCATATTGTCTTGTACCCCATCAGCAAAGGCCACACATGGCTGTGATGTTGAAAGCTTTTTCCCTTCCTCGCTTAGCAGTATAGAGAGGAGAATAATACAAAATAGGTGCTCAGCTTGTCCCCAGGTGTCAGATGCCAAAGTCACTGAAACCTTTAATTTAGATGATCTGGCAAAGATGTCAAATTCTGAGAAACTCTTTTGGAATCTTTCAGCTTTTGGAACATCAGCTTTTGCCAAAGCCTTTGTAATAGTTGCGTCGAGAACAGACTAGTTATTGGGTTTTCTTCCTTAGATTATCCATTAGGATGCTTAACCACTTCTGCTGGGGTTCTTCATTTAACCAGGTAAAATCAGATTCAGTTGATTGAATCTCATTTATTTCCTGCTATTAGACCAGCACAATAGGTTCTTATACTTTATTAATAAAGAGTTGATGCCTTTATCCATAATTCTGTCTTCTCCATGTCTCTGTGTTTGTGTTTATTGTATAATAGTTGAACTAATGTGCTGAGTCTCTATAGTACAAATTCAGCTAAGTCTGTCCATTTTGGATCAGTGAATTGGAAGAAATGTATTAATTTATAGCCAATACCAGGACCTATGTCAAAGGAATGCAAAAAGATCTTGCTTTGGGCAGTTATAAGATAGGTATGATGTAGAAATAATGAAAAGGATGAGGGGAAAGAATAACGATGAAGAGAACATTGTGAGCTCTAAGAACTTTTGAAAAAGCAAAAATTTTACCCACTGTTCTTTGACTTCTGATACAGATTTTAGGTATTTACATATAAACAGAAAACATTATCTGCTAATATTCAGGCAGTCAGATACTCAAGTATTTTGTCCCTTTGTAGGATTTAAAATGCTAATGGATGATTAAGCTTCAGTAACAAGCTGCCTAATTTCACTTGCAATGATTTAACAAAAGTGTTTTCCATCTGGGAGAGCCGAGAAACAAACAACTCAATTTTTTGGCAACAGACTTTTTAATTTATTGTTCTGTTTGAAGTTGCATTGTGATGGAGCAATGTAAAGGGAGTTATTTGCTGTTTCTGGTCCCTGTCAGAAAAATACACATGTGTAATCTTGTTAGAAAAAAAATTACTAAGAGGAATTATGTCACACATTCTCTACAGCTTTTTCTTTAAAAGCACAGATTGAGTATCATATTTTTCAAAGCAAAGAACCAAACATTTATTTAGGATAGGATATTCAAATCTTTGAGGCTTATTTCCAGAGTAGCAATTAGGGAATTCTGGGGCCATGTTGCAAAACTCCAATAAATGCATTGTTATGTTATGTAGAAAAATCTAAAAGGAAAGACATTGCGGATTTTGTATCAAAAATACTTTCTGACTATCTAAAAGTGCATTTATAATATATTTTGTAGTACTTAGGGCACTTTATTCTCATAGTGCAATACAATAAACTTTTGACTTATAGTGTGTTTCAAGAACCACACAGAAAGTAGGTATTTTTTTGGCATTCTGTGTGTATAATATTTAAAGACAATGCTGTGTGATATGCACTTTCAACATGTCCTTAAAAGCTTTATTTATTCCTTCTTCACTCCTTTCCCCTCAGTTTCAAATAACCCATTTCACCTGATTTCCTTTAGAGTTCTAAAACTTGCCCTTTCAGAGTAAGATGTTATGGAGATGTGAATAAACAATTGCTCTTTAGTCTGGTGAAAATGCAAAGTATTTACCTTAAGGTTTTTTTTTTTTTTTCTTTTTGCAGTTTAAGAACTTGGCATAGAATAAAAATGTCTAATTCAGGCATCCTAGGTAATGGAGAAAACCACGAATATTTTTGCTCCCAGCATCTCTGACTGCTCAGGGAGAAAGGGGATCCTATGGTGATATTTTCATCCCATTTGCATAAATAAGATCCTCTGCCCTATGTCCTTACTCTAATAATGTACTTAATGTGTGCTGTCTAGCCAGCAAGGGATCACAGTGTGGATGCAACCATTTCCATGGGATATTCCTTCCATCCCGACTGTGGCTGTGGGTGCATTTAGAGCTGTGGATGTCCTTGGAGCAGTCAGTTTATTCAGCACTTTGCAGCATCAAGCCCTCAGTCGTGAAAACAGAGAAAACAGCAGCAGAATTCATTCTTTGTATGAATGTGCTCAGTAAGAACAAATGGTGCCAGCTACATTGCCAAATGTTCAGGAGAGAAAAGTGTTTCCACGTCATGTTGTGTCATTGTGGTGAATGTCCCTTGTAAAACTAAAGGAGGGGTTTTTCTTTCAAAATGGGATTGTTAATATAGACATTTTACAGATTTAGGGTTTGTTTTTGTTGTGGAATTGTTATGCTTATTTGCTGCTTATGTTGGCAGGTCTTCTAAGATTTCCTAAGTAAAAGTTTAAAATAGTATTAGAGGCCAGTAGTGCTGCTGTTTTTATAGGGAGCTTTAAAATGTAAATATTTATGGTCAATTAATTCCTTTTGACTTCAGAATACCTAAGACCAGACAACAAATTTCTTCTTTCTCACTGTCTTTTTCAGCCTTATTGAACTGGAGTTATAACACACACACACTTCCCCCATTTTATTTCTCTCCTTTGAGATTTTAAAAGGAAATGGGGAACTAAAAAAGGAGGTGGTGGGAAGAAAGAAGGGCAGTAAGTGAGCTGCAGTAACTTTGGTCTTGCAGCCTTGTTCTGCTCTGTGGGGTGTGAGTGACTGAGATCTGAGTCACGTGGCTCCGTGAGGTTTATGTGCTAATTTTCCACTCCCATGCCACAGAGTGAAATCCTGGAGTGTGCACATCACTCAACAGACTAATTGAACCTCCTCAGAGTAAAATTAAATGCAGAGATAAATATTAGTAAGCATAAACTCTCATAAAATTATTTTGTGGTTATTTATTGAAGGAGTAGGCCTTAGGTTTATTTGTTTTCATTTTATATAGCTGTATTAGATTGCTTTTTATGTTTTTCACCTAGTATAAGACTGGTTTATTTTGGTAATGTAACAATTTAACTCTAAGTAGGGAATTGTGCAATTGTGGAATGAAAAACCTTAACATTTAAGAAAATCCTATTCCTTTAAAGATTCTACATACTAGATGTAAATTAATGCTGTTTTTATTAGAAAGTTTTCATTGAGTCCCATCTGTTTGAATATACAGCAATGATGAATTATTAATGTGTAGTGCTGTAAGAGAATAGTCATTTACTGATAGAAAGCAGCATTTGGTTTGATACAGGAAATTAAATCACTTTATACTTGCGAGGCTTGTTAATTATATCTGAAGTAAAGGATTTTAATTGATCTCAATACTTGCTGTGCAAAATAATTTTCTTCACTTCAATGTGAAAGAATGCATAGCCATTTTTATTCTGTTTTTATCCTTAATATTGGCTTAAGCTGTTAAAGAAAATACCCCAAACAGTAGCTTTCAACAGCTAATAGCAATTTGGTACAAACATAATTCACCATCCACTCAGCTTTCAGTAGGTGGAAAAAGAATAAACAAACACATTCTTATTTTTAGTGTATTGGCTCGCATAAAAAGATGGTGTTTCATTAGCCTCTAGGCAGCCTCACAAAATCCTGTTGCAGTCTGTGTGCAAGATTTGGACTCTGGGTTTCTCAGCTCACCAGGAGCATCCTGAGCAGCTGTGTCCAAACCTGCTCTCACACTGGCCAGAGGTGCTGCTGAGGACATGGGTGTGCACCCCTGGCAGCAGCTGGGAGAGGACAGTCCCTCCCCTGGGCAGTGGCAGTCCCTGGGCTCCTGGTGGCCTCTGGGCAGGGCAGCAGCAGCTTTCATGTTTGCACAGGTAAAATCAGCCTTCTGATAGCTCTGCAGAGGGAGTCCTGAGGCAGTTTGTGACTGCTGCTGGAGAAAAAGACAGACTTCTGTTTGGGGGCAGGAGAGCAAGTCCTGGCTTAACTTCCAAGTGATTTAAACATTTTCAAATAAATAACTTTATAAAAACCAACCAACCAACCAAAAAAAAAAAAAAAAAGAAAAAAAGAAAAAAAAAAAACCAACCCCCCAAAACCACCACAAACAAACAAAAAAAAAAAAAACCCAAAAAAACCCCCCAAACAAACAAACAAAAAAAAAAACAACCCACCAAAAACCCCCAACAACAAAACCCAAAAACCCTCCCAAAAACCAATGAAACCAACCAAACAAAAAACCACTGAAGATTTTAAATGTGACATACTGCAACTCTATATACACTTAGCAGACCAGGCAGGTTTTAAGTGTTGTTCACTTGCCTCAACACAGGAAGTAGAGAAAAGTACCACAGAATTAGGAAATCTTCAAATTATGGAATCCATGTGGAGCAGGAGGTGTTGAGGCAGAGAAATAGTCAGTACCAACCTACTGGGGTACCAAAGCCAGGGGATGTTCTCACTCAGCTCTTGATGACTCCCTACCTCGACTCCCACTGTGGTGCTTCTGGTGCAGGAGCCACTTCTGTGCATTTCTTTGTGCTGTTTTTCCTCTTGTTTAGACCCCAGGGAGGGTCTAAAGGCTTGAGAAGTTCAGTTCAGTTCAGCTGTTCTAACAGAGATTTTACTGGAAGGAAGAGATGAACTGGAGGTAATGACTAAATATAACCCAAAATGTCCACCTGACCTTTTTCTCTTCAGTTCTCTTGGTGGGTTGGCTGATCCTGGTGGGAGCAGGGAGAGAGGCCAAGCAGAAAGAGTCTCCTAAGTGGTGCTCTATTTCAGTCTCACTGCAAAACATGAAACTTTCTGCAAGATTTCTGTCCATAACTTCTGCTGCACAGGCAACACATACATTTTATTCTTGTCCCCTGAATCTGTTAATGAAGCTTGTGACTTTTCCCTTAATGTGACTACAGCGTTTCTAAGATTTAGACTGCGTGGCTGCAGCCTCTGTGGCCCAGATAATTATGGAAATGTAAACCTGTGCCTCTTTAACCAGTATAGTGCAGATAGTGCTATCTTTTTGTCACAGTTTTGTATCTGTTAATCCACTTTTAAAGCCCATATGTAATCTGTCCATTAGGTTTAACACTGCTATATGGCATTTGTGATATTTACCAAGACACCTCAGGAAGGTGGAATATTTAAATCTGAATAGCATGTTTGCCTATAAAATGAAATAGAAAATAAATAGAATTAATCTGTTGCTTGGTGATGAGACCCAGGATGGAAATAGAAAGCATAATAGAAGGAAATAATAAAAAGAAGATGATTATTGCCTCAGCTGGTTTCTTATCTGCTTGGGTCCAGTGTGTTCAGAGACCAAAGCACATTTCAGGGCAATTGGTAGCTGGAAGCTTTCAGTCCCACTGGGCCCTCCTCATCTACTTCTACAGCCCAGATGGAACCTTATTTACCAGTGAAAAGTACAGATGAAGGAATCGATGGAGCTCAGTTTGAGAAGATTAAAAGATGTGCACACAGTTTCAAATGCTGTTAAAAAAAGAAAAAGAAATGGAAATATGGTAGAACTCCTTTCATTTGGAAAAGTTCAATCAGCTTTGTATTTGAAGATTTTTTAGCAAAACACTTCATCCTGTTTCATCAAAGCTCATTTTTCACTAAGAGATAATGATAGGAAATTTCCATCCAATATGGATGTGAGTATGTCTGCTGGTTTGTGCTCCTTGAAGATTGAGTCTAGAGGCACTGGGATATGCCAGAAATGATGTGGATGTGTTTCTTATCACAAATATCTGCTTCTTGCTGTCCTTTTCCACAGGCAGGATCAGTTTACCTAGGCTGTACAGGTACTATGTAGGCAAAATGTCATCTGGATGGTTTTTAATGTTACCTTGATTGAAACTGGGGACAGGGACTATCAGTGAAAACTGTGTGGTTGAGAATCAACATTTACACCATTATCCTATAATTTCCCTAGCATGGATGCTGGTTTTCGGTTTTTATTGTTAGCAAAAAAGAAAGAGAGCAGTATCCAAAACTCACAGGTAAAAGTTTCCATCCTTTTGCTGTAAATCAGTTCTGAGGTAAAAAAGCAGGCCTGGCTTGTATCTTCTGGAAACTTTCACGTTGGGATGGCAGCAACTCTCAGTCACCACATCAGCACTATATTTTCTATTTTATATTTTTGGCAAGCTGACAAACATGCTAATCCAGAAAATTGCTATCAAAACCTATAAAAAATGCTTATGATGCCTCTTTCCAGAGTATTTAATCCTTTTCAAATAGTTTTGTTGTCAAGTATTACAAACTGTCCCAAATCTTTCGATGTTTTGTCATCTGTATCCTCTGTGTCCCTGGCACACGTACACCTTTCAGATTATGCTTGTGACTTGTCATGTATTAATTTTTAAATATGCCTTAGAAAAGAATTTGTTTTCATTAAACCTCTCTAAAGACATGATTGCCAGAATTTTGTTTTGAATGACAGCATTATGGTAACTAAGTCAAGAGCTGTGGCATCCACCTTTAAATTAATAGATTTAAAATAACAACAAATATCTACTGATTCTTTCTGTTGTAATAAGGTTTAGTTTATCAAAGCTATGAAGAAGTCCTAGAAACCTCTTGTTTTTGCAATAAAGGAGCATCACTAGAGAAATTTTGTTTATTATAGTCACCAAACCAGATCCCATGAGTAGCAGATGTTTTGAGAAAGCTGAAAAACTAAGTTAAGTTTTAATGAGAACTATTGTTCTGGTTAAATAATGCATACCTCCAGCTACAGAGATGTTACATTTAGAGATTCTAAAATCTTATGTTCCAGTCTTGAAAACAATTAAAATGTCTTTTTGTCACCAATTTAAGTAATGCTTGAGAACTAAGGACTTTAAGTGTCTTCCCTGAAGCAAGAAACACATTAACAACAACAAAGGCTTATTCCCTATTGTACTCTGTGAACTGCATTTTGCAGCAATAACTTTTTGAAAGGAACTAACCTCCAACAACCTGTACTGCTGAAATCTGGAAGTGAAGGGTGTTCTTTAGTACCGGGAAAATGCAAAGATCTAAGCATTTCATAGAATTGCTACGCAACATGTACAGTCCAAATAGTAATCTGTCATACAGCATTTCATGTTTCAAGTTTCTTTTATTGACCTCATTTCCATTTGTACCTCATCTCCTAATCAACCCTTGCCTTTAGATTTCATGTGAATTATAAAAGATGCCAGAAAATTGATTCCTGGAGGATTGATTTTGAAGTACAATCTTTGCTTAGAGTTCTGTGTGCAGTTTAAAGTAGTTATTAGAATACTACAATATTTAGACCTTCTTTCTGGAACTAGACAAGGGTATCACTGTGCTCTGTTGCATTGTATGTACTCATTTCCTTGGATTGCTCTGCTCTTTCTTTTGCTGTCTTCATTATCTATTGCAGAAGTCTTGATGGGAAAAAAAAAAAAAAGCAGGATAATAAAGATCATCTTTTTGATTGCAGCTAATCATAAGCTAAAAATGCAGAACTTCCTAATTATCTGGTAAAGCCAGCGACTCTTCAGGGACAGAGCAGTTAATTTCCTTTCTTTGTATTTGGTAAGCATATCACTATTAATCATGGAGATCATAAGCTCACCATTCCTGAAAATGTGCTAGTTAAGTAAGTGCAACTGACTTATGATACACCTCATAAGAAATCTTTGGAGAGCTGCAGATTTTGCTTTTCCTAGGAATTGTGGGCACAATTCTGAATATGCTGTTGAAATACAGCAAAGGCTTAGCTCCATCAGATCTACCTAGGGCCTAGAATAAACAGGAAGCCAATTTTCAATCTTCACAATGAGTTTTATTTATTAACTAAGCTATCTGAAAATTTATTTTAACATTTTGCTGGTGACTTTGTTGCTACTGAAACATTATACCCTTGTTGCTGGTCCTGGATGGAGTTAGAGAAGTTAGCTCATGTCTGAGTGTATGATTCTGATCTAGAATGAGTACAAAGCATTTTGGGATTGGACTGGCACTGCAGTTAATGGAATTTTTTAATTAAAGCCCCCCAAACAATGGCCATTTGTGTGTATGTGGACGTAAGTCAGTTATGTAGTGCAGCGCTTTGCAGATCTGAAAAATCCTGATATCAGATTCAATAATCCAAGTCATAGACGTAACACTTCGCATGCCAATTATTTTTATGACCTTATATGCCTGCCTTAATACTTCCTTTTGCATTGTTGTGCTCTGGATTAATTTATCAGTGCAATGGTGTGACTGAAAAGGTCACAGAAGAGTACTGTGAGTGCTGAAGGTCTAAGATGCATCACAGCTCATAATTTATGAGCACCTGTAAGAAAAGAAAGACAGAAAATGTGACAGATGAGACTTTTCCAAATGAAAATAAGAAACAAAGTAGTTTTTCCAGCACAGACCTTGACAATGTAATTGCTTTCACTCTGCTAACATTAAGATTCACTTGAGCACTTTGACCAACATCCAGTTCTCCTTCTCCCTGTGTAATTCTTCCTGTTCTCAAAATTAACATTTATATCTTAACTTTAATTAGTTTATTAATAAATAAACCACATTCAAGCTAGAAATTAGACATCAGTCTACCTGTAAATGGCTACTAAATTAAAATAATTCCTTTGCTGTAAAATAGATGATTTTGGCAGTCCATTCATTAGTTACAGAAGAGAATATACCTCTGTAGCCAGAGGAAGATTTTTTTAAAAAAAATCATAATAACTGTCTAATTGGTTGGAGCAACCTTGCAATGCTCATTTTGTGCTGTGTCACATCTGGTACAGTCAATTTGGTGGCACTGTGAACCCTTCTGGCTTCATTTGTTCAGCCAAGAGGCCTTTGAGGTGAATCTGCCTGAGGCTCACAGGGAATTTCCTAAAGGCAAAGAAAAATTCATTAGCACTTGAAAAATCCAACTGACCAGAAAAAGTGGAGTTAATGTGAAAACTTAGATGAGGTGAACTAAAACAGCAAAGGGGGAAAAGCGATGCCCACACCTCCTTTGGTAAGATCCTGCTGCTGGAAGTGCTGGTGTAGAGCTGGGAGTGCTCCACGTCAGTCTCTTGGGAGAAGATCATGGCTTGAAATACCAGCTGGTTATTTCTGCCTGCTTGGGTGTAGTGAATGGTGTTTGCTGTGCAAAGGTCACATAAAATTTTAATCAGGACAGAAGGAAAGGCATGGGGAACGCCGTGCAGGCTGACAGGGAACCTGCCACGCTTTCCCTTGTGCCCCTCCGGAACAAGTGCGGCTCTGGCAGAGACATCTTCGTCCCTGAAAGCACCTGGAGCCAGGAGGAGCAGCCTCCTGGTGGGAAATGTGCCTCCAGGACCCTCTGCTGGAGGAGGGACATGAGTGCTTATTGCCATTGTCCTGTGGAAGCTTACAGTTCACAGAAATGCTATTTCCTGTGCTAGAAAAGTGGAAAATGATCTTCTTAATTTAGTAAAAAAGCACTCAACTCTCATGCCTTCTGATTACTTCGTGAGATTGAAAAAAGAATGAAGCGATTTTTTTAAAGTGGAGTAAAAAGCTCTGTTCAGCTAGAAAAGGTCTTTCCGCTTGTCCAGTCAGAGAAAATTCACACAAAAAAAGTAATTATGGTTGCTCTGAACTATGTCTCTTTTGTATCTACACCCTGAATATTTTGTTCGCTTGTTTGGGGTTTTCGTAAGGGTTTGAGTTGTTTGTTTTGGGTTTTTTTGGAAGTGCTGAAGGCTTGCTTTTGATAAACTATTGCTATTACCCCAGGACTGTGCCTCGAGTCTACAATGGGAGTAGTAGTGGTCATGTATTGTGCTCTTACCTAAGGTAATAAAAGTGATGAAAGGTTTTGAGAGTTCAGAGCTCCACCTTAGTTTAGCTTCCTTAAAAACCCTAGGTTTTCTAAACTACTGTCCCTGTTACTCTTAGTTTATGCAGTTTTCTGTCAGAACTTGTCCTCCTAGCTAAAATAGATGTTGTCCAACTGTGATGCAAGGCTTTGTGGTGTTTATTTATATATACATAACAAAGCTTTGGGAAAGAAAGAGAAAAGTGATACGACTAATTCTGCCTTTTTTATTTTTGAAATTATTTCAATTATGGCCACAAGCTTTTTTTTTATATTTGAAATTACTTTATGATCAAAAACACCCCTACCCTATTTCTATGAAGTCCCTAAAAATCAACAGGAAGTTCCTAAATCAGGATTGCTAACATAACCTTTTTAAAAATTTTATGTAACATTGACATTAAATATTTAATAACTACATTTTGTGCCAAAGTCAGTGGTGGTACCAGCTCCATTTTCAGTGATTTTTTTCATGGCTGTACCTCAGTGCACTGAAGGCTGTGTAAGTCTTGGGGTGCTGTGTCCAAAGGCAGTTCTGAGAGGCAGCCAGTGCAAGTGTGAGTGAACACTGAGCAGCTGAACTTGGCTAAGGAGGATGGTTCATGTATTCTCTTAATTGGCCTGGGCAATGCACGGCAGGTCTGGGTTTCAGACACAGGACTGCATTTTAAGACACAGAAATAAATGGATGTATTGTCAATGGTAATCTTCATTTTCAAGGAAGATGTTAGTTAATTCTGAGATGCCAGCTTTCGCTATAAATCAAAGTGTTTGGCTTTTATGCTGCTAGCACAGAATAGCATGTTCTCTGTTAGAGAACTTTCTGTTACTCTTATAGAGAGGGAAAACCTGGCTTTATTATACCACACTAGAAAAATTCTTGAGATTATATAGCTTAAAATAATTTCTATCCATAGGGCTTTGAGGAAGAAAGAATAACAAGATATTGTTCATCACTAAAAAGAAGGGGGAAGGAAGGGAAGGTTACTAAGACTGAAAATCTAGTACTTAAAAGCATTACATGACTGAAAAAGGCAAAATTTTAAAGAATTAAGGCTCTGTTACTGTTTTGATATAGTTATGAGAGTTAAAGTATTTGTTACAGCTGCTAGTTCAAATTGATACAAAATAAAGGGAAAAAATTTTATTCAATTAAAATCTTGACTTCTTTCCCAAAGAATTATTGATGCAAAGCCCCAAGGGTTCAATGTACTGTGAAAACTGAGGTGTCAGCTTGCATCTGGATCTGCTACTGGAAGTTTTTTTGTTGTTGATGCAACATTAATGAGCATTTGAACTTGTTAGTTTTGTGAAGCTGGTGTTTATGCAACTGTAGGACACAGATTGCTTTCTTTACTGCTGAATTTTAGTTTTCCCAATGAGAGCATGGAGAATGCCAGAGAAAAAGCAGTGCTGCCAAAAGCCAGTTCAGGATCACAAAGAGTATTTTGTTATCTAGAGGAGTTTTTTTATCTCTGATACTTTTAGTTTTTGCTTTGGGGAGGGAGGAAGTGAACCCTATCACCTATTTTTTTCCATCTGTTCAGTATTGGCAATGTATCCTAAACTTTGGTTGAGCTGGGAAATAACGACAAGACTGAGGCCTAGTTATTCTTTTGCTTTTCACTTGGATTTGGCCTAAGCCAATTGAGATGTTTGGATGCAGTTGACAGTGACCCAGACTATGTGATGAAGACACACAGATAAGTCCTGGCACTCTCTTGTTTATGAGATCTGGTGAAGCAGCAGCGTGAATTCCTATTGCTGCACTATGCAGATGATGCACTATATTAATCAAACTGAAGTTTACAGGTCTTGAGCTCTTCACTTTAAACATTTTTTTTAGAAAAGCAAAAGGTAAATATTGCTGTGATCTGTCTCTGAGATTTATTAATACCAAATCCAGCAATTTTTACCTTTATGAGAAGTTGCAAGTCAACTGTGACATCCTTCATAGCAAAAATGATATTCCAGACATCATAAATGACATTTCCCTTTGAGCAAGCCTGCAGATGAAGAAGCACCAATACCTGTTCAGAAGCTGATTTAGAGTTAACAGGGGGACAATTTTACTGTGCTACAGTACATAAACATTCCGCACTGACGACGTTTTATAGCTGGTCACAGTGCTGATAAATATATTTTATGGAATATCTGCTTGTAATGTGCAGATTGAGACAGAGGAATTCTCCATTTCGTTTTGGTTTATTTTACTTTGTCATTTTAATAGCGTTTAGAATAAGTCTGATAGGCCATTAAAAACTAGCAGATATACCTAGCTCTTAGTTACACAAATGTAAATTACAGTTTGCTGTCTTTAGTAAAGTTATTCCACACTTACAGAACAATTTACAGATTGTAGATATGCCTTAAGGCATTACAGAGATGCAAAATTAGAGCAAATGAAATAAGCATCAAACCTTTCCTGGAAGTTTTAACTTTTTTCTATTATTAAAAAAAAAAAAACAAACCGGCAACATCTAAGCATTTAAATGCCAAAATTAAACTACCACTAAACAGCAAAATAAAACCACCACAAAACAACAGCAAAATAACACCCTGCCCGTGATGTTTTTATTTCTACTAGACTTTTACAGCCTGAAATAACAAAAGTATCTTCTGATTAAAAGCTAAATATAATTTTTGTTTTTAGGCTGTTTGTATCTAAAGGATCTACTGCTGATATTGAAATAGGGGAGTCAGTGCCTGGAGAAGGCTGGCTTCCTAAATTTTCAATTCTTTAACTGATCATTCTAGATTAAAGTGTCACAAACCTTGTGATCCTGCATGAATGATTTCAGACATGTTTTCCTGTGAACATCAGAACAGGGAAAAGTGGGACTATTTATGAAATCTAATCCTCCTCTTGAAGTCAGTGTGAGAAGTCAGGTGAGCCCTATTCCTTATCTCGTGTTTTGTTTTGTCATTTACACCTGAATACTTCAAGAAGCTGTGAATTAAAATTCCTGAATATTATTCTGCAACACTGTCAAGGGCAGCTTCAAACCTGTCTAAATCCTGCAAGATCTTCCTGGTCTCAGAGGGCTTTGCCAGCATGCCCTGGAAGAGCCAGGATGAGACTTGGGTGTGAATCTTTTTCTAACCTGCCCTCTGAAGGAGGCAGGGAAGGACCATAGCAGATCGTTTGTGATTTCCTACTGTTTCTTATAGACTTTTCAGTACAAATGACCTTCTTAGCAGCTGGCTTAATTTGTTTAAGAGTCCTTTAGGCTGTGGAAGGTACACTCTTGTTCACAGGTTGGGTATGTGGTTTGATATTGCAACTTCTGGAGGAGCGGAATAGATTTGCAGATACCTGCCCTGGCTTCTCTGGGGCTCTGGCTGGGACTGAGCTGAAGGCAAATACCCTGCAGGTCTTCACTGGTGTCAGCAGGAAGTTCTTTGAAGGCCTCAGAAGTGCCCTATTGCAAAGTGTGTGGTTTCCTTCCTCCAGAATGTACACGTCGAGCTTTGCTGCTCTGTGTCCTACAGGACACTGAAATCTATGGTGGGGATTTGCAGTGACTACTGAAATGTTTTCAAAGAGGAGTTTTCTCCCTTTTTTTGAGGCTGGGAGAGGGCTGTCCCAGGAGCCACAGGGTCAGCAGCTGGGTTGTTTTGATGTCATGCCATGACAGCCAAATTTTCCTTTTGCAAGGGAGCCATCCTGGCTGAGCAATGCTTTAGTCAAGCTAAAAGGAAAATCCCACTGTGATACTAATTGTCTTGATTCTCCCCTCACAATGCATAGCATGAAGCTAGTGGAGGTTGTAGTGAAGCTTGCAATTTTAGCTCTTAGCATTGAATTTATAGAATTTGTTTTACCTACTCACATGTCAGTTTTCCTCAAGAGAGAGGCAGCACGGGTGATGTGTGTGCAGAAGTTTAGAAGAAACAGAAAAAAAAACAAAACATGAAATTAATGTTAGCTGACCTGCTTCTGTGCTACAAGCCAAAATGTACATTTCTTCCTTTGAAATAAAACTATTTTCCATTAACATTTTTCTGTCCCTCTTGTGCATGTCTGTTTAGCCTCATAGTCTAATCTCATATGTTTAAACAAGATTCAGAATGTACCAACAAGGTTTAAATATATTGATATGAGTTCATGAACGTGAACCACTCTCTGGATCCCACCCCAGGGTCTCTTACACTGCTGTAAATGGGTGGTGAGGTGGAGGCATGTGAATTAGTCATACTCAGATGAGTGCTGCTGTGTTTTATTCTGCCAGCATGAGAGGCCACATAAGCTGGAAATAAATCTTTACTGGTTACAGAGCAAGGATGCAAGAGGCACATCTGAGACATCTGGCTTTGGCATTGTCCCTCCAGAGCCCTTAAAGGTGAGCTTGAAGAATGGCAATTTTTTTAAAAAACTGGAGCCTAAAAGCAGAAGCTGTAGCCTTTGCCTTGTTACTTCACCAAAGAGTTGCTTTTTTTTCCCCCTCATGAACATGTCTTTGCTGTGGTGATGGCTCTCTAGACCTGAGTGTTGGCAAACACCCAGAGAAGCTGTGCCCTTTTGAACAGTGCTATCACCAGTTCTGCCTTTCTCTGCTGTGCAGGGTTTATGTGAATGCCTTGCGCAGGCATTTTGTTTTCTTCTCAAGAAAAGCTGAGCCATGCAGATTTCCTCACCATAAATTGTGGGAGTTGTCCATCCTTTTATCAATAGTGGAAGAACTATGGGCAGTGAGGGTCTACAAACATTTTCCCTTCTTGCAGGCAGAATGGGCAAGCATTCCAACTAGAGCTGTTACCTGGGCCAAGCAGTTTAAAGCACCATTAATTTCAGGTCAGATAATTCTGAGTTTTGGTACAGAAGAGGTCAGGAACAATGGTTGTGTAAGGGCCTGGATTGCCAATAATGTGAATACAAACATTAGTCAGCAATACCATAAGGGCAGAGAGGGACTTTAAGTGCCAATAAGGCTAATTATTGGCTAATATTTATTAGCCAATAAGGCTAATTATAAAGCTAATATTACTGACAGAGACATTGCTAGTTCTGTACTGGGATACAATTTGTATTGATTCGTAATTCAAAAGTTCTGTCACACTAATCATGCTTTTATTTGTAGTGCAAATCTTAGACATAAACCAGAGTCCTTATCAATGTAAAAAAAAGTCTTTGTAGCTGGGGGTTCTTCTACTGATTTGAAATTTATACTGCTGCATTTAACCCTGCTGAGGGTCAGGAACTGGAGTTACTGCTATTTCTTGATATCTTTGTTGCTTAAGGTATGACAATGACTGCAGCACCTACTCTTGCTGGATATCTGGCTCTGTCATGCTTCTCTTATAGTTTTTCCTTCTTTTGAGATGCATGCAGAACGTTTTGAAAAGAACCATCAGTTCAGCTCTGAATGTTTAAATCCCTCTAAAAGTGTTTCTATTAGTCATCTTTTATCCAATGTAATCTCTGTGCTCAAGCAGAAACAAACATTAGATCATCAGAGAAGAATAAAATCACTTGGTTTATTTTCTTCAGTAGTCAGTTATACATAGAGGAAAAAGCAGTTATACGCATAGGGGAAACAAAAAAATATTAAGACATAAATATGTAAGCATAGTTAAAGCCATGGCATTTGAGAACCTTTATGGTAACATGTGAAGATTTGGTCTGAAGAAACTCTTTTAATTACGCTTACAAACCAGGCATTGTATTTCAAAAATGTTCCTCTTAACAGAGCTGCTCTTTCACTGCAGGTTTTTCTACTAGAAATATTCTATAGTTGCTGTGTAATGATGCAATAAATTCACCCAGGAGCTTGTTACAGTTAATAACCTGTAAAGGGCAAAGGTATTTGGACAATGAACATGAAATTAGACCCGTATCATTCACTAACACTGTAAGTTATTTTCTCCTTTGTCCTTCAAAGAAATGTCATTTTGAGGTAAAAATGGAGGTCAGCTTACTTCCTACACGTTTAATTTTTTACAGCCAGTGACTTCTTAGTAAATAAATAATATGCCTTGCTCAGAAGACAAGCATCAATTCTGAAAAATTATCAAAGACATTAGAATACAATGCTACTGTATTTCATGCTTCAAAAGCTACAGCTGCCAGAAATTCATAGCAATCAATCAACATTTTTCTTTTGCTGTTTTTTGTGTATTAGCAACATCGGTAATAATGCTGACCCTGGCTGTCCCCACTCTTTCAGATAAATGTACTGGTTATATTGATTCACTTAATATTCCTCTGTGGCTGTTTCAAAAGCAGGTACCATTTCAGAAGACAAGCAGACGCCTCTTTCCCTTTCTCTGTAGAACACTTAATTTTTTTTTTTCAGACAATTTAACACATTTCTTTGTGTTTGAATAGAATTACCTTTTCTACTACTGTGATCTGTAAATTAGAAAACCGAACAATGGAACTGCAATAGAGGAAGGTTTCGTCTTTCATAGCCTGTCAAATCATTCTTCCATTCTTTAACAGACAGTCTGGTGATCACAGAGCAAGCCCCAGTGTAAAGTGTCCTCTAAAAGAGAACTATCCAGGTGGTGATGGCTTTGAACCAAAGGAGGGTGGACATCGATTCTCTATTAGGAAGAAATTGTTCTCTGTGAGGGTGCTGAGGCCCTGGCACAGGTTGTTCAGAGAAGCTGTGGGTGCCCATCCCTGGGAGTGTTCAGGGCCAGGTTGGATGGGGCTCTGAGCAACGTGGACAAAGGGGAGCTGTCCCTGCCCATGGCAGAGGGTTGGAATCTTCTAATCCAAACCAGCCTGTAATACTTCCTCTATCTATTGGACCAAACGGTTGTACAGCTGAGGTCAGAAACAATAATTTGTAAATTCTTGCATATACACTGAATTATTTCAAGCCCTGAAATACTCAAGATGCAGGGGCCTTCTAGGTCAAGGCTTATGCTGGAGGCAGGAGAACTTGTACTAAAGGAATCTGAATGA
Source organism: Sylvia atricapilla (assembly GCF_009819655.1). NCBI lineage: Eukaryota > Metazoa > Chordata > Aves > Passeriformes > Sylviidae > Sylvia > Sylvia atricapilla. The sequence goes on from NC_089149.1 coordinate 24,501,982, forward strand.
TGTGCTGTCTCCATTTAAAAGACTTCACTTTCCAATCCTGTCTCTCTTGCTTGACCTTCACCCAGAATAGACTGTAATAAAAACTATTTTTATAAGTGACAAAAAGGAAGCACAGGCGCTGCAGCTATAACAATGTAAGATTACCTGTGGATTTATGAGTAGGGGATGTTGCTGCTTTGGTTATAGTAATGAATCTCACTTGTGCTAATAAGCAGAATTGTCTCTGCCCTGTCAATGCTGGGGCAAAGTCATGATGCTCTCAGTCAGAGCTGGTATTGCACTGTGGCAATGAGCTCTGGTTTCTGTCTTTCACCTTGCATAAGAAAGGAATCGATCATGAAGAGAAAATGGAAATTACAAAATGCCTATTCGTAACTTTGCCTTGTTATTTTTTTTCCCTACTTTAAATTACTGCATCTACAAGTCATTTCAAAATTAGTTTCTCAGAAAATGAGCTCTCATCTCTCCTGGTAAAGGAAAGCAATGAAGGCCTTGTTATCCAGAGAGCCAAAGAATAAGAGACTGAATAAATATTCCCCCTCACATGAGGGGTAGGGAGGGGAAAATGGGCTGCCTAAAGCTCTTTTCTTGAATCTCCTTTTGTTTCATGTGAAATTTTGGCTGAGAGGGGCCCTGATACCTTCAACTTATGAAACAAAATGAGGGGAATGGAGGACTATGGGGATGAGGCAGTAATACCTCTTCTATTGGCTTTATACTTGTGCAATGAAGGAGTACTAATAAGGAAAAATTGTGTCTAGAGAAATTAAAATACCCTGTTGCAAGTTGAAACTAGGTTGTTAAAATTATGCTCTGAAATGCAATATTATTTATGTGATCTTATATGATCTCCTAATTTTGTGGTTATTGCTGTAGTAATTTCAGGCAACATATACTTATATGCTTGTAGATTTTAAAAATACTTCAAGGCTTTTAACAGTTGACTACTTTTGTGACATGCAATTTTGAAAGCTGGCCTGTGATACAGATATGTGACTGAAAGTTCATGGGTTTTTTTTTTTCTGATACTGCAGAAGAGAGGAAAAAAAGCTGGTTCACAGTGCTTTAGTACTGCAGTAGTAAAAGTAGTGGAGTCATTTTTATTTTACATAAAATCAGAGGATATCAATTGGAACGCTTTAAGTAGATATATCTCTGTATGTTTAACAACTTTCCTATAAACCAAAGAAAAAGCCAGCATCCAAAACATTTACTTTCAGTTTTAGGCTACCTTGGGACTTCATTTGCCGAAACATAAAAATTCTATTTTAGTTAGATCTGTTGGATATATGTACAGAGATGTGTTCAGCAGGTTTTGCTTTATATGCCTGCTTCTTTAGGTATTAATAGCATTTTCCAGAAAGATATTTAAACTTTCTTTTGCGCAGAGCTTGGTGAATAATTTAATACCAATTTCCTACAGTGATACTGTCTGTGCTGGTTAGTGAGTGATGCACCAGCTGTGCACTCAGGAAATGTGAGAAGTCTCTATGTGCTCTGAGAAATGAGGAATGAGCTGTTGGTTTGCTTATGAAAGAACAATATGATGGTAAAAGGTAATGGAAATAAACCCCCTTAACAGCTATATTCAGATAGTTAACTACAGTTAGAAAAGAACCTCAAACCACTACCAATGAAAGCCACAACAGATTAACTTAATATAAAACTAATGAGTACAGAGGAGTTCCTGACTTTCATTTCATAACTGCCTTGAAGATCATGCATTTTCAGGGATAAGGTATGCAAAGAGCGTTCAGAAATCTTTACAAAGTGTTAAGAAAAGCAGAAGGAAACAAAAGAAAGGCTAAAATTTTTACTTTTCTTTCAGGCACAGTTTTTACTATGCCTGAAAGAAAAGAGCACACTTTATTAAATACCTAGGAAGCTGCACTGAGTCCCATTGTCCACGATAATGAAAGAGAGATTCTGCTTCCTTTCTGCATACAAGATGATGAAATAGAAGTTACCTTGTTTTGTAACATCAGCTTCCAAGGGTAAAGGGTTAGCAAAAGACAAGATGTAGGGATGATTTCAAAGGATGTATTGATCTTTTATTTATAAAAAAGTGGGATTTTTGCTATTCAGGTAAATTAGTAGTGCTCTCTCTGAGATTGTAGTCGTGTCTGTATGCAGGATATGTAAAGTTGAAGGCAAACGATTTTTCCAAGGCTTTTCCCTCTTTATATTTGTGAGTTTCTGGCAGATGTGCCTTCCTCAGGACTAGAGTTAAACAATAGCACTTAAAAATCTACCGGTCTACCAGTCTGAGGTCATTCAGTCCTCAGTGACCTTGGAAGTCATAGCCCTTTATAAAAGGTGAGAGCTTTGAATTGCTAAAATGTTTGGGGACTACGAGTGGCTCAAGCAGCTGAGTGCACCAACCTGCCCTAAGCTTGTTTATTCTATATTAAATTGTGGAGGAAAAGCCTTTTGCTTATCTGGACATTCATAATGCATGAATGGGTCTGCAATGGATCAGTCGTTCAATGAAAAGAAAAGCAGTATTTGGTGTGGGTCTCTTTCTCCTTTTTTTTTTTTTTTAATTTTTTTTTTTTTTTTTTATCTCTGTAAAGGGAGGGAGGGAGGTTGGGAGAAGTAATTTTTCTAATGATAAATTGTGTCTTCATGTTAGTAACAGAAAAGCAACCATAGACTCTTCTTGTGTGTTACAGATAGGAAAGTTGTGATAGGAGCAAAGGGAATTCTTTCATCTGAGTGCTGGTAAGACTTTCAGCTACAGAACTGCTAATTTTGGTACTGCACTTCAAGAAAGACCGCGAGCCAGAGACAGCAAGGGAGATGCAGAAATAATGTCAGGTTTGAAAATCTGATTTGAAAATTTAAAAGAAGAATACTTAACCTAATAAAGAAGGTCAAGAACCTTCAGAATGTTGGCTGGGTCAGTGATCCACGGTGTATAGCAGCAGGTCTGGCCAAGGGTCCATGCCCTTGCACAGACTGTAGCAATTAGTACCCTGGTTGTGAAGCTTTTGGTCTCAGGGCTGGGCTGTGCTGTACTTTGGAAGGGCTGGTTGTGCCACTTTTGTTATCCACAGTGAAGTTTGGACTGCCTGTGCCAGACATGAATGGAATTTTCTGTCTACAGGGATAGTCTGTCCGACAGGAAAGTCTGGGTGATTCGTCACCCATGGTTGAACAAAGCAGGTAGAAAAGCGTGTGTCAAACATCTCAATGTCTGACGTGTTTTGAGATGTGAGATGGACCAGATGATTTCTCAGGATGCTGTGTAGCTTTTCTATTATTTATAAATGCTAGATATATTTTTCAGAGTCCTTTAAGCCCAAGGCTGTTCATATTTACAGCAGTGTTGGGATCTTGGTATAGCTGGTTTGCATTTTCTCTCATGGACTCTCTTGTATGGTTCAGATTTTCTGTCTGAAAACAATCTTCATGAGAAACTTAGTCACTGCCAGTGGTGATTTAAAAGAAAACAGAATAATCCTACAGAAGGGAAGAACATGAAAAAAAATTCCAGTATTTGGAGTAGTGCTTATAGATCTACTGGTAGATTTTTATATATTTCAGAGTGATTACATCAAAAATTCTGGGGTTTATTTTTAATGACACATTTTTTTAATCTCTTTGCAAAAGCAGTAGTAGAATTCTTCTTTGCTCTTTCTTGTTTTTTCTTGCATCTTAGCTTGGCAGGTTGGTTTTTTCCCACTAATTAGGAGAAATAGAATAAAGTGAAAAGATAACCAAAGAGGAGGTGAAGAAAGGTAAGATGAAAGTGGAAGAAATCATGCAGTTGTGAATTTATAAAAAAATTGCCCATCTAGTAAAAATAAAGGCACTCAGAAGAAATGTGACAAAGGGCAGAGAATAAAGACAGACATATTATCGAATAGGAGAGATGCAGTCTCTAATTCCTGGTTGATTCTACACCCTTTCATTCTTTTCATATGGTGACAGAGAAGTAATATAAGGTTTTAAATAAGAGGTCCACCTCTCATAGAGTCCCTGCACTTTTATCTAAAGAGTAAATGTACAGAAACCTTCCAGTCCCCCTAAGAAGGTACCTAACTTTGTCTTCAGAGCACCCCAGGGTGAAACAATCTGATAGCCCTTGTTCTGTGGGAAACAGTGGGGACACAGCTGGACTGGCCCTGCTGGTGGGGAAGGAGAATTCTGAGGATTTGCCCCAAAAATCTTCCTTGAATACCATATTTCCATGGTTGGGGAGATTCCAGCACTAGCCTGATTCCATCTGCACACTCAGGAGACCCCTTCCTCTGGTTATGGGGCATTCTTTCCTCTGGAGCCCGTTGGGATGAGGTCAAGGCTGGTGTGCTGATCTTTCTGGTGAACTGTTTAGAGGGTGTATAGAAGTGAATTTCTTTTCTGGTGCAGTCCCCTTCTATCCGCCCCAGACAGGTTGAGTTGTGGGGTTTTCAGGGTTTTTTGGGTAGGACAGTGATTTTTTGTTATATTCTTGGTGGTATTTGATTAAATGAGCCACTAACTATGCAAAGATCTGTTTGCCTTGCTCTCCTCAAATAATTCATTTCAATTCTTGTAGTAAGAACCTCAGTAGTTACTGTTTTGCAGTTGCCTAAGTTAAACCTCCTTGCAGCCTGATAACTTACTAAGTGAAGAGACTTTTAATTCCCTTCAAATAGCTTTGAACAACCAACCAAATAAAACCCAACCTCATTCCTTTACACAAGCAAAGTCCTTAAAGCGAAGAAGCAGAATTTTATTGGTATAGTATTTAAATTAATATTTAAATTTTGAGCAATCCTTTCAGTCTGAGTAGTTTTGACACAAATGCAAGTGGAAACAAGGTGTAAAAGGAATAAAAGGGCTGCCAACTTGCTCAGAGGGCAGTTCTTACAGCTCCTGTGTACGCTGGTGACACCTTGCTAGGGCTGCCATCTGCTCTACGGGGAACACAGCTCTGAGGGTGGTCTTTCAGAAAATGTCCTTCTTGGAAGCAAAGCACAAGCCACAGAGATATTTCACCCCTATTTCCTTTATTATATCAGTATTAGTGATATTATGATATCTAACTAACTGTATTACAATGTAATAATACAGTACCAGTCACACAGGAATATACAGATTATTTTATACAGTATTAATATTATCTCTGTTGCTTTCTTTTGCCCTTTTGTGTTGTTAATTTCTCCTCTCTTTTTCCACACTTCTCATAACAACTGGATAAACAAAAATTAGGTAAAATTTTACTCATTTTCATCTCATTTTCTCCTATGGTGGCCCATATCTGTTTTTTCTTAGGCCACTTCTAACAGTGGGGTCTCAAATGTGCATTGTTTCAGTGAGATGTGCGCAACACTTGGTATGTGTGTTCTATAATAATACATCTGTTGGGAGCATACCCTGCCTCTGAAGCTGAGCTGTAAAGTGGCTCTGGCTTTTGCACACAGCTGGAAGAGCTAGGTCTCACCTTCAGCTGCTGGATCCTGATTTGAGATTAATTGTGTTCTCTTTCTTATAAAATGAAAAGAAAAAAAAAACAAAGCCTCCCGAACCAAACTAAGCTGTAATCCTTGCCCCCACCTTGTACAGAAACAGTTGGATTGAGGCAGTTCTAGGCACGCACATAATAGTGTTGATTCTGCTTTGATTTTTATAGCAAACAGAAAATTTAGGAACTTTAATTTTTTTCTTCAGGAATTAATATTTTTTCTAATTTTCTCCACTGGTTGATGAAATTAGTGTATTTTTCCTCACACACTACTAGTCCATGTAACTTGTCCCTAGTTAAGATGGCTCTTAGGCTGTATTATTTACAGTAATAAGTTTTTCATTAATGAAGCAAACTTTTGTGCTAACATACAAACCCTTGAATTCCACAGTATTGGAATTTTGCTTTACAAGCTTTTGAGTGGCGAAATGCTTTTTTCCTCAGTTAGAATGTTCCTAAATTCTCCAGTCATTTGGAAGAAAATGGAACAATTTCTTGGAGAGGAGCTAAAATGAGTCGAGCAATTGAAAGAGTTGTGATTTACTGCTCTAATGTCAGTCTTATCCATTTCCACCATGAAATTTTTGTCTTAATTATAGGCTTTCACAAAGCTAATAGCTTGCAACTGGTTGTGCAGCAGCTTTATTTGCCTACAAATGTATTTAAGGCTAAAATTTGACACAGCTGACACACACCCAGTTAAAGCAGTATTCAGAAGTTAGCTTGCCCTGTTAAAGTCTTTCCTGTAATGAAGCATTTGACAGGAGCTCCAAAGGGGTTGCACCTACAGGCATTAACAGGAAGTTTAGAAAAGAAACTGAAACTAATTAACTACCTAAATTTCCTTAGAGAGGAATGAAATTTTAACCTTTCTAACCTGTGCATACAGAGTTTGCCTTTTCTCCTTAGCCACTAGCTATGTGAATAAAGACTTATTTTGAGAAAGAACTTATAAAAAACTTTTATATTTCTCTGAGAATACCAAAGCTAAATTATAGTAGTCTGAAACTTGGAGTTGTGAAATACAATTTAGTCTTGAGTGACTCTCTTTATAAGGTAGATTGTATTATTTGAATATGTCCAAAATACCTGGACGTGCATTTAAAGTGCTCTGCTGTCAAAAACAGCAGTTATGAATGCAGTACAAACGGGGAATTATGGGAAATAATTGTCTTTTAAAAAGCCTTAATGGCATTTTCTCAACTGCAGTGCCATCTGATGAAATTTTAAATATAGATTAATTAGTACAAACATAAAGACAAAAGCAAGAGGAAATAATCAACATGAAGAAATGTATATCTGTGCTTTGTGCCAGTAATGAAAATAATTTTGAGTGTAACATTGCACTTTATGTGCCATCTGAACCATCTCACTGTATTTATATGCCTGTAATTTAGCCTAACTTGTATTTTCTGCATTCATTAATATGAAAAGGACCCAGTGAATGAGTACCTATTATATGCGAGATCTATGGCCTGGGGACAATTTTATTTTACTCATAAATTTTAATATCCATACTCTACTACAGTAAAAATAATGAGCCTGTAGTGGTTTTGTCCATCATTGCAGACATCTTTTTAAAAGCTGTGAAAAGGAATTGTGACGGATTGGATTTGACCCGTGACTCTGAAACTAGGCTTTTCTCTTTTTCCCCTCCCCCATTTTGTCAAATGTAAAATATCCTTTGGCCAGTGTCAGCTTATATCTGGCAGCTTTTTTTCCATTATGCGTATTTTCTCAATAGTTTGTTATAAAAACATTTTGCTTTTTTCCATTATGCATAATTTCTCAATAGTTTGTTATAAAAAAGGCTGCGCTATTTTTTCCCCTTGAGCAGAAAATTATGGGTTTGGTTTTGCTCTTAAATGAAATATTGGAAATTTTAACTTATCTTTGATAATGTGTTCCATTGAAAATCACGTTCTTAGAATCATTCGCAATTAGAGTGATTCTTGATGGACATTGGTGCATTGTTTTTTTTCCAAATCAACTTAGACACCTTTAAAAATCTAAATCATAATTTTCTAATGATCACTATGTGCAGGCGGTAATTACGGCTTTGAGGTGTATTCAGTCCACATCAGTCCATGTATGTAAGATTCAATGGGAGTCTGCAACCACAAAACCTCAGTGTCTCAGGCCTTGTTGAACCTGCAGGATCATCTGCTGGTGGTCTGTGAATGTGCTCAACGCCAGATCAGCACAGGCAGGGAAAGCTGCCTCCCCAAGGGCTGAGGTGTGCTGGTCTGGGTGACACCAATCCAGGAGTTCAGTTGTCAGACTCATAAAAATAGCGTTTATACCAGTGGCTCCTCAGTTTTAAAATTATTTTCATGTTCTGTTTCACATTTTTAGAAAAAAAAAATCAGGCTCGAGCTGTAGTGAACATAGTGCTTAGGATGTGTGTGGATGCAAATGCTTAATTGCACAAGTCATTAATTTTTTGTACTTGTACTTCAAACAATGTATTTAAAAAAAGAGGGTTGGATAGTAGAAGGTAGATCAGGAAAAGCACTTTCAGACTTTTTCCAAATTAAATGTGAACTTTCCCATAAACAGCATAGAATAAATCCCTACATTACAGGTTATGTAAGTTTACCTTGCAGAAGGATTATATTTAGCCTTCAAAAAAAGCTCCCCTAATGATTCAGAAATCTTGCTTTATTATGTTATATAGAGTTTCAAGATTAACGTTGCCTTCCAACCTAAATTTTGATGCCTAGGATTGTATATGATTCTGGGTTTTTTTGTTGTATATCGAATTCAAAGTATTAATTCCTTCTGCCATGTTATGAGACATCTGTCTGAGAGATGAGGATAATCCAAAAATCACATGAAGCTCTGTCATTGCATCTCAGATATTTTGTCCTTAAAGTCTGGCCCTGTCTTCTTTCTTTCTAGCCTGCTTTGTAAAGTTGTTGCAATGCTTTCTGTTCAGCAGATCTCTGAGCAGCAGGTGAAACCCAAAGAGGAAGGTAAAGAGACTCCAGACTGGTTCCTGCTGGGACCATGTCTCCAAACACACTCACATCCTGGGCTACCTCAGGCAATTATCCTTCCCTGCAACAGATTATTTTCTAATAATATAGTGCATTTACAGTCAAGCTTCCTTTTTCATTCAGATTATGGCAGCTGGTTTTTAATTCAGATTGTTTTTAGTCTCATGGAACCTGCTCTGACCTTGCTGTTCCCTTTCCTGATGCCCAGATCGTGGTTGGACAGGGACAGGCGAAGCGGAAGATTTCGGGATTGTAACAGGAAGGAAAGAGCATACCCCAAACCCCCTAAGATAAGCTATCTCTAAAGGAATGTAGACCCTTACTAACATGTGCCAGTACTTTTCCACTCCGTCTTCTAACCCAGGAAGTGTGGCAATATCCCCTCTGACGTAGTAAAGACCCCAGAGTATATAAACTGCATTTTTTACTTAATAAACGCCTTTTGTAACCGTCTGCCACGTTGGTGTTAGCGTTTGTTACTAGGCCCGGCGGTACCAGCAGAATGTACACGCCGTGCTGTCGGTCCTGAAAACCAAGCCTCCACAGTTGCTGAATAAGGAACAGCAACACCGGATTCACCATTGCGGTCCAGCAGATGCTCCCCCGCGTTGTTCTGCCTCTCAAGGGCCAAAGGTTTCCTCCTTGTGTTTCCTGGTGCCAGACCCCTGTAACAGTGGGGCACTTTCAAAGTTTGCTCCTAAGCCTTGTGCCCATATTTGAAACCAAGACACTGTTCTGACCGTGTCTCCCATTTTGATGCGTCTGCACTTTCCTCACCCGTCTGTGCAGGACTTCTCGCCCTAATTGACATGTTCCTTCCTGGTCACCTACTGCTGCTGCTTTTTGTCACAGCTCACACACCCAGCAGTGCTGGTGCTCTGCTTTGTTCATAGCTTCTGTCAAGGTCACTTTCTGTGGCCAGGCATCCCTGCGTCTGCTCTGTCAGTGGCCCCAGTTTGGTGCTCTGACACCTCTTTTCTCTCTTGTTTCATCAACAGCTTCTTTCCTGTGGAAGGAAAATAATGATCAGAATTCCGCTATAATAAGTGTTGGATCTAGCTCTGTAAGTGTCAGCCAGGATTGAAAAAAACCCAATTATCTCTTTATGAGTGACAAGGGCCACTGGTTTAACATTTGTAATTATTAATTTTAATAACTGAGATGACTAGTTAATGTTACATGGGTCACATTGTGTGGTATATTACATTAAATTGCAAAAAATTCATAACTGACATACAATCCCCAAATGATACTAAGTTGTTCTGTTTGCAAACCCTTCCCTCCCCAGACTATCTAATTTTTCTAAAATATCATCACAGTTTTCTTAATTCTCATTTCCCACTTGAAGGCAACTCATGATTTTGATTGTACTTTGTTTTCTTCAGATATCTGTTTTTTGAAGGGAATTTTAATTTGGGTCATATTCTTAAACTTTATTATGAATTGCAGTCACTAATTTGAAGTTTGAGGTTTAAATTTGCCGTCAATTTTTTTACTTTTTTTCATCTCTGCACTTTCACTTTTTATAAAACTTCCCTTGTCAGTGAAGATGCTTAAGTTTAAAATAACCCCCCTCAATTACATAAGAAAAGTAAAAAAAAATTATAGAACTCTGTCAAAACATGATCTTAAATTTGATTTTTTTCTGGGTTTTTTTATACTTTATACTTTCAAATAGAGTCGAACTAAACTATTAAAAAATTTTGGTTTCTAAAGCCTGAGCTAAAACCTACCAAAAATATTACAACTTTTTAATGAAAGATTCTGAGAATTGAAAGGATTTATTTTTATAAACTCATGAGTGCTTGTTTCAACAAATTGATTTCTTTAATTAGTAATATTAATAGTAAAAAAGCTGCTATGTTCTCAGCTGAGGTTCACAGGGGTGCTTTTTAAGGTGAGTCTTTCTTCTCGTTTAGCTTCCTAATTGGCCATTTAGTAGGTGCAATGATGTTTATGGCACACTGATTTACGTGTTTTCATTACTGAGGGTGGAATAAAACCAACCCAAAACAACCCAGAACAAAGCAGAAAAAAGCCAGTTCTGCTGGCTGAAGTTGGACAATAATAAATGCATGTGTGTTTGGGGTAGGAACATTGCTGAGCACTGCAGCAGTCACTGTCAGGCATTTCAGAGTTCCCAGCAGCAGCTTTTCTGTTTGTCATCGTGCACCGTATTCTCTCCAGAGAAATCTGTTATTCCTTACCACTTCTGGAGCTGTTGCAAATTTTGTCCTTCATGTCCTGTGAAAAATCTCTGAAGCAGGTATTACAAAAGCTGTAGATGGATGCCAGTAAATAGCATTCCTTGTAGGGAATCTTTGTGAAAGGTGTTATTTCTATTTTCAGACTACAATCCTTCAGCTCCTGGTTACAATGCTAGTACCTAGGGAATGATAGGTGGTACTGCATGGAAGGATATAGGGGAGCTAAGCTGAAGAGGAATTCAATCCAATTTTTCTCTTAATCCTGTTCCCCATGATTCTGAGGATCAGAATCTGCTCTCTGAGAAAGAGAGTGTGGCCAGGCACTGCTGCTTTCTGATGCCCTGCACTTTTCTGGGGGAAAAAACCAGCGACTATGGGCAGCATCTGGCAGAATAATTGATGGCTGTAGAAATAATAGTCTTCTGCTCACCATGTGTTCCTTCTCTCTACCTCCTTAAGGAAAGGAAATACTGGAAATACTGGGCTGGATTTTGGAGTTTGTGACCAGTGTCTTGTGAGCCTTAGCTTGGAGAGGGAGGACTGAACAGGCTCACAGCTCTGTGCTTTTTGGGGTAGGAGTTTGTGCTCCCTGTGGCTCAGGGGTGATGGAAGGACTGCCATGCAAGTCCCAGCCTTGGGATTCCCTGGCAGCCCTGGGACTTGCTCACTTGGATAGTTTGCAGATCTTCATTTTGGTGCAGTGGTTTTTGTGGTTTGCTAATCTGGAGCCAAGTACAGGAAAATGATGGTGGGCAGAAAAGGAGTTTTAATGAGATTACACATAGTCTTGGGCATAAATTTGATTATTGATTTCTGGAAACTACTACTAAGCATTAAAAGATTTTCTGTTTTAAATAGCCGTTTGATTTCCAGAAGAAAGTTCAATAGGTCAAATGCTCAGTAACAGAAAAACTTCTTGTAACATTTATAACACCCTGATCTTTCTCTTTGCTGCTGTTGGCTACAGACACAGTTGAGTGATCATTGTGCTCTTTTGAGAGGATTTAAATGTTACATCTGAATTATGTTGCATAACCTTCAATGCGAAACTGCAATGAAAGGTAATGTTTTTATATGCTGAGTATTTTACCTTAATGACTATTTTTACAGAGAAGTTGGCTTCTTTCTGACAAGGGTGTGCCATGCTGCTGCTGCCATTCATGCTTTTGGAATGGAGTTTTTATGTTAAATTAACAAAAGCAGTAGGAGTGGACTATTTATTTGCAGTGGGGCTAGAGTTTCTCTCTTGGCATTGTGATTTTGCCGCAGCTATTGTCACCAGTCCTTGAAGAATATTTGCTCTTCTTTGATTTCCCTCCTAAGGACAATTCTGCCAGTGAAGTTATTGAAATTCTAGACGGTATTTCAGGTCCATTTATATCTATAAATTGTACGAAAGATACAAGTTGTCAGAGTCCTCTTGTGGACTGTTGTAGTGGTTTTATTCTTTTCTCTTTGAGTGTAAAAAAGTTTGTTTCCTCTCTTACTTCATTTTATTATGCTCCTGGCAGACACGCCAACATGCATTTTAAACAGCCCTTAAAGATCAGGAAGAATACTCCCATGCACCCAGAGTGGATCAATATGAGCTTTTAGTGGCTGTATACAAACCAGATGTTTGGAAGTTACAGCTTCTACTCAGGCTCTAACAGTGTGTAGTAAATTAGGCTTTTGTCTTTCAGGTTCATATGAGTTATGCTCACACAAAATAGGTAAAACAATATTAGAAAGGTGATTAGGTCCAAATTAGCAGAGCTGTTTAGTGCTATTTGAAGCTTCCAAAGAGCATTATTAAAAGCAACTTGGAATTTCTCTCAGACAGTTAATAACCTTCCATTGCAAACATTTTTGTTACTGAACGGATGCAAGTACAAACACTTTTAATGACAGTGTAGAAGACCTTTCCATTGATTTAAATACCTTTCCTTTATGCATCCTTTATGGATCATACGCCTGCCCTAGCTGTAATAAAAATCTCTACTATTTTATATTTTTAATGGTTTGTTTTCACTTTCTGCCTTCTTTAACTTTTTCATGTACTTTTTTTATAGGGTCTCCTTTACCTGGCTTCTGGTATTTTAGTACACTTTTCATAAGGTAGTCATAAGACACTTTATTTTCCTGGTTCTTCAATAAAAACAGGCAGCAGCAGATTGGCCTCCTTTAGATTAATTCCATCATTTTAATTTCATCAGCCCTGGAAATTAACTCATAGTTCAGAATGCTTTTTATCCCTCTCTCTCTTTAATGCACAATTTTTAAATATTTTAAAATGTGCTATTCCAGTGTCAAGATAAAATATCATCTTTCAAATTTTTGGGGAAAGAAGAAGGATGATAACTCATTTATCCATCCTCCAGGGGATATTAAACACCTTGCTGATTATTGATGAGGGAGATCTCAACACAGATAACTTTGTCAGATGAGCTTTCAAGTAGCTACAATCTGGAATTGGAAGGTTGGTCCTGTCAACATCACAGATGTACCTGGCCAGCTTTGTAAGTTAATTCATTCCCACTGAAAGCAAAGGCTGACTTGCCTGTTTCATGCTGCCTCTGGAAGACTGCAATCACTCAGGCCCATGAATTTTTTGGCTGCAAATTAATTCTCTCCCTCCCTTCTCATAGTTTAATGTAGCAGAATAAACATTTAAGAGAGCGATTTCTGAGGCTTCTCCTGTGATTAAAGTATTTTATTGATAAGTTGATACCAAGGCACACAAGGTCTATGAAATTATGGAGTATGTCAACAGCATAAGTTGATTATATAGTAAAGGGAAAAACCCCAAGCAGAGCCCTGCAGTGAGAGCTGTGAGTAGCTGAGGGTTTCTCTGGATAAAATGGGTTACTACCAGGGAGTTAAAGGCAAAATCCATCAACACAAGCAGATAGAGGGATGCACAGTAAGGGTGAGCTGAATCTTTGCACCTTCAGATTTAGAGAAAAGGGATGAAAGGGTGCAGTAAGGGCCCTGGAGGACACATTCCATTACCTGAAGGAAATGCCATGGGTTGGTGCTGATGCACTGAAGCACTGAACTGAGTTGTTCCTGCAATGCACCACAGCATTCTCTTCTGCCCACACATCCCACTTCTGCCAAGGTAAATGTTTGTTGTACAAGGAGAGATAGATGTGCACCTGATTGACTGGGTGTAATTGGAACAGATCTGAAAATAATTTGAATAGGAAAATTAACAACATAGAATTATCATTTGCTTTTTTTATTGTTTAGCTCGTTTCTCAAGATCAATTATCTGGTTTTTTTGTTTGTTTTTTTTTTTTTTTTCCCAAACAAAAAAACAACCAACAAACTTGCAGCACTTTTCCTTGTGGCTCTGCAGGTACTTGTGCTGGTGTGCAGTGAATGACAAGCCACAGGTTTTTATTGAGCTGGTGGGTCACATCTCTCCACTGTTCTTAACTTTACTCAAACACAAGTAATTGGTGGCAAAAGCATTATTGTTTCTTGCGCAAGTTGCTCTAATTTGAACCAATTAAAATATAATTAGACTATTTAATGCTTAATTAGACTCTCAAGCAGCTTCTTCAGGCTAAAGTTATTCCCCTGGCTCTGTATTTTGAGATGTCTCTTGTCTCCAATGGAAGACTCAAGTTAAATTAGGGGGGCCTCTAAACTCAAGAAGTGCTGACACTTTGGAATTCATTAAATTACTATTCAGTAACTTTGCTATTCCATAGTTCATTTCTTCCAGAACATTGGAACAAGAACCATATGGTGGAGATTCACTGCACTTGCATTTCTCAGGTTGCTCTATTATTTCCTTCATATAGTGTTTGATCTCTCTAAACTCCACACTGTGAATTCCTTTAAGAAATGCCCTTGGAATAGAAATTCCTTCATTATCCCTTATGATAAAGGCTTGTGCCAAAAAAAAAATTTAATTTCACTGCTGTCCTATCATTATTTTTAATTCCTTACACATCCCTTATCCAAAAAGGGCTTGGAATTGCTCACATATTCACCTTGATATTAAAGTACTTAGATGTTTCCATGCATACAGAAACTCATGCCCATAATATGATGCTGACTTTTCAAATATTTGAAAATAGTTAGTGATAATAGTTGTGAACTAACCATGGACTGCTCTCTTAGTATTCTGAAAGGTGTCTTTTTCTGTATAAAGAATTTGGAAAAAAGAAATAATTGAAAAAGAACTTTGACTAGTAAAAATGAGGGGAAAAGAACAAAATGCAACGAAATATTGAAGTTTAGGCAATTGAAGTTTTTGTCCTCATTCCAGTGGAATTACATCTACAATTCATTTGTTCCAGTACCATCAGTCACACAGGGTTTGTGTGGCTTTGAAGTTAGGTACAGATGTAATCTGTGAAGTCATTTACTAGTCAGATAGTTTCCTTTAATGTTTACTCATAAAAATGGCAAACTCCATCTTTATGTCAGTAATTTACTCACAAAAGGCTTAGTAAGACTATCTATATATACAAAGACTCCAGTGTGCTTTATTAAGGGGAAGATTTTGAATTTCTTTTTTTTTTTTTTGTTAATGTCAGGTACTATCAGACCTTTGATGTACTTTGGGCTTGTTTAAGCGATCATGTGTATAAAGAAAAAGAATTCTACTGTTATATCCTAATGAATAATGAGTAGATATTTAATTTATTTTTCAGTATCTATTGCTCCTATTGTGATACTTTTGTGGGGAAGAAACCCAACAGTGAGTAAAACAATTCCTGGTGGTGCACACATATTAAACAGCCTTGCTGTCTGTATTGTGGCAAGCTGAGAAAGGGGTTAAAATTGGAAATTGTTATATAACATTTCTCTTAGCTAATAACTCACCTTTCTTTCCATCTTTTTAAGGTGCAGGGCAAATGCCTGGTTGTATTTTCACCTTGTGTTGTTTAGGAGTGACATTTACAGCAATGAAGAGTACTCTAGCTTTAGGGCTAGGGTTGCCTGGTTTTCCCCTGAAAGTACATGTGGAATAAACCAGGCAACAACTTAAACAAAAGAAAAAAAAAAAAGAGAGAGAGAGACTGTGGCTACTTTAGGAGTGGCAATAATGATTTTTAGTTAAGAAATGTATGCAGTGGATTATTTTATATTCTTCTCTGGCAAAGACCTGTTCTAGTAGATTGTTCTTGATGCTTAGAAAGGGGGCACAGGAACCTCCACTTTCCAATGATCAATGCATATAGCAAGTGTTAGTATTAAAATGGAATACTTGAACTTCTGAAGGGCTCACATCTTGTAAAGGAAAAGGGTTTACTCTCTCTTATCGGGTATGTTGTATCAGTGGCAAAATGAATTGCCATCCTTATGATCAACTGAATTGGAGATTTAAATGTCTGTACACTCACTAGAATTGGGGCCTGAGGTTCACCCAGATGGGCTGACACATAAAGTAGCAGGAAATGACACCAATTCAAGATTTTCCATGGTCTGATTCCATCTGCTGTACGTTACTTAGTCTTACAAATCTCATATTCTTAAGAGAATAATGTTTTCTGTGCCAGGTTTTCTCTGCCAACTAATGCAATGTGTAATTCCACCTGTTTGGGGTCTGTTCTTCAGGGTTTATGTCCTCTGCAGGTGGTAGATGGATGCTGCAATACTGCAGATATCCAAAAATCCGTGCAGGTCCTTCTGAATTTATGGTGTAGCAGGTGCTGATGGCAACTAATGACACCCAACTATTTATATACTCAGCTATTATATTTTCTAATTCACTGATTTTAGTAGCAGAGAAAATTGATCTTGCTGGCTGCCTGGAGATTTGAAATCTTGAAACTTGCTCACCTGTGTTACAATTCTGAACTTAATCAGCAGTGCTAGATTAATCAGCAGTGCTATTAGAACAAAGGCTTTTAACCTCCTGTGCTAACCTTTTATCTTGATGGAATAATTCTGCTTCTAAATATTTGAATTATATCTATGAAAAAGTTGATACAGCATTAGATTTTCTTCCCCTTCTGTTAGAAGTCTAAAAACTACTATCATTATGCATAACATCCCAATATGGCATTAAATCCACATGTAAGATATGAGAATGTTATTTTTATATCCCTTCAAAAATCCTGAACTATTTTTATTCATTGTGAAAATTATCTGCTCTCTACATTTTTCTTTGATTCTTCACACTACATTTGGATTTTCCTCAAATGTAATTCTATTCATTTCTTCATACCTTTCTGACACACTATTCCTCTACCTAATCTTATTAGTGAAGCCCTAATTCTGCCTTTGACAAAGGCACTGTCACCTGCATTTTTATGTAAACCAGTGTTTTATGACCTTTCATCTGAAATTTGTTTCCAGAAATAGAAAAATGATTTTAAAGTACTTATGAAAGGGAATGAAACACTTGAGAAAGTTGAGAAACATAGCTTTGAAGTAAAATTAAGCAAGGCAACTATTTTTTATTTTAAACCTAGTTCAATCAAAACATTTCTAAAAAATTCTAATGAATATTTGTAGCCTGTACCAGAAAAAACCAGGGTATTGTTACCCGCTATTTAAGAGAGCCAAAACAGAAAATGCAAAGTTACCATCAGGAAACCTGGTGACTTTTCACCCCTGCAAATTATAATATTGGCTAGAGCCTGGTTTAGCACGAGGCTGAGCTAATGCAAAGTCTTTGTTACCTTTGCTATTGTAAAAACACTAAATAAACAAGCACACTTCAAAGAAATATAACAGATACTTTTGTGTAAATCAAAACTAATCAAACATTCATGACTGATTTTTATGTGTACCTGCTAGTTTTTAAATGGAAAAGAACAAAGGAGAGCTGAAGCTGTTGGCACCTTTCTCTGCTTTCTAGCATTCGCCATTCATGTGTCTCACGGATGTTTAGCAATCTATTTCTAATCCCCTCTGATGAGAACAAATTGTATGTAACACTTTCTCAGCTGTTATTTTCTTGAACAGATGCTTTATCTGCAGTGCATGCATAGATCTGATTTGTTTTGGAAAGTTATGCATTTTGTTGTACAGTTGGAGTACTTTGTCCTTCAGGGATATGTGTGTGCACTAATGAGTAAATAGCTTGCAACAAAAATGATGTAGCATCGAATTATTTCAGTAAATGTCACAGTATTAAAATGAATGAGGAATAGTCAGATAAATGGATAATGGAGAAGGAGAAGCATCTCGGGAAGCCTGGAGGGAATATTTATACACAAGAGAGAGTCACCAATATAAGGTTAGTGGCTAACATTTGGTTATTCTAAATGTTTGTACTGTACTTTGAAACATTTACATGCCAAGAAATAATGTAAGTTGGTGTTTCCAAACAAGAGGCTGTGGTTTGTGTTCTGCATCTATCCCAGTGTTGTGAGGGGTTTTGTAGATAATTCAGCTCAGATACTCCAAGAGTTAGGAACTCATAAGGTTGAATTTCTATGTGGGGTTGTTGCTAACCAGCTCTGGGTAGTGGGTAGCACAAGAAGGCGGGGCAGACCCTTGGGGCTGTGATCTGCATTGCATCGCTGTGTATGGTATACACATCTCTGTATGGAATACACATCTCTGTGTAGTGATGCTGTGAGGATCTCCGTCTTCCCTCCCATCACTCTGGTCTCCCATCGCTGGGGAAAGATGGACTGGCCAGCAAGTAGCAGTGTGTCATAAAAATTGGGAGCCTCCTCTATTCTCTCTCTTGTGTCATAGCCAAGCAAACACGGAACAGGAGACACTGAGGTTCCTTCTGTGTTATGGGATCTGAAATTGAATTTGGGAAATTTAAGTGCCCTGATGGAACATTTATTTTTTAGTATGATTCTGTATGGGCTTTATTTTCCACAGAATACTAAGCTAATGTTCATACCATGGATAAAAAACCAAAACAAAGCCAAAACAACAACAACAACAAAAATAAACAGAAAAAACCCAAAAAACCCCAAAACAAACGGAATAACCCACCTTCCAAAAGAATCCACAAATTTCCATTGCATTTCTTCTTTTCATCATGCAGTCAGAGAAATTTGAAGTAGTGAGACTACCCAGGACCAGGTACTCCTAGTTTCTCTGATCCGCATGAATCAGAGTTACTCATACTCAGTAATTACTGGCAAATTCTTGCACACACTTTCCCTCCTCATCCAAGTAAAATTAAAACTCTTGCTTTTACCATTGTGTGTTCCAGTATGCATATGCCATCACTGAGTCTTGATTAAACATGGTTTTTCCTTTAGATTGGAGACAGCGTATTCCAAACTACTGTCGAGTGTTTCTGGCCTTGTCAATGCATCAAAAAGGTAATTCAGGATCTCTCATTTTTTCTCACAAATGAGAACTGCGAGATCCCTCCTTCTTGGGTGCCATCCAAAAAGGTACCACTGTGAGAAATTTAGGTTGGATTTGGCATACAAAACAAGCATGCAGACTTTATTGGGTAAGCTCTTCATTGGAAGTTGAACCACAGATACTTTGGAGCGGTGGTAAATTCCTGGGCTAACTGAGTAACAAAGGTCAGAACTGGGCCATAAATGTTTGGAAAAATGCAGCTCATGTCAGTTTTTGTTTTCACGGTCTTCTTGATACTTTTAATATTATTGATCACTGATCTGTAAAAAATATTTCAGCTCGCCCTGGGAGACGTTACAATGCAGACATAACCAGTGGGATCTACAAACTGTTTGAAGCATCTCTGCCAGAAATATATGGAATGTTAAATGACATTAAGTCACAATAGGATGCAAATTAGTTTTCTCCTCTCTAGTGGTTTACAGGGCTTTCATCATTTGTGAGTTGTGAAAATTAAATTTCACTCAGGGTCACATAAACTGCATGTTAATCTATTAGCAACAAGCACAATGTCAAGGGCAATGTGAAGCTGAAACAATTTTTTGTTATATCAGAAATTCATGCTTAGGAGTTTTACATTATTTCAGTCAGCTAGGACTTCTGAATGCAAGTCCCTTTCTTTGATGGCTGCTTAGGTAATATTTCTTTTTGTGTAATATCTGCTAAAGTACAAAAATGATCTTGAATGAACTACCTACGTAGGTCTAACAGTCTAGCAAAATCAAGGCTCTTAGATTCTCAGTGTCCCAAACAGAAGCATTCATCTAGTTGTAGGAGAAATGGTTTCTAGAGGTTTTAGCACAGTAACTGGTACTTCAGTGAAATGCAGTGCAGGTAGAACTTGTTTGCTGAAATCAGAGGTGTATGGTCTTGGGAAGCCCTGAGTCTCGTGAGCATGTGGAAAGCATTTGAGACTCATCACCTTAAACAACCACAACTGAGATGAGGCTCTTCATTCTTCAAGCATCTTCTGTTTTTCTAGGGGAGAGGTATGTTGGGACAAACTGGGCAGCATCAATGTCCCTTCCAACAGCTAAGAGAGCAAAAAATTCAGCAAGCAAAAAAGGCAGTGTCAGAAATAGGGTGCTGGAACCTCTTTCTGTTGTCTCTTTCACGTGCAACAGCACAGTCTGTGACAGCAGGGCTGTTACATAAGGTATTCTCCTTATTCCTTTTGCACAACAATTTATACAGAATCATTTTAATAAAAAAGAATTTAAAATCTATTTTGAATATTTTTATTTGATCCAGTTTTCATATATAATACATATCATGTGCCATTTTCAGTGCACATTATCTGAGTTGAAATACAGATTTGTTGTTTTTTACTTACATTCTTTTGTGCAAGTCTCTTCATGCCAAACACCAATACTGTTGAAGACTGACATCACATTCTCCCTGAGAACACTTTTTTATGCTGATGTCATATTGCTGGAATCACGTGCATCTGCCTAAGTGAACACTGAGGCAGCAGTGTTTAATAATAAAAGAGTGTATTGAACAAGGAAAAACCACCTAAAGAACAATAAAATAGGACGAATTGCCTAAATCAAGGCTCATAATTTAACCTGTTGTTACAAAAAAGGTTAGAGCATTAGTCCAATATTTTAATCAAAGGAAAAAATCAGTACTACATTGGTGTATTCCAAACAACTGTTTTGGGTGCTGCTGCTTGATTTTCTTTGTACTCTGGAAAGTCACTTTGGAACCAGAGAAAACTCAGCAAGGATATATCTGGAGAAGAACTTGTCAGACACAAATATATGAAGTCTGTATAGTCAGACTCAAAGAAACCAGTATTTTGTTAATGTGGTCTGCATCTGTGGGTAACTATGGGACAATTGTTTCATGTCTTATCTGAGGTTCTCTGTTTATACAATGGAGTATTTATAAAACACTGAATATTGACAAAAAGGATATGACAAGTGGTGATGTTATTCTCTCATGCTACATAATGTCTATCATGCTGACAAAATGTCATGTACCTCTCTAAATGTTGTATTTAGGCTTCTAGGACTTATGAGCCTTCCTTTTTGATGTGCTTTGTTTTGTTGGGAGGGTTTTTTTTTTCTTTATTTTTTTTGTTTATATTGGGGCTTTTTTCCCCTCATAATTTGAGGAAAGCAAAAAGTGTGAGTGGATAGAAAATTACAGTGGATTCTCTGTCGCTTCTGAAAAGTTTTTCTTCTACAAATTCCATTTTGGCTAGATTAGCTCCCACTTGATTAGCTTTGACACGGGAATTAGCGCATAAAACCTTTTGGTATAGGTCACAGAAATCAATGCAGAAAACTGCAGTAGGTCAGGTGCATTCTCTGGGTAAAAATCTGTGATTCAGGCACTGCAAAATATGCACTGATGAAAATGTGCAAGTCTCTTCATGTGGAGTCTAAGAAATATTCTTATCATGCTTATTTTACTGTCAGGGCAGAGTTAGTGAGTGCAGGAGGATGGAGGCTGGGAGTGAATCAAGGCTTTTTTTAAATTTATAGTATTTGAAGGATTTGGAAGAGTTAATTTTAGGACTATCTCCAAAGTAGAAAGGTATATATCTCTGAGAAGTCTCAGTGGAAGCAAAACTACCTTGAGGCCACATCAGTGCACGGGCAGTAAACACAGACACGAGTTGGAGAGAATTGGGCTGTGGCCCTGGGCCAAGAGATGTGGCACTAAGCAGCCTTTCCTGCAGAACTTTTGCATTTCCATGCAGGCACAGCCCTTTATTGGCCATGTCTCAGAGCCCTGGGATGGGAGCTCTGTGCTGCCCAAGACCCACAGCCTGCCCACTTCTCTTCTGCAAGAAGCTGCTGCCCTCTGCCTCTGGGAAGGAGCAGCCCATCTTTCCTCCAAAAAAAGGTGTAATTGTTTTTTTCTTTTTGTCCTTTGTAAAGGAGAAAATCAGATCAGTAACTATAGAAACAGATAGGCTGGTCTGACTAAAAGTGGAAATAAAATACAGTAATATGAATCAATAAATCAGATACTCTAATTATAGATAACATATACTAGAAACTAACCTTAAATTTTAGTATTCTGAAAGCTCATCTGGAAAATATCCTTTCTGTGAGGGGCGCTTCTTCTCCATAATGAATATCAATTGTTTGACATTTGACATTGGTACAGCATTTTACCACTGTAATCATCAACTGTTGGATCAATAAAGAGCACTGAAGAGGTTCTAAAAAGAGAGCAACATATCTGTTAATATCCCTGAATTGATTCAATAGCCTACTAAAAGATAACACAAAGAAAACACCAGGGAATGGAAAAAAAATCAGTATGATTTATTTAAACCAAGTTTCATGCTTCATAAAACCATCAGGAAGGACAGCACTGAATGCAGATGGTCTCACCTGAGCAGAGAAAGTATCTCAGTTTTTGTTTGTGCAGTTGCAGCAAGTCCAGAAAAGATTTTTTTTTCTGGCTCAAGTTGCTTCAAGAGAAGCTCTCTTTTCTTAATTTTGTGATGCTTTGGGAGGATTTTTTTTTTCCTGATCTCCACATAGCTTCATAGCAGAAGAATATCTGATAAGTAAATTTTTTTGCATTAAATTTGGCCTGAGTCCAAATGTTGAGTGCTGAGTCTAGCAGTGGCACTTAGCAAGGCACCATTTCAGAGCTATTTTCTGCCCCCAATTCACAATCTGGCATGGTGACTGAAGTATCTAACACTGATGTCTGACTATTTTCTCGTGGTATGGCAGACATTTATTTTAAGCTTTTATGAATGATCTGTTGCTAATTATCTACACACTGGAAGTACAGTCTGGCTCTAAAGAGGCAGATGACCATCCCAACAGGCTGTGTTCACAAGACACCTTGAAACTAGAGGAGGCAGCTATTAACTTATGCAACAGACAGCTTGAAAACTGCCACCAGATGAAAGATCAACAACAAAAGAGGTTGTACATCCCTGGAAAGGGTCAGGTTTTTGGTGTGGATTAGAGGCCCATGGGGAGCAAAGGTTTCCAGATTCAGATCCTCTTCTGTAAATGGAGTGTGAGGGCAGAGGGCTGCAGAACTGCCAGCAGTGTCTCTGAGCCTTGTGGTTGGATTTAGAAAGATAAAGAGAGATCGAACAGATTCAGGCATGAGAGAAGTTAGAAATGGTTCTGGTCTAATCACCTTTCCTATATCTGGTTTGCATATCTGTAAATAAAAAAGGTCATTTCAGTCTGACCTGAGTTCAGGTCGGTTTCAAATTAACTGGCCAAAATAGGAAATCCCTCCTTGCTGTTGGTGCCTATATTTGCTCCAGGGAGTGCCAGTAGCTGCCTTCACTGAGCTGTGCAGACTGCTCTGAGAATTTCTCTTGCAGGTGGATGGGTGGAGAAAATATTTTCCAGTGGTCAGTGTTGACAAAGCTGCCAATTATCGTGGCTGCTGGAATTCAGGAGGACGCCTTGTCATGACGATCAAGAGGAATTATGAAATCCTTGGAATTAGTTTAATTAAAACAATGTGAATGTCTGGTAAGAAGAGCACATGTTGAAGTTTTCCGTATATACTTAAAAAGTAAACAACCAAGGTCCTGATTGTCTTCCTGAAATGGATTTAAATTCAGAGTAAAGGCAGAGTAGTAGTTGTGCATGTGTTTGGATCTATGCTTAATTTCCAGATGTACAACTGGGTTTTTTGTTTTGACTTTTGGGCTATTATTTAAGGATGCTTTTCATAGCCTGGGATGTTTTGCAGCTGTGATTTGACATAGGTTCCTTGGCATACATCCATGCCTTTGAAATTAGTTAAAAGACAACATAAATGGGTGGGATAGTCCTAAAACCATATCGTGCTGATAAAACCTCCCATAAAACTGCATGGCATTTACATTTTGGAAAGCAGAAAATTCAAGAAGAATTGAAATCAAGTGTAGCTGCATTCAGGTTAACATCACTGTAGGCTGCTGTTACCCTTTCCAGTGCGTGGAGCCAGGAGATTTCAGGATGTTGGATTAAAAGTGGTTCATTAGCTGCAAGATCCAAATTTTACAAGTGGAAAATGGGGCTAATATTAGATCTGGCAGCTAAACTAAATCATTTAGGTTCTAGGTTATCAGCCCCAGTGCTTTTATTAAGATTGATAACATGGGAGCACTGCACAACTCTGTTCAGTGGAGACTGGAAAAAGCCTGAAATCATTAGGGTGGCCATAAATAACAGACTAGAACTGTCTCTGGTCAATTGTTTGTACAGACAACTTCAATAGCTCTTCGAATCCAGCACTGAGGCTGCTGGGGTGATGATTGTGTTCATTAGCAGCACACGATCGTTCGGTTCTACAGCAGGAGCTTGGATGTGAGTAATGGCAAAGGCAAACTGATCTTTTCTCTCAGTAAGAGATCCCCTGGATCAGTGGCTTTTCAGTTCTTTGTAAAAAGCACAGAAGTGGGCTGGTGGGAGTTGCAATAGATGCAGTTACTGTGACTTGGTAGCTTGGGTTACAGCAGTCGTCTCTGGTTGCTGTAACTCAGAGATAAATGTCTGTGGTTCCTTGTTTGGGGTCTTTTCCCCTCTGATATGTGGAGGGTAAGAATGGAGGAAGGTAGAAATATTTAAAAAGTGGAAGAAGATTTCAGTTGAATATTTTTCAACTGAATCTTTTATTCTTTCAAAGTGACAAGATTTGTTTGTATGTAGAGAGAACAAGTCAAAAAAAAATTTGTTTTGATTGGACCAAAATGAATTCCCACTCCCCAGTATATTTTCCATTTTGGACCTTTATCTAGAAAAAATTCTTCATAAAATTATATGGGGTCTGACTACTGTCTCAGAATTTAATTCTGATACTGGCAAATTTGATAGATGTGACCAGATTTATGTGTTTATTGAGGCAAGCTTGACTGTAAATTCCTAGTGGCTAAAGAATAAAACCATCTGACGCAGCAAACATCTGACATCTGGTACATTGTTAAAGCTACAAAATTGTTTCCATGGATCCAGCTTAGTAATGAATATAGTTTAATGATCCATAGAATACTGCATTGTATAATATTAAAATGCATCTGTTTACATTTTATTTTACTATGTTACATAATAATATTTCAATTTGCTCTGTTGGAGTACATAACTATTTTCAGCTTTTCATGAAAGTAAATAAGTAGTTTAAGAAGAAAGGACAAGAAATTCCTTACTCTATTAAAATCCATGTGCAGTGTAAACAATGGAAAAAATTTCCTCTGCCAGAATTCTTCTACCAAAACATTAACCAGACATTTTTCTAGTGTGTGAAATATAACAGCTACAAGTCCAAGGCACGAGTTGTTCTAAGCCTTCTGTGTCCTGTTGGGAAAGTGATTATAAATATGAAATATGGAAATTTGTGCAGTCTTTTTTTAACAATGGATCTTGTCAGGCAGCATTTCATTAGTGGAATACTATTACACAGCTTGTTCACATGGAAGCAAGAAAATGCTAAGTTTTAAAATGTGCTAAAAACTCACCAGCACCTCATCAGTGTAACTTCTGAGAAGCAGGGGATGAAAAAGTCTAGAAATATTCACTAAATAGATGGTGTAAGTCTAGTACTTTGATATATTTTGATGTATTTTTATTGTATTTATTGATAAAACTGTCACCAGAGCTCCAAGTTTTGATGTCCCAGTTTGGTTTGGTTGAATAGCAAAAAGCAACCAAATGGAAAAAGCTGAAGAAAGCAGAGTAACTTGTTACCTGCTTATATGTGTTGTGAATGTACATATTTGACATAGAATTAAGTCCCCAAATAATGCCTAGAACACAGCACTAATAAATCCCATAATTGGCAGCTGCAGTCAAATGTGCAAGCATTATTCAACTGGATTTCACTCTAACTTTGTTTTCAGTATTTTGAATTATTTCTAGTTTCTACTTGATGACCAACATATAATATAGGTGCATTTTTCATGAGCACTATAACTCTACTGATCCCAAGATGAGATGTAAATAATCTCTGGGACAGCTTTTATTATGATTTCAATATTTACATCAGTTTTAGAAAGAGATTTTCTTTTTCAGTTGTCACATGTCCCCTTGGAATACTCTTGCCCCTAGAAAATATTTTCAGTTAGAATTTACTGTTTGCTGACTGAAATTTTTCACCTATAAAATCTATAATCTGATTGCGTTATTTTTCATGAGAACATAAAATCTTTATAGGCTCACATCTAAGTACAAAGTGGCTTGAAGTGTGTATCTAGGGGAAGGCACAGGAACAGAACACATCTGTAGTAATACTTTATTGTAATACCATTCAGTGAACAATTTATTGCAGAGAGGTTCCCTGAGCCAAAGGTGACCTCTGAGTTTAGTATTGTTTTACAGTTTTGTTCTCATGAACATGTCAGTCTCTGCCATCTCTGTCTGGAGCAAGGAGTTCCACAGTTTACCCGTGGGCTCTGTGAAGAGCCATTTTTTGCAGTGCAGTTTAAAGCTCCATCTTGCAACCATAAAAACATACTTCCAGCCCAGCTCTCTGGTCTGTAGTTCAGGCACCACATGATGATTTTGCATAAAAGCACTCTTGACTTAACTTCTTTCAAGTGAATTTGAACAACTCCTTTCTTTAATCAAAGTTTGGGAATTCTATTTTACTGCCCTTTCAATTCAATATTTACAAGCAAGATTTGTGATCCTGAAATTAACAGTCTCCTCTGAACCATTTTGTCTTTTTACTGCCTTGGTGTTCAATTACACTGTGATCTGATCCATTTGCTCGGGAAGTGCCAGCTGCTGGGGAGCTCTGATGCTTCTGGGATTCCCTGCTGCGACAGTGAGGTCTTCCTCCTTCCCACTCGCAGCCGAAGCATCTGGAGTGCTGAGCAGTAAGCACAGCATCCAATTCCTCCCACCCCTCCTTGTAAAACAAACAGAGAACACTCCCCGCAGAATGGTTCTTTTTCATCCCACCCGGCCGAAGCAGCACTGAGAACACGCTCCGTGGTGAGATTTGCAAATAGAGTCAGTAAACATAAAGCATTAACACGAGCAATAATGTACTCCAGGCACAAATAGTCATTGCATCCACGTTGGTTTTCAGGGCGACGGTATCAACTTCACAGTGCAGTTTTCTGTGCTCTCAGAGAGCTGCCATAAAGGGGAACCAGCCAAATGGGGCCATTTTGAATGATGAGACTCACAAAGGATCTTACAGCACTTGAAGAAGGGTTGCTCCATGTACATATTGGGAATTCCACTGCATCAAATTATTGCATAAATTATCTGAACTCATGAGAGTTGAGATGATATGAGGTTTTTTTTAAGAGAAGCTGTAGAAAGGAGTGACTTATATGGGCATATGTTTATATTTATATATATATATATATATATATATAATGTTTATATAAATGGTTTATATGTTTAAATTTATATGCATATGTTTATTTATATGTATGTATGTATTTATGTCC
Source organism: Sylvia atricapilla (assembly GCF_009819655.1). Lineage (NCBI taxonomy): Eukaryota > Metazoa > Chordata > Aves > Passeriformes > Sylviidae > Sylvia > Sylvia atricapilla. The sequence goes on from NC_089149.1 coordinate 24,529,309, forward strand.
TTTTAATTCTGGGTCATATGGTTGTAAAGGATTCAGTTCTCTAGCATGATCAGAAGTACATGAGGTTCCCCTAAATTAGAAAAGTAACTTCTCTCATCCTATTGTCACTGCTGTGTTTGTAATTAATTTTTGCTGGTAATCCTTTGCTACTCAGCCTACACGCTCTAGTTTATAACTTTAATCTATTTTTGTTTCAGTAGCCCCATTTAAGCCCCATTTAAGCCTTGAATGTCGATTTGGGACAATGCATATTTTTTTGCGTATATATTCTTCCCAGCTGTGTGTGTCAGAGGTCAGAATCTCCCCAGTACACCACAGAACTGTGAGATCCGCATTAGCTCTTGCTCGTGGTATTGTATTTTACACAGGCTCATTCTTTCTGAAAGTGTTTGGTTCTTGCATGTGAATTACAGTCCTTTGGATCTGCTCAGTTGTTTAGGGACTGGGAGCACCTGTACTACACGGAGCTTTGTGATGCAGAATTCTCAAACCTCTCCTGTGTTCTGATTGTTCCTTTTAAAGTTTGAGGACTTAAATTCTTTTCTCCTTTGTCTCAATGCCTTTATTATTGGGTATGAACCTTGGGCCAGGCTGTGTTCACTCAAGCATGAAGGATAGCATCAGAATGAGCTGAGATTTTGGGAGCTGTGTGGGTGACAACTTCTGGGCATGACTTACTTCCACCCCAAAGAGATGAATAGGAGGCAAAAATGGAATAAAATTAAGTCGATTTTTCCTCAATAAGTACTGATGAAAGGAAGAAAAAAACTCTGAATTTATGCCAGTAGTGAAGACAAGGCCAATAGGATGTGTAAAAAGTAGTTTTGAAAAATCCTACTTGTTGCTAACCCAGGCTGGTCACACAAGAGCAGACATAAAAACTGCAATAACATGGTTATGGAAGGTAGAGCTACATTAGATAACTTTTAAAAGGTTCTAAAGTTTTATTACATGTGAATTTTTTCTCCTTTTTTATTTCCGCAAAATGTGTGCTACAAGAATCGTAGTCCAGCAGGAACATGCTTCGCAGGCAACTATACATGAAAAATAGGACCAGTAAAATTCAGAACTCCACAGTAAAAAATGAACTCCTGAAAAAAACATTTTTCTATAAAATATGTACCATGTGTAGAAGTCTCAGTGCCATGGTTATATAAATGATATACAGACACTTAGGAATAATGCTGTCATTCTAACCCATACTTATAAGAATTATATTGTGTCATGCCATCAGGAATTTTTTTACATGCTCTGTGCATATATATTTTTTATTAATAGTTCTGAGCAGGTAAAGGTTATAGGCACTTCTCCTTCCTAGTACATGCCAAAATCATTGTTTTTCCTGAGGTGCTGCTTTCACCTTGCTCCCTGGCCATCCTTGCAAGGCACCCCTTTGGCCAGGGTAGATGTCAGGAGATGAGGCTAAGGGTTTGGCTTTCAAACCTAAAAGTGGGAGTGGCAAATGATGCCCTCTGTGAATTAATAGCTCAATGCTTTCCTGAAGCCTTGTTCTCCTCTGAAAAGCTACAGCATTTCAAGGGCTTGTTTGAGGGACCCTTAATTTGTTCATTAATTGGGGAATTCTTGCTTTCAGGAGTAAAGAAGAAGAGCAATGTTTGATCAAGACATTGGTAAAGTTTTATGTACATTATATAGTAAAACTGCAAACAAAATAATTTCTGTAGTTAACTGGCTGAGAGCGGTCTCTTAAATGATGGTATATCTTTTGGGCAACAGGAATTTACATTGACTTTCCCACATGTGCTACGTCTTGAAAGGATCTGAAATTTAGAACAGAAATATTCCCTGTTGAGCATCGTGTTGGGAATCACAGGCAGTGAAAGAATAAAGAGATATCAGAATAGATGGGGGAGAAAAAAAATAGCACCATTTTCAGGTTTGGCAGTTTTTTGAATCTAGAATTTGAACTAACTCTGCCTGCTAACTCTTTTCCCAAAAGGCTTCTGTAAAAAATTCAGAACTCTCTTATGCAGAGAAATCTATGCTGAGACATCCTCCAAGTATTTCTGTAGCATTCTGTTGTATTAAAGGAAAGGCAGGTTGTTATTTTCTTGCTTTTTACCACCCCTCGACAATACTGTCTCTTCCTCTCTGCTGGGAATCCTCCCAGTACACATGGAATTGTACTGAAGGGAAGACTACTAGAAAATCAAGGTATATTTACCACCTCCACAGTGTGAACGTGTTGTAAGGGAAAATCGAGTGTGTTGGTGCCCTCCTGACTTGTTTCGCTGGTATAAGTTTGGGAAGTACTGCAGTGGGAATAATTTTAAGCTGCCTCATATCTTAAGCTCCAGTGTCTGTTGGTTTTGGGGTTTTTGTTTTGTGTTTTTTCCCCCACATGCTTGATGGCAAAAAGTGAGCAAAGAAATGGAAGCACTGACAAATGATCATTGATGCACAGTGACACAAAGAAAGGAGAGGGAGAAACTGCATGGATGAATTCGAGATGCCTGGCAGAGCCCAGAGCAGTGGATGGAAATGGGTTTCAAATGATACAAAGTCAAAGGAAAATGCAGTGCATTGCCCTTCAGAACAATACAGTATCAATTGCTTTACAACAAGCCCCAGTTGTAGCCCCAAGGTGTGACCTGTCCTTGGTGGCTATTTACCTGTTGGGAGGTCGTGAGCAGATTGCATTGACTCCTCCCTGCGTTAGTCACCGTGTCACTGCACAGAAAGGACATCCCTGCTTGAGATGGGCTCTGCAAACCAAACCTACCGTGCCACTTCAGAACCATCATGGCACCTTCTGGAATTTAAACCTCCTGAGAACATCTGCACTATCAATGTCTGATTCATGTTAAAGCCGCCGGGCTAATTAGAGCAATGAATATGCAAATGTAAGTAGAGAGCACATGCATGCAAAAATTTATTATTAATCTTGAAAAATATTTGACTAACTTCATAACAGGGATGACATTTGATCAGGAAGCAATTGCTTTGAGCTGCTTTCAATTGAAACAATACAAACATTAAAAGAAATGTTATGGTTGTCTAGAAGTTCTGCTCTCAAGAAAACACAGATAAGTAGAAGTTTAGGCCTCCTTTAAAGGTAAGACTGATCAGAAATGAGTTTTAAATACGCACAGTTTGACGCTGGTTTTGAAGACTTCCACTGCTAGCCAGTTGCCAGGAGTTTTAAAGGACAGACTGTGTGCAGCCTCTGTGTGACTGGACATGGAGCAGAGAGCTGTGTCCTACAAGAGCAGTAAAATCAACAGGAGTCTAATTATGACAGCCTGAAGCTGTTTATAATTATAATGCTTAATTAGGTGAGACACAAACAAGGAGGGAGTTCATTTGGTCAACATTCTCTACAGTGATGTGTTCTGATGGGAAATAAAATCTCTGTGCTGACCAAGTCATCAAAACAATGTTTTACACTGTTCATAGCCTGTGGCAAAGGTAAACTTTGTGACATTTTATGAAAGGTTTGAGCAAAACCTTACCTATTTAAAAAAATTAAAATCTACCTGTAAAGAGCAACTCTTGGCAATAATGACATGCACTCCTTCCAAAACCATGGTTTTTGTATTTGAAAACTGAAAAGTGTTGCTCTGGAGAGGCTGCCTGGTTATTTACTTAGTTGTGTACAGCATCTCATAATCCTAATCTCTTGGGTAAGCAAGGTGTTCCCGAGCACTGCAGTCTGGGCAGACACAGGGAGTTGCAGTGCAGGTATCCCGGCCAAAATCCCACAGGGATGTGCTGGGCAGCTCCTCCCTGGGGTATCCACAGGGCTGGGAGCTCTTAGCAGGGAGCTGTGTCATTGATGTGACGAGAAACCACGAGATGCCAACACATATCCCCAGAGGCAGAGCTTTGTTTTCTAGATCCTTGTTTGCTGAGCGGTTTCTAACCTCCTTACCATAAAAAGGTGTGATCCACATTGGATTGATGTCCTTATGGCACCTCATCCCCTTCTGTAGCAAATATGTAGGCGGAAGAATAAAAAAGGGATTCAGATTAAAAAAAATCAGTAATATTTTCCCAGAAAACACCTGCAGCCTCCAGAAATTTAGTTCTCTAAATGTGATGTATTGTAAATGTGATTTATTGAGCCAGATGTATCTTAAGTGTAATTCCTCGAGGTGTTTTTCCAGCTTTTACCTTTTTTTGTCCCAATTGTATCCTTTGTCCTGTCTCAGTGGCAACCCCCCACAACATGATTCTCTATTTTTGTGGTGAAAAGAGCCCTTTTTCCTTGACGTGGTTTCGCTGTAGTGCAATTTTGTAGGAGACTTTCACAGAGTCCTAGCAGAGGGTCAGAGTCCCAAACAGGATGTCTGATGTGGCACGAGCCGTGAACTTTATGCACACACTGAATATTGGGTACACACTCCAGTGTTTGGCTGTGGTGGTAAAAATCAGGAGGTAAAGCAAGACATGGATGTGTGTGCTTTGGGCACAGAGGAAGATAAGACTTTTCTGCTGCAATGTGGCGGTTGTTAGTGGTGGTTTTTTTTTTTTTTTTTTTTTTTTTTTTTTTGTGGGGATCACTCAATTGTGACAAAGGTGAAAGCTTTTGCCAGAAATTCAGTGTGACTTACACGGTTTTTCTGCCAACTTTTGAGAGGTTGCTTTACTTTTAAAAAAAAAGGAACATGTGAAAATTCCCCAAAACATCTAAAGAAAAGTACCACTTGTAAGTGTCTGAATTTAAAAATGTAGTCTTGATCCACTCAAAATTAACCTGACTTTTTTTTTCAGCTAGAGAGGCGAAAAAACCCAAATGAGTTTAATTAGCTTTGTGCTGTAATGGCTATTGTGAGTAATATCAGTACCAAAAGCACAACAGTAGGTAGGCATGCAATGCAGAAACTCTAAAAACACTGCAAAAAATATGGAAAAATGTGATTTTTTTTTCATTCTGGGTTTCAGTTTTTTGGTAGTGAGACTGAAGTAACAAAATATTTTACTAAACTAAAAATTAATTTCGTAATTTACTTCAATTCTTGAGGAATAGTTATTTTTTGTTTGTAATTGAGCAGCCATTGCAACTGTAGAATAAGTTAATAAAAATGACTTACAGTGCTGAGTATTAATTTTTTGACTAACAAGTTGTAATGCTCGCTTCTGTGCCCCAGGGATTGTTTCTTCTTTAATGCAATTAGCATTTTTATGCTGAAGGAGGCATGTTCTTACTCAAGCCGTAAATTATTAAGCAACCCTAAATAAAAAATATGAAGTACGCATGTATGCATTTCTGTGCGTTTCTTCAGGCAATTAATTTTTAATTTAACAATGTCGTATATTGGCAGTAACTTTTAGCACAGTAAGGTTGTTTTATCCATTCTATTGTTATTTAATACATCAACTGTAGGCTACACACACAAGCAAGTGCTTTCCGAGCCAGGGTGTTGAATTGAATTATTTTATATTTCTGTACACTTTCCAGAAAATAAGCATTAAATGGAGTGATAAGCCTGACTCAGAATAAATCATGTTAAAATGAGGAAGCAGAATGTATTGAAAGATTATTTAATAGAGTTCCTGAACATCAGTCCTGGAACCAATTTTGTTTAATGTTTTTAGTAATGGCTTTGGCACAAAAAGCGTAGTATTCTGTCGAAATTTACTAAAGATTCAAAGTCGGGTGGCATTTTCAACAGACAGGACAATTTGAATTGCTGGGCACAAAGTGTGGAATGACATTGAAGGTGGAATTTTATTTATTTTTTTTTTAATGATACTTCTCTCACTCTTAAAAGAGAGATTAAGTTCCACAGTGAAAATCATCAAGTATTGCACTTAGGGAACAAACAAAAAATATTCCACATTGTAGTAACTGTCCATCCCTTTAAGGGGGGTAAATAGAATAGACTATAGATATACCCAGGTGTGCCTTGGTGAGGCACATCAGGAGTGCTGTGTCCAGGAGCCACGGAGCTCCTGGAGCAGCTCCAGCAGAGGCTGCCAAGATGATGGAGGGACTGGAGCATCTCTCTTCTGAGCAAGGCAGAGGGAGCTGGCCCTGCTCAGCCTCAGGGAGAGATGGCTGAGGGGGGACCTCACCAATGTACCCCAGTGTCTGCAGGAAAGGCTCCGAGCAAGGAGCAGGCTCTGCTCAGAGGGGCTGAGCAATGGCACAAGAGGCAACAGGCACAAACTGATTCCCAGAGAGTTCCACAGGAACAGGAGGAAGAACTTCTCTGTGCAGGAGACCGTGCACTGGAATGGATTGCCCAGAGAGGGTGTGGAGTCTCCCTCACTGGAACAGATGATCCTCTGTGGTCCCTCCCAAACCTGACCCTTCTGTGACTGTGTGGCTGTGAGCTGCCACTGTGATGCAGCTGTGGGGCAGAGGGAAAATTGCAGCACTCAAGATCTTCCAGTAATATTATCAGTGTCAGCCCCCCATGAAAAATCCTATTACTCTGTAGGACTTTTGTGATCCTGTGTAAGAAGCTGATTTTATTTCAGGTAAAGACTGAGTTTGATGCTGATTTTAGCCATTTTACATCATAGCATTTGCATATTAAGTATCATCTTAGATGCTATTAGAGCACTAAAACAGTTAAACCCCTAGAATTCCTACTCACATGAGAAGTAGAGGTGACCTGGAGTGCTTTGACATTGGGATATATAGTTTTTGATGCTTTCTTTAATTATTTTTCTTTCTGAAATATTAATTAATATTTCATGGCTTCAGAATCTATAAATCAAAGTATAGAATTGTAAATCATGTCACTCCCTTCTAAAAATCCATACCTAAGAGCAATTAGCCTATTCTTTGTCTATTGGGTGATAAATATACTTCATTCCTTTGTCTTTGAGACTAATACCTTACTAACATTCGTTATAATATTTTAAATCATTTTCATTGTGTGTATTTCTATAGCATATAATAGCTTTGATTTTATTTTAAAATGGGCTAAAAGAGCTCATTAGGAATGCAAAAATATATCTTTATATTTTGGTTATTTTGGAAAGGTATGAAATATTAATTGCAACTATAAACATAGTTTTCAAAACGTATTCTTTTTTAGATATAAAAACTGGAGCATTAAGCAGTGGAATAGTCACAAGACAGGATTTATGGACACTAACATCTGCTGTGTTATTTGAGTGTTATGGAAATTCACTGCAGACTGCAAATAGAAATAATTGCACCTTAATGGAAGGGATCCAGACTGAGTCTGTTTATTGATACATACCAACATTTTGGTCTGTATAGAGTCGAAGGCTCACAAGTCTAAATACACCATAATTTCACAGCAGTGACAGTGGCTGAAGCCCATGTTGACCTCATTCATGGTTCCTCAAGCCTTGTCATAGATAACTTGCTGCAGTGATTGAATTTTGTATTTTGCCAGTCATGAAACTGAGATTAGTGAATGTGGTTCGTGACCAGAGGAAGGGCAATGACAAGGAGAAAGGGGAAAATCTTCCAGAGATTTAACACATGTCCAAACATATTCTGCTTTGAAAAAGGAAGAGGAACTTGCTACAGCTTAGGTTCTACACCCCAAGTGACCCCCCTCCTCGTGCCATTTGGGGCAGAAGCTGAACTGTCCAAATATTTCCTGGGCATCTTTCTTCTTCAGTGCCACAATATTTTTCTGATGGTTAGAGGCTGAAATAGAAGATGTTTTTTTGTTTTTTTTGGTGCTTTTTTATTCATGATAAGCCCACCATGAGTACACAGGGCACGCTGTAGCACAGTTACCATATCACATTTTATTTAAAGCTTTTGACCTATCTAACAACTATTTACATGTTTGTAAATGCACTGCTTTAAAATATTTAAAAATTTTCAAAGGCTTTTACTCTTCTAGACCCTTGGGCACATGTATCTACTTTTGGATTTTAAGCTTGCTAAAATGGAAATATTTTCAGTTTAAACCACATGATTTTATAAATAAACAAGATGTGATGAGTTGCTGAGTTAGTCATGTTCTGTTCCCCTTGGACTTGCTGGAGATCTAGTTTATAAACTCAGTGAAAACTAGGATTTAATTAGCATCACCCTCAAGGAGATGTTTCCATGTGATCAGCTACATAATGTTTTAAAATTGCCTGGTTTTCTTCATCAGCTACAAACAGAACTAGGCACAGTCACAGTGGTTCAGTGAACTAATTCATTCATTTTCTTAGTTCACCAAAAAATGGATAAAATCATTGGGAATAGCTGAATGTATCTTGCCTCGTACTTACACCTTTAATAACGAAAGCTTCTGCTGATGGGGATGCAGTCAGGATTTCAGTCCATATGTGTTTGTGCACTGTTAGGTAAAGGGCTCTGGGGAAGCTGTTATGTAACAAATGCCAAATGTTCCTCGCGGTCAGGCCAGGCTGGATGGGGATTTGAGCAGCCTGGACCAGTGGAAATTGTCCCTGCCCATGACAGAGGGCTTGGAACGAGTGATCTTTAACCATTTTATGATCCTATAGTCTATGAGAGATTTCTGAATGGGATGGTAAGGAATAAATACAGCTAAGCCAAGAAAAAATACTTTATCACATATAGTACAGTTATTTTACAGTTATTTTACAGTTATTTTACAGGAAGGTAAATTTTTTGCTCAGCTATCTCAGCTGGCCTAAAAGTCCTGCAGACTTCTGAATACCAGTGCGCCTCAGCTATCATCTATTACCAGTCTTGTGATGTGAGTTCAAAAAAGCTTATCAGACATATAAAAATATAAACTGTCTTTAAACTTTTGTTAAGATGAACTTTTGATTCGATGAAATGTATACAATATTTTCAATTATTCTTACTGAATTTTTTACATTCTTATAACCTTGTGTAGTGTTTAGTACTTAATAAAATATGCTGGTTTTCTATGCCTCAAAAGTTTTTAGTGATTTGTAGAAAATTGGAAGCATTGGTAGGAGTTTGAAGATTTTGTCTTGGCTTTTAATGTAGAGCTTAAGGCATCACCAAAATTTCTAGGATTTATTTTATTAGCTTTTTTCACTATTATCAATTTTATACAGTATTGTCAACCAGAAGAATCCAAGCACAAGACCACTATTCAAACTTTCAACTTGCTCCCTAAAAAGCAAGTTGAAAAAAGAAAGAAATAGTGTTATCAGTAGGACATCAGAGAGAACAGCTCAGAGATACGCCGCAAATCAGCTTAATTCTTAATGCAATGTGTGTTTAGTTGAGATCCTTCTGTGGTGAAAGCGTTTTTTGCAGCATCTGTAAGGATTCTTCCCGCCAAGCAGCATCTTTACAACTCCAAAGCCCCACTTTTAGCAGCAATCTGAAAATACACTTGAAACATATGGGTGCTGAAGGATGAGAGTATGGGCCATCTGGTCATCATATGTCTCCTTTGCATGCTTGGATTGGTTTGTCAAGGGTCTCAGAACTGTTTCTGAAGGATCATTAGACAAGACAAAACCAGAGATTTCTGCAAAGCAGCGGAAGGTCTGGAGGCCCTTTGGCATCTCTGGTTTAACCTGTAAGGTAAAATGCATGAGCCGACCAAGTGTGTCCCTGGAAGGGTTCAGAATGTGTCCTTCTGGTTTTTTTGGCTCTGGTGCCCCTCAAATGTGAGCAGCCTGCAGAGTCTGCCCGCCAGGGTGTTAGCGAGGAAAACGCATAACCATCAGAATGATTATGAGGTGCTTTATTGAAGAGCTCTGGGAGCCGGGGTACAAACCCAAATCCAACTCCAACGAGGGTCCAAGAAGGGCCCCGTATTATACCATTTCATTACATAACTCTATGTTAATCATTAAGCCTACATTGTTCTATTGTATACATCCAAGCATGAATTTTGTAAATATCTTCTTTTACGATTCTAGTTTGAAATAATAATCATGTTCAGCTACCAAAGATCATTACAATTCGATCATCTATCTTATGATGATTAGGTACAGTTTCATCCGACCTAGTTTCCAAATACAAGTCGTCCCAATCTTCTCCTTCTCCCCCCATCCCGATTACCCAGGCAGAGTTATGCTTGATTTGGTTAAAACAATGAAAACAACACCTGGTTGCAGTGAAGCGGAGACTCTATTCCCGGCTTCTCTGGTAACCGAAATTATTAACCCTATCCTAACAAGGGCGTGTCACAGGCGGGTGTGGGTGTGCTGGCAGGGACAGGACACGGGGACAGGGCTGGGATCTGAGCAGGGCAGGCAGGGAGCAGTGCCTGCTGCTCTCCTCCAGCCCTGCACACTGGCTGCAGTCACACTTCTATATAACCTTCACTGGGTTTTTACCTGCTCTGTGTGTCCAGTGACGATTTCATTTCTGTGGCGGTGGTAGTCAATTTAGTACAGATTTTTTCACAGCTGAAATATTTAAAAGGGGAAGAAAAAAAAAATACATAATTTTCTGCCTCAGTTAGGGAAAATTGGCACTTACCATGACGCTTAAAATGTCCAACTGTTATTTTCAACTCTGATGGGAGGAATTTTAAGTCTACAGTCATATAATCTTTCTTTAATTTCTTATTTTCTCTTGTTTAGGAGAGAGGAACAGATACTGTATAAGATCTCTTCCAGTAAAAAAATGTTTTTTAATCAATGCTTTACTGAAATTTTTAATGCTATAGTGAATTGCACAGTATTGTAGATCATAAAATTTTTTTGTGGGAAATGCTGTCTTAACAGGAGAAATGTACCTGTCAAGATCCATGTAATCATCCACATTTTCTGGAATTCATTAAACCGGAAAGTTGATCAACAAGCAGAAAATTGCTTGGAATATTAATGAGAACAATAGAAATGTGCTGCATTCTCATGGAAAGGTTTTAAATATTTTCTATTAAATCTGCATGGCCAGTATACAGATAGGGATGTATAATTAATCAGGAAAATATTTCACTATATTGATATGTATTAGTAATATAATTGTTATTAAAAAAACCCCAACCGGCTAACAGTAAATATGGTGCTGAAAATATTGTGTAACGTATCATTGAATACTAATATTGAGAATTTTATATAACCTTTGTGTTTGTGTCTTTTTCTTGCTGGAAACACTTCCCTTTTTTTTTAGAAGAATATGTTCCAGTTTTGCAAAAAAAATGACCCAACCAAAATGAAACTCATATTTTTTTTGTTTGGTATAATTTTGAATGTTTATGCTTCTGAGCAACGTAGATATTGTTAAGAAAAAGCTGACTGTAGCTGTAGGATGAATTCCATTTCCTCTCAAGCTGATTTTGATCACTCATATGTAGCTCTGAAAGCAAAGTTCCTGTAACTGAAGGGATTTTCAGGGGAATTTTCAGGCCCTTCTTTCCCTAACTCATTGCTGAGATCTAAGTTGAAGCTGTGGTGTCAAGTCCCAACAATCTGAACAAAGAAAAAGCAAATATTTTTGATTGTTCCAGAATGTTTCAGATGTGATAGCCTTTGCTGTGATTGCAACCAGTCCTTGAAAATGTCTTTGCAAACCTTGAAGATATTCTAAATCATGTTATAAGTGAATTGAACCGTTTGGTAGAAATAAAGCCCTAGTTACATTCTTAAAGTTCAATTCTGCAGCATTTCTTCTCTTCAGCTATGCTAAGGGCCATACTTGTTAATATATTGCTAAATCAATAAGAAATGCAATTGCAGTAATAGCAAACTATTTTCTTTCCTCTTTGGCTGCACCTTATTGTCTGTGCCTTTTTTTGTAACTGAACACTACCCCCGATATCAAACACTTTGAGGAATGCAGATTACAGTTGTGCTTAATGTAAAGTATTATCCTCATTACTGGTGTTCAGATCTAAATTACTAAAATTTTAGAGGTTTATAGTTAGAGTATTTCTGCAAACACAGGCATCCTAATATATTCTTTTGTATTTAAATGCTTTTCAAAGGGGTGTGTGAGGACGAGTGAAAGGAGATAACAACAAAATCCTGAAGACTGAAATTCTGTTTTCTGGACTCCCTTCGGGATTATACTTAACATTTTTTTTTTCCCTCTTCCCATAATTTCGGTTTGTAACTTAGATTCCTCCACTGGAGTTAAACATGGTGCTGATTGCTAAAGTGTCTTAGCCCCCAAGCATGTTGTCAGTATTAACCCTGTACCTTTAATAACTGAAGATAGTCCTGCTTGTAAGTCTGCTTTCTCTTGTGATGTTGTACTGCCCCAGGCTAACAGCTGTGGTAAGCTAAGGTGTGGATCAGAAATCCTCTTCACTGAACCCAGAGGGGCAACACAAACCCTTTCCATGAAGGCTTTTAATGTGCTCATCTATATCCCCTGAAAATTCCCACTAGCTTGTATTTCCTTGCTTTGAGGAAGAGGATCCGCATTTGTCCATGCAGAAAAATCAGTTCTCTCCTTCTCCTTTCATGTCACCTCTGTTGTCCTGGGCTGCATTAGCCATGGATGAGCAGCCTCCTGGCCTTTCCTGCTGTACTTACAGGTAGCCAGTGGTCTGTTCCCCTGCCCTAACTTTTCCACTCTTCTGTGCACCTAGACGTGAAACTCATGAGAGGTTGCTTCTAGAAGCAGAACAAAAGCAACCACTTTATCAAGAGACTGGTACATTTTATAATATTTCTCTGACTCCTGGCAGTTAGCTTTAATATTGACGATACAAACCTATTTTTGACTCACTGATTGGTTAAAAAGGGTTTCTGTTCAAGGCTAACGGGTAACAAGAATATAATTGGTTTTCCAAGTTCTGCTACAATATGAAACTTTACCTGATGTACCTTCAAGGATAATGCCAGCACCTCATGATACCAGAGTGAGAAAACTACATTTCCTTGGAAAAGTTAGAAACCTCCTAGGAACTGGAAGAGTTGAATAGAGACATGAAAAACATGAAAGGCATGAATATTTTATTTCCTGTTTTTTTTCCTCACAACTTTCTGTATAATAATTAAAAGTTTTGTGGAGCTGGGAGTTGCTAGATAATAGTGAAACAGGGATCATTTGATACTTGCCCATGCTCAAGTCTGTTCTCTTATTTCAGATGGTTTCTTTTTTACAGTTTTCAGCTGTACTTACAGATACTTACAAAGTATTGGATTAAAAAAAAAAAAAGAAAAAAGAAAAGAAAAAAAGAGGAACTAACTCTAAATTGCAAAAAAAAAGAGTAATTTCAGTTCCATTAGTGACACTAGATCAGTCGCACTCTGCTGCCCGTGATTACTCTTTAAAATACAAATGTCTTAAAAGCAGGAACATAAAGAGCTAGTAAACCACATCTATAACCAGAAAACAAAGGCTGAAGATGGGCATTATTTCTAGTGCTTTAAATGTTTTTAAAAACATCAAAATGATGGAGTTAAGAGATAAATTTTAACTACACTTCTCCTATGGGGAAAACCCTTTCTTTAAAGGTTAGGTGACAGAAACTGCTTAAAATACATGTGAGAAGAAATAAAAATGTTTATATATGTTTATATAATTTTTTTCATTGGGTTATAAAAGTACTAGTTTGAGTATTAGAGTTTTATTTTAAAGTAAGTTTCAAATTTTTCCCACTTGTCTATAAAATAGGATTAGTTTTATCCCTTAAATGATGCTCAGTTCTTGTTTCTTGAGTCCTTTCTCATGTTTGAAATGCCTCATGGTTTGAGACGCATCCATACTCACCTGTTTGGTCAGGCACATTTAGAAATGGGCAACATAGTCATCTGAGCCATCACTTGAGGAAGTTTTGTGCAGATGTCCAGCTTTATTAGCGGAAAATTTCAGGTTCCTCAATCAACACACGAAAAAGATTTGATGAGAACTTTGCTTTGGTGTTTTTTTTTTCTTCTTTTTTAATCCTTCTTCTCGTATCCAATTCTGCTTTGAGTAGGTTGTGAGTGACAGGGGAAAGGAAGAGTGAAGTCAAGGAAAGACAAGGAAACACTTAGAGGGAGACCTTGTGCTACCTTCTCTAGGTTGTTTACAGTAGAAAATATTTGTCCTGATGAATTGGAATCCTTAATGCCATCTTGTAGTCTCATGTAAGCGTGGACTGTCAGAGAGAATGGTGGGGGATGGAGAAGGTACAGCAGGGATATTTCCTGGCTTCCGGGTTGTTGGTGACAAGAGAAACATTGTCCTTCATTGCCTGGGCCAATCTAAAGCAATCCAGGAGGAACATAACTGGGTGGAAATGTGTGATTAATTGTCCAAATATCTTCGGAATGTCTGATGTGTCCTGAAACCTCAATTTGGTTTATTGTTGCTGGTTAGGCTTATGCACTGAGAGCCAGGAAACCAATCCGTGTGTCAAGTGTTCAGTGCAGTGTCATATTGTGAATGTGCCCTCATCTCTGCAGAGACCTGGTAATACTGAAAGGATGATTGATGCCTCTGGCATACAGAGAGAGAAATTAGAGATGGTAAGAGTTGTCTTTACAAAGACTTCATCTGTTAGCAGGGCTTTTTGTTTGGTTGTTCTAAATGGGCACAGCTCATGGGAAATTAAAAAGATTAGTAAAGTTCCTCAAGAGAGTGAGGCACGTCTGCATAGCAAATACTTTAATCATTACAGTGACCCCCCTTCCATTGCAGGGGACTTAAGCTGAAGTCCCTTCTCATATAACTTAGATCCAGGAGGCTCATCTGGGCCTTGTTCTACCTTTTGTAACTTCTGTCATTGTTCCAGCTGGGAGTCTCTGAGGTTGAAGGAGATCTTTAAAAGTTTTCATAAAAAACAATCACTCTTGTTTTCTGCTTAGCCTAATATCAAGGACTGTTTGTGTTGGCTGATGTGCATGTAAAACTCACATATGTGTTGAAATAAATTTCATCAGTAAACAAGTTCCTGCTGAAGATTAATACCTACCAAAAAAAAAATGGATTTTCTCTCTTGGAGCTAATCTTCTCTGCGTGGTTCAATCTGAGATATTTGATTTCTTCTAGATGGTATGTAATTAATTTTCATGTGTTGTGTTCTTTCTGTTACCAGTCTTACAACACATATGACATAGTGTAGCACAAGCCTTATGGAACAATATTTGGAAGAACAGTGGAGTACAGGGCATACATTTTAATAAGTTTAAAAAACCATTTAATAAAACTCATTCAGAAAATCATCATAATTTATGCCCTGATTATTGCTAAATCTCATGGGACAGCCATGTTGGAGAGAAATTTAACATGTTTTGTATCAGTTTGCCTCCCTGCTATAGAAGTATTAATAAGCTTCTTTTAGACAGAACAATGTTAAAGTAATACATTGAAAAAAATTATGGTCATATTCACTCAAAAATTAATAGAAAAATATAAAAGGTTCACAGCAGATTCCTGTTCATCAACAAGCAGAAATAAATTTTCTGGATGCAATGATCTAGACTATTATGGATTGCAACTTTATATATGGTTTCCATCATGTGCAAAATTCGCTGTACACTCTTAAAAGAGGGAAAGCGTTGACTTGATCAGTGATTTGGGCACTACAGTTCCTCAGGTGCTCAACCTATAATAAGATTTCCAAACTGAATAGGAAGGAGGAGTCCTGTCTAGTATCCACCATGTGAGTCCTCACAGAATGGTGAGGTAATATGTCAAAATGATTCTAAGATTAGGTATGTTGTGTACTGCTAGATCTTGTGGGAAATTCACAAGGCCTTAGGGTTTTGTGTTGGAGTTTATTCTGGGGGGTTTTTTTTATTATTATTATTTTTTATTTTATTTTATTTTATTTTATTTTATTTTATTTTATTTCTCTGCTATTATTTATTTTATTTTTTCTTGGCACTGGTTAATGCAGGTTTAATCATGACATTATGAAAAACTTATGAGGCAGGGATTTGATGAGTAGTAAGACACTCCCTTGGGTCACTTCGTGGATCAGAGGTAACAGTGCAAATAAAAGGTTGGCTTCCTACAAACAAGATAAGTAGAAAAAATTGAGTCTATTATGGTGAGATTAATTATATACTCTGGATTCAAAGTGATGGAGTTTACACAGCTGTATAAGAAGATAGATGTTAGCATGGAATTAAAATGATTTTAAAAATTGGGCAGCTACTATTCCTTTGATAGGTGTGCTTATAATCTTTCGGTCTTTGAAAAAATAGAATTACAATTTTCCAGTTAATAAAGCTCTGTTTCTATTCTGGTTTGCATTTTGCTGATAGTTTGCTGTTTTAGGGCTGCAGCTGTCCCCACACAGTGATTTTACTGCTTGTGTCTGAAGGTGCACCATGGCCTCTTCCAGTGCAAGTCAGGATCTGAAGGAGGGCTTGTTCACCACTCCTGGATTTAACTCAGATATTGTTACATTTGTGTTGGGACTTTAGAGAGAACCTAGCAAAGCATGTGCCTATCTTTGTGGGGGAGAAAGACCAAACCAAACCATAGCCATGAAATCCATGTGTCAGTGCATAAAGCCTGTTCAGGTGTCACTGTGCCTCACCTCGGAGCCTGAGATACAAAAGCCTTTTATCAATCTTGTCTTGCGGCTTGTGTCAGTTTAGGTGTGACTTATATCCTCTTTGTGCCGTGTTTGAGCAGCACAGTGGGAGCCAGCCCAGGGCAGGAGCTGCTGCTGTTTATTGGAAGTGCTTGGGGAGGAAAGAGAAGCGAGCATGGCCCTGACTAGACCATCACACCTCCACATCTTCTGGGCCCCCAAAACCCACAGGAAAGATTTATCTGCTGCCTTGAATTCAAGGCAACATTGATGAGGGTTTTTCTCATTTTAGTGAGATTTCCAAGCTGCAGGTGTCCATTTGCTTCATGTGTCTACATGCACTACATCAAATCAGACCCTGACCCTGAGAAATGCTTTTGGGGACCTTCAGAATAAAGGTTGTTCTTTACTTCCTTGCCTTATTTCAAACAAGTGTGCATCAACTGACAGGATACAAAGGTTATGCCTAAAACTGGATGTTTGTTTTTCTGTTAATAGATTCTGTTTACCCAGCTAAAAACTTCTGGGAATATGTATTCAATCACTTCCATTTTTATTTCTGTTTCATGTACCATAACTCTGTTTTGCTGCCTACTGGAATTTACTGCTTCCTGTAGAAAAATTCAGCATTTAAAAGTGCACTGAGTGTCTTATAAATCAAAACTCGGTGAAGACATATTTTTGTTTTAATTTTCAGTTGTGTTTTGGACAGGAATTTAAGGATAAAATGAAGATAGGTGACTTTACCAGGTCAATTTCCAGTTGTCACAATAAATAACAGGTTTATTTGAAAAATACGTGAAAGCACTGAAGGCAAACAGATGAACGCAGACCAAAACTGAATGAAACATTGATGTTGTTAGGATTAAAGGGAGATAAGGATAATCTTCCTTGGGAAAAAAGAAAAAAAAAATCATTGATACTGGTGTAAGATATCAGTGCATATTGGGAGCTGCTTTGTTAGCTGATGTCATCCTTCATTTTGGTTTCAGAATCCATGAATGACAGTGTGAGAAATCCTACTTGTATAAGTCTGGAAATTGATCTATATGGAAGCAAACTCCCCAGTTAAACTACCATATTAATTATTGTGCTGATCTTCCACAGCAATTCCACTGGGGTGGCTTAAAGTCTGCAGATTTACAGAGGTACAGCAGAGCATAAATTTTATCTTGATCAATTTTTCATAAGAATAAACTCTTAGATCCACAGAATTCACCTGAGTTATGTTAATCCTGGCCCAACTGTGAAAGAATTAGGATTTTTTGGCGGTTTGTTTGTTTGATTGTTAAATTTATTGTTGTATTTATCTCCAGAAAAAAATAAAGTATATGCAAGTCATCATGTTGGGTTTGGGTAATGATTCCCAGAATTGCAATTTGTGAGTTTGTAATATCAGTCTTGCAGGATAAAGTTCAGGAATATCAGTATAGAGAAAGGGAGTGAAAGGTTCACATGTGAGTATGTCCAGCCTCCAGATGGGACACAGACTGCTGCATGTCCTGGGCTGCCGAGGTGGGAACCTGCCCAGTGTCTCAGAGTGTAAAACCTTGTCTCTGAGGAGCAGTTCCAGCAAGAGGGACTCGTCCTGCAAGTCTTATTCTGCCACTGAATAGACATCAATTCATTTTATAGCAGAGTCAGAAACATAGAATAGATCCTGATAAGAGCAAGGTCTCCTTTGCTCCTTTGCTTTTCCTTCCCATGGAAGGTGGACATGATTTTCCTGCTTCCCATTCTGCATCCTTTTGGTAGCCATTCTTGAATTTTTTTGTGACATGGGGAATTCTCAACAAAATAATGCAAAATTATTTGCTCGGGCAAAATGTAGTTTCTCTCTTTCTTCCTTGTGTGTTTTTCTCAAAATGAGGATACTTGGAACAGAGGACCTACCTGTACTCTGTTGTTTTAATTAAGGTTATAGTCACTTTAGGCAAATGATAAGGTGCTAATATGTTACAGATTTAATAGTCATGAAAACCATTGGTGTTTGGATGTGGAAAAGAATAGATAAAGAAGTATTACTGAAATTATTCCTTCAGGCAACAAAAAATATTTTTATGAGCCATAACCATTCTTGTCAATCACTACTTGAAAGAAGGTTCAGCAAAGACACCTGACATCTACTTTCACACCTGCCTCACTGTGTGAAAAATTCACTAATTAATAAAAATTCAGTTATTTGTAGTTAGGATGCTTCTTCCATTTAAAATCTGTGCAGTTATATATATATTGTAAAAGAGAATGAGCTGATAAGATCTGAGTTTCTTTGCTTTGCTGTCCTATTTTTTTATTTATTTTTTTTTTAATTTGCACCAGCTCCACTGAAATTGGGAATACTGTATTTAATTCACTCATGAACTGAGCAACGGCCCAAACTAATTCATCTTCTCCTTCAAGAGAAGGATCCTAGAGAATCCTCTTGATGATTTGGAACCAGCAATGTATAAATCTTGAGCTGGTGTCTGGGAGCCTGGAAGTCTGTGTGTGCTGACTATGGCACTGGGTTTCTTAGCAGGATTAATTTACACTAGGCCAGTTTTTGTATTTAATGGTTTCATCTGTGCATCTCTGCAGCACAAAACTGCCTTTCTGTTACCAACAGTTTTCCCCCAGTATTATGGATGACTGGTTGGGCTCACTACATATGGAAAAAATGCAGACTATGGTGGGTAAACGTTCAGAGCCTGCGTGTGGATATGTAAAGTGGAGATTTTCTAGCCAGGAGTCAATGCTCTTCCTGGAATTAAAAAGGTAATGTTCGAAGAGGTTTAGGTCTGCCAGCTTTAGATGCTTTCTGATATGAATTAAATCAATAACGTGGTTATTAAATCACTTTAATAAAGATGTTAAGTCTGATTAAAGTTTCCGTACTTTGGGTCACACCAGAACAGATTATATTCAGCATCCATTAAATAAAAGTTGGATCTAAAATTTTTAGTAATTACCAGGGCTTTGGAGGAAAAGCCATAGATGAACAAATAAGAGAAATGTGATTTTATATGACTATTCTGGAATAAAATTGTGAGTGTTGCTGAAAGAGTATTGAATTCCAGGACAAATTGTTTTTTTGAAGAATACAGGAGAAATGCCTTAGAAAAAAAGCAAGGAAGAAAATAACTTCCTGCAGGAAGTCCTGAATTAGAAGCAAAAAGAACACACAAACTGAGGGTGGAAACCAGGTTCTTTTACATTGCACAATTATATTGATTAAATACTTGCAAAATATTACCCTGACTTTCCCAATTCTCCTGGGATTTTTCCTATAGCTAAAACACCTCTCAGCAATAGTTAACATTCAAAGGTTAGTAGTAATTCAAACCTGCAAATATCATACAAATAAAACAACGTCCTGGTTGTACCTGTTTTTACAGCTGATTATTTTACAGCTTTATTTAGTTTTAAGATT
Organism: Sylvia atricapilla; assembly: GCF_009819655.1. NCBI lineage: Eukaryota > Metazoa > Chordata > Aves > Passeriformes > Sylviidae > Sylvia > Sylvia atricapilla. The sequence goes on from NC_089149.1 coordinate 24,549,010, forward strand.
CAATGTGCAATAAAATTTGAAGAGGAAAAATATTAACCACTCTCTCAAGAAAAGCCTGTCGTTTTTTGGGCCAAGTGACAGCTCAGGTTTCTGGTCCTGTGTTAGGTCTGGGAATTAGCAGGGATTTACAGCAGATGCAAAGGCTGGAAGTTTGATCACTGGGGGAACAATTAATTGACATTTGTATGATTATATTTCAGCTAAGTCAAAGCTAGAATTTCAGGCTGTCTGAAAACTTGGAATGACTTTGATGCATTGTGTTGCATTTTTTTCCCCTTTGGAAACATATTTTTAGCAATTAATAAGCTTTTGAAATCTCATTTCTCTCAACTCTAAATACTGTGGCAGAAATTGTGCTGCTTCAGTGAGCATGGAATATTGTCATTTGGGGAAAGCAGACTTAGAACTTGTGTTTCCTAAGTGACAGGTGGAACAAGATTTCAAAAGAAAACTGCAACATTTCCAACTGTTTCTGTGTTTCTTTGAGTGTAATTCTCTTGTTCTACCAAAGAGACTACTTGTCTTTTTCTAAAGCTCCTGTGTAGAAAGAACTGAGACTGGTGTATAACGTAAAAGCAGAAAAATATTTCTTCAAACTCAGATGATGATTCTGACAGCAATAGTGATAGCCTCTGTTTTGACAGCTGAAAAATGAACCCAAATCAGGAGAGATCCTTGGGATTCACTCTGTCAGACAATGACTGAGCTGACTTGGGCCAGTGGGCTGTAGCTGCTGTGGAATGATACGCTCTAGTTCACATATGAGCTTGGCAGGTTGTGAAAAAAATCACTTTTTTTTGTTTCTTGGGGTTGTTGGTTTTCGTTGTTTTGTTTTTTTGGAGGTTGATAGCTTAAGAATATTTGGATTCCCTTCGAACACAGAAATAAGAGTGGTTAGAAGGTATTTTTTTTATACAGTGTGTGCTGGGCTTATGTGAAGGGAGATGAGTGAGCCCTGTGATAGTGCACAGATCGTGCAGTATCAAGTGCCGGATACAGAAGATAAATCCCAGTCTTAAGTTTTATCCCAGTCTCAGTTTGTTTTCTCTAATATTTTCAGACTGCAAAGAAAGTAAGCTCTAGCCAGAGCTCCAGCTGAGCAAACCGTTTGCAGTGAGCCAACATCTTCTTTCTTCTGCTCTGAGGTTTCTGGAACCACAGCTCTTGTGAGCTTCAAACTGTGTTCTCTAAAAGTGCATAAATTTCAGCTTAAGTTTTTCAGCAGACTTCCTAAATCACCTCTTTTCCTGCAGAGCCCCATTTATCCTCTGGTGCTCTCTGACTGCCTTTCTGTGGCTGGGTGGGCTGCAGCTTCTGAGCTTTCAAATAGCACTGGGTAACTATCTGGAGACATTGCTCGATATAGTCTGCAAAACTCCTAAAACATCTTGTAGGGAGGTGGAACCAGGAGGTGGACCAATATTTCAGGGAGGCCATATGGGGTATGCAGGCAGCCCACAACAGCAAATCTCGCATGTATTGATTCCAAGTAAAAAGAAATGAAATACAAACAGACCAACACCCTGTGAAGCCGGGAACCATCAGTTAAACATTAGTGCAAAACGTTCTGCTTATGGACTCAACTCAGAGCAGTGGATAACTGACTTCTTTACATTTTACTTCTTAATGAATCGATAATAAAAATCTTAAATATCTGTAGGTTTTACTTGAGTTTAATTTTCATCACGTTTATGCAATTTGGATCATAGCCTCCCTATTTTAGAAAGTCGGTAAAGGCTTCCAATATCCAACGTGTCATATTCTAAAAAACCAGATCTAATATTCTTTTCTACCTGCCTCTGTCTCATACTGGTTACATTGCCATGGTGCCTGTGGATCTCATTATAAACATGTAGCAAATCATCAGCTCTCCTACCTGATTTTAACTATTCACCTGCTTTAGCACCTTGCTTTATTTGAGCCGGGAAGGGTTTGCCCTGTGCACACACAGGAGATGAGCAGTGGACACTCCTCTGTGTTCACTTTCACTCCCATTATCTGTGGACAAAATTGCAATGTCTGAAATGGAGCTGATCTCCATCACTGTTGCTGCAGCTTTATGATGAAGAAAGAAATTAAAGAGGATGGAACACAAACAAAGGAGCGGTAGGTGTAAGGAAATATTTTTAGTGAATGTGGTCTGTTTAGTTATGTGACATAGTGCCCTGTGATTTCATAGAGCTTCTGTGAAGTCCTTGGCTATTAAATGAAACAAAAAAAAAGTGAAGCACAAGAAAACAAAATAACCCCCTGAGATGTTGGTAATATACTAAAGGGCTGAATAATCACTGACTGGGTACGTGAGTTGTGCAGCCTGGGGAGGGCATTTGTGTGTGCCCTGTGCCTGCCCCAGTCTGTGGGAGCACAGGCTTTGTGTCTGCATCCTCCTCTCTCCAGGAGAGCTCCAGCCTGGACAATGTGCCCAGATGCTGAGGAATTGGCTTTTCTTTTAGGAATCAATGACATCAATGTCTTTCGTGTAGTAAAGAAACCAACTGGATCATATTCTAGCAAGATCTGAGGTTTCTTCAGTACAATGTATTCTCAGCTCTGAGCTCAACTCTTTATTCGTGGTTTACTGGATCATGAAGCAAGTTTTTTCTTTGTGTTTTATTTAGTAATGGGATTTTTCCTGTCCTTGGAGTCATTTGTAAGAATATTGACATGAAATGTGAAACGTCTGAAAGACAGTATGTTAAAAATAGTTGTGATTGCTTGAAGAACTTAAATTATGATAATCAGCTGGCAGGCAAAATTTAATTTAGGGGATAACTGCATATAATTAAAATACAGTGCTAGTGGGAATTGACCTCTTCATATATTATTACTTTGTAGAGTTTAGTAAATTAGCAGGTAAAAGTGTACTGCTACCCCTTTCTCAGTGAAATTAAAATCTGACCTACTTTTTTTAATTTAAAAATAGAGTATTTTCATTAATTTCTAAAAATGGCTATGTTATGAATGTGAATGAAAAATAACTTTTATCTGAAGAAGATTTAAGATTTAGTAATTTCTTATAAATACCAAAATCCATATTAATACTTGCAAAAGCAAGAAAATACCCATTTGAACAGAAAGGCCTTTTGCTTGCGTTTAGTATGAGAAGATATCAGAATGTGATGTACAGAAAAGAAGTCTAAAGAAAGAAGGTGGTAAATTATTTTTTTTAATCAATTGTCAGACAAAGAAAAATCCTACATTATTCAGTCAGTAGCTCAAATAAATTTTGGATGGAATAAATAAGCATTGCAATGACATACAAAACTTGCAGCAATATTTCTGGCAAATGTGATACTATCTGTATGTGACACTGCATTCTAAATGTGAGGGGCACAGTTCAGTTGCAGGGGAAAAAAGCAAGTTCATTAAAAAAGGGCCATCTTGTCACAAATGACATAAATTAGTTCTGGCACAGCTTTCAGAAGAGCAGTAAGAAAGGGTAGCTCACAAAATCAGACATGCACTGGACTTAATTATTTCCCTTCTGCTTTTTGGTGTTGTCAGCTCCTCAAAATTGGGACCTTGTGCCGTGTCCTGCTGCTCTTGGCCTCCCCTGGCCCTTGTCCCTGACCATGAACCTGGGTGTTGGTCTTCCAAGAGAGCTTGGAGGGCAGGAATGTCATTGTCTCAATGCCTGCTGCACATCAAGGGTACAGGAGGTGTTTGTGAAGGGCTGGGGACACGTCTCAGAGCAGGGCAAGGTGTGATGGGCACTGTGAGCTCTCTGGGGTGGGCTGAGGACACCTGGCTCTGTGTGGGGTCAGTGTGACCCTCACTGCTCCTACACCTCTCCAGGGAAAGTGCTGGTTGAAAGAGCTCTTCTCTTACCAAACTGCTGATGTGCACAGTAATGAGAAATTCTAAAGTAGATTTGAAAGTGCTAATTTCTTGCCCTTCTACTGCAATGTCTTTCTGTGAAACAGTAACCATTATTATTAACCTTGATATTCCTACATCCTGGCTATCCAACTCCAACATTTTTTTTGCTACCAGGGTAATATAAATTTTGAGTATAATAAACATTGTGGTATTTATTCTCTTCTGATCCCTGGAAGGACTGCTGTGATGCTGAGAGTCTTCTGCTACATGGCTGACTCCGAGACATTATTTTTTATAATTAAGATTTCTTTTTTATTGTTTATTTAACAATTTGGCATGTTTTCTTCTCAATTCTATCTGCAAATTCCCATAATTTCCCTTTCAGGAAATATTCTTTCTATGCATTCACTTCCTTCAGTAAATGCACTGGCAGAGGCACTGTAGATTTAGTCCCAACAACATCTGTAAATGCACTCAATTTCTGAACATTAATTTATTAGAAAAATTGCAAACTATAGGTCCTATCCCATCCAAATTACTCTTATTGCTTTGTCAATTAAAATTGAATTTTATATTAAATTTGAATCCAAAACTGTGTTTTGAATATCCAATAACAGAATATATCTGCACCAGAATAAATCTTCAGGCCTTTCAACATCAAGTTACTTTAAACTGAGCTTTGTCTTTCAGGAGATGTTTCTAGATGAGAACAGTGGGGTGGGATCCTGAGTATCTGATTTCTGCTCTAGACACTGCCACTGGCAAATAAGTGACCTTGGCTAGACCATTTTAGGCATTATGTAAATGGAAAATCTTTCAGCAGCATCAAGACAAACATGAAGAGCTTTTAGGAGGCTCAGTTGAGACTAAATTACATTGGAAGAACCAAGTGAGAATATAAACCAGCAAATGTAAAGCAAGATGACAGCTGGTTTGGTTTTTTCATATTTTAGTTTATGAAAGCAACAAGATTTTATTTCTTTTTGATAAATTACTTGAATAAGTTTTTAAGGGAAGGGGAAATTCACATTAACCTGATATTATTGCTGTTTTCTAGAAAATAAAAAAGTTTCAACTGAGCACTAGCATGAGAATGCTTTCAGAATATGATTCTGATAATTCTGTACTTGAAACCGACAATCTCTAACACAGCAAAACAAAAAAAACCCCTTGAAATTTGGTATATGAATTTAAAGCTTTGCCAGTTATTCAAGAAGAAAAAAAGACAAACCTTGTGACTCAGTGCTGGCATCTAAGGGAAGGACAATGGGTCATGAAATAAATCATCCAGACTTTGGAGTTTGAAGATTTCCATTTTCCCTCTAAACATCTCTCATATCTTAGGTGAGATGTACTGTGCCTCTGCCTTTAGGAAGTTAATGAGAGTGAATGTTCATATCTGGCAGAGAAAAAGAGATTCTGAACTGTGTCGTTTATAACCAGCCTCATGAAGATGATGAATCTTTGCATCTTAAGCTCCATTTGTCTCTGTCCTGCCTGTAAACTCTGTTCATGAGGCTTTTTCATCCCAAATAGGAGCTCATGGGAGATGGTAACAACAGTGTGTTAACATTGGAAAAGTTGGAATTGTGAAGTATATTAGATTTTTTTCTATATACAGTCAAGCTGTCATACATTAATTATTCCACTGAAGAATGCTTTCTTTTACATTTTTTTTCTTCTATTGTTCCACCAGTGTTTTGCTAAAACTGCTTAAATCTCCCTCAAAACTATAGACATGCAGAAACCTGGCCATAATCATGTTTGGCTCAGTAGGAACTGGGCTGGGAGTTTCCTTGGTATGTGAGGCTCTTTCTTGTTGTCTCGAGTACAGGCTTTCCTTCCTGGCTTTATAACAAAAGCAGCTGATGAGTAGTTGATAAGTAAATCTCAGGTATAATCTCTTGTGAATTATATCTAAATCTATTTATTTCCTTGGAAGTTTGTAGTAAGTTGGTACAGCCTAATGATCTGGTCTAAAATATTATTTTTAATCTGTATTGCTTCTCTAAGTTATACTAGCAAAAGAAGAAGAAGAAAAAAATAGATATTTAAAATATGTTTGGTTCATACCTACATGTTTGTATTTATGAAGGAAGTACTCATCCACAAGATAAAAAATAGAAAGTTATATAGATGATGTTTTAAGAAAATTACAGTAAAAAAAAGTCTTTGTCTAATGGCATTTAAAATTAACCAATATATCAGAGATTGTTTAAGTAGGTAGGTGCAATTTAATGTCAAAATTTTGACTGGAGCATTTAAATTGAAATGCACTCCATGAAGCAATAAATACATCACTAATTAGCATTAATGTAACACGATTACAAAATAAACATTTGATTAGTACATTTAGATTTCAGTGTAATAAGCTGCTGAACTAATTAGTAAATAAAGTCCTGTTAATGCCAACCTTTGGATGAGACATTTACGTGGTGCACTTGGGGAGGTGTTTATAGTTAAAGCACAAGACAGACCTCTTTCTTTCCCAGCACATATGGAGCCTAGTAGCTTGGTAAATCAACAAAACCTTTGCAAATCACTTCCCAGCCCTCACTTCCATCTTTTGGTGCAAGTTCGACCACAGCCTCAGGAGACACATGGCTTGGTAAATGCTGCAGACAAACATTGAAGCTGAGGCCAGATCTCTTCCTGTCACCTGAAAGACCAGAGATCAACACAAAATCCTGACTAATTAATGATCATCCAAGTTTGCTCATCAGGGTGGACTGGGGGGAGCGTTTGGCAGTGTCTGAAAAGCAAAGTACCACTTTGATACCCACATTATTGTCCGTGATGGTGGTTCTTCCACTTGACTGATAAGTTTTTGAGAGGCCTAAAATCATGAAGCCTGGATGAACAACAGTGAGCTCCTGGCTTGGACAAATGGTGCTGAAACCAGTCTCAAACAGCACTGGTTATTCTTGGAAAGCCAAGGTGGATGTCACGTTAAGGTTTGCCCAGGCTTCTTGCAGCCAATGGATTTCATGGTTTTACTGCCTTTTGTTGTTAGATTTGCAACTTATGCGGAAGCTGTCTGAGGTCACAGAGCAGGACAGTCCCAGCTCTGTGAGAAGGGTTCAATTACTGATTATCCAATGAAAGGAAGATGGAAAATTCAGACTAGAGAAACAGTGAGTACTGGTGCAAATATATAAAAACCTTTCCACTGGACACTGAGACAAAAAAAATAGAGACAATGTTAATGAGCCCAATGTCTCCCCATTAAAGCACAACTCACAAAAGAAACTTATAAAAATATCTTTAATAAATTTTTCATTTTAACCCCATTTACCTATTCAGGCTTTAGGTTGCCAGTTGAGAGAATGGTCATTTTCTTGGTATTCGGAAATTCTCAAGACAATGCAGATGTTTTCTTTGAAGAATCTAATCTTTGCAATTACTGCTATTTCAGATAGGAGTAGTTAAAAAAAAAAAATCATAATGATACTTCTGTGCAGTATTTTCTACAGTTTTGGACCCACTTTTTTTCTAAAACAAAAGCTCCAGAGAGCAAACCTAGGACTGAGCAGACAAAGGCATTTTGCACTTCTTCAGGCCCACATTCACTGTCTGCTCAAAACATCTTGAGAACAGCTCATATATCTTTCAAAACATAAAAAGCTTTCTTGGAAAGCTCTCTTACTCATTGTAAGGATTTCTTTATTTCTTTTGGCATAAAAGGCATTCAGAAACTGTAAAAGAAGTCTTGGCTGGAGTAATTATTTCCTCACTGGTTCCTAGCACAGAATGCATTTCAATTCCTTGTTACAAGCCAAACTTGTTCGAGCCTTTTATTTTTGCAATAAGATTTTAATCAGTTAACGGTAGCAGCTAATTTAATAGGAGAGAGCAATTCTTCCAAACAGCTTATCTGGGTTCCCAGTGTCATTTGCAGTATAAAGTGTAGCTATAAATAAATTAAATGGAAAGTCAGTCCCAAGGGACATCATCTTAGTTGCTATGAAGTCTGATCTATTCTATAGTGACTTAAAAGCTGTAGCAAGAAATATATAATTAGCTGATATTAAGGAGAGTTACAGAGAATTGTTTTTCAGTCTAGGAACTTCTGGGATAGCTGCACTTATTTACATTGCACAAGAACATAACTTGTGGATGTAAGGTTTTGCATGTTGTGATAGGCTTTATAATAACTGCAAACACCCCCATGTGGTTTGAAAATAAAGGCTCTAATTTGAAGAAAAACATTATTTTGAGTGATAGATGGTAATTTTCACTTTTCAGGTGTTCAGAGCTGATAGTGTTTCAAATGTGCAGAAGTGTTGCTTACAGCCCATGGCCAGTGGAATCCCCAGAGTCCAGCTGTCCATTCCTGAACGGGACTTCCATTCCCTCAGTGAAACACTCTTCTGTAGGGACTCAACACTCTTCTGTTTTCCTACCCATCCTTCAGACCAGTGCTGTGTCCTGTGAGTGGATTGCACTGTGCTACCAGCCTCTTCCTCCTCCACTCCCATTTTTAGCAAAATCCTTCAAATATTCCCTGTCCTCATCTGAAATTCCTCCCTGATCTGGAACCATCAGTAAACATCTTGATATTTGCATACCACTGCATCTGGAAAGAAGAAAAAATTAATTTCACAGTTATTCTGGTTAAGATTCCTTGGCAGGTAACACTCTACGCCTTGGGGTTGGATAGAAGCAAAATCTTAAATATATGCCTTTTGAGAATTTTATTTTCCTTTCCTAATGGAAATTTTATGTTGGAGTCATAAAATAAACATAGACATCACTATGGAATACCACTCTCCTTGTGGAGAGAATATCTGAACTTTTCTTCAAATTTCCAGTATGATGTACACTATTTTCAGCTTGTAATTTGTGACGTAAATCCAAAGACAGTGTAGAGAGGAAATTTTTTAAAAACAAAAACGGATGCTTTAATATGTACAAACAAAATATCTGTCGTACACATTGGTTAACCAAAAATAAAATGTAAAAATCAGGAGCAGGAGAGAGACTCATGGTACAGATGAGATCTGAAATGCTGATGTTTTCTTGTGGTCAAAGACTGTTTTGGTCACCTTTTCTAAGGCCACAGAGGGTCTTAGTGTTATGATAATGTCAGAAGCTAGATCATGTGTGGATTAATAGGAAGAAAAAATATTGATTCCTTGCTTGTTAAAGGAAAAAGAAAAACACTGATCTTCCAGTGATGAAACCAGTTTTAATGTGCTCTTTTCATTGCATGGCAGTATTAATAAGTTTTAATATTATTAAGAAAAATGGTTTTCATAGAAGAGCATATTCTGATTCCCACTGGCAAGATTTACATTGGCTGAAAATACAGCTCTGTTGAGGGGACCCATTTTAAATGGATTTTCATTTTTAAATGTAAATGTTCTGGCAAAATTCTATTAAATTACAGTGCAAGGAAAGCTGGAGAGCAATCAAAATAAAGATTCAATGCATATAGTGAAGCTGAGTGATTCATATTCACATTTTGGGATTTCTCATTCCAATTTGCTGAAAAGCATGTATGTGCTTGTTACTGAATTTGTTCATTACTGCAGTATCCTTTCTTTGGGCACATTTATAGCATAGAGTTTTAAAAGAAATTTCATAAGTTCAGAAAAAGATATTTGGATATTATGTTAAAAGGAAAATGTAAAATTATCCCCATGTTTAATTCTAATGCTATATTATATAGAAGGAATCCATATGCTTCAAACATTCTTGCAATACTACACCATGTAGTATTAAAAAATACAGCAAGCCTATATTGGAAATAAATTGTACCTTTTTTTTAGTAACTTTACATTTGCATTTCTGAAGAAACAAAGAAAAGTTATTGGCTATTTAAGCTAGGAGAATAATATGAAGTATTACAGCTCACCATCACAGAGATCTGTGTGTTGTTGTGAGTGAAATTAGGCAAGATTATTAAATCATGTGGCTACATTAATAATTTATTTATAAGAAAGGGATATTCAATGGTATTACAGTATCAGTGTTTTTTGAGTTTTCTTTGCTTAAAATATATAGGTAAATTTAGGTGTGAAAATATAACTGCAAATGAAGGAAACTTTACATGCAGAATTCTGGTAGGAACAATCTTATATAAACAGAAAGTAGAAGCATGGAATACTGAAAGTTTAACATGTTCAAGCATCACTGTGGCTTAAAATGTTACTGCTAAAAGGCAATTTTTGACATAATTTGAAGTGGCTACCTGCTTGATTCCTTCACTGGCCAGAAGGTAACTCCATCGTACTGAATTGAATGAAAAAAATGTCCCAATTTCAGTAAGGCTGGGTTTCTTCCTTTCGTGCTTGTGGTGTGTAATTTCCAGGCTCTCCTCACCCAGTACAACTTCTACAAGTAGAAATCCTGCATATTCAAAACTCAGGTAGTGATAATGGATTTGCTGTTTGTGACAAGAAAATGCATTGGATGGCTGATGTTCAAGGGTGCACACCTGGATCTCATCCTATAACCTAACACTTTTATTTTTATCTACTTTATCTACTGCTAAGCTAAACATGCTGACTAATTTTTCAGGTATTTAATTTATATATGCCTTATGCCCCTGCTGTATTAGGACAGGGGTGTTTTATTAACATTTCCTTCTTGATGCAGCCAGTCCAGACCACTTGAGCAGATTCCTAAAGGGTGAAAAATTGTTTGAAACACAGGAATTGTTAATTTGCACACGAACTCCTGGACTGATGTCTTAGGTTGCTGTGCACTTTATTGGCTTTTGAACACTCTTGCTTAAAGGCCAGTGGATGTAACAAATTAAATTAAAGACAAACACAGGCCCTCTGTGAGGGAGCTCTCCTGTGCCTGTTATGTCTGTTGTCCTACTTGGTGAAAATAATCTCCATTTTGCATGCTGGAAGATGATTCTTTCTGTTCTTACTGGTATTTTTGCGTTCTTCTGAACATCATCTCTCGTTAAAGAAATAAGAATCAACTTTTAAATTTAGACAAATCATTTCCATTACCTGTTGTTTAGTCATTAAAATTTACCTGTGTTTTTCTGAGCCTTTATGAAATGAAAGCCTCCCTTCAACATGCAATATTGGAATCTTGTAATAGTACTTCAGAAATCAAGATTCTTCTGACTTCAGATACTACTTAGACATAATTTTGTTCAGTCATGCTCATGCCACAACTGAATATTTGTCTTAAAAATTCTCTTTTTTTACATTTTGAGCAAATTACAGCCTCATCCTAATCTAGGAAATCAATAGAGTTAGATGAAATATTTTTTTTCTTCTTCCTTCCTTTAGGATTATAGAAGAAAGCAAGAGATACATCTATAAAGAAAAGAAAAAAGAACAGAAAACAAGGTGTTGATAATGGTGCTGTGAAACACCAACCACGAACATGATCTGAGTCAGTCTAGTGACATTTCTCTAAACTGCTCTTCACTCTACCGTGGAAAGAAGGTATTTGTGTCATATTGACATTTTCTGTGAACTAATTACATTTAGATTCAAAAGATAGCACAGAATTACATCCTGGTATGATGAAGCACACTTAGATGGAAATGTTAATGTAATTTTTTTTTAAATACACTGTTCAAAAAGTAGTATATAACAAGAGGTTCTTCACATAACTTGACATAACAGACATTTCCTGTGGAAAATGGAATCAAGTCCAAAAAACAGAATAAAAGAAAACAGCTTGAATTTTAAAACTGCTTTTAAAATGTTCTCCCAGATCATGAAAAGGGCAGCAGTGGATTTGGTTAGCAGTGGGCTTACTGGCACTAATTGGAGAGCAGTTCTTGAGGGCAGAACACAGTAACACTTCAACAGAAGCTAAACCTGCTATTGAATGTCTGTATCCTATTTCCAGAGATGAGATAGTGACCCAGAACACAGTATTTTCCAGGTAAAGAAGCCAAAGTTCTTTATCAACTTGAGTGAATTTGCTATCAATGCCCTTGTAGAGAGGGGATTTCACTGCAAAAGTTGGTCTGTGAGTGCTCCTGCCCCTACACAGGATATTTGTGAGCTTGCCCCCAGGATGTAAATGGAGTAAGTGATGATTGAAGTTATGAGTTGCACTTTCTGGGTAATCTGCGGTAGTGGATAGAGTTTGGGCTATTTTCCCTGTTAGATTTGTTTTCAGAGTGGCTTTTGGTTTTTTTTTTTTAGTTTTCTTTGGTCCTTGCTCCATTTCCTAGATTCTGAACAGGAAAAATAACCACCCAAACAAACAGCAAAATCAGTCTTATTTCTTCTGTTCACTCTCTAACTTCTCCCTAATCGAACTCCTTGTCTAACTTGCTTTAAGTAGTCTTCACACGTGCTCCCATTCCTCAGCTGCCCAGCCAGCTCTTCAGGGTCAGTCATTGCAGAGTGGTTGCAGTGCTGTGGTGATGGTACAGTTCTGTCAGCACGTTTTAGCTTTCTGCAGTTTTCACTGCCAGATTCTCCTTCTCTGGCTGTGATTAACCTTGGGTTGGCGGTGTGTTGGCAGCAAGTCAATCAGCTTGTTGGTATGAATTTACTGCCAATGCAGAGATTTCTTTCAAGGTTAGTTCTCAAAGGCCTGTCTCAGCCTTTTTTTCTTATTGCCATAAAAGAAGCTTTGGGACATGCCTAAATTCAAACTCCTGTCGTATGTGCAGTACTTTATTACAAAGGGATGGTCATCCTCTCATCCTCCTCACTCCCTGCTGCTCTCTGATTTTGGTAAGCCTTGTGACTCCCAAGGACATGTGGAAGAATGTTACCTTTAGCTGAGGTACTGACAAAGGACAGAGTAGCTGCTGTGCGTGAAGAGCTCATGTGAACAGGGCAGAGGGAATGTGCAAGGAAGAGGAGGATTGCCCACCCCTTGGCAGGTTTTCTGCTTGTAGCTGTGGATGGGCAATTCCTACAACGTAGGAAACTGTGCCAAGACTGTGGCTCGTTTGCATGGCTTCATAAATCAAGTCAGAAGACGCTTGAGATGATGGCAGCCAGTTCTCACTGCTTTTAGCAACACATCTTCTTTTGTGTTGAACCTTTTATAAATAGTCCCTCCATCAATATATTGAATTCTTACCATCGAGTCACCGTCTCCCAAGCAGCCACAAGGGAGAAATAGCCTAGGCTGGAAACAATGAGTTAGCTGCTGACTATATGCTGGCGTATTTATTTTATTTTATTTTTTTTTACATCTGCGATTTCACTGCTGTTATCTGAAGGCTGCATTTGACATACTTGCAGGTCAAATGAAGACAACCTCTACGGCTGATTTCTTTTACATTCAGCAAATCCCAAGCAAACAGATGTTTAAAATCTGAGGTGTTACTCGGGTGTGATCTAGAAGCCTTCCAGATGACAACAGTTGCATATATTAGTGCAAGTAAAATGGCTACAACTTCACCTCCATATTGTTATTAGTTTTGCCTGAGACAGCTTGAAATAATTAGATTAAAATCCGGTAGTTAAGGAAAAAAAATTTAAATACAAAGTGTTGAGAAAGTTTATTTATGACAGAACAACACATTAAAACTTGAATATGTCTTGGTCATTTACTATCAGAGCTGAAGTTTCATTTTTTTAAACATTTTTATTACTAAATAGAACACCATAACACTTTTTCTCTAAGAGCTTTGTTAGCAAAAGCAATAAGCTGAATTGATTAATTGTTATTTTTGCATCCTGATCTGCTTTTTAAATTTCTTCCTCACAAAGTTCTTCTGAACTCTCCATTAGTGCTGTTTACCCCTTGTAATTTATATCTTGCTATTGAGGTAAGTAATTTATACATATAGACTTCCAGTATTTGGTGATACTCAGATTTATGTATCACTTGAGTGGAGTATTGATCCTTCTATCTCTATTTTTATAGCCTAGTTGTTTAGGACATAAAAATGAGTGCAACACAATTTTCTGCAGTTAAATGCAAAGTAAATAGCATTTCTTAGTGGTAAACTATTCTTGGATTTTAAGGAATAGGTAAATACAAATATATCTTTTGCATATGGATTTGCCAGCAAATTGAGTCAAAATAGATGAAAATCCAAGTGATTATGATTTTCCATTTTATACTTATAATTAAATTCATACCCATGCTTTTAAATATCTGTATAATCATTTTGTATATATATATATTAGGGTTGAATGAGCTTTGATAATTTTGAAGATTTATATTCATATTCTAGTATTCTCAAAAAAAAAGCCTTTTAAGTTGGTTCATTATTCTCAAAAAAGGGAAAATGTGTCTATATTTTTAAAGTAGGTCTTCTTCTATCCTTATAAAGAGTATTAGTTGAGGGAAAATAAGACTGATTTCTTCATAATTAAAAGTAAAAAGGAATTTTAAAATGAGTAAAATTAAATAAGGAAAAGGTTTTGTTGTCTTTGCACACAAAGTGGGAAACACTGCAGTGCCAGCACATTTATCAAATTGTTCATCTGAGTTTGGCCCTTGCTGCAGAGCTGACACCTGCAGCACTGGGAAAGTAAGGGCTTATTTGATATAAGTTCGGAAGAATGCTCTGTGATAGCACAATACATCAAACAAAATAGGAACGAAGACAAAGGGTGGCCCTTTGGAAAATACCTATGAATACCCTGATCATGTCTTTAAAGACAACTTCAAACCAAACCCCTTTTCTTTTTATTTTCCAGGTAACCTTCCTTGATTTTTTGTTGTGTGTCAGCCCTTTTGTTAATTATTTTTCAATTTACCTGTCATATCTTCATTTAACCCATGTGGAAAGCTTGTAGGAAGTCCTTGTAATGTCAAGGAGATTTTAAGTCAAACTCTTCAATCACATCTCTCCAAGAGATGCTGCATCATTAAAAGGGTAAATTGTGTGTCTATCCGGGTGTCTGTACTGGGCTCCCTCTCAGAAAAAGGTTGTTATTTCCATGGATAAACTATAGCTGGTAAGGGCCAAAACTGAGATTCAAATGCTTTTCCACTCTTGTTTTCCTCACTGTTTTAAATAACGAAGCAAACTCTTTGCTCTCCCTCTGATGGGGCTGGGGATTTGACTGGTTATTCTGTAACAGTTTGCCATGGGGAATAGCTTTAAATTCTGGTTCTGCACAGGGACAGAGGGTGAAATATTCTGCAGAGCTCTGCAGTTTGGTGGGAAGGAGAGTGTTCTCCTAGAAACAGAATAAGAGGACGAAACCACAACCAGAAATACTGAGAAAACTCAGCATCCATGAAAATTCTACATATTAAGTGAAATTAGTGTTTAGCAACAAAATATACCCCCGAGGTTAAGGAGATAAGAAACATAAAATAAAGGTATCATCAGTAGAAACGTTATTAACGTAATGGAGCTAAATTGAGCAGGATCCTGGAAAATGCATGTCCCTGCTTTGCTATATAATGCTTTGGGAGGTTCAGCTTCTTTTGTGACATCTGACTGGGCAAGGAAAATTGGAGCCTGACATTCCTGCTGGTTTCAGGCTCCTTCAGTGGAAGGAGGTAAGAGTCGCTGCCCCCCAGTCCCCAGTGAGCTGTCCCTGACAGATCTGTGCCAGCAGCCAGCTCCTCTCTGCACCCTTAAGGACAGCAGCAGAGAAGCTGGGCTGTTGGCCAGGCCAGTTCCCTGGATTTGATCTCTTCTCTGATCACGTCACCCCAGGACAAGGTGTCACCGAGCTCTGCAGAAACACGCCAGGCACCTGAAAAGAGAATGTATTCAAATCTGCCCGAAACACCAAGCAGTGAGCTCATAAATACACTGGAGACGTGTCATCTTTCAGGAAGGAGTCTGGAATCTCTGACAGCTGCGTGTCACTGTGCTGCCTTATGAATATGTATAGAAAAGGCCAGATGCATACAGCCTGAGTGTGACCCAAATTCAGGGCCCTGTGTTCCCTGCTGCCCAAAAACACTTAGAGAAAGTGAGGGGAGTGTCAGACTGTGTATTACACGCACAATTAATACCGTAAGTTTATGCTTTATGTAGATGATGTTATTCCAGCTCACTGATCACAAGGAAAGGTCAAAATACTACGATACTTGTATATGACTTTAAAGAATTTTAAACAAAAGAATTAGATGATACTGAGGGGTCAGACAAAGCAATTAGTGACTGTTTACAGCAATCATAGGAGTTGAGGCTGTCTGTACAGCCTGAGAAGATTTGTTGGAAGGAAAAATCCATAGTGTAGTCAAAGAAAGATGTGAAAGAAAGAACATGCCGTACCACAGATGAATTGAGTACTACTTATGATTAATGCAACTTAACTTAAGTGTTTTTTGGCTTGGTTTAAATAATTTTTTTATTGATCCAGAAATTATTGTTATCATTATCCTTTAAACAACCGACTAACTTTATAGAGATATGAGGTTTAAGGTTGGTTTATGTAGAATAGAAGTTTAGAGCATTTTGAGAAATCTCAGAGTATAGGTAATTCTTTGTTTTGTTTTCCATAGCATAATAATTGAATTCTTCTGGATGCCTGTGTGTAAGTCACCCTACGACATTTTGTCACTTTGCAATGCTTTCAAGTACAGCTTGACCCAGTATGTTTTTGTGGCATACAAGAAAGTGAACAGAATTTAAAAAAAATTAAAAAGGAAACTCTTAACAGTATATTATTAAGATAGTATTTCAGCTGTGACGGCCTTCATTTTGAAAGCAAGTTACTTAAAAATGTACCTTTCTATTCCATTAAGTGATGCCTATTTTTTCGATAACAGAGCTTTAATTCAGAATTCTTTTTGAAGGCTCACTCTTGCTGTGCATTATTCTTGCTCTACCTAAACAGCCTTACCTTGAGACAGTTATTGGCAGCAGTACAAATTATCTGGCTGCTGTAATGATCCATTAGAAGAAGAGTATGAGAAACCAGTGCAAATTAGCAATAAAAAACACTAAAGGTATAGATCACTGGCAACAATTTAGAAATAATTTCTCTGCCTGAAGCAAATTCTGGTGATTCACTGGTAATTTGCTAGAAGCCTTTTAACTTGGTTCTCATTTGTAAAGTTAATTGTAGGTTATTTTGCATTGTGATTGAAAGACCTGAAATCTTAGTTATTATTTAAGCCTATTGATTTCTCCAAATAGAAATTCACCCATATATTAAAGATCTTCCTGTCATAAATGATAAAGGCAATAATAAGAATATTGTTTCCATATATTTTAAAATGCTACTCTTTGCTTGGGCACAAGGTTTGCC
The DNA here is from genome assembly GCF_009819655.1 of Sylvia atricapilla. Classification (NCBI taxonomy): domain Eukaryota; kingdom Metazoa; phylum Chordata; class Aves; order Passeriformes; family Sylviidae; genus Sylvia; species Sylvia atricapilla. Next base: position 24,565,947 of record NC_089149.1, read on the forward strand.
TGGTGACCGGAAAATCAGTTCTCAGTTTAGGCAAATGTGTTTATGACAAACATAGGAGCCAGCAAGTTTTGCAGTGAAGAATAAGGGATCCTGTTGTGATTCAAAGGGCTTGTGGGATCTGTATCTTTGTGGAGAATACAGAGGGGTGCTGGCACCAGTATAACTGAGCACCCTGCAGCACCCGGGGAACTGGAAGTTAGAGGCTTTTCCCCACAATTCAATTTAAAATTAAAATACTATACTGCCATGAGAGGAAAGGCTGTCCTTTGGATTCTCACACAGCTCTTCAAGCTTAATCAGAAGCTTAATCAGAATGGGATATAGATTTTAATATATTTGTTTTTCAGAAAGTCAAACAAATACAACAGTCAGGGCATCATTTTTATACAAATATTTATTAAATCTTTAGTATTAATCTAATGATATTGTGTTGAATGCAATGTAACAGGAATATCTTGTTTCATTGTAGACAGGATTTTTTTGACTTTGTACTCATTTTCTCTTTTGTTAATTCACTTCCACAAACTCGTGTCCTGTGCGTGGCTTCTGAGTCTTTATTGGGTGAGCCATGTGGGTGTGTAAAGGTGGGAACACACTTTAGGTTCTCACTTATAGGTGAGACCCCACTGTGAGGGTGGCCAGATTAAATCTTGGTGCACAGGAAGGGCTGCAGGGAACAGAGGGTCCTTAAGCCAAAGACACTGGATCACACCAGAGACAACTGTACAATTGGCTGGGTCCTGAGTTGCTTCTTTCCAAAGGCTACGGAAATAAAATAATATAAATTGTAGGAGGAAAAACACAGCTGTTTTCAGAGGTCAAATCTACTACACCAGCTGCTTTCTTTAATTCTGCCCATTACTCACAGCATAAAAGCAGTTGTAGTTGATTGCATGATGCAGTGTAGTAGCATAATAAAGTTTATTTGTGGTACAAAAGAAGGCTCATAATACTTAACATTTACATAATATATCTCCATGACATTTGTCCTTTTCACTGGATTTGCATTTGCTGGAGTTGTAGGCATGCACTTCCCTTTAGGGGTCATTGAATAGCCCGTGTGTGTTTTTCTTAAATGGCATTAAAGGCACACTGGGAATTTAATCAACTTCCTACTGAATTCTTTTTCCATGGGAAGTCATCAAGCTCAGTTCTGTGTGTGCAGTGTAATTCACCTAAAAGTACTTCTCTGAACTGAAAGCCTCTTGTTGTAGAAAAGAAACCTTTCCATAAGGAGGCATTTTTTAGGAAATACCATTTCAGGCTCTATTCCTGGGTAGACACTGCTGTAGGCTCAGAAAAATACTTACCAGTATTCTGCCTTCTCTTACACAATGATAACTGACAGTGCAATTTCTTGCACTGGCATCCAGTCAGTCGAGGGAAAGATGCCAACTGCTATGAGTTATGCTTTTTATGTATTTATTCTTGATTTCCTTATTTTTGTCCTTGCCAGTAGAAAATTTGTAAATGTATTTGTTGATACTTTGGAGGAAATCCTGGCTTCAGTGAGGCCAAGACTTTACTCCTAATTGTGAGATGGAAAATATGCAGAATGCCTTTATTTGGAATGCTTTGCCTTTAGTGGCCACGAGTTTATACAGCTTTAAAATCTGTCCATCCCTGTCAACATTATGAATGAGAAAAGTCTATACAGCAGAACACAGCAGTGCTCAGACCTTTTCTACCTCGGGATCAGAAGATACTTTTCAGTGCTAACAGATCCAGAGAAACCACCATCTTCTTTGCTGTGAGAAAGAACTGCTAAAGCTGAATATGTAAATTACTATTAATGTTAGGAATGGGGCATAAAAGTAAGTCAGTGTCTTGGAGGATGCTGCACACACACCTGACTCCTCAGTGTCTATAGTCTGTGGTCTGTATGGCACAGGTTTGTGACAGATGTTTTCCTGAATGAGGGAAAACACAACTGAGTTATTTGATTTTAGTCATTTTGCAAAGAAAAAACATACAAATGTTTTAGAGAATAATTGTATGTCTTAAGTCTGCTTAAATGAACATCTGTGTCCTTTATCATGGAAAATATAATTAGAAAAGCCATTTAACATGCAGCAAAAAAAAAAAAATGCAGCAATTTTTTCCAACACTGTTGATTTTTAGGTTGCAAAAAGAAGTTGTGAGTTCATTTTTCACGCTTCCATCTTATGCATGGAGTTCTCTTTAAAGGCAAATTTCTTGTTATATTTTAATTTCAAATATGGGCTTTGTGCAGCCTATTACTTAGGAATATAGAAGCTCTTTTTTTTTTTTTTTCTTCTTTTTTTCTAAAATAAGGAATTTAGCTGATGAGTAGTTTAAATGTGAAGTCTTCTGAGGTAATGCTGCTTAGTGTCTGTGTTTTCTTTTAAATAAATGTTCCATTGCCAGATGATGTTTCTATAACACAAAGGGAAAGTGTCATTTTCCCTCTAGACATCCAAGTTTCAGGAAAATTTACCAAACCTAGGAAGAAGATAAAATCCCTGAAATCAACTTATAATAGTTTACCTTTGTTTGTTGCAATGTTTGTCCCACTGAAAGTGGCTTCTTAAGCATCACAGATGGTATCAGAAAAAAAAATAAAATATAAGGATCTGGTCTGAGACTCAGGAGACCTAGATTTTAATTCTGTTCATCATCTGTTTGCCATGGGCAAGTTACTCTGCCTCCAGTTATGTCACCTGAGACCTCGGGGTCTGCCTATGAGACAGATAATTCAGTCATAACTGGTATAGTGATTTAACAGCAGTAACAAACTCAGGCTGAGCCATCAGCTCCCTCATCCACTGTGCATCCATTACTGCTCCTGTGACAATATTCTTTCTGTGTGCATGTCTGAGCTTCACTGCTAATGGCAGTGAAAAGCATTATGCTTCTGAGTGGAAGATCCACCACTCCCTACACCGCTCAGTTTGATGGGGTTTTGTTGGGTGATTGTGGGGTTTTATACTTGAATTTTTGTAGCAGACCAAAGGCTTTCAGAGTTGGCCCTGCTCCAGCGACCTGAAAGCTTTAATCACTCCTTTGGAGAGTCTGTGTTCCTAAACAGATGATTTCAGCAGATGCCAGAGAAATAAATCTTCCTGAGATGAAAACACATTCATTTTGTGTCTCCTCCTTAAGTGAACTTATTTGCGAAAGCTAATGGAAAGGAGCTAGAACCGGAGGCTGAAATTCTTTGGCTTTTGGACTGGTGAAACAGGCAGCAGCTGTTCAGACTGATAGACAGCTCCTCCAACACTTACCTGCAGCACCGGGCAGGGCAGGGGTGGTCTGCAGCTCCTCCTTCTCTCGGGGACAGCTCTGCCTGGCAAGGACACAGCACAGCAGGAGAGCTGGAGCTTTCAGAGCAGGCATCACAACGGGGTGATGGAAAGCCTGAGGAGCTCCTGGCAACAGCCTCTCTTCACTGCCTTCTGACTTAAATTGAGGCTGGCATCTGGTGTGAGGGTCTGGGCTCCAGTCAAGCAGATGGTGTTAGTGTCACTTGTACATTACCCTGTAGCTCACACGCGTGGAGCTGGGCAAAGAGATGAGCAGATAAAATGGTGCTGCTTTCATCTCTTGTCCGCCTGTTAACTTCAGTGGGGCAGGCTCAGAAAGCCCTTCTAGTCTCTGTGCAATCTGAATTAAAATGGAAACTCCCCCGCTCTCAGTGCCCATGTACATGACCCCGTTCACTGCATTTATGCTGAATCGTCCTCATTTTCATCATTAAAAGACCAGCAAAGTTTTATTGATGAGTTTTAGATATTTTTACAAAATTTTCATGAAAAGTAGAATTTTTTTCAGTCAGCACTGGTCTCTCAAGCAGAATAAGGAAATAGTAGTTTTTATTTGATTCTCAGGGATTTCTAAGCCTTTTCTTCTTGGCATCTGCGTTTCACCTTTGGTCTGTACCCTCTGGTAGAGGAAGCACCTGGTGAAACCCACCTAACTTCCCCTCCTGCTGGGAAAGCCCTGACATTTCACTGGAGATCAATGCAGGTCTTTAGATATCCGTATCTGCTCAGTGTGAACCCAGATTTCTCAGAACCTGAGAGCCAGGAGGACTGGCAAAGGGAAGGAGTCCTCCCTTATTGGGAAAATGCTGGGTCTCCCAGCAAAAATACCAATCTCTGGTTCCATAATGACTTATGCGTGTGATTAAATTTAAGCATATGAAATATCCTGCTGTAGCCCCTTTAGAGTAACCCTTTGCATAATTAAAACTTAGAAAAACATCATTATTTCTCTTGGAAAGGATGATTTAAAAGCTGTGTCACTGTGATTAAAGTTGCTAATTTTGTCTTGTAAGGGCAGCTGCTGATTGAGATGAAAAAAGATGGTTAGAATATTATTATTGTTCTCATTTTTCACATTAGTGGTTTCCAGGCTCTCAGAATGTGGCCACAGACAGCTACAGGAATGGGTAGCAGGGGATAAAGTGGCAAGGGGAGAGAAAGAAAAACTCAATGGTTTTTTGACACAGATGAAGCAAATTTCCCTCCCATCTGCTTGAGAAGCTGCTGAGGTTTCCTGGCCATAGTCCTGCTGCCTTTGCCACCAGCAGTCTCTTCCTATGGGTTGTGCTAAAGGTTGAGAAGTTTTTGTGTGGCTGAGCACCAACTGAACAATTACATGTGGCACATGCAAGGTCAAGAACAAGTGTGAAACGGGAAGCTCCTTTAAAGAACAAAGACCTAAACTGATAATTTTTTATGGAAAAGAAACTCAGTAAACAGGTTACCGTCAGTAGTGATGTGAACTGCAACACGGTGCACTCTCCAGGACAACAGTGACATTTTCATTTTTCCCCTTCAATATATTACTGTTAATACAGCTGCTGAATTTCTGTAGTTAGTATTTTGCTGTCTTTTTTTACTACAGCAGGCACATTTCAAATGGACAGGTATATATATAAGGCAACTAACTACCTTATAAAGTAGCTTTTATTCTAATATAGATGAAGATTCACCAATTTTGAGAGCCTTCTTAAAAGTAGTCTTGCATTTCACAAGACTGGAGGAAATGTTTCTTTTCTGGTAGCTATTTCTCAGTGCCTGCCTCTTAATTTACACAAATAATTGACAGCCCATTAACGACTTGGTAGGAACTCTGGAAAACAACTGAGAAAAAACAACTTGAGTGCAACAGGGGGAACAAAGTATCTGCTTCTCAGTTTGCTGATAATCTCCAATCAGATTTAAAATGAGGTTGGAAAATTAGTATAAATTATACAGGAGGACTATTTTTGCATAGACAGCTCCTGGAAGCTTTCAGCAGATTGTGTGGGGCAGCTCATTTGAAGTGTGTGGATGCTTGTGGCTCCCTGGATGTCTGTGCTGGGAGCTCTGTGCTCCTTCCGGGCTGACCCCACCAAGACAGGGCAAAGACACTGCTTTAAACCTTTGCTATGCCTTTTCTTGGATTTTGCTCCAAGTTTTGACAAATTAGTTAACACTGTTGGTTTTATCTGTGTATTTGAGCTACAGGATAAAGACTTTTGTTCTTTAATTAAGTGCTGGGCTTGGGGAAGCCTTCTTGTGGAAGTTGGAAAAGTGGTGCCCCATAATGATAGCAAAACTTGTATCAACAGAGCTGGTGGCCAGTTCTGCTTCCAAATCCAATGGCTTTTCTTCTGAAGTAGAAATTGTTCAAGATTTAGACTGGTCACCAGAAGAGTGAGAAAACACTTCATCCAGAAATAAAAGGTACCAGAGTAGCTTTCTGAAAACAAGTTACGATATTTGTCTGAAGAACCAAATTAATATTTCATATCTGGCCTCATGTCAACATTCTCCAAATTGCTTGTCTGACAAAAGGAATAGAGAGGTAGCATTTGAGAACATCAAGAGAAAAATTCCACAGAGTGCTTTCTAATCTGGTAAAGAACCTAATTACTGATAGTTGTGAGGAGCTGCAGCACTAGTCACAGTGTTATTTCAGGAATACAGCACGCCTACAAAACTCTGGGTCTGGGACATTTAGTTGAGATCCCCAGAGTGCAATGGTAAAGTAAACACAGGAGCACAAAAATTGAGATCGGGGAAAGATACTTTTTTTGTTTTGGAAGTGTTCTAGCAATCAAATGCTGTTCTTGAAATAATTTGTTTCCTTGGGAATCAAATTAAGATTGTAGCAGCTTGTGGTTTTAGCTGTAGTAAATGGATAAAACTGTAGTTAATGATTTAATCAATATTTTATGACCTTGTTCTTTAATGTGTAATTGGTGATCCACCAGGCGCTGAGTAAAGCCGTTCCCATAAATAAATATTTTTATAAATCCAAAAGCCTATGCAGAATAAAAAGAAATGCTACTTGGCAACATAACTACTGACAGTGTTTCTACTCTTGGAGTGTCAGTATTGTTTGGTTTTCAGTGGTATTTGAAATAGCAAAAAAATTCAAAATAAACTGAAGTAGTCAGGAAAAGGCTACTTTGCATATAGAAGTGATTTTTGAGAGGAACACGAAGGAAAAAAAAAAAAAAAGTAGCACAGGTACAGCAATGGGATTCAGGAAGTAATTCCAACAGGGTAATGGTGCTGCAGTAATAATTGGGAAACATTCCCAGTATAAATATTTCTGTGTTGCAATTTGTAGTTGAAGACACAACCTTTAGTCATCAAATCATGTGTGCACACACATCCTCCGAAGTCACCAACATTGTTTTGCACTGTTTGTGTGCACAAAGTACACACTGTGTATGCAGGGCATGGAGGGCTCAGTTTGCACACATGGGCTCAAGGGCTGGGCGCCGTGATGTGTGCAGAAAACTGGCAGCTGTTTGTATCCAACCCACGCCAGCGGTGTGGCACACTGGGTCAGGAAATGGGCTACCTGCAGCCCGCAGGGGACTCCTTTGGCAGCAGTAGAGCTGTACTCTCAAGGCCAGGGTTCAGACAGACACCACAGAGGAGACTTCCAATGTTGCCTCTCTCCGTTTTGATGTCTTAGCAAACAAAGAATTTGCTACCTCCAAAGCTACCAGTAAAACAGGTTTAAATTTCTCATTTGCAGATACTTTCTAAGCAAAGACCAAACAGATCTTCACGCAATTCCGTATTTTTTCAGGAAAGTCTGGGCCTGTTTTGGTTACTTTACTTTGTATTCTATGCTCTTTTCTCTACTGCTCACTGGGCTAGTAGCAGTTTCTTTGTTATTTTTGGTTTTCAGTCTTGCATTATTCAAAAACTTCTGTTTCGAATCCCAAAAGGCGGAAAAACTTCATCATGCATTCAAATCCACACATATATTATAAACACATCCGCTGGTGATGAGCGTCATTGGCAGCTTTCACAAGCTAACATTAATTATGCACATAACGAAAGAGCACCATGACTGGGAATCATCATTTCTAATAAAAACACTGACTTCTAGTCATGGATCATTTTATCGCTCCTTGGGGCTATAAATCACTCATGTCACTAAGATATATGCTTTTCCTCTTTTTGCTTTAATTCTTTATGGAAAGCTGCTGCTGGTGTGGTGAGGGGATGGAGAGGAAAGTGTCTCGCTTTGTCTATTTGAATAAACATCTTGCTCGTCCACAGTGAGATGCCAGGGCAGATTCTGTGGCTCTGGGGGAGCACAGGAGAGTGAATGCTGAGCCTGAGTGCCATGAACGAGGCAAAGCCAGGGGTAGATTCTGTGCAGTTGCTGTGCTCCACCATTTCATGGTGAACCTTTACCTAGGTGAGAGTTATCTCTTCAGCATTGAAGGCTGTCATATCCCTTTCTTTCTCCTCTTAGGTAAACAGTGTAGAAGCTTTTCCAAAGCCAGCAGTTGGTATTTCAGAGAGGTGGTTAGGTACAGGATTAATCACTGGTGACTGAGAGCCTGGTCTGTTGTGTGAGCCACTGAAACCTTTCCCTTGATTTTTGTCATTCTTAACTTTCTAATGTATTTTATTGCATAAAATGACCTTATTTAATTAATCGCACGTGCAGTGAGTAGAGAGAGAGAGAGTAATAAATTCTAAATTCTCTCCAGAACCTTAATCGGGTTCTTATCCTGCATATTTCTTATCTAATATTTGTTTCCTTATTTTCATATGAATTTTTAGATTGGGCATATGGACAAGTTGTTAAAGTATTTCTCAACTTGTCAAAAAAGGGGAATACTAAGACTCCTGTTTATTTTTTATTCACACATCCTTTGGGAAAATGTTTCAGAAATGCTGTTGCCTGCAAATTAAAACCAAAAGCAATACTGGGGCCATTGATGTGCAAAGTGACGTAGGCACTGGTCACAAACACTGCACAGACCACAGAACAAAGAGTATGAAATAAGGAAATTTAAATTTTTAAAATTTTTCTTTAAATTAAAGAAACAGGACCTAGAACACCAGGTAACCGGTCCTGGATTCTGTCTGGTCAGGATTGTACTGCCTGAATCTTGTTTTAATTGTGCTGGTTGAGTTAAAATATTTAATTTCAACCGAAATGATATTTATTTCCATTTCTATAAAAGACTGACTTTAGACAAAAAAAGGTAATTTCCTTCAAGATGGACTGAGCTGGTATAATTAGTTCTTTGTTTCAGCCACCAAACTGAGACCTTGCCATCTTATTTCTTTCTTCCTGCCTCTCACTGATGACAAGGTCATTTCTGTCTACTTTTGTGTTTGCCACCTCTTGTAGTCTCCTTGGCATTTGGATCTGCCAACACAATGGAATTACAGATGTACATGAACAGGGGAAGCCAGGTAAGGAGAGCATGTCAAGATTAAATCTCCTGCTTGAAAACTCTTGTCAATATTAAAATATATTTGAGAGCACTGAGATTTTCTGTGGAAGTAGCTAATACTTTTATAAAGGATTTCTGAAATACTAAAGAAATGTCATCTTGTCTTGCAAGTTCTTTTTAAAACTTTCTCAATTCTTCTAGAAATTGGACACAAAATGGAAAGGTATGTAGATCCAGTGCTAGATAGTGAACCCATCTACATAGATTTGCCTGGAAAGAGCATGGCCAATGTTTTGTGCTGCAGCACCTGCAATGCAAAGATTTCAGGCTCATAGATAGAATTCTTATACTCTTGTTCAAAAAGCAAGCTATTTGAGAACAGTTACTGTTTCTTAAATAGAATGTTATATTTTATATTTTGGTAATATAGTGACAGTGGAATCTGGGGTTTATAATTTTTTATGCTTCTTGTTTTCCTTTTCTACTTCCCTTTTCTCAGTGCTTGTTGCCTGTTTAGTGTGTGTCAGTGTGAAAAAAGAAGCAACTGGTGAAACATGGAGTTTCTAGAGCAACCATTTTGCTGTGAACAGCAAAAGAAGGTTTTAGTCAGAGGTATGAAAGGGTGGAGTAAAACTTTTCAAAGTTTATTTTCTAAGAATAAGAGGTAACTAGTCACTTTTTCCTTGCGTCCTCTTTTAAGGCTGGAAGCTTCCATTTTCCATCTGAAACTTTTTCCTAAAACAGTTTTATAAGATCTGCAAGCCCTCTTATGCAATATGTGTTGATATGATGTATGGTTAGAGAAGCTGCCTATTTTAACTTCACATTTCTCAAGTGTGAAGACACCAGATCAGGACCACAGTTTTGTTTTAGCTTCCAGAAAGCTTAACACATATTAATATGAGTATGCCTTTCATTACAGCACTTTTCAAGCTGTGAACACACATTAATTGACTTTCACTGAAGCAATTGAAAGAGTGGTGCAATGAACAGTTCATTCCACAGATACATTTCTTATTACAAGCAGAGCTGAGGGTTTATGAGAACGTTGCCTGTTTAAACATCAGACCTTTGAAACAAATTGAATCAGTTTTAATTATTAAAAAAAATGAAATGTAAAAACTTTCAGAGTTTATAAGCCCTAGGGTAGCTTAATTAAAACTGAAGAGAAATTAAAATTATCAGAATTTAGGGCAACAGGAAAAGAAATGATAGGTAAGAACTTTCAGGCTATAATAAGAAAAGAAATAATTTTAAGTCACTTGATAATTGTACAGTAAAACTTCTATAATATGCTAGCTCAAGTTATTAACTGACCTAAATCTCCTAAAACCATCTAGAATTTAGCCTAAAATAAGGCATTTAGGTATGAAAAGTTCTACGGTAAAGTGAATTTACATTGGTTAGTTATCATGTTAATGAAAATAAACTATTGATAATTTACCGTAAACTTACAGATCAAAATATTTTTAGATTACAAATGAATCCATACTTTAAACTCCAACTAGTTGCAGCATGAATGCTAAAAATGTGGTTTCTACCAGTCTGTGATATCCCTGACTGTGAGTGGGGCCCTCTCTTGAATGAAAATGTCCTTTGGAGTCCCTTTGCTCAGGAAGATCTCTTTTGACAACACTGAGAATCAAAGTCAACACTGAGAATCTCTTTATTGTTATGAGATGTTCTGTGTATCTTTGTTTCCTGGGCTAGATGCTTCATGCATCATCCTGCAAAACTTAATGCCTCTTCTCAAATGGGGAGGTCAGAGTGCTGTTTGTATTTTTTTATTGGTTTAGCAAACTTTGGTGTAAGGAGATTCCTGCAGGACAGTGGCAGGTGTCAGGGGTGACACGGTGGCAAAGGGGGCCCAGCACTCTGGGGGAACATCAGCTTCTGCTGAGGAAATTATTGATCTCGTTTGCTGCTGAGGCGTTTGCTTGCCTGGAGTCCATGGTGCTTTGAGGTCTGCATGTGCATTTGTCTGCTTTTAGACGCCAAAGTTGAAGATGCCATTATAATATTTTATTTGCCACAAGATCCATACAGTCCTTCAATATCCACCTAGGCTTGAGGACTGTGATCCCTTCTTTTGTCATGTCTTACACTGTTCTTATTTAAAGCCAATAATCCTTGCTCATACTTAGAGGCTAGTAAAGACCAGATTTTCATGACTAGGTATTGTTAGCATCAGATAGGAAGAGAAGGATGAAACTTTCTTTGTTTTCAAGGTGTAATCTTGATTTCTATGATTAGAAAATGAATTCAATATAGCCATGTACACTCCATGAAAGCCAAACAGCAGTAGCAAATCCAGGCATATAATAGCACCAAGCTATTATTCAAAGGCTGTAGTCCAAAGGCTTGAAAATAAACTGAATCTGATGATAGACTGCAGTTCATTGGAGCTGTTGGATCTGTTTGAGTTACCACAGTAGCAATAAGTAATTTCTGTAATAAAATCATAGCCAATAGATAATTCTGTCTGCTGCAGATGACAATTCAGTGTAAAATAGCAGCTTAATATTGCATGAAGAAATTTTTCTAATGTAATTTTTATTGCTCAGAACTCTCCAAGAACTTTAGCACATGCTTCCTTCTACCCTTTCTCTCTTTTTATTTAGCTCTGTACCCTCCTAAAGAATGGTGAGTTGATCTCTGACCTTTCAGAATAAGGAAGATTTATCTAAGATGTGTAGACTATGTGATACAATTTCCTTTCCTACTTATTTTTAGGAAATAAAAGGAGCAGGGTAGGAAAAAAAAAGACTGCTGGAAACTTCACAGGTGATTGCTCTGCCTTTTCAGACTACCCTGTATTAATTAGATATGATTAAAGATGGAGCATTGCATATCTTTACTCTAAGTTTACAATTATGTTGCATGACAGACGAATGAATGCTTCTACCTCTGATTTTACACCACAACATGAGAAGTATTCAGCTTGAAGAAGTAACTCAGGGGCAAGGCTGGTGTATTTTCTGGGATTTTTTCTTGTGGGATTCTCTGCTGCAGAGATATCCAGGAAAATTTCTCATTGTGAAGTCTGTGTTATCAGGGCTAGGTGGCTGTAGGGGTGTGGATTCAGGCAAGCCTGGATGGGGCAGATGGACAAGAAATTGCAAGGAGTGAGTCTGGCCACTGGTACAAAGGCAGTGAACAGCTCTGTACCAGCCACACCACTCTGCCCTGCTGTTGGGACTAACACCTCAAAAGCTCCTAAAACAGAACAGCTGCCAGACCTGCCTTGATCTCAGCAGACTGAGGATGGTGTCAGCCATTTCCTTCTGCTGGGCTGTGACTTTTGTCCTTGTCCAGGCACTGCCACAGTCCCAGGGTGTGGATCCCTGGGCATCTGAGCCCCGCTCTATTCCCTTCTGGATTTTGATATCTCAGAGAGCAGCTGGGGGGTTTGGGGCTATTTATCTGAATCTATTGCATGGTCTTTGAATTTTTTTTTTATTTAGATGATTTTGTTTTTCTTTTTAAGCTTCCTAAGTAGATTGATAGGGCAGAATCAGGTATTTCGTTTACTCACTGCAAAAAAGAGGGCAGTAGTATTTGTCTACTCTCTCTCTGTATTAGCTCCTCTCTAAGCTGAGAAAAAAAAGCAGTTCAGATGTCATTACCATTTTGTTGAGTTTTCAAGGGTGCAGCTTGTGATCTGGATTTTCTTGCCTATCATGTATATTCCCTGGTAACCCACTGGCTCTTAATTACCCCAAGGTATTTCAGGCCTATCTTCTTTAGACAAGTGCACAGCTGTGTATTTTCGGGGGGATTACTCTTTGAGCCCTAGTCTGAGCATTATTTAGATTATAAAGTATAAATTTAGAGGTGTCAGGCTCATGTGTTTTTCATAAGGGATGTGCAGTGGTTGGTAGGTACCAGGGGTTTCAGAGGAATTAATCTACTGCACAATAACAGGGCTGATTGTGTGAATCATCCCTGTACATTCAGTTCAGATTCAGGCATTTTATAGTACCCTGCTTGCAGTTTTAAACACTCAGTATTCATATTCCTCACATATGAAATATTCAAATATTGTGAGCACTGTGTGGGGGAAAAAAAAAAAAGAATTTAAAATACAAATGTGTTAGTGTGAACAAATTTGCCTGTCTGTATCTGGATTAGCAAATGCTTCAGTTCTGATATAAGATATTTAAAAATACCTCATATCTCACATGACGTGATTTCTATTGTCACCTCTAAAAAAATTTCAGTCGAAATACACATGTGGCCAAACCCAGAAAGAATAGTTGTCCTGTTGATTAATTTACATAAAGCTATAACCAACATGTTCAGCAAAATGCTTGAAATGGAGCCTCTCTGTTGATTTCAGGAAACCCGCCTGTTCTGTGCAGTTCTGGCAAGGAAAATATTGAATAATACATTACCATTCTAAATTTTAGAAGAAAAAATAAATTATTGCAGAAGTGTGGTAAAATTACTGAATCTCTTTTTTCCTTTATAAAAAAAAAAGATCATTTTCCTATGAGAAAAAGAATTCTATTTTAAAAATGTTCCCCAAACACTGGTTGCTTTGGTTTTGTTGTGGTTTTTATTTTTTTTTTTTTTGTTGTTTACAGAGATGTAAAGTGAACACTAAACTTATGTTTAACTAACAAATAATCTGAAATCTTTGTTAAAACTAACATTTATATTAGTGTGAATTAGTGAATATTAATAGTGTGGCAGGGAAAGAAAAAACCCAGGAAGTCTAAAACTTATTTTTCGATGCCAAAAGAGAAGATAGTGTTTCCCTAGTGAAGCAGACTGTGTAGCTTTGACTTGCCCCAGTATCTGTAGACACCAGACTGGTGTCACAGGGTGCCACGATGGCCCAGTCCCAGAGAGGAGAGTGGCAGAATCCCAACAGCAGGCAAGGAAAGGTAACCCACATGCTCACAGGAGCTGTGCCAGCTCTGGGGCAGGTGGGGAGCAGGGCTGGAGGCTGCTGAGAGGGGACAGAGCCCCAGCCCCATTTGGGTGGGAGCTGTGGGGCAGGGGGCTCTAAATCCAGCCTAAATTGGCACTGCCTTGCTGCCATCCTCTGCTGCAGCACCGCAGTGGGCATCTCTGCACGGCACTGATGCACCAGTGCCTCTCCAGCCAAGGGAGACATGATTTTCCCCTTTCCGAGGGAGAAAATGATCAGGTTTTGCCGCCTCAGATGTGCCTTTGGATGTCAATTGGTGCTTCGGTGACTTGGCATGTGAACAAACCCACTGAGATCCCCCACCAGCTGCATAAATAATGACACAATATTGTTTAAATGTAATCGCATATTATTCCTAAATTTTTGCCTCGACTTTTTTAATATCTCGGCCCTTGTATGAATGGGTTAAAAGACCAGGGTCTGATGAGTCCTCACCTCACCTATTTGCTTCATAGTAGGGAGAATAAAAGTCTCAGAAGGATACTCTTTTAGCGATAATAATCTGTGTTCAGTACAAGCCTCTGAATATTCCTTGATATTGTGAATGCAAGACTTGATCATGTGAATGCAAGACTCTGCTGCTGAGCTCTTGCTCTCTGCCCAAAGCTGGTGCCTTCTTTATTTCATTGCTGGGAACTCCTTGAGTTTGAAGGGAATATATGTAACGTAATCTGTATATTACAATTACAAGATGTAATATCCGTACACAGGAGCCTCAAGAAGGGAACAAACAACACTACATCTTAATAGGAGGTTTACAATTAGCCTAATTATATACCTATCTGTGGGTATTTTTAGGGTTTTTTACTTTAAATATACTTCTCATTCTGCTTTTCATCTAAATTTAAAATACTTTTCTATCTTATCAAGAGTATATTAAATACTAAGGCAGTGTGCAAACTGAGAAGTTTGATAGTGAAAATAAATAATAATCAATAGGATTTTACACTTGGCAAACTATTTCTACATGTTCCACATGTGGGGTACTTCTGCCTTGTATTTCTTAAATGCAGCTCCACATGTCTTTTGATTAGTATTTTCTATACATTTCTTTATCTGGTGGCATTTTAAAAATGCTTTTTCTGCCTGAAGTGGCTGAATATAGCAAAGTGTCCAGTGAAATAACCTCAACAAACATTTATAGAAGATTCTTTTTTAAAATATTTTTTTTTTTGTGTAAAATGTTTTGGCATTTCCATCTCTGAATTCTACTAGCTCTAAAATGCTAGATTAAAAAGGAAATACATAGTGAGAAGATCTTAATTCCCTTCCCCTTTAGGCTTGAGGAGTCATGTCAGAGATGCAACATATGTAGCCTTAAGTTAAAAATTTTAATTTTTTGAGGGGGATTAAGTGCCTATCTAGCTTGGGGAGGATTTGCTTTAATATCTTTTATTAGTGACTGTTATTTTGTAAAGCAATGACAATGAATACCCTCATTTCCTCCTGCCCTCAGATAATAAATTCTTGATGAGAGTTACTGTACATTACAGCAGAACAGACTGAACGTCGTTCCAGGGTTCTGTGGACTCTCAAAATTGCAAATAATAGCAATGATTTTAACAATAAAGTTAGAAATGATTTTAGCAATAAAATTAGTGTTGGTTTGTGGGTTTTTTTCTGCTTATCATGCACTACTACAACTTTATACTTCATAAATGACAATAAGCAAACTTTGTTTAGTCTATTGCCAGAAAGAAATTAAACCATCGTTAGACACTTTTTTCCTGTTTTTACTTATTACAGGTTCAAAAGTTATCTTTCTTAAAGTTTCAAAATAGTCCTCATTTTTATTGCTATCTGTTTTTGCCACCTAGAGTCTGTCTGTTTTATGTTCCAGAAATAATTTATTTCTTTTATCTTTTCTTTTTTAGTGTTGTCCTTGTGAAAAATTAAAATATCTTGCATAATTAAGATCTGGGTGCAATACAAAGTAGAATTTATTAGCTCACAACAAAACTGTTTCTTTTAGTTTGGGTTACTGCAGCTGCTCTAATTGTTAAAGACAAAATTATAAAAAAAAGGGGAAGAGAACACCATAATCAGTCTTATAGCTACCAGAATAGTAAGAGGGTGTAATTGCCTTGGTTGGCTGTATCACTAATGAGTACAGTTCATTAAAAGTTCCATGGCTTGTCTAATTATAGCTGGAAACTTGCATTTCTCTCTTTTGCAAAGGAGTGCATTTCCTTGGTGCATTTCCCTGGGGAAATCTGTGTGCCAGACCCAAAGCTGCTTTCCTTGGGAATCCTCAGGAGGTCAGAGCACAAAACCCCATCCCTGTGATGTGGTGAACATTTCATACTGACTATGGCAAGACAAAGTCTCCACCCATTTTGATGAGCAGGACATTGCTCAGGAGTGCACATCTCATTGCACAGTTTGCGAGAGTTTCAGATTTGGGAACTCTGTTTCAGTTTTAGATTAAGGGAGGACTCAGTGTCTGCCTTAAAAGTTGGGGGTCTTTGGTTTTTGGATTTTTTTTCTTTTTCTTATTTTGTACTTGTCCTCTGCAAAATGTCAGAATTCAGCAGGACTACACATATAAAATAACTCTTGGCTTTTAACTCCTTTTAAATGAAGGTAATAAAAGAAAAGATATAGCTTATCAAATTGCACAGATGTATTGCCCCAAAATAAACAGAAAATAAAAGTGAATATATTTGAAAAGAGATCTTAGTATGCACGGAGTAGAAAAGCAGAATCCTCCAATCATCCCAAAACTAGTCTATCATTAGAACTGAAGAAGACTAATTAAAACATGGATCCTTTTTGATCTTCCCTTTAAATTATTGATTTCCTCCTCAATCCTCTCAAGTAAGGTCATTCTTTTTTTTTCCTCCTATGTGACTAAGTGGACTTCTGAAATGGGTAGGGGACTCTTCAGATTATAGTTTTAGCAGCAAGTTGTCTGGCGTAGCTGTGTTTATGAGAAAAAACAATGATAAGGTTAAGATTTCAACAAAATCTCCCCACATTCCCCACAGTTGCCTGCCATCAGCAAGTATCTAAATCTGCTCTGAGAAGCAGCTTCTAAAGCTGAGGCACTTAAAGAGAAAATGATGTTGGGCATTACCGAGAACCTTAGAGTGTGTTATGGGAGCCTGAGAGCTGTCTGTGTCCCCGGCAGTGTGCAGTGGCTGTCACAGCCTGTCACAGCCTTTGCCCGTGCTAGCAAAGCCTGCATACTCTTCAAAGACTGAGTCCCAGGGGATCAGGAGGAGGGTGGTCTCCCCTGAGCAGCAGTTCTACTCCTCCTACTGCCATGCAGACACCAAAGTCTTGTTTGCAGGACTTTTCCGTGCTGCTGGTGGCTGAAAGGCTTGTGGGAGGCAGCAAGGGAGCTCCCCAGGAGCTGGGGGCTGTTCAGGAGCACATCCAGCTGCAGATGAGTGGGATTGCAGAAAGGTGAGATGGTTAAACCAGAGATTTACCAGGAGTCTGGCATTGGTGCAATACATCTATTGCCATTAAAAACTCAAATTCTGTGGTCCACATGCTGCTCCACCTGTGAAGCCCAGGGTGAGAGTCATGGATTCTGGTGATGGCCGTATCCAGCAGGAGATCCCAGGCTGTGCTTCCCTCTGTGTTGCAAGACAGCTGCCTTTTACTCCATCATATTTTAGTCCATAACTAGCTGTAGCCCCCGAGGGCTGCTTCACTCATCCCTGTGTTAAGATTCAGATTCATGAGCCTTTAAATTTCATAGATAATTTTCTTTTCTGTAAAACTGAAAGGGCTGTAAGGAACACCCAGGGATAATTTATTGAAAAGAATATTAACAATGAGGTTAATGACAGTGATACATTTCATCTGTGATTCAACCTGGCAAAATAATTAGTACTTTCAGAAACACACATGGTCTCTTTTTCGTTTTTCCACATGAAAGAATTAAATGCATAACTTTTATGGCAATCTTGTGGGCCCATAGTTTTCCTTTAGCCTTTACCGCGAAGGTTAAGATTTTGCCATTTCGAAGTTTTATGTAAAAATTCCCTGCTCACAAACTCTGCAGCGCTGCCAGCAGAGCTCTCCACTACAGCAGTGCTTCAAAGAGATCCCAAAAGTCTCTCTGCATTTCCTCTGGTATCACAAGCAACTCAACAGAAGGCATGACTGTGTTAACCCTGCTTTTACAGCGAGTCCAGGGTCATCTCAACACCATACTCCTCATATCAGTTGTTGCCAAAGCAGGAAAAATGTTTCTGCTTCAGTGGATCAGAGGCACCATGGGCAAGGAGAGTTAATGGAATTAGTGATCAAAACAATCAGCTTTTTTCTGTCATTCCAAGCCATGTTTCTAGCTATAAGTGAAGATGTTCCTTGTAGCCATTCCTGGCTTTGCTAATGATCTCTATACCCTTTTTTCGAAATTTAAACTGCACATTTAGGGTCTAAGAGTATTTTCGTAAATTTGTTTTTTGTTAGTAAGAGGTTTAAATTATACTTGTGAAATAGTGAAACATCAGTGTCCAGTTTGAAGTATGAATATGGTTTGAATTCTTTTCTAGTGGGAGAAGGCGTGCAGAGGCAAAGGCAGCTGGCATTCAGTAACAAGTTTTATGACATACAAAGATCATATCCATATCTCATATTAAAAAGTGGAGTAAGTTAATTTATAAGCAAAATGCATCTATGTACATAACACACTTCTGTATGATGAATGCATTAAATTCATCAAAGCATGAATTTTCGTTCAAGGGATGTAGCATTCTCACTCTGTTTGAGAATCTTTGAGTTGTTTTGACATTAATAGTGACATGTTTAATAGATAAGAGGTGCATCATTTGTGACAGTTTCATTGCAGCTGAACTTTTGAAGAATTCATTTCTCCTTCCTTACACATGTTCAACCTCCCAAGCCATATGGTCTGTGTTCCTCAAGATGTGTTGCATTAGATCAGCCAACTAAGTTCATCAAAACATGAGTTAGCTCAGAAATGAGAGACAGGCTAAAGACCGAAGTACATGCCTAATTTTTTTTCTCCTGAGAAGTCTTTGTCTCCTGATTTAATCGTGCCCTAAGCTTGAGTAGTAGATGCAAGTAATAAACTAATATTCCAGCAGTAATTTGCTGCATTGCAAAGTATCTCCCTATTAACTGGGAAGCATTTACTTTCTGTTACCTGCTTTAAATGCAGGATGCTGATCCCTGTGGAGTCTTGAATTGATAAGGAAGTTTAAGAACATAGAAGTGTTTTCCTGTTGTTGTTGCTGACCTTGAGATGAATTGAGCATCCAGAAGTGAATGATTTTTGTTTTTTGAGCCCCAGCTTGCATGTAATACATTTTCTTAGGCTTCTGAGGTTTCTTATTTCAATGCAGAGAGGGCTGACGTACTTTTTAGTATGTAAGCCACTTTCAGTGTATAAAATCAAAAAAGAAAGGAAGATATCACCTCTGTATTTAGATGTCTTACCTTTCTTGCTTCTACTTCACTTTATATTGTTGATTAAAATGATGGAATGATTTGTGAATTCCATACTTTCAGTCTGAAAAATCTACAAATTTGCAATATCTAGCATGAGCTTTAAAATGTAGGGGGTTTGTTCCAGGACTGTCCATTTCCGTTTCTTTGTGTGTGTCTGCAACATTTCTATCACCATTTCACCTTGTAAGGCTTGGCTGCAAAACCACAGAAATGTCATGAGTCTGTTGCAAAACCCAGACATTTTTTGCAGCTGTCTCCAAGTACAAAAACTTCTAACACATGCTCCAAGGCTAAATGGTTGGATTACTTAATTTTGTATGTCAAGTATTCCTTGCTCCTTTTCTGAATAGTCTGACATTTAAAAACCACTCGAGTGGTCTGGAAGGGCTTCACATTCCTCTTCCATTTACAGGGGCAGAAGCAATTTGGCAAATGCTTTGTGCAAGGGCCACCTTCTCATTACGTTTTTCAGCTTTTACAGACTTTCAGTCTCCCATTACAGGTGAGATGAACTTTTGAGAGCTACCCAGTTTCCCCCTCGTGGCCAGGGGCTGTGCACCCTCCTTGCTTTGTCCCTGTGTTCAGAGCCAGCTGCTTTGGCCTCAGCCCGAGGCTCCCTGGTGCACTCTCCCTGTTGAGTTGGAGCCCAGCTATCAGTGAGAGCACTGGGTTTTTTCTTCTCTGCACACACGGGGGAGAAGAGAGCCCCCACGAGCACGACTGGTATTCCAACAAGCAACTTTGTGAATGTTCTCATACCTACCTTGACATCTCTCGCTGAGCCCTGCAGCAGAGGAGAGGACATTGGCCGATGTGTGTAGGAATTCAAGGAAGCTTCTATAAGACCTATGCATTAAGCACAGGATGGCAACAATTATCTCTCGATGTTTTTCCTATTTCTTCGGTTTTGCGTCCTCTGAGTGCAGTCCCAACAAAATGATTAGCCAATGAGTCCCTCCCAAAACCTGACTTGGGAGGGCATTTACCTGACATTTGCCCCCACCTGACTTGGCCATTACCAACCTTGTCACAGGAATGTCAGCATTGGAAATCCTCCTGGCTTAGAATGGTGATAATACAGACACCAGCAATCTTCCTCTGTGAACCAAAAGCTTCCAAGTGTCTCTTTCAGAAGTTTTCCCTTGTACTGTTGGAAAGGACGGTGTGATTGCATTTTCACATCATAGGATTTCTAAATATACCTCCTTTAACATCTTGATATACTTATTGAGATATTTTTTCTTTAAGCAAGCTGCAGGAGGGTATATTCAATTAACCACCAGGAATGTATTTTATTAAAGATACCAAGTCTTTCTATGGGGAAGAGGGTTTGGGGTGGAAGTGACTCCACCTTAGCATTCAAATGTATTCCTCATCTTTTCTGGTTTTCCCCCAGAACACATCATGCCCAGGCATTTTAAGTGCTGTATACAGTACCTGTTATGCTGGCTGTCCTAACTTCAAGACAGATAGAAATGACAAAAACTGTGCTGTTGAGTAAGAATAATCGCAGTTGCATGATCTTTTCTTAAAAGTCTATTTTTCTGTTTTGTGGCACTGTGAAGGATTATGTTTGGGAGGAGGTTTTGGTTTGAATTTTTTTTTTTTTTTTTTGTATTTTACTATTAGTCCAGATGACTTCCAACCTGTTATCAAACTCTGTTATGTAGCTATTATGTTACAAGGCTTAATCTGATTTGATTGACAGTTTTACAACCACAGCAGGGAGTGATAAGACACATCCTTTGTGTGGGAGAAGGTGCTTATTTTTTTTCTCAAGAAATCATCTTTTGTTAAAGGTTTCTATAAAACTTTAGGTGTTATGTTGTTTTTGCTGGTGTTTTTTGAGGATTTTGGGGGTGTTTCTTGTTTTGTTGGGTTTTTTCCCTCATAGGAGTTCTGTATCACTGTAGCAGGGACACAGTTGGCACGTTGTGGGACATGCTGTCCTCGACAGCAGTGGTTCTAGCCGCTGAGCTGCAGGGCAGGTGAGTCTCTGTCCTGAACAAAGATGTTCCCATCTTTGTTCAGATGGGAAACCTGCTGGAAATGACCATGGGCTGCTCCCACACGGAATTTTCTCCCCAGGGAGGGCCTAGTGTGATGTCAGTGCCTGCTCATGGGTGTGGAGGGAAACAGGCAAAAAGGAGGACTTATGCTGGAGAGCTTTCTTTGTTATAGAGAGGATTTGGCCACAGAATGCACTCAGACTGCTCCAGAATCTGCTAAAATGGATACAGACATTCAGCTTCAAGCATGGGTTTGAGATTGATTTTGGTCTCTTTGCAGGATCAAGATATGCAGCCCTCAGTGCTGGTGCTGAGAAGGAAAGGTGTGGATTTCAGGACGAGACTACCCAAGGATCCTGCTCCAATCCTTGCAGAGGAACCTGGGAGAAAAGTGAGCCTGCTTCTCTGACAACCACAGCAGACAACACCCTCAGGTGGTATAAACTGATGGCTTTCCATCAAAAAAGGGTCTGAGGATGAGTCAAGCACTGCCTGACAGAAAGATTCATTTTTAAAGGCCGTTCTGTGCAGGAGCAGATGGCTTCTTCCACTCCTGAAGTTTGCCTCGTGCAAGTGAGAAGGTCTAAATATGTCCTAAACTGCTGCTACTATTAAACCTCACAGATAATCCTTCCTACCTCTTGCAGACACTTCTGTCAAATTTAGATTAACATCTTTCCTTCAGTGTAGGTGAGGGCACTCCCGAATTGTACTGACAAGCAGAGCGTTTTACATAAGACACAGAACTCGGCGATTTTGTGTTTGTTTTCCTCTCCAAGTGACTCTATATGACAACGTGTGAAGTATGTACAGATGGCAAGAACAGTTATGTTATCAAGTTTGTTTCCTCTGCCAATGGTTACTGAAAAATAATTCCAGCTCCCCATCTAAAAGTATAAATAAACGATGAAACAAAATATCTTTTCCTTCCACTGGCAGAACAGACACTTCAAAGCTTTTTCCCAAAGCAGCTATACCTGACTAAAAGGGACTAGAAATCTTCTGAAGATGGTTGTTTTTCTCATTCACATACCTTTCTAAGTACATCATCTCTTTACCCCTATTTTTTTTAGTACTAATTAGGTGTGCCATTATATTTCTTTGTGTAGTCTGTAAGCTGATAGAGATACAAAAAATGAGGTGGTTAATGAAGGGAACGTTCATTTCACTGCACATCTGGATCTAACCAAGGGTCCTGAGGACATTTGGCATGCCAGAACCAGACAGGAAACCTTGTTTTTTTTCACAGTTATCCAGGAAATGTTTTGGTTTTGCCCAGCTGAGAATGCTTGGTTTGTACTGAAAAAACTGAAAAGCCCAGATGCAAGAAACTTTCCAAATTAGTTGAAAACCCTAACTCTTTTTATCAAAAGCAAGAGGTTTGGCTATGTTTTTGGTTTGCTTTCTAATGAAGAATGGAATAGGTATTTCAGAAAAGGCTCTTGATGATGCCCTAAGTGCAGCCATATTGGAGCGTTTTCAAAAATAAAAAAGGAAAATGAAAAAATATATTAGCCTAGAAGGTCAAAACTATGAAACATTTTTATTACAGAAAGAGAAGAAACAGAAAGAAAGAAAATAGCTTTTCTGATTCTTTTCTTTTTCTGAATACTTTTTCTTGAAAAGAAAATTCTATTTCTTGCATTTTTAATGGTTGAGGAGTTGTCGGTACCTTTGCATAGATTTTGTTTGGGTGGAATTGCTTTTGGTTGGTATTTTCACATTCAAAGCATCACAGCTGAAGAGTAATCTTTTCAACAAGATGAAGGGACAGAATAAAAAATATCTACAAGGAAGCAGGAATTTTTTTGTGGTGTTACAGTAAATGCATAAAATAAATTTTGAATCCCTTAATTTGTAGTTCTCTTTGCTTTTTACCTCCTTCAACTTACAGAATGTTAATTTTCTTTATATTCAAGATGATACTCATCAGTTCTTTTGTGAATGCAATGAAACTTTTCTTTTAAATTCTGTATACACTGGAAAATTAACAGTTATTGCGAGGTATTGAACTGGAGAGATGAAAGTTTTCAACTTCTGTGGTGATATTCAAGTAGGATTCAGAAAACATCTGCAGTGTTTTTCAAGTAATTCATAAAACAAGGCTATTTCATTTATTTGAAAACATGATGAAAGTTAAATATCTTTGTCCAACATAGATAATTAAAAATGTAAATGTATGAATTAGAAATAGCTTCTTAGCAACTAGCATTGATAGAATTGAAAAAAATAATTCAGTTAATCCAGGAGAGACCACTGAGTTGTTCACTGACACATTGCTGGCTCCACTTTCACACATTTTATTTTTGACATTTGCACATCTTTGACCTTAGATCAGTCTAAATGTCTGAGACATGATCCTTCCAGTCAGCTGATGCGATAAAAATGAAGATGCAGGATGTCATCACCTTGTCGAGCCTTGAAGCCATGTCTAAGAGGTCAGTCATTCCCTTCCAGCTTCGGGTGGAAAATCCTCTCCTGGGACGTTGGCTGTCAGTGATCAGGAGGCTGAGGTGAGAGGGGATGCAGGTGACACCTGAGCTCTGCTGCTCCAGCAGCAAGCACAGAATAGGGACAGCTCTGTGCACTAGGGAAACTTTCTCACCCTGGAATTTCTGCAGCATCTTTCATACAGGTTTCATGACTGATTTCCAGTTTCATCCCTGTGTGGGCTGTGTAGTGGGGCACCCTGCGCTGTTGGCCAGGCTCATCTGTCTGCAGAGGGAACCCTATTGCTGTCAGCAGGGAATTGGGGGCCTTTAGACAAGATTTAGGAACATTCAGCACGGTATAGTATGTGCTGTTCAAAGATGGGTTCTGATTTGCCTTAGCTCTCAGAGTAACAGTAAAAAAAATATTTCCTCTGGAACATTTGACTACTGCAAAATTTAAATTTTGATCTTGTGCTTTTTCTGATAGTTACACATGCCTGAAAGATACTTTAGTAATGTAAATCAAGTGAATATCTTGATTTACATTAAATCAAGAAAAGATTACAAGAAAAAAATCTCTGTCTGAAATATTAATTCTACAAGTTAAAACTGGAAGAGAGAGAATCCGAGATGACTGGTACAAAGCAGAGCTTTCCTTTCCTCATGTACAGGTACATCCCAGAAGAAGAAGTCCCAACTCCAGTTGAAAATATTTAAAATAATAATAATAATATTTAATAATTTAAAATAACAATAATTTAAAAAGCTGTTCATGATTATGCATTTCCTGGCAATTGTCCATCCTGCCCCTTATATACATATACAGTAAGGTTGTCTCAGTTTGGTCTCCTAGAGGGAGAAAAAACCTGACTCATCAAACAGCCGTCAGGGACTATAAATAGGGAATATTGGTGTTTGTTCTTTAATAAGAATTGTATAAAGATCTTTAAGTTTGAGACAAAGGGAAATGGCGAGGCTGCCTACAGGGACTGTGTTTTCATTTACAACGAGTAGCACACAGGAAAGAGCTGCTAAATTTAGTCAAACAAGGGCCATTTCCCCAGAATGTACAAATATGCACATGAACCTGGTATCTCTCCACTGCAGTAGGGGCCAGTGTGTATTCTCCATTATTTTTCATGAAAGAATAAGTTGACCCCTTCTTCTTAAGGATTGTTTTAAATACCTTTTT
The DNA here is from genome assembly GCF_009819655.1 of Sylvia atricapilla. NCBI lineage: Eukaryota > Metazoa > Chordata > Aves > Passeriformes > Sylviidae > Sylvia > Sylvia atricapilla. The sequence goes on from NC_089149.1 coordinate 24,590,617, forward strand.
TGATCTAGTGAGTAACCGTGCACTTTATAACACTTGAGTGGATTTTTGCAAATTCTTTGAATTTAACTAACTTCATTTTGTCCAGTGGGAATTAGAAGTCTGACTTTTAAGGCAGCAGAGCTAAATTGCCACCGGATGCTTTTGGTATTTCCAATTTATATTCGTATTTTTCGTAGGTAAAAATAGGATGCAAATCGTGAGTGTAGGTAATGGGCAAGTACTGGAGTTGATTTGCAAGGTTTAGCATCCCTGCAAAGAACTACAAGCAGTAAATATAGGATTTGTAATCCACTGTGCCTAACTTTTACCACAGAAGAAACAGCAAAAAGCATTTTGTTTGTGCTAACAGCCTGAATTGATTTCAGCTGAATCCATGCAGCAAATATGAAATAGTTTATGAAGTAAAGCTCCTGGATTTGCTCCACTCCAAGCTACTCTTCTCCCTGTGTGAAAACTGAAATGACTTTTTATAGAGGTCGTGGAAATATTCCATCCAGCTCTGTCCAGAGGTGGGGTTTTTACAGCATCTCTATTGATACACTCCACTCAATTTTGTCCTCTCAGATGAAAAGATGAGCCTTACTGCTAGTCATATTGTTTTTTGCACTGATTGCAGCAACTTTTAAGAGGTTTTAAGTGGATAGATCCTCTACTCTGTATTTGTGATGGAATTTCTCTTTCTTGCCTCATAGGAATTTAAGATGAGATTCTGAATCCTACACTGCTGATAATCCTGGAGTCCTTGGAAGGATCCTTCCAGTCTGTGTTAACCAATGGTTTTCGAGTCAAAAAACAGACATAAATGTATTCACTCATGTAACTGAAATTACTATACTTGTAGGGGGATTTTTTTTTAAAAAAAAAGTTTAATGAACATTATATTTAGCATAAATATAAAGTTTGTACTTTGGAGGGTGAAAGAAATGTAGTTAGCAAATCAGAGACAAGAAATCAAGCTGATAATGCTTTTCTAGGTTCGACACTTGCTTGTTATGTTATACTCCTAGATTTCATAGAAAACACACACTAATGGGAATTTTGCCATCATCTCCTGTAATTGATGAGTAAAGAATTGCAATAGAGAATTGTAGATATGCTTTCAAGTTTTTCCATTATGATATATTGGTGTTTAGACTTTTGATATAAGCTAGTATTTGGCCATTATTTTTTGCCTAGCCTTAGTAAAGAGGAAGATAAATAATTACAGTAGAGTAATTTTGACAAATAGGATTTAAAGGACAGTTAAATAAACAGCAAAATAATTAAATTTGCTATGTAAGTTTTACATTATGGATGAAAATATAAATTCATCCAAAGTTAAACAACAAATTCCACTATAATGCAAAAGACTTACTTTTGGCTCAAATTAGAAAATTAATCTTACTGAAGAGTTGAAAATTCCAAAGGATACGTATATGTAAATGGGTACAATAAATTAATCTAAAAAAAGAAATGGTTGAAGAACTTCTTGTTATAGAAACTTGTGGTAATGTGCATGAAATCAAAATGCTGTATGCATCGTAACACAATTCTCCTTTAGCATTTTAGGATAAACATAGTCCTAAAATAATCCTGTTCAATCAGCTGATCAATCTGCTTGTATTTTCTTCAGAAATAAAACAAATAATTTCCTGTATGCTAGAAAATGGAACAGCTAAAAACAACTCAAAGAGCTCCATACCTGCGGGCTCTTGCTACAGGAGCTCTTATTTACACAAACTACTTTTTATCTGGTATTTCCTTCACTGGCAGCACGCTCTGGATGTCCCTTGTCGCTGTGCAGCTCTGAGCTGTAATTCCCTGGCTGGGGCTGCCCAGGGAGGGGACAGCTTTGGCCTTGTGGGGGCTGCTGGTCCCTGCTCATGGCAGCACCTGCAATATTGAGCGTTATTGTCCCAGCTGAGGCAGAGTGCTGGCACTTCTCTGCCAGTGGGAGAGGGAGGGAACCAGATGTCTAGGGCAATAAGAGTTTTCCAGAAGAACTTGAAGGGGCTTTATTTTAGAGGTTAAGGACTTTCTGACACAGGTGATTCTTTTTCTGTGCAATTCTATTTCTGTAGGTAGATAAATAGATGTAACTTCAAGTATATTAGCTTAGGATCTGGAAACAACTATATATGAGAAAGGCAGGAAGGAAGCCTAGGATATTTGCTAGAATGGACCTTTTTTAAGGTAAGTATCTTAATTGCTTGAAAACATCTTGGCATCATGTGTTGAGCATTGCACCACATTTTAATCTCTTCCTCACTTCATTTTTACGTATAAAAAAATCCCTTATAATTAAAAAAATATATAATCTATGAGTTTCTATTGAACTGGTCAGGAGTTATAGAAGGTATTGCTTCTTCATTAACTCTGAAATGATGTGACATCTTGGTATGAGTCATGATAAACTTAAAAAATATGTTTAATATCGATTAAATAGCTTGTGCAAGGTTAAATAAAATACAGCTAGGGAAAAACAAAAGTTGTGGGGCTTTGTCTTAAAGTAAAACAGGAACTAAGAGCTTCTGTCTAAATTATGAATATTTGAATTGATGAATTCCTTAAAATGTCCTCCTAATCACTGGTATATTGTTTCAGTTAGGGGAGATGCAGAGAGCACTGCAAAGCAATGATAATTACTTGAGATTAAGCACTACCACCAGAGAACCGAAACAAAGGCTGATTTACCAGGTCGAACCCACCAGCCTTTATTGTAGAAAACAATGGAGTCCTCTGTCTTTGTCTTACAGCTCACTTTTCTTTCAAACAGATTAGACAATTCCTTCTTACAGCCTTTCAATTCTAATCACATCCATTTTCCATTTCTCCCTTTTCATGTGCTCTTTCTGAGAAAACTGACTATAAATGATCTGACTTTACCCTAGCCCTTGGCTTGCCTTTCCTTCCCTTCTCACAACTCTGCCTTTTATCTCTTGGCACTGGATGTAGAAGTTTCTTGCCTGCACGGTGTCTGATCTTATCCTCACCAATACCCCAGCGACCTTCAGTTAATTCATCTCAAGATCTCTCCTGTGTCCCTGACTTTCCCTCCCTTATCATTCTTCTGAAGCTCTCTGCTTTTTTTTTTTTTTTTTTTTTTTTTTATTGCCACTATCAGTGCAATGAGGATGCTGCTCAGTAAAACTTCATGGCCCATGGATGTATCCAAAATTCATCTTTTCTTTCTTAGCTTCTCCAGCATTCCCATTCCCATTTATCTGGAGATGGTGAAGTCGGTCCCAGCGCCTTGATTTCACCTAAACCTCTAAAGAGAAAAACTAGTTACAAAGCTTCTTTCATGCAGATTTGACCAGTTTTCTGCCAGCTTTTCTCTGTTTCTATACCATGTCTGGCAGAGCAGTCTCAGAGGTCACCTGCTGTCCTCACCTGGCTGTTGGCAGACCCACGGCTGTCTGTGCTTGTCTCCACCTGCCCAGGTACAGTCCCCCAGGACTCCTCTTCTTTGCCATCAGGTTCTCATTTACATGATTTGCCTTTTGGTTGTGAAGAAAGCCCTGCCTTTTGTTGGCTTTTCAGGCTCCATTATGAATATCATCCCTCATCTTCTCTGTCTTGCAATATTCAGGCCCTTTATGTGTTCCATGTCCATTGCAGAAACCAATCCACTGCATCTGTCCGTGGGTGGGCAAGTATCAAAATCTTTTCTCTACAAAGATTTTTCTCCTGTCTTGTTCCAGCCAGTTCCTGTTAGTCCCCCTCTGAGGAAACATTTCCTCCCAAGGAACCTGTTTTTCCACAGTGTAGCCATGTGCCTTCTCAGCTGCTTTTGAACTATCAACTCTCATTTTGTTAGCCCAGGTTATTCCTTGTTAAAACACACAAACACATATTTTTCTTCTTGCCATGGTTTTGCCTATTCTTGGAACATTAATATGCAAAATACCCCAATAATTCCTTTTAGATACTACTGTAAAGCTACATGTTTTTACTGTCCTGGTTAAAATAGTTTTAACAGTGTTAAATGCAGAAGTGTGCAAAGGCTTCTTCTTGTCACTAACCAGTTTTTGTCTCTGGGTTTTCTCATTCAGTTGTTTTTAAAATTGGACTGAAACTGTTTAAACCATCTCTATTTTTTTTTTTTTTTTTTATGAACTGATTCACAGCAGAAGTTTGTGGGGATTTTTTTTTTTTTTGCACTTGGAAAGAGAACTCTTTGTAGTAGAATTCTTTTCAATCTTCTTGCAAGATCACCATCTCTCTCCCCCACTCCCTCACTCTTTCCTTATAAGCAGGAGCTTAACTTTCACATCTGCATTTCTCATTAAGACCTGACTGTTCCCGTGAGAAGCTCAGAATCTCTCTATTTCTGATAGATTAGAAATCTAGCAGATGCAATTATAAAGCAGATGATAATAAACTGTTTGATGTCAAAGCCTTTGAAATTGTTTTATTTCCAGCCATCTTTAAATTCAGTTTCTTATTCCCTTTTCTAAAGTGCATTTTCTTGAAGGATAAGGATATTTTCTTGTCACTGTAAGGCAGATACCCAGAAGTTGAACATAATGTGTTTATCTTTCTCTGAGTTTCAGCAGGCTGTCAGTTTAAAAAAAATCAAATTTGAAACCTGTAATTTCTCGGAGGTCTTTAATTTTGTTTTTAGCAGTCTGCTTCATTTCTAATTTCCATTATTATTTCCCTCTGGTGATGCCTCCACAGACCTACAAAGGCAGAATATAAGAGATGAGTTGAATATGGAAGATCTCCAGTGCCTTTGGAGAAACAAGTATAATTCTCTCTCCAACAGCCCCAAACAAACAGTAACACGCTGTTGAAGTATGATTAGGTATAGCTTCACAATATTTCTGTGGGAAAGAAAACAGCTAAAAAAGAACTATAAGCAGTTTGGATTAATCATAGTACAGTTTTTATGTCTGTAAAGACAAATGTGCCAATTTTCTGCTTTTTCTTAGATCTCATTTCTACTACATTTTAAGAAGTTAGTACTGTGTACCATAACCTAGAAAGAAATGTATGGGGAAGCTCTGGCTGCTTTATTCTAATTGTCTGAAATTAATTTTTCTCTCTTTATGAGGAGAAAAAACCCCTGATGCTTGGTCTTCAGCAAGTAGGGTTTGTAACCTTGAAATTGTGAAGAGTTCATTCCAGTGCAAACTTATACTGAAAGACAGCCCACAGGCTATGAAACTTGCTTTTTTATTTTTATTAGGATTTTTTATTGTTATGTATGTATTATATGATCCATAGAACAACATCTCAAATACCAATTACGTGAAACTAAAAAAAACCTAAATTTTTTCCTGGCTTAAAATGCTCCCTCATTCACCTTCCCTCAAGGTGACAAAAATTAATTCTATAAAGGCCTGTCATATCAGTTTCATTTTAAATGGAGTGTATATGATTTCTTTAACAGGGAAAAAACTGTTACTTGTGAAAATAATGTTTAATGTAAGTTGACTGAGCTGCAGATTGAGTAAATTAACATATCCATTAAAATCTAGTCTAAGTGCAAGATTTACTTTTGGGTGATTTCATTGACCTAAGAAGGTTTTATGTCTAATTTGGCTTCTCTGGGGTTTTGACACTATTGCCTGAGCTCTTAAAATATAAAATATAGGCTGGACTTCTGACACCCCTTTTAATTAAATTCAGTGACATCCACAGTATGATGAGATTGTTAATACAGCGCCAGAACATGAAGGCTGTATCTGCAGGATCTCAATCTGCAGCCTTTTTTCTGTTTGTTGGAGTGACAGACCTTTGCTCTCAGAGGATTTGCTTGAGGAGCTGTGGCTCCTGATGCTGTGTGGGTCACCACAGACAGTGAAATCTTCTGCAGTTCCTATTTATATAGATTTGCCACAGCCAAATGCTAAAATATCAACATCTGTTACCATTTCTGCTTACTCATGGTTTTGACCTCTACCTTTGGGAACAACAAGATTCACGTGATTTGGGGTTTCGTTGAAACCGCTCTATGCTTAGGGTAAAAAAAACATCGAAACATTGGGGACACATTTTCTTTAACAGCTTTGGAGGACATCAGCTCACTTGTTTGCTTATGCATGTGTATGTACGGATGTTAACGTATAGATGTTAATGTATGTGCCTCCTGAGAGGCACAGGGGTCAGATACAGGAGGATGAGGAGGAAGCAGCCAGACACAGAGCGTCCTTTGCCTTGCCTTGCCCCTGAGTGCCCTGCAGCGCATCAGTAGAAATGAGCAGGATGTGAACATTCGCATGTTTCGGATTGGGAGCAGAGCTGTACTTTAGAATATATTCCAAAGTTCTTGATAAGCCAATTTAAAATGCCCCATGTACAGAATATATGTGAAATAGTTGTACAACCCCTGTATTTCACGGGTCCATCATCCTGCTTTCCTCATCTGCTCACTGGGGCTCACTCAGCTGCTGCATTTGTTGGACAAAAGCGAAAGGATTTTTCTGCACAGCAAATGCTGAGCACTTGTCTGAAGGAGATGGGAGCTTTTGAAAGCCACCCAAAAGAAAACAGAAGGACCACAACCGAGTTCAAACAAGCCAGCAGGCTTTCCCAGCTTCATGCTGATGACACCAGTTGGTATCATATTCCAGATGATGGCATAGCTATAGAGGCTTTAAAGAGAACAATAAATTCTCTAGTATTTTTATAATCAAGTCTGTAAGAAGCAGCGGGTTGTCATGTTGTAGCAGGAAGAGAAATTTCAGCTGCTCTTGGGTAGATGTTGCTCTTTTACACAAACCCTAGCAGAGTGAAATAGGCCCTTTTCCAAAGGCTTGTGCTCGGATGAAATTCTGTGGTGTATGGGAAAAATCCTTTAATTGGCCAGGTCTTTTGATTACTGTCAGTTCCAACCAGGAACTTCTACACTTGACTGTTCAGGTGTGAAGGTTTTGGAATAGATGAAACATAATTTTAAATATTTTCTTTTCCATTCAGAATGTGTTGTAATTGACAAAAGATGCTTATATTTGAATGTCAACTATCTTAAAAAAGGTTTTCTTCAAATTAGGGCAAAGTTTCCAACAGTTTCTTTGTCTTACATTACTCTTTTGGCTTTGATTGGTTATTTCTCTTTTACTGTAGTTGTACCTACTCATGGCTGGATGTGTTCTGAAGAAACAAGTGGTTTTATTCAGTGAAGGACATAGTGGTTGTAGTACAACTATTAAATTTAGATCCCTGGACTGATTCTCAGAGAACTTTCTGTTGCATAGATTCTTTCTCAGTAAAGGAGAAAATATCATAGGATTGCTTTTTTCTCATTCCTAGATGTTAGATGGGTATTTGGAAATTAAGATTTTTTCCTTATAATTATGTTGTGGCAGTAAGGGTAAAAATGAGGAGATAAGTCCCTTTATCAAATTATCAAGAGAATAATCTGTCTTATGGCAAAATAATATCCTGTCACAAAAATAACATTTCAAAATAACAGGTGAATATAAGAAACTAATGTAATTTTATTACATTGATTTCATTTCATCTTTTTATTTTAAGTTCTGATAATATGGTTTCCATATTTATTCAAATACTGAAAAATATTTCACTGTCAAATTTTTTTCTGCTCCTCTGCAGTGTTTCTAAGGATGAAGTGGCATGGCGAAATTTGGATTCAGCCTTGCTTCATGTGAGGGGTTTGGCTTTGCTCATATTTTGCAATGTGAGTTTCTGATTCAATTATTTTCTTTAGTAAGGTGTTATTTAAATTCTTATTTTAAAAGTGATAGGTGGAATGTGTTCTTTTTGTTACCAATTTTATGGACATGAAATGCAGTAGCTTGGGAAGAGAATGCAGCTATAGTTGCACAGCCCTGCACTGACATGCTTTTCAAACCAGGCTTTTTGAAAACTTTGAAGGATACACTAATTGAAATAATATTTCTGAGAGTTTTGGCTAAACAGATTGGTTTACTGATTCCAAGTTAAATCAACATCTGTCCTCACATGGGATTGTATTTATACTAATTCAAAAAGTTATGCAATATAAGCAGCTGCTCAATTCAAATGCACACATAAAATTTAAAATCTGTGTTTGTTTATTCTTCTGTTACAAATCATATTATGATTATGACACATTTGACAAAAGCCTAATTGAAGTTTTTTGAGAAGTTCTTTCTGCATTTTTTATGGTGGATAGATATATAAGGGATGGTATTTTATTCATTCAGAATATGTTTGAATTGACAAAGGGTGGTTATATTCGAATAACAATTATCTTAAAACATCTTTTTCTTCAAATGAGGACAAACTTTTCAACTGTTTCTTTGATACCTTTGGTGCAGCGATGAATTTTAAATCAGTTGTTCAGTTCATCATCTACTTGTCTGCTTATTTTAAAAGAGAGATTAAAGGAAGGACCTATATAAAACAAAACATGAAACTGTAAGTAATCACTTACAGTTTGGGAGAGAGTCTATCTGTGATGGTCATGTGCCTGCTTTTCAATTCAGAATGGATTTAGGATTGACCTTGCTTATTATTTCAGAGTAATAACATTGCTTCTCGTAGCAATGTACAAAATAAGTATAGCAATTAATCATCTGAGACAAGGCAGGGCTACCCACCACCCTTATACCATCTATGGGTTCTTCTAAAATTAATTTAAACTACTGTCATATGGCTCATCAATTTAGTGGTAAAATTATTGAGAAGTGGGGACTTAACTGAACCAGCAATTTCAAAGAGCCGTGACTATCTTTTGTACTCCCACTGATCCTGAAAGCAGAAGAATCTCTCTTTAGGATTGATCTTCTATCCCTACAGTGAGGGTAACTTGGTTGCTAAAAAAACAAACAAACGCCAAACTCTTTCTCTCATGGTTCAAGGGGTGCTGTGAGATCCTAAAAGTTACACTTTCTTTTCCTTTAGCACATATATTGAAGGGAGTTATGTATCAGGAAAAGTTGCATTTGATGCAAGAAGCTGTTAGTTTCTTATCTAGACTGTAAAGTGGAACGATTCAGAAAATATTCTGATTAAAAAAAAATATATTTTTGCAGGATAATATTCACTGCTGAAACAGAAGCTTTGCACAGGAACATATCATTCAAAAGCTTTTTGGTTTAGTTCAACCTCCATAATAGAGTTGGGGTTTAATTCAGGGTGATATCTTTCTTGATTAAACTTGTGTTAGGAGGTGTGGTGTCTAATGCTGCAAAATCTTTGAGTGCACACCTTTATGTTAAGCTGCCATCCCTCAGATTCATGAATATGATCAGTTGAGGTTTCCCATTGAGTGGGTTTGGTTTTGACCCAGCACAAAGCCTGACTCCACAGCCAGCCCTCACAGGACATGCTGAACCAATGTTCACCAGGTGCTTTGTTTCCTCTTTATTTGCAGCAAAACCGCTGCAATGGGAATTATGTATTTGTGGAGAAGCAAAGGCATCCTTGTTCCAGGTATGGGGTAACAGCAGCACAAAAATTTCATTTCAGGAATTAGATGTTTGGTGTTTTAAGCCCAGAGCAGATCTTTTGCTATGTAGGGTATGGAAGTGCCTTGCTTTCACTCATGTTAAGGGGGGATACTTTTTTCATCTGCAACAGTGGTTTTCAGTGCTAGACTTTTTATTCTGCTCCTGGTAGGACTGTGTGTGTTTGGGATTCTGTCACAGAAGTTTGTATTATGTTCTGTGACCTTCAGGTTCTGGGGTACATTGAAGAATGTTTAAATAAATTGTTATGGGGTTTGAGGCATTTATTTCTACATGGAAAACAGATTTTGTGAAACAGCATCACTGTAGAAGTTGATCCTTCAAGACTGTGTGCCAACTGTTCAAAGAAAAAATACTTTTTGGGAAATAGTGGGCTGCTTTACTAAATCTCATTTAGACACAATTAGGTTTTCTTTGCACTTTGATAAAATACCATAAACTTTTATATCTTCAAGTTATGATCTTGCCCTCTCTACAGAGTCAATTAAACCTGTCAAATGGTATCCTCAATAACATGAGCATAAAAAAGGGATAAGCAGCAATACCTGTCTAGCCCTAATTCATCTTGCAATCAATGGACATGTTTATAGTTTTATTCAGCAGCAGAACTGTTTTAATAAAAGCACATATTTCAGATACCAATAAAACTGGATATCTGGTGGAATTTGAAAGAAGGCTAATGGAACTGAAAATTTTTCTAGCAGCAGCTAGTATATCTTTGATACATACATAAATGTCAACCATTTGCATCCTTGTTTTATTCAAATCTAGATTTATCTTATTTGCAGCGTAGTATAGAAGTCCATCAACTTTAACTTGGTAACCTGAGCTAATTTCATTCTTCCATCTGCTTTCAAATAAGGAAAGACATCTAAATATTTCCTCACAGCATAAAGACAATCTGATCACCTCTCTAGGGAATACTTTTCATCTTCAGCAGCCAAAATGCTTTAATGGTGGTGGGTTCTCGTTCACATCAAGAAGTTCCTTAGAAGCTTTTAATGGACAGCAGTTTAATGGGGATTGTTCCACTCCATCTGATTGTACAGGAACATTTCCAATAGCAGAGAAAAGCAGACAGATGGTTTTGGACTCTGAGAACACTTTAGACACTGACGTGGTACCCAATAATTTGGCTCTATAAACTACATCCCAGGTAATTTCTGGAATAATGATTCCAGACATTTTTATGCATTATTATATGCAATAGGACATTCAGAATGAAGCTGTATACTTTGAAATTGTCAAGGATATGGCTAATAACAGGGCAAAGCTCTTGATTCAGTTATTCCCCATCTCTGTTCTTACTGCCTTCGCACTGTTTTTAGGAAACCTGCTCTAAAGTCCCTCCCTTTTGAAGACACTGAGCTGAAATATTGCCTCAGCCTGATTGTCTGTCCCACGAGGCTTGATGAAATAAACCACAAAACTATGTGTAGATGCCACAAGAAAATATCAACAAGTTGGAAGTTCTCTTTTGCTGCTGCTATTTCCAGTGTCTAAATTGCACTTGTGAGCTTTAGAATAAGGACAGAGCTTAGTGAAATGGGATATGCAAATATAGGTCTTGGAAAGTGCCTTGTTGGATGGCTTAGTTAAATCTATGGAGTCATGAGCCTGTAAACTTTTCATAAAGACTGCTGAAGGAAATGTAAACACGAGCAAAACCAGTGCACTTTACAAGGAATTTGTGATTGTACAGACCTCCTGTAAAACCACCTAGCACTATCTCATCTTGCAGTCAATGGCTGTGTTTACGGTTTTATTTAGCAGCAGACCTGCTTTGATCAAAAAGATTAATAGAATCTGAAAACTAGCTCTCTAGATACTGAAGGTAATTAAAAAACCCTGAAATCTTTCCTCTGCAACTACCATGGTTAAATTGTTAGCAGATGATAGATTATTTTATTTTTAGAAAGATAATAAGCTTTTAAAACATGTGAATTGTTGTCTCAGTCCAGACCTTTCAGCAAAGCCCCTTGCCTGCTGCTAATGCAGAGTCTGGACACGTTGCTTCTAATGTTGGAGTTCTGCCTACAAAAAAGATGCCAAATTTAAAGTAATCTTTGAAGTCCAGTGATGAAACTGATATTGCTTTGGATAAAATTATCATTTGAAAGAGAATAGTAATAGACAGACTCTGAAATTAGTAAGTTCTGCCAAATGAGTTATTTGTGTTTTCGATGCATGAATTTCAACAGTTACCAATTGTTTTAGATGAAGCAAACTAATAAGACAAATGTCAGAGATGTCCATTAACTATGATATATTGACATATATAATTATCTTTAAAATTTTTAGAATACAAGCTCATCTAAATGAAGGTCCGGTAGATGAAAGGAAACGTCAAACTCAGCCTGTAATTTGCTAGTTTGAAATCCAGGAACAGAAGCCACTTTCATGCACCTTGAGCACTCATGTCAGAAAGCAACTCATGCTTCCAACATAGCCCAGTGAATGAGAAATAATTTATCCTAGAGATTCAACACCCTTCTCTCTTCTCCTCTCTGTATTTTGAGAGATTAACAGTTCAGATGGAAAAAACTCTTTTGGTGGATTAAGGACCTCTGGAGACAGTACAGGAATCCAGAATTTGTGCTACAAACTTATATCCCTTTTTGTCTCTTAGGTGTTTTTCTCTATGTCTAATAAACCATTAAAGAATCTTCAACCTGTAAAGCATCAAAACCCTTCAGGCTCCATTGTGTGCAGTTAACTGGGGTTGATTTAATTTGGTAACATTTCTGTTCATTTAAAATGGATGTGTTTCCTTCCTCATCCCCAGTTAAAGATAGACTTTTGTAAATCTAATGGATTTGACAGATTATGTCTGTTTCACGTTGCATTAGATCAAGTGGTCCTTTGGTCTGATTACTAAATTACACATTAAAATAATATAGGGAAAAAACTTTAGTACCCTGTAACATTTAGATTTACCTGAATTTATTCTAGTGTTAAAAAACACATGAAAAATTATATACTAATTTTTTTCAAATGAAAAAATCAGTGACACAAAATATTATTCACTGCATTTAAATATTTCTTTGCACTATCCAGGACAGTGAATTCATTAGACTGAGCATTGTGGCTTGCATAATATTATAAACCAGAACTCCATTTCCTAAACTTTCAACATTTCTTGGCCAATATAATTTTCATTGTTGAGAATGATCAAATAGGTCACCTTGAAGAAAACCTAGACTTAAATGTGTTATTTTAGCTATGACCCTATAAAACTGTGAACTCCTCAGATTATGAAGTACCTAGCATTGTGTCTCCAGATTTATTCCCTGGCTACTTCTTTTTTATTCCTTCAGGAACACAGGAACCTCTTCTTGCTTGTATTTCCCAAATTCCCTGCCATTTTGGTATCCTGTTCATTGTATTTTTTGCTGCAAATCCGAAAGCAAATATCTGTCTGTTCCTGAGTTTTTGCCCTTGCTTCCAAGCCTTAGGGAATTTCAGCTTGCTTCCACGAACAGTCTTAAAGGAAAAGTAAAGATGAAATATTTGCGCGATCACTGAAAATGATTTCCAAAATTACATACCCAACTATAAGATCTATAGTTGCTCTGAGCTTAGTTCAGGTAGCACACTGTAATTTACAGTAATTTACAGTAGAGATGGCCAGGAAGATTTTACTGAGGAGTGGATGGCAAAGAAGTTATCATCAGCATGAATAAAGCTTCTGTTCCATGGACTGATATGCTTAAGCTAAGAGGCCTTATTTACTGATATTTGCTGTATGCACAGTCAGACAGTAGAAGGCTGTGAAATCTGAATTCTGCCTTAAACCATTTCCAGTGTTAGCAGTATTTTCTAAAGAGAGGAAAATATTGCCATCTGTTGTCAGGAGGGAGATTAGAGTCTTTGTAGGGCCCCTCAAAGCCCCATTTGGTGGTAGGGAGTTGGGCCTTGGGAAGGAATTTACATTCCTGGACAGACATCTGCCATGCATCTTGTTGGAAAACTTGTGTCTTTGAGGTGTTCAAAGCACCTTTATGGTACGTCTTACAAATTTTCCTAACAGAATGTATTGTTCATTAACTCATGCTAAGAAAGCATTTCCTTTGGAATAGCAGACCAGCAGGAGGAAGAGAAGAAGTCTGCTTTATACAAATAAATACCAGAAAGAACAAACCAAATTTGTGTTTATACAGTCATGTTGTATCTGATACTAATAGGAATTTCAGGACAAATTTAAGTAAGTAAATTTAAAAAAATTACATGGAAAATGAAATAATTTTATTTTTATTTGAAATGGTTTTAGGATATACTGCTTTACTATAGTACTGCGGTAGAAAAAGATGTGATTACTTCTTGTTAGTTTATACTAGGAGATTATATTTCTAATTTTCTTGCAGAGTTAAACAGCTGAAATATTTTTCTTGTAGAACAAAATATTGATTTTTAAAACTTGAAGCGCACAATGAGAGGAAAATACTTCAATGAAAATGCTGACCAGCTTTGATGTGATACATGACAGCTCATTAAGCATATGAAAGCTTAAATTCAAAAAAGGATCATCCTGGTTTGCACCAGCCAGTCTTAGCCCACACAAGTCTTCAGTGTTGGCAAGGTGATAACTGCTTAGGTGAAAGTTAGGTTTAAATTTTGTAAGGACAATTTAACTTGAATTTATTACTGTAATGATTACTTGTATTGCTCCAGATCAGTGACAAAATCATTAATATCAAAATCAGGGAAATTTGCACATTCTGTGCTATTTTATCACTAAGCTGCATCACTCTTTACCTGAATAGACACACAAGTACCTTTGCTGTAGTAAAATCTATTTTCCAAGGGTATCTTAAGGGTTTTATATTAAAGCATATGAAAGTGAGAGGACACCTAATGCAGTTGGTGTGTGTTGAAAATTAAAAATTCGTTTTAATCACTGAGTGCCCTGAATCTGCACCTACTTTCCTCTGTACTGGTAGAATTACACAGTACCCTCCAACTGTAGTGCCTTTTTCTCCTAGCCAGCACTTTCTTAGAAGCAGGAAAATAAAATTGTATGATACTGGGCAATTCTACTGGGATGGGAATTGTAGAGAACTCGAGAAGGAGATTTCCGAAAAAGATATTTCTGAAAATCATGACCACTTTTTGTTCAGGTCATTTCTAGACTGGGTATTCCCTCATTGCTCAGCGGCAGATATTTCTGCTTTTGTGCATCTTGAACAGCAATTGGACTCCCCTCTAGGAGAGGAGTGGAGTAGAAAGCCAGGCACTGGCAGTGGTGGTGTCAGTTTTGCTGCAGTGTGGATCCTGCTCACTGATGCTTGTCAGGGGAGTGAAAAACCTCTGAGCAGCAGCTCTGGGATAACTCCCCTGTGGATGGCAAATCCTGGTAAGTGTGCAGTCACACTGCAGAGCTGCTGCCGCCCCATTTTTGCCTTTGGGATAGTCTGGTTCCCTTTGCAGCTCCCAAATATGAAAACTCTCCTTGGAGGTCTGTTTTTTTCCATCCCAGTTTTAGAAATGATCCTCCAGAGAACTTTTCTTTTATCTAGATCTCTCCTGTCCTTCAGATGAGTCTTGCATTCAAAAAATTCTTCCCTTCTCTGGACCTGAGGTTTGTCAGATTTCCTCTGCCCATGGGTGCAGCCAGCCATGACAGAAGGCACAATGGGAGGTATATGTCTGTCACATCAATTGAACGTGCTAGATCTCAAAAACTTTTATACTGTATTTTCTTTGGGAGAATAATTTTATTTTTTTCTGTTGTAAAAGGCTCATTTTCCAAATTCTGTAACTTGAAGTGCAGTTTTTCATACTAGGCCTGTACTGATACTGGAAATGTTTCAAAAAAGAACAGTAAAGAAATCGGATGACCTAGAATTAATCTCTGTTAAAGCCAGATTGGGCCAGATGGTGATCAAGCTGCCCAAGATGTTTGGATAACATTGTTCTGTGTGGATGTGCATTGTACTTGAATTATCCTTTGGACTTGGGTTGAGCTGGATGAGGTTAGCAGCACAAATGCAGCTCTCCAGTTTATGATTGTAACAGGGTGGTAAAAAGTGGCAATATCCTAAGGGGAATACATATTAAAATGCAATTGTTTTCACTTGGAATTTAATTAGTCTCAGATTATCCTTTTTGCTTTATAGATAACATTTTGATTAGGAAGAAGATTGATTTTGCATGGAATACTTCCCGACTCCTAACAAAGTCATGCTCCAAGTGCTATTGTTTAAAGTTTTGGGGAAAGTAGAATTCAGTTTTCCCATACTGATTGCAATATCTCATCCAAATGCTTAGATAAAACACAGCCCTCAGACAAGACATTTTCTGAGTATTATTGCAATATCTTTAACTCTGTGTGGAGAAGAAAGGAATAGTCACAACCTTTCCTTTTCCTCAGTATGCACTGAAAGTAATAGACATGAGCTGTAGAAGAGAACAATTTTATTTGCTTTACAAATGAACAAACACAGACTTGTGCAGGATTAATTGTCAGTCAGAGGCACAGAAACTTGTGTATTATTGCTCATCCTTTTTTTAAAATTATCAAATAACTTCACTGGGAAATGGAAATAAGAAAGGAGCAAAGGATGCATCCTGCAGCAATATCAGTAATCCCAGTTTTCCAAAGTCAAATTTTATTCACTCATAGCAGTTTTTGTAAAAGGATTTTGTACACCTTTTTCCCCCCCTCTGATTACTGTGTTATGATGAGTATATTTCTTGTTACAGAATGAGTCAGATTTTTTTTCATACTCTGAATTTTTATTTGCCTTATCAACAAACTTGACAAATGAAGCTGGTAAAAAGAAATTTTTGGTCTGAATTAGGGTAGACTGTATCTTTACATGAGACTTTTCTTGCTAAAATACTACATTTTTTATATTTTTTTTTTAATATGTGCACTAATAAAGTTAAGGTTGTCTATAGATGGAGATCTCTTTTACCAACTCCAACGTCTTTGTACAGTTAAAAATATTCTTTGAGTAATGAACATATAATGTAATATCCTTCCTGAGGCTAGTTTCATGTGAAATAAAGTGTGTAACCCCAACTCTGCTAGCTTAGTCTTGCCTGCAGATTTTCAGCCTCTTATTGAGTTCCATGCAGTGACAGAAAAGGGCAGGTACCAGATGGATAATAACATCTAGATCATGGATACCAGATGTGCAATACATATATTCTGCTATTGAATAAAATTGCCACTGGAGATGTAAATAGATGAAAGAAGTCTGAGTGCTTTTAAAAGCAAACTGTTTACAGAAACACCCAGCAGCTTGGAAAGGCTCCACAAAAGATCCTGACTACTAAACCAGAATGATGTAATGTCTCTATCCCTTACAAGAGCTCTCACAATAGGAAAAAACTAGAAAAAATCAATACCCTTGTTTAGTATAGTCAAAGCTTGAAATATTTCATTTCAGTGAGCAGTGCTGGATTTTTATTTAAAGAAAACAAGCTGTTTCTCAGGCCGGGATTAAATAAGTCTTTGTTTATGTTTCATGAAAAGGATTAAGAAGCCTGAACTGGATTGCTTAGCACAGGTATGAGTGGAAGAAAGGAGTCACAGATCTGGGCTAATATTGTACATGAGTCCAGAACAGATTTCCAGGATTCCAAGTGGCTGAAGAAAGGGAAGACTTGAAGATAAATATTAACAAATAATAAAAAAAAAATACAGTGAATAGCATCATTACTCTTAATAAGCTTATAAATGCAAGGTGTACTTCACAAATGCTGCAGTGCATGACAGTGCATTTCTACAGCCTGAATGTGAATCAGCCAGGAGGAGATGTTGCAATGGGAAAAATGTGTGAAAAAGCATCTATTTGACATTTATATATCCTCATTAATTGTGGTTCCATCCCTCCTTGTATTTTTCTTCTTATTAAGAAGTTCTAAAAGCAAATTATTAAACAAAGTACTTGTTTGCCAGGTGAGATTTCTGCTGTGGACAACACACATTCATTTTGTACATATCAATTTTATCCATCCATAATTTAAATCAACAAAGTGTGTGCACTGGCAGATTTGTGAGGCCAGAAGGGTTGTCATTTTGTTGTTCAAGGAAAAAGGAATAAAGACAGAAAGAGAGAAGGCAAGAAAGAAAGAAGAGACCTGCATCCCTCTGCAGTGTAAAATTTTCCATTAAAATAAAAAGAAATTTTTACTATCTTTCTCGTTGTCAGCCAGCTAAGCTCCTGTATGTTCAGAGTTATGTGGGTATTTTTCATAGACAGTGAGAAATGATGAGTCACTGAAAAGTTACTTGTTGAGTGAGGGAGCCCAGCAATGCTGCTGACAGTGAACTTAGCAGGGCAGGAGCTGATCTGAGACATGCCAATGCTCTGATTACTCAGGTGCCATGCTCTGTCAGAGCATTTGCTGAATTCCTTCCTTCCAGCCCCTCCTCTAATCTACACAAGATGTGTAATTTGGAGGAGGTTGAGCTAAAATCTCCACAGTTTGTAATATAAAGCGTTCAACGGAACATAGAATGTTCAATGTAAAATAGGGAAACTCAGTTGAAGAGGTTTCAGAAACAGTCCAAGTTCTTCAGTGAAACACAACGTACAAGAGGTTCACCTCAGCTTCAGTGAAGAGAAATGTGTCTGTGTCTATTTTGTGTATCTCTGCTCTCAGCTGCCTCGGGAAGGTGGAGATGTTTGATGAGCAGAGCTGGGGCGGTGGCTGTGGCTGGGTGGGTCCATCGTAACTCTGCTCTGTCTGCCAGGACCCAGCTCTCTGTCAGTCCATGTGTCAGATTTGTCCTGCTCCGAGGGCTGTGTTTTGAACATATATAATAATGATTTTGTGTTATCCACTGACCTTGGCTGCCTCAGTGAGTGTCCACATATTTGGGTCATTCAGTCCTTGGGGCTGCACTCTGCAGCTCTGACATTTACTGCATGGACAAGAAATGAGAAAGTCTGGAGGAATATCTGGGTAGGGAGGAAATATGACACTGAAATATGAAAGGACCAAAAAGTGTCAGTTTTCATCTAGGATGACAGAAACTATGCCAGAGTCACCTTCAGAAATCTTGGAAGTTCTGAAGGCTGTGGCAATGTGTGTGCAGGAGGATGTTAAAAGAAATTCTGGGTTCAGTAAACTTGAGAGCTGGAGAACTGGAGTAACAGGAAAACAATATCTGAATGTGTTCAAAATAGGACAATAAAATTTAGTCAATAAATCAAACCTTCCTGACCATTTGTATGCTCTCATTGTACAACTTATTGTGAAGCAGTTTGGAAGGTCAGATCTATAGTGATAATGTACCCAAAGGCAAGAGGCAAAGCACTATGATGTTTTGTTTATTGGAGAGGAAAACTTGTACATATAAAATGAAACCTCTTAATTTATTTAGAAGCTGTTGGTCTACTCAAGTGGCACGGTTTAAACATCTTGTAAATGCAACATAGTAGATGAAAATATTTGGCATACATATCAAACAGGATAAAAATAGGAGATTGATTTTTCAGTGCAGTAGCAATATCGATGTAGGGTTAAGGGAACAAGAGTACTGTAAGAATTTATGGAGCAGAGATAGAGATGGAAAGAGCGTTTCATAGACACCTTCTTATGGAAAAGAAGTTTATTTCAGCACTGAGGATGATTTCTGCTCCCAGGGAATAAGGAAGAGATAACTTCCATTGTGCTAGTAGTAAAAGTAAAGACTCCAGCAATATTAGGAAAACATGGGGTTTCAGCGGCACCACTTTTATAAATATTTGTTTTAGAAAGATATTTTAATTAACTCAATATTATGAAGATGCATGAGTGCCACCAGGTGGATGGGCCAGCCGAACCTCCTCACAAGCAGGGTGGTACTTGGTAGAGTTTGCATTTTGTAATGAGAGTCAGGAATCAGTGGCAAGTACAAAATACAGTTAAAAAACAACAATAACAACAACAAAACACACACACACACACACAAAAACCCAAAACACCACCACAAAAAATCAACAACAACAACAACAACAAAAACCCCCACCAAACAAAAAACCTGCAATGCAATAAGTGACTTAGTTCAAGAGCAAACTGCTCCTCTGCAGAGCTCATAGTATGAATAGATATAACAGACTTTCCCTCTGGGAGAAGGAGCGTTTGCTACAACTGTTCTACACACAGGGAGGTGCAGCAGAGTGCTGTGATTGAGGAGAGGAGCTGTGCCTGGGGCTGGTTACACTCTGAAATTGGTGAGCTCTCACCACTGCTCTCTTTCTCTTCTCATACTTTATAGCAGCCTGAAAACAGCTTCCACATATCCTAGCTGGAGTAGGGAGACAAAGAATTTTGGAAACTATTTGGTATCAGTGTATGATGGCATGAATGGACGCTGATTTGCAAGACACTCACAAAAGAAGGCACCCATTATTTTAATGCCCTATATGCAGCATCCTCTCCCAGAGTTTTGACCAAATGGTTATTCCTCTTTTTCTTCTGTAAAAAATTAACTATTTTCTCCTATCTTAAACTCAAGAAAAAATTTTTTCTGATAAAATTTAAATAATTTAATTATTTAATATTAAAATTCACTACTGCTGGAAGTTAAGACATGCCTATGATTTTATACAGTTTATTAATAATTTTTAATTTATGCAAATCACAGTACTTAAGGAGTCATAGTTTTCACATTGAAGTCCAAAATTTTTTTCAATATTCTCTTCATTAGGATATTACCAGAAGCAGGGAAAAATAGGCTTCCAAAATAAGACTTTAATTTGAGCATCTACAGAAATGTTAGGAATTTCAATAAATGCCCTTATCTGCCCATAGGTCAATTATTTTGAATTGCAGTGTATGGAATTTTGCTGATTTTTTTTGTCAGAACTGATTAAATGAAAAATGAGTATCCAAAATCTCACGAGGTACTTCTTTGTTATAGGACACTTTCTCTGTAATCCAGGACAGTTCTCTCTCCTTTTTTTTCTTCTCAGCTCTTATTCAGCCAAAATAGAAAATCCATCCCATGTTCTGTGTATGGAATATTAAATGCTGTGTGAGAATGCATCTCACATACTTGAGAAGAACAACCACAGTGGGAAGATAATTCTCTGCCACTTCTGAAATTTCACAAGGCGATTCAGCAGGCCCAGCTCTGAGGAAATGTCTTTTAGCATATACAGAAATAAACAGCAAGAGGAGCTAAATATTAAATACATTTAATGAAATGTTTTTTCTTCTCTTCTGTGTATGAAGTTTCTCCCCATTACTTGAAGAGGTTTGAGGTTTCAATCAATATTTTTTGCTTATTGCTCATTGTGCCATGTACTGTCTTTTAATTTTGACAAGTTGTTTAATCCCTTAGGGCTCAGGAAGATGAATTAATTAACAGTTGCCAGGCAGGTTGGGATGGCAGCATAAAAGGCACTGTAAAACTGAAGTTATACGTGTTACTGTAAAATCACATAGGCTGTAAGGTGAAGCTTTCATTGGACACAAAGGTGCCCGCTGAATTTTCCATTTTTGCTAAGGAGATGTTTTCAGTAGGTCGTTACACACCAACATGTGTGACCTCTGAGGCAGGCAGAAAAGCACATCTTTGCAATTTAAATGAAGAGTAACCTATTTATAATTTCATTATTATTTCATTACTCCATGACTTCTGCTATTTGTAAATGTCAAATACAAAAAAAGAGTGCTTCAATTTAACCTTCCCTGTCATAGAATAAGAGCCTTATTTCCACTGTCTTTAAGGAGGTACTTGATGTCTCAGAGTAAAATCTATCAGACTTAGCTCAATAGAGAATCATTTGGAGGGGGATGGAGAAGGATGGCATTTTTCTCTTAAAGCTAATTTCATACACACAGGGCATTTGAGCACCCAATATTTCCAATTAACTTTAATCAGTCACTTCAGCCATCCAATGGTCTCCTTCCTGCTTAATTTTCTCCTGTTCTTTTGAAAGTAGGCAATTCATGCAACATAGACTGTACAAAGCCTAGAGAGGGAAAACAAATTTCTGTATCTCCACCTATTATATCCATCCAATTATCAATGATATTTTTTTTTTTTTTTATAGGGGAGTTTTTCCCATACAGCCATCACCAATGACAGGAAAAATAATATAATAATGGAGAGAGTGCTGATTATGCTGACAATATTCTGAATAAACTACCTTTTCTAAATTTTTTGCATTTAAGCCAAACTTAAAGCAAATGCTAAGGGGCATACAACGTGCCCAATCTGCTGTTTTGAGACGGTTCTTGAGTCTTATTCTATATTTAGAGGTCAGCAATCTCTCTTTGGTTTTAGAAGTCATTGGAGGAGAACTGCTGATCTCAGATCTCCCTTCATGGTCGTCTTAAGTAATAATTTGAAGAACAGTAACAAAATAATATACATATTGTGCTCATTGCAATGGACTTGTTCTTTTTTGCAATATTAACATTCAGTTTTTTTACTGCCCTACTTTCCTATACACAAAGACTATCTTAAAAATAATACTTTAAACCAATGTAGTATTTATTTGCATTCTTGTGATTACCTTCACTTTTCCACCTTTTGCTGTAGCCTCGCCTCCCACCGTTTTCTTTTTTTTTCCACATTATGAAATTTGGCTCAGATTGGTTTTCAGTGTTGCAGCACCAAGAGAATAGGGAGCTCTTTGCTCCTGTCTATCAGGGAATAAATTTCCATATACGTCTTCCAGCTCAATGAGCTCACTGGTTCTCGTTATTTCTGACAGTCCTTGAAGAGTTTTCAAACTAGAGAGAAATGTTTTCCATTGGAGAGTGCTGACTGGAAGAAACTCAAATACTTTGGGGGATCCTAGGTTTTTGATTTTTATTCATGAACCAATGCTGAAACAGATATGTATTTTTTATTGTTGGCTTAGCTATGCCTTTGTGTAACTGAAGGAAAAAAAGGATAAATTTTCAACTTGTTAAAATAAAACATATTGACAAGGTCATTTGCATATTCACTGAAATAAAGTTGCTTGGAATTATTATTTTTATAAAAAGTTTCATCCTATTCTTCCAGTTGTGGGAAGTAAAAGAAAAAAAGGAAATAAGGAAATTTAGCATTAAATGGAAAAATGCATTGTTACCAGTGTGTTAGCTGCATTTATCCCACCAGGCATTTCAGCATTTCATTACAAGATCAGTAGAATCTACTTCATTGAACTATCCTAAAGTTATTACAAGTTGCTTGTTTCTGGTCAGGTAGTCTGGGCAACTCATAACCTCAGGCTTTCCCACATAGACTCCTTAAGGTATTGCAAGCCTAAATTTACAGCAGTGAGGACTTATAGTATTTGATATTTTTATGTAAGTGTCACTCACAAGACGTTGGGGAAATATTTCACAGATGATAATGAGATTTTAAGAAGGCTTACCTGGACATAAGAGAATTAGCTACTAGGAAAGTACATTTGAAACCTGATTAAATAGGTTTGGGTTTTGCTTTTTTTTTTTCTTTTTAGAGTAATGCTGTTGTCAAAAAGATAAAAAATTTAAAGGAAATTAGCTTTTAGTGGAGTTAGAAATTACTTGGTTAATTCTTTTCTCCTAGTGTAGAACAGTCTTCGTATAATTCAAAATAGATTTTGTACTTTCCACTTTCAATATACTTCATTGTGTTAAAGGGTTGGCAGAGTATTCATGTAAAATCACTCACAGGCTGTTTAGCATTCATCAGCATTGCCCAGTCTGCCAGCTCAGCTCCTAACTGAGAATGAAAGCTAGAATTGTCCTGGATAATCAATTATGTTTTCAAGATTTATTTTTGAATGGGAGTTACACTGCACAGGGAGTTAGGTATAGAGGAGGTTATAATCCAACTTCAGTCATCTCAAATAGGGAGTGAACAAAATTGTCAGTGTCTAATTACTTTAATGGCAGCAGTCTCCTGAAATAACAGTAACAATTCTTCTGCTAGGACCAGAGCAACGGCACCTTTCTGATTTTACCTTTTTTGCATGCTGCATTTCTGTACCTGGTGTCCACAGCTGCACAGGAGCAGTGAACCATCATCTGCCTGGAACTGTTTATCACGTTTGGCAGCCAGGCTCCAGCATGTGCTAAATAAAGCCCAGCTCAGTCATTTGCACTGGGCTGGACCAGCAGAAGACTTTCTGCATCACTACAAAGCTGTTAATCAGTGACTTTCCTGAGTAGTTCTGAGTGCTAAATGTGAATTTCTGGTAAACTTTTAACGTGCTGACTTTCCTTGTCGTCTGCCAACACAAACCAGTGGTGCAAGTTGTATGTGACATGTACGAATTCCTTACCTTGAGAAGTTGATGTAAAACACCGTGGAGCAGATCTCCACACGGCTGCACCTCTTTGGAACCACGGTCCCCATGGGAAGAGGGTGCAAGTGCAGGGACAGGATCTTTTCTCTTGCAGGGACTGAGGAAGGTCCTTAAATCTCTGTCTGGGTAGATAAGGTAGGAAGCAAAGAAAGAACTATTCAGAAATAAAGATTTCAAACATGTAACATATATCATTAAAGAAAAGAAAGGCTTCTACTTGTTTGTAAAGCCGTTGGGTTTGTTTTTTTTTTTTTTCTTTGATTGAGTAAAATGTAACTTCAAATCGGAAATTTGCAACATTTCAAATGTGGGCTACATTTGTCAGAACCAGATCTGAAATTTCTCCTCTTGGCAAAGGTTTTCAGTTGAGAAATACCACATCTGAAGGTGCTTCAGTTAACAGTATTAGTCATATCAAGAACCCTTTCATCTAAAGGTTCAGGTTTTATTGACTCACTGGGCAAAATTCTGGGTTTAGTTCCACAGTTTTCAATCATAACTAATGTAAGAAATTCAAGCATTTCAGAATTCTCTTTGCATTTACTGATATAACTTTGGACAGAAGCAACACCTTGTCAATGAGTAAAAATATTAATTTAAGTGTGGTTTGTTTGTTCCAGTCCTTTCATATGAAAAAAATAAATATTTAAAGTAAATGTATTCTGAAGCAACTGATGAAAGAGCATGGAATGCTGGAACACTTAATTTTTTTATTTTGAGGTCAGAGGTGAGGTTTTGTTGCAGTACAGTCTGACCTCTGTGTAAGCACCTCTCCCCAGTAATGGCATGGGAGGCCTTGGTCCAAATAAGAGTTACATCATATGTTTGAGTCCATTTGTTTTCACTATCACAGTTCATTTTTCTAACTTTAACAAACATAGAGGTGGTGAGGAGGAAAAGGGAGTTAAGGGGTTAGTTTTGAGATAAATTACTTTCAATGCATATCCCTGATATTAGGAATGTGACTCCCTAGATGAAGGGAACTATGTTGAAGGTTCTATGTGTAGTTATGTTTCTCTGCTGAAATCAGAGATATACTCTTGATGCAAAGCTAATTTAAGTCAATTTGTACCTCTCCTTAAACTTTTGTTGGAGTGGCATCAGGTCCTGATGGATTCTGTCTAGTGGAAATGAATGGTAACTAGACAAAACACTTAAAATGCTGAATTATGTTCACACCAATAAACAATTTTCCAGAATTTACTCAGCTTCTACATTGTGTCACTGTAAGTCTTAAGTCAGAAGAACATTTTTTTTTTCTTTTCTGAGGCTATTCTATTCTCCATTGCAAATAGCTTTATTTCTCATAACTGATGGTGAATTAAACATTAGTGATAAAATCCTATATATTTGCTAGCTGCTGATTGATCATAGTTTTGACTTTTTTAATAAAAAAATATTTCATGACAGATAATATTTCTGACAAGTTTTTTTATTGGTTTTTAAAGAAAAAGTAGCTTGGATACTATCATCTGTACCACTTGCTATCAGCTACCTTCTGTAGCTATTATTCCTTATCAAATCAGGCAGCCATAGGAAGCCAACTGATTCAATTTGGCATGTTGCCTACAAAAAAAAATACATCAGCATTGCTGCCTAAATCACTCTATTGCATTTATTCTTTTCAATGTATATATCATTTCATCAAAAAGCTTTGCCTGAAGGCTTTGACTCTCTGCATCTTGGATGCAAAATGCAAAGCAAACAAAACCAATATTTTAGATGCTGTTCTATCTTTCTATTGAAGACTGAATCTAATTCCAGTTAGCTTCTAAGGTGGTGCTGAACATTATTTAAACTCAGTGATTTTGCAAGGGCAGTGACATCGGAGCTTAGAAGTAACACCAAAGTTAGCTGAGGAAGTGTCCATTTTTTCTCTATCAGGGCATCTTTGTGTCAACCTGTGCTCACATTGCCAAAGGCTGCTCCCACTGTCTCCTTGGGTGAGTGGGTTTGGCACAGTGACCCTGCAGCCTTGGGAAACAGCAGAGAAGGAACGAGGGAACACCTGTAACACAAGGTTACAGTTACTGAAACACTTCAGCATTTAATCGCCACTTTCTACAAATGCAGATAAATTTTAGAGAGGATGTATGTGGCATTAGTGGACATCTAATAAAATAGAAAGCTCAAGTTTCTTTTTCCTGAAAGGATGTTGGCATCAGTAATGTCACCAATGAATTTTTTTTTTTTTTTTTTTTTTTTTTTTTTTTGTTAACTGTTTGGTAGCAAATAAAAGAAAAATAATATTTCGATAATAATTCTTAGGTTGTCATGTGGGGAAACTAGAAAAATCAATATTTTATGACCATTTTACGACACATTGAATGTCTAAACTCACTTTTCAGGTTAAGTATTTAAAATGAGGTTGTGGTGGTGTTCTTAACACAAAAACATTAAATGTGTGGCTACTATGATAGGTGGTTTAGGGAAAGAAAAAGCCTGTCTAGAAAAGATAACAGGATGCAGAGCATTTTATGTGGTGCAGATAATTAATTATTTCAGAGAAACTTGAGTAATTATCTAACTATAAACTGTTTAGCCAAGGGAGATGAAGGGCCAAAGTAGGAGATAACATAACTTTTTGTCCTGTAAAATTAATAAAGCTGGCTCTAGCTTTGTTATTAGTATATTTTTGAAAAATAATTTACATAACTAATTTGCTCCAGGTGGCTTTTATATGCTAATGCCAGCTCTGAAGAAGGCTTCTTGAAAAATTTGTATGATTATCCACAAAGGGTTCTCAAATTCCCTTCATTTTGACTCATTAAACTCTTGATGTAGTGACCCATCAGATCTTGTCTGTATCAAAAGTTTTTCCCAAAAGAGTGAGTTTTTCTTGGTTCAGATATTCACACACTTTGCATTCTCATTAATTGCCCTCTATGAGAAGTGGGGATGCAGTGGCAGTGAATGTAGGGCAGTTTGTGCTGTCATGGTGATTTGCTTCTGGGGCTTTGTAATTTCACATTTTCTGTAATTGAGCAGGACAAATATTGTCCTTTCAAAATGCCAAGAATATATGACTGTGAAATAGAATGCATGCCCATATGAATTATTAAAGTAATTTCAGGTCTGTGCCATTGAGATCAGAAGGATTTTACAGTAAATGGTGAAGCCTCAATATTTAATTGGTAGCTAGCACTTCTAGAAATTAGTCTAAAATTTCCTGAGTGACCTGTAAAGAATCTGGGGACATGAGGGATGGTGGTGGATTAGACTCTGTATATGTCTGAGTTTTTAATAAAACACCCATACTCAATACTTTTCAAGGATGTTTTGCTTCTAAAGCTATGAAGCTGGTCATAGATAAATTTGCATTATCATTTGGCAATTTCAAATTTTCAGCCCAAGATTATTAATGAAGCAATATTTGGTTTTGTTCATTGTCTCCAAAGATATTTAAAAAAACAACAAAATTTCAGTAAAAATAAATTTTTTAAAATTGTATGGCTGTAATTATGTTCAAAGAGATTATTTCAATACTGGACAATAGAAATAATATTTTAGAATATGTTCAGTCTGCAAGTACCTGCATTGCAGTGAAAGAATAGTATAAGATTTACTTCACTGACCCGTTTAGGATCTGTCTGCATTTTTCCCCTGGGGGAGGCTATGGCCATTTTTCCAGTTATAGATTCCAACACTGATCCCAGGTCTGAGCTGAATGTCAGCACCTTACAAATGCAGACACTGCCCTTCTCCTGATTTTTAAATATAGCTCATTAATTTTGATGTTTTTATTCCTACTCCACACCCTGGATGGATTCAAGCCATGTGTACCTTTATTTGTAAAAGAGCAGAAGCAATAAGACTAAACCTGCAGGTGTGTTGTCTGTTGTAAGGAAGGTCTCATCACGGGTTGTGTTTCCCTGGGCAGGTAGTGTGGTGCCTTAGTGCCCGACAGGGCTGGTAAATCATGTAAGGTAGTGAGATAAGGCTGTGAGATAAGGTGTGTGCTGAGGGCCTCAGCTGGGTGCTGCAGCAGGAAGAGCTGGTTATGCTGAAAGAGGAGAGGAAGCACACACAGGGGTTCCAGCAGCACAGAATCCACTCGAACCTGAATTTCACACAGCAACCTTGAACAGCAATTGATCAGTGCTTCTGGCCTTGAAACTTTGATGTAGGGGGAGAACAAAGGGTTACTTTCCATTGTACAGTATTGCTTGATATCAATGTGTAGGTTGCTTGAGTGGGTGTTTAATGTTTCCTTCAGCATTGGGAGGGTTGGTTGATTAACAGCTCAACACAACCCAGCAATGTGTGCTGGCAGCTCAGAAAGCCAAACCTGTCCTGGGCTGCATCCAGAGCAGAGTGGGCAGCAGGAGAGGGAGGGGATTCTGCCCCTCTGCTCTACTCTGCTGAGACCTCACCTGCAGTGCTGCATCCAGCTCTGGGGTCCCCAGTGTGACAATGATGTGTTCAGAGGGCCACAAAAGTGATCACAGGCTGTCTCCTGTGAAGAAAAGCTGAAAGAGTTGGGGTTGGTCATCCTGGAGAAGGGAAGGCTCCGTGGAGACCTTAGAGCCCCTTCCAGAAACTGAAGTAAAGCCAGAGAGAGTAGTAGTAATAGAACATGGTTAATGGCTTTCAACTGAAAGATGATGGATTTAGATTAGACGTAAGGAATAAATTATTCACTGTGATGGTGGTAAGACCCTGAACAGATTGTCCACAGTTGTCTTGTCCCATCCCTGGAAATGGGTTTGGATGGGGCCCTGAGCAGCCTGGGCTTGTGTCCTTGTCTGTGGCAGGATGTTGCAACTAGATAATGTATAAAGTGTCTCCCAAGCCAAATCATTCTGGGTCAGTTCTTTAATGCTGTGATTTGGCATTTAGCAGACTTGCTTTCTTCTTCTTTCGACAGACACCCCAGCTCACAGAAGACAATGAGATCAAAGGATCTTTAAGTTAGGCAACATCCGTAAGTTCTCAGAACACATCAGTTATTAAACTTACCTTCTGACTGACTGTTTTTCGTATTTATCATTAATTCTGATTGCCAGACCCTTAAATTACCTCATAGTACAATGTGTTGTTATGATACAACATTTTAAGTTGTTTTCCAGCATCAAAATGCAAAGTTTCTAAGATACAGCTTGGAACTAGTTGTTATTTCCCTTCCATGGGGGCTGCTGTGTCAGCATAAGTTATATAAAATAGGAAGTATGAGGATTTGTATTTCAAACAGAGCTGCATGCAAAATGGTCAGTTCTGTAATCTTTAAAACAACACTCATTTCTGGAGCAGTTGTTTCTTAAAAAGTGCTGCAAATATATATGAAACTGTTAACATTATATAAACTTCAAATAATAAACAATTAAGTTTTATATAGGCTGCAAATTTGGTACTTGCTGCTTTCAAATACACTGTCCATACACACACACACACAGAGACACACACATATATATCTATCTTTTACTTTTATTTAAAGGCTTGTATAAAGTTGTTCCTGTGGGAAAGCAATGCAGGGGCCAACATAGCATGGGCACTTGGGCATTGGGAAGTGACATTTATCAAAGTGCTGCTGGAAGTCGTTTTTTTTCATGTCTCAGCCTTTATCCAATTCTAAATGCCAATGGAAAAGATGCTTTTGACAATGTAATTAGTGCAATAAATTCTAGTATTTATACTATACTAGATATAGTAGTGGCATTACTTGATAGATAAACACTGAGCATTTTTAATACTTGCACTTCATCCTACAAATTTTTTGTTGGGCAAGACAATGTGGTAAATGACTGTGACTCTCAATCTGCTTTTGCTCTGATGATGTGGAGAGTAAGAGTTCTATGGTGCTTTACCATGTTTTTTGACAATCTGGATCCACTTGCAGTTGAATGATTGTATTATGAACATAGCTTTTCCTTAATAAACATTTTCGAAGTATTATATTTAAGTAAACCAAATGTTTGATAACAATGGAGAGTCCAACCAGGCGTCACAAGTTGATGCGAGAAGCTTCTTGCTCTCATCATTATTGGTTTAATTCACAGGATCTGGTGGATGCTGGAATTGGTGCTGGAGAACCAGAACCCAGCCTGCTGAACAGGGAGTGCAGGGTGAGGGAGGTACCTCCTGAATGTGCTCAGTGGATGTGAAGAAACCTCATGAAGAATTGACCTGGAACCTATTGGCTGGGAAAGTGATTTGAGAACAGCCCCACTGGAGTCCAGCTTGAGCCATCTGGGCGCAGATGCTGACTATTTGCTGTGCTGTGCTGCTCAGGGAGATTATAAAATCTCCCTGATTTTATTTTAGGGGAGCTAATGAGCTCTATCAGCGTGACTGTGTGTAAGATTTCACAGCTATGAACTCCACCCATGTGGTAAACGTGGGGAGCTGGCCCTGAGTGGTCACTGAACTGTTCACATTTCCCATTGTGGCCTTCCAGGTTACCTCCACACTGCTCAGGGCGGAGCTGAGGTGGGTACAGGCTCTGTCATGAGTGGGTTCTTGGTTAAACTTTATGAAATCATTCTTTTTGCAATTCTAGCAAGTAATGAATGCAAAAAACATTTCCTTTCAGTGATGAAGAACTTCACAAGAGAAGAAAGCCATCAGTGGATGTAAAGCGCATCTTAGTAATTCCCTGAAAGGTGTCCTCTAACACACTTGACAACCTTAATATGTTGACATTTATTGAAGAATTTACCTTCAAAAGAAATGAGTGCCTGGCTTAATTTCTGTGCTCCTATTTTTTATCTACCCTTCAGACGGGCTATGCATTTTAGGGACAGCCTCAGTAATTCCAATACTTAGACCATGGCAAATTCCCAAGTTTTGATAAAGCTGTCAGTTGTCTGCTTCAGGTATCGAGAAATACTTTCCAGGGGCAAGATTCCAAAGATAATTTTATGCTTGCTCTTTGCCAAAGGCTCAGTATTCCTAAACCAACTGCAGAGTGCATCTACCCTGCAGAAAACTGGTCAATGCAGGCAGTAATTAAAGTGCCTATTTAAAATAGTGTCCTGAAGGGGAGAAAGAAGTTTGGCCACCACTCGCAGGAAGATGTGTGCAGTACTAGATCCCAAAATATGCATCTGTCAAATGAAAGTGGTAGAGTAACTTATTGAGATATTTCTACTCTTGCTTAAAACAGTATCTGTTCTTTCTGTTTGCAAGTTTATGTGAGTTTGCAAGTTTATAGTTTGCTGCCTGTAGCAGTACATGCCTCTGCAGTGAACCATACATTTTTGTAGCCAATAGCAGTAGCTCTTTCCTAAAAAATCAGGAATTTTTAAATAATAGAGAATAGGAAATAAGAGAAGGAAATAGCATAAATCAGACAAGCAGGAAGTGGTGTTAGAAGCTGCAGCTCAGTACTTTGACAGGAGGTACAGCTCCAGGACAAAGGGAAAAAAGTCAGAGTCAGGAAGAGGTAAAGAACTGACATTAATCCAAAAGTGCATAACACTCCCAGAAGTCATTGCGCTTAGGCAGGAGAAAATTTGTATTTTATAATCAAGCGGATGTCATTCTAAAATGAATTATTAATTTTGAGGATTTTTGCATTTCAGAGTTGTATGGAAATAAGAGAATATTTTAAAGCAAGAATTGGCTGAGAAATTTCAGCAACTCTGTGTGAATGTATGGTTTGATTTATTTTTTTTTTTCTGTAACAGAATTCAGGTTGCATATAACAGCAAAGAATCTATAACTTGAAATAACACAGCAAAATTTGGGGATAGGAACTGTGGACAGTGAATTTTATTGCTGTGAAGGAAATACTACCCATTCTTACCATTGCTTTATCTATTTATTGTGAAGGAATGCAGACTCACATCTACTCCTGAGGACATTGGAGAAGGGTCCCCGCTCACCTTCCACCACAGGTGAATGCCGAAGTTAGGTCACTGCAGGATCACAACTCTGCTTTCTGTTGCAGTGAATCCTTAACTCTTATTTACAGGTTCAAACTGCTGCACTGAGAGTGCCCAGAATAGAAATAAGAGTAAGTTTTGCATCAGATTATCCTGCACTGGATTATACTGGGCCATGAAATAACCAATCTGAGTTTGCTATTTCCAAACCTCTTGGGGTTTTTTTATTAATTTGAGATTGCAGTGTCCATCACAAAAGTGGTGGCTTTTAGTGAGGCAAGGTAGGTGTATGCAAAGAGGGGAATTCTGCCCCTCTGTTGTTGCAACGTTAATATTAAAGGTCTTTTGAAGGGTACAAGGACCACACAGCCAGATTAATACCCTTAGGAAGTTGCAAGACACCTGGGAAATTTCTCTATCACTATACCACAAAGCAGAATTATTAACATTCCAATAAACATGAAATAATAGCAAGCAAAATGTACTTTTGAACCATCAGCCATGCCAGCAGTGCCACTGGCTGTGGTGTAGAATGAATTCTTTGCTTATTTTTCTTCCCGTGACATGCACTGCCTTACACTTGGCAAACGTGCTTTGGGGATACATCACCTCTGCATTAAACATGCAGACTGAAATGGCTTCAGAATTGTATAAAGCATCACAGAACCCACTTGTTAAAATTATTGCTCTTTTTAACACAGCCTTGAATGTTGAAGGAACTATTTTTGTCAACATAATTATGGTGAACTAGACATGTGGCAGCCTTCACAGAAATGGACCAACTGAGTTTACAGAAGAAAATCATAAGCCATATCTAGCTTGAAATATCCAGACAGCCTCTTCCTCACCTGGGGAGATTCAAATAAAAGATCAGGGACAAAAGGGTGTTAAGAGCAGCTGTAAATGTTTCTGAGAAAACTATTAGCTTGTCAAATCAATTTCTTTCCTTGTATTCTGCTCTTAACTGAATGAATTTGATGGCATCTATTCTACACCCTCAATTAAACAGAAGTTAAATTATTTTATAGAGAAATAAGCTTCTGACTGACATTATTCATTGTGATTAAGTTTGAACTCTAAACCCAAAGTAAGAACTCAGGCTGGAGAGTGAATTGTGCACATGTTGGGATGATCAGGGGAGCAGGATTTTAACAAAAACATAGCCCATTTAATAACTCTGTATGGGAATTAACTTTCCTATATTTACTACCCCAAAAAAGGCAAAGTGGAGGCAATAAAAAACATAGTTACCCCATTTCTAAGGCAGCTGTTTAATAATGAGTAGATGCCATAATGCAGAGTTCTATTGCAGAGCTGTGTTTTATCACATTCATGCAGAGATTTTCAGAAGCAAGAGGAAGTTCTTAAATCCTTTCAAGCTGTGGTATATGAGAATGGGCCAAGCTTTTAGGACAGCTGCATAAGGAGTGTTCCTTAAAACTTATAAAAAAGTTAAGACTGTTCCCTTTTACTTGTATAAAGTTAAATTGTTCCTGCATCTTTTCAATTTCTAATTTATATTCTGTTTTTCTGAGTCATTAGATATATTCAGTCATGGGGTTAGTAATGTTGTTAGGTTGTTTCCTTTTTCACATATTGAAGTCAGCACTGACAAACAGGACTTCAGCTTTAAAAGATGCTTCTAAAACTACTAAATAACTAAATAAATAGCTAAAAGTTTTAAAAAATAGGAACTCCTGTGACTTTGGAATACCAACACAGCTACGTATTAGACATGGTGAAAATTATAATGCTTGCTTTATATTGTCTGGTAAATCAGCTAGGCACTGATTGGGAACATCTATTTGTCTCCAGCTCAAACATAATTCAATATCTCTGAAGCCAAAATACCCAGTTCTGCCTTCTCACATTGCTTGATCATAAGTTCTACTCACACTGAAAAACAAACCCAAAGCAGCTCTCAATGTAGTTGGTTTTGTACCAGCTCGCTCAATGTCTAGATATATCCAAACTTAACTTCAGGGTATTTGGACACTTTTCCTTGAATAGTTTAAAGCTATTTGTCAGAAAGAGGCGGGAAAAGTAAGCCTGGAGACCTAGCTTCCGAAAACCCTTGACAAAAGAAAGTGTGAAGACAGTATTTTCTTTTTCCCTTTTCTTTTTTTTTTTTTTAATGAGACTGAGTGGCATTCTTATAGTGAGCATTGATGAAATCACCTGTCAGTGAGAGTTTAAAATATATTCCGAATGAGAAGCATAGGGAGCAGCAGGCTTTTTTTCCTTTTTTTTTTTTTTTTTTTTTTTTTTTTTAGAAGGCAATTTGTCTACAGCAATTTTAAGGAACAAAAGGTTTTACCTAACATGGGCAGATTCCTAAATTTCTTTTTGTCAAAGGAAAAAAAAAAAGTCTTATCACATTACAATTGGCTTTTAATTTATTATGCAAAAAAATGTTACAGATTTGAAGAGATTAAGAGAGTAATATTCAGAGCAGAAATATGAGCAGCTAAATGGGCTAGAAGGAAAGTGTTGAAATCCTCATACACACACAGATGATACAGTTTCATGTCAGAGTTTACTGAGTTGTCAGCTAAAGCACTATTAACATCAATTAAGTTACTCCTACTGAAGCTGGCTCTGGCAGAACAGTTTAAGCCTCTCTTTATAAATATTTGATTTTTCTGCTGGCTGTGGACTTCATCTCATTGGCAAAGCTCCCTTTTATCTCAAAAGAGTATGAATTGACTTCTGTTTGCATTTCTTTGGAGATGTACATTGGATGTCCAAAATCAGCATTGGAGAAGTAGGTCTAAATATCCAGTAACTGGTCTTTTTGAGCTCTCTGCTTCTCTCCTTGCCTCCAAAGCAAAATCTACTCATCAAACTTACCATTTCCATTTTAGATCTTATGCATACAAAACTTCACAGTATATTTTCCTCCACCCTTAGATGCGAGTCTAAGCCTTCTATAAACACAGTGGAGTAGTTTCCTCAGATATTCCAAGTTATGAGCTGTGCAGACCATGCTGTGCATCAATTTTGGTTCTTCCTTGGCTGCCCTTTCCTTCCCTGCAGCCCTGGAAGAGGTTAAAGGATTTGATGTAGTGGTCAGATCTTGATGGATTTCACAGCAGCATGAGAATCCTATCTGTAATTCCTTTATCTGTATTTTTTTCAACTATCCATGTTTTTGGTGGATGGAGATAGTCATAAAACAGTGGTTTAAACAGAATAGAAGGGTTCATTTTCAAAATACACTTTTCTTGAAAGTTCTTGAAAACCAAAGGAATGTGTTTGCAGAGACATACTTTTGTTTACATTTTGGTCTGCTTAGGTATTTCCAATGCAACAATGTGGAATGTAAAATCTAGCTGATTAGTTAGACTAAAAAAGTAAGTAGGCTGTTTTAATTCCTGAACTCTCTAAATTAGCTATTTAGAGCTGCTGAGTGTACTTCCTACTGAAGAAAAATTGCTGCATGGTACTTTTGTGTCAGTGGGAAGAGGTGACAACACCTCAACTAATGTATTATTTGTGTTAATGTGATGTTTTTGTGTGAATGCTTTTTCAAAACATGGGATGTACATGCTCCAAGCAATTCAGAAACGTGGGAACAGCCATTTGTCTCTGTTTTAAATATAGTTTGGATTGACTGTAGTTGAATCAAGTAAAGAGGAAACAGTATCGCAAATTAATAGAATAGCAGGACAATCTCATTTGACTTAATAACTTGTAATTTCATTTAATTGGTACTAACAGGCATCTAAAAATACAAATGGCAACATTTAGAATTTTTTTTTTTTTAATTAATATTGTTTGCTGGGAGCTGCATTTTGATTCTCCTCCAATGGAGTTTATTCCATTGAATGTAGCTTTTTCTTGTTGAATGTGTCTTAATAATAGGATTTGCTACATATTTGATATGCTTTTTGCAAATAAAAAACATTAATAAACATTGCATCAGTTCAAGTGAAGGGCACACTGCCACCAACCCTGAGCTGTCACAATATCAAGCAAATGACCTGTGAATACAAAAAATCAGAAGGGCTGTGCCTAACCACAGTTCCTGTGATGTTTGACAGGAAGGGAAGAACCTCAGCTGGAATTTCTAAGTTTTCCTGACCACAATATGCAGATGACAAATATTAGGAAAAAATGGGGCACTAAATTAGCTTTGTTCTTGACTTGAAAAAATATAGCTGTATTTGAGTAAAACCTGAGTTCTGACTCTGTGTGAGCTTGAGTAAATTTTCAACTCCTGACATTGGCAACATTGTTTATACATTTTTTCAAAATCATAGTCCCCGCAGCAACTTAATTAAATTTTTTTACTTGCCTGTAAAGTAGATGAAGAATTAAATTTCATTCTTTGCTTCTCATTTCTGGAGCACTTGCTTTTTTGTCAAAGAAATTTTAGCAGATTTACTTGTGCAAAATAATTCAAATCGAAGCTCAGAGCAAAAAGTGGTAGATTTGATTGATATGCAAATGATGTCATGGTTTAATCAGATATACTGAATAAACAATATGTTATGATAAGGGTTAATTTACTGCACAAACCTGTCTTGAAAGTGTTTGAGTAAACAAAAATTCTGATGGTTAATATGAGCAAATCTGAGATAATTGTTGGTTTCTTTGGAGCCTCCATCCAGCACCACATATTTACCATCTACATTCCAATTCATAATGTACAGAATATTTATTGCCTCCTGCTATGTATGAGTCTATAAAATGCTGATAAGATTCTATAAACAGGACTTTCTTTTATTTTGTGGAAAAAAAATGAGTAATGAAAGGACATTAATCTGGGAAAAATTAACCATAGTTCCAATTATTCTCAGGGGCTGAAGGGGGTTTTTAATTTGTTTCACCCAGAGGTCCTGCTATGGAATTTTCAGTATTGATGGGATGCAAAAATGTCTACTTATCTGAGGCTTCTTGAGAGAAATTGGAAAGTAAGCATTTGTCTTAAGAAGTAATTCTTTGTCTTAAGAAATTTACCAGCAAGATAAATTTTCTCATTTAAAAGATGGCAGAAATCTCTGTAAGCAAAATTTTCTGAAGTTCCTATGTTCGATCTTTCATTATTCTAATTCTCATGGGCTTCTTCAGTTGCCTGCACTTTGCACCAGCAGAAGAATAATCACCTTGATAATCAACCAGCAAAACCAAACTAAGACATCCATCACTGAGTGATCACCAAGAAGTGACATTATTGGTGATAAAAAAAATTGTGTGCCATTTTTGACTGTGTGTGGTGCTACTTAGTGACAAATATGTTGTTTAAATATCAAAAGTATTAAATAATGCTTAAATATCAAAAGTATATGTTTAAATATTAAAGGACAAGCAATGTTTTGGAACTTGCCTGCAATATTTTGTTTTCTAAATTGTGGATACTGTTCTTTGTGATTTGGTGGTTGCTGGCAGAGTGATCTGCACTATTTGTACTTGTGTTATATTAAGACAACCTATAAAGAGAAAAGAGTTAAAAAAGAGCAAACCACAGATTGAACCTTAGGAGAAAAGGTAACCAATGTAATTCCTAACAATTTCTGTTATGGTGATTTTAATTAGAGCTTTGGAGGGAATTCACATTTCTTTGAATCCAAAAGAAGCAAATATGCCATGAGCAGCTCAGGCTTTAATTTTGGATGTTATATTGCAGCTGCATCCTTCTTGTTCTTCTGTCCTGCTGTGAGCTGCTAGTTATGTAATTTAAGTGTAAAGCAGAGAGTTTCATCTGCACTGTTCCTTCATTACTAAGTTTCATGTCATGAACATCTCTTTACTATTCACAGAAGCTGCCATTTAATTTCTCACTGGATAATGAATGAAGTCAAATTCCGTGATATCTATACAACTTTGTCTCTATTTTTAAGTCTCTTGTGTGGAAGTGAACTGTTAAATTGTCATCCAGTGTTGAAGGCACAATGGAGTGGCATGGCAACAAACAAAATCATAAATCTAACATTTATGTGGTCAATTTTTAAATATTTCCATTAATTTTTTACTATACCTTCTATAAAAGATGCTTGCCATGATACTCAGTTCTCTTCAAATATGCAGGAGGAGATAAAATATCAGAATCATATTAAAAATATACTGTTGTCAGAACCCCAGCAGATTCAGTATCTTGAGGTCAGTTACACGGCAGGAACATATTTGACATTAGTGACTGGATTTAATGAATTCTGTCTGCTTGGAGCATAAGCAGCCTAAAATGTATCCCCAAGGCTGTATTCCCAAGAAGAAATAAATCATGCTAATAAAGTAAGCACAGTTGTTAATAGAGTGATTGCAATCATAATCCTACATTAAAAACAACAAAGACTGCTGATGTAGTATCACTCAGATTATTTTATTTAGCCTAAGTTGCCATGACAACCACAGGAATCATGAGATCACATTTTAATTAAAGATCTCCTAGTAATTCTGATTGTAAAAGCCTTAAGTACATGGTATGCTGATCTGCATACTGAGTGCGGAGGAGGCTGATAAATATACAGGTCACTGGAATTCCAGTATAATTTAACTCTACT
The DNA here is from genome assembly GCF_009819655.1 of Sylvia atricapilla. NCBI lineage: Eukaryota > Metazoa > Chordata > Aves > Passeriformes > Sylviidae > Sylvia > Sylvia atricapilla. Next base: position 24,628,575 of record NC_089149.1, read on the forward strand.
TTTGAAAGGGTAAATTCAGATATGGCACATCAAGTAATCTCAGTCTTTCATGGTATTGAAATATAAGAGAACAAGTGAAAAACAAATCTTTGTCTGGCAGTGTCTTAGAAATAGCTGGGGAAAGTAAGAAATATTGCCATCTCTTTGCACCTGTTGAAATCAGCTCAGTCTTCACTCCCTTTGATCTTCATGCTGTTAAAATTCTGTGATTTCTGACTTCTTTCTTGTAATTTCTAAAAATTTCTGGAAAAGGTGTGAAATAAACATTCCAAGCCTCATAGATTTATGCAACTAGGATAGGGCAATAATATCCTGTCCTAAAGTAGTTTTGATAAGCACAGTCTACTAACCAGCTTGTCTTTAAACTACTATGAAGTACTGAATAAAGTTTTCCACCTTTAGATAATTCCATGTAATGGTTCTCTCTTGGTGAAGATTACATTGAAATGTAGCCACGTTTTTTATTGCAAACCAACCATTGTAACACGTCTCCTTTTAATGTCCACAAATGTTCACATGGGACGTGTGTTCAGGGAGGAAATTGAGACATAATATTCATATGTATGTCAGACAAGGCTGAAATAGGAAATTAGTGGCTGAATAGTCACTGGGTGATTTAGTTCAGACTCTGCTGCACTGAGTGATGTTGTAATGATAGATACAAGCGTTTCAAACTGACCTGATTATGACACTCATGGTATGCAATTCCAGAGAGGTATAATTGAATATTCTCCTCACAATGCATTAGCTGCTTAATTAATTGCACTAATGACATTGTCCAGCATTTTACACTTAATGACAGAAGATTTGGTTGAAGTAACAACCATCCTAAAATCTATTAATATAAAAATTAAGATTACCCCAAGATACCACCTGCAATATGATCAACTCTAAATATCCATTGCAGATTATAATGAATTTAATCAATTGAAAACAATGTTTCTAAGGGTTTTTTTAAATAAATAAACAGAGTCACATATTTCCTGGTTATGCTATTAGCTAGTTTTCAAATGCTTTTTTTTGTTTTTTCTTTTTAGTTAGGACATATGTTCACAGAAGCATGAAAAAGAAGGCAATAAATCCAATCTGAAGTATAAAAGAAGTATATGAACTTGAATATCCTCTAATAGTGACATTGAACTTTCAAAGCATTTGCCATTTCCAGTGGCAAAGTTAAAAGAAAAAAGAAGGGAGGGAACAATCAAGAAGGAAATTAGTTGTGGCTCTGAATAAATTACTGTTGTTATGACCACAAAACCTTCTCTCTCTGAACAAAGCACCATTTTGTGAAGGTTCATTATTTCTGTATGGTTGTGGTGTGCCACCATATTTTCATACCTAATTAAAGAACAAAAGATAATCTATGGGAATTGTAATCCTTTGTAGCTACACTCGCTATTCCATGAAAAATAGTGTTTATGTAATTTTCTTTGTGTTTGTATTCTACCTAGCGTGTGAAAAAGCTGACAAGTCGAACTTCACTCAGCTTTGTAATTTGTTATTTCTCTTGTCTCTCGATACTGAATTTGAATGATCAAAATTCTACAAAACATTTGTAACAGAGGGGCAAAGTAGGAACTGCTGGGACCTAAATACACTTAAAGATATGTCTGTTTTCTTCAGGTGTCTACACAAGCCCCAACCTTTATTTTGATTGTTTCACAGGAAATGTAAAGTAAAGCCAACCTGCTATTTTTCTGTTTTCCAACAGAAAACTTAAAAAATTCTTATGGAAATATACAGATTAACCTCATCTATCTTAACAAAAGGGATTGAGGAAACATTAGAAAAATGCTAAACAAATATTAAAATTTCGTGTGTTTGATGTTAAATGATAATGTAACCTGAATAAAAAAATCTAATATGGACCTAGTGAATGGAGTACAGATACAAGATGGTGTAAAAAATACCTCAAATAAATGTTTAGTAGAATTTTTAGATTAAAATTTATGCTATGCCTCCAAAAAGCAAAGCGTACTAGCAGTTTAATTAAATGTGTGAATAATAATTAAAATAAATAGCTGATTAGCAGTTGCATAAAGAATGTGGGACTCCCTGCATGTATATGAATATCTATAAAAATAACCCCTGAAGCATAAGAAGCTTTTACCATAATTTAGAAAATTTTTGATGATGCAGAAGAAAACAATTTTCTATCATATGATGTTTTCTATGCTGTTTTCTCTCAAAACATTGCCTTCCAGATAGAGCAGGTTTCTGCAATTGCTGTTTTACCTTTGTGCCACCAGGATAAAAGTATTATCATTAGTGATCTAATGAAGTCACATTAGGGAATCTGGTATTAGTGCACTACAATTGTTTGCTCACCTGCTGCTACAACAGATGATGTGGATGAGAAGTAAAATCACATGAAGTAAAACTTTGATGTGTTGTGTGATCTCTCTAAATATGACCAGGAAAGTTATGTGCACTTCTGTAGTTTGTAACACAAGAATTTGGTAATGGAATCATTCCTTGTATTTTGCAGAATTCAAATTTTCTTGTTATGTTCCTTGAGACTGGATTCTTTGTTGTTTTGTTGTTTATGTCAGATTGTTTCTTCCTATTTCATTCTTTTTGGGGTGTTTTTTTTTGTAATGTGATTTTTTAAAAGACCTAAATTAGACCTCTATGCCATACTAATGGATTTCATTTTTTGTTTCTGTTTTCATTTATAACTTTTTTTTTTTTTTTTTTTTTTTTTTTTTTTTTTTTTTAATATAGGATTTCCTGCTACACAGTGTATGGACTTTTCAGTTCTCCATTAGATGTCCTTTTTCAGTCTTTTTGTGATATACTTCAGCAGTGCAGGGGTGTGTGTGAAGTGGAAAAGCTTGCCTGGTTCCTGTGTATTCTGCTCTGTTACTAACATTAACAACGTTTTTGAAATCTTATGACCATATTTAATATCAATCTTGGCTAGTTCTAGTCTGTCCAGAACAATTTTCTCCCTGTGTCTTCCCAGGAAGATCCATGCCCAGCTTATTCAAGTTGAGCAAGTAACCATTCCTTCTAAATTTTGCATGATCACAAAGGCTGGAGCTCTTTTATGCTTGAATCAGAAATTATGTGCTATTCATCATGCCAGAGCACTCAACCAGATAAACATGGAAATGATCCACCATGGTCTTTGTTAGTTATAACAAAATCAAATTGTTTTATTCAAATTACATTAAATATGTTGGAGCAATGTTAGCAGAAAGACCATATAATTACTGCAACTAGGATGTTATTAAGGTTTTTTGTAACAGTGAAAAGCCATATACAAGGTATATATAAAAATTGTGTTGTTCTGTAGACTTTTTACCACCCTCCTTTTCTAATGAAATTAGCACCAATGGAAAGTCATTTAAATTTTAATTTGAAGGAGGTGCTTCCACACCTACACCTCATTTGAGTCAATGTGAAATATTTCAGCTGCTCATGCACCATTGTCCCTCCCAGTGACAGAAAACCATCACCAAGGCAAAAAAGGCTGGACTGCACTGCCCAATGGCTTTAGCTTTATTAGATTAACCAGAAAAGGAAGTTTATAGGCACTTTGCATCATGCCCAGCAGAAAGTGAGCTCTAGCTCTGCATTGATGGTATAAAGAGCTTTGGTGTGTTTCACTGACCTAATTTAGGGTAAAGGTATGAATTATCCCGTGGGTATGACATTACTTGTGTATAATTTTATTTACAATATCTAACCAAGACATATATGATTTCCCAGTGACCACATGTACATTTGATTTTTATTACAGAATAATTAGCTTCTGAAAGTTCATTCTTGAATGTCGGTGCAGAAATTTTGGCGAAGGACAATTATCACACACTTCATCATTTTTGTTTTGCAATTGCCAGTGCTGTTTATTTTGTTTTGTATTTACTCTGGAAAATTAAATGCATAGATACTTTGGAATGAGTAAGTAATGTAGGTTAGAACATGTGCTAAATATGTGACACATTTTTACAACTGAAAGAAAGAAATATAGAAACAGATTAAAGGTTGAAACAGAATAAGATCAGTAGACTTTCACTTGAGCAAAATACAAAGGAGACAGGAGAGGCCTTTTCTGAGATTTTAAAATGAGGCTTCTTATCCTTTAAAACTAAAAATCAAGCTGAAAAAATTCCAACAGGAAACAGAAGTTTACATTTTAATTTGAGATTTTTCTGGTACAGGTGTAAAGACGAGGTTGTGGACTTTTGAGGAGTTATGTAAAGGCTCTTCTGTGACATTTTTTATATTACCGCAGCATAATATATTTTTGGCTAAGCAACATATGTTGCTGTAACTGAAATTTTCAATCCCTTTTATCATCTCCCCTACACCTGATATGTAACAAACAGAAGCCTGATGCTCATTGGAGTATAAAAGCCATTGGTGTAGCTGTAAAGTTGAATAGAATTTAAATATAAAAATGAGAAAAGCTTGACCCTTCTGCTCTTCTGCCACTGTATTTTAATGTAGAGCACAAGAAAGCTAAAGCATCTGAAATACTAATGCATGTTTCTGAAAGATGAAGCTCTTGGCAGACACACATTCCTAAATTAAAACTATTTTAATAACACTGCAGTTCATTTTTCAGGTGTTTTTGCCCCTTTATTATGGTTTTTCACCAGAAATTTATAATATTTTAATATTGTGTCTATAACGGGTTAAAATTTCTTAGGATTTTTTTTTTTTAAATCCAGATATAACATGGGAATATTTTAGCATTATTGATGGTTTAATTGTGGCACAGTAAAACTGCAAATTTTCTTCCTTAATTTGCAAGTGGGAATGCTTCTTTCAATATTACCATGTCAATTTATTTTATTTACTTGTTTCAATCATGCTAAATTCAAACCTCTGAAGAAAAACAAGCTAATGTGTCTAAAAAGGCTGGAATTTCACAAGAATGTATCAACCTGTAATTGTTTCAAAAACCATCTTGTTCAGCAGAGCCAAACATCACTTGGTTGAGACAAAAAGGTGAAGGAGGAATTCATGTTACCTTTGGTATAGTCCTATAAACACTGTTATTTCACTAGTAGGGGTGACAGACTAACTGACCTGATACTTAGGTACTGGATTAGAACATTAACCAACAAAATCAATTAAGTGGTGTCAGTTCACATTTGCTGAGGCTTCCCTCTAATTTAATTTAGAGACATGCATTGGAAATGGAAGGGAAAAGTTAATCCTGTAATTATCATGCGTCAAACGTTAATGTTGCCACAAATATTATTTACTAATAAAACATGTATTTAACTAATATATCTTTAACTCATACATTCAGCGTTATCATGCTCCATTTCTAGTTAGGAGTCAAGAATTGAGCCCAAAGGGTTTCTGCTTATATCAAGTAATGCAAAAGAAAGCTGTAATCTTTCAAAATAAGTTGCTTGGAAGATAAAGAGAAATGAAAGGTAATTTCTGGCAGGACTTTGGGTTTTCATGTGGAATATGGAAAAGTATTTTATTTGAAAGAATCTTAATTATTTTTTTCTAAGAGAAAACTAAAAAAAATTCATTCTAAGCATCTTAGGGCACCATTAATGCAGTTATTGAAGGAATTGTATTTTATATCTGGAGGTCATGGCCATTACACAGTGATAACCTGCATTAGGGAAAGCTCATCCACTCATTCATAGTTCAAAGGTTTTCTGTGTGCATTAGTCTTACCATTGTGAACAAAAGGAGAACTTTGGCCTCTTTTCCAATCAGAAAATTTTGGAATATGGAAGACCACATGTAAACAAATGATTGCAGCTATTCTTTTAAATACCTAAACTTTTATGACTCTGATGATCCAAAAATGCCTGTGGTTGATAACAGGGAGTATAGAAATCTAATTTTTTCTCAGTTCTGTTGTATAACACTTTAGAGTTACTAAATTAACATAATTTCCTCAATATTTTATTGAGGGAGTAAAAGGAGAAGAGATGGAGAAATAAGACCAAACCAGTCTGAAGGTGATTGACAGCAAAGTGTGAGTAAAATCTATTTCAGGTTCATTTTTGTGCAATATTCACCTATGATGAGGGCCTGCAGTGTATGAAAACACATTTGGATTTGTTAAACACATAAACCAAGAAACTAATTTTCCACGGTTCTTTGTTGTCTGTTCCAAAAATCTAATCTTGCTACATTCAGTAATTTCAACAAGAGAGAGAATACACAGGAAGCTTTGGGATACAAAATTATTTTTTCAGGATGAATTCTCTTTTCACATTCAAGGTATTCAGGCATCAGTTGCACATATGGTCTCTGAACTGGACTCTGAAGCTCTGAACTCTGCCCCAGTAAATGTTTCCTACAACCTAAAGAGGAAATAAACACCACGGAAGTCATACATAAGGACAGCTAAATAAGTGGGGGCCATTCCAAGGCAACCCATGGAAAAGGCTGAATAAAGAAGGGAGTTCACATCCAGCTATTTGAGTCTTCTGTTCCAGAGAAAGAAATTATCTTATCATCTGGGGAGTTAATAACCTAATTTAAAGACAACATATGTTGTTTGTTGCTTTGTTATTCATTTTCACATGCATGTCTGAATGTTCTCCTGTCAGTGACTGCAAAATAAAAGATAGCTCTTTGTTTGGATTTCCTAGAAATATGGCCATTTAATTAAATTTTAACATATTGTGGTCTCTCACTTTAATACATGGTACATTAATTTTCTATGATGCTGGCATGCTGTGCTGATGGATTTCTCAGCCTACCAAATGAAGTAAACCAGGGATTTTACAGGCAGTTTATTTTTTATCCAGGAGTGATGGCATTAAAATTCTTTTTGGGAAGATGGTTATCAAAATTTGATATTTCGTTCAGTGTTTGAAATTCTCTTGTAATGCGTATTAAGTCTTGTCACTGCAGCAGTAATGGCCTGTTACACACCACTTTGTTAGTAAGACAACCTTATGAAAGAACAGTTGGGCTTTGTTATCAAAGAGAAATTGTTTAAGAAACTGGAAGTCAAAAATAAATTTCCATTATGGCAGTATTTGTTGCCACCTTCTATAATGTCCAAAAAAAAATCTTATTGTAAAGCTTTTGTATAGTTTGTTTCCTTTATTTTTTAAATTTATTTTTAATTTGGGCAGTCTTGCCTTGAACCACTTCTTATTTTGTCACTGATCAAATTCCTTGTCCCATAATAAGTTTGGTGTTGTGGGTTTTTTTTTTTTTTGGTTTTTTTTTTTTTTTTTTTTTTTTTTTTTTTTTTTTTTTTTTTTTTTTGCAGGACTGTTCTGAGTCTACTTTGTGTGACCTGATGATAAGGAAAATAGGTTTTGAACCCTCTCTTTTTGCTTTCCAGTTTTGCATCAGTGATCAGTATGAACTGGAAGATTTTTGTTACTTTTTAATTGCTTTGCTGAATTTGGGATGGTTTGGGACACCCTCTTGCATGTTCATATCAGGAAAATATTCCCTGAGCATCTGCTGATTATGCTTGTATCTTAATATTAGTGAATATGGGTGTCCTTTTCCAGATTCTCTACTGCATCTGCAAGTTCTTTTTCTGAGTTTGAAGTAAAAGATGAGAACAACAGATTAAAAAGGAGTGGGGAGATAAAGGTGTATATTGGTATTCGTACACTGGTGTAATATTCTTTCTAACAAACAGTTTTTCAATATTGCTGTTGTAACTTCATTTTTGCATCCTTTACAGTGACCTCTTAATGAGGGATAATTTTTCTAATACCTTTTCAATGATTCTGGTGATCATTGACATTATTTCGGACATTAACCTCAAGAGTAAACTGGAATTCAAGCAGGATTTTTCAGAACTTCATGAAAAATAAGTGTGATGTGAAGAGAGTCTGAAGAAAAAGATGGAGATATTGAGGGAGGCAATGACACAAGATATGATTCAAGGTCAGGTCTTTGTGGCTTAACTCTCACTCCTGCATACTGGAAAATGCAGTTGAATTCATGTGTGTATCTAGCAAAACAAGAAAGGTTATTATAGGAATAAAACAGGGCACATATTCTGGTCAAACATTTGAAGTGTGAGAGGTTGAATGAAAGGGAAATCTGTAGCTTTACCTAGACTGGATGTGAAGATTTTAGGAGAGTTTCTCTCTCCTGTCAATTTGGAGAGAGAGCAGGAAGATGGGTCTTTTAAATACCTGCAGTATATGAATTTTAGGACTATATGTAGAGTGTTTTTAATCTGAAGTTTTTCAGAGGTTTTTCTCATTTCACTGGGTCTCATACTCCAAGGAATGTGTGTGGGCAACAATGCAAGTAAAAGATCTTAGGTGCAACAAAGATTTCTGTGGCTGTGTACAGTCTGCTGTGATGCAGGATTGCTTCTGAAAGGGCAGTGTTATGCAGCTTGATAGGCATTCTACACTCTCCTGCTCATTAATTCAAATTTACTGCACTTTGTTTCCTTCTTGGTACTTTAAAAGGATTATTGAAAGGGATATTGAAATACTGGAGGTAGATAAGAAGCATTTGCAGGCTGTAAAATCTCGTAGGTAATAGATAATATTTTAAGTAGGAAGCACTTTCCATAAATGATCGTTTATTGTTGGTTTGGGGTTTTTTTTTTGACGGACAGATAGTTTAATGTATAATTTATGACACTTTTGTCCAGCTAGTTTTGCTGTACAGTCCTGATTTTTAATCTGTGATATGAAATCTTTACTGAATCCTGCTTTTAACTCTATTAGAAACACTCGTGCTTAACTAACATAACTTTTGCAGCAATTTTCTGGTGGAACAATTCCAGTGCTCCTGCTTTCAGGTATCGCATCAAAGGGCATGCAGCCCAAATGGATGATCAGCTGTTAACAAACCAGGCCTCATCTAGAAGGAGCTGTTGCTGCAAACAGAGGATTATTTTGCTGTGTACGTGGTGATTGTCACGGTGACAACTTTTAGGTACAGCACAACCAGAGTTTGCAATACCACCCAGGCTTCTCAGTCTGCCATCTCTGTCAGCATTTCTCCTCACCTCATCTTTAATATAGGAGCACACTGAGTTCATTGACCCAGGATTAGATGTTCCTAATCACGTCTGTAACCTGTGCATTCACTAGCTGTGTTGATTTAGTGGGAAATACAGGGTTTTCAGAAAAGCAAAGTGCTAAATCCTGTTTTCTTGCTCAGCTTCACTGCACTCACACTAAAAGGATTCTCTCATCCATGAGAACATGGTGGTGTTTACTTTCCAGAAGCAAAAGATATGTGCTGGATGGTTTTTTTCTGCGTCAGAATGGGTTTTTTTTTTCCATGCTTCCTTCCTGCATCAGTTAACAAGGGTGTTTCTCAGTGCTATGTGGCAGCAGGATTTGGCAGAGGTGGCAGAGGTGCTGCTGGGTTGTGCTGCTGCACAGCAGGCTAATCTAAGCAAGGCATTAATGCAACCCTTGGTAGGGTGGGAGTCAAGATTAAAAGTTACTTCAATTTTCTAATCACTGGGAGGGCTACTTCCAGTGGGGCTGTTTGGTGTGGCAACCAGGAGCTGTAAATAACAAGAATGTGTTTGATCTGGCTGAGAGTTGAACTTTTGCCTTCCTAATGCATCACACAAGGCATATTAATATGCTAAAGATTGTGGCTGTGACTCCCTTAGCATGTGTGTTTTCAGCTGCTTTTTAATGCAATGCAAGAATGTGCAATGCAGAGATGACTGGTTGGAGGCTGCCTGCTTGGCAAGGTGTTTTATCTGTGATGTGTCTTAATCTAGTCATCTTGCTTTCAAAGTGAAAAGAAAATTTACTTCAAGGAGCACAAAAAATGATCCTCAAATCTTTTTCTATTTTTTGACTTTAATATAATCATTGCATTTACACTTAGCATCCACAAGTCCTTTCAAAGGACTCAATAATTATTTTTGCTGTTCAAATCCTGTATATGATTTGTGTAATCTACTGAAGTTTTCTGTGGATGTTTTAAAATCCTGATCCTAACACAGCTGACCTGGATAAAATACGTGATAACTCACATTTTGTGGTTAACCAGGACAGAATTATAATAATGCCGAAGTCTATTAAAGTAAAAGGCTATGCTTTTATTACTTAAAGGTCAGTGAAGTCCTCTACCATGACATCTGTGTTCCGGTATTGTGTTCCCAATCTTGATGTTTTCACATGGACAGATACTGGCACATGATGTTTTCAAATTCATAATGAATATTGGGGGAAGAGTATTACAAAATAATTCAGGTTTAACATTTTTATCATGAACTAACTTGCTATCTCCAGCTTTCTGTAATTTGACTGCTTTGCCCTTCAGCAATGATTACACTTTTCCCTGATTTTGTCAGACAGAATGGTAATAACCTTAGGCAATTATACTAAAATAACTTGTCAGATACTCATTGTTTTATTTCTAATGCATTAAGAAATTAAATGCTCCAAAATGCAACAGACTAAAGAGCTGAATGCATTTTTTTATTCACATGGTGTGTTCAGACGACACCAAGGCTGATCATGTCCCCCAGCTGCCCAAGAGCACGGGCTGTAACAGCACTGCTCAGCCCCAGAGTGTCCCACCCTGCACAGCCCCAGAGTGTCCCACCCTGCACATCCCTGGGACATCCCACCCTGCTCAGCCCCAGAGTGTCCCACCCTGCACATCCCCAGAGTGTCCCACCCTGCACAGCCCAGGACATCCCACCCTGCACAGCCCCAGAGTGTCCCACTCTGCTCAGCCCCAGAGTGTCCCACCCTGCTCAGCCCCAGAGTGTCCCACCCTGCTCAGCCCAGAACATCCCACCCTGCACAGCCCCAGAGTGTCCCACCCTGCACAGCCCCAGAGTGTCCCACCCTGCTCAGCCCCAGAGTGTCCCACCCTGCACAGCCCCAGAACATCCCACCCTGCACAGCCCAGAACATCCCACCCTGCACAGCCCAGGACATCTCACCCTGCACATCCCTGGGACATCCCACCCTGCACAGCCCCAGAGTGTCCCACCCTGCACAGCCCCAGAACATCCCACCCTGCACAGCCCCAGAGTGTCCCACCCTGCACAGCCCCAGAGTGTCCCACCCTGCTCAGCCCCAGAACATCCCACCCTGCACATCCCCAGCCAGGCACAGGGAGAGAAGGGCCAATGTCTGGTTCCTTGGAGGAAATATATCTCCATTACCCTTGGGAGTTTGACCTCCTCGGACAGGAGGGGGTTGAGGAGCAGGGAAGGAAAGCTGTGGTGGCTGATGGCCTGAGGAGTTTAATAGGAGCTGTTGTTTGTGATCTTTGATCACCCTCCACGGCAAAATGCTCACACAGCCAGAGAGCTGACGCGCTGAAGGTTTGTCCTGATCCAGCAGGACCACTGCAATGGTGACTCTTCTCACCATCCAGACAGCACTTGACTGTGCTGCTTGAGAGGCTTGATCCCCATAAAAGTGTTGCCCTATTATTCTTATTATGTGTTCTTTTAATAAACATCCTGTCAGTGGGCATCTGTGCAACAAAATGAACTATGCACATGCGAAGACAACCTCATCTCACTGTCAAATTGCAGCTCCACTTTGGACATATTGAGGAGAAAGAACCAAGGGCTTCAGTGGCTGTGCAGTGCTCCAGAGAAGGTGCCTGAATATCCCGGGTTTTGTTTCTCATGGAAAAGAAAATAAGCCCAGCAGTGTTTTGGTCTGTGAGAGGATCAGCCTCGCTGAGTGCACTGTGTCTCCTCCCTGTGTCTGGCAGAGCTGTTCCATGTTAAACAGCAAAGGACACCTTTCACTGAGATGCTTTATAGATGAAAGCAACGTGCCTGTTCCACAGCGTACTGCTCTCAGGTTTTACTTTGACTAGGAGAGTATCTTATTATTATTAACAGCCTTTGAAAATGTGCATTTCAGGTAATTTTCACAGATCTCATTGACATTGTTCTACTACATACTGCAGGGTTCTTTCAAAAATGACATGCTGCTATCAGGAATGAATATGATAATGTGACCAATTCTAAGAGAATCAATATTCCAACCTTTGAAATTCTTTTTGTATAACTAGTGTGTGAAAATCTGATGATTTAAAAAAAAAAAAAAAAAAGATGATACATTTCATCCCACTTTATCTCTTGATAGATAACTGACCATTATACCTCCTTGTTCTCTTTCATGATTATTAACAGCTCAGACATATTTCTTGTAATATCTCTCTATAAATAATTCTAGGCTCAGAACTTTGTTTCTTTTATAAATTAAGCTATCCAAAAGTGATAGCTCATTTCTCCATAACTAGAATCTGTCTCCTCTAGGGGCAATTTATCTTTGCAGCAGCTAGCCCTTAGGCATTATTTATTTCATAAACTTTTATTAATCATCTTTGCCAGTTTCTTTCAGTCTTTTTCTTCCCACAGTATTCTTCTACAGTCAGAACACCCACCAAGTTTTCCAAATATTTATACTGCTGGTTTTAGAGGAAGAAGAATTGTCTGAGACATTGTTTTATTAAACTGATTGTTTAAGTACCAGTCACTGGGGATTCCTCATGAAAACCTCAAATGTGAATTTTGTTGCAGAGTGGGGAATGTCTCTTGCGTGAAGTCAGTCAGGGGCAGGTACACAATCACTACGGATTATCCTCTGGAAAAGAAGCTGCAAGGAAGGAAAATGAAAAAAAAGAGGGCAAAAACTAGCCTCAATGCTTTTGAGTTTTCCTGGCACTGGCTAGAAGGGAAGAAGTTTCTTGGTAAGAATGTCTTTCCAAAGCTCTTGTGCCAGCTGTTAAACCTCAGGGTCAGTGCCCAGAGTAAGAGGGATCCACATTTGAGAAACACCCACTGCCAATTCCCCCCACCATTCCCAGTGGGGCTGGGATTGCTCAGTGAGAGGGATGGGCTCTGTGAGGGCAGAGGGATGCAGCCACCACCTGATATTTGCCAAAGCTACAAAGGCAGCACTAGGCAGAGGTAAGAAACTCACAGTAAGGATGGCACCATAGAGCTTGCACAGGAGAGATGCCAGACTGGTGAACCCTCCCATTTAAAATAGATGTTTGGGGTTCCTTTGACATTAAACAATTAAGATATGCCTTAGACAATTCAGTGCTGTCCTTGTAGCCATAACTCATGTTGGCAGAAGCGCAGTTCATGTGCAGCTCCTTTACAGACTATTTTAAACACTATTGAGCCAGGTGTTGCTGGTAGTTGCATTATTTCTTTTATATCGATCAAGAAATTTAATCAAATGGATTTTTTTTATGGCTCCAAACAGTCTAAAAAATTCATAAGCTGCATTTTTACCTTGCTCTCTCTACAAATGCACATTCTGATGTGTTATAATTAATAAAGAGTATTAATTTTTTTGCTGTATGCATTGTTGAAGAAAAGAATACGTGAAAATCTACGTAAGAGTCGGCATTTTTGGGGAGGAATTTCATGTTTTACTTCAGCAGGTTTTTTTTCTCAATAGTGGTATTTAGTGAACAAAAAAGAGGAGAATCCTGTGACAAGTCTATGCTGTAATTTAATCTAAAAAAAGAATTTATCAGTGCTTCACCTCAGCATATGCTCTTTAGCTCAGAAAAATTATCTGGAATTTACAGAAAAGCAGTGAGGTTGACAAGGATTAGCTCTAATACTCCTACTTGTGGTCCATCTGATTTCCATGGAGGTAAAGATATGAGTTTGTATACTGGCACACAAATGCATACATAGTTTTATTTATATATGAACAGCAAGGCTTTTAAACTTTGATGGTATTGACTTAAAGAATCTGCTCATCTTGCAAAGTAGAATTTATTCAGATGTTAATTACTGGGAAACTAGAAAGAAATGGAGCTGTCAGATTTCAAGGTGACAATAAAACCCACTCAAGTCCATCATCAAATGTGCCTACAGATGTCTGTCAGTAATGACTGAATCTACCCATAAAATTCTTCAGTGTAAAAAAATTCTACAAACTTCATCTCTTCCATTCCCTGCCTCTCTGTACTTTGAGAAGGCTTTTCCTGATGATGTCTTGTGCGTTTCTTGCTGCAATTTAAACCTCATTGTTAGTTTTCCTATCAGTGGTAGAGATCTCATTTTCCCCCTTCAATTTTGCTCTGTCGCTTCAATCTTCTCTGTGCTAACCTAAAATTATGATACCTGGTAATGCTTCCTCTATCTTCTTATCCAGTCTGTAATAGAGAACATTTTCCTTTATTGCACAAGGTCCAAGTTCTTCACCCTGCAGTGTCTCAAAAAGTGATTTGCATACCTCATCAGTATCCCCAGATTTGGTGCATAGTCCCCATTTATAATATTGGGTTTTTTCTTTTTTTTCCTTGCTGACCTTTCAGCTGTACGAAAGGCCAACTTCTTTAGTCTTTTATTTATGGCATGGACCATTTTCTTGTTGTATTTTTTACATATTCTGAATTTTTTTTAATACAGTGCTAGAAACTGTTCTCTTAAAATATTTTTTAAGCCCTCATTATCTGGGTTTGGGTATTTAATTCTAAAATTGTATGATACTGAGAAGTTCCTTCCTTCAGATATGACATATGAATATTTTGTATAGCAGATGCTTCTCAGAATCCCTAATGTATCCTAATCCCAAAAGTATCTAATTTCCCTAATGCATCTAATTTGCTTATCCAATTCCAAAATATTGTTTTCTTTGAGATTTTTTTTTTCTCCATATCAGAAAAACAAAATGTCTGTGTTGATTTGGGTTAAATTGGTGAGATCTTTACTTGCTTGATTTCCTCACAGACAGCGAAATCTCATATGTCTCCCATAAAGCCATTAAAAAGCTGTAGTTTGTTCTATACAACTATTTTCCTATAACATTCTAATGGTGACTCACTTCCAGGTGCAAGGGCAAGTAGATTTTTTTCAGTTTTGCCATCAGGATGTAATTATTTCTCTACAAGTCCAAAAGCAGGTGAGCAGATAAGTTTTTTCCTGGTTGTCTGCTGATAAGCTACAGATCAAAATCTGGGAACAGGTCTTCATTTTTCTTTTGTCATATTAATTGTTATGGTTTCTGACTCCCTAGAAAATGAATTGCAGAAATGCCACTGCTCTGAAAGGAATCCACTCTGAAATTAGTATTCTCCTGCTGTGTCTGTTTAAACAGACCAAACCTTATTTGTGCCCTGCTTTTGGAGAAGCTGAAAGCGCTGGGTTTGTCTGATTACCTTTTCCTCAGTCCCTGATAGAACAGTTACTTTGGAAGAGAGATTGTTATACTCTACCCAATTTGCAGATTCAGGCTTTAACTCGTGTCTTCAGGCTTTGAAAGGGTAATGGCAAAGAACTGCTTATAAATCTTAAGTTAATTTAGGATATTTAGTCTTCTGTCTCTTAGATGGATTTACTTTGGCACTTTAATTAACTGCTTGTTAATTCTAGACTTTCCCGTTGTTCTGTGCAGAGACTTTAAGTAAGATATGCCTACACTGAGACTATATTAAAGGGCATATTTTAGTGGAAAATAGATTCCAATTTTATGTTTTATGCATCCCATAGATCATAGATCATATGGGCTTGTGACTCAAAACACACGAGACATGTTTCTGGGGTTTCAGGTACTGTAAATAAATGTAAAACAAGCTCCTTGCACAAACGTGCTACAAAGCAATCAGCATCAGGAAAGCTAAGAAGCTAAATGATACTTGGAAGCCTGTAATTAATATTAATCTCTTGCATGCCAGAACAAGTGATTAAACTACTCCACCTCTTTTGCTTGATGCATAAATCTGGCTGAATGGTAACATCCTATGACAAACACACAACTGCAGCAGCCACCGGGTGAATTTAAATGTGTAGGAAGGGGTCCAGAATTTAAGGAAACCTGTGAGTCGTTTAAGAATTTCATCACCTTAAAGCCTGTTGGTGCATGTTTTCATTTATAGTAGGAAAATACAGAGACTATACATTTGTTTTCTGTGAATTGGCCCAGGTAGAAATCTCATCTCCCATATTCTCTTTCACAGAGTATTTTTCCTCAAATTGAGAAAAGCAACACACAAAGTTTCTAGTAAATATGGCTGGACAGTTATTCAAGCCAGTATTGTAAACTCTATGTTCCAGGCTTTTCCCTGTTTTCAGTGTGAGAGGCAATAAAAACATTTCATTTTCAGAGTACTTGCATATTTTTTTGCATTGTGACATTTCCCCATATTTTTTATCAATTTCCATGAACTGGGAGAGCATGAACACCCTACTTTGTTTTCAGTTTTTATGAACATTTTATATTTAATATATAAGATCCCTTTTTTTCTTAAACCTTCTTAGAAATGAAGTTAAGTTTAATTTTATAGATTATATATAACATGTCAGTAAATTTTTAGAGAACATTTTGTATTTAAGAGGTGACTTCCTGTCATGTATCTCCCTGTTTTCCGTATTTTTATCAGTAAATTGCAATTACAGGAGCAATATGAACAATTTGATTCTTGAGAAAATTCTTCCCAAGGGAATTTTATATACTCATAAAAATGAGGATTTCATATACTCATGATATTTGGTTAAGAGTAACATGAATAGAGCTTAATTTTCATAATCAAACTAGGGCTGGATTTGATATGTTCATTTATTTTTTTATTTAGTAACATTCCCTTTAGATTTTTGCCAAGGCCTAAGATTAACTGACCATCTGTCTATTTTGCTACAAGCAGTATCCACAGCATCATTACTGGCAGTTAATTTTGTGGCAAAAATTCACAGGTTGTGGTCTGGTTTTCTCATTCATTCAGTGACATTTATAGAAATGTAACAAATCCAATCAGAGAATTCAAGGATACTCAGCAAAAGAAAAGTGTCATGACAAATGTCCACAACTGCTCCTATTCAAAAATCTGGCAATGCTATCTATGCTTCTGTGCATAGCACTTGTCCAGCTTTATTCTCTACAGTTCAAACTTTTACCAGGTATTTCCAATGCGAAGGTGCAGCATCACTGCAGAGGGTCTGGAATATTTATTCCTGTGTGAAGGATCTTGTGCCTGCAGAGTGCACTAAGAATATAAAGAGATTTGACTTCCAGATGTTAACTACTATAGACTTACACCCATTTTTACATCATGTCATTAAGTCATAAATATGTGATAAGATATGCCATAAAGGTGGGTTTAGAAGCAAAAGGATAACTGGAGATATTCAGCTGTTCTCTGTTTAACTTCTCAAAACTGATAGGTTGTTTAAATATTTCAGTTACCTAGAAAGGTATCCTGAATACTTATAGATAAAAAACCCCACATCCATTTCAACAGAATCAACCATTTGAATTTTAGTATTTTTGCAGTTCGTGCAAAAATTTTAAAATCTTCTCATTTTTCTCATTTCATATTTGTTAATGTACTTAGATGAGTTTCAGATGTCCTTATCAAGGCCATTTTTACCCTAATTCTTGTTCAGGTAAATTGATGATATTTTGTTCTTCAAAGCTCTTCAAAAGTTCTTCACAAAGCTGCTGCCAGTAATTGGTGTTTGATTCCTTCGTCTTTAAAGAATTTGTCTCCTTTTTGACATTACTTTGGAGTTTAAAGTGAACTCAGTGCCAATGCATAACAACTGCTCTTCTTGCCAGACACAGATAGTTTTACTATAATGATTGTCCTTCAGGGAAGTGAGTAAGGGTTGCCTCTGCTGCTCCTTTGTGCTAACCAGCACATTACATTGGAATTACTGGGGTTACCTATTTCTGATGAGAAAGCTTCTTTAGAGCATCTGAAGCTGTGTCGTGTTATGGATCGTGGTTTATATTTAAAAATGCCTGTGTTAATGTTAGATGCAATAAGAGTCTAGAGACATCTCTGTAGCTGCACTTAATCTTCAATCTGTTTTCTCAGTGGGAGACTTCTTTTCTGACCATGATCATGTTGGTGCTCACGGAGCAGCTCATTCCTGCCATGCACAGGGATGCTCTCTCAGGCTGCCTGTGTGGCTTTTGGCAGAGCTGGACTCCTGCCCACAGTCTGAAGCAGCCAGCACTGAACCCAAAGCTGCCCTGGTTACACCGTTTCTGTGCTCCGGACAGAAAACTGGGGCAGCCTGGACTCCCAGCACCTCTGGGGCAGTCTGCACTCCCAGAAAACTGGGGCAGCCTGGACTCCCAGCAGAGTCGGGGCAGATGCTCTCAGCTGGCCCAGCAGCAGGTGTATCCTAAATTTGGGGAAAGATTTTCCCCATAGGACAATTACTGTGCATTGGCAGTGGGTTTTAACGTGGTATCTGCATGCTTTACTAATATTCATATTAGTTGCATGGAATACTAATATTCAGTATGCAATACTGATATTCATACTCGTATTAGGCTTGTAGTGTTTTCCTGCGCATAAAAGGGAATCAGAAGCACTTTGAGGACCTTTTCTAGCATTTGGTCTGGGCCTTTCTGTACACGCTGCAGGAGAACATCATTACAAAATAAGCAAAACCATGATAAGGTGGCTATGTTGCCTTTTGGATGTGCTCTGTAGACATAAAGGTTTGCTCAGGAATCTCTGCCTTATTTCTGTGCTGCAGTGTGTGCACAGTCCGTGGCCTCAGTTTGTCACAAAGTCATAAAGCATCTTAGTTTTGTCAATAATTTTAGAACGCTTATTGGCAGCAGAAAAGATTGGTATGCAATTAAATTTGATTCCAAACTTGGTTGTATAATTATGTGTGAAAATGAAAAATCAAAGCACAGCATCAAAAAAAAAAGCCAATATGATCAGGAAATTAAATTAAAATATTTACATGTCTCTGATGGAAAAGAGGCTGTTCCATTATATCAGAATATTTTGGTCCTGATAGTGAAAGAGAAACTGAACTTCTGCAATGCACATTTTATCAACTAAAAAGGTTTCTTCATTTGAGAAGTTTAATTGGTACATTAAAATTTCAAAAACTGTATGTACTTGAGTGAGTGCAGTGTCCTTCCATGTCAAAAATATTTTAAAAAAAGTAAGATCGCAGAAGCTCAGTTGCACTTCCAATATTTACTGTTACCAATATCCTGAAATGCTTTCACATAGAATTAGCAGCATGGAGGAATGTTATTTATCAAAGCAGTTTATTTCCACTGCTCAAATAAATATATATTTTTATCAAAGTTTAATGTTCTCATTCAAGATTAATAATTTAAGACTAATGATTCAGTCAAATGAAAGAACAGCAAAGCAATTATCCCTCTCCTCCCACAATCAACTTGAGCTTTTCAGAGGTGTTGCAGAAGGAGTGTGAAATATTTTCATTTCACTGACATCATGATGACACTTTGCAGGTGTCCTTAGACTCTAATCATCCACAACTTTCACATATGCTACACACTGGGAACAGTCCCTTTGAAGTTAATTGGGTTTCACCTGTTTACTCCAGCAGAGAGTGAAACCCTGTTTACTCAGTTTTAAATTAAATATAAACACATTAAAATAAATAAAAAACCCCTCTACTTTAACTTCTGGCAGTTCTATTATGCATGTTGTAGGCTTTCTCAATTAAAAATACATCCAATTAGATGTATTTAAAGATGAAATCATCCTCTGAGGCATTGGGTGTAGAAATGGATTAAAAACTAATTAAATACAAGCCTTTCGAGACCTAAATTACTTTCCCATCCCCTAAAATCAGATATATGTCTAAATAAGAAGAAGATCTGAAGGTCAGTGATAACCTCAGGGTTCTTGGCTTTTATTTGCTCTCAGATCACCTGACATGGGCTATGGTTCCATCACACAAAATATATCCTTCTGTTCAGCTTTCTGGGGACTGAAATATGACTTCAGGTCAAACAGTTATTTGCTATTAAGGTTAAATAACATGCACTTTAATTGCTTTTTCCTGAATAAAGTAAGAAATCTACAATTGAAATTTCCAGAGTAGTGGAATCTAAGCCAAAGCATGACCCTCTATCCACAGTAATTCCATCAACTAATAAAATGAAAGCATCAGAACCATAAGAAAAAAGGATTTCTTTTTCTCATATGTGACTGTGACTGTCTGCTTGGGGGTGAACAGAAGTTGAATTGATTGAATGACTTTACAGAGAAAACTTCATTACTTTGAGAACTAGTTTGAAATAAATTGGACAAAAATTAAATTTCTATTATGTAATGGGCCAGATCATATGAGATTTCCACTCAGTAGGAACTGGACATCCAATATTACCCACATCTTAGCTCAGAGGCACCTTAACTCAATTTATAACTTCTACTACTGGAAGAGCACACATTTATTAAGGATCACCAATGGGTTTATACCTGGAGGATATGAATCTCTATAATTAGAATTTAAAAGACTAAAATATTTTTAGGTGATATTAAAAAGTGAATCCCATGCAGTGCACCACGGCGTAAAATGATGAGATCACTCAGCTGAGAAAAAAAAAAAAAAAACCCATGAAATTATCTTCAAAATGAAGTGTAGGTGTGTTGGATGCAGCTGTTGATTCATGAGCAGGGGTTGGAGAGGGACACGGGCAGGATGGAGAGCAGCTGGAATCCTGCAAACCTGCAGCTGGAGGTGGCCAGGTCCAGCCTGTGCTGAGCCTGGAGCCTCGTGATGGCTGCTGGGCTTGTGCTCAAGGAAAGCAGAGAGTGGCTCAAGAAATCACAACCACTTTATGTCCATTAGAGAAAGCTGGGAATTTCAGTGTCGGCCTGGGTTTTAACGGAAATAAAATTTATGCACAGAAATTATACCTGATATCGTGGAAGCACTTCAGGTTTTTGGTTTTTTCCAAGGGGTAAATATTTTGTTAACGTTTTAAACAGTGCCTGAAGTGTCTTTGATCCCGATAGGTCTGATCAGACTTTGCTTATTTGTGCCACAGCAACGCCAGCACTTCTCAAGCTCTGTGGTATAATCCCTAATTGAAGATATGGATGAGAATGTGGTCTAAACATCATAGGAAATCTGCAAAAGGGCAGCAACGTTGGAAAGGACAGATTTGTCCCCAGGTTGCCACCACCTTTAGTGACAGCAGTGCTCCTGATGTAGGTGTTGGCAGTGAAATCTTAGCTAACAGATAGCTGATTAAATTACTTGTGAAACAAATACATTTTAATTTAATTTTTGTACAAAATCTTTATTAAACTATTAATTTTGTTATAGTGTATGTTCGTATTGCAAAACCTTTTTTCATTTGTTTGTTTCTTTGGTGGTTTCTTTTTCTTTTTTAATTCTTTCTAGTGGGGCCCTTGCAGTAATTCCAGTGAGATTTGCGAACCACTATTATTTTAGTCAGCAGGGAGCACTGGCTGATAGACCAGCACCCAAGTGCTGATGCTGAGGAGAGCAGCAGATAGTTTTTTAATAATCCAAGAAGCTTTGGAGCTGGAAATGCAGCGGGGGACATGCTTTGGAAGGAATGCATTCTAAAGAGAAAACTCAGCTGGCACAGCCCTGCACGCAGCAGGACTGTGCAGGTGGATTGAATGCAGAGGCTTTCCTTGTGAATCCCCAACACTTTTGTCAGGTGTACTTGTCAAGTAAAAATATCACAAAACTGGAACTGAGGAGAAGTGCTGTGATTTCCCTTAGACGGCCTGAATGGTTCAGAGCCTAACTCCTGGACATTGCTGTCCTCTTGCCTTATCTGTCCAAATGCTTTAGAAGCTTTGCAAATTCTTTGGTCGTGCCCAAAATGGAGAACTCCACCAGCAAGGGACATAAATCAATACAGAAAATCTTTTCCCCCTCCCAAGGGGCAGTCCTTCCCTGCAAGTTTGCTTGGTGACCCTAAAGAGCACAGTGCCACATGGCTGGAGTTAATGATTGAAGTTGTCTTTAACAGATCAGAGTATGTTATGTTGAGGACTTTCATGCTGTTTCAGACCTCTCTTAATATTTACATATTTATTATTCTCTGATTATTATATATAGACCTCTGTGCAGCTATTCATATATGTTGATGCTAACCCAAGAAGAGCAAGACATTCAGACCATGCTTTGGGTTATAATTTAGGGTCTTGAGGTACAAAATAAAGACATTAAACACCAATCGTTGTTCTTGATGTGATTAAAAGTGCTTCCCATTGTTACTATAGTGTGGTTTTTAATCTTTTATGTAATACTTTAAGGCAATCTGTTGAATAGAAACCATAACACTATTAATTTAGTGTAGCACTAAGCCTCAGGAGCAAATGCTAAATAACATTTAGTAATGGCTTTTATAACAAATTTATGGAGCTCCTTATGAGTGCTTTTCACTCTTTTTCGATGCTAATGTTGGTATCCATTAGCACTCAGATGTTCTTCCTCGTGATACAATAGCTATGGCAGCCTGCATACACAGACTCCAAATAACTTAATCTTGTTGGAGACAATAGAAAGAATTCATGGGTGTCAAATAGGATCCTCTACAAAACCAGCTTTAAATGCTACACGCTGCTTTTCCGTGTTCTTGAACATGAGTGAATATGTTCTATCTATTCCATTAACTTGACGACAAAAAAGGGCCAAGGTTTGTCAGTGTGCCTGAAGTGAGGTCTGAACTGGGTGTGAGGAGCAGAGTGACACATTCCAGTTATATTTTAAGAAGCTCTCTGGGTAAGTGCTCATAGAGCATTATTCCATAAGGCAGGAAGGAACAGTGTAACAGCAGACACGACCAGTGCTCCTGAAAGCCAGGTTCAGTGCTCTCTGACTTTGTTCTCCTTACTGATTGTCCTGTAGCTGAGGGAAAAGTGTTTCTGTCTCCACTAGACATGAATTCGTATTCCCAGTAATGATGAAGCAAGGAGGTGCTCAAGCTTCCCCTCTGCAAATGATTCTGTGTAGGACAAATTTGTGTACTATGTTCTCTAGTCTCTGGGATCAGGAATGAAAATGTAAAAGATTTTGTTTCCATATATGTGCAACCACCATTTGTGGTGAGGATTTAAAAAAAAAAGTTAAAAAATGGTTAATACTTGAAGCTAAAAGACAGGCCCAAAAATGCTCATAAAATGGAATTTTTCAGTTGGGAGTTCAGTCAATTAATTAATTAACTTGACAAAGCACTCATTAAAATGGAGCATTTTCTGCATTAGACAAACTTGTTGGCCTCCCTCAAGCGATATCTATTATTTTTAAATTGCTTTGTGTTAATCTGCTAATAAATAAGACCTGCAATTATTAGGGAATTTCTTTTTTTCAAAAATTGTAGGTCAAACATCTGTTTAATACATATGTCTTTGAGACTTTTCTGATGAGAGTTTTGACATAATAGTGTATGGTGATGGTATCAATAATCTTTGCTATATTAACTTTTAATTTCTCCTACCTAAATATGCATTTTTTTCCCATAAATTACAGAGTTTATTGTCGTCTATTCTTAAAAATTACCTATTTGATTATTATTTTGGTGCCTGTGACAACCAAAGTGAGGCGCAGCAACATTTATATTCATTTGAGTTTTGTTTATCTTCTCATAGAAATGTCATTATTCTATCCTGTGTGGTGAAGTTCTTAAAATGAAATAATTTGTGTTGAAAAAAGCAGAGCAGGAAGAAAACTGAAATAACTTTTTATAACCTCTAAGATCAATGCCAAATGCACATCTAAGGGAGATGAAACTTCTGTAGTTTTTTTATGGCTAGATCATCCACTTCACTGGTTTAGTGTTTTAACAAAGGTAAGGTTCTCAACCAGCAAATATTAGATCTTTAATGGATTTTTCATTTTTCACAAGCGTAGTTCAGTAACTGCGCTATAAATATGCAAATATTTAATATATTGCTTGTATTCGTTCATGAAAATATCAATTCCCATGCAGATTTTAGGATTTCCTAAATAATCAAAAAGTTTCAAGTTTGCTGAACAATGAAATATTAGGTACATACATTTTTTTCTGGGAAAAGGAATTTCCTTCCAGTTTTTCTGCAACATTGCCACTCTTGAGTTAGTAATTGATTCCTCAGAATTAAGTTTCACATTTAATTCCTGAAACATTAAGTTTCACATTTAATTCCTGTGTCATATGTCAAGAATATGAGCAAGAGAAAATGCATTTCTTGAGGTGACTGGCACAGGAATCCATTTTTATGAATGAGCCACATAGCACACAAACATCGCCTACAGCTTTTGTTTTTCCTCTCATTGTGATTACCACCAAGTTTATAGATGGAAAGAAAGCCTTTTGCTTTATCCAGCCCATCATCCCTGACAGTTCACATTTATTTGAAGTAGAGTTTCTGGTTTTGCATTTTGTTTTGCACTAAAACATCTGTAAAGGGCTGATCTATCTCTTCCCCCTCCACTTGCTGCCGGGAACATTGTGGAGAGCAGCACACCTCCTTAGACCTCCAGGCTCTCTCCTGACATCCCTGCTGTGTTTGTGGCACCTGCAGACTGATTTTTCAGCTCTGGTGTAGTAAATTAGCGTGCTCTGTGTGGCAACAAAAACAAACTAAAAAGGAACAGGGAGTGAATTAAGGCTTGCTGCACTGTCAGTGTTGCCCACGGGAAAATCAGTGATTGGTAGGAGATGCCTCTTCTAATTTGTGATTGTTTATCAGTTGCTGTAAATGTCACCACTCGAAGACTGAGATACAAACATAGCCATGAGCAAGACCACTTAGCAGGGTTTTGCAGCACATATGAAGTCCAGGCAGACATTTGAACATGACTTACTTTCAGTGTAATTGTTCAGAATAAGAGGAGACAGTAGCAGTGCAGAATTAGGCTTGGCTCAGTGACCAGAGCTCTGGATTTGCTCTCCCAGCTGAAGGGTCAATTGCTAACATACAGAGAGCCGTGCTCCTGCTCTTTTCTCCAGCAAATCTGGAATATGTTAATGCATCACTGTTCCAACATGAGGGTTGGAGAATGCCTCCATCCAAAATATAAGCTACATTTGTGTCCTTTTGCCAGCCAGGAAGCTGGATCCCAAGCCTGAGAGCCTTCCAGCTGGCCTGGTGCCTTTTGTTTGAAACAGAGGGGCAGTGGCCAAATGACTGTGAATGATGAGAGCTGGAGACTCCCCTCCTCAGGGACAGAGGGGGTTCAGATGGAGTCACACCCACAACTATTCATGTGTGTGGCTCGTTTTACATGGTCACTGCCACATCAGTGAAGTTTATAAAGTGCTACCTGGTGGAAACTCAGCTCGTGTGGCTGAAGAGGTGGAAAACCTTTACTATCAGTATGGAGGGAAACGGGAAAAATTGACTCTTGGTACAAAAATAAGAGCAGTGACTCAGAAGTGCAGGGACAAAATACAAGCATGTGAGTGTTGTAATCTCTCAGAGATTAACGTAATTATAAAGCACTATAAAACAGAGTGTCCACGTTTTCTCTTTTCCTGCGTCAAGATTAATAGGAAAATTTAAGCGCTTCTAAATCACATTTACTTGCCTCGGGAAAATGAAATGGTAATAGTGTGTCTTTTCCTAGTTGTTTCAAATTGTTCATGTATGTGTTAGCTGATGTTGGCATAAGTAATTTGTTTCTCTGGTGTTTCATTTTCTAGATTACTTGGAATTCAGATTAATTCTGAATTTCTCTGCTTTCTGCAGGATGTGTGTCAGCATATATCTGCAGGCATGTATATCATACTCCTTTTCTCCTTGTCTCCCTGACACACTTCCATGTGTGAAGTCACATTAAACTAATATGCTCAGATAATTTCATGTACCCTGAAGCTGTATTGATTATATTATCAGTTTTGTACTGTCATGTAGAGTAAGGCTTAGTTTCTGAATGTCTTCTTACATCCGTCTGTCAGGGCTAATGTAATGTGCCAAGGAAATGCTGTTTGATTTAGCAGAGATATTTTAACAGAGTAAAACTGCTAAGATTTTACATTACCCAGTTATTTTTCTGCTTTTATTCTGCTTTCCCCTTCCCCTCCTTAACCACTTTTCTTGGATTTGTTTTTACTAAATGCTTTAATAAAATCTTCATTTACATTATTATATTACCACAGAATTAGGCATTTTTCTGCTAAGGCCTGTCTAACAAAAGAGCTGTTCCCTTCCATTTTCATAGATGTTAGGCCTTGTGTGTGTTATTGGTAGTGATTCCTACTTTCCAAGGCTGGGTACACTTACACCGGCTATTACTGACTAAACCTGTGCCATATGCTTGATATATTTCTTTAACTGTGTTGTATTTTCTTAGGATTGGAGTTTGAGTTGGAAATTCACTGTTAAAATATGCATATTCAGGATTATGAATGAAAATCATGACTGCCAAAAAGTATGAAGTGAGAACATTTCAGAGCTGTAGTAGCAAGATTTAAAGCTTCAAAGAAAGGAGAAAGGATAGAGTGGATCAGTAACTGGAACAAGCTTAAATGATGCATGTCAGGAATAGAAACAGAAAACTCCAGAAACAATTCTCTGAGCCACACCATGGATTGGAGCAGATAAGTAATTGTTTAGAAGAGATGAAGGGTCCATTGTCTCCTTAAGCCAACAGGAGCAGTAAAGCAGAGGGGGGAATGTGGGGCTGGATGTGCTCTCCTGCAAGCTTTGCAGCTTTCCTGATGTAAGGAATGGCTTTTCCTTCAAATCCCAGCTAGCACTGACAGCCAGCGGGGACCAGTTTACACTGCATAATCTCAGGGAGGGGCTAATCCCACACCTGAAACCTGCATCAGCTGCAGCCCACAGGAAAACTTTCCTTTCTTCTATTCTTTCTCCATTTCTTTATGTAGATGAAGTCCAAGTGACAAAAGAGACATTCACCTTTCTGTGCTGGAATCAGTAATCTCTTATATGGCAATTACTGTTACAAGATTAAGTTTTTAACCTGGTTAAATATTCTCTGAAGCACCGTTCTTTGAATTGTGGGAACTGTGAGCTATGTGATTAATAACATTTTTTATTATTTAACCAATGGACACGTTGCCAGATTTTATTTTGAAAACAAATTTTTGACTGTGACAATCCCAAAGTGAGTAGGGCATTCTGTGTGGTGTAGGTGTACTCTTACTGCAAGTTTGTCTTTCATTCATTTTGTTCCTGGGCTGCTGAAAAACAAACAAACAAAAAGACAAGAAAAGGGGATCCTTCCTTCGAAGAAGCCTTAGGAATCTGTTCTTGTAATCATTGGTAAAAACATAACAAATTTTTCATAGTGAAGGTCACACTGTGGCTAATGTTTGCATTCCTCAGTATATATTGCCAAACATTCAATGACATTGGTTTAATGTGGAGTGTACTACAGTTTTTCATGTGAGAATACTAATCAAATTTCCCGTCTATATTCATTATCATATTAATATAAGATATTGTGCCACCAGAAATATTTTGCAGTAAATGTATTGATTGTATAGTGTCTGTGGCAAAGACAGCCTGTTTTCCTTTTTGCCCATTGTAATTACCAACTGCACACAGTCTTCACAGAATCCAGCCTGCTAATTAATGATGCTACTGAAAGATGGGCATCTGATAACAAAGAATAATTTGCATAAGCTGCCTGCTAGAATGAAAGAGCCTCTTCCTTTTCAAATCCCGTACAAATGAGCATAAACTAAGAGATTACATTTAGATCTCAAAAGCCACCTGAGGGATTCATGGCTTTTAAAATCTCGGCCATAATGTGTACTGCTATAAACGAGAGCAAAGCAATTCAAATGCACAACAGCACAGGGAGAAAAAAAAAATAACCTGTGTAAATAATTTAGAAATGAGGCTGTTCTTTGGAGGGATATCTATACGAGCTTCATTATAATAGCTGTTGTCTTGAGCAGTGCTGGGAGTTGCTGCATTGGGGTAAGAGTTCATCTGGACCCAAGGAATGGCTCTCTACTCTGATTTGCAGGCAAATCCTTCAGAAACATAAGAACATTTTCTCCTAGGGAGGTGGAATGATGGGACTGCCTGTGGTGAGAAAAATATTTCTGTCTTCATTGCAGTCCCTACAGAGAGAACATTTGGAAGCCTGAAAGGGTCAGGAATGATGAATAGGAAATCTTCATCACTTGTGGTTTGGAGTATACTCAGAAAGGTTGTTGTTGTTGAAGGCCTTCCAAATTGAATTGGACTTCTTTGTAATATTCATATATACAAACAAATGAGATATCATACAAATGCTCATACTTATTTGTTTTTAATATTGTAGAATACAGTAAGAGCTGTGAGATAGGTCAAGAAAATCTATGGATTTTTGTCCTACCCTGTAGAAAACAAAAACTAGAATGTTACAAAACTTGTTGCAGTTTAGACAACCCACTTTCCATCTTTTAATGAGGGGCAGTTTCCTCCTTCCATCTTTTTATAGTAATGGATAAGGACAAAACATTTGACAAGTGCTCATGTACCCAAATTCTAAGTTTCACATTCTCCATAAATTGACATTTAATTTAGTTTAATCTGTTGCCATTGATTTGGTGCTTTTAAAAATTGTTTAAAAATATTTCAACCCAATCTTCCAGGAAATCTGATTATAAGAAACTACAGAATCTTTTCTACTTTCTCCCCAGTGCTTTTCTTTCAGAAATACTGCTCTTGGTTATAAGTGATTTTTTTTCTGCATGACTATTTAACATTATTTAGCATGTGTTAACAACAGAGTATCAGTGCCCAACTCACCATATATTGCTAGAAACTATTAAGCTTTTTATTTTGGTATTTCCTGCTTCCCAGGCATGCTGGCAGATGTTACATGTGTGATGATATCTGCTAGCCTCTGTTTAACAACTTCTGTGAGTTACTTCAGTTGCAGGAAGATGATTGCTTTTTTCCTTCTGTTTTGAAGTTCGGGTTGTTTTGTTTTTTTTCTCTGCATTTTTTTTTTTCAAGTAGCAGGTGGAAGAAAGGTGGGACAAAATGTCAGCTAGTGAGGAAAAATAGGTAAAAGCATGACATGGTATTGCCTTCTCATCCATTCTTCCCAGTACCTGTCAAGCATCATGAAAAACAGATGGCAGAGGCAGCACCGTTCCACAGGAGAGCTTTTGATCTTTGGTGCTGACTTTCATTGCAAAATTGTCCAATCACCTTGTGAGCAGGCAAAATGCCATAGCAACAGATGAGAAGGAGTGTGAGTGCCCATATATCATATCTGTTTGTCGAGCTGAGACTGTCCAAAGGGCTTGGGGTTCAAACAAACAGCTTGGCTGCACTTGGTGCAACAAAGGGATGAGGAAAGAAGGGGATTCAAAGCCAAGTCTGTTCTTCCCAGGTCTAATGCTACACATTGATATTGAAACAAAATGCTCTTCAATATAGCTTAGAGCAGCATAAAATTACATCTGGCAAGTAGATTTCGTGGTAGTTGATTCACAAGATATAGGTCTGCTCTACTATGTTGTTACAGCACCTCCAATGTTCCTGTAAGTGCAGGATGTAGCTGCAACTACAATGTGCAGGAGCTATCACGTGTGAACGTTCATTTTAAAAGTCTGTGTTGTCAAACTTGATTGTTTCTTATGCAGGCACCAGCAAAAGAAAGTTCATTTCATAATCAGGGTCCTTAGACTCTATTTCACTTTGTAGTATCCAGTGGTATTTGAGATTCTGTGGTTATCTTTTCTATCTATAGGCATGGTTTGTTTTTGGAGTCGTTGATGAGCACTTATGTTCAGGGCATAGTGGGAGTTTTTACCTTTGGGTTGTCATATTCAAGCAAGAGAGGAAATAAAGATATCTGCCTTATGTGCCATTCCTTTTGTTTGATAAGACTTTCTGAGAGAAGAAGTGGAAAATTTAATGCCAATTTCCATAACAGTAAGGTTTTCAATCTCACTTTGGGTTAGCAATGTAGTATTAAATACTAATATAAATGCTGTTCAGGAGCAGAGCCAAAAAAATATCCACATTGTCTTATTGTTTCTTCACATGGAATGAAATTTCTTATGGCACCCTGTTCTAATATTTTTTCAAGTATGTCATTCAAAGTGTTACATTATTGAAAATGCTTAAAGATCGTGAAGACTAAGCCTGTGTGGTTCACTAGAAATGTAATTTACCTCAACAGAAATAGCTTTGAGGAAATCAGAGAATTACATAGAACATGCAAATGTTGCTCTAAGCTCTTGAAGCATTTTATAAAAGGATATGATTTTCAGTGAAATTATGAACAATCTCCAGAAGGACAAATCAGAGATAAAGAAAAAATACAACTTGAAAATTTTATTCATCTGAGAAAACTGTGTTTACTCCTTTCAAAGACATATTCATCCAATAATGTCTTAATAGCAATTTTGCTACTGAATTTTGTTACTTTATAATTAGCCTTGGCACCTTTAATTTTCATGAATCACTTCGTAGAATCAGCCAATTGTTTTGATAACTTTATTTTTCATAAAAAAGAAAGGAAATATCACCATTTTTAGCATATTATTATTTTTGAACCATAAAGGGGAAAAAGCTAGAAATAAAAGTTTTAAATTAAAGATAATAAATTTTAAATCCTTGAAATATATTATTTAATTCTCTGGATTGCTAAATCAAGTGGCTAAATCAGATAACAGCTATCTGAACTTGACTGCAAGTGAAAATGATAAAATCTTAAAATATGTTTGCTTTTTGTTTTTTCCACTTTTTAACAATCTTCCTTTGACAAAAGGATCGAGAAGTTCATGCCAGTTTATAGTTTTACAGTCTGAGAATCCCTGGGAAGAAATGACATAGGAACGTGGATCTGTTAAAAGTATTGCTTGCAGTTTTCTACAGAAACAACTTTGTTAAATCTTCTGGAATTAATTCTCAGATTGCTTAGATAACCTTTTTCTTTGCTGATACAGTGAGTATATAAGTTATGAAGACTGATTTAACATATTGTTCTAAGGGTTCTTTCTGCAGAGTTTATCTTGCTGTGTTCCTTTTGCTTTCGTAAGGAGAGAGATTTTTTTATGAGGAAGTTTAATGCTGAGAATGCTGAATAAGAAGTAAGCACATATTATTTTTATTTCTCTCCCCACTCTTTTTGAACAGTTGCACTTCTGCCTTCCTCTTGTTTCCCTGTACAGTTGAGTTGTCATAAATTTGTGCAGGCAGCTTGTGAATACTAGTCCAAAAAGTGTGTTCAGTTTCAATAAAAACAAAAGCCCCAAAATCTTAAAAGTAAAGTTGCAGGTGAAACTTGTCTTATAACAAATAAGAATAGTCCAATTTAAATTATTTCTAAACTGATTACTTTATATATCATGACTGAGTTCTTTTTATTGTTTCCACTACTTTCATTAGCATGCTCCAAAAATTTAATACCCAACTTTTTAATACAAGAGTATTTTGGTTTGGCTTTCAGAACTTGTAAAACCCATTTTACAAACTATTCACCCTCATATCATGTGGTCAGCATAACAATATACTCAAGTGTGGCCCTGGGTGCCATGTGAATGATTTTGAGAATTTCTGACTAGATTTCATTCAGATGTTAGGAAGAAACTGAAACTATAGAAAGGAAGACAAAAGATATCAGTCAGTAAGTAGATAAACAGTAATTCTGTTTATTCATCTCTTTTTCATTTCTCTTTTATTCTGCAAGGCAATCCAGCATGGAAACATTGGGGCAACTCTCTGTCTCAGTTGTTAACACTGAAAGGACAAGTAAAATCTGAAAATGCTTTCAAGCCCCTCTTCAGCTTTTCTTCAAGCTCATTTATTTTTCTGACTGTTCTAAGCTGTGGAGGAGATTTCTCTGCTTCTTCATGTTCAGAGACAAATTCAGAGTTGTGTTCAGCAAATGTGTTCAGCAAATTTTCTTATCCCCTTTTTTCCCTGAATATCCATGATTATTGAGTATAAAGTTTCTCTGAAGCTGCTGCTCTGGTCCCATATCCCATTGTCTTAGCAGCAAAAAATCAGTGCCATAGGAGATCTCCCAGACTCCTCTCTGAATGTCTAAATTTCCCTTTCGTGTTTCCACTATTGCCTAACAGCCTGTAGATCTCCTACTGTGATTGTAAGTGCTTCACTTATCTGACCTTTCAACTGGGAATTTCATTGCTGACTTCCATTTTCTCTTTAAAGACTGGATTGTTGCAAATGCAATTATTTCAAGATAGCCCAATGCAGGCCCAACTATGCTTCCATTACAGATAGCTAAAATAATTGGAGATCAGGCATACTCAATGTTTGGCAGGTTCTAAAATCCTAGCCAAACGATTTCTCAGCATCCTTCTGTAATCAGGTCATCCAGTAAAATCTCATCTGTTTGTTAATTTCGAGAGTCCTTCACAGAAACCGTTCTGTCAGCAAATGTGCTCAATTTTGTCACAGGAGGTTAAAGTTCATGAGAAGAGATGAAGTCTCTGCCATGGTCAGACTCCAAATTGAAATCAGTCTGTTAGGAATAGATCTGAGGTTTACATATACTTAAAGCAGAAGCTGGATTAGAAGTGAGACCATTCTGCTGAGAGTAACGAGCAGTCTGGCTATAGCTGGTCTAATTTTCAAGTAGCTAATGGTCATGTTTTGTACAACAGCCATTTCTGTACCACATCAAAACCCTGCCCCCAGCAGATATTCAGACAAAGGCAGCTGCTTTTGTAACTGGAGATTTCAGTGTCTGGCCGAAAAAAACAGAATGAGGGCAACCAACAGTGACAAGACAGGAGTTGTGCTGTTGGTATGGGCCTCCAGGCCGGTCTCTTTTAGGATTTTTACCTCTTCCCTTAAAGTGCTGACACAGTTTCTTTGACTAGCAAAACACTGTAGATACCATTAGCAAAAGTATTGGTCTGGAACTGGGGCAAGGGGACTTTTTCTGTCAGCGTTTGAAAGTGAGCATTTCTCATGTTTGGTACTGCATGCCACAGATGTGATGAACATTATGATTTGGTTTGCTGTGTATTCAGATTTTCTTTTCTTCTATAAATTCTTCTTTCAGATGTTTTTTTTAGATAAGGTAATAGGTGTGCAGTGTGTAGTACAATAAATAAAATATAATTTGTGGGGAGTCTAATGTTAATTCCTTTACTGATTTTTCTGGAGTGGGCTGTCAAAAGGTTCTGGTTTTGAAGGAGAAATTTAATGTCTTCACTTGATCATAGTTACTAAAATGATGATCTGTGAGGGCTGAGCCAATGCATTTTATGGATGAAATCTTCAGAGTATTCAGATATAGGTTACCTTTCCTCAGTCTCTGTGGTGCATACTGGAGGTGCTGAAGCAGCCTAAGGAAAAATCCCCAAGAGACAAACAGCATTAGAATGGAACTCATTGGGGCTTTCTGCCAAAATACATGGTGAATATCGTTGGTCATCAATCTCCAACTAGCACTCCAAACAGCAGTGACAGTATTGCTAGCAGCAAAAAATTATTTCATAATTTACTTATTAAAGTGAAATTAACTGCAAACTTATATGAGAAGAGGGAGAAACCATCTTAATCTTAGCATGCAAATGTCTTTTATTAATTTTTAAAATACTAACACAAGTGTTTGTATCCAGTAATGTCCTATTTTCTGTTGCAAAAAAAAACCCCAAAAAACAAACTAAAAACCCCCAAAAACCAAAACATAGAAGATCTTTGGGATAATTGAATCTCTTTACCTCACATATTTTTAAAAACTATGCATCTTTTCTACTATTCATAGTTTTAAAAGGTTTTAATGTTGGATTACTTAAAAATAAGGAATTCATACAAAATTCATTAAAAGATGAGGGGCTTTTTCATGTCCAAAAGTCTTTTCAGTTAGATCAAGTATATGCAAAGCAAACCTGTAAGACAAAGGCTATATTCAGTTTGATACATTCTTTTTTATCTGAGAGAATTTATTTTTTTCTTGTTGCTGCCTTCTATGGGAGTGAGCCTGTGAAGTCAGAAATAATGCCATTAGAGTTTACATATAACAAACTTGTCAAGCATGAAGAGAAACATTTCCCTGAGTACTCTGCTGAAAGAGGCACTTAGTTCCCATCTGTGGGATGAATGTGTGCTGCAGTCCCTTAAATAATGCTTTGTAATCCCACTGCAAATGGAAACTGATTACAACAGCTGGAACTGGTTTGGCTTTCCCTTTACAGTCAAGATATTTTTGGTGTTGCTTTTTTTTTTTTTTTTTTTTTTTTTTTTTCTTCCTGTTAAGGTAATGTAGGTCAATGTTTTAGGCAATTCACAATATGTGTAAGCTCAGAAGTTCAGCGTAGAAGGAATCTGCAATCTCATTAAGTTGTGGATGTTTAGCTGCCAGTTTTGGAAGGCAATTATGAAGTAATAGGAAGTAAATAGGAAAAATGTATGTTGGTATTATTCACATTTTAGTACCTACACTAAATTTGCATAATCTTAAATATGAAATTATGCTATTAGAAGTAGCAGGTGAATTTGAATGCAAATGGTGACATTTTGATAGCATAATTTTGCAGCTATAATTCATTTCCTATAGGTGTCCTGACAGAATTTTATGTAGGAATGTAATACTGAATCATCTGTGTTAGTGGTAGCTGGTATTTTGGCCAAGAGCACTCCTCACTTCCCACCCTGCACAGCCCTGTTTCTTTGGGCTTGTCTTCCTTTCCCCTCTGTCATTTCTGCTCTCATTTTACCTTCCTCCTTGTCAAGGCTCTGCCCCTTGCAGCAACTAGATTAAATTGCTCAGAAGACCTGAATCACCTTAGGTTGAATAAAAATGGCCTTAACCTAACTCTGTGCAGGGGAAGGCCGACCCCTCCATACTATAACACTATTTTATCTGGGAGTTACTTGTCTGGCTTCTGTGGATCATACGAGTTGCTGATTAAAGCTCAATGATTCTCAAGCAAGTCCCAGGGCTGTCTAATCTTATTTTTCCTCCTATTCGTATTTCAAACTGGCATTTTATCTAGCTATATTGAAAAATTGAAGTTTGTTTGCAGATTTCTAAGTTTTATTTCATGCTCAGTTGTCAATATTTCTTTGTTTTTCTGATTTGGGGAGTGCATTGCTGATTAAAGAGCATTTCTTTTCAAAATTTGCCTCTGAAATCTGCTTCAATTTTTTTGTGTATTGACCAAGAGCATTTGTAAAGGGTTTTTAAACAGTATTTGAAAAAAATACATCTGACTAGCTGCCCAGATAAAAGAAAACTAATAAGCTTTGATTGCCTTTATGCCACCTTTCAAAATGTGTATAATGGCTAAGACTTTTTTTTCCAGAAATTGTCGTAGAGATATTAGAGAAATTTGAACCTGTTGACATATGCAAAACAGAAACTTTATTCTAAAGTCTTTATGCTACTTGTCACTGAAAAGAAAATATGCCTCATTATTTGTAAATATTATAAGATGGATCAAAATTTCATAACAAGTTCCTGAACTGCGAATTGCATTCAGCCCAAGAACTAGTGGCAGAATAGGCAAGTATATGCTAAATAATTTAGGATAGTTTGAAAAATGAGAATATTGTCATCAGCAACATGAATAGAACAAAACACTGGATACAACAGATAACTTGGTAGAAATTATTTCAGTTATTTTTAGTTCCAGGCCGAGTTGGATTTGTGCATATGTGACCTAATGGAAAAGCTCAGGTGCTTAATATTAAGCATAACATTAAGTGCTCCACTGGATCAAGACCCTGTTTGATAGTACCTTTTCCTCTGGGCTATGCTAATTTATTTCCTGGCTGATTACAGTGGCCTATAAAGAGTGTGAAATTGCTTTCCACTGGAATTTTCTCACTGTGATAGCAATATGTGCATCTTTTGAAGGCTATCTGCCCAGGATTCATCATCTGTGGTGCCATGAAATTCTCCTCCCCATATTTCTTTCATGAACCGTGATTTATACATTTTAGCTCTATTCAGGGCTGAATAGAAGCAGCAGTTTCTGTCTCATTTTCTCGACTTCTGGAAATTACTTTTCAAACTAGGACACGTTTGGAGGAGTTTCTGCCAAATCAGTTGTTACCTAAAGGTTGAGTGAGTTCGCTGGACCCTCTGCTGTCGGTGGCATAATTACAATGGCTTTATCTTTGAAACCTGTTAGTTGAGGGGATGCAGTGACTTAATTTCTGTATTGTCCTACTGTGTCCTTGTAAAATGCATTGGTTTCAAGCCTCATCTCACTTGGTGTCTTGGAGGAGTCAGGAGTTGGTCAGAAAAAGAATTGTTTTGGGAAAGGAATTTAGTTTTTAAATGTATTTACAGGAGATTCATACGTGGGAATTCTGGTTTTTTTAGATGAATTTTAGAGTCAAAATTCATCATTAATCTCTAGCCTTCTTACAGGTCCAATTGAGGAAGCCTGTGAGAAAAGGCACAATTTCAGCCCAGTTGTTTGTGTTTGGACCCTGCCATGACTGTCTGTCGGTGGCCTGTGTCTGTAAATAGGAACCACCAGATACAAGCCCTTCTGCTGGAGGCTGCTGGCTTACGGAGTTCAATTTCCTTAAAGACAAAAACTCTACAAAGAGAATAAATGGTTTGCAGGGGGATGAGAAAGCAGCTGGAGGGATGTTTTTTTCCCCACAGCTGGCCTGCTTGTTGGAGAGCAGGAATGGGGCCTCCCAATGGCAGTGTGAACAGCTCTCTGAAAAGAGCAGAACCACCCTGGAGCTCAGTGCCTGCTCCAGAAAACCTACCCAGTGCTGACAACCTTTATGGTTGTGTTGAATAACTGCTGGAATTCATTCTCACAAAACTGCAGCTGAATCCTGGATGCCATCACATTTGGGGTGCGCAGTCTCGAGTGATCCAAATCTTTTTCAGTCATTAGCTTTCTGGCGCTTAGGTTGAAATGCAAAGTATTGTGGGTTATTAACTACTTGATCCTGTTTGCTTGCAGAGACAACTCCACATTTGGATTTCTATCCAATCCACTTGAGACTTTTCATTTTCAAATAATATCGTTCTTTAGAACAGATTACTCTTAATTGTGCCTTCTTGCACAGCTTTGTAACCTTCCAAGTTTTCTTTCAGGAGAAAATACATCCTGAGTCTTAGATTGTTTTTCTTCTTTTTATGCCTTTCATTCTCTGCTCACAAAATCAGTCAACACGCCAGACAGCACCAGCTGTCTCCTAGGGCTCTAAAACTCTTTCTCAGTGCTCAGTAGGAGATCAGCTGCAGACCAAGAATAACAGGAAATACATTATTTATGTGCGCCATTCCTTCAGAGCTGGCAGCTCCAGAATTCTGGGAGGTGTAAACTGTATTGAATTTTCCACATCTCAACGTAAATTTCATCATGCTCTTATTAAGCATTCTGGAAATTCTGAAAATATTTCAGCTATTGGATCATCTCCATCTTTTTCTCTCTTTCTTTTCTTTTTTTTTTTTTTTTTTTTTTTTTTTTTTTTTTTTTAATAAATAGGTTATCTAAGTTATTTTGCAAAAAACCAAATGGATAAATGTTTATTCTACCTGCTATTTTCTTTAGAATTCTCCCTATTTCCATCCTGATTTTAAAGTTTAATACTGTGAAGATGGACACTGAGATGCCCCTGGAGCAATCCTGAAAAAGCTACTGGATAAATTTGGCCTTGCCCAAGTGTCCTTGGCCAAGACTTCAAGTAATGGCCAGAAGATGTGACCCTCTTTGCAGAAACATGGACTGAAAGAATGTATGTGCAAAAAATACTTTGATTTGTAATATCCACTTATGTCAAAAAAATAATTAAAAGAAGCCTCCATAGCTCCAATGTCTAGTTCACTTGTTCAAGTGGCCTGCATACAGCTCCAAGCCTTCCTTTACCTTTTAAAATATGAACAAGACAGAGTTTCCAGTTGCTGCATCTTCAGACTGACTGGATTGCCCCACGTATCTGTAATTACAGGGGCTCCAACCCAATGGGGGTGTGATTTGTTTGAGCACATGGAGGAAGGGTAAGATTATAGCGCAGGAGAAGAGTTGATGTGATTTCTGACATATTTCCAGCATAAGACATGAAATATACTTCAGGAAGAACGCTTCCCATCAACAGGTTCCCATCCACCTCAGCAGCAGTGTCAGGAAAGCCTGTTTGCTTGTCGGGCCTTAATTAGCATTCCAGGGAGCTCCATAGGCTTATTATGCAGTTCAACTCTCTCTCTCACAAATGATGTGTTTGTAAAAGCAGCTGCTGCTTTTCTGTGCTTTGCAAGAAGACAAAAAGGCTCTATCAGTCACACACACACAGAGCTGCTTCTTGCCCTCTTTAAAAATCTTTTTGGGCTGTGGCAGGACAAGGGTAGAGCTAATATGCAGACCAGGTTTCTGCCCAGTCACGCTTTGAGTTATGCTTTCAGAGTTTTTAGACTGATGACAATTCTAATCTTTGAAGTATAAAATCATATTTTTGCTTCTCTGGTCTGTGGAAGTGGTTTTTTTAATATATATATAACTCAAAATATATTATAACTCAAAATATAGTTTTTTATTTTGGTGTTTTCTTCCTCAGTCTCTTTTCCTTTCCTTTTTTTCTCCTTCCCCTTTTATTTTCTCCTTGGTCTGGTCTATGTCCTTTTTCTGCTGAGTTACACTCCTTTTGTCTGCCTTTTACTAACTGCTGGATATTATCTCCCTCTATATAGAGAGTGATTTGATGTATTTTACTTCAAAAGCAAGTGCTGTTTGACTGAGCACCACTGTGTTAACAAAAAAGCAGAGAAATTACTCTTTCTTCCTAATAAATATGATAAATCCTGGCTCTTGTCTGGTTTTTCAACTATTGTAATAAAGCCAGAGTAGTTAATGGTCATGTCCAAATGAGCAATACTGATTTTTCTAAATCCTTTTAGTTACACTGGTAATACCTGTATAGTACAACACAAGAAAAACCGTAACCAGCTTGGCTTATGCTGTGTGATTAAATAGTAAAATATGGATTTAATATGGGACACTGTTCTACATCTTTATTAATCTTTCTATATTGAAGTAGTATTCTTTATTCATTAGAATCTCACTGAAAAGGACCAATGTGTCTTTCACTGCCTGTTGCAATAAAAACGATAAAATATTGTCAGTATTAATGTATTCATTATATGAATTTTTAATTACTTACATCAATAATAACAGATAAAACTAAGCTTAGATAAGCAATAGAAAATGAATCTAAATTCCATTTTATTTGTGCAATCAAATTAAAAGCATTTCAAAGGGTCTGTTGAAAAGAATTCTGCCCTTGTTGATTTGGAACACATTCAGTGTTAAGAACTGTTCCTGGTTCTGTAGCTATATTTTAATAATCATCACATTTAAATTATATTTGCTTGCTTTATTGGTCTGGAGTACAATGGGTAAATGCCCTTTCTCTCCCAGTGTGTCTGTACTGATTTCTCTGCTTCCTCAGTCACATTTCTGGGCAGGTTTTGAATGTCTAATGCCTGTGTATTTAGAACAGTAGCTGGGAAAGGGAATGTTAAAGGCTCTTTGTTTTTATACAATACTGACAGTTATACACACACTCAAGTAAGTGGATAGATCAATCTATATAGTATTTATAAAATTATAAAGGTTATCTGTACTTTTCATTGCAAGTCATCTGAAAATCTTTTCAAATGTGGGAAAATCAATCAAAGGTATTTCAAGATTCTGTGGATTTAGGTAACTCGATAAGACATAAAGCAGTGTCTGTTTTATGAAGATGAAAATTTTACAGGGTAGAAAAATTTCAGTGAAGTGCAATTGAATAGTCAACTTCAGAAATAATTTCAGGTTCAAAGACAAAATCTTCTCTCAGTACTGTTTCTATCACAAACACACCAGAGATAGTGTTATATTCTAGAATGAGACCTCTGCAAACACCCCCGACCTAACACTGAATAACTAAAGGTGCTTTCTTGAAAGCAGTCTCAGGCATCACATAGGGACAATCATCTTCAGGAGTATCATATCCACTTCTTCATTTGTGCTTGGGTTACCAGTGGGCCTCCCTTCTAGCCAATGTTACCTAACAGGGAAAGAATCCAATTTCTCACCGTTATTCACTCATATTTTACTGACATAAATAAATCTTGAAGAATAACATAATACGAGTAAAATGTTTGGTCTGAAAAGATAACCAAACTTTTTCATTTAACTGGAAATATTACTGCCCTCAGTTTTTCTCTTCTCAACTGGTCATAAAATCCAAGCATTTGTATCTTCAATAAATAGAAAATCCAAGAAGCCTTGGTGCTGTAACTGAGCAGTTTTCCTGAGTTTTTAATTACTGGGGGTTTTTTCCCCTATTAAGAATCTTTGAAAATAGGTATGTCCTTATTTTATGAAATGAGATAGATCTTTGTTCTTTTTGTCACTTTGTGTGTTTGTTGTACCATAAATGTGAAGATATTTTCCCAAAGTCCCTCCATCTCAGCCTCCAATATTTTGGAGGAAAGCCATAGTTTTTCATCCTGCCCTGATGAAAATGAAGGCTGTCAGCATCTGAGAGAGTGGCAGATCAGTGCCATGCTGGTGCTCAAACAACGACTCCAAAAAACCTGCTCATAATTTTAACAAAGCATTTTGATTTGGGTTGGCTCAGCACATAAAAGTGCAGTTTGGCTGCAGTCTTCCTGTTTCCTCATGGTTTAGAATTTTGGGAATTTTTAAGAAACAGCATAGCTGAAAACTAAGTGAGAATTTCCCTCTGTCTTGTAATTTCTGTTTCTTCTGGTTTTTTATTCAGCATGCTGGAGATAAAATGAATGCAGAACCATTCTCAATCAATTCTTTTATCCTAGCTTTTCTTAGGAAGAGTTGTCTTTCCTAATAATATGTTAACACATTTAAGAAGCCACAGAAATTCCTTGATTTATATCTAATTTCCACTGAAATCACTGTAAGCTCTTCCTTCACTGACTTCTGTGGGACTGGAATTTTGTAATTTTTAGTCCCACAAAAATCAGTGAAGAGATAACAAGAAACCATTATCGTGTTGGAAATTCTCTTTCTCAAGCTTGCTTCACTCAGAACTTTTTTGCTCTCATGATCAATGTTATATAAAAGCCACATTATTTTAACTTGGGTTTCAAAAATGTCATTTATAATGAGCATCAAGAAGTACATTTCCTTGGTGTCAAATATATTCTTCCATCTGGAAAATTGCAATTTACCCTTGGTTTGCATTTTTTTATGAAAAGATGTCTCAGCATCATGCAATTTTTGCAGAATTTCTCGATGCAGACCATTGCACTATATCAGAATTGCTGACACCTATTGCTAGTTTTCAAGGCTGGCTTTCAGATAAAAATCAAAGAAAGAAGCATGAAACAATCTCATTTCATAAAGTCTTTCTAAAGTTGTTACATGAAAAAAAGTTTGATTTTTAAAAAAAACTTAGATTACTTACACCAGGAGGTATAGGACCTATGGGTTGGGTTATTTTTTTTTTCCCTCCTGTATAAGTCTTACTATGAGTACCAAAATAATTTAGAGCATCAGTCTGTGGGTCATAAATTAAAAACAAACAAACCAACAAAACCAAAAAACCCAACCCCCCTGATTTTTTTCTGCGTTGGTATAATTTTATCTGACCTCTTTCTTCTTGAGTGACTTTTTCCTTGTTATTTTGATTTAACATAATTTTTGAAATTTAAATATTTAAGTATTTTTTCAGTCACAGAAAATATTTTAATAAAACCAATATTATTTATAAAAATGTCCCAAATTTGCATAACCAATATAAAGGGAATATCTTTTATTACATGCATCAATGCGATCTGCCCTTCTGAAATACCACCTCATTGCATTTTTCCGTCAGGAAGTTCACTGGAAAAAAATGGATAAAACCATTTCTGGGAAATAAATACATTTTCAGTAGACTGGTTTAATTTTGTGTGTTTGTTGGTTTGCTGGTTTGGTTTGGTTGGTTTGTTGTTGTTTAAATAAGAAAACCCTCTTTCCAGCCTTCTTAACTGTTGGGATTTAAGTAATGGCAACTTTCAAATTATTTTTGCTTTTCCACATCACCACTGCTGCCCCATTTAAAACTGGCAAGAGAAACAAGAGAATAATCAGTACCACAGAGTGTCATCTGTAGTGAAAAGGAAATGCTTCAACTGGAGTACCAAGACACTGATGTCGATTTTTGTTTATCAGAAAATCACATGAAGTCCACCCTTCCACAAGGATTGCCTAGAGGGCAAAGGATTCTCAGTAAATTGTCGCTGCTGTTGAGCACTTTATTGACTTTCACTCCTCATCTCATGTGTCTGTGCAGAAGTTCTGTGGATTTGTGATGTGCCAGGGCCGCTCTGAAAGCAGGAGCCTCCAGCTTGCCCACAGATTTAGAGAGGATGAATGGGTTCAGTCCCTAGGATGAGACAGGCAGCAGACCAGAGCAACTGAACAATGCCATAAACTAACCTCAGCTGTTTTAAGCAGTTCCCTTTTATCCTTGAATGAAGGAATTCTGTAATGAAAAGTGACAGAGGAAATACAGATAAAAGAAGAAGTACTTTGTTATTTTCGGTCAGACATGTTTCTGATGTGTCTTATAAAAGAAAACCAAGCTACAAAGAAATAGGCACCAAGTAGGGTGAGTGTGGGGGGTGTGTGTGTGTGTTTGTGTGTGTTGGAGGAATTTTACAAGAGGACATCTCAGGCTATTTAAAGCTGCTAAAATTTGTGTGGGGAAATAGACTTCAGCTACAGATCCTTTCCTAAAACAGCTGGAACCATTCAAACCCAGAACTACTCTCTAAATCTCTGCTGTGATCCTGTTCTTGGTGCTACTGGAAACATTTAGAGTCCTGAAGTAATTGTGCTATCATTGAGGACTCTTATGTAAGGCGTATCTTGCCCAATATCCCACTGAAGTGCAAACTAATCCTCTGGATGAACCTTTCTTTTGTTCCTTTGGTTTCTTTGGTTCTTTTCACTCTTCCCAATGCAGAAATAGCAATAGGAACTTTACAGGACAAAAAAGAATATGTCTATGCCTAATTATTTTAATGACAGATGTCGAGAGGAACAGAATGACAGAGAACCAAGAAGGAAATGGAGTCAAGAAGGCAGAGGGGAGATTACAGGAGATGAGCTGAAGACTAAAGCAAACATTTGTATCCTGCTTGAAAACCCTCTGCAGCCATAAGTGTCTGTCAAATGACTCGAGTAAGCTCTAACTCTGTCATCTGCTTCATTTGCTGGCCGGAGACCAAGCTATATATTTACAGATTCTGCAAAAATAGAGCTTATACTGTCCTGTCCTACAGTATCTATAGGGAGGTTATTGTTGTTGCTTAGGGAAAAAGACTCAAATGGCCGAAAGAGTGAAATTAAAATGATCCTCGGCTGTATAAAATTTAAGTCCTGCAATAATAATTCAAGCAATTCCATTATGCACATCCAGCTTTCTGCTAGGCAGTATTTGTGGAAATACCTTTCTCATCAAAATCGCATTCAGTTATAGGAGAAGCAAGAGAGAAAAGAAAGCTTTGTATGAATTTGGTATTGGAGCTGCCAATTTTATAGTAGCTCCAATTCTCTAGGAATGGAAGGCATAATGACTAAACAAAATAAAACCAGTTGAGAAGTCTGAAATAGAAAAAGTCCTTTTAGATTATTATGCCTTTAGACAATAATTGCCTCAGATGTTCTGCTAAAAGAAGGCATACAGGATAAAGACAGAACTGAACACAATCATCGTTCTATAAAGGACTATTTTAATGGGAGAAAAGTATAACACGAGAGAGAACAATATCCATTTTCCAAAACCATCAGTACCAAATTAATCAAAATTATTAAAGATAGTCTAAAATCCAGGAAGAAGTTCTGTTTTTCTTAGCACATAAAATTAGCTAATCTCTAGTCAAACACTTTTTATGATCTCTACTGCACACTTCTGTCATGATTTCTCTCTCTGCTCTTGGTCCAAGCCTCTCAAAAACCACCACCGTACCCCAAAGGAGCAGAGAATAATAGTAGTAATTAAAACTCTGTAACACATCTTCCCAGTGGGCATTGCCTGTCCAAAGGGCCTGTATGATACAGGTTATTTATTTATTTGAGGCTTTGTCATAATTTTTTCATGTTACCTGACTAAAAGTGAATGAATCCAGATAACCAAGAGAATGGGGAATGTGCATCAGTGTATGTTGCAAAATGCAATTGTTTCTTGCTTTACAAATTATAAATTCTATTGCTCATGTAAAACAATTCTATTTAAACTCTAAATATGTTACATCTATTTATATTTTGTCAGCCTTTTAAAATCTAATACCTCTGTGTAATATACATAGTTTAAATCAAGTGGTGATCTACACAATATTCCATATTTTAGTGTTTTTTAAACATTATGTCCAAGACAAAAAAGGATTGTCAGCAAAATACTCCTCAGTCCCTGCAGTGTCATTTATATTTCAAAGAGCAGTGTCTCTGATGAACTGAGAAATATCACTGACTGCATTCACAGAAAAATAACAAATCTCACTGAAGATGTGCTGGAAGTTTTTGCTTAACTTGAAACCATCACATAGCTCAGTGCCTCAGTGGATGTTTCTGAGTTCAGACAAACATACTCTTTCACTACTTTCCCACAAAAGCCACCTAATTTTTTCTTGTCTCTAAGCACAGAATGATGTTCTACAATTTTTTTTTAAAAAAGAAAGTTAGCACAATTCCTGAAGGCCTTAAGCGATAGAGTATCTAGATCCTCAATATATGAAGTTATAATGGACAATGTTTGTCATGCCTGAGTAATTAAAGTAGTTAAAAACAAGTTCCAGCTTCAGCTGTGCAATGTCTGTTAGACA
This sequence comes from Sylvia atricapilla, assembly GCF_009819655.1. Classification (NCBI taxonomy): domain Eukaryota; kingdom Metazoa; phylum Chordata; class Aves; order Passeriformes; family Sylviidae; genus Sylvia; species Sylvia atricapilla. Next base: position 24,672,931 of record NC_089149.1, read on the forward strand.
CATAAAGAGGAAAAATCCACTGTGTAGCACACTTGAACTAGTCTGAAATTTGCATTTGCAATTCTCAAAGTGTATTGATTCCAGTAGTAAACAACATCTGCCAAGGTTACTAGGAACTTCGCTATTATGAGCACTGAAATTCAAAAATTGAAATTCCTTTATTATATTTCAAAAGCATATCCAATCTTGCTTGATTCCCATCCTTTTCCTTAGTGATTCCCATCACCTGTAAGATATTTTCTTGGATTTTTTCCCTGCAAAATGGAATTGGAGTCCTTGTCCAGTTCACATTACTGGTGAGAGGTGCGATTTATCTACACATTTCTTCTTTTCAGCCATTTAGCAATGGAGGTTGACTCCATTTTTAATTCACTAAAAGTTGAAGAAACTTGCACACTCTTCTGCACACTACCATCAGCATGTGGATTCACTTTGACCACAAGACAGCTCAAAAACACAATTCTGTCTGCTAAAAAAAAAGACCTAATACTAAAAGAAACCTTTCATTTTATTACTGCAGTTCCATGAATTGCTTCAATCTCCTTATATGTGCTTTATCAAATCCCATTTCACAGATTGCTAAACAGAATGCTTTTCTGTATCTATTCTTTCAGGCTGATCACTTGTTCCTTTGAATATTTCCTTGATTACATTATTCTTTCATCATGTAGTCTCCGCTTCCAGGACATTATTGATTGTATCTGTATGTCCCTGTTTTTTCCTATATCTGCACCGAAGTGCTGCACTTTGCATCATCTTCCCATTTTCTTTGAATGGTTTTTAAGTGGTCTTTATTTTTCTTTCCCTTCACCCACTGATTCTTTTGTATTTTTTTTATCCAAGCATGTACCTCTTCCTACCCTCCCATATAATCCTCTAATTGCATTTTTTCATGGTGGTTGGGGTATAAACACCTTGGGTCAGTGGCCTCCCAATGCTGTATCCAAGTGCATTTTTAAGCAATTTTTTAGCACAGAAGAAGCACCAGTCACATCTTCTGTGACATCAAGTGGTTCAGGGCATATCAGTTTTATGATGATGAATGGAAGTAGCAATTTCTATGTTTCTTGGCATTGCAGCAACTGTCACTATGTGGAAGGACTATTTCCCTAAGTTTCACCAAACAGACCTATAAACCATAACTATGGCAGTAACTGAGGAAACATAAAACCTTAGCAGCTTTGGAATGGGGCCAATCATAAATACATACAAATGGTCCATTCCTGCTTAGTAAAAAAAAAAAAAAAAAAAAAAAAAAGCTATTTCACAGTGCTATCAGTCAAATTAATGTACCCCAAAAGTATTAAGATATGACAAGCTGAGCAGTTTTGATTCTCTTCTTAGAAACTATATCTGTAGTGTCCAAAATGCTATTGTAGGCATACACTTCAGTATCATGTCAGAAATGTTATCATCTTCAGATCTGAAAGATGAACTGAAAATATTTCTCTACTGACATATTTGGCCAAATTTGTTGTTAATGTTTTTATTATATGGGGAGAATATAAATACAGGGCTAATATGGGTCTTTTAAAGCCACCAGTATTATGTATTCGCTTGTGATGATATAAGAATTTTATCCATGTGGAGTCATATTCACTTATTGAAAAAAAAGATCTTCTTATCAAAAAAGATTGAAAAAAAAATCTTCCTATGACTGCTTGCAGTGAAGGCAAAGTTCATGGTTCTATTGATTAAAGGATTGTTTCTGTTTTCTGTTCAGCATTGTAGATTAAGAGAAAATGGAAGCGTAGCAAAGTGTGACTAAAGTTGAGAGCCTGGGATGAATTTTGTAGTTCGTGCAGATTGCATTAGGGGAGCCTCCCAAAACCTGTTTCCTCTTACGTGCATAAGATTTTTATTCTGCACATAGTAAGACCCATTCTGGTTTTCAGCTGCATGAGGAGGGCTGTGCCACAAAGGATGGAGCTGCTCCACTGACAGCACAGGCAGGACTGGAATCATTGGAGGTGTCTGTCCTTGTGAGGAGCTCATGACAACTGAGCCTTCTGCAGACTGTGGAGATGGATGTCAAAGGGAAAATATGTGTAACTTTGAGATATTTAAAACCTGCCAGGACAAAGCTGTGACAAACATCTGTTTGGAACAGGGGTTGGCCTAATTTTGTGTTCCTTCAAACCTAAGTTATCCTGTGATTCAACAAGATTTTAAAAGCTCATGTTCCTTCTGCCATCATATGAATTTAGTTCAGGAGTTTCCCGCTAAACAAGTCTATCATCTAGCAGTTCATATTTACATATTCATTTCAGGAAAAATGATTCTGTTTATAAAAAATAGTTTCCTAACACTAGAAAAAAAGCTCAGTCAAATATGCACTTTGTGTGAAGCCACAGAACTCCTCCGCTGCAGAGGCTGCAGTGTGTACAGCAAGGCTCTGAGAGGGGAGAGGCTGAGCATTGCTTGAACCATCAACTCCCATGGACATGCTGATGGAGTAGCTGGAAGAAGAAGTTGATATCTAGTGATGAGAAAGGAGCCAGAGATTTATGATGAAAACAAGAAAACACCAGAGAGCCATTCACTGTCGCATCAGGAAAAACAAGTGTTGTTCATAACTGGGGACAGGCAGAAAAGAAACTGGTGGCAGTCGACACAAACTACCCAACTTTTTACTGGTTTTGACAATTAGGTGCAATGATTGGGAAGATGAAGGAAGTGCTCCAGGTGGGGGCCCATAACAGCTCAGATCCACAGCTGTGGGAGCAGAGACAGGACCCTGGGCACAGTGCTCCAGCTCAGAGTGCTCTGGGCTGGGCTCCACCAGCCCCACCGCAGCCCAGCTGCATTTACTGCATCCTGTGTGTGAAGGTTTCTCGTTGCTGCAGGGTTATCCAGGTCTGTTTGCCCTCAGGATTTGATCACAGTTTAGCAATTTCTAGAGAAAATGCACCGCTGCCGCATTCAGCCTCTGCAGCCCGTGCAGGGTATTTCCATTCGTTCAGCAAAATCCGCACTGAGAAAATATTACATAGGTGGGGTTTTACCTACACTTTTAATTGGGTTCTGGATGGAACCCAGATAGTGGTCATGGCATAAAATTTGGTACATTTTGGAATTATCACACCACATGAATTTTCCTTCTGCTTCGTATTAACCACAGCTGAGATTTGTAAAGGCAATTTGCAGGAACTTCTATAGGATAAATGGAAGAAAGGGAGCCAGTTTCTGAATATTATTTCTGCAGAAGGAGTGTGGTTTGGAACTTGTGTTTCAGTCCTGGATCTATGATGAGTCATTATAAAGAACAGCAAGATTCAGGAGTGGGATTTAACAATTCCTTGACCTCTTTGAAAAGACATCATTCTCTAAATTTTGCTAAGGTTGTTGACTACAGCATGCACTGAGATGGAAAATGAACATCAGGCTGTGATTTTAACTTATGGACAGGATTCCAAGCCTTGTGGGCTTTTACTCCTTAATTTTTAGTGCCCTTTTCCCCTTAAATTATAATATTAGTTAATTTCCCATTAGTTTCAACAGACTTGTCACTGGTATTAAGAGATAGCTTATCTGCTATTTTCCTGTTTTTTAACAATGTTTCCGTCATATTTTTGTTCAGCTGCATCTATGTTGGTGTCACATTGTCTTTGTATCTCTTTTGAACCATCTCTTAAAATATTCAAGGTAATTACCTTTTTCTGATTGGACAATAGGGCAATTCAAACATCTGGAACATATTTTCCTTTTTATGTGTTATTTTGAAAGCTTTTTCTTGAGTAACTTTTAGGCAGCTAGTCCTACAGATCATTAATATTTTAGGAGTAGTAATATTAATTTATAGGTGGGTTTGGGGGCAAATCTGTCTGTAAATAAGACTCTGTGTTCATTCTTTATCTGCGTATTTATCTGATTATCACATATCACACTATATCATGGAAGTCCAAAATGTGCCTCTTTAGGACAGTGGTGACATTTATTGGCAGTTGATATTGAAGTAGATTAATTACTTGAATAACAGGATTCATAATAATCCTTTATCTAACATCACCTGGCATCTTATTATCATCAAATTGCTCTCTCTCCACTGAAGTAATTAAAAAAGGTCAAATTTTCCTGGCTGGTATTTTAATTTCTTTTTGCCAATTCCCTCTATTTAAAATATATGTTTAATGTATTATAATGACATTTCCAGTGAGCTAATGTATCCAGAAAGCCAGCAGTTAGTCTACAAATACTTTTTTTCTATTTAAAATATAAATCTAAAATAGAACAATTCATGTTAATGTACTCCAATTGTTTTTGAAATTATGTAGTATTCTTTACAGCCTCAAATGGGTAATTTTAATTATCTGAATAGAAAGATATATGCTTTTCCAGTAGATTAATGGCTATTGAGTGTGTTTTTCATCTTTTCTCTTTTTATATACCAGGAAACTGTGGGTTATTTGTAATGATTAGATTTTCAGAAAGATTGCACATAGTTATTTCAAATGTTCAGTGGGTATTATGGTATACTTATATAAAATTGGAAACACTAAGGATAATGCATTGGCCAGAGGAAAATAAGGTACTAAATTAAATGAGGACTTGGTAATGAACTGGAAAATTAAGAATCTAGACTATAAATCATTCCTTTTGCTATGACCCTGAATGTATACACCTTTTCACAAGGAAAATCACAAGGAAATCACAAGGACTGGAATAAGGGCCAAAAAAGAATTTAAACTATCCCTGTGTCACATCCAATCAAAACAGCCTTTTTTTGAAATGTTGCAATATTTTACTGAACACTTCCACAGAGATATTAGAAATACATCATGATTTTAACATTACAGTTAGATTATACTTGCTAGATTCAAAATTGACTTAATGTTTTATATTTAATCATGTCTACAAGTAGTTATTTCCTTAACCTTCATGTTCATGAGCAGTTTAAAGAGCTACAGCTTCAGAGAAAGAGATATGCAGCTTGTTATAGTTTTCTTATGGGCTCCATATTTTTTTCCTTTGGAGACCTTTTTTGAATTTCTTCTTGAGTTGCAAATCCTGCTGAGGGTTTTGAAAGCTCCAGAGAAGGTATAAAAATAGACTCAAGTCTTTTGTGAAACCTTATGTATTTCCTAATGCTGAGAGCTACAATTTAGGTTGCAATTACAGTCTTTTCTGCAGTGGAGTATTGAATCTGCATGAAACTGCCAGTCCTGTGCACAGTGAATGCTGTTCCATAGTTAAAGCTGCAGCATTTAGAGTTAATTCATTACAATCAGTTTTTCTTCCCTAATGACATAACCTTTCAGAAGTACCCTCTTTTCACTGCTTTTATACCTTAGAAGAAAGTTTGCTAATAGAGAATTGGATTCTCAGCATGATCAATAAAACTAAGACTAAACTACTGATAGTTCCCCTCATTCACTCTTTTTCCTCACTGCTTTATCACTCTTAAAGATTCTCTTGAGTCCACTAAAACACTCAGCCAGAGACAGGGAACAGAAGCATCTCTGTAGATGTAGAGGCTTGTCCATGGTAGGAGCTGTCTGTCCATGGCAGAACTTCACAATGTTACTGGCGTCTAGAATTTCCTGCAGATCCTTTAGAGATGAATTTTGTGTTGGTGAAGAAAACTGTCATTTAGAAAACCAGTGGTCCTTGTGGTAATTAGGAATATGAAGAGTGGGAGTCCCGGATTCAGATAACCTGAACCTCAAGAGCTGCTTTGAGATAAACTCTGTTTTCTCTGCTCTCCTAAAAGCTAACTTTGGCTGTGGTTTCACACCTAGTGGCTCCAAACCGATCAAGCTGAAAGATTTTTCCTTTTTTTGTGCTTCTTTGATTTTGGGTCTGTGTTTCTCCCCAAAGTGACACCAGTTCTGTGGCAGCTGTGTCAGAGCCCTTACAGCAGCCGGTGGTACAGGAATTCAGATGTCTTCTGGAGCTGGGGGGCAGAAGGATACTTCAGCTACCACCAAAAACAAAAGGCATTAACAGCTTTTGACATGTGGTGAGCTTAATAGTTTGGTCAAAATCTCTGCGAAATTGGTCACAGATAATGGTAGGAGGGCATAAGTTCTTGTTCTAAGTTCTTGCATTAGTGACAAGACTAATCAGCAAAGCAAGAAATATTGCATATGCTGTGAAGGAACACCTGGTCTAGGATTCCCATTTCCTTCTTTGTTTCCATCTGTGTGTGAAATAACACTTTTTCCTTGCAAAATATCAAGTTTCTTTTCAGAAAATCAGCATGGATATATTTTCAGCTTGTTCATTAATTGCCCCAATTACTTCTGAAAGGTAAGGGGGTTAGTGAAAATTAGGAAGAGTGACAGAAAACTGCTCTATAGTTCTTTCTAATGCTCAGGCATGTGAAGGAAGGTTTCATAAAGCTGTAGGACAGAGGCTCAATAGCAATATTTACTATTTATTTCTTAATTTATATATTTTTTCCTCATTACTTTTAGCCTTCATGTGAACAAAGCATGACTCTTCCTAATTTAGAAAAGAAATTGTACATTTATTATAGCATTGAAAGATAACTCCATTTGGGGCAGTCAAAGATTGAAGCTGCTTTCTGATGAGTCAGAAAACCCACAAAGAAAAGATTTATGGCAACGTCTAAGAAGACAGAATTGTTCTGAGATGACTTAGGGGCTGACACTTTAGCAAAGAAAAAAAACAAAAAACAAAAACCAAAAAAGCCCCACACAACTGAACCATATTTTGCACTTGGATGAAGAGAATAGGATTAGAAGTGGAAACTGGGGGAAGATTGGCTGCAGGCAAGGAGCCAGCTGGCTGCCCAGTGCTCTGCAGAATAAGCCAAATAGTGGGTAATAAACAGGAGTGAACAATAACTGTGATGGGGAGAGCAAAAAAATCCATCAGCTTGTGATGGATGAGCTGGAAGAGCCCACAGGAGGTGCAGGGTTTTAGACTGACTGTTATTGTCAGGGATGGCCAGAGGAGGTTTAGAGACTGGGAAAGGAAGGGCTGAGACCAAGGCTTTAGAAACAGCTCCTCTTTATGCCTGGGATGGGCAGGCCAAGGGGAAAAATTCTGCCTTGTTGAAGAAACCATCTGAAGAGGAAACATCAGCCTAGGCTGCATCTGGAGCTGTTAAATCCTGACTGCTGAAGGTCTTTAATGACAGGTCTGAGCAGGGATTCACAGAGCATGAGGTGTGTGGCTCAGGGGCTGTGTGAGCACATCCTGAGCTGCTGGAGCTCCTCCACCAAGGAAGGGGCAGGGGCTGGGGCTGTGTCCCTTTGGAGGGAAGCACTGAGTTACCTGCAGGCACCAAGGGCAAACAGCAGCAATTGGCCTGGAGAGATTTCTGTCACCCCTGCTGATCCTGCCCTGGCACAAAGGGAGGAATTACATCAGCTCTAGAGGGGCATTTTAACCCTGTTTTTCACCAGGATTCCATGAGTAATACTTTTATTTCGCTCTGAATGCTGTCAAATTGTAAGCATATTCTAATAAAGTGACTCCTGAATGATGACTCTGGTAGCTGTACACCTTCCCCAGATGCCACTGAGATACCTTTCCAACCAATAAAAAGTCCAGAAGGGGAAGAAATTGGCTAGAACACAGTGAAAACCAGAATATGAGATTGTTGCTATTATTTTCCATCTCCAGCTAAATTGGTCTGAGGCGATGTCTGCATTTAGATTATCACTTGTACAAACAGTTCTTTTACTAAGCTATTATGGTGGGAGATAACAGCACAGATAAGTTCTGTGAGGGAGAAGTCCCTCTCTCAGAACTGAATTTCATTGTTTACTTAGCTTTCAGTCAGATAATACAGCAAGAGTTCATACTTATTTGCTAAAATAGAAATTTGAGCTGTCACCTTGCATCTAAGCTATTAGCTATTTCTAATACTGGGAATAATTCTCAGCATGTGACATCTAACCAGAAAGAATTCTATCACTACAGATATTCCTTGGATGCCTAATTCAGAAAAATATCCAAGATCTTTTACAATCAGCAAATAACCAGAAAGATCAAATTTCTTCTTGCTGGAAGAAAATATAAATATGAGTCCCCTTTAAAAAATCATACAAAGTCAGCATGTACACTTGCTCATATAACACACCAAAAATTAAAATTAACAACAGAATATTGGGAAGAAATAGGAAAAAATAATACCAAATACCATTTATCTGTCTGTTTATCAGATGTATATAAAACACTGTATTTAAGCCCTGGATTGAATGTTTCGCTGTCAGAGCTGAAAGATATCAGTACATCTGGAATTTGGCCTCATCTTTTACAGGTCAACCCCAGGATTTATTCTACTTGCCGCTGTGTTGTCATGTGGAGCATGTTCTACTCACAAAAAATTGGTGAGCTTCAGCTTGGAGAAGCCCCTGTGGAATTTATGCAAACACAGCTTTCAGTGGTTTATGGCTCATTTCACTGGGGTGGCAAAAATCATCCTGCTGACCCAGAATAACTAGCAAGAGATGCTCTAGAAAATGAAGCATTTGAGACTTGTGCTGATAGAATTTAACATCCCTTTAACATCAAAAGAAGAGTGTTTTTTCTAGACTTTTTAAAAAATAAGCCCTGAGTAGCAGTAATAATAATATATATAAAATCTAGCAATGATATATATGCACTGGAAACTGTCTTTGTGGGAAAGTACATATGTCATGAGTTTCTGAGGTCTCTGATTTTTGTCTCTGTTCCTGTTTCTTGTTTACAAAATAATTTTTTCTTATTGCCTGGCAAATCTAAGACCTCAGTCTCCCACTGAGTCTGCCAGCTTGTACAATCAGTGTCCAAACAGGTCCAGCAGACACAGAAACACCTTTCCCAGTGTATTTGACAGAGAGTTGTGCATTATAAAGTCTCCTAGTCCCTCAAGGAGGGACAAGTGTTTACCAAACTCACATAAAATTACTTTTCCCCCAAACACACTTTAATAATGAAGCAAAGTCAAGTTCGTTGTAATCAAACACAAAGCAAACCAATTCCCCTGTGCTTGGAAGCAGGTGCTGTGCAGGGAAACAGCAATAACTACCTGCAGCTTTGGCTTGGCTTCAAGTTGTTCTCTTTGGGCTGTGAACTGGACTATCAGGAGGATCTGCTCAGGTGTAAGAAATGGAACTGATTCTCAGATAATTTGCCTTTCTCTGGCTTCTGCTCCCTTGTTAAAATGCAGTTTAGAAGTACAGTCTTCCTGGGAATCTCAGGAGAGTGAATTTATCTCTAGGGAATGAGAGTTACTCTGACTTGATAATAAAATTCAGCAATAAAGTGCCTACTAATGAATTATTACTCCTGCACTGTGAGCACTTGGTGTGCAAAGGTTCTCTGAATACCATTTCCAGATGACAGACTTAAGAAAATCTTGGAGTTTATCTGTCCAATGTTAACCCAGTCATACAGTACCCACTTTATCCTACTTGGGTAGTAACCATTTGGGTTTATTGTGTAGAGTTCTCATTAACATTCATCAGTGTTCAGTTATAGATCAGAACTAAAGTTCTCATCAATAACTACTCTAGTGTTATAGCTTGAAAACAGTGCAAAACATGTACAGATTAGTAAAAACACTCATTACCAACTATTGAACAGTGACTAACTCTGGGGAGGATTTTCCTCTGGATTTTCTATAACTGCAAAATTTAAATTACCGCATTACCTGTGTTACCCAGGCTGTCAAATTTAACAGAAAATCCTGGTTTTAGTTAAACTAATTTCTTCTTTCTTAATTTAATAGTGACTCTCTAAAAATAAAAATCTAAATAAGAATTTTGGTTTTGTTGGACATACTGGACAGTGTTATAAATATTCTTGTGACTGTTTTATACAGTTCATACATCAGTGTGGTAAAGATACATGTTCTAAGCAATAGTTTATCCTTGGCTTCAAGAACTGCTTCTACTCCAAAGATCAAGATTTTAAGTTTATAATTTTGAAATCTAATGAGTTATAAAAATGTAACACCTTGTAATATAGTTGTCTGATAAATCTACAATCTGAAAAATACAATGTAATTTAGGGTACAATTTAATCTGCCTCTGCTAAGACAGATCATGAATGTTCTTACTAGCATCCTGGGTCTCCCCAGCTTGGAGAGTTTGGTCTTCTTTCCTTGCTTTTGTCAATAGACAGATGGAGAGGGAAGGTTCTACCTTTAGTCTCCTTTCCATTGCTTTGTTCCTCTGGTTGTAATTTTCTTCTGGGAATCTCTGAGAGGAGTGGGTCATTTCCTAAATGAGTGAATCAACAATGATTTTGTCTGGTTCAGTGTGTCAGGTCGATGAAGAAGGCAGAAGGAGGGAGGACAGAACAATAGAAGTTTAAAACTGAAAGTCTCAAGTGCAAAGAAATAATTTTTAGAATTTCTTCTACTGGAAGAAATGGACTCACAATACATAGTAGCAGCACCAATTTTGTATGGAGAAATCACAGTTACATTTCTGCAAGACAACCGTTATATTTTCATATACTAACACAGTCATTTTAACCACAAACATTTAAAACACGATCAAATGCCACTTCAGTGAAGGCATGATTTATGACTGAGCATGTACTACAGTGACTGAACACTCTGAAAGTGGCACCTTCACTTCAGTCTCTCCATGCATAAAAGGAATACACTGCATTTTTCGAAGATGTAAATGTACCCATGTACAGGAGTATTTAGAGATGTACTTTCATGTGACTCAACATTTTCTAGCATTTCTAGCACTGATTTTTATTTTTTTTTTTTAATATGAAAGAAGTAAGAGTAGAGGCTACTACCTTTCTTTAGCCACTGACTGAAAATCAGATAATCATGTCCTGTATTGTAGTGTTTTCCTATTTTATCTCTTACTTGCAGTTGTGGCTTCAGAAAATTCCTGACTAAAAGCTTTTCAAATACTCTATTTTCAAGTAGTTATTTACTAATGTTTCCAATTACATTGCATCCTCAGTTTTGGCTGGGCGAGAAGGACGAAAAAGATGAATGACAACTAACTGAAATGAAGTGTTCTTTCTAATTGCATAATGCTAGAAATGAAAATTATTTGTTATGTTGTGACTTCAAATCTTCATTTCAGTTCCAATAAACCTTGCATAAAAATCCCCTTATTCTGAAAGAGATTTGTTATAGCAATGTAGCAGAACAGTTTATTAAACGGAATAAGACGCAAAAAGCCTAGGAGATCTCTGACAGCAAAAGACATGATTGAAGAAATCCCCAATTTCTTCAAGAAATATATCTCTAGGGAGATGAAAAAAGATTTCAGTAACAGTCACTTCTCCCTTATGTGTACAGGAAAGCAGGCTTCATGTCTTTGGGATTGTGTTTTTCAGTACGTTTCTTCAAACCTCTCAGTGCTTCATGGCCTCATGACCTTGGTGTGTGTGAGGACTGTCACTGATGTTCTGCAGATGCTATTTCTGCATTTAAAACAACCTGGTCTTCAGGGAATGATTCCAGATGCCCAAAATAAGTTTGTTAGAAGTTCAGGTGCCCCACTCAACTTTTAATGTCTGTCTTTATTGTGGGAAAATAATCCCTGAGGAGACTGGACACCCTGGAGAGGTTTATACCTCACAGTACACAGGAACTGGGGAGTCTTTATGGGCATTAAGTTTTGATCTGGTAATGCAATGGAAGAACAAATATATAAAGCAAAAGAGAGAGGCAATCACTCATTAAGGATAGACTTGGTGGACTCCTGGTTATCCATCACTTTTTTTGTTGTTATCTTCTAAAGGATTTGGAATAATAAAAAATTGTATTAAGTCATTTTATTGCACTTCTCCAATGGATGAGTGGTACAGACCGAACCTTTACAGTTTAGGCTCCTACCACTGAGAACAACCCCAGTGTTTACCACGAGGCATTTTCCAAACCACACAAACTTTTTTGATGCTTGAAATTGTAGGAGAAAGTCCAGCGAAGCTTCAGAGCTCATTCTCTATCCCACACTGACTTTATCAAAAAATAACCAATTTTCAGCAAATCACTGAAAGGTCCATCACTTCCTCTTGGACTCTGTCAGGTTTCAAGTCGCTTCATGGTCCACATCTAACTTCTGGATAGCATAGTACTGCAGAACTCTAAAGACTAAAAATATCTAAAATAGTAGGAAATAACTAATTTGTAAAAGCAAACTCTTACTCTCAGGCTAGCATCAGAAATTCCTGCTTTTTGTCTGTGTATCTTGGTGAGCAGATGGCATGCAGAACATCTACGGCACTAGCGTACACAGAGAATATTTGTATCTCCTCTAGAATCTTCTGGAAACTCTTCTGGGAAAGTGTTGCAGCCTTTTTGGAGTTGAGACTCATGGTTTGCCCTGATCTATGGTTGTTTTGGAATAATGTCTTTAACTAATAATTGCAAGGCATTTTGATTCAGTTTTCTGTCTGTATATGTGGAGCCACATATAAAAATAAAACTAGGTCAAAGCAGGAGGTGCTCAGTTGTTGACAGAAGCAATGTCAAACTTACTCCTTTTTCATTTGTTGCTGTCATTCTAGACTGAATTCCTCAGAGCTTGTTTATTAGCAGTATAAGGATTTGCATTTTCATTTCTCATGGTAGTAAGGGAAACTTTAGCCCTTTAAATAGCATCTCAATTACAAAATTATTCTTAAAAAACTTGTCTGTTCTAATAAGATTAGCTGATAAAATCAGTGGTGGATAGAATCAATAATGTTTCAGTTACCTCTCATAAAATATATTAGACACTGTGAAAAAAAGGTCTTTCCAGCCTCAGGTCAGGTTTATACTGAGGGAAAGAAACATTTTCAAGATTTAAAGAAATTTACCTAAAGGCCAAAATAATCTAAATTTATAATCATCTCCGTAACTAAACACCCCTGCATACATCTTCTCAATGTTTTTTTTTCTAGTAGAAATTAGTAATCCAAATTTGTAGATTTGAATATCTGCCCCAAATTAATTCTCTTTCAACATGAATAATATTTAAAACATCAAGAAAAACTGCTTTAGACAAGGAGACTTTTTGTCTTTCCAAACAGCTGTCACTGTGATCAGAGCTTATTTTCACAGAATCATGAAACATATGGGACCTTAAATATCATCTGGTTCCATTCCCACTGCCATGGGAAGGGACATCTTCCACTAGAGCTGGTTACCCCATCCAGCTTGCCCTCTAACACTTCCTGGGATGAGGCATCCAAAACTTCTCTGCACAACCTGTTCCAATGCCTTCTCACACCCACAGTAAGGAATCTCTCCCTAATGTCTGATCTAAAGCTCCCCTCTTTCAGTTTAAAGTCATTCCCCCTTTTCCAGCCACTACATGCCCTTGTAAATATTTCTTCCACTCTCTTGTAGAACCCCTTCAGGTCCTGCAGGAAGGGGCTCCCTGGAGCCTTCTCTTCTCCAGGCTCAGTGACCCCAGCTCCCTCAGCCTGTCCCCCCAGCAGGGCTTCACCATCACTGTCCTGGCCTCTCTGGACTTGCTCCAACAGCTCCATGTCCTTCTTATGCTGGGAATTTCAATAGCGCTCTTAGGGACATGAAAGGATGAAGCAGGCAGCAGAAAGGTCAGCAGGAAAGCTCTCGACTTTATTTTTCTGGCTCCATCTTATATATACTTTGATCAGAAGGCCAAAGATTGGCTACATCTCCTCGGCTGCCACCTCTTCGACCTCATTGGTGAACATCATACCAATTATCTTTCTCCTCCCAGAGGAGAAATATGCCAACAAAATAGATAAGTTCTAAAAATACACATGGTTTTCTTGAAGCTGTGTAAGAATAAAATGCAAACAATGAAAAGCAGGCAAACTTGGGGCAACATTCCAGAGCTGGGCAGAGGCCTGCAGGTGTGGTGTGAGCAGAGCAGAGGGGCAGGATGCCCTCCCTGCCCTGCTGCCCTCGGGGCTCTGGAGGCAGCCCAGGACACGTTTGTCCCTCGGGGCTGTGAGTGCCCATGGCCGGGCTGTGCTGAGCTTCTCCTCAGCGCTGCTCTTCACCCCCTTCTCTGCCCAGCCTCTGCTTGGCATTGCCTGACCCAGGTGCAGGACCTTGCCCTTGGCCTCCTTGAACCTCCCGAGGGGACACGGGGCCACCCTCCAGCCTGTCCATGTCCCTCAGGATGGCCTCCCTTCCCTCCAGCACGCTGCCCACACCACACAGCTCAGTGCCATCAGCAAACTTGGTGGTACTAACTGCTGTCACCCAGCAGAAATGTATTTGAAGGACTTTGTGTTAGATCTAATACAAAAATGAAAAAAAGAGAATTTTTTTTTAATAACTCATTGCAACTGTTTACCATCACACTTTTTGCCACAAGCAATTTGTACAAGAACAGTGGAATTTAAATATATCTATTCCAGGAGGTAAATTTTCAACACTTTGTGAATGGTTTTACAGCTTGGTAAGGAAAACATGTATTTTGAATATGAACCCCATTCTGTGCGAGCTGTAGTCTGAATAACTGTGAACATTTCAAAATGAATCAGTTCCAATTCTATTACTTTCCTGTCCTCATTAAAATCTTTACATCTTGCTTCAGACCAAGACAGATACTTTGGCAAGTTTAAAGAAAGGAGGCCAGTGCATGAAAAAGAATATTTTTGTTCTTGTTCAAATTGTCTTGCTAAGTAAATATTGATCAGATGCCGCAAAACCCCGTGGCTGAATTCATTCCATTTGAGGAAGAGGGAAGAACTGCCTCAGGCTACTGTAACTTATAAAACTATGATGAGCAAAATAGGCATGTACTGGTACTTTCAGCTGGGATGCTGGTACAAAAAAGAGGAGTTCTGAGCAAAGCCCTTTGAACCCATTAAATTCTCTCTCCTTCTTGCAGGGTTATTGATTAGGCCTACTGCAGAGGCAGATGAAGGCTGCAGGGGACAAAGCAACTCCTCAGGCAGATGTGCTGACATTATTTGCTCTGTAAGAGACAAAGCTTCTCAGTGGTCGTGGTGGGAGGGCTGTGCAAGACCTGAGCGCCTTGTTGTGACTTCTTAGTTCTCTTACTCCATGTTTTAAATATATGTAAAAGCTTATCAAATCTCTTCTCATACCCCATAGAGCTTTCCCACATCAAAGAGCTGGTTTCCAGCAGAAGCTCTGAGCTGTGCCAGGCTGGGATTGTGACCAGCAGCTTAGAGAAAAGGCTGGTTAAATCCCTGCTCTCCCTGAAGCAGAGCAGAGGTCAGCCTCTTTCCACAGAGCTGGGGAGGGGATGGCTCAGGGATCACAGGGACAGAGGGAAGAAACAGCCTTGGAATCCCCAGCTCATGGAGAGGCTCGTGCTGAGGCTGGCCTGGGAGGCAGGAATGGAGACAAAATTGGGCTCTGTGTATGTGCAATGTTTCCTTAGGTTGATCTCAAGAAATTTCCAGTGATACCATCAGAGGAGGCATGTGGAAATAAGTCTGTAAAGCTTTAATTGTTTACAAGCCTACTTATTCATCCTTCACTCATCTTCATGTGAGCATTTACAGCCACAATTCCCTGAATGCTATGACACAGCCTGAAATACTTTGCTGTTCCTATGTCTGTTTAATTGTCTGCTTTCATGTCACTCTTTCCATGCCCCTGTCTGTAATTTTGGTCCCACGGTTTTTTTAAAGGACAGAATTCTCAGCTGCTGAAGTTTCTGTTGCACACTGTGATACCACCCTGAGGTTTATCTGCTGAAGGTCAAGCACAGATTCTCTGTAGGTGGCCTCCAAATATCTTGGAGAGTTTAGGAGTTCATCAGCAAAGTCTGAGGTTTGTGTTTTTAAGGTAATACTATGCTGCCATTCATCACCATAGGCTTTGGAGAAAATTGGAACTACTAAGTGATAAAAAAGAATATTTTCTCCATCTCTTCCAAATAGATGTGGTTAAATTCAGAAGCTTGTTATGTACAATAAACTGCAAAACTAATCTGCAGCATAATATCGAGTTACAGACAAGAAAATCAACTTTGCTTAAACACAACAGCACGAGATTCAGGCATCTGTTATGTCTAACAAGAAATTAAAAGGTTTAACTTTTCCTGTTGTATATTAGTATCTCTACATATTTCCTTTTTTCTTTTTTATTCTTATTGCTGCAATTTTACAAAACATAGCATTCATTTATGTCTTTGAACAAATATATGATGTTCAGAATATGATTATTTTTTTACCCCTATATTATCCTGGAACATGTTAAGGAAAAAATGAATTACATTCCTACTGGATATAGAGGATGGATTTATTTCCAGTGTCCTGATCTGGTTAGGTTTGTAATTTCTTAATGCTGACCAAGATTATTTGCTTGGTGAAAAAAAAACCTCACCTTATCTACTGGTTAATTGTTGCTCTGTAGCACAAATTACATTCTTAAGGGTCAAAAGTTCATTAGGGAAATCCTGCTCCTTTGCTCACTGCATAAGGCAGACATTACCATAATATGAATGGGAATAGAAAAGCTCTTCATCTATGCAAGTCCACACCACAAAATAGTTATCACAACGACTGAGTTAACATACCTGTGCTGATTTATACTGATGTTTTCTAGTTTATATCTCTGTATTAACATATGTATTTTTTTTAAGCACTAAGATTTTAGCTTAGGAGGTTTTTAGACTTCAAGTTTCTCCTAAAATCAACAAGTCTTTTGAAAAGGACACCTCTGATTCAGTTTTTGATGTTCTGAAGATGTTTAAGCTTTTCAAGTTTTAAAATCATAATTTTTTCCTATGCTAAATCTTTCCATATTTGAAAACATTCCTTAATCTGCGAATGACATTCAAGTTGTCTGGAATTCACTGTAACACAGTAGTAGCAGTAAAAGAACACCTACACTAAATACAATTTGCAAAAGTATAAGTAAAACCAATGGATTAAATAAGCTGGGTTTTATTACATGCAAACTACTGTTACTTAGGAAAGTCTCCATTTTTCTATTCATGCCTTGAAAAAGAAAGCTAATTATGAAAATAGAGAATTGCTACCTTCCAGTCATACATTTTTTTATGAGTTATGCTTCCCTTTTTGCCATTCTCCTTTGAAATTCCAGTGTAGCCTTGAAACTCAGCAGCAGTGCCCCAGTGCTGACTCTCATTGTCTCTGGGTTCCACCTGGCTACTGACTAAGTGTTCTCTTTTTAGCCAATCAACTCTAAATTTTAAGGGAAGATGATTTCATCATGATGACACATTCGAAGTTTGCATTGATTTGGCATTTTCAAGATGTGGAGGGTTTTTTTCTATTCTTTCTTTAGTTTCTGAAAGGTACATTGGCATTACTCACTATGTTCTCAGAAAAACAGCTGATCATAGCTGCCTTCCTTGGATTTGATAATGGATTTCTCAATTCAATCAAGGGATCTTCTCCATGGAAAAAAAATAATAAAGCTAAATATGTTTTCCAGGAATTTCATCTGTCTGGAATCTTCATTCTAAGCTAGTTTTGTTTTAAAAGAAACATTCTTCCAGCTGAGTTCTTGTAGTTCATAAATCCTATGATCAATATCTAATAAATAAATAATGAGACAGTATCAGATTAACTCCAAAGAAGGATTAATACTAGGAATAATGTCTGCTGTAACTAATCACTTGTAATTAGAAAAGAAACTGGTTTGAAACTTGGAATTCATGGAACCTATAAAGTCCTAGACACCAGATTTCTGACAATCTAAACGTGAGACCTGAATAATCCACAGGAAACAATAAAAGTTATTGTCAAGAAAGATGGGATCTCACACACAATATTAATAACTTCAGAAATTTCTCCAAGACAGAAACACTAAGCTTATTTTGACAGAACTACAAGCATTTTCTATGTATTTCAAGTTCTACAAAAATCTGATTTTTGATGTGGGTTTGGGCTACCACACCTCCCTCAGGTCTACTTCTGGTGAAGAAATGTAGGATCTTCTTTGGGAAAAAACTAGATTAAACAAAGGCAAGGCATTCTTTCTTTTTCTTTCATAATTACTAGAAATTAATATATACTTAAGTGTCAAATCTGTTATTCGTTGAAAAGAATTTTAAAAATGTAGGATATTTATAACTTTTCCAGTCAAGATTTAAATTTCCTCTGACTAAAGCCCCCTGCAAGTGATTATCTTTTGTTTCACTGCATTAGCTTGCTTCTGTTAAAGAAGCATTTTATAGGTGCCCTTGAACCAACAGGCAGTCCCATCACTCTTCCTGACTGCACGGTAATAGTAGAGCTCCTTGGCTTCTTTATTTTAAACACCATTTAGACAGCACAATATACAACTTGTTCTCAGCTATTATCTGATATGGAACACATACAGTAATCCCCAAGGCAGGCATCCGTGTACATTTTTTATCACGTTGAGACTCAGCATATCAGTGTTTTCTGATTGCCTTATTTTTAAGCTAAATTCAGCAAGAAATGTTCCCCGAAGATCTGAATTGTGCAGGAAGGTATTGCTTTGTTATGACAGCCAAGCATCCCTTCTCACCCACATGATCCTGTCTCATTTCACGTTATTGCTTTTTTTGCTTATACTTCTTTCTTTTGAAATATATAGTAAAGTTTAATATCCAGTATAAAAAACCCTTTATTTCTTTGTTTCCATTTCTTTACGCTCCCTACGCTGCACACACCGGCCCCTCTCCATCATCTGCAAGCACAACAAAAAAAAACATTCTCTCATAAATGTAAAAAGTATTGTCTCATAAATGTAAAAAGTATTGTCTCATGCAGGATGGGGTTCAGCTCTGGGTCAAAGGGTGACCTTCCTGGCAATGTCACTTCGAGTCGCCTGCCCACCTGGGATTGCATTCTCAGCACAGAGCCACTGATCAGTGCAGCAGAAAACATGGGCTCTGTGACTCGTAATCACCAGACTGCTAATTACCTGTCATCTAAATTTTTCATAAAATGAGAAGGATCAAAATGGTTTGGGTTCATAATTTCCAAGCTGGGTTTGCAGCCCCAGAATTCGGTGTTGTCTCTAAGCTTTGGGAAGAATTTGATGCTTGTTTATGGTACTTGTGCTGGTTCTCAAAGCAAACATAGATATTTGGGAGCTGGACAGTGTGAAGACACTGTAAATCTGCTGAGTTTCATAGCTTTGGATCACTGTAACTGAAAGAGAAATCTAGAGATTAATATTTTCCTTTCTTCAGAAGAAGATATCCTAAAGGCTATGCAGCAAACTGAACAAACTTATCATTACTATGTACTGAGCCATGATATAACAAGAATATCCTTAGGCTTAGAGAAATAGTTCTAGAAATGCATCACTAGGCATTATATTAGGAAGCACACATTATAATATTCATTACAGTAGTAGAATGTGAACTGCATGTTATTGTAAAAGAAAATCCAATTTGCTGCCTACTGCCTTCAATTTGGTTTTGACAAGTACTCAATCTTCTGCTATATTTTGCTTTCTACATTTATCTTCCTGGGCATGTTCAGTAATGTCTGCTTAGGGCAAAAGCAATAATCCTTTCATTTAATTTAGTGAAAAAGCTCATGTATTCACTATGCTTACTAGGTACAACAATATGAAAACAAATCCCACTTGCTAAAGATCCATTTGACAATATGAAATAGATTCTGACTTTTTAATTTAAGCATAAAACTGCAGAGGGCATATAAGGGATGCAGATTTACAGAGCTGTACCCTTTATTTATGAGTGGATGCAAGAGAGGGATTTGTAAAAGCCCATTTTATTTTACCAGTGATGGATGAACTTAAGATGGTCTAAAAATAATTTTATTTGACCCTTGCAGAACAACTCTGGAGAGTATCAAACTTATTTGGCTTTGTTAAAAATCTGAGAACTTGAATTTACCTCAGTTTCTGCAATGTGTGTTTCTCCAAAGTAGAACACAGTTTTAATTACATTGAAGTTGTCTCCTTTGTAATTTAGCTCACTGCAAATCCTGGGAAGGAAAGAGGGCAGAATTTTAATACAAATTCAACTATACTGAGCATTTCTGCTGCACTGTCTTTGAAGCAACACTGTGTGATCAAAGGGAAACCAATCTTGCCAAAATTTTAATTGTTTTAGATCTGAGGTTTGTGTTGCTTTATGGGTTGTTTTTTCTGAATTGGTACAAAAATGTCAAAAGAACATGTTTTATGTTGCTCATGGTAACTTGAAGTGTGGTAAAAATGCATCCCTAATTTTATTACTAGTTTTTCCTCAGAAGGAAGTCTGATTTTTTTTTTGATACGCCCCTCAGTTTGCCTAACCAACAAACACCTCCAGTGCTTTGCTCTCCAAGTCATGATTTTAGAAAATAAAGTTTGTATAAATTTTTGCTATGAAGCTCACAGAATTAGGTAAGCTTACCATACTGATCTAGAAAGCCATTTTCAGCCCGATTCTTCCACCTCCTTCTAGAAATAAACAGAGAAATAAAAGGATATTAAAGTTTGTCCTTTACAGTGCTATTAAACCCAATGTCTTAGCCCTTCAAACAGCAAGCAGCAGCATCTTTCCTGTTCCCTCATTTATAATGAGGAATAGCTGAAGGGAGACACAGTTGGATTCATTATTTTTTCCAGGAAGAAGCATCAGTCTGAATACTAGGAGCTATAGCATGGCCTTATGTATTAGGGACTGCTCCCAGTGATGGCTGAAAAACGACAATTATTTCTTATCTCCTCAAACTGGAAGGAAGCAACAGAGCCTCAAGCAAAAACCACCACAGACACATGGTTCGTGAAGCAGTTTTTGTAGAATTAAATAATGGCAGAGCAAATTTGATACTTCTCAGACCTCTGACTTTACATTTTCAGTTGGCCAAGTATATCTTTGAAGTTTAGTAGAGTTTTGTTCCAGAGCCAGAAATGTATTAAATTCTTCAGAACCAAATACTGCAGGTGCTGGCTCTGTGAAATTCCTTCAGATCTCAAAAATGCTCTAGGATTTTCTAGGATTCCCCTGGAAGCTGGATGGCATCATATCAGGTTTTTGATTTACTTGATACAAATGTCTGATCTCTCTTATGCACTTGTGAGCAGCTTTGTTTTTTCATTAAGGCGTTCAGACGCTGTGGATGTGGGTGTGATTTTAGAAACTCTGGTTCCACAAATATTCTAGAGCTCAGCTCTCAGTCACTACATTTACAACTGATTGCAAGTGTTTCTGCATGACCTAAGTGTAGCTGAAATTGAGCCAGCAACTACAGAATTGTGATTCTGAAAATTCCACCAACTTGCTCCATTACCCCAGAGTTTCACCTGACTCTCTTTTGGCATAAGACTTTCTGTAGACTTTTAGAATTTAATTTTTTGATATGCCCCAAGCGACCTCAGTTATGACAATGCTGAACACATTGAATCTTGTGACTGAGCCTGATTTTTCTTATCCAGAAAAAAGCCCAACCAGGCTTTGTGTCATTTAAAACACTGAGAGACTCAAAATTTAGGATGTCTTTCAGAGCAGATTTGCAGAATAGGTACAATATCATCACTGAGAATATTGATGAGACCAACCATTAACCTGGGGAGGAAATCCATAAACACTCAGTGCTGCCTTTCCCCCTCCTCCCTTCCACGCATCCTTCCATGAAAGGATGTAAGGATTCAAGGATTCCTTGAATGAGCTGGCATGGGTGACTTTCTCACCTATCCCAGTGCTATGGATGCTCCTGTGTGAAAAGGGGTCAGGAGAAAAGGTGGCAGGGCCAGAGCACACCCATCAGTGCCTCAGCACAGGCACAGACTGAAAAAGGAGTTTTTGTATCGCCCTGCTTGGAGGAGCATGTACAAGTTCAGACTTCTGCATGTTCTGAAAGTGCTGTGATATTTTTGCTCTGAAAGAGCATCATTTCTTCCACAGCTTTATGGCTTTAACTTTGCTGCTTCACTTTGAAGTCTAAATGATTTCATTTTCCTGGAAATTATTCCACCTCTTTTTTTGCATAAAGCTCTTAATCCTTAGCCAATCTGGAAACGCTCAAGAACTTCAAAACACACTCCTTAGTGATTTAGCCGTGTATGTCTTCATTCTTCATCAGCCTATTAACAATCCTCCTCTCATCTGTTGACTTCCTTCTCTCTTTGCTGTAAGCTTTTGCCACAGAGAGCCTCTCACAGTAATCAGTAAGTTTCATAAACTGCAATTGTGCCAGATAATTAAATAAGAACTCTATTTCAAATCAATTTAAATCCATATGGCTTTCAGAAATGACACTTGCTACACTGTAAAACCAGTGAATAAACCCCTTTTGAATACTTAAATCAATCCCAACTTTGTTTCATCTTTATCTTCAGAAAGCAATTCCTGAAAATGTCAATAATGCCCTAATAGATTGGATGATGATATCTTGTATATGTTAGCTCCAGCATTGCACTTGGCTCAGGTCAATTAAATGGCTGTAATTGTTGCTTTTCAACACAGGACAGATAGAAGCTGGTGCTTTAGCTAAGGCATGCATTTATGGCAGTGCTGGAGTGTTGCTATGGACATAAGTGTACTTCTATTTATTGTGTGTTTTAGATACAGAGCGTCTACCATGGGTTTATCAGCTAACAAGCAATAATGCTGTATAGAATGGGTATTTTTGTGTGGTTGGGGAGACGCTTTTGATGGGGTTTTTATTGTTTTGTTTTCTCTAGGATCAGGGCCTGATTTGGAATGAAGGCTCCTGTGCTGCACAAATTCACAGGCAGAAGTAATCTTTTTGCCTTAATCAAAGTCAGTGAGTGGGAAGAAATAATACAACAGGTTACAGAGTAAATCACTGGCATAACAGAAATCATCTCTACTGAGTCTCATCTGAGTAGCCCTATGCAGTAGAGCATCTTCAATAGACTATATTGCTTTATATCTTTTTTACATCTGAGAGTCTGCTGTTGTCAGTCCATGAACACTAAATATATGTTCCACATATTCACAATGTTTGCGTTAAAATAACAGCTAACATATGTTTCTGAATCACATTTCTTTAATTACCCCTAGTCATCTGAAATCCTGACTATAAAAGCAACTGTCACAAAATTGTCCATCTCTATATGTGTCTGGTGATAATGGTCATCCATCCCAGAAGGTTTTCTGTTAGTAATAAAGAAGAAAACACAGGAATTAGCAGGGGTTATTGCTGTTTGTAGCCAGCTACTTGTCTGGCTTCAAGGGCCTGGATAATTTGCAGTTATTGAAAAATAGCAATCCAAATTACTAAAATTAGCAGAAAATACATAGTATTTGTACCTTGTTCAAAACCTGCAGCTGGCAGAGACAGTTAATTAGTCTGGAGTTTACGTGTAAAGCCCAGTAATGCCTTGACTGAAGCGATTAGCTGGGCCTGTAATTCGCTTTTAGTAGGAATCACACTTCTTAAATCAAAATTTTCATTTCCAGATAGTATCATAATGTGCCTGTGCTTTTAGTGAGAATTGGAAATGCTACAAATTGCATTGTTTCCTAGGTGAAATTATCATTACAGGAGAGACTGGAACCACAGCTGTCTAAAGGCTGGCTCAGAGTGTCTGGTGGGCTCAGCAGCTCCCAGCTCAAACTGCTGCCCTGAGTTAGCAGGCAGTGCTGCAGGAGGACTTCATCACAAAAAACTGAGAAAGCAAGAATCACTGATGGTACAAAAGTGTCTGGATAAATAACCCAATCATGACTACCTCAGGTCATGGTGGCAAAAGAGCCAACTGTCTAAAAGCAGAGAAACGTAAAAGGCAATGAAACGTAGTTTGGCTGTGTTGTGGTATCTTTAATATGAAAGGAAACATGCACAAATGGAAAAAAAGAGCAGTTATCTCTCAGAGGATATCAAAACACTCTAGCTTAAAAAATCAACCAAGATAAAGTGCTGAGTGCATTGATATTTACTAGGGGTAAAGGAAGGAAGAGGATCTACAAATACATTAGGTGAAAAAAAGAGTGAAATTAGGCAGGGCCTCAATTAATCAGGGTGCAAATGCAATGGAAGAGGAATTGTTAAGCCCCTCTTCTGTCTTTGCAAAAAGGTTAACAATGACCAGATACTTATGAGCCTAATAAGGCTATAAGAAACAGCCAAAATGGATTTAGTGAGAACTAATAGTATCAGACTGATTTGATTTTCCTCTTTGACGGAAAGCTCAGGCTCCAAGGAGAAGCAGTCAATGTGCTGAGCTGGAAATCTGGATAAGGCTTAGAATCCTGCTCACTGACGTGTCCATGAGCAATTGATGGAAATACAGGCAGGAGAAAATGCCCTCAAGATGTAGTGGAACAGTCAATTTGGGAAACTATAACTGAACATCAATTACCTACAGATCTTTCAAGTTTTTGGAAAGGTCTTTTAATTTTAACATATTCCCCCTTTTCCTTTTTCTCCTTGCCTTTTTTATTTTTTATGTTTTCCCAGAGAATTAAGTAACATTAAATGACTGTGGTTTAGAAACTGGTTTCTTTACATTTATTTTCTTTGCCAGTAAGTAAAATTTTCCTAAGGTTTGAAATGCTCAGCACAGTGACTGAAAAGATACAGAAATTTTATGTTCTCTTTGTTCAGTATCAAGGGAGAGAATAAGAAAACCAGGGTTTCCCTACATAAATTGATGAGATCTTAGGTTGTGGGTTCGGAGGGATTTTTAAAAATGTATATTAAATTTATTAATCTATTACTTTCCTGCTAAATAATATGATGTAAAGTATTTAGTTTATTTTTTCCTACAGAGTTCTAATAAATAGATTAGAGGAGGCCAGATCAGTGGGTAAAGAAAGTTGTCTGATTTGTTGTTTCAACAAAATGGGCTGAAGGGAAGTTGATGCACAGCTCAGGGCAGCAGGAGGGGTCCTGCTAATCTTCATGTAACTCAGGAAAAAAATTCTCATGCAGAAATTTTCTCATTACGTGATTTGTGTTAGTATTCCTGTCAACACACATAACTGCTGAATAACTAAGATTAACAAGCCTGCGGACACAGTAAGCTTTTTTGTTTTCTTATTTTTGAGCTTCTCATATCTGTGATTAATAATTTTTCAGAAGGCTCAAATTCTAGACTCAGAATGCTAAATGCATTAGTAATTAGAGCTCTGCAAAATAACGTTGTAAACAGAATAGCTAAGGAACTTTCAAATGTCCTCTAAAATACAAAGATCCTCTGGAGGAGGAGGGGACAAAGTGATATAAGACAGAGGGAAAAGGAAATGTCTGTGCCCAGAGATTAAGTTTTGAGTGAAAACAGTGAAGTCTCTAAATAAGTTGTAGTTTCCTTTGAAAATGATAACTTAGGATTAATTTAAAACTACCAAGAGTTCTAGAATGAATATTAGCATGCACTAATACTTAGGAGTTCCGCAAATCAGTATTTTTCCAAATTTTTATTTATCAAAGAGTTGTAGACCTTTATTGAGAGGAAAAAAAAAAAATAAAAGCCAAGCACTCCACGGGGCCAGTGTTACTGCAATGGTTTCAGTTGTAACTGAAAATTAAGCTAAACTTTGGATAATCACTCTTGCTTTTATTTCCCTTATTGGCTGTTCATTTCTTTGCATACACGGGAATACTTACAGTGGTTCTATTTTATCTGTTCCTTTTTTTCTCTCTTTTATTTTTTTTTTTTCTTAGGGAAGTGGGTAAGTCTTAGGTGCTTCACAGTCACCATTGCTCTGTTAAAGCTCCTGTGACCACTGGAGATGACAGAGAAACATTGCTGATACCTCGATGCAGTAACTTCTACTTTTGGTGCTTCTCTAATTTAGATGTAAACTCTCAGCCCAGTCACACACCAATTAAGAAAAAAAAACAAAAGCTAAAATATAAAAATAGAACAGATTACCAATGTGAAGGAGTCTTTGGGACTTAGCTAAATAAACATTTCAGCTTGTCCTGGCTCTATAGTTTTTCCCCCTTTGTCCTGTGGTGAGGTATTCAGGGAATTTTTAACTCGGTTTATTTTCAAATTAAAGAAACGACAACTGACATTGGTGTCTTGGTCAATACTTGTCTTATTTGAGCAATTGCCAGATTCAGGTTAGACTTGGATATTTTTCTGAGCTCCCTTGGCTGCAGAAAAGATGGGTGCAGGTTCAGATCCATGCAGGGGATACCTTTTGCTTGGGCTTCTGGGGAGAGCTGAAACCCCTTTCCCTGATTTTGGAGGAGATCCTGCAGTGCTGATTATCATCCCAGTGGCTGGGAAAGCAGCTGTGATGTGCCAGCACACTGTGAATTCCAAAGAGAGTGGGGAGAGCCTTCCCTCCTGCTGACAGCCTCCATAAAAATAACTTGACCTCAGGGAATTCACCCAGCAGGCCTCGGGGAAAATGAGCAGAGTCACCAATTACTAACATGGGGATGTCAAGTGTATCATTGTACAGCAGTGTAGTTGCTATTGCTGCAATCAAGGCAAGACAGCAAGGAAAATTAGGAGAAAAACCCCTTTCTGTCTACTTCAGCCTTACTGCCCACATTAGAAAAACAAAAAACAAACGAACCAAAAAAAAAAAAACCAGTCTGCGATATCCTTGCAGTGCCATTTAACTTAAATGCTGATATTTCTTTCCAAGGTTTGATCCTTGTGTAGTGTAAGAAGCAAAAATATTCTACTGCTTCTACAGCTCAAATTGCATCGTTCTACTTTCCTTACACCTTTATAAATGCTAGAATTGATTTTATATGCGTGGAAGAATATTTAGTATGCAGTATTACAAAAAGATATGAACTCTTTCCTGTGAACTTAAATCATACTCTTCACATTAATATTTTCATATGCATGCACAGGTAATACATCTGTCTGACGCACAGCGCAGTACTTGTGCAATATCAACATGATTGAATGCTGCCTTTACCAGTAAATGCAGAGATTAGGAACTTACTGGAAAGAAGTCATGGAAAGTTTAGAGACTGACTTCCAACAGGATTTGGAAATGGAAGTTCTTAACGGATCATTCTGTGTTTAAATGGAAACACTTTCACACACATTTGTGTGTAGCCACACATGTATTAGCTTAATAATAAAATAATAAAATAGCTTAAGGACCTGCTCTGGGTTGTCTCAGGAATGGAATTCTGTTTGACCTGGGTGACTTTTTTAGGTACCAAAGAAAGGTATTTCAAGAGCACTTGGAATTCTAAGATTCAAGAAATTGTTTTTGCAACCTCTGATACAGACTACAGTATAATCTATGAGTAAAAGAAGCAGCACTAGTTTAGATTGCTCTCCAATGTTTTCATTTCTCTGGAGGATTTTTCATGTAAGTCTGTGTGTCTACAGTTCTTGAAGCTGTTGGCTAATTACAGATGGGTTTAACAGAAGGAAGTCCCTCTGTGTCCTGAGTTAATCTCAGCAGCATTTGAGCAGCTGATCAGCCAGAGAGAGGCTCTGTCAGTGCCTTCCCTGAGGGAATGGATGGATGCTGACATCAATTCTTCCCAGATATCAGAAAGGAAGAGAATGGTTCTGAAAATGCCCCTGCTGTAAGAGAGGCTTCCCTCAGGGACAGTACCAAAACAGTTAACCATGGAACACATGTCTGAAGGAAACCAGGCAGGGAAATGGAGTCTTTTAAATTTACTTTGTGTGTTGGGTCCTTGTTTTCTGCTCGTGCATCATGGAAATCACTTTAGTTTCTGTGCTATATAAGACAGGTCAGATATGTACTTGTTCACTGCCTCCAAAAAACTGTGTATTTCGAGTGGACAAAACCCCATCAATTTTTGTTTCTTTGTTTTTCCCCTGTGACAAATTATTATGAGGAATTTCTCAAAAAGAAAAAGAAAGCAGGGGAAGTACATATTTTGTTAGAGTTTGCATGTAGAGAGGCATGCTGGTCATCAGTTATGGATAGAGTTTACCACAAGGTCACTAGGAGGCAAAAATATCCTTAGTGCTCAATTATGCTTTAATTTATAGATATTTAGATATTTAATATAGATATTTAATTTATAGATTCTTGCAGCAGTTGTGTGAATTGGTGCTCGTTCCCTTGGAAGAAAGAAGAGCAGTAAAACTGAGAGCAGCAAAACCTGACCTGTGGACACTACTCACAGGAATTCCTTGTTATATATCCATTTCTGGACATCTAGTGTGGAAGATGAAAATATTCATCTGAGGATCACCCCTCCAAAGGGATTTTAGCAGACAAGAGGAGCTACTTGGTAGCTATTGCAGAGCTGATTGGACTGGTGGTTATATAAATAGATACGTCCACCAGGTAATCACTGGTTCTAGTTGAAATTCCATGTCCTGGCAGTAATGACGTAAAAATAATTGAATCTAATTTGTGACTAGTTGGGATGCTTACAACAGATAGAGAAGATTTGTTGGGAAAGTCAGGGCTACTTCCAAGATTTGTTCCAGAATAGGCTTCCTGTCAAGAGACAGGACAGTCCCTACTCAGCTGCTTGGCTTAGGGTGTGCTGGGCTGAGGTGCTCCAGAGCTAATGTAAGCTGAGATATCTATTCCAACCTGCCAAACCACTGGAAATATACCCTCAATTTCATGAATTTCAATAAAAGGAAATGCAAAGATCTGCATAGCCTCATAGACTGGGGGGATTGTTTCCTATGAAAGATAAGGAAGGTTTATAGTTACTTTTGTATCTTTAAAACCCAATTCAGCTCTGAAAATAATCTGTGTTTGAAATACTCTCTTATACCAGGCTGCTGACCCTTCTGCATTCCTTGAATTACCTCTCAGCTTCCAAAGCTGCTATCCCATTCCCATCTCGTCTGACTGAAATGTCATCTGCTCCATTTTTGTCTCATTTTTACCTTCTAGCAAAGGATTTGAAGTTCACATTAAGTATATTTTATATTCAAGCTTACTCAGCTTTAGTGTGTATGACCTGTCATCACATAAAATACTTTTTACATCTTTATGTCCGGCGGGGTTGCTTTGCTTTGTTCTCATATTAGGAATTTTGAACTCCAGCCACGTGTGAGTTTTGGAGGTGCTGTAGAGAGGGGTGGACCTTTGAGCTGTTGCTGTCCTGGCTTTCCCTCACACTGTGACCAGGACTAACCAGTCACAGGTCTGCACTCAAGGACTCAAGTGGTTCTCAGGCTGACACCTCTGAATCCCCAGCTGACTTTAAGAACTATGTAAGATAACTTTAAAAACCACCCAAAAGAATTAATTCTACCTATTATGGGATCTCACTTGTATGGGAATTTTTTTTATAATTGTTGAACTGAGAAAAAGGTTCAGACCCCTATCAAATACATTGCATAAAAGGTTTCAACTCATATCTAGGTATAATGAGAATAACTTCCATATGCTTCTGCTTTGAATAAATAATTTCACTGTGGTTTGCGATTTAATTGTTTTCTTAGGTTAGGAATAAACAATGATTTTGTCAATAAATTGTCAGCAGTTGAGCCTCACTCATCAAAAGCACCATCATTTCGAGAAAGCCAAACTCTTAAAGAATAATCCAGAATTTTACTGCTCTCATATATTCAAGCTTCATGAAAGGCTGAAGATTTTTGCTTATCAATAGTGTATTCATGGAAAAAATTTCTCAGCTGCCCCTTGAAATGTCATTCCCTCTTTTTTAAACTGTATAAAGACTCAGATTTCTATAAATTAATTTGCATTTCTTATTTAAGGAGTTTTTTTCTGAAAACAAAACTTTGTGTTAAAGACAAAAATAAAGAGCTGTCAACAACTATATATATGGTCTTACTCAAGTCAAAACTTGCTTATGTCTTAATTCCTAAGGAGCATTATAAGTACTTGTACACACAGTCACAAAACCACACATTGTGTGTCATACTGGCAAATTATCATTGATTTATCTTAAACCAAATGCACCAAATGAACATCTAGCAGCACTGCAGCTGCAGATACACTTACAGGGCTAAAATTGGGGATTCTTGTAAAGAATTAGCAACCATTTTGCATTGATAAAAAAATTTTGACCCAATAACAGAATACAGATCCAGCTATTCCAGCACAGGGAGGGGATTTGCATTGCCATTAATTGCATCATATATATTATGAAGAAGATGAAAATATGGAATCACTCTGAAATTATCCCAGAACTATTTTAAGCACATTTGAGGCAGCAAATTTGTGAGGTACTCTTGCAAATGGAGAGGGTTTTTTGTTAAAAGTTTTTAATTGCTTTCTCTTTTTAAACTTTAAAAGGATTTCAAATATTTTAACATATTCAATTTTATGTTGTATCAAATCAACCTATATTTAACTAAGTATTTTTCTATAGCTAGAGACAATGAGATTATTATAATGTTTCCTATCTCACCTTTTAGATGTAGATACATTTATAAATACTCTGCCCCATTGCTAATTCTAGATTCCGATTTCTATACTGGGAAAAAACCCAAGTATTACCATATTTCAACATGTTTGTCAGTGACCTTGGAATCAGCAAATCTGTGGTCTTATTTACTGTTATTAGAGATTTAAGGTAGCATGATCAAGAATAATTACAGAAGAATTTCCTAAGATTAGTGACTGAGCACTAAAACAGTGAAATTCTATATAGATAAATGCAAAGCGGCATGGAAGAAAACAACTTGAGTTCCACATATAAAATCCAGATCTCTGGGACTGTTAATTATCAAGAGCAAGACCCTGGGATAGTTACAGATAGTGCTGGTAAAAAACATCAGATTGGTGTTTGGTGAGTGCCCTGAAGAAATCACCTTTTAGGAATTATCTGGGAAAGAATTAGAAAATAAACAAACCCTATATCTCTGTATAAATACATTGTCATCAACCCTGTGAATGCCTGGTACTTTTCTGATGTCTCTCCCATCTCAGAGGGCTTCCTTTGGAGTTTAAAAGCTTTAAAGAAAGGAAATAAAAATGACAAAATTATTTGTGTACATGAAATTACTAGGTGTGCTGGGACTTTCTGTTGTCAAGGAGATAATTTAGAGGGAGAATTTAAATATATTTGTTTTTAGGGTATAATTTTTTTAATTAGTCTAACAATACAAATGTACTTAATATGAAATTTGAACTTCTTACCTTTGTCCTTTACTGTGACTATTTATATTTTCTTTATGGAAGCATGTTTTTAAGGAAAAGATATTTAACCATGATCTAACTTGATGACTTCATGTGGTGGAGATTATTTTTTAGCAGAAGTCAATGATAAAATCCAGTCAAATTAGAGACTTTCTGATTTGAATATATAAGTATATATTCAAATATATAAATATATATATATTTATATATGAATATATATATGGATGAATATATATATGAATATATAAATATACTTTCATGTAATAAAAAATTCATTTAAAATATCAAATGAAATCCTGTCCATTCATTACAGTCAGGCAACATTAGTATTTGCTTCAAGGGGACTGCTCATTTGAATTATAACATTATCCATAATCAGCAAGTCCTTTCAGAGCTTGGATCAATGCCAGGCTAAAAGTTCTCCATTCTTATCTCATGGAGCCAAAGGAAGAAATGAAAAGAGAGGAAAGAATTACAATAGATGGTCTTATCCACTGGCTTAATCAAGTAAGCACTTATCACTCCATTTCATTTGAAAAGAGAAGAAAGATTCACTTTTTGGATCTTCTGACCTTGTGAATGAGACAGGTTTGCCTGTTGTGTGGCAGGTTCAGAAGATAACCTTCTCATTTCCTCTCCTGAGTTAAAGGACACATGTTCTGCGAAGGGAAAAGAGAAAATCAGGGTTGTATTTACTTAAGAAAGAGCAAACCGGTGGGCAGTGCACTGACTGATGTGAGAAAGGAGGAAATCTGCCACTCCATTTTGCTGGATTCCTGGTTCCTGGCACTATATGAAGGGTGTGAGAGAACACTGGGATCCTTCGAGTGGCACAAAGATTCTTTTTATCCAGGCACAGCACACGCAAATGGGAGGAGAAGCAGAACCTGTCCAGGCTTTTCTGACCCTTTACCAGCCTTCCTCGACCTACTAAGTGGTTTTACCTTCTGTGTAGGGAAAAGCTGTGTGTAAAAATGCAATTAAAATGAGGTTTATAGACCTAATATGAGGGATCTATGTGTGTGTTTTTAAGAGAAAATTAATGTTCCCTGCAGGCTGTAGAGGCTGTTTCCTGTAGAGGCACTGCTGGTGGCAGGGAACTTGTAGCACCTTGAAGTGCATTCATATATATTCCCACACTTCCACTTGCTGAACCTATACCATCTGGTTATTTGGGAGAGAGTGCTTTATGGAGAATTGGAAGGAAAAGAATTCAAATAAATCCTTTTTCTTTGTCCTTTAAGCTGCGCAGAAATATCAAACTCCATTTTGACCTTATCTATCTACGTTCATTTTGTTTTACTCTTCTGTGTAATTGAGGTGATAACCTCAGCCCTAAATACCCCTTGCATTTCCATCTTTTCGATTTCCTCTCCCTTTTTCCATACCTCAGTTACTGAAGGGTTTTGTGGCAGAGGGTAATTTTAATTCCACTTTGCTTTGAGTAACCTCAGAGCTCAAATAGCTGTGCAACTTTATAGTATTTTCCTTGCTGCAAATAAATGCTGCATGGAAGGCTCCCTGCATGATTCAACATGATAGAAATAAAAATGTTTGCAAAGATTTAGTGAACTAGTTGGCAGTTTTGTTCTTGGGAAACACAAGTGGAGGGGGCAAGAAAGGAGGTCTGTACCAACAGGGAGGATGGCAGAAGCACTGGAAAGAAAACAAGGCTTGGAACCTTGCCACTAAGAAAAAAATAATGGTTGCAAATTCAGTGTATCTACTAATATATTTGCTTTAAGTATTGCCTAGAAAAACAAGTAATTTTTCACACCTACAGCTGATTCAAGATGAAGTAGGTAGATTTTTTTACTATTTGGCACTAAAAACTTTCCTCCCTCACCTAATCTCAAAATCATTTCTCCTAACAAATTAATCAGTTTCAAGCTGTAGAGTCTGCTGTAATCATTAAGCCTGTCTTTTATTGTATTACAGGTTAAATATTTATGGTATCAGTGTTACAGCATCTACCTGGAAATTAAGAATTAAAAATTTGAAGTTCTGAAAAGTCTATTCCTTTTTACAAAATATCCTAAATATTTTTTTTATCTCTTCACATTAAAAGGATGTAGCATTTCCCAGATGGAGCCTCAATTTCCAGACTTTCTCTCTTGGTTCTTTTGTACCTTTTCAGATCCAAATGTCTCTCCCTCAGAAATTAACCAAATTATCATTTAAATAGATTATGATAATTGAATTCAAGTTCCCTATGCTTTGTCACCTCCTTATTCTACTCTTTCTCCCCAGATAATTGTATATTTTATGAGATGGGTATTTAGACTTAAGTTAGATGATATTCATTGGTCTCTTTTCCAAAATACCTGAATGGAAAATAAGGCCAAAATAGACATTCAATTCCAGATAAAATTTGAAAATTATCACCAAAAAAAAAAAAAAAAAAAAAAAAAAATCAGTTTGTTGGAAAGAAACTTCCCTGTCTACTTACATCCATTTTTAAATGGCAGCAAAAATACAGAAATTCATTGAGTTTACTGGTTTCAGACCAAAATGGCTGGCGTTAGTTTCACCATGTCATAATGGATTCAAGTTACTCTGGTTTGTATTCAGGAAAAAGGAACTGTGAGGCATTTTACACTGTGCTTCTTTTGTTAATTTGGAAGCATTGCTATTCATATGAGAGCACCTTGAAACGGAACCCAGCCTGCAGCTTGAACACTAAGCCTGAGGCAATTATGTTAGAATTATATTTACAGAATTAAAACAGAGTAGAAAAAACTAATGATTATTTATGGTGTTTTCTTGACTCCTAGTTCTACATCTTATGCTGTTTTATAAATTTCAGTGAAATTCTTATCCCAGGAGGCTGTGGAACACAGTCTTTCTAAAACACTGCATGCTGCTAATATTGGAATTTCTTTCAAGTTGTTTTTAGGGAAGCAGGTCCTCTCCAGCTATGACTCAATGGGAAAGAACAAAGCAAAACAATGCACTTGCATTAATTCTGTCTCTCAGAACAAGTTTTAGAGGTTGACTTGTGAAAACCTGTGACCTTTTTTCTCTTTTTTAAATGCTATTCCTTGCAGACTAAGTTAATTTGGTTTTTTTTAGCCTGAAAACTTCTTTCCATGGCTGAATGAAAAAGCAGCTTTGGAGAAATTGGATATAAGTCATTGTTTCGCAGCAGGGTAATTTCTTCTCTCATTTTCCCTTGGTGGTGCTGAGGTTTGGGTCCTGCTTTTTCCTTTTCCCTACAAAGTCTCTCAAGGTTTTCTAATGACTTTGAGGTTAAAATTTTGGTTAATACTGGGAAAAGCATAAAAACGTGTTGCTGCAACTATTATTACTGAGTAAACAAGTGGTCTCTCTGTGACCATTTATTGACAGCTGGTGTAGTTGTGTTTTTTAGTCATACTTCCTAGAAGATTTCCTTCTCGAAATGTTTTTTTTCTTTTTTTCTATTGCTTGAAAACATTTCAAGCTTATTGCTTGAAGAGGGTGGACCTCTGTCCTTGGAGCAATTCCATTTTGAGCATCTCCTACATCTCACACAGTTTATATGCCAGCTGATGAAATTTCCTGGAATTTTTTTCTGTTTAACTGCTTCAGCTCATAGTGTTCAAAAGCATGGGCTTTAATTTTCTTATTGGATTCCTAGAAAATTGACTTGGATTTTTGTGAATTAATCCATTACCCATGACTGCCTTGGGGATGTT
The DNA here is from genome assembly GCF_009819655.1 of Sylvia atricapilla. Classification (NCBI taxonomy): domain Eukaryota; kingdom Metazoa; phylum Chordata; class Aves; order Passeriformes; family Sylviidae; genus Sylvia; species Sylvia atricapilla. The sequence goes on from NC_089149.1 coordinate 24,707,408, forward strand.
AGTCCTTGCTGTATGAAATTTCATAGAGCTAGAGCCTGCTATTTTAAATTAATTTTATACAAATTATGTTATTTAATACTTCTGTTCTTATTTCATGGCCTACACTTTACAAGCTGAAGTCATTCCTGTCTAGGCTGTTTGACAACCTGCTGAGAAAAGGGATATTTTAGAAATAAAGCCATTACAGCTGAGCAGGCTGTAGAAAATCAGTGCCCTAAACTTTGATGAGAGTGGGGATATAATTTGGAGATATCCCCTGAATTTTAAATGCCATTAACTCTAGTTCCATCCTCGCCAAGGAGTTAGAGCATGGAGCAGATAAGCAGATATATCTTGGTAGGGACTAAACCACCTCATGCATTGCTGCTTCTTTAACACATCCAGAAGAAAACCCAAGACTTAATGGGAGAAGCAGAGGAGGAGGATGGCAGAACACTTGCTCAGTTTTATTTAGTCCAAAAATGGAAGAACCTCACAGATTTGATGGAGCAAATTTTACCAGACCAATAAAAGTTATGGACCTTCTTACAGAGAAAAACTTGTAACTGACTCATCCTAAGGTCAGAATCATTGTTAGTCAAGTCTTCTCACTTTTATTTAAAATTTTCTTTTTTTGTTTGGCTAAAAGTGGGGAAGAACACCTTTCCTGGAATCTTCCATTTTCTTATTCAAGTTATGTACACTTGCAAAAGCTTTTGGGCTCTTAATTGTTTTCTCTTTGTTGCTACACTATTGATTTGAGATGTTTCCTTTATTCCACATAAAATTTTATTTTCAATTACTTATTTAAAACACTTTCAGGATCATTTTATGACATCCCCAAATTTCTGGACTCCAGAAGGTTTATAAATCTCAGTGAGGCTCTCAGTCTTTTCAGAGGTATAATTGCAGATGCGCCCATCTGTTCCCATTTCATTTTCATCTTCCATGTTTATCTACCTCTTTTATATTTGGCAGGATATGGATGGCAGAGAGTTCAGCAACTGGTGGTAATGCTTGATATGTGTCAAAGAAGAAAATACAGAAAAATCAGAAGAAAATACACCAAATTTTGAAACTTTAAAAATATGTTGTAATTAATACAATTAATTTGATGTAATTAATACATCAAATTCAGAGTTTGTGGACAAAAATGATGAAGACATACAAACCCAAGAGAAGGCACAAAGATAAATTCATATATAATTTATTTAAAGGATAATATGTGGTTTTTTTCAAAGGCACTAAATAGTAGCTCCATTTAATGCAGTAGCATACTAATAGGGAACATAATGAATTCTCAACAGAGCTCTTGAAAAATTTCAAGTCTGGAAAACTTCTTCCTAATGTCTTAGATCAGGCATGACACGATGTTTGTGCAAGTAACACACTTGTAGGTTCCCTATACAGGCATATCCGTATAAAATAATCTTAAATTGGCTCATATATTTTAAGCTGTGAGAGGTGGCTTGCTTGGTTTTTTGGAAAGATCCTCAACTAAATCCCCACCTTTGATAATAATAATAATAATAATAATAATAATAATAATAATAATAATAATAATAACTGTTGAGAGAAAAGGCAAAGTAGTTGCTGAGAAACCTCTCAAGTTTGCCTGCCTTTGAGGACTGCCATGGGTTGAATGTCCTTTGGAGCATTTTTTGCTCTCTAATTAACGTTGACAGAGCCTCTCTGATTGTGCAAAGGCCCTGAGTGTCACAGTGCTCCTGCTGTGGGCACTCTCAGGGCCAGGATGATCCTCTCCTGGGCCCATTGCAAGAGCTGCTGCTCCAGGTGGAATGGGGCCAGAGGGCAACAGTGCACAGGAGAGAGAGGGGTGGAAGTTGCCAGGTGAGGAACAGGAAGGAATCTCTGCCTCTCAGCTGACAGAACACCTGAGAACCACTTCTCCAGATATGTCTGACTGCTTTAGCAACCCAGGAAATTTCCAGCATCCTGCCTTAAATATCCAGCATACGACTTGGGGGAGCCAAGAAATTTATACAAACACAGTTTTCTTTATTCCAGCCCGGGATCTCATTCACATCGCTCAAATGAGCCCTATCAGAAATTTGTATTCTGACTACCCTGAAAAAGCAGATTTGTCATACAGGACACAGCCCATAAATTTCCTCACTTGGTTCATACATCTACTTTTATATAGGCTTGGCACAGGTTGCACGTGAAACCAGCAAATATTTTGTGACCTTTCAGTTTTGATAACCAAATTACTCATGAATGATAGAACCTTTAACACATTACTAGCCATCCAATAAAATGTGGGACACATAATATATTTTTGGGGGGTGAGGCACCTTTCTAACTTTGCAGTCTTCAATATTACCATAAAATGTAAAATGGCTGTTCTTGGAACACAGGCACACTGGTGGGGAAATTCTAAACAAGGAGTCCGAAGTAGAAAATCCTTTCTCAGTTGGAAGAGGAGATTTGTTTGTCTCTCTTTTTGAGGTATTCTGGCACAGCTGGTTCCAAGCTGCACAGGGACACAGATCAACAGATGGAATGTAGGTGAAGCAGGTCATTATTCATCACTTGAATGTTATAACCTTAAAGGAGTATTTACTTTTTTTATACTGGAAAAAAAGTCCAACTTCCTTCATTTCTTTGTAGTTTCTGACACTGAAGGACCTCATATTAGTTGGGTACTAGTATTAGTATTAGTATTAGTATTAGTATTAGTATTAGTATTAGTATTGTCCCCATTTTACAAGCTAGGATGTTCTACATGGAGATTACTGCCATGTCCAGTTACATGAGAGCTGAGTTACTTCTGTGAGACCTTGGGGCTGTTATGAACTTCCCAGGTGTTGGGGCAGCAAAATGGGCTAAGGTGAAGACCATTTTTGGCTCATCTTGGGCTAATTGCACTTCTTTTTTAGCAAGGAACAATGACAGCAGCCTTGTTAGGTCTGGAACAGGTGTGATTTACTCATCATTCAGATTCATCATTCATTTTAGGAAACTTCAGTTCACACATCATTCATTTTAGGAAACTTCAGTTCACACTTGTGGAAGGGCATTCTGTGAAAAATATTGCTGTCTATCTGTCTCACAAACATCCTCTCCTTGGCCAACATTTGGACCAAAGCACTGGGCAGCTTCACCCGATCCATAAGGACTGTTCTGGTGTCCTTGTGCAGGGATTGAATTCCTGTGCAGTCTGCTCTGCTCTGCAGTGCCCTGGCAGACAGGACATCACTGCTTCAGTCTGCTGAGCTCTGCAGCTCTGCCCTGTCTCAAGGGCTGCCCTTCTCACATCACACAGCTCTCTGAAGGAACAATCCTCTGAAGTACATGTACAGGCTTTTTCTGCTTGCAATATCTATTTAGGTATGTGCACAGTCCTCAGCATTTTATAGTATTTTTTTCAGATTATTTTTACTGCCTACTCTCCTTTATAGGTACAGAATGGAAATAAAAGACATCTGCTTGAGGACAATAAAAGGCATCTGCTTGAAGATTGTCATGAGTCAGATCCCAATTGAGTGTTTCAGAGTCTTACTCTGGTCACCCATCCACTTGTCTCAGAGTGAATTGCCCTTCCTTCGCTCTCCTAGATCACTGGAGTGCCTCATTCTTGCAAGTCTGCTTCCACTCTATTCTGCCAGCTTGAACATAGAAAATATAAAATTATATTGGTAAAAAAAAGAAATAAAATCACCAGAAATATACGTCTTCTTTTGAAGGAGACCTATCAAGGACTTCTTCTTTTCAAGGAGAGAAGAGTTATTCTGAAATACTAACCTAATTTCATAAGAATTTTCTTTCTCATGAGTGCTTTCCAATTAATGCACAATATCGCTGTAGCATGCAGCATTTAACCTCTCACTAATTGGCACTAATGACACATTACTGCATCAATAGTTTTGTAATAGATTGAGTGATGGTTTTAACAAAATTCCTGAAGTAGTTCTCTCCCACTTCTTTATCACAGAAAGATGATAAAACACATGCAATATTTCTAACTGATGACCTTTACAGTTTTGGAGTTGGCTCATTATTTGAAGGCAGTGTTCTTGATCTTAACACATTAGAATGCTTTGTGCTCTATAAAGGCATTTGACATCCTTTGTAGGGCACCATTCTCCTTTTCTTTCCCAAAGCAATGGCTTTGTGACTTCTGCTCTTGTTAGAAGCCAGATTGAAGCCCTTATATGCATTGGTAATTTGTTGAGATTCAAGATAAGAAATATTAATTAATTTAGCAAAGACTCCTTGTTTTTCCATCATGTTTTAGAGTAAAATTTAATAATGAGCAGCCTCTTTCTAAAGGAATGAGATTATTGGAAATTATTATCAATGTGCAAAAAGGATGTCTCCATTGAAAGAGTAGGTCTCAGGTGCTTCTATAAGGCAACACCAATTACAGTGTTAAAATCTCCATGATTATCTCTGTTTCTGAGAAGATCAAGTGAACCGAGAAGATGCTTGGAAAGTTAGTATAGATTTTCTTTTTTTTACAGTTAACAAAAGAAGACTTGAAAATATAGTTTCAAATATATATATATATTTTCGTTAAATTTATTCATTATACATTAACAGATAATAGAGATGATAATTTATTGATATCTTCCATGTTTCTGTGTAATGAAAATCCAGCTGTGAAGTTTCAGATTCCTGAATGCTGCCCTAATGGGCACCATTTAATTAAATGCTCCCTACAACTCTGTCAGTGATCCATCTGCTGCGGGCCCTTTCAATTTACCAGTCTGCAGAGGAATAAAATGAGTTACAGAATAAAATGCACAATTTTCTGTCGTGAAAGCTTGGGGTTTGTTCATTGGTCAGAAAAGTTTTCCCGTGCGGAATGCAGGACTGGTCCTCTCCACTGGAGGACAGTCTGCAGTAACATCCAGCTCCCCGCTCTGGCAACAGAGCTGGGCTGGAAAGAATCCGCCTCAAGTTCCTTTAAGGGAGGGAAAAACATTACTAGGCCTACAACAGAGTTCTGAGGCTCAAGCCAGAGGCATTATAGGAATATTTAAGGTTTTCCACAAAGGCAAAGGGAGCGCCTTCTCCAGCCTTACATCCTTTCCATGATACCTGGTGATGGAAAATATCAGTAAAAACTATGAATCTGGCTACAAAGTCCAGGAAAGCACAATATCTCTGTAGAACTTGGGCAGATTAATAGAGAATCTATGCAGGGGTTGGCTGGCCAGTAAAGTACTGAGAAGAGAAAATTATCATTTTTGCTAAAACTGCAAGGAAAACTGAGGGAACCAAGAAAGAGTTGAAGATTGGGTTGTAGCTAAATACACTGTAAAAACCCACTGTGTTTTGCTCAAGGTCTTGATTCACCTCAGACTAATAAGAAAGAAATTCACAGGCTTGATAAAATAGGATAGATCACAAGGACATTGCAACCTAGTGCCTAGTGGTGTCTGCTTTAATTGTCAGCTGAGTTGTAATTCTCCTGAGAGAATCCAGTCAGCCCCTGTCCCAAACCTGCAGAATCGGATGGAGTCTTGTACTCAAGTATCTGGTGAGTATGGAGAGTCTATTTTTTTTTTAAAAGTTTGTTTTCATTGAGAGGTTTTGGCTTGTATGTAAAGAATAACATTTGATGTGCCTGAGTGCACACTTAAATATTTCATTCTCATCAAACAACTTTCCTCACAGTTTTTTCCTGCAGCATATGTGCAGGCAAGAGATTGAGGGGTCCCACTGCAATTCAGGAAGCACCATGGGGATGTGCTCAGTTTTATAGTCTGCATAGATAAAGGATAGTATAATGGCTGAATTAGTTGGATTTTAGGGATCAAAACACTCGAGTTCAAACATTAATGCAAATTTCCTCTCTGACCTTGAGTAAATCACATGTAATCTCAGGCTCCATTTCCTTGCCTGCAAGCTGAGGGTGCTGTTCTGCTTGACAAGGCAAGAACTGGAATGACCGTGAGGGATTTTTATAATGGAAACTATGAGTATCCAGATACTCAAACCTATTCACAGCCTAACAAACAGGGGATGCTTATGGACTCTGCCTGCCTTCTTCACGAGGCAAACAGGGATTTACAAGTTACAGCGCAGATTTGTCTTTGCAAATACCCACCCAAGTACCTCTGGAACACATTCCCTCTTTTTAACACTATATCAGATAATACACAAAAAAGCTCTCAGTGCTCCTTGTATAATCTAGACAAGTTTTTAAATATCTTTTATGTAGGAAGCATTTTTCTAAGCTAGCCTAAAAATTAATTTTAGACAAATGCATGATAAGTAAAGGGGGGAGGTCCTGAAAATGGGTCCTAATAAGCTGAAGTTCCTCTTTGGTTGTGTAAGGTAAATACTGGAGTAGTTTGATGTTATCCTACATCTACAAAAAGGGATTTATTGTTCTTTCCTTGCTTCTCCTTGTCAATGACAAATAAGGAGTTGAGAGATTAAAGTTTATCTTAAGAACCTCAATTCAGTAGAAAATTGCACCTCAAGGTAAAGGTAGACCATTTAATTCTTTTCAGACACAATTTTTTATTCTAGCATTATTCAATATTGCATACTCAGACACTGTACTAAAAAAAAAAAAAAAAACAACAAAAAAAACAAACACAAACCCCCAACCTAAATTGAAAATTGATTCATCTTCTAAAGGAGACAACAGTTTCCAGTAGTTGAAAGGATGTCATTTTCTGCTTTGGATCTTTCATTATCATGGTCATATTTCTTAATAAATGCTGTCTTGACAGCGTGTTCTTGGGGTCCTCAGAAATTGCTATAGTTTGCAAACATTTTTTTTTTTATTAGCACATTCCAGTTACACAAAATACACTTGGCTGAGTATGTGACAGCATGGGCAGCAGCTGTAAAATACCAATTTTCCCTGTCATCTCAGGGCAGTTTCATTCTATCAGCTGGCATGTCAGATGTTCCCTTGCCATGTGTTTGGCTGAGGGAAGAATTTTGGGACTGCCACAGAGTTTTGTTTACTGGACTGAGATGTTGATGAGATACCAGGCCCTTATTTTACTCTTGCTATGTTTGTGATGTTTGATACATTTAAGAGGCATTTAGGGTCCCTCTTATCCCTCTATCCCACAGATACACCAGAATTGGTCCACCTCAAGTCATTCAGCTAAAATATCAGATGCTTCTCAGAGGGGGCAATATGGTATTTTGTTCCAGCATTTTCATGTGTTCCTAAGTATGTGGAAGCAGGAATTCTTTTTTAACTACTGCTAAATTACAGAATTTTTCACTGTCAAAGAGTGGTTGGAATTCCAACGTGGAATTTCTTTTCTGGATCACGTTGATTCTTCCACTGAACTGTGATCATTTTTGATTGGCTTGGGATTTAGTCTGTGTTGTAATGTACAGAGGAGCTTTTCATGTGGCAGTATAAGGGGAAGTATTTGCCTTTTTGACAGGCAACAGGGCTGGAAGTCTGTGCTAGTCATAAGAGCAGTTGTATCATTTGACATCAAAAGCCAAACCCCTTTTGCTTTATTTGCATGAACAGTCAGGTTTTGAAGCTGTCAAATAATGAACATTACTGTAAATAGGCAAGTACTCACAGCCAGAAACTAGGGAGCAAAGAAGTCTGAAATACAAACATAAAAATTGTACTCCTTGGGAAAACTTTGCTGTATATAAATTACAGGCTTCTATACCACTATTATAGCAATTGTTATGGAGTAGGACCAGCAGGAAAAGGACACAGTGGAAGTCACAGCTTTTGAGTCAGAAACAGTAACTGCTCCAAAAACCCAACCCACAGTTTCAAGATCAAATATAGTCTAATTGGTTTCTTTCTCTCCATAAAACTATTTATGTCTTCATACTATCATGTATTCATTACATACATACACACATGTGTATTATATACATATATACATACATGTGTTTCATAATGAAGCATCTTGAATTCATGACTGAAAGTTAATATCTCCCAAACAGTTTTTCTTTCTCTGTAATTAGTAGGAATCTCTCAATGTTCTTCCCAAATAAGCAGTAGAATCCTATTAGAATCCTAGTAGAATCCTAGTAGAATCCTAATCCTGTCAGTGAATACAGTGACAGAACCTTGTTTATTTCAGCAGGAGTAGAATTAATTTGCAAACCACAACTGTTTCCTAGTTTCAAATCACTGGAAGAACAAATTTCTTCTTCCAATTTTAATCTTCATTTATTATAGTTTTACTGTTTTAATAAAAAATCCATTGTATCAACATGGACAAAATTATAGATCAATTTAATCGCTTTAAAAATATTTTTTGCAATTATTAATCTTTGGAAAACATGAGTTCATTTAATGCATTCTAAGATCCGAGTGAGTTTTATGCCAAGACAGGCAGGTTTTATGTGTCAGTCTGAAGCCTGGAAAAAACCTCTCTGTGTACTTTACAGCTGTTTCTGAGGAAAGTAAATATCAATGAATTGTGGCCTATAGAGCACAACTTAAACAATCTTATGACTACATATTTATTTTGCTTTTATTCAAGATACATATTTCTCCTTCTTTGTATCAATATGAAAATGTTGATAAATTGCTGTATTTGCTTCTATAAGCAGTCTGGAATTTCACAGTTTTTTAGTTCATTGTTGATGCAGTGAGGTGGCTGAATACCCTGAACATTCAAAATAGGGCTCAAAAACCCCAGAGTTAAATACTAAATCTGTATTCCAGTTAGACAGATGGGCAAATTAAGCTTTTCTGAACTTCTTTCATTGTCACCCTTATATATTTGCATAACTCTTCTCAAGAAATCTTGGCAGAAATGTCATGTCTGCTTCCAATACTTTTCATTCCCTGCACATGCATGGAGAATGTATTTCCAGATGTACAGTGCATGGACAGAAACACAATGGTTACAGATGGCAATTTCCAACCTGTGTCAAAAAATTAACTTGGATCACCATAGAAGAACGCAACCGGGAAAACAAAAGGGAATAATCATCATCATCATCACCGTCATCATCATCATCATCAGTATTATAATCTTATAACCTAAAGGTTGGAAGCTAATACAGCTTCTAGAGGAGAGAACTTAAGATCATTAAAAAAATTTGGTACTAATTAGACTAATTGTGTGCTGGTCATCGCTGAGATGTTCTGTGATGGTATTCTTCCTCATTTGTCATGTTGATACCAATATCTACTAATCTGTGTGAAACAGGAAATGCTTTTTCTTTTGTACCCTGGTTATTGTAAGCCATGTCTGTTGTCACCTCACAGCAGAGAAATAGTCACATTGCAGCACTTTGCTTTACCTGCTGGTTTCTGATAACCATTTGTGTTTGAATTCCTTGGGTTCCTTCCCACTCTAGGAAATGTGATGGTGAAGATCTTGGCCTATGAAAGAGAAAATTTTGTTTCATTTTGAATACATTTGTTGTGACCTATACAAACACCTAAGGGTGTGAGTCTAACGTAATACATTCACAACAATAATAAAGGGATAAATGAAATAAATTATGAGTTTCTATGCTGGTTTATATGGGAATAATTTTACAGTTCTCCTAAGAGGCATCTTTCTGATTTCTGATTGGTCACTTTAATATTCTGCAGTGTTACCCTCTTGCTCTTTCACCTTGTCAAAAACTGTGTGTTGTGCAAATAACAAGCAGGGTGTATTTTAATAACCTAATGATACCTCTCCCAACCCTAACAGTTCTGATTGCTGCAATCAGAGCACTGTGACACCTGCAATTCAGAGTTCATATGAAATATTAAGATGAACCTGTGTCAAGGGCTGTCAATAGGTCATATGTAAGATGCCCTGCTCTGTTCCCAGCCCATTCTACAGTTCTGATGAGAAGGAAATGGTCCATAAAGAGCTCCTTCTGAACAGGCTGTGTGATGGCAAGTAAAGAATCTGATCCTGTTCATGTGTGTTCTAACAGAGTGTGCTCTCGGCAGCTCCAGCTTTGCCAGAAGAATTGCAAATAAAATGAGTGGAAGGAATTATTTTATAAGTTGAGGGGCATAGGATACAGAAGAACTGAGACAAATATGGATTAGAATTTTTTACCTCCATAAAAGTTGACAGAGAGGCCTGTTAGGAAATCAGGATGCTGATTTGAGGCAAACTGAGCCCCGGAGTTTATAATGGTTAAGTTCTAAAGGCAAGTGTCCAAACATATAACTGAAGAATTTCTTAACTTAAATGGTAGCTTTCTTCCTTCATGACAGGGAACTGGAGGAGCAGAGCAGCTGTCAGTCTGAGATGCAATCAGTCTCCTACAACATATGCTTCATGACATGCAGAGAAGGGGACAGAAAATAAACATCATGGAGATTTTCCTGGCGGAGAAAACTTGCAATACAGAAAAACAGACTGGCTTAGAGATTTATTGAAACAGTTAGTGAAGCTAAAGTTTTTCACAAAACTCCATTTCAGGCTTCATATTCAAAATAATTTCAATGCCTTTTGAGGCTGATGCTAAGCAAAGTAAGAGTAATGTTCAGTAACAGGAAATAAAATACATTTTTTTGACATTCTTAAACTATATGTTTCAGGTTGTCATTTTGTCTGACATTTCAGAATAATATTTAACTTAATTCATTGCCTAAGGAAACAGAATTTGGAAAAAGTATTTTAACACAAGATAATTTGTCAACTCTCAGTGTTTTCTTTTTTTGTTAGTACATTTGGGTAGGAAAAAAAGTAGCAGTTTTGTTCAGGTGTACTCCAAGCAGCTTGTTTTATCTGAGTGTGTTCCTTTTCACACCACAACGAGTAAAGACAAGCTCATTTTATAAATGTTTGTACTGGGCACTACCCAGTGCTACAAAGAATGGCCAGATCTCAGCCTAAAATTTCCCATTTTCTCCTTTGATACCACCCCCTAATTACAAAGTGTCTTTTAATAAATTTAATAAGTAAATTCAGAGTAAAGTTTCTTTACTATAAAAGGGTTAAGTTTTGCTTCAGTGGAGTCATAGTAACAATCTCAGATATATTTGTTATTATATCTAATCTCAGATATATTTGCTGCTGCTGCCAGCTGAGTGTTATGAAACTGTGAAAGTGTACAGTCAGGAAATTCCTATTTCTGTTAAAAGTCTAAAAGTTTTAAGCTGTGGGTCATATTGACTTTTTTCTAATAGTATCTGCTTTAGGAGAGATTAAAATGATGTGGATCAATATCCCTTGTGATATTTATGTCTTGCACATTGCCAAAATATATCATAAGCATTGGAGAATAATATGGCAGAGTAATTGATTTTCTTGTCTATTCATTTTGCAGAACAAAGCCCCACATGGTGCAAGCATCCTTCCTTACAGGATTTTAGTGTCTTCTGTATCTCTAGTCCAACATCCAAACTTTGCTTACAGAAAATGCCTGTATTATTTTTTGAAGGTAAAATCCATTTTCTTATGCCTCCAGTGGGTTTCAAAGGAACCACTCCTACCTAAACTCTTTATGAATCTCTTGTCTAGAAACTTGATTAAACCCAACCCAAATCTAGTCATCTAAATAATATTATCACCAACTGAAGATCAGTGCACTAATTTAATTTCCAAGTAGGATGGCAGCTGGTAACTGAATTCTGCATTGAACAAAAGAGGAAGAAATTTCAGCTTCTGAATGCATTATTCAGTATGTAGATGAATGCCATTCAGTTCTTCCCGCTCCTCATAAGTATTATGTGTGATCTCAGAGTGCATAAAGACAACAGTAATACATAGGTAAGTACTGCAGTACACGGCATTTTCTGAGAGGTGTCCTGCCAGCAAAATGAAACATATGATCCAGGCAGCTCTTCAGCAGTCAGTGTTGCCTTGGCTGAGGCATGTGTTAGCAGAGAAGCCAGAAAATGGTGTGCTTTTCACCAGACACCAAGACTCTGCTGTTACAGAAGTCTGCAGTCTGTCTCTAGTCAACTCCACTCTCCCTCAGACACAGAACTTTCAATAGTTAAACAAAACTCTAAAAAAAAAACCTTTGGGCTTGTGATTGTCATATATGTTGTGTAGTTAATTAGCTATTCAAGGAACTGTGGTTTTGTCATTACATATTATAAAAGCAGGCAAGAGAGACAAGAAATATAAACATTGACAGAATATCCATATTTTTTAACTTTGAGTTAAAGAAACTTGTATAAACTGTTTCTTCTAAATGAAAAAAAATGTACAGCAATTCACATAACAGAGCTCGAGCTGGTTCAAGTGCCTGAATAGTGTGTCAAACAACATCCATTAACATTTATAGCTTTGAAAACTGGATCTGTTGAACCATTTCCTTGTGTGCAAGTATCCCATAATTATAAGTGCATAAATCTTCATAGAGCTGATTTCTTCCTTGGTTTTTACTTAGGCATTTTCCCAGCTCTGAGTTTTGGAGAATCTTGTTCTTAGCAAGACAGGGCGCAAGAGAGGATGTGATGTTTTGGTCCAGCATTTGGTCCCAATACTGACTCCTGAAAATACTGTGATTTAAGTATCTTTTTCTGAATCCTGAGGTCCTGTTGGTGTCCAGGATCAGTTGTTTTGTCTGTAAAGAAATAAGGATGCCACCAAAATGCCGTAAAGGGTAACAAAGGACTAAAATTGTACAGAACTGAACATAAATGGTTATCTCAGAAAAAGCCCTGCCAATGACAGCAGCATAGACAAGCAAATTCCAACATTAATTAATAAATGCAGCATTAGTAGACACAATTTCTGTGTAAGGATCTCCATCTTGCTCATTTTCAAATTATAGATTGTTTATTTTGCGTACTTCATTGCCAGTAAAACTTTTTCCTTTAAATACAAGTTTATAAGGCAAATTACCCAACTGTGAAATTGGAAGCTCAGCTGTTTCAGCCCATCCTAACTTTTTTTTAAATGTTCCCCCACAGTAATCTGCACTTGTCTTTATGTGCCTACAACTGAAAAGGATTATCTAGTCAGAATACATCAGTATATAATAAATGTGCTTCATTTCTTCTGCAGTCCTTAAAGCTGACAGCCAAAATGAATGTTTGTCTCAGCATTGGCACCACTGGTACTTTTGTAGAGACTATTTCATGGTCCATTGGACCCTAAAGGACATTGTTTTTAAAGGCATATTATCAAAAGGGATGAAGCATGCCATCAGAGAGCGTATCAGTATGTATTGAACTTAAGGGCAATAGTATTGCTTAGTTGATATTGTAAGGCTCTCTAGTCAAAATGTATTAAAACTAATCTTTATACTTCTCAGCTTCTATAATTATTTTTTGTCTAACCAGTAAATACAGGTCATGCAAGGCCCTTGTACATCTTCAGTAACTTTGAAGGGACAGAAAAGTGCTCTATATTCAAATAATTTATCCTTTCTGTGTGTATATAGAAACCTACTATCACCAGAGCTGTTACACTAATACACTACGGTGCCAGATTAATTAGCTGTGAAAGCAGCACAGCTCTGAATCCCATTTTGCTGATTTATGTGGGGAAAAAACCCCAACCTATAAAAGTATGCAGATTCACTGTTAGGGATATTTCCATGGAGCAATCAGCTTTCTTGGACACAGCTTTTGAGCTGCACAATGCAAATTTCTGAACCTCGGAGGTGAGGGGCTCATCAGAATATTCATTGGTCACCTCACAGCTATGATAAAGTGGCGTGGGCAGCGCCTAATTTGGTCCAGATTGCAGCAGTGCTCACTGGGTTAAATGCTGCCTGGTCCTGACAGCTTAACTGTCAGATAAATTGCTGCAGTTATAGCATATGAGTAAGCCCATAAGCTGATCACATTAATATTACAAAAATATGACACCAAAAACTAATAATGTTCTTTGAGGCATCTGGACAGAAGCAAAATCTAATCTTATCTAAAAGATCTCCATTAGCAGTAATCATTCTGTAACACGATCAACATATTCTTGTCAAAGCAGATACTACTGTGCAGCGTTAGGAAAACTGATTAAACATGGCATGCTGTTCTAAATTGAACCTTCAACTTTGGGAATCTGAGCCTGCTGATTACACTGGATTTGTTGGCCAAAACATGTCCAAGGCATTTTCAAAATTGCTTCTTCTTGTGATTTGTTCTTGGTTAGGGAGAAATACACAGTGGTAGAAAAGGAATCAAAATCAGAAGTCAGGTCTTAAAGAATATGAACTGCTTGAGAAAGGGGAAAAAAACTCAAAACATTTGAGAAGAGTTGAGCCCTTAGTACAATAATCTTTTATTTCTCCCAGATAGATGCAGGTTTATACGTCCTTTGCTTGTAATACCTTGTGATACAATTGCATAATCAACCAGAGTCCCTTCAAGGATGCAAGGATTCTTCTTATAGCTGAGGAATAAACACATCAAGAGCACATCAGGCTGTCAACTTCTTTGTTAAAAAGAGGCTTTACACTTAGTCTAAGCCTTTGAAAGTTTTTTGATGATTTTCTGGAAGTTTATGTTACGGAACACTTGGTCCATGATCCTCTGATGTTCCTTACAACCACGGAGGTTAATGAATTCAAAAGTGAGAATAAACCTGGGCATGAAGCATCATGCATTTTTTTTGCTCAGTATTGTTGCTGTGGTCCAGGAAAGTACTATGAATTATGATATAGAGCAATGCAAAATAGATAAAGAGCTGTAATTTACAAAGCATAAGAATGATTTTTTTTTTTTTAATAATTGTGGTTTTTCTGTTTTGGTTTGGGCTTTCTGGGCTTTTGTTGGATTGTAGGAGTTTTGGGGTTTTTTTTGATTTTTTTTTTCTTTTAATTATTTTTTTTTAAATCATTTAACTAATTCTTCTATAAAATCTCTCAAGTACAGCAGAATCCAGCTGCTCTCCCAGGAGTGTGCATTCAAATGCAGAACATACAGACTCTAATTTAAATTATAATTGGGAAAAAATTTCCCCAGCTGTGAACTGGTTTCCTTTTTGGGGTTGTAAAAGGATCCAGACAGATCTGAGGAGCTTTAGTCTGCAGCATCTCAGTTCTTTAAGGCTGAGAGGGTTTTTGACAGGCTGTAATTACAGGCTGTAGGTGTTTACTTTGGCTGGAAAATAACTGAGCACCTTTAACAGCTGGCAGCAGCAGAACTTCTCTAGAGAAGGCAAATGAGCTACAAAAGGTGCACCAGATCAGGATGGTGGTTCCTGCTTTCCTGCCTGCAGGAGCTGAGCTGCGGCTGGTTGGGGACTCTGCAAATAACAACGAAGTGAAACAAGGGAGGAAGGCAAGGCGTGATGTGAAAGACAGAGGTTTGTTTTCTCCTTGGAAAACGAGGACTTGCAACCTCTTGGGCTGCATTTCAGAGATGGAGCCAGATGGAGCCATCAGAGCTTCTGTGGCTGCTGTCCCTGCGTGGCAAGGGGCTCGAGTCAGTGCAGAACTTTGTGATCTCACAAGTGTGTGAAGTACTGCAGCAGGATGTGATCTGCAGACTTGAAGAGGGTTGTGAGAGTCTGAAGGCAAGATGGAAATAGCAAGATGGCCCTGCTTCTGGGTAACATGAATTAATTAAGACCGATTTTGTGGTAGTTTTGTTTGAGAATTTGACAGTAATTGCAGTGGTCAGACTAAGGTGAGAGCAAAGCAGGGAACCCCGTGACAAAAGATTTGAGAAAGTCAAAAAATGCAGTCTTGAATAAAATACCCACAATATAATGAAGAGTCTAGGTCCAAAATACACTGAGATAATTTGGTTATTTTCTGTGATGTAAAGACAAAGGCAGCAAATATCAGATAGAAAAGTAATGTGTCTTCAGTATGACTTTTGTGTTTTCTTCCTCTCAGCCACTTTGAACTGAACATCAATTTTTTTTTTTTTTTGTTCTCCTGATCAAAAGGACAGTTGTTACATTAGGATAAAGTATTTCCCAGTGTTTATCCTTGTAAAGTGAAATATAGGGCTAAGTGTTGTAAAGTCTCAGAAAATTAAGTTTCGTTTCCCCTGGCACGACCTTGTCCAACAGGATGGGCATCTGTATCATGATGTTATAGTGTCCTCATGAGAGAGATGCCTCGTTTTTACAGCAGGAGAGCTACTTCCAAGGTGAAGGATGTTCAGTGCTGAATCATAAATTCAGCAAGCCTTCTCTGTCACAAGAAACAAATTCAATTTTACAGTAAAAATTGTACACTGAGTATCTGTGCTTCTAAAATGAAGATGGGCTGGTGATAAATGAGATCAGGGCAATAGATGTCAGACCCTCTAAATTATATGGACTAGACTGCAGATAGTACCAGACACACACTCTGAAGTGAAAGGAAATAAGAGTGCACTCGCTTGTATTAATATTTGCGTGCTAAGGATCTTTTAATTTGTGCTTGTGAGACAGATGAAAAAAGTTTCACTTTTCCCCCTGCAGCGCCCAGCCCTGGCTCACAGGAGGGGCAGAGTTTGCTGTCCAATGTCAGAACACCCACCTGGCACATTTCTGCCCCTCCACAAGAAGCACTGGGGCAGCCCATGGTCAGTGTGCCTCCCATCCTGACCAGCCCACAGACAAGCCCCTGCTCAGGCTGTGCCAAGAACCAGGTTTAACCTCCCAGGACAATGGCTTACTTTTTTAACATTTTTCCCCGATGGTTTCGCCCTTAAAAGTTAAGCTCATAAGGTACGTAATTTAAACATGATTTCAAACTAGAAATAATGTTTCAGTAATATCTTATTAGAACTAATAACTCACTCTATAATGAAATTTTAACTCCACCAACAGTCAAACTAAATTAATACAAAGGAGCAGGGATACTCAAACAGAAAACCCCAATGATTTCACTTTCTCTTCTGTCTGTAAAATGTAATATTTTCCTCTTATTAAGGCAGTATATTTCAGGGGAATTAAAATTTATACACAATGAATAATATGTTAAAATATCATTGTTTCTTGGATATTTTCAGTGACAGAACTATTGAGCAAATCTTTTCCTGGAAGATGTAGATGCAGAAATTGAACTAAAAAAAGTACAGTGTGCCATCTGTAGTAGGAAAATGTTGATACTAGCTTCACAGATATTTATTATAAATACACAGGAACAGATTTGAGCATTTCGTTTGAAAATTGTAGTGTTGAGATAAATTCAACGAAAAAGATTCTTGGGAATAGTATGTTGCACAGTATCCTGGACTTACGGTAATGCTTATACTTAATGTGGTCTTTTGATTTACATCTACCCAGAGATGCAAGAGATTGCCAAAGATCCTAAGCCTGCACTAATCAGCACAGATGATGGGTGATTTTGGAGACAAAACTCTCTTGGGAGTGACCATGTCAGTGCGCTGTTGTTGTGAATCATCTTTAAAACCCTCTGCACGGAGTGTGAAGGACATTCCCTCAGTTAAGGGGTTTGGTGGTTTGTTTAATTCCACACTGCTGTGTTCAGCAGGTTTGTACTGAAGCCTGCTGGATTTCAAGATACTGCCATTAAGAGTAACTCTGACTGAAATTCATTCTCAAAAATATCTTGTCTTAAAAATGTGTCAAAAAACTGCTTATGTGTGTTTTCTGTGAAGAGTTTCCTACAGGTCTTGAAAGTTGAGGAAAATGCCACCATCACTTTCTTCCCACTAACTTGTGTTTCAAAGAGGATGGACAATAAATCCCTTCAGTCCTGCTGGATAAGTAATATGAAAGGGTTATTTGACCTCCTGACAAAGTTTCTCAGTGACCACTCACAATAGTGAGAGAGGTTTCAGTCAGTGATAGTTGCTGTGTGTTACAGGCAGGAGACATTGTGACTGATGCTCTCTGATACAGAAACTGAGAGAATGAATGAGAGGCACAGTTTGTGGTGACAGGGAGCTTCCCATTCATGTGCTGGGCCTCTTAGAACTTCTCACAACCTTGACCTTGAGCTGCAATCCAATAGCTTTAATTGTGTGTTTGACACTGGGCACATAGAGGTAAACCAGGCTGTGCTCTAAGAAATTGATGAGTAGCCCAGGTATGTACAAGGAGGAATAAAGAAAAAGCACTTTTATATATTTTATAATATATAGAATAAAATCTAGCTGAGAATGATTTAGTCACCTGAACCTTCCTTGCTGAGAATTATCTTACAAAATTTATGACTGTCCTTATGGGCTATGTTCTAAATAAACTGATAGGAACATAGGGAACGAAATATGAGCATGCGTCCCATGCATCTCTCATGTCTATCCAACCAGAAGCAAAGCTCTTGGAAATGGAATAATCTCAAGGGTCAGATTTGCTGATGACCAAGATCTCCCAGCAGAAACACATCTGTGATTTGGTGAAAACTGAAAGACCATCAGAGTGAGCACAGATTGGAATTATCCTTGGTTATTAAGAATTTATTAAATTAGTGGTGTGTCTGTGTGTAATAGCTGAAGAATATCACAATGCAGAAACCTCATCGTTGCTGGTGAATGCTTTCCTGGTATTTTGAGAAGACTCAGAGGTTAAAAATACCAATCTTGATCTGAATTTCCCTAACTTTCAGAAAAATTCTTTAGCTCCACTATATATCTATATCTATATCTATATCTATATCTATATCTATATCTATATCTATATCTATATCTATATCTATCTAATCTATATCTATATCTATATCATCATCTATATAATCATCTATATCATCATCTATATCTATATCTATATCTGTCTATATATCTATCTGTATGTATATGTATACATAAATTAGAACTTTCAACTCTATTATTTAACTTGTGTTTAAATTCTTACAGTATATATTCTCTGTGTGGAAATTTTAGATTTTGTTTTAATCAAATCAAATCAAACTGGTTTTAAGAAAGGGAAAAGAAAATTGCACATTTGTATCTTGCTTTGTAAGTGAACAGAAACGAACATGTAAAAATAGCATATTTCAATATAAAGAGAAGAAGGAGGGGTGAATATAACTTCCTCAGGAAGAAAATGTTCGTTGTACTACCAGATGTTTAAATAATGCACGCTAAAACATTTTTATATTAGTTCAACTTCTTAGCAGGAAATTGTCTTTGTGTAGTTAAAGTGAACCTTCTTCAGTGGGCCATATGGGTTAACATGACAAAACAGCACAAATTGCAAATGTGTTTCTTATAATTCAATACCCAAAATGCTGGAAATAACCAAATTTTTGAGAAAAAAAAAAAACAACCTTAAAGTTTTTAATTATTTTAGTAAAGACTTGTGGTCCAAAGGTTATTTGTAATTGCTTTTGGTGAGTTTACTTTATATTATATTTCTCCCCTTTATTTATTTTAAATTTTTTTCAGAAATGGAGAATAAAGACTTGTTCCAGTGAAGTGAAACTAAGCTAATACAAAAGTTAATGAAATTAATTAAGAGTTTTTGTTAAAACTCAAAAAGAAAAATTATTCAGAAACATTTCACACGTTTTCAGAGGATTCTTGCATGTTTAAAAACTGCAGGAAGCTTAACAAACTGACTCAAAGGAGGCAGTTATTAAATATTGTGCACCTACAAGGGACTTGCTATGGTAAAGAGTTTGGTATTTGGCTATTTCTAAAAACTGAATGTTGTGGGGAAAATCCCTACTTGTTTTGAGGTTTCTTTAGCTACTTTGCCTGGCCGAGGTCTGATGCTGAGGTCTATCAAGCTCCATTTAATTTGTTTCAGCAGTCACAGTGGTGGCAATGGCCAAGGGACCATTTCTGAAAAATATACCTAAACCGATTTGATGTTTGAAGGTAATAGAATAATAATTATACTATTGTAAAAGTCTCAGTGTGATACGTGTGGCTCTGAAGCCCCTGGAGAGACTCCCAAAGCAGTGGAATCAGCTCCAAGTCACGTTCCTGCCTGTCTCATGGTAAGCTTTGTGCTGTGATTTTCCTGTGGAATCCCAGACGGGGCCCAGGGGTGCTGCTGACCCACTGACATTCCCATCTGTGCTGGAGGCAGATCCCAGCCCACCCTGGGGGCAGCTGGGGGCTCCTGCAGGATCCTGCTGGGAAGCAGCATGAGGTGGGAAAGAGCATCCTCAGGAGGGCTGCTCTGGAGACACTCAGAGAAGAAATGGCCATGGGCTGGCCCTGTCTGTGTGTGAGTGCTTTTAGAACTGTGTAATATCCATTTAAAAATTAAATTAAAAATTTAATTTGAAATTTAAGAAATTAAAAATTTCTTTCCGTAAGGAAAGAAATAGGGCTCAATTCAGATTCAAGGGATGTCTGGTGCCATAATTTTGTTCTGAACCTGTTTTGGTTTTTTTTTTTTCCCCATTCCATAAGAGTAGAGTTTAATGGAGTTAGAAAAGAGTAAAAAGCTTGATTGTAATGAAAATAATTTTGAGTATATCAATCGAGTGCAATTAAAATCTAGATACATAAATAATATGCTGTTCTAATTAAAGAGGGGTTTTGGGTTTTTTTCTTCCGGATACACATACTAAGGGGTTTTGTGGTTCTTTTTTTTTTTTTTTTTCTGTTCTGGTTTTTAAGATTAATTGAAAACCTAGACCGCTCCACACTGAGAAAAGTATAAACAAGATTTTTGTTTTTGTTTTTGTTTTTTTCGTTAAATCTTTGGCAGTTATCCAATGGTCTTGTTTATTTTTCATACCGCAAAATTATTTTTTTGATTACTTGTGTCTGCACTATCTTCATTAATGTGCCACCTGCTTTGGCTGGTTAATATTAATAGCAGTAAGTCATCATTTCTTGATTGATAAGTGATTGAACTAAATCAGTATATTTTATTTAGTCAGAGCTCCATTTTTAGGCCCAGTTGTCTATTAAGGTGTGCAGGAGACTACACAGGAGGAGAGAGGGAACGTGGAAATAGAAAGAAGAGTTACCACCCATTGCAGAGTCTTGTTAGAGAGTGTGTGGGATTTGTCTGGGCAGAGCTTATGGCAAGATGAGCTATTGTGAATTCACATCAGTGCCCTGGGGCCTGGCACCAACGCAGGCGACACCATCACCCTTCTCTAGGCTCAGCTGCATAATTCAGGACAGAGACTATGAGGATCACATTCATTGTGTGTCCTGAACATGGGGAATTCAGCATGAAGCGGTCAAGTAAGTGATGAAGGTTTTTGCCAGTGCACCAAAACTGACTTTCTAGACACCTTACACGAATGTGAGAAATGATTTAACTATCTAAATGGTATTTTTCTGCCAAAAATCAAAATTCTGAAAGGTTGTAAATAAATTAGTGGCTCTCTGGCTTATTTTTATCTCCATTCTGTGAAGTTTACTGATTTAGTAGTGTAGAGATGAGACACTGTAGAAAGAGGAAGACATATTTTCAAAATGGAATTACAGACATGAGAAATAGAATGGTTTATTAGGTATATTAAGTTGGTAATGAACCTTTAAGTACAGGATTACTGTCATGCATACAAGTTATATACTTTTTTACATTCATAAGTCAATAATCATACCCTGATCTCTAGTTCCAATCTTCTGCTGAAAAAGCATTTAAGTGCTAATTAGGATTGCTAAAATTAGAGGGGTTTTATAGGTTGCATTGACTTGAGCCAAGGAAATAATGGTTTGAAATGTTCCCACAGCCTCCCTCAGCATTTCAACTGCTGGTACATTACAAATGACACAGACAGGTTTATCTGACAGAGAGTACAAGAGATTGAGGACAGTTCAGATTCAGAGACTGGTAAAAGGCATAAACAGAGACAGGGTTCTTTGTTTATTTGTTGGTGCATTCCTTGACCAACATGAACTGGGTGTATAAAACAGCCCTGTCAGCTTTATGTGGGAGGCAGTGGGATGCCGAGGCGTTAACAACAAAGCGTTTGCTAATTTGAAGAAGGAATAGTTGACCTATGTTGACTCTCTATATGTATTTTTATTTCAATTCATGAAACTTAGAAGCAAATGGAAAAGGTAGAGATAGGCTGAAACTAAACTAAGGATGAGGATGCTGAACTCTCTGTACCATGGAGGCTGCACTGTGCCTCGGAAATAACTATCTGTTCTCTGTGGGGAACTCTCAAAATGAAGCCTTCCCCTTCTGCTAACTAAGACAAAAACAAAACAACAGCAACAACCAAACCAAAAGAAAAACAACAAAACAAAACAAAGCAACTCAAAACAAATAAACAAAAAAAAAAATCCCCCAAAAAACCCCAAAAATTGACCCACTGCTCATCCACTGTGGTGAAGGATTTTATTCTTAAACACTCTAAACTCCATTGAGTGCAAAAGGACTTAAGCTGGTTGCCTTTTCTAGTCTCAGTGAGCACCAAGTGCCTGAGGCCAGCACTCCTGTGAGCAACAGGGAGACCCATGCTGTGTGTTCCCGAGCAATGTTGTGCTAAGGAGCTTAGCTGCAAAACATTTCACGTAGATAGCAATTTGTCATTAAAACTGAAGTAGAGAAAGCTAAGGTTAAATGAAAAGCATTTAAGCTCTTATCAGGATAGGCAACATATTTTTCATGTTGGAAAAGCATGTTTAGACATTGAGTAACTGATGTATTTGGTTCTCGTAGTGTACTGGAAATGCAGATAAACTTGATAAGCAAAGACACGTCTGCTGAATAAGAATGTAGTTTATCATTTTTCTCTCGCGGTAATGACTACCTATTCACCCTCCCCTTCCTCAGCAGAATCTATAAGACTTCTCCTCCATTCCCACTCACAGTGACAGTGCAAGTTATTCTACTTATTATTCTTGTATTGCCAACACTGTGCCTGTCACCTTTAATGATGTATGGCCTTACCTTGGTGGTGGTTAATCTAATGATGAACTAACTCCCTGGAGGATACAGGCACCATTTTCTCTCTTTCTAGCAGCCAGCATCACGTGGTGATGAATATTTTGGGCTTTCCTCACTCCCCCAAATATGTGCACATTTATAGAGGGGGAAAATTCTAGCTATAGTTTCAAAATTAGTGATTACTTGGCAAGGCATCCTTGGTGTCTTGTGTACCTCATTCACCAATTAGCCAATACTGGAATGAGAATTAATTAATTCAGGAGAGTGACAAAATCCAGGGGTAGCTCCAGGACTGAAGGTCTTCAAGTGAGAAGTAAAATCAAGATTCCTCACTTAAATATCTCACACAGAAGTCTATTGAGCACTTAAAACATTCAAGCAACCCAAACTCCATTTTCCAGAAGTAAAACTATTTGACTAAAGACACGTGCTCTATAAGAAGACAGGCTGAGAGAACTGGAGTTGCTCAGCCTGGATAAGAGAAGGTTCCAGGGATACTTTGGAGCTCCTTCCAATACCTAAAGAAAGCTGGAGAGGGACTTTCTACAAGGGCAGGTAGTGACAGGACAATGGGGGATGGCTTCAAGTTGAAAGAGAGTAGGTTTAGATTAGATACAAGGAAGAAATTCTTTATTGTGAGTGTGGGGAGGCCCCAGCACAGGCTGCCCAGAGAAGCTGTGGCTGCCCCATCCCTGGAAGTGTCCAAGGCCAGGCTGGATGGAATTCTGGGCAACTTGGCATAGTGGAAGGCGTCTCTGCCCATGGCCAGGGGGTTGGAACAGGTGATCTTTAAGGTTTTCTCCAACCCAAACTATGCTGTGATTCTATGGTTAATTACTCTTTCGGCTGAATATGGCTGAATTTTCTGCTTTTGAATGTGATTTTAATGTTTTCTTTCATCTCATCTATTTTTGCTACAAAATTTCTGTTCTATATACTGGAGATGTATAAACTATATTTCAAATATTCCAAACTATATCAAAAGTGCAAATATTTTGAAATGGAAATGCTTAAATCCTTGCATTTTAAATTTAATAAGACATTTTAGGTTATATAGTAGTAAATTTAATGGCAGATTAAAGTCAACTGTTCGTCCAAATGCCTCACCCAGTGTTATCGGGTGAACAATTCACTTGTGGTTTGTAATGATTATGGACTTCACAAAAGGTTATCCATATATATTTTTTAAATAAGGTTTATGTTTAAGAATTCCCCTGTCAACTCTTGACTATTTTATAAGCAACAAAAATTATATAGAAATAATTAAACTATATTTTAAGGGGTGTTTTCTCGGATTCAGCTACCAGTTGTTTCCTCCAACACTTTTTGAGACTGGCCTCTTTTAGTACCTCTCTTCTTAATTGGATTTCTTGACTATTTTCTTGTTTCCATTTCCCCTATGATCTTAATGCAAAACATGAACCCTTCAGGTGGAGTTTTAAGACGGGCTTTTTTTTTTTCCAAGAGCAGGATTGTATTTAGATTAAGATTAATGGAATAAATTATCCTATTTTAATTGCATATTATGCTAAGGGATTTTGTTTGCATAAATCAAATAAGGACTGCAACAATGTGGTTTAAACCCTCCAGAAATCTGATGAAGACAGAAGTATATTATGCAGTTCATTCTTAATTTAATGTCTTAGAAAACCACTTCAATTCTCATAACCTGGTCAAGGAGGCCAGGAAGTGACAAGATAGAATGTAGAGCATGTGCTGAGTATTTTAGGGAGTAAAACAATTCAATTCACAGTGTTACAGTGCTGAGTCTCCTATATTCCCGTAACAAGTTCAGACAAGGAAAGTTGTAAAATCTTATCCTTTTTAAGTTTACTAGAGTTTCTACCTCCCGAAGACCATTGGGATCGTAGGTTCAGCCAGACAAGGAAGAAGTCCCCAAATAAATAATTTATTCCCAAGCATGGTACAGGGTTCCTGTAAGAGCTGAGAACACAAAGGCTGCTGTAAGTGCATGGGATACAATGCAGAGATTTCTATATGTCCCTAAGGTGCACCCAGGTTTGTAGAGAACATTTTATCCCTTGAGAGGTACTGAAGAGATAGATCCTGAGGAGTTTTTCTCTTGTCTGTAATAATCCCTTAGACCTCCAACACCAGGAAAGCCTTTTTTTCTTTCCTGAAGTAAACAACCAGAAATCAATACTGGGTTTTGCAGCTCTTCACAGGAGATACTTAAACAAAATCTGTTCTGCCTTGACCCAAAGTATTTGCTCTGTGTTGTGGACTACATAGAATAAACCTCAAGAGGACCTTTCAGTTTGAATGTATTTAGAGGTAACAGATAAAATCTGACTGCAAGCAATTGATTCTCAAAACTGGGTTATAAGTACTCTAATACTTTCCAGTGATACAAGCAATATGACCTTTCCAGATGAATGTATTCTTGTCTTTGCAAACAGTCCTATTTATGGCTGACCCAATTACTTAAGAGCTCATTAATCTGAGATCTAAATTGTTAGCCGGGGAAGTTTAGAGTTTTCTTTAGAGTCATCTATGCTTCTTCATTATTTTGGGTAAATATAATCCGACCTCCTGGGATAGATGTACAGCTGATTTGGGTTTACAGTGAGAACAGGGCTCCACTGGTGCTGTTGAAGGTAAGTGATGAACAAAGCACAGGAATGAAAAGCCAGGAGCATTTTCAGAGCTTACTGCTGGAGTTGTCTCAATCTCTGAAATTCCCAGGCTGAAAACTGGGAACAATTCAAAGAGTAAGCCTCCCTGGATATCTCCTCCTCCCGACTCACAGACTCAAGCCCTAAGCCAAATGCAATAATGTGCTGGTTTTACAGGGAGGAAGGAGGGAGGAGGCCTTCACTACTGCAGCAGTGCAGGCAAGGACAGAGCCCTTAACAGCTCCACTCCAGAATCCATTCTTCTCTCAGCCTTTGGATTTTGTACTGAGGAAACCCAATCATTATCTCTGCCTACGTATTTCTCCTGTAGGAGACCACAGTGACCCAGAATGGACCAAGGTGTTGACTCCAGACAGGCACATGGGTGTCAAGGAGGGTGTGAAATGGTTGATTATACTAAACATTTACTTGAAAATAATCACCTCCTCTTCTCTGACAACCATTTAAAGCAGGAAGATTCCCAATACTACTATCTACTCTTTACTGTATGGTTCAGTTACATTTTAGATACATGATAGGGAGGAAAAGCTTTGAGAAATGTTTTCTTTTGAAACTTTATAGTGAGAAATAAATAATATTAGCATTTGTTTCTATTAATCCTTAATTATCTTAAAATGTCTAAACAATCTTAACTAACTAAAAACGTGTGGAGAGGAGATAAACTCAAAAAAACTGTTTTGTAGATCCCTTCTATGATTTTTATTAGACTATTAGATTATTTATAATATAAATATATTAAACAGCATATATATGTAGCTCTTGTATTTTGCCTGTCTCTAAGTTTATTCAGTTTCTTCTATAAAATCTGGAATAAAGCTACTGCTGGAAATACCACGTTCATGTTAAATATCATTTCTCTGATGACAATTGCAGCTATGTTCAGAACATGAGTCCTGCCCCCAAAGGACAATACAGACCATGTACAAATAGTATAAAAGACATTGTAACACCTTATGCCCCCCAAATACCATCACAACAGGTTCTTGTAGTAGCTCAGGCTGGTCACAGAGGATTTTGCTAAAGCAATAACTGGCCCTGTCAGATACATCTTTTGACAACCATGATGGTCTACCTTGTCTTGATTCAGGACCACATTGCTCCAAGTGCATACAAAACATGACAAGAGATTGTAACAAGTTGCAGATTAAAATACTTTTAAATTAAAATTCAGTGTGGAGAGGATTAACATTGCAAGCTAGAAACATGAGGGAGATCAGGGCATATTTAACGACGTGTCTTTAATACTCAGCCTTATATAACGCTGGGCTGCCACAAGCTCTTTGTGAGCAGTGACATTTTAAGAAAAGCTTCTGTCCATTTCTCTTCCCATTTACCCTGCAGAATGCTTGCTTTTCCCTGTGCCCTTTTCCAGCAGACTGGCATTAATAAAATATGGGGAAACAGTGAAAAATGCAGAATAGAAAGAGGAAACAAGTTGTAAAAGTGCTAAAACTCCTTAGCTCATGAAGCATGGGTCCTGATGAAAAATTTCTGGTATTTGTTGCTGGGGTGCTGTCCTATGCAAGTGAGTATTCTACCTCAGTGCAAGGTGGAAGGCTGACACTAAGAGTTTAAATATGCATTAACATCTGGATACAACTTCATTCAACCAGATATCTCCTGGAATATTGCCCATCCACTCATAGACACTTGGTACCCTGGCAGTACAAGAAGTGTCAGGGAGAAATATCAACCTCATTGTTTTCCTCCAGGCACTGTGCTGAGGAGGGATAAAGGCCCTCCCCAAAAGTGACATTTTATTTAGTTTCGTTTATATTAATTCTTGGGGTCTTAAAATGTCTAAACAATCTTAACTAGCTAAATATGTGTGGAGAGGAGACAACGTGTGGAGATCTCTGCCTTTCTTTCCTCAAGACTTTCCATCTTCTCACCTGAAATATGCTGCTGGAGATTGTCCCAAGCTAATGTCACTGGCAACCACAGCTGTAAAAGCTATATGGGTTTGAACTGTGCATGTGTATGTTGTGATGATAACAAGTCCTATAGCTCTGTTTAACCTGTCTCTTCTTGGATTTCCATGGAATTTCTTTCCTGAATTCTGCATCTGACTCACTTTGCAACCCTGTAGATTACTAAATAGATCAAGGTAGAACTTTATAGGACCTTCTGAAGATTGGAAGAGTGGCTAAATAAGCAACAAAACCTCTCTGTGGGAAAGTGGCTTCTCCTCTCTTTACCCTCTGTACAACTCTGTCCCTGTGCTTTCAGACCTGTGCAATCCTATCAAAGTGTTAAAGCAAAATTGTTTAGGGGAAGGTGAATGAGAAAAGAAAGAGAATAAAAGGATAACAAATTCTAAGGACAAATAAACCTAAAAAATGGTCTAGAAAATATTAGGAAGGTATGTAAATGAAAACCCAGCCCTTCCCCAAAATTTATTTCAATATGTAGGACTACGCAAGGAGTAAATTTTGTCTCAAACTTAGAAATGTTGATTCACATATTGCCTTTAACAAAAATGCAGATCTGTTAGTAGCTTCCAGAATTCCTCTCAAGCAATCATTCAAATAGCATTTATATCCAGGAAATATTTCTTACGTACTACCATTTACTTCCACATAGCTGAAAAAGAGATTTGAGTTAACAGAGACAGCAATATAAGTTATTTTAGTACTAATATAAAAATACTTATCTCTTCCTTGAGTGGCTATAGCTTGAGACAACTGTTGCTTCCAATTGAAGTATCCAATGAGTGGATACAGGAAAGTGTCTATGTTTTATATCATATATTGTTTTTAGAAAATCACTGAGAGTTTTGTCACTGGCCACATTAGAAGTTCAGCATATTCCTTCAGGAATATTATGATGCAGAGATGATGCAGAGATGGTGGAGTTTCTGGAGGCAATCAGAGTGGCCCTGCTTGAGCTAGGGTGGCTGGACAAGGAGATTCCCATAGACCCCCTTCCACCCTCAGCTGTCCTGTGATTCTGTGAAGTGTGGACTATCAAAAAGGAAATTTAATTCATGGTAGCCAATATCGATGGCAAATAGATTACTACAATTTTTAAAATTATCCCCCTCCAATTCAAACTTTCTTAGTGTCAAAAGTTTAGAGTTTAAGCAACCTTCAGATGCTGTAGGCTTGTAAAGTGTAGGGCTGTTTGAAAAGACAGTAAAATCCTTAAATGTTGCATTTTGGAGGTAGGTTTGCACCAGTATAAATCATGTCATTTGACTTAATTATACAGACACACTGCTTACTGTTATTATCTGATTATTAACCCCTATGTGAGCTATTTACATCTCAGTCTTGATTAATCATCATAATGATTACCTGCCTGTTGTGGTAATAATTAAGTAGAAAAGCCAGCAACAAAATAATGAGATTTTTAATATTCTTTTTAGGTCGGACATAATGAGCCCGAGGAGTGTAATAGTGGGTCTTGAACATAAGGCAAATTAGATTAAGTTTTAAGAGGCAATTTTTTTTTTTCAGTTACAGGCCTTTTCTTTTTGTTTACGAGGAGCTAAAAATGTTTAGGAGCCAAATAAACTAAATAAAATAAAAGCATGAAACTTCCTGACATACCAGAAGAGGAAGGGTCTGTGTACACCTGACCCACAGTCGTGCCATCCTTCCCACAGATGCTGGACACTGCAGGCTGCCCAGCTGACCCTCAGAGATGTGCAATGTCACTCTCCATTTCCACTCCTGGCACTGCAGCAGTTCCCACCAACTGATGAGTTGGTGAACATCAAGAGAACATCAGGAGAAAAAAAAAAATCTTAAATCAATTATATTCTGCATCACCTGAAGTTATGGATGTCTAATGTTTAGTTAAACGTGGAATATACTCTTAACCTAGTACCAGAGTAATATCAGCTACTGCTGATCCAACAGGGTCATCTCCACAGCGAAATGAGAGAAGTTTGCTGACTATGGGCATTGGAAATTAGACTCAATAATGTTCTAAGAAATCTTCTTCAAGATACTAATATTGCAAATGTGTTAATGTACAGCATATGGCTCTGATCTGAAAATCCTGAAGCATGAGCTCATTTTCATTGAGTGGTCCTGTGGGATGAACATCTTAAATTCATCTGGCATTCTGCAGCTGGTGTACATTTTGGAGGATTACTTGTAAGTGTTCATTTTGCCAGCATATTAAACTACTGCTGCATCACATTAATTTTTCTGCCCTTAATCACAAATTAAACTGTTTTTCGCTAAAATTTCTTAGAATACTCTGCTCTCTTCTCAGTGTTGACCCACTGATGAACATTTAGTATCCCATAGGAGATAAAGCCATGGACTGTATGAAATCATAGCCTTTAGAAGATCAGATTTCTAAAGGCCTTTAGAGATTTCATTAGTTTTCCCTGAGCTTCCTTTATTTTGTTTAGAGCTAATTATCAGCTCTTCATCTGAAGACAACTGAAAGCAGCACCTTCAAGCCACATTACAAGTATATACAGAAAGATCTTATCTCCCTTCTTGATAATGAGGCGCCGTGATAGAACATCTGAAGTATGTTGGCATTATTTGCTCCTTTCTTACAAAGTAATCTTGTATACACATGGCTTGGTGTGCTGGGAGAACTCTTTTCTGATTGTCTAATTAAGCCATACCTCATGTCATTTCTCTTAGTGTTTCAAACATATTTGCACGGTTTAATCATATTCCTGTTTAAAATCCCTCTTTACTCTTGGTCAGTTCAGGCTCACGGAATGTGGTAGGACACGCAGGCCGATCCAGTACAGGTGTTTTCTCTGTAAAGGGGGAAAGAACAAACACAAATTGTTGATGACATCATCTTTCGTAAGATTAAAAAGTCAAAATGTTCTTTGTTTAATTAGAACACCTTCAGGAAGGATAGATCTTAGTGGGATGCTGCTAAGCTGTCCATGGATTAAGAATAAACTTAGTAGCCTTATTTGATTCTGTTCTGACCTCTTTGAAACGCTGATTGCTTGTGATCATTTTCTAACCCTGCGGTCAAACCTCTCTTTCATCAGCTCTCTGAATGCTATATGGAGCACTAAGAAAGTCCCATACTACTTCTCCCCTGAGGCTTTTCTCATCTGCTTTTGCTCTTTGTCTTTTTCTGTGATTGCATTTGTGTATTAAAGGTAACCATGTTTTATTTCTCTATGGATAGATGTTTGGGGATGGTTTTTGTTTTTAATATAGAATATATTGAAAGCCTTGCCTCTTATAAATTGCATTGTGAACACATGGTGAGGCCTTTCTAGAGGTTATTGCACGGTTAAGGCCAAAACAGAAAACAGATTTTATGTACACATTAAGGAATATGCAGCACCAGCTTATTATAAAGTTCCTTGATACTTCAAATGCCCATGTGCATTTAACTTCGCAGCCACGAGTAATTCATTGACAGTAATGGAAGTCCTTTTGTCCACTTCACATAAAGTGTTTGCTTACACAGGAATGAAAGTTAATGTCCTCAGTCACAGTACAGTTCCTTGGAGGAACGTTTTTACTTGCCTTTCTTCTCAGTGCAATGAACCTTGCATAAGCCCTACATTTGAAGAACTGTTTTTACACAAAAAGGAACTGTGTCTTTCACTTTCAGTGGTTACATGGTTTACAAGCAACATATCCGCAGCATTCTATTGTTTTTTAAGCAAAGTAGAAATGTTTTTTTTCAGTGAATAAAAAATTCTGGCATTTTGCTTTGCTTTAAGGATGGGCTTAAAAGGGGTTGTTCTACATGCTGAATGAATGATTGGAGGATGGGGGAGAGAGAAGAGTAATTGCTTTTATTTCTTAATCCTATTTTTAAAACGCTGTTAATGACGAAAATGTTTGCAGAAAAGATTAAACTCCACCAAATCTTGGGTAGATTGAAATGAAGATGAGTTTAATGTCTGAGGTTATCTTTTGAATCTTTTCTTCTCTTTTAAGTATTGCTCTGTCAGCTAAATATAGTTCTGATTTTTACATTTTTATAGACCATGTGAGTTCCCTGTAGGCATATTGTCTCTCTTCAGTGATTTATATAGTTTGAATTATCGGGGATGATAAGCATTTGCTGTTCAATAGTGTAGTTAATGCTCAGCCCCCCCTGGGTAACAGAGCAGTGAAGCATTTACTACTCCGTGGTAGTTCTGCAACAATCAGCATCAGTGCGGCTCTATCGCAGTAAATTTGTATCAGTACACTTCAGCCTCGGGGAGCTGAACATTCACTCAGCACAGCCCAGGGAAAACAATTAGAATGGACATTTTCCAGTCTTTTTGGGTGGCACAACAGGAGGAGCTGACTGTAGCAACTGGATCAGAAACAGAAATCACATATGTGCAATGTGAAAATTATCCAGCCTTTATTTTCTCCCCCTTTTTTTATTTTTTCCTTCCAGGATAAAAAGTAAATAAATGCTTGGACTAGAAAGCTTTTGGAAACCTGAAAGTTAAAGAAGGTTTCTGTATTGGCAGACTCACTGCCGTGCTGGTGAAATGCCAGGGAGCCTAGGAGGGCTCCAAGCTCTTCACTCCTGTGGGTTGGTGAGCACTGTGAGAGTACAACACTTCTGTTCTGTGATTGTGATGAGAAAATAGCAAGGACTGCATCAGCCAAGCAGTAATAGCATTTCTCTTCCAGGTTATTTTTCTTCAATAGGCCTGAAAGCTTTTTATAAAGGAAGCCAATACCATCAGGGTTGAGGTGAACAATTAGTATTCTCTTCTATCCTGGTTGCAGGACATGATGAGGGAAAAAGCATGAAATGATCTAAGATCTGTATCTGGCTATGAACCTAATGCCACTGGAAGAATTTTGGGGTTCTTTGATTGTGGGTCAGTTTACACAACACAATAGATGGGGTACACCTTTCTGAAAGGGGAAAAGTTTCTTTGGCACATGTTAACAGGGCTCACAGAAAGAGATCAAACTAGCTTTGAAGGGAAAAAAGGATAAAGCCAGGCTCCCTAGAGATAAAACCTGGCACAACACTACAATATTGAGGGGTGGTTTCTGTGGCAAGGTCTGTGAGCCTGCAGAATGGAGATCCATGTGACAGCAAAAACGCAAAGGTTATTGATGTTAGAAACCACAGAAGTACTTGAGAATGGTCGTGCAGGAATTCGGATTGATCCCCTCAGGAAGGGGTGGGATCAGTAGCCCAGGTGAGGTGGATCTACACCAGGGAACAAACAGGAGAGGCTGGAAGCCCTTGGGCTGCAGGAACACCATGGAAATGTGGTGGAATGGTTCCCACAGGCAGAGTACTGCAGCTCCTCAGAGGGATGGGCAAGAAAGGAGAGGAATGCTGAGGGCACATCTTGAGTGTTGCGTTCAGTCTTGGGACCCTGATTTGAAGAATTACATTGAGTCACTGGAGAGTGCCCAGAGAAGGAGAAAAATGGTGGTGGAAGAAGAACAAGAATTACGAGGAGCAATGAAGTGATTGAGAAGGAGATTCAGAGGAGACATTATTTCTTTTTACAACTACCTGAAAAGATGATGTAGCAAAGAGGGCTGGAGAGGGGGTTGGGGGTGGGTAGAGGGTAATGGTCAGATTCTTCTTACAGGTGCAAGTGAAAGGATAAGAGAAAATAGTCTCAAGTTGCACCACACGGTTTAGATTATATATTAGGAAAGCCTTCTTCACCAAAAGGGGTTGTGAAGCACAGAAACAGGCTGTGTAGGGAAATATTTGAGTCACTATTCCTGAAGGCATTTAAAAGACATGTAGATTTGGTTTTCATGGGACATGATTTAGGGGTGAACTTAGCAGTGTGCAGTTAACAGTCAGACTTGATGATCTTAAAGGTCTTTTCCAACCTAAACCAGAATCCTGTGATTCTATTTTTGTATGAAAGGTGTTGAAACCAAAGCAGAAGGAGGCCCCAGGAGGCCACAGTCCTTCAGCAACACTGTGAGAAAGTAAAAATAAAGCTGAGGTTCCCTGGGTGTCTTGCTTAATGCTGTGACTGCTGCAGTCAACACTGCCCTCTCTCTCTGAAATGCATCTGGAAGCCTCAGGCTGTAGTACAGACAGCATCAAGAATAAGGACTGACAAAGTTAATTTTTCTCTTGTAAATTACGAAAGATGAGGCAGAGTAAAGTATAAAAGAGGAGGAAAAGAAGCTGCAGTAGGCAGATGAGTTTCATCCTAGAAAACAGTGGGAAAGTGTGAAGTGGTATTTCTGCAGAGAGGGATTTCTGTGAAGCAGGATTGTAAATGCTCCAACCCCACAGATGCTGTTGTGATTGTGAGAAAATATGATTGCAGTGAACTGAAGAGGTGTGAACTCTGCTTTGGTGACAGGGAATCTACAAATAATGACCATTATACCTACGCTGCATCTTTAAGCCTGGCTGGTTGAAGAGACCCAGCAAGCATAAATCTAGGTGAATTTAAGTGCACCTCTCAGGGCTCTGAGGTCTCAGCATCACACATTTGCCAGCATCTCACTGCACCAGAGAGCCTGAACAGGCTGTTGGCAGGAAGGCTTCAAGCTGAGAGGGCGAGTCAGGCTTCCAGAAGATGTCTGTGTTGTGCTTTGTGCCTGCCTGCTGCAGTGTGGAAACAGCATAAGGACATTTTGAAGAGACTCAGAAAGGGTAATGTTGACAGGCAAGTGGAGGAGTGAGGGGAAAAAAGCAAGATTTTTGTTAAAGCCATGCTGAAAGGACTGCTGACATCCTCTGGCAGTGGTGAGAATGTGAATAATTAAAAAGAGGTTTGATGGCATTAGAATTGGGACTGTTTTGAAATCAGCATAAAAATTAGGACGTGCAAAACTCTCAAAGAACGGGAATTTGATGAATAATGGGAGAATGTAAATCGCTAATTGTCAGAAAACCCTGAGAAGATCCCAGCTGAACTGTTCCAGTCAGTGCTCAGATCAGAGCATGGTTTTCTCCCTGCTGTCAGCAGGCGTAAGCATCACTCACCCACACCCAGCCTGACTCTGACCTTAAAGCATGGACGCTGATAAGAAAGCAGGGAGGACCACTTACATAAAGCCTGGCATGAATCCTGCAGAACTGACAAAGATAAATCTCATCCAGTTTAACAGCGTGGTCTCTTTGGTCACTCTAGTCAAGGAAATCAAAATTATATTCCAATCCTAGAAGGGAGTTTAAAACTGCGAAATGGAAAAAGAAAAGAACTGTGAATCAAATCAAAGACAAAAATGAAAAGGTCACAGAGTCAAAGAGAAGACAAAGGGGCACTAAATGAAAAGCAAATGAGCTTACTATGAGGCAGGAGAATAATCTCTGCACCTTCAGGATTCAGGTAACTGACTCATTCCTTCACCTCATGCTGTAACAGGCAGGTCCCTTGGGGAGAGTTGTAGCAATATTTGCATTATTTCAGTAGTAATATCAGAAGGAAGTTGAGAATGATGAAGGACTCACTGGGTCAGGATTCAGAAATAGGAGAGGAACAGCTGTGCAAGATCCAGTATTAATGCTGTAAGTCAATGTACATGTTGGTGAAACAAAGAATCTGTATCACTTTAACTCTGATAAAGCATTTACCTCTGCTGGTGCCTCCATCCTCTTCCCTGCATCCCAGCATGCCTAAGGCAAGAGGAGTGGGCTGAGACATAATGTGGAATTGCACAATGCAAATAAAGACAAGGGTGCCTCACAGAACATCTATTATGAGGGATAGTGTGAGTGATTGAAAGAGTGAATGTCTTCAACTGAGAGGAAAAAGATATTTCTTTTAACTCTCTGGAACTGAAAGAAATCACAGATTCAGTCAGAATGGTACTAGTCTGTGTCACTAAAGTGGTACAGACCACTTTTATAGGCTCTTTCTAAAGCAGAATCACATATGGAAACAATTTTTGATAACGTGCTGTAAAATACATTCCAGGGAATATTCCCATCTTGGCAGAGATTGAACTAGACAGTTTAATAAGACTTCCATCCCTAATTTCTCTCTGCTTGTGATTCTTTAGACTGAAGCCACATAATTTTATGTTCTCTATAGCTTTTGAGTCATCCAATATCTACTGATTTATAGCTTGACTTGTGTATAACAAACTCCAGGTTGCTTGAGGAAGGGAGACACCTTAATCACAAAAGCAGGCTTCAGTCACCTCATTGCCAGCTCCAGGCCCTAGTTTCATTTATTTATTTAATCTGCGGAATGACATGTACCATAAGAAATATCTACATTGGCCAGCCTCACCTAGGATCTTTATTAAATCCTCATATTAACAAAGTGCAGAGCAGTAAAAGTGATATGAAATACAGAGCAAGATACACAGAAATTAGATGATGGTTTGGGGGAAGCCACCCTCATTATTAAAGCTTGAGTGTTGGGAGGAGGTGGCGTTATATCATCAAATAATACATAAATTCTGTGTAGCTGCCAGGGACTGTGCGCACTGCACAGCCTTTGATGGGCAATATGGAACTTTTGGAGGTGTGCAACATTTCACAGGATGCGGATCCAGAGGAGACAACCTGTTTCTTCAGAGCATCTCTGAGATTCACCTCTGTATCAGGTACTGCTGACAAGCTAAACCTTTAACAAAAAATCTGACACCTGAAACCCCAGCTTGGGAGCAGCTGTTGTGGAGGAGAGAGGTGTTTGTAGACCTTACTGCAGAAATCTGAATCTTCAGCTGAGAAGAATCACCTTCTGAAGGTCCTGCTCACTCTCCTATTCCTACAAAACAGACACAGGCACTTCCCGGGGTCAGTTTATGCCACGTGTCTCTTGTAAGAGGAATGAATTCAAGTCACCAAGGGTAAAGCTCAACATTCAGCTTTCAGAACATCCAGTTTGATGGGACAAACTTCAACCAACAAGTAGAATACTTCTTTTTTTCCTTGAAAAATGATAGGTGTTTTAGAAGGCTGAAGTCTGTAACAAAGTTGTGCTGGGCTCCAAGGCTTTTATAGCCTTCATTCTTAACAGTGCAACATTTTCATACTCAGAAAAGGAGGAGTCAGAAGGAGGGAGAATGATATATTTGTGCATAGTAATCCTGAGTATTAGGTAATTTTCTCCTTTTAGTAGGGTTTTAAATAGTATGAGGACTGATTATGAATTAGTAAATCATAATTATAAATCAGTCTTCACTCCAGATGTAACCTCAGGTTTTGAAAGAGCTCTTGTTTGAATAACTAGAATTTCAATTTTTACATTCTGGGCATGTTTGTATCATCCAGGATTCTAGCAGGAATTCTGTTTCACTACGACTGTGTTGAACTCGGGCACGACCGTGTTGGCTCCTGTGAAGTAGATATGCAAAAAGCAAGTGACTGGAAGTATCACCCATATTGATTTTTCTATCAGCAAGAGCTTGCTAGGTCTGCCTTAATAACACAGTCGAATCTGAAACAGGATAATTAAACATATCTATGATGGGTTTAGTCCTGTGAAATACAGAACACCCAATTTCCAGCAAAGTAGTGAAAAATTTCTTTGAAGACAGTGTTTATATCTGGAACATTCTTAAACACAGTCATTGTGGGGGCTGAGAGCAGTGACTGCCTAAAACAACCTCCCTGAGTTGTGTGGGAAGCCCACACTGAGGGTCTGCAATTTTCAGGATCAGTTTCGGTTAAAATTCGCTTTGGAATATCCAGATAAGTGCTAAAACAGCTGAATTAGTATTGGGAAAATGTGATGTACATCCATTTATCTTCAGCCAGACTGATGTGCCACTTC
This sequence comes from Sylvia atricapilla, assembly GCF_009819655.1. Classification (NCBI taxonomy): domain Eukaryota; kingdom Metazoa; phylum Chordata; class Aves; order Passeriformes; family Sylviidae; genus Sylvia; species Sylvia atricapilla. Next base: position 24,744,229 of record NC_089149.1, read on the forward strand.
CACATCCAGGCTCCAGAGGCCTCCTGAGTGTGACCTGGTGAGCTGCTCTTACAGGTATGAACATTATTTATTGGAAAAAGGCTGCTTCAGACATGTGACATTAATGTTGCTGGACAGTGTTGAAGGAGATCTGTGATTTGTATTTCCTTTTCCTGAAATAACAAAGTGAAATTTGAAGCCACATATTAGAATAAATTCCAAGTTCAGTGATGAGCTGGCCAATGAGAAAGGTAATTCATTTGTGCTTGCAGATGATGTCTTTACCTTGAACACAATACAATGGCCCAGCTGCGCTGTAGACTTGACTTTGTTCAAGGTAATTTGATATTGATCAGCCTTCAGGTGTAATGCTACAACAATCAACCTGATCAAATGCAATGCTACACAGATGTGGTTTTACAGACACCATATTTCTATGAGAAATCATCATGTTGCAGAGAAAGAAAGCAGACTGGCAAAAGCATATTTATCATGCTTAGTTTCTTTTTCTCCCTTCTGATGTATTTGTATTGATTTTATTTTTAACATTGAAGAACAGCTAAGAAATATGTGGTTATTTCAAATATTCCATGAACACTTTTTTTTTTTTTTTCCATTTGGAATCCTCTAAATGCACTTATAATGCTAACAAAGAACTTAAATAAGACATTTGAGAAGGAGGCAATAGCTGAAGTCTTAAATTCAATTATTTATTCCAACCCATCTCTAAAATTCAGTAAATTCTTTAAATTCAGTGGAGATGGTTCTTGCTCCCCTTGATGAAGAGAGTGTTTAGAGCCTGCCAAAACTCATATTTATAAATGAGACGCATGTACCTGTCTTATTCTAACTCCCTGTGTTTTAGTGCTGCCAGCAGTGTCCATTTCCAGGGCAGCTCTAGGCTTTCAGGGGTTTTCCAACTCCATACACCATTTGCAGCTCATCAAGCCCGTGACCACATAAGATTATGCACACTTTCATACCTAATGCTATTGTTTCTACTGTGACAGTGAGATTGACCCAAGGTGTATTGACATCCAGAAAACTTATTTGGTCTTTGATCAGTGTGATTTGTTTTGCCCTTCTACAGCCAGGCACATTTTGAGAGATATTTTATTTATTGAAAAGGTATGAAGGTCTTATGGACACTGTCTTTTTTTCTGCATCTTAAAGGTCTTAATTTTAGAAGTTTGTTTGTTTTTGGTGGTTTTTTTTTGTTGTTGTTGTTTTTTTTTTTTTTTTTTTTTTTTGTCTTGAAAAACAAAAATTGTTCTTTAGTGGGGAAATAGACATTCTGAAGAGTCATCCAATTAAAACTTGGATAGTGACTTATCTTAATATTAAAAGGAATTTAGAATTATAGTGTTCTCTCTCAAGTTCAATATTTAAGTAGAGGTTATCAGTGTGATTGCTTAAAATAACCCTTTTCAGTGGCAATTGCAGAAGCATTCAGAATTTCTAAAAATACGGACGCATGTTGCTCAGCCAAATAATCACCATGGTCTTTTAGACAATTAAAGGCATTCAATCTTCACATATTAGATTCTGACTAACAGAGTCCTGGGCAAGTTTTTTATACAAATAATATAAAACATGTTAATTAATAAATCCAAGTGCAAACTCATTAGCTTAAGACTTTGTAGCAGAGGCATGAAAAGAGTTACGTTTTTCCCCTTAGGATGAGAACTTCACAATTATAAACAGAGCTTGGAAAGACGCTCAGGAGGCGCTTCTTTCAGATGAGCTAATTAAGAATGTTCTGTTTATTTTTGTGTGCACCCAAGTGAACAGTACTCTTATGGCAGAAGGAACTAGGTAATTTTAAAATCCCAGTCACAGTCAGTTCAAGCGGCTAAATTTAGTTTTGAGACAGTGGTTTAAACTCAGGTTGGACACATTTTTTTCAGTATAATTTTAGAAGACAATAAAAATGCAAACAACTCCTGAGGGCAAGTCATATCACCTAGGGGAAGAATTCAGATGACCTCTTTAAATTAAAAGTGCTGACTTATAAAAATTAGAAACCCTAGAGGTTCAGTTAAATGCTTAATAAAAGATATAGAAACCGTGTAATGTTCTTATCAACAATTCAAGAGTAAGAACTAAAGTATTTTCTGTGCTGCATTTACAATTTCTGCAGCATCATGTCTTTTGTTACTAAATATACATCTACCCATCAAAGCAAGTCCCACTGGTGGCACTGGTGCTTCATTTGGTCATGATGCTTTGTCATCTGACAAGAATTGATTGATGTCAGTGAAACAACCTCAACAGTAATCCCTGCTGATGTGTTCATCTGTTCAGGAGCTAAAAATAAACACATACAAATATTTCTGCTGAGAATAATTCTTTTTGTGCTATCTTGTGGGCAATAATATTAAAATTAAAGTATTATAGCCGCAGATGTAGCCCTGAGCATATAAAATTTTACAGCAGCCTTTTCCATTGTAATGTGAAGGGTCAAACTGCTGTTGTGGCAGGGAAATGCAACAATGCAGACTGTAGGAATCCTTCCACCCTCTATGAACAGAGTAAGAATCAAGTGAGCTTTTTTAATTAGGAAAACACCTCTAGCTGAATTGCCAGCTATATTGTGTACACACGTAGATTGTACATTATAGAAAGAGAAAACAATGCACTTGTTCATGCCAGGGAATGTGTCTAAAAGCTATGTGGCATTTGGGGAGCTATATTGCTTTACCTTTGCCTAATTAAAATAACGTTCCTTTACTTGTTCTTGGGTCATTATCATAATGCTTGTCAGTGACATGAAGTCACTGCTTCATAGAAAACACTATTGAAATCTGTCTGTTGTCCCAATGAAGGAAAGAATGAAATCTCTTTATTTTGAATTCAGTGGTCAAAATTCTACTTTGTTCACAGTATTTTTAAGCAGATTATTTCTGTTGTTTTGGTTGGTTGGTTTTTTAGTTTGTTTGGGTTGGGTTGTTTTATTTTTTATGGTTGATGAAGAGAGTATATTGACTAGCTTGAAGGTTTAATATTCTCCCATGCACTTTTTATGATTTAGTCATTAGGAAAAACCTGCTTCTTAATCCCTGTTACTTGATGCAAGTCTATTGTTTTTTACAGTCTATCTTGATTACAAGAAATTGAAATGCCTTGCTGACAAGCCAGTAAAAAGGTACTTTTGCAATCGTTTGGTAGCTATAGAAAATATCTTATCTGAATCAGGTTCTTGAAATTTAAGCAATAAAATTTGCCTGGTTCTTTCCGAGACAATCAGTTGTTGAGCAGTGTTGGTGTTAAGGGGGTCCCCCTTTCTTGCCCCTCACTCAGTTTCTCAGTGTGTATTTGTCTATATTCTCCTGCTTTTGGACCTATTGACTCACAAAACTGAAATCCAACAGTTGTTTGTGCAATTTATTACTACAAATTTAAGAAAATATGTAGCCAGGTAGAAGAGGGATCTTCTCAAACATATGCTGTGCTGTAGGAAAGACAAAGTCATTTTTTCTTCTATGCAATGGAAAATAACCAATCACATTGTCATGTTCATCTGACTCAACTAACAGGGTCAGCTAAATTCTGTGAATTCCCTTCCCATGCAGTTGTTCCAGAATCACAACTGCTTTGGGCTGAAATTAAATGGGAATTGCCAAGGTTTCTGTTCTGATCTCAACACTTATTTAAATCAAGAATGTTTTCCTAGGGCTTCCTCACATTCCAGAAAAATTCCATGAACACTCCTTAAGACAAAAACCCTTTCTGTTCCTACTTAGTAAATGGAAATTTAAAATTAAAATCAACGTTCTAAATACTGCTAAAATCAGAAAGGCATAGAGGGTTCTGGTGTGGATTACAAGGTGTAACACATTTATGTGAATTGAGCTGGTTGACAACAAACTTAAAAGTTGATCATAAATATTGCTGGTCATGTGTGTTAGAGCTCCCTTTGCAGGAGAAGCAATTATTCTTATGATTAGCTACAAGGCTGTTTGAAGAAATGTTAGAAAATGGACTAAAAAAATTTATTCGCTAAAGTTCTCCCTTTGAAGCTTTTTCTAAGCAGTTATTCGTGTGCCAACTTCTTAATGAAAAATTTCCTGCATTTCTGCTGTGATCAAACTAAAGGTCAGAAATTAAACCCTATTCTTCAAACTTTAGCCCAGTTCCTTGCCTGGCAAATGCAAAATACATGTGGATATCAAAGAAGTACTGTGGGTTCTTAGGGCTTGACACCAAATTAAAAAGAAGCAAATTGACACATTCTGACTTCATTCGTTTTGGGGATAAAAAGTGACGACAGAATTTTATTAGTCACAACACCAGGTCAGTCCAAGATTATGGGAAAAAAAAATTAAAAGTAGAAAGAGAATTTGTTCTCAGAGGGATATTTTTATACTCCATGGCAGAATCTACTTTAAGATCTGAGGAACAGGGTTCCTTAAAATGGGAAAGGTCATCTACTGTGCATTATTTACATCCATCACAAACCAACCTTAGACTTTTGCTGAAAGGTTCTATGTTCAGGCTTGATTGCCTTTTAAAGTTGCAGCTTTTTTACTCATTTTTGCTTTGCTCATGTTTCATCTAGAGATGGAAAATCTGCGACAAAGAACAGGTAAGGAGACAAAATGGACAGTAAAAATATAAAAGAATCTAGACAAAGGAGCAGATATGCTGAAATATTGCAAAAAATGAGCACCTTTTTCTAGAGGTTTCATCCAATAACCAGAGCTACTAACAATATTCATGTGTGAAGAGGATACAGAAATGGCTTCTCATGTTTTTAAAAGTATAGCACATATTCTGTTTAATTACCAGAAGTAACTACTGCTGCTAGCTTAACTGCTGCTGAGTGAGGGAACACTACAGGAAATATTTTTCTCTTTCCATGTAATGTTGTGGGGTTGCTCTTTTTTAAAGCCTGTTTAACAGTGTGTATCAAATCCTGAACCAAAAATGGGTGATCCAACAGATTTTTCCGAAAATTCAAGGCAGACACCACCAGTTCTTGCTCTTCAAAGCATTTAGAGTTTCATTAGCAGATGTGCTGCAAAAAATTGTAGTGGGTGTACTCTGAGCTTGGAGAGGAATGATTTTTGCTTATCTGGTTCTTCTATTCACTGTTTATTGACATCACTATTTGAATATTATCTCAATAGCAGCACAGTAATTTTTCCTTTAGTTTTCTTTCTGTGATTTATGTTTGCAGGTTGGAGAATACACAACAACACCTTTAAGGTTTGGGATTTTTTCCCTAAGCAGGTGTGATCTGACATCCTCTCTTTCTTCCAGCCAGGTAGATTTGTGGTAGGCTGTAATGACAGAAGCCCAGCATCCTTACCCCTAAGTCAGATAAAACAGAACTGAATTGGGTGGCATTCAGGAGCTCTGAACTGAACACAGCAGAGACACAGCATGACTAAAGTTTCCAAGCCCCACTGCAAAGTAAACTGCTGTAAAGTAGCAAAAAATTATTATTTTTAATGCAGAAATCCTCCTTTTAATATCTGAGGATTCCTTCCCCCTTGTCTTGTGGTTTGGACAAGTAGCCCTGAGCCTGTGAGAGGATCTCACTGGAGAACATCATTAAGTAGAGTTTTATTATTAAAAAATAATCACACCAACCACATTATTTTCTTACTGAGATCTTGAGAGAAAATGCAGTGGAATGGGAATAGGCAGGATTTGCTCATCAAACCATTCAAGAGCACCATGTAGCTGTAAATAAAGTGTTAAGTGATTATTAGAAATGTGGATTCAAGTTCCAGAGAGTAAAAAAGTCAGCAAAAGCCATGCCACAGAATTTCTGTGAATTCCAGCTGGAGGAAAACTAACTATGTTTGTTTTTATAGATAATTTCCAAAAATTTACAGGGAGAGGAAAATTCATGTGGGAATAACAAGTTGTACAATGAATGAAGCAATTCAGTTTTAGAAAGGGATTCTTTTTTGATCCGTGAATGAAAAAACGTTTTATATTGTTTTTTTGTTGAAATATAATAATAATAATTTTGAAGGTATTTGATTCCAGAGATATTCTGTGGTCTGGATTACTAAATGATAGAAGGTGTAATGAAGTGATTCAGCTAGCAGCTGGCTTGGTGAAATAAGTTTATTCTCCGATTTGCAGTTGTTATTTTTCTTGTTTTACTCTCAGGAAAAAAGCTTAAACATTTGATTCTGCAGCTTTTCTATTTTTATAAAAAGTTCACAGTAACCCATAAGGCAACTTTGCCTAGTTTATATTGGCATTTTTAATTAAATGTTTTGTTCTTTTCATTGCAAACCAAAATTTACACTAAAAATCATCAGCAGGAGGTTTTAACTGGACAACATTCCTTTTGAGCTGGAGACAAAAGCTCTCACTGTTGTCACTGAAGAAAGCTTATGTCTTTCTCTTTTATCTAAAACCTGGTTTAATTCATTGAGTCTTGCTAACTGAGTTTGTGGTTTATTCACTCAGCTGAGCCCCTGCAGTTGCTAATGATTAATCTTCACAAAATTGTTGTGTGGGAGAAGATGATTTATCTGCACTTTATGGGCTGGAACAAGGCACATCAGAAAGAGCAAATATTTCTGTGGCTCTGGTGCTGTGCTCAGTGTTTGTGTAAAACACCTCCTGTACCTGAGCCAAGTGCCTGGGCCACAGAAGTGCTGCTCTGTGTTGTGCTATTCGTGCACTAACAGGAGGAATACAATGACATTTAAATTCAGTGATTCAGATTAGGGGCTGGCTTTGTGTGGTGCTGGATTATACACATTGTATTGGAGTTTGATTTCAGGGTGCAGTTTCAGCAAACCATCTCTAATGGCCCTGGCATAACCTTCCTCTTATTTCCTCTACTCTCCACCTTGATTTGCAGAAGCCAAACAACAATCCTCCCAAACAGATGAATAGGATTCTGGCTGGGTACCTTCAAATATTTTTATGGGTGAGAGTGGTCTTTTTGCAGAATATGAACTTGAAAACAAAGCTGCAAACAAAGTATGACTTCAACTTCCTTTCACACCTGTACAGAGTCATTGCCACATTTCATCTCCTTTATTTACAGTTGATTACATGGGAATGCGCATTCAGTAAAAAGCTTGCAAGACTAAATGTTGAAGTTGTCTTGATGCTTCCTGTTATACCCATTATTTGGTGAATCCAGAATATAGAAATGTAGAATATAGACGCCATAGAAATAAATTCTTACTCTTTGTTTAACTTGGGACTCCTGCTTTACTAAAAACAGAGCTGGGAAAATTCTAACTAGGTGAAATAATTCAGGCAAACAAAGCTCGAACCAGATACAATAACTTGGAAGCAATATACTTTTCCATGAGAATTCTAGGAACTCGAGTGGGAAATACTGACTCATTCTGCAGAAATTTGAGCCCAATTCTTACCACATTTCTAACCTAACTGTGCAGATTCACCAGTTCAGGTGCATTTCACACAGGCAGCTGAAGGCCTAGGCATTTCTTTGGATTTGTGTTTTGGTTTTTTCTGAATGTGTTATAAGCTGAGAGCTGATTTGTTCGAGCCTGGACTCTTAGTGAATGTGAACCTTGCCCTCCAGGTTTTTTAATTCTCGATTTTCAAAAACCTTCATCCTGCTCATGAACTCTGTGGTTTAAATGCAAATTGTTTGCATCATTATTTCTAGATGAATGAATCAGTGGTTGAAAAGTAACAGAGGGGAAAGAAAAAAAAAAAAAAAAACAACAATAAAAATGACAACAGAGCTTAAGGGATTTCAACAGAAAAGCAATAACCTGGATCCCTCTAGAGGCCGTTGGTGTAATATTTGGTAGGAAAAAAAGATTTGAACTTGTCTCCCAATTTGCTGTCTACAAATAAAGGAAGCTTATCTATCTCATGTTGTTGCTTATTATCTTGCCAGAGTGTTTCTGTCTGGTGCTGCAAGCTGCATAATTATTGTAGTTTCTCTCCTTCAAACCAGTTCTTCCTTAGCACTGAGCAATGCAGCAGGAGTTTCTGCATGCACTGATTCAGTCTTAAATTAACTCCTAAAGGCATGTTTTCCTGAAAACCATTTTTAAAAAGCGAGTGTTTTATGTCAGAAGCCAGTTGAGGCACCAGAAATTCAGGTTCCCATTTGTGGCAGTATTGCCAAGAAGTTAATTAAACAGAGCAAACAACAGGGATGGGATTCCTTTCCATCTGTGTGCATTGATGGTGATCTCAGGCACAGTGAGAATGCCCCTTTGTGTGAAAAGTCAAATCTTAAACCCTGTAAGAGACAAAACAGGCCATTTTGATGGTGCAAACCTGCAGGTAATTACCCGCAGAGGGGGAGGATTCCTTGGAAAGGAGCAGTGCTCAGCACAGCAGGGTGAGGAACAGAGCTTTCTGAATCCTTCCCACTGCTTCTGCTGCACAATAATTTCTCACATTAAGTGCTTCCCGGGACTGAGAGCGCTGCTATTCCAACATCTCATTCAGGATAATCTGCTTTTTGGGGTGTATGCACGGACTTAGAGATTCCACTGGTGTGTCAGCAGTCCCTGTGACACAGCAGACTGGGAAAAAGTGAGTGAAATATTGGCAATGTGTCACAATCTGTCCTTCACTGATTGATTGAAAAACCTTGCCAAAAAACCACAAATAAACAAACAAAACAACAAAAAAAAACCTCCAATCAACTTAGATGGCAAACTGAATAAAATCGGAATGTCTTCTTAGTGATCTTGGTCAAATCCATCAAAGCAACCTTGCTGCCAAGGTTTCAGTGTGTACTTTTAGTAATTTGAGTTGATGGTACATAAGTACTTTGCAATTGAAATGCCCTTTGTAATATCTTTGGTTCATCTCTGGTCCTTGTTGTGTTTCTCCTGAATATTTTTCATTCTTATCTCCTTCCTAGAAAAGTGCTACAGTCCTCTGTCACTGTGTTATTCCATGGGATCCCACCAGCTATTTGAAAATCAATTTTAATTTTTTATTAAATTAATATAAAGATTAGTATATATCTATTTATACATCTGGAACTGAGAAAAATAGGTTTTGATCATTCATTTTGTGCAAATATCCTTTTGCACACCATGAAATACAATTTTATCCACATGAGTGAATGCTGATGAGTTGCTTTTTAAGAACTGTTGGCAAAAATTACCAGTCATATTCAACTTTGCTGTAAAGGTAAAAAGAATAATGTTATAATGAAAGATAAATATGTGGGATAATAGAATTTATACAGAGCACCATCTTTTATTATGCTGTCTTCAGAAAAAAACACCTGTAACTTCTGTAAATTGAGCATTAAAATATAACAAAGCATAGGGAGACCATTTGGGATAATTTCCTCACCACAAAATGTCAGAGGAAATTAAATGGTCTGGGGTTCACAGAAAGAACTGGTGGTGTCAAAATCTTTTTTCCTTCCTTTTGTTCTGGAGCTCAGCCGTGACCCACTGATGGCACGGAGGAGATCTCCAGTGGGGCTGGTGTCCTTCAGCATTTCACCACCTTGCCTAAGGACCACTCCACATCTTGTCCACACGCTTGTTCCAAGTTTCACTGCAGACCAGAAAGTATGTTTGAAAGTACAGGAGCTATCCCTGGGTACTCGTGAGCAATAGAACTGTTTTATTCTGGTTTGATCAGCTGGGCAATTGATTTATGGCTGTTTGTTTCTGCTTTGGTTAATTAAGTGGGAAGCAATAACTCAGGGGCTGCATCTGCCAGCAAGTGGAGCTCTTTGCTAGCCTAGGGAGGTGTGTCCTCACCACGAGTGAGTGCTCCATCCTGAACTGAAACTACTGCAGAGCTGGTGTTCAGTTTTGGTTTGGCCCTTTTGCAACTTTCACATCATGTTCAAGTTCTGTTGGTTTGTAAAACAAGGGGATGACGGCTAAAAACAGGTAATTTATAAATTATTCTATTTCCGTGGAGATTTTATGGCTTTTTGATTTGACAGCCAGATACTGTATTTATTCCCTTCACCCCTTAAAAGGAAGGGAAGATTTTAACATCTCAATTTTATTTTATGTTTTTGTAAGAAATACATCCCAGTAATTTTAGTGAAAGGGTGGAGTTTGTCATGCCAGGAATATGGGAGATGCAGGGGACAGTTTTCCTGTACTTTTCACACTTTTCACTGGGTTCATTGCCCACTCATGAATGTTTATAGGAATAGTTCCTTAGAGCAGGATTTCAGCCCAGCTCTTCCATGCTCTACTTTGTGGTGTCATCAATGGTTTAAAGGGTAGGGCAGTGAAGGAGCTTTTAGTGAGAACCACTGTTACAAGAAGAAACTTTATTTTAAATTCCCTTTCTTTTCTGTCTTGATTAGGAGGGATTTTTACCTACAACATAACTTTCCAGTCACATAAAGGAACACTGGGAGAAAATGTCCTTCAATCAAGATGTCAGGATTAGTTTTCTGACTCCAATTCTCAAATGAATCCTCAATGAAATCCAGAGTGAACACAGCATTAGCCTGCTAATGCTAGAGGTACTCTTCTCTGTGAACTTTATTAATGTTGAAGTCTTGTTTATTATTGCTGGTCTGTGGTTTACTTGGTATGTTACGCCCTGTACGCTGGCAGTGTTTTATCCTAATCGTTCTATCCATCCATTGGTTAGTGCTAAGTCATCCAGCTTTCTGAAGGCGGCTCATTTTGTGCATAATTTACGCTCTGCAGTGCTCATGCTTGTTCCCTCAGAGCCCACCAGTGTTCTTACTCCCCCACGGTCGGGATGTTGTTGCCACACTTAGCGAAAAGCAAGCCTATTTTGGCAGGAAAAACATATTATTTTAGGTGTGCAATTCTAATTTAATAAGACAGAAAGAGGGAGATGCATCCTCTCCTCACACATCCTCATGTGCTCAGCAGGGAACTCGCTCTTTCCTCCTGCTGTGCTGAGGATGAGTAAAGCAGAGACAATTCACCACGCCTCAGAGGCAGCTCCTGCTCACTCCATGGCTTCAAATTAAAGCTGGAGGGGAAGGGAGATTGGGTTCCTGGAAAGGTTTAAAAGAGTTAAGCTCCTTTTCTCAGTGCTTCTGAGGAATAGCAATCAGTAAATTAGCAATGTTAGTCAGGCTAGTAACCAAAAAGTCCAGGAAAGTAGAATTTACACGCCCAGTGTATGGGTGGAGGCACAGACTGGGAGATGGGTTAAGTGAATTCCCACCTGGTGAAACTGGAAATTGTGTCCAGCTCTCCTGTACTCAAATCCTATTCCATGAGGCTTCTCACTTTTTCTCCTTTTGAAAATAGGGATTTTATGAGCCATCATTAGCTTTTCTCTGCTTTCATTGCCATAACACAGTTCCCTGGAAATGGTTTGTAGCTGCCTATGCCTGGCCAGGTCTTTTACAGCCCTGGACATATTCAAGCAGAGCTTTGAAGGAGACCTGCTTAGACAAACTGTATGAACTCTGGAAACAATGGAAATAGCTTCCAGCTTGGCTGCCCTGCCCTTGAAATCTCCTGGAGCTCCTTACCCTGAGCTGGCTGAGCAGCTTTTCAGAAAAAATGCTGCCCCCTCTCTTCTTCCTGACCCATTGATTTCTGGAAGGAATTTTTTTTTTAAAAAAGGAGTTAAAAGAAATGTAATCATAAAATGCAAATGTTAAATAGCTACAATCCTCCCCTCACAGAGGTCATTTCTTGAGTGGGAAAGTAGAGAAAAATCACTGTATCTAAGGAAAACACTGCTCCCTAACAAGCACTGAGAAGAGATCTCCATAACTAAGTATGAAATGAAGGGGAAACAATATTTATAAGTTGAGAGAGTGGCTCCTGCCAGCTTTCCACAGTCCTCCCACTCCCTGTAACCTGTTGTGTTTCCCAGCCTCCACAGAAACCAAAGCTCATCTGTGCTTTCCCTGAGGTCTTCAGGGGACTGATTGCTTTTCAGAGCACAAAGACCTGCTTCATTTAGCTTCTGGGGGCTGTCAGTGGTGCTATGAAGCCACTCCTGTATTCAGAAAGAAACACCTGTATATCTCTGCAGGATCACCTTGTTTTATTACTGCTACAGCACAGTGAGACTGCGCCTCAGATCACTCCCAGGCAAATCTGCCTTTTGTTCTGCATAAAAATCAGGTCTCCCATAAACCACAGCTCGGTTTAGGAACATACTCAGGGGCTGTGGCCTCTTCCAAAGCAAGGAAGGCAGAGAACAGTTTCACTCAATCAGAACAAAACAAACAAAAAAACCTTCTCTGAAAACCCAGCGCCATAAACCTCAAGGCTTCAGTAACTTGTGCTCCTCTCAATTGTGTGTGACTTTGTTAGAGGATTCATTAGTTAAGGCTAATGAGTGCTTGCCTACACACTCTCATCTCCATAACTAACACACCAGCGCTTGTCTCAGAGCATTACAGTGACATTACATCAGCTGACAGAGCCAAATGTGATTTGTGAGGCTGCAAAACAAAAACAATGTAAAATCAGTCAGGATGGCTGTGGGGAGGTGAAAAAGCATTGTACTCTGATCTCATTTGTTTCCGTCAGAGAGGATACAGCTATTCTGCCCAAATCAAGGCCCCTGTAGACCCTTTGCTGTATCTTTGTGTTCAAAAGTGCCATGCAGAACAGGCTGGATTTTATGGCTGTATGTTAACATTCTCTGTCAATTCCCATGAGCATCGAAGGAGGTGTCAAAACTCTTTAAACTCAAGGCAGGGCACAGCTGACAAACTCATACCCGTAAGTTCTCATACGGAGAGGTGCAACATTAACTCCAGTGGAAAAGTGCAGGGACTGCAAACTGAAGTGCTTAAATGCTCCGATGGATCACTGCCTCCTTCTGCCCTGTTTTACATCAAACTGGTGCACTTGAATTGAACAGGAAAGACGGAGCAATGTAGCCATAACTCCTGGCCAGACAGTGCAAATTTAACTAAGACATCCCCACCTTTGACTTGAGTCAGTGTTGGCAGCTTAAACTGAGTCAGGGATTATTTTGTGGCTTTGTGTCTGCATGCTACAATCAGAGATCCTGGAATGCCTGGAGCCACTCAGAGGTGCTGGTGCTGCAGCAGAGGCAGTGAGGGCTGTGGGACAGACAGAAAGGGCTGGGTGGGTGGTCAGGTGCAGAAAGGATGCTGAAAGCCCTGACTTGAGCATTCAAAAGGCTTGCTCATACCTAGCTCCCAACAAGAATCTTCCCATTCCACAGGGCAAAGACATACCTCAAGAAAACTTTAAAGGACCAGAGATAGCAAAGTAAGGAAATATTTTGTCACTTCTTTCATGTTGTTCCGTAGGCAATGGAAAAGTTGAATAAATGCATTATTTTGCCAAGTATTTCAGTGTTTTGTTACTTTTGCTGGTTAGGCTGTAGGTGTAGTCTCTGGATGTGCTGCAATCGTTATCAAATAGAGGAAAGTTAATTCCTAAATAAGGCTTCTTTGGGCCATAAAAACCACAGAAGTAAATGTTATTGGGGTCAACTTTGGTTGTCTTTTCAACGATTTTCATGTAGGGGCTTTGGGCAGGGGTTTATTTTAGAATCCTTTGTGAAAATCAAACAGCAAACTCAAGAAAATAACAGGTTATATGAAAGTTCAATCACAAGGGAATAGTTAAAAGAGTTGAAGAGTTGTTTTATGCTCTCCAAGATTATAGTGGAGTTATAAAAAGGAGGATTGGACTGACCTCAAATAGAGTAAGGTAAAACTATTCAAGGACAAAAGTAATATTTTTCACCTTCAGAAAACTGAACATGCACATATGGATACTTTTTCTCTTTCTTTAAACATTGGTCATGGAAAAAAACCCGCATTCATAAATATACAGTGTGAGATCTACTGATAAAATCAACAAAAGCAATTTTGTACCTGTTGCAGAGAACAAGCCTGACATTTAAATGAATGCCCAGAGCAGTAGATTGAAGAGAATAGGTAGAAGGTTATACCCATTGCCTGCTGACTTCCTTCTCCCCTGTCTTTTAGAGCAGTCAGAGTTAGAATAAAAGAGGAGAGATTTTCTTCTTCTGGAAAGGACTAAAAAATTAACTGGTTTTGCTTTATGGAAATTAGGGGTGCCATATCTCCTTTTATTATTATCATCATCCATTTTTATTTTCATCTCTAGTGCAATGCTTTGAGAATAGTTGCAATAAGTAGAATAAAATTTCAAGCAAAAGAAAAGGTCATTCTGCAAAAAAAAAAATCAAAAATAGGTTAGTAGCCTGTATCATAAACCTTTCTTCATGCTGCTCTGCTAGTGATAAAGGTTATTCAAGACCCAGAAAGAGTCCCAAAGGTTACCCCTTTGGATAAAAACCCACTCTCACTGGATCAATATTGTTCAACAGCATTGTGTGTAAACCAGAGTTCTTCAAAAAATAATGGAGCATGGAAAGGAGGTGAGCAGCAACCTACAGAGTCCTGGGGATAAAGCTGGCCCTGCATGAGGATAAAGCTGCACCTGAGATGGCTGTGGCAGAAGTGCCTGGGCAGCCCTGGGGGGCAGCTCCCACCCCTGCTCCCTGCTGGAGCCTCTGTCCTGCAGCCTTGGTGAGCCCCCTCTGCCAGCAGCTGCTCTGCTGCTCACACACAAACTTCCTTGGGTACTTTTGTATTTGGATTAAAGCCTTTTGCCCCTCTCAGCCTGCAGAGCTGCAAGGAATTTAAAGTTAGGATTCTAAATTACATAAAATAATGGAAAGAAAAAAATCCATTCTCTTAAAAAGTTTTTATGTTTCTAGGGTGCTGAGGTTGCCAGGCTGGTCATGCAGTAGAGCAGAGAGCAGAGAAACACTGGTTCTCTAGTTTTGGGCAGGTGGTCTGCAAAATTTCTCTTACTGAATATTCCCCCTTCCAAAACAGGTCTTATTTAAAGTCAGTAGCTTTTTGTAGTACGTGTGTTTGTGCCTCTCTTATTGGGAGCTATAGAAATTTCAGTCTTTATAGACTTGGGCTGCAAGCCTGCTTAGGTAGAAATCCATGACTGTTTTGCATTTTGTTTCCTTCTGTACTCCATTGGGAAGTTAGAGGGCATCACAACTGAAGAGTTTTGGCCTCTCAGGAGAAATGCAGCCCAACTTCTGCCCAAATTTGTAGGCAGCCACTAGCAAGGGTAAGGACAGCTGTCAGTGTGCTCTTGGTTAAACCCTGACGTGCAGAGACCAAGGAAAACCAAGTTCATGCCTGCTGCAGGACAGGTACTGCTCAGGATGGTTTGGCATTTATCCAGAGATATGCATAACACTCTTGGGGAAGTGTCAACTGAGTGAGATGGAAGGGCTGAAAACCCATTAGTGGCCTAGTAAATCTACTCTGAGGACAGTAAGGGCTAATCTGATCTATTGAGGTCTACAATTTTGCCCTGGGCAGATGATTTACAGTGCCTTCAAGTGCAAGTGCAGATCATCACTGCTGCCAGGGGGGTCATGAGGGCACAGCCCTGGTTGCTCAGTTTGCAGAGCTGTGGCACAATTGAACTCTTGGTTTCAGTCACAGCCAGAGGTTTGTTATTTGCGTTGTAGTTACTTTCTTTTCTAAACTTCAATAACATGAGTTAATCATCCAAGTCAGATTTGTGCCTGCTCTGTTCAAGAAGGACCAAAGGACATTGGTGCTGTGAAGTCTGACCTGTAATCTTAACAGTGCTCAGTTTCAAGCATCAGAATAAATATCTCCTTTTCCTGCTGACGCTCTGGTGTGAAATCAGTTGTCTCTCCCCCGTTGGTCAGGAAGCCTTTGAATGACACATTGCAAAGCACAAGGGTATCACACAAGTCTCTGCAACTAGTCACAGGTGGCTGTGGCCTGGCTGGAGACCAGTCAGTCCCAAACACTGAGGAACACTGTAGGTATTAAATGTCCTGTGCTGAATGCAGCTTGGGCCCTGGGCCTGATAGTGATAAAGGTTATTCAAGACCCAGAAAGAGCATCCCCCACCCCCGAGTGGGCATCTCTGTATAAGGAAAGAGTTTCAGATTACCCTTAGACATTTTAGCAAGTTTAACTAGAAAGTTCTGTGGTCTTCTCCTTGCAATTGGCTCAGTGCCAAGAGAGAAGCACCTCTTGGACCTTGTCACTGTTCTTCAAATCCTGGACCTCTCCCTGCTGGCAGTAAGCCAAAGTGTCCCTCCTAAAACATCCAGTATTTAGGTAAGGGGCATTTTGGAGTGTTTCCAGCAGAGTGTCAGAAGTTTTCTTGGACACCTGTGCACAGCTTTTCTTTTGTTTTCTCTAATCTTTGTTATTTTCCATTTATTAAACCTTTTACCTTACAAAACCCCTCTGAAGAGCGGTCTTGCTAAGGTTATTTCAAGCCAATCTGCAAGGGCTGAGCCCTCGGAGATTGGTACATTTACAGGTGGCTGACGACACTATTAAACTCTATCACAGGGTAAGATCCTGCTGCTGCCACCGAGGGGTCCAGGGAGCAGGGATGGCTCTGGGGACCTCAGACACTCACATCCCCTGCCACTGCCTCAGCCCAGGCTGCTGCTGAATGTCCTTGTTACAGGACACAGAGGAAAAAGTGCTGGGGCTCAGGGTCCTGACATGCCTTTGTGTTGTCATTGCTCCTGCAAAAATCAGCTCCTGTTTTTCAGGCTGCATTAGCAGCTGTGGGATGCTTTGGCACTCTCACTGCTGAGCAAAGGTTATTGCATCCAGTGTTAAATCAAGAGGTGCACTACACTGGAAAAAATGTTATTTTGCATAAATAACCCTCTTGAACCTTCCCATGTCGATCTCCAGTTTGTTTCTGGGACAGAGACACACTGTGTTTTTCCTCACGGCAAAAATCACATAAATAATAAAGAAAAACTGGGAACAGGCTGACATAGGAGTCAGATTTCTGATTCTGAGGCCTTTATCCACTCATGGGGAAAATTAATGTTCTTCTTTCAGCATTGTGAAGAATAAGAGTTTGTTTACAGATAAAAAAATAATACAAGGGTGCAGTGGAATGAGTATAAAACTTCACATACTGATTCTCTTTGCTTACTCAGAAAGAGTAGGTAGTGTTGTCTAATTTTGCAGTTCTTTTATGTTTGTTTTTGTTACTCAGTAGGGACAATATTTTTCCTTGTTTTGTTGTTTTTACTGAGAACTCTTCCATAGGCTTTTATGCTTGGTGCCTCTTATAGAAAGATAGAAATTTATGTGGTAAACATTTTTTTCTCACTATTTCTTCTTTTTAATAACGTCTCTGTCCAAGAGCCAGATGCAAATTTGAAACACTGGCTTCAGTGCTGATGGCTGAAGCTGCTAATGGATAGTGGATATCCCAGTGACACATGTATATCATATTCTGGTTTAAACCTCTGAATACATGTTGTGGTTTTGAAAACAAACCAAGTGAGAGGCTCTAAGTCAGAAATAAAATTTAATGAGAAGAAAAGAAAAATAAAATAGAATAAAATAAAATAAAATAAATACAAAAAGAAAAACCACTGAGAGAGTCAGAATACAACCTGATCAGGGTGATGGAAACAGTCCAGACGAGGTGGTCTTCCTGAAACAAAAATCTTGTAGCAAGGTCTGGTAGCTCCAGTCCTCTGGGAATCCAGTGGGTGAGGGCTACTTCTACTGTCCCAAATCCCAGCTTATATCCAGGTGAGAATGCTTGGCTCCTCCCCGTGGGCGGAGCATCTCACAATGGGCTGATGAGTCAGAGAGGAGCTCCTTGATGGCCCATTAAAGAGAGAGAGAACTCCTGGAGGGAGTTATCTCTGAGTCATGCAAAAGGCATTGATGGGCCATTAACTGAAGATGGTTATAGAATACATCCTAAACTACAACCCAGGACAATACATGAGCTGCTTTTTGCCCCCTCCAAAAAGGTGTAGTTGGCCCGTGGAAGTTCTGTCCTGCAGCTGCTGCTGCTGCCAGTTTCTCGTGCAGTAAAGTATTGGATTCCAGTTGTGCTGTAAACTTCATCGCTTCAGAAAAGCATTCCTGCACATGCAGGACTGTAAAGTGACACTTGCCAGGTGGTTTCTGTGCTCAAGCACTTCTGCTTTGCTTCTCACAACTTCTTTTAATTGTAAATGCTCTTGGTCCTGGACCTGAGTCTCCCTCCTACCTTCACCACTGAATAATGGGTGAAATTTCTGTAGTCTGCTCTGAGATTATACCTAGTCACCGTGACCTGTAGAGAGGCAGAGGGGAATTTCTCACTCTTTCAAATGCCTGTGGTCTCACATAGAAAAATATTACACAGCCAAATACACTATCTCTTCTTTATTAGATTGTTTCCCTTGATTTATTAAAAAAAAAAAAAAAAGCCCACATAAAACTTGATGGAAAAAATTAAATAGAAGTAGTTAATTTGTAGGCCCATTTCAGATCTTTAAAATTTCAAGGCAATTTCGTTTGAAATGCCAAAATATTTTAAAGGTGCTGTTTTAGAAGCACCATAGGTCCTTGGAAATATCCTTTCATAGAATGATGCCTTCTAAATGCTTAATTTAACAGCTGATAATAGGATTCAGGC
The DNA here is from genome assembly GCF_009819655.1 of Sylvia atricapilla. NCBI lineage: Eukaryota > Metazoa > Chordata > Aves > Passeriformes > Sylviidae > Sylvia > Sylvia atricapilla. The sequence goes on from NC_089149.1 coordinate 24,762,594, forward strand.
TCTTCAGGCTGAGACATTTCAGAAGTTTATTCAGCTTGTTTGTCTAGATGGAGCTGGGACAGAGCATGTAATTGAATAAACAATGGTTTAATTAATTTTCCAGTCTTGCAGTACAGCTCACTTGTACGTGTGAGGGATAGCCTCTTTGCCAGGTGCTGGTTTCACATCATGAAGGAATGTTCCACCAAAGAAATCAAAAATGGATTTTCACTCCCCACCTGCATTTTACTTCTGCCCAAAATAGTAAAAACTTTCTATGTGTTTGGGTTTTTTTTTGTTTGTTTTGGGGTTTTTTTGTTTGTTGGTTTTTTGTTTTTTTGGGGGTTTTTTGGGGTTTTTTTGTTTGTTTGTTTGTTTGTGGGTTTTTTTGGCTTTTTTTTTTTTTTTTTTTTTTTTTTAGTTGACCCAGAAATGCTGGTTTGAAAAAAGTTTTTCTTTCACCTCAACAGAGACCCTTTCCTGGGGGAGGCAGCCTGGGTGTGCAGACCTACTTTGCACAGCCCTTCCAGCAGCTCCCAGGGAGTGTGGGCTGGGACAGGGTTGCCTGGGGGTGTGTGGGCACTGGCAGGCTCTGGTGGCCTTTGCAGGGTCACATGAAGTGCCCCTGAGGCACAGCCTTTGTTTGCCTTCTCCCTTCTGAACACAGGGCTGGGAATAAGAGAGAAGCCTGGGCAAGCAGAGTTTGGCCATCCCGACTCCTAATATGCAGTTTCCAGCTTTGGGGTTGTACTTTTGGCTCGGGTTTTTTTGCTTGTTTGTTTTGACTCTTTCTACTGAAGCAAACAGAGCATTTGTAAAGTGCAGACACATTTTGAAAAAAACCACAATAAAACGAAAGAAAATCACAATAATTAGAAAGACTGAGTAACGGTCAAAGATAGACTTGGTTAAAGTCATCACTCAGATTTGCTCTGTAGTTTTCCTGTGCTGCACACAGCTCCTCAGCCTTTTGCTGGCCACTGCCAGTCCTGTTTGTCTGCTTGTCTTCATGTCTTCATCTGTTTTTAGAAGTCCTGAGCCCACAGCTGCATGAGAACACACAGACAAACATTAGGATTTCTTATCAAACAGAGTGTTGTTTTTGAACCTCAGATAGGCTAAAGGAATCCAACTGAGCTTAGAACCTCCAGTTTTTCTCAGATTTGTTTTACAGTGGCATGTTTAGGATCCTGATATTTTTGACCATTTTTAATTAGTTCTTTGACCACGATTTCAGGGAAAAAGGCAAGCATGAAATTATTGAGAAACTGCATTTGCTGACATAGGTGGTGTGACTGGAGGATCACAGAGCTAATTTGGTTGCTAGTATGAAAAGTTCTCGTTAGGAATATTTTATGTGTTTTTAACAATGTGTTTACATTGCCCTTTATGTTTCTCAGCTCCATTGATACTGAAATACAGTAGAGATTCAACTGCAAGGAGAATTTAGATGAGTGTTTATTGAAATAACAAAGGCACCAGCAAAGACTTTTTCATTCTGATCAGACCAAGAATATGAGAGAAAGTTGACTGCATCATCTGGTAGCATCTGTAGATTGTATAAATCAAAAACAAGCAGCTCAGGATTTTTTTGCAAGGAATAAGAATAATAATGGGTGTATGTAGCCCTGGTTCATGCCTGAGATGTTTGGTTTTCTGAAATTCCTTTCCCAGGAAATTTTATATAAACAAGAGACATGTTTTCGTAATGGCAAAATTGTTTATATATTTTTCCCTCGGAGGGACTTCTTCTTGATGTCCCTCTGGTCTGACCAATGTGATTGAAGAGGTTTGTCTTGTCACCAATCAAATTGGTCTGTGTAGAATAGTATAAAAGGGGAGACACTTCCTGAGAATAAAGGAGTCACTTTTTCAGCCCTCTGAAGTTGGAGTCTTTGTGTCGTTGTGGTGTACAACAGCATCAGGTGTAGGAAGTCCTAAACAATTGAAGTCTCCAAGAAAAGTGTTTTCTGGCCTGCACCAATCTGGTCAATAATCAACTAACACAGCAACTTACTAACTCTCAGTAAGTTCTGTAGAAGAGAAAAATAACAGAGAAAACCTCTCATCTTCCTCCAGAGCCAGAAAGTTTGGGAAAGAGTGAACATAACACAACATCCTTCAAGGTCCAACAGCAGACAGAATCTGGGAAATGGAGGAAAAAGTTGACACAAAGCATAAAAGTTAAACTGCAAACTCAGCAAGCAAGATGTTAAAAGTGATCAATAGACCCCACCTACCCCATGGCTGATACAGAACTGGCAGTGGAAGCTATTGAAGTTTTGTCTGGCTCTTTTTTCTGGTGGGAAGGCTGTGTCTGTGTCCTCTCCACCCTGTATTCAGTGGAAAAGCCTCTGGCATGTGCTGGAATGTCCTTTGTGCTAATAGAGTTGTCTCTGGCTTGCTTGTCTCTGCAGTAGGAAGTTTCTTCTTAAAAAGAAAAAATGCAAAACCAAGAAACAACAAAACCAACAGCTAAACCCCACAATAACAGGATTTAGAAACAAAACCAAATAAGTTTATAGTAGCAGACGGCTGTTAACCTTTTCTCTACACAGATTGTAGTCATCTGTTTTTGAAATGTGGCACTAAGCTCTGGATTTACTCATCAATGTTCTAAGGAATTTGCTTTCCTTTTATTACAGGACAGGAGATACCACAACTCTGTGATCTTTTCTTTCACTTTCTGCCTTAGTTTGAAAGATTTTTTTTTTCTTTTTTTTTCCTAGTCCCTCTGCATTTCATTTCTTGGCTTTTTACAGAAGTACTATTTATGTGCTCCAGACTCTTCTCACATAATATAACTAAAGCCATATGTCCAGTTCATACAATTGAACATGAATCTCTGGCAGAAACTATCTTGAAATCTGACTACCACTTTGGCATTTTTTTATCCCGTGCAGTTTTTGATGAGACTTTTACTCATGCAGCTCTAATATTTGGCAATTGGAAATCAAAGCATCTTCTTGCCTACTGTATACCTTAAATATTTTTTTTAAGACTTGATTCTCAGTTTTTGTAAAGAAAGAGTGACCTAAAAATTAGTTTTCCTAATCCTTCCTCTTTTTAAGATAAGCTAAAAATTTGAAGAAATTTGTTTAAAAATGTATTAAAACTCCAGCATTTTGGCTAGTGTTTGTCTGTCCTAATCCAACTTCTTTGAAAGATAGGTTGGATCTGGAGCTTGCACTTGGTTGCAGATGTTGATCTGATTCTTGTTTGCTAGGCTGCATGAGAGCTGAAGAAGTGGAAGCAGTGGGTTGTGGGTTGTGCTTTTGCACCACATTTCAAAGCAACTCCTCAATCAAAAGTAGCTGTGCCAGCTTTCTGCATTTGATTTAGACAGGAAAAGTCTCAACAGTCAAAGTCCTTTCAGTTTCTTTATCTGAATGCTGCCATTTTGGTTTATATGCCTGTGAAATGAAACTCTGTTTTCATGAGTCCTTGCTCTGTGCTCAGACTCTGTAAAGGAGAAAGATTAAACACTAAGAGACATGCAAACAATGTGCTTCTACTGCACTGAGCACCCCCCTGCCAAAAAAAAAAATAAAAAATCAAGCTGTAAAAGCTGTCTGAGCTACCAAAAGGAGTTGTGAGGAAGTATGAGTGTTTCCAAAGATATTTGGAGAGATTATGTGTTTATATAGGAAATTTATTTCAAACAAAGCCAATTTATCTTGTCTGAAAATTCACATGGTCAGTAACGTAATTGAATTAGAAAAACAAGAACAGAAGGCTCTAAAATTCTTACATGTTTAAAAACAATACTAGACACTTCCTATTTTAGAACAAGATTTAATTGCTTTCTGTGAAATGCACTGGCAGGACAACAATTTTCTCACTGGCAGGTAACAGCAGTTCCAAAAAATGTGATTTCTCCAGTGTAGCTGTAGGAAGTGTGGCTGCCTAGAAACTAGCACGGTCATTAATCAAAACAAAAAGAACAAACTGTTATATAAAGCAGTGATTTTACTAGGCAAGTACTTTGAGTCTGCTTAAAATGGATGATCAGAACATATTACCCACTCCTTGGTTTATTGTCTCCATAAAGAATGCATATCTACTCCAGTAATTTATTTTTTCCAGGCTCAAATATTCTGCAAGCGACTGAGGGGGGGAGGGTGTTTGGTGGATTTTTTTTGTTTATTTGTTTATTTGGATATTTGGTTGGTTGATTGGTTTGTTGGGGTTTTTTTAATCTTTCTGGTCCTTGCAACATTTTTTACCTTATTGGTAAAAAATGTTTACCATTTTTACCTTCTTGCAGTTGGGGTTCAAGCAGACACATTGTCCTCCTTGATCACACTGCATCTGAAAAGGAGTGCACAGCACTCAGAAGTTTCCCTGGGGGTGTTGTTATCAATAGGTAACATGGAAATGTTCAGGATATTCTGTAGTAGTCTAAGCATAAGTAACAGGATGAAAGCAAGCAGAAGGAAATTTATGCTGATCCTTAGGGAAAAGCACTCTTCAGATTGCATCCTGTTAAATTCTATAAAAGGTCACTGGCCGATGCTTGGGGTCGCTGTAGTCTGAAATTTGAGGTTCACTTTCAGGAAGCTGTTTTGTCAGGAAGAGGATCTCTTCTGATCTAGGATTAATCTCACCACTTATTACAAATGTTCTGATTCCATGGGCCTTGCTGGGCACTGATAACTTCTCATTTTGAGTGTCCAAGTGCCTGGTGTGTCTCTTTTCAAATCAGCACTGGGAATCCCTATTCATTGGTGACAATATAATTTGTCTGGAAAACATTAATAAAGCTCAGAGGCATTTCAGAGACGAAGACAATATTGTGTTGTCTCAGCAAGTGTAAAAATTATTCAGATCTATCTTAAGCAGAGGCCTGTAATTGGAGCTCAAGCAGCCAATTTTCTCCTAACTTAGGGTAAACAGGGAAGAAGGAATAATTTATTTAGAAACCCGAGTTTTAATAAGAAGTTATTTGGTTAGAAATAATTTAACAATTCATTTTGGGGTTTTTATTCCCTTTCAGAGAGACTGTACAATAAAAAAGATTAAAAAAAAAGGAGTAATAGGAAATGGATTAATGGAAAAATGAAATGAAATTCAGATATGGTTCTGTAAAATGTTTAATAATAATATGCTAAATTTATCCTACATGGACTATTTATTGGTTCCAGTAAGCTGCTTCTTCCACCCCTTTAATGCTCAATTTTATTTTACTCCCTTGCTATCCCTCTTTTACAGCAACACATTTTTAAATAACATACTAATTTACTTGTGACTCCTGCTCTCCAAAATACTTGAGGATTTGCAAAACCTTGTCTTATTTTTTCTACCCCTTCATACTGTTGCAGAAGCCAAAGAAGTGTTTTCTAATTTCGTTTTCAATTCTTTTTAGGCTAAAGGAGTGACTGAGCACAGATTGCCTCCTCCTGGTCCTCCCACAGGCAATGTACCACTGGCAAAAAGAGAATGCACTAAATTCTTTCACTGTGCAGAGATCCTTGTGTCTGCTATAGCAAAGGCATTATCAGAAGTTTTTAAATATTAAAGAATGGAAGCTAGAGCATGATAAAAATGAATTTATAAGGCTTTCTCCTCATTTGCTTGATAAAACCAATCAAAACACCCAAAAAAGCTTCTTTGATTCAGTGTGCATCCCAGCGTGCTTGGTAAGCTGCCTGGCTCATAAAAGAGCATGGTTCTTTCACTGGCATTCTAGAGAATGATTCCTTGAATCACACTCTGGTTAGAGAGAAAATTTTTTGGATGTTGTTCTGGAAAAGTGAAATGGCAATGAAACAAGAAGCTGGTAGACATTTTTGACAGCACCTTTCTTTTATTATCATTGAGATTTTCTTATGAACCAAGGCATGTCACTTGCACAGAAGTGACTTCTATGTCTCTTTGGGGTTGATTTATTTAATTTTATACTAATAAAAAACAGCAGAGAGAATTAACGAACGTGGTCCTTTCCAATCTGTATTTGTCTGGGTCAGAAACAAGTTGTTACTTAAAGCAGATACATTTTATGTAATGAATTTAGACTTTGTTGAAACTGATGAGTAGAAAAGCTGCCTCCACCTCTCCCTGTTTGCCATCATCTTTGTTCAGCATTTGGGAACCAGTGACCTCTAAGAGTCCCTTAGAACTCCCTTGTGATGTGTGGGAAGCAGCCAAGGGTCACTCCTGGTCTCTGGCTTCTCAAATCCCACAGATGTGACTTAAATAGCTCTGAACCTGCTTTTACACAACACCTGTTGTAAGGAAGCCAAATTGCCCCTTTCTAAAGCCTTGAATTCATAAAAGATATAATTGGTATAAAGCCACCGTGTCCTCTTAATACTTGTTCATCCTTAGGCTAAATGCAGCTCACCATGGCCAGCCTCTCAGACTCTATCTAAAAAATCCTACAATGAATAATTTGAAGTATTTTCTGAATACTTTAAGATATTATTTTCTGGTATATTGAGAAAAGTTTTTTTTTTATTATTATTTTTAGCTTAAAACCCACTAAAAATAATACACTGTAGGATAATGTGGAGAATAAAAATCCTTCTACATCTGAACTGTACTTGACCTATCAATAATTCAGAGAAAAATCACTACTAGCGTGAATTCACAAAGATTACAGACTGGGATTTTCAGTCAGCTGGTACTCAGCACATTCAGTATTTTTCTCTGAGCTGTGACATTGGCTTAGAATATTCTGTGACCATTTATTCATCACCAAGAATTAAAAATGGTTTGTTATTCAAATGAGAAATGTAACAATACACTATTACTGTCAAATCAGTAGCTTCCTTGCCCATTTCTAAATTAACTGGTTTAACAAAACTAATTTTCTTCTTGGAGAGAATGGACAGGAAAACAAACCAAAACCAAAACAAAATAAACAAATAAAAGCCACAAAAATCCCTCAGCGCTCTTCAGAGTCATGAGGCCAATTTGCAGAAGCATTGAATGCAATGAAAGGGATGGAAGACAAAAACTCAGGGTGTAACATCAGAACTTCTTGACTCAAATCAGAATTCTGACACTGAATCAAAATGAACAGTTAAGTATTTGATAGATGTAAACTGGTATGTAATTACCTGCACCAGAATACATAATTTGATATTAAATCCCTTGAAGAGCTTTCCTTATTTTTATTAATATAACCGGAAAAGATTCTGGCTCTGCAGTGCTGGTGTTGTCAATGATCCCCTTCCAAATCCTGATAAAATGATTTTCATAGGAATCAAAAGATTATACTGAGAATAACATTTAATTAAACTGCATTTAAAGTATTTTTTTTCCTTTCAGTGTTCCTTCTGCAATTGCCTGGTTCCCTCCTTAGTTATGTAGGAATTTCAGTCCAAGAAGCACCGAGTGAGGCTTCAGAGGTGTTGGAAAAATCTTGGTATTCCCATTCCCATTCCCAAGTACTCATTGCCAATGTATTCCCATTTCTTATTAGTCTAAGAATTCCTGAAAGTCTAGGAAATAATCTGTATTTAATTGCAGTTTATTTGGATATTTATAATCATGAAATTTAGGAGATTAATAATTTCTGCAATAAGATTAATCTTCGCAAATACATTCTATTTCACATGCTATTTTTTCTTTATCAGAGGAATTAACCTCTACTACCAAAATTCACCATAAACTGTAAAAATTAAAGAGAACACTAAAACCATAGTCCTTAAAAAGACACAAATCACTTTAAAATTAACAATAAGCCTTCTAGTTATGTTGTTTATTTCCATTCATATTAAAATTATATGGGATAATAAAAATACCTGTTATTTCTGTGCATTTGATCATCAAGTTGCAAACTTATCCATCAGTTAGAATAATGAATTTCAAAGCAAACATCCATTTTGAGTGACCAAACCACCTAAAATTCAAAAATATTTGAAATTCATGACACAGAAACCTATGTATTTCAAACAAGTCTATAAAACTTCATGTAATCTCAATGGGCTATGATCTACTGTTAGATTAAAAATTGTTATCTTCAATTCTCCAGCAGTGTATTTTAAAGTCCTTTACAGAAATGCCCTCGATTCAGAGTAATTAAACGTCTTGAGTCACAAGTAGCAGGTACCTGAAAAGGGATATAAAATCACTGTTGGTAAAATTTGCAAATGGCAAAATATCTCTAACAAAGTAGCGATGAGTAATTGTGCTGGGTCAGTCTTGCAGCCCAGCTTGGGTGAGCAAGGATGCTTGATGTAATGGAACAAATTATGACTAAACCCTCAAGTTTGTATATTCCATAGAAATTTGCTAAATTCAGCTGTCTTTGGGCACATGGAGTCTCCTGTAAAATTTTTCTTTGGTCTTAGGTGTTGTTGTTTTAGCTATCCTGTGTTTTATTTGAGTCTGGGAATTAAAAAGCCTCAAAAAAATTGATAGAAGTCTGGTTTTCTCATCAAAATGTAAAAAAGTGGGAGTTTTACAAGGTTAAAGCATGAATCCAAAATCAGAACTGTTTTCCTAAGCTGTGAGGATCTGAAACCTGCGATATGATTCACACCATATCCACTTCTTTTGAAACTAGATGAGTTTTCAGTAATCTTGTCTTTATTAGATGCTTTCTGCAACTCTAATATTTAGCCTCTAGCCTTGCTCTTGTTAAAAGATCCTGTTGTTGCAGAATTCCACCTTGTGATGATTCACCATGGCAAGATGTTTTTCTGTTGACTGATGACAGTGATGCTGACTCTTTACTCTTTGCTCAATGACATATTTAATGATAAATAGTCGATAACTGAGATCCAAATTCTTTTATGTGACTAAAATAAGTGATGACCAGCTCAGATGAAGTAATTCCTCCCTGACCTGAGGCAAGACACTTCAGCTCTCTGTAGCCAACATCCTTATCTATAAAATGTGAATGGCATCACTTCATTTATTATCTCAAAAGAAAGCAACAAGAGAGCTTTTGGCCTCCAGCACTGTGATAATCTGACACATCTGACAGGGCTTCCCGCTCATGGCCAAAGAAATTAATGAGTACTACACAGGACTGAGCAATTACCCTGCACAAGTCCAAGGCTTTGGGTGTTTCACACCTAGACACAAGCATTTCAAGCTTTGAGTACTTACGTAAGACTTGGGAGGTTTTGGCTGTTTCTTTAGGACAAGCACACAGTTGTTTTTCTGTTCAGTACTGAACCTGCCCTGTGAAGAGTTCCATTTCTGAGTGCATCGCATTTGATTTCCTTGGTGAAGGGAACAAAGATTTCAGTCACTGGACTCTCTGGAGAGGTGTCTGTGGAGTTCAACATGCCTCCAGGGAAACTGCAAAATGTCCCTTTCACCACACTGAGAAATTCCACACCAGTAGTACCACGGCTGGGCTGCAGCCATCTGTATGGAATGTTTGTTTCCTGAGGTGTGAACTCCAATATTTTTCACTTAACAATATTTTTGTATGGTTTGACATTGGCATTTTAGTTATCAATATTTACACCTCACAGAAAACTGAGTGTTGATAAATGCACAATAGGCACAAATATCTTCCACGATTGTAAGTGAGGAGAATGATAAAGGCCACAGCATCTAGGGGTTTTTAAAATTTTATTGTCATTTCCAGTCTTGAGTATTAAAACTATAAACCATTTTTAACTGCCTTGATCCAAGGAGTTGGATTCATTTTTCTTTCTCTTCTAAACTGCTCAGTAATGCAGTTCATTCTTTTTCTCATGGTTTATGAGTCAAACACTTATTTATTTTTTAATACCATCACTTCATGTTGTATTAGACTTTAACCCACAGCTCATCTACATCTTGCAGACTCACAGGGAAATTCCTCCTCTCCCAGGCACACTTCATCTTGCATACAGGTAACACCTTCCTGCTAAGCCATTAATAAACATCTTGTAGTTGTGCTTCCACCTGTTTGAAGATCATAAAACAATAAATGCACCTACAACATACCAATTAATTTAACCCATAATTTCTTCTGAAAAAAAATTGTCATTGTTTAGGACAGAACCCATCTGAAGCTCATCATGCCTGCACATTGTGCTTTCCAGGTAGAGACATTCAAAACTTTTATAGTTTAGTTATAAAGTGGCCATGGCTCAGTTCTTACACCTTTCTTTAAAGAAAATCTGGTGTAAACTCTTAAGATCTTTCCTGCTGATCCCTGCACACTGGTTTCCAGGTGAAATGCAGCCAGGCCCATGCAGGCTCCAAAGTTATCTCTCTGCTGACACCTGATCTGGATAATTAAAAGCCTGAGACTCACCAAAGCAAAGAGACCACCCTGGGAAAAGTAAATGGATCTCTAAATTTGTATTTTGAGCTTGCATATGCTTTCAAATAAAAAGGAACTCCTTGTGGGACTGTAACTGGTACACTAATATTGTAGTAGCATTTAAAGTTCAGCTTCTTTGTCTTTATTTTAAAATTTGGCTTCATTTGGGGGATTTGATTTACATGAAACCCGGGAAAAGACAAGGTTGCCATTGTATTGCTCTGTTATTGCCATCTAATGCCATCCATCACAGATCAAAAAGGTGATGGTTTGATGTTTCTGTGTTTGGGTGCAATGATATTCAATATACTTTTTGGAGAGCTCTGTGGTCAAAGTCAGGGAAACCAGAGCTTTCCTTCTGACCTTTCTCATGTCCTTTGTAGAATGTTGATAGAGTGGGAAAATTGCTTCTAAGTCTGTAAGCTCTTCTTAAGACAGATAAAGGGATGTGGAGTTTCTGGTATCAGGTTGCCAGTATCTTGAAGAACAAGAAATCATTTAAAAGTTGACACAGTTTGAGTCCTTTATTTAAATTCTGATGTCGTGTAAGTAAATTTTCAGTGGCCTGAAATCAGTGAAGTGAAACTTAAGAAAAGTGACTGAAGAAAAGTTTTAGGGACGACATTATTGTTCTCTAAAGAGATGACTTCATTTCAACTACTTTCTCACCCCCTGCCATGAGTGTGGAGCTGCTGCCCACAAAGAGGGCACCTGAGAGAGGTTGGGCACCTTACAGGAGATTTTACATCCTGCTCTGGGCTGCCTTTTTTCCTCCGTACTTTATAAGTTGATCACAGCTTGCAGGCAGAAAATGGCCTGCAGATTGTAAGATGGCGACAGTTGTTAGATTTAACCTGCTTTTCATAAAAGAAAATATAATGCAGGATTCAGTAAAAAGGTAGGAAAATGGCTTTGTTGCTTTCCTTTTCAAAACTTACAGGGTAATGATGCCCTGAGCATCATACTAAAGAGCTTGGGACATAAACTGGAAGATTTATTTGAGGTTTTTATGTCTGGGCTTGTTCTGCATCTGTCTGATCCATCTGCCTTGGTCTGGTCTTGCCCATGACTGATCTGGATCACAGAACCAGAAAAATTTCTCTTGCCTTAGGCTGAGTCAGGAGATTCTTTATTGTGTAGAAAATTTCCCTTCCCTTCCCTGTCCCCTCAGTATCTGGGCCAATAGCCTGAAAAGAAAATCTATCAGTAAGTCTGCTTTTTCACAGCTGGCTTGTGTATTGGACTCTCACCTTTCAGCATGATCTTTATATGGTAAATGACTGAAAACTCTTAACAGAAAAATCCGTGGTATGTACATCTCAGGGCATGATACACAGGTCCATCACCATTGTTTTTGCATTGGCTAATGGAGTTGAAGCAAGGAAGACAATAAACCTCGTTGAAAACAGAAAAACCTGTCCCATGTTCTGAGGCAAAATGAGAACGAGCTATTGAAAGACAGCATGACAAAAATGTAAGAGTGGCATACACCTGTAAATCAGCAGTGTCACAGTTAACCACCACTAAAAGCTGCTCATCTTAATAATGATGTCTTGAAAATGTGCAGCAATTACTCCTGATAGTCTTGAGATGCACTTCTTCCACAAGATCAGGCTTATGATCACAGTTTACCTCACAGAGTTAGAATTTTTTCAATAAAAATGATTACTCGAGCATGGCTTCAATATTTTTTAGGAAAAATGAAAACAGAAGTTAAACCTCCTTGCCTTTATGGGTTTCAGAAGTTACTTTCTGTGTCAGTCTTGCATAAGCTAAAGTGCTGGAAAGGAATTTGAAATGGTGAGTTTTACACGGTTCAGAATTTTTCCAAGACTAATATTTATTAAAGGAAATTCAGGACTTAACTGGAATATCTACTCTGTTTAACAATGCACGACTGTGGCTTTGCACCCTGTTCTCTGGAGTAAGTGAAGTCTTCCTACCAAATGAAGCAGAATCAGATCTTCTTTTCAAACTCTGGCGTACAGGCAAGCAGAATTTAATTTCTATTTCTTACCATTATTTCAAAGGTTATTGTTAAAACATATCTTCATGCTGCTGAATAACACTGAGTACGTCTTTACTTTGGGAGCAGAGACAGAGTTCATTAAAATCTGTGTTCTTTTTCCCTCCCACCCTCCTATCCTCTCCCAGGGCACCCGTATTTTGCACACATTTACCAGTGTTATTTTCCTGCTTGCAATGATTAACCACATTGGCAGCTGTTTGCAGGCTCTGAAACAGCAGAACAGGAGGGAGAGGAACTGCACAAACCCTCCCACATCCCTTCACTGCGGACGTTTCCCATGAGTTCAGAACCTCCAGCCTGTTCATCGTGGGGAAAACCTGATGATTCCTGAAAGCAGGGACACCGATTTCTCTGCTTATGTTCAATTGTGGGAACTCACTGCTGTGGAGAAACAGTAACATCGGGGAGTTTGTAGGTCAAACCAGCACAAGGAGGGATGGAGGCTTCTATCCTGACACAGGGGTGAGGTGTCACACACACAGTTGCTGAGGCACAGGGTGGCTGATCCCGGGTTTTCCAGCCCTGTTACAGGAGAGTCGAGACCTTCTCACTGGAGGGGCTCACAGCAAACCTTTGAGCAGTGCAGGGGACACAGGCCTGGTATGAGCCAGCAGAAATGGCTGGGTGAGGTTTTTATCACTATTAAATAAAGAGGCTGCATCCATTCTATTACAAATAAGCGATTTCTGTACGTATGGTGGGTTTTAGTGGTACTCTGGCAGGTTTTTCAGTATGATTTCTTATTCGCTGTGGATGCTGAAGATATAGTTTTATGGGTTTTTTTAATCTGTTCTTCACTAAAGTATCCACTGCTTTGCCCAGAATATTCTATCATAAAAATTTTAAATACGCAGATGCCTTTGTCTTTTGCAGGATATACAGGGAGAAAGCCCATAGTGCGTAGAATTTAAAAACTATTTATGTGCTATTAAATAAAAATAATTCAGTATCTAAATACAGCACCAGTCTCGTAATCATAAGAGACATAAAGAAGCAGTAAAAATTTAATTAAACCAGTTGTATTGTTGTTACACTTCAACCTCAAATGGAACTGGGAAAGAGTAATATTAGAACTGCTAAACCATGTACTAGGAGATTTGCAGACCTTTATAATTTAAAACAAGAATATAAATAAGATCAAAAATAGTTTTAGGTTGAAGTAAGTCAGTGGTTTAAACATGAATTTGCCTAAATTAGATTCTCTTAGTTGTGTCTTAGCAGAGAAGAGACATGAATAAGAAATTATTTTGCCCCTCTGATGTGCTCAGCTCTTTCCATTTGGGAGGCACCTGTAGCTGCCATGAGAGAGCTCTGAGCAGAAATGCAGGAATAAGGAAGATGATTCAACTGGGTTTTTGCTTCCACACTCAATTCCTCTGCTGGGTTAAATTTGAGCACTGCTGAATTGTAAGCCTAGAGCATATCAGAGAGAGAGACTTCTGATCATTCACAACACCGAGTCTATAAAATATTCATAAAACCCCTGCAATCTGAATTAGCCTTTCAAGTAATAAAAAAAAATACATCAAATTTTACAATAAATGAGGGGGTCCATCTACTACATGTGATATGAAGCATGAGAATTTCCTTTAAATATTTGATTCGTGAAAAGTAAATGAGTCATTTTCTGATGCAACTGTTATGGGATTTCATACTGTATGTAAGAGTAACAAGAAAAAAACTGTGTTATTGTTAACAGCTCTGTTTCTTACCACCTAAACTAATGAGCATCTTTGATCTTCTCTGAAGTCTTCATGCTTCATTGTTTCCATCATTGTCAAAAGCCCACTCCTTTACTTTTCTTGGGAAAGAATCTACATAATGCAAAGTGACTGTTTATGGAGCACAGTGAGTTTTCCACTCAAGGAAGAAAGGGCATCATCTGATAAAAGGAGACATATCCTTGAGACAGCTACAAAATTAGATAATTTTTGCAGAGAGCAGATTTTTTTTTCCTGCCAGTCAGAATTTAAAGAAAGGAATCATTCTACATTTGGCAGACAACTTTGTTTCTCCAAGGGTAAACAACACTGAGTGGAAATAGTTGCAATTTTGTTTTTTCTCATATAATTTTATTAGTTTGAAAAATTTTAAGTGCTTGGTTGATGAAAAAGTTTTAAAAAATGAACTGTTACAATTATTCTTCCAGAGATCTAAGCAATATTCATGTCATGTTTTATGAGTTCATTTTTAATTTCAGTTTTCAGATTTCTACAGCGCTAATTTTTGCCTTTTTGGTCCCCAGACAGCAGATAACAATGCAGGAAGACACCTGCCACCTTCCATATTGCTGATGTACAAGTTTGAATAAATTTCTTTGAAGCACTGATGTTGGATATTAAAATATAAGGTTCTAATCCTAAAGTGTCTCCTAAACTTGAAAGTCCCTAATTTTAATAGTGCCTGTCTCAAGATTGCATGGATGGATTTTTTGCAGGATTTATTAGACATCTTTTCATAAGGAACAAGAGAGGATGATTTTAAAGGGTTTCATTTACAGATGTGTGTAGTCCATGTTTCTGATGTTTCTGATTTGAATGTTTCCAATACAAACCAAAACTGTGATTTCAAAAGCAAATCCTTAGTCACAAAGAGACAACATTGGTATGGAAAAGTGAAGATCCTGCATATGAGTGTTGAGGACCTCATTCTCACTGCATTCGTGCCCAGCCCAATTCCCAGTGGCCTCAGAGGATTTGCATCCCTGTGAATGACACATAAGCCAGCCTCAAGGATGCAGTGTTCAGAAAAGTGACTTAAAGTTGCTCTGTCCCTAAACAGGCTGCATTTTCAATCTGAAAGCAAATTGGACACATTGACCTGTGGATCCCAGGTGTCCTGGCAGTCCCTGCCGTCACTGTGGGAGTGTGACACAGTGTGTCAGCCTGTGTGTCAGCTTGTGTCAGCCTGTGTCAGTCTGTGTCAGCCTGTGTGTCACCCTGTGTGTCACCCTGTGTGTCAGGCTGTGTCAGTCTGTGTCAGCCTGTGTGTCACCCTGTGTGTCAGGCTGTGTGTCAGGCTGTGTCACCCTGTGTCAGCCTGTGTGTCAGGCTGTGTGTCACCCTGTGTGTCAGGCTGTGTCACCCTGTGTCACTCTGTGTGTCAGGCTGTGTCAGTCTGTGTCAGCCTGTGTGTCACCCTGTGTGTCACCCTGTGTGTCAGCCTGTGTCAGCCTGTGTCAGCCTGTGTGTCACCCTGTGTGTCACCCTGTGTGTCAGGCTGTGTGTCACCCTGTGTGTCACCCTGTGTGTCAGGCTGTGACAGGCTGTGTGTCAGGCTGTGTCAGGCTGTGTGTCAGGCTGTGTGTCAGGCTGTGTCTCAGGCTGTGTGTCAGTCTGTGTCAGCCTGTGTCAGCCTGTGTCAGCCTGTGTCAGCCTGTGTCTCAGGCTGTGTGTCAGGCTGTGTGTCACCCTGTGTGTCACCCTGTGTGTCACCCTGTGTGTCACCCTGTGTCAGCCTGTGTCTCAGGCTGTGTCTCAGGCTGTGTCTCAGGCTGTGTGTCAGCCTGTGTCAGCCTGTGTCAGCCTGTGTGTCACCCTGTGTGTCACCCTGTGTCTCAGGCTGTCTCAGGCTGTGTCAGGCTGTGTCAGCTTGTGTCAGCCTGTGTGTCACCCTCTGTGTCAGGCTGTGTCAGCCTGTGTCACCCTCTGTGTCACCCTCTGTGTCAGGCTGTGTGTCAGCCTGTGTCAGCCTGTGTCAGCCTGTGTCAAGCTGTGTCAGGCTGTGTCAGGCTGTGTCACCCTCTGTGTCACCCTCTGTGTCACCCTCTGTGTCAGGCTGTGTGTCCCTTCACTGGGTCCTGCTCCGGCCAAAGGGAGCTCTCAGTGCCCTTGTCAGGCAGAGCCTGCTGGCTCCCCTGGGCCTGTGCCTGTCTGAAATGGGGAAAACAAAGCCAGGTTTGTCTTAGGGACTGATCCCAGTGTGACCAGAGAAGGGACAGAGCTGAGGAGGCCCTGGATTGCTCACCCACTGCTCTGCAAAGTATCTGACTGCAGAGAGGCTGACTACATTCCAACGTTCCTTTTTGAAACTAACCTTCTTCAAACAAGAAGAAAAAGATCAAACAAGAACTGGTTTTATTCAAAGCAGCAGAGTGGGAGATCAGCAACGAGCAAGCTTATCCCTGGAGAAAGGATAACACACTCATTTTCTCCTCTCATCATATAGTCCAGGAAAAACCTTGATAAATATCACAGCTCTCTGCAATATGTAAAGGAGATTACATTTCATAAGATATATTTTATATTATGTATTTTCACACACTGTATTAATATGAACTGCAATTTTATCTGATTTTAATACTTTAATGCTAGCTTCCATTATTTGCACAGTAAGTAAATGAAGAGATGCACAGTGATCTGGATTTAATTAGATAGAACATACTATCACTTATTGACTGACATGAGTAGAATACCTTAAACACAAGCATTGTGTAATACCTTTTGTCCTGAAATGATGCACAGCAACCCAGAAAAGTTACATTTAATGCTGCCTGCCAAAACCCACCCAAGTTTTGTAGAATACAATTGACAACATTTTCTTGTCCTGGCTGTTATTTATTAGATTCATCCACCTTTAAAAAGCATTTTTCATGTTTGCCTTTCATGAATTCTATTTGCAATGACCAAAAGGAAATATTGCACACTTTGTACATAACTGGATCTTGGTGCTATCACTGTAATTGGTAGCTCTCTTTACCCTAAATGTGTTATTATTATGCAAGAGCATAACAATTATTATTGTTATACAAGAGCACCATCTGTAAGAACCAAAAAGAGAAAGAGTTTGCTGAAGACTGGGCAATGACCCAGGGAAATATCTGCCTGCAGGTATTTTAAAAATCTACTACAGAATGAAATTACTTTTTCACATTTTAGCTCCCATTGAGCACAGCCGAAATGCCAGTGTGATTCATCAATGTCCCTGATAATTCTCTGAGACGTCTCCTCACGGGCCTGTGATGGTGTTTGTGCTCCTCGCTGCTCTCTGGGGAGGCAATGAAGGAGCCCAGGGTGCAGCCAGGGGCTGGGGCTCCTGCCTCCCTGTAGAGCCCCACCCAGGCTGGATTTCATCCCAGCACTGCTTGCCTGCTCCATTCAGGCTGCACAAATCACAGATGGTGCCTAAACCTTAGGCTTTATGGCTGTGTTAGAGCTCCTGGTCACCAGCAAACCAAGGGCAATAACCAGTTGTGATTTCTCTGTTTTCCTCAGGCTGCTTTTCCTCCCTGAAATGTTGGTTGTTCTGGTCCTTTCATTACAGTGGTCTGTGAGCACCTCACTGCCTTTAATCCCTCAGCAGTTTCAAGGGCAAGAAAGACAATGGTGACCAGTGCTGTGCTAACTCCACAAATGTCCCTCTTATTTTCCTGTTTGGGTTTTTCTTTGGCCATTAATTCCCATTAGGTGAAAAGATTTCTACACTGCAGTTTGTTATACATAATAGAAAAATGTTGGGCAATATTAAAACTATTTTTTTTTTCTAGAAGAAGAGTCAAAACAAAACCAGAGTCACTAAATTTCTCCCCATCTCAAGGGGTTCAGATTTCCAGTAGCTCCTTCTATTTCTATGAGACTTTTTGATTTTCCCTACAGCAGACTCTTCCTTATGTTCAGGAAACATTTGTTTCTTTGTTTATAGATACCTATCTAAATTCTTGGGTTGTTATTTACGCCATTATGTTAATGCCCCTTTCATCTTAAAATACTGCACTGAATTTGTCTTAATTTTCTGTTAAAGGTTACACCGACAAAGGCCAATAAAACACATGGAGCATTATTTGTATTTGCTTACAAAGCTGCAGTATCCAGGACGACATCATCACTTCTATAAAGTATTATCCCATAAAGTTCATTTTGAAAGTGAATGCCATATCTCATTTTACAATGACAAGCAAACAGCCTATCTATCTAAGCCTTTACAGCCCATCCATCACACCAGAAGTGTGCTGGTGCCAGTGAATCAAAAGCTACAGCAGCAGTTAACAAAAAGAAGTGTGCTAATTAATGGCTCAAACAGAAAGTTTTAAGAGTGATTTTTCCAAGCACTTCACTCAAAAGTGATTGAGAAGGAAATGCCTCTTTAAAATTTTTATATAATGTCACACTAAATGAACCATAAAGAAACAATATAGAAAATACATAGCTTGGAATTTATGAGGACATTTTACAACTATTAAAGACCATGTTTAAAGGTCTGGATTTTAAATGGAGCCAAGGGACCTTTGAAAGCAGATTTACCAGGAAGGTCATCTTTAAAAATGGAAGGGAAGAAAACCACGTCCCAAACATCACAGTCAGGGACATAACAAAGCCCAGAACTGCTAGAGAAGAGAGGAAGAATGGATTACCAAATGCTAAGAAATCATTATATAGAGCATATTTATTCAAATCCAAAAGAAATGTTGACTGCCACTCATCAGCTAAATGAAAAATGGCATTGCAGCTGGCTTTTCTAGAAAAAAGTCTTTTGGACCAGCCACCCACACTGGCTACTTCAAACTGCTGCTGTTCACCAGCTTAGCTGTGACATGTTACTGCACCTCAGAGCACACAAATCTTGTCTCCTGAGAAAACAGTTGTCAAAACATTTTTTTTTTCCCTTCATGACATATGGAAAGAAATTCTTTATACATATTGAAACCATTTTTCTTTCTTTGAAGCAGTTTCAATCATATGATATATGGTGTAACATAGAGCCAAGTTCCAAAATACAAACCTAGAACAAAAAAATCTAAAAAATTTGAAATAGGCCTATTTTTTGGAACATCCTTTCTCCCATTACTTTATCAATATCCTCAATTCCTGTGAAATGGTACCTCCTTTACAAAGTAAAGTTGATGTTGATAAGACAATGTATTAACTTGGATTTGGATTCCCTGGTAACATTTCTTTCGAAACTTTTTTTCAAACAAATTGGTAATAGAAACATGTAAAAATAAAAATCCTGATTTTCTTTAAGTGAGGCAATTAGTTCCCTACCCCCTCCAAGAAGACAAATTCCAAATCTTTTTTGAAAGGGAGCACAAAATATCTAACTATTAATGTTTTGGGGTGTAAATGTAAGGTCAAGCTCTTTCAGTACCTGAGAAATGGAAAACAAAAGTGAGATGGCCGAAATAAACCTTGTTGGATGTTGGCATACCTTTTTTTCTTAGCATAAGCCCCTCCCAGCTCTGCAGATTGCCACACACAGATTGGCAAAAAATTAAGTGGCATCAAACACACACTTACCCTTTCTTGCCCCACAAATACTAAACTGTGTGTTTATAGGAGAGAAGGGCTATTTGGGGAACAACTGCAGAGCTGATGGGAGGGGGAGAGGGAGAACACCCTCTCTGCATTAAATAATCTGCTGATCAGATCCACAGTGGGCAGCCACAATGGGCAGGGATGATTTAGAGGTGTCCTGCACCCCTGAGTCTGCATTTTAATGACTGCTGCATGATGAGAAAGTTCTTTTGTTCTGCCTCTTGAGTGAGGAGCTGGCACAAGATGTGGAGCACAGACTGGGGAATTATTTCTGGCCCTGGGGCTGCAGGTTCCCAGCCTGGCTTTGCCCTGGGCAGGGTGGGCAGTGGGCAGTGTGGGCAGTGGGCAGTGGGCAGTGGGCAGTGGGCAGTGGGCAGTGGGCAGTGGGCAGTGTGGGCAGTGGGCAGTGTGAGCAGTGGGCAGTGGGCAGTGTGGGCAGTGTGGGCAGTGTGGGCAGTGGGCAGTGTGGGCAGTGGGCAGTGGGCAGTGTGGGCAGTGTGGGCAGTGGGCAGTGTGGGCAGTGTGGGCAGTGGGCAGTGGGCAGTGGGCAGTGGGCAGTGGGCAGTGGGCAGTGTGGGCAGTGGGCAGTGGGCAGAGGGCAGTGGGCAGTGGGCAGTGGGCAGTGTGGGCAGTGGGCAGTGGGCAGTGTGGGCAGAGGGCAGTGGGCAGTGGGCAGTGGGCAGTGGGCAGTGTGGGCAGTGTGGGCAGTGGGCAGTGTGGGCAGTGGGCAGTGGGCAGTGTGGGCAGTGGGCAGTGTGGGCAGTGGGCAGTGTGGGCAGTGTGAACAGGGTGGGCAGTGGGCAGTGGGCAGTGGGCAGTGGGCAGTGGGCAGTGGGCAGTGGGCAGTGGGCAGTGTGGGCAGTGTGAACAGGGTGGGCAGTGGGCAGTGTGGGCAGTGGGCAGTGGGCAGTGGGCAGTGGGCAGTGGGCAGTGTGGGCAGTGGGCAGTGGGCAGTGGGCAGTGAGCAGTGGGCAGTGGGCAGTGGGCAGTGTGAACAGGGTGGGCAATGGGCAGTGGGCAGTGGGCAGTGGGCAGTGTGATCAGGGTGGGCAGTGGGCAGTGTGAACAGGGTGGGCAGTGGGCAGTGGGCAGTGGGCAGTGGGCAGTGTGGGCAGTGTGGGCAGTGGGCACTGGGCAGTGTGAACAGGGTGGGCAGTGGGCAGTGGGCAGTGAACAGGGTGAGCAGTGGGCAGTGGGCAGTGTGAACAGGGTGGGCAGTGGGCAGTGGGCAGTGTGGGCAGTGGGCAGTGGGCAGTGGGCAGTGGGCAGTGGGCAGTGGGCAGTGGGCAATGGGCAGTGTGGGCAGTGGGCAGTGGGCAGGGTTTGCAGTGGGCAGTGGGCAGTGGGCAGTGGGCAGTGGGCAGTGTGGGCAGTGTGGGCAGTGGGCAGTGGGCAGTGTGGGCAGTGGGCAGTGGGCAGTGGGCAGTGGGCAATGGGCAGTGTGGGCAGTGGGCAGGGTTTGCAGTGGGCAGTGGGCAGTGGGCAGTGTGGGCAGTGTGGGCAGTGGGCAGTGGGCAGTGTGGGCAGTGGGCAGTGGGCAGTGGGCAGTGGGCAGTGTGGGCAGTGGGCAGTGGGCAGTGTGGGCAGTGTGGGCAGTGGGCAGTGGGCAGTGGGCAGTGGGCAGTATGAACAGGGTGGGCAGTGTGAACAGGGTGGGCAGTGTGAACAGGGTGGGCAGTGGGCAGTGTGAACAGGGTGGGCAGTGGGCAGTATGAACAGGGTGGGCAGTGTGAACAGGGTGGGCAGTGGGCAGTGGGCAGTGGGCAGTGTGAACAGGGTGGGCAGTGGGCAGTATGAACAGGGTGGGCAGTGTGAACAGGGTGGGCAGTGGGCAGTGGGCAGTGGGCAGTGTGAACAGGGTGGGCAGTGGGCAGTATGAACAGGGTGGGCAGTGTGAACAGGGTGGGCAGTGTGAACAGGGTGGGCAGTGGGCAGTGGGCAGTGGGCAGTGTGAACAGGGTGGGCAGTGGGCAGTATGAACAGGGTGGGCAGTGTGAACAGGGTGGGCAGTGTGAACAGGGTGGGCAGTGGGCAGTGGGCAGTGTGAACAGGGTGGGCAGTGGGCAGTATGAACAGGGTGGGCAGTGTGAACAGGGTGGGCAGTGTGAACAGGGTGGGCAGTGGGCAGTGGGCAGTGGGCAGTGGGCAGTGTGAACAGGGTGGGCAGTGTGAACAGGGTGGGCAGTGTGAACAGGGTGGGCAGTGGGCAGTGGGCAGTGGGCAGTGGGCAGTGGGCAGTGGGCAGTGAGCAGTGGGCAGTGGGCAGTGGGCAGTGTGAACAGGGTGGGCAATGGGCAGTGGGCAGTGGGCAGTGTGGGCAGTGGGCAGTGGGCAGTGGGCAGTGGGGGCAGTGTGGGCAGTGGGCAGTGGGCAGTGGGCAGTGGGCAGTGGGCAGTGTGAACAGGGTGGGCAGTGGGCAGTGGGCAGTGGGCAGTGTGGGCAGTGGGCAGTGGGCAGTGGGCAGTGGGCAGTGGGCAGTGTGGGCAGTGGGCAGTGGGCAGTGTGAACAGGGTGGGCAGTGGGCAGTGGGCAGTGGGCAGTGTGAACAGGGTGGGCAGTGTGGGCAGTGGGCAGTGGGCAGTGGGCAGTGTGGGCAGTGGGCAGTGGGCAGTGGGCAGTGGGCAGTGGGCAGTGTGGGCAGTGGGCA
Organism: Sylvia atricapilla; assembly: GCF_009819655.1. NCBI lineage: Eukaryota > Metazoa > Chordata > Aves > Passeriformes > Sylviidae > Sylvia > Sylvia atricapilla. The sequence goes on from NC_089149.1 coordinate 24,784,715, forward strand.
GTGTGGGCAGTGGGCAGTGTGGGCAGTGGGCAGTGGGCAGTGTGAACAGGGTGGGCAGTGTGGGCAGTATGGGCAGTGGGCAGTGGGCAGTGGGCAGTGGGCAGTGGGCAGTGGGCAGTGTGGGCAGTGCGCAGTGGGCAGTGGGCAGTGTGAACAGGGTGGGCAGTGGGCAGTGTGAACAGGGTGGGCAGTGTGAACAGGGTGGGCAGTGCGCAGTGGGCAGTGGGCAGTGTGAACAGGGTGGGCAGTGTGAACAGGGTGGGCAGTGGGCACCCTGAGGCTCCAGAGCCCTGGGTTCTGCCCTGGCCAGGCGGCCCAGGGAGGAGAAGGCAGGGCGGATCCCCTCTCTGGGGCAGGGTGAGGAGCTGCGCAGGCTGTGAACACCCCGCTGCTGGCAGAGGAATGAGCAAAGCCTGCCACACATCCGTCTCCTTTTTCTTGCGCAGCGCTGGGAAAGCACATTTTTCTTTGCTGCTAAGATAATTCTCTGCTTGAAATCTGAGTAGCCTTTACCTTTGACAAAGACATTCTTATTGAAGTTTTACAAAATAATTCTAGTCCATTTCCTACACATTGAAGAGCACCGCTTCATTCACAGCTCCTGCAAATGTACCCAGAAGAGAGCTGGAAGGTAATTAGCATCGATAAGAGTCTGCCACCTTTTTCTTATCTGACATTTTCAAGCCCTGTAAATTAGAAGTGTCTTATGCTAATAACTTATTTATTTTTATGTGTCATTGAACTTGCCAGCCATTTTTAGTTATCAGTTCTTAAAGAAAACACTTTAGAACTGGAATCTTGTAAAATTTCAGCCTGGAGCAGACTACACCAAAGCTAATGAGCCGTGAAAAATAAGACTTAGCTTGAGAAGGCTGTTAATACAATTTTTCAACTGCAGCCTGCACTGGCAGGCCATGATCAGTTAAAATAGATACTTCAATTAATCCTTTATTGGAAATTGAGAAAATAAGCTGTAGGGCTTCATTAAAATAAAAAAAAAAATAAAGAGGTGCCAGTTTTTTCTGCTGGGTTTTAGTACCTTTGTGGCAGTAAGATGAGGGGAAGAGTCTCAGCTGGAGGGAGAGCTCTGGTTCCAGGGTGAGGTCTGGGCATTGCCCAGCAGACCAGAGCAGCTCTTTACTCTCAGCTTGTCCTCTGTGCCCTGGGGCTGGCCCTGGGCACACAGGGGTGCAGCTCTGAATCCTCCCCTGCCCTGCAATGTCACATTGCTAAAGCTGGCAAGCCCCTGGGGACGTGTGCTGTCAGGGTGAGCCCCTCCTGGGCTTCAGCTGCCCCATCCCTGCCACAGGAGAGGATTTACCAGGAATCAAACCCAGTGCCATATCTGCCCATGGAGCTTGCATGCCATTTCTCAACACTATGCTTTGGAAACAATCTTGAAATACTCTTTTATACATTTTACATTATATTCGGTGCTGTCTTGTTGGGGTTTTTTTAATTTTTATTTTTCCTTACCTGGAACAATATTAAACTGGAACAGAAAAAAAAAAAAAAAAAAAAAAAAAAAGCAAAACTGCAATGTTAAATTCAGGTGTCTGGGGTTTGGTATGGTGATAGCTTATATCTACATATTTATAGGTTTTCTTTTAGAAGAATAGCCTATATATTTTCGTCTTTAAGTGAGGTTATTGCACAAATTCTACAAAAGCAAAGAACAAAGAAAGCTAAACCCCCCTCCCCCTCCCCACCTTTGTCTTTTCTTTTTTTTTTTTTTTTTTTTTTTTTTTTTTTTTTTTTTTTTTTTTTTTGGCAGGGTGAACCAATATAGTTAGTTTGTAATAAGGTTTTTCTCAATTCCATTTTGCATTCAATTTTTTTTGTCTTTTAGAGTTCCTTTTTTTTCAAGAAAGGTGTTTGGGAAAAACAGAAAACAACAAATTGTCACTAAATTCACCATGTTGGCCTCTTTTTCCAAATGTCATTTTCACTCATGCTGCTTGACAAGCTCATATGAGAAATGACAAAGAAAGTTCACAGAACTGTCACTTCTCTATTAAAATGAAATAGCCTCTCTTTTGCTGTTCTTCTGCACAATTTTCAGAATTTAATGTCAGCAAATGAGTGGCACACCAGTGGCATTTATAAATTTAGTTCATTTTCATCTATCTAGAAAACAGAAATAGAACTTGGCACCTTCTGTGTGTTTTCTTGATATCAGATATTTAGAAAACTATCTGACTACATGAAGAAGCATTTATCAAACTAAACATGCTATCTATATGTAAACACCCCTACCTGTTGCAGAGATTACTTTTATATCCTCATTTTTCTCCAGTCTTGATGGTGTATTGTAGCACTCAAAGTTCTGATAAAAATGATTGTGTTCTGCTGACTACAGAATGGGAAATGACAGACTGAAATCCACAGATTATTGTAAAAATTATTACTAAACTGGCTACTGTAACTCTGATATATATTTCCTTGCCACACAATGTCCATGTTAGATAAAGAGATGTAATAGATAAGTGTCTCTCTAGCCCCAAAACCCTGCTTTCATCATCAGTGACTATCAACATTAGCACTCCATCTTTGTGGGTGAATGTTTGCATGAGGTTCAGCACTGGACTTCCCTCATTACCTTTTAGATGTCGCACTGGCTGCTGCCTGTCCCCACCTGAGCATCTGTGACCACCTGGGCCATGTGAATACACATTTACAGGCGTTGTGCAGTCTGAGAATAGGTGCAGTTCCGTAATACACGGAAAAGGAGAGCTCCCACTCCATACCAAAATAACTCCCTGACCTGAGACACAATCCAAAAAGCTGGAAAAGAGGCAAAGGGCTGGGTGGTCACAGTGTGCAGCTCCTTGTGCTGCAGGCAGAGCAGGGAATGGTGTCAGCTCAGCTGTCCCAGACAAAGCAGCCCCAGCTCCCTGCCCTGGACTCACCAAGATCTCAGCTCCCCATCCCTGCTGAACTCCCAGCACCAGCACACCACATTTCTCAGCCTTATTTAAAATCCAGCTAACATACAGTTACCACTCTGAGGTCTTAGAGACAGGGTTGGTGGACTGCTCTGACATTCTCAGTGTTGCTTTTCAAGCCCTCTTCCTTCTGGATCTTCATTTCTGTCTCTGTCCCCTTTGTTTCCCTGCCCCTGCCTGGGACAGTCATCACCTCATTTTCTTTTGCACTCATTTCCCCGTGTCCTTCCATGCTCCAGTCATTATCACGTTATACAGCTAAAACGTTTTATCTGCCCCTTACACCCACATCTGAAGGAATGATTAAAATCCTGTTCAGAGCCTTGCAGTATTCCCTGCCAGGTACTTCATCACCGTGGGGGTGGAATAGTAAATCCCTCAGTGGGAGTGTCTGCAGGTCCTTGTATGTGACTGCCAGCTCTCCTGGCAGGGTTTCTCACTAATACCCTCTGGCTTTAGCTCTCCTATCATCACACCCATAAACTACATTCATATTCCTACTGAGAGCACAACGTGCCCATGCCCTCTAGAGTCCTCCTGCAGTGCCTTAAATCTCCCATCTTCCATTGCTCTTTCATTTTGCTATCCAAGGTTTGAAGCATGTTCCTAATTTCCTCTGCAAAGTCTGGCAATTTTCACTTCCTCACATCTACTCCCTCATCTGTTGCTTTGTCGAAATCTTCAACATTCAGCTTCTTTTTTTCTGCTTGCTCTTTTCTGCTCTAGAAGAGGGTGTTATTTGTCCAATAATCTCTCCATTACTAATTTTCACATATCCTTGGGATACAGTTTTCAGAAAATTTTTGCCTTTATTTTAAGAATAACTTAACCTCTCCATCCCACTTGCTTTTATTGACTGTTTCTCTTGCTATCAAAAAGCTTGGCCTTTTGAAAACAAAACTTACTATTTGTTGATATTTAAGAAAAAAATAATCTGTGAGCTTCTATCAGTTTCAAATGAATCTCGTCACCAAAATTCATGGCAGAATGAAAATACATTTTGCTTTGGAAAGGCTGAAGTCTTTCACCCATAACAGGCTGCATTGGCTGGACCATTTTGACGTTACCTGTTCTCCAGTCTCCATTTGGGAAGGTATATTACTTTGTGGTGTTAGAGATCCCAGCAGTATTTATCTCCCTAGTAAAATGTCTTTTCAGCTTTATCTCTTTCCAGTCCACTTGAGCGGAGGAGAGTCATAACAAGCAAAGGATTTAGGACAGATGCACCCTTCAACACCAACAGAAATTAATCTACGGTAATTCCCCAGCGTGCTTTGGCTCCAGACTCCAGCTATCACCAGCTTTCCAAGCAGTGCATGCACCAGCCCATGTCTCAGTCATGGCTGCTGCTCCCATGTCTGACTCATCCTGCAGCAGAAACTCGAACTGCTGTTTTATTCTCCTGAGGTTTTTCTTCATCTTTTTATACTAAACAAGCATTGAAGTCGTTCCTTTTCGCCTTAAACCTAATAGTGTGATATTACAGCTAAGTAGCTCATGGTCCCTGCTGCTGAACAATAATGTTTTTATATCAACTAGAGCCCTTTGTAATACTTTACTCAGTCCATGCAGCATTCTGAATATTTTCTGAGTTCTTAGAAAACTCTTGTATTTAAGATGTACAGAAGAGCTTTCTTAATTTTAGGAAGTACAGTGACAGATTCTGCTGGGTCAGATTGCTCTTATGCACCTTCTGTTACTGCTCCAGTAAGGCAGATGAGTGAAAGATGGGGACTCTTCTTGCCAGCTATTCCAGAATTTCTTAAGAGCCCATGTTCTTTTATGGAGAAGTTGTATGAATATTAGACTTTTTGCAGTATTGTGCTGGTGGGTACAGTCAATTTTTTTTTTCATACCAAGAAGAAAGACGAAGGGAAAGAGCACCTTGCCGTTCCTCTGTCTGTAAAAGTGATTTTCCTGTCGCTTCTGTTCTTCGGCTATTGAGTTGGAAAACTAAATTCTGGAATTTTCCACCTTAAATTTATTGACATTAGCTGCAAATTGTACAGTCAAATTAGCAGAGAGTAGAGTTCCCCTGAAGAGTATGAGAGGGTCCAACATTATAGCACAGTATGGTTCTTATTCTGTGGAGTATAAAGTAGATAAGAATATCTAAGGAACATATCAACATAAACATCAGGAAAATCAGTCTAGGTAAGAGGCAGATCTCCCAGGACCATCTCCAGCCACTCTAAAGTTTATCTCTGATGTAGTAATTCACCTGGCTCTGTTTCATGAGCTCTAGCTTGAAATCGCCTTGGTACTTGAGGGCTGAGAAACAGAAAATATGATAAATATGTGTCCTGAGAAGGGCACAAAATTACAAGACAGTAAATTTGATATTGATACCTTAAAAATCATTAAAAAATACAAGAAAAATTGAAACAGATAAACTAAAACCTAAATGAATCACCTAAAAGAATAAAATAATAAAAGAATAAACCCTAAAAGAATAAATTTCTTTTTTTGAAGGAGACAAAAAGTCTGTGATATAGAAGATCCACTGAATATAATATGTCTGGCTTTCCAAAAGGCTCCAAAATCTCCCTTGCCAAAAGAGAAGGATAAAAGAACCGAAAACACAGAGTAGGAACAGAAGCTGAAAATTCACTAAAGAAATAGGAAAAAACCCTTTGAGACAGGCAATTGGTCATTTAAATGGTAGATACAATTCAGCAAAATAAATGTGAAATTATATAGATGAGGGAAAAATAAATCATCATTTCACATATAACATGATGTGTTACAAATTACAGCAGACTGCATCTTGTGGAGTAATACACAGTCCATGAGATCATCATCTCAGAGAATAGAAAAATAAAGACAAATGTTAGGAATTATTAAGAACAAGGGGAAAAAGAGAGAAAACTTTCACTGACTGAGGTAGTTTCTGATTTCATGTTTGGTCTGTCTTACACATCTGATTTTACTCATTGCTTGAGACAGCATACTATGGACTTTGGTTTTACTCTGGTTAGCCATTTGAAAGCTTTCGCTGACGTGCCTCAATGTATTCAGCAATTTGTTCACTAAAAAGCATAAAATCCATATTTTATAAATAACAGAACTGAGCTTAATTACATAAGTCTTGCATTCATTTTCAGTGTGTGTATATATATGCTTTTTTTTTTTTTTTTTCATTTTTTAATCCCGAATTGCAATTTTCTCTTTATTCCATTTTACGTCCTCTCTATTTATAGCTCCTTGCAAGCTCTTATTATGTTCCTCAAGACCACGACTGTGACTAGGAAGATGAAGGAACATTAGGTCAACCATACTGAACATAATTTGACTGGCAGCTTGCCTCAAACACTGTTTTTCTCCTTGTCTATCCTTTTGATTTTACAACAGAAATTTCCCTGAAGCAGCACTTACATTATGATGCCTTCCCTGACACAGGTTAATTGCTATTTGCTTTAATTATTCTCTACTCAGCTTCAGAGGAGCTGTCAAAATACACCTTTGTGATTATATATTTCACTATAAGATTGAAATGAAGACTCGACCACTGAAATAGTAGTAAAAAAAAAACCCATTATTTTTAGGCTGTTAGTTTTCTTCATAAGCTATTCTGGAAGAAATTGGCACAGCATAATGCATTGCACACATCTTTTGCAAATATTCTAAGAAAAGCTTACTGAGATAGACAAATAACTAAAATAAAGTTTGATAGGGGAAACATGCAAGCATATAGCAACTCACAAAAATATTAAATTTTTTTTTAGATGCAAAGTATACACAAAATGGAGCTCCTTCAAGTAGGGTCCTCCTTCTGATGTTCCTATGCCAAGCTCAAAATCAAATAAATTGAAAAATAGGTATAAAATTATGTCTCAGCCTGGAAATTTTCTTCATCGTTGTGCTATAAGTTGCCAAAGAACATTATCTGTATAATAAATCAGGGTCTATCTTGGATTTTTCCAAGTTATTCTCTATCTTCCCCTGGCTTTTGATATGTATTATTTTTCTTTTGGCTTATGCTGCTCTCAGTGAGGTACAGCTTTTCTCTAACTTGCCTCTTTCCCTCTGCTCTTGAATGAATCAGTTTTACCTTGTCAAGGCTCACATGCCTCAGGAGTCTATGAGTGCAGTTTCTCCTGAAATGGGTACAGACATTGTCAGCATGAAGCTCCATCACTGTTTCAGGCTGATCTAAATCTGATGGCCCAGTCTTTCAAAATAGGAATAGAAAGAAATTGTTTCATTACTTGTTTGGATCCCGCAGAATCCAACTCAAGGACACTCTTTGGGTCTCTTTCTCTTCCCTCATAACCAAAATGATGCATCATGTAAGTTACATTAGTCTCAGCATTGCCGAGGAATGCAGAGCCCCCTTCAAAGATTTTGGATACCCACCTTTTGCTGGATGAGGTGAATCCCTGGAGCTGCTCTGTCTGCAGGATGCTGGGGGCTCCACTTCCAGTGCATGGCTTTCAATGCCTTCTGCCTTGGGGAAACGGGCAGGTTTTGCACAAATAATCCCATAATTACCAAAAAGTAATTATGATATATCTGAAAACTGCTCAGAGGTATCTAACATGAAACACAATTCTGGCTTAAGATTGCAAGACAAAATGATACCAAAATAAATGTTCCACATGGTAAATCTTTGTCAGTGCGTAGCTTGCATTTTTCAAGCTTACAGAGCTAAAGAGAGGCCAGCACCACCTACACACCTGAATTTGAAATTCGCGTTTCCCTGAAAAACCAACACACTTTCATGATTACTGTTCTAACATATTTCTTAAATGGACTGCAATACATGCAAGATTTCCTAATATTTTTTCTATATGAGAATTTTGGGAGATATTTCTGTTCTCATATGTCTCTCTCTGTATTCACTAGACTGGTAAGATTATCTAAGACAGCTCAAACTCACTCAGAGAGAAAGAAAGACTTTGGGCTGCAGAAAGGGCAGTACGTTTTTGCAAATGCTTCTCTTGCCTTTCTTCATGAGGAGTGTACATGGGAAAACACAGGTAACTGAGCTTGCCAATTACCCAGCTGTTCATTCCCAATTACTAGGTTCGCCCCAACGAGATTACTTTTCAACTTTATCTTACTCTGAATCTCAGCAGAGATTAAAAATCTCTTTTTTTTTTTTTTTTTTTTTTTTTTTTAACCGAGTAATATGTTTGTTTTGTTTTGAGGCTGGAACTGTTCGATGGCAGGATGAATCTTCTACGTTCCTCTACTTCCCACCTTTCCTAGCACAGTAGTGCTTATTCTAGAATAGAATAGAACACAAAAGGTAGTACTTTGCTGCAATTTTTTTCGTCAAAGTTTTGTGGTTGTTCTAAGTCTGTGATTTGGAGGCCTTCACCATGGAATTTGGCCATTCCAGTGACACTTTGTAATTTGCTTTGTTCGGAGAAGATTTTCAGCCACACAAGTGGAGTAAAGCAAAGAATGTAGAATACAAAAATAAATGTTTTTCCAAACAGTGAGGTGTTTATATAGAAGGCTTGCAGAGAAGTGATGTCATTATGAGAGGAATGAAAATACCCTGTAGAGCTCTAATGGCCACATACATATTTAGCAAATAATGCTTCATGTTGTTTGGAACATCTATTCCAAAAAGCAAAAAACACACCAAAACCCACACGAACCCTAGAAACATTTTTCCTGCAATTTTCTGAACCTATAAAATGTAAGATCGAAAATAAAATAAGCAGAAAATTCTCTGTCCCTTCAGAAAAAAAGTATTATTTCAGTGTTTCTGTTGTCATATTGCCATCTCTTATTACGAAATTCCAGGTTTATTTCCATTTCAGGACATAGGATCTTCACACCTCTGGTTTTTCTGCCATCTATTTACTGTGTCATATTTATCATTTATGGGCACCCCCATTCCAGGCCAGGAATGCTATCTGGAGTGTGTAATATGTGGCATTTCTAATCTTTGCCAGCTTAACCAAAGCCTTTTCTTTTTACGAGCAATTGCTCAACAGGGATTGAAGTGTGCAGTGAAATATCAATACCTGTAGGTAAAACCATTTTCCACCTTGCCTGTTTTTATGGGTGCTATAGATCACTTTTTCCTATGTTCTCGTAGGAGCTGTCTTCTACCAAATCACTGCTCAGACAGAAAGTGGAAAATGGAAACCCACCCGCAGTGATGACAGCTAAATGAATATGCAGTACAATGCAAATAACTCCACATGTTAACTGGAATAAAATGAATTATTCCTATATGTGCCGAGACATTTCCAGGCAGGTTTCACCACTTCAGCAGAATAAATCCAGTCATTCTTTTGATGTTTCTTCAACCATGAGAGAGAAAGTTCTCCACGGTACCCTCACAGAATTTTGTATGGAAGTCATGTTGTGACCAAGGCTAACGAAAGCAGAAAAAGTCAGCAGCAGCCAAGATTCAACTACCGTTTGTAATCAGGGAACACCTCCCTGGGGAGTACATGAGACATTTTTTGGAGCAGAGTGTTACCATCAGTGGACAGCATTCCTAGTAATGCTAATGTTTTATGACCAGGTATTGGGCTCAGTTGTTGTCCTCGCTTTCAAAAACATAAAAATAGAAATGGAAACCTTTGATATAATAAGAGTGGGGTTTGTGTCATTCTTTTAATTTTTCATAATTTTTCTTTTGTTGAAGGAAAGCAAAAACGAGGAACATGTACAAATATAAAAATGAAGAAACCTCAAAAATTAAATTGTGTGTAAATAAAAATACTATAACTATTTTGAACTTTATCTCCCCCTAGCACTTTTCATGCTTTTCCTCCTGGGAAGTGATGGTTCAAACATTTCTTTTACTCACTCCTTCTTACTGATTTTGAATTTGAAAAAAATAAGAATTAAATAGTGTTCTTATAAATAGAGGACATTCTTATAGCAGAAAATTCCTATAAAAATTCAAACACTCTATGCCGCCCTGTGCTGGCCTATTCCATATCCTGCAGAGTAGCCTTAAAGAAAGACTTTTCATCAACTTCCTGGTGGGAAAAGGTGGATTTCCATTATGATCTCTAAAAACGGAGAGAGGGGTGATCAACATTGCCTCAACTCACAGGATTTATGTTAATCGAATTGTGGCTCAAGGTTTTACAGGAAACCATTCATTAGAGCTGTTCTGCTCTACGGTATTTTACAGTTAAAAATTTCACAGGAGACAGGGGTGTCTTCAGTTCCAGGGGTTTCCACAAATAAAATTAATGACCCTAGAAGCTCCAGTGTTTATTCCAAGACTGGGTGCATCCAACTTTAAGTGTTACTCTTCTGTTTGCATCACTTCTACAGCAACTTTCCTGAATTCAGCATTTTCCTGAGGAGGTCAGTGGACTTTACAACTGTGTCTAAAAGCACCTCAGAAACTATTGACAGCAAGGCAAAAAAAAAATATGGCAATACCTGACTGGGAGAAGTGATATAAAAGAAAATCTGCTCTATAGTTTGAGTTCTATGATTGGTATTGGAAAGAAATGATGGATGGATCTAAAATCAATGAAATATGAAGATAGTTCACATTTAAATAAAATTTTGATTGTTGTCCCAAATCTGTGGAGGGGCTCACATTGTCTTCAAAGAATGTTCAGCTGTGGAATGGTTCCTCATCTGCCTTTGTGTTATGGAAATCACAGGAACATGTGACAAAATTTCAACCATCTGCTGAAATCGTTGTTCCAATAGAAAAGTCAAGTATGCATTTTAAACCATTTTCCACTTAGTACAGAATTGTTTCATACAGAGTGGAATCTTTTAAATAAGGTGTCAAATATGGCTTTCTATATGCATCAAAGAAAGAGCTGTGTAGAAATATATGTCCATTTCAAATTGGCACAAAATCATCCTTCTGGCTCAACTTAGAAGCTTTCACAGATTTTCGCCAAAATACTTACTTGTCTGATCTCATTTATGTGTTAAAAATCATCACCACATACACTGCATTTATGCTATTTTGACATTTGGTCTTTTTTTGTGAATGCATAAAGCACATTTAACCTCCTGTCAAAAATATATTGTGTGTGATATGATTTGGTTCTTGTGTAAAAGTCAAACACCCTCTGATATACCTTTATGCGTGTTGTGCTGCAAAGCTCACACAGTTTTATGACTTTAGCATTGACTGCTCCTGGAAGGAGCTCACTTGGAGTCTGTTCTCTACCCTTAGAATAAAGATAGTTGTGTTTTGACTGGTCAAAAGTCTGTACCCAATTGCTAAGCTGCATGGACATAGATCAGTCACCTTGCCCAAGAGCGTTTTAGCTTATATCAAAATGAGGACTGTGGAACCGTAAATACACAATTTTAATGTAGTATTAATGCATCATAATGCTAGCATTACTATTTGGGGGCCTTATACTAGGATTTTGGGCCTTAGTGGCAACATTATAGTCATAGTGAACACAATTTTGATGAGATATCCAGTCCTCATGGTCACTCTGTGTGCTTCCATGTATCACCCAAAATGGACACAGATACTGCAAGAAAGCAACTCTGGGAGCAAGGAGTAAATTCTGGGTTTTAATCTAGAAACTATGTTTTCAGAACTGATTATATCATTTAGTGGAGCCACTGGTATTCAATTCAGATATGTTGATTAACTAAACATAGGTTTAAATATCAGCCAGTAGAGAGGAGCTGGGGTGGAGCAGCCCAGATTTCCCATTCTATCAAAACAGGCTTCAGACAGAAGAAACGTGTAACTGCTTGCAAGGATCTAATATGTGGTTTTGAATTTTTTGTAAACCTTTGCTCTAGACATTATAAACCTTTGGCAATAAACACTTCTTGGTTTGGAAGAAATCTGACATAGTTCTAGCTTAATAGTTCAATTCTTCATTAGTTCAGCCCTTTCAATGTCTTTTTTACTGTGTGGAAAGTTCTGAAATCCCAGAGCAAACAACAACAGTCTTTTTAAAAAGTGCTGTGATCTTTGGAATACATTACAGCAAAATCAGACATAGACAAAAAGCAATTTTTTCTTACTCAAGCTCTTTGGTAGATCAGTTTCCTTTTTTGAGGGATGGAACACAGACTAAGTTGTGAAATGTGGCTTCAATAAATTTGTCTGAAACCTGAACCAGCCAGTAAGTTTTTACTGAACACAGAATTTGAAAACTGCTCCTGCAAACTTCTATTTCAATGCAATACCAAACGTTGCCATGGTCATTAGGTAGCCAAACCCACATGTGGGTAGCCAAACCCACACTTTTCTCCTGCTCTTTCCCACCGCATCTGGTGCACCCCAGACCTGCACTGACTCTCTTCTGTTACAGACACATTCCTTCTCATGCATCATGGATTGCAGAGGGAGGATTACACTACTTGGAATCAGCTTCCATTACTCCAGCTAACGCTGCAGGCTTTTCGAGGAAGCAATATTTGCTGTATAGCCAGAGAAAAGATAATTTAGGAAAACATAAGGCTCTGAAAAATGAAGCAGTTTGAAATAAGGATTTGTATTAATCTGCTGGAAAAATTGCTCCTGGGATTTTCTGCTGGGATTATTGCAGACAAGCTGAACACAAATGACTATAAAATCCCTGTTTCATACTTTTTGTTTTCTGTTTCACCCGGACTTCTTCTTTCTTATTTTCCAGATATAATGTTCTATCTCCCCCAGTTGTTCCTCCATGTTTCAAAATTCTTTTTTTTCCTTTTGTTCATTAAGCAAAGCTATCAAGAAAGGCCATCGTGTTTTAATATTGCATTTTAACCTTTTCCAAGTGCCTTTTAATACTTCAAAACAACAGTGCTGTAGTTACTAGCAGTTCCTCACTACATAATAAAGACCAAGTCAACCTCAGCTGTCACTCTTAACATCCTCTCTCTTTAGGTCCTACTTTTCTCTCTAGATCCAAAAGTGAGCACTGAGCAATTTCCCCAGGAGAGAAGAAAAAAATCACTGAGCAGATATAACAGTGACTGGGAGAGTGTTTATTTTTATTGATTTATTTCATTAGCTATCATGGGCATCTCAATAGTTGTGTCTTCTTATGAGAGCCTACAGTCCAACTTCAGAGAGCTTTAACCGGCCATTAAATTTTAAGGCTGGTTTAATTCAGAAAACCTCCACAGCCTTGCTCCAGTTTGTCTGGAAATCACAGAATTCTAGAATGGCCTCTGTTGAAAGGCACCTTAGGGATGTTCTTGTTCCAAACCCCTGCCATGGGCAGGGACACCTTCCACTATCCCGGGCTGCTCAGGGCCCCATCCAACCTGGCCTTGGGCACTCCCAGAGCTGCTCTGGGCCACCTGTACCAGGGCCTCACCAGCCCACCAGCCTCACACACACTGAATCTAAATCCACCCTCCTTCAGTGTAAAGACACTCCGCCTCACTGAACTTCATGAGGTTTGCCCTTCTCTCAGGGCTGTCAAGGTCTCTCTGGATGGAATTTGATCTCTTCAGTCATTCCAATTGTATTGTCAGCCTACTTCAGTGGCAGCTGAAGAGTAGCCTAAGATTATAAAGTTCCCAAAACATGAAAAAAAGAACTAATTCATACAGCTTAGCACTGGTCTAAACTGTTTCAAACCTGGACAGTGGTGAGACATCTCACAGAATATTAAGAATACATTTTCAGCTATTTCAGTGACATTTCACTTCAAACAAATCCAGTTTGCATGTTAAAATAGTTCATAAAGCATAGTAGGAAAGACCAAGTCTCTCTACAGTATTTTAATAGATACATAATCTACTGAAAAGCAGCATGATAATAATTAACTGGAAGAAACAGAAGAACCAGTAAAGTTTTCTAGGAAAGAAAAGTTCTCCCTTAAAGACAGAGAAAACAAGGTGGAAAAGGAGATAAGAGCTGTGACAAAGAAGAATTACAGACCTTTGGCAGAAAAGCCGGGGGGTTTTATCTGTTTTGTAGCAATCTTAACCTAAAGCAGGTTGCTTTTGTCTCAGTGTGAAATGTTTGCAGGTCTGGGCTAGCTAAGCCTAGAAGGTGCTATTACACGTATCTGATTGGCAATGTTATTAGTGCTGGGAACAAATCAAACCTAAACCAAATAAAGGGTAAGTAGTATATATAGTCTGCTATTTTTTAGAATGCTTTTGTGTAGGAAGAATTTCTTTTAGTACAAGAATAAAATAAAATATAATGTAATAATAATAATAATAATAATTGTATCTACTTACTAACCATTAAAAAGAAAAGAACCAACCCCCCCCCCCAGCATTTTCCAATCTGTTAATGGGTTATTTATTCCTGCTACTATTATTTTATGCTTCCAGGTACTCAAAGTGGCTACAAAGGCATAATACAATCACTAAACTGCAGAAAGATAGATTGCCTAGAGATATCATGCCAGAAGACTCAATGAACTTTTCCTTTGTCCTTCAGCACATTTTTATATAGCCCATGAAGGTCTATTAAACCTTTTCTAATAAAGGGTTTGCTTTAAACCTAATTCCTTATTTTAAAAATAAAATCGTCTCTCTTGAGCAGAACTTGCTTTCAATGCATCACACTGCTGGATTTGGGCAAAGCCCAGCAAGCTGCAGATGTGCACTGCTCCTGCTGACCCCAGGCCAGGGAGGGATTCCCTGGAGGAGTCAGCTCTGCAGCTCTCTGGTGGCATTCCCAGTGTCACACACACCACACACTCTGTGTCGTGGATAAAGAAGCATCCAGGAGGTACCAGTGCCAGGCTTCCCGGGGTTTCCCTTTGAGCAGGAGCATCTCTCTCTGGCATTAACCACTCACGGACTATCCGGGTGGTGAGGCTCAGGGCAGGCTCACGCCTCTTTCACGAGTTTTTTGTTGCATCTCACTGTTCCTGGCCATCCCTGCTCCAGTTAAATGTAATATTTATGCTGAGGAAATCTTCCAAAAAGATGGTTGTTTGCTGCTCAGTGAGAGGAATGCCTTTTAGACAGATTTGCTGCCCTTATTTTAATCATTGCATGTGTTTTTGTATGCTACTGACCACTGCTCTTTTTATAGTTTTGGCTTTCTTTAAGCCTGCAGCTTCTTCTACTGACCTGCTGACACAATAATCTCTGTGATCCATGCTTTCTTTTAAAGGATCTTCTTTCCTCACAACAAATCAGAAACTGCTGCACATATTGGACCTATGTACCTCTACAGAAACCACCAGGCTGCAGGTCTTGTTGTTTCTGCATTCCATCTTTTCCCCAGGCGTCAATGTCACAGTGTCACCTGAAGATAGTTACTTTCTTGCTTCACAACTAAATTTTTATCCTGGTTGATTTACAATCTGCCCCCTGACCACTCTTTTTTGAAAGATGGATTACCCATCACCTTGGTACTCTGAGTCATTAAGCTCATGATTAAGCCAATCTGTCTTTAAGTCCCTAGACCTCATCAGGTTTAAACACATTGCCTTGATTGTACCTGAACAAAGCCCCTGTGCCATTTTTTTCCCAATGCAGGTGCCTGCATCTCCACGGGACAGGAGCAACCAACTCCAACTGGCTGCCAGCACAGCCCAGCAGTGCTCCATAACCCCAGCACGCTCTAAGTGTTCTCCAGGCTGCTTTGAAGGACAAAAATCATGTATAAAGTTTCAAAATTTGTCACCACCTCTGTCCCTGGATCTCTAAAGGATGGGCAAACTCTGAAACCTTTGAGGTGCCATGACTGAGCATGTGCCAAGCTAAACCTCAAGAAATCCACTGCTCTGTACAGGATTTTCTCTCCACTGTCCCCGAAATGCTGGACAGGGATCAGTGAAGCACAGCTGTTATATGAAAAGTCCCCATGTTCTGTATAATTAGTGAATGCATGAACAGGCAATAGGCTGGTTAATATTTCTGCTTGGTACCTGTGTTGTCACAATGATTAACCTTTCATAACTGTCAGACAGCAACACCATGTGAAAATGCCGAAGCAGAGAAGGGCTAGGAGGGAACAAAGATGTTTATGTAAAAGCTGATGGACTGAGTCCAGTGCACTTTGTGGTGTAGAAAAAACACATGTAGAAGTACAGGTCAGCAGATTGAAGGCAAACATCTAAGTAAGAAGGAAAATAACTTGGCAGACTTTGGATAACACGTTGAATATGAATCCTGAAGTAAAATGGCAGCAGAATCATGTAGAAATGGAAAAAAAAAAAAATCAGTGAAATGCATGGTCTTGGATGCTCTTTACCAATGTGATATTAAGCAAAAGAGCAGGAGAGTTCTTAGGACTCTAGTAGAAATATGACGATATTTCTATGTCACATATTTTCTGAAAATAAAAAGACAAAAAGCTCTCTGTGATGCCAATAAAGATAATATCCATCAGTTTATAGTTTGCTGAGCTTGGATTGAGCTCCACAGAAACTGCTCACACAGGCCCACAGAAAGTAAATGTCAGCATTGGGACTGAAGTCCAATTAAGCAATTAAGACTGGAATAATACTGAGAGGCCTCAGACAAGGTGAGTGTCCCATAGCCTCAGGTATAGTGTGAGAAACATCATGGTGTGAGAAGGGAAAAATCTTTCTAAGGACAGAAGCAATTCACAGATCTCTTTCTCTGTCTTAACAAGAGTTTTTCCTTCTGAACCCATTTTGTTCCATATATTGGGCAGATGCCTTGAGCTAGATCTGAGTTGCTGACTTTTCTGCCGGGCCTCTTTTAGGAGGCTTGATTTCTAAAGATTTTCCTCTTGGAACTACATCTGGTAGTTCATCAGACCTATAAACCACGAACTTGTTAAGGAGGATATGAGGTGCGTTTGTGCCCACACCTAATTCTGTGTGAAGCCTTTCCTTTGCCTGCTGCGTGTCTCAGTGAGGAGCAGGGAGCCCACCCTGGCACAGGGACAGGAGTGGAGGCTTCCCAAGCCTGAATGGTGCTAAAGAGCTGCTTTTCCATGGAGTCATTGTGGTTATCCCCCTGTGCCAAAGGGAAGGTCCAGTGCTTGAATGCACATCCTTGTCTCCTGGCTGGAGGACACTCCAAGGCCCAGCAGAACCCTTGAGAGGTGCAGGGATGGAGCTCGTGTCCTCAGACACCATCTGGGAAAGGCAAACACTGCACAGAGGAAGCTGCACGCTCAGCAAGAAGAAACT
Source organism: Sylvia atricapilla (assembly GCF_009819655.1). Taxonomy (NCBI): domain Eukaryota; kingdom Metazoa; phylum Chordata; class Aves; order Passeriformes; family Sylviidae; genus Sylvia; species Sylvia atricapilla. The sequence continues at coordinate 24,801,654 of NC_089149.1, forward strand.
GCTTTTGGGGTCTCTGTTTACAGCTGTCTCACTTCTCAGTGAATTCACAAACCTCAAACCTTGCCTCTCTCTTCAGGCCCTTGCAGGTAGAAAACTGAATAAAACATTTGGAGCTGAAAGGATTTTGGCGTGAGTCACTTGGCACCCAAATGTTGAGCCCATTTCTCAAGCATTTTTTTATGATTTATGTTTAAAAAAAATAAGTATTTGTTACACTGAGTGTTTGTCACATGGGGGAAATTATCACCTTTTGTTGTTGTATATGGCTAAATTTAGATGAGCTTTTTTGTGTATGAAAATGAATAAATTACTTTAGATTTTTTTTTTTAATGAGTATCCAAACAAAATTGACGCAACATCAGCTAATATAAACCTATTTTGTACCTCTCAAGTTTAACAGAACTGTTAAGCAGTAGTATGGTAAAAATTTTAAAGAACATAAAGCCCAAAAATTAAATGTGACATATGCCTACTTTTTTTGTAACGATCATAAAGTAGAATATTGGGATGAAACTATGGTTAATTAATGAACTGTGACTACAGAAATTAAAATTACCATATTCAACATTCATCCAAGACTGAAATTTATGTGTTCACTCAAGGAATACCCATCCAGAATGCTAAAAGAACTGCCATGGGGTCAAACCCGAGAGGACTCGTGACTGAGGAAAAACAAAAGCAGAACTTCTGTTAACAAAGGAGGAAAAATTCTAGTCCCAAAAACTGACTGATATGTCATGACCATCAACACCAGAAAAAATTAAACCAGAAAACATATGAATGCTAATAAAAAAAAAAAAGAAAAATATTAAAAAATAAAAAAGGAGACTGAAATATAGTATGTGATTAACAGTGAACTGTTGCATCAGAGTAATTGAAATTGCGAATGAAAGTGTGAAGACTTTTTGTTGATGTGTTTTAATTTTTAAAGATGTGGAGAAATCTGCATTCTCCAGGGTTCCTTCAGGCTGCTGAGAATGCTGTGGGACCCAGGAACAGCTGAGCCAAGCAGCTGAAGTGCTTTTGTTCCTCTGTTCTCACATCCTCCTAGCCCCTGCTTCCCCTCTCAGCAGATTTGCAGAACTCTGAGGACTGAACTTTCATTAAAATTGGAAGACAGAAATTAAAAATGGGACCACGAAGCCATAGAAACCTGAGGACAATGATACCATTTACCTATCAATGAATAGATCAGTTCGAGGTGTTTGTAGATGAAATTGAGTGTGCCAGTTTGAGCATATGTGAGCAACTTTAGCTTCCTTGACATTTTATTTTAATGCAGCATGTGGTAGATACAGTAACTTATTTTTAAAACCCACAAAACACAAGCTTAATTTCCTCCTACTTATAAAAAGATCTCAGTTTATATACTTCCATGGAAATAGAGCGTTCAGCTTCCTGCTAAACTGTTAGCATCTTTCTGCCAACCTCTCAAAATGTTTTCCCTTACCCTCGTTGATTGTGAAAATACTCCAAAGCTTGTGGCAAAACACACTGGGAAAGAACAGGGGCTATAAGTAGGTAAATATTGATTTTTCACACTGTGAGCTGATATTCACAGACCTTTTTTTCCTAGAGCTGTGAAAGATGGGAAATCAGACGATGCTAAGGGAAGGTCTGGGCCTCCCCAGTAGAAGCCATTTCTTTTCCCACTTGTCTGCCAGCATTAAACACTTTTCCAAGGACCACAAGCCCATTATTTCTGAGAAGCCTCTGTCAACTCCCTTTCAAACTGTAACTGCATTTCCTAACTAAAGACTCAGCAAAAATCACTCAGAACAAGAGTAAGAGCAAACTGTATGAATTTATGTCCTTCACATTCAGCTCACATATGATGGACTCTACTCTGGGCCCTGTCTCACAGATTCTCTCCTATTGACAGTGTAGCTGTGCTCGAGTCACATTTCTATACGATGTTTTTCTAGTAGTCAAAAAAATTCTTACATTTGCACAGAAACATTTCTTCAAAGCCATGACCTTGTTGGAATCACCATCCCACATCAATGATCTGCTCTGATCAAGCAGAGATGAAAACCAAATACTGAAATACTCATGGTCACAGGAGAGTGATGATAACTCCAGTTTATTCTATTTCCAGTGCCTGTCCCTACTATAATAATTTCTCACAACCGGAGAAACAGAAATAAAGATAAAAAAACTATAGTTGTTTTTTTTTTTTTTTCTCATAAGGAGTAGAAAAAACCCTTAAGATCAATAAAAATCTTTGAAGGTAAGTTTGGAATAATCTCCATTTTCTTCACCCCTGAAATAGTAACTCCACTTTTAGTAGTTGCTCCATCTTCTTGTTTACCAGATGCAGCCAGTAAGCTACAGCAAAACAAAACCAGAGCTGTCTTTCCCCTTCCTTCCAGCCTGTACTCCTGCATGCTTCTTCATATGGTTTTATTTTTAAACACTTTCCCATAAAGATGTAACTTACTTTAGGGCTTACTTGAAGGAAGCTCCCAACAAGCTCCCATATGGGACTGCTTAACCCAGAACAGCTGAGCTTTGTAAATCAGCAGCAGCCCCGGGAGCACGCTGTGCCTGCACAGGCTCGTGGGGTTTGCCTTTTGTAGGGCAGCCCGGTCACTAATGGGGAGCTGGCCAGAGGCACAGTGCCCCTCATTAAATGGGATTATTTTGGCCGGCTGAAACCCTCACCTCGGGACTGAGCACAAAGGCTGGAGCAGCAGCACTTGGGTATGAGCAGGGGTTCTGTCTCTCCCTGCAGACCTGGGGTCCCCTTGAAGAGTTTTAAGTCAGGTTTGCTCCCTGTCACTGTCCCTCTTGTTGTGACTCAAAGTTTCAGTGGCACTTTAGAGGTTTCTCTCAGGAGCTTGTCAATGCTCGCACCGAAGAGGCTCAGCCCCAGCCTGGGACCACTCCAGAGTGACCCCCACATGTCAGCATGTCCCTGCCCTGACAGTCCCCAAGCACTGCTGGCCCAGGTTTGAACTGAACAAACTGCTCAGACATCTTTCCAATGCAAGGGAAATGACCTGGGCAGCAGCAGAGCCAGCCCATGGCACACTGTGCTCCAGGCAAGGCAGCCCTGGGGCTGCAGAGCAGGGAAAGCCACACTGCATTCATGTTGCTCTAGTCAAAACCCATTACTCAGCTCTCTGAGCTCTGGGGGAGTCTGGAAGTGAACAGTCATTAGTACTTCCTAACCTGCTCTCGTTCTCCTCAGCTGTCATGTCCAGGTTTGCTCTTTCTAGCTCAAAGTGCTGGCAAAAGCCGTGCTTACGAAGTGAAGCTCAAGTGCCAAGTCCAGTGGTCCCTCCAGGCTTCAGATTATTTTGCTTGGAGGCTCATCTGCTCTGGCTAAGCAGAGTAAAAACACTAAAAATTTGATCAATCTTTCCTCAGCTCACAGGTAGGCAAGTTCTATTACTATAGAAACTGGAATCTGAGGCTGTGGTTGTGCAAAACCTTAAGTTCCTTTAGAAGAGAAAGGACTACCTGAGGAGCACTGGAGCTGTGACAGCAGTGCTTCAAGGGAAACTGTGGGCTCCTCATCCCCTGGCACAGCTCAGTGCATAGTGCCAGCTCTGCACTGCTCAGGGTGTGTGCAGGAGGCATGTACAAGCACAGGGCAGCAGTAGGTGGGTCAGGGGAGCCCCTGCTAAATTTTGGACTCTTGCCCTGTTGGGACAGGAGTTGGCAGCAGAAGTGGCCTTCTACAGTCTGATTTTTTTCTCTTTTAAGTCAGTGGGTGTTGGATTGCGCCCAAAGCTGCAGAAGTATTTGGAAAAAGACTTAGGATCATAACTGCAGATTTTCATTAGCAAAGATTAAAAGCTGCTTTGAGTTGGCCTAAATAGGGGCTTTAGTTACTAACATAGCATTATACATTTCCAAGTCCCTCTAAGTACCGAGGAGGTGCAGTGTCAGCAGAGCTGCACTTGGTGTCTGGAGACCACCCGTGTTTCTCTGCCAGGTTCTGAGCCAGGTGGTGCCTGGAAACATCCTGCTGCTTGCCTACCTCTGCAGGGCAGGAGGCATCTAAAGAGGTATATGAGCTGTGCTTTTCTAAATTAGCAGTGACTTATTAATCCGGACAGGGATATCCTGGCCATGGACATCTAACAAGAAGTGAGAGAGTTATTTTTGCTCTGCTGTGTGTACAGAAATATGTTTGACAAGGCTGGGAGCAGCCAGCTTCCTTAGACATCCATCAGAGAAGCTGAAGCTCAGAGTCACAGGGGGGTGTTTGCTCCCAAAATTCCCTCAGGGGGTTTGATGTCCTGCTGGCTCAGTGCTGGCTGGCTCTGGCTGTGCTGTCACTTCCATCTAAGCTGTCACTCATGTAACTACAACAGGGTAAAGCAGGGAAAAGTGAAAAGCAGGGGTGAAACTCGAACTTTGTGGTGTGCCTTATTTGACAAAGCTCACAGCTCTGCTCTGATTTATCCTAATAAAGTAACTGGTTTAGTGTACACAGAGGTGTTCATTTTTCCTCTCAGTCTCCTGTGCTTCTGAGGTATTGTGGTTCCATGATGAGTCCCCTGGTAACTGCTCTCACACAGTTTCAGCAGACACCTCTCATGGCAGATTCCCATTGGGAAGGGAAGCAGTTTGTTCCTGGTTTGGGATTTGCCAGTCAGCATCTCTGTGGAACAAACTCACATTAAAAAAAAAGGAGAAAGCTGAGCACACAGAGTTCCTCCAATACAGCCCAGAAGCCAGGCTGCAGGTGAGCAGGAGCCCTGGGGGGCTGCAGCAGCATTTCCCTGGTTCTCCCTGGGTAGTGGGACAGCAGCCCAGGACCAGCTCAGCCTCAGAGAATTTTCCCTACTCATTCTGTTCATTACTGGACACAAGCTGTGATTGCCTTGCTTTCACCGGTTTTTATGTTTATTTGAGCTTTGATGTTTATTTGATGAGACTACTTGCTAACAAAGCTGCGTGGAGGTTTAGGAAACACTTCAAGATAGCATTAGAAAACTGCCTAACAGTTTTCTCTAATTTTAATAACACACTTCAGTCTGAATGTCCCATGGTTTGTGTCTGTTACTTTCACAAAATAAAAGCAAAAGTAGAATAGATCAATCAACTGCACTCCTAGAACAAGGCAGTCTCCAAAGGTAAGGAGCCATTGCATCCAAAGCCTTTCTGAAATTACCCATCAAAAACTGAGTGAAGTATTCAGGTATATTTTTTGTTTGGTCCATTTTGCCTAGTTACTGATCCAGAAAAAAGCCCTACACCCTAAAGAAATAAGTAGGAAGGGCACTTTAAAAAGTGATGATGATCATATTCTTCTCAGCTGTGTAAATTTCCACTAAAATTGAAATCCAGTGGTGTGTTTCTCATGCTTAATTACAGAACTTAAGCCACTGTACATCATCAAGACTATCTATGAATTATTCACGAGCAGGCTAACATTTTGATCGTTACCTAAATGTGCTGTGATTTTTTTTATATGTTTGTTCACCAAAACCAACTTGTGTATTGTCTCTGGTTTAATCAAGTTTCATTAGAACCTGTTCTGCCTAAAATTTAGTCTCTAACTAAGGACATTTACATTTCTTCTAAGATGGACAAAATTAGTTTGAGACTTTTACCCATTTGGAGTTCTGTACCTCTGAGGGTCAGCCACACCCTGGAAGCTGAAGATGTTATAACGAGTTTCAAAAAAACCTGTAGGATTAAACCGGGCAGCAGTACTCACAGCACTGAATGCAGGGAATTCCACAAGATTTTTTAGATTTTCTTTTGCCATGAGATCCTGAATTCCCAGAAATCTTCCCAGCCTGACAATGAATGGCGACCAAACAAAACTTCTGACAGGATCTGCGGAAAACAGAAGAGTAACAATAATTTAAATAATTACTTTAAAATCAGTGTGCATGAGGAATATCTTTTTAGGTGAGTTGTACCGATAGGGCTTCAGACTGAGCTGTTAAACAGATTAATTCTGGATAGGACCTAGTGCTGCCAGTGCAAACTGCATCCAGCTACAGTCACTAGGTCCCAGTGGAAACATTTATGCATAACCACATCCCTCAAGCAGGCAAAAAAAAAAGCGCAAAAATTTGCATTTTTACTATTCAACTGCTGAATTATTTATCTTCCATTTTCAATTTCCAGTATGAATTAAGCTGTGCAATAGATCCCCAGATTCATTGATCTGTTTAAATAAACAGTGTGATACATTTAAATAAACAATGTGATACACACCAGGCCACAAGGGCCGTCAGACACTGATTTCTTTTGTTTCCATTTGTGGAGCAGGCGAATTATATCCTGCACAGTCAGAACAGACCCATCTGTGTGATTTCATCTAAGGTCTCCATTTGTGGTGGGAAGTGCCACCACACCACTGGATGGTCTGTTCTTCACAAATGGAGGCATTTCTGGCCCTCAGAGGGTGAAGGAGATGACATTTCCGTGAGAGGAGTTGCTACTTGTACATTTGTGGTCCTGCCACTGGCACGGCACCAGGAAATACCAAACTCACAGGGCTCATGGTTCTATACATGATAACTACAAACTCGTTTCTGCTTTGAAGGACTCAAAAGGAGCATGGTGGAAACTTTCTACTCATTTGTGATAAGATTTACAGGTTAGGAGGGTTACATTTATAAGTGTCATTTCCTTTCTGCAGCAAGATTGTTTCCATAAGAAAAAAAAAAGAACTATTCCCTGGTGTAAATATACATTAAATAAAAAGACTTTTTTGCAGCCGGGGTTTAAAATTTCACAAGAATTGACTGAGCAAACATTCAGCCCCTGGGGCTGGAACACTCAGAGTCCTGGGAGGCACTGCAGGGGAACAGATGCACCATCCCCTTCCAGGAGTGTCTTTGTCACAGGGTGAAGGATGCTCTGCAGCACAGGGCTCCTGCATCTCCTCAAGGCTGTCCCCACAACCACCCAGGGGACAGAGAGACCTCCCAGGTCCAACTGACTGACTGCAGTAAAGGCTCCAGCACTGATCCCTTCTTGGCCCTTGGGTTCTCTTGGGTCTCTGGCTTTGACCTTGGTGTCAAACCCTCCAAAGCAGCAAAGCCAAGGCCCTAAAAGCAAAGACTCCATAGTAAGAAAAGGTAGAGGACAATTAACTTCCCAGAAGAAAACGTGAAGGCACTCCAACGGTTCCCTAAGAGAGAGAGAAGGAACCTAACTCCAGGTGCCAGCTGGTTGCTCCATTTTCAGCAGCTCCCCCAGTCCTCTTGCCATGCAACAGTGACACTAAGGAAAGAAAAAGGAGTATTTGAAGCAGTCAGGAGGTGTTTCATAATTTTTTTTTATCTAGTGCAATTTACATGCCAGGGAACTTTTTTTCTTTATGTGTAAGGATTTCCTGCCGGAAGTGTTGATATTCCAAACAAATATTTTCTCATTTATTATTTTAAAAAAATATATATTTTTCTTCTATAGCCAGATTATTTTGTTTCCTGAGTACTATTTTTGTCTATTGGCAAAACTGACTGCTATTTATCAGGAAGATAATTTGATCAATCCCATAGCAGGCAGATCCATGGCCCTCCTCCAGACAGTATTGAAAATGCTTGTGTTTACATGCTTAGAATCAAGGAGGTTATAAATCCACATCATGTGAAAAAGCTGAAGGAATAGCTCTATTCAAAAATAACTAGTAATTTTCTTACAGCCTTGAGGTAATTTCAAAAATATCTGGTCCCTCTAGCATCTTTTATATTTATTTATGCACCAGAACAACATAAACTCAAAGAATATTGTAGAGCAACCCCATATATTTTCTGAATTTTATAATATTGAGAGCAAACCATATGGACTGACTGCTAGAAATATTTGAGAGAAAATAAAAACTTCTGTTCCCCAGAGTTATTAAAAATTGAATTCCTTTGTATTTAGACATTCTAGGAGAGTTTTCAGACCATAGGCTTCACACACTTGGAAAGCTCTTGGTACTCTGAGAGGACTAGAAAATGTGATTTTTGCTGAAGATGACATGTTCTGGCAGTATCACTTACTTTCCCATTAACATCCTCAGGAATATTTTCCTTTGTCCCAGAGGTGGATATTTGCCTGTCTGTTCTTGGCCTGGCAGAAGCTTTAGGAATGAACAACACAGATTTGGACATAACTTGTAACTTGTGTGTCTTCTTTTCTCATGGAGCAGCAGCTTCTCTGCATGCCTAGGATAGAGGTGCTAATTTACATGTGGAAGTGTTAATTAATGACAATTCGTAAGGTCACCTCCCTACAACTGAAATTCTTTCCCTGTGGAGAGGAACAGAGAGCAGCACTGATGCCAAAGAGCACACGAGAGCCATGAGAGGTAAAACAAACAGCATATCCATTCCCTGAGCTTCTCTACACAAAAAAGAAAATAAAAATGTTTTCCTCTCTAAAGAGTCCATGTAACTTCTCCCAGATTACAAGCCAGACAGATCCTCTGCTGCAGAACAGGCATGCCCATTTACCTAATAAAGATATCCCAGATTTACAGGGAAAAGTCATAAATTGGTAACAAAGTGGAAAAAATGCAATAGAACCATATAATTTCTTTCTGTGAAAGGAAATGTCAGGCAACTTACAACTCCTTCAATCACTACCTAAGCACTCTTTCTGAGGGAAGTACTTGCAGAACAGCAAAGTGAAGATCATGAAGATCAAGATGTTCCTTAAGGGCTCCCTGGGCGTTGGGTCAATAAGAATTTGTCTTCAGATCTGTCTCAAATGGCTTATCTCAGTCAAAAATTAAACCCAGGGAGGATGCTAAGGAACTGGCTCAGAATGTAATAAAAATTATGTAAGAAAGGTATATTCCCTGGCCTCCTCTCCTGAGTGAGAGGGTGCTAAATCAGCTGAAAGAGCAAGCAGAGACCTGGCTTTGTTGAATTATATGACAGAGAAAGAGAAAATCTTTTTTGTAAGCCATTTTTGTACATGGTGAGTCAGGGAATTTACATTTCATTATGTGCTCAGCAAGAAGTGTAAAACACAAATCCTTCAAGCAGATGTGAACAGACACTTGGGATCAATCTAATGTCAACTGCAAAAAAAAAATTGATAGGGTATGAATTAATGTTTCATCATGTGTGATCTATGAAGGCTGGATGATCTCAGGCATGCAAATAATATTCCTGTCCATTCTGCCACTTATCTTTGTGGTCCCCAAACACGGACAGAAGAAGCAGAGGTGCTGCCAGCTGACATGAAGGTGGTGGGTGAGGGGACTCTGGGGTTAGGCTGCAGTGGTTATGCAGTCGTTTGGAGGGAGAGATTAGTTATATCTCCTTGTGACAGCTGAGTTCCCCATGTCTAGAAAGCTGCTTCTCTGAATTTTGTGAGGAGGGGACCAAGTACCCCTCCCCGTGTGGAGCAGCTTCAAGAGTGCTCATAGGAGCCCTGAAGTCCAGATGGGACTGTGCCTGCCTCTATGTTGACCAGAAACTCAGAGTTTTTGTACTCAGGCTTGACTTACGCAACTCCTTCCAAACAAATGGAAGCTTCTTTATCCATCTGTCATGGTGTGTGCTAGCTGTGCTGCTATAGATCCTTGTATTGAATTTAGCCCTAAAGCTATTAGAGTTTCACAGGTACTAAATTCTCCAACGTAATTTTTAGAAATATAAAATAAGGCAGTAAAGTTGTTAACTTAGAACCCGGTTGATATACTGTCAGCTCGAGGTCTTTCTAAGAAAACACATGGCAGAAAAGCAAAACAAAACTAAACAGTAACGTAAATTCTGAGTTCATAAAATGTTCAGTGCAATTTGCAGCATTATAGCAGTCACAGTTCTATCTTATACTGACAGGAAGCATTTAAACATACTTATGTGTGTGTGTATATATATATTTATGTATATATATATATGGACGAACCACCCTGGCAGACAAAGCTGTGTGCTACATAAAGACAGATGGGAAAGAGCTGTGTATTCTGTGCTTGATTGCTGCATTGTGGCAGACCAAGACTGGTCATAGTCATAAAGCTGGTTCATGCTTATTCATATTTACCTAGAAGTCCTCAAGACAGCCATTGAAACAGAAGTTGTATTCATTCCCAAGAAAACAAACACAGAGGGTTTGAAAGCGTCTGAGTTCTTCTGGAAAATGCTGCCATAAGCAAAGATTGCTTAATGCTGCTGATGCCTTGAGAGGCTACCTAGGGCAGAGGCTTGACAGTGTTAAAGAATAAAGTAGGTGTTTATTAAAAGGTCTTCAAAGGATACATCTTGGGCAGTGCAAGAGCCCAGCTAAGGTTACACTCAAGATGGATGATGGGTCACACATTTTCACACTTTTGTAAGTTTTGGTCCATCTAAATATTTGGGTTAATTGTCCAATTCCAGCTTCAGGTTGTGAAGTCCCATCCTCCCAGATTGCTCCCCTCAATTTGTGTTTATACTTTTTGGGCCTGAAGCTGCAAAGGTGTCCTTGGTTCTCGGGCTGGAAAAGGATAGTTTTGTCTAACTCCACAGTGAAGAGAACTGGCTAACACTTCATACGAAGTTTAGAGTTATATACTAATGCAGTACAGAATCTGGAAAATATGGAAAAACTTGAGGCATCACTGCCTTCCTTCATTCACACAGACAAACGGGTGGAGTGTAGCAGGCACTGGATAGAAAATAAAGCCCTTGGAGCTGGGAGCCAGACCAACACAACACAGCAAAAGCTGGAGGCCAAACCTGTGAATCGTTCCAGAAATAAAGTGGTAGGGATTTAAGCTTTGGAGAGATATTACCCTGTAGTAAAAAAAAAAAAATGTGAATCTTCATGAAGAAGTAAATCTAAAACAGGAATATTTTTTTAAAAGGACTTCAAAATTAAATGCCTCTGTCATCCAGTAACTCTGGAATTTGCAGGAGAAGTAAAGACCATCTGTTCAAGAGACCAGAAATGCAGCCTGTGCAGCTAATCAGCATGATAGCGGTAGGAAATGATTTCATAGGGGCCTATCACATCTGGTTTTAAAACTAGTAAGTGGACTTATTTTTGCTTTATTAAGTTTTCTGCATCTCTCACAAAACCTCTTTTTTGATAGGATTAATCCTCTAATTCTTAAGGGTTTTTCTCAGTCTCTAAACAGGAATACACATGAGAAATAAATACATCAACAGTAGGGTGCATGGGTATTCTTGCAGCCTATTACTACTTCAGTGAATAACAGTCAGGCTTATCCCAGCAAGGATAAAATCACTATTGTCATAAAAGTCTAATATAAAACCTTTTTTACATGGAAACTTTTGATTTATTATTAAAAAAAAAAGAAAGGCAGTGCTCCATTACTGAACTCATTTTCATTTTTACTGGCCTACTATTATCTGGTGTATTTTCTTATAGTTTTTTACGCATTTTGTTGAGTTCTGAATACGGAAATCTGGAGTGCTTTACTGAGTGACTTTTTTTATCAATTTATTTTTGCCAAGATTTGAGAAAATGTACATTAAAAAGTGCTGCAGTTTTCAGAAATATCTTTACAGCCTCCCTGATGGTAGGAATACCTGACACAAAATATGTAAATGAACATATCTTAAAGCATTTAGGGGAAAAAAGAAAACAGTTATCAGGTATTTCTGAGGATGGTGGGAGCTGCAGCACAGTTTTTTGCAGCAGCACTGCACTGGTCAATACAAATATCCTGGATATTGTGCCAAAACACTTCTAATGCTTCAGTGAATCTCACCAACATTTTCTGTTGCATTCAGCTCTCAAAGTCTACCTGACTTTTTCCTTGGAAGGACATCTGTGTGTCCCCTGCTTGCTTTCAGGGCACAAACAGGTCACAGATTTCTGAGGACTCTGAGAAATGAATAGAAATTAATGAAAAACTGACCTCATGGCTCTGTTCCTGTTGCTCATGCACCAGTAAAGGAGGGATAACAAAGCAAAGATAGATGAACTCTGCAGAAGGAACAGCATGACTGGAAGGAAAAAGCCTCCTGAGCATTGCCCACAGCAGGAGCCAGCAGGCAGTGACAGCAAGTCTCAGGTGGCACTAAGGGGCCACCAAGGTCCAAGCAGCTCTGGCCAAGTGAATGTGGACCAAGTGGGTCCATACCTCACCCTGCTGTCAGTAAAAACAGGATTTGTTGGCCTGGGGTAGGACAGAGTGTGGATGGCACCATGCTTTTGGTACCACCTTTACTGTAAAGCAGCCATTTCATAGGCAGGGTTTAGGGCTAAGAAAAAAAAAAAAAAAAAAAAAAAAAAAAAAAACAAAAAAACAAGAAAGTTGTGTATTTCTCTTTTTTTTACTTTTAAATCTGCTTCTTTATATTCTGTATGCTTCTACAAGTCCTCTGCAGCATAAGTACAAATTAGTTCAAACTGCCTGACAACTCTAAGCACCCAAGATCTGGACATTCTACATTTGGAGACTAAATACTGATTGATCCCTGACAATAAGGCATCAAAACTTGTTTTGGAATTTACAAAATTGATTTCATTACTTCTTCGAAGTATGAATTTGGAAAAAAAATATTTGAGAAATAAATTGAGAGAAAAAAGACCTTTTGATTTCACACAGAGTAGTAGGAATGCTTTTCATGCCACTGCATGTCAGCAATTTGCAAAGTCAGTATGACCAAATGAAAGCAGCAACGTGCTCTACATCTTTGTTCCAGCAGAAACATCGACCCTGAATTCCCTGGGCTTCTAGATGTGTAATTCTGGTGGTTTATGGGACTTTCATCTAATTTTATTGTCATTATGTCTCCAAATGGTTGCATCAACCATGAGAGTTCAAGAACACGTCATATCTCATCTTCCATATGCAGCAAAAATGCGGAAATGGTTGCAGAGAAAAAAATAAATAAGAAAGAAATGGAATTTGAATAATTTCAGTATTGAAAATAATGTTCATATGTCTTGGTGCTGCATTATCATTATATGCAGGATTTCCCCTTTCACACTATTGATGAAGTACTCCTGGTATTGTTTCTGGGAGCATGAAGGAGTTAATGGTGCTCAGAGTGCCTGGAGCTGTACCACAGTGCAAGGGGAACTATGTGCTAGGGAAGACACTCACAGCCTCCCTTCCACACCCCAACAATTCCCCAGCCAGCTGGAATTCCCTTTCCTTGTGGAGGCTAGCCCAGAGCTCATCCCTCCAGCCTTAGGACCCCAGGATATTACCCTGCCATTTGCTCTTACAAAGAGCCCAGCAGGACACAAGACATCCTGTTTTTCTGGTGGCCTGATGAGTTTTCTCCCTAGTAATGTCACCCCCCTCTGCTGTCACATCTTAACAGGCTCTGTCATCACAACAACAAGCCTCAGCTCAGGGGTGTTTCCAGCAGGGGTATTCAGAGTGGACACTGAACTGGTTTAGGAAACTTAAAGATCCGTTTTTATGGGATAGGGCTTATTCTAGTGCCTTTCACTCTTGCTCAGAGAAGTCTAAACGCTGTCATTGATGGATTTGGAAGCAGGAATGCATTTATTTACATGTTATGCTTATCTCAGAGTTAAAATTCTGGTCAGTTGTAATGGTAACAGGGAGCTGAACCTGTAAGAAAATGAGCTGGGCCCTGAGAAGTGAGGAGCACAGTAATGGTGGTCTGTCAGTAAGGAGAGGTGGTATTCCACCTGAAAACGAATCTGACTTGTTTTCCTCATCTGTTTGCACATGCCAAGTGCTGTCAATGTATCGACTGCAGCAGTTCCAAGGTATGGATTGACTACATGGGAAAGAACTTTTCCTGAACATGAACTCCACTTGAATCAAGGGTGGGCAGAAAGGATCAATACATATTTGCAATTTGTAAGGAGTTACCAATCAATCTAATTTAGGTGGGGCCTGGACAATGTAGATGAATATTTAGAGCTATCCTATTAATATTAGGCTAATTAAACTAAATTCGAACCACAAATATTGGGCGTTAATAATAGACTATTGACGTGCAAGAAAGCAAAAGAGACTATTTGAATTTAATTTTGACTCCAGACCTGACCTTTGCAAGCCAGGGCTAAGCGGGGAACTCCTCAGGTTCCCCTCTGTCTTCTGCTCTCTTCTCACCCTTCCTCTGATCATAACAGAAAATTTCAGCTGTGAACAGTTTGAGGACTGAGCTGCTCAAACCAGTGCTCTCACCACCGGTCTGTAACCAGACCTTTAAAAAATACTAATGCTAACAACAAGAAGCTTGCACAGAAAAACAGATCACTAAAAATATAAAGTGGAATGGCAGGAAAACATCAGTGCAAGGCCCCCAGGTTATCTGCTCAATCACCAGGAATTAAAAGTGTATTTGGCAAGCTATTATTGTTAGTCCCCTAAGTGCACTGAAGGTATGTAGTTATGCCTGCAGGCCAGGGGACAGAAACAGAGGGTTTTATTCCAGCTTCTCTCCACCTGCTTTACTGAAGTGGTCTAGCAGCTCCTCCAACACTAGCATGAGCTCCAACAATAACGATGTGGTTTGGTAAGTACAATGAAAACATCTGTAAGATATTAAGTGCCAAAACTCAGGTTTGCTTGCATATTTCTAAAGGTCTTAAAAAAGGAAAAAAAGAAAAAAAAAGTACTTTGTGAAATACTTTTTTTCAGTTGAGTGGTTAAAGGACAATTTGCAGCCAGCTATTTCCTAGAATCATAGGTTGGAAAAGACCTCTAGGATCACTGAGTCCAACCTTTAACCTAACTGCCAGGTCCAGCACTAAATCAGGTCTCTAGCATCATATCTCCATTGTTTTTGAACATTTCTAAGGACAGTGATTCCACCATTCCCCTGGGCAGCAATGCCTGACCACCCTTTCAGTGAAGAATTTTTTTCCTTAGTATCCAATCTAAACCTCCTTTGGCACAATGTGAGGACATTTCTTCTTGTCCTGTCACTTGTTACCTTGGAGAAGAGATCAGCCCCCACCTGCCTACAACCTCCTTTCAGGTTCCTACCACATTTGCAAAAAAAGAATTACGTTGTCGTGTAGATGGCCTAGCATGTCTAGAAAACTACAGCCAAATAAAAGGAATGAAGCTGGTGGAGTCATCAGCAAAGACCTCTGTGTCCTGTGCCTCCAGCCCCTTCCAGGAGGGCACGGATGGAATGAGCTGCCGTGGTCACCCCTGAATGCACACTGCCACTCTCACCTACTGGACTGACATTTCAAATTAACATTACACACAGGCAATTAGAGATAAATATTTTAGATCTGCACCTAACTCCTTCAAGGCATGGAGGGAGGGGACAATTTGGCTCTAGGAGCAGAATGTCACTCTCCTGCCTGTCAAGGCGGAAGGATCATCCTCCAAAACAGGATAATGCTGATCAACAAGTCTTGCACTTCATTATTTTTGTCTCAAGTACTTTCCAACCTGTTCAGTTTTTTTTCCTTTTCCATGCTGAAAGCCACTCCTCAGGAAGAAATAATGTTTCTCTTTGAGACAGAAAACACTTCAGGGAATTATGTGGTTTTCTAGACGTACACAAACCAGAGCGTCTTCTGTCTGAGAATTTTCAAAGTAAGCACTAGATTCCTCCTCCCCACTGTGGATGCTTTACAGTGCCCAAGTGGCAGCTTGGAAAAGGAAATGTGGGTTACTGTAGTCCATTTTCCTGAGCTTTCTAAAATCAGAGTCTGCAGAATACAGCCTGCCTGTTTAACACACTGCTGCAGTGACAGAAACATTGCTTTCAAGGTGTTCGTTTAGGATATTGATCCCAAAATAAAAGGCTCATATTTAAAAGCTTTCTTACTGCAACCCTGTCAAAACATTTCAGTGAATTTTTTATACCCCGACTTTGATCAAATATGTCCCACATATTTGGCATATTAATCAGGTATTAAATTTCTTAAATCAGGCAGTTTGAGGGCATGGAGGTGTGGTGTGCATTTGCTACCTAAGTGTTGATTTTTTCACCACAGTAAAGAACCTGTGTCTTGTCTCTATTTTGTCATCATAATTAAATATTCAGTAATTCTGCCACAGAAGCCACCCAAACATTACGGGACAACATTGCTGTACAAGCTGCTAAAGAAAAACCAGCAAACAACCCCAAAAACAGACATTTTCCTGATGCTTTTACTCATGGAAACTGTGGGGGAGTTATTTGCACAGCCACAGCCATCACTGAATCTGTGTGTTGACATAAGTTACAGAAGGAATGGATTGGGCATGGAGTAATAAATAAATGAGAATAAATATATCTTTGATGCTGCCACAAGTTTCCATGCAGCCCAAAGCTTCCTGGAAAGTTCCAGGAGAGAGAGAAGATCACAATCTCAGCACACAACACGTGGTGTCACAGAAAAGTGTTTGCTGCTCAATGGCAATGGAGACATTTTGTCTAGCAAGAGTTTTGTTCTGCATTTAGGAAGAAAGTTCTGAGCTGCAGAAGTAAGAAGGTGGGAGATTGAGGAAGCTAGACTATTCTGGCCATGCTGTGATAGTGCTGCCCACTGCCAGGCTTGTTCCAAACACCTTGCACCCATCGGACACCACAACCTCAGTCACACCAACACACAGAACTTTGCTCCAAATGGACTTACTGTGCTTAAAGCAGAGAGAAACAGAACAGCTCTCAAGGAGAAACGGAGCAACATAAGACATGCAGACCTTGGCACTCCAGCCCTTCCACACCTAGATCTCTGGTTTGGCACAGATCCCTCTGACAAGGTGCTAAGAAGCAAACAAGTCCCAGCAAAGCGATGATACCGTTGTAAAGATCATAGAGCAATTTTTTTGAAGAGGAAACTACCCAAAATAAGTATTTTCTTGCAATTTCATCAAGTTCACTAGTAGTCAACCTGTGAAATTCAATTTTACAGCCATAATAGATTTGTGTATGTTAAGAGGATTTTATGTCATCTCTTGAAGTTCTCTATTCTACTCTTGCTGTATACACCCTGAAGATAAAAATCCTACTTCCAGGGAATTTGTTTCCATCAAGGAATAAATTACAGACAATATATTTGTAAAAAAAAAAGAACCAAAGAAAAAAGTGTATGTGATGGTTAAAATATTAGCAGGTTATGATGTTTTAGTATATTTTTAAGGTCATATTTGCAGATAGTTAGTCTAAAAAAATCATGGATAATTATATTCATAAATATCCAGTTGACAATAGAGTAGTTATAGATAACATTGTCAGAAAATCCTGTGGCTCAAATGGAGTGAACCTGAAAATCAGCACTCAGGCTTTATTTTCTTATATAAAACAGATGTTGAAATCTTGTATAGCATTTTCTTTTACAAAAGCCATTCTAACTTCTCTGGGAGGGTTTCCTCCAGATAACCTTGAAGGAAGTTAAAATACCTGATGGGAATTTTTGATAACAGTTACATTTTCAAAGCTGTATTAAGAATGGTAATCTCTTAATACTTAATACTTAAATTCCTTCATAAAGACTTCATCCAGGAGAAAAGTTCACAGGTAAAATTGCTGAAAGTTGTCCATTATATATATATGTCAAATAATATAAATAACTTCTAGAAACTTTGAGAAAATGACTATATAACAACTTAGAAAAATGTTAACTTTATCAAAGATAAGAGGCAGTAACAGAATGGATGACAAAAAAATTTTGCAAAATGTTTGAAAACCAGTCCCAGTGGTAACTTTGTCAAAGGATGTATTTCACTTTTCATTCTGAAAAACAAATTAGGACCCTTTTACTCACATTCTCTGCCAAGACTGGCTACACTCAGATTACACATGACTGTAAGCAGCATAATCAGAGGTGTAGGAGGAAATTTTCCTATTCCCTTGACTAAACTAAAAGTCCTAAATAGGCAAAAGCAAGCTAGCCACTTAAAAAAATGCTTTATACTTTAATGACCATGAAGGAGGACTTAAAAAAAAAATGTGGCTTTTTTTTCTCTTTAAAGAGTTACATAGAGAAATATCAATTTTCAGCTTTAAGGATGACTGCTACAACTCGAAATCCTGTGCTCTGAATGCATGGACATATGGTAAATTATTCAGTTCTTGGTTTCTGAGAGAAAAAGGCATTTCAAAACAACTTACCTTGAAATGTTTATAATAACTTGGTTAAAATTTTCATTTGTTCTTTTTGACAAAAATTTTGTTTCCTGGTATCCCTGATGTCAGTAATGCATTAGCTCTTTAATTGAAGCAAACAGCAGAAAAAGAGGTGGCTGGGTATAATTTCTAAGACCGAAAAGGCATCTTCGTTAAGATTTAGACACCATTAATACAGGGAGATTTATAGTCCACCTCAATCAAAGACAATTTAGCTTTTACTGAGAATATAAATTGAACGTCTTGTTTTTCCCAATATAGACATCTCCTTCTTATTTTATACCAAAATCCTACTTAGGCTCCAGTGTACATTGAGATTAAACCAAAGCATCAAAAGCAGGCAAGTTTGATAACCTAAAATCCTGTGCAGGTGTTTTCTCAGTAATGAATAATTGAGTACTCTGATTAATGCCTACTCTTGGAGCCAGTGAGGGTTTTATCATCGGTTTTAATTGTAGTAAGTACACATTTGAAATTTATAAACACATTAAAGAAAGCTGTTTTAATAACAAGATATTCAAGAGCATTTTATACAGACTTCTAAAATGAGTTTCCTTACTCCTAGGATAACTGATGGAAAAAAGCTGGTTACTCTCCCAGCTTTGTACACCTACCAATTTGAATCGCTTTCTAAGTATCTCAGCATTAAAATGTTCCAGACTCTGAACAGAATGGCTCTCATCTGTTTCTCCTGGGCTTTTACACCTGCAGCTGGGTTAGAGCACAAAGCCTGGGGGCAGGAGAAGGCACTGCCCATGGGTGTGACAGGATGGGGAGCAGTTCTCCTCACTGCCACTCCCCCACAGAGCGCCAGAAAGAGCCCAGGGTGGGCCAGGTGTGCTCAGGCAGCCCCAGGAGCACCGAGGGCACTTTGGGGTCTGGTGCTTTGGGTCCTGCCCTGGCAGGAGATGGTGCCTGGCTGATGGGGCTGGGCCCCTTGGGGCACACCTTGGAGTCCTGGAAATGTCCCATTGCCCCTCGCTTCAGAGCACACACAAACGACGAGGAAGAATGGAGGGACTGGGTTAGATAAGTGCTAAAGGAAGCACAAGCCTTGTGTGCTTAGAAGTCAAACTAAAAGAAGGAAAAAAAAAAATTCTGGTGCATTAAACTCCCTGTGTATCCCCATGCCATGGAGCTGAGACGTGAGAGCAGACCTCACCTTGGAGGACAACATCATCCAGCTGTCACTTTTAAAGACATCTTTCCAAAAGATGAGCCTAAACTCAAGGTGTTTTAACCTGGAAATTAAAGAATTGAGAGAAATCATTCCTCAAAGGAAACCACCTATGTAGTTAATTAACAATGAGCCCTTCCATGACAGAGTGCTTTTTCATAATTTTACTTTCACTGAACTCAAAGGAATCGTATATTAGCTTTTAAAAATGCTCTGAAATGAAGATTTTTGGACTTCATGTAAGGAGATGTAAGAGAATGTAAAGAGGGTTAAAAGTTCAGGAAGATACTCAAGACAAATAATTGCATAAAATATGTCAGTACATTCTCAAGGAGGAGAAAAAGCAATGGTCGTTTATGAATCTTTAATGATTTTACTCCAGGATCAGCGAAGTCTTAATCAAAGTGGGATGCACACTTAGCCTGAGCAAATAAGGCATGAAGATTCAAAAAACCTTTCTGAATACTAATGTGGTCTTACACTTGGACATTTAAGAAACTGAGATTTTAAAAATGTCCAAAGCTCTTCAGACTGTGTGAAAAAAAATCATATTTTAAGCATTTTAAATTCTGAGTCTTAAACACAAATATCAATCTATTTACTGAAATTAAAGTCTCTGCTAGGCTTTTCTTTCAAGCAGACTCGGGAATTCCCAATGCCTTTTGGCAAGCACATGCTCAGAAATGTTTCTGAATATTCTCTTTATCATCAGAAGCTATTTATGTTCTCTTCAGCAAGGAGCACAGCAGGCAATAGTAACACGAGCACAGAAATGTTGCAAGGTAGAAACTCTACTCTCCTGTATTATGACAAGATCGCTAGATATGAAAATGGTTAAGTGCATCCTAGGAACAAAAACAAAAACAAAAACAAACAAAAAAAGAAAAGCAAGAAAAATACATGGCTATTTTTGTTTTGTGAAATGTTTGGAGCTTTTTGTAGTACTTAATTTTCTTTGTTTTCTAATCAATACTAAGGAATTTAACTGCAAATGTGACCTTACAGTTTATTAAGGTTTGTAGTTAATTAAGGCTACAGCAAAGCTTTGATTTATCTCTCTTAAAATGGCCACTCTCCAACCCTACCCCAGTGTGAGTGCTTCTGCACTCCTGGGCTTTGCTTTTTTAGCCTTCACTGTTATTACATACATATGCACACGTTGTCTAGATCTGAAATAGGAAGAAATAGGAAATCCCATCCATTAGTGATTAGTAATTTTAAAATTCTCTGGAATGGTTTTTCCTATCGGAAGGAAACTGCTCCACCAGTTGTATGGAAATTCAGTGGTGGTCAAGGATCATTAGTCAAACCTCTCTGACTTTCAAGACACAAAGTCTGTGCTGAGAGAGACAGAGATATTTAACAGTGCAGCCCAGCCAACACATGCATTTATTTTAATGAGCAAGAAGGGATTGATTCTAATGTGTAGAATATACTTGCAGAAATACTTTTACATAATGTATGTTCCCCACAGAAATACCTTTAATGTTTTAATATTTAAAATACGTAGAGAGGAAAAACCCAGTATCCCTGGGAAATAACAGATTGAGACATGCCATTATTTTTGATGATTAAAGTTCGTGCAGTTAATTTTTACAGGCTGAAGAAGCAGGGAGATAATTCCTTACGGAAGAGTGCAGTGGTTATAAGACCTCACTGTAGTGAGACCATCCAAAATCTCTTGGCTGGTGAATGTGCACCATATAACTCCATGCAGAAGGCAGCAAGCAGAGAGAAAACTTAGTGAATGTATGATCCACTAAGGACTGGAAAAATATTCGTTAATTCTTAAAATTTCAGAAACGGATATTTAGGCCTTTAATAAAGAGCCAGAATTAGCAGTTTCTTCCTGTATCTACACTTAAACTACTTTTCCTCTGAGGAAAAAGGTTACCAGATTCCTGCCACTAAACTAAAACTAATATGCAGTACTTTCTGCAGTTTAGTACTATGAGTTAGGATTTTAGCCTCCATCCAAATATGTGCTGAGAGAATTTTAACATAAATTCCTCTAAAATGCATTTAGAACTGCTAGCAGTCTATCCACTCTGCTTGTTCTTTTCTAGGTTTGTTTTCTGAAAGCCATTCCAGTGCTAGGACAGTCAGAACAGTTTGCTTCAGCCCAGAGAGCTGCGATGTGGAAAATGCAAGCCAGCCATACCCAAGGAGAGCTGGCTGCAGACAGAGTGTTCTGACATTTGGTGGTGGTATTTCCTTCTCTGGCTTTATGAAGTAAATCTTAAAAGCATGAAAATCATCAACACTCAGAGAAAACTGGAAAATATTATGTTGTTGCCTCTTGCTCCTGGAGGTGGCCCTTTCAAAACAGAGCTGAGCACCTCTGCCAGAGCTCAGTGCCAGCGTTGGTGTTGCTCAGTTTGTGCATACACTGAACTCATGGTTTCCACCTCTGCTGACATCTGGCAGAAGTTCTTTTTTGGAAGAAATGAAAAAAAAAAAATCCTTATTTCAATGGACTATCTGAAAGAACAATTTTGAACCAACAAAAAAATTCTAGGATGGCTTTCTAAAGTCAGTTACTTTTGCTTGTAGAATTCCTAAGGGAAAAGGGTCCTGTCAGCTCAAATCAATGGCATTTGACCTTTCCAGCTCTTCAAGGACATTGGATTTGCGAGACACTGGTAATGATTGTGTCTAGCAAAAAAGGACACTACAGCTTAGAGCTTATGGATCCTTTGTTAGATAAAAGAATTTGGCACCAAATGAGTGATCCTGCAGTCAAGAAATGAATCCTGGTCACTGCTCCCATTGGTTAGAGAAATTCCCAGGGAGACCCAAGCACCAGCTCTGAGGCTTTGCACCAACAGCATTGGTGTATTGCTAGACCTGATGGTCCCCACATCCAGTTTTACAACTGGGAGCACAGACAGCACAGATCTATCTGTATTTGCTAGGCAAAGAATTGCTCTTGGCAATTAGGTTGAAAATCTTCAAAAAACTTAGATTATCTGTTATTTTAAGTAGTAGCTACCTTCTTTTCTGACCTTTATTGTATGTATTTTCTTTTAAAAATCACTGTTTCTCCCTTAGCAATGCAGATATTTAGAAGTAATAAAGTGAACAGGACCATTTAAACTCCCCAAAATGTAGCATCATGAGCTCCTTGTAGTTACTGTTTTCAGATGTATCAGCTCCTTGACTGCTCACTTTTAAAAGCTTTCATAAGCATTTTCTCCAGATATGACAATTCTGCTCAAAATCTCAGTAGGAAAAGCATAAGAAAAGGTCAATTTATTATCTGTGGCTCTCTATTGGAGGTTTTATTTTCTGTCACTACACAAATGCTGTGAGTTTAGATCTTAGAGTAGGTATCAATTATTTAAAAAGGTGGTGCAGAAAGCAAGCACAGTTTTTCATGACAAATGACACCATCAGCAGAGCTCCATAATCCAGCATGCAGCACTTTCATTTTTCAGAGGACAAAGAGAAGAATGACTAATACATCAATTTCAGAGCTGTTCCCTTGCACTTTTTGAAAAGCACCTTGCTATCCAGGACCACCCTTAATTTAGCATCTTTTGAAGACAGCAAATGTAATGAAAACATCCGTCTCTGGTTTCTGCTAGCCTGTAATATTAAACATCAAGGTAATAGTTATTCTCCACCCACCCATCAATCATGGCCTTATCCGTGCATGCTATTCTGACACGTTATTTAAACAACCTAAAATGGACACCTCTGCTTCAAGAAATTTTCACTACTGCAGAAGTGGAAACTGACTCTGAACTGTATGAAGTCAAGATGTACAGTCTTTCTCTTATACTGATGATCCAGATATAATATAAATTTATATTTTAATTCCTTAGTGCTGTTAAGGAGTTTAGAATTCCTGGAATTTAGAATTGCATTCATCGCGACATGCTAAGTCTTAAACGCTACAGTAAGAGGTTTAGAGGAGACACATCAGCATGCACTTCAGGAGAATTACAGTGTTTGTACCCACCTGAGAGCTCCTCATTCTTTTTTACAGTTCAATAAACAAACTGTCTTTCACTTGTTGACAATTGGAACCAATTTGTGTTCACCGTGCCCATTCTCTGGAGACACCTGACCTGATCCAAAAGCCATCTGATCCCATGAGTGCAGCACAGAGCCCACACGGATGTTTCTTTGCAGGACTTACTAACTCAGAAGGGTGAGTTAGCACAGTGACAGAGCTGGCTGCAAGCTGAGAGCATCACCAGGGTGGGCTTGTTCCTGCCCATGTCCCCACTGCCCTCAGAGAGAGCCTCTCTGCTTTGTGACTCAGCTGCACCATGGAAAGGTTTAAAAGACACAGGGGAACAGCATCAGCCTCTGCTTCTCAGAAATTATGGCAACTGCCTGTGCCTGTAGTTGAGGTTGTGCTTTTTAGCTGCAAAGGCTCTGCTTCTTACCCTCACTAGCTGCCACAAAGTTCTCTGCTGACTCGCCTGCCCTCCTGAGCTTCCCAGAGCCCTGCTTTAGAGGTTCCCAATCCCCCCAGCCCTTCCCAGGTCCTGCCTACAGTCACTCAATACAGGTCCCAGAAGACTTTATAAAGTCCCTGACTCCTTCACAGTAGGAAGTCACTGCTGGGGAATAAATTTCGAATCATTTATGAGTGTTCAACAGCTGGATGTCTAAGGGATTACATACTGAGGATACGGTGCACGCAGAGCACTTCCTTTCTAGAAGAATTTGTGTGTATGCATGAGAGTGTAGATGTGTCAAACAAATATTCAGTGACAGAATTTGGAAACATCAGTTAATCTTTCCTCCTTTTATTTACCCCAGTGCCCTGGGCACAGGCTGTGCCTGCCCTGACTGAGGCAGACACTGCAGCTGTGTGGATTTCTGCCACATCTGGGGCTGCTCTGGCAGGTCTCCACTGCATTCACATCCAGGGCCGAGGACAAGAAATGATTAAAATCAGTGAGTTTATACACAAACACAGCCACATGCATACAAAAACACATGCTCCACTCTGAGATCATATTTTTCAGTTGACAAAAGCAAATCAAGAGAGCACATGCCAGTACTTGGTAGCAGAACACTACTGCACACCATCCTAAGGGGTGAGATGTGTGCAGCTCTGTCCAGGAGGTTGTCATCATTGTTCAGTGCTTTATGTTATCTGCAGCTTCATTCAGCAAGGCTATGGAGTAAAGACAGCAGTCTTTCACATTTATGTTGAAACACTATTAACCTCTGTAACCACCCTATGTCCTGTCTCCTTCCCCAGTTTCAGCTTTTGCTCTAAGTTTTGCCATTTGACACTGCTTAATGTAGAAACCTGTGCTATAAGTGGATCCAGTCCAAATACTTTATGCTTTTTGGAGGTGGAGGGGAAAAAAAGAGGGGAATATTTTGATGGGCTGTGTTTTTATGAATATTTCCATACCACCTCATCCCACTTGCTGTACATGAACTGTCAGTGAGAATCTAATGTTCCAGATCCACAGGCTTTCTCACAGCAGCATCTCTGATATGTTTCTCAACCAATCCTACACACAATTTGTGGAGATCCTCAACAGCAAAAGCTCACCTGGGGCTGCCACAGCAATGCAGCAGTGCAGGGCTGGGGGAGGCACAGGCACCAGAGACAGCTTGTGAAATTACTCATCACAAGGGGCTTCTAGAGAGCTCCAGGAGGACAAAAAGGGGGTTGGAGAACAGGGATTAGAGGTGGCATGAGAAGGGAATTTGTAGATGGAGAGAAAAATTGAGCAAATCGTGGCACCTCTGTCTGAGGCAAGTCAGGGCAGACTGAGCTCATCTAAAATAGTGTCTTACCTACTCTTGCTATGCCACCCTTGTGTTCCCACCCGGACACCGAGGTCTGGAAGGGAGCCTTTGGGATTGCTTTGCCCATTGTGGGAGCCACTCTCTGCCATGGCAGACGTGGCTGACTGAGCACTGGGGCTGCCTCTCTCTGAGGAATCCCTTGGCCAGAGAAGGTGCTGTGCTGGACACAGGCCTGAGCCCTCCTCCTGCCCATCCACAGCACGGCCACACCTGCAGATTTACAGGTGTCCACTTGTAGGTGCTTATTTTGGCCTCTTTTTTCCCCTGGATTTGATATGCCTGATTGCTCTTTATAGGGCAGCCCTTCCACTGTAACCCTGCACGGAGCATCTTGCCCTCAATACATTCTGACAAACCAGTAGGAGGAGGTAAAATGTAAGCGGGACAAATGCCCAAGATTCCACATAAGCCATCAAAAATAAGTGAAATACACGTGTAGTAACTAGAATAACTTCTAAGAAGCAACTCTCGAGGGACTAAAAACTCACTTGGGTTTCTTTATTTTAAGTTTTCATTAACATAATTGAACTTTACATAAAAACACTAGGCTTTTTTATTACTCACCCTTAACAGATAATGCTGATTGGTCCCTTAGTATTTACAACCTTTGCTGGAATGACTTGAGCTAATGCATCCAACACTTCTTACTGGCAAGGCCAGGGCTGCACAGACAAATAAAGCTGTTGTTTGAGAATCCAATAACAGAAGGCTAACAGAGTAGGTTTGAAGGCCAAATAATTTCCAGACTGATAAATTTTTTCCTCCATTAAAGAATAATGATATGGAGCAAATCTAGCTGCCAAGGACCCAAAAATGGTATTTGCTGATAAAGACCAAAATGGACACAAGCTTGTTCTTCTATTCAAGATTTTTTTTTTTTTGAGTCCTTACAAGATTGATAACTTCCCAAAACGTCAATTCACAGAGAGTTAATCTCACTGGCTATATGAAACTATATAACTGCCTCTGGCTAAACTAGAAGTGATACACATCCAAACAATTGCTTTTGTAATAAAATACTAGAATGTATCCTCCACACACCAATCCATCATCTATAATGTCCTATCAATGTTGTTTTAGTATATGCCAATAACTTCAGGAGTTCATGGGGTAAAAAAGAAGGAAAAAAGGGGGCTGGGAAAAAGCCTAGGTCATTCTTTCCTGATTTGAACATTAAAAAGGAAATTCAAGTATTATCCCCTTGCAGAACCATGGAACTTGGCACAAAAATCCATGCCTTGTTACAGACTCCTGGCTTTCAGTTTCGATGATGCTTTTAGCATATATTGCTGGGGAAGGGGGAGTTTCCAAACTATAAATTTTGTTTTAATTGGCAATATACTGACAATCTGTGAAACCCCGAAGCACCTGAATGAAGATCTTTTAACCATACCACCAACATCCATGTAAAACCTGAAACCTCCCTCACCCTGACTGTGGATTAGGCAGTCTGATAGAAGACACCACCTTTACTAAATCACTTTACCTTGCTTATCCCTCTAGATTATTTTGGTTTGAAACAGAAATTTTATTTGTGGCTGGTATATCACAACCTCCATCTGGGTCTCCATCTCCCCTTGGAGAAAAGACCATGAGAGTTCAGGTAATTCCCCTGGTAATTCCCCTGGCAAGACCAGCTTTGCCAGGCAAAGGGATACAGCAGAAGGAAGGTTTGTGAAGTCCTGGCTGCAGTCACAAGCCCTCTCTCCCTTCATTCACCTGTCAGTCAATGATCCTGATGGGTCTCTTCCAACAGAGTGTATTCTATAGTTCTGTGAACCTGAAAACATCATGAATCCCAGAGGCTCAGAAGCCTGAGGGCCAAGCTCTGTCTGATCTGGTTTCCCAGCCCCTCTGGATCTCGCAGAGTTGCTCTAGAGTCAGGCTTCTCAGCCTCCCTAAGCACCTCACTCCAGAGTGCGATCAGCATTTATGGAGACTGCAAAACAAACCCTTTGTGCCACTGCCTTTGCTACACTGCTACTGCAATACTACCAGCTGCATTAAACACCAAAGCTGGCATGTTGCTGAAATAACAGAACTTCATGCCATCAGTATTGTGCAGTTCTCAGTCTGCAATCTGTGTAGCACAGCCTTTAACATACAGCTACTCTTAGATAATGTCACTACTCAAAATTGCAACCCTAGGAGTCCATTTTCCTCAACATAACATTTAACTATGCAATAGAGTTTGGAAAGAGAAGCAAGAGGAAAAAAAACCTAAAACAGAACAACACCCTAATAAACAACTTTGTCTTATTCTTCAAATCATATGTTGTTGGCTACAGATGACAAAAAGAATTTAGAGCAATTACAGATTAACCACAAATACAACCAAAGCCAGAGAGGATGCAGACTGACATAGCACTAAATAGCCATAGTCTGTAGTACTTCTAAATTAGCTAATTCGTTTCAATTCATTGATTCTTATATCAGCAAACTGTACACCTGCTCTGGCAATGCCTGTTTCAGCTGCAGCTCGATGTTGCCCTCCTGTGGGCTGAAAAAAGGGAGAGCCCTTGAGCTCCTTCACACCTTCACCACAGCAAGAGAAATCTGGGCATTATTTGCTTCTTTCCAGCTGCGAAAGAGTAAGCACAGATGAGCTGAATTCCTACGGATCATGTAAATGTAACGTTGTTCTCCAGATTTAATCACTTCTGGACTACTTTTGCAACAAGTCTGCTGCATAGGAAATTATTCCATAGGAATAAACATCTTCATCTTGCCAAATCAACCACAAGATGCTATTTATGCTGACTTTCTTCC
This sequence comes from Sylvia atricapilla, assembly GCF_009819655.1. Classification (NCBI taxonomy): domain Eukaryota; kingdom Metazoa; phylum Chordata; class Aves; order Passeriformes; family Sylviidae; genus Sylvia; species Sylvia atricapilla. Next base: position 24,829,317 of record NC_089149.1, read on the forward strand.
AGCCTAGGGAGGGGAAGAGATACATGAAGTTTGCTGGAACAAAAGCAACTCTTCAATTTCTTCAGCAGGTTTTAATGGTAGAGTGGGTTTTTTTTTTTTTTCCCATCCTTTGCCCGTCAGTGGGAGGCTTCAGTCTTGAGGGATCCCCAGATACAAACAATTTTTGCTTGAAATTTGATGAAGGCCCCTCCCTTGCCTAGGCTGGGGTGAATTTGTCTGAAACAGCCATGTTATAACAGAGTTTAGTCTTTATCACTTGTGTGACTCTTCTCATGTTTTGTCACTTGGGGACTGCAGGTCCCCGTTTCTGTACCAGACTGAATTTGGGGCGTATCTCCATTCTGAACTGTGGCTGCATTGATTTGAGGATGGCACACAGTTAAGCTGGTCTCCAGCTAACCTTCCACTTCCTAAGGATGAGGAAAAGGAGCAAATTCCCCACCAGTATGAGGCAGGAAACACTCCAAAATCAGTGATTCACAAAACACAGACATCATTTAAAGACTGGGAAGCTAATATTTGATTTCTTCATACCAGAAGCAACAGCCAGGAGACAGGGTGGGATTACCCGGGCTATGAGTGAAAAGAGCATTCTCCTTTTCTTGTGCTTGATCCATGAGTAGTGAGAGCTGTGAGGAACATAGGTTAATATAGCTTGTTTTGGTACTTACAGTGATAATTAATAATTCTTTCTTCAAAGCCCTAGCACTGTCACATTTGTCACTCCAACAAGGTTGACTCCCCCAAGACTCCTCTAGGAGCAATGGAAAGGAAAATGTGCTTGAGGCTGCTGCAAGAAGAAGCTCCAATTCTTCTTACCAGAGCAGCACAGCTCAGGTCTGTGCCAGGGTAATTGGGGAGAGATGGTCCCACCTCCAGTCTGGAGTGAGTCCATCCACCATTCCATCATCATATCTATGGCCCCCAAGAACAAGATCACATCAGGCACAGAGTTTCAGGTTATTTAATTCCTCTGAAGATGCAAGATGTCCATAGCAGCATTCCAAACAAAAGGAAAGGGGTTAAATCTTTAGCAACAGGATTTGACTCTACACGTAGTCAGCATGAAGCAATAAGCTGTGTAGTCTTGGATCATTGGTAAAATCCACCTCTGAATCCAGAAATGCACTTTGTGGCTGGGTCTGACTGTTGCCACAGGCCAAACCAACATCTTAAATCCAAACACAGCCTCAAACGGAGGAAGCTGAGGTCAGACAGTTGTGGCTTGGGTTCATGTCTGCTTGCTACCAAGTCAAAGGCTTCCCTCTCAAAAAACAGAGTGCTAATGATCAAGCGACAATCCAAACGCAAACAAGAGAAAAGCACCAAGACAACATCTGGAAGCAATACTGGGAGGAAGAGAACATGAAGACGTGGCCAAATGCTTCACTGCCAAAGAGGGGCAAAAAAAAAAAAAATTTATAACAAGGGGCTTTTCCCTGCCTGTGTTCAAAGATCATCAAGAGAGCATCTGTGCAGTATAAAAGACTAGGAGAGAAAGCACATACGTGGCGAGGGAATGAGGGAAGTAGAAATTGCTAGAAAAGCAACTCCAGGCTAGCTAAGGAAAAAGAAGCTGATTAGCATGCAGTCAGTTGAGAGCTACACAATAAATAGCATAATCAGCATTCACACACATCTGTCCAATAAAGCCTCAAGAGCCACCATTTTCCCTTAACAATCGCCAAGTTTAAATCAGAAATTACCATGTGCTGGCAAACAAAGTCAAATTTCTGAAATCTTTCTTGCCACAATCAATCCATTGATTAGGCATTAGCATAACACAAGGAGTCAAATTAATAAAGTCCCCTGGAAACTTTTACAGTAGTGCTCAGGCTGTAGTGACTGCTGAGACAATGAATGCAGATGAATTCCAGAGATGAGCCGGCGAAGAAAACACGTTGAAGTAGAAGGAAATTTTTTAAGCAAATCTGTGCATTTCCTGAAATGGTAATTTAGCTGGATTTTGTTTCTGAGGAGGAGGAGGAGGAGGAGGAGTAGGAGAGAGAAAAAAAAATAAATAAAGCTACTCTTCTCTCCTGTGCTGCAGCAGCTTTAAGAGAAACAATCCTCCTTTTTCCCTGTCCAGTTCTTATATCCACACACCTCCAGGGCAGATTTCCAAATACTAGGAGATAGAGAGAGATTCAGGACAAATATTTACTCTGTTCTGGGAGGGAGGAGGTGAGGGGCAGCAAAATCCAGGTATGCTGTCTTGTAAAAAGAGAGAGAGATGTCTGTTGCCAAAAGCACCCATGGCTTGGTTTCCATTGCCCAGCTCCCAGTGCCTGTCTGCAGGAGGCTGAGGCTCCCAGTGGCGTGGGGAGAGCCCACAGCCTGGCAGCAGCCAGGGCTCATGGTCTCTGTCCTCAGGAATGAGCTTTGGCACAAGCCCCCAAGCTGAGCTTTCTCCTCATGACTGCAAACACAGGAGCCAACACCCCTTAGAGTCAGGACATGGAAAAATCTGTTTTCTGCACAAACTGCTTTTAGAAGACTTGGTTCTGCTGCTGAAAGCACTTCTGTCCTACTGTTGAATTATATAATGAAGCAAGAGACAAATTACTGCCTCTTTCCACCCCTGTTTGGGGTGCGTTTCACAGGCTTTATTCTTCCTCTGAATCATTTCAGCTCTGAAACAGTCTTCCAGTTAAAAAGCCATTTCTGAAAGCACCTCCATCCAAATGACAATTCAAATAAAATATACTTCACACATTTATTCGTCCTTAATAGTGCCTTTCTTGATGGATATATACTTTCCACACATCTATGAAATGAAACCCAACCAGAGATGTGAAGAATTCCTGAGGATGCAAGATATGATGAGTAAGCAGCTGCTTTATGAGCCTCTTGATTTAGAGGCTTCATTCACTCAGAGCTGTGGAACATCTTCTGTGCCTGCTGCTATAAATGTCAGGGAGGACTAAAAATGGCAAGAGGACACTTATGTTGTTGCTTCCCAGCCATGTCACCCGAGCCCAGGGAAGCTGAACGGGTGACAGAGGCAGCAGATGCCCCGGCAGTGGCACAGCTCTTGCATCCACACCTCCTCCTGTGTTCCTGCAGCGAGGATGGCTGTCAAGGGGAAGCAGAACCACGCAAACAAACAGGTGTCCCAGCCCCTGTCCACAGCCCAAAGCACAGACTGAACCCGCTGCACATCCCCAACCCTTCTGTTGATGTGATGAAAGCCTCGGCTCTCCAGCACCGCTTCGTTCTTTCAAAACTCTCTGGGACTGCCAGATCTGTATTGACCCCTGGCCAAGAATGACCTCCCAGGATAAACACAGCCTGACTTACCCAGCTGACAGCCCAGCTGTGGCTGCACAGTGCTGTAGGAGAACCAGGGTGTGCAGCGGGATGCTGAAGACCAGCCCTGCGGCGTTTGTGAAGCCGCGCTGACACGTGGCACAAGAGCCACTGGATGCACCTTCCTATTTCCAGCACTGCTTTCCCTGTAAAGAAAGGTGTCCCTTCCCCCTTGCCCCAGCAGTCTGCTTTAACCTGGCCCATTACTACCAACCCCAGAAATCCCATTGCTACATTTTCCATTCTCATAGCAAAGAACGTTCTTAACCCTTTGTGCGCTCCTTTAGTGCATTTAGAAGGAGTAAAACATTAAGTAAAGAGCCAACAAGGTAAGGATTTTTATTTTCTGGATTAGTCTTTAAGACCAGTTTAGCAATTCCCTTATTTTCCTTATTTTGAGAACACTCTTCCCGTTCGCCATACCTAGAAAGGAAATCCCACAGCACAAAAGGCTCCATGTGGTTCAGAACTAACTTTTCAGCTCGCATAGAGGATAACATCAACAATCTCAAGAAAAAAATTGTAGTTGTATTCTCTGATCTGCCACACCCATAAAACGAAAAGCCAATCCAAAAAATTCAAAATGGCTTTACTCACAAAGAAATTGCCTCTTCTGATAATGACTTCCTTTAATAATAAAGTTACACTGAATAAACTGAACTTTGCCAACAGAAAACTTATGAGGTAACACAAAGATTTCAAATTCTATTAATCAGCAGCTCAAGACCTTTACCTCAAGAGCAGGCAAAAAAAAAAAATTAACAATGAATATTTATAAAATAATAGCCCAAGCATTTCACAGGTTTAAGGTGTAACATGTATGTAACTTTTCCTTTTTGTATTTTTCTCTGAAACCTACAAACCACATAACTGGTTAATGCACTCACTGAAATATACAAAGTTTCCATTCAAATTTTTCTGACTTAACTGACTAGACAAATCCATCAAATAAGATCTGATAAAAATTGCTCTATTCACCTGCCTCTTGTTAAGAAACTTCAAGACATGAGTCTGTGCAATTTGTTTTTTATATATAATTTTAAGTTCCATATTATTTTTCTGACCCGGCTTTGAAAATACACAACTAAATATATACATCAGTGGTCACTTAAAATATTTGAGTGTTTTGGTAAAGAATGAAGATAAATTAAAACATATATATATATATATATATATATATATATATATATATATATATATACATATATATATATACACATATATACAGTGTTTCAATATTTGAAATAGTAAATAATTTCAACGAAATATGATGACATTTTACTTCTGGGAGGTAACAGCTATTTTCTATTATCCAAATAATTAGCAGAAAGGCTCGGGAAAGGGGTCACACCTCTCCAGGTGACTTCATACTCACCACCACACACCATATGGAAATGGCACATTCAACCACCACCTAGGAAAACATTAACCAAAAAATTAGCCTCATCATGTATTAACACAACCTCTATATATTCACATGCAGGTCTACAGGAGCACAAGAGGCAGAGGTAGCATTTCTTTAGAAGGTGAGACAGGCCCAGGAGAGGCTGAGCCCGGAGCAGGGAGGGAAGGGAAGAGATGCTCCCACGGCATCGCGTTGGCCGGTGTCGCTCTTGGCTCCCGCAGCCCGGAGCGTTTTGGGCTCACACCAGAAGACGTTTTTAGAAAGTAACAGAGTAGGACCAGGGAAGAGATCCCGCACCAAACATCAGCTTGTTGGGAAAGCTGTGTCTTTCCTTCCTCGCTCTGCAGATGGGGCTGGCAGGGAGCTGTGCCCGGCGCTGGGAGCCGGCCCTGCTCAGAGCCCCAGCCGGGCTGCCGGGAAGCGCTCGCTGCAATCGCGGACACTCGCCTGGCAACTCAGCCAGGGGCCATGGCCAAGACTGGAAACTGAGACTCTGCAGCCTCTTCCCAGATTTGCTGCCAAATGGAATGAACAAATCGGTCCTTCTGAGCCACAATTTTCCCATCAAATACTTTGACGCACTTAGATGAAAGGCTGTGCGAGCGCTGCTCCGTTACCAGACACTGTTTCATCCTCTCCCAGGTTGTAAATTGCAGCTTCCACCTAAAAGTGTGGGTAGGCAAGTACTATTCATGACATTTTTAGGTGCATGTGGACAAATGCGTGCTGTACAAGTATAATCATATTGCTTGACTTAACTCCAATAACTGTACCTTAAGTATTACGTTGAAGCATTTTTGCAGCTTTTATTTCTGTCCTCATTTCTAGTATCCAGACTCCCTCCTGGTTTTTAGAAGCATCTGTAACAATTCAGTTTCGGCTGCAGGATGGCAGACAGAGGATAAAGGCACTACTTCACCTACAACTTCTACTGACCAGTTAAAAAGTACATAGATAAGACAAAGCCATTTTTTCCCTTCACCGTCTCTGTTTGCTCATATTCTTATTAACTAGGTTAAATACTTTAATCTCTCTAGCAAATGACAGAAGAGAGTTTATGGAACACACAGATCATGAAATGAAATTCAGAATGGTCATTTCCAAGAAGCAGCTTAAGTCAAATGTGCAGAAATTCAGCATTTTGCAGGCATGGCCCCAAAATAGATCTCACTGTTTCACTGCTTGTAGATTTTGTTTCAAAATTATGGTTATTAAGTCTCTATTCATCAGAGTTTTAAAGATTATTCTTGTGAGCAGCCTTAAGCAACTACCAAATAAATGAAACAATGTTCTTGTGGCATATTTATCCAATACATACCCAAGATAGCAGAATAAATGACCAGAAGCTTAGCAGACAGGAGGCTATTGTAGGACTATCCAAAACTCTCTCCTAAATTACAAGCATTTTTTCATGCTGTTATTATTCTTGGTTTAAGTTTAGTGAATATGAGAATTCGAGCAGCCTTATGCCCCAAGTTCTCATGAAAATGAGCATAAAAAGCACCATTAGATATTCAGAGGGCCTTCTTTGAGCCTCATGTGTTATCACTTAACCAAAACATAATGCACTCCAGCTTGCAGAGGGCAGCAGTTCAGTTCAAAGAGTTTTAACACACCTTCAAATAATTTCCTGAATGACAAAATACAAAATTGACACTGTGCAAAGCTGGTAGTCCACTGTCTATGAAAGTCTTCAGACAGTCCTGAACTTACTGCTAGTCTCAAATGGAAAGTTTTATTTTGGCATTTGGTTCGAACATATTTATTTCTGAACTGAAGGAGGGATGAAGAGAGAGGAACTGGAGCCTGGAGAAGCATACCATGAAGAAACCATGCTTCACATTTAAGTAGCATTTTTATTGCCAGTGGTATTGGCTGTGTTGTTGGACTGTTTTCTCCTTTCCCACATCACTCTGCTACACAGAAGAACATTCATAATTCAAAATGTAGGCAGTTGGAAAGCTAGATGAAAAGGAAGAATATTCTCTTTATCACGGTTCACTTTATTCAGAGGGCTATCAACATGCTGAACTCGAGCCAGGTGGGAACACAGAAAGAAGCTCTGTACCTACAACCAACTTCCAGGAACCCAAGAGAAGCAGTGAAATGTTTCATAAAACAGCGAGGAAGGACTGCAGGCATCTCTGTAATCACTTTACCAGTGGACCACAGGCATTTAGGAAAATACTGGATTCAAGAAAGGAGCTGGCACACGGGATGGAGAAGTGCCCTGTCTTAGCAGTGCTCTGCTTGTACCATGAGACATTGCACCCAGCAACACACACAGCAAAGGCAAAAAATAATGAATGTATCCAACAGCTGTTGGCAAGGAAACAAAGAGCGAACTTAAGTTGGGGAGGGAGAATGTAGGGGTTCCAATTAGTGGCCTTATGAGTAATTCTTATTGTTTTAGCAGGCCAAATGTGAGAAATGACAGCAGAGATGCCTACTGGGAATTCAGCCCCTTAGAAAGACAACAGAGGATCTGTTAACTTCTGAAATGATCAATATACGTCACTCTCCATTACAGCTTAGCAAGTGGAATGAACTAAGACATTTAATGCTATTTTTTGCATGAAGGATAGACCATGATGTGCAATATTGTCACTTGCTCACTCAATTCCACTGCCTTGCACTTTTTTTAAACTCATTTCCTATAGATTAAGATTTATAACTTTGCTTGATATACATGTACTTGGTCCCATTATTAAAGAAAAATATCCCAACAAGCAAAAACAAACCAAAAAATTCAAACCCACAAACTTACTTCTTTCCTTTTAAAAATGAAACTGAATCCCAAATCAGTCTTCTTTAGTAGGGTTATTTAAGAATCTGCAAGCTTCAGTAGTGAAAGGAAAACATTCTTATCATTAGCAACAAACACTCATCACTTCTTAGACATTTAAAAGAGAAAAGATAAAAAATCTAGTAAAGTTGCTCTAAGTTTTTATCATGAGCAGATTTTCTGTGGGAGATATTCAGTCCAAAAAAGCTTCCTTGGCTTGCCTTTGAAGTGAAGAAGCTGCACTACAATACAGCAAGCTGCACATAAAATCTTCAGCTTGGAGATAAGCACATCAAAAACAAAAGGCCAAAAGCAGATGGGAATATTTATAAAAGAACTATACAGAAGCAGAATTTATATTTGAGTTACAATACATACATGAGTACCCTTCTCTAAAGTTCCTTTGTGAAGCAAAAAAAAAAAAAAAAAAAAACAACAAACCCCAAAAAAACCCAAAAAAATTCAGACTTATGAGACCAATTCCTTTTGCATTAGCAAGGAGCTGCAGTTTTACTTTGTGCATATTTTACTCCATTATCTGCAGAATTCAAATAACTCTGTAAGGGCATTTCCAGAAAAAAGAATAAGATTTGCTTACTGCAGAGCTTCTACACTTTGTCAACCAGAGTTTCTTTATATTTAAACACTCAGATTATGTATTTTTACTATTTCTCTGAAAGAAAGAAGTGTTCACTTCTCATTCCTATAGTTCTAGTGATTTAAATTGTTCAGGAACTGTATTCGCTTCCCTCATTTCCCAATTAAAAACTAGAAACAAATAACCCAGCAAATAAAAAGGGCAGAAGAAACCAGCCCTGATCAGTGCCATGGAAAACACGGAGTGTGGTATCAGCCTTCCCTCTTCCAGAGGCTTTGCTCTGTCTCAGGGCTCTGCTTGGATCTCCACCAAGCCCTGGTGCTACTCTGAATTGCCACCCTGCTCCCACAGATCCACAAGAAAAAAAACAACAAGGAGCTCCAGTTGGATTTCTTAATTACCAAGACAGAAAATGTTCATTGCTCCCATTCTCAAGGAAAGAGTGTCTTTAATTCCCAGCTGTAAGAGCCAAGTGAGATCTCAGCATCCTTTGAGATGAGCACTCTTTCACTCAACAATTCTTATTTATCCTACATGTGAAGCCTGTCCAAGACACCAGAATTGTGGACCTATGCTCTCTCAACCCTTGGCCTCTGTGGTCTCACTACCTAATTACACCTTCTGCTTTGCAGGAAACAGATAAAAGAGCCCTTTAGGCCCAAGTATTTTGCAAATTTCTTACCAGTTCTTATATTCCCACAAGCAGAGGACAAGTTTAAGCCATGTGCAAAAGCTTGTTCAAGCTGAAATTAATCCTTACATCAGCAACCTGCAATCAGTGCCAGTACTGTATGAAATCATCAAAAATACACCTGTCCCTGTACTTGACTCCTTTTTGCCTGCTAGCTTAGCAGAACTAGCCATGGAATTTTAATGCCAAGCATGAGACTGGGCAGGTGTTAGAGCTACTTGGAGCATTGCATGTGAGGGCATCTCAGCTGAGGAACCTTGACTGGGTTGGTAGTCTGGCTTAATTTCTGAATACCTATGTTTTAATAAAATCTCTCATTTTGGTTGTACACAAAGAAAAAAACTCTGCAGGAATAAAGTCTAGAACTAGAAGCTCATTTTAGAAAGAGTTAAAATTGTGCTAAAAAAAATTTCTCTTCAGGCTGTGGTATTTTGATGACATTCCTCAAGTGCCATCTCAGGGTTCTGGTCATAAAATGCTCCACACAGGGAATATTTTTGTTGTCTTAATGGCTGCAAAGTTTTTCTCTCCTCTGCAATATAATCTCTATTTATTTTTTTTTGAACTTCGGATTCCCAGCATTTGAATGTTGCTATAACACCACATTAATGTACTTTTGTTCTCTTGATACTAAAAGTAAATAAAAATGGGAACAGCTTGCCAAGAACAGATTCATTTATTTGCTCAAAAAACACTTCAAGAACACCTGCACAGCTATTTTGGAAACATACCAGGATGTCCATTCAGCCTTTCCTGTTTGTGTAACTTCAGGTCGATTATGTCTAGCTAATGATAGAAAACAGGGCATTTCCCATACCACTATGTTCAAGCTAAAGAACATCTCATTTTTTCTACTTTTGCCATTTGAACAACTAACAGGGATCAATTAATTTGTGTGAAGCTCATACCCATACACTCTTTTTGTCAGTAATATTTAGGGAAAAAATAAAGTCATGCCTGCGTACTCTTCTCTGTACCCTAATTTTCAGAAGGAGATTATTTTTTTCAGTATGAGCTGCACAAAGAAAAACCTTATTTACAGAAGAAGGCCAAGCTACAGCCTGGCTCTAGAAAAACAGGAAGCATGGGTTTGTGCTCATACACTGATGGATAATGAGATGAAGAGTAAAAAGCCCTCCCCCAAGACAGAGCACAGCAGTGAAACACAGCACTGGTCACCTGCTCCAAGAGGCACAAGCTCAGGGTGCAGGGCTCACCCGTGGGGTCTGAGAAACTGCTCTGGCCTGGAGCCCTCTATGTGCACCTCACCCCACTGGCTGCACAGACTACTGGAACAAAACCAGGAAACCTCCTCTGTGCCTTTTGACAGGGCACAGCTCTGCACAGCTCTGAAGAAGCAGCTGAAAAATTTACACTTCAAGAACACTTGAGAATAAAGATCCCTTGTCTCTGTCTCCCTTGCTCCTGCCTCCATTCATGCAAAAGCCATCAGCCACCCATGCTTATTTTTTGTCCCTGGAAAGCTGACATCTGGCAAACACATGAGATGGGAAGGGGGCACAGCTTGGATGGAGAGACGTGCACTGTATGCCTGAGGGATGGGAACACAGGCAAGGAGGCAAAGAGAACTAAAAGTTCATAGCACATGTGGCCAAAATGCTCTCATGCAGATTAACACATGTGATTGAAGCGTAAGAACTGACAATTTCCTCTGTTTTCAAGTAACTCTATCAAAATCTCCAGTTTACAATTCCTGATGGCACGGCAAAGACAAGTCTGTGACAGCTGGAGCAAGAAATTCTACAGCAAATCACTATTTTATATACCAGGACCTATCCCACTTTACGTGGAACATGTTTTAAACAATGACCTTGAAATGCTCCCTGGGTGAATCACAGTGTACAGAAGTGTTTCAGAGATGATGAGTCTCTAAATTTGGCTGTGCCAGAAGTTCATTGTTGCACTCTGTACCCACCCACCTCGTACATTCTCCCAGCACTGCCAAAGATAAAACTAGCTTCCAGTAGCTTATACTTAATACTTTCTGCCCCAGCTTCTCATGCATTTATTTCATGCTGGCCTATCTTCCTTTAGAAGGCACTTCTTACAGAAATGCCTTAATTGCACCATGTCTGTGTTAGAAGTTTGAGGAAAAAGCAAGTTAACCCCCCAAATCTTTATCTCTCATAAGCTTAGTGCCTTGATAGAATTTAGGAGCTAAAACATCAGAGGAGTTAATCCTTACAAAGCACACTCCATTTTGTCTAAGCTCTTTACACGCATCCTGGGGGCAACTAAGTTGGATCAAACTCTAGCAGTAAACCCTAGATTTCTGTGTAATCAGTGTGCTTACTGTGGGACCAGAGCAGGATGCAGCTTGCTCTCTCTCTGGCACCCTCCCCAATTCCACCCTGACTGCTATCACAAGAGTTGGAGAAAGACTTATCGTTCAAATATTAACATCACAAGTCGAACACTCCTGCTTACAGAAGAGTGATTAATTGCTATCAGTCAGCAATTTGCTTTAAGGAACAAAGACCTGAGCAGTTATTCTGCTAGTCCAGCTGCTAGAGACGTGGAGAAGTGGAAAACAGCAAGGCTGCTAACCTCTTCACACACCGACAGTGGATGGCTGAGAGATCAGTAACCCATGTCTGAGAGAGGTTAAAGCCTGAAGTGCCAGCAAAGCCCGCTCTGAAGGGTAGATCCTGATGTTTTAAAGTATTAAATATGGTAAACCATCTCACGGTAAACCATCTCATGGGCTTACACTACTGCTCACACTGACTGTCATTCCAGCTCAGGCTCTGAAAATGCAATGTTTTCATGCCTTGTCTACACTACAGATATTGTAGCAAGGAAGTGGCGTATAATAAATTTATTCTGCCCCCTGCCTCCTCTCTCCGCTCCCCTCAGACTGCAGAAACAAAATGGTGCAGAGCCACTGGTAATTGAGCAATTCCTTTCACATGTAAGCAAAATTCTGGGAAATAGAACTCTGGTTTGAGGCCAAAAGACCAGTTCCTGACTAAGGCTGTTACTATATGACTATACATCTCCCTTGCCAACCTCAGGCACTCAGACATTCAGCAAACATAAAGCAGAGGTAAGTGCAGCAGGCAAGTGCAGAGGGATCAATATTCAGGAGCCAAAACACAAGCAGGTTTTTCTCAAGACAGCAGTTTTCTCCACTGCCTAAGCAGCACAGCATCACCCCAGGCCAAGACCTTCCTCGCTGGCCAGGCTCTGAGCTTTGCTACTTCTGCAGCTGCACTGATGCCAGTACAGGCTGTAATCATGCTGACTGAAATCCTGCTTTTGAACTGTTGCCATGCTCTATTAAATAACTTAATACTAATATGATTTTATCAGAGAGCTGATCTTACATTAGATCCTTGTGCAAAATAATCCTGAGGGGCATTGCTTTAACATGGCCAAAACAGCTCTTGTGAAAGGAAGCTTAATCCAGAAAACTCACTTTCCAGAAATAATAAATTATCAAGAGAAAAAGATGATCCTGCATTTAACAGCCTTAGCATCATTCCAGGATATCAACTGCTTCTCAGACCTCCTGCTGCTAGTTTAGGATTGAGGTGCTGGAGGAACACAGCTCTGTGCAAACAGCTGCAAAAGGAAGCAATTGTATGGGGTGAATTCTGAACTTTCACCCATCCCTTCCTCATTCTGCCCTCACCCTAAGCCCTGAAATAGAATGAGACAGCCACCACCCTGTAAGTGGGATGCACTCATACAGAGTTGACCCATATGTCAAATAGAAAGAGAATTACACACAGAGAGAAAAAAAAACAAAACATAAAAATTTCTAAAAAAGGTGACAAAGTGCCAAATATTTTACCGAAGAAAATAAGAGCTTCTCTTTTTTTGTATTTAAGGTTTGGAGCAAGGTTCTCCAGCACTGCTGAGCAAGACTATCTGCTTTATTAGATTCCAAGTAACTTTTTACATTAAGACACAGAAAATATTTGGGACACCACGTTGGAAAGCCATTGAAGTAGCACTTGCACCATCTAGGTACAACAAAACCCTGGCAGTCATATATTATTTACTCATTCTTAAAACTCTACAGTTAAAACTGCTAGTGCAAATCTCATCTCTAAGAATTACCAACATCAATTCTACAAATGTATTTTGTGAAAGCTCTGCCCTCCAATTCATAGTCTGCTGTGGAATCAAAAAAAATCCCATAATTAAAAAAAAAGGCCATAGTCGAGTAATTTGACACCTCAAGTAGTAGGGGCTGCTGAGACAGGTATTGTCTTCCCTTCCACTCACAAAAATAGCAGAACAGCTTACTCTGCTGCAAAAGGAGGTGAGAATTCAGAGAGGCAAAGATTCAAAAAAATATTTACTCATTCCAGAACTGAATCCACTGAAGACCATATCAGAAATAAATCAAATAAAACTGAAGTTCTTCGAAAAGCTCACTGCAGTAGCTGAAGAGAAAAATCAAAACCAGTTCTTTCAAGCAGAAAAACAAAAGCAAAACTGGTTACATGCACATGGGAGGAAAGAAGCACAAGGATCCTTTTTAGATTTTCTGTCTCTTTAATATCTCTATTTGCTGCAAAAGAGAAGCTGCTGTGGAAGCCCTGCATTGAATTAGCATTAAGTCCACGAATACAGCAGATGAGGGGGAAAAATCATTATAAAGAAACAGACACAATCAAATAGATTTCATTATTATTGCCTCACTGAAAAAAATCTATATTCTTTTGGGGCTTGCCATAGTCTTACTCCTACCCACTCACAGTAAGCATGGAACAGGAATCCTCTGGGAACAAAAAAATGAAATGACAAATAGATACTGGAATTACTTGTTGAACAGTGATGTTAAGGAAGATTAAATGTGTAAAATACAACCAAAAGCACTGAATACTTCTTAGTAATAGTGCTGGAGTAGTTCCCAAATATGAAATAAAACCAAGCTATGCTCAGTATTTTAAGCAAAAGGAGACTTCAGAAAACTATTGTCTATATACTGCTCTCTTACCCACACCACAGTCTCCCTAAGCACTTAACAGTGAGAAGTAAAGCTAGATGAAAGCAGAACAACCAAAATACTTTACAAATGCCTCATCTGTTGCAGAGCACCCTCATGTCCCTGTACTCCTGAGGTTTCTCACACACTGCTGGAGTTTAGGTTGCTGCTGTATCTTCAGTGCTCCAAAACAAACTTTGCCGAAGAGACACAAGAGTCTAAGTGCTTTTAAAAATAATGAAATACAGAAAAATCTTCTAACAGTGGCACTTCTGTTTAGTCTACATGAGTTCATATCCTCACATTCCAACAGCACGGCAAACCTCTCAGAAATAATTCAGGTGAACTGCTCAAAAAAAAAAAAAAAAATTCCCTGGCATGTGTGAGTTCCCAAGAAGTTAATGACAACAATTCCAATCTGTTGCTGGCCACCTGAAAGGTATCTACCACCCTTGGCAAATACTTTATTGAAAGAAGTAAGAGAGAATGTAACTTGAGCATGGCAAACACGTTTTCCCTTCCAACAAAAGTGCAGCACAGTAAACACAGAATATGTGTCACTAAGTGACAGAGTGAACCAAGAGCTGCAAACACAAAATTATCAGTAAAAAAGGCCCTCAGGGTTTACTTGAGGCAAACTATATAATAATAATAATAAAAAAAGTAACTTAGCTGAAGATTACAGAATGCATAATTAAAATACAAGTTGGGGGCAGGGGGGGAATTCTGCAGAAACTCCCCTCTGTTACATACAAGATTGTATTTTTGTGAATTTTTTTTCCAAGAAATCTCCTCAAAACAATAAACTGTCTGTTAACTGATCCAATGGCACAAAGTATTATTTTTTTCTAAGTTAGCCTAAGAGACCACCAAAAAATGCTCAGAAAAAAGATGATTAACAAAGGCTGTTTTCATTTTTAAGGCCTGAAGATTTTCTTATCTGTAAGGTTTGTCTAAGCACAGGCACAGAGAGAGACACTGAGACAGCTATTCCACAGCAGGAAATCAAGCTGAGGGACAGCAACCCCAAATATTAGCCTGGAAAGGAGAAAAGTGGACATTGTAAAAAGAAATTTAAAGAAAGCAAAAAATTTCCTGTCAAAAGGCATTCCTTTTGAAGTCAGCCCATTTTAATACGTTATGGAGGTTAATTCACTTTGATGTATTTGCTCCAGCATTACTTGAAATATGGCTACAGCTCATTCCTCAAAACTGCAGAACAGGGAAATAAGCAGATGCAGTTATTTTCAGTAAATGAAAAAACTTTGAAAGTCTCTCCTAATCTTGTCAGCTGCATATAAAGTTTCTGTTTAGAAAATGTGATATAAAGCTCCTTTAGAGATACAGAGTTCAAAAGGGAAGTATTGTTTGAATCACCAAATAGCCTCCACATAAAAACAAACCCAGAAACCATCGCTCCTGCTGGGGTCATTCTGCAAGGTTTGCTACACAGGCACTCACTGAAATAATTCCAACAGCAAACAACCCAAAATCTGACACTCCCCATCTCCAGATCATTAGAAAACATTTGTCAGTAAATCAGTTTCTTTAAGAACAGTCGCAGATGCAGAGAAACTACCTGATACAGTCAAGTAACAGCTGCTCCAATAATTTAAAATTACCCTTTATTTTCACAAGGTTTTCCAACATCTCGTGCATTTTGGCACGGTAGACTTCGAGACAGTTAGCTTCAAGTTTCTTTAAATTACAAACAGTAGATACAGTAGGAATATTTTAAACCAATTTCTTTAAAATAAATGTCAAGTTAAGACCCTTAGCTTTAAAAGAGACTGCCACCGTTTCATTTTCCTGATACAAAATTCAAGTAGTTTTAAGAGTAGAAAACTGTCCCTATAAAACATCCTATTAAAACTTACCAGCATTCTGAAAATAAGCATCAAATTTCCAGTATCCATTGGTTGCACTACACATTTAGAAAAATAACTCACTTTAAACAAAGGTCACTTGCTGAAGAAAAGTAAGATTTCAACAGGATGAGTTCTCAGAACAAATGATAAAACATTTTCTCTTTAGAGAAAGGATTTAATCCTTGTTCCATC
The DNA here is from genome assembly GCF_009819655.1 of Sylvia atricapilla. Classification (NCBI taxonomy): domain Eukaryota; kingdom Metazoa; phylum Chordata; class Aves; order Passeriformes; family Sylviidae; genus Sylvia; species Sylvia atricapilla. The sequence goes on from NC_089149.1 coordinate 24,845,125, forward strand.
TCTGCAATTAATTCTTTTTTTCTTTCTTCTAAGGGTGCACATTTCAGTATTGACAATGAATTAAGAGACCGGGCCACAGAGACATTTTCCCTTCAGTATAAACCAGCATATGGAATTATTGCTTACCAGAAACAACTGTAAACAAGATTCATTTGATTTTGTTTTTATGCTGTGATTTTTCTTTCATCGATTGGAACCAAATATACAGACCACCAAACTTTAGCTGTGCCACTTTACTGAATGAAAGCCATGAGCAATTTTGTATTTAGTATTGCTTGGGGTTTGGGTTTTTTTTCAACGAAGAAATGGGTTCACTGTGCTTTTCCATTTTCTCTCCTTACCCACTCTTTAGGGCAGCAGAATGGAAAAACAAGTAGGACATGTTTACTTTGGGACTCAAGGCTCAGAGCAGATATCAAGAAATCTTCAACAATATTACATTTTCTGTTTCCCTCCTTTTAGCCCAAAGTACCTCTGCTGTGTAGTAACAGTAACTTAAAGTTTCTTTTATCACCATCTTCCAGAAGAGATCTATAAATTAATGTTTATGGAAAGAACACTGCTGTTGAAGAAGTCAAAAAAATAAAATTAAGGATCAATAAATGATACTGCAATGTATCTTGTGCCATTCAAGATAGGAAGTCCTTCGTGTAAATGTGTAAGTCTTCCTGGGTGCATGAAGCTCCATCCTTTCCTGGGAGACTCAATGGAGCAGTTGTACCTAAGGAATTTACATCCACCTCCCTGTGGTAAAAACACAAACACAATAAAACCCCAAATATTTACCTGGTGTTATAATAAAGTCCTTTTTACATATCCATTACTTCAAATAATTTGCTATTGTTAATAGGCTGGGTTTTTTTCCTTCTACCATCCCTTAGTAAGGTTGTTTACATGACACCATCTTTAGAGCATTAATTAACAGACAAGCATTTGCAACCAGATTTCCCCTTGTCTTGCTTTAGCATTCACTGGATAACAACTCAGTCAAAAAACAAATCTGACAAACAGATCTTCAATAACTTCACTATAGATTCTACCAGAGAGAAGCAAATTGTGTTCACAGGCCTTTCTCCTGGGCTGCACCCCAATGCAGCACACCATTTAAACAAATCTTTAATTAATTAATCTGGCTGCTGATTTCAAACTGAAGGTGTGCTTTCTAAAATAGTAAATGTGGCAAGGACATTTATGGGTGTTGAGGACTGCGAACGGTTTATAAACACAACAGGTTAAATTTCTCTGTAAGTAAAAGTTGGGTATTATTGCCACTGCCCTGCCTGACTGCACACTCTGGGAACTGTTTTATTTGAATCAAGATCAGACTAGAAAATAATTTAGCTCAGAAAAAAACCTAAACAGACACAAGAATTAAAAATTTTCATTCTGTGGCTGATCTAAAAAAAAATTAAAAGCATTCTACGGAAAAGAAGCCACTTGAGTCAACTTGGCACTATTTAAACTCTTTTGAAAAGTTGGTTTTCACTGTACAGAAATGAAGCATTTCAGAAATGTTAAAAATGAAAGGACAAAGATCTCCTAACTTTTTCTTCAAGCCCCTTCTTTTCCACCATCTGAAACCAGTTTGATCAATTCAGCCTGACTGTATCAACAGCTCTGGATCCCGGAATTGAGCAAATCTAGCACTAGCCAAAAAACCACAAGGCACAACGTATCTCAATTTGTGATGTGCATCTTTTCCTACTCAGCTGGGTCTCTAAGTGTATGTGTTTGAGCTTTAGGTTAGAAATAATATTAAATACTCAAAGGACATCATTTTTTAAGTCAAGAACTTACCTGAAAGTCCTCTCCTACTTTGTTGAGGGCGATGTTAATGGTGAAGGTAGAGGAGTCATGGTGAGGTCTGAGCGACCGCTGTCTGTCAGGGCTGTACTTTACAACAAAGTTCAGCAGAGCATAGCCCTGCAACGAGCACACAGTCACACTTCAGCTGTGAACTGCCAAGTCACACACAGGATTCTTGGCATTTTGTTAAAAGCTCAGTTAAAATCAAGAATCGACATTTATCTCTAACTACTGCTATGTCACGTATAAACTCCCCAACCAAACCAAAGACGTATATTCATTAAAACTCTTAAATTTAGCCACACCATGGAGTAATTATCTGCAAAAGCTTCTAACCCCTACCTTGGTATAATAGCCAGCAAAGACTTTCAGTGTTACGGGGGCAATGAACTCTCGTATGAAGTGCAGCCATTCGTTATCCAGCCCTATTTGCTTCATGTGAATGTCATCAGTTGGGACATTTTCATAACCTCCAGAAATGCGGCTGTCCTAATGAAAACACCACAAACAGCTTGGAAACAGGAATATGGAATGCTTCTGACATTTCAGCAAGTATTTATCTGAAACCTGCAGAATCACAGAACTGCAACAAAGCAATGTTGCGGTGTGTGTCTCGACAGCAATTCCACAGCTCCATGTCAAGGAAAAAAAGTGTGCTGAGGTATCAATGAGCAAAAATTGGAAGTTTTTATAGGCTGAGTCAATATTTGGATGGGTTGCCTATATATAAAAGGGCTTCTTGGGATAATAAGTTTTATTTACTCAGCTGCAGATGCAACTCAATTTCTCAGATCAAGAGACTACAGGCCTTAACTTGACAGGATAATTAATGTTTAAATAATTTGAAGATAAAAGTATGCTAAATTTTTTTCCAGAGGCTCCTACCTACAGTACAAAATTATAGTTTCTCATGGTACCACATCTGTGAATAAGAGAAACATTCCTCTGATTTTAGTGGTAGTTAATAAATATCTTTAATTCTTGAGAACATTGACACAATAGCTCATAACATCCGCAGGTAACTCCTGAGGGTGACAAGTCTGACAAATGAGTACTTAAGAGGTAAATGAGTAAAACTTGTTTGAACAGCTATCCAAAATCAGCCCTGGGTAACTGCCAGGTACCTGCTACAGAGCTGCACCCCTGTTAATGTCCAATTTGCTAATTCAAAGCCTGCATCGGGTTTGTGTGGCACACCTTGGGCACCAGGGGGCTGCAGGGGTGGCCTTGGTGGGAAACTGCTGGAAACTTCCCCAATGTCAGCCACTGCAAGACACACCTGCCACTGGCCCAGGCTGAGCCCAGCAGGGACACAAACAGCACCTCTGGTGGCAGTGACTCTAAGAAAGGGCAGGGGGGAAACAGCGCAACAGAAATCGCAGCTAAAGAGGACTGAGGATACGCAGGGAAAGAGCCCTGCAGACAGCAGGGTCAAGGGAAGAAGGGCAGGAGCTGCCCCAGCACTGGAGCTGAGGCTCCCCTGCAGCCCCTGGTGCAGCCCATGGAGAGGCAGCTGTGCCCCTGCAGCCCCTGGAGGTCCCTGGGGGAGCAGAGATCCACCTGCAGCCCCTGCAGGAGCCATGGCAGAGCAGCTGGAAGCCCAAAGGAGGCTGTGACTCCCTGGAAGCCCGTGCTGGAGCAGGGTCCTGGCAGCACAGAGCAGCCCACGCTGCAGCAGCTTTTCTGGCAGGACTTACGACCCCACAGGGGCCCACGCTGGAGCAGTCTCCCCCTAAAGGACTGCACCCCATGGAACAGACACACTGGAGCAGAGGGAGAATGTAAGGAGCCCTCCCCCTGAGGAGGAAGGAATGGCAGAGAATGTGATGACCCCAATCTCCCATTTTCTCATCCCTGTGCGCTGCTGGGAAGGAGGAGGTTGAGAAAATGGGGAGTAAATGTAAGCCTTGGGAGGATGAGAGGAGTGAGGGGAAGGTGTTTTTAGGATGTCGTTTCATTGCTCATTGTATTACCAATTGAACCAGAGTTGAAAGTAAACTAATTTCCTCAAACTGAGTCTGTTTTGCCTGTGGCGGCAATTGAATGATCTCCCCCTCTCCTTATCTCTCAAGTCAAACTCTTTTTTTCACTTTCTCTCTCCCGTGCAGTTGAGGGCAGTGACAATGACTTTGGTAGGTGCCTGGCATCCAGCCACATTAATTGAAGAACAGCACTAAATCTACTGAAGAAGCAGATTTAGGTAGACTAAACTAAGCACCTCATACCACAAAGCAGATGTTTCAGACCATTGGCAATTGCTGAGATGTTTGTTTGTTGCAGTGCACTGTGACTTACTATCATAAAAATAGTTAAGATCACTCGTTAAGATTATGTTTATATAGGCTGACACTTACTTGGTGTTTTCCACCAGACCATTGCCCAAAATGTTCCATTTCTTCTACTAATTCATCACAGGCAGTGTCAGAAAATATGGGAAACCAAAACACATCTGGACATGGCTACAAAAAAAAAAAAGCAAAACAACCCAATTAAAAACTTGATCCTCAAGCACATTCTCACAAAAGCAAAAACTATGAGCGACATTCTAAGCCCTGACCCAGCACTAAGATTGTGTCAGTGCACCCACACCTTCTGCACCTTATGGCTCTAAATGACAACCCTGGTCTTCCCCAGTACAGGTCAATATGGGAAAACAGCTTCAAACTTAACAGTGCTTTACACACAAACAATTTATCCCAGCTTTTTTGAGAGGCAACATTCATCAGGTCACTGTCCCTAATTGTCACAACTGATCATCCAACATAAGTGCTCTGTCCATAAAAGCAAGCAGCCTATATCAAATGGCAAAAATTCCATTCTGATCCAAAATATCAAAAACTGTTTAGTCACAGACTAAAACGGCATTTGCATGGAAATATTTACTGCATGCCAGTTTATTATCAGTCAGTCCCACAGATTTTTAAATAACTACTTAATACTCACCTGTTCTACTATGTTATCAGTGAAGATTTTTGAGTAGTTTGGATTTATGTAAGTTTCCTTCCAGTCCTAAAAAAAAAAATAATAAATATTTAAAAACATTACAAAAGAACAATTACATTAATAACTGACAAAAATAATTTATACTCTATTCATTTGCTCTACTGAGAGCACCAGAAACAATTAAAAGAATCTTATTCTCATAAAAAGCCTGGTTCCCATTTTGTCAAAAGTCATGAAACCTGTTACCTCAAGGCTGTATCTCCAATTTCATGCTCTGGTCACTAGCTGGGTTACTGATAAGATATATTGTCATTTGCTTAGATGGGTGAGAACACCTTTTAGCACATAATGAATATTTAGCACACACTAAACAAAGGTTCACCAGATAAAGCCTTTAAATTTCAAGTCCTCTATAATATATAAATTTAAGCTGTTTTTAAAATGAAAACTTTTTAGCAATAATCAGATGCATACCACAGGATTCTCAAATATCTGCCAGAGGTCATTGTTGAGGTGGGAGGTATTGTAATTGGCTGTAGAAAGAAGTCTTCCAAATTCATGTCTGTTGGTAATGTACATGAAAACACCCTATACCAATTAGAGAAAGCATCATTAGCAAAACTGTCCATCATAGCAAAGTTTTAAAAAGATCTGTTCATGACTGTGTTTTCATAAAATATAATCACACAGTTGTACACATATATTGTAAAGGTGCTGTTATAATTCAGCACCTTAATTTTCAAATGATTGACTCTAATCACCAACTACTCTTCATAACTTCTTGTTTGCAAGCATTTGACTGCATTTACTTTCTAAACACATTAAACCAAAACAAATATTGTTGAGAACATATGTAGAACTATAGAAAGGAAAAAGTAGAGGAGTGATTGGTTGATTTGTTTTCCAGAAAACTTAAGCAGACACACTGAAAGCATCTGATCTCAAACTGAAAATGCTCACACACAAGAAAATCAACATCCAGGGCTTAATTTCTAATTAAAAACTGAAAGAGTAAGCTAACTATCAAAGAGTTCATGAAAGTCAGAGCAAGAAACTTAGTTCAGAGTATTCACTACATGATCCATCTGGTGAATTGGCCTGAAATAAAAAGATATCGGCAAATACAGCACACAAGAATATTCAGATCAACATCCAAAAGAGCTGAGCACTCTCAAGTCTGTTCATGTAATTATAGGCAACATACTAAATATGGTAAGATACAGCTTTATTATCAAGCTATTAACAGAAGATATTAACAGAATTCTCTAGATTAGAAGTAGTAGCAGAAAATAGCCTTTTTTAAAAGAAACTTAGGTTCTACGGGATTTTTTTTAGTTTAAGATTTTTCAGACTAAAACTTTCTTTCTGAAACGTTCGTGACTTTTGGATTTGCAGCAGATGAAGACATTACCATTTGGTAACGTCTATGTATATGACTTCTGTCTATGTTTTTGTCTGAAAAAGAGTTAAACTGTTAGAAAGATTATGATTATGTTAAACATGCCCAGTTCTGGGCACTTACCAAATCATAAAACAGCTGCAGCAGGGAGAATAAGGAGGGCCTGGGTCAAGAAAAACAGCTTAAAGTGACAATGTGGTCACAGAGGGGCCTTTGCAGACCTACCAGTGATCTGGGCTTTACTCCTTCCTAGGACTGCTCCATCCATTTTAGCTACAGAAGCAGTGTCAGCACACCTTGACCTTAGAAGCACTGAGAAACCCCCCTGAGGAAACAAAGAGCCTCTCTGAGATGCTTTCAGCTGGGCATGAAAATCCTGTCCCTGGCAAAAACCTGAATCTTAGAAGACTGAAGAGAAAGCTAGAGCAGTATTTCATCAGAGGAAGTGGACAGAGGAGAAGTATCTTCTTGTGGTAGAATGATACTGCATGTAATAACTAATTAATAAAAAAAAAAATAAAGCAACACCTTTGGGGCTCTGAGCATATGGAATGTTTCCGAAGAAGGGGAGTCTTTTTCCCTTTGTAAAGTCTAAAATGAAGGAGAATCATCACATCAGTTTTCTGACACAATCTTTCTCTTTTTCCGACTACTTTTAGGTTTCCACAGTTACATCAGGGAAATAGCAGCCCTTGATCAAAAGCTGATATGCCTTTACAGACAACATGCATCTCCAAGCAAAGCTCTTCATACACATGCCAAAGCTGTTTCCACCAGCCCCTTCTTATCTGCTGCAATACAAAAACAAGCAGGAACCAAACCCTTCTACAGCCCAGACTGAGAAAAAAAGAGGAAGCAATTTTTTGATGAGCCAGTCAGATTAGTTTGATGAGCACATGGAAAGCAGAAGTTTTGCAGGAACTGATGCTGAGGAGGTTTGAATACAACAGGACTGGACGGGGATGTTCTGAAGAATCAGTACAAACAGAGGAGATCATGCCTTGTTATGAGGGAATAAAAAAATTAATACTTGCCAACTTTTCTTGTTCAATTCAGCAAAAATATTTTTCAATGCTATAGTGTCTGGAAATAGGTCTGGTTTAGGTCTTACTTGTCTCTGTGTTGAAACTAGTGTAAATATCAGTAGAAATATGGATTTACAGATTCATAACTTTACAGTAACAATAAGTTCTCTCATTACTTCCAGATTAACACAAGTAACATTTATCTGATACAGTTTTAATCTAGCTAGAAAAATTAATGAATTCATGCTCCCTACGAAGATTCCTACCATTTCTCAAATCACCTAGGCTTTTTATATAGCACTGCTCATCATTAGTTTCAATATATATCTAATTAATAAAAAATGGCAAAATATTGCAACTTAGTCTGCTGGAAGTTTTATACTGTAGAAAAATGTGCATGAGAGAGATGATCCAAATGCATTGGTAAGTTTTAAGTCATACACAGCAGAGCAGTTGAGGCCTCTTTCATCTGTTGAGGTCATGCCAAGGAGAAAGGTATTTGAACCTCAGCAGAAATTTTCAGAAAATTTCAGTCAGTGCATCAGTGCACTGGCCTTGAAAAAACCTCTGTTTTCAACCATTTAAAGAAATACACCTAAGGGGTTTTATCACACAAAAATTGGCCAGTACTTTGAACAGAAGTAAATATAATATCCAAGATCAATCAGGTAGAGCAGTCCATGGTTACAGCAGGACACAAAGGAATGTGTGTATTTGCAAGCAAGCTGCTCCAGATACACCTTACCATTTCCCTGGCATTCCTGCAGAGAGCCATATCGGGATCCAACTTATCACGCATGAAGTAGTTCTTCTCTTTCATCTCAGATCTGAGAGTTTGCCCCTTAATTAAGTATATATTAGCCATGTAAGGGATATTCCATACTCCTCTGTTGAAAATAAGGAAAAAAAATCCCCAACACAAAAATAGTTTAAAGCTATGAAAACTAATTTGTTGCCCATTCTATTAAATCAGCATCTCTGTATTTGCTGACAAGACTAAGCAAGTTGCAACAATGAGAAGAAGCTGAAAGGTTCCCAAGACACTTGGAAAACTACATCTGGACATCACAAACGTAGGCGTGGGCAGTAATTCAATTTTTATGAAATACTGTTATAAAAATACAGCAAGGTCAAATTCTCTATAGAGTTTTAACTACACGTGTACTTCATGTTTCCATAGTTAAGGCAATCAGTCAAACTCTCTTATAATATTATTCTACACTACCAGATGGAGAAAGTAACTCCAAATCAGATTTTTAAATGAGTTTAAAAACTTCACTGAGACTTCACACAGCTGGTCTGACCTCCTCACACAAATACCCACAGACCACAGCAGGCCATGTATTCATGTGAGTTGGGCCAATATCAACACAAAAGCATTGCTTTCAAAACCCTCCCTCTGCAGATTTGCCCCCCTCTCAGTGCTACAAGCACATCTCAGCACAGCAGGACAGAAAACAAGCCAGTCTTATTCAATCAGTCTGTTCTTCCTTTTTGTTCTTCCAGGGCAAAGAAAAAGCACCCCCATATGGAACAATCAAGCCTAGAACCCTTTACATCACATTAATTTAGGGGAAGGATAAACCCAAAAGTTTATCCTTGACAAAAGTATTGCTGAAGAGCCCCTAAAGATCTACCTGACATCATATATAGGATGAAACACACAAAGAAATTACAGCTGTTCCACTGATTAAGCATTTGCCCCAAAGAGATGACAAAGTCCTTTGATGAATACAACAATCATTCCTTTTGGCTGAGGTTCCAGGGATGGAGAGTTTTGGGTTTGCTGTTTGTTTGTCCTGCCTTTTTCTGTTCACTGCTAGAGCAACCAGCCACCCTCAAACAGGCACCAGTAATGACTGTGTCCAGTTCTAACACCAGCTCATCACATTAAACACTTGGCTTCTTTTTCAAGCCGTGAGTGGGAATAAATAAGTGCATTTCTATGAAATAGAAAACACAAAACAATACACCTAACCTCATCTCTCCAGGAATAACACCATATTCTTATATTTTCATGCAATATGTTGCAAATAACCACACTGGGTGCCCTGACTTCAACAATTAGTTTACAGTTACTTACACTCTGTTCCCTTGGACAATGTCCACATAATCTTCTGAGCGGGCATAGTAACCATCTGGGCTCAGAGCACCCCAGAAATTGGACCAGAGCTTCCCATGGCGAGTCACGAGAGGAGCAATTATCTTTCTGTGACACATTGAATACGAAAAGATGAAAATCAGAAGCACTTGAAATTCACATCAGGAATTGCTGTTTGACAGGAACAAAATGCTTTGTGAATTGCTGGCCTCCAAGCCCCTCATGGACTATGGCAATGAAATACCCAAAGTAAACAAAGAGGATTTAACTCTGCAAAAACAAATGAGATCTTATTTTCTCTGGACAGACCTCAGAGAATCCTTTCGATTTAGAGGAAATTCGACAAAATAAAGTGATTTACTATACCTGTTCTGTTCTATCAGTATTCTTAAAGTTTTTGGGTTTGTCAGCACAACATCTGCATCTATGCTTAGGTAATAGTCACATGTTTTATCCTGGCGACAAAGGTCCCTAAAAGGACAGAAAAGAATTATTAACTCATGTTAATAATAATGTCCACATGGATACATGTCCAGAAAATTCACAAACAACAAAACGAAAGAATTAAAAGAATTTCCAAACCACGAGTAGAACTGAGCTGATTCATTGCATTACCAGCCCTCTGCAGAAGGCTATTGTAAAGAAAGGTGTCTTTATATTACAGTAGTGTGATTAAATAAAAGATTAAAATACATGGGTCAGACACCTTATATTTTTCTTTTAATTAACTAAGTGGCCTCTAGCCTTTGCCAAGTTCAGTAATACCTTCTATGCAGTGCCCTAATGGAAAATGGGGCAGGGGGAACATGCCATTAATTTATATAGCTGGGTATCAGTACAATCACTTAATAGCGAAGTATGACCTTATTTAGTAAGCTCCTCTAGCAAGAAACTGCATGTGGCTGTAATGCTGTCTTTGGAAAAAGATTCCACAGATGCAGTTTGCTAATCTGAATGGTAATTGAAACCTTATGGAGAGTGTAAGACAAAAACTATAAATAAATATATATTTAAAGATGTCTTATTTGTCTTTTTGACCTACAAGAACAGCAAAGTTGGTAAAGAAAAATATAAAGCAATTGCAAAGGCAGTGAATTTATACTGAAGAAAGAAATGGGATGTGTTCATACACTATTTCTATCAGTTGTGATTTTGATCTCAGAAGAATAAACTGTTTGCACAAATTCTCATGCCCTCAAGAGAAAGACAAAGAAAACACATTCTACTGCAAATATAAAAGATTTACAGACTCTGTTTGCATGTTTCTGGTACGGTGGAATTGCTAGGCCGAAACTTTAGGTACAGCAAATTCAGCTTTCCTATGCCATCAGGTTAGTAGGAGACTACAGGAAACCAAATATACTTTTAGAGAAGGTGGAACAATTTCCTCCAGCCAATACTACAGCAATAGCTTCCAGTCACGCAGGTGGTATTACTGAATTTGTCTATTTTCCCTCTTTTAATCCCACTAAAACTGCTGGAAACATTACCTTACTTTCTTGCTTTAAAACATCTATAATCAGTGCTTTAGTTCAAGTTGCACTTGATTTGATTGTGACTGCTTTCTGCAAAGGCAAAGACCTCTGTCACTTCAAAAGATGTGACAAAGGGTGGATGTGACAGGTAACATACATGTCAAGGTAAGGGCTGCCACGGCTTCCTGCCTGCTCCTCCATCCCCCTCCAATCCTAGAACAATCTTCCATCAGAATTACTGCTCATCAACACCTTTTGGGTCTTTCTGTTCCAACTTTCTTCTCCTCAAAGGAGTCAAGTGGTATGACTTTGTTAGCATCATAATAGAAGACAGAGCTTTTTATTCTATGACTGTAAACACTCCTTCCTCTGAGAAAAATCACTAAAGATCTAGCAATAATTTCAGAAAAAAATTCTGAAATACCCGTATGTCAGAAATGGTTTACCCACTGTTGCTAAAATGACTGTGTTTAAACACACACCCAGTTTACATCTCTGGTCAGTCTCTGGGCTTGCCTTAACTGACATCATACATAGACATTTTTATGACAGAAATTCCTTAATCAGCATTTTCTCACATAATTGCCCCAACTGAAACCAGCAGGTTTTATTTTGGCCATAACATGGTCTTGCAATTCAGTCCTTACATTATTTTCCATTGCTAATCCATTCTGTCCAAAGCTTTACAACCACTGAACACAAGTCACATGTAGATTTATCATTGGCTTAATTACGATTATTAATAGTAACCTGACAAGTATTCTGCACTTGGCATTAGATGTTAAATTTCTTCCAAAAACATTCAGCTCCTTTATCCTTGTTCTAGTGAGGAAAATAGACCTGAGACCAGCCCCAAAAGCAGGTAAACCCTCTGCTGCTAACAAAAACATGAATATAATTAATGTTTTTAATTATAAAAATGTGATGAAGTGGAGCAAATTTATATTTAGTTGGAAGCAAATATACCTGTAAAACTAGTTACATAATATCAAAATGCACTGTCCTTTAACTTTCGCCTTTTTTCCTGTCCCCTATCCTTTTTAAATCCAGAACCAGAAAATTCTATTCCAACTGGTCCCACGTGCTTAGTGTTAGAAACCCCCCTGTGCCTCATTCACATGGTAATCAAACCACAAAATACTAAACTGAAAGTTTTGGTCTAAGTCACACTCAGTCATTCAGTCCTCTATCGAGAACTCTCTGAAAGCACCCCTGTACTAAACAGCCAGGAAATTTCAAGGTTACTATTCTGACTTATATTTTCCTCCTGTTTCTTCCTCTACAGTGCTGAAGACTGGATCACCACATGGCAGAACTCATCCTTCACATTTGACATGGTGACTCGTGTCTGAGAATACCAGAAGGATTACACAGCCAGCATGAAGCTCTGCCATTTGGTGATCCTTTGCACTTTAAGGTCCCTAACAAAAATCTCCCCAAAACACTACAGGTTTCAGATGGAGAGAAAGTGAAAAAGGTTTCAGTCAAAATCAATAAAGCAAGCACACTCTCAAGAAATTAATGCATCTTCTCTTTAGGTTTTCAGTGTTGCCCAGTAGCTTTGCCCAAGGAAATAAATGTAACCCTTTATATTTTTACACTGTATGCTAATCTCTCCAGATACAGAAATCCCAGATTATGTGTGGAACTATTTGTATGCATATGCAAGTCACTCCAAGGAACACGTGGGAAGTATTTTAGGCAAAACTCATGTGCAAAATGCTTCCTTATTTAAATTCAATGGCTGAAACCTTCAATCTACTTGCTTTACACTCTACCTGCTCTAAACGAAGACCAAATGTTGAAAAGAAAGCTATGTTCTTGCACATAACTTATAGCAATTTCAGTGTAGAAATTAACAACAATTTAGAAGAAAGCCAAGATTTTTTGGTTGGCAGCGTGAAGTGAAGCTCAGCAGATCAGTTTAAAGTATTTTGCAATCAGAGTGATGTTTGACTGCATTCACAAACCACAAGTCCATCTGGAACAGTGACCTCATGTGAAAATGGGAGCATGTCACAGCTCTTCCTTTCATCACACTTTCCACTCAGACATTCCAAGGGTCTACTTGGTTGTAACAGAGACATTTTGTCTACCCAATTTATCTACTATTGAGCCTTCTTTTTTTTTTTTTTTTTTTTTTTTTTTTTTTTTAACATAGTTTGAACTTGCAATTAATCAAGTTATCATTTTTAGACCTCTCAGTTTGGAAATACAATTCCAAATGCAGACTGTAAGCCAGAGGCAGAGCACCTAAATCACCTGACAGACCTCTGAAACAAAAGGTGCTCCAGATACAAGTCTGCAACCAAAAGCCTGGCTGACATCTCCTGCTATTTGGGGTTACATTTTGCATCTCTCCAGACAGCCACAAGAGCATGAACACATTCACTCAACATCACTACAAAAAAAAAAAAAAAAAAAATCCAGAAAACAGATAAAGCACTAAAGTTCAGTTTTGCATCTCAGGCTAAAGAATTGTTAGCACAGTCATCACACCTGGAAACTCCTGAAACCAGCTACTGGTGGAAAACATGTTCTTCAGCAACACTCAAACTTCAGTGTTCCTCCTTCATCTGAGACTGAAACCCAAAGCCACTGAAGTGTCCAGAAAATCCAAGTCTCTAACAGAAAACACTTGACATCTGGGAGACAAAGATTTAATTCCTGCTCTTCCTCGCCCCACAGCCAAGGTCCTTGCCCTGCTCCAGGGCTATGTCCCTTCCCTCCTGTGCCCATGCCACTGTTTATCAGGAGCAAATGGGAACTCTGAGACAATGACTTCATATCCTCCTTCGGGGAACACACAGGAGACCCCAAACACAGCTGAAAACTCAACAGTGCTCTCAAAGAACTCTGACTCTGATCTCTCTACTATTTTTCCTGAAACTTTTCAAAGCTTTCAATGTAAACTTTCACTAAAATGTGCACATCCCCACTTAAAAGTTAGATAAATGACATTTTTTACAGTTTTGGAAAATTCCTACCCTGTTCTGTTACTAATATTTTTAAGGCAGGAACAAAAAAGAACAGACTCCCCCAAAACCCTAAAGGCTGCAAGTACCAGGAGAAAAAAATATTATGGAAAATAGGCTTTTTATAAACAAAACCTCAAAAGTGAATATTTCCCAACTTTGCTATTACTTGAACATATTTAATTGCTTTTTATGCTTTCTGTCATAACAAATTCTGTAACAGCTGGCTGAAATCTCATCTGCACCAAGGGAAAAGCAAAGAGGATTTTTCCTTAAAGAAAAAAAGAAGTAACTGTAAGAACTCATACCTTATTGACAAAGGCTAGAAAAATTAAAGACATGGAAATGCCACTGAAGTGCTTCAAGTAAAGAAAATGCAGAGAAAATATTCAGACAACAAGCATCTAAACCTTCCTTCTCTTCACTGTGCTTAGTTTTCCTTGCTTTTTATGTCAATTCAGCCCACAAGAAGGAAAGCTGTGCACTCCTGTTTCCCAGCATTGTTAAATTCTAAAACGTTTTGCAGATTGCACAATTTTGGATCCTTTCCCATACCTATCCAACTTTCACAAGCACATGAGAGGGCTTTCCATATCAGGAAGAAGCAAGAAACCAAATGACTCAATTATTCCTTATTATGTGTATGAGAAAAGTTGACCAAAGCTTGCTGCATGGCTATGGGTGAAACTGAATAAAGGTTATTTTCTGACATTTATACTGACATGAAAGTGTCATTGGCTGAGAACCTCATTATGATTTATCACCACTTTTAACTCAGCCAAAAGCCAAGAAGAAGAGAGGTGAGGAGAAAACTGATCAAACTGCATTACATACTCCAAAGTATTCTGCTGAAAACAAACTAGACTTTCCATGCTTAAGTGCCCCCTCTTTGTATTAACTGAACCCTGTTAGGCTTCTTCAACTAAATAGACTTTGTGTGAAACGTGCGAGTGAGAAGATCAAATTAATTCTAAATCTACTTTAAACTAACAGAGAGACACTAAGAGTAAATTTGGAAAAGAGAAAGCAAGTAATTGAGGCAGATAGAACAAAACTGTCTGTCAATAACACAGCTAGAGGCAGGAGAAGACGAATCAGAAGACTGAATATCAATCTCTAAATCAGAACAATAAACAAGCTTGAAGAATCACTCTTTTCAAGTTATTCCCTTTGCAGTATTAGTGAGAAATAAATGAGGTTATGATGATCAAAGCCAGATGAAGGGCTGAAAGCAAATAATTTTTTATAGTAACTGCCTTCACCTTGAATATCTCAGACTTCCAAGCTCAACTTTTTAAAGAAATGTAAAATATGCTTGTTCCAGTGAAGTCAGCGATGTTCACAAGGGCAGCCAAGCACACCAGGGCTGCTAAGCAAGCAGCAGATTAACTGAATCTGCTTCAGACAAATTGAAAGGAGCCATGGAATTACATCTACATTGTTCACTTGGAAAATCCTACTCCTAAGGTTCATACATTTTGATTGATTCAGTGTTTTGCCATAGTCTCATTCCACACACATTGTACTTCAAGTCTTCCTTTCTTTTATGACAGAATCTCTATCAAAGGGGCCTTTCAAAACTGGAACAACATGGGTCACATTTACGAATAACATATCACACATATGATTATCCACCTGCCTTTCAAACAGGATTTGAAATGACTTTGTGCAAATATACACATTACATACTATTTTTTATGAACGGATCAAGCAGGACTCTTATATCAAAAGCTCTGTCACATTGTAAGTCAGTAGGTTCTACCAAAAAACGACAGGTTTCAAGGTGTTTGGGTGAGATTTAGTATCACTACAGATACTGATTAGACTGAAGATTCTGCCTTATGCTGTCTCTGTAACAACCAAGAGGAAAAGGCAATTCCAGAAACTCCACCTCAGTTACACATAACACACACTAAAAAAAGTTTGTCAACATGGTACATCTGCTTTAGTGAGTGTTAGAAATAAAGAAAGAATGATTTTTAAGCATGTGACTGCTTAGACTAACACTGGACATCTGCAGCATTTCCTAGAAAGGCGAGGGGAGAGCTTGGGACCTCAGCCAGAGATCAGTTGTCCAGTGGCTTCAGCACAACAAAGCCCCATTCAAGCAAATTTCCAAGAACACCTCAGAGACTTGAAGACCTTCATTCTTTCAGCTGAGGCCACGAACAGCCTATGCTCAACCTCTGAACAGAAAATGGCCCTTTGAAATTAACTTCTCTGCTCTGACACTCAGGGAAGATTTGGTAGCAGAGTGAGTCAAAGAATTATCATGGAATGAATCCTGCTCCAGGGCCACAGGAAGGTGGTCCTGACCTTGGTGGGACCCTGGGCTGAGAAACTCCATCACGTCACTGATGTACTGGGAGAGCCACAAGCCACTCTCCAGGAGCCAGCACTGCAGCCACCCCAGAGACCCTGTGACAGGCAGGTCTGGCATGGGACACTAACTCCAGAATTCAACTTTAGGCAATTCAACTTTAAACACCAGGTTTAAAAGCTAAAGTTTTGGACACTGGTAAAAACAAAAGAAAAAAGCGAGACCAAACATAAGATAAAGTCAGCTGCCTTTGTGAGAAACTTCTGCTAGAGCACTTCTAAAGGATAGTCCCGCCTCTCTGAACCACAGGAAGAAATATAATTCAGTCACCTGTATATAATATAATTCTGTCATCCAGATCAAGCTTTAACCATATGTTTACTTAAATATAATGCCACTTAAGAAAAAAGAGTAGGCACTAGGACAACAAAAGTGCAATTGTTAAAAGCATATCCAGTGCAAAAATGAAAAAAAAAAACCCTGCAGTAAGGTAGCTGGAAAATAAAATAAATACTAGAATTGTCTACACCACCATCACAAGACTATTGAAGTAGCCTAAACCAGAGAGATTTTTTTCAGTCATTAACAGTTTTTATATATTAGACAGAAACCATAAAACACTCAACAATTCATACATAATGTCTAGATCTTCTCTACCACAAAGATGTCAGGTGAAGACGTAAACATCAAAGATGCAAAATAATACATGTGCAAGATGAAAAAATGTGAATGCATGCATCAATATAAAAGATTTATAAATTAGAACCTACATTCCCATGTTCCGAGCCTCTGCTTGACTCAGGTTTTCTTCAGGTCCAACAATTTTAATATTTCTGATAATGTTCTTGGCTTTTTCCCAGAATTTCTTGATGTGCTTTTCATGGTAAACCTCCTGTAATCATGTAAACATTTTTTATAGCAAATGTAAGGCACAAATTACTATGAATCATAAACACAGTGTCCAAGAACACACTGTATTCTGTCCTAAAGAAACAGATGCCAAACAGTGTTCGAAGATATTCCAGTATATCTGTCATTAAAACGAGTCTCTTCTGTCCAAAGCTTTGGGAAAATAATCCAACATGTTAGCAGTATTAATCAGAGCTGTACAACAATGTAAGATTCACAAACTATCTATGCAGTATTTTCAGGATATTTATGTTACAGTTTTTAAAACCCATCCTACAACCTCAGTGGCACGCAGGAGTTTTTTATGCATCTCCAGAGTCACTTTGGAGAAGGAGCAGCACCTATACCAAACTGTACAGGCACAGCCATTGTTTCTTTAAAACGTAGTCTCACTGTCCCTTTAATTTCTATTCACCCTTCTCACCTTTCTATTTATTGCTATTTAAGTGCTCTCAGCTGCATGCAGTACTTCCAAAGCAGTGCCCTCACTGGACCTTTTGCATGTTATGGTTGACATTAGAATAACTGAAATACTGGATAGGGGTTTTCCCCTCTATAATAAAGGGGAAAGACTCTTCAGTCTTCATAGTCCATTTTGAATACCATAAAACTTTTGGCTGAAGCTACAAAACCTATATAGCCCACAATTCCCATGTGCACATCGTATTTATATAGTCAAAATCCCCTTACAAAACCACAAGGAACACTTTAGAGATAAGTTCTACATCTATTACTGATCCCCTTTTTGCTATCATATCAACACAGCAATGCATGCACACCAAAAAGAGGTACAATTAAATTTTAGTCCCATTTCTCTTCCAGCCTCATTTCTTTCTAAAATAATTACACACATTTGATACCTCAATCACTAAAATCAGAATCACTGAGTTATTTGGGTTGGAAGGGACGTTAAAGATCATCTCCTTCCAACCCCCCTGACATGAGCAGGGACAGCTTCCATTAGACCAGGCTGCCCAGAACAGCAACACTGACTGAAGTCACTGGGGAAGTATCAGCAATGCCAGATCATTAGGTAATTAGCAGAGAGTATGCAAAAGCAATTTATCTGCAGTGCCAGTCAGAATACACCTGAACACATCAATCCTTCCATGGGACCCAGCAGGAGTGCCAACAGAAACGAAAATACCCTGGGGTATCAGCAAGAGGAGAAGAACATCCCATGCCAGCTCTCGGGTGGCAGCTGTTACTAACATGGTACCACTGGTGGTCAGCAGCTGGCCCAGATGGTCCCTGCAGGCCCTTCCAACTGGAACTGTTCTGTTCTTGTTTTACTCTATTGTTTTATGTCAATCGCTACTTCCTCCAGAAGCACACCCTTCAAAATACATTTTTTTTTCATTAGTAAAAGAATCTAAGCAGTTTCTTCAAACAGACTTCAGTAAGTCCTGACACATTTTCATTTAATTTCTCCAGCTCTGCATATTAAATTCTGAAGGATTATCTCTTCCTATGCATTTTAACTGTGTTCTTATATCAAATCCTTATACCGCCCAGTTTATTCATCCCATAATTTCCAAAATTGAAGCTCTGTAGAATGATAAAGTCATACTCACATTATTATGAACGAAGATACTGAGTGCCTCCTGTGGGTAGTCCAGAGTCAACAGTCTGTCTAAAAATTTAGTTAGGAAAGGAGTGGGTTGTTCAATGAAAACACCAATTTTTACTCTTGGATATTCCTAAAAAAAATGATATTTTGACACAACCAATAAGATTTGCCTCTTTTCTAAGATTAGTTATAGTAAAGAGCAACTAATGTCATGTAGTAAACTTAGTCCATGCAGCTTTCAAACAATCAAAACCAGTGTGCTCAGAAGTGCTATGTACTCCATTCATTTTCACTGGCTTCACAAAACAAGTAAAGATAATGGATTTAATATTTATATGAAACTCTTCGAATTTAATAACACACATCAGAGGTAGATAATAACATGAGATGGCTTTTAAAATTCTTACTTTAAAAAACCCCACCAAAACAGCAAAAGAATCATTTACAGAAATACACCTAGAGCAGAATGGCAAATTCTTTTTTTTTTTTTTAAACAAGGTACAGACACAGATTACATTTACAAGAAAGTACAGGATAGAGCAGTTTTTTTAAAAAGAATAAATACCACAAAATATTTAATTCAGCTGTACTTTAAGCCAAAGACTGCAATACCTTTCTGTAAATGTATATGCACTATTCCTCTCCATTAATTTTAATTGGGCTCTGCATTCCTTCCCTACTCACTGACTTTAGAAAGATCTTTAATAAACTAACAGAGCTTCTCTCCTTACATCCAAAAATACTGAACTTTCATGAACCTTATTTTAAAGTCCTTATTTTAAAAGTAGTTGGCTGCTTTGTATGTGCTTGATAGAGATCATGAGATCATCACCACTAAAAGAAACATAGACAGTGATTTTTTGTAGTCCTGAAGTGCATTATTGCACCATGCAAGACAAAAAAATTCAACCTTCAAAAGCCTCAACTCCTACACAAAAAATACACTGACTAAAAATTATTTCCATCTCTAAACCAGACAATTACTATAAAAATCTAATCCATTACAAGGCTCAGAGAGAAACCTTATATGTGCATTTAAGGCTGCCAGCTAGCTTTTTAAGCAGGCCAACACCCACTTGAGAAGTGTCTGGGTAAAGCATCAACACATGCTGAGGTTTCACTGAGTGTCACTGTGGACATTGGAACCCAGAAACATCCTGGCCAGTGCCCCACATCCCGTGTTTACCCTGACAACCTCCTCCTCCAGCTGCCTCTGCAAACCTCACTGTCCTGGGTTGTAGTTTAGGATGTATTCTATCACCACCTTCAGTTAATGGCCCATCAGTGGGAGTTATCCAGGAGTTATCTCTCTTTAATGGGCCATTAAGGACCCACTGCAGGCCTCATCCTCCCATTGTGAGATGCTCCGCCCAGGGGGAGGAGCCAAGCATTCTCACCTGGATATAAGATGAGATTTGGGACAGCAGAAGCAGCCCTCACCTGTTGGATTCCTAGAGGACCAGAGCTACCAGACCTTTTCTACGAGATCACTGCTTCAGGAAGACCACGCCTGGACTGCTTCCATCACCCTGATCAGGTTGTATTCTGACTCTGTCAGTGGTTTGTTTTGGTTTTTTTTGTATTATTGCAGTTATTTTATTTTTTTCCCCTTTTCTTCTCATTAAATTATATTTCTGACTTGGAGCCTCCCACTCCGTTTTTTTTCAAACCACAACACTCACAAGTGTAGGGGTGAACGTACAGCCACACAGAGACCCCAGTAACTCCAGAAGAACTGGAGGACTGCACTGATGTGTCTCCAACAGAGCACCTCCCCGTGGGTCTGTCACAGGAACTGGTCCCACTGATGGCCAGGGACAAGGAAAGCTGCCCAGCTAAGCTGAGCACACGTGTGTGCTACTTCTGCTGCAGAAATTGTGCTTTGTACATTCTTCTCATTCGGAGTCATCCTCCCCTTTATTCTCCAGGGGAAAAAGAAAGATGTTCAGGCTGGAGATGCAAAGGCTACGGGGAATATGAGGAATTACTGAGACTGCTTCATTACGCTGAAATGTGAAACGCTTGGCTCTACACGGAAATCTCAGTGTGACCAGAGAAAAATGGTGCTTAAAAAATTAGGAATAAAAGTTCCTGTAAACTGCATCTCCTCAAAGCACAGAGCTCATCAATTTAGGCCTTGGTTTACCACAAAGAGTTGTCAATGCATAGTCTGAACCTAGGTCACAATGAACATTTTGAGTAAATGAAATTAGAAGTTGCCTCTCAACAAAACCACTTTGGGAATACCCAGTCTGCACCCAGATGTTACATTTTCTCTGATAGATTTTCTCATTTTCAGTGAGGTCATGCATTTGACTTTTAAAGTTTACTTTTTAATAAGCTTGACTTTTAAAGTTTAGTTTTTAATAAACAGTTGAGTGCAAGATAATTTTTGGAAGAAATACAGGACAATGTCTCAGTACAACTGCACAGAGCAAAGTCCAGGATCTCCTGCCACAAGAGGTGCCAGTGAAGTGAGAAGAGGAGAAAGGTCATCCATTTCAGCCACACTGTTCTACACCAGTAAGAAGCTTTTGAATTTAAAAGCATTTCCAGAGAGGTTAAATTGGGGAACAAACCTAATTTAGGTTTTAGAAAAAACAAAACAAAAACCAAAACTCCATAAGAAAGTAGAAAAAAATTTCACTTATTGAATCCAGGTGCCCCCTTCAATGTATTTTCCATTATGCTGCTTCTACCTGGACAGGTGGCTAATTCGGGGGTGGCACAAGCTGCTGACACTACCAGAAGAGAGCAGTTACTGAGTTTTCCCACACCTCAGCCATGATTTCAGCCCAGGAGATCCTGTTTCTGTCCAAAGGACAAAGACTGAGCAAAAGACCTTGCATAGGTACCTCTGAGCTCCTTTGTAGGCAATCCCAAAAAACCAAGCAAAATCCTCAGAAGATATGAATGTATAAATGCAGGCAGTTAAATAAAACAATATGGAGAAAATTATTAGAGGCACAGAAGAGGAACTGCTCTTTTCACTGAAAATTTCTTGCTAAGTAGCAACCAGACTGGCCTGAACACAGAGCACGTTCAGAAAATGAAATACTGCTGGTCCTTAGAAATGCCTGAAGTAAACACTTCCACTGAGGCCAAGGAAAAGCCTTGTTATTTCTTCTGGCAGAGTGAGTGAGGCATGAAGTCCAAAGAATGCATTACAGTAAAGAATACACATTCCAAATAAATGTACATAAACTATAGGAAGCTATCCAATAAATCACTGCACCCCCCTCACTGCCTTTACGGTTTAACTGCTTCAAAACCATGTTTTAATTATCAACACCATTGGGAAAAAAATCTTTGACACCTTTTCCTCAGGTAAACTTTATGATAGGAGTGCAAACACCAGCTAACTATAACACCATTCAAATGTTTGTCTTAAAAGCAAAAATAAAATTTAAAAACATAGAAAGAATCTGAAAGTGATTAAAATTTCAGCAATGACTTTTTTGGTTTATATTCCAGTCCATTAGCCATTGCCCAGAAATTCTTTCATTTTTTCCTTTCATTACAAAGATAACACACCACTATTTCTTTCATGCTGTCCTCAACATGATCTTCTAAGACCTGTTCTCATTCAAATCTTCAATACAGAACAGAAATGAAACATCTGCTGGAAAGAGTCTGTTAGGAATAATCTGAATTTACTTTTTCATCCAAGTCTTACAACTCCACATGGCAGAGCTCAGTATTTACTCTGCCTCAAATTTACTGTGTACAAGCTGAAATATTTATAGAGACATGAAAGACATCATGCTTGGAGTGGAAGAGCCAAAGCTGCCAAGTACTGGATATACACACATGCCATGTGTGTTTGTCCTACAAGAATTCTGACAACTGTACTGAAATGCAGTCTCAATTACATTACATCTTCTACAGAAACATTTGCTTATACAATACAAATATGTGTATTGTCCTCTACAAGGCAAAGCAGTTTTGGATTGTTTACTCTCAGAAAATAGTAATTGTAACCATGTTAGTTCAAACTGTTAAACTCTATTTGCAACAGAAGTTGTTCAAATGATGCATAATGACTGTTTTGTAGGTCAAGAACTCTGAAATACCTAGGGTTTGTCTACCTCTTCCAAAATTCTAATTATTCTCTAGAACCTCGCACAATTTAAATATTGCTCATTCACCCTCACTGAACAGAGGTGAAGATCTGGAGGGCTTTGGGGGAAGGCATCACCTTCAGTAATACTGAGCAAATCTGTTTTAAAGTACATGCATAAAAATATTCCTGAAAGTAGTAAAACATAGTATTGCATGAAGAAGCCACCTGGCCTCAGAAATCACTAAACACCTGTCAATTGTACCCAAAAGGGCCTTGTTCCAGTGCAGAGTATTCTTACCTTTACTGCTGACAGATTGAGTAAGTCCAAATCACAAACACTGCAACCAGTTTCCCGCGTCCAAGCATTAGGAATATAGTTCCCCAAATAATTCAGGTGAATCTAGTATATAAATGAACAATCCAAATTAATGAAAGATGCTTGCAAAGGGTGATCTGTACCTTTCAAACAATACAGGTTTATTAATTTAATCACCTGTAACTAAAGGCAGCCGACAAGAAACAAGCATAAAAAAATAGCAGATAAAAACTTGATCTTACTCTTTTTGTTGACAGATTACATATGTACCATGAAGTCTACAAAAATGAATACATCATAAAAAATGACATGCACTTAAGGTGAAAAATAAAAGTATTACACATCAGAATGTAAAAATTATTTGGTATACATTTCGAGAATTGTATCTAACCAATGCAATTTACTAATCTGCAGATTGGAGAAATTAAGTACAAAGCAGAAGTATCTTATGAATAAAAGACTTTTAACTATTGGGAATTAACTCTGGGAATTATTTTTGGTAGTTTATTCACTAACTAATTTACTAAATAGAGAAAGTTTTCAGCCTAATATATTATTGCCCTTTTGATTCTATCCTGGGGTTAAAACAGAAGAATTTAACCACACTGACTATGTGATGCATAGCAAGGGTTTCCTTTTTGTTTTTAAAACATCACTACAGGCAAAGGAGTTTGTTTTTTTCATGTAGCATAACTCTTAGATTAGTATAAGAAGTTTCATCCTAAGCTTTTTGCCCATCTGTAAAATACAGAACCTTTCCTTTTATTGGCAACACATCAGCAAAGCCAGTGATGACAGAATTTGAGGATTAAATTGAGGCAAAAATGGAAGGAATTTGTCATCCACTTCCCCCCCTACTGAGTAGTTATAAGGCAAACAGATAAAGGCATCATTACATTCACTATTTCCAAAATCAAAGTACACATGCACAATCAAAGAAATAGCAGTCCCTGTGATATTAGTGAGTTTCAAACTTCACTTCTCCTGAAAGGCATTTTTCTGAAAATAAAGAGCTTCAGTAAGGAACATTTATTCAGAAGAAATTAGAGAGTGGCCATGTCCAATCCTTCAGCCAACAGACATACTGTAAACAACACACCTTCACACCTCCTTGGCACAGAACAAAGAGATGCAGCTGCCATATTACCAAAACACAGCCATTTCTCTCAGAGCCACTGTGCAGGGGCCTCTGAACCCCTGAATCCTCCCACATCACCAGAGTCTGTGAAAGCAGCTGTTTCCCAGGGCAGACAGTGCTCTGCCATGTGCCCAAAGCTGACAAGCCACGGGCACAGTGACAGCAGTGATCAGTGACACTGAAGGCAAGGGCAGAAGCCAGCCACACGTGTTCCTAGACAGATACACTTACACAGAAATTTCTTCCTTTGCCTAATGCAGAATATTTTTATATATGTGTACACACACACCTGGTTCCTGGTGTGTGTTACTGTTTTGTGTCCCAGCCCATACTCTTGACTAGATTATCCAGCCCCCCAATATTCTGATTCCCATTTCATAACCAGATGGACATCCTTCACTAGCTTCAAGAACAGTTGTGTTAGCAAACAAATTAACAAAAGCTTTCTTGCTTCTCATATCCCATGCTACAATGAATTTGGGAGCAGAATGAGTTGTTGCAGCAGCAGGACCAAGTTACAGTGACAGCAGAATAACATGAATTCAAATTTATCCTCTCAATTCCTAATAACATTAAATGGAAGTGTGCACTGATGGTGTGCTATGGCTGTTTCATACTCTTCCACCATTCTATTTTTTGCCTGCACTGATGTTTTGGTTTTACATGAAAATGAACCCAAACTGTCACTCACTTTAGTTGGACCATTTCCATGAATGGTGACTGGTAGGGTGTCATACACTGAATTCCTTGCTCTTACTTTTCCTTCTTCAAATTTCAAAAGGACTTCATCTGCAAATCAACAAAGCAGTACAGTAAGTTCAAAAATAAAACTAAAATTTCAGAGTTTTTAAGTCCTTGCTGATACAATATACATTTTTTTTTTTTTGCAATCATTGTCAGTATTATTTATTTAGAAACTTTTGCTAATTTTTTTTTTAACTTGAGCTTGAATTCTAAGCTCCTTATGATAAATAAGGTGACATCAAACTTCAAAGTTTCTCAACAGCAGCTTGAGTATTGGAATAAAATCTGCTTTTAAAACAACACTAATTTAGTGCAAATGCTATTTACAGAAAAATTAGTAATTTCATTAATAAATTAGTTATTAAGATCTGACTACAAAAAGTTGTTCCAAAAATTGGAGGTCAGATGTAAGAAAGGAAGTTTGCAGAGATGCATTTTTCCATTTAAATTCATCCCAGTTAAGTAAAGGAAATTCTACATTATTCTACATTCTACTTCATTACGTACAGATGTTTGCTTGAGAAATAAATAAAATAAATCTTAATTACTATAAAATGCAATCTTAATTACTAATCTTACTCCTGTAAATAAGTTTTGGAAAGGCAGATGGAAAAACTATCCTTAACTCTGTATTTACTGCTAACTTCACTTATTTAAAACTATTTTTTCTATTTTAAATATTTCATTAATGAGACAATTCCATTAATAATCAACCCAAAAGACCTGTAACTAATCTGGTGATCAGGTCTGTCCATCCAACCACTTCCTTAAAATAAGCACACGTTTAAAGAGCACACATTCACAGCTAAGTAAAAAAAGAAGTGTCAATAACAGTTAATGAAACACACAATGTGCAAATCATACACTTACCAACAGCTCCATTTAGGGTCTGGAAAATTGTACATTTGTGGTCCAAAGTAATGTTAAAGCGCTCCTGAAATCAAAGTACCAAAGCTGTTGAGGCATTCTAAAAGCCAATGTTTTTACAGTAATGTTGCAATTATACCACAGTGGCAGTAAGGAATCAGGGAAAATGACTCTATGTGTTCTTTACATTGCTGCATTTTTCTGTATTCCCAAGTTGTGCAATCAGTTTTGCATATGCAGAAACTATGAACTTGAAGGATAAAGGTCAACACTCTCCACAGGAACTGCAATTTAGCAGTATAAGCCAAAGAAAATTTGTGTCTTAAAAAAAATTAACAAGTCTTGGCCAAGAAACAAAACATGCCGTGTGTTTCAGAATCACAAAAATATAAAAGTCAAATGTAATTATCACATCAGAATAGAAAGCACTGGCAGTTTTAAAACATGTTCCTAATGTTGTATTAGTAATCCTAGCTTACTTTAAATACCATGTTTTAACATTTTTAAAATGTTAATTCAAGTATGTAACATTCAAAACACACTTAAAAACCCCTATACAGATGATATCCTTGGTTTTGGTCTTCCAAGATTTTCTTACATGTTCTCTGGGCATGTTATTACTACACAAAGATTCAGTGGTGGTGTATAGAAAGCACCATGGAAGTGGTTTGAACCATGGTGCAGCATGGTTCTGCACAGATACACAGCTTTGGTCTAGAAGACAATCCATTTAGACAACCAATTATGTTACTTCTGACTTGGATGCAGAATCAGCGTTAATATCTCTACACCCTGTCTCTTCAATTGCATCCCTGGCATCTGATTTAACTTGAATATAAGCAATTCAAACATTAAAGGCTGGAAGGAATTTGCTGTGAGGAGCAGCTGAGGTTTAGAGGAGCAGGCTCAGGGGCCAGCTCTGCGCTCCCTGAGGAGGGAAGAGGAGAGGGAGGTGCTGAGCTGGTGGGAAGGGTTAAAAGCTGCACCAGGGAAGGTTCAGACTGGACATTAGGAAGCATTTCTTTATGAACAGGGTGGCCAAACCTTGGATGTATTGATAACCTGGAGAGGTTGTCAATATCTGCAGCCTGTGAAGGGCTTAAAGAACATTTGGGCAATGACCTTAGTAACACGCTTTAGCTTTTGGTCAGGCCCATGTTGGTCAGCCAGTCAGACTAGATGATCACTGTAGGTCCCTTCCAACAGAAATATTCTATTTCTGAACCAAACAGACTTGATTTTCCATTAAGTTATGCCATAAACAACATGTCTGTATTTCAAAAACTTTGCATCTGCCTTAAGCATACAAATTACCAAAATCCTTCTGAAAATTCTGCTATATCAGCTTCTAAAGTCTTTTTCCATCCATATATTGTTAAATTCCCTTATCCCTCCTTTTCCAGCATCAGGGACACACCTTTAGCATCTATCATGCTTTAACACTGCAACTCAGCAGAGAACTTTGTTAAGTGAGGACACAGAGAGGTCTTCACCAAAAATTTACAACGCATCTTTATTGAACATATTTGCACAGAAAGCTGAAGGCAGGATCTGAAATGGCAGCAAGCCAAAATATAAAACACTGGATCAGCAAGTAGTTCAGTGACACCCTGGAAAAATGCCACATTCTCTGGCCGTCAAACTGCCAAGCCCATGGGACCCTCATTGAGATAAATGTGTCTGATCATATCCCTCAGAGCTGTTCTTTCCAACAATGAAGCACAACCTGCCTGGGTCTGAAGACAGCCTGAAATAACACATCAAGTCACGGCCCTTTGGGAGCCTGTTCATCATTCCAGCAGTAGGAAGCTCAGGAGAACAAACTGTCAACATGGCACTCCAGTATAAAGAGACAGCACTCCTTGTATTTTCATCTCCTGGTGTTTTATGAGGAGCAGCATGTTATTTCAAGCAGAAAGGAAAGAGAAAGCGACTTACTACCTACCCGTGCCAATGGGTCAACATAGATTTTGGTGTAGAACAGCTGGTCATCATCATTATCCTGCAGATTCCATTGCTGCACAATACGATTTATGTATGGAGCATAACCAATAAATCCTGCAACATCACACACACGCAGGTTATTTACACAAAAAGCACTACCCTGCCAAAGCTGTCCACCAGGGACTTCATTCTGAGTGGGGCCAGTGAAGAAAAAGTACAAAATTAATGAAACTTGGCTCAAAATCCAATCTTCTTCCTGAGGTATGTAACAGGTCTGTTTCAAAAAGTTAATAATTAATGGCTATTTTTATACTAATGGTATTTTAAGGGAAAAAAAAAAAAAAAAAAAAGATCTGCCCAGGATGGTTCTGAGAATGCCAAAGTATGATATCAGACTATCACTTTCTGAAGAAGCCCATCTGTGGAAAAAGTTTCATTTTCATCAATCACTTCTTACTGGCAGAGATGCCTGAATCTAACACTGCCAGAAATACAATGAGAATTCAACTCAAAACCAATACACACCAAAATAAAAAAAAAAAGATTGGACAGATAGGTGAGGGAAAGAAAGAGGAACACTCCCAGGTCTGCACACTGGGGAAGGATGCCCCAGAAATGACACACTCAATAGCTTCTACACAGCACAGGATTTGTATCAGTGCATGTATTAATCAAGTGCAAAATGATTAGCAAAGCTGGTGTTTAAAGGAGGATTCCAGAATCCATCCGTCACTGAGATTACAGAGCTCCCCCCGTTAGAAGGAGCAGTGTAAGCCCTGCTGACAGCCAGGCAGAGCTGCCAGCACATCCACCCTGTGTGCAGGATCTCCAGGAAGCAGGCAGCAGTTCAGGAATCCTGCACAGAGCAGCCCATGCAGGGCACTGCTCCTGAGCAATGGGGCCAGCCTTGCTCAGCCCCCAGCTGCCTGCTGGGCCACACTGATCTGCTTTTGACAGGCTACTGCCAAACACACACCGGGCAAATCTGAACCAAAGCTGTGCCTGAGCACAGGAGAGGAGCTGCTCAAGTGGGCAGCGGGGGAAGGTGACAGCAAATCCAGTCATCAGTGTCATACTTGGGCAATTCAGGAACAGCTCCACACACCAAGTAAAGAGAGCAGATAACAGAGATGGGTCATGTTCAAGTTCAAGTGTTTGAGGATCACACTTGCCTCCTGAGTTCAGGAATCGTTTTCCACTCCGGACAACAGGATACTTGTCAGCCAGCCTTTTATCTGGCCAAATTAGCCCATCTGCTGCAAATACCACTTTGTGAGTAGTTTCCTGAAACTTCTTTAGCAGCTCTTCAGGGCCTCCAGCAAAGATAACATCATAGCTTAAAAGGAAAGAAAATACATCGGTTAGGTTAGTTTTCTTTCAACACTTCTGTGTTCAAAAAAAGTCATTGGACTATTCGAATTTAAAAGTCAGACAGCCCATTCATTCTGAAAAATAACTCAATCAAATCATATTTAATTACCACATAAAAATTCTACACCCTTCCAGGAGAGAAACTTCCATCAGTACTACTTATCCAAAGTAATTTCCCCTTCTGCTTTTTAGTCTTCCACATTTTGGACATTCTTTATTCTTCACATTTTGTTCATCTGAAATTGATTTTCCTATTTCAAGTATTTTGCTTATGCTTTTAGGAACAACAATTAAAAATATCAAAATTTAACAGATGAAAAATAGGACTGAAAGATGACTTGGATGACTTTCAGTGGGAAAATCTAGATGACCTTGTTCCTAAATACATCAGAACTGACTCTTCTAAAAATTCTTATCAAGAATGTACTTGGATCTCAATGAAGTCTAGTTGCCTATAAAAAGTGTATTGCATCCTGACAAGGCATTGATTTCTCCTTCAACCTCTTTAATGTGCTGAAGAGCTAAAAGGCTCAAAGCCTCATAATATTTATTTATGCAAAACCTTAATTATGCCTTTGAGTTTCAATTCCTATTGAGGATAAAGGCCTAAAGGTGGAGGGCTCATCAACAATGTGCCAAACCAGAACAAAACCTGCCTGGGTTTGGCCAAGGTCCTGTAAGAATGGAGCATCCCAAGCCTTGTTTTCAAGGTTTCTTGTGGCTGAACCAAATCTAAATCAATGCCTGGTGGGCACAGGGCGTTGGGAACACAACCAAGCAAACAAACCAATCCCTCCCCATGGGCAGGGATGCCTCTCCCTAGCCCAGCCTGCTCAAAGCCCCATCCAATCTGGCATGGAACTCGGAATTTGCCATGGGCTGGGCATCCACAGCTGCTCTGAGTGACCTGTGCCAATGCCTCCCACTTCAAGGTTCACTTTACACAGCATGAAGAATGGAATTGGAATCACATCACAGATTAGTTTTTGGCTGAAGCAGCAAAATATCGTAATGGCAGCACCTCAGCCTTGCAGTTTCCTCATCTGAACACGGGAATATTCTTATTCTACACATGTACCTTAGAAATTAAAAATCAGCAGCCCTGATAACAGGCAAAGGAACAGCAGAGTTACCAAAAACCAAGATCTAACCTTGCCCAAGACTTTTCTTGCAAAGCCTTTTAGCTGGGCTAACTAGGACAGCAGTTCCCCCACCTGCAGTGCACAGAACATTTTGCAGTGCAAAGGATTACCCAGCAACAATGCCAACAGATCAGCCTTTACTGACTTATGGCACTCCTTTATTACAGCTCTGAAATTATTCAAGATGACTTTTCTTCAAAGAGGATTTCATGGAATTGGCCTAAGAGAACTGAACAACAGCTGGCTCACAAAAGTAAAAAAAAGATTTTCACCACAAAGCAAAGTATGAACCCTGGAGAGGAAGTGTGTTATGTAGCCTATATAAGTAAGTGGTTTTCTGAAAACTCTGCTATGTTTTTCTGCAACTTTGGCAGAAGTACACATGAAAGAAATTGTACATTTTGGACCTTCCCCAGTTTCACAAAAAATGCCTGTTTCTGCCCAAATTTACAGGAAAACACTTCACTCTCTTTTCCATTCAGTTTCTGTAGCCTGACTCAATGCTAGACCAAGCCTGTAGAACACACAAGGAACAGGAGACATGTTGAAGACAGACAAAAAGAGATCTGTCTGAGGCTTTAACTTAATAGCTCATGGCAGGCTGTGCTTCTCCTCAGTGATCAGGGCAGTGCTGCTGCTGCTGCTAGGACTTACAGCTGCAGGAAGGAACCAAACACCCTGCAACATCGCTTCCAAGGACTGTCATTCTGTGAAAGAAAGCCAAAGTTGAGCAACATGCTGGGCCAGCCACAGGCTCTCCTTGTGAAAGGGATATGCTACTTAATACACAGCTATAAAAAAAAAAAAAAAAAACACAGTTTATAATCCTAAACCCAGAGCTGAGCTGCTAAACTGCAATGGATATTATGCAGCTCTGTTAATCCAGCAGGAACCTACACTTGCCATTAATGGTCAAGAACTTCTGTTTTGTCAGGAGGTGACTAGTTGTCACCACACCTCTTCCCGGGCAGGACCTCCACCAGCCGTCCACCCCTCGCTGACAGTATCCTCATCAGCTGCTTGATGAGGCTCCCACTTTTCTCTCCATGCAAAAGGAAAACTTCTTAACACCTGTAAGTGCATCATTTGCCTTGTTCACCTGCTTTGTCAGATTCCATTTGGCCTATTCAGACCTCCCCTCCTGCTGTAAGGGGCGGGGGGATTCACTTCAGGACTACACCATTAAGAGCATCACAAAACAGGTTCCAGGACTACCCCTGACAGTTTATACTGTTATGAGGGGTGACACAACGACTTGCTTTAAACAGGACTTCAAAATTTGACAGGGAAAAAGAGTGTGGACATATCCAGGAAAAAGCAGGCTTCCTTGGCAACCAGGAACAGCTCAGATACTCTTTTATTTATTCTTCATAAATCCTTCCGATTAAGCAGAAAGCAAGAAGAAAAAAAAAAGAAAAACGAAAACCCGAAAGTTTCCACAACCTAATCCCATTTCCTGAAGCTCCCAGATGGCAGATGCTTGGGACTGGAATCCAACCCTCCCTCCCTCTTTTGCAGCAGCAAAGCATCCTGGCTATGCACCCTGCACTCCCAGCGACACAGAGAAACAGCAGCAGAGACTCAGACTTAGAACAGCCCAGGCAATTTTTGCATCCACAACTTTAACAGTGACAACTTGAGCTATTGGAACTGCAGGGTAAGAGCTCAAAATACAAGTGAGAGAGTGCCTACTAGTGACTAACAATGCCACCAAACAGACACAGGGCTATTTTGTCATTTAGACTGTGTCCCCACCAGGATCACACCTTTACCATTCTGAGATACAAAGAAAATACAATTGTCACTTAGTTTGTGACAAATGTTAAAAAAAAAAAAAAAATACAACGGAACAAACAACAAACTGAGAGGCTTCAAAATTTTTCCACCATACAAAGAGATGTCTGTGAGAGTTCTGGATGAACAGCCACAGCACCAACCAATTTATCCAGTCTACACTGGCCATTAGCCAGTTCAATCTGAAATGGCCCAAAGTAAACCAGAAATTAGCTTGAGCAAAAACAAGCCTAATTTAAATAGTGTTCCATCTGCAGGCATTTTGCTATCTACACATAGGCACAAGCTGTCCACAGAGGAAGCTCAAACTATTTCCAGAAGTCTGAGACTTATAACAAACTGCTGAAAAAAACAAAAAAACCCAAACCAAGAAACTAAGTTTGTTAAGTAAACAGTTCCCTAGAAATTACTTGCCTAGTTACAGTAAGCAAACCAGACATTTCCTTTTCCCACCCCCAAGATTAATATTCCAAATGCTTCACAATGAATATAATAAAAAACACTTGAAGAAGAAAGGAAGTTCATGACATTTGTCTTTTCCAAATTTACTGCTACATTGATCAGCGTTTAAATTGCAAACCAGGATTTTTAGAAACCAAAAAGCTCATTAAAATTAAAATATAATGCTAGAATCAGCAATTTTTTTTTTTTTTTCTCTCCTGTCTGGAATCAGTTCCACCAGCTTTAAATAAGTATGTACTTGGGATTTTGGACTTCAGGAACTTGGGAGGCCTTAAATCCTGTGATTCTTCATGGGAAGAAAGATAATGGCCTTTGCACTTTGACACACATGGTCCTCTGTACTCTCTCACCCATGCCAGCAAACAGCCAGCCTCTCCAGAGAGTAAATTATGATGGAGAAAAATCTGAGCTAGACCTTTGAACCAATGTGATAATAGATTTGCCTATTTTACCACACAGCAAGAAAATAGTTATGAATTAGGATAACAAATTCAGAAACAAAGAAATTCAGTGTAAGTAGAAAACATTTAGAAACTGTTTGATTCATCTGAGCATTAGCACAGAACGCAATCTTTGAAATTAACCTTTAAAAGTTTCAGTTCTTGTATGATTAGTAAGACAACACTATGAACAAACATATAATGTATTTACTTTTAGAAAGATTCTTTTTTCCCACTTCGCAAGCGCAAAATTGAACAAGTCAATAAGAAAAGAAATTCAGAAACTGGATGTTTACCTCCAGACTAGGTAACTTTACAGACCTAAGCATAGAAAAAAAAAAAATTCAGCATAATAAGCATTCCTTATAATGCTTATTTATAAATTAGGGAAAATTATTTTGATTTTTTGCTTTCTAGGCATTTCTTTTACTCATCACAAGAGGTAAAATTGGAACAGAAAATTAAGTAACATATTAGAATTTGCTGCCAGTTTAATGAGCTACTCCAACTTTCCTGAAGTCTTAACTTATGCAAAACAACAAATTAACTTTCCATAAAACGCCAATGTCCAGCCACTTCGCCTTGTGATGACGTCTGCTGTGCAACTCCTGCCAAGCTCCTGTCTTGAAAAAGGGTCCCTAAATTCCTTCAAGTGTCAAATTTTAAATAAATCAAGCAGGTTAAAAGCAGGGATAGAATTCTGGAGCAGACATTCCAACATGATGTGGTACCAGCAGCACGGATGAAGTCACACACGAATTTCTCCAAGCTCACAGTCAGCCACCTCTCTCCAAGGCTGCCTGTCAGCAACTGGAGCTTCCTCCTGATTCCAGATCTGGTCCCACGCCTTCCTTGTAGTGATTATTCCAGAGCTGTGCCCCTGCTCTGGTTAACATTAGTGTGGGAGAGCCTGGTGCCTGCTGCAAGCTGGATTCTGAGCTACTCTCATTGTGCTACTGTCACAGGAGGGAAATAAGAGGAAGAGAAAAAGCAGAGGGAAGCAATAGAGAAAGTGTGATTTGAACACGTTTGAGCTCTATGCTTTCTGGGTCAGGGAGAAGCCTATCTGGCCTCCAGGGAGGATGTTGAAGCATAGCTGTCCTGTGAGCTGTGATCTGGCACCTGCAGCAGCGCTCTCCATCCTTCCATCACACAGATAGCACAGGCACCGGGCTACATCTGACACCAAGACTCTTGTTTCAGCTCTCTAACACACAGAAGTTCTCCTGTTAAATGCTTTCCTCAGGGAGCCATTTCCCAGCTTCCTCCGTATCACTGTTACTTCACGGAATAAGATTATACCTCTGGTCCCTACTGGAAACTTTATTTCTGGAGCTGCTTTTGCTCTCCCTCCCATCCACACTCCCAGCCTGCAGCCACATCCTGCTCTCACTGTAGCTGAACAGGGAGAGGACAAATGCTTGCCTAAAAGCCTGTCAGCTCCCAGCAACATTTTTTTACTCCCTCGAGGCAGCAAAACTATGAACCACGCTTACATCCGCAAATCTGTTAAAAAGTAACAATTGCTCCAAAAGCAATCTACTGTTTTTATGAATGAAGAAAGAGAGACGCAAACTCTCTCAAACAAAACAGCAAAGAACAAAAGCATCATGCTTTTTCAGCATGTCACAGCAGCTACTTTTGCATGTCTACCCCAACTAAAAGAGAGACAAGAAGCCAGGTTTGCTCACCTTTCAACAAACAATACAACCAAGTCCTCTTGATCAGCATAGCTCTCAATGCCTTCTTTCAGCAGTCGAACTTTCTGCCCTCCACCAATGGAGTTGGGCAGCTCCCCACCTTTCCATTCTTCACCTTTTCCAAGAACCTGGAATAAGGAGGGGAAAAAAGCACTTTTTTGCTGGTACCCAAACCCAAGAGGCTTTTTTAAAGCAGACTCTTATTGAAAACAGATGCTAAAGCAGAAGCAACACATTAAAGCATAGCAAGCCAGCACTTCCAGCATCATAAGTTTTCCATGTCTGAAGCAACATTCAGCACAATGACATCACTGCAAAAACATGAGACTTTTCTTAACCAAATAAGAATCAAGCAACTGCCATTTAATTAAAGGCGCTTCCTTCAGGAAAAAATAGACGAAAAAAGCTAAGGATTGTTTCAAAATTTGTATAAGCAAAGCATTCCGAGTGACACCTTTAAAATTCACTATCATCCCTTTAGGAACAGGAGGCACAAAAGACCTTGGTGGATCAAGGTATAACTAATTCAAATGGCAAGCTTTTTGTAGCAAAAGAGAAGGATAGATTTTCCAGTATACAGCTCACTGCTAAAACTCAAACATAAAACTCCTCCTCAGCCAAGCACTATAGCAGATTACATGTCAAAAAAAAGGAAGAAAAAAAAAGAAAAAAAGGGAAAAAAATAAAACTCTCTATGTGTTTTGAACATAATGTTTCTGGAATATATAAAGCCTGGAAGAACTACATGGCATGATGTTTTGGACAAATGTGCAAAGCTAAAAGATGTATCCAGAGCTCAGACTGCTCAGGTGCTCTACTACAGCTTTATCATATTAGGAAAGGTTCTCTCAGTCCTGTAAATTCAGTGGTAGGAGTCAAAGACCCAAATAATTTCCTATTTATAGTGCAGGCACTGTGGTAAGTAAGCAGAAAAATTTCATAAAAGCATCTGAATTCCTGGATTTTCTCTTGGCAGAACCAATTTGTGGGGAGAGTTTAGAAGGTCAGTGCCCTCCCTTTTTCCCAGGGTCATGCAGAGGCCAACCTAAGTACGTGACACACAGAGGCACAGAGCAAGGCAGAAAAGGCTGGCAAGAATGACTGAAACACATTGTCCTCTCCGAAATTACAGGTTCCTGGGCAACAGAGGGATTTCCAGTTGTGACCCTCCTTCCTTGCAGCAGTGCTCCAGCCTTGCTCAAGGACAGAGACCCAAAGCCCTGGAGCGCAGCTCAGCTCCCAGAAGCGTTCGTACGAACAACATCAGCCACACTGAAAAACAAGGCTCCGTGACAAAACGTGACAGAACCTGTGATCAAGGAGGATGCTGGCCGTGATAGCTGCAAACCTCTACAGCAGCTCCTAAGGCAGGGGAAGCACCTCCCTCCCATGTGCTTCAGAGGGGCAGCAGCAGGTCACAGGGAGAGCAGCGAGTGCCCTTCCTGCCCCCAGCTCTGCTGCTGTTTCCCTCTGTCCCAGCACACAATGCAGCTAAGGCAAGGGCAGTTACCATGCACTGGCTCTGTTTTACAGCACGATATTTTTTATTACAGCGTGTTTTACAGCACAGATATTTGGTACAAACCACAGAACAGTACCTTCACTGTGTAGTTGAAATGCTCTGCAGTCCGCATGAAACGGTGAAAGCCGTCGGTTTCTTTAGTCGCTACAGTAAAGACTAGAAGTTTATCTGAGGAAGGAAAGGAAAGATCATGTATTTAATATGCTTTGAGGGAACAGTTTGTAACACCAAATGCAATGAGCAGCACTAGCTCAGGATGACTTTCTGGATCTCACTCAAAGAGAAGAGGCAAATTCGCTGCCACAGTATAGGTGTGAGACAAACAACTGCTGTGGGCAAGGTGCTGTATTTAAAATTATCCTATGGAGGACGAAGCAAATAAGACTAACTACTCTGTAAACAACTAGCTCAAGACACAAAAATAAAGCCAGTGTGACTGCTGGACAGGAAGAAATCTTCATAACAAAAATAACCTGCTATTTTTCAGTCTGAGCTAATCCTGTCACCTGTAACCATAGGACTGAGCGGTGTTAAGAGAACTTCTCCCAACCCCAGTGGCTCCCTTGAAAGCTAATGGTCCATACTCTTCATGAAAATAAGTCAAAAAAACCCAACCAATGAAACCAATGCCCCAACAAAAAGCATTTAGTCCTTTTAAGTCCTTGGGCAGAAACAAAAGAGTAAGGAGTTTGCTTGTTTGGGGTGGGTTTTTTTGGTGTTTTTTTTGTTTTTTTTGTTTTTTTTGTTTTTTTTTTTATTCAGAGCATATGTACATTACAGCACTGCTCATTTTGCTCTCTTACTGCACACAGGCAAGTGACCATGCAACCAATTTCCTCTTCACATTCTAGGGCTTTTAACACAGTTCAAATGGGGTCATGAATTTCCACTAAATAGCTTCCCAATTAAGCTAGTGAACATTTAAAATCCTATGCAATATGCAATTAAACCAAATTATTTGAAGCTATGAGAAGGCTTTATCCCTATCTAAAATCAAGTATTCCATCAGACCAGCCTGGATGCCAGAGTACATCGCAGTTTCCCCAATTCAGGCCAAGTTCAAGCAACAGCTGCCTCTAAACAGAGCCCGTGAGATCAACCCTTACAATAAAATAAAATTCATCACCTATGATGAGTATTCCAGGCAGAGTGCCTGTCTGCATCACTTGCCAAAAAACATCCTTTGGATTTACCTTCCTCAACCCAGTAACATGTGCGAGAAGTGTCTGCTGTGGAAAACATTCCTCTTAACCCTTCAGCCTTGTCCACCACCACAGGCTTAGCAGCCCTCAGACACCCAAGACATCATCTTGAATGTCTTCAAACCACTCACCACTCCCCATTTTGTTTAATGTGACATAAACTAACTAAAGATAATGACCCAGTTCTCACGTTGTAGAAGAAACTCACCTTGAAACTTCCTCATGTGATGCTCTGCAGCCAATACTTCACGTGTATTGACTGAGGCAGAAATACCTGCCAGAATACAGGCACAGCTTGTAGAAAAACATAAAACCCCCTGTTCAAATGGAGTTCAAGCCTGTCTGAAGTAGGCACAGCAAACTCTGCAGACCAGTCTCAGGTGGCACTGGTACTGGTCCCACTCAGCTCAGGTTCAGCCCTAGTCACCAGGTGACCTCCAGAAGATGCTGCCAGCTCTGACGGTGCTCTGGCTGCTCCATCCTCTGCAGCAGCTGTTCTGGGCTACACGGGGTACAGCAGGGAGCAGAAAAGCAAATGTGATACTTCCTCTGCTACTGCTCTCAGGTTAAGGGTGTTCCTGACTCAGGTGGTGTTTCTGCAAACTGCAGAACACTCGATCTGCTTTGTGACCTTGTTCTTCCCTATTCCTTGATCAGATGTAACCATTAAGCAGTGACAGAGCCCTGTGCCTCCAGCACCAAAACCAATCTGTGCATTGAGCAGGGCTCCTGCAATTTTATCTGCTACCGCCCAAATTCCTCAGCTACAGATGTTTCTACCTGCCCTTACCACTACACACAAATTTATGGATTTCTCTCACATCCTGCTATTGATTTTTTTTCTTTTTTTTTTCCTTAGCTGGGGGTGTCTGGGAGGCATGTCTGTGAACAGCAGGACAATGCACAGTCCTTCTCCTCAAAGGTCCTAGAGACAATTTTAACTGCTAGCTCTACTGAACCAGACTGACACTCCTGAAATACAATACATAACAAAGAAGAAACTGAAAATATTGTAAATTCTTCCATCAACTCGAACATCCCAAATTTTTGTAGAGACAAATTTGGAAGATTAACTGCTCCAGCTTTTCCCCCCCCACCTATGTGCTGGCAAATTTTTGCAGCAAAGAATCAGAAGAAAATCTCTCAAGTACATCTCAAAAGGACAGGAGGACCTCACCGTGCAATGAGTTCACATGCACTCACAGAGAGACAGAAACAGAGCAGTGATAGATACCTTCCAAACAGCTTATTAAAAAGATCATGTAAATTCGAGTAATTCTACTGAAATCACTACAAAAGGAACAAAGAACACTGTATCTTAGACTGTGACTAAAAACAGAGCTGGGAACAGACAGAGGTGGGTTTTCCTCAATGAATAAATTATGACAAATTTTTTGTTCAGGCACTACATTTTCCAGTTACAGGGAACTGGAAAAATCTGCTCATACCAGAATTGTGTCATCAAGTCAACCAGATCCATAATAAAAAGTTTCCTAGGTGACCAGATCACTGACTATAACCATGGAATTCGGTTTGAAGTAGGCATATTTCACACCTACACATTGCTAAGAAACACTAACAGCAAAGATCTCAAAAATCTGTACTTGACAACAAGATGTAAATGACAAAATGTGGGCTGCACCAGATTCTTTCCACAGTTACTAAGTCAAAGAAAGTTTAAACTAACATACAAGTGCAGTTTGGCAAGCAAAAAAAAAAAAATCTATGGTTCTTCATGGGATATTGTTACTCTCTCTTAACGGAATACACATTATTCATGTATTTCAAGATTCTCTATGGAGTCTGGTATGTTACTTTACTTTTGTGGAACAGGAGGAAAGAGAATAATGTATCAAATCATAAGGGATTTCAATCTGAACTATGTGAAATGAAGAAAGCTGAGCAGGCAAATAATACAGTTTATAGTGATATGAAATGGCCAAAGAGCCTGTACTGCACCAACAGAAACTGAAGCAATCTAAACAGGCTGCCTGAGGGGAGTCTGCAAACACCCACAGAACAAAATAAAGCTATTTTAAGGTATAATTTACACTGGAAATGTTTTCATTTTAACATGTTTACCCACTTTTTTTTTTTTTAAATTAGAGTTGAAGAAGTTTAAGAGGCTTTATTTCATGTCTTTGTTGCACCACTGACCTTTAAGTGCAGGCAGTACTTAAATAATTATTAAGTGCAGCAGAAGTGTAATTATAGCATTTGAAGCCTCTTTAGAATTAGAGTTTCTTCATAAATTACTTAGTCTTTGCTAGGGCCTCTTTTTTTTGTTTTTGTTTTGTGGGGTGGTTTCTTCTGTTTTTTTTTTTTTTTTCAAGCTGTGTCTGACCAAAGAGCAGAGAAACATGCTTTTATTCTATATATAGTATATATGGAGACACAGTGCAAACTGCAGTAAATGATAGTTACCTTGGCACATTATAAGGGGGTATTATTAACCAGATGAGGAAAGCAGAACCATTCTCCTGCAGCTAATAAAAAATATTAGCCCAGTTCCTGTAGGTTGCTGTGACTATATTTAGACGTGACAACTTGCGCAGTTTCACTGGCAGATTTCCACTAAACGTAGCATGGGAGATGTTTGTTCCTTCCAGTGGAAGTGAGTGAAGAGAACACTTCTGACCACTCAATACTTCTGCTAGCTTCTTTTTAACCTTCTAAAGTTCATTCACTTCGAAAAATCTATTTCTTGCTCGCTACATTTAGGTACAACAACTTCTTGGAACGCTTAGGGATCCCATCTGAGCGCAGCAACGTGGATTCAAAGTGACTTTGAAGATCCCACGGGAGGGTGAATGCGAAGCACAACACTCAAGGCAGTAAGTTATCCAAGAGTCATTTCCATTTCAGGATGGGCTCAGCTATTTCAGCTGCTGCCACCCCCAGTGTCCCTGGTGCCCAGGGCAGGTCTGGCCCCAGGACTCGCCCTGTGGTTCAGGGCTGCCCAGAGCCCCCCGTGCACAGCTGAGCCCCAGCAGCATCCCCGTCTCCGGCTGTGCAGCGAGGAGCCAGGCACAGCGGCGGGAGGATGTCTGCAGTCACCCAGACCCCAAGCTGCTGCTGTGGCCTGGTACAGTGAGAGCACTGCAAAATCCCCACAGGGAATTCCAGCTGCAGCTAAACACTGTTCCTGCATCACCATGCCTACCCTCCATCGAGGCGTCCACCCCAAGGAGCTCTGCTGTGTGATCCCACACACAGGCTTGAGCCCTGCAGTTCAGCCCTGACCATCCACCCCACACAGGGACAAATACAGCCCTGGGAGTGCCTTCCAACAGGAGCAGCATCCTCAAAGAGCAAGCTTCCAGCAGACCAAGGACACAGCGGGTGCAGGTGGGATGGCACAGGGAGTACAGGCTGCTGGCATCCCCACACACAGCCTGCCAGAGGCACTCACCAAGGGCACTGCTGAGCTTGGCATTTATTTCCACAAGCCAGTTTGTGTAAAAAGGAAATGCAAACCCTCTGCTGAAGTTCAACAGGAAGACATGAAAAAAAAAAAAAAATCTCCCAAGAGTTCCATGCCAGGTATGTGCTCGGTTACTGGGATGAAATTGTGTCAGACAGATTTCTGATAGTTACATCCACAAAGCAGCTGTTCTGCTTTGAAAACAAGCCTGAGAGGGCACAAGAAAAGTATATCCAGTGACTAACAGAATTCATTTTTACATGCAAATTAGAAACCCTCTAGCACACAAGTTGTGAAGCACAACACTGCACGTGGAGCACATGCAGCGCATTAGGAAATCCAGTGAAAGTTTATCAAAACAACCCACTCTTCTAGTCTTTTTTTTTCTGCTACCTTCAGGGACCTGACAACATCATAAATATTTATTTCCAGAAAGAAGATCAATAAAGCAGAGCCTTTGCCTTCAGTGAATTGCCTGGCAAGGTCTAAGGCAGGAATTGCCACAGCATGAGCACTTTAAGTAGCAGTGACCTTTCTCCTGTATCCTGGCAAAGAAGCACGTAAAGAACTACAGTCATTCCTCACACACCCACATGGTTCTTATTTATCTTGAATGAACACTCTCAGAGATTACTACATAATTTCTACCAGGGGTTGTGGGCACTAGTATAGTAGCTTCAGAGCAGCCAAAACTGAGGATATTGCTCACAGCCACACGGAAGCTGACATTTTGTCCTTGGATCCAAGTACTACAGACTTCTCTGGAGTAAAAGTGAGCTGGAAGATCAAGACATCTGTTCATGGTACCACATTATGACATTAAAATCTGCCTCTATATTTAAAACTAGTGGCTTATAATGGTAAACAAATGATGTTCGGTACCTGTAATACATTTTTATCCATATTCCAGTGTCTACATAAAACAGCTTCCTTTTCTGTTTGCAGATTACATCCCACCCTGAGCTGCTCAACACAGGGGTGACTGCTCATTTAATGGAAAGACTGATGCACAAATATTACAATAAGTAAAATAAAAGCAAGCTAATAAATGAGTTGCTAGATATCACAGGAAAAAAGCTCAGAAACAGGAAGGATACTAGGAATACTTCTGTGGATTTAAGGGGAAAAAAAAAAAAGCACACAAAATGGAAAACAAAGGTCTGGTAGTACCAAAGCACAAGCTGGACAGACACCTGGAAGAAGCACATGGATGCATCCAAGCTCATTGATACAGATATGTAATTATCTACTGTGTCTCCTGAATCACCAGTAATGTGGGAAACCAACAGGATATCATTTCCCACAAAAGAAACAAACGAAAACAGAAATTAGGAAACCCCCCAAACGCCAAGCAAAGCACAGACATGATTCAGCATGCCTTGACACCTCACAGAAGCAAGTTTCTCTATCATTAGAGAAATGCACGCAACTGAAAAACTGTTTTCAGCATGGATTCTTCTTGTCAAATTTCAGGAGCACAAAATCCAATCCTTCCACACGCTTTCAAGACAAGCTGAAGCTCTGCAGATAACCAGAGAATCACCAGTGGTGCCAACAACAACTTCCCTATTTTTAGCGACTCGGACTATTATGCTCAAAATCCCAGGAAGCATTAAGACAACTAAAATACCACAGAGCACTTCCAAAATCCAGATCTTAGCACAACACAGTCTTACACTTATCACCCACAAAGGCAATATTAGACTTTTCAAAAAGGAATTTGGATTTTCCACTATGAATAAGAGCTATTCCCTACACTTAAGATTCAGTGTCAAACAAAGTATTTGAAAATCCACATACTCTGAAAAGATGTCAAACAGCTGGAGATGGGGAAAACCCATCATATACAATGTAACCATGATTATAAGTTATACCTACAGACACATGCTTGGTTACTGCAATCCAGCAGCAAACAAAGATCTTAAGTACACAATGAAAAAAAACACAAACTATATGTATATACACATCCAGTGAGA
This sequence comes from Sylvia atricapilla, assembly GCF_009819655.1. NCBI lineage: Eukaryota > Metazoa > Chordata > Aves > Passeriformes > Sylviidae > Sylvia > Sylvia atricapilla. The sequence continues at coordinate 24,887,753 of NC_089149.1, forward strand.
GCTTATGATGTACATATGCTCAAATAAAGCAATAAGCTAAAAGCAGAGTTTCTGGTCAAATAAAACTTTTGGCATAAAGAGGGAAAAGCCAGAGCCATCCGACAGCTGTTTATTTTCCCCCTAGGATTCTTTAGAAACACAACAATGTGCTGAAATAGCAAACACGGTCATCTTCTTTTCTCAGGAAATAAATGTGCATTACACCGCAGGAGGGGGAAAGATGACTGGGGCATAAAACAATACTACTTCATACTTGGGAGTCCTGAAGTTTTTTTTTTTACACTGATCTTTATACAAACCAGTCATCCTCCGCTCTGCACAGAGCACTGCTGCATGCCTCCACTCATCCCACACTTCACTGCTTCCCTGAGAGGCAGGCTGCTTTCAGACTCCCACTAACCACAGCCAGGAGCACACAATGAGATTGGATTCTCTGCAGTTCAGTAGTATGGCTGGATTGATGTTAAAATCTATCATCGGATGGGAGAGAAAATAAGCTTGAAAAGCTCATAAAAGATCAGAAAGTGGTACAAGTTAAAATAAAAGATAAAATTAGACTTAACGGACAGCAAGTTAAGAGCAGTCATGGATTGCCATACATACAGTAGGTACTGATTTTCCATACCAACACAATCCTTGTGTGAGAGAGAAGGTTTTCTAAGAACCACTGCCTCTAAAGCCAGAATTTGAGGCAGCAGACCTAACTGTTCAGACCTCAGTTTGATCTGTTTTCCTCTGCATAAGCCTCCCTTAAACCACTGCACTTCTATGGATACATGTCTTACTGTCTGTATTTTGCAGTAACATTAACATTACTTTTGTAATTTCCAAAAACTTCTGAGATTCTTTTTGGCCAGCTACTGACAGATTTGTAGAAATCTTTCTTTTGGTGATATAAAGTTATTCCAGAACTAACCAACGGAGGTAGACAGGTATCACCTCTGCTACCATCTGATCTTTATACTGGCTTATCCTGCAGAAAAAAAAAAAAAAAAAAAAAAAAAAAAAAAAAAAAAAAAAAAAAAAAAAAAAAAAAAAAAAAAACAAGAAACACCCCTGTCTTTATGCTGTTGCAAACAGTTTATAACCACAACTGGCATTTATGTTTAGCATGATCACTCAGTGCATGGGCTATGGATAATCCTTCCTGTGCTTTTCCATGTTATTCGTAAACCTTGCTGACGTTACAGAGCAAGAGCTGCTGGTATCAAAGCTGCCAACACTGTCCCAAGCCAGGGAACAGACCTAATAAAGGCAAGAAGCTTTCAGGAGCTCTCTAAGAAAAGAAAAATAGAAAGTATCATTTACCACTTTCAAATAGCTGGTACTGTTGCAACTTCCTCAGCCACAGTACACGCCTGTTACAGGGTTTTCTGTCCTCCAGCGTTTTAGAGGAACAAAGAAGCTGAGTTAGCAGAAACACATCCTTACAGTAAGCATGAGCTGCTCTGAATTTTCTCATAGCAGAGAATCTATGTTAGATTAGCACTTGCTAACACACAGCCCCTGGACAGGATACTAATTTTTTTTTTTTTCCCCTACAAACTGAAATTCCCTCAGGCTTTAATTCACAGCATGCAGTGGTGTGAACAGGCATTTTCCTCTCCCATGCAGACCGACTCAAATGGCAAGTGTACAGAGCTGCTGCTCACTGCTGTCTTTTCCCACATTGTTTCTGATGTCACACTGATACAGCAGCTAAAACAGTTACAATCAAAATGATCAAATGCTGAACAGAGCCAGGTCAAAACCAATTCAGTAAAAAAAAAAAAAAAATTGTGACACACAAATCACAGCTTTTTCTGTATGTTTACCCATACCTACACACACTTTCAAAGATTAGCAGGAACGCCCAATATACAACTGATTTCAGGAAGCATTTGAAAGCTGATTGTGTCTCAGCTCTTAACTTACTTTCTTTTAATTCAGTAGTATTGAATATAGAGTCAACACGAGCTCATTAAGAACTGTATGTGCACTCATCAATCACACACGTCAGCCCGGAGCACAGCACTGGCCACTGCTCAGGCCTGCACTCACTCTAATGCAAGATTTCCTTGTTTTCATAGTTGAACAAAGCCAAATACAAGCAGCAGTAAAGTGTTTTTCCATCAGCTTCAGAGCACTTGGATGAGGCCCTATGTACTGAGTCAGCTATTCTGCAGTAAAGCAAAGATAAGATGTATTCCTTAGTTCCCAAACTAAGAAAAAAAATTACCATCAACTGTTTGTAAATGACATCGTTACCATGCATGAAGGAACTCCTGGCTGCCTAACTTCCCGACAAACGGGGAACAGATCGGGTTGCAGCTGTTTATGGGTGCCCAGATAGAAATCAAACCACAAAAATCTTGAGAGCAGAGGGGATGGAGTCATGGCACAGGCTGTGTCTTGCCTGAACACAGCCCCTCTATAAACTGTCACTGGGGCTGTGTCCCGAGAGCAGGACACAATTAGCATCAGCTCCCTAAGTGACAAAGTTTACTCAGCTTCTGCGTTTTTGTAGCCTTGCCCTCTCATCCCTCTCATAAATATGTATCTGGAGAAGAGCATGTTTCTTCTTGGGCTGTTGTTTAACAAACCCAGCTGTTTAAACAGAAGTGGTCACACACAGCACCGGGAGTTGCTGAAGTCAATCTTTTGACAGCTAATCAATCCAGCAATGAAACTCAGCAGTTAAGATTCACAGTAATAGCTTCTCCTTTGACTAGTCTTAAAAAATAAAAAAGAGAAATAAGAAGAATTGAAGCTGGAAGTGGGGCCATCCTGAAGCCCCCCAGCTGTCCTTTGCTGAGCTTTGTGCCTGCACTGTGGGTCATGTTGCAAGCAGATGCTACCACCCAGATCAGTCAGTTCACTTGAAAAAGCTGCTCTACAGCTTCACATCTGGCCCTGTATCCAAACACTAGACATGTAAAATTCTTCACACACAAGCGGTACTACCCCAAAAATAATAATAAAAAAAAAAACTAAAAAAAAAAATCCCATACTTTTCAAAGTTCCCTTTTCTGTGTGAACAAGAAATTTAAACTCCACACTTGTGCCCTGGCCTGTACAACTCAGTCCTTCCAATAATGAAATAAAAAATTCTGTCCTACTTGTGACACAAGACACCACGACGTGGCACGTATGATGTATACTTAAAGATGTTTTTAACATCGTACATTTCATCCAGCAACTTCAAATATTAAAGTTATGAGCCTGGTTCTGATCCAATGGCTTTACAGTGATGTAAAACAGAACTAAGTAAAAAGCTTACAAAAATACTGCATTGAAGTTTCACGTGAATTACAAAACTAAGTGATCCATTTTTACCTTTTTTTTTTTTTTTAATAAAGTAAAAAATTAAAAGAGCAGTGCTATCAGATTTTGATGCAGTTTCTGCACAGTTGATTTAACCAAGAACGGGTTCATTCAGCACACTAACATAGAACCAGAGGTACACAATTAATTCTCAGAATTCCCTGAGAGTTAAGAGTCATTTATTCTCTACAGCTACATTGCCACACATGAGACACAAACCTTCTGCTAATTTGTTTGGTCAAGTTGTGTTTTTTGCTGGAGAGAACCCTGTTACTGTTCAAATTAAGAGGGATCAAAAAATATTTTTCCCTTTCCAACCTGTTTGCAACTGGTCCCTCAAACACTATAAAAATTTTACATTATAAATGTAAACAGAAATGCCCTTACTGCAACCATGCTTAGTCCCCATGACAAAGGAATTCACTCGAGCAGCATGTCAATTAATTTTTAATTCAGACTGGCAGCTCTACACAAATGGAAAGATACTGCTTTGGATTACACACTGCAATAGTGCTAATTCAACAGACAAACTAAACACTTCCCCATGAAAAGACAAAGTCACTTATGCTTAAGTAAGCAGCAGTAAGAAAAAAGGTAAAAACTTGCCCATAAATGATGGCTCTCCAGAATATGCCACCAACCTAAAGAAAACCCTGAGAAATAATGTCAGTTTAGATCCTTGACAGAAATACATTTCACACAAACCACCCCTGGCTCAGATAAATACAGTGGTCATTCCACTGTGCCCCTTCAGTGCAATTTACAGGATCCAGTGTTGATGACAAAGGCCACAACTTGCTTTAACTAAAAATGTGTTTTCCAGTCAAAGTTGCATTAACCCCAGTGTATATCAGAGAGAAGCAATGTCACATCCAACCCTGTGGCGTACTTCCACAGCTTAATTATTACCTTCACCTATCAAAAGAAAGGAAAGCCTGACTGAATCTACACTTTTTGTTTTATTTTTTATCCAATAGACTGTGCAGCCTCTAACCCAAGTGCTACAGAGAACTCAGACTGCAAACCTTGGGTGTCTTCAAGGATGAGTATCGTCCAGGGAAAAATACAGGATGAAAGCACAACTTCGCTGCTCTGCACCTCTGCCGCAACGTTTGCTGATTTTTAGCTAACTTCCAAACACCCACACCTCCCACTACACACTGTTTCATTTGTCATTCACTGTTCAGTTCAAAGCTGGAGATATCCCCATGAGGAGGTAATTCCCATCTAAATGGTCCACACCGATGGTACGTGCATGGTGTGCCCCAGCCACAGGCAGCCCAAGCACTGCCCAGTGCCCGGTCACTTCTGGGGTCAGCATCCCTGCTCTTACCCTTCTCCTCCAAGAGGCAGCTTGTTCACAGAGTCTTCACAGAAAGGACACAAAACTCCCATGAGATCTGAAGGAGGTTTTTCCACAACACAGGTTGATGTAGCAGTTTTAGGTACTGCAATGACGAGACAGAAGTGGACCAGTGAAGAGGCAAGAGACAGAAAACCGGGCAGAGGCAGAGGCAGGCACAGAGCGCTGTGTTCATGGCCTCTCCTTCACTGAGCATGTCGAGGCTGTCAGTATTTCCAATAACTATGTCAGGGTGGCTGAATGACTAAATTTTCTTGTTTGAGCACCGCAGGTGACCCAGAAGGAAAGGCCTATTGATCGCTGCCACTCAGACCACTTAGGCTGAGCCCAAATTAACAGAACTGGCAGCAGCACATGCTGGATCTCAAAGCGAGTCCTCGCAGAGCTTGACCAGCCAGCAATTACTGCCTGAATCACTCGTGAGCAGCACTTGAGGGACACTGGGGTGGAGGAAAGCCGCCGCACCTCCCAGCCCAGCTGCTCTGGGAAGCCACCCACGCTGCTGGAGCCCTCCAGGTCACACAACCAGCGACAAACCGTGGGGACCACCTCAAAGCCCTCCTGCCAGCCACCATTCCAGCCTGGGCCCCCACGCCTCGGCGCGGCTCCGGCCAAGTCGCCACAGCGCTCTGGGGAACAGACCCAAAGGCTGCAAAGTCATTTTCCATGCAAACAGCTGATTGATAAAACATCCTAGGTGAGAAGATCCTCTCCATCCGCTGCCAAGAGAGCGTCCGCCTCTCGCACAATCACAAATGTCATTCCCACTGACCTTCTGTGCCTTGCAATAAGCGATCGGCAAGCAGCAGGCGCGGGGCAATGGAAATATTTCAGCGCTGATGTTTTAACACAGAACCTTTTTGCATCTTCACCACACAGGAGCCAGTGTTTCAGAGCTCAACAGTGCTCTTCTCTGTGGCTGCCTGACACATAAACCTGCAGCCAAGGGAGGAGCGCCGAGGGATTTCTGCGAGCACAGTTTGCCACGGGGCCAGGCTGAGTGCTCCCTGTAACCAGCGCTGTGCAACAGGCACCACTCCTGCAATCGCCTTCCCAAGCCTTTCTGAGTAAAGGCTTACTGAGAAATAAAGATGCAGCTGGGCAGTTGGTTCCTGTCTTGTTAGAGCTTTTGTCACAAGTAAGCAACACTAATGGACTGCATTACAAACTGACACGTAAATCGTGTCTTTGCCTGCTGTTCTACACTGAACTGTACGAAGTATCACAAGGCTAGAAATTAAAAAACAGATTTCTAGAAATAGAGACAGCATAAGGTCTGCATTTCTTCAAGTAATACAGCAGAGACGCAGGGAAAACATTTCAGGGTTAAAACTGCAATAAAAGCAAGTAACACAGCAGGCAGTGTCTGAGGTCAAGAAACTACTCTCAGAATGGTCTCAGAGTTCAGGCTACTCGTGTCTAAATTAAAAAAAATTAAGGTCTTCCTGCATGAACACCTATATATAAACCTATCATGTTTTCTTGCACTGTAAGTTGCATAGAATCATTATTATTGATATAGACAAAGCAGTCTATTTTTGGGTTGCTGAATCATACAGTCCTGTCTGGATAGGGACTCTGTTTGCACACATTTGAATAGCAGCAGGATTAAAGAAAACCCTTACCATGCCAGCTATTAGTTTACACCAGCCTGATAACCCACATTTCAAGTGCATAGTTAAAATAAAACATTCTTTGAATAGATATGTTTGCAAGAATAACTGTTTGCCATAACTGATTTCCAAAGAAGTTCGAGTTACCATCTCACTGCCCTGGAAAGCTGTCCCCGGGGGGTGCATTCCGAGGGGCAGCAGAGCCTGAAGGGTAATGCTCACAGCCCCCCGACACACAGCAACCACACCACAGCCTGCAAAGTATTACAAAAACTGGAAATTAGAACTTTATTGAGTGGTCTGGTATTCTTCAACAGCTTTAAAAAAAAAAATATTTTAACTTTTTACACTGCTTATGAACTAAATCAGTAGTTTTGATATCAAAGTTCGAACCTGCTGGCGAAACTTGCTGCTCAAATAAAGAAGCCTCTTTGTTCACCTCAGAAGAAATTAAGCTAGATATTAAAAATAACTTGATAGCTCTTGAGAAAACAAGCCAAGAAACGAAACTATTTTGGATTTCATGCGGTAATAATGTAGTGGGATGAAATACCTTTGTATGCCTAGAACAGAAATCAGAAGCACAGACTCTAAACAGTATTAGAGGAAAAAACATATGTTTTGGCATATTGTTGGACATATATGTGCTTGGACACCTCTCCCTGAGGGAATTCCCTGTATACATTTCTTTATTTTACATGCTGAAGATAAAGTTTCTTTCTACATCTCGGCTCCTTGAAGCAAAGTCCACTACACGAGGGAAAGGCAAGGGAAGGCTCTGCAGGACGGGAAGAGGCACTGGAGTCTCCGGCTGACTTTTGCACCAAGTAAGAAACCTCATCAGCGGTCGCTCAAGTTCAGAGAAGCAGTGACTGACGCTGTTGCTTTTCCGAGCACTGGAAAAGTATGTTCATCAACACCTTGTCTCGTGGAGACGGGAGGAAAAGAGGCGGGGAGCGAGCAGCGATAAAGTTTAGGAATCTCAAATTCCCTTAAGGATTTTTTTTCTTTCTTTCTCTCCCTTAAATGGAATTGGGTATCGCTGCCCCGGCGGCCCCTTCCCCCAGCGCCGAGGGCTCCGCGTTGCCGTGCGGGGCAGGGTCGGCCGGTGGGAAATCAATAAAATAACTAACTAACCCGGCGGGTCCCAGCGTTCCCTTCCCAGCGGATGTTGCCGAGGCGGCAAGGCACAAAGCGGCCGATGCCGCCCGGCCGGCAGCGCATCCCCGCATCCCGACCCCGCACCTCCCGCGGGCACGGCCACCGCATCCCGAGCCCCGCACCGCATCCCGAGCCCCGCTCCGCATCCCGAGCCCCGCTCCGCATCCCGAGCCCCGCTCCGCATCCCGAGCCCCGCTCCGCATCCCGAGCCCCGCACCGCATCCCGAGCCCCGCACCGCATCCCGAGCCCCGCACCGCATCCCGAGCCCCGCACCGCATCCCGAGCCCCGCTCCGCATCCCGAGCCCCGCTCCGCATCCCGAGCCCCGCTCCGCATCCCGAGCCCCGCTCCGCATCCCGAGCCCCGCTCCGCATCCCGAGCCCCGCTCCGCATCCCGAGCCCCGCTCCGCATCCCGAGCCCCGCTCCGCATCCCGAGCCCCGCTCCGCATCCCGAGCCCCGCACCGCATCCCGAGCCCCGCACCGCATCCCGAGCCCCGCACCGCATCCCGAGCCCCGCACCGCATCCGCATCCCGACCCCGCACCGCATCCCGAGCCCGCACCCACCTGCCGGCCCGGGGCTCCGCTCCGCCGCCGCCGGCAGCGCCAGGGCCAGCAGCGCCAGCAGCGGGACACACCGGGCGCCGCTCCTCGCCATCTTCGCCCTCCGCACCCGCCGGCCTGCCCGCGCCACCGGCCCCCGACCGCGGCGGGGAGCGGCGGCCGTGGAGGAGCAGAGCGGGGAGGAGGAGGAGCGGTGTGCGCCCGCCGCGCTCCCCCCGGCCGGCCTTTATACGGCGGTGGGCGGGCCGGCAGCCGCGGCCCCGGCGGCGCAGCAGGAGCCGCAGCGGGAGCACGGGGCCGCCGCCGCCGGGGAGGAGCGAGCGGCCAAACCCCGCCTCGGGCCCGGCCCCGCGCCGCGGGCGGTGCCCGGAGCCGGCGGGCGGTGCCCGGAGCCGGCGGGCGGTGCCCGGAGCCGGCGGGCGGTGCTCGGAGCCGGCGGGCGGTGCTCGGAGCCGGCGGGCGGTGCCCGGAGCCGGCGGGCGGTGCTCGGAGCCGGCGGGCGGTGCTCGGAGCCGGCGGGCGGTGCCCGGAGCCGGCGGGCGGTGCTCGGAGCCGGCGGGCGGTGCTCGGAGCCGGCGTGCGGTGCTCGGAGCCGGCGGGCGGTGCTCGGAGCCGGCGGGCGGTGCTCGGAGCCGGCGGGCGGTGCCCGGAGCCGGCGGGCGGTGCTCGGAGCCGGCGGGCGGTGCTCGGAGCCGGCGGGCGGTGCTCGGAGCCGGCGGTGCCCGGAGCCGGCGGGCGGTGCCCGGAGCCGGCGGGCGGTGCTCGGAGCCGGCGGGCGGTGCTCGGAGCCGGCGGGCGGGGTTCTACCGGGGCGGGCGGGGCGATGCCGGGGCGATGCCGGGGCGATGCCGGGGCGGGCAGGGGGCGGGCGGGGCGCTGCCGGGGCGGGCGGTGCTCGGAGCCTGCGGTGCTCGGAGCCGGCGGGCAGAGCGATGCCGGGGCGATGCCGGGGCGATGCCCGGGCGGGCAGGGGGCTGCCGGGTGCGGAGGGCTCCCGCCTTTGCTCTGCGAGCGGGTACACTCCCCTGCCCCGCCAGACACTTGCTCGGTGTTTTCATTATGTCCCGATAAACCTATTCCCGAAAATGGGATTCTGTTCGGGAGATTGCCAGTGCCTGAAGCCGCTACGATGCGAGGCTTCCCCCTGTGTGCCCTGATGGCAGCGGGAGCGCCCTGCCCATCCGCTCTGCTGGAGAAGGACGCGTCTCTCAAAACCTCCATCACCTCAGCGTTCAGCTGATTCAGTTCGTTTGTCTAATGAAAACACACAAGACTGCTACCTTTTTATCGTTAAATAATAAACACCCTCCCTCCCCCCACAAAAAAAAAAAAAAAAAAATCAGTGCAAGCAAGCACGGTGATGATAAAGGAAGTGTACTGGTCCACCTTCACTCTTTTTCTTATTGTGATACAAAGCATATTCAAAATTATACCATAAATGTTTAAAAGTGACATAAAATTATAGAGCAGATGTCAACCTATTGGAATCACTGGAGATTTACACCTTGGAAAACTATTTGAAGACCAAAGGCATAACCCAAAACAAAAATTAGTGGTGAAAGCAAGATTCATGTATTTGAGTTCCACATATGTAACCATCAAATAGACACCTCATTTTTTATCCTAAATGTCTCTATGGGCTTAACAGATGTTCTTTTTTGGACCTAGAGAGAACAAAAAAAAAAAAAAAAAAAATGGGGGTAAAGAAAGGGAAAACTTGACCTGGGCTACTACAGCTCTAAAAAGTGTGTGCTGGGTTTGGCACCCAGGGCAGAAATCAGGGCCTGGGTTCAGAGAAATAAGAGAAATTATTCTCCCAGATGTCTTTATGGTTAATTGGGAGAGCTCATTCTTTCTGGATCAGACTACACAGACAGCAGGGACGGAGAGCAAACCAAATAAAAAGACTGGGTCCTTGGCCTGAAGGATCTCCTGCAAGAGGCTCATGCAAACAGCAGCTGGGAACTAAAAATGTAATCATGCAATTGATTGCAAAAACTTGAGAAAAATTGAGAAATAAAAATGATCCTCCAGTTCTCGGACAATTACTCATGATGTACTTTTTCCTCCCACCTTCCCAGGCATGCAGAGATTCACCAGAGAACAAATATGTTTTGAATGCAGACAGTATGACCACATTACTGCACACATCCATGAACAGACTCTGCTCAGTCCTCCAAGAATAAGCACCTCTGCTGCTCACCTCACCACATTAGCTGGAAGCGAGCAATGCCATGACTGGGATGATCCTGCAAGTACATGCATCTTCAGGTTTGGTTTGACAATAAATAGGTTCAAGAAATTTGGCCAATGGAAAATGAAGATGGAAAAAAATAGTTCATATTTCACGGCTGTATTTTTAAGGTAGAAAACAGTTTAAACAAACATTTGAAAAGAGGTCCTCAAGAGATCAAACCTCACCTCAGATCCAGAACAGCTTAATGGTAATACTTGTACTGAGAGATAGAAAGAAAGTATAATTACAAAGCTAAAAAAAAAAAAACCCTCACTGAGAATAAATCACTAGAGACACGTAGAACACACTGAGTACCATCAACCCTGAAAGAAATCACAGATTTCTTCAATAAAGTCTGAGAGGAAAAAACAGGACCACTGGGTATAATTTCAGAATACCATGGAGATGATGTCATGGCTCCCAGGGATGGAATGGGAATCAGACAAAGTTTCAGCCCCTAGAACTGAGAGTAAAATCAGTGGCTGATGGTCACGTACATTCCCAGTGCTTTGAGAAATCACAGCCATAAGTGGCTGCTTTCACCCGAGAAAATGCACAGGTCCTGAAACGGCACCATTAGGTGGAAACCAATGGGCCTAAAGAGGAGAGAGAGTCCAAGAGGAATCCTAAGAGGCATTTTGTTATCAAAAACAGTAGCAGGCAAGAATGAAAAGAATTGGTGAAACAACTCTGTAAATATGCAACAGTGAAAGGAAAGGAAATAGCTGGCAAGACAGATTTCTAAAGTAGGAGGAAAAGGGGTTGAGAGAACTGTGATACAAACACAGCTCGTACCTGTAAGTGCAAGCCCAGACTTGGACTAGAAATTTATGCCTTTTCTTGTCATTTTCCATGGTCTCTTGAAGGCTAATTTCAATTTTAGACTGTTCTTAGAAAATGCAAGCTTTGTCCCCAGAGAGAAAACAGAGCTGAAAACTACCCAAAACACTGCTTTCAAAGTGACAGATGTGGTCAAGGCATCTCCTACCCCCAGAGGCTTCACTCGGACATTGGCTGATGGAAAGGAAAATGCTTGTGAAACTCCAGAACTGAGCTGTACCAGCTGTGCAGTGCTCAGGGGCACTGTCCTGCCCTGCTCTCATGGGCACTTGGCTTAGAAATGCTGCTTTTATGCACAAATACCAACTTCAAGGCCTGACCCGGCAGCTGGTGGTTAGCAGGATCTTCAGCTCTCCTGATGCTTTTGCAGGCTGCTTCAGGACTATATTATTTTGCTGTAGAATCTGCAACACTTAAAACATTTAAATATCTGGTCTCCTAAGCTGAAACTTATCCTCAAACCAAAACAATTTTAAGGAATAACATAGGCAGTATGTACTGAAATGTCTAAATATGCCTGTTAAGTTACAGATGTTAATTCTTGGAGCAACTCCTGCAGATGTTCCAAGAAACAGGCTCACATTCTTGCTGTTGTCACTATTTATTCCTTTGATTATTGACTTTATTGAGCCTTTTCCCCTTTCCAATTGCAACAAGGCAATTTCTTCATAAGAAATTAATCCCTTTTGTTAAGTAGGCATAGAGGACAGCAGAGAGTTTTAGTTGTGAGGCTTTGAACGTGGGACCCCAAGGAGTTTTTTTGTCATAAAACTCCAGCAGTAGTGAGGATAACAAAAATGGAACAACTGCAAGCAGTCCTCACTTCCAAAAGCAACTGTGAAAAGTGATTTTCTAACCTCATAATCAGTTACCAAATTTATTTCTTTTTCAGACCCTGCACATTTTCAACAGCTCAGCAATAATATCTCAAATTCAGCTGGCAAGTGTTTGGGCAAAATTCTGCAGGACCTCTGCAGAAGACAACAGCTTCCTGTATTGTTTTTAACCTTAATTCCTCCAGTAGCTCTTCCTAAATATTTAGGTTATATATCCTAAATATTTAGGATATTTAGGATATTTATTATCCTTTTATGGTCTCAGTAACTCCCTGTCTCTTTCTGCCTGTCTGTACCTCCTTTTCCCTGTCTTCTAATTGTCTGTAGGAAATTATCATGTGGTTAGAAACCCCTCTTCCCCAAACCACCACCACTTTTATATTTCAAAATGCATGTAGCCAATGCCACGTGGAATGGAAACAAAGACAGCTCATTGCAGTACCAGCCCACCACTGCAGTCAAAGGGAGGGTGGTCCTATCACAGAAAGCTGCCTAAACCACAGGAACTTCTTATGAGACCTTTTTCACATCCTCTAACTACTCTTCATCTCACTGTCCTTATAAAAAAAAAGAAAAAAAGAAAAAAAAAAAAAAAAAAAGGCTGTGCAGCTCCAGAGCTTTTCTGCTCCTTGAAACTATCTTACCTTGCATTTAGGCCTCGAAAGCCATTCTTTTATTCTGGAGCCTCACTAGATCACCTTTCCCACAAATGCTAAAATGGAGAAGCATTGGTCACGGGAACTTCCTTCGCTAACCTTGTAACACTGAAATTATTCATTATACATTAATTAAAACAAAAGAAAAATAACAAGATTGATATGTGGAAAGCCACAGACAGAAGAGATTTTCAACAATTCCCCAGCAGCAGCTTTCCAAGAATAAAATAAAATCATCGTGCAAGGATTCCAAGTCCCTTAACTCAATAAAGATCTTTGTTTTCTAACAGAGGAAGTTTTGTCAGGGCAAAATCAGATATTCCCCATGTATTTTCAATAGCAGCAATCATTGGTTATTTGTTATAAAGAACAAATTGATTTGTCTCCTATTCCGACTTTTCCTCTCAAATTTCTTCAGAAGGTTTCTTGGAGATTTTAAGGATTTCTTGAAAGTCTTTCTTGTAGCATAAATTTTCTCCTGTCCTTGTGTTACAGCAGTAATTCCATAGCAGTGATTCCACTGCCTGGGTCAAGTGGATAGAAATTATAAAATTAAATAAAACATTTTGGCCTTTTTCTTATATCATGGATCTAATTTATTAATCAAAGTAGTTACATGAGTTCACTTTTGAGACTAGATTAGTAAAAGACCTTTGATATAGTAAGTCATACCAATTTTTCCCATTAAATTATATACTTAGTGTAACTTTTAAGAAGAAAATCCTAGTTTTGAATTATGAATTCAAACATACCAGTATTTTACATGAGTTGGGGGTAGCTGAAAATAGATGTTTGCAATTATAGAATAATACTAATAAGAATTGACATTCCAAATTAATTAAAAAAAATTAAAAATCCCTTGTCAGTCATAGGAAAAAAAACTGTCTTCAGATATATTTAGCTTAGATGCCTGAAGTTGCTTGAATTTGACCACAAGCCAATGAAACACTAGCATTAAACTAAAATTCATTTTTCTTCTTTTTAAAAAAAAAAATCCATCAATAGGGACATAACAGTCCACCTGACAAGAACATGGCATTAAACTGTGCCTCACACGGTCTGACAGTATATATGTGCAAGCCTGTAATAAGGGCTCTTAAGTACTGCAACCCTAATAAGAACTCTTCCACAGACAGTTTACTTCTGAAGAATCAGGTTAAATGGCTCTGAAATTCTAGTCTCGCGCTCTGAAAATAGTTCCTCTTTGGTTGCCTCCCTTTAATTTATCCTCAGTTTCAATCAGAACATTTCTCTGCGTCGCTGCCCCAGTGGTGTGATTGTGGGTGTGATCCAGCCATGGCCAAGAGCTGCCAAGTGCTCCTCAGGGATGCTGAGCCCCCGCTGATTTCTATGGATGCTCATGGAGCACCTTTCACTGTGGAGCCCTGGAGGAACCTTTAGGGCCGCAGTCATGGTTTCTTTCCCAAACCACCCAATCAGAAATCACTTCATTTCATTCACTCATTTATAATTATAGCTATAAACAGCCCATATGAGCAAAAGATTAATGGGGCTAGCAAGCATTTCCAGGGTATAATCGGCTGTCATCCCATAATTACTCAAAGAGATTGAACGAGTGGCTTTGAAATTACAAGGAGAGTTGCATTCTTTTACTGAGATGGGAGCAGCAAAACACGAATACCCATGAAAAGCCCTGCTAATTTTTTGTCTGTGGTCCATCCTTTAGCATGTAGGACATGGTTGCTCCAGCCTCAAGGGCCTATCCTGTGGTACAGAAGTCAATGAGCACCATAAAAATGTTAATCCTGCTGATCTGGCCTTAAACCAGATGCATTAGACCTCTGGTACTGCTTCTGGTGGACACAAGGGTCTGATCCTCATTTTTCGCTTCCATTGCATTCATTTTTAGATGATTTATATAGGCAAAGAAACTGAGAATTAAATCCTGCAGAGTAATCCCGGCTGACCACGGTTGATCTTGTAAAGATTTCACTCCCATCACCCAATAAACTATAAAATGCTTCCCAGAGCCTCAAATGAGAGGTGTTGAAATGCACAATTCATCAACATGGCTAAAGTGTTGCTTTTGTTATAGTTTGGGGATGCAGAAAAGAATATAACAGAAAAGGAAGCAACATTCAAGAAAACTGGCAAAATAAAAATAATTTTAAACAGTTGCAGTGTGGGATTAATAAAAAAACTAGTGGAAAAATGCCTTCAAGAAATTTTCTGGAGCTGGGAATCGATTGGAGTTTTGTGTCTGTCAAAACCCCATCGCTGTGAAAATGTTCCACTGTGGTACTGGGCAGGCTGAAGGGTGTCACACATGTGACAGATAGGGGAGGGGAGCTCACAATGTGTTTTATAACAGTTCCCCTAAAGCTGACTATTTCTGTGATTTCAGAAGACCAGAGGAGACTTCTAGAGGGGCAATTTGGGAAAACCACTGGAGCAGAGAATCATGTCCCACAAGTATTCCCCTACGGGAAGACATCAGATTTCATACCCTCTCTTACTGAAATGGTTTTGGTCAAAATTTCTTTTCCTTCCCCTGCTCTGAGAGTTTTATGTCTGTTCTGTCTATCCACAATGATCTCATTCTCTCCAGCTGACTTGTTTGAGCTAAATAGAAACCACTGTCCTAATTTTGACAGGTAGGGTTTTTTTAGTAATTTAGTTTGATTTATAACAAAATTGCCATTAAATTGGTCTTATTCCTACTTCCTGTATGATGCAAATGAGGAATCCCAGATGGCCCAAAAACAACTTCTGGCAGCATTTCTGGAGCACTAGATTCAAGATAGAAAAGAGATGGGCTGACCATTATTTTGCTGCTGCAAAAGTCCCCTTACAGAGCCTTTCAGTCCCACTTTTCAGCAGTCAGTGTGTCAAAGAGCAGCCTCAGGAAAGGTGAAGGAAAGCTAAGAACCACAGATTTTTCTTAATTTAGTGGCTGGTCAAAATATTATATGGCTTTTCAATACCCAACTATTTTGCCTCTTGACAAAAAAACCTTTTACAGGGAAAAAAAAGTGGCAGCCAATAAAAACAAGGAGAGTAAAAATAGCATATTTAAGTGAACAGTAAATACAGTTACCAGGAAAGCTGAGGTTGTGAGCAGCGTCCCTGGCACAAGCAAGGAAGCAAGAAAACCTCATGACTCAATCAGTTGGGGAGTGTGCTTTCAAACTTAGAAACATTTAGGAGCTTTCCACCTTTGAGGGTTTTTTTTTTTCTCATCCTCTTCTCCCATCTTGCATTGTGTGTGCTCACAGCTTTATTTGATATAAGGGGATATGAAGGGATGTTAGGTTCAGATCCCTCTGCACTTGTGTACTCCATCACTTCACTCAGTGGCTGCTTGGGCAGGTGTGAGAGCAAAACAGATTCAGATCTTTAACACTAAAATGGCCAGGAGGTACTGAAGGAATGAAGAAAGTTTTAGGTTACAGGCTGTGCACTGTGAAAGGGATATGCATCCAGGCTGAATGGTTCTTCTCAATTGTATTTTTTTTAGGCCAGTGAGCAAAAGCACAAATCTTTTTTTATTTTAAGGCTGGGAGTTTAACTGTTCTCAGCTTACACAGAAAGGGGCATAGAGGAGGCAAACTTTGAATAGCAGCACAGTTTTGATGGATGTTATCCACCCTCTGTTCAAGACAACACACCTCTCTACTGTTCATAGAAAGACTGAAATGAATTGAGAACTTCCAACAGAACCTCGAGAGAACTCTTCGCTAAAGATTTCAAATATAAATTTTTTTTGCACATCATTCAACAGAAGCCAGGAGGATGGCTACTTTGAATTCAGAGACTGCAATTTGTGCTTATTTGGTTTGGATGCTCAAGAAGATGAAGTCTCTAAAATAAATCTGATGACTTGTCAAGGTTGGCAGTACATTTGGTCCTGTAATCTGGGCTGTAGAAGGGTAGTTTCAGGGGTGATCTGACTCCTCACATCCAGATAATCCTAAACCTGTGGTGTTCAAGGCAACATACAGATTGATTCTGCATTAGGGAATGTGATGGAAAGAAATTCCTTCCTATATAAAAAAAATTAAACAAACTTTGTGCATTGGAAGGCAGCAGTGTTCTCCAGAGTGGGGAGAAAATTGTGGTAGATAAACAGCAGGAGTCACAGGAGCCCTGCAGTACCCCAGCACTCTGAATGGCTGCTCATAAAGTTCCAGGTAGAATTAAGAAAGTGGCCAAAGTGGCACATAAACTGAATATCGTGTGACAAACCTGGGTCCCTGTCTTCTGCTTTAGCCTCTTCCTCAGTCTTTTTTCACTCCATCAAGAGGATATGTAAACCATAAAATGCTCTAGCCAAACCTGCTTTTATAGGGTTTAGAAGATTAAAAACCACAGTAGTCAACCTAACTCAGCATCCTCAGATAAAGTGTGCAGCCAGCCTCTGTTCCAGGGTACCTAAAGGAGGAAGGACACGTGGCAGGAACAGAGCACACATCCCCAGGAGGCTCCTACTAAATGACCAGGAAAAAGCCAAATTGCTGTCATGGCAAAGAAAAGGGGTAGACACAAGTTCCTTTTCTCTGTATCCCTGTACCAGTGTAAGGCTATACTTGCCTTTGAGGCATTTACACATAAACGGCACTCTTTTATATAGCCAGAATGAAATAAGGAAAAACCTATAGTCCCTATATCTAACTCTGGCAGGCAGCTTTCTAGCAAATTATCACCTCTGCAAACCCCTTACATTCAGGAAAGTCTTATTAATATGGCTGTCCCATTGTGCTCACATTCTGCCTGCTACAATTTAGAATTTAGCTGAAAATATGACTGCAGAACTCGCTGTGGCTCAGCTATAATGCTCCCCATATGTAGTAAGAATATTGATTATTACTTGCATTCAGATTCCTAGAGTGGGATTTGAACATGTGATTCAGGAAATAAAAGGGTCAGTAATACTGCTCTTGTTACTCTGCTTGGAAAAGCTGCATAAACATTTGTGCTAACCTACTGAATTCTTCCTAGCCAGAGATATGTGATATGAATGATAAACAAAAAACTTACCTTTACATCTGTTATTGTCATATTATTTCTCTTCCATGTATCCTCATTTTCAAGATGCTTCTTGACAGAAGTTTTTCCAAGACAAAAAGTATTTAGCAAACATCTTTACTCAGCAGGAACATTAAGCAATCCTAGCAGATTATTATGAATTACATTTTATTGTTGGTCTCAGTAAATATGGTATGGTTTGAGAAGGGTCAGACACATTGTGCACAGTATTGTAGTGACAGTCTGCAAAAGCCTACTGAGCACCACCTGGGCTAGCAGGGGGCTAGCAATCTGAATGATGATGTTGAGACTGTTTCTAAATATCTACTGAGCCATCAGGACTCCTCAAATCACTGTATAAAACTATTGTGAGGTATTATTATTGCCACAGGCTATTCGTATTACCCAATTTAAAGGTTCACTCCCCAAGAGGTAATAATGATAACTTCCCCAGCTTTCCAGTCTAAAGAATAGAAATCCCTTGCTTCCAAACCAAAATATAATCTTTAAATTGGACCCTGCTCAAAGTAGCTACCAAAGCCAGAGAGAGCACCATGACACAATTTCCAACACCTAACCAAGACAATACAAAGGCAGAAAAAAAATCCCTCCTAAATCACAGATATTCCAGAAAATTTGTACACTGCTGAAGTCAGACTTCTGCAAAACCTCAGTGGCAGCCTCTTTCTGTTCTTGATACCTCATGTGTCTTTTCCAAATCAGTATCAGAAAGAATGAAGATACTTGTTGTTTTAGTAAGACCAGGCCATTTAATACTGCTCTTCATCTTTTCCGTCTGCTGCTCATGAGCAGCCCAGATTGCTCTTTATCAGTATTCATTTCTTATTGCAAACACTTCTCCAGTTCTCAAACTCAGAACATAGTTCTAGCTTTTTATTTCCCCTATTCTCTAGGACTGTAATTGAGACAGCTGATGATGTAGCTGAATATAAACTTCCATAAACAGACTCTGTGAGCTGGAACTCAACTGCACGTAGGCCATCCACACATTTTTCCACTCTGACTCTTTCTCCCTCTATCCAACTGGGGAAGATGTTTTGGCTGTGACTCCCCTGTGGCTTATTCCACGTCACACCAACGACCAACTGGACTGAGGAAAAAGCTCCTGGGTAAATGCCCATGGTTTTCAGTCAGCACAGCAGGAATCTCAGGTGGTTGCACTCCTTTTCTGAAAGAGAAATCTGCACTGTCCAGTCAACCTTCAAAGCCTTGGAGCTCTGTTTGTGGAGCCTGTCCTTTTCACCTCTCCAAAGACAAGGAACCTACTGCTGCAATGAAAACTTTACTGGCTGTGTTTGCTTTTCATATCGTGCAGAACAGGGGATATTAGGCAGGAATTTGCTTTACAATCACCGTTTATATCATTTACTCTTGTTCTTTTTTATCCCAGAGAAAGCCTAACCTTTTTCCCATGGAATTTCTGTTAAGTGAGTCACAGAAGTCAACTGCTGCCCAGGCATTCACAGGAAAGGAAGATTTACATTTTATGTGTGTTTTTAGGAACAATCTCCTGTCACACCATTCATCTCCACGGCTAAATTAGGTCATTCTTTTGCTTTTTCCCTCTTTGTATTGTAGAGAAAAACAGACGTGATTTATCAGTCTGTCATTATGGAGGAGGCTTCATTCTGAATTTGTCCATTCCCTTCTTACTCCACGCAAACTTCAGCCTGTGATTCCCATCATTTTGGGGCTCCATAACCAGAGAGCATGACTGGGCAAAGACTTGGATACTTTGGTGATTAAATATTTATAAAACACCTAATTTAGATGGTGGGTGGATGAGAGCAAGGAAGCAACACTTCTCTGTGATGTGCTCTCCCCATAACCCACTGGAAAATATTTGGCAGTAAGCAAAGATGCAGAAAGCAGGTACTAGCAAATCTGCTTTGTTTCTGCGTGTGTGCTGTGCCTGAGGCGCCTGTTCATGGCAGGTCCCTGGGGGTGTCACTGGCCATGGGACCTTTGGGTCCTCCTGGAGTGCCCAGGGCGTGCCCTAGAGCAGTGCCACAGGGGACTCTGTGCCTTTCCAGTGGTGATGAGGAAGAGAATGCTACTCTTAAGGATATGAGTGCTTTCCAGACTTCTACAGATTTTAACTTTATTGAATACATTCTTAATCTTGCACCAAAACTCCTTTGGGAGTCGCATATGTAAATTTTAAACCAAAGTAATCTTTCGCACTTGTGATCTGTTCCATTATTAGCACGGAACTGAAAGGATTTGTAAGGAACTCAGTTACTGCTCCACAGCCACAGAAATCTCCAACAAACAGGGCATTGTCTAACTAAATCTAATATAACCATTAATTAAAGGATCATTATTTAAAGAATTCCATCATACACAAAAACTTTAAAGACAAAATTGCTCGATTAACAGGAGCATCTTCATTGTTCTACCTGGCTGCTTTTTTTTCTTTTTTTTGGGGGGAGAAATAAAATTATAGTTCTTATATTATAGCATGACAAGAGACACTTGATCAGGTGTTCTGATCAGAGTGTCACACTCACTGCATTTCTCTTTCATACACTCGTATTACAGCCAAAAAAGAACATGTGTTAGATTAAAACATTTTGGTCCTCAGCAGAGTAAACTGTTGATGCTATGCTGACAGCCTGTTAACAGCCATCAGCTATTCCTGGATTTGCTGTGGGAGTTTGTAGGGAGGCATTTGCAAATGCTTTATCAATACAGATTTACCTCAGCAGCAAAAGGACAGACAGCATCACTTGTTGCAGCCTAGGTGCAAAATGCCTTATTCTTCTTCCTAGCCAAAGAAAAAGCACTTTAAATCCAAATGAATTCCAGGGAGACAGCTGAGGAGCTGTCTGGGGTGGAAGGTAACAGTCTCAGGGAAGGAATGAAGCTTCAGGAATTGCAACAGCTTTCCAATTTTTACCTGTAATCAGGCAGCAACCTCCAAAGAAAGCTCATTATGCTCTTTTTTCCCCAGTCACTCCACACTGCAGCTTGATTATGCTGAGATTTCAAGCCGTGATATTTTTAGCCTCATTCTCTTGCTTTTTTTTCCCTTCGTCAGCAGATATATTTGTAATTTTAAATAGTCAAATTCTAATCATAAATGTAGATTAGTGAAAAATCCCCCAATCTGTACCCAGATATAAATACTGCTGTGGCTGGATCTGAGCAGGGATGCAGAGATTTATCAATGGTGTTAGGTGCCCTCTGGACCAGGGAGCTCCTTGACTTTAACTTTGCCCATCTTGGCTCAAAGGATTTTGAAGTCAAACGTATTTTGTAGATGTTTATACCTCATTACCTCTTTCTGAAAAGATAAAAACTTTAGTTGTGCACAGTTCTCTTCAAATTTGGCTTGAGTTCATCTGATAGTAAGAGAGCTTTTGCTAAATTTCATCACATAATTACTGAAGTGCAAATCCTCGGCAAAAACAATTTGCTGTAAAGATTTCATATTTGCAGCTTAAGAGGTGCTGATTAGTTGGTGTTTTACTTTGGCATCAAATCATAGTATCTTCCTTAGAGCATGCATAACCACTTTTTTAAACAAAATATTTTTTATTCCTTTTCCTTTTTTAGTACGCAATTTTGCACAAATATTTCCTTCAGCTAGGCGTATTGTGTAAAAAGTTGAACACCATAAATGGAGCACAAACAATGTACAATAATTTAGTTGATTTAGTCAACAGATTTTGCCTTCCTCTATCTTGCTCTTTTCTCTAGCACTACCACATGAACTAATCCTCTTTTCCTTTTTTTTTTCTTTTTTTTTTCCCATGTTCTGCAACGCATAGGTAAGTTCTTGTTCATTTCAATGGCTGGCTTTAATTCTTGGTGCAATTCAATATTAGCTTACCACCTCTAACAGCCCTTACAAAGTTTGTTCAGTGGAAAGGACAGGGCACAGTGAGCCCTTGTCTGTGTTGAACAACTTTGCTTGTATTTCTTTTCTGTCCCAGTCTGGCACCAAGCAGAATACAGGCATAAGCACTGTCAGCAGGCTCAGCCTCAGTCTGCTGAAAGATTTTCCACGAGCCACAAATTCTGATCTCAGAAGGAGACAATGAAACAGTGTGCCTCAGTCGCTTCATACAGTCCTATGCAGTGGGATCGGAAAAAGAAGTTTTATACCAGTTAAAATGCAAGACTGGCTGCAGGAGCAAAGGAAGGCAGGATTTAGGCGTTAATGTGTAGGTCTTTGCCGAACACACACGTTCTCGCAGTATTAGGATTTGTTTTGTTCAAATTCCCCAGGGCAAGTGTCACTCCGCGTAGTTATGTGTGGCTGGAGAGAGGCACAGTAAGAGCAGGAGACTGAACTGGAGCTGAAATATTGGCTGAGCTTGGGAAAGATCATAAAGAACCGAAGGAACAACTTACAGCATGTAAAGACTGCTGGAGGGCGCTCCTCAGTGATGTACACGACAGCTCAGTCGCACAGCAGGGTAAAACTAAACAGAAAGCAGACCAGCACAAAGAAATGCTTGTGCAAGGTCAGATACCTTGGGAGGTTGCTCTGTTGAAATTGTGCCAAAAAAAAAAAAATCCCCACATTCAGTGGGGTTTCTTGTGTAAGTTTCAGGAACTTACACAAGATCGGGACTACACTTCAGAGCAGGAACGCGCAGCCAGGACCTCAGTTAAAAACACTCTTGTACTGATGTGCCGGTCATACACAATACCAGCAAAATGCTGCTGTAAACCACAAAGTCAAGGCAGCCCCGAAGTCTTCACCGTCTTCAGGGTCAAAACATGTGACCGGGTCATTTAAATTAGCGAGTTACCTTTTGTTTATACTTCTCTTCTTATGAATAGCTTTAATTATAGCCTTCAGCACAAGCCTCAGTCAGCCTGGGAGTTTCCTGCAGCGTTTGGTGGCCACAGCTCGCTCCCGGGGCTGCTGCCAGCTCAGTGATCAGCACGGTGCCAGCACCGATCCCAGCTTCGCAGGCAGTGCCGTGGCAGCACTGCAGGGCTCACACACTTATCTTTGAAATGCACCTTTGTCCGTGCTCCTTGCAGTGGTGATATGGGAATTTTCCTGTAGCTGAACATCTCCCGTGTCGCTCCTTCTCTGGAGCACGGGGATGAAGGAACTGGAGGCTCCTGATCAGGGGTACCTGCCCTGCCCTAGCGCACTCCCCGTCTTGGTTTTTCGGCATGCATTTACCCTGGGGACTAAGGGTGGTTGTGCATCAGGACAGCGGCACGGCGAGGTCCGGCTCTGGGCTGGCTGCTCAGCCACCTCCAGGGACTGTCTGCTTGTCCCTTGGAAAAGGCGAGCAACGGAGGAGGAAAACTGACTGCCTCCGACACTACCACTGCCCGGGTTCAATAACTAGGTCAGCTAAAGGTTAAACCGGCTGAGGCATAAGCAGCAAGTTTAAATTTAAAAAAAAAACCAAAAAAAAAAAAAACCAAAAAAAAACCCAAACCAAAAAAAAAAAACCCCAACCAAAAACAAACAAAAAAACCCCCCCGAAACAAAACAAAACAAAAAAAAACCAAAAAAAAAACCAACAAAAAACCCCCAAAAAACCCCAAACAAACAAACAAAACAAAACAAAACAAAACAAAAAAAAAAAAAAAAAAAAAAAAAAAAGAGAGAGAGAGAGAAAGAAAAACAAGAAAACAAGAAAAACAAAACCAAAGCCAGGGTGGCTGGCAGTCCATTCACACTGGAGCCATCTCATGTCTAGGGGGCTAAATGCACCTTAGATGTAAATCAGTGACATTAAACCAGCAATGAAATCATCCTGTTTGCTTTGCTGTACCCTGCTGTGATACATTAATAACTTCTTGCTTTCTGTAGTAAATTCCGTCAGAAATAATAGTCCAATTCCAAATTATACCATTTACCAAGCCTAATGCAACTTTATTACACAGTACTTTGTCTAAGTATTTTAAATCAATCATGGTTTAACATGCAGATGCACATTTTTTAATTTTCTTAGTGGTGTGTAATTGCATTTGAAGCTTAGGATTTTGCTACTTTGGTGGGAAAGATACATCTAGCTTGCCACACTCATGTAGGGAATGCATACTTTGGAGATAGTGTAATGTGAAATTCCTCCACTGAGAAAATCAGAATGATTCTAAGGAAACTGCCTGTGGATCTCAGAGCCAGGTTTAAGCAGTGGAAAGATAATTTCTGTGCTAACACTGCCACCCATCGAAAAATAAGAGGCACAGCCATTTTATGTCCCTGTTTTCATATCTTCTTTCTCTTTGGCATGCTGCAGCGCCTTTACGGATATTTCCTCCTCACTGCTGTCTTTTATAATGTAATTTTATCAGGTAAAAATTGTAAATAAACTAAACCCAAGTGGTAGGTCAAATATAGCTATAAACGAGAAGGTAAATTCTCTCCAGAACAAAACCAGTAACATGGAAGTCTCCCTGTGAATGGTGACAGGGAGCTACTAAACCCCCCAGCACATAAACATATAGATCATATATATCAGAGCTCTGATCCAACAGAACTTGGGAGTGCTGCACTTTTCCTTTGTTAGAGAGAGAAATCTCCCTCTGACCTCCTGCTATTTTCTCAAGGTTCTTTTACCTTTTTTGTCTCCTGCCTCAATAATGTTCAGATCAAACCACATGACTGCTTTTAGCTTAACATGGCTCCTTCACTTCGTGGTGGAGTGGTGGTTTCCCCTCGATGCAACTCACAGCTGCTTCCTTGCCCTGGCTGTGAGAGGTTCCCTGATCTTCAAGTGTCTCTGGTTTCACTTCTTCCCTGAATCATGCTTTTACCTTTACTATTTCCTCTCACAATTATTAACATCCCCATCATACAATGGCCATCAGCACTGAAACACTTGAACTGTGCAATTTTACAATAAATTCCCTTGCACAAAAATTTTATTTTCTTTCTTATCTCTTGCATTTCCCAAGAGTTACCCTTACATCTACAGTAGCAGGAGCTAAATTTAGTTCAGGAAACCAGCTGCTTTCTTCATCCCTGATTCACCTTTTGCTGTGCAGTCCTGCTCTCACTGTCAGCTTTTGGTCAAAGTTATTCTTGTTAGTAAAGCCAACACAAGGTACATGAGGGATGAAAGGGCTGTCCTTGGATCAGCAAAAAGACCCAAGGAGACCTTTCCATCAACTTTGCAAATCTGCACTAAAATGTTTTGAAAAGGCAAAGTGTTATACAACACTTTAAAACAATGCTCTTCCTCTTTTCCAATTAACAAGGTTAATAGCAAAACCCCAATCTTGCTTATTACTAAAGTAGTAAATCACTTTTTTTTTTTTTTTTTTTTTTTTTTAACATTTATAACTTCGTTTTCTGGAAAGTGGAATTAGTTACGCTTTCCTACAGAGAAACATCATACAAATTATGGGTTTGTGTGCTATATGGACCCTAAGGTTTTATTCAGTGACTGCATCTCCTGTGCAGCTGAAGATGAAAAACTCACCAGGACAACACAGATGGAAAGGTCATTAATAGAGCTGGAGAAATCCATCTGCAAATCTCACTCTGTAAAGGTTTTATGTAACAGCTCAATCTCACTGAGATGCTATTGAATAACAGGCAGCATGCTGGAAATCTTCTAATGCTTTACAAAGCCTGGATTTATGGACAGAGGGTTAAATCATTGTATTACTTATTGTCTGAAGGATGAAGAGTGGAGAGTTCTAGACTGGTGATTTATTAAATATGGATGCTGTTATGATTCTTTCAAAATGGGAGAAAAAAAAAAAAAGCTCCAAGAATGATTTATTCTTCATTTAACACAGTTTCAGAAATGAGCAAGTCTCCAAAAGTCCTTGAAAAACTTAAGGACTAAACATTTTTCAATTAAATAGCATCAGAAAAAAAATCAGATGACAAAGGCAATAAGATAGTGTTTGGTTAACTAGAATTACCCCTTGGCAGCTTTAGTTAGGACTTCCCATGTAATATTTTTACCTTCATGAGAGAGTGTGAACTGTTTCACAAGACAGAAGTTTATGAGCTGTGTAAGCAGTGTCAGAGTTATCCAGTTCCCCAGCTGATGGAAAGTTCCTCCAAGTCCAAGGCTCTCTGTTGTTTTATGATCTGAGGCTGTAGAACTTCTTTCCAGTTCTTACCACAATTCTGGCAAATCTAAGATGCTTAGCTGCCACTTCTTACTCCTTAGCTGGATTCACTTATTCTCTCAGGTTATCTAAATTTTCACCTTATTTACTAATTTTGCTAATTATGTGCTAAAAGAATAAACTGCAGCAATCTGACCACTAAACTTGAGCAGCACAAATTCAAAAAATATTAACAGGCAACAGCAAAACTTACACAACTTCACTGTTGGATTTCATTGTATTTGAGAAACCTGTGTGTAAGCACAGATATCTTGGCTTTGATTAAGCTTCACACAATTGTTACTCTTGCAACTGAAATTCTCCTTAAGATACAAGAATTTCAACATTGTTTTCCTACACATCTTGATGTCAAGTTGATCACTCTTAACAATTTGCATTCTCCCATTCTTCCCCTACTGCCCAACAGAGATGTACATTCATTTTTCTATGTAAATTTGTATGCAAGGTTATTGGAACAATGGTGCTTTCAGGACTTAGGGTGAATACCTAAGAAAAAAAATTTGAATTAAAAAAAAATAATTACTTGGAGGAATGAAAATAAATTCTCCTGGTTATGTCCTATTAGGCCAACTTCTTAATACCTCACTTGAATTTGGATGCATTCCCCAGTTTATTGTCAGCAGATGAATTTATGATACAAGATCCTTTTCACCAAAGAAAAGGCATCCCTATTTTGCCTACTACCAAAATATTATTCCATCTATTCCTCAAACAGCCATAGACCTCACTCTAATGCAAACTGTAAATTCAAATTCTATGCAGCACCTGCCATGGAAGTAAACAGGTATTTCCAAATACCTCCCAAGCAATGTTTGTGGAATACTTGAGTAACTGCTGAAGTGCAGGGATCAAATATGCTTGAGCCTGGGATTCAGAGCTACAGGCAGAAATGAAGCTGTGTGCCACTCCTTGCAGAAAAAATAATAATGATGGGCTTAACCATGTGAATCCCTAGAGGACAGGTCTGGTTTCTAACACGTGTAGCTTCTACTCCTAACTCAAGTAATCAGAAACTTTTTAGCAGATTTTAGCAAGATTGGATTTCTGGTATCTCATTAACAGCTGGTCAGTAAAGCACAAAATATTTTTTTAAATAATAATGTTAATTCCCTAAGAAGAGTGCTGATGAACCAAAAATGCACTTCCGGAAATTCCATATACAAAGAACTTTAGCAGCAGAAGCTAATTTAACAAGGAACATTATACAATTTAAAGACTTTCAGAACAGTCTGGACTGATGTCCCAAATTTGGACAATTATCCCAACATCAAAGAGAGTCCAGGTACACAGCAGCAATGGCATTTCTCTTTCCTTTTGCTTTTGGACTGGCCACAAGCAACCAATAAATTGAAAATACTGAACAAAAGGACTGTTAAGCTGGACCAGAATGCAACTGAAAATACTGGCAAGGACTTCTCCCCATAGCTGGATCCCAAGAAGCATTCTGTGCATGTCCTTATGCGCTGGGGTAATAAAATGCAACTTATCCATTGCCTGGAGATTTAAATATAATATTTAAATAATTTATATACAGCTATAAATGCTAAGAACTAGACCTGCCATTTCATGTGTCTGCTTCTGAAGTGAAACTGTTTTGTTTACACAGAACACTTCTGTTCACTCCGTGCCCTCAAAACAACAGACAGACTCAGAATCTGTGAGAACCAAGGACTAAATGAGGAGCAAAGAGCACTGGAGAACCTGAGAAGTAACTCACTGTTTTTTTTCCTTGCCTCAGGTCACACTCATGCACAAAGCAAATACTAAAGGATTATTAAACAGAAGCAAGCACAGACAGTTATACTTCCTGTCACCTCTGCATTTCTGATGGTGAACATGCAAGCCCTAAGTTTCGAAACAGCCCAAATAAGAAAATCAGGTCATGCTCAGGAGGAGTCATAGTTGACAACATATCCATCACTAGATGTGGGTTGGTCTTAGCTGGGTGCCAGCTGCCCACCAAGCCACTCTGTGCCTCCCCTCCTCAGAGGGACAGGGGAAATAAGACACAAAACAACTTGTAGGTTAAGATAAGGCAGTTTGCTAAAATAAAAGTTTGTGTGTGCGCAAAGAAAGAGTAAAAGAAAGAAAAACGTTGCTCTGTATTTCCCATCAGCAGGCAGTGCCCAGCCGCTTCCTGGGAAGCAGGGCTTCATCATGGAAGTGATTGCTTGGGAAAGTAAACACTGTAAAAAATGAATGCAACACTTCCTCCTCCTTTCCTTATCTTTTCTATCCGAGCTGATGCCATATGGGATGGAAAGTCCCTTTGGTCACTCTGTGTCAATTGGCCTGGCTGTGTCCCCTCCCAGGACCTTGCCCGACCCCAGCCTACTCCAGGCAGGTGGGAATGCTGGAGGGACAGAGCTGCTGCTGGGCCAGCACTGAGTTATCAGCACCCTCCCAGCTCCCAGGGCACAGCACAGCTCTGTCAACTCCAGCTCAGACACACCCAGGACACCAGAGTAATAACATCTTACACCGATTTCGGATAGTTCTGTTCAAACGCATTACTTTGCTCTGAATGTATATATTTGATATATTTATTTGATAGGAATATGGAAACAAGAGAATGTGAACACCAAGGCAAAACTATCAAAGAACACCCAGGAAAACATCAGTGTCTCCTTATTAGGCTTAGGTTATTATTAATATTAAATATAGAAATAATTCTCTCTTTTAGGCTCAAAGTATTATAATAGTAGTTTCAAGTAACTATTATACGCAGTTACTTTAAAATTACAGAGTTCTTGGATAAAAGAAGGTTGCTATATGTTTCTCTAAATCACATTATTGATCTGTACAAATAAAGAGTCCTTATTTGAATACCACAAATTATTTCTCCAGATTAAAAAAAAATAATAAAAAAGTCCATAAATCTTTTAGCTTATAGAAATGTAACTACAACATGTACATTTCTCATATTCTTACTGAAGCTCTGCAGTTCATTGGAAAGTTGGGACATCCATGTTCTTCCTCCTTCCATATGGAACATCTAGATTTCATCACCAAACTCCTGCTCGCTGATGCTTAGTTACCACTATACTCAAAAAACATGAAGTCCTAAGGGAGATTTAAAAAAAAAACAAAAAAGCAAACACATGAATTCTTAAATGCGGTTCTTAGTTCCAAGATCCCCTGGCTGCATTGCAAGATGTACACCTTCCTCTAAGATACCTGAAAGGGTGAGAAGAAGGTGGGGGCACATTGGCCATGGCCTCACCACCTGGGTCTCTCAGAATGGAACATCCAGAGAGACAGAAAGATGGTGAAACACCAACACGGGAACTTACAATTTTTCACTAGCCAAAGCTATGCTTCCTTTACTCAGGACTTCTGCCCTGACTTTGTTCAACCTGACGCATTCCCTCTCATTTTACCTCAGACAGAAGTCCATCACAATAATGGCTATCTTTAGTTGACTGGTGGGGCCTCATTTCTGTGCCCGAAAGCCTGGGTTGCTCACACTGACTAATGCTGCACTTGGTAACACAGGAACACACACAGCTGATCAAAACCTCGCTCATGCACAGGGCTGTCAGGGGTTGGTGAGACCTTTCCAAATGCAAGGTGCTTCACATGCCCCTTTCCTGCCCATCAGCAGCCCAGCCCGCACAGAAGCAGTGCACATTTTGAAACGGAACCTCGATGCAGAATTGTACTGTTAGGTGGAAACACGAGTGTGTTCCACACTGTTTCCAAAGAGGAAGGTGAAGTGCACTGCACTATTGACACTGAGTGCAGCTGAGAAGTGCTCTGACAAGTTCAACGACCTCAGCCTCCACAGTAGTCCCTCCATTTGGAAATTACTGCTCTGAGAACATAAATCCTGCTCAATTCAGTGCGTCACATGCTTCCAAAGAGATCTGGGAGGCAGTGGCTGCAGCACTCAGCTGTCCACAGAGGGCTGCTCAGGCTTTGGATGGGTCTCTTGGCTATTGCTAACCAGGATTTTTCTGGTTTCCCCATCCATAACCTTGCCTTCCTCTGCTAATGAGTCTGTAAGAAGTCTTCCTTTTTCTTTTTTTTTCAGTTCCACCAAATATGAAACTTTTCTTAAATACACTAAGCACTTCATGTAGTCTAGAAAAAGCTCCTTGTCTAAAATAATTCTGTGTTGCCTTTTGTGGTCAGTTTTACACATAGGAGTTCACAAGCTGTCCCCCACTTGAAGGAGCTCAGAATTGACTCCTTTGCCATCCCAATTTAAACATGGAGATGAAAAAGTTAGTTTATGTTCATGTATCAGTGAATGACAGACTTACGATAAGGAAGCAAGCACCAATCATGACAGCTTTCATTTTCACATCAAGGTCCATTGGGAATGAGATTCCAAAGTTATCTGTATCTGTAAACATTTCCTGCACCAAACCAGTCCACTTCTTAGAAATTCTCCCAACAGCACAAGTCTCATCCAAAGACTGCACCTATAGTTTAACATAAAATTTAAAAAAGCATTATCAAACCTCTCATTCATAATATTCCCAAATCCATTTTGGAATTGATCCATTTAAAAGCTGCAGACTGTTATTTTAATTAATACAGTCATTGAGTGCAAGGGTTTGTACCAAAAGGCAATCAGGCTATCAGAGAGTTGGTCTAAAGTATCAGAGCCATGAACTTGACGCTGAATCTGACTGGGAAGTTCAGTTCCTTGATGGTGCTGGGATACAGTAACCATGGGCACACTCTGCTGGAAGCGGCGTCTTTTAGCCAAGACACTGAATCAGTTTCCCCGCTCAAGTGAAAATTAAACAAATTACATTCTTCTGTTCAAAAGCAGAGATTAACCCTCTGGAACATTATGTTTTCTACAGTGAGATCCAGTCTTCTGGGACATGTAAAAGATTATTTTCCAAAATAAAGAGATTATAAATTTACAACACTATTTTAAAGATGTAATCGTGGCCTTGTATATATTTTACTTAACGTCCACAAAAACAATGTTGCATTAATCAGTATTATTTTAAAAGGAAAGTTGTAACTCTTCATTCAATCAACTCTGTATTTCAGGTCTAAATTATCTTAACTTACTAGTTCATTGAATGATTATTAGATGATTAAATAAGTGGTTGAAGGAAGTAATTTTAATAAATACCTGATACAGCTGATAACAGATACCTGATAACGGATTCAAAATAATTATGCTGCTAAATATTTTAATTAAGTGATTTGTGTGCAGCTGTTAGGATAGGGTTAATAATTTCTGTTACCACAGAAGCTGGGAATAGAGTCTCAGCTTCACTGCAACCAGGTGTTGCTTCCATTGTTCCAACCAAATCAAGTATAACTCTGCTTGGGTAATCGGGATGGGGGGAGAAGGAGAAGATTGGGATGGCTTGTACTTGGAAATGAAGTAGGTCGGGTGAAACTGTACCTAATCATCATAAGATAGATGATCGAATTGTAATGATTGTTGGTAGCTGAACATGATTATTATTTCAAACTAGAATCGTGAGAATCGTAAAGGAAGGTATTTACAAAATTCATGCTTGGATGTATACAATAGAACAATGTAAGTTTAATGATTAACATAGAGTTAGGTAATGAAATGGTATAATACAGGGCCCCTTTTGGACCCTCGTTGGAGTTGGATTTGGGTCTGCACCCCGACTCCCAGAGCTCTTCAATAAAGCACCTCATAATCATTCCGATGGTTATGCGTTTTCCTCGCTAACACAGCCACAGGGAATTCTCAGTGATCACGAGTGGCTTTAACATGTCATCTCTGGAAGTTTGTCTGGTTTATCTAGAGTAATTTAGCTATATAGAGAAGTAATTTGATTTTACCAGCATTGAAAGATGATATAGCAATTACTTAAAATATACTATAGTTCATCTGATAGGTAGTTAAATTGGGCAACAAACTAACATCAAACTACTATCTGAAAATAGATACATGCAAACAATTTTTACATTCCGTACCTCAAAATTAACGTCCTCGCAACACCGACACACAATACATGGGCCAGTAATTTTCAGTACATCCATTTTTTTTTCATCTTGAATGGTAAACTTTGGCAGACAGGGATGCCAGTTCTGGACAACATAGCCAACTGTTGTTCCTGGAGGTGACTGGACTTCCAGCTTCACAGGGAAGAGAAAACCTTCAAGTGAATGATTATGCTTCCATATGCTTGTGAGACAAAACCCACACTGGCATACAAATGTAAAGCAACTTATTTTTCCACAACAATCTGGCCTTACAAAGCATTTTGCTGTAAGTGTTTTCAGAAGACCACTCAGACTGCAGACTTCTTATTCAGTTTTTGCCTTCAAGAAAACAGTAAGAGGCTTCTCAGGCTCTGGAGCACACAAACTATTCATCTACAATATAAAGATCGAAGTCCAGTAAAAGAAAGGCAGTGAATATCCCAAAAGCATTCAGTGAAGGAATTATAGGGCACAGCTACTACAAACACCTCAGCAGGAGCTCTGAGTAGGCTTAGATTTAGAGCTTCAGAAGTTGCATCATTCCAGAATTATATTAGTATTTACAAAATTTCATGATCTCCTGTGTTGAATGTCACTATAGCTTTCAGAGCTGTAAAATGAAAATTCTACCTGTTGTATTACGAAAGCTGTTGCCTTACTCTTCTATTCCAAGTCCATCCCCAGTGCAGATTTTAGCACCAGCCTGACAAGTTCCCTGACATGCTGTTCAATCAGGTTTTTCATTCCCACAATCAGAATTGGCCAGCAAGTCCAAGTGTTGCAGCACGCTTGCTTCTTCCCAGACCGAGAACCGCCGGCACAAATCCCACAGAACTCTCTTCCCACACCTTACCAGTAAACCATGGCTCATTTCACCTCACCTCCTGATTCAAGACCACCATAAAACTGCACAGGAGGTGCCTGTCCCAGGAGGAGGAAGGCAGTGAGAGGCAGGGACTCACCTCCTGCAGGCAGCAGGGGCAGCAGCAGGAGGCACAGCGGAGAGGTCTCTGCAGAGTGATCACCTCACGGCCCAGGTTATCAATAATCCGCAGGGTGAAGGGCCGGGCTGACCCACAGCAGTTCCTGGTGAGGCAGTCAGTGTCCTCTGCTGCAAAGTACACCCTTTGTCCCAGTGAATTCTTGAGTTCGTATTTGTTGCTTGTTTCAAAGCCGGTCACAACTGAGAAATGGGAAAAAACCTGCTCAGTTCCTAGGAGAAGGTGGTCAGACACTCCCTGCTGACTCTGCTGCTGCCCTTTGGGAAGGCAAGCCTCGCTCAAAGTCTGCCAGAGGCAGCTTCTGGCAAAGGGAAATGACAGGGAAGGACCCTCAAGCATCAAAGCCTGACAGAGAAGTTCAGAGGGAGGAAGCCACCATGAACAAGGACAAATGGAGATCCCCATCTGTCCCCAGTGTCCTCTCCAGCCACAGGCACCTGCTGCCTGAACAAGCATCACCACTAACACAGCAGGGAAGGTTCTCAGGAGAGACACGAATGGATAAGAGGTAAACAGAGTTGTGAATTTGGGGGTGAAGCCAGAAAAGGCCACAAATCTGTTCAGAATTAGAAAGCCACAAAAAGCCCTCTCAGTCAATATTCACAGCAGCATACATGAAAAGCCATAAGAGACATGACAAAAATTTTAATTTATTTCTGTAACAAATGAAAGCATTCTTAAGTTTTAGAAAGAATCAGAAAGGAAAATGCAAGAGCAACATTAGGGGTCAGCTGGGATGTATGGTCCATTTTATTCCTTCTATTTGAAAGACATTGATAACACAACTTGGGTATTCTTAAAGCACAGAATGAGGGCAGCAGAAGGAAAGCCATTCAGTTTGCTAAAACAGCAGGATTGCCTGTAAAATGGATCAAAGCTACATGCCAGTCCATGGAATTAGGTGGGATATGACAGGACTGAAAACAAGATCCTTAAGTAAGGAAGAGAGGAAAGTAGAAAACACTGCTAACAGAAATGTGTGACTGCATCTATAACTAGCTATATACCAACAATAGCATCTATAACCAAGATTATTCAGTTGCATTGCTGTGTAACTTTTGATATATAGAGCCCACTGAAAATCTTCTTCCCTCCTATATTCTCCTTCCTCCCCTCCACGTCTTCAGGACTTCCGCAGGAGTTGACAGGTAATACAAGAAAGACAAAGGTGGTAAGCACCTTAAAAACATAGGGTCAAAGAAAGCCTGAATTTACTGTTCTTGGGATTATTAGATTTAAATACTTTGTACTTACTCTCAAGAAGTTCAAGTTGCTGATGAACCAATATCTGGTCAATCTGCTCATGGTTGAAAAATTAAACAGAATAAACAGTAAACAGGTTACAACTAAGAAAAACTGTAGTTTTAAGAACCACTGCTGTTTCATGTTAGAATAAAAATGTCTGGATGGATACATTGTGTAGAGGCAGATTATCTACCAGTTAGGCTATGGAAATAGCTCACTCCCCTCCCTGTCCTGTCCTTGCCAGTTTAGCAAAAGATTTTCATGGCACTGGAATTGAGGGAGGGAGCTGAACCCAAAGTGCTCTGGCTACAAGCACACACAGGGCTAACACACCTCTGCTCCTGTCAGGACTCAGAGCTGGCAGAACTCTGACATCCTCTCCCAGAGACTCCATACAGACAAAGCAGGAAATAGGCATATTTTAGAGGAAGCTCAGCTACTGCTCAGCTCTAAGGAAAATTCAGGAGAAAATTAGCCTCTTCTCAACAGTGCTTTTTTTTTTTTAATTTAAGCACTTTGCAAAACTGGCAACAATACATCAGTATTAATCATTCTAGTGCTAAGTTGAACTGTATTTTACAGTACAAAGACATATTCAGTAATGTGGAAACAATTCTTGTTTTGCTATTAGCATTCTCTATGCTGTGAAGTCTGACTGGCAGCTCTATTAACAATATTAATAGATGTGAAGAAAAGCATCATGTAGAAAATTCAGTGCTTCTAATGTGCTACAGTTGCCCATATGATGGGGATTTATTCTGTACACCTTTCCAAAGGACATTACATCTCCCAAGCAGTAACTTCAGAAATGGGAAGGATGTGTGACAGCCCTGTGTCCCTCATCCTTTAGCACCCTACTTAGCAGGAAGGTACTCCAAGTGCTACATCTCTAACAGGTATCTCTGCATTCAGACATTACAAAAGTCTTCACTCAGCAGCACAAGCAGCAACCCATGCAGCTGCAACATAGCCAGGTGCTTTATTTAGCTATTTTATGGATGCAGGCCGCTTCCCAGAGCAGAATACCCCATCTCTGGGAAGGAGGAAGGGTGCAGGTACCTGTGTGAGGTACTCCAGTCCAGGAGGGCAGTTGGGAATAGAAGGAGGGATAGGCATCCAGATTGTCCCATTCACCATGGGCTGGTTCTGGACAGGTGGAACAAATCCACCTGGGAATCCCGTGGGCTGTGGCTGGAATCCATAGTTCACTGCACCTGTGACATTTGGCATAGTAGGAGAGATTTGGTTATGAAAGTTAAATGTTGGGAACGAATTGCCCCGTCCTTCTTCAAAAGACTGATTCATTCATTATTTGGAACTGTGGAGGTCCTGACACCTTATACATTTCAGTTAGGAATACAGTAAGTCTCATGAAGGGAGTTACACTGCTGTGGGAGATTCTGATGCCTCACACAAAACCAAACCAAATAAATTTTAAAAAAGCATCACTCTTGAATACAGAAGAAATTTCATTCACATAGAGACAGTCAATTAAAAAAAAAAAAAAAAAAAGTTACTTCTAAGTAGAAAAGAAAGACTACTTTAAATTATATGAAAAGCATTGGCATTTACACTCTCAGTTGAGCAAATGAGGAATTTTAAGACAAAGTTTTCCTGGAACTATACCTGCTATTTTGTGAAATAGCAAAATTCACAGCAGCAGATGAATTTTGGCAAAATTCACCTACAGTTTTTAAACCAGATAACTCGAAGACCTTCAGCCCACACCAGCTCAGCACCGAATTTCACATTACATTACAACACATGGACAAGTGCACATGAAAGACCAGGCTGTGGCCATAAGTAGGCCAGTGCCTCACGTGATGTGAACAGTAGCTTAAAACTCACAGGTGGCCACATTGCCCACCCCAGAGAAGAATCCTCCCCTTGGGAATTCAAAATCACTTTTATGTCTGAGCACAGGCTGGGCACACAAACCACTGACTGCTACTGTGGGCAGGTGTGTGCACATACAATTACCCAAAATAACGATGCTCCTGTGACCTCCATGGCACAAGCAGTGAGTGCTTCTTCCCTGCTAAAGCCAAGTGTACTTACAGACCTCAGAGTGCCATGCACAAGCTTTAACTTATGAACAGCACGGTAATTTAGGCCAAACTTTTTGCTTTTTACCTCCGACTTATGCTCTGAGCCTGACTGTTAGATATTTATTGTGATTTGGTTCTTCGGAAAGAAATCATTGACAGAATGAGAGAAGTTGTTCAGGAGTGCTGCATTTTGAAGTAGAAAATGAGACAGAAGAGGAGAGAGCAAGTGAGGGTAAGTGTAAGGTATAACCACCTGCAAAGTACAGCAACAGAATTCATAAATCAGGAAGTGAATACACGCAGAACTGCAAGAGGAAAGCAATTCTTCCTTCATCTCTGTATTTCTAGAGAAAAATACAGTGAAATACTGAAGTAACATGGTAATTAAAAAATGCAATTATCAGTAAGAACCTGCACATTAATTGTGATCAGTAACACCTAGCAAACCTCCCTAGCAAACTCCCCACAACGACCACTGAGGAACACCTGAATTTTTACTTCTCCCACTGTTGGTACTGCTCAGCACTTACTAACACGTAGAACCACAAAGGGAAGAAATGGCTTTTCAGCAAAACAGAAATTTAAAGAAACTCTATAGAATTAATAGCAGAGAAGTAAATTGGAGATGATCATCCTTTTACAAGCCCATATTCCCCGTGCCTATTTTCTAATGGTCTTAGAGGTCTGTAACCAAGCCACCCACCTTGGTAAGCACCTTGGTAAGCGCCAGGGACCTGCTGAGGGGGGCCATAGGGCATTCCAGGTGCTGTGGCAGGCTGAGGTTCTGGAAGAATGGAAAATACACTCTGAGTATGGATCATTACCTCCTACCCTGGGTGAAAGATCCCCAGTACTGACTCCTTTTCCAGAGTACACACAGAGCAAAATCTAGGCAGCTGTTTTCTGTATAGCAACAATATACATCAAGATTGTATTCAGGAACAAGGCATGCATCAATAAAACTTAACAGAGTTCTGGTTCTTAAAGCACAGAAAAAAGAAAGATACTGCACAGGATGTCATAAAGATGTCACAGGATCACAGAATCATTTGGCTTGGAAGAGACCTCCTGAAACATTGGACATCTAGTCCGATGCTCAAGCAGGTTCAGTTCACTCTGTCTGGAGCAAAGATGTCTTTGTTCACTGATACTTAGAAAGAGGCTTGAATTCAAAGCATTGCCAGGAACTGCCAGGCTGCCCTCCAGTGCAGACCATGGCAGTGAGCCATTCCCCTCTGTGTAAAACCTTTTCTCCCAACTTCTTCAAGTTCAGACTGTACTAATGCCTCACCAGCAGATGGAGAGGGTTATGGATTTAAAAACATTTACCAGCTTCAGTGTGTAAGCAGAAATAACTTGAATTTCAAGATTACTAAATTATTTATTATTTTTACTTAACTTCACAAATCAAGATCAAGAAAATGTCAGCTCTACATTTTGTAAAATATACCATTTTAAAATGTAAATAATTTCAGGTTAGAACATTCATACATATTTCATATAATTAGAAGGTAAGCTAATAGCTAAGCTAATATTGCTTAAATGTGCTGTCTGATGGTAGCAAAAGTTGACATTTTGGTTATATTTTTACTTACCTTGCATTGTCGCAGATCTTCTTGTAGTTGCTCTGCAAAAGAGCATTTTTGTGTCATGAGTTTTTAAATACATAATTTCACACAAGAGCTATTCAGAGTTCTTTATTATTGATAAAAGATATTTCCCTCCCTAAACTGTATGGGAAAGCAAAATTACAAATGCAAGAAAAAATAAATATCTCGGCCTCCTTCTAGGTTATATCACAACCACTATGTAAGTCGGAGTTCTCTATGCCTACAGTCATGCTTAAAGCATCCTGAAATCATCCTCAAGTCACAAAAGCACTGGGATGTGCAAGACTCCACTGTGCTGCCTTTCAGAAACATCCTGTAATTCAGATGAACAATTTACTGCAGTAATTTAAGGGCAGCTGGTTCAGTGTATTGATGCTGACCCCAAAACCTGTTCAGGTAAACCCTGGAGCAGCCCTGCTACCACCGACTCAATTCTGTAAGCTGTTCCATTTCTCAACGGGTACTACTAAATGTCACACATCCAGTATTTGCCTTCACAGGATAACAAGGGGTGCTTGCCAAGAGGAATAAAATAACAATTTAAAAAAAAAAAAAAAAAAAACAAAAAACAAAACAAAAAAATCCCCAGAACTATACAGCCCACATCAAAGAAAAACCAAAAGAACCTAACCCAAACCACAATAAAATAAAATGGCACATAAAAAAAAAACCCCAAAAAACATCAGAAAAAACCTCACTTACTGATACCAGCTTCAACCGTGAGAGTTATTTCTTTCTCTGGGGTAATGAGTGAAGCAAGACAACTGCAGCAACTGCTGTTACAGACAGATTCAAAACAGCCAGGAGACCCAAAAGTGGAAGTGTAAACAGGAATGGTACAGGCACTCCTTTTTAATAGGACTGAAAGCTTTAAAATAAAAAAAAAAAAAAACCTAGCTGCTCTGTGAAAATAATCTTGTTCAAGTTAAAGCATTAATGGAATTCGTCTGTTATGATTCTCCTAACTACTTCGTTTCCATGAAGACGGCTGTGGAAAGCCGGAAAGTGAAACTGAAAGCAATTCCTTCCTGTTGTTCACAGGAGTAAAAATCAGACGTCACAGGGTTATGTCTACTGCTTCTGGAAGGTCATGGAACTCTTCAAATCCTACAGAACATCCTATTTCAGAGCAGCTGATTCAGTTGTTCTTAAACCATCTCTTTTTTAATACATTTTTCTTTCCATGTTACTAACTTCTTTACTAACAAAACCACCCTCCTGTATCACATCCTTTAATTCGGTTCTGGTCATAGGGTAGGAATGTAGTCACTGTATGAATGTAGGAATATCACAAATTATAGAAGGATAAAACTAGCAAAAGATCAGTTTATATTGGGAGATGTTCCTGCTTCATGAACTTCAGTGAAATACTGAGAATTACAACTAAATCCTTTAGTAAAGGAAGAGACAGAATCACATGATTTATTTAAAAGAAAGGCTTTGTAGTCGTCCAGAATCTTGCATTGTCCCTACTACCACACATACAAGCAACCCACTGCACAATCTAGCATTTAGAAAGGTTGATATACTTATTCTATAGCAGAAAGCAATAAAAGGTTTTACAAAGCTCAGCCCTCATCTCACCCTTATACAGGTTTTTTTTATGAATGTCTGTGTTTCTTTTTGATCACTCCCACATTTTCAGAACTACATAGCACAGCTACATGTCCCTCAGCCTGATGCATGTCACTGGATATGCTGCAAGTAATTCAGACATGTCATAATTACAGCAAATATTAGGCTTCTGCTTTTTATCAGAAAAGCAGAATACTAGCAGGACAAGTAGTTTAGTTTCTTATCCAGGTCACTAAAATGCTGCAAAGAGCATCTTAAGGTTAGTTCCCATGCAGAAACACGCTTCCAAAACAGGAAGTCAAATGGCCGGAAGGCATGCAATTAGTTCACTTTTTTTTTTTTTTTTTTTTAATGTTGCATTATATTCATTCTATTAGACTTTTTTTTTTTTTTTGTCCAATTTTTATAATTTTGTTAACAAAATATTATTCAGAGAAGGAATGAATTTTTTGTTGACGTTGTAGATTTGTTGAAGCAGCGGAGTACCCTCTCCCCGCACACGGACCGTGTCCCCTGTGGCCCGGGCGCGGCAGCAGGGACAGGCAGGGACAGGCAGGGACAGGCAGGGACAGGCAGGGACAGGCAGGGACAGGGAGGGACAGGCAGGGACAGGCAGGGACAGGGAGGGACAGGCAGGGACAGGCAGGGACAGGCAGGAGCGGCCGGGATCCGCCTCACCCACACGGCACACAGCGGCTGCTGCCACTGCCGGCACGGGAGCGTGCCTCCAGGACAGACCTGTGACAGCCAGGACACACCTGTGACAGCCAGGACTGTGACAGCCAGGACTGTGACAGCCAGGACTGTGACTGCCAGGACTGTGACAGCCAGGACTGTGACTGCCAGGACCGACCTGTGACAGCCAGGACCGACCTGTGACTGCCAGGACCCACCTGTGACAGCCAGGACCGTGACTGTCAGGACCGACCTGTGACAGCCAGGACCGACCTGTGACAGCCAGGACTGTGACAGCCAGGACCGACCTGTGACTGCCAGGACCGACCTGTGACTGCCAGGACCCACCTGTGACAGCCAGGACCGTGACTGTCAGGACCGACCTGTGACCGCCAGGACCGACCTGTGACAGCCAGGACTGTGACAGCCAGGACCGACCTGCGACTCCAGGACCGACCTCTAAAGGGACCGGTTCTAAGTTAACCCGCACTCCGCAGCCGGAGAAGGTGCGGCCTCTCCTGGTCAGGCCCCTGGCCCAGTCGTGCCGATCCCTGGCATCCCTGTGCGGAACCCCCGGGATACCTGACAGCAGCGCCTGGAAGGGATCCCGCCGCTGAGGACTCTGAAAGCCGCAGCCAGCCCAACGCACCGGCCCCGAGCCGCGGCTCCCGTGTCCCTCTGTGCCTGTGGCCTGTGTCCCGGTGTCCGTGTGTCCCGCTGTCCGTGTGTCCCGCTGTCCGTGTGTCCCGCTGTCCGTGTGTCCCGCTGTCCGTGTGTTCCGCTGTCTCGCTGTCCGTGTGTCCCGCTGTCCCGGTGTCCCGGTGTCCCGCTGTCTCGCTGTCCCTGTGTCCCGCTGTCTCTGTGTCCCGCTGTCCCGCTGTCCGTGTGTCCTGCTGTCTCTGTGTCCCGCTGTCCCTGTGTCCCGCCGTCTCCGTGCCCTTCGGGCACTCCCAGCGCAGCGGGGCGGGGAGCGAGGGCAGGGCGGGCTCCGGGCAGGAAACTGCCGAGAAACGCCGGCGTTTCTACAGCTTTGCTTCTCGTGATATTCGCCTTTTCTACTTCTATCGGCATCAATACTGATTCTGTCCTCTTAAAATTAATTAATTCATTAACTTAATCTCTGCCTTTTAAGTCAGAGGATATCAGGTTACATACAGGTGATAACGCCAAGTTCTATGTCCGCCCTGAAAGGAGAACAAATGTATTTGGAACAATATTAGATTGCTTATAAGTAAGGACCTAAGGGGAAAATATATATTTATTTGGACTTCACAGTTCCAGGAACAAGAACGTACAATACTGAATTGTTTGGGAAACAAAGGACTTGGAGTAAGTTGGCTCACACCCTGATTAACAGCTCTGGTAAACAGATCTTTTGCATCCTTTTTTGTGCATTCAGGTACGTCAGATTGGAGCTGCTGGTGTTCACGTATGTCTCTTCAAAGGAAACTATGCATTTCATGTAAAAAAATTTAGGTCACACAAAGGAAACTATATATTTCATGTAAAAAAATATTGGATCACACAAATCTGATCACAGTAACTGGTCCATACCATACATGAAACACAAGCCTGGGAATTTAATAAGTGCAGGTCACCTTGTACATACTCTGTAGTCTTTGCCTTTTACCTCCCAAAGTAAAGTTTCCGTTTCAATATTGAACTTTCCATAAACAAAACCAAACCAAAAAAACCCCCAAACTATTATTCCAGCCCTACACTGGATTTCACCTAAACACCAGATTTGACAGGGATTTGGGGATTTTATTTTGCTTGTTTCCTCAGGTACAGAAGAATCTAATCTAAAGCTGACTAGCATTTTCCCACACATCTGCAGAGTCCACTAAGAGGATTAATAGCAGACACCAAGAAGTAGGTTTTAAACATCTCTTAAGAAATAGGTGTAGAATTATTTTGACATGGTGGGGAAATTGGAAATGCACGGTAGCTTTTGATACTACCCTTCTTTTTTACAGTAATATAGCATAGTTATATTTAGCTTAATTCAGACTTATGCACTGAAATTCAAATTGTGTTGCCCAGAAAACATGACTTTTTGACATAGAGATGAATGTTATTTCTTACGTGAGAAAATCGTTGTCCTATCGGAGTGAACAAAGATAGCAACATCTGTCTTCCTTTCACATGTCTTTAAGTAGGAAAAAAACCTATCCACCTGCAACGGCAGAAAAAAAGATGCCATGATTCACAAAATACAAAGTAATTTATCAGTCTTTCCCATATCAAATAATGTTCTAGTTCTTTTCTTATCTAGCTAGAATCATTGACGTTGTAACTGACAGTCAGTGCTTTTCTGTTAGATCAGAAACGGTCAGTATCTTTTTATTTTGTCCAGTGAGCAGATTTAATCAGCAAGGGAATGCCTAAAACAATAAGAAGTTGGAACGTTTCAAGAGAAATAATAAAATTATCATGCTCCTAGTAATTTAGTCTTTTACCTTTAAGCATGTTTACCTGAAAAGAAACATTATTTGTAGACCTCGATTTCTAGGATTTCTATGTTCCTTATGGTCTGGTAATTCAAAACATTACTTTCTACTGTGTTAACTTTCTGGTGATCCTGATGTTGGCTCCTCATCTGATTCTGTGGTGCCCAGCACCAGAAGTGGGACCATTCCTCCACCCTCTTCTCATGCAGAGGTCTCCAGTAACCTTGAGTTGAGCTGATGAAAGCAGCTCTCAGCTTTCTTGCTAACATCCCCTAACCAGCTCCTTTTCCCTCCGTGCTCAGGCAGGACATCTGTGGGAGGGCATATGGGAGGAAGTTCACTCAGGGCTGCACATGAAAGCAAACAGCTTTTGTGCAGCTCAAACTGTTCTGACTGCATTTAACCTCAGGCATGGCATTGTTTGCACTGCTAAAGGAAATAAAAGTGGCTGCTAGGGGGTTGCTTTCTGTGCCTGTGGACACAATCCCACAGAAGTCTCCCTTCTCTAGTGTTTGTAATCTGGAAAGCAAACCTGGAACAGCACACAGACATTGGAGATGAAGAGAAAGATAAACTGAGAATAGTCCTTGTCTTTATAGGAAAGACAGGGTGTGAGGTTTGAGCACAAACTGAGGGGGTTACCAGGAAATAAATTAAAAGAAAGAACAAAAGAAATAGAAAGAGGGAACAAAGAAAAATAAGATTTCTCTCGGGAGGCCAGAAAAAGCTCCTGAGCTGCACGGGCTGGAGCACCAGCCATGGGGTACAATTTTTTTTTCTGCTGTTTGC
The DNA here is from genome assembly GCF_009819655.1 of Sylvia atricapilla. Lineage (NCBI taxonomy): Eukaryota > Metazoa > Chordata > Aves > Passeriformes > Sylviidae > Sylvia > Sylvia atricapilla. Next base: position 24,930,729 of record NC_089149.1, read on the forward strand.
CATCCTTCACTTGTTCACATTTTGGGAAAACCTTTTATTGTTCCAAAGAATGCGGAAGTCTTGTGAATTCATTTAGCTTACAGTGCTTAGGCCTGTATTCATGTGTACGAGTGGATAACTTAGCCTTAAAAACTATTAGCCTCAGCAAAGCTGCTGGAAGGTCATTTAAATACACAGAAGAATTGGCAGGAATGTTTAGCATGTGTGTATGAGTTTGGGGAAATATGATGAGTTTGAATTGGTTACCTAGATTTAAACTCATCTGTTCTCTAGCTGTGGTGCAGGGGTTAGGCAGACAGATCCCCCTCACGCCCTGTGCAGAAAACAGAAGTGATTCCACTTTCTGATACTGAAATTACAGCATTGGTTTTATTCTCAACTTTTGATGACAAAGTGATAATGACCTGATATAATTTTCACAATATTTAGAACTTGATTAGAAAGTTTAGGTTTTAAAAGATTGCCTCCAACCTAACTGTTCACAGGTAAGGAATCTTCTCCAGAATCAGTAAGTTATTTTGGTTTTTTTCTATTTATACTACATGTTACATCCAAACTAGTAGTGATTTTGAAAGCAGCTATACAAATAATGTAATGTTCCAATAGGCAATATCTACATTTTAATACAGCATGCTGAGTCTAACCTGAGTCTCCCACCGCTGTGACAGACGTGATGTACACGCAACAAAAGGCAGTTTAAATCCAAGCATTTAAAAAAGTAGATAAATTGCTATTCCTAGTTTTACTATTACTATTAGTATTTGATGAGGAACTGGGGAAATGGATTCCATTCTACTAACTTTTGACAGGCATCTGACATCCCTTGAATCTCAGTGTAGCTCTCCTTTTGTTTTGGTAGTTTGGCCTTCTCTAATTTAATAAAATATGCATTCATGAAGTCAGAAGAAGCAGCTAACACATCATCTCTGTATTAAAGATTTGTAATTGTAAAATTGTAAACAAGCCTGTTCACATATGTGATTTCATTTAACAATGTCAAGTCAGTCATCAAGCCCGAAGTCTAACAAATGAGTGTTAGGTTTTCCTTTGAGAGGGAAAGTGGGTGAAAATGGGTTTAGTGATGTAATGTCTTAGTTAATTCAGCATCTAGATAACATCAATGGACAGTTGTGAGTTCCAAACCACATAAAGTAGCATTCCTTATATTTTTATGTATCCTGAGGAGCAACACATCCCCCTGGGCTGTCACTAACAATCATAATAATCACTCACAGAGGAAAAGCAGTTCCCACAGAGAGCTGTCAGCCATCACCATCAGTCCTTCCTCGAGGTATTCGAATACAAGGGGAAAACAAATGAACAACAATGGAAGCAATGCCACACATTTGGGTTTGCTACTAAATGTTTTTGTGCCACAGCAATTTCTTTCTCAGACTGAGAATGAAGCTAAATAAAGTTTTACTGCTGCCAGCCGTGCAAGGTTTTGAATGTCAGCACTGTAGATGTACTGGCATAAGCTGCTTTGCAGTCAGAAAACGGGATATTGGGAGGAAAAGAACAGCTCGACATAAAGAAAGAGGCCATTACAGTTTACAGCATTTAGGATTAACTGTGGTACCAACAACTTAAAATGCAGCTTGTGTAAATCCTGTTTTCTGCTAAAGGGATATTGCTACTGCAAATAGATTTTTACAGGGAACATTTTCCTAGGCATGATTTTGTTCCTAAAAAGTATAAGTAACACCACAGCCTAATTAAAGACATACACCAAACAATCAAGTCAGGACAATCCCCTCCTGGGCAGGCATCCAGGTCTGTAATCAAAGCCGGCACTCTGAACTGCCAGGCTCCTCAGTTATCTGTGTTTGTGCTTTTTCAGTGGAGAAGGAGGGGTTTTAAGGTTTTTGCAAAGCCAAGTTCTTTCATTTAAGCGCTGTTGCGGGAGACACGGAATCATCCAGCAGCAGCGACGTGTTAGTGGTCTTTGACCTCTCCCTCCATCCCTCCCTTGCCTTTTCTCACAAGCACACACCACGTGTGGGTGGGATTCACCGGCCAAACTGCTCTGGAGCCAACACTGCTGCACTGCTCTGGAACTGGAATCCTGTAAAGCAGTTGTGTCAGGACACCACGGGCCTTGAGCTGCCATTCCCCTTTGAAAACGAACATAAACCAAGGAGGCCTGTGAGCAGCAGCCCTTTGCCTTGGTGCACAGGGTACCTCTGGCTCCAAGGCAGGAGTCCCCCCCTGCTCCCTTTGCCCATCCTCCGGGGCTCCTGCTCACACCTCTGAGCACAGCAAAGAATGAAATGCAGCACCCAGGCCCACGTCTGCTTTCGTTTATATAGCATCTTAATCTTTTGGACACTAGCATTGCATTTGAATTCAGCATTATGAAAAAAATAAGGCCTTTTAACATCACATTCTTGATTAGGCACCCTTGGCTTGTTCAGGAGCTGCTGATAAAGGAGAAGCTGGGTTTGATTGTGCTGTGATATACACTGGCACTTTTATCAACATGAAGACAAACAGAGCAATGGTGATACACAGAACCAGGCTGAGGAGAGGATGTTATTAAAGCCAATGAAGTCTAAGTTAATGTGTTTCATAACAGACCCATCTGATAAAAATGTACTGGGACCTTGAGGCTTCCGTTAATTAAGAAGATAATTAAAAAGTTGTAAATGTAGAAGGACCACAAGATCTGTAAGAGTTTATGAGGTGAATTTACAGCTCAATTAAGAATGAAAATTGAGGAAGCCTAGCAGCAGGCACTGCTTCTTACCCAGACAGCTGGGGGACTTGGGGAGGTTTGGAAGCTGGAGAGGAGAAAACATAGGAAAAGGAAAATGGAAAATATTTACATCAGATATAAATTCTGTTCACTATTAAGACCTAGTGACCAATGTCAGGTACTGTAAACTCTTTCCTCACACTGATTACCTGGGATGTGGAATAATCACACATGAAGAAATTGCTCATCAAAGCAGTGGGCCTCACACTCATGCCAGAGCCATTTCCCAGAAATCCTGAGCACAGCTTTCAGGAGGCTCACATTTAGTGCTATTATTTCCTAAATCAAGTTTGCCAGATTTGTTACTCCCAGCTCAGAAGGTTTTTCTCCCCAGTTGCTGCATCATGTGGTATTATAAATTGTATTTGCCATCCAATCTGTGATTCAATTTTTTAGTGTAACTGAGCTGCTGGTTGTTACTGATCAGGTTGTTACAGATGGCTTCTCCTCTCTTCTCCTCTCCACTTAACCACTCCCTGCTGGCAAAGCAGAGCAGGATGCATCCACTCTGCCTGTGCTGAGCGGAATCCCAGCCAGGCTGCAGCTCCCCTCCAGCTGTGACAGGTTTGCTGTGTGCTGCCAGGGGCACACACCACGAGCCAACCCTGCCCAGATGCTCCTGCCCTGCTGCAGGACCAGGTCTCGTCCCCCTGATCCTGAGAGGTCCAACAACTGCACTCGCAGCTTCTGCAAGTTGGGTGGGGTGGCCCATGAACTCTATGCAGGCAGGCTCTGCAAGTTTCTGGAAACAATATATTCCTGAAGTGGGTTTTTGAAATTGAAGTAAAAGTTGTTTTTTTTTTTTTCACGCTGGTATTTATAATTATCCTCTATTGTTCTCTTTCAGTGATCTTTCCCAGAATTTCTGGGTATTTGATTTCTGCCCAATTAGACCTATATTAGCATTAATCAGTGTTTTCTATGGCTTTGCAACAAATTTTTACACCATTTCTAGTTATTCTCTGTGAACTAAAAATATAAAATACTTGCTGTTAGAGCTACAGTTGCACTGGACTCATCTGACAGAATGCCTTATGACCTGATCTAAACCCCAACATTTGTTTTATCAGACTTCAATGAAACCCTGTGGGTTTAATGCTTCACTGAGGTGCTGGAACTCTAAAAATCTACTACATCAGCCAAGACTGCAGTTAAGATAATATTTTTGCTTTATAAATTAGACACTGAACAAAGATATTTACAAAATTTACTTTCTGGGACATCATGGGTAAAGAGAAGAATCTGAGATTTTTCTTCTTTTTAACTACATCTGCAATGATATATCTGCTTCTATTTCAGTTTATTATAATGGTTTTAGATTAAAATGTTCACCAAGAAACCTTACACGTATTTGTAGTAATAAATATATATGGTGCTGAGCACATCAATGCTGCATCAGGAATTTTTCATCTCTGCAGATTGTCTTAAACATTTTTTCTCTGTTAGTCATGTCTTATCAGTTATGTTCCTGAAGTACAAGATAAAAGAACATTTTAGTTTGAACAGATCAGCAATGCAGTAAAGAATTATGACTTCACAAGCAGCAAAGATCCATAATTCTTTTCCATTGAGGATGCATTTGTAAAGACCGTGTTAGGCTTCACTTCTGATTGAAAACATTCATTTACTCCTAGAAATATCTTATTCTCTTTGTGGTCTCCTCCACCTCCTGCTAATTTTGTTCCCATTCTCTTTCCTTAGCTCATGTTACCCTGATTCTGCAGGGATTTGTTTCCATCAGACTCCTCCTCCTCCCGAGCACTACAATCATTTCCCCCTTCCCTTTTTACAGGACCAAGTGTCTTTCCCAGGGTGGTGGTGGCAGTTCGACTAAAACCTCGTGTTCAGCGAAACCACTCAGACCCAGCAGTGGCAGGAGAGAACTGCAAAAGGCCACAGGAGTCAAGATAAACCATTTTATGGGGCTCATTTTCAAAGAAGCATGTTAGTCAGGTCATGCGTGCATCCTTTTTATGACCCAGCCATAAAACCACACCTCCTTATGACAACGGCAGGTTGTATGGAAGTCCAAAGCATCAACATATAGGAGGAGGTACGTTCAGCTGCTGATAAAACACAAACCATGAACAAAACACCTGGTCCCACCGGTTTCAATCACTGCAGCTAAAAGCAAACAGTTTCACCTTACAGAAGTTTTTGTGGATCACATGCACTCGCCTTATTTAGGTGTTACGCTTGCTGGCACAGATGATCTTTGCATGTCAAGTGGCGTTTCTATGCTTTTATTGAACAAAGTATTTGCCAAAGACACACCTGCCTGTTTGCACAAGGGCTTTTCTCTCCAGTCCTGCCTAGATTTAGTGTCTCTTGTCCTCATTTTATTGCTCTGAGAATTTCACATCATCTCCTTACTCAATGTTTGCAGTTATTGAACAAAGCACAAAGCAAATGCAGCCGTTCAACCTTTTTCCTCAGCGGCAAGGAAAGAAACCAGCACACAATGTGTGATTTTTTAGCAGGGCAAGTACTGGTTTGGTATCACAATGACAAATGTTGTATGAGCATCCACAGTAGACAAAAGACATCTAATGACTCATCTTGAAGATCAGCAAAAGGAAAAAAAATTTCTTTGATCTTCTATTAGGCTCAACTAGGAAAGGGGAGTGATCAAACAGTGGGACTGCACTGACTTTTTTTGAGGGCAATATGCACTGTGTCAAGGAGGATGAAATACACTGTACACCACTAATTCTTGACAGGATTTCACTCTTCTGTGAGTTTTTATTTCATTTTATATCAGGTCCTTGAGAGTCTGAAAGCAATAAAACCAGACTTTTCCTGATAGGATACGATTCTATTAATATTTTTACGAAGAATGCACCCCTTGGGTCTTTACCCAGGTGTTCTGAGCATTAATCTGCAATTATTCAGAACTAGAGATAGAAGATTAAATAAACGATTTTAAATAAACAATATTTAAATAAACAATTGAGTTGGAATGGACTTAAAGCTCATCTTGGACTTAAAGCCATGGGCAGAGACACCTTCCACTCTCCCAGGCTGCTCAGAACTCCTTCCAGCCTGGCCTTGGACACTTCCAGGGGTGGGGCAGGCACAGCTTCCCTGGCAGCCTGTGCCAGGGCCTCACCCTCACAGGGAAGAATTTCTTCCTTGTATCTAATGTAAACCTGCTCTTTTCCAGTTTAAAACCATCCCCCTCTTGTCTTGTCACTACACACCCTTGTGAAAAGTCCCTCTCCAACTTTCGTGTATTAATTTTAAGAACTAAGAGATGCTCTAAGGTCTCACCAGGCCCTTCTCTTCTGCAGGTTGAAGAACACCAACTCTCTCAGCTTATTGCAGAAAGTCCTCTGAATTATTAACAAATCTTTTTAATTTTTTTTTACTCCTGTCCTATACACTCAGCACACTATCCTATACATAATAGCAAAAATATCTCCCCTGGATTTGCAAAGTAAAAAGGTTTTTACTTTTTTAAATAAAATAGTATTTTGACACTTTGGGTTCTTCAAGGAGTCCAGAAAAAAAAAAAAAAAAAAAAAAAAAAAAAAAAAAAAAAAAAAAAAACCAAACCAAAAAAAACCTCAAAGCTTTCTCTTGAATTCTAGAAAAGTGAAACACAAGGTATTTCTAATAGTCATCATTATTCTGATCCCAGGCTGCATTTCTTCTCTCAGTCCTTGTTGGTATAAATGGGCATTATCATGACAGCTGCTTAAAATGATTCCTGATGACAAAGTAGAATTTTTCAAGGGTCTAGAAAAGACACGTGGATAGAAAACTAATACAGTCATTAGCCTGGTCCAAATTTCACCCAGGATTTTGCAAGCAAATCATAAATGACTAAGAAAAGACTTACGAAGCAATACTGGACTTTGCCACATGCATTGTGACGTTCCCTTTAGGGGTTCGGGCAACGTGATCTAGTGAAAAGTGCCCCTGCCCATGGCAGGGAGGTGGAACTAAGTGGTCTTTAAGGTTTCTTCCAATCCAAATCATTCTGTGATTCTATGATCGGGGGGGACAAGGGATGGGGCAGAAAGAGAAAATGCCCATGGCAATTTCTAGACAGAAGCAGGTATTTCTCATAGACAGTGTCTGCAACAGAAGCTTGCAGGATGTTTCATGATTTGGCTGTTGCTGTGTATGGGTCTTTCTAATACAAAACATCAGAAGTGTAAATAGAGCACTTACCAAATGTGACTGGAACAGAGAAAAACAAGACTTTCAAATGAGGGTCTTAAAGTGGAAAGGCACATCAAGTTACGAGCCCTGATGAAATGACTTGCAGGTAATTCTTCCTTCAGTACTCACCTTGAGTTGAATTAAACTAGGATTTATTGAACATACCATCCTAATTGGAAAGAAACCAATACAACTGCGGGTCAGAAGGAGGAATTTCATATTACTTCTTTCCAAACTGTTTCACTTAGACAACTCTATTAGAAAATGTGCATTTTGGATCGTTTCCAGGTTCGTCTAATCTTTAAACAAATAGGATTAGACAAATTGACACAAAAAGATTTTCTAAATGCATACAGCGAAGTCTGTGAAGAGAAGTACTTTTGCATCCACCAAATTATCAGACAACCAAAGAATCTCAGAACTTACAACTTACAAAGAATCTAAGAATTTACAACTTTGAGCCTGTTCTTGGATGCCACAGAAGCTGCCTCTGAGTGTAAACAGAGGCATTCAAACATACTCATTAATGTTCACTCTCCTGCAGGAAGTGCCTGACCTTCCCATGTGCTGGTGCCACCTGGGTTTGTGGCACTACAGGGGATTTCCCCGTCTGTCCCAGCACAGGGCAGACCATCGTGTCATTATCTCTTACCACAGAAACCTTCTACCCTTCTAGGTACACCCCCACACAGCAATCTCCTTTACACGTGGCACTTTCTGTTTCTGCAGAAGGTGAGGCTGCAGTGTTCTGGGGCTGGGTCTTCTCCTCTCTCCACGTGCAGAAGCTGGAGGGGTGCTCCAGGTGCAAAACCTAGGCTGGGCACTGGCCAGAGGAGTTCACTTTGTGGTAGACTGTATTCTGTCTACGCCCTGACTAGATCTCATAAAATAACCATTCGTTCAGCTGTAAATTGCAGGCAATAAAGATAATCCAGTATTGTGTGGTAAAGATTTAATATCAGACAGAGAAAATAAAATCCTTAAGTTAGGAGTAGAAATTAATTAGAGGTTAAAGGTATGTTGAACTTCAATCAGCATCCTGGGTACAGCTTATGATGTGTGAAAAGCTAAATGCTGTCATAATGAGCTGTTGCTGCCATCTACTGAACACAAGGTGTGTGAACTACACGCATTTACAGTTTGGCTACTGATCAAAAATATTTGCTTGGCTGGATTAAGTAAAATTTCTGTTTCTTTAGAGTAATCACGTTTCTTTCTAGATGATATCCAAGGACATGAATTTGCTTTAGAAAAAACTTGTGATCCTTTGGGAGATTCTGAATTCTCCTTTGGGAGCCTCTCCTAGCCTGTAGGGAACCATGGCAGGTGAGCATATGTAACTCCCATAGCATGAAACACATTGCTATTAATAAGAAAGAGTTATTAGTTAGAGCTGCAGGTTATTAAGATCTCAGAACACATTGGCTCTTCTGGAGCAATCCCATGCAGAGCAATACCATAAACTCTGCTGAGGATGGATACCTGCCCTTGTGTGGCAGCTGCGGCTCAGATGGAAAAAGCACTGGCATTGGCACTGAATTTCTGCAAGGATGCTGAAGGGTGGCAGAGAGGTCAAGCAGGCTGCTGAGGGACTTCTAAGCAGCAAGAGCTATCCCAGCCCCACAGCTTGTTTAATCCGTGGGACGAGCCTGTTCTTGGATGTCACAGAAGCTGCCTCTGAGCGTAAACAGAGGCATGCAAACACACTCATATATATACACATTAACAGCAAAAATTCCTTGTACTAATTAAAAAAAAAAAAAACAGCAACAAAGTCACTAAGTGCGAGAAATCCAATTGGTCGCAATTCATTAAAAAATATATGCACATATTGCTCACCTACAAGGTATATACATGGACACTCACAGCCAAATTCAGCCCCGTGGGCGATAAAACCTTATGTTGTGTTGACTGAATGAGGTCGGACACATTTGCTTGGAGACGTCTTTGGGAGTTCAGACACACAGAGCTCAGGAACAGTGCACAGAGCCAAGATTACGGGCTACAGCAGCCGCGATTTCTGTCTGAGATGGCAAAGGGATTTCAAGAGGAAAAAAAAAAAAAAATCTGGTTCTTTTTCTCAGTCTCCTGTCAGGCCTTATGATTACATTTAACAGAGTGACGCCGGTGTGAGATCAGCGAGGATAGCACGAAGCATTCCTCTGAAGCAAAATCCTGAATTTCCACGCGAGGGAGCCTCTCGCCCAGGGAGCAGCCGGGAGAGGCGGCGGGTCTCTGCCGGAGCCGGCAGCGAAACGGTTAACACATAATGATGATTGTCAGAGCTTGTTAACCACAATTATCTTCAAGACATATGTAAATCTGTGTAACTACCTAAGTGTGGTATATAATCTAAAACATACTGTTTAAATCTAGAAGCGTTCCCGAGTTAATTTCGCTAACGGGAACGTTAGTTGCGACTTCCTGACTTCGCTGTGTTTGAATGCATATCCATGAACATTAATTTAAAATGAGTCTAAATATTTGTTGAGGATTAATCACCTGATAAATTTAGCTCTTTTTCATTTTTTATGAATTATTCATTATCTCCTCTCTTTCCGTTGATGTGTTGGTTGTTTGCAAGAATTGAATTACTGGTTGACACTAAAAAAAAAAAAAAAAAAAAAAATCAGCATTTCTTGTGATTTGTAAAATGTTCCCCTTAGAAGCTTGGCTGGCAAATGTGAGAGCAATCGGGCGTGCCACCAATATTTTATGGTATTGGTTTGTTTCTTGAAGGGAGTTTTTAAGAGGCATAAGCAAGTTCATACAGCAAATATTTTGCAACAACAGCAAAAAATCTGTTTATGTCTTGCATATCATATCATTCCTCCAAAGGAAGTTTGTATTAACAAAAGCCTGTTGATGGAAATGTTTGGGAAGCGTACAATGAGGTGTGGCTGCAGGAATGAACAGCTGTGGAAAACTGCTGAACTGCAAAAAGCTCCTTCTGCACAGTCATCATTGAAAATACTTGAGCTTGCCAAAGGGAAAGAATAATTCTGTTCCAGGATGGCCTCAAGCAACTCTGAATGAAAAAATATCAGCCACCAGATATTACAAAGAGGAACAAACCTTTTAAGGAAAGTAGATGGCAGCAAGGATCCCTAATGCTGGCTAGTATTAGTGATTTGTGAGCCTCCAGCACACAGAGGACCATCTCTCAAACTTTATCTGTGGCCTGCCTTCAGTGAAAATAGTGGAAGACCAGATTTTCAGAATAGACCTTACATTCCCAGGGCTGGAAGCCTAATTTCTGGCTGCCGCTCATTAAAACAATCTTTGTCACAAAATTAATTTACTAGCAAGCATAACTTCCCTTCTTCAGCCTCACTGAAACAGATAACATCCTGAACTTCCCATTGGGTATGTCTTTATATTTGTTACTTTCAAATCAGTTTGCTACTATTAATTAAATAACAAATCAGAAAATTATTTCTAGAATTATAAAAAAGCAAAACCCCCCAGAACACCCCCTCATGTGGTTAGTAACTGGTACCAGCACTTGCAGAACATCAAAGGCTTCTCTAAACATAGACTTTCATCAGTGATGCTGCAAGCCTTCATCTAATCTTTCATGATTTCCCATGCAGGAACATCAAAAGAGAAAGAAGAGAATAGCACTATTCCAAAGCAACAGTGCTCTGTGTGAAAAGTACGTGTTTAGCTACATATAAAATGTAAGTGGGAAATTATTATTTACATGAGACATATTTTAATAAACATCATCATTAGCTCACTGTCTTTTTCCTATAAGGAACAAGGATTTTCGCAGTTCAAAATCATGTCGAAAACTCAGGCGATTTCTGGAAGGAAATGAAAAAGAATTAGAAATGTATAAGCCTTCAAAGCAAGAAAATCAATTTATGTTCATTTTTACCTACTGAAACACATTCTGCATATTTCATTGTTTCTGTCGTCTTGTTATAATCTATCCAAAGAGTTTTCAAAGAACATTAAGTCCTACAAATAAACAAAATGTGAATTAGATATGGATAAAAATGCGACAATTATTATCAAAAGTCTTACTTGTAGGCTTTTGTTACATAAAGTATTTATATTAGTTAATCACTTTTTATCACTGCTACTGAGAAACAGGAGTTTTGGAGGGGACAATCCGAAAATCTTAACTGTTATTTCTATCCTACTAAAAGCAAAATTTCTGAATTGTTGTTGGAATTTTAAAGCTAACACTTTTCAGTGAATAATTTAAATAGTACTGTAATTTTGGTTTATGGTTTCCAATGTAAGTATCACAGATGATTTTGAAACCATTTCATGTTAACACAATTATGTTGGCAAAAGAGCTACACAGGAAGATTCAATTTTCAATTCTAGAAAATATGCATTTTAACTTCATCTTTACCCCTAGCAATGAGTATTCTCCTTCTCATAATCCTTATGGTTATCTTCACAAGAGAATTTTTGTAGGAATTCTCGTATGACCTGAAGGTCTTACGTACAACACTCAACAGAATTATTGAATTAGTTTGAAATTACCATTAGAAATGCCATAACTTTTTTTTGGTTCCTATACTTGTTCAAACACAATAAGAGGTTTAGGGGAGTTTAGTTGGTTTGACATGTACGTTGAGATTTGATTCTGCCATATAAAATATTGAACTGCATGTGTAATACTATTTAAACAGCTTAATAATCAAAAATTTAAGAACATTAAAAAAAAAAGAAAAGAAAAAAAGCACATAAAAATTAGAAGGTTTTAGTTGATTCATCTTTTATGTATGGTTTGGTTTTCCAATGCACTTGCACTTTTGTAGTTCTCAGCAGACAGCAAGGGCCCCTTTGGCCCCAGTTTGCACATCTCTGTGGGTCTGCCTCTCCACCTTGCACACTTACAATGAGGAAACAAGCCCCAATCATTACTGCCTTGATCCTCACATCAAGATCCACAGGGACCTGGATCCCAAAGTTGGCCGTGTTGGTGAAGACGTTGTTGACAAATCCAGACCAATACTTGGAAATTTTGCCAATCGTTGTCATCTCGTTGAGAGCTTTTACCTGCACAAAGAAAAAACAGGAGCAGACATAAATGTAAACAAATCAAGTGCACGCTGATGACATCTCCACGGAATTAATGACTGTGTCCTGACATGCAGAGTATGCTAGAGTTGTCAGAGTCTCCTTTTATTCTTATTGCTGCAATGTTCTATTAGTGTCAAATTTCCCTTTACAAGTGGCACCCAAAAAAAGGGCCTCAACTTTGGAAACATCAGCATCTTTAGGGCTGGGAGGAAGCAATCTTGAAAGTTTATGCCAGTTTCGCCTTTCTTTAACAGGCTTGTGGGGTCTTTTCCCTCTCCCATGTTTTTTATATTCTCCTAGCCCCACTGCTGTTGACCACTGTCCCCTCAGGGGACAGGCATGTTCTCAATTATGCAGCCATTTGCATGTTTCTCACAGTATACTGAAATTTCAGACAATACCCACTGGAGTCTTTTGATTTGGCTAATGAGTTGATAAGCTGATAAATCCAAAAATTCCTTTATGATTCTTAACCAAGGCAAAGCACCTGTTCACATCAGAAAACTCTGTTCAGGGTTTCTTCAAGTATCTCCCATTCTCCCTCTCATCTGAGAAATTTATTCAGAGTAGTAAAACTTTTAAATCGTTAACGCTTGTACGAAACATACCTCAAAGTCAACATCTTCAAAACAGCCACAGGTTGCACATGGGCCAATTATTTTTAGCACATCTTCTTTGCTTTGATTCTTTATAGTAAACTTTGGCAGAAAAGGGTCCCAGTTCTGTACAACGTACCCAGCTATTGTACCTGGTGGGGACTGAACTTCTAACTAGCAAACAAAAGAACATAGCAACAAAAAAATGTTTTTAGCTGATTATAAATTTTTTTTTTTCTGTGATAGCATATTGTTTATATAATGACAAGTATTTATGTAGTGAATATAGTAACATATCATTTTACCAAACATGGAACTGGATATTGCAGAACTGTCTAACAGTGTTGTTAAATACAGTAGACAAAATGAAGCTCAAAAGCTGCACCAGAAGCCAAGATCTTACATACAATAAAAGACTTTATAAAAGCTATAAACTAGGGAAAAAATCGTTATTGTATTCAGGGAGTATCCTACAAGATTTTCCAAGTAGTTATATTACCAGAGGACTTTTTCTTTAGAAGTGCTAAGGATAAGTGCTAAGAAGGTACGTGGATGAGCTAACCTGTAAAGTATTTTCACAACACAAGAAAGATGTCTGAATAAAGGAATGCCAAAAAATATGGAGGAAAGATCTGATGCTCTATGGGATCTGCATTTTTCATTCCAAGCACCTAACTTCTATGTTCTGCAATTTCCCAGAGATGAATGGCCCTGAAGAGGCAGATCCATGGAGGGAAGGCTCAGCCTCCTCAAAGAGCGGCTTCCAAGTCCTAGCCACAGACCCCCGTGGTCTCCACAGAGTTTCCATCCTTCACCCTCCTGCACAGTGAGTGCTCCTGCCTGTGTCAGGGCAAGCAGTGTTTTGGGGTGTCACTTCACTGCAGAGACATCACCAGACCCCAAAGCTTTGTGTGGGGTGTCACTTCACTGCAGAGACATCACCAGACCCCAAAGCTTTGTGTGGGGTGTCACTTCACTGCAGAGACATCACCAGACCCCAAAGCTTGGTGTGGGGTGTCACTTCATTGCAGGGACATCGCCAGACCCCAAAGCTTTGTGTGGGGTGTCACTTCACTGCAGGGACATCACCAGACCCCAAAGCTTGGTGTGGGGTGTCACTTCACTGCAGAAACATCACCAGACCCCAAAGCTTTGTGTGGGGTGTCACTTCACTGCAGAGACATCACCAGACCCCAAAGCTTTGTGTGGGGTGTCACTTACTGCAGAGACATCACCAGACCCCAAAGCTTTGTGTGGGGTGTCAGCAAAGCTGGGTCCCATGGAAGGGAGGAGGCACACAAGGAAAAGAACTCATTATGTCTACTCCAAGACCTCCCCACAGTCCCCAGGCTGAGAGTGACCTGGAATTCCTGAATTCCTCCCTGCCACCCTTGGAGCTGCACCCCAGGAGATGCTGGGACCAAGGGCACCCCCTCACCTCCTGCAGGAAGCAGGGGAAGCAGCAGCTGTTGCACCTCAGGGGCCTGATGACTCGGATCACCTCCCGGCCGGCGTTGTCCGCGATGCGGATGGTGAAGGCTCTGAGCGGCGAGCACAGCTTGCGGTCACAGCAGCCGTTCTCTTCCACTGCAAAGTAAACTCTTTGTCCCAAGGGGTTCTTTATCTCGTATTTGCTGGAAGTCTCTGTGCCAAGTATGGCTAATAAGGCAAAACAAGTAGAATAATAACTTACATTATGTTTGTTATTACCTTAGTATAATGTTATTGTATATATATACATATATGAGCGTTTATTCTGAAAGTCTCTGAGACAGGTTGTTTAAAAGTTTGTTTTGAAGTAGCAACACAAAGAAGATATACAAGTATATGGAAATAATAGGGCCAGGTCTGTATTTTGAAGGAATTAATTCAGACTTCTATTTGCTGTACACTGAAGTACATGGCACAAAAGATAATTCAGAACCTGGGTTTTGGTTTGGGCTTTTTCTGGCTTTATCATTTGTCAAAAGTAATATCCTGAGACTATCCCACTTCAGTGGCAAAGCTTTCACCCAGCAGGTCATTCAAGAATCAGGCCAAAACCATTTTGAATGGGAGAAATGTATTTTACAGTGTTTTACTGGCAGAACTTAATACTTGTTCATTACTTGAAATTCTGAGCAACAAAATAATTAGAAAATCTTTTGCTCCATTTTATGTTTTCTGACCTTCCTTTCTCTGTTTGCTTTTTTCTCATAGTACGTTATTGTTAGGGGAAATAAAATTTTCCATGGATTGGAAAGATGGTTAAACTTTAATAACACTGAAAGGGAAGTGTCTGAGGGAGAGGATTTAGGACTGTTGTAGAGGTTATTCACCCCTCAGTGGTTTGCTGCTGAACAGACAAACAATAAAGTGAGTCTTCCCCACATTATCACTGCACAGCAACCTTGCACAAGGCAGCAGGAGGGTTCACAGTGACTTCAGCGAGCTGGGGGCAAGACTTGGATGCCTTTTGGAGACACCCATGTACCAGCACCGTTAAAGGGTGACAGGGATTGCGCCATACCTTCCAGAAGCTCCACTTGCTGATGAATTATTATCTGGTCCAGCTGTTTTAAAAGAATAAACAGGATGGTGAGTCTTGGATAGGTCTGGGGCTGCCGGTGGTCACGTGTCTATTTTTATTGCTCATCTCCCTGTAATTAAGATTTCTTTCCTTACAGAGGAAAGAAATCGGGGTGGGTGCCTGAAGGATATCTCAAGTCGCATTTTGGACTTCCCCTTGAAATTATGGCTGAGGAATGTGACATTAGGTGCTGTGCCCATGTAATTCATCCACATGCTTGAAGAAAAATAATCTTCACTGGGGGAATGAGGAGGACAACACCAACAGAAAGCTCTGTGCAAGAAGCAGAATCCACTTCTTGCTCCTGTTGCTCCTCTTTGTCAAAGGGGAAGTTCCTTACCCCAAATCCAGTGTTGGTGCTGGGCACCAAGGCAGTGCAGGAGTGAGGAGTGAGTGAGCCTGGGCTCAAGCACAAAACTTGCAGTGGCCACATCCCAAAGGATCTTGGCTGGAGCTGCCCAGCAAGGCAGTCAGGGGATGCCAGTGATGGCACACAGCAGCTTTAACACTGATCTCAGGAGCTCTGCACCTCAAATCTGGCAAATGGTCATGCCAAGGTACCAGGATGAGCAATGAAACATTCAGCTGGCTGAAAATGTCTTCCCCCATGAGCTAGTTACAAATGCAGAAGAAAAACTGCTTGCCATGACACCCAGCTTTGCTGTGCTTATCGTCCCTCTGGCATTATTCTTTCTTGGAGAACAGTTGTTAGCATTATAAAACCAGCAAGACTTAATTTCAGTCTACCTTTCAGTTTTATGTGGCTTTTTATGCCTGTTTTATGTGACAGTTTTAGGCTTTACCAATCTCTTTTCCGTAATTTTTCTGTAAATTCCTGATGGGCAAGTGCTTGGTACGAGTTTTCCCGTTACTCACAGCTGCAGACACAAAGCACACAGCGACCTTCTGAGACCAGCCTGTCACAGCTCTCCAGTGCCTGGATTTTTTAAAATTGATAAATCTTGCCTGGTACTTATTCAGACTGTTGCAGCCATTTGTCACTTCTAGTCAGCTCCTGCAGATAGTTCAGGCTGCAGAGAAAAGCTGGTAAAAAGGGGACCTTCTTTATCTCTTTGATTAATCTCTGAAATGTGCATGCCAGTAATTGGAATAATAAAAAATATTTAGACGTAAAAATATTCTCCCAAGAATCTTTGCTGTTTATTGTTTGGGTCTCATGAGAGAGCTCTAGGAGCTCATGGGAAGGGCTCTGCTGATGGAAAGAGAATAAACAAGTTAAAGATGGCAGAACTATTTTAATATTTTAGAATTTATTTTAGTATGGATTTCTTTGCCCCGTGTAGACTTTTACAAGGAAAAGAAAATTAGTGAGCCTGAATTGTTAAAAGCTTTAAGTGATTTTGGGCTATGTATTGGTTCATTGTGCACAAAGCATAAAGAAGTCTGAGACAACACAGCAGTACCACTTGTTATCCTTGTTCTGCCCTTCACGGGTTTCTGCAGGGCAGTTTTTCTGATTTTTATTGAGGTACTTGTGGATTGAGAGAATTCTGCACTTATATTTGAAAGCACCCAAAGCCCTTTGGCTTAACAAGGGTCTGGTCCTCTTGAGCTCAGATATGTTAAAATTCCTTATACATAGTTAATTCTCAATATTCAGTTCTGTGGGCATCAAATTTACATCTGATCAGCCTAAACAAGTCTAAACAAAGAAGATTTTTACAAAAGTAGTTAAACCTGAGTGGTGGAACAACATTCAGCTGAAGTACTCAGAAAATTCTTCTCCAAGGTTACACCTGCCTATTCCTGCTGTGGGAAAAGGATCATTTGATTTTTGTTATGGACACTGATCTACTCTTTGAGCTATGGCTGTAATCTGGAAGATAGTAGTGAGGCTTAGGTAACTTTAATAATTAGGTAATTTTAGGAAGTTATTAAAGAGTGATAGTCCTAGAAAGCTGATGTGTTTGCTGAGGCAGAGCAGTTTCTTACCCTTCTCTGGTGTACCTCTAACAGCCAATTGGAATTGTTCCTTCACCTGGACTCTGGGTGTGGATCTGCAGAGAAAAATGGTGCTGGCTGGCCTTTACCTACAGGACACACATTTTCCTTTCCTCTCATCCCCTCTGGATGAGAAAAAAAGAGAAAGTTATCCTTGGGTTGCTATTTAGAATAACATTGTAGGGATCTCTCTGAGACTCACTAAATTTGGATCCTTGTATCAGAGTCAGACATGGTCTTGCTGAGAAATACATTCAGCTTTCTCAAATCTATCCAGGTATCTTGCCCACTCTTTCTGGAGAATGTAATATCTATTTGTTATTCTTAATGATTCACAACCACTCTCTATATAATTTTTCTTCCAGTAATGTAATCCTATAAATTAAATATGTCTCTTTCCCACAGTCTGTTTACTCTCGTAGGCACTCAGTATGATTCCCTCTCCAATAGTGTTGTTTTTAGTCTAGAGATAAAACAGATAGAGTCTTGTTTTAAGGGAAGTTTTCTATTCCCCGTGCACTTCCAGTAGCACCTCTCTGTGCCTGTTTCAGTTTGGACCCACCTTTCCCCAATGCACCCAGCACCAGAACGACACACAGGCTTCTAGAAGTCTTCTCAGTGGCATAAATAACTCCAAGTTCTGCTAGAAACATCTTCATTCAAGCATTTAATTCTTGAAAATCTCTTCCTCCACGAGGATAAATCCCAAGGGATCATCCTGGCAGCTGTGAATGCCACATGCATCCTGCAGGCAGCCCTCTCCCTGCTGGAGGGACCTTTCTTCTCCCATCTATCCGGAGTGAGCCCCTTTCATTTGCCACACAGCCAGGATGGCTGCAGCATCACACACTAAAGTGTTCTGCAAGGCACAGAAACTCGAGCTGTGGGCACATGCCAACAGTCAGCACTGCACACCCGCTTCCCACTTTTCGGACTGCAGAGAAAATTAAGAATACTTAGCAAGGGCTGCAGCACAGGCCAAGAATAAGCAGGAATTAGGTCTTCAGTTCCAGTTGTAGCTCTGAGAGCAACCTGCTTTTTTGTCTTAATGTCAGATGCAAAGCTTCTCTAAAATGGAGTGATGGTATTTGCTTGCCTACATTGTCTGGGTAAATCTCAGGTGTAATTCGTGTTCATACAGGAGCCTGAATATGTAACTGCCAAGTAATTACTATCACAATCACTTTTAGACTGAAAAATGTACCTTCCACGGGCTGTAAGCAAATGCTGTGTCATTGACAACACGTATCATTTTGTGTGTTCAGGCGTCTTGAAACGAAAGTCATCACTCCACATGAAAGACTGCTTCTGAAGAGTGTCCCCATTTCATTAGCTATTTGGGTAACTTAGCTCCAAATACAAAATACATTCAATTCCTGCTTCTACACAAAGCTGGCAGAAATGTGTGCCTAAAATACACATCTTGAGTGAAGTAAACATTTCCCAGCATCACCAAAATGCAAACGCAGCAGAGATGTATCAGAAACGTGGTCTGACTATGCTGGGGGCCTGATTCTGTCCCTGCCACACTGGGCAGGGTCTGTGACACCTTATTCAGCACGTAAGAGTGGCACAATCCAGCCACAGGTAAAACCTCAGCCAGTGGCAAAGCAAGAGCAGGGAGTGACCCTCCTGGTAAAAATGTTCAGGAAAAGATGGAACTTCTGGAGCAGACCTGCAGACCATCAGTGCTCTGAGCTCCAGGAGCTGAGAGGTTTCACAGAGCAAAAAGGACAGCCACATGTTTAGCAGTAGGATGGAGAAGACTTAAGCATTTATTTTTCTTCCCTCACCTACAACCTACTTCTCCACCTCCATTTTCAAGCATTTTCCTCTCTCAGGCATTAGCACTTTCTTCCTCACACAGGGTTAATGCAAGTTTGCAGCACTCAGACTTATGCTCATCTAATTTCTATAAAATTAATGGCAGCAATGAGGAAAAAGCTGCTTTCTCCTATGTTCCTTATTTCATAGTAATACCAAACAACAAAAAAGCTTCTCCATCCCAACCTACCCCTCCCTCAAGGGGACAAACCCTTACAGCCTCATCCTCCAGGGTATCAAATCAACACAAAATGAAAACATAACAATTCTAACATTCAGAAGGATTCAGGACCTGGTTCAGATACTCCAGACCAGGTGGCAAATTATGAGTGTGTGATGTTTGCTTCCAGAGACTTGGTTCAAGAGGTGCATTCTGTTGAGGAACATCAGAAGAACCAGGGAGGTAATCCTTGAAGATTGAGTTGGTTTGTCCCTGAGATTCTGCAGAAAAAAAAAAAGAGAAAAACCCAGAAACATCAGAACCAAAAAGCAGCTGGCTTCTTGGATCAAAGCTGGAACACTAATATCATTCTGCATGTGACTGTATCAGTGCTTCAGGTCAGGAGTGAGGACCCAAAAGGAATCCCCTGACTGTCCCACACATTGAGCACTCTGATTTTAAAACTGCCTTAGAACATGCGAAGAGGAATCACTGCAGATGAAGTTAAATCAGGAGATGTGGTCTTGGAGGGCACCGGATCTGCTCTGACAGCTGGTGGGCACAGAGCTTGTGTGGCAAGGCTGGAGCTGGCCTGGGCTCATGCACAGGGTGGCCAGAAGCCCCTCAGCAAAGGTTGCCCAGCCCTGCTCCCTGTGAGCTGCCCTGTGTGCCAGTGTGCCCTGAGCTGCTGAAGGCTGGCTCCCAGCAAGATGCTTTTCAGCGTCCTGTGGGCACTCATAATTTATCTTAATTAGAGATAACCTTCCCAGGGATCTCACATTCCCCAAGATGGGATATTACAACCCAGATATCAAAGTCTACATAGCCTCTTATAGTGCATTATTCGTTATTATCTTAATGAACAGATCAGATATAATTATGCTGTGTTTTCTGGTTTGCTATCACAAAGAAAGCCTTTAGGGCACAGTGATGGAGACCTTGGCAGTGTTGTGAAGATGAGATCATTTACTGCCACAGGCACCTGTACATCCACACTCTTGCACAGGCACCATCTCCCACAGCACAGTGACCACCTTAAACACTGGATTTCCCAAAAAAATTCCTGCTAGTTTTTCCAAGTACATTGTTCCTCGGCCTTCAACGACTCTGGTTCTGCAGGAACCCGGGAGAGCAAAGTGAAGCTCTCCCCATATAAATGGCAAATCCTTGTATTGAGCTAAGCCCCTGTGATTTGGCAGGAAAGCAGTCCCCAAACTGATCATTTTTATCTCCTGTGTGACAATAATTAGACACAATGGAGTTTGAGGTCCAAAAGGAATTTTGGCTCTAAGTCTGAATCTTTCTTTTGCTGTTGTGGGTTTAAATGAGATCCTTTAGTATTATTTGAACTCACTGTGAAAGATTCATCATTCAATCATATTTTGATCTTAATTTGTCTTTGCAGCCACTGCTTTCTTTCAAAGTCTGAGACCACAGGAAGAAGTAACCCCTTTGAATTTGTTGCTGGCTTTTAAAAATGTATAACTGGGTAATAAATATTTTATATGCTCTTCTGCATCATTTTACCTCTCAGGGTTCTGTTACTGCCGTAACTCTTGTTGTTACATGAAATGCCACGAAGTAGCCCAGTGTTGGTGTTATTCTTGAATAATAAAGAGGAAAAAAGACAACAAATTGCAGTTCTACCTGTCAAATTTTAAGCTATACAAAAATCAAACAGTAAATACATTAAATATTAATGACAATTTGAGCTAGTGTGACACTTTGTCTATTTTTGTGTATGATTCCCATTTCATTACTAATATGGAAATCCTTAAAGTTACCATATGATACAGCGAGTATTCTGTAAAAACACAATTTGTAGAGTTGCATGTTCCTGAAAGAGGTGTATTGTCAAGTTTCTTCATACTAAAAACCATATTTCACACCATTACTGTTTAACTGTTTCTCCTAACTGATACACATCAAAAATATGCAAAACCAGATTCCTCTTAAACAGTTAAAGCGAAATAAAATAATAAAAAAGCCTTATATTGCAAGAGTACAACAATTCCGTAAAACCTGCTTGCTCCTGTGTACCTTTTAGTGCTTTAATGCAGATGTCTGGAGTGTTTCGAGGGCAAGAAAAAGGAATAAACATTTGGCAAACCAAGACAACCATTGCTGAAACTCCCTGGGTCAACACGTGCCTCTGCACATGCCAACAGAATGACATCCATGGAGCTGCACTCGTGTTAAGGGAAAAAGAGATTTGTATCCTTCTGTTTAGTTTGTTTGAAAACCTGGAGAAAATTAATTGGGAAGGCTGATTAGATCAGATGCTGCACATTTGCACATTGCCCTGAGTACTCAACTGGCTGCAGCTAAAGTCAGTATGTGACACACTCAGGAGTAATCTGATTAAATTCAGTTATTCTTCAGTTATTATTCTTCATATGGGGTTATCAAGTCTCTGGCCAGTTTTGAGTGTCAAAAGCATTTGCTGATGTAGCATTTTCAAAGCGAAATAGGGAAGTGTGCAAAAATAGTGACACCCTTGGCTCAGTACCCACCCTTCCCAGGCGTTCCGTACTGACAGGTTTAAACACAAAAGATACCAGCACTAAATTTTCTGACTGAATGCAGAGGCTAACATTTTGTAAGGTATTTTATTCAAATAACATCCTAGTATAGATTTTTGCCTCCTTAGGAGCCTCTTGGATGCTGAAAAATTAAAGGAAGACAAAACAACTCTGTTTTGACTGATGTGGTTTTAGCCTGAAACACTCATTTCATCAGACTGCTGATTGCTGGGAACGCACAAGACCAGTTTTCCGTAAACACCATCTAAAAATACAGACTATAGATGCGCTTACCTTGAGAGGCCATGAAGCTTCCTGAGTTACTTCTTCAAAGGAAGCCGGGTTAAAAGAAAAGGCTTTTCTTGTTGCAGCGAATAAAAAAAGGCGCACAGCATGCACCAAACTTCAGAAGGTGTCTGTCTGCTGGCTGTCGGCTGGCAGAGCACGGGAGGAGCTCACGGGAGGCGCTGGCGGAGCCGGGCCACGGGGGGAGAGGCTGCGGGAACGCCGAGCCGTGCCGTGGAGACAGGGAAAAGGCTCTAGCCTGCGTGGAGAGACAAAGCTGCGCTGTACCCACGGGCTAAATCAGCGCCCTAAAATACTGCTTTATGATGTCTGGGTTTATTCTGAGAATACAGAGAGTCTGTGGGTTTAGTTCAGTGTTTGTGTTGCCACTTCTTCAGGCTGTCTGGTGAAGACAGCAGTTAATGAAGTTGTGGATGGTCCATCCCTGGAAGTGTGTAAAGCCAGGCTGGATGGAGCTCTGAGCCCTCTGGTCCAGGGGAAGGTGTGCCTGTCCCAGCCAGGGGGCTCGGAACTAGATCATCTTTAAGGTCCTTTCCAACCCTGGCCATTCTATGATTCTGTGATTTCCCTACAGCTGGCCCCAGTCAACATTTTCCATGCACAAAGCAGGAAAAGCTGCCTTGGATTCCTCACTTGGACATCAACTGGAGGATGTCCTCCGAGGGATGTGACACCCAGTCCCAGAAAATCATCTTGCACATTCCCCCACCACCGTGTCCCCCGACACTCACATCCATGCAGGGTCCTGCTGATCCCTGCAACGTGTGTGAACTGGATTTGGAGAACTGAAAGTCCGGCAGTGCTTTGTCCTTGACCAAAATCATGGCATATGTAATTGCCCCCGTTGCACTGGGAGGAAAGGATGAGAAGGAGGGAGAGTAACCTTGACTTACCAGCTCATATTCCTGCCTTGAGTGCCCAAGCTGCTGTGGAAACCATCAGGCAGATGTGATCTGCATGGCTGCAAGAATGGCTGAGCCTATGCACAGAGCCCAGCAGAGCAGAGGGAGGTGCTGGGGACCATTTTCTGTCCTCTGTGCTACTGCAAGTTCCACTGGTTTGAATCTATCTCAAGTATGATTGAGCAGATTAAATTCCAGAGTTTACAGCTCAGGAAGATGCTGATGAGGATTCTCTGAAGAAAGAATACGGAAAAACCCCAAACTACATGGAAGCCGATTTTTATAGACTACAGTAGCAAATGCAAGAGCCTCAGATCTACCTATGGATTTGGCAATGGGAAATTTCCCAGGAGTTTATCATTGCCTGCTCGAGAGCTC
Organism: Sylvia atricapilla; assembly: GCF_009819655.1. NCBI lineage: Eukaryota > Metazoa > Chordata > Aves > Passeriformes > Sylviidae > Sylvia > Sylvia atricapilla. Next base: position 24,953,913 of record NC_089149.1, read on the forward strand.
CCTGGGTGCAGTGGCAAGCACAGGGCAGCCCAGGAGCCAGACCCTGCTGTGCTCAGCCTGGAAACAACCAGGGAATTGATTAAAATTTTGGTGACTGAAAAATGAGTACTAAACAAATCCTTCTGGGTTAGGAGGAAATTTGACATAACAGGAAATGAAAGTTAAGAATGACCAAAAGTTTTTGCTTCCTTTCTCCCTGTCAAGGATGGGCTTCTTTGGAGCAGAGGCTCTAATCCAGACAGCAGACAGAAAGCCTAAAAAAAAAAAAAAAGAAGAAAAAGTACAGGGAAAGTTCTGGTTAAATATAGTAAACCTATCTTTAAAAATGACAGATGCAAATTCAAATGAGATGGCACTCATTTACCTTTAAAAATGAATGAAGAGTTATTTCACCTCCCAGAAAATTACACAGGAAAAAAAGTCCCAATATTCTGTCAATGCATAAAAAAAGTGCTCAAACAGACAAAACACACTAAAAAAAATATGAAAGAAGACATTCCAAACGTTTAAAAAGTATTTTTTTGAGAAGTCTCAGTGATTAATTTGCTGAGCCAGAGGAGGAGTCGGCCACAGCCTGTGCTGCCCTTTGCCTGCAGCAGGGGCCAGGCCGGGCTGGCCGTGCCCCAGAACTGCCCTGGCAGCTCCAGCTCCTGCAGGAGCCAGGTTTCATTTTCCTGCTGCTCATGAAATAAACATCACTCTGAAATAGTTCTGCCCCAAAAACTGATTTTGCTGACAAGATTTGTGAAATTGAAGTAAATCGGTAACAGAAAGATACAACATTGGCTTTAAGGACATTTTGTTGTTTGTTTTTTTTTCATTTTTTTCACAAATTTCTACATCTTTCACAAAGTCCCCTTTTACCCCATTCCTACTGTTTTATACCAATAAGCAATAATTTTAGTAGATTATATCAGTGGATTTCTGAAGGATTTGCAAACCAGAGTCTTGAACTGGCATAAATCCTTACAGGTAAAACCACATATTTAATAATGTCTTTAATCTGAATTTTTGGTGTGCCTTTTTTTTTTTTTTAAACTAATACTCATGTATTGGTCCAAATAGGCTGCTGCCATGATTAAAGTATTCTCAGTAAGACATCAGGTACAGAAGACTTAATCATATTTATTCAAGCACAAAGACAGTCATGCTTTGGTGCCCTTTAGATATGCAGAGGAAGAACACCCAAGAAATGAGGACAAACATTTTAAGAATTGTGTACTGTTACTTCTGACCATATTTTAGGGCCTTCAGGAAGTAGACCAGCAGCACCCAAAGGACAATTTCACCAAGACACAGAACTGGCTGCCTCTGCCCTTTGAAGAAGGCCCAGGGAAGGGTTATCACTGCCTACACTGACTCTATCAGTCAGAGTCTCAGCACTAAAATAGAGTACACCACCTTCCTCTGCATGAATATGCTGGGCATCTGAAGCACACTCACAGCTATTAAAACAAAAACAAAAACAAAACCAAACCAAACCAAAACAAAACAAAACAAAACAAAAAAAAAAAAAACAACAACAACAAAAAAAAAACCCAAGTTGAGTATACATACATATATTCCTGCTACCTCTAAAATACTCTTGCCCCATCCTATGCTGTAAAGCTGATAAAATTGATGGGCAGATCCTTAGAAGGCATAAGTTAACATGGATCCATCAAAACCAATGAGCCTGTCCAGATCAGAGCAAGCAGTGCTTGGCTGGAGGAGTTTATACATCTAAGACCTTTCTTTTTCCCTTAAAGAAAAATTACATCTCTTCTATAACTACCACTTCCACAAAGGCCCAGAGATCCATCCCCGCTGAGCTGATGTCCAAGCACCACTGCAGTTAATGGTTATTACATAAATTACTGCAGCCTGGAGGAAACGTGTCCATGGACTAGGACATCCTTGTCCTCAGCACAGAAACAGAACACAGATTTTCCTCCAGAAAGCCTGTAGTAACAGTCAACCAGGTGGACCAAGGGAGCAAAAATGTCATATGGCTCAGCATAGGTGCCCTTTCTCTGGAGCCTAATCACTCTTCCATTTTCTACAGGCACCACAGCAGGAATATGGCAACAAAAACCATCTTCACAAGACAAAACAGGAGACAGTAACAAATTTCAAAGTAACAAATTTCAAGGTATTAGGAAAAGCTGTTTGATTTCTCATCCTGCTCCCCGCTGTTCAGAAAACCGCTCTGTGAACCTGGTGTGAGGTGTCTGTCCTTGTACTCAGCAGGAGAAGATGGCACTGCCCTTGCCCCACTGTACCACTGTGGGCTCCTCCAGGTGAGAAACTGCCTGTGCCCTTGTCCCCACAATCTCCACAAGCCCAGGCAAGAGAGCTCACCACTGCCCACCTGCCCCTCCCAAGCTCCAGGCACCGGGGATGCCCTGTGCCATCCGGCAGCAGGCAGGCATCAGGAAACGCTCCTGAGCATCACCAGGCAAAGCCTGAGCTCCCCTGCTGCTCAGAGGGGTCATCACCAGTCACCGTCTGCATTCTGAATTTCCTTTCCTCGAAATATCAGCGTTAAAACGCATTGTCATTGCCATTTTTAAAATAGGAATTATTATAGCCTTCTTTCTTCCCTCTTCTTGTCTTCCCTTCAGCACAGGGAGAAATGCTGAGCGTGATCAGAACTATCAGACTGTGACCCTGAGCATTTACAAGCCCCAAGTCACATTATTTCACCCAGTATTGCTTTCTGCACTGGAGAGGAAAAAAAAAAAAAAAAAAAAAAAAACAAAAAAAAAAAACCAAAAAAAAACACCCCAAAAAAACAAAACCCAAAAACCTAAACAATTTCTTAAATGAGCCGGCACGTAGTAGGGTTCTCACCTTGAAGTTTTGTTTGTGAGGCGTCTTGCTTGAGCCGGTGTCCCCAGGAGCTGCTCCCGTGCGCGGAGGGCTGCGATCCCGCTGGAATCGCACTGCGGAGCTGCCTGCTGAGGCTGCACTGCCAGCTACCTGCTGCACGAGGTGTCTGCGGTGCACCAATTAACAGCTAAATGCGAGCCTTAAAATAACAGCTCTCCAGCAACCTGATCTTTATTTCGCATTTAACTCCGCTGGGAGAAATGGGATCAAAATAGCGACGGTGGAAGGAAAGAAACCTTTGTTTGTGTTTAGAGATGGCACATGGTACTGAAATGTATCAGAAGTTTTAATGCTATCCCCAGCAAGTATTGATGTGGATCAGAAACTAAATACAGATGTCAGCAAAATACAACAATCCACTGGGAATTCATAAAGCAGGTTCCATACCAGATCTTGCTGCAGGAGAAAAAGTTGGCTTTGGCATGGGGTTTGTCTGTTTGGGGGGCTTTAGGGGAACAGGTGTGTTCGGCTTTTGGTTTTGTCAGGAGTTTTTTGGAAGTAGATTTCTGTCGCACTGAGTTTTTAGGTTTTTTTTAATAACCTCTAGAATCTTGTTCTTATGAAAATACAACCTTCAAGGGGCTGCGGGCGCTGTCACTAAGCCCCTGCATGTTCTGCTTTCCTACCAGTTCTGAAACAGCTGCACGAAGCAACTAGTCCAAAAAACTGAATTCATCCCCATATCCAAATGTTTCAATTTTAATCACATTGAGCAGGTTTTAGAATAAAAGCAGAGGAAGCATAGCCATCAAGAGACTGATTTATGTAAGCAGACCATGTGATTTAAGCAAAAAAATAAGACCAAGAAGGAGCAGCATAAAAGACGTGAATATGTGTCGCACCAAAGCCTCTACCAAAACTCACCACTGGTTACGAAGACGTTTTCAAACTGGTCTCTCACTTCTGAGAGATTTTGTTCTAAATAATGAACATTTGGAGGGAATCTTCTTATGTCTGTCCTGAAGGTGAACCTATCCTAAAGATCTATTCTGCTTCAGATAAATATCCTTTAATATTAATTGGGTTTGAGTGTGAGAAAGAATAATTTTCTCTGTGGCCTGGAACACTGGAGAACAGTGGAGGTAAACAAGAGTTTACTTGATTTGACTGTACATTGGAAACAAAGATATTTTAGGATATTTTTGATATTTTCTGCTTATGTTAGTAAACTCTCATTAATCTACTCTTTGAGAAACTGAGATTAATTTCACCTGCTATTATTTTTATTTTTGTCTGAAACCATCTGCCAAGTTCAACTGAAATTCGCAAAACATCTCAAATTCTGTCTGCTGATTAAACACAGATGGTTAGGAACAGCAACAGAACTGCATCCTGCCTGTCTTACACATAACCAACCAATGCCTCTGAACACTTTTCAGGCTGAAAGCAAACAACAGACATTCTTCCTGGGAAGTCAGAAGCTTTCACAGGACTAACCAAACTGCAACTGCTCAGCAGTCCCTAACAATTAGATTTAGTGCTTGTCTCTAATTAAATTTTACACATTTAAGCCTATGATAAAATGGGATAAAGTGCTCAGTATACACTGAGGTATATTAATAAGATTATTTCTGTCTTCTAGTACACTGAATTACAGAAGTCTTGGATACAAATTGCAATTAACACTCTTGGTGATGATGGAGAGCTTCTTTGCTGGCCTTTGAAAATTCATCAAGCAAAATTAGAAGAATTGTGCTTTTCTGTAGAAGAAAAATACACACTTAACCCTCCTTTTCCCTTTCTCTTCTCTGAATCATCTAAATTGGAAGCAAGAGTACTGAAAAGCCAGAGCATCAGAAAAGACTGAGGATATGTCAAGTGCTTTTCCTTCTGTAAAAATTACTTACTTTGAAATTGAGGTTGGCACCAGCTGTCACATCAGCAGTGTCAGCTCCTGCCAAGGCAGGTCCAGGGCAGGTCTGCTCAGCCCCAGCTGACCCAAGAGCAGAGCACAGCAGCAGCAAACCAGCACAAAGAGGAGACACTCAGGGCTCACCATGCCCAGGAGCTGTGGGCTTTGCTTTGGCTCTCAGTGGCTCTTCAGCCCAACGCCTCTGGCAGCTTTTGGTGCACTCCTGGAGCACCATTTGGTCCCACCAGCAGGAATCAGTCTGCACGCTCCAGGGCTGAGACAAAACTACTCTCAAACACAGCAGGTGAGGATGAGCAGGAGACTCCCCTAAAACACTCTCTGTGAACTAAATCACCAGCATGGACATACCCAGCCCACCACAGGATCTGCTGTCAGATAGCACCTTCCCTCCATCAAAGACATCCCACTGAAGGTGCAATATGTTTTTAGCAGCCATTAAAATGCCTGCCCAATGGTTCAGTTTTGCTAGTTCCATCTCTGGAAAATATGAGCCAACATGAGCCTGTGACTCTGGCAGGCTGCTGAAGTGGCTGTTCACTCATTACACAGAGCAGCTCAGACCTGGGGATCCAAAGGTGAACAGGGGAGGGGATCAGTCCTGACACTCATCTGAAGGCCACATTCCAAGATTTTTGGAAATCCAAATTATTCCAAGATTATTTGTTGATCTTCTCCACATTTTCAGAAAGTCACCATTCAATATCCTGATTTGAAATTTAAACAAAATAAAACTTTTTTTTTTTTTTTTTTTAAGGGAAGGGAAAAAAAAAAAGAGAAGTAGATAAGACATCCATAAGATTTAATGGCATAATGGTAACTCTATTAGGACAGCAAAATTAATTTCAGTTTCCCTGAGGTATCTTATTTTAATTAACAAATTCATGATCATGCTCTATTAATTAGCATAGTGAAAGAATAATAAGTTTTAGATGAGCTTAGTTCTAATAAAGCTTTTCATCCCCTAAAAAAATAATAAAAGGAATTAAGAATCTCAATCCAATTTGTTTTTTACATTTAATATCAATGTTTTGAAATTCTACCCAATAGTACAGAACAACTATTAGTGTTTTCTTTTAATTTGAAAATGCTTTGGTTTTGCATTTGCTGCATTTAAGACATTTTCCCTACTGAAACAGATGGTAGTGGTCCACTAAGAAAAGTAATCCTTGCAGAATTCCAGGTAATTTTATTTTTGATATTATTTCCTAGTGATAACCAATAGGAGGAACACATGGAATTTATTAAAAACCTTATCTACTTTGGATTTACATACAGCACATTTATATACAGTAACAGTTATCCATTAGCATCCCAACTGGGTCAAATAAAATCCTAGGAATTTGTTTGGGACACCAAGCTATACTGCAAGTGTTTTGTGCCTCAGTTTGCCTAGACCATTCAGTGATCACTGAGTAGGGACCACTTTACTACTGGTCCAATCACTTATTTTTATGGGCAGGTTCATTAGTCTGCTTAAAGCAGATCTGGAAACCTGATTCTTTTTTTCTTAAGTTTGTTTTATATTCCTCTCTTCTTGTATCACACGTTAATTACTGGCAAAGGTAACAAAAAAAAAAAAAAAAAAAACAAAAAACAAACAAACAAAAAAAACCACCAAAAAAACCACAACCAAAGCCCACAAGTTTTTCAATTTGTTTTTGATCCCCAAAGCAACAAATCTGTACTTGTGATTCCTGCAAAGCACTTTGCAGATTTCCTGTTATATGAAGTAAAAGAGAAGGGGAAAATGTTAGCACGTCAACAATGGCTTAGGTAAGCAAAGAAAGCTAAGGAGAAAACTTGTGCATATACGAAAATGTTGAGATGCTCAGAAGTTCAGAACTGCTTGTCCTGCAAAGACAGACTGCTTCTTTGACCTAGCACCATCTGTAAAACAAATGGGAGCAAAAGTGAACAGGAGGTTGTGTGTGCACAATTTTTCTAATTAATATATCTTGACAACATTTTGCTTATATATTTCAAACTCCCAGGATGAATATTTTTCAATGCTTTACTGAAGTACAGAAGCCAAAACAGTTACGGTGTAACAGAAAGACAATTAGCAGGGAATAGAGTTTGTAGAAACAGTTGAACAAGTTAAAATCTGTGTTGCAATGGAAAAAAGCCATGTGAACTTCCCTAACACGTCTGCCAACCCCAGGGCTGCACAGCTCCTCTCTCCCCCAGCAGTCACAGGGAGGGGAATGGCAGGAGCTGCTCTATTCCCTTAACAAGATGCTCTGGCAGGAAGTTATCCCTGCTGTCTCCCCATCTCAGCTCCCTCAGGATTGATCAGTTCGGTTATATATCCCACGGGATCCCAAAGTGACGCCCTGGTGCTACCCTGCCTCTGATGTTTGCAGGAAAATGACAGGTATTGTCTCAGATGTTGTCTCTAAAGACTTTAAGACCATGGACAGTTCATTGTCATAGACAACAACTCCTTGCAAGGCTGTCTAAATACTTCAGCTTTGTTTGCTTTATTTTTATTTTTATCTCCTTTTCATCTCCATGTGGTCCATCGAGGAAGCCTAATTAGCATGTCCCTCTCATATCTTTGTTTTTTCTTCAGGCACCTAATAGCAATTATTTCCTACTGTTTATGTCCCAGGCATGTTAAAGAAGGATGACTCTCAGCAAAATTATTAACATGTCTTATCACCACTTTATTATGTGTTTTTTAGAAAGGCTTTGTAATGTGTTTGGTAGTTTACTCAGAAAAATGCAGAAGTTTAGAGAAACTTTCCTGTCCACACAAGAAAGCAGGGCAGTGCTTTCAGAGATTCATTACTCTGTCATCTCAGAAGAATCTGAGACATGGAACACTGAGACCACAGAAGGAGGGAATATCCTTATTTCATATTTTATGTTTTCTAATTATGGCTTCAACATCTCAGGACTGATATTTTTGCTGTAGTGGGGATTGGCACAGATAGATTTTTTTTTGAAAATAATTTTCATTAATAGGAGTACTAACTTAATGCTTAATAATAGACTAAATAACATCTTAATTAGCCTGTACTTGCCAGCTCTCATACTTATTGTGTATCAGGTGATACAGAACCAGATGCAGAACTCCAGGTTCCAGATTCGTTCAAAAGAATGGGAAGTTAAAAGAAGAGTCCCCCTCCTGCTAAACACACACAACCATTTCTATGTGGCAATTATACTATTTTACTCTAATACTTACCATTTGAATACAGTAGAAAGACAGGGAGAGACTTAGCATGCCAATACCAGAAAATGTATTAATTATAGCAGCAAGAAATGAGAATAATGAAATATTAGAGGAAATTCTACTCTTGTTTATTCCAGCATAATAGTTTGTTTTGGTGACTGGTACGTGAATGTGGCCACTATATACACACACACACACATACATATATGCATATATGTGTATATATGTGTATATATATGTATGCATATATATGTGTGTATATATATATATATATACACACAGAACTATACATTACATTTTATGGACCCCAACATTTGGTTAATGGTTACTAAATCTGGCATTTACAGAGACATTAGTAAAGATGGTATTTATTTGCAATTTTATTTCCCTCAGAGTGAAACATGGAATCCATACAGCTGTACAATGAAGATGATTAGAATTGCCAGAAATGAAGGCCTCCTGGGAAAAAAAAAATATCAATAGCATAGTTTAACTACATGAACCATAATTGCATTATTAGCTCTGCTGTGCTCTACCACAGGAAAGCTAATGACATGATTCTGAAGAAGCTTTATAGATTATGGAAAACTATATAACCTCTTGCTCTCCCATTGACAACACAACTCATTTGAGATCCCTGTCATTAAGGGAGGGAAAACTGTCTCATTTTTCATAAACCCTATGAATATGTCTTTTTGTGGATTTTAAACTTTAACCATATATATGCCCATGGACCAGTAGCTGAAATAACAAATAACCATTTGTACAATCTTAGCTGTGGCAATTTTAGCTGTGAAATGTATTTTCAGTCCCAGTCCAACACATAAATGACTGTTGCAGAAGGAGTGAGGAAGAGGCATTCCCTGCTCCAGATATGGACTTGGCAGCACCTGGAAGGTAGCAAGAGGATTATTATCATAATAATTACTATATTATCTTATTATATATTGTTATTATTATCATCATATTATTATTATCATCATCATAAACTGTCAGTGAAACAAAGTGTCTGGGGTTTTTCAGAATTCTAATTGTACTTACTGTTTAATCAGTCTGCCTACCGTTTACTAGCAGGAGTCCATCTTAAAAGCAGAAGACCAAAGCAATTTTCATTATGTTCTGACAACATGCAACAGTTATTGCCGGTGAGTGACTCCCACATTGTCCCTGTATTTTGCCCTCCCTCCCAGCCCACAGGTTGCAAAGCCATAAATATATGATAATCATGACTTTTTCAGTAATTACTGAAATAGAAATGTGTAATCAAGTTTATTAAGTCTTGAAACACAAAACGATCCGAAACAAAATCTTCAAACACTGGGAGACCAGGCCAGACCAATGTCTCCTCCATCACATGGCACAAAGGCAACTTGCTCCAATGTTAAACTTGTTCACATTTGCTCCAGGGCTCCTCGGAGACCTGCAACACCCCTCAGGGATTGTCTCTCTGTACGTGTGCACTGAGAGGCACCTGTGGGTCTCCCCTGAGTTCTCCACCATACGAGGATCAGCCTTTTCTTTTTTCACTGGGAAAGCTTAAAAGTGAATTTGTGACCTCTATGAGAACTGAAAGAGAACCAGCCCTGGGGGGTGTTTCCCAATCCACAGCTCAAAGGTGGGCATAATTCATTGAATCCAGTTTAGGTCTCGGATCACCTCAGTATCCTCCCTGGAACACCCTGAGCACACCGTGCAGGGCTGGGCTGGGCTGGGCAGGCCTGGGCTGGGCTGGGATGGGCAGGCATGGGATGGGATGGGCTGAGCTGGGCTGGGCTGGGCTGGGCTGGGCAGGGCAGGGCTGGGCTGGGCTGAACTGGACAGGGCAGGGCTGGGCTGGGCTGGGCTGGGCTGAACTGGACAGGGCAGGGCTGGGCTGGGCAGGGCAGGGCAGGGCAGGGCAGGGCTGGGCTGGGCTGGGCTGGGCTGGGCTGGGCTGGGCTGGGCTGGGCTGGGCTGGGTTGGACTGAGCAGGGCTGGGCTGGGCAGGGCTGGGCTGGGCTGGGCTGGGCTGGGCTGGGCTGGGCTGGGCAGGGCTGGGATGGGCTGGGCTGGGCTGGGATGGGCTGGGCTGGGCTGGGCTGGGCTGGGCTGGGCAGGCCTGGGCTGGGCTGGGATGGGCAGGCATGGGATGGGATGGGCTGAGCTGGGCTGGGCTGGGCTGGGCTGGGCAGGGATGGGATGGGATGGGCTGAGCTGGGCTGGGCTGGGCTGGGCTGGGCTGGGCAGGGATGGGATGGGCTGGGATGGGATGGGATGGGATGGGATGGGATGGGATGGGATGGGATGGGATGGGATGGGATGGGATGGGCTGGGCTGAGCAGGACAGGGCTGGGCAGGGCTGGGCTGGGCTGGGCTGGGAAGGACAAGGCTGGGCTGGGCAGGGCAGGGCAGGGCAGGGCTGGGCAGGGATGGGCTGGGCAGGGCTGGGCTGGGCTGGGCTGGGCTGGGCTGGGATGGGATGGGCTGGGATGGGATGGGATGGGATGGGATGGGATGGGATGGGATGGGATGGGCTGGGCTGGCCTGCCGTAAAGGGACCCAGGGCACAAGAGGGAATGCTTGCCTTTAAATGGGGCACGGGGTGGCAGAGCAGAAAAACGAGCAGTGATTTATCAGCAAAACGTCCTGTCATTATTTGCACATTCTCTCCTGCACAGTTTACTGCTTACTACTGGAGCGATTCCCCCACTCTGCAAACCTGCCACTGCTTTAGAGACCTGCCAGTTTGTGCAGGCTGCAGCTGCATGTCCTCTCAAGTCAACAATGAGGGAACACTTTCATGATGTGCAGAACACAGCACTGTCAGATGGCCTTTTGCATCTCTTCCTGAAGGTTAGCCCCTTGCTTTGTACATTCACTCACTAACAGATTTGTGACACTTTACACATTAATCTGCACATTACAGAGCAGATCTAAACGGATCAAAATGAAGTTGCAGACAAAACCACTCATATCCCATGCTGCTGGCCAAGTCCGGCTGCCTGAAGGAAGCCCCAGCAGGCTGCAGGAAACCCTCCAGCCAGGGAATCGCTGACACGGCGGAGGAGAGCCTTGCACGGAGATGGTACCCATGCGGAGGAGAGCCCCGGGTGCGTGTCCCCATGAGCGGGAGGATGTTGCCATCCAGCGGCCGCTCGCTCCATTACAGAGCGCTTCCCTCCGGGATGCTTCCCGCCGGAGCCGCAGCGCGGCTGCTCCACCCTGACTCCAAAAACACTTTTGATGCCGACTGCTTTGACTCTCCGAAAATAAGGAGGATCTTTAAAGCATCGAAGTGAACAGTATCTGACCTATTTATTTTAATAAAATCCATCCAGGTGTTTTTTTTTTCCTCTCTAGCTGAGGAGTATAGCATATAATTCTGATTCTGCTGAGAGAAGGTATGTAGGAAAGCATTGCCCTTAAAGCTGTTGTACATACTGCCTGACAAACCATAGGGGGCATTATGTTACCATGGTTTGTTCCTCTCGTTTGTCAGTTAAAATTATGTCCTGCTATTGTCATATTCATCCAGCTCTCGAAATGCCTGTCTTTACACCTACGTAAGGAATAAACACAGAACATAAAAATATGTTCTACGTAGTCTGCTGATTCAAAAGTCCTTTTCAGGACATTCAAAGCATGGGATATGCATGTTTTTATCTGCAACTTCATTTAGGTCCATTTACATGCTCTGAAATGTGCAGATTAATGTGTAAAGTGTCACAAATCTGTGAGTGAATGTACAAAGCAAGGGACTAACCTTCAGGAAGAGATGCAAAAGGCCATCTGACAGTGCTGTGTTCTGCACATCATGAAAGTGTTCCCTCATTGTTGACTTGAGAGGAGCTGCAACTGCAGCTTGAACAAACTGACAGGTGCCTAAAACAGTGGATTCCACAAACCTTTCCCAGTCTGTGCCAGGCATCCATGGAGGAAGGGTTAAGGGCTCATGGCTCCAGGTGCTCCCAAAGCACAAAGGGAAAGGTTTTTCCCAAAGAAAAAGATTTCTGTGCTTTCTGCAGTAAGAAGGTTTAAGGATCTTGTAAACAGCAGAAATAAAGGTAATTTCAAAGCTGGATCATAATTTTTGCTTACCGGAATTATCTTTCAGGCAGCAAGAAGGAAGCCTTTAAAGGGTAAAATCGCTGTGATTTAGCCCAAATTTAGGTTAAAAAAACAGGCATTAAGTAGCAGGCTTTGTGTTGAATCTTATTTTAAACTTTTGTCTGACAGGAAAAGGTTAGTTGAAGAACAGATTCTCATCTTGTTTTCTTTATTAAGAAATATAGGAAAAAATGGCATATTTTGTAGATTGTTTTAACAAACAGTATTTAGACCACTTCAGAATAAATATCAACCACTCAGGGTGAGATTTGGTACCCTCTATGGTATCAAGAGGTCTATCCAGTTCCTTGTTCAAATAAAGGCTTGCCAAAATAAAACCCCAGGAGTACTAGACAAAACCTAAAGTGTTAGACTGAAAAATGGCACTGAGGCTTGGGTTTTACCAGGGAAAAAATGAAATATCAGCCATTATTATCAGGAATCTTTAGGAAATTTTAAGCTTTTAGTATTCATAAATAAACTGCTTATTATAGACAGTGATCCTGAGAAGAAGGACAATATAATGAGAAAGGCAGGAACATTTTGTGGTAAAATGCATTTTTCTGAACCACTTCTAGGAGCAAACTGCCAATTTGATTCTAAGGTGGTTCTTCAGAACTGCACTCCATGTTTTATTTTGAAAGAGCTGGGATTGCATCACACCATCCAGTTCCTCTCCCATTCCTTTCAGTACAGAGATCTCACAGATGCAGAAAGGATGTACTGATACTCCTGGCTCTCACATCACATCTCAGCCACTAAATGCTGGCAAAAAGCTTCTGCTGAAGAGAACAAAGTCAGCTGCACCTTTCTAACAGCAAACAGGGCTTGAAATCTTTAACAGGAAGGTGTGGGTGCTGACAGCGATCACCATGGGTTTGGATAGCTCACACACAAACAGAAATGAGGCACTGAACAAGCAGCAGAAGACAGGCTCTGGTACAGGAAGAGTGCCAGCTCCAGGAGCGTTGGGAAAGTGCTGCACAAAGACACAAGTGACTGAACAAGGGGAGAGCTCAGCACTCCTGACACCTACAGAAACTTTACCCAGAGAAAGGAAGGGAGATGGGGCCATCTGATTTTCCATTATTAGCAGAATACTTGCACAATTACAGAGAGTCTGTGACAGCTGCTCACGGTGTCTGTACCACACTCTGCAGGTGGAGATTTCTGAATGGAAAGAAGCAGGGGGTGGGCTCTTGGCATCCCACATAATGGCAGACACTTCAACTACCATGCCCTAGGCCCCCATTTTAATTCTAAGGAAAGGATATGGACACACCTAGTGCCAGAGATGGCACAGGACAAATTGGAGATGAGCAAGGAGCTCAGAGTTCCTAGGGCAGTTTGCTATACAGACCTAGCTTCTGGAATTTTCCCTTAAGATGTATTCCCCATTGAGTGTTTTTTACAGGAGATGATAAATTGTTGTGCAGTTTAAAATTCAGGACTCTAAAATACCGGCAAGTGCAAAGACAACTGTTGGTAGTTTGAGATAATAATGCATGTCTACAAAAGCCTTCTTTGTTATTTTATTTATGCCTCAATTATATTACTTCTGAAAACTCAGTTTGGAAAGAAGGGCACAGCTCAGTGCATATCCTTTCACCTCCTTCATGCATATGAGTACACAAAATTCACCTCAGGGTCAGAAATCAAATGGTTATTATGGCTTCAGAAGGAACATCACACATGCCGTGCTCTGTGGTATCTCACAATACAGTCTCTTCATCTCCTCAGTTACCATCCACTCTTTATTAATAAGCAGTGAGCTCAAAACAGAACAAAGCTTTAATCCTGTACTTCTTTTGTGCTACCCTCACTTGTTACAGCCTTCTCTTAGTGGTATCCACACACCATATACTTACAGTGATATTTACATTATTTTCATTTCCATATAAGAGTGTGTTTTTCACATTTTCCCTAGTGTATTCTAATCACTTGTTGAGCAATGGCAGTCTGACTGCCCTGGTCTTACCATGCTTGGTGAGCTGCCAGAGCTTCCAGCACTAACAAAAGCCAGTTGCAGCCATTCCTATTATTCTCACTGCCACTAGGAAAAGCTGGCAGATTCATTTTGTCACTTTTGCAGCTGGGTGGCATTTATGAGGTGTGTTTCATGTTTTCACAGCACTAACTTGCATCACAGAGAAGCACAAAACTATAATTTTAATTGGAGTGATCATAGGTATCATCCTTGCCTCTGTATATTACATTAAGTTAATGAACTCTGGGAGATACACTTGAACACATCATCACCATCAGCCCAATTCATTACAAACCTTATGCTTCATTTACATGGGTTCCTGGGTTATTTTACTGGAGATGGGGAATATGCATCCTCTCTTAGAAGCTCAACTTTTTTTCTCCCACTCACAAATTATTACTTCTGACAGACAGCCTGAAGTGACAGGGGAACCAAAGAAGCATGAAAAGAATATACAGGACCCTAAAAATCAGTACTGTACATTCAGGATTGGATGCTAAATACCAAGGAGGCATAAAATAAGGTTTTGCAAAGCTGTTCTCTTTTTTTGAGGGGGGAGGGTGGGGGGTGGTGGTGCGTGGGAGGCAAGGTTTGATTGGTTTTGGGTTTTCTAATCCTTATATTTGTCAACAGAGACGGAGGCAGCTTTTCCTACTATTCAACTGGACTCTGAAATTGTGCTTTCCAGCAGACTACACGCACAGGAGGGATGGCTTCTACCTTGCAGCTTTTGGTTCTTGTTTCCCTGGCCCCTTTCTCCTTAAGGCTCAACTTGATTTAAAAAAGAAAACAATCACAGCTGGTTTAGAGTTAAAATTAGCGTGAAAGAAAATGGAGCATCTCAAAAACAAAAACCACAGAAAAGTCACGCTCCCCACAACTTTGTCTGAACAATCTTTTCCATTAGTTGACTAAGGAACTCTCCCATCTCATTTTACTGTTGTGTCATGTATAGGAAGCTATTTCTAAATGCAAACACACCTGTGTATTTTTATTTACTGTAGCTGAGACTGTTATTGCTTCAGAGTTTGGTATAAGGCCATTCCAGGGACAGGAGCAATGATCTTTCTCTACCTGCTGCTTTTCCTTGGAGTTGTCAACCAGTCCACCTAGAAACTCTTTGCTCTTGAATAACTCATTTCTTTAATTCATGCATTTTCCTTTTTTTATGAAGCCAGAAATCAGCAAAGATTTTGTAGCTTTCATCATTTTTACATATGCTTGTTAAAAGAGAGCATTTAAAAAATACAACTGTGGACTAACTCACAGCTCTAAGGGCAATTTTGTTGAAACAGTTCCAGAGAAGCATACATGAAGTATAAACCCCTCAAATTTCAAGGTCTCTTTCATCAGAACACCTGACTCAAGCCCACGGTGTGACAGAATTTGCAGGTAGGCCATGCAGTACTTCTTAGGAACTCTGTCTGGGAAGATGATGAGTAGAACATACAGATCCTAATGACAGCATGCATCTATTAACTAGTTCACATGTTAACTAAAGCTGGCAAATGTATATCATCCAAAGAATATTTTGTTCCCAAAACCAAGAATTTTCCTTCTAGTTTTGTCAAGTCAGGCACTGTCTTTAGATTTGCACATACCCATGTGATACCACTTTCTCCTCATTAGCCATTAATACATTAAAAATGGACAGCTGTAATTAAGATCAAAATTCCCATTACATTCTCTCTGTTCTAAGGATGAACCGACTGTGATACCCAGCAGCATTAAAAGACCTCAAGCTCTTTATTACAACTCCCAAGCTATATGAAAACTGAAAAATTTGTCACGGGAGAAAAAATACATTCTCTGGAGGAAAGCAGCTCAGGCTGTAACACTGCAGTGTTGAGAGAATATGTCTCTGCCCATGCAGGAGGTATTCCAGGGCTGCAAGGACTGATGCTGGAGGGAAGTGCTGTACAGAACCTTGAGACTTGTGAATGAACGCCAGAGGCACTGGGACAATACTCAAGTCTCAGCTGCTGTAAAGTGTTCTGCCATCCTGAAGGTGACTCAGGCAATCTCAAAGGCTGGAGATTTCAGCGTATTTTGACTTCTGCTAATCTTACCAGTGAGGCAGCACCAATTTTTAATTCTCAAAAATTTCTTCTCTATCTCCCCACTCTTGCTCCCCTTTGCAAGTTTTCCACAATGAGAATATGAGAGTATTACTTGGTTGTAAGAGAGTGGGTGGATAAGAGTAAAAAAAAATATTAAACTGGATGATGTGAATAATTAAAACCACTTTTCTATCTACTGAAGGAGCAGAAAGCACAGAGATGAAAGTGAGGTCGCTTGTTTTATGAGTGGCCTGGCCTATCAATACCATCCGTCAGCAGCAACTGTATAAACACATCCCCTGAGCAAAGCCTTTGTAGAGCCACCTGCACCCTGATCCAGACTGAACCTCAGTGACACTTGAAACATT
This sequence comes from Sylvia atricapilla, assembly GCF_009819655.1. Classification (NCBI taxonomy): domain Eukaryota; kingdom Metazoa; phylum Chordata; class Aves; order Passeriformes; family Sylviidae; genus Sylvia; species Sylvia atricapilla. Next base: position 24,970,336 of record NC_089149.1, read on the forward strand.
CTCACGAGAAGTTTTCTTCATTCACTGAGGACAACGTACTGCATGGCTGAGCAAATTACTGGAACATATGCAGTGGTAGTTTAGGATTTTTAAGCAGGGATTTGAGTTGTTGGGAGTTTTTCTAATCAGTGTTGCTTTTTAACGTTTGAAACCCCATATTCGTTCCCATCCATGTCCCAAACAGATTTGACAAAACTTATGCACGCTTCGCAGCATGATTCACAACCGCCAAATTCCCCACCACTGAAAATCAGTTTAGCAGCACTGAACTCAATGGACAGAGGTGAATTCAATCTAGCTGAGGATTTAGCTGTTGCATTTTAAAGAAAAAAACAAAACAAAAACAAAACAAACAAAAAAATAATCTTGAGCAGTTATTTATTATTGGGCTATCAGGTTTGTTTGGTTTTTGCAATGTTTGACAGAATCATAGGAGTGAATTGTCAGTGCAGTAAGCAGGGGGTTATACATACAATTCTCATTAACAGTAGTATTTTTCTGGGGATTTTGCAATGCCAGTGCTACCTAATCAGTCCTAGCTTTCATGCTTCTGCATGCACAAAGCAGAAGGAATAGGACTTAAGGAAGGCGAAGTGAAATTACTGTGCCAAAAAAAAATCCCATCCTGATTTCATCACTGAACTTGACAATCCCCAAACAATGTGAACCATGATATTTAACCACATTTTACACTGAATTCAAGGCAGTAATGACCTTAACCAGACCACTCTCTGTGTCCAGGTTTGCTCTATGGAATATTTACTTAATATAGACTTTAATATAAAAGGTCTATTTTGAAATTCTATTATGAAGTCCATCTTGATATAAAACTTCTGCCAAAAGAAAATTTATTTATTGAAGATACAATATACTCTTCTGTTTAGGCCAGAAATCAGCAGGTATTTTTCAGTTTCTTCAATGATCAAAAACCAATAATCCACAACTGCTTTAGTGCGTGTGAATAAAAGGGGAAAATCACATTGTTTCCGTCTCCTCATATTTTTTACAGGGTGCTGCTTAATTTTGTTGCTCCATTCTCAAATTGTGAAGTGGTTGCCTAGAATCAGGGTAATTCAGTGTACAAAGGAAGAACAGAAATGAGAGCTGTGGCAGAAGTGATGTAAGAAGTATTTCTTGCTAGCATTTTCACTTTCTTCTCTGCCCAGTCATACACATGGCAGGTGGTGCTGTGGATTCACCAACATTTACCTTTTCCTTCTTACACAATATAGGCAAATTCCTCAGCAAAACTTTTCAATTGATTGATTCTCAGCACTATCGTTGATAGATCTTCAAAGCAGATGACATGACAATACCAACAGTGACACTGGGACATAGGAAATATTAAAGGAGTAAAAGGGGTTGAAACATAAAGAGCATGACAGAAAAATTGTTTTTCCAGTAATAGCCAAAGGCATTCATTGCCAATCCAGTAAGATTATGAGGCTCCAGAGCGACTAGTTAGGCAACCCTATGTGTCTTGCCTACACAAAACCTTTAGTGCAGTAACCACCTAATAATTCATTGGTAGATGTGTCAAAAAACAAGCAAACAAACCCAAACCCAAACACCCCTATAGGCAGAACATGTTCAATCTCCTCATAAATCAGTAATTGTCTTTCTCAGTGCATTTCCCAGAACAGAAGAGCATTACTGGAAGTAGTGGCTAAGCAAATACCTCGCATTTTAGCCTCTTTCTGACCTTAACCAAAGGATAATACAGCGTAAGTTTTTTGTTGGTTTGGTGGGCTTTTTGCTTTGTTTTGTTTCGTTTGGGGTTTTTTTAGATCTTTTTCTTGCAAAAATATTGTGAAAATGGCTTATTCAAGATTAGAAGAGCTTGTGTTTTAGCTTGGGAGTCTGAGCAGTGGCCATCCCTTGGTGGGGGACTCGATGTTCACCTGTGCCGAGCACTCAGCAGCACACATGGAGATCTGGGGTTAGGTGGGAGAAACAGCACTGCCTCCAGGGCGATATTTTCCTGCAAAACCCATTCTTAAGTTTCCCCTGCAGAGCTAAGGAGTGCTCAAAATCTTATGTTCTTCTAATGAAATAAAATAAACATCAGGAAAAAGCACCGAAGCATGTTTTTGAACCAGAATGAATTCAAAGGTGCTGCTGTCAAGATCATACACCACATAATACAGAAATGTGTCTTAACTGATCACATCCCACTGTAGTATAAAATAATTTTGAAAAGGCACCTTTTTCTGTCACCTTGTCTGACAAGCTTTATGTATTTTATTTGTATGCAAGTGAATGGCAGTTTATTGTGTCCCAGGGGATGAAGTATTAATGATCATTTGCTCCCTGCTGTGTGGCCTGTCATAATTTTGAAGAAAGACTGACAGAAGTAACAAACAATCAGTCTGGTAATACTCACCTGACAGTGGCCGCTCAGCCCCTTTTAACCAAGGTCTTTTGCCAAATCCTTAGGTAATTTTCATTTTAAAACCACAATTTTTGATAGCATCTGCCGATTGCTAGATAAGAGCAGACTAAACAAACTGTGTATTTCTTTTGTGCAGCTGTCAGACTTCTATCTCAGCAGGTGTTTTCTGGAAAAAAATACTTCCAATCTGAAAGCCCATTTTGGTCAGCAAGAATCAATCTCTAAAACATTTGGCAATTTGTTATATCAATATCTTAACATGGTGAATTCCTTGCAGCGTATAAGAATTAAATCCAGTTCTGACAAGTAAATAGAAGGCAGAATTTTTTAAAATGATAGTACAAAGTCAAGTGTCAGAAAATCCCACAGATTTGTACAATGTGTTGTCATTCATTTCTCTCTTCTCTGCAATGCTGCCTGCTTCATTTTACCTCGAGGCTTGTGGAAAAACCCAGATAAAGACAGTTGTTACCTACTCTGACATGGAAATAACTCTACATTTTATTAGTCATTTTATATCCTACAGCCTCACGGTAGATGCACTCTGAGCTATTAAAAAAGTTTCAAGGAAATTATTTCTGAGTGTTTGCTGAGCACAAGGTACAGATGATTGTGGAGAAGATCAGCAGACGTTGGTATCGACAGGCAGTTGCCATGTCCCCTGCAAAAAGAGCTGTGCTCCTTTCCAAGCAACTGCATTTTATTCCTATTCACAGTGAAACAATATGGAATCCCAATATCCCTGCAATCTGTCTGAGAGCTAAATACTGATATAGTTGATCAGGGTGAAAGGCTGATATTGGGGAAGAGGGAAATTTAAAAAAATAAAATTAAAAAAAAAAAAAATATATATATATATCTATATCTATCTCTCAGTGACAGGTGCACATCAGCTTGAGGCAAGCCCTGCCTCCTGGGTGACAGATAGGTCGTGACAAGGTGTGACACGGCTGATGGACCCTACCTGGAGGAAGCTGCACCACCCGCTCCCTTCCCAGGGCGTGCTTCTGGGACCTAACGACAGCCAGTATCACTCAGGTGTTGCAGCAATAACATTTTGATGGAAATTAAATAGATACATTGCATCAAAGGCATTTGTATAAATGGCATAAGAAAGGGAAAGAGACTTGTTTGCTGCCTGCTGTTCTTTATATGCAAATCTTAATATATTACATGGCAACATACTTGCCTTCCATAGCCACATAAATGTTTTACTGTTTTATGAGATGTTTGCAATAAATGTGATTGATGATGATTTTTTTTTTCATAATTGCCTATTAGAAATACACTATTTTGGTGACAAATCCTTAAGGGATATCTCAGTTTCAAAACTGAAGGGAATGAGAAGTACCTGTGCTAGGAATGGGGTGGTGCTGCTAACAAATGTCAAAAGGCACATTCAATCTGCTGGTTAATTTTACTCATACATTTCTTTAAGCTTGTTAGCATCCTTTCCAGGTTTACTGAGTTTTGCATTTCAATCAGATACAAAGATGTATAAAAATACTGCTACTGTACCTTAGGGCAGGCAAATAGCTTTAAGCTACACACACAAATAGTCACAAGGGTGAATAGCTATAATTATATTGGAGTGCATCCAAGAAACCAGCTATTCTGTTTATACTTCTTGCCTCTTTGAATTTATGTGCACTTCAAGCAAACATACTGTAAACTGATTTTAATACTAAAAATGTTGACCTTAGTATTACAGCTTCCTGACTATTTTTCATAAGATTGCTGTTGTGCTGGAAAAGATGTAAATATCTGGATAAAAATTTGTAGCAGGAAAACCGGACCATTTGTAAAATCATCTTGGATATCACGAATGGTCACTTTAAATGCAGGAATGTTAAAGATCTTTGCCCTACAGATTTAAAGCCAAATCCTGTCCTGAGCAATTCTGAAATTGATCGAGGCACACAAACAGAAGGAAACCAGCTCTATTATGCTGATGTACACAGGCATTTTGAAATCCTGGGTATCCGTAGGTTTCTTCCAGCACAAGCCACATCAGAGCATGGAGACAGCTGCACGAATGCTCTAAAGGTCATACATGGATTTGCACTCATTAGTGGCCCTTGTAATTTATTTGTCAGGGGTTTGGCTCCATTGTTTACATTAGACCTCTCCACATATATTAAGCAAGTGGCAGGAAAGCAGGACTATAGCTGTTGGCATGAAAAAAAGGAATTATCTTCCCAGAGTATATGCAACTATATCCCTCTTATCCATATCCTGTCCACATAAAATCAAAGTAGCAGCACAGACAGGCTTATGTTTGTGTGGTGCTGCTGAACCCACTCCCACAGCTTGGCTTTGGCTTTTGTGAGGACTTAGAGCTTTAGTTTTTGCAGCATTAGGACATGAACAATGAGAACTCTTTTTGTACCACTTTGAGTTCTAGCAGAATTGCCAGGGATGCACTGGTGCTGATGAAAATGCATCACCCACTCATTAGCAGTGCCCACGAAACATCAGTAATGTATCAAGGAAACCAATTGGAGACTATAATACTCAATAAGTATGCAAATAATCACTTAGGACAGAAGAATCTTCTGCAACATTAACTGACAAGAAATTAATTTTTGATCATTTATCAAGCTTTTCAAATGCATGCATGGTACAACGGACTTTTTTGAGTTAAATTATAGGAAACAGAAATAGCAATTGTAAGCTAGTAAATGAATGGAACCAAACGCAGGACTTTCACATCTGTGAATTATTAGTCCCAGATTTCCACAACAATACATTTTTTTTCTTCTAGGTTAATTGAATTAAGTGGAAATTTGTCCAATTTTTTGCCAAATAAATTAGATTTAATATATTAACTTGGGAAGACATCAGAGGAAATTTACTGGGTTCATTAGGCTTAGGAAATTAAGTTACAGAAAATTGTGCTTCCTTGTAATGGATTTAAGCAGTAATATTTAGCAGTCTGCCAAAGATACACATTTCTCATACAAAATAGATATCTTATAATCTGAAAGAGCCACTACTTCACAGCACCTGCAGTCATGACTTGTAAAGGAAAGACTATTCCTACTTGTAGAACATCTAGAGAACTCTACAGCACGACAGACAATGTTCATTACAAGCACAAAAATGAACCACTTGCCCATTATCAGGGGTAATGGCAAGGGGAGGTTACTCTGAAGAACCAAAAAACTTGGGCAAACTGCTGAAGACATCCCAGCAGACGCTGCAGACTGGGCGGTGACCACATTCTCCCCTGCTCAGCTGTGCTGGCCCTCAGCACCACCCAGGGAGGGCAGTCAGTTCCCAGTCCAGTGCCCAGCACAGCTTCTGTGTGGCTTCGAATTCACAGGAAGATTAATCCACAGCCCAGACAAAACTCCCGTGCTAACAGTTTGTTCTGAGGTACAGAGGTGCAAATTCATGGCTTGGGAGGCTTGGGATATGTTCTGGTGGGCTGCAGGTGTGCCCAGGAAATGTAGGGTAACACACACAACACTTTACAGAAGTGCTCCTACAGCACTACCTTGAAGCATTTTCCAATAACAAGTTAAACAAGGTGCTCACTCCATTACTCCACACAGAGAGAAGCAGCCCAGACAGAACTATATTGTAGAAATTCCTTTGTGAATACATTATCTCTTATTGAAAAATAACCACGTCAAAGAAATGAGGACAGGTGGGAAATAATCTTCCCGTCCTGTAGGGAGGTAAAGACCAAACCCTTTTCCAAATAAGCCGAAGGAGGAACCCTCTGCTCCTGTGGTTGTATCCATGGCTGTGACAGACCTGAACTATTCCTAATCTGGATCAGGCCAAGGAGTTCAGTATCCTGTGTGGTTACAGCCATTTCTGACAGCTGAGTGTACAACAGGAGAAACATTAAAAACACTCCATCTAATCCCCAACCTGAATAGGAAGAGAAGAATTTAAGATGCTGAGTTCTCCTCCTGAGCAGGATGACACAACCACCTGGGCTGTGACCTTTTAGGAGAGCGCTGCCAAGTCTCATTAAATTCCATCCTAGAGGTACAAAGATTTTCCAAAAAGTGTTGGCACAACTGTACCATGTTCCTATGAATGCTTGATGTTTGAAAAGTTACCTATGGCATGAAATTTTAAAAAGGATCAAAAATTCTGAAATAGAACTGCCTTCCACATGAAACAGAAGCTAAAAAGTTTTGTCATGATCACCCTTAATTCTAACAGAGGGGATATTGCTCAATATGAGGTCCTTCCTACCAAAGCAATTTATTCTGTCCACATAAAGATTAATCTGAGTCAGAGAATAAAGTGGCAGCCTCCTCATGGTGTCACATGCGTAGTTAAAACTCATATGAAATGTAGTCTAGTTTGCAGCAAAATTTGGCCAAAATACCACAAATTAAAACCTTCTATTGGTAAAAAAGCACCAAGGGTTACAAGAGTAGTTTCTTAATCTAAAGACTTTGATAAATTGGGATCGCACAGTCACTAAAATCTATCCAGAAAGAGCACTGCAGACTCCAGAGAAAATCCTCAATGCTACCACCTAAATTCACCCACCCAAGTTCAGTATCCAGCATTGGTTCTAAAATAGAGAAAGACACAATTTTTTCACAGGGAAAAATAAAAGCAGCTCCCAGTTATTGAGAGGTCTTATAGCAGAGGTTCTCTATGTCGCTTGAATAACTGACAGCAAGGTTGCTCTGGAGCACCACTGCAGACACCTGCAGCAACCAGGAATGGAGCAAGACAGACCTGTACCACTGCACTTGGGTCGGTGTTTGTGGGCAAACATCCCTTTCTTCTAGGGTTTTATCAAGTGAAGCAACTGGAGTTGTTACTACTTCCCTTCTCTTTGCTTTCCTTTCTTCGCACAAATTGTCTTTTGTATCTTATTGCTCTCCCAGTTAGCAAGCAGATAATTTGATTTGCAGAAGAGCGCACAGAGGACTCCTTAAGTGGCTTATTCCAAACTGCTGGCACTAACAAAATAATACTTCCATGGGCAACCTCAGCTCCCAGAAGGGTTTGTGTGATCTTGCAACTATGAAGCAAATAGCACTTCATCAGAGGTGCATAAGATGGCACTTAAAGAAGTGGATTGAGCCATGGGTTTAAAATTCTTTATTTGGTAACAAGAACAATAATTTGATGACTGAGACATTCTGGTATGTGATACTGGTGTAAAGCTAAACACCAGAGAAGCAGAAATGTGGTTTGGGAGGACTTCTTTTTCCTTGTCTCCCTCAGCAGTATTTCTAAATATGATGTTTGTACTTTCATCCTATTTTCATCATGCCTTTAAGCATAGGCTGCTGGGTGTAACCTCTGAAATATTTGATGATATTTAGAAGTGTCTGCTTAAGGAGATGGACAAAAATGGGTGGGAATTTATGGCTTTCTTTCAAATTCTGGCATTGAGAACTAATGTTTGAGAAGAATAAAATGAGAAGCAACAGAGGTAGTGGATTATCCCTTGTGGATGTAGGCTCAACTCAGTCATATTCCACAGATGCACTTTTTAAATTATAAGAGATTAATTGTATGGCTAGAATGTACAGGGTTTGAAATATTTTTATCTTTAAAACAATTTCACTCAGGAAATAAAAAATTTGTTTAGATTGATAAGGATGCAAAAGCAAGTGTGACAAGGGAATGGGATTTTCTATGAAAAATAGAAATACTCAGCCATCTGAGTAGAAGTTGAGGCCAAATTCTGGTGTGAAACTCTGCAATTCTCTTCTTCTGTTACATTTATCTAAATAGGTTCAAGAGAGTCAAGAAAACACAAGCTGCTTAGCAACCAGGACCATCCTACTAGGATATCCTAGGATATTTGACCATCCTAGGCTAAGGATGCTGCTGCTAATTTCCTCCACTTCTTGTCCTATGTCTAATGTTTCCCCTCCCCACTTTAAAAGAACACGGGTCTAAAACAAGTATCTGGACCATCAATAAGCACCGGGAGGGTTAGTATGATTTGTGCAGTGTCATGTGCTCAGATAACAAGTAACTGGCAAAGAACTGCCCAAAAAAGGAAGAGAAGGGAAACCAAGACATGGTGCCATTTTATAATGGGGCTGTATTTTGGAACCAGGCAGGTACAAACAGTTAAACTGGAAGACTGCTCAAATAAATTATGATGTGCATTGAACTGGCTCTTTGAAGAATATTTCCTGTCCCATCTACCACAGAGGGAACAAGTCCCTTCCTGATTCTCTGATCCCAGCTGAGAGACAAAGTTTTGTACCTTGCTTAATACACCCAGTAAAGAACTCTCTTATTTTTTCAGCTAAAATCTCAAAAGAAGGTGCATGCTTACAAGTGCCAGTTGCACTGCTGAACTTTGTGAAAGACTTGCTTGAAACTACTTAAAACACCAACTTCACCCCATATAAAATATCAGCTCTTCAGCATTTACTCCTGAAGCTTGTACAGCTGGGACTTCGACCTCAGTGGAGCAGATGGTGTACATGGCTTAGCATATATTTCCAGGATCCACGAAAATGAAAAGCACACTATCGTATGAACTTCTTTATTATTACTCCTTGCAGCATCAATGGTTGGTTAGGGAGAAAAACAAGACCTAAAAATTTAAATTTTCTAGACATTTTAGAGGTGTCCTCAAATATATACTGCAGACTGTAAAACCATTCCTTGCATTTAATGAATACACTTAAAAGTGACCATCTGGAAATTATCAAAATTCACAGGAACTAGAAAATATATACACAGTGTGGTTTCATTATTCCCCACACTCCCACATTAACTCCAATATTTAGGAAGACAGAACGGCTCATTTATTTATTTCTAAAATTCTTGAGCAGATTAAACTCTTAGGGAAGGTGACTAGAAGCAGAATATAATGAACCAAACTGGACAATAGGGCTTTTCTATTCTTGGCCATCTCCTTCCCCTTCCAGTGCCATTCCCCTATTATACAAACAAATGCCACTGGACACAGGCTCTCCCCCAAATGCCACTGTCCCCAGGCACTGGGTAAAGGCTCTCTCACAAGACACCCTCATCCCTGGTGAGCTCAGTCTGACACTTTGCCCATGCAAATCCATGGCCTAATGAAGGCTCTGCTTTTTCTCCCTCTAATTATCACATCTTTATTGACATGCAATGACTCAACCTACCCACTCCAGCACTCTCCTAAAGCTTTTTTCTTTCTTCTGAGGTTTACAAAACGCCTGGTACTATTGCAAAACATCAGCTAAGCCAGTGAAAAGTATAATTTCAGTTTGGGGCTGTCTTTTACTGGAATAATAATAAAAAAAAAAAGACCAACAGTTTTCACACAATTACTTTAGACCTGTGGGGATTGATTCATTAAAAAATAACTTTGTGGCTTCCATGGTTTGATGCCAGTAGAATCATTAAAATAATGTGTCTTATATTTCTTAATATGAGAATTCTCATTAACATGATACATCCACTATTACCATATTCATCTCAAATTCGGTGCCAACAATTTCCAGAGTGACTTCCCATATAAAAAGGTTGATTGGAGAACTAATAATTGAAACAGACATTAACGAAGACAGTTTGATTATTAATAAGAAACCTGGGCACCTTCCTATGGTAGTTTAAGCATGAATTGATTTTCTACCTGTAACATCTATTTTTCTCTGAAACTTTGAAAATAAATCAAGAAAAGCCAAAACAGTTACTGTAGGTCAAAGTGTATGAAAAAAGTTTTCTCCTACTTCCATTTTACTCTTTAAGGGAAGACTGAGTATTTCAGGTAGTGTACACAGAGTAGCTTTGCTTAAGACGCTGTCTCAAGGTTCTGTAAATTTTTAACAGTGCCCTTTATAAATGTTTCAGGGCTATAGAAATGAGACAGGCCTATAAGAAGTTTAATGGGTCCCTGTTTAGCCATTTGTAATGGGGATTTAACTGCTTTGTTTGTGAGCTTCAGCCAAGAAAACAGATTACCTTCATCAAGTACTAATACTCCAGAGTCAATCTAAACTCTGCTCAGCTATGGAAAGGTATCATGGGATGTCAATAAGTATTATAAACACTAATCCAGCAAACCTGTCAGCTGCTTTATAAAAAAATTATATCTAAATTCAAGCTCCAAGTTCAATACTGTTCTTCCATGTCCAAAGCCTTTAAAAAAATTGTGATGGATCATCAGGGGCACATTTCAAAACATTCCAGTCATAATTGAAACCCTTGCAGGGAAAGTGATGTTCTCTCAGCACCAGCAAGATAAAGACATGTATTAAAGATTAACTAAAACAACAATTTTAAGGCCTCAGAAATGACATCATCTCCACCATTTCCATCAGAACAGCTTCCTCCCCGTATTTGTTGTGTCCAGCTCACAGGAATGAAGCTGCCAGCAGAGTGTAGAACCACTGCTGAGCCCAGCCACAGCATCCATGGGCAAGTCCATCCAGGATTTACTGACATCACTCCCTGTGAGTCCCCTTGACTCTGCTACTGCCAAATCTTAAACACAGTATATGGGAGTAAAGAACAAACATCTGCCTCTCCAGATCTACTTGGCCAAGGGCAAAGAAAACGTGCTTTGCTCCTGCACAGCCTGGCAAAGGCTGAGCTGGCTGCAAGGAGAGGTGGTGCAGGATGCACTCAGAGCCTGTGCTCCAGAGGGAGAGTGGGACAGAAACCCAGGAACAGCACAAGCCAAGCCAGTTCTATCACAGAACTCTCCCAGCAGCAATCACGTCACCCTGCTTTTGCCTCGGGGACTACGAATTCCCATCTCTCCTTGAAAAGTTGCTCTTCCCTAAACCAAGCAGAGTGGTGGTTCATAGCCAGCAGTCTTATCTTTTACTAGCACAGCTAATCCATTTGGGATGAGAGAGGAGCTCTGGGCTGGGTAACAACCTGCTGCAGCCCCTGTGGCAGCCAGCCCTGCTGCAGCCAGCATGGGCAGCCCTTGGCTGAGGTGCTGCTGAGGCACAGGCTCAGCCTGGTGAGGAGCTCAGCAACCTGACCCAGCAAAATTCCTGAGGGTCTGCTCAGCTAACCTTGATTTCTCCTTGACTTCAGAGAGCAAATGTGTCTTACCAGTCTTTGAGACCAGGGGCAACACCACTGTGTTTTGACCCAGCCAAAGAAATTCTGCAGTGCAGCTGCCTGACACATAAACAGAAATTTCCTTTCTTCAGAGCTTTCAATCTGGTACCTTTTATGACCATTAAAAAATAGAAAAGAAAAAAAGGAGAAATTAGGGAAGTAACATCTTACAGGCTTTATCCTTCCATTCCACATCTTTGCCAAATAATTATTTACAAAATATTTGTAATGTCATTGTCATTTTCCTAAAACAAGCTCTTTTCTCAAAAAGTTTGGGAGGCTATAGCAGGCTGCTGTAATATAACTGTCATACTTACTGCACATTGTGTGCCTGGTAGTAAATATTCCTATGAAGAGGAAGGTTTAGTGAAGGAAAAATCATAAGAGTTATATATGATTGGCATATGGAAAATATAAACAGAACACTATTTGCATAAGAGTACATTAGGAGAATTTCTTTTATGTTTATTCAACAAATGTTTCCTAAAAGGTTTTCCTCCAAACCAAGCAATTTAATTTTCTTTTTAATGTTATTCTCAGTGGTTATAAACTTAATTAGCTTCTTAAGCTTCACATTTATTTGCATTTGAGATAAATGTAATCTCTTCTTGGTATAACTTTTTGAAATCAAAATATGGACTAAAAAGGTGCAAGTTTGATTAGTGGAACAGATACTGTAGCAAGTAATCATAGCAATGAGATGTTAATTGGGGTCTGGGTGGTTCTATTCATAGCAACAATAGGCCATAATAACACCCGGTGTCCTCTACTCTTCAACACTATTTTGCCTTCTCATTTATCATACTGACAATTATATTGTTCTCGAATTTCCTGCCTGTCTTAACAACAGAAAGGTATATAAAATGAGTCAGGCATCTGTGATTGTTTTGAGGCAGATGAAATCAGAAGGAATGTGCTGTAGTTTAAATCCTCCTTCTTTCCGGAAGTTAGCAGCCTGGAACAAGTCAAATCTTTTTTCCACAAATAAATTTTAAAATAATTCTTTTAAAACTGCAGTCAGGTGGGTTTGTTTTTTTTCTCTCCTGGAAATTGTGCTCCATTATTATTGTGCTCTGTATATCTCCTAACAGACCTGGGGACTGCAGTGGTACTTCACCCAAGAGAAAAAGGATCAGGATGTCTCCCAGGGATAGTCCTACTCCTCTTCAAAATGCACACAGTAAAGGACGACATTTAGGGCCTGACACAAAATCTTCATCCACCAGCCTCATTGCTACTACTTTTGCTTCTCTCTGGCTGTATTTTCCACCTCTATCACATTTTCTTTATTTGAGCAGAAAGATTTTCACTGTTGAGTTTCTCTGGTTCTAAATTGAGTTGATTTTCAACTTGACGTCGAGTTGTCATTGATGCCTTAAAGCTTAAGTGCATAAGCAGAACAGGTATCCATGCTTGATTTCTGCCCAGTTTGGGGTCCAACAGCAGCATCACTCATTCCCAATGCCCCCAGCAGCACAGGAGGAAGCATTTGTCCATGGGCTCATGTGAGCAGACAGGTCAAATCATAGACAGGTCTCTGAGATGGACAGCAAGGGCAGGATGGAGAAATCCAAGAGCCCAGTGAAGAAGCACCCATGCTGCAGTTGCTACTTCATTGATAGCGTATACTTTACATTTTCACCCATAATTTTAAACTGAATGTTCATGCTTTCTTTCTTTTCCTCCACTTCCATCACTCCAGTTTCCAATTGTGTGGTCAAAATTTATGCTCAATAACTTTAATTCCTGGTTCCCTTTACCTGATCTTTGTACTATTTATCCCAAAAATGCAGATTTCTTCATTTAGGTAATTTCATTTCATTGACAGATCTGTTTTTCTCTTCCCTAGCAGAAATCTGGGATTCACATCAGCTTACCTTCCTTGGCACTTTCTGCTAATAGCATTTACCTCAGTAAGCCACCCATATCTCTGGGTCAGGAGCCTTTTCCATTTCCCCTCAGAATTTTGCTATTTAAATTCATCTGAACATCTGCTAATTTTGAGTGTTACTTCACAGATAGCAAGAGTCATGGAAAAACCAACAAGTTCCTGAAATCCAGAAAAATACACATTCAGGAGAGAAAAAGGACAGCCTCAAAGCTTATTTCAATTTAATGAAACAAAAGTCAACTTCAGATTTAAGAAAAGAATAACCCACTTTATGCTCTAATGTGCGTAGTGTTTCCTTAAGACATGCAGACCATGAAATTATACTATGGGCTATGGTAGGAACTCAGTGATGAAACCATAAGTTGCTTCTTTTTAAAGGGACACATCATTTTGCTGGATTGAAATGTTTACTTGACAAAGATTCCCAAACCCCATGTTGTGTTCCCGTTATAATGAAGTTCTGCTTTCATTCTATATACAGTGAGATGCATCCAGTGTGTTAACTGGCCCATTAGACAACAATGTAACTTATTTGACTGTCAGACGGGGAAAACTAAATTGTAATGGAAAAGAAGTAGGAGAGGAGAGACTTTCTCTCAAACAGTTTTGAGTAGAACAATTCTGTTTATCAAGAATTCCATAAGTTGCCCTTTCACTTTACTGCATGGCCACACTTCACAAACTCTTCCCACAAACACTTTGAAGTACTGTCTTTAATAAATAAACAACCCTATGTAGATAAATGAGAGCTCCTGCACAGAAATCCGGTGGCAAGAATCTGATGCCTTTATCAGAAAAGCTGCTGGAATATCAAGTTCAAAGATAGTTCTTCTCTTTCGCACTTTATTTCTCTTCAATTAAAAAAAATAATGGTGGGGGATAAAAGGGTTTTAGATATTTTTGTCCAACTTGTATATGAAGGATCCATACTCTTCTCATAGCTCAGCTCTATCATATTCCAAACCCAGTGTCACCCAGAACACATAAACCCCTTAATCTCCTAAAATAAAGGAACAGTTGACCTAAGGTGGTTTTCATCACTTCTGTGAACTGCCTGGAAGCAAACAACTCCAGCATGTAAAACAGGTTCCTGATCCTCTGAAATTGATTAACTAAAACAATTACAATCAATTAACACTCTTCAAAGTGTTGCTGCAATCCAAAGAATGAAATCAGCCAGATGACCTTTAACATTAAGAGATGCCAGAACATTTACATATTAAGTTCATATTTAAAGATAGAAAATAAACTCTTATTACACCAAGCTCTGATCCTAAGCTGATGTGAAGAAATAAACACGAATATATTGAAAAAACAAGGAGTTCAGAAGCTTCAACCAGCTGAGAATGGAGAACTCCAAATGCTTCAAAAGAAAAGTGCCTCAAAGGAATAACTATTTAATATAAAAATTGAAAAATGAGACATTGAACTACAATAGCACTATGCAAACATGTGGAAAAATAGTATGTAAATATTGTAAGATCATGAAAAGATACACAACAGGTTCAGCTTCTGTATATCCAATGTTCCTAATCAGAAACCCTTAAGAGCAAGAAGATTTCCTTAACTTTAAGGAATGTGAATTAAATCTTAACTTCTTCCATATAAGCAATTTCTGAATGGCTGCACACATTCAGACTGAAGTGATCAGTTTGATTACAGCTGCTCCCAAGAACTGTCTTACTGCTCTTCCTTGAAGACCTCTGTTGATGAATGAGCTGACTAAATTTCATCTGAATTTTTTCTTTTTGTTTACTAAAATCCAGTTGCTTAACAGTTTAGCATAAGTCTTTCTCAATGACAAAATATTAAGTTTTGAAATTTGTTTCAAAAATTTTTTTTTCAGAATAGTGTAGCTAATTTCTTTAGAAATTTAACACACATTGTATTGTCTTAAATACTATCCAACAAATACTATTTTCACTTGCTTCCACATTTTCTATATATTACACAAGAGATTATAAAGGAGCCAGTGAATTATTTCAAGGTTATGGAGGTTCTCATGTCCATCCCATCATTGTAGAGTATAATTTCTCACATAATTTATATATACAGATTATACAAGGCATAAGGATCGGAAAGTTATTCAGTTACTAACAATTTAAAAGTCTGCCTTAACTCACTGCTGAGAGGCCAGAGCAAAGACACCTGTCAGTACAGAAAGTGTTTTACATACAAATTTCTGTGACATTTTCAGCATTAAGGTGAAAAAAAAACCCACCATGGAGTTGCTCTTGTTCATGTACTGAAAGGTATTGTTTGACTATGTCTAAATCTTGCAGGGCCACACCAGGGAATTTTACTTCAGATGTTGCATTGCTTGTCATTTGCAGCAGTGCATATTGCAAATTCATTAGAGATTTAAAGAGAAAAATTCAAAATAATTGCTTCCCACTACTTGGATCACAATGACCAATTTTACTGTCTGTTGCATGTCTGGAAACCTCCAAGATACAAGTGTCAGCATTCATTAGCTATTTATGAAAAATGAATGTTTCTCTAGGACTGTAACAACATAGAACACATTTCATCTCTTCCTTGGAGAAAAGGGCAATGGTAGTCTTGGAATGTGAACAGTAGGGAAGACTTGCCTAATTCAATCTCTTTACTTAAAATCACTTTATTTAAAGGCGTGTTGGAATTGAAAGGTATACTGTAACATGGGAAGAGTGATTCTGATTACACACTGTCTCCAAAAATTAAGCATTTCACTCTGGCTTACATATATAATCTCTTCCGAGACTTATGAGAGTGTCTCTAGTTGTGAAGAGGCAGGGCTGAATCAAGACTGTTCCACTGGAGGCTTCTGTATCTGTCGATTAGACAATGCTTGTTCACAGCATAGTGGCAAAAATACCATTATTGCTCAGAGGATTAATATGTCAGTGCTGGCTGAAAAGATGCTCATTTCTGTTCCATTTCTACATTTAAAACTGAGAGCCTCAAAAACTCAGTATGCTGCTTTCCAGTTGTTTTCTGTCCCTCTTTGGGCATATATTGAGGATGTATCCAAGCTGTGTGTCATATTTCAAATCCACATACAACCTATAAGCATATAAGCATATAACCTACCTACTGGCCAGTAATGCCTTATACCAGCAGCACTTTTCTGTGTGATCAGCAGGAACCAGTGCATCCCCCTAAATGCTTCACCTGTTCCAGAGAGATGATTGCTGGTGCCTTTTCTCACCCAGGAGCCGACAGTTCCAGCCTGGAAAGGACATCCCACAATGCTGGCCTTGGCCTTCTTGATGCAGCAAGAAGTGGGGTCACTTTCCCAGGAGCACAAGGGGAAGGACCTGTCCCTGCTCCCAGGGTGGAGGAGGAGGAGGGCACTGGGCTCTGCACGCAGAGTGGCTCGAGGCAGGCAGCGTGGGTCCCAGCCGCAGAGAGGCACTCAAAGTTCAGGAGTCAACTGAGGGTCAATGCACAGAGTCTAAAATATATTACACTTTGCAAGAACCAGTTTCTGCGCTGCGGCCAAAGAGAAGGACAAAGCTTCACTAACCGAGATCAATTTACTCTGAGTGAAGTATTCACAAGGGAGAAGGGATTGTAGTAATGTGCATTAGTAAGCTACAAGTATCTTATTAAATTAAGCCTTCCCCAATTGTTCCTTTGTAGTCAAGCCATCCAGCTCTTGCACTTAATACCAACTGAATTGCCTTAATATGACCTTTTATTAGTTTAAAATCTGTCAAAGTGTCACAAATACGCTACAAGAGAAATACACAGGCTGCCAAGCAGGGCAGAACAAGGGGAACGGTGGGTCTGCCACTTCCCCAAAATATATGACATACTTAGTAAACCCAGTGTTTACTGACCCAAGCTGCAAAATGCCAGGTGTCTCCTCCTCCTTAAGACATAGGTGCATCATCTGCTAAAAGACTAATTGATCCAGTGTTTGGGTGTGACCAATGCAGCTATACTGCAAAGGCATAAGGAATACATGTGCGTGAAGTTCATGGAGGGAAAAGTTTATGAACGAATCTTCAAGTGCTGCAAAAGGTTTTGGCCATGTGAAGACAGAATATGTGCAGTAGAGTATTGGTCTATATCTCAGCAGAGCTGGAGAAAAGACTCCACCTGGAATGTTTCACACTTGCAAAATCAGCTCTTAAAAACATTTCCCATAACATATAAAATGTACAAAAATTTCTTATCCTAAGGGAAAAAAAAAAGGGGTTATGCCATTGCCTGCACATTTGGGACTGTTCCAAATAATGTTAGACAATCTTACTGATTTTAGTGACATATGATTTAGTAATGCTTACTCTGTAAGGAGATAAAAAGTAAATTAATAATGATCTAGAAAATCCTCTTTGAACATTCACGTCTCTTGGAGCTTTAAAAATTACTAATCAAATTTTGTATAGAAAGACTCTTCCCTTCTCTTACAGAAGGACCTCTATTAAGGAAAATATAAGTCCTTATGTTTCCAATATTAGCTCAAGTTTGTGATCATACATAAAAGTGTTCCTGAGGTCTCCTCAGAGTTAAAATTACTTGTGCTGAAGTTCAAACTTCACTCAATTAGAATATTTCAATTAGTGCATAAAGAAATGTCAGAAAGATTAATGGCAAGCAAGAACTAAAGATTTGTTATCAGCTTATCACTGCTCACAGTGCCCATGCCTCCATTTCTCATGTCACTGACTGTCCAGTTTGCATCTCAAACTGTCCCTGCCTTTTTCAGTAAGTTGAAAAAGACACTTGCATGGTAAATTTTTTTCTTTCATTATCTTCCTTAGTAGTTACTGAAGTTAATCTTACTCTATGGACATGTGCACACTTTTTGCACTCGTGTTAACCTGAAAGAATAAGGTACAAAGACCCTGTTTGTGCTTTTTCGTTTGCATAGTATCACTTAAAAAAAGGCTGAAAAATCATTTCCAGTGAGAAAATTTTACTACATATGACACATATGTTGTAAGCTAAGATTTCAGTGTCAGCAGCAATAAGCTAAGATTTCAGTGTCACCATGACAGTGAGGTTCTTTGAATTGCAATAAAATTTGCTGTCATCGCTGACACTTCACATGATGCAATTCAATGCAGTGCACGCCTCTTTTATCCTGAACATGCACATGCTTAAGTTGCATTAACACAGAGGAAAGCTGCAGTGAACTTTACAGCCTCACTGTGGTAATAGATAAATTCTGCCACTTCAGCACTGAGCTGGAAATTACCCACAGGACTGCTGCTCCAACCTCAGCTCCTAGAGGCTGCATTATATTCCCACACGCCTTCCAGCACTTGCCCTCGCTACCACCTCATTTTAAAATAAACGATGCCATCTAGAAAGGCAGTAGGCCCAAATTGGCTTCTCACACTGGTAATTCTTAGTACCAGTTCCTGGGGAAAGGAAACCTTCGGTGGAGAGCAGTAAAAGCCCTTTGTCATCTTTGGGATGAGGAACATGCAGAGAAGTTGCAGAGCAGTACTGCCTTCCTCTGTCTGAGCAGTTCACGTTCCACACCACTCCTCTACCTCTTCCAAAGTCATCACAAAAGTTCATAACAGACGACAGACTAAAATATTTATTTATAGTTTTAATTAATTTATAGTCTGCAGTTGCATGTGTCATATTATATTTTATGCAGTAAGGCAGTTTGAACTAAAACTTAACATTTGACAGGGCCAGAGCTGCTGAAGTGACATGAATAAAAGCAGAGTTTCCTCAGCAAATATAAGCTTCTGCAACTTTTAGACAAAGATTTCTCAAACTGCCAATATATTCCAGTACCCTAAAACAGAGACTGCTTCAAGAACAATTAATCTTTATAAAAGACACTTACATGGTACAAGAATACATTACTTCTGCTGGTATAAGAGAACATCCAGCTGCTTCACCTCCAAGCACTTCACTAGCGAAGACATCTTACAGTGTTTGAAGCTCTTACAACAAAACACTGCCAACACAGAATGTCCCAGCTTTCACCTTCTGAAGAGAAAATCAGGTCATCAAATCAACTTCAGAAGATGTTCTCAGCTGAGGGAAAGCCAATCCTCATACCCTGCAGAGTGGAAGAAACAAGGATCTGGAGTCACGGGACTTTAGGGAAGCCCCAGCCCGAAGGATGCAGCAGCACAGCCCAGGGGCTCCTGTGCCCACCGCCCCACTCTGACCCTCTGCCCTGGCAGCAGCGACAGAGCTGCCACAAAAGGTCTCCTCTGAGATTGTTCCACTAGAAAAGCTGCTGCACAGGAGTTTTGTGTCTTTGATGGATGAGGACAGAGCAGAGTGTGGCATACGTTGTCAGAGGTCTGTGTCTGCCCACATAATTCAGCTCCTTAGCACACTGCTGAACCTGCCCAAAGCAGTCATGCTTATGAAAAGTAGATGAAATCTGTAGCACTTTACATCTCCTGGCTCATGCAACTGAGATCAGTTCCAACCAAGTGAACTAGAAAAACAAAACCTGCATGATTGCTTTGCATCTATTTTTTTTTTTATTTCATAATAGATAAGCTAAATGCTTCTTGATTAATGAAAAATATGAAAAAAATCTATTGTTTGTTAAACCCAATATATGAAATTATGTTGAAATGAAGGCTATCACTTTTTTAATAAACCAAGAGTAGCTGTAATAAGCACACATATTTCTGATAATCTCAATGAATGAATAAAATGCAATTAAAAATTTAAAGAATGCGTTTTTCTATAGAAAGCTCTACACTCTTTGCCATCAACTACTTAGGTAATTCAGATAAGTCAAAGAAGTTTTCATTATATGAATAAATTAACAGATTTTTCAGCACCTGTATAACAATGCCATGTAAATTACAGGCAATTTCTATTTCTAAATAGAAAACACTACAAGGAACAGTGATAGTATCATATACCATAATTCCAACAGCTCCTAAATTGGGAAACAAAGGATAATCTATATTTTCTGGATTCCAATCTACTAAGATCATAATGTCATAAAGGTTTTGCAACTATTGCCTAAGATACAATTTTAAATTCTAAACTGCTCACATTTTTACTTTGGAATTCACCTCATTCATTGAAATGTTACCTCAGCATCTATTAAGGTTTTGCCTTGAGCAAGGAATTATTGGGCTTTTTGTTTTATTTTGTTTTTCATTTTTACATTTAAAAGCTGTCTGCTTCTAAAATGAAGCTATTTAATCCCTTGTCATCACATGGTCATAAAAATTGCAGGCAGACAGAAGTTAGCAGTGGCTGCTTCACAGGCCCCACAGCAATGCATGGTAACAGATTTTCAAAGCAGTTCAAAGAGTCCAGTTTCCATCTGTGTTTGGTGAAGGGTGCAAAAACCTTGGGGCCATCTGAAAACTCTGCTTCATCTCTAACACTTGGAATAACAAAGGTGTTATTTTTCAAAGCCACAGTCTCCCCTCCTGGGGTGGCTCTGGAGATACAGTTCAGGGAAGGTGGGAAACTTCAGAGTAGATATTCTCCTTCTAGACTTTGCCTCCTTCAGGGAGTTCTTTTGAGGATGGCACAATGGTGGCCTATATAACATGGGTTACTGCCAGCAGAGGCCAACAGTTAATGAACCCTATAGACAAATTCTTTCTTCTGATTTCAGCACAAAAATCTACAGGAAAACAGCCTCCACATTCCCCCTACACACCCTTCTCTTCAGGTCCAGGAGTGTTATTTAATCAAAAGAAAGCAGAGGGTGCTCTACACCCATTGTACAACCCAAAATCGTGCAGTGCAACACAGGTATCCATTACATCCAGCTAAGCCAGCTCACAGAACAAAACAGTATGAAACAACGAGGAGGAGGATGATCAGTTTGCTTTCCTCATGATAAATAGCCAGTTGCTAATCTGCACTTCATTTTCATACACAGGGCAAGTGCTTCTCTGATGTTTATTTGCACTATACAGCTGTACAAAGTCTAAAAAAAAAAAAAAAGGAAAAGGAAAAGAAAATCCAATAACTTGCTAGTTACTTGCTAGGCATTGTGTATAATATTTCTCTATTAACCATCTGCAACTGCATTTCTTGTGAGCTGGTATCACATAAACACATACCAGAACAGAGATAAGGAGAACAAGTTGATCAGAAAACATCAGTACAACCATGGCAAAAGGTTCTATCAGGCAAAAGAGCCTGATAACCTCTTCAATTCTCCCTAAAGGAAGGTTCTGGACAATAAAGGCTTTTGAACTAAAGATTTCTGTCTAGATGTTCACTAACATTCAAATCAAAGTCTCAGTATATTCAGGTTAACTTTAAAGGGCGTTGATCCAGCTCACTTCCAGGCTAGTCAATGTGTTTGTGGCCAGAATAATTTCATGACACTGACAGGAGTGTTCTCCTATTTAATGTAAAATTTCTGTTAGAGGCAGAGAGATGTTTTATATGGAGGAGCTGGGTGAGTGGCTTTGGCTTCTGTAGTCTTAAAACATACATGCCCCAGAAAAATTGCTTGGTTTTCAAAGATGTATTTACCCCTAGGTAGCTTATTTGGTGGTATCTACTATAGCAAGATTTTCTGACAGTTTTGAAGTCAACCTTCTTGACTGGCTCAGCTTCTGAAACTGGATACATCTTCAACATACCCTCCCATAGACCCCCTGAGACTCTTTCTTCCGTCTCCCAAAGACAACATGATCATTTTCTAGCCCTTTTACATTAGCGTTATGCAAACCATTTCAGTGGAAATAAACCAACACAAAATCAGCGTGATGAGGGAGCTTTGTTCCAAGGTCCCTGCCTCTTCTGCAGTGCTGGGATGGTTCCTTTTGGGGAGGAGCTGCAATGCACCATCTGTTCCCACTGCTGGTAGGAATCAAGGTGGAAGAGAGCACAACCACCGTACACTCACACCACCTTTCCAAGAGCTCACTGCTTATTTTCCACATTTTAATGAAACTCCATGCCTAGCACTGCCCACAGGGTTCCACATTTATTCACAGGTATTTCTTTCTTTGTTGCAAGGCTCCAGGCCTCCTCTCTTTGCTCAAAGCTTCTCTCTCAGGGCAGTCTCTACCCTGGCTCCCATCATGTTGCTTCTTCTTTGACGTCATTGTAGGCAAGAGTCAGGAAAAAGGTTAGTCTTAAATCTTATAGAGAAGATACGGCCCTTTGGGATCGAGTATTGTTTCTTCATGGTTTTATAATTCTATGCCTCAACTAGTGTTTAAATCAGAGTTGGAAGGATCAAGTTCCAAACCAAAATATGGTTTCTTCATTGTGGTTTGTGGGGTTTTTGTGTTTAATTACTCTATTGTTCTGAGTAATTTAAAATTATTATAATTTAAAATGCAGTGGCCGGTGGGTTACATTAATGCTGAATAAAGATGGTTGGTTTTTGCAGAAGACTTTCCAAGGCACTGGAAGGTTTGGAAGGCACATGGACAATGGCACAACTTGGCTTAGTAGAAGGTAGGGCTATTCTTTCTGCTTTTTTTAGAACTCCTTGTTGTTATGGCACATACTATGTGATGTATAGGAATTTCTGGGGAATGGGGAGCAGTGACAGTTTTGGTGGGAAGGGGAGCACTTTGAAGTCATGCACTGTTCTGTCTCTTCTAGCTCTTGCACACTTCCCATCACCATGGTAACTGCCTGCTTCAGTGAAAGAGGAAACCTGCCTGGAATTTGTTTTGGAGAGTCATGCATGTGCTATTACAATGATGGTTTATGACTAAATTATTAATCTCATGTCATCATAAAGTTTTGGTAAACTATGCAAACTTGCAGCAGCTGAGGAGTGAACTCCTAACAAAGATTTTTGCACTATGTACAGGTTGAAAGCAAGACATTGTTTCAAACATCACAATAAAATAATCTGCATTAACCTAGAGAAACTTTCCATGGATTTTTTTTTTTATCTTGTGCTGTTAGCTAGCAACAATGGCCAGGCCTGAAAACTGGCATTTAAAGTTTAAACCTACAGCTTGTCAAAAATATTATTATGGCATTGCAATCATTGCTTTCTTTCCTTCCAATATATTCTCCAAATATATTATCTATTATATTTTATATTTGAACCCACAGGCTCCAGACATGCTATGTAGTTGTGAATAAATAGTTAAATCATATATAAGTGCAAAGTTATATGAAGACAAAACATACAGAATTTCCTAGTAAGTGTGTAAAGTATAAGGTGACCAAGACCTGTTATTTACAAAAGGGAAATACTATAAAAATCAAATTATCAGGACTACATTGGCATGGGAACTCTTTCAACTCATCACCAAAATAGTAAGCCCTGCCCAGTGTCATTGCATAGTCTTAGAAGTGATGCTTTAAATACATTTTTCACCAGATGTTACTCCTAAAATTCAACTCAATCAAGAAATGTTTCTGTCCTTAACAAAGTGCTTCATGCAGCCCAGAAAACTTTGTTGAGCATTTACCAAATCCAGACTAGCACATGCATAAAAATACAACTCATACCACATATTTTAAAAAGTTCTTATGCAGGGAGATGCCACTTCTGTATTTTTATACACACTGAGTTAACAGGAGAAAAAAATGGTAACTTTTAACAATATTAACACTAGTAACTTATGCTTTCTTTCACATTGTGTTACTAGGTATCATCATAAAAGTATGAAAACAACTTTTTTTTTTTTTTTTTTTTTTTTTTTTTTTTTTTTTTTTTTTAATGTAAGGTGAGCCATCTACTAGGCAAATAATTTTCTTTATGTTGCAACAGCTGTGCATATGACAGTAAATTGTCTCCACACATTAAGCCTTTTGGCATTTCTCTTAAAACAGAACCAAACCACCATGCTCCACATTCCTCTTGATGCTCCTACACCACAAAAGGTGAAAGTTCTGAAGTGGAGAGGCTTTAGCATAATCCATCCCTGTGCATAGGTAACGTAACATGTACCCAAGCAAAAAGGAGCATCCATGTCTTACACTGAGCCATTATCACGTGGGCAACACCAACATAACCAGCACTGCAACCAGCACTGCAGACCAAACTGGAAATGCAGAAATCAAGCGAGAAGTCCAACCTTCACCTTTTACGCAAAATCACTGGGGCTTTCTTATGCAAAATTACACATGATTTAGCTTAATTCAGATTCCTGTCCAACAGCTGGCTTGAGGCTGAAGCTGACACAGGCAAATGTTTCCATCAAATCCAGCTGGTGTTTTCCAGGCTCTCTGGCTACTGTGGCTGCAGCTCACATGGGCAGGGCTGAGCTGTTTGTGGTTATGCAGCTCTGACACCACCTGGGTGGGTACAGCCACCAGCAAACTCAGTCTGAGATGCCGAGTCCTCAAACTCCGTATAGAGCTGAACACCAAAGACACTCAGAGAGTAACACTAAGGAATTTACCTATTAGTACCTCAGTCATGTGTATAAAATTACTTCATTGTAGGCATGATTTTAACTTAATCACAAGTTTAACTTGTGTTAGGCAAGAGGCCAAGATAGCGCTACTGAGAACTTTACTCCCCTTTAAATCCTACTCCCAATTACTAGGGAGCAAACTAAAGATTTTTAATTAGTAAAAAAGACAGCTACACATTAATAACTGCTTAAATAGTCTCTTGAAGGAGATAGGTTTCACCACAATGCAGAAAAACAATAAAGTTAGTATTCAGCCAGTATTCACATTTCCTCCTCAGTGCATTTCCTCACAATTTGCAATGTACAAAGCAGGAAAATGAAGCACAGTAAAATTTGACCTTAATAACTAAGCTCAGGGAAAACATTCAGAACACTAAAGTGAGACTTCTGGCTGTAATGCAAACACAAGCCCATTATTTGTTACAAAATAATAACACAACAATATAAGTAGATAATTTATAATCAAGTGAATGACAAAAAAATCTTTTCTTAGTTTTTTACCTAAATAACCTCCTTGAATAACCATGTGTGGCATAATTTGATCAGAATGGATTCAAGTGCATAGTGTGTTTATTTATTATCTTTCTTTTCTTCATGGATTACAGCTTTATCACTCAATAAAAAGAAATCCCTTTAAAACAGACTACTTATATGTCTTAAGCACATTTCCATCAGATATATAAATTAGGATCTAGGTATAGCTTAGTCTTTGTGACAAGGCACATAGACCTAGAGATTCAGATGGACCAATTATAGTTAAATTTCAGTCTCCGGACATCCTCATATATGTGGCTGGGGGCATTTTCTCCGTGTTTTTTGTAGCCACAGTGCAGGACACACAGGCACACGGCAGAGGCAAGGATTGCCTGCCCTACTCACGGGGGAGTTCCGTGTCCTGTGTCCTACCTGGAGCAGTCACTGAGCTGCAGGAGCAAAGAGGAGCCCAGCTGTGCTCCCTGGGCAGGCTGAGCAGCGCTACAGCTCATCCCACACATCCCACACAGCCAAGGGCAGCCGTGCCAGGGCTCGTGTCCAGGCAGGGGCACGGAGGGCAGGACAGGGCAGGGCCAGCAGGTGACTGCAGAGAGCAAGAGACCTTCGCCAGCCGTCAGAACCGCTGCACATTCAAACATTTTCACAAAGGGAGCTACCCAGACCATCACATGCGGTTTTGGCTTCAGGGATCGTTATTGCAGCCTCTCAGCAAAGACTAATTAGTTTTCTGGAAACCATCACTGTTGGAGATTAATGTACAAAGGTGGGAGCTGTTTACACCAGACCACAATACATTTTAATTGGCTAATCCTAGCCTAGACAGATCTGAATGAAAACAATCCTCACAAAAAGGTACACTTACAATAAATGCATCCTTTGCCTTGATTTGGCAAATTAATCTATATTTCCTGTTTCAGCAGCGCAGTCTAAAGGGAAGTCTGCACTTGGCTGCTAGATATTCCCATCCCGCTCAAATGAACTCAAAAATCTGGTTTCCATCCATGCCATGAGAAGATCAGCTAAAGCAGATTTAACTGATTAGCAAAACACCCCATCTGGTAGGAGGGCTCCAAGGACACCCTTCGTGCACCAACCTGGAGCTTGTGGCCCAAACTGTGCGGTGCTGCTGGAGGCTGCACAGGGACTGGCCCTGACCCCAGGCAGGGCCCACACTGAGCTTGGCTCCACCTGAACTTGCTCTGCTTGCTTTAGGAACTGTGAGCTCACTGCTGAAACTTTGCCTCTGTCTGTCCCAGCAAGAGAGAGACAGCACTGATCTGCCCCGTTTGCCTTTATCAAGGGGAGAGCGAGTGAATGCCACAGATCTTCGTTTAAACAATCAGCACTGGCCTCTTCCAGTCACAAGACTCTCGACTGGATGGACCTGTGGTGTTTCCCAGTACAGTTAATTCCACTAAAAATAATAATCCCCTGTAATAGGCTCATGGCTCGAGCTAGAGCCATTAATCTGACTCCCCTGTCCCTACCCTAATTCTGACCAGCAGTCAGGGAATCTCCATCCTTCCCCATCCCTGAGCTACAGACTGTGTCAACAGGAATTAAGCAGGCACCTGTGATACCACCTGCTGCAATCCATTTAATTCTTTGTCACAAAACCATTTTGGTCTTTTTATAGTTCAGTGCAAGAGGAGGAGGGGAGGACTGGCACTTACTATAAATGTAGTAGATTTTCAATTCCTGGGACATAGTATGTGGAATTAATAACAAAATTAATAAGAGGTCTACTTACAGTGGATGGATTTTGTGCAAGTTTTTCTAAAGCACAACATAAAATTGTGAAAATGAAAGAGTATTAGAATATGCAAGGGCAGATGGGAGTCAAAAAAAACCAGAAGAAAGTATTTTTAATAGAGTTTTAGCTCTGTATTAGCTAGTCTAAATTCCCAGGCAAAGGTACATTTCTATTAAGGAGCAAAATTGGCTGAAAAATTACTTTGCTTACAAAAAAAAAAAAAAAAGCAGAAGCTTTCTGTTTTCAAATGTAATATAAATCTATAGTTAACCTGGACCAACACAAGGCCCAAATGTACTGTACAGACACTATAGTGCTTTACATACTTTCTAGGGTTTGAATCTCCAGTCAGACCATTTTTTTGCAAACATTTTAAGACACTAAAATGCTATACATAAGCATAAGAAAAATTACTGTGAAAGAATAGCAGGCAAAATTAAGAACGAGTGAGGTTTTTCAGAGTGAAAATTCCCTTTGATTTTACTAATCTATTCAAATTCCCAGTAATTTTGTAAAAAAAAAAAATAAATCAAGTATTACCAGTATTACAATTACCTGTCAGAATACAGAAGTTACTAAACCTTTTCATCATAGCTAAGGAGATAGAATATTACACTTTCTTGCGTCTACCTCTTGCACTAAGCCCATCTTCACAAAGCCTGCACCCTGTCACCAGCCACCTACTTATCTCTTAAGAGCTTTCGTTGGAGCAAAAGCGAGACTCTCTTCTGAGAAAAACTAAAAGAAAGTGAGACAAAGCTCCGTAGCTGATGCCTTTACATTAATTCCAAGAACACAGATTTTGCATGGTTATTTACATAACTATGACTGGATGGCCCCTCCTTGGCTCCCTTACAAGGCAACAGAGCTTTGGGTGTCCCCTCTCTGGGACTTCAGAATCAGTTTGCATCCACTTATCCTTTGAGCAAGTTTTCAGTTGTCTCACCCCTCACATCTTCAGTGGAGGCTTGCACTGCTTCCCACGTTTCTTGTTAAAGAATCTGCAGAAGAGGCCTAGAAGCAAATGTGCCCAGGTGATTCTGTGAGTGGCACTGCTCCGCTGAGTTACAGACCAATGCTGATTCAGCCCAGCACCTTTCCAGTGAACAGAGATGCCCTGATGAAGAGAAAGGTATTACTCAGGAATTCGGCCTGTGAACTGCTCTGCTCTAAGCATGGATCCCTTTGGGGATTACAAGGCCCGTTTACATGGTCAGTCTGAGATGGATAAGCTGTAAATTCCAAGCACAAATGCTGATGTTTGCTTTTTGGTGCCTGAGAAGGCTCATTTTTGAGGGCAGCTAGGTTGTTCCACCCTGGTTTGTTCCATCTTTGTCTTCAGCAAGTTCTGTTGCCAGGGGGAACACTAAGGCAGTGAAACATCATTTTTGCTGTGTACAATGGGCTTTTTAATGGTTTTATTCCATTTTGCTTATGAAACTCAGAAACCAACTATTGATTCTACCAAGACCTTGTGAGTGAAGATTAAAGCATTCCAACATGCTTGTCTACAGGTGTGCCATGGTGAATTATGATCTTCGCATAATTCATAGAATGAAAAAGTTGCACCAAGAAACCAACTGTTAATCAGTGTATGGGTACAGGAGATCAATCTTTGATTCGTGTATTCACAAATCCTGTTTACTTGGCCACATTAGAGAACAGACGGGTGTTCTGGAATGGATTCTTAGAAATGATGGATGTAATTGTCAAAACTGCCAAGGTCAATGTATAATGTTCAAAAAAGAACCAACTCATTTCAAGCACCTTCCATTTATCATTCATGCAATTTGACCCCCAGTTCTCTTTGTAATAACATACTATGAGGGAACAACTGCTGTGTTCATTCCTATATACTCCTGTGGACTTTCAAATATCATGCAGGTCACAGCCTTTCCAAAAGACTGAGGACATTTGTATATAACTTTTTTTCCACCCTGAAGTATGTGGAAGCTATTAGATTAAACCTGACTTTAATAAGAGTAAGTTTGTTTCCTATAGAATTTTTATGCCACAATACTATACACATTTGAAAGAAACTTGTTCCAGAATTTCATGGTTTTTTCCATTTACAAAATGCAGATTGATTTATCGTAAGTTTTGAAAAACATACCTAAATAATTTGCTTTTCAGAACTGAGATGTCCCCTCCATTGATGATGTATCTTAGTTGCTTAACATCATGCTGTGGAATATAAGCCAAATCTAAATAATGAGGGTTAGAGGAAAACTGTCCCTGTGGACAGTTAACTCCATAACTCAGCCATTTCTTTTAAATACCAGCCTTGATTACAGCCAGGATACTGAGTCAAGGGGAATGGTATGATAGTTTGCATTTGTATGTAGGTCTAAGTATCTGGAAGTAATTCAAAGTAGTTTAATTTTCAGATTTAAAGGAAAAAAGAAATGTAAATTTTAGCTTTCTTAGGGTTTAAATGTGGTACTTTGGAATGCCAGAATATCTGTTTTCTGGTATCACTTTTCATAAAGACAAGGGAAAGACCTATGCTTCTGTTGACTTTGGTTACCAATGTGTACACTTTTTTTACTTTCAAAGTTTGCAGCTTTTACCACTCTATTTTCACAAATAGTGGTACAAGTTAGTGGAGAGAACCTGAAAATAGATACCCAGCAGGTCATTTTCTCTCAGCCTAAAGAGGATAGGATGGTGTTTCACCATTGCAGAGGTTTGCATTTTTTTAATTGAATAGATTCATAATATACATGAATAGCACAGCCTTTTTTTCTTTCCCCCTGGAGCATGATGATAACCATGATGAGTTAGAGTTTGCTTTACAAAAATCTAACACATAAGACTGGCTCGTGTTTCATTGAAAAACTTAGAAACCAATATATCTCTGAGGATCTGGCTCAAGAATTGTACAAGCCACTAAGCATAACGGAATAGCAAATCACGATTTGGCACCAAGCAGCTTTATGAAGAAGCTGAAGAGACCTGAGACCACCAGGCACATGAACAGCTTAAATCATATGCTTTAATCTTATTGGTTTTTACAGGTTCAATAAGAAAGCTTGTGGATGTGAAGAAATGCCATTTCTGCATTCCTGACACAGAAACTTAAAGAAATAAATTAATTACTAAATTTTCCCTTTACTTCTTACACCATTATCTTTTCATGGAAAAGTAACAGGCAGCCACGCACTTTTGTTGAAACGGCATATTTCTCCCAAATAAATGAGTTCATTTCTCCTCAAGCTCAAGACATTATAATCGAGTGGGGAGATAATTTGCATAATTTCTCCATTTCTCATATAACACTGAAATAAGGCAGTTACTTGTAGGTGAAAAAACTGTGACATCACCCTGAAGGGCAAGAGAAAGGTACACAGAGAAGCAATAGCACCTTACAGCTAAGCTTTCTACTTAAGAAGTACTTTCTCAAAAAATACTGTATAAAATAGGGGGAGAAAAAAATCTGTGATATCTAGACTAGGCAATGTCCAGAAAAGGTAAGTGACGATTTCAGCTTCATCAAAACATTCTTTGTGGTGTGGGGGAAAAAAAAAAAAAAAAAAAAAAATCTGTTCAGGAGGAACTTCAGAAATATGACATGGAAGAGTGGGAAGTGCAGAAGATCTCCACGTTCCCTCACAAAAACATATCTGCTGAAGGCTGTAAATCTGCAGACTGGCTGAAAGGCAGGCTGCCATGGGATGTCAAAGCGTTTTCCCTGCCAGACGTCAGGCATTTACCAGATTTAACAAGAACTATTCCTTGCCTTGGCTGAGGAGCCAGCACAGGGCCAGCCGTGGCTCAGAGGGGCAGCTGGAGGCCAGTGTGTGCCTGGGAGCAGTAGTGACACATTGGGACATGGGGACATCTGCCAGGCAGCTCCAGCACATCTTTTGGAGCTGGCTTACACCCAGCCATGGGGACATACCCAGTGCTGGTGTGCTCTCAACTGAGCTCACACACATTATTTTTTAGTGAATTAACACACAATAGGGCAAAACCTTTCCATCACTTCAGAATAAAAACGTGCCACTTTGACAACATATTTCGTTTATGGTCACTACAAAGGGAGATAAATTAATCTGATTAGTTTTAAAATCCTTCGCTCTCCATTGCTTTTCTCAGCCAACTTGATATTCAGGTAATAAATCCACAGTGGAGACAAAAGAATGTTTTTTAAGCAGCATCAGCTTTGAAGTATAACCCATGCTGCAGGTGTAGTTTGGGTAATGCTGCTTTTGTACATAAATCTCGGTCAATAAGTCAGACACAGATCCTTAAAAAAACTATGAAAAAAGCATACAAATTAGTGCTCCTGAAGAAGCTACTCATTACACACTTTCAGTGCATCAAGACATCAGGCTACTGCAAGTCTTTGCCTCCTCATGTGGAATTTATCAAGAAGAGCCAGTGGCAGCAACTAATCAGTAACCACAAATATCAGGGACACCCAGAGGCAGGATTGCACCCCTGCAGATATGCTACACAACACTGGATAACAGGCTCATGCTCAGGTACTAGATATGACCCACTTACTTGCCTTCAAATTAGATCTTGTAAGCTTGGAGTGCAAAGCCATGGAGGTATCTCATTAAAAGGGTGGCACTGGTTTCAGGAGCCAGCCTTGAACCACGAGGACAGGAGCTGTGCATTTCTCTGGCCATCAGTAGCCTTCACACACAGGCAGCGGTGTCAAAAGTTATCATTTGCAGATGAGAACTGTGAAAGATGCGAACACAAGTGTCAAGTTGTCTCTCTGGAGCACAGTGCTCATCCTCTCAACGTGCATATATTGCTTTACCTCAGAGACTCAATATTTGCCAACAGAAGCTGCTTTCACATCTCACCTTCTTGATGTCTGCTGGGGCTTCCATTGAGCAATTGCTATGCAGTTTTTATAGAAGCAGGGAGTTTTATTTCTTGCTGGACCCTGCCTCAACCAATATAGCTCTCAGTCCTTGGAAAAGAGCAGGTGAATTTACGATTGGGATACTAAGCTGGGACGTGAGGGCCCTGCCCTGAGATACCTGTTGCACTGTGCAGCTGTTGGGTAAGACTCTGCTCAAAGACTGTGTGTGAAAATTCTGCATTTCACAGGGCTGTGAAGTCTTAACAACTCTTAAGAGCTTCAACAGTTCCTTTAAGATGAGAGGTTTTACTTCCTAACATAGCATACAGAAAAAATTATTACAGGGAATCCCTGGATGCTTTGACTGTAAAGATTTTTACAAGGCAATGATTACAGCCCAGGGTGAGGGTTTAATTCATACATTTAATTCTTACATTGCCACAGAAAAGTATAGGAGAAGAGCCACTGAAAGGAATAACGAGGTGACTGTCATTAATGACCTGAGCTCAATGTGCAGAGTGCACACCCTCAGCTGTCTCCCTACCAGCACAGAGCTGACTGCAGCTGTACACTGTTATTGATGCAATGCAGAAAGGCAAGATCATTTTGTTTATCAGAACATAAGCTTCTGTCAGATGTCAAACTTGTCCTTTTCACAGTTGAAGTCATTCAATCCTTAAACCATAAACAAGATGCTCTAATAATCTGGATGTACAATTCCTTTTGAGCCTCCTACCATTCCCAGCAGTTTTGGTTTGCAATAAGAACAGTTTTCAAAATGCAGAAATTACTATTTCATCACAATGTGGTTATATCACAATAGTGCATGCTTTTACATTTTTCTCATATAAATACTGCTGATAATGTGCCTCTCTTTTACATGCCAGGAGTGAATCCATCTTCACTGTTCTTTCCACATCTTGCTTAATAAAGACAGTCATTATATTTCTGCTTCCAATTTTGCTAACCCTGTCAGATAATGAAGTATGTATTACTTTAGGCTTCTGCAAAACAAACCAAAGGGACAGTAATGTCAGAATGGAAAACGGAAGAAGAAAGTCAGCTTTGAAGTCTACCTGTACATCTCTGCACTGCTAGCTCTGAGCTCATTTTGAAATCAAAGAACGATCACACAAAATTCCAAGCAATCAGACATATATTGCTACATTGAGACTTCACATCAAGTTCTTTCCTTTATAGGATGGAAAAGTAAATACTCTGATGTTTTGAGATGAAGAGTACAAGCAAATTAGTCACATCTAGCATATAAATAATGTTTTCAGCATAACAGTGAAGAAAAACACTTTGAAAACTTATTAAAAGGTAGGTTTATTCTCCTGAACATTTAGTAGGAAAACCTGTCATTTTTATGCAGTGACAGTAATCAATTTTGAAATCTTCACAGATGTGCTCTTAAAGTTATTAATGTAACCAGGATGATTATGGATGCTTTACTCAGCTGTTCCACAAACATCGGAACAATACAAACCAAATCAAGTCCTAAATTAAAATACTTGTCCTTCATTGCAGGGATTTTGGTTTTGCCTGGCATGCTTTGAATCTTACTTTGTTAAACGTGATTGAAGCTGAAGAGTTAAAAGCTTTATAGATGCTTGACCAAATGAATGGAACAACAGACACGATGGTTATATTTCATACCTGATATCTTGGGAAGGGGAGACCTTGTAATCTCCTTGTAAGCTTCTTGCAAAAACACCTGGGCATGAGCACTTGGGAGAGCTGACTCCAGAGGAAAGGAAAATAACCTGAATGGGTCACATCTGACCACATGACAGTGTGAACAGAGACAGTAAAATAGAGGACTGTACAAGTGTCAGACATGTTAGGTTCAATACCTGCTTCCTGGAACACCGAGGATGTTAAAATTTGGCAATCTGTTATTAAAGACAAAAACTCGCTAATGTTATGTAATCCAATAAAATACTGGGTTAACAGCATCCCATTCAGGGCAAGACAAACAAAGCTGCTGTCAATATTCCTTTTAATTAACCCAATAGTATTAGCTGCTTATGACTTCATTCCCCTCTGTCCCAGTGGGCAACCTGAAAGGCAATTCTCACTATTACTTAGCTCCCGTGGCGTAATCCACAAGCGGCTGTCAGCCTGCCATGGCTGCTGACCTCTGACCCAATCACTTGCTTCCTTTTAACATTACTACCTTTGCACATTTAATGAACTTTGTACATGGCTAAAAAGATGTCAGCACAGCGAAACGATGGTTCCTGCTGTGAAGGCTCCATTGTTTCTATAAGTCTAATTGACCTTTCACATCACAGAAAACGAGAAAAAAATCAATATAGTTACTTAGTCACCAGCCCAATGCTATCTTTTATAATTATTATGCTAACCACATTGCTTTTGGAACACTGACACCCAAACACCCCTCGATGTACAAAAATGAATTCTCATTAATAACCATTATATTAATCACTGTTGCCCAGAACTGGAACCTGACTGCGAAATCCCCCGGTGGAAATTGCTATAATCGTTCAAACTACAGGAATGAATTTTTTTCGGCATAATTACTGCTGTCTTCTATTGAAAAATATCCATTAGATGGCAGCTTTTAGTTACGTAAATCAAGCTGATTAATTTTTAATTTTTCCCATTTATATGACTTTGCACAAGTAAAGACAATTTAAACGATTAGCTGAACAATTATTAAAGCGACTTACAGTGGCTCAAATATTCATTTAGTTACTAGAAAAGCCATACATCATTAACTTCCAATTAAAAATTTGGGAAATGGTAAATGCTGATACAATAAAAAATACGCTTATCTCCTTATCAATAAAGCAGAATACTGCTGTAAAAAATATTGCTTTCATTTCAGCTGAAAGTAGGAGGTTCATCCAGTACCAGGGTTCTCCAGCTATTTCAGGAGCAAGGAAGAAGAGATCCTGTTACGTGTCTGAAAGTCATTGGGAGGAGGCATCCAATGGCAGCACAGCACTTCTGTGCCATTCAACTCCAGGGCTCCTGCCTCTCATCCCATGGCCCAGACCAGGCTGGCACAGACTGCTGAGCTCAGAATATGCCAGAACAATTATCTTTCCAATAAAAGCATCCTGCAAAAAGCCAGCCACTTTTTTATGCAATAGCCCTAGATTGACTTATTCCAAAATACAAGGAGATAAATTTCAAGTCTTATTCTCTGCTCCTTTACTTTGGCTGTGGCTAAGTTGGATACTAGCTGAGTTGCCTAAAAACTTTCATCCGAGTAACACCATGAATAGTCAGGACCTGCCTCACTGAAATCAGAGCTAGCAGAGGAAGGAAAATAATTGTGATGCTAATGCTAAGCAATGAGCCTCATCTCCAACATCCAGTCGATAGCTGTATTGTATATGGACTTAAAGATATTGTACTGAAATTCAGTACAATATTCTGCCAGTGTGACAATCAAAATCATCGCATCCATACGCAGCATTGGCACTATTGCAGCTGCACATTTAATTTTGTACCTTTCTGGACCCAGCTGTTTCAAATATCCTACCAACATGTGATTAAATTGTCTTTTTCTGGGGCAACACCAAGTCAGTTTTCTGTGGTACAGCGTTGGATGGTGTGTTTGGGGGTCTGGAGGCAGCATCACTGCACAAGAGATGCCCTTACCAGGATATCCTGCATGTCTGACACAAGTACATGACCACTGAACTGCCCTGTGCCACCCAGGCCTCCTCTGACAGACCACGGCGCAGAAAGAAGAGGTTGTTGGAGATGTTGTAATTTAAATTCAAGAGCGTTTGGTTTCTTCTGGAGATAAGTTCTTAAAATTAACCAAATATGCCAATTAAAATTAAAGTCAAATTCACTGATCTTCATTTGTCCAAACACAATTCATTCAACCATCACAAAAATTAAGGTTTGGGGGTTCTCTTAGTGTCTTGAGGTTGAATTTTCTTTTGTTTGTTTGTTTGGGGTTTTTGTATAAATTATTCCACTGACACTGTCACAGGGAAGACCATGATCAATACAACTTACAGGAGTTCTATACAGAACTGCATGCTGGGCATAAATTGGGTTTATCAGCATGGTTGTGAACTTTCTGAATTTTTTGCCTTTTACCTCCAATTTTTAGAAAACAACTTAACCTCTGCACTAACTAGGTAAATTACCTTACCACTGGGGTATGACCAATTCAGTACTGTACCAGACCTCAAAATTTCCTTTAAAAAGTTCCACATGCACCACAGAGCCACCTCATTTAAGGGAACTTCCAAAATAATGCCACAACATTTCCCATGTTCAGCAAAAGAGTTCTGATCCAATCTAATGTTTTTCTTATACTTTACCCGAATTTATTAGGAACACTGGTTTAAAAAGCAGTTTTAACCTAGACTAAGTATAATGAGAAATTGTGATTGATGTTAAGGTCATGTGAGTGCTTGCAGTGTAAAACTTTAAATCTTCTCTAATGTTGTTATTACTGAAATTAGTTCATTTGGACTGGTCATAAGATCTCCCTGTGTCAACACTTCCTTCCACTGAAGAGAAAATAGAAATGCTGAAATTTAAAAGTAATGATTTCCAGCCCATCTTCCTACATATATAGCAGACTGCATCTTTATTCAACTACATTTTCCTTCCATACATTCTTGAAACAACACACTGGAGCACTTTATAAATTGTAACACACACTCATATTTGCATTTTTACATGAATATCATGACATCAGTTTGCAAACTGAGCCTGAAGCTGGGGGTGAAAAAAATTAGACTTATGTGAATTTTTAAAAGTCTTTCGGAGAAGTCTCCCAGGAAAATTGGAAGAGAGAGAATAAAATGCAGGTCTTTAGTGTCCCAGTTTTGCATTTTAAACCTACCTATTCCTTCCTCTATATAGGCTATTGGTGCCTCTACAGCAATGATCATTTTAAGGCTATTTTTACCAGTTAACTGTCTCTCCTTGATATCAAAATTTATTCTAAACATTCTGCTTTGGTGTTTTAAAGTTCAGGATATTTGGCTTTTGGAAAAAAGAATATGATTTAAAGAAGATACAATTTTTTTCCTTTTAATAATAATTGGAGGGGTTACAAGTCCATTGAATATGGTTCTTTGGAAGATTATTGTTATCAACATCCAAAGGGTAACATCTCCACAAAGAGAACAGAGAGTATGAGCCACTACTGTGTCAATTAAATCTTGGCATTCATTCATTATGCCTATGTCCTTTTCCTGCCTTTCTTCCTTGGTGGTCTTCTGGTATTTTTCTTAATACCAGCAGCCAAAAAGAAAAAAAAAAGAAAAGATACTAAAGGCAATTTCTTTAGTACAGTCACAGACAGACTTTTTTGTAGTTTAATATTTGAAACTGCAGCCCTTGTAACTTCGAGGGGCCGCCACTCCAGTATTTACACAGATGTTAGAGAAGGCAGCCTGTAACCATCCACCTCCGCCCCTGCGGTCACCTCTGCCTCTGAGCAGTCTTTGGGAGGTACATTAATAACATTTGTATTAGATACCCATTTCTCAGCTACAATATTTTTATTTCGCATTGTCTGTGTGGAATGTAACTTAATATATGTCCTTGATGCAGGGAGATGTTTACATAGTATTTTATGATTAGTTCAGTTGGAGACCACTGGGTTTCACAGGTTAGTAACAAAGGCAGAAAGCGGGCAAGATATAATTATGGAGCTCCAAAAGGACTGCACACAAAAGGTCAGGAATACATTTAAAAGGGATAATAAATAGCCAGCTACAAAGAAGAGATAAAATTGGTAAAATTGATTCAATCTTCAAATCTTTCTTATTGAAATTAAAGTAAAATATCTTCAGGAAAACCCGAGTAAAGATAAAGAGGCTAAAATTGCAAAGGCATTTTATTTTTAAAATGTAAGTCATAATTGCTTAGTAATACAATTGAGCAATAAATTTTGTCTCTCCCTGATCATCTTGCTTTGGCTTTTTGAAATGCTCCAAAGAAGCAATAGCACAGTTAATAAAAAGTATGAGAGGGACTTACCTAACATTTCCTTTGATTCTACCTTTTAATTTGCTCCTCTCCTTCTATGGAACACAGAATGAAATTGGCAGAGGGTTTATTCCATAGGACCTTCCTGCCTCTATAATCTGCAGCTTGGCTTTCTGAGCACCTGCAGGTGCCCGTGCCCTGCTGGCAGGGCCAGTGCAGATCTCCCACTGGGAATTTTACTCAGCCAGGTGTCCTGCTGCCCTGCTGAGCCACAAACACTGTGCAGAACCTGCCGGGGGAATGTTTGCATTGTGGCTTTGCCTTCGAATCAAAAGGTGTTAAAGATGTCATTGAAGAGCTTAGAATAGTGACTAAGCAATTTCTATACTTCAGTCTCTCAAGGTCTAACTTAGTCATATGGCCTCCTGCAGGTATGCCTAATAACTCCAGCCCCAGTGCCTACGTCTTTTCACACCTTTTTACCAAGAAGGAAGCATTGTCTTTGATTGTCCATCAGCCCTAATCCTTTCTCAGCATGAAGCTTGTTAGCATAATTGGAGAGAAGAAACCAAAAAGGTACATTATGTGCATCTATGTGTTTCTCTTTCACTGAGGGAGGCTGTTTGGATAAAAGACCACTGTGTTTATTGCACTAATCCAGCACCTACAGGTTCCCCCAACAGAAGAAAGTCTCTACCTTTTCAGGTTCTGATTTAATGCCAGTAATCAAAATCACACACAGTTTTGTGATTGACAGTCACCATCCTCATGAAAGACCAGCACAAGTGCCTGTCTCTAACATTAGGCTCCCTATCCAAAAATAACTATGGAAAGTGACTGGCATCCCTGAACTCAACCTCAGCTTCCTGGCTAGTTAAACTATAAAACTGATTGCAAAGAAATTAGTGAAGATTGTTTTTAGGCTTTTTTTTTTTTTTTTTTCCAAGAACAACAAAGATTTTTAATATCTTGCCCAGGACACTGGAGGCTAAGAGAATAAATAGGAAGGTAATGAGCCATAAAAACTTCCAAAGCAGTTTCCCTCTTCTACCATCTTGGTCTTTAATGACAAGCAGTTAAAGAACTATAAGCAACAATAAGAGAAAGCCAACCATCCATCACAGGCACTCTGTACTGGGATTTACTTCATATTTCAGTCTTCATCTCTCATGAATAACAAGACAAAAATGCCAAGATAGGTACAATTTATCATTGATTACACACTCTGTCAAGCTAGGAGAAGAATCTTTGGTATTTCTGTTTGCATGACCCAGGATTTCCACACAGCAAGATTAAGATGACCAGCAACAGTGAGGTATCTGGCTTCTCTCTCATGTAATACATCCAGTATGACATGATTCACACTAATTCAGTCTAGCTATTCCTGTTATCTGAAGACTCTGGTAGCCTTGGCATTCAAGAACCAGGGAAGAGGAAGAAGGTAGAATTCAAGACCAAAAAAAGGGAAAAAAAAAATAACCAAACCAAACCAAAACAAAACAAACCCAAAAAACCCCCAAACAACTAAATAATAAAAATCCACAAATCCACACATCACAAAACAATGCAAAATAAACATCTTATTAATTCTGAATTTAAAAGAGAGAAAATGAGGAAACAAAAAGCAGGATTCCTTCCATAAATTCTTTCCATAATCTCGTTGCTATTTTTGATACCAGAAATTCAGGACTTAAAAGATTTTGAAGCATAGACACAGAATGCTCAGTTTTCAGCCACAGTATCAGTCAGTCAGGTTTCCATAGCTGTAGATATATACACATGTAGAAAATGAAACCTCAGTCTTATGCTGGCAAATGATCCTAGCACAATTACCCAGGTAACCTGGCCATCTGAAGTGGTAGCAGCATTCCTCTCCTAGATCCTTCATAAATCATTGCCAAAGTCTGCTTGGGGATTAAACATTTACCAAAATAATTGATGTGATTGCAAACCACCTCGAGCAGTGTCCTCAGGTGAACGCACTTTCCCCACAAAGGATTAGCTTCGACTCCAGGAGAATAGCACACTACAGACTTTTGCAGAACCAGAAGATGCATTTCCTTAATGGTTTTCCAGGACACTATCAACATTAAATAAATATCAGTCATTACATGTAAATACATATAACAGTTTTAACATAACTGTTTCTTCCCTCTGCAGGAAAGAAAAGGAAAATCCATCAAAGAACGGTGCATGGGGAAATCAAATATCAAATGCTTCCTGCTTCCAAGAAGAGATGTAATATTCTGTGAATGACTGACCTGGCTCTGACCTTGATCATGGTAAGAGATTTGTTTTGGTAGTCTGCTGTAGCCAGCAACCTGCAGAGCAGTTTGGGAATCTTACCAGAGGGAGTTCTCAATGCTGTAGTTAAGAAGCACATTTGTTTATGTGGAGATACTACTGCAGATATGGTATTACAATAATATATTTCAGATTGTTTGACAAATACATTAAAAGAATGCTAGATAATTAAATACATAAGTATGAAAGGCTTTTCTTGAAGATAACGTGAGGTGAGATGTAGCACTCACCACAGTGATTTCTGTAACAAAGCAGCATTAGAACAATATTAGTGGATTTAATTAAGGCCAGACAACAAAGTCAAATAAATTTTCTCAATCAATATATGCACTACTGACTCCAGGTATCACAAAAGATTGGAGAAGGCTTGGACTTCTGTCTAAAGCAGCAAGTACATACATTACCCCCATATAAAGCACATGAAAATACAGAAAAACTGAAAAAAGCGCAAACATTTTCATGTTTATCAGAGACACAAGCCAGGTTTTTTTCTGCATTTAATTTGGTTTTGCTCCCCATAAAAAAGCCAAAGAATGATCAAAACTTTTTAATTGCATAAATATGAAACTTACTAATTAGACACTGAAAACCTAAGCAGCTTTTAGGCCAGTTAAGGGTGATTACTTCATGTCTGAATTTTTGTGTGCTTTGTTTCCTTCTCAAACCCAGGATTTTTTTAGGTGGCCTGACAAAAATACAAGTTGAAAAAAAGATAAAAGTGCACCCTGCAATAATTGTCTACCCAAGATTTATTGCTTATTATTCTATATTACTGCAGCCATCCAACACTTAAAGGTGACTCACAAAAAAGAGGGAGAACTACTTTTTGCTCAGGCAAAGAGTGATAGAGCAAGGGGGGATGGTTAAAATTAAAGAAAGAATACATAGATTGCATCTAAGGAAGAAATTCTTTAGTGGTGAGGCCCTGGGACAGGTTGCCCAGAGAAGCTGTGGATGCCCCATCCCTGGAAGTGTTTGAGGGCAGGGTGGACAGGGATTTGAGCAACATGATCTGGTGAAAGGTTCCCTACCCATGGTAATGGATTAAGGTTCTTTCCAACCCAGACCATTCTGGAATTCTATGATTATATACAATACATAGACTTACAGATATTTTAAATTGGAAATGACCTCTGAGATTGAGCCCAACCACCAAACCAACATTGCCAGGTCCACCACTAAATTGTGTCCCTAAGCACCACATCCACATGAATATGTATCTATTTATTACAGGGAGGCAAAACTCAAGACAGCTGGGTAACACATGGTGACTTGAACAGACGAGAGAACCGAAAACAAAAAAAATGCCAAGAAAAGGACAAAATTTTTCTTGGAAAACTGGAGGAGAGATAGACAACCAACAGCAAATATCTGTGGAAGCCTGTGACTCTGAGCAGGTGAGAGACCAGCAGGTTGAAAGACTTTCAGTTAAATTCCAGTAATTAAACAGAGCATCCAGCCTACAAGGCCAGCTTGATTCCACGGTGCCATGGGATGTTCAGGGCTCTGGAGAAGTCCTCTGCCCTGCAAGCACAGGCCCTGCTGCACAGAGCACTGGTGTAAACTCTGTCCCAACAACACCAAAGAGCTGTCTCCTCTAAAAATACTCTGCCAAGTCTACACTGGGGTCTTTTCTCACTACTGCAATCACCAAATTGTGCAGGGAGGCAGCGAAGGCAGGGCTGCCAGGTGGGATGAGCACAGGGCACAAACTGCTGGCTGGGGCAGAGGATGCTCCCTGTGGAACAGGAGGAGCCTCCACTAGCGTGGGGAGCACAGAGGACACATCCTGAGTACTTCCACCGTCTCTAACTGGCAAACTCCACTTTCAGACCAGGCAGAAAACAGCTAACTAGAAGGGTGAACATGAAATGAAAAAAAGTATTTCCCTGTATAGAAAGGGCCCAGGAGAAAAAGAACATTTTGCATGTTTTGTACAGGTATGAAAAGGCTCTGCTAACCAGAAAAGTTTTGGTTATTATCACAAAATAAAAGTGTGAACCTTCCCTCAGCATGAAAGTAATTATGGATAAGGCATAATGTGTTCTCAACTCCAGTGTGATGGTGTTTATATCTCAGGTGTAGTGTGAGTTTAACTTTAGTGGGTTGGTGATTAAATTTAAGGTATATATGAATAATACATGGGGAATAAAATGGGGCATTATTATAGACAAAAGAAGTGAAATAACCAGTTGGAGATGTTGTTACAGGACTCTGAAAGTGCAAGCTTCCAGATGTTTATGTTCCCCAGCTTAAAAGATTAATGAGAACACTAAAGATTTATACCTAGCCCCTGGAGCAGAATACAAGTGGGGTTTTCTAGGCATGAATCTCACCACTTCCTGAACGAGGCAATTTTCCAGGTTCAGTGTGGTTGAAGCTAATTTGCCTGGAATTACCTGGACTCAAAGCCATTTAAATTCAGTCTTGACAGAACCTCAAGGGAAACTTGCTGTGCTGGCACATAAGACATTTGAACCTTTGGAGCAATTTCATGGCATAAATAACAGTTTTCTGTGTTTTGGATTCTTAGATTAGCAATGATTAAGTAGACTTCACTGCCCTTTGAGGTCTAAAGCTGTTTCCAGAGCAGAGAGGAAACACACAGAAGACAGTATCTTGACACATGACCTGCTATTGCTTGCACTTCACAAATTTTGTTGATTTGATATTATTTTGTCATCTGTCATAACTTGGTTTTTCAATGAAAGAATGAAGAAAATCAACCCAGCTCCATCATCCAATACCAGAAAACTAGCCTCTCATCACCACTTGATTTGCAACACTGTGCAGCATTTATCCAAAGTTGTGTCGAAATGTAGGAGCTGATGTATCCTACCCTTGCCAGACTACATTTTGTACGAATGTAAGCCTACATTTCCACATCTCCTCTGCATTTAAAGTATCCACATAAAACATTTTATAGCAATTATTTTTTTTTCTTTACTGTCTGAATGTTTTTTCTCTCAATAATATAAGGCTACTTGCTTTTGGAAAACTGGTTTTCAGGGAATCAGCCAGCAAGCTTTTGAAGGTCCACACCTCCTGTTCTTATTCATGGTGACTGAACGAGTACCCTCTGCTCTGCCAAACAGCCCTTCTCACTAAACCAGCTTAAAACTCCTTGGAATCCCTGAGGTGAGAAAAGTTGGGCGACAGAGGGATAACCACTTCAAGAGGCTAACCTGATAACAGGAACTCTCATCTTCACAAGCATCCCTTCTTTATTTCCAACCCTTTTTAAAACAGCACAATTTTCCTTTACCGAGTATGCATTTGTGATCATAACATCTATGTAAATCACTTACCACTTCCAGCCAACACCTCCGGTTTCTAAGCCAAAGGAACATAAGGAAAACCTCCAAATCAGCTGTTTTCTCCCCAATAGCTAGAATTACCTCCTTCCTTTCCTCCTGCAACTAGTCAGGCAAGTGTAGCCTGCAGAGCTCAGTAGCCTCACTGAGGATGAGGTTGCCCCTCAGCTGCACAGGGGTCAGGGGTGCTGTCAACCCTTCATGGGTGGCACAGTAACAGCCCAAACCTTCTCCACCCAGGTTCATAAATAAATAAACTCACTCTGAAGATGAATTGTGGTGTGGATTTACCCGAGAATTTTTTGGACACTGCCATAGCTGACTGTCATTGGTCTATTAACTTATTGGAAAAAACCCTACTCTAAATTCAATGCCCTGCGTTTATTTTTTGCCAACATAAGGATGCCTTGCTATGATGTAGCAGTAAGTTTTGATAGCTGAAAGACTTGTTACCAGATCAGAGCATTATGGTCAGAACAGTGTGTGAATGATTTTTGTACGTGGACTGATGTGAGGAGGTGTTAAGTAGAAGTGGTCTCTCAGAAAATTCTTATGACATTGCACAAATTAGCAGAACTTGCATGAGAGTAGGGGAATTTATGGATCAGAATCAGAGTTTGGCATGTAAGACATTTTTGAAAGCTCTCTTTGCCCCAGATGCATGTTTAAACTTTTCCATTCTCCAAGGAGCACAGAGTTTGGATGGTCCTTTAGGTAAGAAGCAGTAGATAAGTATTTTTATCAAACATGGTGCTTGCAAAAGCTACTCCAGGCCCTCTGTTTTTACTCAGCTTGGAGGCAGTGCTCCCACAGTTTGTGTTGGTTGGAGCAGTTCAGCAGCAGCCCCCAGTGGGTTGCGTGTCGTGTGTGCGTGCCAGCAACTCTCCACAGTCCCTCCTCACTGAGAATGAGGGGATTGGTGACATTTGATGCAAATGCTCAGAGAAGCAGAGAAGTGTTATA
The DNA here is from genome assembly GCF_009819655.1 of Sylvia atricapilla. Classification (NCBI taxonomy): domain Eukaryota; kingdom Metazoa; phylum Chordata; class Aves; order Passeriformes; family Sylviidae; genus Sylvia; species Sylvia atricapilla. The sequence continues at coordinate 25,014,522 of NC_089149.1, forward strand.
GAATTCAAATTCAGCACATGTATCTCACAGCAGCTCTGTGAGAAATGAGGCTCGGTTCACTTAGACTAACCAAGTAGCTTCAAAACAGGAGGAGTCTTGCTGTATCAAAGCTGTCTCCTGCAGAGCTATTTGGTATACCTGCATTATGCTCTAAGCATCTGGTTGTATGGACTTTATTAAATTAATGTCCAAAATAGCCCTTTAGAAATCTGACTGTTACCAAAAAAAGTATTTCCACGTGTTCAGTTCTATGGGCACAACCTGAGTGGAACTTAGAAGACCCCAGCTGGATCTGACTGGCTTTAAGATGACTTGTCTCTCCTCTACCTCCTGCCATGGAAACACAGCCAGACAAGGCAGGAGATGAGCACACACACAGCCACCACCGATCTGGGAAGGTTATTGGCTCAGGTCCTGTGTGACTGGAGACCAGCTGTACCTGCCTGCTCCTGAGAGCAGTGTCAGTGTTGCTGCACCTGGGCAGTTGGTCCTGCACTGTCCCCGCACCCACCGCACAAATAACCCAGATCTGGCTGACTGAAAGCTGACCACATCAGCCTCTAAAAGCCCCTTTCTCCTTATGTGAACGGAAAAAAGGCAGCAGCCAAAAGATAAAGGGATAATTTTCTACAGATCTCCTTTCTACCTATTAACAGGCATCTATTTGTTGGCAATGCGAATAAAATAATATTATTTCTTACTTTTGTGTTAATAATGTTTAACTTCATAACTTCTGAAGGTGTTTGCTGCCAAGCACCAGGATATCAGATGAAGCTCATCATATAAAATGAGTCTGACATGACTGTTTTTAAAAAAGCAGGCTTACTAAAGATACACTGTGGAATCAGTGGTTAAATGTATAGATGTACATATGTGCACAAAGACAAGCTAGATTATCACCAAAATGATTCACCTGGGTTTTTGGCACGTATGAATTGACTAGTTATTTCTTCTTGAAATATAGTCCTACCTTACACGCTCCCCCCCTCCTCCAGTTTAGAGGCTTCTTTCACAAACTTTTTTACAAATCCTGAATTAATTGCTGCTCTGCGTGGAGATAATGGCCACAGCAGCACGGGGAGTCCCAGGGCTGGCACAGCTCTGGGTGGCAGCTGCCATGGGGTCCTGGATCAGGTGCCAGCACTCCCTGCCAGGGCCTGCCCACAGCAGTGGCAAATCCTGCTTGGGCAGCACAGGTGAACCCTGTGCTCACACTGCACATCAAACACCCTGTCAGACACATTTGCAGTCAGAATTCCAGCTGCCATCTTCACCAGCTCGCTCAGACTGTCACTGCACTCATTGTCACAGCACAGGCATTTTCTGTGGGTCAAAACCTGCCCAACCATTTGCTTCATGTGGGTTAAACTCACCAACTCATCATCGGCTATCTAGGAAATAGATTAGTCCCTGAGAAAATATTTGATAATATTTTAGTTGTATTAAAACATTAGTCCAGCGGTTACATTTAAGAAGTGATAAGATAATTTTAGAAGCCACTCAAGCCCTTGGCACAGGTTGAGTCTGCCTGACTTTTTTCATATTTCTCATGCAGTATATAGTAACTCCCTGATTTCAAAACACCATTCATGTGGTCGATATAATATAAACTTTAAAGGCATTCCACTGTAAGCTTGATATCTACCTTTCATATGTTGCCTTTATGTTCTCATTTGCAAAGTATTAAGAGAAGTTTTATCTGATAGGCTGGATTACATTTGGAAAATCACCCTGGTAATTAAGTTGCTCTTACTTAAGTATTCAGAACCAAAACATACTTATGATTATCATGGTAGTTTTTTTCTTCTGTGCTGCTAATTTGGGACAGGATGGTACTAATATTGTTAAAACTGATTAAAAATAGTAATTATGTAAAAAATATTAATATTATTCGCTTGGAAAAATGAGAACAATGTAAGGCTTTTCTTTGCCTATTTTTATTTTTTTATAGTACTTGTTAATATTTGAATTTCTCAGTTCTGTGTAGTTTGGGTCTACTTGATAAAACATACTTGAGATTGTTATGGGATTTTAGATTATAAACAGGACATCTATGATTAAAATATATTCTTTAAAAGGCTTTTTCTTTGAGTTATCTTTCATCTGATGAAGAGTAAGAGATAAATCAGGTTTTTGTTGTTTACTGTACATCTGGAGTATAAAAAAGCGTTATATGAGGAAAGGATATTCCATGAAACACTATGTCAGACACATTTGCAGTCAAAATTCCAGAAATAGCAAGATGTTAGATAATTAAAATGTCTTCCAGGTCTAAACCATAGGGAGCTGGGGTTTTAATCACGTTGAGTATATTCATGAGAAGTTTCCTCTTTTATCTACATGATCAGAATTTGATGCTTTCTTTTAGGAAGAAATAAGATCCTGCTCTGCAACACAAACGTTGTTATATTCCCTCAGTATTGGCAGCACTCAGCAAATCAAACGCTTCTGTAGAAATCTGTTTTTTGTTTACCTTTGCCTTAAGAGGGATGTGCAGGAGAAGTTCAAGTTCAGTTTGTCCTCAAGGAACACTCATCTCTCTGGGTTTGACCCACCTGGGGAGCAGCTGAGCAGCGAAACCCTCCTGCAAAGGGCTGCTGGAACAGCCCTGGAGAGCAGCAGCCTAGGACCGGGGCTTTGTTTTACTGGGAACCCCAGATCCACGCTTAAAAGCTTAATAAAACCTGCTACAGCAACAAGGTAAATGTCAAGGGGCATTTCTGCTGTGAGGCCTTCACTGGGCTGTGGAAAAACAGGAATGAGCTTAGTGGGAGAAAAATATGATTAGTCATTTTTTCATAGCTAGAAGATGGTTTCATGGGTAAAGCACTTCACTAATCTTATTTTCTAATTCCACCACATCTTTTATTAACTTATTTTTCATCTTGCAGCAACCCCCCCCCGCCAACCATAGCATCTAAATAATGATACACTGGTATCTGTACCATCTCAGTCTACCCCTAGTCAGATCTAGTTATTGAGCAGTATTTTAGCAGCTACAGTAATTTTAAGGAACAATTTAGATCTAGGCTACGTTAAGAGAAAGGAAAACACATCAGTGCCAAATTAGACTCTGATGAGGCTCTTGATCACTTTCCTTTCTCCTGACAAAAACAGAAGGTGCTAGTAATGCTGTGAAGGTCTGTGTCCCTGATGAACAGATGTTAATAACAAAGCATCTTCCCCATGTTAAATAGCCAAAAGAAGAGATATTGCAGCCACTGATAATGATGCCCATATATCATGCATGCTAAATCATGACTAAATAATTAAAATCTGTGCATGATACTTGTTTCAGGCAAGTAAGGCAGATCACAGTTTCAGTGGTCAGAGGAAATGAAATGCAGCTTTGCAGAAGTGATTGTCATTGAGCACACAGAGCACTATAAAATGCACAAAGAAAATTAAACTAGGAAAAAGGCAATTGACTGTGAGCAGCTTATTCAGGACCAAGGGCTGGTGATTCAGTGGCAGTTTGCCTTCTGGTTATTTGGATGAATTGTTTGACTATCCATTAACGTGGAGAAAGTGCAAGGAGGGAGGTGATGTGCAGAAGTTCTCCCAGGATAAGGCTGGTGGGTGGCTGGGTGCTGCCTCTTGCTGGTGGCAGGACCTCCTCTTGTCACTGCCCAGGCTCTCCACCCTTCTTGGCCACAGGAAACCATGGATGGACAGGCTGAGGATATTTCCTGCAGAGGGAGAAATAGCTGAACAGAGGCAGCCCTAGGCCAATAACAAATGCTACATGCTGCATTCTCTGTGGTCTCCACTTTACCAGCTCAGCTTCTGTTGGCAGGAGCACTGGAATGATGGTATTGCCCCAAAATCAGCCAAGAACACGTCACCCAGCTCCCACATTCCCTTTTTGTGCTGTGCCTGTGACCTGCAGGGCCCTTCCCCAGCAGATTCTCCCCCTGCACACATCTGTGTGCACAAGTGGGGGGAAGGCTCCATTTCCTGAGGCTTGCCCATGTGCTGTGGCCAGCTGAACTCGTGGAGACCCATGCAGAGAGCAGCTTATCTCATGTCTCATAAAATGAGGGCTACAAAGCCAATGCAGCTTTGTTAGCTGTCACACAGACCTTTCCTTCAAAGCCCAGGGAAGAAAAAAAAGCCCAAAACAATCTATTATTCAAAACATGAAAGAAGAATTGGTTGAAATTAAATTTTTCCTCCTACCCATTTATAGAAACAGATCAAGTGACTTTTGAGGAATAAGAGAAAGTATCTGTTTCATGAAAGGTATATTTACTTGAAGTATTAAAATTGAAGTTAAAATGTAGCTTTTTGTACAAATTAATTTAAAACAGATTTCACTCGAGAAATTTGCATCAGCACATACACAAAACTTTAGGAACTATAGCAATAGGAATACTTTAGACAATGTATAGCAACTTACCTAAAAATAACTAGCAATAATTAGCAACTTAGCTAACAATAAATAGCTATTCCCAAGGAGGACCCTGTACTCACCCATGCTGCTTTTCCAAGACTGGTGCTCTTTGACAATCCAAACTCAGGGGGGTGGAGGGAACCAAACACATCTTTATGTCATGATATCATGACAATCTATGTTTTCTACCAGTTATAAATTTCATTAATAGCTACATTACATGGAGCTTTATTTTCAAATTTAAAAGTGTAGAGAACTATTTCCCTCATTTTCCAATCAACTGATAATATATTAATACTGAGAAGAGTACGCTGTCTTTTCCAGGTACATTTGTGGTGTCCTGATATTAATTACAGAATAAATACAATGATACAAACAATTTGCTTCCCATTATCCTAATTTTCATATTGTATTTTTCCATTATACCCATTCTTTTAGTATTAAAGAGCTACAGTAGCAAACAACATATACATACCTATTTAATTTGTCATCTCTAAGCATGATAGTCTTTTCTTTGCATATGCACCCCAAAGACTTTGTGATTCATGTCAGTGTATTTCAGTTAGAGGAGGAAAATTTTAATTTTGCAATTGTTTTTGTAAGTGTAGAATTTGTTGAAGGCATGGACACATAAGGTGTTTGCTAGAGTCTTTCGAGAATGTCCTCTTTATTCTGTTTCTTGTTCCATCTCCTGTAATCTTACATGGTTTGGAGTGCTGCAGGTTAATGATGTAATTTAATCAAAGATTATTCTTTCTAAGCAGCCATGGTAATAGTCAAAGATTATGGCAATGGAGTTGTTAAAAGGACTTGAAATAATGGCAAGAGATCAACATCACTTCAAAAGTGCTCCTACGTGTTCTGACTCCGAAAGTGGAAATCCACTGTTTGCATCTTTGTGAGAAGCCAAAAATGTTTTTTGAAAATTTGAATTGAGATACACCTGTGGCACATCAGGCAGCCCTCTCTGAGAAGAGATAGAAATGGATCATGGTTTAGGTCTCCTTTATGTCACTGAAAGTGTATCCTTTGGCTTGGAGAGTGGCAGTACATGAGGAGTCTTCCAGATGAAATAAAACAACAGAAATAACGGCATCTATCCTTTTATTTTTTTTTCCTCTCTTTTATTCTAAACTTATATTTTCCTTCATCCTGGTAGGTCTTCATTTTCTCTTTAACAGCCACTAATTATTGTAAGTTTTAGTTAGTAGTACAAGATGGAAGCTCAGCTTTATATTTTGGAAAAGATCTGAAGTTATTTACTGTCCTTTAGTGTATCTATGTGGTTTCCTCTGTAAAATGAATACTTGAAAAATGAAATTTGTTGACTTGGGATTTTTCTTAGAAGCCAAAAGAATGACTGCTCTGTTGTACTAAGAGTTGAAGGTGAATCTGGAAAGCACAGAGGATAAAAGTAAACCAAAATCCATACATTTCAGATTATAGTCTTAAGGAGTTATCTTTCTCTTCTAGAGGTTTCTCTATGTGAGTTTAAAGGGGAAAAAATGCTCAAAAAAACCCCCTATAACACATTTGAGCATCATAAAGCAATTCTTTAGGGTACAATAACAACTGTGAAATCTCCAAACACAGTAAATAAAGTGGAGAGAAGTATTTTAGCAAAAGGATATTTTAACAACTAGGAAAATGCCCTTAATTGTAGCAAAAGGAACCTTTTAAACTAACATGACAAGGTACAGGCAAAAATTAATATTATACACTAATGTACTTTTTAGTGAGCAGCTTAGGTTGATTTATTCATTTAGGTAATTATGTATCACAATATTAGTAATTCAGAGGAAAATTGAATTATGAAACACGGAATAAATTGAAACTGTAGTCATATTTCTTTCTCACTGTGGAAGGAACAGAGATGTATTGATAGAAGTTCTAAGTGTACAGCATAAGTTAAATTCCCTAGACTGCAATTTCATCAAAAAGCATTAGACATTTACTTAGGCTATAATAGGTCCTTGCCATTGGATGGCAGTAAAATTCTACATCAATCACTAGAAGCAAAGTGAGCCTAGGAAAACAATGGGATTTTTCCTTTTTTTATTTAAGAGCAGAAAGCTTGAGGGGGGATGGTGTTGCCTTAAATGCTGTGATAAGCACTAATATTAAAATATGTTTCCTCTTTCTCTGTTAGGAGCACTTTAGAAATAGTAAACTCAGTTTTCTATTATGTGGAAAACCATTTATTTCTTCTTGAAAAGAAAAGCAAATATGAGCATATTGAAAAGACAATGCAAATTTATTCTGTTTATTGCTACCAATCTATCAGAGGTTTATAAATATATATAAATATATATCTAGTGTACTTTTTTACTCAACAAGATTTGTTACATTTCGCACACTATGGAAATTATTTTATAAATAATCAACCTTCTGTGGTAGCATTGTAGAAGATTAATTCTTTTCTTTTGCATCCATTATTACTGCAAATACTATGACCGAAAGAGTTCTCTTTTTAATAAGGAAAAAAATCCATCCTTTCTGTGTGCAGATGATCACAGGACATGTAATGAAAGCAGCCAGTGAACAGGCAGAGCCTTTTTGTACAGCAGTGTCACATCACAGGCCGTGTTTCACCACCTTTGTTCAGACCCAGACCAGCGTCAACAACCATTCAGCTTTCTGGAAATCTGGTCTACAAAGCAATTAAGTTTCTACAAGGTGATCGGCACTGAAGATTCACAAGTCATTAAAACAAAAGGACTCAGTGTAGCTCCATGCCCTGTCCTTGACTGGTAATATCAATATTTAGATCAACAATAAGTACATCTTTTTTATTATTATTATTTCGTATTATAACCAAAAGAAAAAAAAAAAAAAAAAAAGGTGTAACTGTCTTGTTCTTAAAATACCGCTTATATAAATTGGACATTAAGTAAAAAGAAAAAACGTATTATCAGACAAATTGTCCTGCTACATTCATTTTCTATTTCCTATTTTGGGAAGCTCCACATGTAAATTAGTTTCACTTTTAAATGTGCAAGTCCTGATCAATTAAAATCAAAAGGAATATTACGAATACAATTACTATAACAGTAATTACACCAGTTTTTAACTGGACGTGTTTCATACCAAAAATAGACATTATGTGTTAAGCAAATATAGAGAATTATGTTTTAACAGGACTGAACTAAATAGAGCAAGAAATGTGTTCATCATATGGTCTCACATGAAAAAATTCAAATTCTTATGTCTTCATTTAATTTTTTTTTTAAGTTATAAATTTAGTAGCTCGATTACAGTCTAAATAGCAATAAAATAAGTCAGCTGTTTTTCACAATGTAGTCAGGGTGGTCTAAAAAAAAAATAAAAGCTATTAATCAGGATTTCCTGGGATCAAACCACAGACTCCCTAGCAATTTAGTCACTCACTTTATATTTAGAGTGTGTTAAAACTTTATAGCTTTTCAAAGATCATATTAGGCATTAAAATTTGGAATCATTTAACAAAAACTGTTACGGAAAAAAAAAATAGAGAAATTAGCTTATCACAAACTCAGTCTTATGAAAGAATCCCTCACAGAAATATTTCTCCCCCATGTTAAGGCCATGATCCTACAACTGTACTATCAACTTTGGGGCTCTGAGCAGCAGCAGCTAAGCCAGCTGAATTACTCATGCATTTAAGATAATCATACACTGGCAGGATCAAAAATGTAAGATTTTGTTGTTGAATCTCCCAAGACTTAGTGCTAGGGACTAAATCTTCTGCGGTCCAGATATTATAACTTCACTTATGTTTAGTCAGCCTGAAAAGCCAGCAACTGGCTGTTGGAATTCTTCTCACATTTGAATTTAGCCCAAGAAGTGTCGTTAAGGCTCCTAAGTAGAACTTCTTGAGGTGTTCAGAATTTTTAATGTATCAGAATTTGAGATTTTTGGCATCTCCCAGTGGGATTTGGTGCAATATAGTATCAGACTGCAGCTGAAATAAAATTTACAGTGCTGTGATACGTCAAATAAATCTGTCAAAAGATCATGTTCTTCTAGAGTCATGTATTAAGCCTTCAATTCCATATTAGGAAGAAATGAAACAAAGTACTGCACTATAACCACTCTTGGGGATACAAATGAAGGCCATGTCATATCCAAAAGCCTTTCTACTGCCATGCAGACACTGCTACCCACAGTCTGACCTTCCTTCATACACCGAAATAATTCTACTTTTCTTTTGAGCTCCTAACTTGCTATGATGTAAAAAAAGCTTATGGTGTTGTTAATGTGAATATTCCAGGAAGCTTTACCTTAATCTTTGAAAGCGTGCTTTAGATTTTGAAATAGAAAATCACTCAATTTCTGCTTTTATAAACTTCAAAGAAAAGTGGGATCACCAGACATGCACAAGTATATTTTTTTTAAAAAAAATGCACAAATTAAGAAAAAAACAACTTCTAAGTGATTTTTTGTACATAGTGAGCAGCTGCACATAATTGTGCTGAACTTGAGGATGTTACTAACTTTGGTGAAAAACTATACTTGATATACTTCAATTTCAAAAAGATAAGCACCTTTATTAAAAATAAAGTAACTCGAGAAACACTGAGATTAGACCCGTGGTCAAACAGCAACAAGCTTTAACTGTCTGCTGTTAATGAGGAGGCGTGGCAGCTTGTTGGTTAGTTGTTATTCTGCTTTACAAGTGTAAGAACTTGGGGTAGTGTCCAGATATTCAAACCGCTCTCTGTGTTCTGTAGACAGCAGTTGTGGGGAAGAAAAAAGGCATTGGGAGAGCAGTAGGAAAGCAATGAGAAAAGCAATAGTAAGACATCCTATAAAGCAAGTGAAAGTTTCAGAGTCAGACGAGCTATGGACATCTGACTAATGAGGGGTGGGTAGAATGGGACTGGGGAAAGTGGGCAGAGAACAAAGCAGTGAAGCTGTAGAGTCAATAAGGTGGACGAAGCCGAGTGTTGAAATGTCAGTGAGTCATCGCAGTGGGAGGCAGCTGGATTGCAGGTGCTGAGCTCAGGGAACTATGGCAACACCAGCAGAAAAGTTTTCTGAATGCCAGAATTTAACGCCATCGTCAGAGGGCAGGGCTGGTGTTAGGTAGGTGCTGAGTGCTTCTGTTAGCACTCCAGCTTCTCCCTGGTCCTGGCAGACTTTCCTTCCAGAGAAAGTGGGATAATAATCAGAATTTTCACGAATTCTCAAAAAATTGCTTTTCTACCATAAAAAGAGCTTATTTGTTACTCAAAATCCCTCTTATGCTAAAAAATTTCAGATTAAATTATGGCCTGGCATTACTGTATTAACAGAAAACTTCAACTAAGGACATTAGATCTAAAGAAAGGAGTTCAGTTACGCTTCTTAAGACTTAGGTCTTTAAAAAGGTAACAAATTTACTATGTAAAGCCTACTTTCCTAAGAAAATCTAGGCTCAAGGCTCATAGCTGGATCCAATAGACACTTACTTTTCATGGAGACCCAGTTCTAGAGAACTGAAACCTACACTTTTTGATTTACTAAGCTGCTATATTGATTGGTAACATACCGCTTCTATTCCCTGAAGAGTAACCTGTATTGTCAGCAGCTCAAACATCAAAATAGAAAGATCTCGTATTTGACAAACATCTGAAGAGGGAATTGAGTCAGCAATGACCAGCTGGAAAAGTCCATTTCTTGCTCCTAATTTTTCCTTTTGTGGGAGTCTGCCATGTGTATGTAAGATGTAAATTGAGAATGCACAGAAATGTAAAAAAGGAGAAGGACTGAAGTGCTGACCCAAATTTGCGACACTGCAATCAGCTGTTTTTTCCACATAACGACGTAGCCATCAGACTGAAACAGTTTGCAAATTTTTGCACAAATTGAAATTATTTCCTAGTCTCTTTTATACTTGGTCATGCCCTAAATATTCCCCTGAGGGACTCAAGAGGCTGAAACTTTAATCTTATATTATTAAGTTGGGTTTAGAGCTGACGTGACTTGATAAATGTTAATTATTAGTATCTCATTTTATCAGTAGCGTCTGTGCACACAGAAGACTTCCAAAACACAGACGATTTTTGTTGACTCTCAGGGATGAAGTGTGAGGGATCTGTACTTCCAAACAGGTTGCTCCATGCTCCTATGGGATGCACATTCCTTCAGTCAAGAAACGGGCACAAAATTATGCCAAGAAGTCATTAGCTGTAAAACAAGTAGCAGGAACCAGGTGCTAAAAATAGATTTTGAAGACAATCAAGTAATTTAGAAACTGTGATACTTTTACTTGATACAACTAATTACAAATAGTAAAAAAGAAAAAAAACAAAAATCTTGTCAAGAATCCAGTAGCTCAAGAATCAACAACTCTGCCCAGTAACAGCAAAATGCAAATTGTCTACAAGAGCACTCACTAGAAGCATTTTTCCCAGCTGTTAACTAGAATCAGCCACAGGTTGTCTCCCAAGGATGTCTCCAGTGGAGCAGGTCTGGTGGGGAGGACACACAGCTCAGTTCCTTGCCCTGCCAGGTTGCCCCCTGGCTGGGTGTGCCCCAAACCACCAGGTGTGTGACTGCAGATACCTGCAACCACCACACAGCCCTCGTCGTGGGGATTAAGCACATCTATCAGACCTCTGGTTGCCAATGGATGTTTTAGTTTCCTGAGCACAGACTTTCAGACATAGACAAGCCCCAAGTTAATTTCAAGTCATGATTAGTTTTTGACAACATTTATGATCTCTGAATTGGTATTTATTTTGAGGCTCTTGATATGCAAATCACTTATGCTAAATTCTGCAGCTTTGACTCAGTTTAGATTATCAGCATTTACCTGCAAACATTTGAATAAACACAAGTGAGACCATCCTTTAACAACCCTTTTAAGATCAAAGAGTCAGTATTCTGCCTTTGAGGCTTGTCAGTTTAAAACCTGCACTAACAATTAAAGGATTCCTCCCCCTCCTCACTGCTGTCTTCCTCCCTCCCAAAACAAGGAATTAAAAGATTCCACCCTGCAAGAAATGTCCAGTTTTAGATGAGAACTTCTCACTAATGAGTAAACACGCACTGTTCTGCAATATTCTTCTTCTGCTTAATGGGCTCCATTCTGCATGGCTAAAATCTCAGGATAAAAATAGGGCTCTGGTGGGATCTAAGCTTCCATTAAGATTTCGAATTTTTGTGCTATTTCACTAGGAATACCCTAAGATTTTTTCCATCAGAGTTTATGTCAGAATGCCATAGGAAAATCACAGTGAACAAGTATTAATATGCTTACTGCCGACATCCCTCAATCAATAAAATGGAGCTTTTGTGCTTCTTGGCTAGGTAGAATAGAGCATTGTATTTTTCATAGGAATACAAAACATTTGTAAATCTGTGGAATAATAACTAAAGAAAAATTTTGTGTCTTGAAACACATTTTTATTACTCAACAGTGACATTTCTGAGCTAACATCACTGTCCTCATTAGGATGGAGAAACTGTAAAGAGGACAAGAGTAGCCTTCTGCTGTGTAGAAGAAATTATCTTTTGGTTGTCTTCAGAAGCAAGATTACACTCAGCATTGGTTTTGAAGAATTTATGTTTTCTATTCTTTTAAAAAATTAGGTTTTCTACCTGAAAATATTCCAGAGCAGAATAGGGTTCTTGGCTGCTCCACAGTCTCACATTGTCTTGACTGACAGGCATCTTCAGCCACATTTAGCAACTGGAATAGCTGCAGAACATTTCAGAGTATTCAGTCTGTCTTACAAAATCTGTGATGCTATTTTTCTCTTCAAAAAGTAGCCACGCCACATGTGGTGTGGGTAGAGCTACAAATGCTCCTGGTCCTGAGGTTTAGCTTCAGCAGCAGCAGCCTCCGGCCACCTGCACCACCAACCTCCTCTCATTCTGAAAGGGTAACTCTGAAGGATGAGGGCCATACAATGATATATTTTGCTACCACAAAGACAGAAAATAGCATTTTCTGTGTCATTTCCATGACTCTGGGTAGGTGGGGCTAAGCATAAAAACCAGGCCATCCTCTTGCTGACCTAAAGCATAAACTATAAGTTTGCATGCAGAGAAGGGTATTAGAAGTATAAAAATGAGAAATAACCTGTAGGAATGAATACAACTTGAACTCATAATGGATTCTGATTCTCACTAGGTTTGACCTATGGCTCACTACTTTGCACACAGACCTATCACAGGACTTTTGTAATTTTTCTAGTGTTCTGAGAATAGACAAAGCAAAAAATCTGTTGATAAAGCAGAAATACATTTATATATCTATATTTTCAGACTATTTTATGTGGAAACTTCAGTATTTTGACTAGTCACCATCATTTCCAGTACCCACACAAAATAATTTTCATTAGAGGATATGTTCTACAGTGATTAGTCAAAAGTCAGTTAATGTCTTTGTTGTAATGGACAGCTAAGTTAAAAGCCTGATGATTCATTTGGGAAAACAACTACATGAGTAGTTGCAAATGAAATTAAAATTATAAAACTTAGTATAATTTATAATTATAAATTATTATATATTACAAAATATTATAGATAGTATATCTCCTGACTGTATAAACATAGTTTGTGGTTGTCTGTCTGTCTTCTCTTTCCCCCTTGCTGTAAGGTCTTCCCACAGAGTCTTTAGTGTGCTCAGTAGTACTCAGTGTGCTTCTTCTGTGACTGTAGTTTTGTTAAACATTGTGAGCTCAGTTAGTGGATTACACCAGCAACTAAAGCATCAGGAAGTAAATTAAACCCCATGTTCATTGAACCCCAGCTCAGCTGCCAAAAAGTACCTTGGTACTTTCAGACGTCTGTGAAGTTGAGTGTTTCTAAATAAAACAGTTCTGTCTTTGAAAGAGAAGTTACACAGTCCAGTAGCTTCCACAGTTTGCATTGGAGGAACTAAAAACCACAGAGCAAGTTGTCCTCCTGCAAAGTAAACATTTGCTGATGTTTGAGAAAAACCTGCAATTGCATAAGTGGGATGTTATCAAAATATCACAAAATATATGAAATACATATCAGATATTATCAAAACACATCAAAATATTCCACCTATGATCAAGAGTTCAAAACAACCTCTATCTAAACGATAACTGCATTTATGATAGGCATCATTCTGTAGACTGAAAAAGATGAGGCTGTGTGAATTGGGTTGACATTTTTATAAGAAGAAAAAAAAAAAAAAACAACAGAGAGAGTCAGAGGTTCATGTCTTAGAAATAACGCAGCAAGTTATATAATTCTCAAGCAGTCTTTGCCACCTGTTGTGGTTTGAAAACAAACGGAGTGAGAGGCTCCAAGTCAGAAATGCAATTTAATGAGAAGAAAAGGGAAAAAAGATAAAATAAAAGAAATGCAATAATACAAAAAACAAACAAACAAACAAAAAACAAAACAGAAAAAACCCCACTGCCAGAGTCAGACTGCAATCTGAGCAGGGTGATGGAAGCAGTCCAGGTGAGGTGATCTTCTTGAAGCAATGATCCCATAGAAAGATCTGGTAGCTCTGGTCCTCTGGGAATCCAGTAGGTAAAAGCTGCTTGTACTGTCCCAAATCCCAGCTTATATCCGAGTGAGAATGCTTGGCTCCTCCCCCTGGGCGGAGCATCTCACAGTGGGATGATGAGTCCTGCAGTGGGTCCTTGATGGCCCATTAACCAGAGATAGCTCCTGGAGGGAGTTACCTGTCAGTCGTGCAGCAAGGCACTGACGGGCCATTGACAGAAGGCACTCCAGAGGGAGGGGTGTTTGGGAAGAACCCTGCTCAAAACATTGGATTCATCAGTTCATGAAGACAGTGATAGAATATATCATATACTACAAGCCAGGACACCAGCCTTCCCCAGGATGGCAGTGATGAACCCCTTCAGAGGGAATAATAGGAGTTGAGTCTTGGAAAGGCTTTAGAAGTCCTGTGTTTCCCTGTTGCATAATGTTCATTAGAACTTAACACATTTTCTAGAGAAGGCACCTCAATCATTTCTCTTCATTTTGGCTAAGGAAATAAGGGGTAGCTCAAGTGAATACATGAACTATGTTTGCATGGGATTCTTCCATTATTGTTTTAATAAAATTGTCAAATAAATCACATGTTTCACACCTTCATGTGTGAAAAAGAGGAAAAGATCCTAGTATAAAGTAACATGAGCAAAAAGCAGAAGAAAAAAGTCAACGGGAAAGGTTAGGAAAAAAAGACGTCACAGTAAGTCTTGCAGTTACCATGAGGCCTTTTTATTCATGCTTTTACACCATTATTTATATATGCATTTATTCAGACATGAGATAAAGTAAGTTATCCCAAGGACAAAGTTGAGGAAATGTGAAATTAAATCTGAAACAGATTGTTAGGAAAGAAAGAAAAACTAAGACAAGATGCTCACACAAGAGAACTGACAGAGTGGGAGGAGGAGAAAGTGAAAGATCAGAGGGTTGAAATAATCGGCCTAGTGACAAGGGACAGAGGCATCAGGTGTTTGCTGTTGCTGAGAGAGTTTGGTCACACAGTGAAAAAGTTCCCTGAGAAGGCAGGAAATCAAAACCTCCTAAAAGGTTGGTAAAACACTCGTACTGAAGCTTTTGTGGAGACCTGAGGTTTGGAGAAATCAAGAAAGACGTGGGGATTTTTCTCAGCAGACTTTCTGGGGAGATGGAGAAAGAAAAGGTAAGACATTCTCTCAGGATGAAACAGTGGAGGTCTCAAAGCCCACAGCAGCCATAAGAGGTCATATTCTAATCACTCCATACACCCACTGCATCTGCAGCCCCATAACAGGGTATCTAAAGGGTTCTTGGAGATGTTCAACAGAAACACTGTTTTGTAAGCCATAGCCTTTTCTTTGTTGGGCAGACCTGGAAAAGAAGCTGCCTTTGAAAGATATAAATGAGACAGAACGGGACCAATCAAAGTAGTTATGACTTGTGCATTCTATTATAATTTTGTCACAGCAAAATAAATTTATTTATATATATAATATTCTACTTTATTATAAAATTGAAATGAAATAAAATCGCTACTTCAAAAATTAAAATATTACAGGAATTCATAAAATTATGTGGAAATTAATTCACAGAATAATCTGCACAATAAGAAATCCAAAATTTTATTTATAGAACCGGTATCTGACAGGACCACTCTCTTTACCTACAATTATTTTAGGAGACAAATCCCAGCATTTCTAAATGTGAAGAAAGGATTTAATATTAATCATTTTCAGACATCTAGGCTTAATCAAACAAGTCTTTGATAGAGAACCACAGAAGTGAGAGAGCTGCTCCAGCTTATTGACAGCACAAGCAGCTCAGCCAAATGGGTTAGAACTCCACTGGTTCAATCAGCTGCATAAACCCCTAGGGAAGCCCTCACCTCAGTCAGCTGTTGTGGCTGGGTTTAAACTTGGCCGGGTTTGGTGGCAGTCGGGGACAGCCCTGTGTGGCACCTGCCCTCCCCAGGGGACACCCAGAGCCCTGGGGGACAGCCTGTGAGCAGAGCCTGCAGAATCTGCCCACCCCATGGGCCAGGCGTGACAGGGACAAGAGGGGTTCTGAAGGAAACATCCCCAGCCACCAGCACCCACCAAGGCTCTGCCAAACTGGGAAAAACCCAGAAGGGAAGCCAGGACAAAAGGGGTACCACATAGCGAATGCTGCCTAAAGCCCATCGATATCTCTTGTCTGCTAACATTTCTGTCACTGGTTCTGCTGGCACATGTTTACCATGATCAAGGAAAAAGTAATAAACTTATTGCTTCAGTAAGATTTATTTTTTTGTAACACTGTAACAGTACATATATCAAAAACATAAAAATCATAATGTTAGTGCTGTCTTAGCATCCCAAATTTGCTAATACTTCCCAGAAATCCCATTGAGAGCATTCAGTGGAGGAAAATTAAGTAAATACGAATGTGGATTGCCTAAGCTATGCTTTTGAACACAAAAAAGACTTAACTAACAGGGCTCTGACATAGAAATATACAGAAGTTGTTCTTGTTTGTGTATTCCTACTTGGAAGGCTGTTGGGAAAATTTTGCTATTATCCTAAAGGGAATACAAATGTGTCTGTTTTAATGTTTATAACTATGTCTGCTTTATGAAACAAAGATGTCTATATAGCAGTAAAGTGAATTCCAAACAGAAAAGACAAACTTCTACTGAGAGCTGACATTAAAAAATAGTGAATAGAAATATTTCCATGAAGCTTGGCAGGAATATGTACACTGTAGATGAGCAACTGTTTTAACAAATGTTCAATAGAAGTATCCAGAATCCAAGGAGGAAATAGCATAACTACTGATGTCTGATTCCATTAGGATCAGAACCAATGCACTGCTAAATTATCACAGGATATTTTATGAACTGTTATTGATGATTTAGTGGCAGGCAAGGTTATGTAGCTTACAAGCTGTCACCTTTAAGGTGAAGCCAAAAGCGAGCCCAAGGATATATTCTAAAAGAAAATGTAACAATTATTATAGCATGTGTGTCAGCAAAGTTCACATGATTCATTGTCCTTCTGGTAATAGGAAAGCTGTCAGTGGGTGCTCTTGGGCATGGTTCAGCTAACTATATAAAGAATGTTCTCTTAAACATTCACCCACGGCTTGGGATTCAGAGGTTGCTTGTCTGATTAAATGGAAAGGAGGTAATTTAAAAGCATCTTCCTTTCCAAATATGTTACTGTCAATTGGCTTTGGTTCAGAGGTTTCCAATCTGAAGTACATGAGGCAGCTGCAGAAGAATTCTATTAATATTCCTGCATAAAATGCTTTCTTAGCCCAGGTCAGCTCCCCTATGCACTTTTGATGTATTAGAACTTTAATGTTCAGCTGAATTGACAAGTGATGGGTTTTACAATCAATGTGCACAAAGGACATGCCATTCCCAAGCAAGCTCAAGATTTATTAAATATAATGATAAAAGGGAGCATGTCAGGTGGAGGCTACTGTGCAGTGTTTTGTTCCTCTGTAGTTCATATATTGTGCAAGTTACATCTGTGACATCACCTGGTTTAAAACTGGGCTGCAGCTCAGCTCTGTTTCAGTATTAAGCAAATGAAAGCTTTGAATCGTTAAAATGCAGAGTGTCAACCTGAGCGCTTAAGAGAGGGAAAAAATAAATCTGTGGCATATTTTCCTTAATGTTTTGCCACAGGTTCATTTCTGAACTCACAGCACAGATGTTTTAAATATGATCCAACCTATTTGTTCCAATGTTCGATGCTAATTCTTTGGGAAATATGTACTAAATTAAGGGAGGTTATGTTTTCTTGTGATGAAGTAGCTCAGCTCCCACCAGTATTTCCTGGAACTTTCTCACTACTTTGTGCTGGGTTGTTTTTTTTTTTTTTCTTTAATGGGTAATGTTGGAATGAAGTGGCAGGGCCTTTCAGAGAAAGGCTAACTTACAGTAGTTTTTGTATAATGCTCTACAGATGTAGATGTTCCCCAGATGTGAACAGACTAGAAACTTAGTTTTGTCTCTGGGTATTCATTCACCATATAAATCTCCCAACACATTCTTATCTGCTATGTAAATAAGATGTGGAATTCCAATAGTGTCTCAGCCTTCTACAGCAGATGGTATAGTGAGATTTACCACACCATTACATTTAATGGGATTGAATTCATTTGAATTTCTTGATGTTCACTCTGTCCTTCTCTGAGCAGCAGTCTTGCCAATGTTCCTGATTATATATGATTTGAGAGAGTGCTTAAAGTAGAAAAAACCCTTTATCTTAGAAATACGAGTATTTTCTGTCAAATTTTACAGTATGTATGTATTGCATTTCAGAGGATTTATAAGCCCTATGAGAAAAGGATATTTAATGAATATTCAACAAAGAACTTGAAGTCATTACATCTGAAGATTTTTGTAAATATCAGCTATCCAGTTAACTGTTTTAGTACTAGCATCATTATATATTCATTTGGAAAGAAATGAGATTTTTACCTCATCACATCAGTGTAGACATTGTGAAAACAACAAGAAAGGATCTATGTTAAGAAAAAAAAGAATCTTTTAAGAACATATTTGAAATAGAAGGTTTTGATTTTCATTTCAAAGTAAAAATGGCTTACCGTATGGTATAAGGATGCTAAATTAATAAGTAATATTCAAAATTGAAGTGAAAACTGACACATAATTAAAAGTGACAGTGTAAAATACTGTCAAATTCTTGTAGTGCATTTTATTTTCAAAAAATGCTATTGCAAATGCCTTGATCTGCTTGTTCCACAAATTGCTGTGTACCCAAAATGACATTTAAATGTATACAGATATCAAATGGAGCCATTAGATGATGCTTTAATTTATTTTGTCTGCTTAGCATTTGATCATTTCTGCAATTTCTTATGCGGCCTCAAAATTTACTCAAACCAGTCTTAAAAATTTTGTCATGCTGTTGCTATCATTCCCCACGATAGTCAGTCATAAAACACCAAAATACTCTAACAGGATAGCTGAATGAGAAAAATATTTCTTTTTATAATCAAACTTGAGGATTTCAGAGTTCTTCTACCTGAAATGCACCCAGCTATTCCAGTTGTGTCAAAGTTATTTCCAACACCGGGCTTCAGGCTCAAGAGAGCTGAACTGTTTCATAAATTATTTTATGAATTGTAAACCAGTCATCTGATCAGCAATAACCCGCTCTGTACTACAGTGCCAAGCAAGGGTAGCAGTAATGCTGAATCTACATGCATGAATGAAAAAGCTTTAATTAGCACAGTGAATGGAAAACATCTCCCTTTTCTCAATAGCTTATAGAGGCAATAGCAGCTCTACAGCTGATCTGATTTACACCCAGAATCCCTGTTCCATTGGGCACTAAAACTTCGACTTCTGTTTAGAAGATAGATGAAAAATGCAGTGTCAAACTTCGGAAACTATTGGACCACAATGGAAAACTCTGAAATACTGATTTTTTTTGATCTAAATAGTATAGAATCACGGGATGAAGAGGTGTTTCCACCAAGTCACCAAGCTCAAAGTGAACAGAGCTATAACCGCACTAGAAGCCCTAGGCTGGAGCTCCCAGGAAGTGGCTGGAGAGGACCAGAGGTGCCTTTGCCCAGCTGCCCCTGTCCTGCACACTTACAGACAAAGCCAAAGTGCAAAATCCAAACTGTCCTCTTAAAAATGCTGGCTTTACGAGAGACTGAGTTTCAATAGAGAAACATTCTCCTGGAAAGCTGAGTGAGCTGCAGTTTACGGCAGGCCACCCTTCCCCAGCATCATCTCACAGGTGAGCAGGGTTTCCCAACACCCAGGTTTTGCTGGCAGTCCTGGGAAAGGCACAGCAAGAGGTCTTCCAGCTGTTGCAGAGGGATCACACGCTGCTTGCTGACTCTAACAAAACTCTTGCTGAACACTAACAAAATGTAAACATTAGGAAATATTTTGCTTTACTGTGAATTTCTGTACAAAAAAAAAAAAAAAAATTACATAAACGAAAATTGTGGAAGAGGAAGTATGGCAGCCCTGATTTATCTCTGCCACAGTTTATATTTGGAGTAAGAGCATTATAGACCTTTCACTTCAGTGAGACCTCACTGACAAACCCTTTCCCCCTTCAAATGCAGTACTTTCTGACAGAGCAGCCCTACCTCTCCTCACAGACTGTGAATTGCTTCTGCTTGGCTTTGATGGCAATTAGATCTGCTTACTCCCTGGCTTTGATGGCAATTAGATCTGACTGTCAGTATATCTCATTTTTCTGTTGCTCACCCATAGCTCTTTTTGCTTCTACCGAGGTAATTAATGTTAGACAATATATTAATGATAGATATACATTGGTGCTAGGGAAATGAGCTACAGGAGGTTGCTGTTGGCCCCGAGGAGTTTTTCTATTTTCTTTGATTTGTTAATGATAAAGAGCGGCTTTAAGGCTGGTTCTGTTTGTGAGAAAAACAAGCAAACCAACAAAGATCCTCTGGTTGGTTTGTCAGGCTTTAAAAAACCAAGACAAAAAAAGCCCTGAAAATGCTCAAGCACCTGTTGTTTTTCAAGTATTTTTATAAGCAAGGTGAAAAACTTAAGGGGAGAAGAAATTGTCATTCAAAACTCCCAAATTCATCCATACATTAATCCTGTTATTTGCATGTATATGAACTCTAAAGCCTTCTGAAGCATTTTTAAGAGGTTTTTAGGCAAAATCCCCCAAAAGAAAAACAATCTGTTCCAAGTTAGTTAAATTTCGCTTTAATATTGAACTTTCAATGACTCAAACCGGTTCAAACTGAGACTCCTCACGAGATGAACCAAGGAAGCATTGTTTCATTCTGAATTAGCACTCATGGTTTAAACATGCATTTAGATTAGGTTATTTGAAAGCCTGTAAAAATAGATTTTTCTATAAAATACAGGTGGTGCTTTTGGACTACCAGAGGAGCTCCATTATCTAATATGTCCTTTCCAATCCCAGTAACATGAAAAGCACAGGAGAAAAAAGTTCATGATGTGTTCACATGTCTAAATATTTGGGTTCTGACTTTTACAAAAAGAGCAACAAATTCATCTATGAAAGGTCTGCTCTTTTTTTAATTTTTTTTTTTTAATATATGGTTTGGAATCTCCCAAGCAGGGGCAAGGCAATGACTGCAGCAGAGAATTAAAGAGTAAACTTAGGTAAAGAAGTGATAAATCAGAATTCCATTTCTGTCTAGTCAATGCATCATTTACCCACTTAGATGTGTCAAATAGAGAAATGTATCCACTTTTTTTTTGTAAAGCACTGCAGGATATATTAATGAGCCAGTGCAGGACAAACATTACATGAAAAATATTGATACTCAGGTGAATTATGAAATAGTAAATGAAATGGCTTTCATTTACGTTCTTGGGGGCTATTCCTAGAGAAGTAAACAAGAAAAGAGATCTGTCTACATAGCCAGCAAAACCTGCCCAAGGAGCAGAAGGGAATTCACCAGTGAGATGCCTCAGATATAGTAAAAGAGTTGTTCTCCCTTCTCTGTGCAATCCCAGGATAAAATAAACATTTCCAGCCTTCCTGAAGTGCCTCGCTGGCTCTCCCCCAGTGGTTGTTCATACTAGCCAAGTTACCTGTGTAACTTGGAGCTGTCTAGACAGTTTTTTATTTTAAAAAAATTCATCGCAAATAAGAATTTAATTGCCTCTTTCCATGTTCTCTGTTTCCTTTAAAGATTGGTATGCATTTTCACTGAAATTATTCTGAAAATAAAGAACACATTATTTAATTTAGCATTTAATTAAAAAGTATATACCGTCTCTCTACTTTTAAGTTTCTCATTTAAATTATTCTAGAAATTTTTATGTTTTGGGTGCAATAATATGATGCCATTGACTTAGGTCAGTGTTTTATGGACTGGGCATATCTTCAACAGCCATTGCAGAACGGCTACCCCAGTCCAGCTCCACTATCACGCAAGACTTGAAGACTCCCCACTTTGGGCAGGAAAAACATCCAGAGTCTTCCACTAGAGTACTTATGACAGCAACTCCAGATGGGAAAACATTCTGAAATTATGGAGAGCTTGTTTCTACATCTTTGATCACACTGAGTAACTCCTTGCTCTACAGATGGTGCCACTGACATCAGCAGCTCCTGCTGTAGAGTCAGGTGCTAGACAATATGAAATTGAGACCTAAACCTGGCCCTAAATACAATTCTAGCTCCTGAAGAAGACTATTCTTTTAGAACACAAAAGGAAAGCCATTTATTTATCCTTTTTTATTTGATAGCCACCATTTTTATATTTCTTTTGTTTTAATGTTATCACTAAGGGGAAAATTTCAGCTACTTTTATTATACATTTGTAATAGCAACTCTAAATTTCTCATTTCTCATGCAGTTATGAACAAGATAAATTTGAGTCATGGACCAAACCTAGAAGCTTGTAAATCAAAAGGCACCACAGGTACTCTGTGTTCTTGTTAGCCAGTCCCTAGGATTTAGATAGGAAAAAATTTTTAAAACATGAAAATAATATACTGTTAAAGTTGATTAGCTGGCTGTAGTCTCCTAGATACAGAAGATTTCCTCCTTTTGCACAGCAGGTGTATGCATGACTTATGCAGGCAAAGCTCAATTTTGTAAAGGTTAAATTTGATCAAATTGATTAAATACAGATCTTTCCTCCATTCTATCAGTATCACATTTATGCTTACTGGTTAGAAACCTGTTTTCCAAAAACCATAGTCATTTTCTTACTTTACCTGGTCTGATTGTTAAGTATCTAAAATTTCAAATAAAGAAACAGTCCTTTTGCTTGTAACTTGAAATTGCCTTAAATAACCCCCTGCAAAAATGTTCCTGTTCACCTGTGACAAAGAAAAGTAAACATTTCTTCCAGCCCTCTGTGATTGGCACACTGGTGCTCAGGCCAGATGAAATGATTACTTCAAGTAAAAGTACTTTTATCAAGTCAGGAGAACAAAGTTTCCAAAATCATCACACACTGAGAGAAGCAAATAAAATGATTCCTTTTGGGCAAAACTGAAAACACAAGTCTGCATTTGGCAAAAGTCTAAAAATCAAGTGAAGAACTACATACATGATGAGTAACATTGATTTTCACAGGAATTCTTATAAAGCTGGCAAATGTTCAAAAATCCTGCTAAGCACACATTCATGAGTGTTGCATAAGACTGGGGAAAAACTAGCCCAGTTTCTGGGAAAATGAATGCAATTAATTCCCATTTCAAGTATCTGGCAGTGGGTAACTTCAACAACACCTTGTGGAAATTACTCAGTCTAGAGACAGGAGTGCTCATTTACACCTGGGCTGATGGCTGGTTGTGGGCTGGGGTTCAGCTCCTGACCATGAAAAACCTTTGTATCATCCAGGAATTATAATGGAATTTATTCAGGGTCATTAACTACTCAGAGACAGCTGTGAGCACTAGTAAGGTTTACTTAGCATGAGGATATAAAAATTAACCAATCTCCTCGATTATAGATACAAATCTGTGCTCTGAATCTGTACAGAATCAATGTTAAATGAATCATTAATATTCTGTATGAAGCAGAAAGAAGAAGTCGATGAAAGCTGATCCTGCTACCTTGTCATTACACTTTCTATTACCACAAGTTCATCCAAAATTGCAAATCATTACAGCTTCTCCGGCATCTGCCACACTCCACTACTGTCCCTGGAGCACTCAGAGAGTCAAATATGTTTACTAAAGCATAAAACTACTAGCACCACTCATCCATGGTTACACAGACACATCTGAACATTACTTTAAAAGTGTCATAGACCTTATATTTATTGTTCTGAATAAACATTAGTCTCATGAGCAGAGAGGCACTGAAGACCGGAGCCTGGTAATTACTCACAGGATAGGTACACTGCCATTAGCTGCAATGAAAGCCTCTCTGTCTTTCCATGTCAGTGGATTTCAGTGCTAGGAAACACTTCCTTACATCAGACAGGAGGATTTAACTCCCTGCTTTTTCAGTCTTGTGTACTTAGGCGAGAACACCATAATGTTGCTGGATGTTTGACTGGCTTCTGACACAAATTGCACCAGACATGGTACATGGATAATTAGCAGTTCATACAGGCTCTGGTTTTAATCCAAGCCTTTTAACGTAAGTCTCAAACTCCAATATTTGGATTACCTGAAATATTTAATGATATTTTTATTTTTTGCAAATACTGTAACCGCTCCTACAGTGTGAATAAAATCTTGATTTTTTTCAATGAAATTTTGGGGATTTAACTTGTTTTAATTGTTATTTTGATTTTAAAAGCTAGATATTTTTAACATTTTAAAAATTAATATTGTTGTATGAACCATTTTAATGAAAATTGAGCACATTTTTAAAGTGGATAAGCAAAAATAAAATAGGCCCTAAGCTCTAGCAGTGCGATTTTCTGTGAATAAACTGTGTATTTGATATCAACACCTATAAACATCAAGACAATATAAAATTGGTACTTATACTGTTATATTTCTAATTAGAAGGGACAGGAATCTTTTCAGAGGGACGTTCATACAACATGAGCTAAATATGGCATCAGCAGCGGCCTTGTCAAGGTCAAGGAAATGAGAATCAAGTCTGACAGGGAGATGTCTCTGTAAAATGCTTTTTGAAGAACTGTGACCAAGGGAGAAGGACACATGTTCATCCAAGACATTAAA
Source organism: Sylvia atricapilla (assembly GCF_009819655.1). Taxonomy (NCBI): domain Eukaryota; kingdom Metazoa; phylum Chordata; class Aves; order Passeriformes; family Sylviidae; genus Sylvia; species Sylvia atricapilla. The sequence goes on from NC_089149.1 coordinate 25,038,986, forward strand.
ATGTGCCCATGCTCAGACAGCATGGAGTAGACAGCAGAGGAGTTAGCTCTGTAACACAAACCCAACAACTTATTAAACCACAGCCTTTACTACTACCAAAAATTGGAGCTACTTCTACTGCTTTTCAAAAGTTAAGTGTTGAACTCATTCCAGTCTTTCATTGATGTGCTACAGTAAATCGAGGCAGAGGAGAAGGAAAGCAAAACTAGCAATACCAGAGTTTTCCACTATTTTTTCTGACAGCCCCAGAATCAAAAGCCAATGTGTGTTTTGGCAGACTAAAACTTTCAGGCTGACGGGAATTGGGATTATTCTGGTTTACATCAGCTGCTGGCCTGACCCAGGGCCCTTGGCACTGCCCTGTGAGGGCTGGGTTTGACAGGCTGGGAGGCTGGAGAGCAGCTCTCATCCCACTGCACCGTGCTGCTGAGTGCTCTGGGGTGGAAAGTGAGGCTGGAGGCTCCACACACTGACACAAATCGAGGCAGTGTGCCATAAGGCTCTTTATAACTCGTCTCTCAGCCTCACAGAAGGCAATAGGCAGCCTTTTTTTTCTTCAGTAAAAATCTGCCTTTATGCATTGCTCATATTCAGCTCACAATCAGATGCTATGCAGATCAGTGCCCAAAATATCAATCCGGCCAAATGTTTGCCAGAGCTTTAGGGAAACCTTACGGTCTCAGAACTATTTGCATTCTGAGTTGAATGTGCTTTAATTTCTATCTACTAGCATCTGCTATTGTTTTCACAGTCTTTTAGATGGGTTACTTGGATTATTAGCAAGTAACAACTGTGATTTCACTCTCTTTTTCCACTTTTCCCTCCCCCAGTGTGGAAAGGCAGCAGACTTTGTATGAAACTCCACTACAAATCCGTCCATCCTGTTCATTTGATTTGACATTTTGGTTTTTTAATTTGAGGTTTGCTTTCCAGTGTCCACCCATGCCTCAGAACAATATAATCTAAGTGCCACAGAGGTAATACTTAAATTCTACTCCAGTTGTATTTGATCTTCGCCTCTGTTGACACCTTTCCTTCCCAGTCTGTGTTCATATCCTTAGTCACTCACCGCCTCTTCTTCCCAGCCCATAAACACATTATTCTGTAAAAGACTTTTCACTGATATATCCTCCTTGCTCTACAACTTTTATTCCCTGAGCCTTTCATTAGCAGATGCCAACCTCTCCTATTTGTCAACTGGCACCAGAGGAATTGCCGGATTTTCTTTTTTTCTTTCCAGACCCGTACTTCAGATCTTCCTGGGCAGACCAAGCTGGGAAAAGAGGTGATAGCAAAAACAGTCACGGGGAATTACATTCAGCTATGAAAGCAGCAGGCAACAGCTGTGGTCCTTGAACAACAAAAAGCTTAGAACATTCACCTTCTTAATTTATCTAATAAAAATGGATGATGCTGGTGTGGGATGGATTCTAGCTGATTTCGGCTGGTGTTTGGATGAGCAACAACCCAAAGATCCTCAGGAGTCCTCGCTTAAGAGAGTGCTGATTCTCCCTCTGGTTTGCTTTCCAATACTTGGGAAGCACTAATGAGTGTTTTAAATCAAAGAGCATCTCAAATATTAATGATGTTTCAACGTGCCTCCTATTTAACGTAAAGCAGCACATAGTGCCTTTCAGCTGATTCCATTTTTTTAAACAGATTTTGCTCTCTAACTGGCATTAGCAGGAGACCTCCGAGTGGCATTAACATATTAAGGGTGCTTAGTTCCCTGCCTGTCTGCATCCCAGCCACCCAATGAGTAACAGCCATGGCTGAGCTTGTGGAAATTCCTTGCAGGAACAGATTCATGTGCAAACACCTTTTACGCCCTTTGGCTTAGCACATCTTCGTATTTTATATTTTTTTATAGGGATTGGCTGTTAGAAGAGACGTATCACATCACATTGTTTATATATAACACCATTACAAAGACTTGATGTTTAGCTGCAGTTCACTAGGCCTGTTTTCCTTTTGGGGGGTAGTTTGTGCCAAAATGAGAGGAAATAGCATTTCCTCTGAGAGTAATGAGCAGCTGGTGCTTTTGCCCTGGTGTTTATGGGATGTAATAGGCACAGTGGCACATTTGGAACTGGTTGGAGAGAAAACTAAATGCTGCTTTCTTTTATCTTTATCGCCCCCTCTCCCAAGAAGGCTTTTCAGTTTCTATGGTTTATACCAATTTTAGAAAAGGCAATAAAGATAAAGCTGCAGCACTTTGCCACAACATAGTCAGATATTACAATGTACTCTTCACAAAGATGGACTGTTTTTATCTACTGGAACCAGAAAAACTAAGACAATAAAATATTTTTAAAACTTCTCCAAATAGCTCTTGGAAGAATTAAAGCAAAGGGAGTACATCTGGAAATCATATTTGGAGATGAACCAGTGAAATTGCCAAAACCTGTACATCTGCTCTTCTGGCCATTGTCTGACCTTAACTCACATATTCATGGCTGACATTGTCATATCAAGAAACTTTAAGCCAGTTTCAGGGCAACAGTAGAAGAACTTTAAAAGTACCTATTTCTCCTACATTGCATTTACCAGTTCTTCAACCAAGTGTAAATTGGTACAGCTCCATTAACTGTGATAGTGCTACGCAACTCTGAAAACAATACAAACCCATTGAAACAGAACCAGGATCTGCTCCTTTATTCACAGCACTTCAGACTGACTGATTAGACCATTATGGATTGTGAATAGGGGTGGCAAACACTGTTCCACAGATAATGTCCTCTTCATCAGCCATACTAATTGGTATTTGTGGTGATCTCATAAACACTGCATAAACTAATGATCCGCACTTGATAGCATTTCAGTAGCCAAAAAGTATTTGTTTGTGTTGCTATAATGCAATGAAACAGATAATTATCTACCCTTCTGGTAACAGTGCTCTTTATGTGGATCACTATTAATCCAAAGACTTATATCATTCTCAAGTAGTGATGTCACACTTGTGATTTTAGCAATGAGGTTATGGGCAAGCAAGGAGCAATACTCATGCAAGAAGGTTACATAACGTGATTTTAGAAGGGTGCTACTTAGGTATTATTTGGCTAATAAGCCAAAACATATGCTTATGGAACCATCTTTTTAAATAGCTCAAGGTCACATTAAGATTTAAAACTGTTTATTTACCCAACATTGCCTAAAATTTACCGCTACCTAAATAGAGATTTAGGTAGCTTGTTTGGTTAATTTTAGTTTTTATCAAATTACAACCTTCCAGAAAAGCAAGTTAGAACTAGGACATGGATCCAGGGCACTCAGATGTGAATTTAAAATCCTACTGTAAGAACCTAGTTTGAAAAAAAAACAAGTTTTAGCATTTCTCAGGGGAAATACATCATGGTCAGAACTGTGGTCATGGGAACCTCTAAATGAGTTACAGCTCCCCTGAATAATCACAGAATCCATGAGACAAGAAAACTCTACACAAGGCAGAAGGTTATTTATTTGGGTCATATTAAACTCTGACAGGCATTAAACTTGGTTTCAGGCTGTGCTGCTAACTGAGGGTTCAGACTGAGCATACTGGAGTCAAGACATATGAAACATTTTAGGCACAGTCCAACGCAGCATTTCTGACATGCTTCTAAAAGGAAAGAGACGATGTGAGGAGGTGCCTTGGACATGCCATGGAACATCAAACTGCTTTATCAGTGGCACACAAGAGAAGAGCTCCTCACTGTAGCTTAGATCCCTGTCAGCCTCACCACAGGCAGCTCAGTTAGCTCACAAGGCAGTACTGGTATTTTCCTCACATTTCCTTACCTTTCCCATACATTCTTCTTCTAGACACAGCCCTCGGGGTAACCTACCTGACCATGAAATAGCACTGCCCTTTTCCCTTTCTTTTTCATGCTGCTCTGACACCAAACTTCCTGTATTACTCTGACTTGCCTTTCCTTGCTGTCACCAACATCCTTCTTGGGCCTCTGCTTAGCCCCGTATTCCAATTACTTTGGGTCTTTCATTGCAGGGTGTGACAGTCCGCCTTCAAAAAGCTCTGCAGCTGAAGGGCTGTGGGAAAAACCTCCTCATTCAATGCATGAAGAATAGACAAAACCACATTTACAGCCAGATATCTGAACTATATTCTGAGGGTGCAGGTATATATTGTGTCCAGTGTGCTGAAATAAAATTTATCTCGCTTATCATCATGAGAGTGAGTACATTACAACCTTCTATTCCTTTTTCCTTTCCTTTGTATTTGAATGTTTTAAGTAAACGGAAATAAAATTCAAATTAAGCCTGGATCACCAAACCCAGTCCTGAAAAACTCTACATACTGCAAAACTGGGTCCGTTTTGAAATCATCTGTATTTTATCATCCACTTTAGGAGCAATCTGGGTTGTATTTGCTCTTTAAAAAGTCCCTTACATGACTCCTTCAGAGAAAAGGGGCTACAGGATCGTTTGCATTTTTTTATCTGAGGTATGACCATTACACAAATTTCCAGAAAAGATGAGGTATGCTCCAGCCTGACCTTTTCTACTTTACACTGTTCTAGGACCAAAGCAGCTCCAGAGCTTTTCCTCCTTGCAGCAAGAATTGTATCTTTGGAAAAGCATCCCAGAGAAAAATGCAACACATAAGGCCTCCAGTCCCCAGACTGCGTGGTTAAATAGCGTTCAGGAATCAAAACAGACAAGCAACTAGTACGAACATTTGTACAATCCCTCTGAGACTGCAGAGAGGTTTTCTAACATTAGCAACCTCCTTAGGAGAGTTTCTGCTTCATAAATGCTTTTCACACAATTCTGCCCCTTTCCTCAAGCTCTTTCCATTTAGTGAGTCCTTGTTCTCTTGTTCAGAAGCTCTGCCATGGTCACAAGGTTTGTGTTACCTGACACAGGACTAAGAGGCTGTGACAGCAGATTTAAAAATGTTGGAATTCATACTAAATATTATTTAGTGGAGCTGATGGAAACTGCCAAATTCCCACTTCTTGTCATTAAAATCTACATCTTACAGCATCGTCAGTGGTTTGGGTTTCTTGTTCCACCCCATTATCTGTCCATGTTTGACATAGCTTCAGTGGGATGAGATAGGAAAGGAGCTTATTAAGATAAAACTACTGTGCAAATCTTGCCACCAGTAACCTCTGCCAATTTTCCCTGTCCAGGAACAGATTATTGACATCTTACAGAAAAGACATGGGAATTCATCTTCTTGTTGGAGTGAAAATATGGCACACCTCAAAACCTCTGCCATTTTGTTCCATTTAAGGTAGAAATTTTTTATAATATAAAATCTGGAGCTTTATTTTACATATAATAAATCATCTTGACCTTCTGCATCAACCACCCAGCAGGTGTAAGACCCAGCAGGTTCTCCTGGGAGAACTTAGCACATGCCTCAGTATTCTCATCAGTACAGCATGGTCAATTTGAGCTCTGGGACCAGGATTAAAATGTGCAGCCATATTTCAAGCTGAACCTTTGGGCTGCCTTGGCCTGTGTGCCTGCCCTGCTGCGGGCACCTCTCTGGTCAGACCAGCTGCCAAGTCTTTCCCAGCTTATTTCACAGAGACTCTCTCATGTCTTACAGCAAGCATTGAGAAAACTCATTTCCAGCCCAGTGGGGTGCTGATCCTGACTACCTTTAGTGTGTCTTCTCCAGTCAGTAAACGTTTTACACTTTTGGGTTGTGCTTATCCTGATAGTGGAGTTTCTACGCTCATGGAAAAGTGTTTTCAGAGCAACCACCATAGGAGGGTTGCACATCCAGCAGATTGCTGTGGGGTGAACATCAGATTTGTTCTGAAACTCCAGAGGCCATTTCAGCTACCTGGGACTAGGGGAATACACGAGCATCTCACCAGCCTGGCCACAGCCTTGCTGAAACAGCTGAGGAGGAAGGTGCATAAGCTAAAGTTGTTCAAGAGTTGAGCTTTTACTTGCTGCGTGGTGAGACTTAGGAAAGACCTGCCACTGCGGCGTATATGAAAGGCTACCCTGACAGAAGCTGTGTTTATTTTATCCAAAGTTCTCCAAATGGCTGGCAGCCCCACAGCACAAGTCTCTGTCCTCATCAACACTTGGGTTACAATCTGTACTGGTTGTACTTATGGTTTCACATACAGTGACAAACCAACCCCTGTAACATCCCAAAAGTCACATCATGCTTATCAGCTTTTTCCTGTTTCATTTCTACTCTTTTTAAAATCACAAATAACCTTTCCCCTGATTCATCAGCCATAAACCCACTGGAATATTCTGCAGTGAGTCAATCAGTTTGTCATTCCAGGATCAGTGAGAAGTGATATTTTATAATTACACATAAAAGGACTGGAATGATCTTTTGCATCTTTATTTACTTCTATTAGAAAATGTCTTGGCAGACTTAGCCATTAACATTTTCTGCTTTCTCAAGGAAAAGATAATTTATCCTCTTAAGGATATTAGGCTCCTGTGTATTGTTTTTCCCCATTTGGTATCCTTGATTCCCCCTTCTGAACACTTGAGTGCTTGCAATCAGCACACAATGACACTTACTAATAACAACTGAACTACAACACCCCCCATAATGTTGTTGTAATGCCATATATAACACCATATAACACCAGCAATGTGGAGCAGCTTCACTGTGCAGAGATTCGAGTCTCTCCACACCTACATCTGTTTTCTTTTCCCTCTGGTACATCTGCTGTGGAGCGTGGCCCCTGCTGAGCACAATGAGACCCAAAAATCATGTTTTTGCTGTAGTTCTGAGCCCCAATTCAAATTCTGGTGCTTGGCTTTAATTTCTCAGAAACTGACAGATGCTGGATCAACACAAGGGCGTGCAGAAAGCTGTGTGTCATGTTCTGCTGTCTTTGTTATGCTTATTATGTTCTCCTGGAGGTGGCCAACAAACAAACTCTGTAGCACACCTTCTTGTTACATTATATGCCACATTACCAGCAACAAGAGAAATGTACGAGGCACATATGGGAAAAGGGAAAAGAAATGTTAGATGGCTAATCTGTATAACAGACCTCTAAATTTCACTGCTGCTTTACTGGCTTCAGACAGCAACAGATAGAAAAATATTCACTGATGAAATGATCTTTTTCTTTCTTCCTGCTATATTTTGTCCTTATTAGTAACAGATATGTACATAAATACAGTCAAAGACTAGAGCTGCTGCCTCATCAGTTTCAAGACTGCAAGCCTTGGGCGCTCCTGGGTTCCCTGAGCTTTGCAAATCCTTCTTCTCTGCACCTTCCAGAGAACAAGAAAGTCCAAGCAAATTTAACTTGTAACCCTCTCTTTCCCCAAGAGGAAGAGAAATATATAAATCCTTACCCTTCAGAGAGAGGATATCTTGCATTCATGCTATTTTGTTTTTCTCTATTTAATTCTACAGGTCTGCTTAATAAGCCTTGAAGCCCTCTGTTGGCATCTTCCTTTGAGAGCTCTGTAGGCCATTCCATAAGAGACAATTGATGCAATCCTTAACGTCCTTCTTTATCTTCAGTGTTGTTAATGAACAGCTGATCAACATCTGCATAATCAAATTGAAAGAAATCTATTCCTGTTGCTGGGATAAATAAGGATTATAGACAAGTGCATGCACATTCCTTCGGACAGGCACTGTCCACCAGTGTTAGAGACACATTAGTGTGCTGAACAAAATTTAACACCCAGAACGACTGTGCCATGTATCTCCAGAGAGACGCAACAGATGTTTTACAAGTATTGGACCTTCCCAGCCATGCCCCTGAAGAGTAAATCCTCAATGATGTGGTTTACTGGTCCTTCCTCTGGGAATGGAGGTAGCTGAGCACTTTGCCAAGACAAGGACTCATGGCACCTCAGACCTTCAACTCTTTCGTCAGTGGGCCTTGAATTCCTGAGGCTGGGAAGCAGAGCAAGCCCTCCTCTGAACTCCCTTCTGTGCCCCATTCACCAGATCTCAATCCTTCCTTGCTTAATATTTTATAATTTTAACATTATTTTATAATTTTTTAACATTATTTGCTTTTTGGGTAGGTTGTCTTCCTAAAGGCTGGGGAAAAGACCTGGGGAAAGCCTGGAAGGTCTTTGGTATATTTAGCTAAACATCCTTATAAGAACAATTTAATGTTGTTAAAAGTATAACTAACAGTAATCACTTTATGTGCAATATGCAATCACATTAAATGCAACCAAAAACTATGCTAAGGTAATGTGTAGCGTTTATTCTGTTTATTTAGAATAACAGAAAAATTCCATTAATAATAGTAATAAAACTTATGCTGTTTTTATTTTCTAGAGTTTGATTAGCTGACTTTTTCCCAAGCTTTTTAAATGAGAATTCTCACTTTTCTTGTGGGATGACTTCCCCCATTTTTTCTCTACTCCACCCTCTCCTCCCAACATTCTTAGCTTCTGAAGAAGTTTAGAAAGGAAATAAATCTTGAAGACTAACTGTTTTTCTTTGTTTGGGGAAAGAAAAATTTGAGAAAAAAATTGTGTTCAGGTTGATTTTTGATTATAAATTTTCAAAATGTTTTGACAGCTCTTATTTTTATTTATGTAGCATATGATAGATTTATGATCTTTTCAATGCTTTTTTTACAGTCTAAGCATTTGGGGGAAAATGCCCATACAGAATGCTTGTGTTTCAGCCATGGTTTTATCCACAGGGAACAGAGTAACCCAACACACAGCTCTGCAGTGGTAAACAAATGAAAGCCTAACTGTGTTTCCCTGTAATATTTCATCCATCAGAAAATCACGTATGAAAGTACAACAATTAGGAAACTAGCATGCTCCTGGATTACTGGGCTAACAGAAGCTCATCCCAGCAGCTCTCACATCTACGAGTTATCAAAACAGCACTGGAATGCAGCTCAGCACCATGCAAAGCAAACTCCCAAACTGCAGCTCTGCCCACTGTTCAGCAAAGACCTTGTGTTACACCCAACCCTTCCTCTCTCACTGGTTTAGATTTGACCACGATATTTTTATGATGTGGGATTTGACAACATTGCTTGAGCAGCCCCGAGTCCTGCTGATAGTTGTCCCAACACTTGCTAACACTTGTGAGAAACTACGTGCAAACAGGATGGAGTAAAACTGAGGCTGAGGTTTTGTTAATGCTAAACATACCAAGGTGTTTCAGAGTATTTTAGGGTGTCCAATGTATAATTAGAAATAAGGGTTAGTAATTCATCTCTGTTTCTTAGTCCTAGGAAATAACATCATTTGTTCTAGACAGGCTTTCCATTTCTGTATGTTTGTTCCTTTCTTATCTAAAATAAAATTTCTGGGAAATAATCATATCTAAGCAACTAATAGGTTCCCACCAACAAATTAGTGCTATGCTGACACAGTGCAAAGCATTATTTACTGGGCAAAGGAGAGTTTGGAAATTTGGTGATACTCAGGCAGAGGCTGAAGGCAGTCATTGCCAGCCACTCTAGCAGGGTTTTCTCTGGTTTTCTGAGACATTGCAGCTTTGGGAGCTATTTAGACTCGTTTATATTGTGTGCAAAATAAATATCATCTGTGTGAATGGTGAGCGTGAAATGTTAGAGATTTACACCTACTTCATATTTATGCTGTACTCCTTTAAGTAATTATAGAGACCAACAACTGGCTAGACATTATTCTTATGCTTAGCACTTGTAGAGAGGAAGCCTTGAAGCTTGAATTCCCCTCTCCTTCACAACCACTGAAAAGGAATTCAAAGCAAAAATAAAATACTGCCAACGTCATCTGAAACTGATGTAAGAGACAATTTTGCTCTCATGTAAATTAGATTAAGCTCAAAGGAGTAGACAACTCACAGAGAATTTACAGATCTCACCTGCTTTCTTTCTTTTATTTCTGAAGATGAGGTTGCAGTGGTAACTGAGCCTACAGCAGTCTCAGGGCTTTTTCTTCAGCCCCCGTGTGTACATAATTGTTAACAGCTCTGTGTCAGCTCCTCTTCGTGAGAGTTACAAAGGAAATTGCAGAGTTCCACCCTCAGACCTGCTCTTGCACTGATTTCAGACACTAAGGTCTCAAATGTGCTTCAACTCTCCTTCTGCAGCCACAGACTTCATGACTGATCAGGCCACCCACTTAATGCTGCTCCAAAGTCCAAATTAAAAAGAAAATGTTTGGACTAGCAACTCCAGCTTAAATGCCTAATGTAGTCAAGTTCAGTTAGTTGCTTTAATCTTGATCTAATCATTGTCCTCCACCTGTAGCCATCCATCCACTAGTCACCTAAAACAGAGATAAATCCATTTTTCTTTCAAGCTGAGTTTTCCAATCTTTTAATTGGTGTCCAATTTAGGTCACAGAGAACAGGGAGGATCATAAATAAATCATTATTCTTCCTCCATGCTTCGCTGGTCTTCCCTGCTGGTGGCTTTTTCTTTACTGTACTGTTGGAGCATGTACTTGGACACTGTGTCGATGTCAGACAGCCCACATGTGCTGAAGCTAGCGTGTGTGCAGCATGTTGTCACCAAAGCAACATCTGTCTGATGACTCAGAGTAAAAGTGGTTCTGTTTGTTCTGTGTCAAAAAGAGAAAAAGGCTGCTTTGATGTTCTAGTGTGCATCCGACTACCAGACATATGCACAATACAGACAGCAGCAAGCAGCACAATTTGGTCTCACCCCATACATTTTAGGTATTTTCCAAGGTTAAAAAAAAAAATCTCAAAACCAAAATTAACAAAAAACCCAAACCAAAAAATCCCAGTGAACTGCCTTGTGGCACTCCTAACGACAAAACAAAAAAAAACCAGTCCTCCCTATTTCTTCAAAGCATGGACCACCCATACATTGTATCATCTAATCTTGCCAAAAATGATGATGGCAGGATCTACGCATTTACGCACAGGAAGCAAACTGTTGAAATCTGTCCTTTCTAAACACATGATTTTCAAATTATCACAAGTGAGATTTTCATAATATAAAGCAACATAATCAGCAGATTGCTAAGAGCTACAAGAGGATTTTATTTTTGTTACATGAAAGTTCTTCAGATGGCATTCACAGCCGACTAGTGAAATCACTATTCTCGCTTGCCAGCTTCACACACTTTTAAGAAACAATTTTCTGCAGCTGGTTGCACATAGCATTCTTTGAAAATTAGGAGCCTTTCAGGTGTTACAACATGAGCCTCCAGAGACTGAAGCATCAAATTATATTTGTCACTCTACAAAGTGTAGAGCTAAAGGTCCAGCTAAAGGCACCCATGATCCAGATGAGCTGCAAAAGCTCCTGCCAATCATTCTGGGCAGCAGCAAGCCTGGGATGCTGAAGAATGCAGGGACTCGAGGCAGATGACAGAGTGAATACTTTTGGGTCCATGCCCAAGTAGATTAGGGGAAATAAGAGCCTCCTGCTACTTAAGCATGGAGATACAGCTTCCAGGGAGGAGACAGGATCCGCCAGGACCAAAGCTTGCCAAAGATGGTTTCTAGCAGCCAGCTCAGAAATCATCTTGTGATTTTAAACAACCAGTTTTGCTGAAATGTGCTCCAACACAGTCCTGCAGCTAGTTATGTTATAATGGAAAGGGCCTGTAGCCAGTTTGTAATCCAACTGCCTAAGAAGAGCAGGAAATTGGAGGGGAGTCTGCCATTACACCCAGTGTGCCAACTCAGACTCACCCCTCACGAAGGCAGAGCTCACAGTTACTCTCTTCAGAGGAAGCAGCAGACAAAGTCTCCTGCCGCAGAGAGGTGCAGTTCAGCAACAGGCAAAATATATTCCTCCAGATTGCCAAGTCAGCTAAATTAAAATGTCATCCTCATGCAATAGAGTATTACTGCAGTCAGAGTCTTCTCATCATCTCTATGAAGAGTTTTTACTGCTGTTTGTGCAATAACATCCCATCTTGAAATGGTGTTTGTTAAACTTGCACCATATTTCATTAACTCCTGCCATTTCCCATCACAATCTCTTTGAATTGCTGAATGTTATTCAATTCAGTTACTAGCTGGATTTCTTCCAGAGCTGTATGGTTCTGAGAACAGCACACAAAATAACAACATTGGCATGTATTATTTTCAACATCTCCCTTTGTTGTTTTCTGATGATGATAAATGTGTGGTGAAATAGCTGAGAATGTAATCAACAGTGCTGATTTTGTATTCACCTATATTACAGTCTATTATATCTTTTGCAGTTTTAGTAGTCTGTGACCTTTTATATTCTTAACACTGCCGTTGTTGTTATTATAAGGGTAATTTTTTTTTTTTTTCCTTACCAAAACCCAAGTGAAACTAGAAAACTTCTGTGGAAGTCTCCGGTGGAAAAGACAACAAAAATTACAGCAAATTTTTCTCCAAAATTGTTAACAGTTCCTTAAAAGCACCAAAGAGGTGAAAGACAAGATAAAAACAATGTACTCTGCTACCTTCCACTGAGAATGATTGATTTCTTGGCAGATGAAACAATGTGAACCTTATAAATTGAAGGTTTCTTACTGCACCTATAATACTGTACCTTGGGCTGAGCAACCACAACAGGTCTAGCTTGTCATTAGAAGTTTAAAGGAAACCCTCATCACCTGAATGCATACTCTGTCACCCATACAAGAACACACTCAACAACTTTGCAAGGTCATGATACATAGAATCAGCCAAACAGTTTACGTGAAGTTATCAAAGAGGTTGACACTGCACTAAAATCTCTCTCTGGCTTTAAATGCAGTTAATCAGGATACACATATTTATTTTGTTAATGTAAGCTAGTGTTTGACAAAACCTTATCCAGTTCTGCAGTAAGCATAAGACTAAAATCCTACCCTTAATTTATGTTAAGTACATAAATTTATTTTCAATTTTGTCTCAGCTTGTCTTTCTTTTTCTGCCTGTAGGTTAGAGAGTCAAATCTGTTACTGTGAAATTAAACCATTTAGAGACTGAAGTTACAAATTTTTATTTCCAAATTTAATATAAGAAGGGACACTTAAAAACACTCTGTCCCATAGCAGTTTTGGCAGGACTGTGCCACTGAGCCTGTTTTCTGGGGCTGGGTTCTGCACAATGCCATGCTGCAGTAGCGTGGGCTGCAAGGGCTGTATTTTATAGCAACTTCTCTAGACCAGCTGCAGAGGAAAAATCAGCAATAAAATTCAAATGATGTTTGTCATAAGCTTCTGCTCTTGCATTGCTACATTTGTGTACATGAAATGTAATATACTAGTGAGAATATCCCCTGACATGGAGCTGATTTTTATATCCTTTAAATTTACCACAAGCCTTACAGATGCTGCAATCTCTTTTATTCCAGTTCTAGCAATTATAACGTAATCTGCGCTAACACTGCAGATTACTAGGGCAATTTTGAAGATAAATGATCACATCTCCATTTCCATCTGCTGGTCCAATCAGAAAAATGGTGAGAATAAAACCTACCCCTCATATTGGTGCATTTTGGGCTTGTCTGGCAGTCTAAACAGTCAGCTGTACTGGGCCAAGAAGATGGGATGAAGGCACTCAATTCTCCCCCCTGCTTAAATCTCCATTTTCCAACTATGAAAAGATTCAAGCATTAATCTTTCTCTCAGTGGGCATGCTCCAGGATGTGAGTGATATATAGTTCTTTGTGTTCAATAGAAGGTTTTTCTAGATACACACTTGACACACTACTATCTCTACAGCTGCCATAAGGACGAGTTCTGGTCAGAGTCCTTAGCCAAGCCACAGCCAGTCCTTCTCATCTGAGCACAATAGTACAGCCAGGGCATTTCTGTTCATCAGGTTTTGTTGGCTTAAACTGTAGCCAGATACCAGTTTGCAATAAATGGACACTGATTTAAAAACAAAAAAACAAAAAACAAAAAACAAAACAAAACAAAACAAAAAAAACACCTTCAGGAGATGGTTAGATGTCAGTTGATTTTAGAGCACAAACGAAACAGCCAAAACAAACACTCCTCCCTGCCAAAGCAGACAGACTTCTCCCTGCTTTCCTCCTCCCTCTAAAAAGCCTGTCTACAGATTTTTAAAGAAAATTAGGTTTGCAAATCTCCTGAATATAATGGTATCAGCTCGTGCATAACTGCTCAGACATTTCATATATCGTCAGGTGCAAGGTTCCATACACTCGGAATGTGTTTCAATTCAATGATTAGAAAACAAAAATATTTGGGGGATAGGAAACTAGAAGAACAATGCAACTGTATTTTCAAGGGAGTTATTTGCAGCACATTTCTACTAGTAATTATTTTTTGTTCTGGTTTGCAGCGCTTCTGCTTCTGGCATCTCATCTCCTTCACAGCAGCCAGCAATTGAATTAGAATCGTTGCTGAACAGCAAGAAAAATCTGTCATAGAAGTCATGTTGACAGACAACTTTGTTCTCTTCTCACTGCTATTTTCGCTTTATTGTATTTACATCTGAAAGTCCACACCTACAAGTGAGCAGAAACAGACTCAAATCATATTTGTCTAGCCTCTTCCTCCTTTGTCCTGCTTTTGTCTTTAACAGAGCTTGCACTCAGCTGCTGCATCGGGGGGAGATAACCAGCCAATCTTTACTACCCACGGTGCCTGGCAGCACGTTATAGCCTACCTTTTCTCCCGACACTGTGGTAGAGTTCCCTGTCTCCCATTATCATCCTGAATGACTAACAGGAGTAAAAGGGGATCGAATTCTTCCTTTATAAGTTCTGGATGTCACTGGTTTTTTGCACTGCGCTTCTCAGTGTGACGTCACAGCGCTGACAGCACCTGGTCCATGGAGCCAACATTTAAAGACCAACCCAGCAGAACTCCCTTTCTCATAAATCACTGCAGATTTTGTGTGGTGGGGGTTTGGATTGTGTTTTGGTGAGGGTTTTTCCCCCCTTTGGACAAGGCCAATGTTACTATATAACTCATGGTTTATAGGCTGAGCCCTCTCAGACACAAGCAGGCACTGACCCCTCTGTGCTGCTGACAGAAATGGGCTCCACCTCCACGACATTGCATTCTCTAAGGTTATAAAAACCTTGTAAATCCTAAGAGTGAGAGAAATTAAGACAGAAGTAGTGAACTAAGTGCATCTCATCCACTTTTAAGCTACAAAATATAAACGTCACCAAAGATTACTTCCACAAAGAAGTGAACTGGCAGAAGAAAACTGCACGCACCAAACTTGATGCAACTTATATCTTCCAGAGACTGAACATTTATAGATAAAACATCTCTCTCAAAAATTAAGGAGGTAAATGTTCTGCTAAGAGGTGTTTCTGCAGAAATCGACACATCCTCTCTGCTCTATAAAGCACATGTGCAAAGGGCCACTCAGCACTCACTGACTGAAGCCAACCTACAGCTCATTCACCAGCGTCTTTGAGACTGTGGCACTGCAGAGAAAAGCTGCTGGGGAACGAGCTACAAATCCTCCTGCAGCAAAAAATGGGTCTGGCTCACAGTAACAACCCACAGGTTCTTCCAGGGAAGTAAATCTGTGAGGGCTGGTGCCTTGCTCTGCCCTGCAGCGTGGTACAGATCCCAGGGTGGCCCAAACTTCCCAGCCCTGGGAAGCAGTGCAGGGCTACACTGACAGAGACAGGAATGAACTCTGCCGTCACTGGTGCCAAAGGATGAACACCACCATGCCAAAACTCCACCTGTGCGTTGTGGCTGCCTTGGGGAAGTTTCCATCCTCCTTCTGACCCCTCTGCAGAAAAAGAAACACTTCCACGTATTTAGGAAAAGAAAGACCACAATATACTTCCTGTTCTCACGCACCATAGAAACTACTTCACATGTAAACCTGGTTTATTAAATAAAACGGTAAGGACGTCTGAAATTCAGTCCAAAATCCTAAATATCTTATGTAGCTGAATAAGCCTAGACAGTCATTACAAGCCCGTCTTCATGGATCTGTGGTGACAAGTCTCTGACAAGTTCATTCAGATTATTTTTTTCGGCAGCATCCCACATCTTTCAGCTCTCTGAATTGTTTGCACAAGCTTTGCAGACATAGAACCTGAACAGTACTGCCAAAAGCAAATATTTGTTCTTGAAGCAGAAGCTATATTCTCTGCCTCCAGAAAAAAACTTTACCGTTTGCAGATATTTGGGATGATTTTGCAGTCATATTTACATTTGTGTAGTCAGAAGTCAAAAAAGATATAAAAGATGACAGTCAAACACAACACATAATTTATCCTCTTTCATGAACACAATGAAAGACCAGATGCTGAAAACTGGAAAATGCCATTTGATATTCACTCCTCTGTGCAGTGTGTGTTCTCTACTAAGTGTAAGGCAAATTTCATTGTGGAGGGGAATATTTTTTGCCTTAAGGACAAGTACTCAAATGCAGATACATTTTCTTTCTTACGACAGTGACAGCTCCTCAAACACCCTGACTGTGTTTTCTTTGAATAGATGTGGTTTTTACCAACTCCCATGATATAACATGTACCAGGCCTGTTAGTGACACAGCTACTGTTATCTTGGGTACCTTCAGACCAAATTGCAGCACTAAGATAACCACGAGTGTAATCTGTAGGTCAGATCACATGGAAAAGGGAGTGACATGGGCTTTGAGCATGTGGCCCAGCTTGATCATATTAATGTCACCTGTTAGGATCATCTTTAAAGCCATAACCCTCTGATAACCAGAACTTTTCTTTCCTGATCCATGTGCTTTAAAGTGATGCAGTGTTTGCAGTGCCCACTTACATGCATCTGTACACACAGATCACCCCAAGTTAAGCACAAACAAGACACATGCAGAATTTTATGGGTTCCTAGATCTATTCATGCACGTGTGCAAATAGTCTAGATTGCACAGAAGTGATATTGAAGAAATTGTATGTTTTAGTGTGAAACTATTTTGAAACAACAAAACTGAAATAATGTGTTATCCCGCAACAAAGTGTTTGGCATGAAGAGTGGTTGTAGAAAGCCATGTTGATAATTAATTAAGTGTCTGATAAAAGTGAAATTATGAATAATTGTATTCATTGAAATCTCAACAAGAACAAAGTGAAAACATTTTTTGCTTTTCAAATAACCTTAACATTCAGGTCACACGTAAAACTAAAAAGGGTTTGTATATATGCATGGGTGCCTACCATCACTTGAAATGTTATTGCTACGAGGAGAAATTATCTATTACTACAGAAAATAAATCTCATTACCTTGTCAAAGCCTTTCAACTGGATGTTTCTACCTTGTAACTTTGCAAATGACTATGTGGAAGAAGAAATATCATTCATCTCTAAAATCCCAAGGCATCAGTACGCCACACAAATTTTAATAATACTAAAGTGATCTGTACTTTTCCCTTTTAAATCACAACATTGAAAAGTATTGCCAGATGAGTATTAAAGAGGTTTGCATTCACATGCCATTTTTTCCATTTGGCTTTGTTTAACACATGTTGATGTCTTTAAAAGGCAGAGACAGCCCTGCTGTGGAATAGCTGGTCCATGGGACTGGAAAGGTGATCTGAAGGTTTGCCCTGCTGGGTCACTTGCTGTGTATCCGGCTTAGGCTTCTGGTTGACAGTAAATTAAAATTACTGCCATTTGGCAGGTGTGCAGCAGCCTGTGTAAGACGAGTTGGTGTGTCAGGCGCTGCTGGTGGTGGGCAGGTGTCTGCACACTCCAGTACACTCAGGGCCAGGCTCTCCTCAGGACAGAGCTCAGCCATGGCCCAGACACAGAGCACGGGCTGCCCTCTCCTCTTACAGGTGGTCCAGCCATTTCACGGTCAAAGCTCGTGGCCAGGATCACAGAGGACTTCACTCCATGTGTGGTACTCCCAAACAAGCACTGCCACTTTCCATGACAGCAGCTGCCTATGTGCTATCAGTTAAGAGTTAGCATCTGAATTAAAAAAAAAAAAAAAAAAAAAAAAATCCTTGGGCCATTATGTAAATGCTACATATCATCCTGATAATCTTAATGCAGGAATGTGTATAAAAACCTAGACTGGTAATTAATTGTGGGAGACCATTGTGGTTGGTTTCTTTCAGTACTAGAGTGGCAAACAGCTCCTCACCGTAAGGAGCCCAGAGACAGCTTTTTCCATGCTCCCTGTGGGAAGCTGGATGCCTTCAAAGGAGTCAGAAGGGAAAAACGTGGGAGGCATTCTGGCTCTGCTTCTCTCTCTGCTGTGGCCAGCAGCGCCAGGAGGACTTGTTTGTAAGAAAAGGAAAGTAATCCCAAAGTGATCAGGTGAAACACTGCACAAAAATGCAACTGAAAAAGAAAAACTGTTGACTTCTTCAAATTCCAAGAAAACTATGCCTGATCTTATAACATCCTTGGAGAAATAAATGATGTTTCTTCACTTGAAACTATTTGCTTTATCCCCTTTTATTTTTATTAGAAATACAGAATGCATTTACCTGAATGTAAGACCCGGGGGACATGAAATCACCGCAAAATAAGACATTTTCTACAAACTCAGTACTGATGTTATGAAAAAGATGATGAGAGAAATCCAGAGAAGTAAATATGGATAATGATACCACTTTTAGGTGCATGAGAAAATAAAGATTAAAAAAGGAAATCAAACTAATGCTTCAGAAAAAATCTGAAGTGAACTGGAAAACCACAGTATTTCACAATGGGCAGGTCACAAGCCATTATCAAGACAGAGTCTAGAAAGGACAGAAAACATTGGTATAGAAATTGCTTTCATTAAATTGTCATAAAGTAGGGAAAAAATAATATCTGCTTGATGGCAAACAACATGTCTTTTTTGACTTGAAGTATTTTGTTCCAAGACTGTTCTTATATTTGTGAGGCGGTTTCACCTTCCTTTGGTTTATAATAATCAATGACAACAACTACTTTAAGATTCAAATTAAGCAAGAAGCCCAATCAGCCTACAGCAGTCAGAATTTCAGAAGCTTCTCTCACCTTTGTCTAAAACATCTCTGCCTTGCTCAAAATAATTACCTGATTATTTAGAACATAAGTAAGTTCTTATAGAGAAGTGATGTGTTTGCATAAATGTCATTTCTGAAAAATTACAGATGCAGGACTACAGAGGATTACAGAGGTTCATTTGTCCTGTCCAGAGTGTCAATGACTATTTGTTTTTAAACTACAGTCTTGCTAGAATTTCTAAATATATCTCTTGCTTTTCCAGCTTGTTCTTCCTTGAAAGTATTTTCTTCCTGCATTTTTACGCTTTCACACTTTTGCAGTGTGCAAGGGAGATAAGCAAGGTCAATTGGTGTGTTGAGACTTTCAATAATCTTACTCTCCAAAGCAGCATCTTTCTTAAACTCTAATCTTTACTGTTCCACTACTCAGACAGTTGCCATTGAGCACTACAAGAAGAATTAGGTAATCGTATCTAATTGTGCTCTTCCTGAGTGTTGTTTAAACAAGGAAAGCCTTTCAGTTGTTGCGGAAAGTATTAAGAGCAGACCTTTGCTGACCTTCTCGAGCCATTGGGGAAAACTTGACATTACACAGAAGCTTACTCAAACAAGCTATAATTAAATTGAGAGTGGAGTGACACCACTTACAAGAGAAAACAAAGTATAGCCATTTAATCCAAAAATTACTTAAGGACTCCTGGGAGCACAAAAGTTTATCTCTACTAAAATAATTATGTTATGCCATTAGATGAAGAGAGGATACAAATGGAATATGCATGTTCTTTTCAACATCACTACCTTTTGCTGCTCCACCAAAACTGGAAGGGGCAATGGAAAGACCTTTCAAACTAATGTTTTGCATTCAATTAGGTAGAAGCATCTGCTTTGCCTTTAAATAATCTGCCAATCATTCCTGAGGTAAAAGGACAAATTCTGACTGCTGCTTCCTACCCAAAAGGCCCAAGGACTGACTGAAATTTAGAGCCTTAGCCTTCTGATGTTCAGGACAGCAGTGCTTTACCTCTGGCTTCCCACACCTGTCTCTTCTCTATTCCCTTCTTTGCCCATTTCTCCCACTATCTTACTCTCACTTTTCACAGTGAGAATATTTGCTGTTGGTCTTCATCTGGAGTTAAAATGTACATTGCATTAAAAAGGGCAGGATATGTGTCAAAAAATAGAACAATGTCAAAGTTAGGACAGTCCTGTGTAAAATATTAATCATCAGTGATTTCAAGAAGGTTATTTAGAAAATGCCTCACACTCACCACCTTTTACACAATTCCCACTTTAATATTCCCAAAACTCAAATATAAAGCTGTTCCCAAAACACATACTGCAATCTGTGTATCTTTTCTAGCTCTCTCTGAAATATTAAATGACGTATTTCTCGGAAAGGAGCAGGCATCAAAAATCACATTCAAACAAAACAGTCTGGAAGAAAAGTAATTTTAATTTTTTAAAAGATATAATGACAGATTATGGGATGCTTCCAAATTCTTACAAACCAAACAATAAGAGAATGGAATTATTTTAGTGCACCCAGAACAAAATTTTTTCTCTCATGCTAAAAAGTTACCTAGTAACCTAGAAAATCATTAAAAATCATTTTCTGATGGATTTGTTTGTGAGTGGCACTTTAATGTTATCGTTTTGATACACAGTAAGAGCAGAGATCTAAAGGAAAGACATCCCCAAAATTATTCTGCTAGTGAACTAAATAGGAGAATTTTCAATGATATTATTCAATTCAGTAGAAAAGACATCCAGAACAAAGATCCCAAAATTACAACTGTTGTTCAAAAATTCTGTCTCTCTGCATTAGAACATCCACAGGGTTTATTAGATGCAAGGAAAGAAGGCTGGTAAAGTTGATGAAGAAAGCAAGATAACACATAATACATGACCCTTGTATAAACCAGAGGCTGTTAACAGGGTTCACCAGAGACATAGAACAGGACTTCAGGCAGAAGAGAATTGAATCCAGCTTTTCTATATTCCAGGAAAATGTCCTGACTTGCAGTCTTTCTAGCCAGCCCTGTCACTTATCCAAGTCTTGTCTCTATTTTCTCCCAAGTTAGATTAATTTCTGTTCTTGGGAGCAAAGGCTGGCTCTACAGCAAAACAATTGAATTGAGGTTCCTCCATTGAATAGTGGATTGTTTGGGACATAAACCAGACTAGACACTATCCTAGTAGTTAGACATTCTGGCCTCTGACAATCAAGTTGGAAAGACTTAAATGTTGTAATCCCACATCCTGACTGAAATTCTGGAGAAATAAGAAATTTCCACAGCACTTACTTCATATCCATTCACTGTTAAAAAAAATTGTGAAATCTCAAAATTATTTATGATATCCACAAATTTATTTCGTTTGAGATTTCAGTTCTATCACAGTGTCATGAAAGCCTGGAAGTATCTATAAAGATATGAGGTGTAGAATCAATTCACAAATACACTTTCATTGTGCTCTCAAAATCTCACAGAATTAACTGTTTGGTTTTTTTTTTTTTTTACTTTGATGTAGAAATGAGAGGAAAGCTTTTAAGAGACCCAACCTTTACTAAGTTCAGATGAAATCTACTTTCAGTGCTAAGATGTCATTGCCTAAAGAAAGCCAAATTCATTTCCTGATAATCGCATTTCAAAGTCTTAAATTTGCTTTTATCCAAAACAATGCAAAAAGCATTTTACTCTCTTTCCTTCCCTATAATGAAAGATTGCTTGGCACATTAGAGAAAAATGCCATAAACATATTCCCTGTCTTACTCCTTTGATTATTTTATTCCCTAAAATGCACCCAAATACTTAGTCCTCAGTTTAGTAATTTAATAATTTAGAAAAGCATTTATGAAAAATAAAACAACTAAACAAATCGTAAATAACAAATAAGCCTATCTGACAGCCTTTCTGTGAACTAGAAGGGGAGAAGAAAAAAATCCATGTTTCTAAACCACAGATATGTATATATTTTGTTGGTTGATTGTTTTATAAAAAGCCTGATGGATGAAAATTTTATGTGCTGCCTTTGTGTGGAAAAAGAGAATTAAAGATCACAATAAATGCCTCTCTCAATATTTCTGCCTACAGTCAAAGTAAGAAAATGGTTTTAAAGTAGTAAAAGTTGTGGCACAGCTGCCCTTTGCTCCATGGCTTCATGCCAGAAGTCTTGAGAAAAGAGGGTCCAATATCAGTCATACCCAAAAGGAAAATAAGCCCAAGTCAGGGAATGGGGTAAAAACAAACATTTCTGCCATGCATTTTCCCTTCACTCTGCCCAACTCTCAGATGGACCTGATGAGTCAAGATGAGTTGGTGCAGAGGAGCATTAGTTCCAAGAAATAAGGACCCACAGAGGTGTTGCCCACCAGAGGGATTTTCCTCACTGGCAGGAATTTCCTACTGATTTTGGAGGGATTTTATCTCACCAAACAGCCCACACACAGAGCAGGCTTCTGGGGACTGTCATCCTCCCTCTAGCAAAGGGCAGCTCTGAGCAGGAGTGGCCAAGTGCACCTTTCCTCTTCAGGTGGTCCACAGCTCCTGCAGGTCATATTCACCAGGGGCTGACCCTAAACTTGCAGAGCTGCCAGCCAAAAAATAGATTGCTCTATACTGTGGGTGTGGCTGGAGTATAGTTATGCTTTTCCACAGTAGCTGGTATGGGTGAGTGTTTTGGATTTGTGCTGGAAATGGCATTGGAAATGGAGGGATGTTTTGGTCATTGCTGAGCAGTGATTATGCGGAGCCAAGGCAGTGGTGGGGCACAAAAAGCTTGGAGGGGACACGGTCAGGACAGCTGACCCCAGCTGATCCATGGGATTTTGCATTCCATATGGCATCGTGATCAGCATGTGAAGCTGGGGGAAGAAGGGAAGGACATTTGTAACTATGGCATTTGTCTTCCCAAATCACTTTTACTTGTGATGGAGCCCTGATGTCCATATCCTATCTGGAAAACAAACCAAACCCTCAATGCTTCTGATAAGAAGTCATTTCTTAGGAAAATGCCCAAATATTTCTGTCATTTATACTGATTCCTCCATTTAGATTTATTTCCCCTTCTCTGGTATATGGACGGGGGAAAGGAGAATGACATTTATCTTTCTATTTATGATATATTGGAGCTGAATGGTGCCAGCTTCCTACTGAGTCACTGAACAGGTACTTCCATAATACCAATAACTTCAGGTTTTTTAAAAAATTAACTGCATCAGTTAATTTATTAAACCCCGTTATTTTTTTCTTATATTGTAAAAGACATATTTGCATGCCATAAAATCATGTCTTGCTAAAATTAGGCAATGTATAATAAAAAACATTGTATAGTCAGTCTTGCCATCCAAACTTTAATTAAACATATTCCTAAAATCTGGTTATTTTGTGTAAAATATTGTGACCTTCCATTTAACAGTGGTGCCTAAACAGTTGTTCTCCATTGTGTAAGAAATATTACTACATGTCTCCATGTAACTCAACTCTGACCACTCTAAATATTTGATACAATATTTTACACTTAACATTAGTTTTCAATTCCCCAAACTAATAAGTGAATCTTTTAAACTAACAAAACAAAACAGTCACCCGAGTGGAAAATGTTTTAAAAGCTCTCTGAAGTTGGGAATAAAGCTTTATTAAATACAACTGTTCTGACACGATGGATGTACTTACTGTAACACCTCTGGGCTTACACTATTACTGCTCTCTTGAACAATTCCCTAAGTGGAAATATATAATTTAGGACACCCAGGTCTCTCAAAAAATACCATCTTAAAAGTTTGTCGGTGTCTCTCAGTTCTAGTTAAGTTTTTAGTGGGAAACATCTCTGTCTGTGTTTAACAAAACAAACGTAATTAAATTTAAAGGGGTCATAGAATAGCTCAGATAAATATAGTAAAGGCAAAGATTAGTGTCTGGAAAATCCTGTTACTGACTTCTACATACCAGTGCCATCAACAAACTGTACCAAGAGGCTTGGTGGGGAATGGCAGGGAGAGCTGAACAACTTCCTGATAAGTTTGAGTTGAGTCTCTTTTGTTCATGTGCTACCTCCAGCATAGTGCATCAGAGAAGTTTAAGAAAGCTTTGATTTGATTAGGGAACATATCAAAGAAAAAAATACGTTCAGGCAGATAATTTTCTCAAAGTAAAACAAAATTTCATTCACATACATGTTGTCTATCTGTAAGAGGAGCTAATCCACAAAAAAATACCAAATTCTGCATTCAGGAAAAACACAAGTCATCAAATGATCTAGACAAAACTGCATGCTGAATCCAAGAGCAAATTAATTCTTTGTTGTGAACAGTCTGCTCAGTTACAGTTAAAAGAATCTGTCACTGCTTTTTGCAAGCAGAAATCTTCCCTTTAAATATCATGAATCCATGCTCACTAACAGCATGAAATTTTCCTGGTAACTGCAGTCAGCTTTGACTTGGGTTCTAAACAAGAATTTCCATGGTGGAGCTTAATTTTGCAAAGTTTCATAACACCCTTCTCTGATATTACCTCTAATGTTTCAGCCTTTATCAAGGAAAGGGTAAAACAGGATCTGGAAAACCTAAGGGGATACATAAGAGATAGGTAAATAAATTAGATAGATAGATTAGATAGATAGATAGATAGATAGATAGATAGACAGATAGATAGGAAATCATATTTTTGTCTTTCAAACACTGCTCTTTACTGCTTTGTTTCTCAACAATAAAAAAGGATAGTTTCAGAATTGTTTTTAAAACATAAAGATATAGGGAGTTCCCTCTACAGTATAAATGTGCTCCCCACCAGAGCACACTCCTACCTGTTCTCATTTAGTTTTGCATGGTAATGAATAAAGCAGCTTCTTTTTGTTTTAATATGAAGGAGAAAATAATAGTTTTTGTATTTTGCACATTTATTCAGTCCTTCTACATTTCTGTCTCTAAAAATGGAACTGTGGAGATATGCTACTTCGTGTTTTAGTCCTGACACATTTTGATATGGTGGCAGTATTATATTGTTTTTATTCTATGTATGAAAAAGGAACTTCTAGTCCACTCTAAAAGCAGCAGGAGAAGGAAGATACTTCACATAAGCAAGTCGTAAAAAGTGTTTTTCATGGTTAAAATGAAACTTTTTTCATGACCATGTATTTCTTATTTTAACATACTGTGGCCCAAATAAAGAACAAGCAGCAAGACCCAGAATGTAAGAATTTTAGGCACGAGTTTTTCTTCTGCTTCCCTTGCAATGTGAAGGTGCTTTCATTTGAAAGAAAATAACCTCCTAAGTGCCTCTCAGTCTTTAAAGAGAAAATTCATTCTGCAGAGCTTGTTAAACATGATCTGCACCACACCATGGGTGAGGATTGCCAGGCTGTGACAGGCATTAGGAAACAATAGGCATTGCCTCCCACCAAAACAGAGGGTGTTTTAGTGGTACACATCCTTCGTGCTACACAACTTACAGCCTGCAGTCACCTGCGCCTCACAGGAGCTGTTACTAACTACTGATTTTTTAATAACTGTCTTTTGGGAGCCTAGGATCAAAGGCTGGACCAAACTCAGTTCTCACAGATGAGATACTGCTCCAGCTCTCGCCCTCAAAGCAGCTGTGGGATGAGTGAAATGAGCTTTGAGCCAGCAGCACCAGAGCTGTGAGTCACCAGTTTGCCACTGCCTCCTTCTGTCTCTCCCCCTGGCAGCCAGCCCTTGCTAGGAGGGTTGTGGATTGTGAGGGATCCTGAGCTGACTGAAATGCACCACACATATGCATTTTACCTGCTTTTAGGAGAGACCATTTCTACTTTTACTGTCAGAAGTGTCTTTGTGGCACCTTTTGCCTCTTTCCCTCCCTTCAGGAGCACCTCCAAACACCGCCCAACACCTGTAGTGGTGGTCCCACTTTGAGTTTGTGCTGGTGCAGTGCATTTGATCCACAATCACTGCCAGAGGGTGTGTGTCTGTGCCAGAGCCACACTGCCTCTTGCTGCTCCCTTGCCCACAGAGAAGGGAAGCTTGCCCAAGAAGAAGGCACTCGGGCTCTCAGCAGGAATCCTGGGACCATTAAAGGGCTGAGTAGAGGGACCTCCCTTGCGCAGGACAGATTGTGGAAGTACGCTTGTCTGAAATGAACAAGTCGAATTCTCAGAGATGTTAAGTTAACACATCTGCAGCCTGGTTAAACCACACTCTTAAATCTTGTCAGTCTTTCTTCACCATCTGTGACAAGGTTTTTCTCTTTGAAACTATTAATTTGACCTTTTGTGCTTACATGTATTTCCTCTGTTGAGTTTTCAGACCCATCGTCCTACCGTGTCACTGCTTTCCTGGGGAGGACTCTGGTATATAAATAGCCAAACTCAAAAGAAGATTCTTCTGATCTGTTTGACAATTTGTCTTCTTTGATTGTATGAGGAGACAGTAACTTGTAAATTTTCTCCTCAGAACTTAACAGAGTTGAGGGTACCGAGCTATGTTGTTTGATGATTTCTAAAGAAGGTCTGATTTAAAGACTAGAATAACTGCAAAATTTGGAAACATCTGGTACTAATCTAATTCCTAGTCCAATCCAGAAATACTGATTAAACACTGTAGTAACAGGTGGTGCAAACACTAGTAAGTCAAATTTAATAAGAGAGGTCAACACCTTCATCTCCTCATTTTTCTTTCCATAAGTACCAATAAATTCCTCTCAACAGGTATGTTTAGGATGTGTAATTACATTGTTCTCAAACAAAAGTCCAGTAGCTTTATGTTAAAGATCTCCTTTAAGAGAAAAGGAAAAAAGCTTCCAATGCTTGAAATGTCATCCCTGACTTCCTCCATGATTCTCTTTTCATGTATATTTTTCATATTGTGACTATTCACCAGTGTCAGACTGGAATACTACACACTGCTCAGTACTTCTCCAGGAAAAAGGAATTCTGGATTTACTATTGATTCTTGTCCAGCATGCTCTAAGTCTGTCTTAACTAGCACAAAAATTCAAATCCTTCTTTCATTCAATGGATATCTATCCCTTTTCCTACAAGAAGGCTTTTTTAAATTGCTGGTGGCTCTCATAAATACATCAGTCTTCACTCTGATTAAACGGGCACTTGGGAAGGGGGAATATATAAAGTCATGTCTGGGTTTTTTTATATTCATTTTTTGGCATTCCTAATGGTCTTTGAAACATTGCAGTGCTAGGACAAACATTTCTTTGCACGTGAAAATCACACTTCGGGGTTTAATGCCCTGGTTTGAGCACAATCCAGGTGAAAGGGAGAGAAGATATTCTAAAGAAAGCAAGACCTTCAGGCCAAAAAGTGTGTTGTTTCACTAAATGGTTCTTCTTATGGTCTTTTATTGTCTATGAGGACTTTTTTTTTTGCCTGCTACATGGGTGATTTTTACAGAAATCCCAAGGGCTTACTTATTGTGGAAATAAGTAATAACAAAGTAAAGAATATCAAGGGAATGTTCAATATAACAATCCTAAAAAGAAAATAGTAGCATCTGAATCAATAAAGAAAACCTTAGTTCTCCACCGTGCTGTGTAGGGGTTGGAAGGTCCAGTACAGCAGCAAATAAGCTAACAGTTATTATTCTGCAGGGACAGGAGTCTGAACAATCCCTTATTCCAGTTGTTTGGCAACACTGAGGTGATTACAGCCGAGAAGAGGCTCTGTGAACAAAACAGGGCACATTTACAGCAAATCATGAGAATACTCAGAAAATCTGGGCTCCCTGGAGGGTGTGTTGGAAGAGGACAGGCAGCCTGAGCCAGTCAGAGCTCCGGTGAGAGGGGTAACCTCTGAGCTGTGCTGCAACAGGGATGCCCCAAGAACGGGCAGCCTCTCGCAGGGGGAGCAGGAGACCGTTTTCCACATATTGCAGTGACACACTTCCAGCCACAGCAAGGGAAGAGGAAAGCTTTTTCTTGGCATTACAACCCATCAACAGAAGGAAAGGTAGGTTTGCTCTCCTGCCTCCCACGGAGGCTGCATTTGTCCCACAGTGCCAAGCAGAGCAGGGACTCTGCACGCCTGTGGTCCCTGGCCAACTTCATCTGCATTCTGTCAAGTCCTCTCTGAAAATCTGGCTGAAGAAATGCCAGTGAAATCTTCCAGCCTACACTGCTGCCCACAGCCCCCAGGCTGACCTCTTCTGCCCCAAACCACAAGGACTGCTATTAATCAGAGCCTACACCAGGACACCTTCCACTTGATACCCGAAAATCAGGAGCTTCTCTTGAAAAGTTCAGGACCAAGTTGAATTACTAAGGTGAAACTCTGTGTGCTTCAAACCACTCAAAAAGGTGATGTTCCAGTCCTAAATGATCTGTCTTGAACTCGAACACCAAAAAAACACTCTGCAGAAATTCTTGTGGATTCAGTCCTACATTCTTTTAGCACAGCTGGATATCTGCTTTCTGACCAGGAAGTCTTTTTAGTTCTAAGAGTCTTTTAATAACTACTTGATGTAGAACTACACAGTTCTTTGTTTATTTATTAATTATGAATAATTAGAGAGGATATTCCCAAGAGAGAGAGCTTTTTCTTTTTTTCTCTTCAAGGTGGATATTTTAAGAACACTTTTATGTAAGATTCACTGAGTAATCCTCACTCAATCCATTATAACCCAAGGCTCTGGGGTGTTTTTGAATGCCTGTGTGGGCATGTTTAGAAAGACAATTTAAAACAAAATACAAGACAAAAAAAATACAAGGTTTAATAAAAGTCTGATTGGCATTTCTTTTTTCTAATTAATATACTGCTTCTAGCCTCAAGAAAGCAGAGAGCTTTTGCTCCAGTTTAATTACATGGACTTGAGAAAGCTGTTATTAAAACAGGGCCTTTATGAGTTTTTCAGTTATATATTGATATACTGGTGTTAGCACTGATTTAGTTTACTTCCTTGAGTATATGTTACAAAAGATTTGGCTCCTCATCTCCACTTCCTCATAAGAAAGGAAAGAAAATAAAACCAAAAGAAGTCTCAGAAAATTCTATACAGGACACAGACATTGCAACAAGGGGTTTTTTTTCCTCTCATATGGCCAGAAGGAAAGGGAGAAAAGAGAGGAAAAGTGTTAGCACAGGGCATTAAAAACTACTTAATTACCAGGAAAATAAATTCTTTTCTGGGTGCTCATCAGTAACATTTCAGCAGCAATACAGCAAATTAGAAAAAATATTTACAAGGAAACATCTTTTTTTCTTTAAAATACGTGGTCAGCCAGGCTATATGAGCTGCCAGCATGACTAATGGGATGGCACAACAGCTGATGTAATAGCAGAAGAAAACACATCACTCTTCCAACTTTATGATCTGCAAGATCAGTATCTTGTC
Source organism: Sylvia atricapilla (assembly GCF_009819655.1). NCBI lineage: Eukaryota > Metazoa > Chordata > Aves > Passeriformes > Sylviidae > Sylvia > Sylvia atricapilla. Next base: position 25,068,067 of record NC_089149.1, read on the forward strand.
TGCAAGATTACTAAATGATTCTTCCAACAAAGGCATTTATAAATATTTTGTTAAGAGGCAAAATAAAAAAGTTACTTTTGTTGTGAAGACCAAATGCATTGAAACAACCCATTGTTCACAAAGTAAATTTTAGAGATCTTGTGGATGATGCCTCATTGACTGTAGAACATCCAGTTCAGCAACACAAATCACAAAGACATTCCACCAGCACTGTACCTTTGCCATATAATGGATCCACTTAGACTGGAATTTCCATCTTGCTAATTACACAGAACCAGCTTTCTGATAGACTTGCTCAAAGTGGGATTTCCAAAGATATAGTTAGGGATAGTATACTTGGGAGATTAATTAAATTACCCTATTCCATGCTGCATTGCAGGTGCCAGAAGTCTTTATATCTCTAAGACAAGGGCATTTAAACAAAATTAAATCAAGAAAAATTAATAAAATACTATTAAAGACAAAGATAAAACTTCTAGCTCAGCAGATCTCTCAAAGCTATGGGGAAAAAATACATGTTTTCCATGGCCTTCCATTTTAGCAAAAGCTTTTAAGCATTTTCTTTCTTTGTTTTCAGAAAGATGAAGGTTTGTTTATAAAGTAAGACCTGAAGCACTTATCCACTGATATCAATTATTATTTTTATTTAATATTTAAATTCAATCTGATATGTGAGTTCACACTTCACTGTATTGCTCAGCAAATACCTGAAATCCAAGTGCTTTCCATAAGACAGCAAAGGCATGAGAGAAGCCAAATAAATTTCTTTTTAAAGGTAAATGTATAAACCCAAAGACAGGGTGGAGTCCCTACCTCTAACTAACCTTACTGTTCATGGTCAAGAGAGCTGCAAAATCCCTCAGGAAGGGATTCAATTAATTTTACTGTAATTGTCTAATTACTTAGGTGTTTAACCTCAAACAGTTATCCAGGCTCTCTCTTTGGTCAATGCAGGGTGCAAGGCAACCTTGGAAGGAGCCTGTGCGGAAAGGAGGAGAGATCAGCTGCTGCAGGTCCCTGATGACATGGGTGCTGAAATGATCACAGAACAAGACAAGAACTCAGCAACAGACCCTGCCCACCGTGTCTCCTTCCATTTCAGTGCTTCTGCTCTGTCTAAGGGAGGCCTGCCTGCCTGCAGGTGCTGCTGCAGGAGCTGACCCAGCCCATGGGGGTCTTTAAGCACTGGGTGAGGCTGACAGCGAGGTACAGTCCATGCCTGAGTGGCTGCAGCTCCCTAATGGAGAAAGGAAATCTTAGTCATTATTCCTTATGGGAGCGATACACAGCCTCTCACAAACTGAAAAGCCCATGCACATTTCCAATGCAGTCTCAAAAGTAGATCGTTATGTGTATCATTTGGTATAAACATAGTCATCAGGGGAATTCAGAATAGATTTATACCAACATTTTAATAAGTTTCATAAGAAAGTGGTTCATCAAATAAAAATAATGAATGATGGAATTAAAGAACCACTGAAAATTGCTAATGTGTTTAATCATCTCAACAGCTATATTTATATATGACAAATTTGGATGATATAGTGGGTGTAATTCCATTTCAAGTCTCCAAGCAGAGATTGCATTCCAAGACACTCAACAAAAGAAAAGCCAGAGCTTGCCTGTAAGCTCTGAAAGCAGAACCCTGTGACCATTTGTGTGAGGGCACTTGGAAGCCTCCCTGACATCCAGATATTCAGTTCATCAACAAAAGTCATATGTGAGCCAAAGGGAAAATAAAGAGACCAGGGCTATGTAGAAAATAAAGAGAATGCAGAAAAAAAGCTGTAAAGTTTAGCAAAACTTGACATTTTTCTATGCCTGGAACCCCACCTGCATGTCCTGCCTATTAACCTGGTCACCTAACTGTGCTCACAGGTGCCAAATCCAACAGCTCACAGTGCAGTTAACTCAGTCTGTGCTGCAGTCCTGAAAACACCCCTCAGCTGCCTCTCAGCACTGAGCATTTCTAGGGACAAAAGATCATAATTTCTCACCTTTGTGTTTATCACATCATTATAATTCTCTTTTCTTTTGCTTTCACTCGTAATACCTCACCTCTCCATCTTAAGCAGGATTACTGTACCTTGGAAAAGGAACCAGTGGTGCCAGGGAAAGCATACAGAAGGTGCAGCCGCCGGGAGCAGAGTTCCCTAGCTGGGAATTCACCTTGCATTATATCAAATATCACACTGGCATTAGCCCTGTCTCTGGGTGCCCAAATCTGTGTGATGGTATGATTCAAACCACCTCCCTCCAAACCACTTGCTCAAATGCAAATGTTGTGTTTTTCCAGACAGAAACAGAGATGAAGACACAAAAGTCCAGCTAGACTGCTGCATCCCTGGTTTGGCAACCATGAGCAAAAATGTCTAATAGGAAAGGATCTCTGGAAACAAAAAGATGAGACATCTCTAAAGAAATATGGCCTTTCTGGGGACTCTACCCTAAGACCTCCATCTCTTTTTCCAGGTGATGGCCCTCTCCTGCACTGTCCCAGCAGCAGGTCTTTTCTCCTCGCTGTGACTTAATCCCAGCAGAACAGAATCAGCTGGTTCCAGAACCTCCAACAAAACCTCCTCCTGCTCTGCCTAAAAGAGCTGTCTGAGGTGAGCAAAAGAAAGTCTGCAAACAGAAACCTTGAGCAAAGAACCTGGACCTGTCAAAGGCAACGAGGCTGTGTGATGGCCCTATTTATAACTGGCCATATGGCAATTGATTTCCTGTTGCTCACACAGGACATCTCTGTGACTCCAGCCTCTGTGCTTCCCACTTTGTTCTTCTGCCAGGTTTATTTATACTTTTCCCCAGCTCTGAAGGCAAATCAAGTTAATTGCCTATTACATGAGATTAAGCAAAATAACTAAAAGAATAAAGAAATTGAGAATATAATGCTCTGATTACTCTCCGTGGGAGCTGGGGAACAATGGGATAGTTATTCCTGCACAAAGCAAGGAGGTGCTCTACATTTTCTGCTGTGTGCAGGGCTGAACAAGCGGCCAGGTTTATACCTGTGTTACTATTCAAATGCTCATTCTTACCCGAAGTTCCACATAACTTTCCATTAAAACTGACATCTCCGTTTGAGATGCACTTAGCACCCCCAAATCTAAAGGATCATCTTAAAAGCCTCCCAGTTTTGCAACTGCACGATGAAAGAAATAACAAATTAAATTATTTTTTTTATTGAACACTGTACAATATTAGTCCATTTGGAATAGAGATAAGAAACTAAAGAGCCAAAAAGGCCTTTCCAGTCAATGAGCTAAGATGAAGAGATGCCTGGGGGAAAGAGACAAATTTGGAGTGTAGGAAATGAAAAACAATTAGAAGAATTAAAATAATTGTATTTTCCATGAGGGGAAAATAGAGATATGGGATAAATTACTAAGATGGGTTTCTAGAACAAACAGTGCAGCATTCAAAATGGTAATAATGGGGTTTCAAGTGGAGCTATGAGAAAACCTGCTTAGTGAGCATAAGCCCAACTTAAAAAAATTTCTAATCACAAATTTGGTGAACCTAGGGAGAGGTTAATTAAGGCTAGCAGAAACAAAGAGGGCAAGGGCAAGGCCTACTGCAGCAGTTCCCTCCACCCTTTCAGATTTCCAGCAACTGGAAACAAAAGACTGCAGCGAGGGAGGTAATGACTGCGGAAGAGGGGGGAAGCAATGTTGCTGTGTTCCCTTGTCCTACACTTAACCCATCTCCCAGGCAGACTGAGTGATGCAATCTGCACAGGGCATCTGTGGATGCAAGCATTTTTAAGAGCTACGATTCCTTTCAAAACGTGGTGTTGCTTTGCTAATTAGTGAGAAGATAAACAATTCTGACAGATGAAATATATTGTTACCTTGTTAATTGAGTTGCACAGAATCTATTGGATGAAGTGGTATATTCTCTCTCTTCCTCTGTAGGGTTGGAGTTCAATCTTTTCATTTTTTGCTTCCTTAAACACCAATAATGAGCTGAGAAACAAAGAACAACCACCTACAGTGTGGTTGGGGTCCTAGTGCTTAAACTGGTCTCCTGCAAAACTCCAATCCATCTACCTGCAGATCAAAAGTATGTGCTACTTGTGTCTTTTGCCATCTGTAATAAAAAAAATAAAACATAAGCCCTTGAAGGGATTGGGAAAAAAAAGTTCCAGTAAATGATCCATCACTGTCTAATGCAGGTTGCCCTCTTCAAAAGCACTCAGTCTTGACTGTTTTTAAAAGATGGGATGTTGTATTACTACAGAGAGTAGACCTGAACCAGGTATCAATGTCTTAATTCCTTCTCTACAAGGATACTAGTCAGAATAATATGAAATATTATGCACCACAATACTTGCAGCAATAGCCAAGAATCTGTCTTGAAGACAAAATATCCCAAATCCCCACAAGTTTGCCAAGACTAAATTCTTTCAGCTTACAGTGACGGTGGCTGAGCTACCAACTCTCAAACCACCCCAATGTCCCACCTATAGCCCCCACAGTTGGTGTTAGCCCCACTGCTTTAGAAGAGGCTGCTTTGAACTATGCCTGAAGATGCCAGGGGAAAGAGGAGCATCAGCAGCACCAGCTTTCCCATCTGCACAGGGGCTCTCATAAGGCATCATCCTTATGTCTCCATCTCATACTTACATTACTGCAAATTTCCTTATCACTTATAAGTCTTCCACTGTGAGCCCATTATTATCATAAGAGGAGTATCAGAGGACTTAATTGGTTGAGTCACCACTGCTCCAGCATTGTCAGCTTCAGTTTATTAATCACCAGGTTACAATGGCAAGATTAGCACCCACTTCAAAAGTTATATTTGGAAAGTCCGAAATCAGAAAACAGACGTAGCGAGGGAACCATATATCGTTTATCTGTACTTCAAGATTTTAAAGACACTTTAGAAGTTTTGGGAGACTGGGTTCATTTGCCTCCTACTTATTTAGGAAAAAAACAGGATGTGTCCTGATTCACAGTTGCAAAACACAAGTTGAAAACAGAAGGCTCTGCTGTCCTATTTCAGTGTTAAGATTAATTGCATTTTCATAAAAATTTTTATGCTCCATTCACCTTATGTCCCTTTGCCTTACCTCCTCTTCCTGAGAGTTTTAATAAATGACTCATCCTTACTAATTCAGCCCTGCCAGCTTTCTTTTGGTACATAATATTTCAGTACTTGATGCAGTATAATAGTCTCCACTAGCCAATTTGATTAGTCATAGCCTCATCTTTGCTTACCATGCTATTTTTCATTTTTTTAGTCATGTGGAATGTATTCTCTGCTCTGGTTCATGCTGTGTTGCTTTGTGTTAGAAATCCTAAACAAGACAAACTTTATCTGAGAAATGCTGGAATGGCCTACTATTAACCAAATGCTGCAATCACTGAGCTTCACACTTTATTTGAACTTTGTTAACAACCTTAAAGCAGCTGCTCCAGTCCCTGAGCTATTCCACTCAGTCAGGTGCTTTTCTGAGAGTGCAGACCCACTCCAGCAGCTCACAGAGGACCATAACAAAAGAACCTTCACTGTCCTTTGAGCCTTGAGATCTTCACTGCCTCGTCACCCTCAAACTTAGGCCTCATGTCCCTTGAAATCTCCCCATTTATTTCAGAAAAAGCGCTCCTTAGGATATCCCTCCCCTTTGAGGACTCCATATCTGTTTCAGATCACCTGTGGGTTCTTGATGATGAAGTTTTGCCATTGCAAGAGAAGTCCTGACTTTTTTTTAGGCTCACTTGAAATTTTCATTAAAAGGTTATGTGGTTATTCTTCCTGGTCACTCCTAAAGATGTAAATTAAGGTGAAAACACAATACTGATGCCTGCAGTACAATGTTACTCTCTTTCACCTCTTAAAAAAATAAATCTAACAGTGTTCCGCTGTAGAGAAAAAAAATCCCCAAACCATTTTTCTGTATCCAGTCACTACGTCCATCCTGTGTTTCAAGGTTTCTGGAAAAAGGCTGGAAGGATGGAAAGATCTCATTACACTTGTCAGGTGGCCAAGTGTCACCTCCCAAAGACAGCTTCACCTGTTTTAATTGCTTGTTAGTTAATTCAACCTGCCTTCAGTTGAAATATTTTTATTGTAATTAAGATAGGCATGGTTATTTAATGCCAAAAAAATGTATCTTATCAGCCTACCACTTTAACTTACAGAATGTGCTATCTCCTCAGTTATAATAGACTAGAGAGATGTTATAATAATTAACCTAAAAAAAGCTATTCATAGAAAAGTGCCCAGCTGTGATCTGATTAAAGTAGTCTAAAATCCTTGGGCCAAATTTAAACATCTTGTAAAATATCAATTGACTTAGCACACGTTTTATAATTCTCCGTTCCCTCCACTGCTTTTTTATTCCAAAATACCACTTTTAAAATTAATTTTATCTTGTTTTTTCCCGTGGAAAAAGAGAAAATATCATTAGATAATACATTGACATACTAAAGCACAGACTTCTGGAAAATGTCTGCGAACTGACGATAATTTTTGTATATCTGCTATTGAGTGCAGACTGCAAATCTTGGCATATTCAATTCTAAGTTGACTTTAATTCTGCATCCCAGTGAAACTGAGGGAGTTGTATTTGTGAGCCATTTGGATGAAAGCTTGGCCTCAAAGATATAAAGAATAAGGATTAAATCTTGATCTCACTAAGTTAAGGGCGAGGCTCTTCTTACTTCCGTTGGTTCAGGATTTCACCTTAGGTCGTATGGCAGAATTTTAGCCTCTGTTTGAGGAGAAAATGAATTAACTGTCACATGCCAGACAGATGAACATAAAGCAAATTAATCAGTAACCAGAAAACAAGCCACAGGGAACATCACCATCACACACAGCTCCATACATCATGAGACCTTCTGTTCAACATGAAAGTTCTGAAGGTGCCTCTTTCTCTCTCTGGTTCCATCATCTAGGAGCCTCCTTTGAACCAGCTTCAGGAGGCATCTCTGCTCCCAACTCCTTTTCCATGAAGGAAGTCTGACTACAAGACCTCTCTGATTCTCGATTAATTAGCAAGCTATTCTGCATACTCACATTGTGTATTACCCAGAGAAGTGGGCTCTGGCATTGCTCCAACCCAAAGTGCAGGAAGCCGAGTGAAAAATTCTCACCAGTGATAAAAACAGTTAGGGTAATGGAGCTTTTCAAAAAAGAAAAACATTTCATTTTCACTTTACATTTTTCTTCAAAACAGATGGATATTTTGAATGTGGATAAATATTAGAATGGGTTGAAAAATGAGCATGTTTTACTAAGAAAGTTTTAAAAGTTACAAGTTCTTTTAAAGAATTAAGTCCAAAATTTGTCAATACACCTTGGATGACACTTGAAAATGTATTCAAAGTCCTAATTCCCATTTCTCAGAATAGTCTGCCCTGGAATTCTACAAATCAGAAACTACTCCCAGTACTGTTACCAAAAAAGAAAATCACACTATATCTGTATGCCACTCTGATAAGGCAATAAACTTCTAAGAGTAGGGTGAATGCCACAAATTAGACAACTGGTCATAAAGTGTCAGTAAAATCTATCAATGGCCAGCATGTGGCAAGGCTGTGGAGAAGGCAGTGCTCCACAGGGCTTCATTTTGCTTGGTTTTCACCTGTCTTTTTACTCTTGCCATGTGCATCAAAACGTGTCTACACTAAGCATTGCTTAAATAGATCAAGTTCTGTTTTCTCTCTGTTGGCCTTAACATTCCTGCAAGCTAAGGAAAATAAATGTGGAACCTGGGAGATTATTATGACAACTCCCACACTCCATTAAATTCTCTCAGGAAAACACGGAGTGCGATAAGACAAACGGATCTACTAAAATGGACTAAACCCAGAAAGTGACTGAGAGGGAGTGGCAGAGGAAAGAGGCAGCCTACAGATCCCCTCAGGGCTTATGGCACAGCCCAGCCCATGCAGGAGTGGGGCACAGGGTGCATTTACACCCTGCTGGTGCTCCTCATTTCAGCCCCTGTGCCCTGCGCAGGCAGGGAGAGGGGAAGGCAGGAGGAGCCTTTGGTCAGCAGAAACCTGCCTTGCTCACTGCATGTGCTGTTTGGCTGGGAGCAGGACACAGCTCCATCCCTTTGTCCTGTCTGAGACATCTCCAGCTCTGGAGGATCCTCCACCAAGCAGCTATAAACAGACACCAGCCCCTTTGCACCTCACAGGCAACACAAAGGGCTTCAAAAGTGGAGCAGGAAATCTTGCTGTGGGGCTCTTGTTCACACTTAACATGCCTTTTTCTTTCTGCCTCTTTTTTTTTTTTTTTCCCTTTAACAATGACAGGATTTTTAGAACTGGAGACACATCCAAATAATGTCAAAAAAGGAAAGATTTTGGTTATAGTCAGTTATCTGGCACTATCTATTTGGAAATGTCTGAACAAATAACTCCAATGTCACATGTTCTAGTTCTGGCAGAGAAAAGAAATATGATTAGATCTGGCTGCCCAGATGTCCCAATATTGAGAATAATATTTTTAAGCACGAACTCATGTACTGCTGCTGTCATGTACTTCAACAGACTTATTTTATTCTCATGGGCCATAAATTGTAATAAAATTGAGCCAGATTAATGGTTATAGCTGGCCTTTCTTCTGTCAAACATTATTTCAATAGAAAACAAGGGTCTTTGTCTGTACAGACTCAAGTTCAAGTAATGTGCAGTACCCTTGCTGAACTATCCAGAAATAAGAGCTTCCACTTTCTATTTATTTTCACTTATTTGGTAGCACATTTCCTATTGCCATGCATTTTCTACTTATGTTTATATAAACACGGTCTATATATCAATATACAATCCTATATATTTCTTTACATTGTCATTTTCATTTATTTTCACCTGCTTTCATTCCTTTTAATTTCTAGCATCTCTGAGATGGCAACAACTCCTATCATGCAGTTTTGTCTCTTTTTCAGTCATTTTTGTGCTGGTAGTTTGTTGCACCCAAAGCTCTCTGTACTGATTGTGTTGGCATTGCTGTTTTTATGAAATTCTCGCTTTTATTTACAAAAGAAAAGGCTTGAGCCTCAGTGCCAAAATGCATAATTTCCTTTCTTCTGATTTAATGAAGATAGCTTGATTTGAAAAAGCACTTGAGGATACCTGTTTTTCTGAATGGTTATCTATACTTTTTATTCATTAAAAGCAGAGACAAGCTCAAAACTCGGAAGTGGGGAGTCTCATTTTTTTGCCTGAATCTTGTGCTATTTAAACCTATGTAGAGTTTCAACCTCATAAACCCATCAGAAGTGGACATCAAGAAAGCAGTTTGGACAGTAGGTGAGTGAAACTCTCCAGTAAAAAGTTCCAACCAGATTGCTTTTCCCTGAAACGAACACGCAAAAGGCTGCTTTTGCTCTCTTTAAAATTGCTCACAGGGGCCTCATTATTTGCACAGAGATTTATATAATTGCACCCACTCACATGATTTCAAAAGCTGCGTGTATAAAAAAAGAAGAAAATAAATATTTTAATATTTTATTTCTTCTTAATGTCTAGCAAGAATGTTCAATTACAGCCTCTCTACTTATAAAAATCATACAAAGGTTTCAAGTCTCAGCATGTTCCGGCAGTAAAGTGCAAACAATCTTGTGGTTACAAAGGCTACTTTGCTGAACCTCATTCCTTCTTCTTTCTCTCCCACCAGCTGAATAAATGAGAGACATATTTAGCAGCTTCAGAAGAAACTATTTTCTCATGCTCCCACTAACAAATCAGGGCAAGAAATGACAGTAAGTCACGGGATAGGAGCAAAGGATCTAGAGAAAGGAGTAAATTAAAATTGATAAGGGGGGGATGAGATAAATAGAGGAAAAAACCCAAGCCCAAATACTAAATTCTGACAGCAGATGAAAACAGAGCAGCATGTATGGACGAAACAAGATGGTAGAGCATAAAAAATGAATACATTACAATCTTTTGAAGTCAGATTGTTTTCATTCATAATCATATCAGAAAAGCAGAAATTGCATCTTCTCTTTTTAACTGCCTTTTTTGTTGTTATTCCAGATTGTTTATGCTGTACGTGGCGACACAGCATAGACAGAAACCTCCAGTATAAAACAGAGCCACAATACTCTGACCCAAGCACTGACTTGATTAAGAGAACTCATTTGTCATGGAGAAAAGCTCCTAAAATCTCACATTAGAGCACGGTGTTTCTTATGTCTTGGCTGAGGTTCGCACCTAAGCAAGTCTGAACCTTTGCAGGCCCTGCCAGAGGCAACGTGTGCCAGTGGCACCTGCAGCATCGGGAGGATGACTGGGGCTCCTCACCCAGCACAGCCCTCACAAGCCCTGCAGCAGCTTCCCCCAGGAGTGCGGGTTCTGGCAGTCATTGCTCAGCTTCCTATCAACCAGTTTTACACATTTTCAGGAATACAAAGTTAGCCAAAGCTAACTGTGCCCCACGTGAGCCCCCAGCAAGTGCTCTCCAGATGGATGCTGCTGCTGTTCCCTGTGTGGCCCAAGGAGCCTCCCCGAGCCCTCCCCGGCAGCAGATTGCTTTCTGGTACTTGCTCTTTCTGCTGGCAAGCAAAACAATGACATACAACATGTTTTGAATTAGAATGACTACAGATTTTCCCCAAAACGGTGCATTTATAGAGGGAGAGATCTCATCCAAAACTGATACGATTGAGGTTTGATTTCTATGACCTTTACCACAGGCGACAAACTTCAGACAGAAGACAGGGGGAGGTAGACTGTCCTAATTGCTCCACATACTCACAATTAATCTATAGCCTCACTACCTGGCTTTAATTTGTGGCAGAAGCTGCCTCACCACATCAAAGATACTGATTCACCTCTCCACTAATCAAAATTTGAAGAGCCACTACCAATAGTAATTAGAGAGCTAAGGCCAGCCATCATGCAATTCAGCATTAATTAAACAATGTTACAGCGGTTTTCATTCAGCTCACAGAGTGCACCAGAAATAGGCAGAATAGACATCATAGATTTTATCTACTTTTCCAGAAATCTTTTGCTCCTTGTGATTGAGGCCCTCAGTTCCCTGGTAACCACAAAATTCAGCCTCCTACAAAATGAAGAACAGTGAATACTCATAGTCACTTGGATGGTCCCCCCTTCCAATAATTATTTTAAAAAATATATTCTTACTGGAAGAACAATCCACGTTTTTCGATTTCAGCAATTACAAAGATACTTATATAAAAGGTGACATAACAGACAATATATAGAGATACTAAAAACCGACATCCATCTATTCAGTCCATTTGGAATTAAGGAAACTTCTTAAAAGCAGATGTACATGTACTGCTCTTCAGTGGTGCTTTCCACTCTCTAACATTTAAATAGGGTATTATTTTAACTTTGGCCCATCTGTAGCTGGAAAAAACAGTTGTGAACTGGGGTCCAGTAGTTTCTCATATTCTTGTGAAATAGGCTTGGGTAAAAGAAAGACCAAATGCTCAGCTTTAATAAATTCACCAAAGTTTTCTGTGGAGGACAGCATCTTGAAATCTGGCTCTCGGAATAGATAAAGCTAAGATTAAAAAAACATATAAGAAACATGTAAAAAGAGGTAACAAAAATGTTGATGGTGAAAAAGCTCCAGCATACTAAAAATAAGAAACAATTCAACGTGATAAAATGAGCCTTCATTTAATCTTTGTCTGCAACCAAAAATTAGCATATAATTTGGCAAGAAATAATACTTTAACTCTCTACTCAGGATGAAGCCGGAGGCAATGGTGCTAGCCAAGAGCAAGACACAAGGCTGGTTTTATATGGGAGTGCTCATTCCTGTGGGTATCCACAGGGGACTAGCTCATGAATCACATGCAAGCAAGTGGGGTAAGGGAGTCATCTGAGACCAAAGTCGAAAGCAAACCCCACAGGATTTCTGCTTGGAGCATCTTCCTGTGTCCTGAGCCCTGGAGGTGCTGCTGCATGACATCCTGGCTGGCTGAACAAGCAGAGTGCACCGCCAACAACCACCCAATTAAGGCAAAATGTCTGTATGATTAACACGGCAGGACTTCAGGAGACCAGAGCAGCCATATTTCAAACCCATGTTAAGCTCATTTTGGACCTAGGACTACTTTAATAATGCATTGATTTAATCTGCCAAATGTGTAGCTATAGCTGCAGCTCTGTGAATGAAAAATGTTCAGCTGTATGTGTCCATGTTCCACACAATTTCTTCCTTTTACCAACCCCTCTTGGTACTTCATATGCCTTAAAAATGGTATGAATGATGTGCATTGGGGCTCCAGGGCATCTGGGAATGGCCCTGGTACTAAAAGGAAGCTTCGCCACAACAGGATGGAGAGGGGACAAGATGTCATGAAATATGAGCTTCCAAGTCAGCCTACATATCATAGTTTGTTTCCTAAGGGAAAAAAAAAAAAAAAAAAAAAAAAAAAAAAAAAAAAAAACAACAATTACAGTGCTCAGCTTCAAATCAAAATATTTTATTGGCATGCCATGTAGTACAAACAGTGTCAATGTGTAGAAAAAGCAGAAACCTTGGGTAACTGTCAGCAATAGACACAACACATCATGCATCTGCCCAAGATAACTCTTCACAGTGTGTTTGGGGTTTTATCCCCTGTGTCCATTTGTCATTATTGTCCATTTCTAAGCTGGTGGCAGGTTGCTACATAGCATGATGCTATCCCTGCCGTTTCTTTCCTTTCTCCTAGGGTATGCACAGTTTTTCCTCATCGTTTTTTAATGGAAAGTCTTTTATCATTTCTGGTAATGTAAGCAAATATCTTACTAACACTGTCTTGTACTATTCATACTGGAACAGTAAGTGCCTTTTATCCAATGTTTTCTTTTCTGTCACGTGGGCTGCACAGCCTCTCTTCTTCCAGTTCTCCTTTATAGAAAATTAGTCTGGAATTAATTAGGATCTACCTCAGTTTTGCTTTCTAATGTAATCAATAGTCATAAATTATCTCACGATTTCTTTAATTGTCTCAGATCAGTACCCCGAGATTTCTTTTATACTGTCCAGAATAGTTAGATATGACAGAAAAAAGTGAGGTTTATAAGACGTGGGGGAAAGATAATGTTGGATCCTTTATTAGAAGCTTACTGTTGTTTTTGCTCATTAACTTTGTGAAATACTGACTTGAGTTACTGAAATAATACCGAAAGTTCAAGAGTCATAAGCAACACTAGGATTAGGATCCTAACCCAGCAGTTGTCTTCTTGTCAATAAGAGAAGACAACACTCCACTTCTCTATACAACACTCCACTTCTCCTCTACATCATCACAAAGATGAACCAATGGTACCCACAGTATGAATCAGCAGAATCCGTGCCCAAAGTGAGGCAGTTTTGGTGCCTGGCTAACAAGGATACCGGAATGACCATAGAAAAGCAAATTATCACTGTTTACATTTTTATCCTGCTCACAGTCACTGAGCAATGACTCACAAACTTCTGAAAGTGCCCTGGGAGAACAGAAACCAAGCCAAGGCTATGCAACAAACAAACATGGGGATGTGATTCTCATCTCTGCTGGATTTACCCCCATAGTCGGATATACAGAGATACATAAGCACATTTCCCATTATTTTCAAAAGTGGCTGCCTGGTGGCCACCTGCATTTCTGAGTGTCAAAAAGATGCTTGTTTTCTGGGAAGAGCTGAGAGCTTTTTCCTCTCTAGTGAGTGATTGTAGTGGGCAGGGAGATCTCACTCACCTTCTCCTGTGAGTTCCTCTAATAAAAATTACTCTGAATTTTGCTTCCTTTTGGGCTTGGTGTGACAATGAAAGAATGCACATGTTAAAAATTAAAAAATAATGGAAATCATTGCAAAACTACACTTTAATTTGATAAACAGAGTAAAACTGAAGAGAAGGTTTAAATATAAAGAAATTTGAAGTGCATGGATCAACATTTGTTACATAAGTAGGTTTTTCAAAATAAGTCATTTTCCACAATAACTCTACAGCCGAGGTAACCCCCATTTCACAAGACCCCATATTTTTTTAAATTCTTTTTGTGTTTATGTTCTATTTCTTGCATCAATAAGTCATAAGATATAAGAAATTATTTTAAGGCTTGAGAGCTAAAAGGAAGAGAAGCCGATATGTGTAGTACTGTAGACTCAGATTCTTGTATCTAACTACATAACATATTTTCTTTCCACAGGAGGTAGTTATGACAAATTAGAAGTCTGAAAATTTTCTGATGGTGTAAAGGCTCCAGCTGTCACTAGGGAGATAGTGATCAGATTTCATAGCTGCATGGTCCCATGGCACCACTAAGAGTTCCATATGGTCATCCAAATGTTTCAACTAAACCCACACAAAAAATTCCACCATGGCTTTTGCTTTTAGAAAAAGAAAATTCTCCTTGGTAAGAATTTTTTCATAACATGCCACCAATAAACAAAACTTCCTCAATTTGGTTGTTTTAATAGAAAATAATTATTAGCATCATTGTGTTTGTTGCAGGTCGAAATGGGTAGAAATAGCAGCAGTGCAGCACTTGTGCCCGACCTCTAACTTTTTAATCTAACACAACTTACATAACAGGAAGTAGGCTGGTAAGTGGACATGCAATGAATAATTAAGGTGTGTATATGTACATGGTGATAAACAGTAATTTCTTCAAACCACTTCTCTTTTGGTATAAAACCACCTCTGTTAAATTGTTAATGCTATTACTGTGGACAGAGACTTTTGTTCATGTCAGAGATGTCAGCACAAGCCCCAACAATAACAAATGACAAATGCATAATTTATTGATTCTTAAATGGCTATGTCCTTGGATGTATTTCTTATAACTAATTTGCTTGGAGACACATCTGGCTCCTGAAGATAGCATCTGTTTTAAAGAAGGTCAGTGCTATATTTTAAAGGCAGAAGATCATAATCTTTTATCTGCTGTGCTCCTCTGCTCTTTTAGCCTACAAATTCAGCTCTCACTCCATTCTGCCTACTAATTTTATATCAAATCAAAAATTGAGCAATCTGTTGTTGAGTTTTGAAACAATGATAAACATTTACACAGACACTGTGAAAATGCAGGGAAAGAATGTATAGTTCTCAAGTGATTGTGTACTGTGTGAACAGAATTATTTTAAAATAAATTAAATTCAATTATGCTAATATTGCTTTCATTAATACTTCTTTTTTACAAAATCCAATCAATCTGTTTCAATAAATGGTGCCTGTTTGTCCAGAGCTGGTTTTATTTAAATGTGCTGCATCTGAATGTGAGTCTAAGATCTTCTTGCATAAAATCTGCAAACACAGAATGCTGCAATGTTTATTCTGCTATTGGGCCATGAACCATGACTTATCCCCCCAATTATTCTTGTACATGCAAAGCCTGATCCCTCACATCTTTGTTTTTTTTCTGCATGATATTTATGCATATATATATTCCATCTGATTCCAACCAATATATCTTTGTTATTTCATCAAGTTTTCATTGAATTTTAGCTGTATTTATTTATACCTACCTCATGGCTGGAACATTAAAATATAAACAAGTGCTTAAAATCATCTTGAAGTTTACATTAAAATAGGCAGACACAAGTACAAACGATTCAGAAACTGCCATTTTAACCCTGTGATGAACATCTAGGCACCTTTTGCTTTTATATTTCACCTTGCACCATACACAAAATGTTTAATTATTTGAGGATTAATGGAGGTAGTTTATAATTAAGCTGAAGTATGAACTGATGTCATCATCTCAGTATGATGATATACAGTTTTATGCCAAAGCACCTGTTGTTTTGGAAGGAAGCAGCTGATATCATTATCTACCCAGCCAGATAGCCTAGCTTCCTGCTGCTTAAAAAATTATCCTAAGGGTTACCTAAGTTGGGGTAATACAGCATTTACTTTTTCATGCCCAGGATAGGAGAGAATGCATAAAATTACTTTATTCTCAAAGGTAGAGTGGAAATTAGGGGGGGGTAGGGGGAGGGTCATGATGCTAAAACAGTTAATGTTTATTTGTGTGGAACACAAACCTTGCCATTTTTTTCATGCATGAATATACATGCAAAAAGATTTATAACAGGTATGTAAGTAAATATATGATTGGACAAGAGTCCTTTATAAAGCACAAAGGATAAGATCCTCTGCTTTGCTGTGAACATTTTTCACCATGTGATTGGCTCTGACCACTTTATAGCAAAGGTTAACCCCAGCTGGGGGTTTCTCCTGTGCAGAGGTACTCAGCTGGCACCCTCTTCTTTGTCCCTGATGTTATGAGAAAAAAAGGTTGCCAGGGCGATTTGGGATGGGGGAAGCTCTCTTATGGTGGGCATTTGACAGCCATGAGGTCATTGCAGTGGATTAATCCATGCCAATGCTGTGGATTAAAGCCACATGTATGAAGCACCGAATCCACCACCAGCCTAGGGAAACCCACGCCTCCATCCAAGTGCTGTTCTGACAGAGTGTGGAACCAAGCCCAGTGTTTTTAGCGTGCCTCCAACTATCAGGCTTTCCTCTGAATTGTGGCGTTATGCCAGAGCTGTTCATTTTGGTTGTCATCAACCTGCACTGCTATGAGGAGAGCTCAAGTGCAATAGCAGCAAACACATCTCAAGAATTTCTGGATTTCTCCTGTCTCTTGATGAGATTTTTTTTACCTTTCTCTGCCACATGATGCCACATCCACCAAATTTTTTTCTTTTGTAATAATGTCTGATGTGTATTCTGAGCAGGCGCAATATCATACATTTGCTAGGACTGGTCATCTACATACACACAGTATTTGAAGAAGCATGGTAAATAACATGGTTTCTTTCTTTGCTTCCTTCAATCCTTTTTCATATGTTTGTTTTTTTTTTCATCTTTTCACTTTTTTTCTTCTTATGAACTATATTTTTTCCCCCATTCAGTTCTCAATTACATTCAATAGAATATCTCTACACTCTTCTTTTAGGTTCTTTCCAAGAGTACTCCTACAGCTGCTCTTTCCATAAATCTGATTCCACTTTAAAAGGAAACTGACTAGTAGGAGGTACATTTCCCACCCCTCCCAGCTTCCCAGATCTCCTGCAGCTTGGCAGATCATACCACTTAATAATATGAATAAAGCAACTTTTGACAGAGCAAGAAATTGGGATGGAAAGAATCCTGTGGTCTTTATTCCCACATCTTGCATCCAGTTTTCCTTGGGATGTGTTTTCTGCTGGTTCCTCCAAAGTCATCTCAGAGAAATAATATTTCTTGAATGTAACTATTTGGGTTTTACTGTGAAGGAGAGATAGCAGGTTTTTCCACTGTGTTTTTCCCTTTTTATTTTGAAGTTATCTTATTTCATTTTCATCAACATTTCTGGATGTTTTCCTTTCTTCTGAACTATTATTGTGTCCATAATTGTGCTGTGCATACTGATGATAAGTGAAAGGAACACTCAAGTGATCTTCAATAGGTAGAAATACAGATACACTTTTTCTGTTCCCTGACACCAGAGTTAACATGACTTTCTTAGCAGTAACAAACATTACAAAATTAGCACTAATTTGGGGGCAATATATGTATTACAAGCTGGTTTATATGCAATTGATTAATGAACGTTCTTAGGGGATTTTTATTGAGCTTCACATCAGATGGGAAATCAGGTGTAGAATCTTCCTGACAGAGGCATACTCTTTGTGGTGGTTATAATGAGGGTGTGCCAGAGATCAAATTAGTGTCCTAATGGGCTGGAGTTCAGCCCCGTGACCACTGTGGCATTGTGCACATTAACCGTGGGCGTGTGCGGGGGCGAAGGGCTCTTGTCTGGATATTTATGGGTATTGAAAACCACAGCCACCAGTGGCCTGAAGGAAGCGAAGATTTCTCCTAACCTTCCTCCTCTCCCTTTCACATCATAAAACTGCCCTGCAAATTAGGTTTTCAGAAAGTTATTTAATAATACAGAAAGCTATACTGCCACTCTGATTGTGCAGTAATTGCCTGTGGGTAGGCACTTGTGTTTACAGCAGGTGTATTCTAAGCCTTGGAAGTTATTTCTTTATTTGCTAGACTTCAAAGAAAGTATTGCTTGCTATTTTTCATGATACCTAGCATTGGTATCTGACCAGCATAATGAAATGCCGACCAAAAGTAACAGTATAAATTTCTTTTCTGTACTTCTTTTCTTTGCAAAATGTAGCACACAGTTTCTCTAGAATTTGTTAGGGTAAAAAGAATTTTTATAGAAATGACAAACTTGTCATAGACAAGTTCACAAATAGTGACTTTGTATATTTCTAAGATAATAAAAAAATTGGAAACTACCCTGTACTTCCAAGAATAATAAAACTAGTTATCCAAAACACAGTAGTAATTAATTACAAATTTGTATCCAATCCTTTCAATCTACAAGTTTAATTTCCCTTAAAATTTATTTACCAAAACACCTTATTTTTAAAGAATGAGCTTTAAAAGTAAAGACAAAACAAAATTAGAATTGAACTCTCACATTGAGCTAGAGGGAGAAGACCATGGATATATTTTAAAAATGCTTTTGTAAGGTTTGATCTTGAAATTACATGGATATTTCTCTTGCAAACTTGGCTTCCACCACTGACACGTTTTCATTTCAGGATCATTAACTGTATCAATAATAATTACTTTAAAAATATCATGATCTTGAACATTTTCTGAGGATCTCACAGCAGTTTCAGGAATATTTCATGTGAACTAATCTATAGCTCATAATCTTTGACAGAAATTCCAAAATCTCCTCCTCAAAAAAAGTGACAAGCAATGATCCAAATCTTTGATGTTTCCTAAATGTTTATTCTGTAGATCCTCAATTCACTGAATCAATGAAAGCTTTGTCTAAAATGTGCCAAGGAGTGTCCTCAATTTAACACAAAACTGAGCAACTTTAGAGTGCTTAAAGTCTTATATAAAAATCTGTTTTGACCAGCTCCTCTGAATTTTTTGTGTTCGAATTTATTTTTCTTCTATACACTAAAATGAGACTGAAGAAAAACAAAAATCCGCCCACTGACTTCCACTTCATTATGGTCCATCACCAGAAGCTGAAGGCACTGGAACAGCTGCATCAACACAAAAGCATCCAATATGATGCTGGATCAAGCACAGCAATTGCCCTTTTGTTTTCTCTTTTGTTTTTTGTTTGTATTTTACTTTTTGGAGACAAAAAGATACTTTTTGGATCTCTAGGAATGTCTGTACAAACATGCAATTCTGTCTGTACAAATATTTCTCTTCTGAACTAAAAATAAATTTATTTTACATAAGACCTTGGGAAAAATGTGAATCAAAGTGAATCATGTGCCATACTGCTCCTTGGAATATTAAGGCTAAATTCCCTACTGGCATATGCTGACGTAGGTCTGTTGAGTTTGATGGAGTTATTCTATCCCATACTAGCAGGGAATTATGGAGCAGCTTGGTTTTTTACATAAATTAGACTGATGTGAACTAGATAATTAAGACTACCAATTAAGCTATGGGGTTTGTACAATCTGATTCCTGTGAATACATGGGTTGAATATACACGATCAGTATCTACTCTTATATTTTGTATTATAATATTCTGGAGAGCCAAATAACCCCTTGATTCTTTGCAGTAATGGAGAAAAGAAGGATGACAAAAACTGTAATGATGATATCTTTAACTTTTGTGCTTCTCACATAAATCAGATTCCACTAAATCAGCGTAATCCTTTACTGACATGAAAATTCAATTTTTCAGCTCTAATTCAAGTTATTCTGATATTATTAAATAACTCAACTACTAAATCACTAAACATAGAGTAAGCCAGTAATCTCCTGGTCAGTTCTCGATATTTTACCTACACCTTTCTTGTTGCACAACCAGGAAGTTGGAACTCTTCCCTGCTGTGAAAGGGGACAAAAAAGGATTCCTGGAAAGCAGAACCAGAGCTTGATACATATATATACCATTATAAGTAGGCACCTGCAGGGAAAGGAAGTATGTTTAGAGGGACTGCTGCTCCCAGCAGTCTGTTGGACCTTCACTGAAGTCCCGGTAGGAAGAATGGCAGATGGAAACATCACTCAGCATTGTCTTTGGGAAAATGTGTGTGCATCATCTTCTCACTTTTCCACAAAACTCCCTCCAAATACTCTAAGTGACCACAGAGAAGGAGCTTCCATCTGGAAGACAGGGAGCTTCCATCACCCCTATATCTACTACAGAGTGGCTACCAGAGAACAACCATGGTGTGTTCGGATGGAATATGATCCAGTTATAACTGATTTATTGGCAGTAAAAAGTCTCCAGAAGCTGTAAGGCTGCACTGTTAGAAAGGCATTGATATTACCTTGATATTATATTGATAGTACAATGATTCAAGCCTGGGATTTGTTTTCCAGACTATCCAGAATAGAGAAGGAAGGTCCCTCCAGGTCTTCATCTACGGCTAAGACTCTGCTTCTGGCTTACTTTTTTCATTATATGTAGGTAAGCAATAATAAATATGAGCAACATATTTTAGGAACAAAAATGGTCCTGGTCACCTCTTCTGGTTCAAAGCAGCCATCAACACTGAGATCAGAGCACAAATAGTGAAGGATGATCACGTGTCGGCCATCCAGTTCCAACTGTGTTTACTCTTCTGGATCATCACATATTTTCAGCTTTCTCTTAGGGAATAGAGCAGGGGAAAAATAATTATAAAAAAAGAGTGATCCATGTGCAAGTGAGGAAAGGTGAGCTCTTTCACTCACTAAAGCAGTGAGTGCTCATGGTTGGGAACATGTCAGCCTGGTAGGAGCCAACAGGCAGAGGAGAGACTGGGATCCCACAGAGATGCACACCAAGGAGCCTCAGGAAGGAATTTGGTACACAGACAGACCATAGAGGAGATGTACTTTCTCTAGGTTTGTTCTGCCTCCTGAAGCCACTGAGAATTTTTTGAGTGAGAATTAGGTTAGAAAAAATGATCCAACCTGAAAAGACACTGTGGGCAGAATGAATAACTGTTTTCCAGTCTGTTATTTTAACTTCAGACGGCTGACCTGAATTCCTCTGGTTTAAAAGTTCATTTCCTCTACCCTGTGCTCGAAAAAATCCAGGATTACAGGCTGAGAACCCTTTGGTTTCTCACTATAAAGACAGAATCAGCCTTACTTCACAGCTGCATTTGGTTTACCATCGTAACTAAGGTCCCAGTAAACACTGGAAGACCAAAGAAAAAGGAGCTTTCTCTTCCTGTTTTCAGCTTTCTCTATTGTACAAACCTGAATCCTTCAGTCTCCTGATTGATAACTGTGCCTTTCCATGGCTATTTGAGATAATCATGTGGAAAATCAGTGCAAATGATGCATGTTTAATTGGGGCACTTCCAGAAATCCTGCATATCTTGAGAGAAATCTGGATCCACTTTGAAAGTCAACCAACAATTTTTGGCAGAGCCGAAGGCACTCAAACCTGAGACAGTAAATAACTGACATATTCAATGGCCACAGAAAATGTGAGCCATTCAAATTGCTTCAACCATGACAAAGAAAATATTAAATTACATTTAGTTCAGGCATCAATTGGTAAAATTCATTCTTTCTTGTAAATATATTTGCAAGGATCATGTAGCAATCACAGCCTAAATCCCTAGTTGGCATAGGTTTTCCTTGTTCTGCTGCTCAGTGAGAAACTGGCTCCACAAACTCTTTGTGTCCTTCTTTGTGAACACCACCATCACAGCGCAGGCCAGGAGTTTATGCTTTCTTGGTTTTAAACTTTGAGCCAGAGTCAAAGGAGAGAGCATAAACAAAGCTCCAGAGAAAACCTTACTGAGCATTTTGTATCTGCTCAAGTTGGAAGAAATTTAGTAGCTATTTACACAATCAATTAACTATGGAGTGAGCTCTTTAAAGCAATCACATTGTTTCAAATAGCAGTAAAATATCAGGAAGACAAAGTAAATATTATGTAATAATCTCAAAAAATATTTTGCACTATGATCATGAACTGTCAAGTGCTTCAGCAAAAGGCATAGTGATACATTTTATGCTACAAAAGCTCTCAGAAGCTACACCAAGAAGACATTTGCTATGTCCCCACCAGAGTGTATTTCATCCTTGAAACATTTATGTGCCTATTAAAAATACATTTCTGTTTCTAGACTACTACTTTGTGGCAACAGGTAAAGGCTAGGCAGCGAGGAGAGGCTGCTTGTTTGCTGAGCCTGTCAGAACATTTGTGTGTCAATAGAGAAAATGAATGTGCACAGCTCTAATGGGATCCCTCTATTGTGGTACCTTGTCACTTGGAGAGCACCGTGCCCTCCACGCCCTGTGAGCATTTTTTACAGTCAGAATCAACATGCCTGAGTTCTTGTTTCCAACTTTCAGTAATGTTTATTATTGTTTGTCAGCAACTCGGCTCTGCTGGAAAAACCTCCTTTGGTGAATAATGAAGTCATTCCCACAGTGACTGCTGGGTTCCAAAATTTTCAGTACTCTACCTATGGCTATTTAGCTGTACATGAGAAGCGCAGAAAATCTTACTTTTCATGGCCCATAAATAAACACTCAATCCAACACTTCAGCACATTTCTAATTGTAATGCAGCATATAATGTTTCAGTGCACAATACAGATGTTTTCAGTTATTATATGAAGAGGAGACAATGATGGTTAAGTATGTGTTTGCATTATAGTCACGGCATGAAATCATTATGTTCAACTTTCTTGATCATTTTCTTCATATAGAAAAGAAAATTCTATTCAGCCATTATTCTTTCCCTCATGGAATAAGTTGCAGAACACTCAAAGACATCCCTTTATAAACCACTAACTTATAGCAAAATAAAGGGCAAAAATTCTGTTTAAATATTGTACTCTTTCAGTCCTGTTTCTCTGTGGTTAATCATATCCCACCAGTTAGCTGAAACGAGCCCAGGGGGTACAAGGATATGAGCAAGGGCAGAGTTGTCCTGTGGGACTTTTATTCTCAGTGATAAGGGCCCAATAACGCATCTCCCTGGGTCTGTCCCTGCTGGGAGTTTTACAGTGACTGTCCTCAGTGGAGCTCCAAAGTGTTCCCTCACTGACCCCAGGGTGCTACTATTTCTTCAATACTGGTTCTCATTAGCTTTTCTCTGCCTCCAGTTCTCTCTTTCTTTCTCCCCCATTTTCCTGTCCATCCATCCTGGCAGTCTTCTGGAAATTTAAAACTACAGAACAGAACCTTCTGCTGCCATCTCCTTACCCGCCCCAGAGCTACCTCCCTCCCAGTCTGCCTCACTGCAGTAAATTATTGCTTGATGAGAATAACTCATTAGTTCACTTATAAAAAGGGCTGACTTCACAAATAGATATTTTTATGAGTTCTATTTGTGAAGGCAAAAATAACTATTTTGTTTATGTGAACAAGCTACATGGATACACATGGGCAGTAACTATCTAGGCAACTCCAGACCACAACTTGAGATCATTTTAATTTTAGAAAAATCAAACCTTAAAAGGCAAAAAAGTTTTGTATTCCTAGATTGGAAGGGCTGGTTTTATCTGTTCAAAAGAATTTATCATTTGAGATCATTTTTGATGCACAAATTCAGATTAAGTGAGAGAAGAAAGAGTTATGACGCTATTTATCAAGGTAATGAAATCAAAACAGAGTAACTGTACCAAAGCCATCACTGCAGAAATTTGTACTGGTTGAAGCAAACTTTAAGTCTTGTTGTGTGTTGCTTTTCCTAAAGTACAGAACTGATGTGAGATGCCAAGCCAGACAAAATAAGAGAAATCAGTGTCATGGTACAGTGCAAGTTTGATTTTAAGTTCAGCAAACCTGAAAATTCTTCAGCCAGGTAGAGAATAAAAGACAGCAGGCTGCAAGGACATGGTGTGCGCTAAATGAAATACTTCAAAAGAAAATGTAAGGACAAAGTATTCAGAGATGGAGACTTCAAAAAAAAACTTTTATTTTTAGATCAGTGCTGCTGATGAAAAAATTATCAAAATTTCAGATCTCATAATTAATCATATTTAATATCTAGCAACTTTTAAAATTTCATTGAAAAAATTGTTTTACTTCAAAGATGAATTTGACCTTGATTGAGTGTGAAAATTTACACATAAGGTTTAAATCCATGTACTATAAATACTCTGGAAAAATAAGTTGCAGCAGTTGAAAGACATGAATTAAGACTGCAGTTGAATGTGACGGTTACAACAGATAATGTCTTTCAAAAGATTCAGTCTGATTCTAAGTTCTGATTTCTGATTATAAATTACTTACAGACAAATGATTTTTTAAATCGAGTGTATTTGCAATAATTTAACAAACTAAACATGGAAAATTATTTCAGTCTATTTAAGGTCCCAAGACATGTTTCCCACACCTCTGTACCATGCATTGCCTCAGCTGGATGACTAAACATGAGAAAAGCTTTAGCCCAATCCTTTCTTCCTTCTTCAAGTGGCCTCTGAGAGCACTTGCAGGTACTGTTCCAAACACTGCAGAATGAGAAGCAAAATTTAATGCATCTATTACCCATGTCAAAACCAAATTGTGAGTTGTTTAAAGCAGCCTCCAATGTTTCTTGGAGTCGTTGCCTGAAAACTATACATAAGTAACACACTCATTACAAAAATTCAGCGCAATTTTTTCAATGGATATGGCCACATCCATAAGCAGTAAAGATAGTGACTTCAACACTTTTCTTGACTCAGCAATCAAGTTTGAACTGTTTTAATTTGCTCTTTCACTATTGTTCAAAAAAATAGCTTCTGTGAACAAACACCATGTAGACATAGAGGGTTTATTCACCAAAGTTGCACTTTATGTTGATGATCTTTGTACTGTACATCAACTAATTTTCATCATAGTCTTCTTGCCACTTGACATGATGACAGAAAGAATTAGAAGTATGTAGTTATCAAAATCCTTGTTTGCTCAATATTTATTTAATTCTTATGTGAAGGACATCTTTTCAGAGACCAAAATTAGCATAATTATAGGGCAAAGATGCAGTGAAGAACAGATTATGAATTTGAATAATGGTATATAAGGAAAGTTGTGCAGTACGGAATTATTTCTCTGGGTGCCAGTAAATATTTAAATCTTGCTGTCTTCTTTTCCACACAGCTACATTAGTCCCACAGCCCTTCAATCCTTTTCCTCTGATTGCCTCTAAACCTTGAAAATAATATTTTAAATAAAATTCCTAGGAACCATTGTTTTTATCCTGCTTCACAAACTTCATACTGTACCCTGCATTTTAATTTTCATATTTAGTAAAAGTGGCTGTAAGCTATTTGAACAACACATTGTGGCATGCCACCTGATACCACACTGAGGTATAACAATTAACTAAATTAAGCTTTTCAACAAGGTAGGCAAGGCCCCTTATAACACTAAGATTCCAAAGTAAAAAGGGAACATGCTTACACTAATTAGGCATTTGGTATGACACATTAAATCCTATTTGGGAATTTACCGTATTTACTTTCAGGACTGAATGTGGTGACAAAATGAATGTGACAGAAAAAAACACTTGGGGATATGTTGATCATCTCTACAGTCCTCCTGAAATTTCCCTGTATTAAAGGTACAGACCAAGAAGAGAGCCAAGAAGGTAATTCCCACCACTAACTTTTAGGCAACCAGGCAACAACTTTCTCAGAATAAAACCACTGGAGAAAAATAGTTTTATATTTAATACTAACACATCTATTATACTTAATACGAACGCATCTAAAGCATGCTAATGGTCAGATTTCAAAATGCTGTACTTATAAATGAGGCATCTTTTTACTTAAACATGCAAATTGCTGGTGAGTTGAGCATATATTGCAGAGTATGAATTCCTCACCATCAACAACTAATAACAATTAAAAAAAAAAAAACAACCACCAAAAAAACCTGGAGAAAAGCAGCCAAACCATCTGACAAAGCCTGGGGCACATGTAACCCCATCACTACAAATGACTGCAGAGCTTACAAATCGAGCCAGATGCTGCTTCTGGAAGGATTTCATCTATAACATCCGAAGCGCGTGACAGCCTATCACAACTCATGTTTGGCCTAAAGGTGTGCGACACTGCTGGAATGGGCAAATAATGAGAGGGAACAGGAGCACAGCCTTAATCCTAACTAAGGAGGGGAGGTTTATTGTGGTTTATGGTGTAGTGGGGCTTTTTTAAATTTGAAAATTGAATTCTTTCTACCTGCAAACACAGGCACAGATGGTGCTTCTATATTATGCTGTTATAATGGACTGATTTGTTTGCAGCGTTGCATTCACGTCCAAATTCATGTCCAAATGCATTGGGTCTTCTGTAGCGTTGCTCAGAATGGGTCAAATGTAGAGAGGATGAGAATCTCCTTGGTGTATAATGAAGAATTTTGCCCATATCCCCTCTGGCAGGTGCAGCATCTGTGCTCTGAACTCCCTTCCCCATCTAGGCATGCGGCTGGATAATAATTGCTGAATGAACAGACTTTAAGGAAGGGCTGAAAATATGCATCAGAGGGCTGCATTTCACAGACAGGGATACTGGTACATGAGGGTTACACAATCCATTAATTATGGCTTCATTTCATCATTTCTGATTTCTTCTGAAAAAGATTGCCAAGTGAGGCTTGAAACAGAGAAACCAAAACCTGACCCCTGATACTGAGGTTTTAAGTAGAGACAATCATTAGAACTCAGTTTCCTCCCATTTTGTTTCTGTTTGACTATTTTGAAGTTATCCTTATGAAAACCCTTCCTTGCTGAGCAGTCATGCCTGTGTTTACCTTCAGTGTAATCTTTCTACCAACTTGCAACACAGTTTTCAACCCGCATTAAATGATACTTAGGAGGATTATTTGCATTCTGTTTAATTATTTTGTTGGTTTATGCCTGCAATTTTTGTTAATAAAAAAAAAAATTGCGACTTCTAAAGTTAAAGAAAACTGTCCCATCTTTGTGACTTTTAGGAAAGTGATTTTGGCACAAAATTAATATCCATACATCAGTATAAGTCCATTACCATTTGGCATATGTCTAAAACATGTTTGTTTTTCCCCTTGATAAATCATAAAAGAGATTTAAGGCAAGAAACTTGAAGAACACCACAGCCAGGAGACTGTAAAGAAACCATCATTCTCTGTAAGTTTAGTCTATTCTGGGTCCTGGAACTATTCCCACATGCACACTTCTCTTTTTTTTTAATTCTTATTTTGGTTTGGGTTTTTATTTTGGTAGCCAAGAGAGCTGTAAGTCCTTGATGAAGGATCAGTCTCCCACACGGTAGCACTCTGTCTGTTCACAGCAGCACACATATGCCCAGGTCTCATAAGCACTCCTGTGAAAGATCTCCAAGTTGCAGGAACACACCACAACATGGGATTCTTCCAAACAGAACATTCCTGTCTTACCTTTGCTAATTAGGAACATGGGAGGGAAACTAAGAGTCAAAGGGAGATTTGGTCCTTTTACAGTGATAGTTTAATCCATCTAGGCAACTCTAAAGTAAATTAGAGAAGGTATAAATTCCCTATTATAAAATGCATTCCACTTTCTTATATCACAAAATACACAATGTTTAAAATGACTGGAGCTATTCCTGCTGAATCAATCTTAGAAAAAATGCTAAACTTGATGGAGAGTGGGGATACCATTATGGTGATGCTGTCTTTGGATAAGGAAATAGCAAAAAGCAAGCATTATATGGTATTCAGACAATGGAAAAATCAAGACCTTAATCAGCTGGAATCTGTGTCCTGCTGCACTTGGTAAACATTTTTTTTTTGGCTATTGTCCTTTTTAGATCGTTCTTTAAACTCTCAAGGGTTGCTTAATTCAGGGACCAGGAAAGGGAGAGGGGAACTCTATTGTCGAAAGTGGATCTCAGCTGGCAACCAGCACTCAATTGTGAAGGTAGCAGCAGCAGTTAGTCGTTGTAGGAAAACCCAGAAGCCCAGCCCTTATAAAAGTGAGTGCCTTTATACAGTCCTGACAGTGCAGTTATACAGACAGATCCCCACATTCTCACCCAGCTTCAATCACATTTACCTTTCTAAAGCCAAGGTGCCTCAACAGACACTTAAGTGCCACAGCCAGGCACACCACAAACCCACAGTACAAATGCTTTCTTGTTCCTCTCCTAGGGATCAGTTAGGACGATTTCTGTCCATAGTGCTAAAACCTTTCTTAATGGTTCTCACATCACTCGTATTCTTTCTGTGATCAGATATAAGATGCCATCTATCACCATCTTTGTAAACACAGTGTTTGCTGAAGAGATTGCCTTGTACAGCACATAGCCAAGGTGGCCAAAGTAAGTAAAAAGGGTAAAGTTAGGGAGTTGCAGTGGCACATGAATGAAGTTTTATAGTTTTTCTATGACCCCATAGGTAACAAAGTAAGACAGGACAAAAATTTTCTAAAATCTGTGTTGTGGTCCCTCATCCTCATTATATGTAGTGTAAATGACTTTCTGCTATCCCTAAAATCATAGAATAATTCAGATTGTGACTTCTGGATGGAGATTTTTGTGTTTGCTTCTCTTGGTTTTGTAGCAGAAGATGCTACACCCTTTAGTGCCAGCACACAGCAGAACTATTGATGAACACCAACTGCCAGCTGACTGTGTAGCTACTTCTCAGCTGTTCATAACCTGGGGTTTGTGAGCATTGTGTTGCCTGTTAGATGTTACTTGGAGATACAGATTAGAGTGTTAAACCAGAATTGGCATAGAGCATAAAGATTATATAGAACATGTGATTATTCCTCTTCCCTGTGAAGCAGACAGGGATAGGGATCACTGCATTCATGTGTACCTTCTATTCTGCAGATTGTCGACAGAGACCTCAGAGTACATGAAAAGAAGGGAGTAAATCATGTCAATTTGGATTTCATGATGCTCAAACTGTTTATGGAATTCTTGCCATTTGAAAGGCAATTTTAGGCAGAGTTTGGACAATAGATACACGCTGACTATTTCACCTGTTCTTCTGAAACAGTGCAGCCATAATTCATGCACACATGTTGGCCCAAGGTTGTTTGTTATTCACTCTTTCCATCTACTGCCTAGTGCATCTTTGTCATGATTCATTATTCCTAACAGCTATATCAAGTGTTGCAATTACTGCACAATATAGATTTAACTCTATAATATTTCTAGATTGAAAAGAGAGAAATAATATATTAAGCGCTTGTGATATCTTTATGTATAAGTTTGAGAATCATTAAATAGCTGTCACTCTTCCTTCCTCCACAGCATCAATTACTCCACTCTGGTTTTACTTACTCCACTCTGTATAATGAGTCCCTAGAGCATGTTTCATTGCGGGAGAATGAACACATTTTTCACTTGCGGTCAGTGGGATGTGGTTAATTTGAAATCACTTAAACTATTATATCTGTCAAGCGTGGTTATTTTATTTTCAATTCACATCAGTGTTTTAGTATGCATGTCGGTTACTGGGTTAAACTGGCAGATTAATTTCCAAGCAGTCTGTTGCAATGCTCTTCTCCACTATCTTTACATGTAGGCTCTTGTTGAAACTTAATACATTCCCATTAAAATTTACTTCAGAGAAATCAACATTGGATATAAACACTCATATGATAAACAACACTCACCTTTGAATGAAAAAGGTGGCAAGATGAGGGGACTTAGTTTTCACATGAAAGCCCAAATGACTTGTTATTCCTGCTTCTTCCATCTTAACTTCTTTCATATGCATCATGGCATGTGCCTGTGGAAAAAAAGTACAGTAACTAGGGTCACTTTGACATGCTTAGAGTTTGTGGATTTTTTCTGCTATATTTACTGATTGCATTGATCAAAAATGCTGCAGGTTTCAGTTCAGTGTGAGCAGATCCACTATTCATACCATATAAAACTGTTCGGATCATTTGGGGGTTTTCTCTCTTTTTAAAATATTGTGGCTTGAAACTTATAAATATCCAGAATTTGAAAATGCTGAAATACTGACTTACACAGCTACTAATAACAGGGTGCTCATACAGAGAATTAGAGGAAACGCCAATGGGCTTTTTATTACAGCAATATCCTACATATTACATGAATAAATTACATTGTTGCATTATGCAGCTGCTGCATCATCAGTTTAGAGAGTAGACTGTGATCCTAAGTATTCGAGGATGCAAGCTCATTATCTCTAAACCCACTTTGGTTACAGCCACGATACAATCCCAGCTAAACAGCTTTCGCATAATGTATTGCATATACCTTTGCATAATCAGGTACATGGCTCAGAGACGGACTGATGAGTTTAGGTGTCTAATCAAATTTACAAAAAATAGTCTCTTTCTCTGAATCAGGCAGAATCTTTCACTTGGAAAGGTTATTAGGGAAACTATATTACCCATAAAAATACAAATCTACATATGTTGTGAAACATCATTTTTGATTTGAAAGATGCTAGTAGAAAAATATGCATTTGTATAACAACAGATCTCACTGTAAAAAGAACCAACTAAATTAAAAAAAACCCAACTGTTTTTTCTCTATCTTCTTATGATGATAACTGCCAGTGTTTGAATGCTGCCAAAGCACTTCTTGAAACTCAATTGTTTTTATTCTCTGCATTGTTCTTTCATCCCATCGAATAAAACACAAATTTTAACATCCTCCACAGCTGCAAATGTTTGCCTACGACTCATAGATTCATTTACATATTTTATATATTGATGCAAATATCTTTGGCTAGGCAAGCAGTACTCTGTCATTTTACTCAGCCCCTGCGTCTTTTCATTCCTATATTTTTTACTTTGCTTAAATTGTATCTGTTTTCATTGCTGTTGTTTTTTCCCCTCTTCTGAAAGCACATGCATCCCCCTTGCATTTCCCACCTGGCTCATTGTGCTCATCACCTCAAGGGAAATCCTGGACCTGGAGAAATCGGTCAAGGTTTCAGAAGTAGCCTTAAGCTGGACAATGTTTTACTGCTAGTCTCTTGCCAGATGAGGCTGCTTGTCACGTGACATTTCTACAGAACTTTTCATAAGTGGTTTCTTGAGGAAGCTCCTAAAAGCCATCAGAATCGTGGAGATAATGGTGGTTAAGGCAAGGATAAATACGCAGTGCTATAACTTTTTATGCGCACACAATAAAACAAAGTGAGAAAATCACACACTTTCAGTCTAAGCAGTTTCAGAACAGAAATGTTCATCTTTCAAACAGCAAATTTTCATGCTGTTTCTTTGAATACTTCAAAGGGATTCTAGGCAAAGGAAGATCTAAGCCTAACGTAAAGCGATACATGTGTCATAATGCACATATCATAATGGTCAAAATGATATGGTCTTGGTTTGAAAGACAGGTGTCTGCTAAGAAAGGCAGGAGCCAATGGAAAATGTAAACGCCGAATTACTATAATTTGAAATTAAGGGGCTCTTAGGCAAAGATACGAGAAAAGGAATAGCAGTTCTTTACTGGTATGTACAATAAAGCAAACAAACACAACTCTGGCATGAACAGCACACAGCACCAGGAGCCCAGTGGCGTCTCGGCCTCGGGCACTTTCCCCACTGGCGCAGTTCCGGGCACAGCCGGCGGGGGGCGCTGCTGGCTCCCGGCCGGCAGGGGGTGCGCTGATTCCTCCAAGGCTGCAGGGGGCGCTGTGAGGAGGGCTCGGGGAGTGGGCGGTAATGGCGGCTCGGCCCCGACGAGAAGACACAGAAGAAATGCTTTGCTTCGCAAACCCCCTGGGGCAGCCAATCCCGGGGCCACAGCAGGACTGTTGGAAGCACCAAGCTGGGCTGGCAGGATGTCTCAGGCAGGGGGTGCAGGACTGCAGTGCAGGGCAAGCTCGGAGCAGTGCTGAAGAAACAGCAGGGGCGGCAGCAGCAGGGCAGGGAGAGGCGATCTCAGCATCCTGGGCACCCGAGCAGGTGAGGATAGGTCCATCTCTTAGTAAGGCGGGTGTTAATAAGGCTGCTCTCACAAGCAGAGGCTCACCCTGCAGCAGAAGCAGCAGCAGCAAATTGCCTTCCCCGAGCAGCAGCTCCAACCATCCTCCTCCAAAGCTGAGAGAGAGCGCTAGGATCTGCCCCAGCCCATCTTTGACCTGCCTTATTCTCTCTGCCCCGCAGAGAGAAACTTCCAGATAAGGGAAGTGCAGCCAGATGGCCTACTCCCCTGAGCTTGGCTACTAATTTGTTTCCTTAAGTTCCCAGCCATTAGTGTTTCCTAGCTACTTATGGGGGGGGAAAAAGTCCCTAAGTAAAAAGGAACAAAAGGAAAGAAACCAGTGCACAAGACCCACTGGTGTTCCATCCACTGAAGGCTGTGGCCTGGCATTGGCAAAAACAGAATCAGGAAAGGAAAATCTTTGAGGCTGCATTTCTCCTACATCTGGACATCTTCCCAGCCTAGTGTGAGAAATTCTCATGCTACACTTGAAAGAGGAAAAGGAGCAACGAAAGTGTTGATTGAGCTATAAACATGTCACTCCCCCCCCCCCTCCATTAAAAGCAGAAATACACTTTTCTTTATATGGTTTGCCCATATAAAATCTAAACATTCTGCACTATTTAGAGTTCCCTAGATTTAGGCTAAGACAGAATGACTCCTGCATCTTCTATACTGTTCTAAGGTGCTATCAGCTGTAGCTTTTATCTGCTCTTTGAAGCTGAGAAGATAGACATGAACCCTAAATAATACTACAGCATAAAGTGAAGATATCCTGTGTTAATGTTACCAGGTCACGTGGTGGGTCCACAGAGCTGGAAGTGCAGAATACAAATCCGAATACAGTCAGTACCTATCACTGACCTGTTGCCTTCTTTGACTTCCGAAAATCATATAATATTGTTTCCATTCTTCATAAATGATAAAATAAGTTAATATTGTCAAAGAACACTTTTGTTGTTAAAATATGGTCAACCAAATGTTCCTGGTGAGAGAATAAGAGGGGGGAGAAATGGAACTTTGTTGATGTTGTTGACAGTGTACATGCATCTCTGTGGAGATACATATACCTGAAAAGAAGAGAAATTGCCCTACATTTATAGATATCATTGTCATGGACCATCACTGACCTACTTCCAAACCCAGATCCACTTCAAATGACAAAGTAATGATCATGTGAATTTTCTCTCAGAACATACCTAGGATTTTTAGGAAAACAAAGACAAACTAAGTGGATAATCTCCTCTAATTCTTTTGTAGGATAGTATTTTCAGGTATTAATCCTAGAAATGTTCTGTCTGTATGCTACACTACTTTTTGTGAGGAAACATTATTGTTGCATATAAAAATAAAAGGTAGTTAAAATAAAAAAGGAACTATCCAGGTGAATGCTGCCATATTCCTAAAACAGCTCTGAGGTATATATATATGTGTGTGTGTGTGTGTAACATACATGCATGCACAAAGGAGGACAGTGATGTATTCTGTAATACATGCTAATTCAATAACTTTCTTTGCAAAACTTTGAGTTTATGCAGCAAAATACTGTGCCAATTTCTTCAGTTGTACTAGAACAATTTCACATAAATTTGGTCCCAAATAATGCAGTTACAAGGAAGAAGCAAGATGTTTTGTGGGGATTTTTAATTTGTCTTTATGTCAAGAAATTGTTGAAGCAAGCTGGACTACGGTCCCCTTTTGGTCAGTCATGACTTGATATGAAAAATTTTGATTGCAAAGATTATTGTAGGCAAATAAGAACACCTTTCAGAATGGAAATGACTAGGCAATCTCAGCCCAACTTTTACCACATGCAAACTAAAAAGGCAATCAACTCAATGGTAGTGTCTGATCTCTGCATGTCTCTTCAGAATCAATCAGTAACCAGTACTGTGAGCAGCTGTAGAAAGTGAATTTAATTTTGCTTGTGTGTGTGTGCATAAAGAAAACATAAAGCCGATTTTTTTTTCAGCTCCTGGGCACAAGAAAAAGTTGGCATACATGTTGCCTGTAGTTACTGGGGCTAAAACAGTGTGTGAGGTTTTCTTCCTCCAAGCTGTAGAGAGAGATGAAGAGATCCCATATGGGCCACTAGTACAAAGAAAGCAGAGTAACAGGAAAAGAAAAAAAAAAAATGCAGTGTGTAAGGGTAACAGAGGGAAATAAGATTGAAAGAACAAAACATCAACATTGTTAGTCATGAGGAACAGACAGGAGGGAGGTATTGCCTGCTGACCATGTGTACCAATGCCAGAGTCTAAAAAAACCGGCATCTGTGGTATGGGATGTTGTCTCTCTAGATCTGAAAGGCAGCAGCAGATTGTTTTTATAGAAAGAAAAGGTGTCAGCAGAAAGGAAGGAGCATACACACATGGAATCATTTGCTGTAAGAAGCCATTTGAAAAACAACTGAGGAGCTGAGTGGAGGAAACATCTGTGAAACATGCAGCAAGACCACCACTAGTGCTTCAGGGAAGAGGTGGGAACAGAAGGGGATACACAAGCAGTGTTGGACATAGCATCTTGTCAGAACGACAAGGAAATGTTGTTGGTACTCTCAAGAAAATCCAGCATCTTGTGAGTCTGGCAGGAAAAATATTTTGTCCTCTTTGTGAGAGAGCCTGGGTGTACTTCTTATACTTTTCAAGAAGAAGACAAATCTATGTTCACTGACCGTAGAAATCCAAGAATCTTATCTTTAAGCAGAAATTGCACTTTTCACAGGATATATTAGCAATTCTGTCTACCAGGATCAGGACATTTTGGCTTCTTTTCTTGGGCTTGCTTCTTTTGTTAGTAACACTAAACGTGAAAGTCTTAAGAGACAGTAAATTGCCACCAGTGAAAAACGATGGTTATGTAGTTTTGGGGTCAGTGAAGGCAGATACAATGTGTAACAGCAAGGAAGGAGAAATTCCATACCTTTTAGATGTCTGGCCTTAATATTGCAGTCCAGACTTTTTTTTGGTTGACAGTAGAAAGCAAAGTCTTCATGATATCAAGGCCATATCCAAAGTCAGTTCAGCTATCCCTCATGAAGATGCCAGTCTAAATGCAAAATAACCTGTCTGTAATACAAATAAAAAAGAAAACATTGATCAGAAGAAATTTTACTTCTCTGGGTGTGAAGCCTTCTTTACACAAAGCCTTTAATGACTTTTCAGCATTGCTGAGGGAATGGTGTGGGAAAGAATATTCTGTTAGCCAATTATTACGTAGAATTGTATGGAAAGCCCATGTGCTACCCAAAGGCCTCTCAAGGAGGTCACATAAAAGATGAGTCATAATGTAACTGATTTCTACCAGATTATCTTTCCATTTGCTCACTGAAGAAAAAACAAACTATGGAATGTGAAAGCCCTTTGAAGTGACTGATGATCTTGCTGTTTATTAACCACACTGAAGGCGACCTTAGTAAAAAGTAAATGAAGGCAAATGAGAAATAGACACTTGATGGCTTATTCCAACCACTGTAAAGACAAAGCAAACCTTTTATTCTTCACAAAGAGATATGCTCTTATTCTGTCCCAACAGGTTAATGATAGCTCTCAAGGGAGAATAATATTGAGAAAAAGACTGTATACCTTAATTGTTTACAAAATATATACACATTTTAATTTAGGATCTTTTTTAGGATGCTGCTGTTTATTTTCTTCCTCCACAGGTTAATAGTTAGGTTTATTCAGTACCTTATTTGTAAGCTAATATGTGGGGAAACCCCACTTTTCTTCAGGAAATAGGAAATTTTAAAAACTACCTCAATATAAGGGGGGAAAAGGTCTAGAGGAAAAGACAGATTGTTCAGAAAGTAGCAGTGTCTGTCTGTAATAAGCTCCAGGTAATTTTTCTGCCATCAGTGGCTAGAAAAGATTATTTTAATTAATTACAATTTTCTAGTTTTTAAGAATTTTTGATTGAAGAATCCTTGGCTGAAAAAAAAAATCTTTCTTTCTTTTTTTGCACAACCTTTCTAAAATCACCTTTTAATTATTTTTATATTATCAAACAGTTCTTCAAATATATGACTTTATAAAAAAATCAAAGCTAACAAAAAACACAATGCAAAAAAAAAAGTGTAATTTCCTGTTATTACACTATTTTTTCTTATTTTTTTTCCTTACTGTTGGCCAATGTAGCATTAATTATACTTCCTTTCAGTGTTTTTATTGTATAGCCCATACATTCCCTGCATCCTTCCACACACTGAGCTTTGGAAACTGAAAACCTGCTGCCCTGGTGCTCACGAGTGAGTCCAATTCACGGTGGGTGCTGGGGGTCTTGGAATGTCAGACCATGGGTTGTAACTCACTGAAATCCTGATTAAGGAGAGGTTTGTCATCTTGCACATCTAAACCTTAATCCACATGCCTGGCACTGCACACTGGTCTTGACAGGAGCGGAGCCAGCTTGGCACTTGGCAGATTCAGAAAGACTGACTCCTGGAGATTAGATGGCTTGGCACAGTGAGAACGCAGAGGTCAAACTACGATGTTTGCCAAACAAAAAAGAACCTCTCATTTTCCGACTCTGTTGCTGCTCCCTGGATAAGCATTTTTTGGCCTTTTGCCTTGGTTTGAAGGCAAGGCTTGTTAGGATTTAGCCTGAGGGACCTGGTGTACTGTTGAAGGTCAAGTTAGATTTTGACTGTTGTGAAGCCCTGATATGGTAAGGTCACATGCTTCCTCGTTAGGGCTGATCTCTCAAGGCTCTGGGTAACTCCTGGGAAGTCATCAAGAATGGAAATTACTGCACACCTTGCTGAAGCCAATTCCTGATGGTTTTTATGTTCCAATTTCACGAAATACAGACAATTTTGCCTGAGTTGCAGCAGAATAGAACATAGTAATTTCATTTCATATAGGATTTCAGAATATGAACGTTTGGATTTTTTTCCCAGCAGTATACTTTGTCTTGACTACTACTCACTATATGTATATTTAATCACCACGTATATTTTTAAAACAGAATTACTTAGACTCTAAAAATGTTGAAACCAGATTTATTTTAAGGCATTTCATTCTCAATGAAATAGCAGATTCTCAAGAAACACAATCCTATTACCATTTTTCTAACAAAATTTCCTTGTCATGCACCAGTGGTTGTTTATTGTTTAGTTTTGCTGGAGCTAACATCACTGTTGCAAGGATGTTTTCTGCTCTGCACGCTCTCAGCCTTCTGGTTACTCAGTGGCACAGCCAGCACTGGGCATATTCCCCAGGACTTGACACCCTGCAAAAAAGACCACTGCTGCCTACCAAGTTTAGTGGGTCTGCACAGAGCCAAGGCTTCAGCAGCAGCAAGGAATCCTCTTTCACAGTTTACTGGCTCACACAGCTGTGATCTGTGCATTGCTGCAGTGTGATATAACTTTACCCCCTCCTCAAGCCAGGCTGTCAAGGAAAGCACCGTTTGAAACACCTCCAAATCCACAGGGCTCACCCTGTGCCAGAGCCTTCCTCCCTCCTTGTGGTGTCTTTTATCAAAACAGAATTTCTCAGAAACAACCAGCTGTTTTGAAGCAAAGTGTAACAAAAGAAACTTGAGCAATCTCAGCATATGTTTTTATTCCTCACCTGTCTTGTTGCAGCAGACTGTGCAATGGAGTGAAAGTTTTACCTACAATCACACTCACAATTCCTCCAGACCTTCAATATCACATTTGTCATCACTACAGTACGT
The DNA here is from genome assembly GCF_009819655.1 of Sylvia atricapilla. Taxonomy (NCBI): domain Eukaryota; kingdom Metazoa; phylum Chordata; class Aves; order Passeriformes; family Sylviidae; genus Sylvia; species Sylvia atricapilla. Next base: position 25,105,545 of record NC_089149.1, read on the forward strand.
ATCAGCTGCTCAGTTTTTCATCATTGTGGTAGTGTATTGGAATTAATAATGCAGTTGCTCTTGCAGAAGAATCATACAGAGTCCTTCTTTGCTCAAACGTTAGTGCAAACAGCCTTCTGATTGTGAAGGTAAAATTCCTTTTTGAATTAAATCAGACCAAATTGGCTTTTGAGCATCAGTGAAGACTTTTTGTTTCATTTCTCAAGTTTTGAAACACGTTTTCTAAAGTTTTGATTGAGGATATCTTGACTTCTATATGGTTCTCTCTTTAACAGGCTGAGCAGCAAGGAGCTTCTGTCACTACAAAGAAAATGTTCCAAATCCCCTGCTCTACTGTCAAACCCACATTAAAAACAGAAAGAGTCAGCAATCTAAGGATGCTGCCTGAAAAGCTCCTAAACAAAGGTTTAGTTCCTGGAGTTCAACATGACAAATTGTATGCATAAAATCTCTCATAGATGTAATTATGTGATGTCAGAGCATTATCAGTACCAATACTGAGTAAATTCACTTCTCTAAAAAGTGAGTAAATTCAAATAAGTGAATTTACTTCTGTAAAAATTATGTTTATTGGAAATCATTGTGATTTCTATTGCCTTTGCTCAGTATCACTTTGTAGTGTCATTAAAAATCCTTCAAATTTCAGAATTCAAACATTCAATTCTTTCATTTTATTAAATTTTAAATTTCCTTCAAAATTGCTTCATTCTAGCCCATTGTGTCTTTTATATTTGCTAATAGTATAAAAGAATGAATGGAAAGAATACCACTCCCATTACCACAAGAATGAAATATCTTGCAAGAAATAGTTTACCCAAAATGTTGTTTTGACAAAATGTAGTAGTACCAGGGAAAGTACAGGCAAGACTAATATACCTCATTGGAGCTTTGAGAAAATGTAATTTATATAGCGAAAAATAGCTACAATAGAGGTAAAATCAGAAAATAAAGGCATAGAATTAATGTCTAAATGAGTGTATCTGGATAGGGCTTTGCTCTCCTTTTGTGGCATGAAATGAAACACCATTTCAGTGCAGAAAAAGCAGCCAAAACAGTAAAGGAACCAAGGATCTCAGTTATTAAAAAGGGTTAGAAAACTACTATCTGCCTATATCTTTTAAGGGAAAGATTAAAAGCCAAAGAGAGGCCTCAGAAGGCTGTGAGGCTCATTGGAATCAATGGGGAAATGAATGCGCATCTGAAGGCAGGGCTTGGCCTGAGCAGGGGAACCTCACTGAGAGAAATTGTTCTGCAAAGGCATCAGAAAGGATCAAAGCTCCTGCACTCCTTGAGTTCGTGTCAGCCACAGAAAGAGCAGAAAGAAAAGCCAAGGTTGGTCCAAGAACAAGAGGAACTGAGGTGGAATGTCTTTGCACATACATACAATCATTGCAGAAATAAATTACGGAGAAGGGGACAAATACAGTTAATATAATGTCTTGAAAAGGGAGAGAGCAACTTTTGGAGGAAAAAGTTCATTTCAGAATGTAGACCTGCTAATGCAGAGGATGGGGCAGAATGGCCAAGGCATCCCATCCTCCTTCTGCCAAAAACCCCAATCCCTTCTTGTATCATCAGCATTTAATCAGGTATTAAACTCAAAGCAATTTCTGTGTTTCCTTCCAGATCAGGAAGGACATACTCTGTGAGAACTCAACATTTCACTAAACCAAGAGTGCATTGTGAAAGACTGGAGCTCCCCAAACGAGGTTTCAGAGCGAAGAGACCTTTAAAATGCTGCGGTGCCCATTCAGCGACTCGCGGCGGCTGCGGGACCGATGCAGCCACCGAGGCTCTAAGCTGACATCAAAGGGGGAAAAATCAGCTGAAATGACAGCAGCAGCTGCAGCATCCGCCTCTAAATTAGGCTGTGTTTCAAAGTCTGGACTCAACTGCTAAGCAGTATAAAGACCCAGGAGGAAGGCTGCCCAAGAAAAAGAGTTAGATTTCTAACCTAGCACATCAAAGTAACACATGCTTAGAAGAGCAATAAATGCATATGGCACACATTCACATGCTGCCTAATTGCAGTGGGCTCATGAAGCCAAGACAAACCTTCAGCTGATTCCTACTTTTAGAGAGGATTTGAGTCCTTTTTGAATGCAGAAAGCTGACACAAATTGGTAGCAGATTAGAGTCTGGCATTGTGATAATACATCCCATAATTTCAAAAGATGGCCATTTTTCATATCATAAGACACCTTCAAAATAGTGAGCTCCTTATTAGATAATTTATACATATACCAGATTATAGAATATCCACAACATAATAAATTAAGAAAACCTTTCTCTTAAAATTCATAAATAGATTAGAAAACCACCATTTTCACTGTTAATTTATTTGCATATAAATTTAATAATACAAGTGAGAAGAGTGAGAAATACGTTATTAAATGAGACACATTGCTGAATGCTTTAGCACTAAAAATCTTTGATTTGGGAAAATTGTCCATATTTTTGGTATGCATTTTTATTTAAGTTTAGTCTATAAATCTAAGGAAACTATTTGCAATGTTATTGATGATGTACAGATTTTTATAAGAGAGTAACAGAAAATAAGTCTGAATGTATGGATATTTTGTTATGTACAAGAGGCATGTTTAGTGCAAAAAAACTGCACATTTTCACAGTTGTAATGATATGATTTGATCTCTTTTTGCCTTTTCTGCAAGCTGGCAGAGGAAACTCAGTCATCCACTTGATATGTTTATTTAAATTCCTGTGATATTCAGCACAATGGTGGATTTTGTGAACAAATTCAAATTGAAATCTTCCACACTTGTCTTTAAGAAACTATAGATAAGTATTTAATATAAACACAAATAATGAACATAAAAAACCTTAAATAGACCTAATTCTCTACGATATAATTGTTTACAAATCTCTGAATTTATAGCTTTAAATTATTACACTTTTCTAAAGGGTTGAAATTGCAAGCAAGAGCAACTATCTACATTGCACTCTCTTAACTTGTTAAAAAAACAAACCCACCAGAAATTATTTGATAACCCTGACACAATGTCTTTTATGCTTATAGACCAGTTTAAATGAATCTGTTTGAGGACATCCAAACCAAATATGTTATTATAGCAGTTATCAAAGCGATCAGAGATGTTAAAAATGAGAAAAAAAATCCCTAAATGTGCAGTTCTCAAGAGAAAGCAGAAGCACAAATGTCTGGGCATATCTCGTACTTTTAGGATGTGTTACCTTACTCAAGAGTCAAGTGATAAAAATATTTGTTGAAATTATTCATCTTGAAATAAAAATCACTCAGAAGCCAATACTCACACACCGCAAGAAGGGAACAGAATATCATGCAAATTATAAGGCCAGGTTCTTATTTTAAATTTCCCAGATTTTGTTATTTGTGCAGTTGATGTAACGTCCTACAAAGTCATGCTGTAAAATGAGGTAAAACTGAACTCTGCAGTTTCCTCTGCTTCATGCAGAGGAGCCTGGAGGGGTGCAGTGGTCACCACAGGCTTGGTGCACAGGGAATCTGAAAGCACAGAAATCAACACAGATCCTCTAAAATTCTGACTGCTTGAGTGCATTCACCTGTTTCAGCAACTACACCCAACTCAGAAACTGTGTGGTTTGCTACTGCTTAGTGAGGTCACTTTTTATTCTTTCTTTTGGCTCACTTTGATAATACTCATTGAATGGTACTGTTTAGTGAGCATTTCGGAGGATAGATGTTCGAAACCCAACAACTGTGGATCTCAGGAAGGATTGGAAACTTGCAGACAGACATGCTGAACAAGAGAATAACACAAGGTCAAATAGTTATGCGGTTGCCTCAAAAGACAACTTGCCTGGTATGGAAATTACAAAGAAAAAATTCCTGTGGAAAATGGAAGTCCATAAAAGGCCAAACTCAGCAAAACCCCTTTTATAAGTAAAACACAAAAATGCTGGTTCTGTAGTATGCACCGATAAGACAAAATATTTCTGAATTTATACAATAATGCTGAGTGCATTATTTGTGTCAAGTTTTTCTGACACACAATATTGATACTTTGAATGGGAAGATTTCTAATGCAGTTCAGTAGAATTGTAAAAATGACAGTGTTTCTCAGAGAATCTGCTCTGATTTCAGGCAGCCTGAGGGGTATATGAACATAACTGGCAAAATTTTCTGAGGATGGCCTTAGTTCTATGTTATTTACATTTTATTCTAGACTATTTCTAATTTAAATTCTGGAAGGAGGGGAACTGAGGAACTGACACCATTGTTTTCCAATTTTCTGACGAAAGTTTGCCTTGCCTTCCCAATCTGCTTCAAGGATCATCTGGAATCTCACAGAGTTTAGAAAGAGACTCTCTGCAGCCTTAGCAGTTTCCCTCTACTTCCATCTATGTTATTAACTTTCCCACACCAACCCCAAATGAGCTTTAATGTAGACTCCTCTACATCTAATGAGCCATAATTAGCTCATCAACTTCTGACAAGTCTAAATAGACTTGTTAGGGAATGACAAGTCTAGTCTACGTCACACTGGAATGGGTGTCATCCCTCCCACTCAACCCTCCAAGGCAGGAAACAAATCTCTTAATAGCTCTTTGCAAGGTCTCCAGTCTCCTCCAGGACCCCAAAAGAGGGGGAACCTTTTCAAGTTTGCAGAGATTTACACAAAAAAATTACCTGGAGTAGAAGGAGAGTACAGAATTTATTCATGTGATGGGCCACCCTTTCTCTTTTTGCCCAGTTAGATAAAGGAGGGACTGTGATGTTGAAGGGAACGATCTTTGACTTTGCTCCTTTCTGGAAAATGACTCCACAATTTCCAGAGCCAAAATTAGCTCCTCAGCTCCCAATGAACCATGCTGATGTTACTTATTTAAAATGTTAATAACTCTTAAAATACTAAGAGTCTGATCTAATCTTTATGTCTCTGCACTTTAGCTCAACTAGATGAACCCAGAGAACCATATTCCATTTATTCCAGGTTATTTACTTATTTATTTAGCTAGAGAATGCAAAAATAGAATGGAGTAACAGTGCATTGGAGCTGCTGAAAAATGTCTTTTCTGTGCAGGTGAACCTCAATAATGCCTCAAAGGACCCTGCCACTTGTGGAAAGTGTTGTTTTTTCCAGGTGTATAATTCAAAATTGAAAGTTTGAAAACTGTGACAATATTTGCAAGTTTTCAGAAATGGGCAGACCCATAATTTTAAAATAGCACATGTATTGCTGTTATGTTAAATTTATTTGCATGCATAAGCCTTAATATTGACCCATCTACTTCAGAGACTATGCAGTTTAGGTGATTGTCTGTCTAAATTCTATTTCAGGATCTGTCTTCTAAAGAAAAACACTGCTTCAAATTGCTTGGCTGGCCAGTGCTCCTCCTGAAGTACAGTAATGCAGGTTCCATTCCCTCCTGTGCTGGCAGGTCACCTCAGCAACAACGATGTACTAGGTAAGGCTGTCCTCCCTGCCCTGCAGGGAAAACAAAACAAAACAAAACAAAAAGAAAATAATCGAAGATTCTTTTAGAAAAATCCCACATTGCAGATTCTTCAAGAATGAGTACTTGTTTGACAAAATGCAAAGGCCACGTCATCAGTAGGTTGTTACAACATTTGGGATTTTCAGAAGCCACTTGAGGATCTGGGAGTTGGATACCTCTGGAGGCCTGTGTTAAATTTGCAGCTTAGACACTACTGGTCTACTGACTTCAGTGCAGCAACGCAATTTTCAGCAGCTGAGTCAATGCTGAGTGCCACAGAAAGCCTGTTGAGAAATTCAAATTCCTGCTCTGATAATAAAATGGATCTGAAATCATGAAACTGCAATAAAATTAATATGTTTCTCGTTTGCTGTTTTGGCAGTTATTACATCTCAGTTTCGGAAAAATATCTATCTTTTGTCTCCAAACTATGTTTGTGCAGTAGGATTCTGCCCTAGGAGAATCTTATCAGCAAGTTATAAATCTCTGAACCCAGAGAATTTCAACAGAAATACTTATTCATTCCCAACTAGCTCGGGTTTAACAGTAACACTGTAAATAAAATTGTGTCTTTTTCACTTTTGTCCAACTTTTTGAGAGAGAATGTGTTTGGCTCTTCAGTATACAATGAGAACTAAGGGAATATATTTTAACCTCAGTGGATTTGAAGGAGAAAATAGACTTTGATTTTAGTAATTATTTTCTAAAATAGTAAGACTTTTAGGGAAAAAAAACACCTCAGAATAGTACCTTCACATGGTTATCAGAAATTTCAAATAAAAATTCTGTTTTCATTACTCTGACACAGAACAGCAAATATTCCTGTCGGACTTTAGTTGAATCACTTAATACGCCAAAATATTTTTTATCAAATCTTCATTTACAAAGTCAAAGTTAATGACAGAATGTGCCTTCTGCTCTCACAAACACGTGAAACTGGCTATATATGACATGTTCTCTGCTACTGTCATCCCACTCTAGGCTGCCTAAATTATCACAAAGTTGAAAGCACTCCCTTGAGGCCCCAAATAAGGTTGGCTTGCTCAAGTACTGCTTCTTTTTTTGAGAGAACATAAGCTAGGCAATGGCTCAGGCATGAAAGGGAAGGGACAGTTACTGGGACGTGACCCTGGTCACAGGGACAAATGCAAATGGTGGAAATGAGTGGGAGTGCCTACAGCTAAATTTGGAAAGCCACATCTGATGTGCTGTCTTCTCCCTGGTCACGAGTTGCCCTGGAGAGCAAGACAGTCCACAAGTTTTTGGAAAGAGAGTAGCACCAGAGAGATGTAGACAGGGGTTGTGTGTGAAATGCACAGAGGCTCAGGTTGCCTGTTCCATTTGTTCAGACTTGCGCACAAAGATAACATTTCAACCAAAAAATCAATATTGACCAAAATTACCTGTTAGTTAGGGAAGTAGGGTGATGGTCACTGGTCCCCTGACATACCCTGGCCATAGGAAAATTTTGTTGAATTGACATTTTTAATCCTCTCACACCCCATGACAGATCCAGGAATACACATTTCCTTTTCTCACTACAAAACCCTATTTTAGGGCTGCCAGGACAAGAGGATTGCTATGTAATTCCTGTTCATCCTTAATGCCAGACATGGTTCATTTAAAGGGTTCAGACAGACAGAATTTAAAAGTAACATGGCTCTAGCCAAATGTTTTGTTTTGCTTTGCTCCTTTCCTTGCAAGTGGAATAACAAATTGCTGCTTTAAACTCTTACCTCTGTATTTTAAAAACCAGAAAATGTGACAGCGAAAGTAAGAAGTGTCCAATGAAGTGGTGTGATATCTATAGGGGAAGAGTTACATTTTATTCAACTTGCCTACTCAACATAATACACTCTGGAAAACTTGTTGAAACTGGTACACTGAGACCAGAAAAATGCTTTGAATAATCAGGATCAGTAAGCATCCAAAAGCACAAATCTTCTGGGAATATTGGAGAAGAAAGACAACATTGACCTTTGCCTTGGTAGAAAATTAACCATTGTTTCTTGAGCAAAGCAGAAGCAAAGAAAATCTTGTCCTAATAGAGAAAAGGAGGGAAAAGTGCATGAGCCTCCTCTGCAAAAGCCAGAGAAAACATGAGGAACAGAAAAGCACAGTCTTAACATGAGCCTCAGAAGGTTAGGCTCTCACCCAGAATGTATTAGATACCCTAAGAATGAAAGAATCCAGGTGAGAGCTTTTCCCCACTAAGGTCAAGGACAAAACACCTTCTGATTTTGTCCTCAAGATCTTGTTGTTCTGCAAACAGAGGTGGTAACAACAGAAAAATCACTGTGATCAAACTTATTTACATAACCCATGTATTTGCAATATATTGGTGCTTTTCTGTATATTAAAGATGCTTCAGGAACTAGATAATGAGCCACAACATTCATTTCACAGGGCATAGTGGTATCAACTAATAATAAGGTGTCTAGGAATGAAGATTTCTGGGGGCACCGAGTTAATATAACTGTTTTTCAGGATGTCCTATTTGTAAGATTGCCTTTCACATTCACAAAGCTTAGCAGTACAATTTAAAGAGGAATAAAGATCTATTACGATACACAGGCTTTTTGCCCTTGCTTGGGAGCTCTTTCTTTATGCAACACTAACTCCATAAGAAAAACAGTACTTGCTATATTGAGGGAAGTAAATTTTATGACTTCCTGAGCATAACTGAGATGTCTGGATCAATGCATAAATGAAACACTAAATTTACTATGGAGAGTCTTATTCTCTAAATGTACAGTATTTATATATCTCTACACTGTGTCTTGCACTCAAAGAAGTTTGTAGAAGCTTTTCTGGAGTTACAATGATACAGAATAATAAATTCAGATCAACAGCTTGATTAAAAAATCTGCAGAAATTAGTATTTCTTTTCTCTCTCTCATGATAACACAGAAGCCCAAGATGTGGTCTTAATTATCTAGAAAGAATGATAATAAAGCAGTGGAAATAGGTAATAATAAGGTACTCAACTTGTTAAACTTTTGTGCGTCATCTGGAGCAGAGTATCTCAGCTGCTCAGGCCATAATGTCACCAGGTTTTCCATGATGGGATGTGCTCTGACAGACCTGGGACCCTTTTCTGCTGCACTGGCTATGTGGTTTCTCAGCAGTCTTCCCTTTTATTTATCTTTCCTCTCAGTATCATTGCTTTACCGTAATTTCCTGACTTAAAATTAACAAATAAACAAAACCACTCTAAATTCGGCTCTCAGAGGTTTCTTCTTGACTTCATATGTAAACTGAGACTTGAGTACAAAGAACTTTTAAGCTTTCAAACCTAATTTTTCCAAGCACAGCGAAGGTATGGAAACTATAGCGGGCTGTGGATCAAATCACGTCTCATATCATCAGTGCAGGAACAGAGCAATATAGAGACATCCAGGAAGCTGTGCAAAAGCCCTTTGAACGTTCCACATGATAGATATCGTTTTTCTTACTTTTAATTCGCTACATCCTGTCCCTTCTGTACATCCTAAGTATCCTTTCATCCTGCAGGTCTAAGAGTTTGTCTCCTAAGCTTCCATCGAAGCGAAACCCTCGCGTTTTCCCCTGACTTCAGGGCCGGCGAAGGCAGGCTGTGTGTGAGCCATAGGCAGGATGCAGGGAGCGGCTCTGGGAGCGGGCTTTGGGCGGTGTGTCAGGTGTGCCCCCGCCGCGGAGGTGTGTTGTTTCCGCGGGTAAAACAATTGTTGTTTCCGCGGGTAAAACAATTGTTTCCGCGGGGAAAACAATTGTTGTTTCCGCGGGTAAAACAATTGTTGTTTCCGCGGGTAAAACAATTGTTGTTTCCGCGGGTAAAACAATTGTTGTTTCCCCGTGAGCCCGGCACCGCTCCGCAGCGCCGCTCGGTGCCGCCAGAGGGCGAGCGAGAGCGGCTGCGGCCGGGGGAAACGCTAACGGACCAAAAAAAAACACCAAAAAAAGCCAAGACAAACAAGCGAAACGCCTGGAATTAAAATAAAACAAGAAAAAAAAAAAAATTTGTGATGCTCCTCTGTTGAGCAACCAGCTCTAGATGCCAGCTCTGCAAACCCACACCGCCTTCTTCCTTCCTGAGTCTCCTCTCGCTGCAGGGGATGTGGCTCGGCCGCCGGCAAAAGCAGGATCAGACCCATTTTGGTCCAGCTGCAATGTTTAACTTTTGGAATTTGTATGTCATGTATAAAACAAGGCAAAACCCCAAGGTTCAGTAATCTAACTGCTGCGCCAGGGACACAGGCAAATCAGAGGGATTACAAATGCTCAGTGCAAGGGGAGCAGCTGATGTCTAAAAGGCTCAGTAAAATAATAAGAGATTCACACCAGGAAACAGCCACAACAACATGTGAAATGTATTTTAAAGGCATTTAATAGATTTCTATTAACCCCTTGGACTGTTGGGAAAGGCCTGTGGAAACAGAAAGATGTGTCAGAGCAGAACCATCAGCTGCAGAGAATGTTAGTTAAATAAAATTTCAGCTTTCTGAGAGACATGGAGGAAAAGAAATGGTTCATCACAGCAAAACCATCAGTTTCTCCCATGCACCCCAAAGCAAAGCTAGAGTGATATATGAGGAAATTATTTTTTTTCGTTCACTCCTCTTAATATTCTCTTACCTTTCAGCTGGAAAAAAAAATTAAAGTAGAGAAATTTTAAAAACCAAGTATTTAAAATGTAATTTCCATTCCCTTCTCTTGGGAAGGAACAACAGTTGTCACTGTCATCATCTCAAACCCCAGGAGATACGGCAACTCCTTTCCTATTATCAGGGTTAAATCCGTGCCCAGTTTTTTTTAAACATGTCCTACTTTTCCTCCCCTCTGAGCCACTTCTTTACAAAGGCTGACAATCTTTAATTGTTTCTATCTCTTACTCCCTATCAGGAAAATTGGGACTTCTCTGTTCGTCTTGTACTTGCCAGAGAAGTTAGCCAAGATTTGTTCATGATGATGATTTTTGCTGTTTGTTGATGATGTCCTTGGTTCAGAGTTTCTACCAGGTGTTTATTGGACCCCAACAGATAGAACACAACAAATTGTGAAGCATAAGGTTTATCATGAGGGTTGTGTTTTTTTTTTAAACACATTTGTCATTGTATGTCATAATAGTCTACTTTCTCTCCAAATATTCCCTCCCGCTTTGCATGTCTCTTCTTTTGACAGTAATTTCCACATGCAAACCATGTGTCAAAAATACATCTTTCGAGATACTGAGGAACTCTGAGGTTTCCTAAAATATTGAGTTTCTAAACTTAATTCTGATCTCTTGATTTATCCATTGAGTGTTTTTCATTCCCTCTTGATAAACTAAATATTCACCCTTTGCAACTTCTACCTTTTTGCAATAAAAGATGAGTAAGTATCTTCAGAACAGCAGACTGATTGCCACAGAATTTTTTCACTTTTTAGAAATATTGAGCATCAGGATAACTATTCCCATGGTGCGGAAACAGACTCTGGATGTGAGATATGAGGATTAGAAACATTAAGAATATTTTCACTTTATAGGATATTATTTCCTTTTCATGTGACTTTTCTTTACCTTCAGTTTCATGTGATTGGAAGGCTTAATAAAAAAATGCGGACATTTAAACCCGCCTCACATTATTTACTCCATGCCGTCAACATTCACAAGCATCAAAGCTTTTCTTTCAGTTCTGTATCAAAAAACACGAAGCTTTAAGGCTTGGCCAAAGAATCAACACAAACCCAAAGCAGAGGCATCAGCTCGTGAGACTGCTGACAGAATGGATTAAACAGACGTTTGAAAGTATTGCCAGTGCTGTGGGAGAAAAAAGAAAAGGCCTCAGTTCCACACTTTCTTTTAAACTAAGAAGTCCAGCTTTAGTAAACTATTCACTTTGTTGATGCTCAACAAATACCTACTGATGAGATGACATCATCTGCTAATGAAAATAATTGCTGAAAGGCTTAACCCTGTTTTTGGGTAAAATATATGGGCTATTCAAGCTTTGATTTAAAGAAAAAAATAGAAGAGTAAGAATGGATTTTCGGGATCAAGGAAATGTTACAGGCCTTGTTTGAAAATGGGGTCTGACTGCCTTCACAAATGGAATTGGATCCTGGAAGAATAATTTCATTGTGGTGTTCCACAGAATTTCAATACATGCTCAGATTAGCCGCTTCTTTGCCCATTCTTTTTTAGCTGTTTTAGTGCCAGGGACAGGTACCATGGTGGGTTTTATTTGTCAGCAATGCTGCATGGTCTGTACTGAGAGATTATGCTTTCCCTTTTGGCTGCTGCTTTCTGGCTTCTGCCTCCAGTTCTTCCTCATCTACAGGCTGTTTGGCTCTGTGCAAAACAGGAGTGGTGAGGACAAAATGCTCTATAAATCTTATTGGTCTGTCTTTGGGAAAGAAGATTCTCTCCAGTCTGCTCCATAGCAGGTTTGCAGCACAGCTGGGAGACAGACAGGAACGTTACTGTTTGCTGCTTTTCCAGATATCTTTTCAGCATTAGTTGTCCTGCCCAGAGAGCCACAGAGGGACAGAAAGAATCCTGAGGAAGTAGAATTGTCTACTGTTGTCTACTTTTGCATGTTATTGTTCTCCTGGAGCCGAGACAATAGATTAGGCAATGGACACATCCATGCAAAACACACATTCATAAAATACATTCAAGAAAAACTACCTTTACAGTCAGGGAAGGGGAAGCCCTTTAAGGTGTTCTGACCTCCTCCAGAGAGCTGTGGCAGGCAGTGGCAGAGCTGGGGTGCCCACTGTAACAGCCCTGCCTTCAGACCCGAGACTTGGACACATCAGGCACTTCTGTTATTTCCTTCAATTCTCACACATTTTACTGAAAACCCACCTTCCCCAGTGACATTTGCTACTGTTCAGTCACATCCATTACTAGGCCCTTTGTGCATTCCTGGAACACCTCGAAGCTTGGAAAGAGGTAGGGGAGTTTGGGAATTAAATTGTACTTTCCTTCAAGACCTAAACTCCAAATCATTCTGGATGTACATGTCAGGAGTCTCCAGGGACTGGGAGCAGCTGGGAATGCCCCAGGGAGGGGAGGCAGACCTCACAGCCAGGGTGTATCCTGGAGGGACACCAGGACAGCCAGGGTGTGTCCTGGAGGGACACCAGGACAGCCAGGGTGTGTCCCACAGGCTGGGGGGCACCAGGACAGCCCCAGCCCAGTGTCCAGCAGCTCTTGGGACCGGCTGTGGGAGCTGGAGGTTGGGGCGATTTGCCCCGTGTCACCGGGGCCAGGATGGGTGGGGAGCCTGAAATAGTGACCTGAGCTGTGGGCACACCCAGGAGAGGCACACAGGACCACCCTTACAGTCCACCACAGCCCTCAGCACTCAGCCACAGTGTCCCTGGAAACGCCCAGCGACAGCAGAGTTATTGCAACCACAGTGCTGAGAGCCCAGCCAGCAGAGCAGCTGCTGCAAAGAGCCATCACACAGCTCTGCATGTCATAGCAGTCTGGGGTTGAAGAGTGAGGGTGGTATGACTGCTTTCCCTGTGTACAAGGGGAAGTGAGACCCAAGGCAAGGGCACAAGCAGCGGATTTGGGACTCCCACGGCAAGAGTTAAAGGTGTGCTCACACAACTCCTCTGAGAGCACAATAGAGGTACTGAAAAAGAAAACAAAAAATCTGTACATGGGGAGGAAGAACAAGAGCACAGTGTGATGTTTATAAACACAGATAGTGATGAACAAATAGTGAACAACATTCAAAAGAGGAAAAAGTAATAATATGGTGGTGTTCATAGTGAGTCAAGCACTGGAACTTCAGCAAATGCTGCTTTATTGCTAAAGATTGAAGCTGGTGCCCGAGTGGGTGAGGATGTATTAATGGTTAAGATGGCTGTTCCCCATAACTCTGTCAGTTATGAAGCTCACAAACCATGGGCTTGAACACCAGATAAAAAGAAAAAAACTTTTGTAGTTTTACTAACTTTTGGACACTGAACAATTAAACACCATACTTCCTTTGATACTGTGGCATACTTAAAATTATTCTTTGAAAATTCCTTTCAAATTAAATGAATTCCTTCCTTTTGATGCAACTAGAAAAGCATTGATATTGGACTGGAATAAAACTGTAATTCATTTTCTCAGAGTACAATGACTTGACCAAGTCGTAAGCTACATAAAGCTCTGAACTTATTACGTGCCTATTTTTAAGCAAAGTTTTAGTACTACATTATGTGGCATAATCTTTTCACATTTCCATCCAAAGGAACTATTAAAAGTCATTTTTCTTGCTGCACTGCTGGGCATATACTTTTCAGAAAGATTGACTATCACATGCCACTGTATTTGAGGGGTTTCACCTGTGTTCAGTCTCTTTTGAATACTAATATATCATAAAAAAGCATGATCTCCTGAAGTTTGATAGTGCCACTCATTACATCCAATCTTTCACCTTTATGAAGCCAATTCCTCTGAAAGTACTCCCTCTGAAATTCAAGAGCAGTATATTTTTAGTGAATTCTACTTAGATGGCATAACTAATTCTCTGAGTTACACTGTTTGTTTCTTTAGTTATGCCATTTGTTTCTTTGTAAAAAAATAAAAACTTCAGACTCTTCTCTATGAGTGGAACTTGGTCTTTGAGGATGAATCAGATTTACTTAAGGAATATGCAGTTTGGAAAGTAAATATATAACTTCAGCTCTCAGTATCAGTCATTCAAGTTTCATTCCTTCCATGGAGTTTTGTTATTTTATGCCAGATTATACCTCTAGTCCAAAAATGCTTAATGATTGACTATAATAATTATGTAATACCTTGTGAAATGCTTTGTTTAACAACACTGGCATTTCTTGGAGAATGGTAGAATAAATTGGTTTTAATTCTATGTCCCTGACGTGGACTTGGATTCTTTTTTAAACCCTTCTTTTGGATAAAAGGAGGGAATGACACTGGCAAGGAAACACCTTTCCTGCAGACATATTTAACTTATTTATCTATGGACTAAGTATAATTACAGAATTGATTTTTTTTTTTTTAATTTAGTTGCATGCATACAGAACTGATCCAGCACTATCAACATTCTCAAGATACTCTTTCATTTTTCTATGACTAGTGATTTCAAAGATATCCTGAAATGTCTTTAGGGCTGAAATTTGACTGAATATCAAATTCTTGCATCTCCTAATAATCTTTCTTCTCAGCTTAGATTTGTGAGTATTTTGTTCTTCATCTTTTAAGATCCCTCTGCAAGACACAGAAGAGTTTTTGAGCTTTTTCCTAGTCAAATATATGAAAGATGCTGATTTAAAATAATGATACTCTAAAACACAGCTCTAACCAGAGAGACCCAAGATGGTCAAGGCTGCCTTGAGGAACTGTCATACCAGCTCCCTCTGTTGCTTTTCCTCCTGTACACTGCTGCTTCTGTATTCAACATCTATTTCCACTCTTTGATTAAATGTAAGCCAGCTCTTGCTCTGTGGATTTGCAGTAAGACTTCAAATACCTCAGCACTTAGGAGCCAGAAGTGTTCTTCGGGCAGAATAGCACACAAATGTTAATTTAGCATGTTCTAGACTGGGCACAAAACTCTTCCCATTCATGTACACCAGTTTTAAACTGCTTTAATTCTGCCAACTTTGGCAGAGTTCACCTTGATTTAAACTTCTGAATAAGCGAGGCACCAGGATAAATCAGGCAAAAAATAACAATCATATTTTATTATATACATATATAGGAATGGTAAGTGTAGTTCCTCACGTGCAGTTACAGGGATGGATGTGGTATTCCCCATAAAATCATCACACAAGGCAGTGAGATTCACTGATTTCAGTCAGCTGACAGCTAGTTAATAGCCAGCAGTAAGGACAGAGGGCTTTTCAGCACATGGGATTAAAGTGCTAAAGTCTGCTTTTGTGCCTGCTTTTTATTGTTTGATGCATTTGTATAACTCTCAGAGATGCATCTTATATGTGGAAAACTAATTTTCATGATTTTATTGATTCATTTTTAAGTGTCTTCAGTTTTTTTCATGGTTCGGGCGCATGGTGACACAATTTTGCCACAGTTAGAACAGGATCTACCAGGTGACAGGGAGGGAATGCAGATGAGTGAGGCCCCACAGGTTGACTCAGATCTAGAATTCAAATCTCTGGGGAAAAAACTGGCGTGTTTGGGCTACATCCAGCCATGGTAAAAAAAAATGCAAATTCATTGAAGCTCTGGTGTTACAGAAGCCAACAAAGAGGTTACCTGAATAGTTCCAGCTACTTAAAATTTTGTATCTGACTTAAAAAGACAAGCTGCAGTTATGCCTGCCTGACTCTCCATTGAATATCTGGTTATACTATAGGTCTTACTCCTCAACTTCAAAGCCATTCATGAGATTAGCCTGAGATACTATGGATGGCCTCCCAAGAGATCTCCAGTCCACTGAGCTCTCTAGAGTCAAAGATAAAAACTGAAGTTAGGACTCTGGAAGACACAGCTCTCCTGACCACTCACCCACAATATGTCTCCATCCTCAAAGAGATGAACTCTTCTGGGAATGACTCCTTCAGATCAAAGTATAAAATCCACCCCTTAACATAGTCTTCCCTGAGAATAAAAGATAAAGAAATCCTGATGTCGAGGAGGTGATGAGAGAGCTATGGCGCTCTTTAATGTGTTTACTTTTCCAGTCTGGAATGTGCTCACACAATGTGCCATGCTGGAGTGCAACAAAACCTCTCCAGCAGGCAGGGGGGTCAGTGATGGCAGGCTCTGTGCTGGGGAGAGACTAAACAGGAGAGAGACACAGAGGGATGCAGGGCAGTGGCCCGCTGCAGTTTAACCGTAACAAGTGACTTTGGTGGTCTCCATCCTGCGCTGTGCTCGGGGTGGTCTGCATAAATCAGCAGGATCAGCCTTGACGAGGGATGGTTTTCATTTATGGCCTCTCTCAGATTAAAAGGTAAATTTTCAGATTCAGAAGCTGTGGTCTGGTGTTTTCTCTGCCATATATTTTAGTTAGTATGCCCTATGCAGAGGAAACCATGGTTGTGTGAAATACAAAGTAATGGTTTTATTATGCTGTTTTTAAGCCCTGCTAGTCTAAAACTACATGAGTTTGAGTACAGTCACACACTTACTATGTAATTTGTATACATTCTTCCTTTTAAAAATGTCTTTTTGTAGTGCAGGTGCAAAACAAGCATTATCTTCAAGAACTTCTAGTGCTTCAGCATTTCTGCGAGTTGCATTAGTAAAAATTTCCTAAATTCTATATTAATCCCTTAAACTATATATCAATAAAAAGAATATTTTTGCAAATGACCACAGTGTATTGAAAACTACTCCTTAGATAGGTGACTATCTCAGACTGCATTGCTATCACCTCACTGAGGCTTAGTTCTAAGTCTTTTTTCTAAAATGGTAACTTTATAATAATTTACCTCTCATAGCTAGCAGCCTTGAGTAGATTTGAATTCCTACTTCATTGCTTATGGAAAAGCAGCACATCTGAGACAATCTGAAGGTCTGTTTGCACTACAGGCTGCTGTACTGCAAAGATACAGGCTCTACACTCATGTAAGTCTAAGTAGCCTCTAAACTTATTTAAACTGGCTTTATAGAACTCAGTCTAGGGTCAGTATCTTTCTGACTGATGTTCTGGCTTTTTTCTAACATATCACTTATGAAGCACAAGGTTACGTTTTTCATTCTGTTTTGTTCTTCTTTGATTTTCGTTCCCTATATTTGACTGCAAATACCTGGTTTTAGTGAAGGCCTTGTACCTGCAAAATAGAAGCAGTTTTAGCCTTGTGTCCCTGATAAATCCAGCTGAACATCCATGGAGTTTCTCAGGAGCACTCAGTTAAGCACATAGCTGCATGTGTGCAGTTTTCAGGCCTCCACTGCCCATTTATTTGCACCACACATTTGTGATTACATACATTAATTGTTACGTCTCCTCTAAGGTTAGAAGTGATGTAAGAGGATTCCAGACATATAATTAAACTGTACACTGGCCTAAATCATAAATCCAAGTAAGTCAGCAATAATAAAATAGGGGCAATGTAATTGAGATGAGGCTGCTGATTTCAAGTACACTATTTGGATTTTTACTGGTGTTGTAGAAATTAAGATCTGACCTATAGTAGTATTGTTTCAATCCCGGCAAACCTTTCCAGAACTATTTTTTCTTCACATGTGTAAGGCTGTAAATAACTACTTACCCCATAAAATGAATATGGTACATGAAATACTTCATCTTTGTATTCTTGCAATGTACAAGTACAGAAATGGATTAGACATTCCTCTTTGGTTAAGAGATATATCAGTGCATAAAGTCACAGTCTGGGTTCATTTAGCCTTTTCATTTGTAGTGCTCCATATTACATGAGTGCAGATCTATTTGAATCTGTTTAATATTCATGATCCTCTCACCAGTCTGAGTGAAAGAGATAAAGCTTTTGATAGCAATCTCAGCAACTTGATTAACAATGCACTAATCATCACTACCATTGACCTGATTCAGAAATGTTTTCAATTCATCCATCACTTTATAACCAAAGATGATTGCATTACCTTACCATTTTTTATTTAAATAAAACCGCATGAGCTGTAAATATCTTGCCATTTTACTAAATGCACCTTGGTACCAAATTAATTTATTTTTAAAACTAAATACCAAAATGACCTATAATAACCAATTAGGGCAGGAGCATAGGGGAAAGCGTATCACAAGTGGTCTGCAATAAAATCAATTCACTTTGACTTCACATCAATAAATGTTAAATTGTGCCAAGGAATTAATTTTGCAATAAATTGTTATTGTTGTTATAAAATCTAACTAACACATATTACCAGGAGTAATTATCCATATATCAGAATGCATTGAATGTAGAGTGTGCACTATAATTACTCCCAAAATTGCTTATCATTCAAATGGTAATTTTAGGGATAATGTTTCTTTAACTATAACTTTATAAATTTCATCAAAAATTTATTTGTAGGGTTTTTTTTTCTTTACTTGGTATTGCAAAGAAAATAGAAAACTGACTCTGAAAAATGCAACAGATAATAAATATGGTAATGTAGTTTAATCAGTATGTCTTGCTTTAATATATAATTGCCAGATTTTGCAACACTATTAGGAAAGTGAGATACCTCCTTGTGAGTGGAATTTCCTTCACGAGTGCTGACTGGAATCTCCAAGCCTATTCATAGCAATAGGTAGAGTAGAGCACAGTAAAAATATTGGCATCCAAGTCTGTGTGAACACAAAACCTGTAGGGGTCATTAAATGTTTTTCTTAGATACAGAATTTTTCTCTTGTCCTAGTATTTGTGTTGAGGCTGAAGTCTACCGTCACACGAGTTTGGTTCAGAATTTGGAAATCGTAATGTCAATGACCAAACAGGAAAATAAAATAATAAGGAATTCAACCTTGTGTTCTATTTTACCTTTTTTTAGACCTGGGAGTATTGAAAGGCTAATTTCCAAATGCAGATACTGTCCTACTTTTAGTAATCTTTAAATGCTGTGATTAAATTTCATTGATCATTGGAAGGTTTAAATTTCCATGAGTGTCTTCAGCTCACCTGAAGCCTTCTAATGGGGTTTATTGTTTTTCAATTTTGCCTTAAAACCTTGTATATCTGAAGTTCTGAACATCCCAAGTCATAGAGGAATACACTGGAAAGATGTCAGTGTTTTGTATAACTGTGTTATTAGGCACAGAACCAATAATATCTAGGGACAACTCCTAATAGTATCCATTTGCTTTTGGATGGATTAGTGTAGGTCAGTGGTGTTTGTTTCATTACATCATCACTATTCGAACTAAAAAATATTCGGCCATGTATGTATACAGGGCAGGGAGTTTGAATTATTTTATTCATAGAACTGGTCGCTGGAGTTTAGACATAGTGACAATTATGAAAAGAAGAGATTAAGGCAGCTCAGCTCATGCTGCTGTGTGGTGGAGCTCGTTGTGTGACAGGAAACTCAGCCTGTGCAAGTGCTGTCTAAGAACAGTGAGTCAGAACAGTCCTTTACACATTTAAAATACACTAATATGTATTTTTGTTTGATGATGAAATTTGGGGCTTCTTCTTATGAAATAACACTATTCTGTTGAATATATGCTTTATGCTACCTTATTTTCATAACCACATATAGTAGATTAAACCAGGAAACAGAAAGGCTTTCACAAAGTATTTTCTAAAAAACTTTTTTAAAACAATTGTGAAGTGGCATGAATAATGAGTTTTGTATTCTGTGGGTGCTACTGAATTTGCAGTTTCATCAGAAAATATTGGTGAGGATGACCAAATCCCTTGCTTTTCAAATGTTTGTAACACATATCCTGAGGATGTAACAGAATTTTTTAACATTTCCTTTATTGCCCTAGGTTAACTGCTTATGTCTAAAAGCCCAGAGTTCTAGCAGGAATTCTAACATTCGCAAGAATTACCATGATCATGATCAAGAAATTGCACTTTTACTTTTGGAAGTGATCAACACACATTGTAATGAGGAAATAGGTTATCTCTAAATTACTGTCTACATCTTGTAGTTGTAAAGAAACATTTCTGCAATGAGCAAGACATCTTAAATCTCCTGAAACAGCTGTGTGAAAAACTTCAGCACAATGGGGGGACATGTGACTTCTCATACTCCCCTTTGGACAGACACTCAGTTTAACCCCATCAAGGTAGGCTCCTGTCTAGGTCAGTCCTAGTTAGGTGAATGATGTAAGCCAGATTCCAAGAGCATGTGGACAGAGTACATGAAATTGCTTTCCTATGATAGCTAAAGTTTGGTAATACAGTTTTATTGTCCTGAATTTCTTTTTACTTTTCTTGATAAAATTCCTTAAAGAAGTCTCTCAGACATGCCCAGGGATTTTGTAAACCAGGAGCTGTTGAGTGTTTTTGAAGATCCTGGCACAGTAAATTGTTAGGAATATTAGAGTGGCATTTTGAAAATTTAATACAAAGAAAAAAGTTAAAAATTAAGAGATCCATAAGACATATGTAGTACTCAGAACTTCTTCATGAGAATTCACTAAATGCACCTTTCACTTCTAGGGGTGCTTGTCATTCAACAGTTTTGTTGATTTCGAAAAGTTACTGTTCATGGTAGTTTTAACACTCTTCTGAAGTGAATAATTTTTATCCAATGCTTGATTATTTAATAGATCATTTAGATTTAATTTTGATAAAGAAAAATATGTGTCAGCTTAGCCATTTAATACAAAAATATGTGGCCTAGAGAAATGTTATTCTAAAGCTGTTTGCCTCCTTAATTGCAACAGTCTGTATATCTATTTGTCTAGACTCCATCAAGGGCACTATTGTAGCTGGAGGCATTGGTTTGAAGAAGACTAAAGGGCTACATCATGTCAAAGCCTCAAGTAGGAATTATTGCCTTTCTTGCCACAGTTCACAGCTGTATTATGTCACCAAATCACATCACAGTGTAATCAAAGATGAATAAAATATTTTTTTTCTTTACCTTAAACGCTTTCCCTGTCAATTACAATCAAAGGACATGATTTCAGGTCTGTCAGTTTGCTGGGTTCTCTCCTACTGATGACTCCAAAACTGTAATCTGCTAAATATAAAATGAATCAGAGAAGTCTTAGAATGATTCTGCTATTAAGAAGAAGAATGTTTTTCTCCCACAGGGGACAGAAAAGTAATTGGTCTTTAAAGAAAGAAATCAAAGATGTTAAAAAATTACCTTTTTTGGTCCTTTCCTCTCCATCTTTGGCTTTTTGGCTTTTTTTTTTTCCTCTGCTAAACCTTCAACCACTCAGTATTCTCCTCCTAAGAAGACAGGCATAAGTATTCTAATCAAATCTGTCCAGTTTTGTGTGCCATTAGAGTAAACATTTAACTGGCGTCTTGTTTGCTCCATCACACCTTTTCCCCTCAGTATTATTGTCGATTGGGTGCTCTGTAATGGGCAGGCTGTAGCCCTGCTGCAACTCCAACTTGTAGGCAGTTTAGTGGCTTGATTACATCATTAACCATAATCAAAAACATTTCCCCAGAATGATTCTAGCTTGGTAGTAAGGACTGCTTCCTTTGATCTCAGTAGCAACATTTTACAATAGGTTGCTCCTCATTTACACTACAAATGCTGGCAAAAATGAAAGTGGTATCTTCCCTAGTAATACCAGATAAAATAAAATAACTGGTTCAGCAGTCATGCCAGCTGCTATCATTGTGGAACAATGCCCTTTTTCTTGTAAGAAAAATGTATAAACATGTATATATGTATGTGTGCATGCATTACTCTATATAGTGAAATTTTCTGATGTATATCCTTGTATTATACTTAGCAACACATTTATTTTCAGCATTTGAAATGTGCTTTAAACCATGCCATTGGATTGCAGCTTTGCAAAATATTGTTAGTCGTAGCAAAAAAATTACATTGCACCTGCACTGCTTGCAGAATATACCAGAATTCCTTTTCAGTGCACTAAAGTCTTGTTAGAAGCCTCGTAGCAGATGTAGTTTCCAGCATTTCTAATGCTGTGTCCCTATTATAAGACTAATGCAATAGTTACAATTGAAATCAGTTACCTGCACTATCAAAACATCAATTGACCAACCACTCCAAAGCTGAAAACCCACACGGCAGCTGTACCTGCCACAGGGAGATTATGATCCCAGTGCTGTTCTAGAGCACTCACAGAAATACACCACATGCATATAATAAAATTCATGTTTGATCTGTAATGTCTCCAGGACCAAATAGAGCTGACCCATGTGGGTGGGACAGGCAGAGGATGTTCAAAGACCTTTATAATGGCAGCCCTTGATCTCTCTTGTGCTCTTCCTGTCCTATTTTACAATCAGCCTTTTACACTGGCTCTAAAGTTTACTGGGGGAAGATGGGAAGTGTTTTGTGGCCTGCGGCACGTGCTAAAAGGATAGAAAGGGAAGAATTGTTTCGTGGACAAAAAAGGCTGTACATCTTGCTTGACTTCTGGGGATTATGTTTGATGTCCCAGCTGTTCAGACACACACCCCTACCTCATTCCCAGCCAGATGATCCAGGTACTGCAGGACCCTCTCCCCTTCCACTAGCAGAACTGGACAGCCAGGAGCTGGGTGCCTCTAGCTACTCTGGGACCCAAGTCTCACTTGCCAGCAAATTTTGCAGCTGAAGAGTTTCCTCAAAATCTTATTTCCTTATTACTTTATTCCCATTTCAAAACTAAAGTGCTGCAATGTACAAACGTCTAACAGGCACTCGTCTTCCATATGCTTGCTTGAGGAGCAGTAGAAAAGGAAAAGGAAATTAGTGCCATCTTCTTTTTGGTTAAACCAAAGACATTTTTTCATGTTCTTCAGTTACTGATAGTTTTGTTACTTCTAATATAAGCATGAAAGACTCCGCAACGTTTTAAAAAGGGAAGCTGCTGAAATTGTCATGCCACAGAGCAATAGGACTTTCTGGTGGTACACTTTCAATTTTCAGAGGTGTCAGTGGATAAAGGAAAGGTAGCAAAGAAGTGAATAATGGAAGGGTAACTACTGGGCTCTTCCTTGGCAGCTGTCCCACCAAGTTATGATGGATTCACGTGGATATTCCCCGAATTTTCAGAAAAAGAACAACAAATACAGTCTCTAGCGGCCACGTTTAAGATGGTCACTGCCTTTAGCAGGATGATACTCCGCACAATCTACAAACGTGCAGACAGAGGAAGCAGACTGCCTGCATCCATCAACTTAGTAAATGCCTCCAGATTAGCAGAAATATTTTGAAACAGCCAATAATTATAAAAGAGTTGCTTGCCATTGCATAATTATTTTATAAACCACATAACATACAACTGTTACTTAGTCACAGAGGCCCTCTTCACACGGTACCATATGGCTAATGGCTTCTACAGCACATCACACCATACTGAGTACTCCTTCTCATCATACTGTATTGGCTACTGGCTCAGTTTGCTGCTAATGTCTGTGTTACCCTTTCACTGCATGTTTATTTTATGAAATTGTGGCATCTGTTTTTGGTGTTTATTCTAAAATGACATTGCTATGTTCCCAGTCTTAGCCTGAAAATCACCTCAGTATTAATTTCCCATGGTAGATTTAAATTTTTGTTGTTGTTGTTGTCTTTTTCTTGGGTCTCTGACAAACAAATCTTGACCTTTTTTGCATTTTGATTTAAAGTAAGATTTTTTTTGTTTCTTGAGTTCTGTTCCTGAGTGATTTGCACTGGGTAACACTGGATCTTTTCATTCTGTTGATGACAAACATCCTCTGCCTACACTGACAAAGCTGCCAAATATTGAAATAGAAATAGTCTTCTTTTACATTCAGCTCCCAAACACCTTTGTAATCTTTATAAAATTACTAGTATAAAAGCACTATTAGAGGACCTCCACATCAGGGCCACACACAAAGGACATTTTTCAGATTTTCAGTGGTATCATAGCATCTGGAACATAATTTAAAAACAAAATAATTATGTGGAAAAATGCTGAGCTGTTTTGTGTACTTCCATAACAATACTTTGAATGTGTGACTAAAATTGGAATGGCCCTAGAAATTTTAATTTTGCATCATCAACGATTCAGGCAAAATATTGATTCCATCCCAGCTACCAACAGCTAAAGAAAGACACAAGCAACTTGCATTTGTAGACCCAGGTCTATCAGAACTTGTGTCTGACATTGGCCAAGTGTATGCTGTGGAACTGGGTCCTTTGCAGTCACTCTCCCACAGAAAAACCTTGGAATCTGTTCTGCAGATTCCAAAAAAGGACCATCAATTGGCAATAATAAAGCCCTATACTTTAATTGGACTACAAATATCTTTACATCAGACATTCTGGTCTGTACAGCCATAGAGATGTGCTTTGCTGTGTTTCTGCTTGTCACACAGATTAGGGGATTGTCCTGTGAAACAAAGTTTGACTTTACCTTGTGGTTTCCTTGCATCTATGATATTTGAATTAAGGGTTATTCAAAAGTTATGCCTCATTTCCTTCCATACCTCCATCCTTAGACTGCTGTCAAGTATTATTTATTAACTCTATTATAGTACCACATTGAGGCCCTAATCAAGATTATGCCCCTACTGTGTTAAACTCTGTACATTATAAAATAAAATATAATCCTTCTCCAAATTCTTACATCATTATAAGTGAAAGATGTCAGCATAAGATCTCATGCTAGTGTAAAAACTGAACTTTGTCAATGGATGATGGTAAGTCAATGGCAGACCCAAGATCAGCATAACTTCACTCCAGCCCCCATTGCTCCCAGTCAGCAAGGAGGTAATAAGAATGATGGTAAAAAAATTGTATGAGACAAATTTTTTTGCAAGAATTAATTTCATTTTTTATTTTAAAGCTATCTGAGTTGTCCCTTTGCACATCTCTGCCTTACAGAAAGAAAGTGAATGTAATGGAATGCTTACTACGCATAGGAAAAAACTAAAACTTCCTTATATTACTTTAAAAGTCATTAATATGAGAACAAGTATTTGTTCTACAGTATCTAATATTTTTCCCTTTCCAGTATCCAAGATCCAGTAGTTTTTCCCTATTCTCTCACTTCGTTTTAGACAGGATGGAACCAAACTCCTTTATGTGCTTGACCCAGTGGAGCAACAAAGATATTTACATTAAAAGAGGTGTGGTTACCCTAAGCAGGAAAAAATATCCCCTTCCATAATTACCCTCTAGTCTTTAAAAGATACAGCATCAAATAAATAGCAGAAAAATAACTGAATCTGTTGCTATCATGACAAGCTATTTTAACAATACATATTTTAGAGGAACTGTATTTGCTGCTCAGCATATTAATTTGAGTTGCACCTCTCACTGAATTCCTTGATCCTAGCTTCCATTAAAATAATAACAATTTAGTTAACAAGTTACAGAAAGGTAGTTCTTCCAATAGGATTAGGCTTTATGTTACTATTTTTCTTTAACTACACAATGAAAAGGTTTAATTCCTGGAATAAAGCATCTAAGTTGCCACACTGTACTGGAAATAGCCAAATCAGACATTAACAGCAGCAAGCAGAACTGGGATGATCACTTAAAATTATTTCCAAAAGCAGACACAGACAGTGACAAAGAGCTACTTTCACAAAAACAATTCCTGTTAAATAATTCTTGAAGTACCTAAACTTAGTCAAGAACTTGGAGATGAAATCACATAAATCCTACTGTCTACAGCTAGGTCTAGGCATCTGCATTTAAGAACCTCAATACTTTTTACAGATGAATTGTAGCCGAGATATATGCAGGCTGAAGAGCTCTTCAGAGTCTGTTCCAATGAAAATATTGTCTAAGTACATAAGCATTAGAGCTGAACAAATAATTCTCGATGAATAATTTATCTGATTGATTTCCCCTTTTTATTCTCTTCCTCTTCAGAAGCTATGCACGGACAGAACAAAAAGTATATTGAATTTATTCAGTATTTGAAATTATTCACAATCTTGTTCAGTGAATAATTCTAGGCCTGCAAATCCTTTGAACTGTGGACTTTGAGTAGCTAATTTGCAGCTCACACCATAAAGTGTGTAATAACGAACTAACTAGCTAGCCAAGCACAGCTTTTAATTGCGAGAGTCTGACATCTGAATGAGTCCTGTTTGAAATTCAGTCCAGTAGGTGTACAAATGCTCAAGCTAAAAAGTCATATTTCACAGTGCAAGCGTTCCAAAGATGGGTTTGAAGTATTTGGATACAAGGCTGCCCATCCACAGAGTTCTGCCAGTGCCCCCCTCTTCTAATGAACTTTAGCAATACATGGATCAATATATTCATGAGCAGAAATATTCCACTTCATATGAAGGCACATATCAATAAGACTAATAAGAATGCTCATATGATAATTTTTGTATTACTGAGCATTCACATGGACTAAATAGGGGAAGAAAAAATATTGCCTTGGAAAAGTGCAAACACTGAGTCAAGCTTTGTAAGTCTCCACAGAGCCAGAACAACATCCATTTTTCCTGCCTTCTTCCTTCTCTGCTTTATTTACTCCTGTCTGTCCTTGACAGAATCACCAGTTTTTAAAGTGAACTTCTTCTGGGTCATCATGTCACTCTTCTCCTTGAAAGACTGGCTACAGAGAGCTGATCAAAACAGAGGGCAGGTAGACAACCAGGGCAGGATTTCAAGAAAGGCTTTAGCATGCTTTAAAGTGTTTCAGCGAGGGGCTTGCTGAGGTCAGAGGCAGCATTAACTGGAATTTGTCTGCCACTTCTTTGGTGTTTCTGGGAATCTCTAGAGGTTTTCTCATAGCCTACATTTGAACTTCAGACTTCTAGTAAGCTGGTGTATATCTCACTCCACAATTTGGATTGTGAATCTAACCAAAGAAAGAAGCTAGAGTTTATTTACCGGCCATCAATCAGCAAAAAAAATTATTTACAGATGTCTTCATTTATTTGACTCTTTCATTTATTTACTTTCAGTTACAGCAAATACCACCACCAGACAGTGTCCAGATGGAAAACAATTACCCCACACTGGAACCGTATGCTTCCTAAGAGAAATTGAGAAATTATTTGAATTTCAGACAGAAACAATTAGAAGTAAGTTCAGGCCTGTTTTTGCAAGAAACTCCCCTTTGGACACAGATGCTATTAAATCTTTCTGACATATCACAAAGGAAAAACAGATTTGACCTTCAGAAAGAGGCTTAGGATACTGTGAGTCCAAATGGAATGATAATCCTGTGTAAGTGGCAACTCAAGTGTGGACTCTGATCTGTGCACTGTGTCAAGTAGAAGAGTAACCAACCCGTGTAGTTTATCCACGTATGTGTCACCTGAGGCTCAGAGATGCTGACATGCTAAATGCAGCATGTCAGAATTTACAAGGGGAGGAGAAGAGCTTTGATTACACCACAAAAGAAATTATTAGAATAGTTCTAGTAGATTACATTTGAATATAAAACCTAAGCAACTACTTAAAGTTGCTTAATAGAGTCTATAACTACTTACAATTATAACCACTGAGATAAAATGGGAGCACAGTGAGATTGATCTAATACAGATAAGTAGAGATGACAGGGAAGAATATATCTCTGTACTCTTCACTGTCATCTCACACACATCACAGATCCAGGGAAGTAACTGTTCTGCACTATCCACCACTGGGAGTTTTCAGTTTGAGACCTTCTTCTCTGCGTTTCCAGACTGTGTTGAAACAGAATCCAGACAATCATCTGGATCATTAGAGTCCAAAGCTCTACAAACCCCACATCGTTGCTCAAATGGTAGAAATGATAGTTTTCATCTGCATGCCTCCAAATCCAGACACACTATCATTTGTTCCTGCTGTGGCATTGTATTTTGAACTTCAGGTTTCACTGAGTTGTGCCTTACAGCAAAATGGATCCCTTCTAATTCTAGAGAATAATGAGATTAATTCAATTTCTAAACATCATTTAAAGATGTTTGTGTTCCCAGACATGTGGTCATTTGGAAGGATATTTTTTTGTTTCAGTCCTGGCTCTTTCTGATATTTCTTTCAGTTGCCATAATGGCATAGAATCCTTGCAAGAATTCTCCCAAGGAATGGTATTAGATGGCAGCTTGAAGTCTAATGCAGTGCTTGGATATTTAATGAAATAAGTATTCAGGAAACAGATTCTATATAATGAAAAGAGCACAAAGTTGTACTAGAAAGAACTGTATGGCCATCTTGTTTAAATAAGAGACAAGAAGATGATCAACATCATGCCTTATTAATAATAAAACTGGAAGTCATAACTGTGGAACTAATCTATCTTGGAGGGAAGAGTATATTTCTGTATTTCCTGTCTTGGAGGGAAGAGCAGATTTTTGCCACGTAAGCTGCTCTCTACATCCAAAAAGATGGGTTTCATCAGAAAGCTTATTTCTCATTGTAAAGAAGCTGAAATATTTTGGAGGTTTGCCAGACATCATGAAAAGCTGGGTGTCCTAGAGATTTCTTCATATCAAGGACTAAGCATCCCATTACAAGAGAGGGAAGAGAGATAACCACTTGAAAATCCTTATACATACAAATTCCAAAAACTTTAAAAATAGTACTTCACTTTTTATGGTATTCAAAGGTGTTTTTCATAATTGCAACAAGCAGGAGACCAAGTTTGTTAAACCAAAAGTGGTTTGGGTCAGGACACCAAACACAATAGAATTTCTGAAGGTTAGCAATAGAGAGGCAAAGAGACCTTCCTTTAGTTTTTCCTGTCCAGGAATCTGGGAACTGGCTTTGCCTTGGTTGACCTTCCCTAAGAGAATGCAGATCAGCGTGGAATGTTTCACTTCTGGACGCCGTTACATAAGGGTGGAACATGGCTTGTCAACCATAGACTGCAGCTGATATATGTGGAATTTAACAGCTCTGACATCCTTCACTTGCCAAGCATCTTCAGAAAATTCCATTATGCAGACAGAAGGTGATCACCATAAATTTAGTATCTTACAGATCTTTTTTCTGTTATTCACAAACAGCCTTTTACATTTTCAGCTCTCGAAAGTACAACTGGGATTCACTAAACAGTAAAGAAACTAAATTTACTTTTGCCTTCAGTTACATTTCAATATTAGTTTACAAACATGAAGCTGAGTCTCCGATAGTAAGCAAACTCAATATACTTAGAAAATGAAATCACCCTGTCTGTGGTGCAGTTTCAAACTGCAATTTTCTCTCTTTTTTTGTTTTGTTTTGTTTTTCTGATATAGAATTACTTTTTTCCAAGGCTAAATAAATAGCAGATGGGTCAATCTTTAGGTCACAAGTTCTATCTTTTCATTGCCAGGTAATATTCATAGCACAGCAGGGCTAAATCATGCTCTGCAGTTTGAGGACATTTGATGGAATCTTTGCTGTGATTACTTTAAGTGGCGACATTTAAGTGGCATGAAGTGGACATCTAAATCTTTGGATTTTGGAATGAAAACTATTGTGGGAAGATATTTTCAATGGCTGGCACAAATGAGCATGTATAAATCATCTTCCTTTTTAACTAACCTTGTTTGCATAGTCCAAAATTAAACAATTCAAGTCCTTTTGACACAATACCATCCTTTTAAAGGTTGAGTAGCTTTTAACTTCCTGACACTGCTCTGAATAGGGGAACCCAAGGCTGGAGACAGCACCAGAGATGTGATCTCTTCTGTGCCAGTCAGAGAGGAAGAATCACCTCCTTCCCTCCCCTGGCAACACCCTTCCCAATGCATTATTGACTGATGTCCAGTCTGGTGTCCACCAGGACCTCTAGGGTCTTCTCTTTCCAGCTGCTTGGACTGTGCTGGTGCCTGCAGTTATTCCTTCACAAGGGAAGAAATTTGCATTTCTGTTTGTTGAACTACACGATATTCCTGTCAGTTCATTTCTGCAGCCTGTTGATGCCCTGGGAAAGAGCAGCACAGCCATCTGCTTTATCAACCACTGTCTTGTATCCTCCTCAAACCTGCTGAAGGTGCTCAGTCCCATCATCCAGACCACTGGTGGTGAACATCCCCCAGCACTGAGCAGAGGGGGACGCTGTAGGCCTTCCTCTGGGCTTTGTGGTGCTGCTGAGTGCCTGAGACTTCCATCCACCTCACTGTCCCATTTCCTAGCCCATACAACGTGTGACATGTGAGAGCAACGTGGGAAGCAGCGACAAAAGCCTTGCTGAATTCCGAACACACAAGACCGACTCCTGTCCCCTCATCCACCAAACCAGTCATCTCACCATAGAAGGCTCTCAGGTTGGTGAAACATGATTTCCACTTTATAACTCAATGCAAGTTATTGGTGGTGTTTTTCTTGATAGTATTCACCTCAAAATTCTTGATGAATTAAAAAAAACTCTTTTATTAATAGTAGTGCTTTAATGAGAAGAACGAATAACAAGACAAGGGGCAAAATACTCCAGATCTTTAAAGGTAGATCAGAAATCTAAGCTACAATATAAATTTTAACTTTCTTAAATAACAGACTTCTAATAAAAAATAAAATTCTGAGAGAAATTATTAAAGGAATTTTAGATGCTAATTATAGTTTATCAGAAAAATATTTTAAAATGTTGAATTTCCACTTTGAAGATTGAGAATGATCATAGTTTCTTCGTGGCAAAATCTTTCTTTCTCCCTTCCAGTAGTTTCCAGATTGTTTTCATGTTTAACAGAATAAACGTTTTGCTAGTGAAATCATTCACATGAATCACAAAAATTACAGTTTCTCTAATGAATGATTAAAAAGTACAAACCGGAACAATGAAAAAACTTTCTAAACAAATTCTGTTCTGATGATGAGTTTGTGCTGACTCCACTGACACAGAATTTCAAAACATTAAAAAGGGGTAAAGTCTGGAGTCTTGTTTTTTCCTGAGGTTTTGGTTTTTGATTTTTTTGTTTTTGTTTTTTGTGGGTTTTTTGTTTGGTTTTTTTTTTGTTTTGTTTTTTTTGGTTTTTTCTGAACAAGTGGTGGAAATCAGATCCTGTAAGTCTGGTTCTGCATTAGGAACCCATTGGTTGTGATCAACAGGAGGAGGAGGCTCCAGCCACCCCTCGCTCTCCTCTGGTGTTGTTGCTATGGCAATGCTGAGCATCAGATTAGACCAGCTGTACAGACTGACACGCTGTGTGCTCCCCAAGCCCCGACTTTGCTCTTTCTTTTGTTGTTATTTTTATTAAAATAGAAGTACAGATTGTTTGCACTGAATTATTCTCTGTAATAATAATGTGTGAGAGAATAAACTCATTAGACAGCAGAAGGTATTGTTAAGACAAAAACCTTGTGGCAGTTAAAAAGAAAAAGACATGCTGTCTGTGTGATAAACCCTCACATACCAACACAGAGCCAAAAACTGAATGAAAACATCTCTGCAGTCACATTAGCACATTAATATTCATCACTGGTGTTTAGGGTTTTTAAATTCTCCTTTCAACCCATTGTCAGAGGCAGGCACAAACTCTGCAGCACTGACCCAAAGTGGTGTAGAACATTCTAAAATCAGGTTACCATAAGCCCACAATGGAAGTCTCCCAAGTAACTTGAGCATCTTAAAAGAGAGAATTATAAAACAATAACCAATAAATGAAAGAGCAAAACTTCATTTACTGTGCTTGTTGGATTTTTCACCTTAAAAACTACATTTGGTGTCTTTTGTTTATCTTCTCTCCCTTAAAGGCTGCTTATGTTTAGCATTAATGTATGGTAGGGTCACAAATTAATGATAAAATCCCCTCTCTGCTTATGCATGCATAAATACACCCACACAAAGACTCTGACATCTTTGCTCTAGGAAAGGGACACACAGTTTTTAAGAGTTTGCAAGATTCAGAGATCCACAAGTTGAGGAAAACAAGGAATCCTAAAAAGGTTCACCGTTGTCTGTCCTGTGCAGCTGGTCTCTGCCCTCTGGGTAACTCAGGGTCTGGCTGGCACATTGGAAGTGTTTTTCAAATTCCAGGCACTCTTTTGATACTTAAGCACTCTGACTGAACAGCTTTTACTTAGCAGGTTTCCTCAATGAAGCCCCAATCAAGCTGAAAGAAATTGTTTAATCCATGACTTCACCTAAGGCCAGGTCAAGTTGGTCTCATTTATCATCGTTTTAAGGTGGAGTTTTTAAATATGGGCAGAGGACACCTCGAAGTGTTGGAACCCATATGGAGAAGGTATGGCTCCATTACTGTTAGCAAGGCATTGTTAATACCTCTTTGCCAAAGTAGCAGAACACAGCGCCTGGTCAAACATAAAAGCCTTTGAAGGTTCTTTTGGGAATTCAGTTAGACTTTTGCTGTGTAAATGCACAATTTGTTTCTACTATATAGACCTTGAAATGAGCTAGATCCCAAAGGCTATAGGAAAACATCTGCAAGATCCTGTATGGGTCAAATATTCTACTGATGTGATTTTCTCTTTGAAAATTGGTTTACAGATGGTTAGCAAGGTGTTCACAGTGTTTAGTTTTATTATTTCATTGTTGGCATTTGCATCCAGTGCTCTGAAAATAACTTTCTGGATTGAATACAATGATTACTGCCCAAAGGAAACATTGTTCAGTTATGTGAGGAAATTAAAACAAGTAATTTCATTTCTTTTATTACCATTTATTCACTTTCCCCCATATGTAAAGTCCAAGAATTTAGAGTAGAGTTTCAGTAGAACTGCTCTTTTTGAAGCCCAATCCTGCTACTTTTACTGTCAGGCTTTGCTTTGGCCAGATTTATTAGCCAGATTCTGCAGAACAATTCTTTGTCCTGTTGTGTATCACCCTCCAACTCTGGCTCTTCAGTACACTTAGCCCAGGGAGAGCAGCACCACTGAAGCAGAGAGCATCAGGGGAAGAGCAGAGTGTTTAAGAGCTCTTGTCCTAGAAAACAAGAACTGTGCGTGAGGACATTCTCCACAGACAAGATGAGCAGAAAAATGGTAGGTTCAAAAGAAATATTATTTTTCTCCGTGACAAGACAAGGAATAATGTTTTAAGTTGTTGTTTATTGTCAAGAAAACTGACAGAGTTAAGGTGTTCATCTTGGCAATTGCCTTATTTTGTTTAAAATAGTCAAGGAAATTGGGCTATATTTCTAATCTCTGCTTAATACTTGGAGTTGATTTGAGTTTGAACGTCCTTATAAGGTCTCAATTTACCTCATAACAGCAACACTGGGGTCTCAAAAGTGTAAATGTAGACACAAAGTCAGATGTGTTGTGTGGCAAACAGCCAAGAAAATCCAGTGCTGAATCTCAGTAAAACTAATAAATCTGAATAATTAATACAATGATCA
Source organism: Sylvia atricapilla (assembly GCF_009819655.1). Classification (NCBI taxonomy): domain Eukaryota; kingdom Metazoa; phylum Chordata; class Aves; order Passeriformes; family Sylviidae; genus Sylvia; species Sylvia atricapilla. The sequence continues at coordinate 25,138,707 of NC_089149.1, forward strand.
TAACCACAATCAGCTGTCAGGCAAAGAAATGCAATTTATTAAATAAAAATGGATTATTTCTTTCTGATTGTTTTAGCTGTGTGGATCTGTTTTAAACACACAGAAAACTGGACCATGAGAAAGATTGGGGTTTTTTTCCCTTCTTTCCCATTTATTAAAATTGTGCTTGATAAATAAAACCTGAGAGGGGCAGGAAGAAGAAAATATATTATGCCTCAAAGAAAAGAGAAATTTGCTGGATACAACAGAAAAAAAAATATAATACTTTTCCATGTGGAAATAATACAGCTGACAGCCAGTACTTCAGATCAGCATCATATGTTGTGTATGAACAACTCATGTAACACAAGGGATTGTGTAACTCAGCTAACTCCAGTGTCAGCATGCAGGCTCAGATCTACCTTGCCTTTGCTTGGAAAAGGTGACACTGAAGTTTTTGGAGGGTTTGGGGTTTGTTTTAAAGCTTAGCTGAATAATCATTTTAAAATTACAAACTAACAGAAATGTGTCGTCATATCAAATAAGATCAATTTGGGCTTAAGAGACATCTGCCCTTTTCCAGGCACTGCAGGAGCCCTGCAAAGCAAATGGGATTTGGGGTAGGAGAAAGAGCACCAGGATTTTGTGTTTGCCACACTTCTGTTGGTTTTTGTCTTAAATCAGTCCAGCCCTCATGTTTGTGCTGGTTTTGACTTAGGCTCACTACACCTCAGCCAGGAGAACACCTGCAGTTCCTCACTTCATAGCTGATGTAAGGGGGTACAGAGCTCCACAGGGCAAGTCTAGCTGCAGAGCAAAGGAGCCTGATTTAATTACCTAGATGAGGTGTCTGGGCATAATCAGGATAAATTAAAGGAGTCTGATTAATTTTGTTGCATTTATGAGAGAAAACGTGTTCTGTGTTGTTGGTAATACATTGCAGTTGTTTTACATTATCTGTGGCCCCTCAGGCTGTGCCAGAAATGGTGCCAGCTTTGAGGGAGGAAAATCAGGCTTCATATGATAACTTGCACCACCTTTACTTGAAACTGGGGTGGCTACACTTCAACTTGGAGCAAAAAAAAAAAATGCTTACTGCAGAAGTGCATGTATGGCAGCATACTTAGCATTTCAATAATAATGTCTTACTGCAACAGTATTTCTAATATCTTCCACACTTTTTTTGTTATGAAAATAGATTATCGATGCATTTTATGGTTTTCCAACAGTGTTTCTTCCAAGGCTCAGACATTCTGCTCAGACAGTTAACTTCTCTTCTGTGACCTGTGCTCCAGTTTGCTCTATGCAGTTTGCTGCATGCTGAATATTCATCTGTTTCTTCTCAGTCCACCTCCAGATTTCTGATTCTTGTAATTCATGACAAAGATTTTAATGACTCTGGAAAGGACAGCCACCTCAATCTCCTTGTTTGAGCAATCAAAAGATCATAATCCACCTGCAATAAATCTCAGCTCTGATGAGAAATAATTTGGCATTGCCTAAACATGACAAGAAGCCTCTCTTAGTTCCTAAGTTGCAGCTTGAACTAAGAGCAATGGATGAGGTCCAAATTCCACAGAATACTTTTTGGTCTTGTCCTTCAAAGCTTAGTCAGACTTTCTCAAACTGTGTTTTATAAGCCTGCCATATATTTTTCCTTGTAAAGCCCACGTATGCTCTTGCAATTTTTTTCCCCTCACTATCCAGTTGAAACCAGTATATTCATAGAACAATCAAAGTACAAATGTTGACATTTACACTGCTGGACATTTAAATAAAATTCTTATATAAGTATCTATTAGGCAAGATTTACTTCATGCCATTTTCAATCAACTACACAGGCAAGCAGTATATATAGAAAAATAAACCCCCTATTCATAGTTATACAAATATTTCGTGTACACTTTGTTTATTCATTGGAAGAAACTGAGCATATCTTCCGCAGTTTTACCACAGGTCATCTGAAGGGCAGTATCAGGATTCCTGTGATCCATGTAGGCCTCCCAAGGGGGCACAGAACAAGACCTGTTTGATCCAGCACCTGCTGTGAAACTATCACTTGGATACTTTTTTGTAAATTTTTGCCAGACTGTGAATAGTATAAATATGTAAGGAAGAGCAACAGGAAAATCAGCTGGATATTGATGAAAATGCCATTAGTAGCCACTGATCAATCATTTAAGACTATCTTTTCTTTCCTTTTTTTTTTTTTTTCTTTTCTTTTTTTTCCTTTTTTTATTCTGCTGGCACTGCAGCTTTAGCATTAGCCAGACCCAGGCCACCACATAGTTTTTAGCTGCCTGTTACCACACTGTGCTTTTGCTGTAGTCTGGAGGGAATGCCCACAAAATGCAAAACATGGCAACTGGCAATTTTTTGCAGTATGTGTGACCAACAGGCAACCTGGAGACCATTCCATGAGTGTTCAGAATACCCCGGTAGGATTTAGCAATTCAGTTTCTAGGAATCATCAGATTCTAACTCGACAGAAGAACTTTAGCAAAGACCTGCTTAATTGCCAGATAAATTCTTGGAGGGCTGTTTAGTTTTGTTTTAAGTTTAGGTCCTCTGGGACTTGACAAAAAGACCTTAGGGAATGGATTTGAGTAATGATTTTCTGAAGCCATTAAACTTAACAATGACTTCAAAGATTTAGCATCTGTTTTTTAAATGTTCACATGAGGCTGACAGTTGGTATACAATGTTTCACCCCATTGCAGTTGGCAACTACCAAGATATTAAATGTTACACAAATCCAAACTTCGCCAGGAACCGTGGTTCTGATCAGGAAGAAGGCTGTGAAATACAGCATCTTTTTGTTCATCAGCCCCAGGTGAGGGTTTAAAGTCACTTGACTTGCTGACACACATACCTTTATGTCTTTAATAATTTGCTAGCACTAGATAAAGGCAAAGCAGCGAAGGCAGAATGAGTTCCACTCTTTTCTGGCTCATGGATCAGGAGCTGTTAGCAAAATTCCAGCTCTGTGGTGGGGATGTGTGAGTCCAAAACAAACAAGATGTTTTTCAGATGCTAGATTGTGTTTAAAAATGTGGCACTCGGAAAAATTTATTTGATTTTATTACTGTAAATTGAACAAGTTTAATTAATATCAGCTCACTGACAAACAAGTATGCTGGTTTGATGTTTGGTTTTCACACTGTGCAACAAATCCTGAGACACAAGTCTTTAGAGGAGTTGAAGGCCCAGACAGCAGAGCTAATGTGGTTCCACTTTGCAGCTATAAGAGTGAGAAAATCAAAACTGTACAGCCCCCTCCCCTTTATGGGCAAGCTCTTCCATTTCATTTTACAGGCTTAAATCATGGCTAAAGGCTTTCAACTTCAACAGTGCACGGAAAAATTTCCTTCTGAGAGAAACTTACATCATCAGCTGCTAGACCTGTCCTGGGTCGCCATAGGTAGTGTGAAAAGGGAATAATTTACTGTTCCTGAAGCTCAGATTATCTCCTATTTGTCCATTCACCCTCAGCATGACCTACGCCTCCTGTGAGTTAGCTCCACTATTTGGCTCTTAACTACACAGGCTTTAGTTGAATCAGTAATTTTATCTAACAAAAGCCACATAGGAAGAAAATAAATGAAATTCTGGCTTTTTAATGCCCCTGACCACAAAATGTGATGGCACTGCTTTGTCACTGGGTTTCTAACTGATTGCTACCTTGTGCACAGGTAGCCACTGTTTGTGATCAAGATGTCAAACAAACAGTTTTATGTGTTATTTCAAACCGTAAAGAAGGCATAGTCTGGACACTGTACTTGAATGGAAGTGCATAAGTTCTTGGGAAAGGAAACAACTTAAATCAGATCTTTAAGACAAATATTTCAATTTCTCACCATTCCTCTCCTAATTTACTTAGTTCAGAGAAAAACAAAGCAAAAAGGTTTTAATTACTTGCTTTTCATACCTCTTTATTTGAAAGAAAGATGATAAAGAAGAGAGTATTTCTTTGCTTGGAAAAGCCATGGCAAAGTTAAGATTGGGCTTCTCCTTCTCTCCCCTCTTTAAAATAGTTTACTGGAACTAAAGAATGAAAAGAGGAATTCTACTGAAAGAAACTCTGTTCAAGTAAAGCTTGTAGATGAAAGTGTTCCAGAACATTAATTTATTTTAAAATGTTGGCCTTTAATACTGCCGAGATTAGTGAAACTAACTGTCATCTGCAGAGGAAGTGCCAGTGTACAAGACAAAACTATAATGAACTATGTGCAGTATTTTTTCAAGATTTCTGAAGATTTTGATTGAAACTGTGTGTGTAATACACTTATTTGATACAATTCTCTATTATCTAACTCCATTTTTTCCTAGCAGTCTACTTGGCTACTGATAAACAATTATCTTCACAGAATAGAAGGTTTCCAATAAATATTGATGTAAATAAGACATATTTTCCCTGGGGATTTAGGGCAATATGGCAAGTTGAGATCTGATTCAAAGGCAGATCTGGACATAAATACAAAATAGAACTGTGTAGAATCATCAACTCTGCCTGCTAAAATTGTTTTTCAGCTACATCTGAGGGATAAAATATTCACTGTTTCTTTCTATAGCATCGAAACGTTCATCTGTTTTGATATCAGGTTTCTCGAACTCCCTGAGTATTAGTGAGCATTAAATAAAGCTTCTACCAGGGCTCATTTCCTTTGCTGAGGTCATAACCCATTTCTTCTTATTCTGTCATTGATTGAGTTAGACAACATCCTCTGGAAGGTCATAGATAATTTTTTCTTTGTAGTTTCTTAGAGGGAAATTCTAGTCTTTCATTCTCTTTTTGAGTCAGTTAAAAAAAATGCAGATCCTTCGCCCATGCTTGTTATACAGAGCTGGTGTAAAGCAATATAAATTAACTATTAATTTACACTTACCAAGAATTTGGGGCTGGTATCCCCTTGCATTAATAACTGCCCTTCTCTTTCTAAAGACGACATATGTTCCACAAGGAGTTTAAGACTGCAGTATATAATCTAGACTGCAGACTGGGCCAGAGAAGGTAATAAAGGTCTTTTGTGTGGAGCTACTGCCACTGTAGGTCTTATCCCCTGCAGATGAGAAATGGGCAACTCATTGTTGGTCCTTCTTAGACCCTGAGAGCACCCACTGACCATTGGAAGACCCATAGGAAAGGAAGTTTATAATTTCTGGAACTTGCACTCATTTCTTTTTTGGCCACTAGCTAAAGGCTGTGATAGCATTAGCCCCTTTGAAATAACATTTTTGTCTGGGATGTTCTACACAGGTTCTGACCCTTACTGCTGCCAGTAAGAAATATCAGAGATCACAGCCTGGCCTCAAAAATCTGCTCACTACCCAGTTTGGAGCCTACAGAGGGAAGGATTAAAGCCTGCCATTCAGATGGGCAAACCAAATTTTATGTTAGACCTGCATAAACTCAGCAGTTCCCTTACTGTCCTTTGAGTTGAGTTTTCTCATGGCTGCACTTACACTAAAATTTCTCTTGAACATATTTCAGCCTCCTCTTTTGTCTCTGCTCCCTTAATTGCTTTTTCACCCTCTAACCCCATTCTCCACACTCTTGTGAGATATCAGGCAGGCCAACCTAAGGACAACACTTTGGATCTTACACTGGAACTTCCATTTATTAGCTTAAAATTTATATTTTGTAGTTATTTAGTTTTGCACATTTTTGCCTAAGAATTTTTTAGTCTGGACAATAGTTAGATACCATGAATTCTAGCTTTCAACCTGCAGAAACCAATCACAAGCATTAGCTGCATAATTCCTTTCCCGGGGTAGACTGGTGTTTCACCAGCCCATGTTAATGATCATTTATTTAAAGTAAGGTTTTCTCTTTTCTGTGATCATGTGTTTTAAAGTACTGAGCCAGAGAGCAGAACATGTTTCATCAAGAAATCATAAGAATTATGCAAAGAATTATTGATCCCTGCTTTGAAATTTTACCCAAAAGCCTTTGGAAAGGAAAAAGTAGATGTGTGAAACTCAACTGTTGCTTCAGGTAGAATATAGATCTGCTTCAATCCCTAAGGAAGCTGCATCCAGAAAGGAGATAAAGGCGGTACTCTCTCAGCACTGAACAAAGTTCAAGGGCAATTCACAGGCAACAGCAGCAGGTAGAAAAGCCAAAATTCTTGGCAATGAATGTTCCCAAAAATGGGGGGAAGACAGCAATCATATGTAAACATGGACTGAGTGCACCATTTGGGTGATCAGGTTTTATCAGGAACCCCAGAAAGACTGGACTCCACTCAAGTGAATTCCTGTTCATGCAATGGGATTTTGCCTGCTCAGGCAGAGGAGCACATGAGTATAAAACTAAGCAATAGGGTATCTTGGCAAAACCTGTACTGTCCATGGAAATAGCCTCACGATCAAGGCATATTGGGTGTTAACACCTGGGTCAGTAGGTGTGCAATTAGACAAGCAGACAGTAGATTTGCATTAACTTTTGGACAGTGGATTTGAATTAATTTAATCTAAGGGCAACATTCTCTGAAATTGTTGGTGAGGTTAGAAAGAAGAATTTGATTTTAATTCGAGCCCTGTAAGCTGTGTGGTTTCAATGCCTTCCAAATTTGGCTCTAAAAATTAATTAAAACCCAAGAGTTTTAGAGGTTTATACTGATTACACCTCCCACATCACTTTTTTTCAGGTGATAAGGTACAGACTACTGCATCCTGGCAAAATTCCAGAGTGGATAATTGCATTGTCTTGCCAAGTTTTAATTGAATGAGGTGCTCTCCTAAACTTTGTCTCACAGTAAATTACTGTGCATTGTTATGCATTGTTAATTACTGACCACACATCTCCAGAGGAGCCTGACTTGCAGAGCTATCATATTGCCATAGTGTAATCCAGAAAAGAAATTAAGCTAAAGCCCTCAGAGATGTCTAGAAGAAAGATGATGGGTGAGGACTGATGTAGGAACCTGCCATCCAAACTTCACTTCTCCTCTCTCTTCATGCATTTAAAATAATTATCAGTGTAGACTGACCAGGGAGCCCTGCCATTTTTTTTGAGTATATTCTAAGTGAAGGACAGACTCAGGTACAATTCCACAGCTTCTCAGTGATCTCTTGTTATGGTGATTTGGAAGCAATTCTGTCGAGGTCTCCAATGGGTTAATTGGAGATGCCTCAGAACACTCTCACTGGGGCTGGAGGGGGATCTGCTTGGGGTTTTTTTCCAGAGAACTATTATTTTTAGTAGCCAAAACTGTTTGTAAAACAAGAGCATAAATCTTTTATCCCAAACCATTTTAGCACAGATGCCAAAAAAATTCTTTTTCAATATTTCGAATTAGGAAGTGAGGCAAAATAGGAGGAGAAAAGAAACAAATCCAAGCGATTTTGCATTTTTAAACTTTAGAAATAAATAGACTGAAGAAAGTAAAAACTCAAATAAAATATTTCCAAAACGTCCACAGAAACTTTTATATTCTACTTTTTTGTTTGATTATTCAATGAGGGCTGTAATTAGAGGTTTGTAACAACCCGGTGTAAGAAAAATTCTGAGAATACAAGAAAAAAATATGTCTTTCCTACATACCAAAATAATTTCATTTTTGTATTTACATATCTATTTCTGAATAATGTCCAGAATAATATCACTTAAATGTCAATTTATACATACATAATTAATGTGTATATAGAACACGTGTGCAGAAATTGAAATATTTTACATGTATATATTTGTACAAGTAACAAGGCAATTTTTCTGTGCACTAAGTATTAATCAGTGTGATAGTTTAGTTTCACTACTCAACCCAGGTATGATGCAATGGACTTCAACTCCCTCTCTTAAAAGACAAAGAAAAAAGGAAAAATAAAAAGGAAGCAGAGCCCTCACAAGGGAACTGCTTGTGAAGAAGCTGCCTCTATGTGCTGAGATCTTAATCTTATAACTACACAGATTTCAAGGAGAAAACCTAAACTCTGTCCCCTCTAGTTTTAATACCTTGCAGCGCCTTCTCTTCTACTCTAGAGTCAAGAGGGGCAAGGGTTATCTTTTGTATTTGGTATAGTTTAAGGCATAGTTTTGAGCAACATTCATTACTGCAGGCATTGTGCCATGACATCCTTATCCCTTCCCTGGAAACCAGAGAATACAGCAAAGACCTGCAGCAGATTTGAAACCAGGATTGCTAAAGCATAAACAGGCAAAGAAGGAAAGAATTGCTCCTGAAGATCGTTGTTGTGAGAAAATTATGACCACATACAAATTCTCCAGGAAGCTGTGAAACTTGCTTTAGGTTGTTGAAGAGTTCATCTACCTTTTATTCCCCTCATTCCCTAAGAAAAAAAAATACAATAAATTTCTTGAGCAGGATGATTTTAAATGATTGAGGAATCTCCCTTCAGTATCCCAAACAGTTGTTTTATTGGCAACTGAATCCCCTTTTTCATTACTCTTCAAAGATCCCTCCATTTCAATTCTACTTGTTCACATTCTCTGCTTCAAATAATACCCCACTGAGCTGACCACATGCAGAACTGTGTTCCAAGACCTCTTTTTTTAATAAAAATTCTCTTTCAGTGTCTCCACACCATGAAACAAATCACATAGCTTCATAAGCCATCAGACAATCCTTTCAGTTTCTCGTGCAGGCGAACTGAGCCTTTTTCATCTGATTAATTCACCAAGCAAGCTGATCTGGGAAGCATAAAAAGCTTCTGAGGCAGAGTGAGAATCAGCAGCTCATATTTTATAATGGCATCACTAATGCCCCAAATTAAGTGCTGAGGCTGTTTTGCTTGGCAATATCATTTCATGTTAATTTTGGATGGGACTGAAAATGAAGTTGTAATCTTCCTCTGTCATGCTGCGACTATTTCCTTGACCATCTCCAGTGCTGCATTTTATGAGGATATGGCTGTTACTGCTGGGTGTGGAAACCACTTTTACAAGCAAAACTCCTTGAGTTCTTGCCCCAAAGATTTTACAGAACCATGCATCCATCCATGGAGAGGGCACCCTTCAGGAGATGTCAGGCTCCACACAGGGGTGGCCAAGGGGACCCAGAGCAGAGTAAGGGCCTGGAGCAAGGCAACCCCCAGATTAAAATAATCTGACCTCAACCTCTGAGAGAAAATGAACCCTCAGAATGAGTTGCAAGCTTTGGTGTCACATGCTGCTCTGGAAAGGCACCACAACACCCCTCCTGACAAATTCATTTTGCTGCAGGAAGGAATTTAAGAGAAGGAAGTTTGATTCTTTAAAAAGCAAAAGGGACTTTTTTTTTTTTTTTTTTCTTTCTCACCTTGTGTATTGCTCTAGTGATTCCAGTTGCCTCCAAGTAATTTCTTTTCTTCTTTTCTGAAGGTTCAGGCTATGGTTTTTAACGACTATGGACTATTCCATATGAACAACCAGTGCTACTGGTCAGCATCTGCTCTAGGGTTCTAAAATGAGGTGCTTAAGTCTGTGCATAAAAATTCTTACAGCTTTGCCAATTTGCAAAGGTAGAGAACTTACTATTCTTATAATTTTAGACCATTTACCCAGGTTTGGTTTGAATAGTTTGAGGGCTACAGTCAATTGATATTGATATTTATAAAAATATGTCATTTTTAATACAGAAATATACTTATTGGTCTTGGTTTTCACAGAAGAGTGGGTTTTGCTCCCTCAGAGCCTGTCCCCTTGTCAGCTTCAATTTATATCAACCAAAATGATCATGTTCCCAGCTATGAACTCCACATTTATTTCATAGATGCATAAAAGGTCAAGACCTTAGATTTTTTTTTAATCTATGTCATTGTGAGTTTAAAAGAGCCTAGAGGATCAACAAAACCAAATTAATATAAAAGAAGATAATTGTGTGTTCATTTACTCCAGATCTTTGGATACTCAATTCCAATTTAAAATAAGCATGTATTGGTAAGCAAGCCAATCTCAGAAACCTACACTGAATTTTTATTAAGGTTGGCCGCTCTATAGTTAATTTTTATCTTCGTCAAATTATTTTAATCTATGTTTTTAAGTATATAAAACATCAAAGTTTCATTCTACCACTACCATCTCAGAAAGAGATCAACTCTCAGTAAGACCCTTGCCATTTTCTTTGATCTTGTAGAGACCTGGGGATTTTAAGCCTGGTGTTGACTCTTTCAGGAATTTTAGAACTAATTGCTTAATGTTTTTATTGTGTTCTCTTCTCTAATTTAGTACAATGTTTTATGAAGTTTTTAGAGACTGCAATCTTTGTATCACATTTTTGCTGTTACTAATGATGCATTTCTAGTGAAATTTCAAGCTGAAGAAAATAATTTATAATCTTCTTTATTTTGTTGATAAGAACTTATTTCTGGTGATCCTGTTAGTCCGGGATATAATTTTCCTTCTGCACACACATAATATTGCAATGAAATACATAGGATTCTTTTGTCTGCTTATATTCAGTGAATATTCACAGTTCATGGTTTAATTCAGTGTAAATTCATGTCTGAACCAGAGGCATGTATGTATTGTTTTCAAACTGACTAAAATGCTGTGGAGTATTTTATGCCTAGGGATAATTCTGGATTCTACTGAAGGCGATAGCAAGCTTCCATGAACCTAAAGAGAAGCAAAGTTTCCCTCAAATGCTCAAGTACCAGAAGGACTTGCCCTAAGCAACATTTGGAGTAAGATATTTAGACAAACCACTTTTCCTGTCCATACAAAAAAACCTCCTGTCTCACCGACAGTCATGAGTGAACCCACTTTATCTCTTTTACAGTATTCAAGAAATTCAGGCTGCTCAATTGTGTGCTAAAGGCTCCAATGGATATTTTGTGCCAATTGTGGTTTTCACCAGATCCTCAGTTTACAGTGGGATTATCACATGGATTTACACTTCCTTACAAAGTGTTGTTTCTTGGAAAGAGACTCCACTGAAAACTGCTAGTCTAGTTCCACTGTTAACTGAAGAACCTGTTTATACGTGATGGTTAATTGCGGTTGATTAATATGTGAAGAGGATCTATGTGAGTGGCTAACTCTAAATCAGTTTAATCTAGAGAGAATGCCGCAGAGGGAAAGGTTTCTTCGGGCTGTGCTGAACAAGGGGCACAGAAAGCATACATGAAATTTGTGCTCTGCAGGACAGACAAATCTCAGTAGGTGAATGCATTCTGCACATTCCTCTGAAGTGTTCAAAATAAAACCCTCAAACACACAGCCCAAAATAACCTTCAGTATCACTGACAAAAATCACAAATACACATGGCAAGAGTGGCAGTTGAGAGAAACTTTTTGCCAGGAGCAGATGAACATAACGTTCTTGGGGTTTTCTGTTATCAGAGTAAATAGAAGCAGATGAGGATCCGGGATGACCAGGCTGCAGATCTAACACTGTCAGAAGGACACACTCCAGGAAATTGAGGAGCATCATACAATTTCTTCTCTTTCAACTCAGTGCTTCCTCTGCTTTTCAGTCACCTCTATGTCTCTAATCTTAGCCAACTAACATTCATGACCTGGTGTTTCAGCTCGGGTTTCTGCATCATTCAATGTACCCTGACAATTTCTGGAGACCTCTAACACATAAAATTCTGATGGCTCAAAGCATACATCAAATTGAAATAACAGAATCTTTGAGCTTTAGTTGATGCTGTCACAGTATGTTTTCTGCCTAGATCTGGATTTTCTTTGATAGAATAAAAGAAATGAAAACAGATTGCATGCTAATCCAGTCTTATTTTCAGTTTATGATGGGCATGTAGGAAGTTGCTGCTTATGAATAAATAAAAGTATCATGCCAAGTAAATATTATTCATTTGTAGTCACATATGTACTGGTGGGCACATCTTTGGGTTTCAAATATCATCCAGATGGAAAAACATCTGGAATTTAAAAAAAATTAGGCAGAGTGCAATATCTGAAAGTCTAATTATGGAACTCTTTTACTGGGAACAATAGTTCTGGAAAAAATCTGGAAAAAAGAAAAGGAGAGGAGTGCAAACCAGTGTACATCTATTGATTGTGTATGTGTTATATCAGGTTGCATTCATAGTTTTTAAAAATCAACTTCAAGTTTTAAGATGCTGATATTTCCTGCCTGGACCCTGAAGATTATAATTAATAACGTAATATTTTCATTCCATTTAATTTCTACTTCTGTTTTGGCATGGTTGTCCTGTCGCTACACAGGAAGACATTTTTTAATATTGAATTCTGAGTCTAAATGGCTATTCATAATTCTCAGGCTTTTTAGTGAGCAAAATAAACATGCTTTGCATTGACTTTTTTTTTTCTTCTCTATGTGACACATCATGCACTACTCCAAATGCTCTCACATGGCTCCCAAGTCATTTACTTAATATTAAGACCCAGTTAACAAAATAACTGACAATTCTGATCTTTGACAAATACTATAAATATTAAATTACGTTGCTAATACATCAATGTTTATCATCCAATGTCAGAAAAAAAATAGTTATTTAATAAATCAACCTTTGCAATAGAAACTTTAGATGTAAATGCCATCTCCGTGCATTTTTTAGGGCTGTACTCACAGTTCTGTACAAACACTTCATGACAACATATTAGACATTAGACAATTTCCTCTGATTTGGTATCACCGATATTGGGGGTTGTACATACGGCTTCTGCAGACTTCAGAATATTTTCTACTGGTTTCCTTTCCATGAAGTTAAACCAAAATGGTATGAGAAATGAAGTCCCCAATGTGAAGAAACCTTTCTTTTCCTTACTGAAATGTCAATTCTTTTTTTTTTTTTTTCCCCTTTAGAAATATATATTGTTAAATAATTTTTGACAACAGTTATGTGTTTGTTGGATCTTTCCATAGTACTAAGCTGAACTGACTATTACCATGGAAAAGCTATAAACCACCTCCAATGAAAGCAGACATTTTTTATCTAGGATTTTTTTGTATTTCACACTATTTCAGAGCTTTCATGTCACTAAAGATTATATTTCACTGCTATTACTTAGCTACCATGAATTACTGCTTTATAAAAAAAGGAAAAAATGAAAAGATTTTTAATTAAGAAAATTCATGACATCAAGTTCCTCTAGCATTTATTGCAATATCCTTTGCTTTTTTATTTTAAAAGCTTAATTGAAAGCTATAAAAATTCCCAGTTAAGAATTTAGAATCCTCAGTTGTTACATGAGAGCCTTAAAATGCATTCCTACCAAAAGATTTCCCACCAGAAAATACCACTCCCTGAGGAAAAAAAAAAAAAAATCCACACAGGAACTCTCAGCTACAGAGCTTCATAGCTGGAAAATTTTTTTTTTTGTCTGTCGGTCAGCTTTTGACAATACCTGCAAGGTAAATATTGTCATAAGCCCCAAATTCTGAGTGAAGGGGTAGTGAGGCAGGATACATTGCTAGGAATAGGAGTAGGGAACCACAATGCTCATTCTCAAACAGGAATGGTGGAATCAGCATTTATTATTATGAAAGTTTCAACAGGCTAAAAAATGCCTCAATGAAAAAGCAAGCTTGAAAAGACAAAAAATGAATAAAAATCCCTGCAGAGCCTCACTATCAATTTTTTTTTTTTTTTCTGTAAGTCTGTTCTTCACCTCAGAAATGCTTGGGTATGTGCTTGTTTCAAGGATTTATATATCTGCACTTCATGCTTATACAGTCTAGACACAGGGACATTTCTGAAGACACAGAATGGACTTAAACATTCTTTGAAAGTGGAGTTAAACTTCCCAGCTCATATTTGGCCCTGGACATAATTTTTCATTAAGGAATCTTGACAGAGGCTTGGCTTTGGTTTGTCAACAAATGTTGAATTCTCCATTATTTCAGCATTCCAGGGGGAAATGACAATGGTCATACTCATATCTTCAAATGGTGCCTAATCTGGGGTATCCCAGCAAATGATCTGTCTTCTGAGATCAAATAGTATCATTCCTGATTTTCAGAATGCACCAGTCCTAATGACAACACGAGTAACAATATGGATAATTTTAAAAACTACCTCATGGAAAAAGTGCCAATACAAATATCCCACAGAACTCAGTTCATGTTTTAGTATCCAAATATCAGATCTAAATACCATTTCTAGTGCCTAGGATCAAATAACTTATCTACTTACTCTGTGCAGTTTCTTCTGCTGTAAAACCAGCAGAAAATGAACTCAAGCTCAGAGAAATTCAAAACATTTATTTTTTAATGTGAAACTTAAGTGTAGGAAGTTAATTAAAAGAAAAGTATATTTCTCTAAAACTACTGATTTCAAAAGTACTTTACAATATCTCTCAGGTTAGATATATTTTGTAATTCCTAAATAAGACATAAGATTAAGTGATTCAGTAGAAATATAACTGATTTTCTACCCAAAGCCACATAAAGAGTATTTGGTTATAAAACTTTAACAGATCCATTTATGTACTAAATTATTTAAGCAAATGTAATGCTTCCAAATTGTATTGTTTTGCAAGGTTTCTCTTGGAACCTTTGCCATTTATCATACATGTACTTCTGTCTTTTTTCTACTCAGAAGCACAGCATGAAAAAACTTCATTTCACATTGAAACATCGCTACGTGGAACAGTGTGATGAAATGAGACACAGGAGGAGAGTTTGTGTTATACTCTGGTAAACAGTTGGTCTACAGGAAGGATTGCATTTTATGCTGTGACTGATATATCAATTGTGAGACTCAAAATGTGACTGATCTGAAAAGGGGAGGTCTGTCTATGACAGGCTGTATGCATGGGAAAGATTACAGGTAACATGCCTGGGCCTGCTGGGAGGTCACAACCTAAATCTCACCCAGGAGTTAATACAACTATGCAATACATTCTGGTAAAATTATATCTCAAGTATACTTAATGTCACTCTTCTAAGCAGAGCAACACGAACAACTAAGGCCCCAAGCTTGTAGATAAGACCCTGATGTTATTTACATGCTTTATGTGAATGAGCGCTTCCAATAAGGATCTACAAGAAAAGCAGGTGTCTAAATGTTTGCAGGTTCAGTACCAGTAGCTTTGTAGAGCAGGAAAATCCTGTCCATCTCTCACATGGGACTCCAAGAGCTGTGTGGTGTTAATGCATTAACACTGATCTGAAGCATTTTAGATTTTTAAAAAGCTAAAGACGAAACCGTAAAATACAATTTTAATAACCTTCTAGATTAAACGAAGTGTGTTCAGGTTTATTTGAAAACGTGAGTTTACCCATTTGCTGCAGTTACGTACATTAATATCCTCCCTGGGTGTTGCTCACATCACGTAATGCCTGACCTTCCACACGGTCCCATGGAAAACACTGGCTCTACTTCAAAAGCCAAGGCACAGAGTGGACTTGATCCAATTATGTACATAAGTATGTATTTAGGGGACAATTTATTGCCATGACGTGAACCATATAGCAGTAAAGATGACGACAGTCAAATATTTAGACAGCAATATATTGCACTGAAGCATATAGCAGTAAGGACGAAGAAAGAAAAGTCTTTAGACACCTATTGTGCAGAGAACTTTATATAAAAATATTTCTGCATCTCTTAGGATCACTCTATGTGTGACAAACTGAAGAGGAGTGGAGAGATAAATCTAGCATCATAACCTACATTTAAATGTAGAAAAAACACATCAGTGTTTCAAGTCTAAAGTGTAAAGTGAGGTCGTTTTTATTATGTGAGCCTTGAATCCACTCAAAGCTGCTCTGTTTCCTAAGCTCATTTACAGGAGTGTTTCTCATCATACATAAGCTGTGAAGAGATGGCTGGGGAAAAAAAGTTGCATTGATTAAAAGGGAAATTTCTGAAACAATGTCAGTTGAAATTTCCCTCTCTGAAATTCAACTCTTCCCCCATAACCAGCCATATTTGTCCACTGCAGCACTATTACAATCAGTGGAAACACTCCCCTTGACTCCAGTGAACAGAAGATCAAGACCTACAAGTGACCACAAGAGCAGCTCTTTGTCTCCTCAACAGTGGTTTTAAAATTTTTTGAAGTATAGCACTGCTGTTTTAATCCTTTTCACAGATGTACTCCTTTATTTTCTCCAAATTAGGAGAAATTTTAATAAACTTTTACAATGGAGATTGAAACTGCTTTACTTTCTAGTGCTTAATGAAAATAGTGAAAATGGATTTGGATCATTACTAGATATTTTTAGAAATCAATAATATCAACTGTTCTCTGTTTAATTCCAATATTTTTTTTTTATTGTTAAAGCAGTATTCAAGAAGCACTGAAAGGTGTATCTTATGTATGTGAGTCTTAACATGGTTTCATGTCACAGATGTCACTATGAGACTGGCCAGAATGACAGCAAGAGACACAAAAAAAAGAGAGTTTAATTACTTACTAATAAAAGTGAGAGGTAACGCATGAGGAAGACTGCTGGTTAATACTGGGCCACAGCAAGGAGAGAAATGCTCCCCAGAGCTGACATGGACATGGATTACCTGTTTCAGGAGGGCACTGCTGACAGCAGCTCTCCGGAACGAACTGTCCTCGATCCTGGGGACACTGCCAGCTCTAACCAACACAACAGCTCACTCCTCTGCACAGCACAAGCAAAGCCACCTCCTTGCTCATAAATCCTCCAGCCTGCCTGTTGCCTCGTTGTGTCTGAGTTTGTCCCCGGCTTATCCAGACAGCAGAAGCTGCCTGAGTTCCCTTTGGTTTGTTTTGTATCCCCAGACAAGGGGATCACATGGGAGAAGAGATCACTACGGATTCTGGTAGTGGAGTGATCTTTCTGTAAACAGGCAGAGGCACTGACGGAATGAAACTCAGATTAGCAGTAGCCTGACAGAGCCACAGATGAGTGACCAGACCAACATTCCTCAAAGAAGAATAAGCAGCATATACATTATAAACATCCATGAAGCGACTCTTCTGTCTTTGAGGCTTTTTAGATGACAGGAGTAGCATAAGTCATGATTTAGATGCCCCTGTAGCAACAGAAAGAGAAAAGCAACAGCCCCTGAGTGAAGCAGCACCAGATGCTGCAACATGATCCTCCACCAGCAAAGAAAAGCTGAACCTTCTCTGCCCAACGTGAAGTAGAATGAGCTTTCCAAAACATCACACCGTTTGTAGGGAAGGGCTGCCCAATGTGCTCCTGCCCTGGGCCGGGAGGAGCCCAGGTTCCAGGGCTGTACACCACAAACAGTCACCACAGTGAGACAAATCTGCTTCGGAGGGAGAGAAGCACTGCCCGAGTCCCTCTCCTGCCTAAAGGGCAAGAAGCCTCAGCACTCTCTGCATTTGTAATTGCTGTTTCTATAACTGAATACAGAGAATGAAAAGCCAAATAAATGTAGCAATAAGAATTTGTTTCTCATCTTGCAGTCAAAGGCAGGAACCATCTTAAATTTGCTTGCATGCTCTCAATGCAGCACAATGGGCAGTCTGTATTTTAGAAAATGTTTTGCTTGTTTTCACAGTAGGATTGAAGTAACTAGAAAAGTTTTTCTTGTGTGAATATCTACATTTAACAGTTAATTCTTTGCTTAAATGTGCAGATATTGTTTATTGTACAGAGAGAATTCAGATACGTGGAATTCAGTGGAGTGGTACAGAATGTTTATTACCCATCTCTTACAAGCTGACCTCTTCTTTCCTTGGTATAAAATTCC